>NC_133971.1:50579963-52979963 GCF_031877795.1 Strix aluco | reverse complement strand
TTTAAAGGACAAGCTCCAAATGGTTCCCCCAAGGGACTCCATTTATACCCAGGCCAAATCTGACCTGTAGTCAATAGCGGCTCCCATTGGCCAAAGGCCCCAATTACTGTGAAGCCCTGAGAGCAAAGGCAATCAGGAGCTGCTACACTTCAGCAGCCAAGAAGCTCTATTTTCATTGGGCGGGTGCACATGCCACCAGATCTGTTTGTACCTCTCCTTATCCTTTATTATGACAAATTATAAAGTATACAGTATACAAACACAGTTACTACTTTCTGTACTTTTTTTTTTAATATAAACCAACAAATCTTTTCTGTTTGCTGACACTTGATGTTCCTATCATATTATCACTTTGAGAGATGACTATCAGAACAGAGTATAGTATTTCAGATGAGGAAGTCTCTATATATCCTGCTATATACAGAGGGGATATTTCCACTGAATCATTCATAAATAACTACATATCTTTTTCTTCTTGATGAAATTAATTTAAAACCCAAGACTGTGGAACAGTAGTAGAACTATTTTTCCATTTTGATTTTATAAGGATATTTCTTCTAAACAATAACAGTATTTGAAACTATATCTCAAACTATTTTATATTTTTTCCATTGGTATTTTAATACACTTTCATGGTATTTCTGATTACTCCTTTCAGTGTGTCTTCTTTTACCATCATCTCTTACCTGTTCATCTAACTCCACTGGGTCTCCCTGAATTGTTTCACAGCTTTCTTTGATTTTGCCTGACATAATTCTGTATTATCTGAAAAATCTGTCTTCTCAACATTCATAAACTTTCATCCAGTGATTGATAAATACATTAGGCAGCATCACTTATCATGTGCCACAAAAGAACTTCTGCAGTGCTGAAAACTATCCCGGAACCTTTGTTTTGTTTTGCTTGTAATCTCTTAGCCAGTTTATTACCCGGGACAATGATACACCTTTGATCCTGTGAGCAGCTGGTTTCCTGAATATTATCTTACTGGAGACTTTTGTCAAAGGTTTTAGAGTAAATAATTAAAGCTGGTACTACTCCATTGTCCACAGTTTGGATGGCTCAAAAACAATTATCTGTGATGGTAAAAGTATGATTTTTCTCTGCAGAAATATGGATGGTTTAGCCCTTGTGTTTTATATTTTATCATTGTTTCAAAATATACATGTGATAGTTCAGAGAAGGCTCATTGAATTAAAATTTACCTAGTACCTTTTAAAAGAATATTTATTATTATTTTACTGTCTTGAAAAATCTGTACTAGTTCTGTTGATTCTGTCTTTCTAATAATTCTTTTATATTTTTCATGAATTCTTGGATGATTGTCATGCAAGACTAAAGCAAAAAAAAAAAATTCCACAAGGTCTCAGTCACTCCCAAATTGTAATAAATGTGTTTCCTCTTTTTTCTGCTATGTATACTACCTACAGTACTAGCTGCAGAGAGACAGAGCTGCAGTTCTGTGGTTCAGTTTTGGGCCATTCTTCCCACAGAGATGGAGCCATAACAGCATATAGATGCCATACTCCATATAAAATGCTTCAGAAGCAAATTCAGCTGGAGAATGAAATTGTCACCCCAGGTGTAACATTTTTCTGAAGGCTTGCTTCACTATTCCAACTTAACTGCCAGAACCAGTTGTCCTATTTGGAGCAAATGGACTACAAGAGGAACCCTGCTGTCTGGTCAATATGTTCCCAAGCAGCCATGCTGCCAATTTGTTCACTTTTTATATAGAATTGCTATGGACACCATGCCATGACCTGAGGAAAAAATAAATCATACCATATTAATATCAATTGTATGTTAAAACAGTTGTTCTGTTTTATTATCTTTCTATGTTAACAGAAAGAAAAATTATTTAGATCAGCAGGTTGGCAGATTTTGGGGAGTTCCTGTACAGAATTCTAGTTACTTGACTTTCCTTGTATGTCTGACAAGATTGGATCCTCTAAAGTTATATAATTTTTTTGGCTCATTGCATAATAATCTAAAATCTTACATTTCTGAAAAAAAAGCTTTACTGAAGCAAGAGAAGTTCTGAGCTAAAGAGTTCAGATCAAAATGAAAAGGCTGCAGGTCTTGGAATGCCACAATTAAGCAAATGAAAAATAATCTGTTGACATAGGTCGAAGAATATTACTTGCGGGATGATTATCAGTGAGCTCAAGCCATTTAGAACTTAGCATAGTTAGATAACAAGAGATTTATAGTGCTTTGTTGACCTGAGGGTTTAGAGAGATGAATGTCCATCCAGAGGCAGTCATATATTCATCCCACCATAGTAGTCATGAATACCAGACAGCATATTCAATAAAATAATAAAATCTGCTAGCTTTCAAATTGGTAAGAAAAATAAGAGTATGTTATTATTTGATTGAACATACCATGTCTTGTATAGTTAGTATTAATTCCAGGTGTTAAAATCACTTGTCTAAACTCTCAAAAAATGGTAAAGAAAAGGGTTACTTGGACCACACAGACTCAGGAATCTCTCTGTTTTGAACCTCACAGATAGCCTTAGCTTTTAGCAAGGATATGTCCTTTATGTTCAAGTCCTGAAGAACCACACAGTAGAGACTTTTAGTAGATAATGCATTAGTTAAATCAAAAGCTCTTTGCAGGAAGTTAATGGTTTGTAGGAATAAAAATTTTAACCACATGTTGTGCAACAAACTTAATAGAATGATCTTACAGGCATTTATTTAAATTTCACTTAATTAGGCTTTCCTTTCTTGGTTTTATATAAAGAACTTTCAAAATACTCTTTAAAAAAGTCTCTTTTCTCTTCCTTCATATTGCTTATTACACACTACTGCAACTCTGTAAACCACTGAAAATTTAAGAAGTGGCATCTTCTGATGCTATGGTTGATTTAAAATCAAAAATAAATAAATAGAAACTATTTTACAGTCCTCTAAATTGTTTTCCTGAAATGTGCCCTAATAACATTCAAAACTTCCATTCAAAATTGATACCTTAAAATGTCAATATACTGCTATATTCCCATTCTTCTTACAGAGCTATACTTTTGAAAAGACATTATTATAAAGAGCCATATCTCTGTGACTTAGAGAAAAACGCTTCCCCTCTCTATTGTATATAGTTTACTTTTACGCAAAACAAAATAATATATATATCCTTTTTAATGGCATAGGGATGGAGGGTCTAAGGAAGCAGGTATTGCCTATATTAACTAGGTTTTTTAAATCACTGTGCATACCTTGGATGAAAAATGCTGTATGCTATGTGTGCAAAGTGAACTTTTTTACATTTAAAATACATTGTATTTGAACCCTTTTATAATCAGTCACAGTGATTTCCTTATGGAATATCTGAGCAAAACAGGAACTTCATGTTAGTATAAGTTGAAGATGAAGTTTAAAGATCATGTTTACAAAAGGCCTCTTTCTGGCTTCTATACTTGCTTCAACAGTAATTTCATGTCCAAAACTCTGTATATATCTGATAAACTTCATCCACATAAATATATTTAATCTATTGTAGTTGAAAATTACTATGATCAGGCAAATGTAGGTGCATCTTGGACACCGGACATCCATTGAGGCAAGTTTATTAAAGATATCAGTCACCTAATAGAGCTGGTGTTTCAGCTTCTGCCATGACATTATGCTTGCTTTCTATATCCATGCATCTAACCCAAATCAACACAAGATAAAAAATTAAATGTGAAACTAGGACTTAAAGATGCCCTGGTCTGTGATGGATTCAGCAAAAATTAATCTAATTTCTGTAAAATCAGAATTTTAGAAGCAAAATTTTCACTGAATTATTCACAGCTAAAAAGAACATTGGCTGAGCAGAGATAAAGATTATATGTAAAAGAAATGCTCCCGCATATTTAACTCTGACTTTCTTGGAACTATACTGTTTAAATAAATCAAACACTAAAATAATCTAAAATCCTTCTTTGACCTTATTTTGTCTTGTTCTTTTTGAAGGCGTGTATACACAAATGCTACTAGACAAGTTCAGGAAATATCCCTTCAAGAGAACATCCTAACACAGTGACTAACACTCTCCACATTGCTCTTAAAAAAAGCAATATCTTCTAGCCATGGACCAAGTAGAGCTAGTAGCCAATTATTACACACTGGGTGTAACTCAGAGAAGAAGAAGCAAGCAAATTACTCTGATGGTAGGACTATTAGTAGGGAATCAAAATGGTAGCAAGTGTCAAAGCCCTGAAAACCAATCAGAGTCTGAAAGAATAAACTTTGGGAAGAAAACATGGCAAAATGCTTTTTTTGAACTGACTCTCTACTGAGGTTGTGTTGTACATTGACAAAAATATTGTCTATGCTCTTCAGGTTTGACAGAAACAGAAGTCCCTACTCAAAATAAAACCTACAAGCACAAATTCAAGGAAAAACAAACTCAAAAACAAAAATTCTGTTGGATTTGCCTAGATAATTTGGACAAGCATCCTTATAAATTGTATCGTTTTCACATGAGTAGTGACCAATCTCCAGTTTGCACTGAGTTTATGTTTAAGGCTTGCCTGTTACTCAGTAGCAACCAATAGAGGAGAAAAAAAATATTTGAGCTAGATAGGTGAGAAGAACCTGCCAGACAACTTCTGGCTTAGTTTTCAGTCTTTACATGGCTTGCTCATATTTAGTCACTATTCATTACTGTTTGCAAATTTTGGCTATTATATACAAATTGCACATTCTGAAGATTATATAATGATTACAGAAATCTAGAGACATCCCTGTTATGCCATTGGCAAAAAAAAAAAAAAAAGCCAGTGGTGCCATAAGGAATAAAACTCCCTTTTGCTATCTTCAAGTCACTAATTTACTTATGCAAAAAGACTTTGCTGAGAATGTAAAAAATAACTTACTCTTCATATGTTCATCTGTCCTTCTGGAAACAAAAGTCTTCAAGCTTTGATTCACTAGATCAAACGATTGAGTATCCATGGTAGCCTGGTGAAATTGGTCATGGCTTTTTGCGTGCGTCTGTTAAATGTTAAGACTGTAATCATTGAGGGGAGTGTTATGACAACATGAAGTTTACAATATGGTATTCAAAACTAATAAAAAAGAATTGAAAATGAATTTGACATATGAAACAGAGAAACCTGTACATCAAATCAGAAACTTTTTACAATACATTTCTATGCCTGGCCATAATGAATCACAAATTTTTAATATCACATTAAGTTTGAAGAAATAAGGTCACTAACAGCAAAGCTGGAAGTAGCCTGAGAGAACAGAAATTTTCGGAATATGTTATTCGCAACTGATCAGCAACTAGAATAGTAGGTGGAGTTACATAATGCCTTGGACAGCATATCTTACTTACAGCATCTTGTATCACTGAAAATATCTCATAAGAGATACTGTAAGACTTTTTTTCTGGTCAATCAAATAGAAATATCAACACTCATATTTAAAAATCGGACAATTATTCACTATAATAATAGAAGCGGCTATAATTGAGAGCATAAGTTAAACTGGTATCCTGAACAGCTTTCCTAAGAAACAATTATTTTTGAATGTGATCTTAGGGATCAGTATAAAGAAATTATTATATTCTCTCAGGCTTAGACCCTTGTGTTTAATACTAGTAAAATGCACAAACCTATTAAGGCTTTGACATTAAAAAAGTTTTGATAAAATAGCCTTTTGCACAACAATATAATGTATTAAAACAGAACTGAAAGACTGAATCAAGTGCTTAGTGGTTTGTAAAATTATAATATTTATGGTATGATACTTTAAGGGTCATCCTTCCAGACTAATGGAGATTTGGGGATTTAGGGATTAAATTGCAACAAGAATATTAGACTTCTTTCTTGCAAAATGGGAAACTCCTAATCTTTCTGCATACAAAGTTAAACTTCTGCAGCCAAGCTCAGTTAGATCAGTGCGTTCAAGTACTTCCTCCCTTGAAATATCTATTGATGTGATAGCTGCAAGACTTCATGCACTGGGGAGAAGGCAACAGACCAGCCTTATGATTGACAGTAAATCTGTTTGGGAAGCAGATGTAGGTCTTGTCCAGGAGAGTCATATGTGAGGTTTTTCACTCCTTCTTACCTTTGAAAAGGCCATTCGTGAAAAGTATCCTTGAGCTACCCTGTAAGGCTATCCTTTCCAAATAGAAAATCATTTGGGATTGAGGCATTTTCGAAAGTTAAATATTTTTAAAAAATTAACAGTAACCGATGTTTAACACAGACCTCTTGGTATTTCAATCTTCTTTTTTGACAATGGTTAAGTATTTTCAGTTTAGAGAAACACTGCAATTAATGTCCTACAAGTGCGATCTCTACTTCTCAGTCTGGTTTTGGGATGTGCTTTTTTCTTTTTGGAACTCTCTTAACTTCATGAAATATTCTTAAAGCACTTGAATGACATTGCATTACAACTTCAGAAACCAGAAGAATCTGTCAGTTGACATCTAGTAAGCCAACTTATTATGACTAATTATAAAGGCACACAATGTCAAGGCAACTCATTATAGTGTCAAGACACTGCCAGTGTACGAACGTCACCCTTTCAAAAATTAGAAAATAAACAGAAATAGATAGTAACATAAATAACCACGATACAAACTTTTGGTAATTTAAAGGTTTTAAACTACTCAGACTTACAGAAGCCTGAGTAATAACATTTTGATAAGGTTACCACAGAATCCCAGAACCATCCTCTTTTGGCCAGAGACTGCACAGTCCAAAAGCCTGTTCACTGGCTATGGGATAGCCAACTGTGGGAGAAAATACTTGGCCATTTACATTCAAAGATGCTGACAAGTTGCTGTGATGAGTGTGCTAGAAGAAGCAAATGGGTGATACACACTTCTGTTCTGTGTCCTTGAAAAATGCATCAGTGGTTTGGGCATGAGTGTTTTCAATCACATGGGAAGTATTTGCAGGCAGTCGGTGGTCATCAGTCAGAGCTGTACTAAGTGCCATTTGAGTTTGTTTTCAAGATTCTGCCTGGTATGACAGGTTTCCTTTGGAAGTGAGTGTACAAGAACCCTGTTTGACTTGATCCCAGTTTCTCTGTTGGATGATTAAAATAGTAATTCATAGAAACAGCCTAACCCAGTGCCTATTGCACTTGATAAAAATTCTAAAAATTTTAAACTTTAAAAAAATCATTGATTTCTTCAGGGAAAAAAAAAAAAAAAAAAGGAAGGGATATGCTTCCAAACATTCTGGATTTCACCATGATGACTAGGACTGTAAGACGGTAGTTGCATAGGGAGGAGCAGTTATGACTTCATTACATTCAATGGGAATAAATAAGCTAATGGCTATACTTGTTCCTTATAAAAAAATATCTTGATCACTGAGAAAAATAGTGAGTGGAATTTACTGAAAGAAAAAATTTAGGCAAAAAAACAATTAGTGAATCTGGGAGTCATCAAAGGAAGAATTAACTGCCTCTGTTCCTCAAAAAAATGTAAAAGAGGAAAATAGTAAAAGACCAGTGAAATTACAAGTGAGCATAAAAACAGAAATAAGGATTTTTTTAACTATGCAACTTGGGAAACATGGAAACTGATATCATCAAAAGGCAAAAGTTAGAACATGACTAGAAAGGCACAAAGGAATAAGAGAAGTGACCAACATCACAACAAAAACCTTAAGTGTCAGGGGAGATGAAAATTACTCAGTCACATATTTTCCAGTGGAAAGTTCTTTGGTCCAAGATATGTATTTTATAGTGACTTTTTATTTCCTTCTTGATTTTATACCAGAAACCAACAAAAATATAAATAATTGCAGCAAACAGAGAGTGCTGACTGATGCACTGCATAAATGCCGTGCAGTGTGCACAAGAGTGCACTGTGAACCAGTTAGCAGGAGTTAGTTTTAATAAATTTAAAATAAATATACTGAAATGCAGAAATCTCTGCAACATAAACTACAAACTTACTTAGCTACAGCTAGGAGAAAAGCAGGAGGAATAATATTACCACAGAAAAGGAGAGCTAACCTGCATTTTCTAATTTTCTTGTTGTCTGATCAGGAATCAAACTTCTGCCTACACTAAAGGAAAAAAAAAATAGGGGTTTTTTTTTAATTTATATATCCTATGCTAAAAGCAAATGAATTTAAAGATTTTTTTTTTCTTGTAAAGGATCATACTATATTGCTAAACATGGTTTTATTTCACCTCGGGCACTGTTATGATCTATCAACCTAACCTAGCCAAAATCAAAATGTTGTTCTTTTCTCAGTCAAAGATGTAAACATCCTATGTCTATAGTATTTATTTAAACTTCTATACAGATAGATGAATAGATATTTACATGCTAAAGAATTAGGATCTTCACTGTTATAAAAAGGTAAAAGCAGAGTAAGTTTGTATTGCTGTACTTGTGCAATGACTCTGTAAAGCTTTTATGACCTATATGGTTAAATACATGGAAGGGTATATAAATATGTACTGTTTCAATTTTCAGAAACCTTATCGAGGAATTTAAAAAAACAATTAATGTCTGCCCTGTTTCTGTGAAGGAATGGAAAGGGAACTAGTCAAGGACTGACTCAGAAGTTACCAGTTGGGGACTAAAGTCAGGAGGAATAAAGGGAGAAAACCTGAACACCAAACCCAGGTGTGGTGAAGCAGTTAGTTCTCCCTCACCTCTTGCACAGAGGGGCAGGAGGGTTCACGGTCTGGATTTCCCCTCATGCATGCTCTTGGGGTATGGATGATCACAGAAGCAGTTAGTAGCACTGAATCTGGTGGCACAGGTGTCATGTTGTGCCATGCTACATTACACTACCCTACAGTATTTTCCACTAAACTTCTCCAAGGTAAGGAAGCAAGAACCTACAGGAGACACCCAGCCACAGTGGGCCCTCTCTCCCCTGCACATGAGATATTGGGCTTGTCACCATGGTCAAGGCTCTGATGGAAGCAAATCTCGCTTTGATGGGGTGGTGGCCAGGAATGCTGCCAGGCTGGAGGCTAGGTGGGTAGGGCATGGGGAGTAGGAAAGTGATAAAATCATAAGCTTGATGAGAAAGCAAGACTCAGCTGGGGTGGGAAGCATTTAAGCATTGCGGAAAGTGCTGGGAAGACTTAGGCAGCAGAGACATCTACAGGGCACCCTTTCCTGTCCATGAATATTCTGCCTCCTGTGGGTTTTCCCATTGAAAAGCACCAGGTGTGACCTCCTTACATAGTATGTCCATAGGAGCGGGAAACTCTTCAGGAATTCAGAGGATGACAGAAAGCCCAAGGAGGATAGCCAGCAGTTTGGGAAGATTTCTGTCTCATTCCTTCACCCCCTCACATGAGAAGCCATCCTTAGAGAGGGATGAAATATGCCCATAGAGACCTGTTTTCACCTCGTTATTCAGGACTGTCTTACTGTGGATTATGGAAAAGTGGAAGGCACTTATAGTAAAAATGAGTCCAAAATCATGTATGAATCAAAGATTCATACAACAGTCTCATTCATGTTATGACAAGAAGCAATGAGAAAGGCACTAGGCATATTAAGCAACTAGCTTCACTTTGCCTTCAGCGTTCTCATCAGGGCCAGAAAAAGCTAGTCCATATCTGTCATTTAAGCAGCGTAACCACTACAGCAGATGGCTGATATTTTTAAATTCCCAAGGACAGAAGGCTGATATTTTTAAATTCCCAGTGGTCCCTCTGTTTCTTTTCATCTCAGTGTGTTGGGTTTTTTCCTAGCTGCAAGCTTGCCTGTGACTAATTCAGTAAGAAAAAAAGCCAGCAAAAATGTATCATTTGTGCTCTTCTGTTGATTTGGACAGATAATACTAGTCTGCAAGTGCTTCTTGCATCTGTCATCACATTCAGAATTGTAATTTCTCTTTTTCATTTTCAGTGACATTTTGTGTCAAGCCTATCACAAATTCACCAATGTTTTGAAGACAAAACTGTGGTAATAACTTTGGAAGAGCATGACATCCATATAATGTCATTAACTATGTATGACATTACCAGCTACATTTGCCCATTGTTGCTGATACTTAACCTTTACTCTCCTTCTACTTGAAAGTGCTTTTCAAATATATGTTACAGAGTGATCAAACAATTTAGATAAGGCTGACACAGACAGCTTCTTTATTTGGCATTGATTTTTCCCTACCAGAAACGCTATTAAACTTAAGCAAAAAGCATCTTTCTTGAGTACAGTTTTAGCACTTCTGTTGATTGAATTCAAAAGTCTATACTAATCAGTACAGGCCTCACCATAAATAAACATGAAATATTGTAGAGCTTCAGAAAATTTCTTGCCAGAAAACCACTGTAATCTGGAGAAGATAACAGCGTGCACATCTTTGTCACATAAATTGCCCAGATTTCTTCTCTTTTTGTTTTGAATATGGAGAAACTAGTGTTTCCCTCACTATGCTTGAGGTTTTTGAAATGATAGTTTGAAAACTGGAGTTCCCAAGGGGTCAGATAATGCCTGTGTCCTTTAATGGCACTTCTGTTACTGATCTACAGAGCATGTTCATATTCAGCCATGCTAAAAAGCTGTATTTGTGTCTCCAACGTTACTTCCAAAATTAATGACTGTTCTACTTCTGTTGTGGATGAGTGTTTTAGATCACTTAAGGAATCACTGTCAAAGGTATTAGCAAAAAGTGATTTTAATGTAAATTTGTTAATGTATGACTTAACAAAGTTCAATGGCAAGGTTCACTCTATTACTTATTACATAGAAGGCATATACAAAAGAAAATTGAGTTATAATCGATTTAGAATGATTTATACATAGGCTAGTGTGGTGGTTTAGCCCCTGCCGGGGTCTGAGACCACACAGCCGCCGACCCTCCCCCACAAAGGGAGTGAAATGCAAAGCCCCAAGACTGAGATAAGGAGAGGTTTAATACAACAGTGCAACAGCAACACAACAAACAACAACAATAACAATAAGAATAACAGTAATAACAATGAACAGAGCAAAATATCTACCAATACAGCAGTGAGAAGCGCGATGGCATAACACACGTGTTAACTGACCTGTCTCGCTTCCGCGCCAGGATGTGACGTCAGCATGGTATCTGAATAACCCGGCTAGAGCTCCCCCTTCCACTGCTGGGGAAACTTAACCCTATCCTGGCTAAACCAGGACATAAATCATCCCTTTATTCTATACCATGTGCGTCACATCCAGCTGCCATTTTATTCCTAGGAACTGAATCTCCCTTCCAGGCCCCTTAACTTTCTGTCGCTTGATGGCAAAATCAGCCTTCAGGAGGATTTCAATTACCTTCTTTCCTTTCTCAAAGACTTCCTCAGCTGTGTCCCCCCATACAATGATATCGTCAATGAACTGCAGGTGTTCTGGAGCCCCACCTTTCTCCAGTGCAGTATGGACCAGTCTATGGCAAATGGTGGAGCTGTGTTTCCACCCCTGGGGCAATCGATTCCAGGTGTACTGGATACCCCTCCAAGTGAATGCAAACTGTGGCCTGCACTCTGGTGTTATTGGAATGGAAAAGAACGCATTAGTGATGTCAATCATGGTGTACCACTTGGCTGCCTTCGACTCCAGCTCATACTGGAGCTCTAGCATGTCCGGCACTGCAGCACTCATCGCTGGCGTAACTTCATTCACGCGGTAGTCCATGGTCAGTCTCCATTTGCCATTAGGTTTTCTCACTGGCCATATAGGGCTGTTGAAAGGTGAATGAGTCTTGCTGATCACCTTCTGGCTTTCTAGTCGATGGATCAGCTGATGGATGGGGACCAGGGAATCTCGGTTAGTGCGGTACTGCCGCCAGTGCACCGTCTTGGTGGCAATTGGCACTCGCTGCTCTTCAACCTTAAGCAACCCCACCACCAAGGGGTCCTCTGAGAGGCCGGGTAAGGTGGACAATTGCTCAACCTCCTCCAGGGCAGCTATACCAAAGGCCCACCGGTACCCTTTTGGGTCTTTAAAGTACCCTCTCCTGAGGTAGTCTATACCTAGGATGCACGGGGCATCTGGGCCAGTCACAATGGGGTGCTTATGCCAGTCCTTCCCAATTAAGCTTACTTCAGCTTCTAATAGGATCAGCCGTTGGGATCCCCCTGTCACTCCGGAGATGCAGATGGATTCGACCCCACTGTGGCTTGATGGCATCAGGGTGCACTGTGCGCCAGTGTCTACCAAGGCCTTATACTCTTGTGGGTCTGACGTGCCAGGCCATCGGATCCACACCTTCCAGTAAATCCAATTATCCCTTTCCTCCACCTGGCTGGAGGCAGGGCCCCTCTAATCCTGCTCACCATCACGCACTTGATCTAAGAGTGACTCCTGCAAGAATGACTTCCTGGTCCCCTCAAGAGGGTCAAGCATACTGCTGGCTATTCTATTCTGTCTGGGGGATTTCCGACTGGACACTGGAGCTGCATCTCTCTTGGAAGACTCCCCTTTCATGGTGGTCTTCCCTTTCAGCTGCTGTACTCGTGCAGCTAGGGCGGAAGTGGGCTGTCCATGCCACCTTCTCATGTTTTCCCCATGGTCACGGAGGAAGAACCACAGGGTGCCCTGTGGTGTGTGCCTTCCACTGCCCTTCTCTTCGGTGGGGAAGCCCCCGCTTCTAATAGCTGAGACATTGGCCCGTGCAGGTGGAACATAGGACATGTCCTGTTCCACTTTCTGGAGCCTCTGAGACAGTTCCCTTACAGCTGAAACCCAGGCATGTTGGGAGGAAGGGAGACTTCCCTCATAGTGCCAGAGCTGGATAATCACTTCGTCCACTGTCTGAGTCTGGGTGTCTCGCCACCAGGACGCTACTGCCAATGCTTTGGAATGTCCCTCTGGTCCACTTTGCAGGAACTTCCGCCACATCAACTGTGTGCAAGGGGCCTGATCTGGATCCATTGGTGACTGCTCATCATTCAGATCAACATAGACCATGTCAAACACAGCCATTTCCCTGAGGTTCTGAATGCCTTTCTCCATGTCAGTCCACTTGCCCAACTGACATAGAGCATCATCCTTGTAGGGGTACCTCTCCCTCACACCGAGCAGGAGTCACCTCCAAAGGCTGAGGGTTTGAGCCTGTCAATTGCCTTGTCAATACCAGCCTGCTTGGCTAAAGGTCCCAGCTGCTTGGCCTCTCTCCCCTCCAATTTCAAACCAGCAGCTCCACTATCCCAGCATCGGAGCAGCCATGTGCAAATTTGCTCGCCTGGAATGCAGCTAAAATCCTTCCGCATATCTCGCGATTCACTCAGGGATAGAGATCGGATGGTTACCTCCAGCTCTTCCTCCTGCTCTCGTGATGGGCCTGGTTCATTATCACCCTGTGCACTGCAAGGGGATTTTTTGGTATATTTGGTTTTCCGTATTGGGGTGACTGATATTGGTACTGGTTGTGCCTCTGGCTCAGTTCCTGTGCTGGTGGAGGCGACTGGTACTGGCACTGCCTGTCCCTCTGGCCCAGCTGCTGTGCCAGCAGGTTCACTTTCAGATCCTGCAGCCCCTTCTCCCCCTTGAGGGCAGTGAACAGCATTAAAAATGACACGGTAGGCATGGGCAACCCCCCAGCACATTCCAACGAGTTGTGTCTCCCAGGGTTTGTCAGATTGGCAGCACACCTTTTCCAAACACTCCACCAGTTTATCAGGACTCTCCATTTGTTCGGGAGTGAAATCCCAAAGCATTGGGGGTGACCACTCACTCAGGCACTTGCCCATCTTTTCCCACACACCTAGCCATTTATAACTATCTGCCCTCAGGGCAGGTTTCCGGGTGGTGCTATTGTTGGAGAAATACCGCATGGCCCAAAACAAGATCTGGCAGACATTCAGAAAGCATTGTGCCTCAAGCACACTGGCCTGGGTGCTCCAGGGATAGCTAAAACTCTCAAAAACTGAGAGAATCTCTTCCCCTGGCTCACCCATAGAGGGGGTGAGACCCCAAACAAAAGCCCAGGCAGCAAACAGGTACCAGTTCACCCCCACAAGCAGTGATACAACCATATTATAAGCAGTCTGCAGCCAGTACAGCAAAACAAGACCCTTGACACATTTTCCACCAAAAACAAACTTCAGCACTGGGAATGCACAATGGATATAAGGATTAATCCAGCCCCACCACGCAAGCAAATTGGCTAGCATTGCAAACATTTCTCATTAAACAAATACAAATAAAAACAGAAAAATTACACCTAACAGATTGCTCTAACACACCTTCTCCTTTTGTCCTTATCTCAGCCTTCTCTTGCCCCACGTTGGGCGCCAAAGTTGTGGTGGTTTAGTCCCTGCTGGGGTCTGAGACCACGTGGCCACTGACCCTCCCCCACAAAGGGAGTGAAATGCAAAGCCCCAAGACTGAGATAAGGAGAGGTTTAATACAACAGAGCAACAGCAACACAACAAACAACAACAATAACAATAAGAATAACAGTAATAACAATGAACAGAGCAAAATATCTACCAATACAGCAGTGAGAAGCGCGATGGCATAACACACGTGTTAACCGACCCATCTTGCTTCAGTGCCAGGATGTGACGTCAGCATGATATATGAATAACCCGGCTAGAGCTCCCCCTTCCACTGCTGGGGAAACTTAACCCTATCCTGGCTAAACCAGGACATTATTTTAAACACAACTTTGAAATATTCTGTGGTTATATTTAACATACAATGACAATATAAAATGACTTTATGAAACTCCAACTTCCAAGTGCTCTTCTGAGAAACCCTGAAAGTTACATGGTAGCAATTACTCTACTTTCTTTACTTTTTAGAAGTGCTGGGTTTAAAACATGCCACAGTATTTTTCCTGGTGAATCAAACCACCAGCATCTGTTGACTCACCTCTTTGTCAGTCTTATTGTCAATGGTGGTCTCTCTGGATGGTCTAAGAATGATGTCCCAGCGAAAGTACTTGACTGAAGGATTATGTTCGTGCTCCTTGACCAAGGCTAGTTACAGGTCCTCTGTGAGGGGTGTTATTGCTGGTAATCTATAGGAATAAATTCTGATCAGTTGCTGTTTTTCGAAACTCAACATCAGCATTTCTAATGTCACCATCTTAGTCCCTTCTTCTGGTCATAATACTATAATTTTTGGCTGCTCTTCTGCAGCAAGTTTCTTTGCTGCCTCTATAAACACTTTTACTTCTTGTCATTCCTGGAAAGAAGATTGAGACTTGTTTTCCCTTTCATTTATCTGAGTTGTGCCTGTCCAGGTAATGTTGCTGTCACATTCAGTCCTTTGTGGCTCCTTCTCATGATCTCTGTCAACTGTAATCACTGCTGGAGAAGCACAGGCTGAGCTACTCATGTGATGTTTCTGCTTTTGCTTTTGCTTTTTGGGAGGCCTCGCTGTTTGTCACTTTTCCTTCAGACTCTCTCTGCACTTGGACTCTTCATACTTTTTTTTTTTTTCCCTTGCACTTTGTTTGACTCCTTGCTGGATTGTCTAAAAGTCTACCTTCACTTGTGTGGCAGTCACTGAATTTTGATAAAGTCTTCTGGGTCATTTTCTTTCTCTAGATTCATGTGCTCCTCAGCTGTGCTCTCCATGTAGCGAGTTTTGTACTTCCCTTTTCCACCAGGCTTTTCTCTTCTCATTCCATCAGTCCCTCCAAAATGGGTCCTTGACCACTTGATCAACTCCTTCACCTGCATCTTTTGTAATAGCAATAGTGTCTCCCACACAGTCCTTCTGGCACCGCAGACCTGTTCTTTTGGTAAAGGCTTGTATCCTGTACTCTGGACTAGTAAATTAGCTTAGATCATGAACAGTAGACTGAGCCCATCACCTGCTTGAGGATTTATAACCATCTCTGAACATCTTTCAAGTATAAAAAGCAGAAACTTGCAGGTACCTACTTTGGTCATTGTCTCCTCTATAATAATGATCACTGTCTTTGTTTCTTGGTCTTCTTTTGCTGCAGCCTTTGCTATGTGATTGTGATCTGCTTATTTGTCTGGATGTGGTGCTCTCATGGCTTAGAGAGAGTCTCTGGCTTTTTGGAAGGATGCTGGTGTCATGAGCTCTTGATCTCCTCTTGCTTCTTTGTCTTATCTTTGCTACTACCTCTACTTCTCAACTGCCTTTTAAGCTGGCCTTTGATACAACACTCCTTAATAGTCCTAGGGACATGACTGCCTTGGCTGTGCTGTGAGTGTGATTGTGGACAATTGGAGTTTCTCTTTCAGGACAATTGGTCATTCCATGAGAGCATATTGTGTCCCTTCCTAAAGCGGGGCTCACAGTTGTGACTGTTCACTCAACTCCTGCTCAGAAATTTGACTAACCCAGCTCATGCTAAGGCCTGATGTGTGCTGGGAGCAAGAGCAACAGGTAAACGCCACTCTATAGCCATTATCACCTGCAGCTTGCTATGTCCTGCAGCCATCATCTTTGCATATTGAT
The DNA here is from genome assembly GCF_031877795.1 of Strix aluco. NCBI lineage: Eukaryota > Metazoa > Chordata > Aves > Strigiformes > Strigidae > Strix > Strix aluco. The sequence goes on along the minus strand of NC_133971.1, from coordinate 52,963,616 downwards.
TGGCAGTTTCTTCAGAATCAGCAAACTCATGGAAATTACAGAGACCAAACTTCCAAGTTGGAAGGTGTAAAAGCATCAGCATATCAAAAAAGCTTTTGAAGCAGATCCAACAGCACCTGGACTGCTGAGGCAATTGTGCTTCCCAGTGTGATATAGAAGATGCCCACATCACGACAGTGGAGGAAGGATGAGCACTGTCACCATCGGCTAGGTAAATATTTTGTTCATAGGTGCATGAGTCACGACTTGTAAGTTGTGAGTTGCAAGTTATGAATTAGAGAATTTGTGAGTGAGAAACCTCATGATTTAAGTGATGAATTAGTGAATTCACATGATAGACTAGTCTGTGTAAACGGGATTGAGCTGTCGTTTCTCATGTTTGTTTGCTTTCTTAATGAGCTCATAAAATAAAGTTTCATTTGCAGACTATGTTGTCCTGTAAATTTGAGAGATCCAAACAGACAATCGCACCGATCTAGCCCTTTGGAGACAGATCTTTGGAAGCGTAGTCAGGCTGTTGACGTGCTTAGCAATAAATCTACTTTAAGCTTATTTTAGGTATCAACATTTTGCTCAGGCGTTATGATTCAGTAAAAATGAGTTACCAAGTTACTTTCATCTTTTGCAGCAAGCCCAGGAGCAGATTGTAACCACCTGAAGGACGGCATGCAAGAAGTGTGCTGCGCAGACACACAAGACACAAACATGGACAGACACAAACACACACTCATAAGGCCACCCACACATGGACACACAGTGCAGGGAGAAAAGGTTCAGGCTTGTGCCGTAGCTCAGCAAGGAGCACAGCTAAAAGGAGGTACTCAGGGCTGTGTGCAAGCTATCCCAAAACAGCACTGTATGCCATGACTGAAAGTCATGCCTTCTTAAAAGTGGTTGTGCAGTTCTCTAAATCCAGTTTTTTAAGCAATATTCTCTTAAAAAATTCAGCTGCCATCCTGTGGCTGCAAAAATAGTTAAAAATAAAAGGCTAAAACAAGTGTATATTTCTGATATAATTGTCTGCAATATTATTTTAACATCCTTGGAAATGTTAAGGTAATGGAAATGGGCAGTAAAAGTCTCCTAGGTAGCCTGAAGTACATTTAGAAGTGGGACAGTTATAGCCCAGTGGGAAGAATATATTGGGTAAAAGACTACACTGGCAATATGAGAAAACATTCCCCATACTCTGATTCCATCGGTGAACAATATTTTAGAGGTGGGAGAAGTCATCCCAGACCAAAAGAAAAACCTGGTGGGCACCCCTGGTGGCAAAATGTCAATTTCCTTTTTCAGCCAGTGTGAAAACTGCAGCTACTTCCTTTACTTTATAATTTTTTTTATTCTGTATCCCTTCATCTTCTCTTTCATTTACTTCTTTCCTTGTCCTGGTTGCTCCAATTGCTGCTCATCTGGGAGCTTCCTTTGCCTCTATTGAGTTTTATCATTGATCTTTCTTTTTTTCTCTCCCTCCTCTATAACTTTTCATCTGGTTTAACAAGATCTGGCAGCAGGACAGTGCAGGCTTTATAATACCAGATTGTCACTTTACATCTCAGGTAAGTTTGTGGAATAGTCAGCCCAAAGGAAGGGAGTAACACCAAGCAGGACCTGTCCAAAGCAGAGTGCACATACACAGGGTGAAGAGCTGTCTTCTTCCAGGCAGCCTAGCAGACTCTTTTCCACCCAGCATTACTTAGAGCCTGTAAGGGGAAAAGTACACTTCCACCTCTGTCATCTTGTTTCTCTGCCAACAGAAGAAAATTGAGATGGAGCAGTTGGATAGCATTCCACTGACCCCACCTATCCCTGCACATGAATCTGCATGATGACAGCAGTGTCTAAACGGTGACATTAAAAAAACAGTGATTGAAATGAGGCTTCTAGAGATCTACACTTAGGCACTGAAACAAATATCCCTCATTCAAAAGTGACAAGCATCTACCTGTTTCTGTTGACACAAAGTAGGACTTCAAGAAGAGGTGTTCAAGGCTGAAGATGAAGACGTCCATCAAGATGAAGAAGTATGGACCCTCCATGGAAGGACCTTCATGGTTCTCCATGGATATTTCACTAAAGGTCACCTGAAGTTTAACTCCATGCAAAATTAAAATGGGGCATCAAACGTTTTACATATTTTTTCAGGGCTGAGACCAAGCCAGAGTTCAGGCTGCTTGCCCTGTTTATTGGACATTTGAAACAGTGAAGTGCTGCATTTTGGTTACACAAATTCATGTCCTTGAGGAAAATGCTATAGGCTTTAAGGAGAGCTGGCTGTGGGTTTTTTGGCCTGTGATACATTCTTTCAAATTTTGCTTCATGTGCCCTTAAAAAAAAAAGTTACAAAATTATTTTCCTAGGGTATAAAGAAAGTATCTCAGTTTCTAAAGTAGCGGAGGCACAATGTTCCAGATCCAAGTCCTGCACTTACCCACAAAATTGACTGCGGTTTTGCTGACCTTCTCCAAACATGTAGGCTAAAAAGGTCAGAAAGGATGAAAAACTTTCATCTCGAGACTTCCCTGAGATCACACAAGTCCTATATTAGTTGTGACAAGGAGAGATTCTTTTTTGAGGTGGGTTTTATCATGATAAGAACTTCTCCAATAAAATTAATCCACTTGCAAAATGCTTTGAGATATATGGACCCCTGTTGCCACCACTGTGTCTAGGGCAACTTGTACAAAGATGCACTTGTAAAGGAGTGAAGAGTTAGCAACTCTGGGCTGTCCAGCCATTCCCAAATGCCACCAGGCACCTGCCAGCCCAGGACAGACAGAGCTGTAGTGGAGATTACCTCTGTTTTGATCACCAGCAACTTTGATAGTTGTTAAGTCATGACATGAGAATATCATGCTTCCCCCTGACTGGGTTTTAATTCCATTGGGCCTCCTGTGCCATTCATGTAAAACATTCCACCCCTCACCTCTGTGAAACACATACTTAAAAATTATCATTAAAACAGCCCTTCATCACACAATCTTTACAAAATTCACTTGCATCAACAAAAAGAATTCCTCACACTGAAGTCAAAATGACATAATCACAACACCAAGAAAGTGAGACAATTTACACACACTGCACCCCTTGTGCCTTCACCACATTACAACAAAAATGCCCCACAATTATTCCACTTTCTGGCAATGTCCAGTCAAGTTTTGTCCATTATCTCTCTCTGTTACTGTCCTTATCTTGAATTCCTTGACAGTCCCACTTTGGGTACCAGAAAGGACTGTGGTGGTTTAGCCTTGGCTGGCTGACAGATGCCCACTCAGCCACTCTCTCACTCACTCTCCTCAACAAGGCAGGAGGGGAAAATAAGACGAAAGAGCTTGTGGGTCAAGATAAGGACAGGGAGATTCCTCACCACTTATTGTGACAGCAAAACAGACTTGACTTGGGGAAGATTAATTCATTGCCAATTAAAAATAGAGTAGGACAGTGAGAAAAAAATCCAAAACTTAAAACACCTTTCCTTCACCCCCTCACTTTCTCTCCAGACTCCACTCCTGACTCTTCAATCTCCTCTCCCCAAGCGGCACAGGGGGATAGGGAATGGGGGCTAGGTTCAGTTCATTACACTTCATCTGTGCCACTCCTTCCTCCTCACGCTGTTTCCCTGCTCCAGCTTGGGTTCCCTCCCATGGCAGACAGTCCTTCCTGAACTGCTCCAATGTGGGTCCTTCCCCCAGGCTGCAGTTCTTCAAGAACTGCTCAAGCATGGGTCCTTTCCATGGGGTACAGTCCTTCAGGATGAACCTTTTCCAGTGCAGGACCCCTATGGTTTGCAGTTCCTAACAGAAAATCCTGCTCCAGTGTGGGTCTCCATGGGCCACAGCTTCCTTCAGGGTATCTCCACCTGCTATGGTGTTGTGTTCTCCATAGGCTGCAGGTGGATATCTGCTCCATCATGGTCTCTGTGTGCTGCAGGTGAACAAGCCACATCACCATGGTCTCCTCCAGGGGTCGCAGGGGAATCTCTGCTCTGGCACCTGGAGCACCTCCTCCCCCTCCTTCTTCACTGACCTTGGTGTCTGCAGGGCTGTTTCTCACATATGTTCACTCCTCTCTCCCAAATGCTGTGAAGCATTTTTTACCCTTTCTTAAATGTATTCTCACAGAGGCACTACCAGCTTCGCTGATGGGCTTAGCTTTGGCCAGCATATGCTCTGCCTGGGAACCAGCTGGAACTGGCTGTGTTCAATGTAGGGGCAGCTCCTGGTGTCTTCTCACAGAAGCCACTCCTGCAGTCACATAAACCCAATACATAGATATCTCAAATCTCTTTCAAGCTGTGCTCCTGGAAAACTCAGGCTGCTTCAGAGCACAGACACCCTCTTCAATTATATAAAGCAGAGGGCAGCTACACTGTGTGGATCTCAAACAAGGGGTGTAAATCAGGTATGAGTCAGCAGCTTTTCAGCCTAGTCCTTTGTTAACTGGACAACAGAGCTTGTTTTCTAAGGGAAAGGTAGATTTTAATTCTGCAGGACTTATCAGAGAAAGCTAAGAAAAATCTGCTCAGAACGTCCACTCTACTGATTGAGCATGCGGTATTAGAGCTGCTCTCTCCACTGGGGTAATTTGCTCCCACCTGTAAACCATGTGTGACAGCATTCATGTGCATGGAGGCAGGGAGGACTCAAGGAAAAACGAAGGGCAGGAAGTACCCAAAAAATTAGCTCTGAGTAGCAGTGCAAAGACAGATGTGGTACAAGCAAGCAGTGTAGGCCAGGTGTTAGGTATGTGTAGACAGAAAAGTTAATTTCTGTTTTCTTATGTGTAGGTGAGATATCAAATAAGACAGAAACTGAAGGCTTGCATGTGAGAAAACACTCCCCAGTGAGGAATTGATGGATGCTTGTTTGCATTTTCCTAGAGAACAGATGCCCTGCATGCACAGCCTGTGAACACGCAGGTTTATAGTAAGCTATGTGAGTATACACAGAGTTGATAGTAAGCTGCTATGTGGGATACATTTCTTTACCTTGCATGTAGGATCCTAAATGACATGGGCTCCCCTTCTTGAAGTTAAAGCTAGGAGATTTGTCCTGAAGAGCGGAGCTCGTATTTCCCACAAAGAATTACCATTGCTCACAGGATCCAGTTCTCTTTCAGCCTTTCTGACATTACAGATAGAAATCTTTGTAGAAGAAAAATGAGACAATGCCTTGGAAGTCTGCTCAAGTATTCTTGCAGGGACTGGAAAAAAAAAAAAATCACTCTTTTTTGGAAAATTGCTTTTATGGATGAGGAGGGGTATGGTAGTTGGTAGGTGTATATAATGATGTATTGGAACAGGAGATGTTTGTGACATACAGTTTCCTCACCCAGATCAATTGTCTTTCTCACATACATACCAAGTCAATGAGCCTTGTTTTAGAAAAGACAGCAGATCCAGGTTTCTTTTCCAATGTGGAAAAAGACTGCATTTTTCTCTGGAACAACTCTCCCATATTCTCTGAGTGAGTGTAGTTTGATGCTTTCTCTTTCTGATAACCTTCATTCTGTTTTCTCTCCTGGAATCTGGTTATGCTGCCAAGAGTGGGCAGCAACCAAGCATGCCTGGCCCTATATTAGGTCACATGGGAATTTAATTTAAGGGATCATTAGCACAGAAGCTCTGTATCTTACTGTAATTACTCCTCAATGCACTTAGCCTGCTGCCAGTTCATCCTCACTGCAAAAGCAAACCTCTGAATTTCTTTTCTTTGTGTTTTCTTTCAAACAAAATAAATCAGCCCAGACTTCTGCTGAATCATTTGCAAATATATTCTGTGCCATGGGAGCATGGTCAGAGTAACATCAGGGGCTGCTCCGGGGACACTGTGTAGAAGGCATAAGTCCCACACCTGCATTTCAGTTTAATAGTACTGTTTAATATCTTCATCAGTACTGGTTAATAACTTCATCAATGACACAGACAATGGGATTGAGTGCACACTCAGCAAGTTTGCAGATGACACCAAGCTGAGTGGTGTGGTTGACACATCTGAGGGATGGGATGTCGTTCAGAGGGACCTGGACAAGTTCAAGAAGTGAGCCCATGTGAAACTCATCAGATTCAACATAAGCAAGTGCAAGGTTCTGCATCTGGATCAGGGAAACCCCAGTATCAGTACAGGCTGGGGGATGAAGGGATTGAGAGCAGCCCTGTGGAGAGGCACTTCAGGGTGTTGGTGGATGAAAATCTGGACATGAGCCAGCCAGCCAGCACTTACAGCCCAGAAAGCCAACTGTATCCTGGGCTGCATCAAAAGAAGTGTGACCAGCAGGTCGAGGGAGGTGATTCTGCTGCTCTATTCCTCTCTAGTGAGACACCACCTGGAGTACTGTGTCCAGTTCTCGAGTCCTTGGTACAGGAAAGACATGGACTTGTTGAAGTGGGCCAGAGGGGGGCCACAAAAATCATCAGAGGAATGGAACACCTCTCCTGTGAGGAAAGGCTGAGAGGGTTGGGATAGTTAAGCCCGGAGAAGGGAAGGCTCCAAGGAGACCTTATTGCAGCCTTTCAATACATAAAAGGGGCTTATAAGAAAGATGGGGACAAACTTTTTAGTAGGGCCTGTTGCAATAGGACAAGGGGTAATGGTTTTAAACTAAAAGAGAGTAGATTTAGACTAGTTATAAGGAAGAAATTTTTTACGATGAGGGTGGTGAAACACTGGAACAAGTTGCCCAGAGGGGTGGTAGATGCCCCATCCCTGGAAACATTCAAGGTTGGACGGGGCTCTGAGCAACGTGATCTACTTGAAGATGTCCCTGCTCATTGCAGGGGGGCTGGACTAGATGACCTTTAAATGTCCCTTCCAACCCAAACTATTCTATGATTCTATGACTTCCACAGCTTTACATGGGACTTGAAGTGTGTAACAAACAGATGTACAGCTATGTTGTACCTTTATTTCTGTGTGTAAGACATTTTCATTGTTCATGCTGTCATCTTCCTACTGCAGGCTGTGTTACCGATAATACACTGTTCTGCTCTTTAATGGGCAGCATTTTCTCTCAAATCCACCATTCCTGTAAGATTCAGAGCCACCTCCTTCATGCGTAAGGCTGCACAATCAGATCACCACATATCCTTAAAGACATGTATATTCCAACACTGACCTGATCCAGGCTGAACCTCTTTTAGAAACCAAAGTAACCTGGTTGGTTTTAATACAGGTATATCTTTACCCAAAAAAAAAGAGATGTCGTGTTTTGGCCCCTGCCTTCACAGGCAGTTGGCTCTTCTGCCCATATTTTTGAGATTGCAACATTAAAACACAACATTCCCAGTGGACTTTCAGTTAATGAGGAAAATGTCCTGGCGTGATAAAAACGGAGGTAGAGAGGAGGAGGTGGCTCTGTGTGGGCACTGTCTTACTGTGGGACAAAAGTGCTGGTGCTCTCTGGAGCTCTGCTCTTCCCATGTCAAACATGGATACTGGCTCTTTACTTGGTTACTGGAAAACACCTGAAGCTCTACCAGCAAAATGAAACTATCATTTAAGAGCAGAAGAAGAAACCATTCCCAACCACACTGTGCAGAACCAGATAGGGCTGTAACAGTGGAAAAGAATGAAGCATAGCCTGTGCTACACTTAAGACTTGAACAGACCAATGATGGCTTAACCTTGTGTATAAAAACAGGAAAAGCTGTGGGTCAGACTGAGACCTAGCTGTGGGAGACCTTGACAGGCTTCTCAAGGAAGAAGTTGAGAGAGCACCAAGCCTGCAGGGAAACTGTTCAGTCAGTGTCAGACCCGGATTGTCTCACATCAGAAACCTCTCTGGCTGGCGAAGGAGAAACACCTGCGGTCCCACCAGTGACCCTGCTCATTTCTCCTCAGCCAGGAGGCTGCGCAGCAAACCAGCATTTTAGGGGGAAGGAGATTGAAAGAGAGGAAGGGAAGCACAGGAAACGGGAGTGCTGGGGCAGGCAGACACTGCTTTCTGACCCCTTCTGTCCTGTCTCCCCTGTGGGGTTTGCTCAGGCCTGCGAGCATTGTTATAACAGTTAACAGCCTCAGCTCCCAGTTCCACCACCCGGTTTGCACGCAGGGAGCCGGGTGACCCCTGCTCTTGCATCTCACCGATTTCAGCTAGGCTGGGAGTTCACCCAGGAGGTGTGAAAGGGCCAGGAGCTGTGCGGGCAGAGGGCTTCTCTACGAGCCAGGAGGATAGCAGAGCCCTCTTTAACTCCTCCGCAAAGGCCAAGTCCAGACCAGAAACGCGCAAAGCTCCGCCTCCCCTCCCTGACTCGGACCCGCTCGGCCGAGCCGGCCCGCCGAAGGGACAGAGGGCGCCCTTCCCCGCGGAACCCAACCCCCACCGCGCTCCTCCCCGAGCCGGGCAGGAGGAGAGACACTATTGGTCCAGCCCGCCGTCGGCCCCGCCTCCTTCCCGATCACGTGGCGGCAGTTCGGCTTCAGTTCGGCTCCGGCAGGGTGCGGCCTCGGGCTTCGCGGCCGGAAGTGGCGATCGGGGCGGCTGGGTGCGCGCTCCCTGCTGCCGGCCGGCCCGTGCGCGGCCCCCTTCCTGCCTTCCTCCCCCGCCATGCACCCGCGGCGCCCCGAGGGCTTCGACGGCCTGGGCTACCGTGGGGGCGGCCGGGAGGAGCCGGGCCCCGGCGCCAGGCCCTTCAGCAGCGCCTCGGAGCTGGGCCACTGGGTGACCAGCCCGCCCGACATCCCCGGCAGCCGCAACCTGCACTGGGGGGAGAAGACGCCGCCGTACGGGGCGGGAACCCCCCTGGGGGGCGCCGGCCTCAACGAGGAGCCCAGCCTCGGAGCAGGCGGCCCCGGCGCCGGTAAGGGAGCGCCTGGCCCGGTGGGGCAGCCAGCTTCTCGCCGTTCCGCCTGTCCCTCGCTTGTCTCCGGCCCCCGCGCTCCCAGGGCGGTGCTCCGGCCGCCCAGTACTGCGTGACCCGCCGAGGCGGGAAAGGGTGAGCAGGCGGCGGCCACGGGCCGTGCCGCGGCTTGATCGCGCCCGTTCGAGCGCCGCCCGGGTGTGCTGGCGCTCACTGCCACAGCGCCGCGCCCAGAGGCGCGTTGCAGCCTGGCGGTGGTGAAGCGCCAGGAAAATGGTCCTTTAGAAGAAAGAGAGCCTCCTCGTCGCCTGTTGCATTCTAGCACCGGCTTTGCTGTGAGGCACCGTGTAGTTACACGCAAATACGATTGAGAGTGCCAGAATGCACCCTGCACCTTCTAGTTAAGCGGCGTGTGGTCATCTCCCCATTGCCCATGTAAATAATACCCTGCAGAAATACTCCCGTCTCCTGTAAGGGCAGGAAGTACCTTTGGGTCTTACAGTGTATTTTGGTATTTAGTCAGTGTTGATATTTCAGACTTTGTGTCTTCTGGCTGCTTTCTTATGCTGAAAAAGTACAAGGAGTATGGCATGAGCTGCTGAAGTAAACACACCCCCCACTCCACCCCTCCCCCACCCCCGCATGATAGGGAAGGGACCGTGGAACTGGTAGAATTTGAGGAAGCAAGTGTTCAAGTCTTTTCCAGTAATCGTTGGGAAACAGCAGAAGTATGGTATCATTTTATGTCCTTGTGAACTTGAGGTGGAGTAAGAAAAACCTGCTAAATCTAGGCTGCTGAACATTGTCTCTAATTAAAAGGATGTTCTGGATATACACTTCAGTATCAAAGTTTTATGACATACTAATTTATTTAAAATTGAATTGTAATCGGTGAGTCATCTTTTTTTAATCTGTGGTGCAATACTTTTGTTCAGGTCTTATGAGTACAACCTGTAGCTGGACTTCCATCCATGCAAGCACTACTTAGAGCACTAAAATATTCTTAGGTACTTGGATTCTACCTTTCTTTGTTTGTCCTATTGCTCATGGAGGGTATATAGATTCTGCATTTTGGAGGACAGATAAGGGGTTGCTGAATCACTGAGTCCAGCTTCTGCAAATGGAGAGAGTTTTAACATTCCCCTTAATGACGGCTGCTCACGTCTATGTGGAGCTCCACTGAAGTTAGTGGCATTACCCATACTTACAACCTGTTTGCACCTTCTAGATTGTAGCACTGAGCATTAACTTTCAGTTGCCTTTACAGTTCTGATACTCTTATTAAAATCTCTTCTGGTAATTTCCCATGTGTAAATGTCGGTCTGGTAGCAGACAACAGAGAATTGAACCAATTACTCTTGTTGCAATTTTTAACAGTTCTCTAGTAACTAGATTTTTGCAAAGGAGTGGAGGTAAATAACTGACTTGAAAATTTACATCATGATGTTATGTCATCAATGGCGTTTTGTGTTATTTTTCCCAAAGTTTCTCTTTTTGCCATTTTCGGGTTTAAAATTAATTTCACCTCAGATATCTAAATTTGTTACAGAATTGTTGTAAACTGTCATACATGCTAACTTTTTCAGTGGTTGATTTCAGTTAGATTTTTTAGATATTAAAATATTCTCTGTTTTACTTTTCACTTTGTTACTTTTTTTTCCCATCTAGATGTTTCAAGACAATAATAATTTTATTTATAGAAGTATGTACAAACTCAAATGCAGTCCAAAGTGCAAATGTTCCTGGGGGAATAATTTTTATGTCCTCTTGCTGAGTTGCCATGAATGTTGTGGTTCAGTGCTTGTAATTTTCTGAAGCAAGTACAGTATAAAATTAGTTTTTCAGATCTCCTGCATGGCATTCTCTCCTGCTTTGTGATTACCACTGCTGTATAATCTGTTTTCATTTTTTTCAGAGCAGTTGAACAGGTTTGCAGGCTTTGGTATTGGCCTTGCAAGGTAAGAGTTGTGTAGTGATTTTCAATGATAATGAAGTAGTAAAGTTATAGTTGTCTTATAATGCCTAGGTACACTTTTGTTTTGTGTTTTTATGCCAGTAGACTTATGCAGTTGAAATGCCTTTAGAAACCTACTACCTGAAATCCATGTAGGTTTCTGTTCTCTTTAACTGAAGTGGTTCCCAAAGTTATTTAATCAGCAGTGAATATAAAAAACAGTTTTTCATATGGTATGCCATACATATATGATATGCGTACCCTATCAGAGCAATCTGAAAATAACACCAGAAAACTGTTTTCATGTTTGCCACTTATATTAATATTTTTAGGTGATGCGACTGTTTCCTAAGAAGGTGAAAATGTGTTCAAGTATATTATCAAAGTATCCTGGAATAGTAATGTTGACCGGGCCAAGTGGTCTGATGACCATTTTATTCTTTATTATGGTGACACTGATTATTGATAGTATTTTTGGGAAAGTGGTGTACTTTAACATGCTTAACATTTTCAGAGTCAAGTGTAAGGATCATGATAAGCTTAGGATTTTTTGTAGCATGCCTACTGAGTCATACTCACCTGATCAGGTTTTTCATGGTCTGTGTATTGATGCAAATTCTGAAAGGTGGGACATGGGGTTTTTTGTCTTGAAAAAGTTAGGAATGTAAAAAGTTTTACTCTTTATTAACCTGAATGTGAGACTTCTCAGAGAAAAGTGCTTCTCTCTTCAGAATGTGAGACTACTTGTCACTTAGCCAGTTAGACTGACGTGGGAAGCTATGTCAGTTGAGGTTCTTATAATGTACTTAAAGAGGAGGACCTTTTACTTGACTACCAGCCTGTCCTGCTCCTTACCCCATTGTTATCAGCCTTGATATCCATCAGAACCTCTTTTAACCAGTTTGACTCACTAAAACAGAAGTCAAAGTCAATGAAGGAGCTGGATTATTTTTTGCTGTTTCAGTTAGGTTTATTTGTCTGGGAACTGACTAGCTGTGAAGGCCAGCAGACACCAGGTAACTGGCCCAGAGAGAGAAGTGATAAAGGAGGAGGACTAAGAATGACCGTTTTTGGCAAGCACTGAGTTGCTTAAATTAGATATCCCATCTCATGAAACTGCCTGTCCCTGTTCTCCCAGTGCTTCTCTTGCAGTGGCTCAGTTTGCTCATTCAGACCCCTTGATGAGCCTGTTGTTTGCTAAAATAAGAGTTAATGGGGGAGAGGGGGAATAACTATCCCACCCCAAACGTGTGGAGTTGTTTGATTTCTTGCCAACCTTATCAAGCTGAATGAGCTCAGACGAGTACTAGCAAAGGAGTGAAGCCATAGGGTGGGAACATGTTGATCATCTTCAGAAGCAGAGAGGTGTTAGCATGGCTCAGTTGTCCTTTTGAACTATAAGCTTTGATTTAATCAAGCATGACAAAGTTTTCCACATCCTGAGCACCATGACCACAAGGACTAAAGTGAGCATGTGGTTTTGGGAAAGAGAGCTGATCAGCATTGTATTGGTGCCTAGAGCAGTTCTCCCTGCTTTTGCTTTTGAATTTGTATCAGATCACTTGTCAGATATACATGGTTCAAGTCAGAAATCTTGTAGAAAACACCTGAAATAAAAGTTTAGTTTTTGTGAGGCTAGTTGAGTTGGCTACCAGGAGGCCTTAATGGATAGCAGCCGGAGTCCAGGGAAAGTTTCACCTCTTTTGGTAGTAGCAAACTACTAATTAGCTCAATGGTTATGAAACTGCAGACTCAGAACTTTTCTGTGACAACTAGTACTTGTTTACCCAGTAAGTCCCTATAAGAGATCTACCCCAGATGATCCGGTAGGTCGATGGTCAGAGCTGTTGCTTGGGATGCTTAGACAAAGCCTGGAGGTTTCGCTTTTCTAATCCATATCCCAGGTTTGAGCCACATGCAGGTAAGTACGCTGATCACTCAGGCACTTTGAGATTAAATGGGAAGTTTCTCTGCATGGCTGTGACCAGGAATCCTACTTTAGAACTGAGAGAACCATCCTATGAAGGTTTGATTGCAATACCATTTCTGGGGGTGAAGGGAGAGTTGGTTTTGGGCAGTAGCATTTTCTGATGAAAAAAATGTCAGCTGTTAGTACCAGTCCTCTGGCCCTGCTAAGGAGAGTCTTGATTAATAATGGGGTACACAGAATTGACATAAAACTGGATACTAATGCTTTCGTAATTAATGGCTCTGTCCTGTCTTGTTTCCTTATATTTTGGGCAGGGAAGGTTTAAGCAATTTGGTACATTGTTTTGCCTATAAAAATAGATACATTTTTTATATATATATATGTGGGTTTTTTCATAGTGAGTGCATGTGTCAGTTTTTTTGATACTTGTTCCTTTATAGCAGTGGCAGGCTATCACGTAGCCATCCAAAATGCCTCATTAATTCACTAGATAATTATAGTTTTTCCAAATACTAATCTAATGTTAGACAATAATAACAAGCCTTTCCTAATAAATTTACAATGGTTTCCCATGCTTTAAATACACTTTTCTTTTAAAGCCTATTTACAGAAAATGTGTTGGCACATCCTTGCATTGTTCTACGTCGTCAGTGTCAGGTATGTCTCTTACGTTATCTCTTACAGTCAGAGCTCCTGTGTAGTGTCATAGTTCTGTGTTTTCATACTCTGTAGAGCATAAGGAAGCTGTACAAGTCTTAGGGAGATGCTGCCATATTAAGATGTTTTTATTTGTAGCGTACATGTTTTCCATTCTGAAATTTAACTTACCTTGAACATTATTACTCATTTTTGTTTGGACAGTGGAAAATTAATTACAGCAAGTAGGTGTTTGAGTCTGCAGAACGACTTCCAGATGCCCACTTACAAGCAGAATGCTTTATTTCCAATATTTTCTGGTTTATGCTTGCTTTATTGTTTACATTTTCAGCATTCAAATACTTAAGTTCTGCCTGTTCCCATAAATTTCAGGAAGAATTTATTCATAATTTGGTCACTTTAGCTGATCTTCAGAGAGAAAGTCCTTATTTTGGAAGTGTTTTTTCCTTTAGAGTTAAAACATCTGCAATTATTTATGAAATACTGCCATTTATAAAAAACAGCCATTTATGTTTTTAACAGGTTAACTATCATGCTCGGAATTATCATCTCACTCCGTTTACTATTGTCAATATTATGTACAGCATCAATAAGACACAGGTCAGTGTTTGGTGTCAGACTGTATTTGAGCAGTGAAGATTGCTATAGCACATATGTACATTGACATCTTTAACTCTTTATGTAACTGGTGGTTAAAAACATGGCCATTGTAAGGGTTTGTTATTTTTATGGTTGCAGAAGTGTTTCAAGAAGATCATTGTCAATTATTTTTTTTAAGTAGTGTAGTATTTAGTCGGGAAGATTGCAGATGTTAGAAAACAAAAGGTCCCTGAAAATTTGTTTCATTAGGATTCTGAAAAATAATTAGTCTTTATGTGGATAAAGAGATTATCCGGATGATGACTTCCAAAGATAGTATTGCATGAATTTCCAGTTCTGCATGGGAATCCTGAAATTCAGATCAGAGACAGTAAGAAAAAGACACTCTGTATTTCTTATGGATGTGCTTGAACATCTTGAGCTCATTTTGTCCATAGAAAATGATGTTAAGTTTATAATACAGAGAATTAACAGTGGCCTCCAGAATAGTTGACAACAGTTTGAAATTACTGAAGAACAAATGTTTCTTCAGAGGTGAAAAGTTACTTAGCCCCTAAATTTAGTGATAGTGAAGTTTAATGGTAGAATTGTAGCCCTGTACAGTCTGAATTTGCTGAAATTTTATAAAAATTAGTAAGTTTATAAGATTTTTGAGTTTTATGTTGCATGGATCAAGATGTATTGCATATTTCAAAACACAGGGTCCAAGAGCTCTCTGGAAAGGAATGGGCAGCACTTTCATTGTTCAGGGCATAACCCTGGGAACAGAAGGCATCATCAGTGAATTCACACCTTTGCCAAGGTATTGCATTTGTTTTTTACTGTTTCTTACAAATTGGTCTTCAGTTGTTGACTTACATTCAAAGTGTTAGGAATGTAAGGAATGAAAAATTTTACTTGATTAGAATTGTCAGACACTGAATAGGGATTTTCAGCACAGTGTGGTTGTTTTGGCAAAGACAACCTGTTAAATTAGTGAGAGACTCTTCCTGGGAGCTTTGTATATTTGTTATGTTTGCCTACTGGTCTGAGCATAGAAATAACATAGCAAATTGGTCTTCAGTATAATTCTACTGTAATAAAAGAATTCATAAGTTTCTTTTTGTATTGTGTGGTTCTAGCAAATACCATGTCTAAGGTAAAAAGTCCTGATTTCCTTAATACAGAAAACTTGCATGTCTGGTGAGCCAGCACTGACATCCTGCTGAACATTTTCAGTCTTTGGTAGATAAGAGAATAGCATGCATTAATAAATGAGAAGACATGGTAAATAAGAGTCTATGTGGCTGTCAGCTTTGTCTTCTGTCCTCCTTTGCCAACAACTATGTGTACATTGTTCAGTATTCTTATAATAAAGGGCTTACAACTAAAAATGAGTGCCTTCATTTAAAGAAATATGCACCATTCTACTTCACTGTGTCCATCTTTGGCTACAGTGGTTTAATAATTTTTTATTTTGATTTGTTACTCTGCCTACTTTTTATGCTGAACTGTAACTCCAGGATTATGGTGAAACATTGTGATGTCTTTCTGCTTTGAGATACAAGTTTTATAAAGAATTTTTGTCTGAAGACTTTTTATCAGTGTTTTGGTTTATAACTGTCCAGAGCTAACAGTAAGGGCTGATGACTGTAATAATATATATTGTCAGCTTTGTTACAGATATTTTAAGAGTAAGCAGGTTGTGTGAGAGAATTTATTACGTAAAGTAACTAAAACTTAGTGAAATGCAAGGAAATAATCAAAACTTAGGAAAAGATAGTTAACAGTTACAGGCCACACATTGAAGCCAGTAAAATGATAAAGTCCTGTCTCGGAAAATATATTAGGGAGGCAGGCAAGTAGTTGGATTTAAGGCTGGTTAAGGCTGAATGGACCAGTCAGCTTGAGAATTGTGTAAGCTTTCGGAAGAGACAAGTGCCTATTTTTAATGCGTGGACAGAGACCAAGTACTTAAGGAACGTGGAAACTGACCTGGTTTTAAAGATGATAAATGTAGGCAGGCTGAATCAAACTACTATTATGATGCATGCATACTAATAAAAGTAAGTCTTTGCAGGTTCTGGCATTCATCAAAAGTATTAGCAAAAGCATTTTTTACTTAAATTGTGTGGAGTGTGTTTTTAAGTTTTTTGGACAGCTCTGTCTCATATGCATGAAATTCCCAGGTGTACACTTTCCTGTGACTTGTTCATGTTTTTAAATACTGCTGTAGGGGATGCTTAAGTTCATGAGATGTGATACAGTGTTTATATTTTCATAGTTCTGATTTCTGTCCAATGTGAGCAAGGATTTTCTTCTTGTGGGCCAGTTGTTCAGAAGTTTGAAAAGTAAGCTGGTGATGGTGCCAAGAGAAGCAATCCTTTCTGCTAGTACCTGCTCATTTCTCCCTCAGTGCTAGTGCCAACACAGTATATGAACAGTCACAAAATGAGCTGTACTGGGGAAGTGATCTGGCTAAAATGGTTGTCTTGTATGTGTACATACATACAGTTTTCTACCTTTTTAATGGTAGCGTGCATGTTTGGGCTATCACAGGGAGGTGAAGGTTATTGCTTATAGCAAATCTGGTTTAAAAGGTTATTTAACTACATTATCAAGCTCCAGATGACACAAGAAAGTCAGATGTGAATTTCAACTCTATATCATAATACAATAAAAGAATCTCTCTGTTTTAGGAGAGGGGCCCAGAAATGGGTGTTAACATTTTTGTGGCGAGTTAAATGTGATTCTGTACTAGACAAACTCATTCTGTAATTGTTCTTCCACTGCAGGAATAGTTATACCTAGTGGATTGACAGGTTAGGCTTTCACACATTTGTTTGGCTGGTTTAATTTTCCACATCTTTTAAGTATTATGGCTCAGTGGATGTAATCCAAGTGTCTGAAATATATAATGGTAAATGATCTTCCCTTCCTCTTTAGTGACTGACATACGTATTTAGGAAAGTGATAGCTACTAGTAACACACAATTCTTCAGAAAGTGTAAAGAGGTTCCTGTCTTGGGTTAGAGTTGTTGTTTTAACTACAGGTAGTGGGTGAGTGTGATTCCTGGACAAGAATTGAAGCTGAACACTTTATACCTTGATATTAAAAATGCATAGACTAGTGTGTCCAGCATTTCAGACGGAAATATATTTACCTCATAGCTATTTACCAAATGTATGGTAAATACATTTGGTATTTGTTATCTTGAGCTAGGTGGGATTGCATTTTCCATCAAGTGAAGTGTAGTTAACATTTACTGCTCATATTTTGAAGTGTGTAACTAGAAGATACTACTTTAAAGGGATTTTTTTTAAAGTCACCTTTGTATTAAACTCAAGGGTTTTCTTTTGTTTTACCAGGATATGCTAAAGATTGGTTATAAGCCAAAAGACTTGAGTTAAGTCTGTACAGAATTACTAAGCAGCTATTAGTCTAACCTCTTGTACTTGATTTGGTCTTGTCTAACACTGTCAGAATGCAATTTAGGTTTTCAGAAAAAAAAAACACAACTGGGTAAACATAATCTCAAAGAACAGAAAAAGCATAACCAAACCAAAACATGATAAAATAATGTATGTTGGTAAAAGAAGACTACTGAGATTTTAAAATAATTCAATATTCCCTGAAAATGGCTTTAGGAGTACATAAGGAAGCAAAATAAATGCAAAACACTAAAGCCAGAAGCTGTGAGAGCTGCAGAAACCGTACTAATAATTGAAAGCTTTTCTGATAGGATATCTAACAGGCCGAAATAACTTTTAAAAGTTAAGCATGATTTATTAAATGTGTTGCTGATGTCTTTCCACTATGGGAAATCCTGCAACATAAACCAATAGTGGAACACCAATAGAAAAACTGGATGTTGACACCCATCTAAGAAATGCTTGAGAGTAGCATGCTCTTATCCATAGTGTCATGGTTTGAACCCAGAAGGCAACTGAGCACTGTGCCACTTCTCTCACCCTTCCCACCTACCAGCGCTGGGAAGGAGAAAATTAATCAAAAGGCTCAGGAATGGAGATAAGGACAGAGGGGGGTAGCTCACCCTTTGTGGTCACAGGCAAAAGACAGGTGCATTAGGGGAAGGAAACAAGAACATCACTTTAAATCAAACACTAACAACAATGGCACTTAACGGACAGAGTGGGACAGTGAGAAGCATTACCATATCTTAAAAACACCTCCCCCCCACCCTTCACTTCTTGCCAGGCTCAGTTTTGTTCCCGATATCTCTCCCTCCTCCCTCAGCAGCACAGGGGTTGGGGATGGGGGGTGCAGGCAGTCCGCTGCTTCTTCCTCCAAGGTGGGGGGGAAACACTTCTGCATTCTTCCCCTGCTCTGTGTGGCGTCCCTCTCATGGCAGACAGTCCTCCACAAACTCTCTCTGCTGTGACTCCTCCCCATGGGATGCATTCTTCTCGAGATGCTCCAGTGTGGGTCACCCCCACGTGTTGCAGTCCTCCCAGCGCTGAACTACAACAGTGGGGGCTTCTTTCTCCCACAGAGTCCCGGGGGTCCTCCACAGGCTGAAGGCCGATCTCTGCTCCTCCGGTGACCTCCATGGGTGGCAGGGGGGTGGCCCTGCTGTCTCACCACGGGATACAGGGGGGTCTCTGCTCTGGTGCACCTCCCCCCCCTTCCTCCTCCTTCCTTCCACTGACCTCAGTGTTTGCATAGATGTCCTTGTAACACCTCCTCATGAGTCCCAATCCCCTTTCAGGTTCCCCTTCTTAAATACCTTATCACAGAGGCATGGCCACTGTCTCTGGCTCAGCCTTGGCCAGAGGCAGGTTCTACTTGGAGCCAGGGGAGTTTTCCAGAAGCTTCTCACAGGGGCCACTGCTGTAGCCCCCTCCCCTGCTACCAAAAACCCTGCCACATAAACCCAGCACACATAGTAAGGTAAATACTTTTCTTTTTAGGGAGATTTCACATAAATGGAACCTCAAGCAGATAGGTGGACACCTTCTACTCAAAGGGTAGGTATAGCATGTGATATTACCTTGTGTCTTATTATCTGAACGTTAATAAAACTACTAATTGTACGTTAGTTTAATTGGCAGCTATGGTTACTTGACAGGGTGCTAATAATAATAATTTTCAAGTTTTGATTTTTTTTGAACAATCTTGATTGCATACACCAGTTTCACAGATTTTCTCTTACTAGACCCCTGTGTCTGTATGGAACCTGACTAATTTAAAAGATTAGATTCTTTTAGTAATTACTATATCTGAGAGACCTGAATAAGTCTGGTCACAGAGAAATAAAATTTAACAGAACTTCAGATTGAAGTTTATATCAACTTGTTGATGTGCATTTTAATAATTGAGTTACGGTTTGTTAATTTTCTCTCAGGCATGACTTGGTAGATAACTTTATCAATTTTCAGATGCATATTTGGCTAAAATTATAGTATTGCCATGACCTTAATTCTTATCTTGTTAATTTCTACAGTTTAACACATGTGATAGCAATGCCTTTTTATTCTGCGAGCCTGATTGAAACTGTGCAGGTAACTTACATATATTTACAACAGTTTAAAAGATACTGTTATGCTCTTTATAGATTAGATTATGTGGAGAAGTGAGTCTTTGGCTTTGGATTCAGGTTTATGTGGCAGTAGTTGTATTTGTTTTGCTTGAAGCTGTATGACTAAGTAAATACGTTATCTCAGCTAATATGATGGATATATTTACTATCTTGTCTAAATCTAGTATACGAAAGGACATTTAATAGAGGTAGTTGGAATATATTGTCTGTGAAATAAGGACAAGTTACACCTATATGTTCTAGCAGATAAACCATAAAGAAGTTTTTCTCATGTTACAATTTTAAAAAGACTTGCTAGGCAAGTTGTTGCAGTGACCCATTCCCCTGTAGCAACAGCAAAACTTTTCCATTAATTCAGCTTTGTTTTACTAAAATACTGAACTCTATTATTTCAGGACTGCTTTCATTCAGTCAACTTTTTGCATGTAAATTTTTGTCTAGTTTTTCCTTAGCCATAAAAATAAATAAATATCTGGACCTGTCACTTAGGATACAGCTTAACTTGTTCTGTAACTGTACAGAGTAACCCATAGCACTGTATTGCAGATTGCCTTTCAGTGAGTTGTTGCATCTCTTTCTGGAGAAAGAGACAGGGTTTAGCTATGCAGAAGTGCTCCAGGTTAATTCTTCCAGCTCACTCTCTATAATGAGTTGCTCTTAATTAACATGATAGTATCTTTGTGCAGTTAATGGAACTCTTACTGTAAAGTGAGCTCTCGTGGAGGGTGGTGCAGGATAGACACACTCATGTCATTAGGTCATCAAAATAATAAATTTCATCCATAGCATAGACAAGTTGTAAGTACTGTCAAGACTGATTTAGATCCAGCTGTTTAAACCTACAGTTCAACTGCTAGTGTATGTCTACAAAATCATGCTTTTTCTGTGGAGAAGAGGCAAACAAGGCTGACTTCTACAGTTTCTTAGTTTCAGCATGTACTTCAAAAGCAGGTGCTCTTAAGGGACAGGATTCTGCTCTGTGCAGAGGATCCAAACTTAAAGGAGCCAGAAGGTACTAGGAAGGCTGTTCTGTCCGAACTGGCCACATTATGGACTAATAGGACAGATGAAGTTAAACATCTGTATGTGGGGGTGTGTAGATGAACTCCCCAAAACAAACTCACATTCTCTAAAGTTGGTCTGTATTTAAGAAAGCCTTTTCCTCTCTCTTGTTGAATTGTTTTGAAAATAGTGTTCCACAAATCCAGGCTGAGCAGATCACTGAGTTTGTGGATGCCTTGGAAAGATTTAACTGGTCTTATACTGGAAAGCTGACTTAGGAAACTTCTATGTCCTGGGGAACAGGTTTACCCTGACTGTGCCGTAACTCTGGAACTAGAAACAGTAGTAGAACACTATCCGTGGTTTTTGAGTTCATAGCAGGCCACAGAATGGAATGTTTTATTCACGTATCTTACTGCTTGTATTTTGTCTGAAAGGATGTTATCTGTGTTGTTGGACATAGGAACATATTTACCAATAAATGATAAAAGAAAACATGATTTAGATTGTTTGCAAAATAAGTAATAAAGCAATTACTTATTTACTATAAAGCAGTTCAATACCAAAGCAATCAAAAACCCAAAACAGCCTCTCCCCCAGCCTTTTAGACAGGTGACAGTCTCTGTAAAGCATTGCTTATGAAAACAATCCCGCTGAGGTCTGAGGGTTTTAGGCTTAGTAGGTTCAACTGTCTGCAAGTATTTTACTGAATAGGTGTGTATATACTGTATGAAATGTACTTTCCAGTTTCTGGAAACATCATCATGAGCTTTCTTACTAGAAACACAACAGAGGTAATGATAGCATTTGTGCAGATTTTACTTATGCTGTATTAATCAGTGCAGGGAGGCAACTTGACTTAAGTTTACATTATATTCCTGTGCTGCAGGAGGACAATGACCAGTAGGAAACTATAAAAGTTAGATTGTGGGATTTGTTACCAACAGGTTTATATTAACTTTGATTGTGTTAATTCTGATAAACCATACTGTTCAACAGTATTAGTTTGACACACTTCTCCGAGTAAGTGTATTTCATCAAAATAACTGCAAATGGTAGAAATTTGTAGCTGTTGCATTACTGTTTTTGTCTTTAACATTTCAAACCACATGGTGGCGTGTTTGACAAAAGCAAGCACAGTTTTGAAGTGCAGTGACTACAATAGTACGGGGGAGAAGATGAGTCAGTAGGGATTATAATGCTTAACTTGGATTTAAAATCCAGAACAATGTTATGTTCTGAAGTATTTGAACTCTCTTCTGCACAGACTGACCATGAAGGCTTTGCAGGTGTAAGTCCTTCCCCAGAGTACTGAGGAGTGTTTTGGTGGTTTATGCTGGCATGAGGTCAGGACACAGCCAGCAGAGACTTGGGCATTGAGGGATAACTCCCAAATCCTGACTGAGTTTGTATAAGCGTTAGAAAGGGAAACAACGTCTTTAGCTTAATCTTACAGTCAGAGGTGGAGTATAATGGAGTAAATAATTACTAAGTGAATTCTTTATTTTCACTACATGAACAAAATATCTCTTTTCTAAGAGGCAGCAGGGGTAAAGAGCACTATTTTAGATGCAGATAATGAAATGGAAATGTTCAGAGCTGAACCTATTAAATTCATATTTAAAAATGGATCTTTCAAGGCAAGTTATGGAAGTCTTTATTATGCATATTCAAGTTCAAAGACTAGAGTTACAGTCCTTAAAGAAAAGAACTTTTAAATTAGATAAATACTTCCTGGCATTTTACTTCAGAAGTAGGCATTTTCAGTACATGACTGGTTTGACAACTGATACTTCCAGCAGTAGTCTGAAAGCTGAATTTCTTTGATAGTAACACAGAAAACTGGAATGTACATTAAATAAAGACTCTTTAAGATGGGTTTGGTTTTTTAAACGCAAGTTTATTTGAATGCTATGAGGAGTGTTAGAGCAAAGAATTTATATAGCTGTGTAGATATGATAGCATGCAAATGTTTAACTCTCTTATAAAGTTCAGAAGTGATAAAGTGTCAGTAGATGTCAGCATGGTTATGAAATAGACAGCACAAGTTGTAACTATTCCTCTGTGCTTGTAGAGCGAAATAATTCGAGATAATCCTGGCATCCTGGACTGTGTGAAAGAAGGAATCGGCAGAGTTGTAGGCATGGGAGTACCCCATAGCAAGCGTCTCCTTCCACTGATGGTCTTGACTTTTCCAACTGCTCTACACGGAGTCCTTCACTACATCATCAGTTCCATCATCCAGAAGCTTGTTTTATTTGTTCTGAAAAGGGATAATTCTCACAACCTTCCAACTGAGAGCTCCACTTCTGTGCAGAGCATGCTGGATGCGTATTTTCCAGAACTTATTGCTAGCTTTGCTGCTAGCCTTTGTGCTGATGTCATGCTTTACCCACTGGAGACAGTTTTACACCGCCTTCATATTCAGGGGACACGCACAATAATTGACAACACAGACCTTGGCTATGAAGTGCTTCCGATCAATACTCAGTATGAGGGAATGAGAGACTGTGTAAATACTATAAAACGGGAAGAAGGCATGCTAGGTTTTTATAAAGGATTTGGAGCTGTTATAGTACAGTATACCTTGCATGTGGCAGTTTTACAGCTTACCAAAATTATTTACTCAACACTGCTTCAAAACGTTTCTTAATCTGTTCAGGTGTGGATTTAGCACAGTGGATGTGATTGACTTACTAACCTAATTATTGTTTAAAAAACTTGTTTTAAAAATGGGGATATAGATTCCTAAGTGTAATTAAAGTACTGTTTAAATTTAAAATTATACATGCGAATTGAATATATAATGTGCAGTCACACGGAAGGGGATCAGATTTCAAATGTGGCTGGAGTGAGGATTTACCTTTCCTCTTACCAGTTTAACTGGCTTAAGAAATGGATATGAATTCTTAATATTTGCTTTATAAACATCACATCTGACATTTAATTTGGACTGTTAGCCAGTTCAAAGGAATTTATTTTCATAATTTGTAGGAACTTGCAAGTAGAAGACTGATGGGTTTACTGGTCTTCTAAAAATGTTTTCAACTTCACTGTTAATGGAGCCGTGAGCAAAATAGAAACTGTAAAAGTAACTTAAGTAGACATAAATGTCATAATTTACATAGAAGACTTCTTTGCGGCAGTGTGACAGAAGATGACGAAGAGGAATCCTTTGCTTTGTACAAAAATAACAAAAACTCGGGTTTGGGCTAAGTTGCACAGAATGCAAATTTGGCTGTCTTGCAGTTTGTTTGCAAGGCTTACAGTAACTAAAGCGTGTGAATAAAGCAAATTAGAAACTGATGTATGCATGTGTAAGTGCCATTTTTAGTTGACTTTCCACTCATAACTTCAGGGTTTAGTTTTACTCTGCTACTTCATATAAAAGTAGAATAATCTTACAAATGTATGTAGTATCAGTGTTCAAAGTGTATGGAAAGCTTAAAAAATTAATTGGCTATTTCTAGAGTTTCTCTTTTGTTAGATCAAAGATGTATTTACTTACTATTTAGCACTGATGTCCTTCATTTAAAGTCTCTGCTGGATTAAATACTTTGGAGCAAAATTAAGTCTTGTTTATGTGCAGGCAAACTACTGAAATGTACCATTTTTTCCCTCTTCCCATAGTAAATCAAGACTTTCAGTCTGAAAATGAGTTCTGATCAATCAAAATAACTTAGTCCTTGGTTTCATCAGTAAATATCATGAAAATTGGGGGGAATGATTTTTAACAAATAAGCATGTGTAGAGTAGCTTTTAAATTATATGAGAGGCTGCTGCCTTTTTCACACTTTCATGTGGCAAGTCTTATCCTTGCGAATACTGTAAATTGATGCGTGTATTAATCATTGTATAGTAATTACCACATATGGAAAGTAGTCATGGCAAAATAATGAAAAGGTGTTGCTGTTCATAAATCTGACTTTAAATCATTTGCAGGTCTATTTTGCTATTATTAGTCTAACTTTCATGTATTTTAAATGCATAAGTGTAGAAAAGAAAAGTATAGTGAACTTGGGAACTGTTTTTATTTTGAAATACTGTTAATTGCAAATTTAGTGTATAGAATTGAAGCAATGAAATAAAATGAGAATTCACTGTAAATATTTTGAAGTAATTCACTGAAGAGGCTCGTAAAGGAATCTCAATTTGTGGGTTATAGCTTATTCTGTAGACTTCAGAGTGGCTTTTTCAAGTTCCTCAACTTTCCTGAGTGCAAGAATATGTTGAATTAGACTACATGTAAGAACTTGGGTAAAATATTCAATTCCTGGTTTATATTTTTAAAGTTTCTGCGAGTATGAAGAGATCCATATCAGAGAATCATCCAGATTGGAAAGAATCTTGGCAGGCTGTCTAGTCCAAATTCCTGCTGTAAGCAAGGACAACACTGACTTCAGACCAGATTGTGCAGGCACTTTTCCAGTCAAGTTTTTAATTCCAACTTCTAATACACAAAACTGGCCTTTTCAAAGGTGTTAAATTCAACCGAAGCCAACTATTCCATCACAGTTTCCTTGAAGCAGTGACTAAGTGCATGTTGGAGACCAACATTTGCAGGTGTATCAGTGAAATTTGGCAATAATGTTTTTTAGGAATAAAATTTTAGGGAAGGCATTTTGTTATACAAAATGGAGGACATGCTTTTATGTATTCTGCAAAAGGGAAGATAGTGAGTTCTCAGCACTAGATAGTGTGCTAGAATATTAACTTGTGGCAAACACTGTTGCTTTCATTGCTGAGAGTTCTACAGCTCTAGTCCATGCTGAAGTCTCAGATCTGTAACTTTAAGCAGGGTGAGAAAGAATGCTGTCAATTTACAGCAACTGTACTGTGGTGGAAAAGCCATTTGCTTTGGGCTATTCTTTCTTGGTTGTCTTCCCATCAGTTAGAATGAACATGTTTTGATTCTTCATCTATACTTGCATTACCTTCCAAAAGAAGTAATACTCTGCTTTACCCAGAGTTGATATTTTTTGTCATGCAAAAATGTAAATGAATGTGGGGTGAAAAAAACCTTTTTTAACCTTTTTAATCTTAAGTGTACTGTTAACCAATTTCTGGTTTTCATTTGGATCTTAAATCTAGGTACTCAATTTTTAGCTCAAATGATCAATAGGTGGCTTTAGCAGGACGTACCACTGAAAACTACAGAATACTGAATTTCTGTAGAAAGTAAGTTCTTAATTTTCTGGCATATGAAAAATTGTTATGCACCCTGTCCTTCATGATACAAACAATTACTTTTTTGTACATTGTTTTTCTGTCTTTTTTTTCTGTTTTTGAAGAAAAGAGCTGATTTCAAGAAGGTACTGAGGAGAGACAGACTCAGTGTAATGTTCCCACCCAGTGAAGAATTACTTGTCTTCTTACCTGTGCATCTTAAAAGGAAAGCCTTGATGTGCGATAACTGACAATAGACCAGGAAGGAAACTTTGAGATATGAGGCCTGCTGGAAACCATTGCAATTAACTGCCTGTGTTGCTTTACAGACTGCCTTACAGATCAGACTTGACTTCTGGTTGTTAGAATAGAGCTTTTTAGATCTAACGTTGGTGTGAGTGCAGATCTACTGTACAGATGTACTTTGGGGCATACATGAGTTCATCTTGCTCTGGGTCCTGTCTGTAATACTTGAGATGTGCAGTGTGCTTTACAGATTTATGGAGAATTCGTAAGACTCAATATCAAATTATGTGCTTTTCTTAGCTCTTCTGAATTTAGCAGCAAATTCAAAGCAAATGTAAGCTAATGTCCTTGCTGCATTAATATACAAGTTCATGCTGTGCTCTAAGGTGGGGGTTTTTTTTGTATAATTCAGGGCTAGCAGTGGTCACTTTCAAACCATTGACCCATGCAATGTTATTTGAGGAGACAAGGTCACACACTAAATTTTTTGACTAAATGGTTGTTGCTAAGAGATTTGAGAGTAGGATATAATGGCAGCCTTCCCTTACCTGTATGGGAAGAGAGGTGGTAGCAAAATGTGAATAAACCATTTGTCTAGTTTTGTTTTAGAAGATGTAATACATATCTCCAGCGGGGGCAGAAGGCGGTCAGATCTTTATTTAATCAAGAACTTGTGGCATCTATGTTTTAAAAGCAAACCTGATTTTAAGGAGTTGGATTTTTTTTAAGGGAATAAAGATAAGCCAGTCTTTACCTTCAGCACTCCAGCATCTCCACAGACAGTCTGGCAAATTGTGAACAAAATTTGAGGGTAGGAAAGCAGCAATACTGAAAATGGACTGTAGAAATTGCCCCAAAATGCAGATAAACAAAAGTTGAAAACGTTCTCAATAGCAACAAATTAATAAGATAAAGCAGAAATGTCCAAATGGTAGTATTTATGGAGGGTTTCATTTGGTAGTCTATTTCTGTCTTTATCTTTCAAAAGGTGTTTTTAAAGATAAGTTAATGTCACAAAATGTTGTAAGCTCAACATACCCCATTTTTCCCCTGATACTTGGAAACTAACTCAGCTAAAAAAGCCAATTGTTCTTTCAGCTTTTTCAACAGGAAAAAAAATTTACATCTTCCCTTCAAATCAAGGCACCCTTTCAATGGGTGTAAATACCATCATACCTCAGTCCAACCCGCAGTTCCCTTTTTTTTATTATTCAAACTGCTAATGAGTTGGCTGCAATACACACTGCCTGTGGCAGCTTGATCTGGGTGAGATACTGTATCACTTTTCTCTTGTTTTCAAAGTGTAGGGACAGAATATGACTTGTGCCCACCTAAGTAATGAAGTCAGAAGGGATGGTTTAGCTGTTACCTGAAATTCTGGGTCTTGTTCTTTCTTCACAGCCTTAAGCTTGACACTAAGGCAAGTCCAGAACAAAAGGACTTGTTGGACAGTATTTGACTCTGTTCTGCATAGGCAATTCATGTATTTGCCCAAACTGAATTTCTAGAGACAACAGACTTATAAATTTGTGTTCTGAGTCTTGGTTTTAGGGTACTTCCAGAAAAGAAAAACAGTAGATTTTCTTTAGTGCAATGAGTGTAACTCGCTGAAGTTTTTGATCCCTGAAATGGAATTCTGAATCTATGTATGTAATATTTGAGCCTTCGAGCACATTATATAGGAAGAAGCACAAGTATGCCTTGATTCCCAGCTTCTAGCTGGTATCAGCTCTATTCAGTACCATTCAAAATGGGTGTGCCACCTTTGATGTCCATACAGACCACTGATGTGTTTTATGGTCTCTACAGGTACAGTTATCAGTCTAAACCTGTTGAAAAATACAAGCACAGGCAGGACTTTTGGAGACTCTTACCCATGGCCTAACATTATGTATGCAAAATGAGACAGAAGAAAACAGACTAAGGCAATGGGAAAGATTATTCTTGAAACTATGTGCTTACCAATGTGAGCACCTTGACAAGGAGGTACCTGTAATTTTAACAGCTATTTGAACACAGTGGAGGGAAGGAGACAAATTCTCATGTAGCTAAATGTGTTTCAGGAGCTTAAAAATGCCCACAGTGTTTTCTTTCAAGGGTAGGGAGTTTTTTCTTCCCATTACAAGCAAACTGGCAAAAAGACTGTTGTGGTGCAGGTTACTGTTGCATAACCATTCTGACTTTGAAATGTACTAAATTACATTCACTTTGGCTAATACATTTTTTTTTTTTTTAATGAAAAGCAGCTACTCATTGCCTTTATAAAGCCTGCGTTTACCAAGAAAATGTGGCGTGTCATCTTTGGCCAGTTAATTTCATTGGTTTGCCAACATAATGTATCCTATAGAAACTCACTCGTGTGTTTTTCCCTCTAAAACTTTTGTGACTGATAAATGCCCTCTAATAATGGAGTTTCCTCAGCATAATGCTCTTCAATCTTCATAAATAGACTGCTGTTAAAAAATGGTCCCAATTACTTCACAAAAGGGAAGATAATTGTGTATTTAAATACAGTTTCAACATTTTCTCAATGGAAATGCTAAATAGACATTTTAGGACACAAAGAAAATACGCTGCTGCCATGTAAAAAGTTAAAAATTTTTGAACTTCCTAAAACGATCTATGTGAGCTTGTTCTATTAATAAATACAGTATTGGGAAAACCTTACAGAATGCAATATATAAAGTTGGTCTCATACTTAGGGGCTAAGTGGGGAGCTCTGTAACTGACACTGCTTGAGAAACTAATGCTTCTGCTTCCATGGTAGGATAGCTATAAGCACTGCAATCCTCTCATACCTGGAGGCAAAATGGGATACAAAGCATGATGATTCTGCTCTGATGCATGCCTTCCTCTTTTTTCTCTATAGCTGCAAGTTTTCAGTCATTTATCAGGGTTTTTTCCCCCTTCTGTCAAATAAAATGTCAATAGTTACTTCTCAAATCTTCAAACTCTGTGCAGATTGTGCAGAGTTACCAGGTCAGGATTATTTCAGGTTTAATAATCATTAGCAGAATGACATTGGGAGTGTTGGAGGGGTTTCCATATAATGCTGCAGAGCTGAGTGATGTGGAGAATGAGGTGGGATGTGCTACCACTAGTCTCCCAGTGAGGCAGAACTACCAAAGGAATGAGAATATACCTTTTCTAGAGCTTGTACAAACCCTACATTTTCTCCCTTGTCCTTCCTGCACACTCTCTGTAGCCAGTCATTTGGGGCCTGTGTTTTCCATATAGCATACATGCAGTTGCAGTGATGTGATGCCTGTTCTTTTCCACAGGAGTCACCTTTGTTTCTTTACTCCATGAAAGTGTACAGGATGGCTTGGTGTAGTATTTTGTCAGCAAAAATTTAACGGGTTGAATTTTTAGGGAAAAAATTGAAGCTTAAATTTTGATCTTTAAGATCCCAGGAAAATGTCTGTGTAGGAAGCCTCAGATTTCTCAAACTACCCCTGACTGACTTTCTTCTGTTAGGGGGAGTATTTCCTATTTGACAGGGCACACTTTCTGCAAAGTAGTTTCTCCTGTTTTTTCTAGGGTTCCTCATTTATGTTCTGCCTGGCTTTATATATCATTTCTGTGCCTCTTTACGTAATAGCTTGTCTACCCTATCTTAAGTTGTTCCATCTTCTTCTCCTCTGTCTTTTCTTTCTCCTTGGTTTTTATATCCGCTTTTCTGTCTTTTATATCTCTCCAGTGAAATCCCCAGCCCCTCTTAATTAATCATGTTTCTGTAGCTGAAGGTCACTCTGGGTGCTGTGCATAATGCTGCCCATTGCATGCTATAGAGTATTTGTCAAAAGTTATCACGAGAAGATACAAATTGAACTTTACATTGAGAGTGTAATTTATACTGTGCATTGGTGAATTTAGAGGGTGATTAATCTTTCCTTAATGCTTCAGATGGATGAGATTGAGATTCATGAAGCTTAATCAGTCTGAAGTGTTCTGTTGGCAATTCTTGGTATATTTTTACATACATATATACATACACTAGAACTCTAACAGAAAATATGTAGAAATATTGTAACTGTGTAGGGATAAGTGTGCAGATGTTGAAACATAAAAAGTTTGTTTCTTGTCCTTCGTAGTTCTTGAGGCAATTTTCTAAAAGATGCCTAACTTTCTGTATTTATGGTGTTTGTCTGCAATGATTTTTACTTTAATAGCTGAAGCAAAAGAACTGCTCATTAGGAAGGGAATTTGCATTCCAAGAACAGACATATGGCCATCACAGGAACAGATTCGTGCCTAGGATTATAAAAATCTGGCTGTGGCATCAAAATATTTGCTGTGCCCTCAGTGATGAAGATAAAAGTTCTTATTTGCCAGAAGTTGTTGCACTTAGATTTTACTCCTAAGATCAACAGAAGGATGAGCAGTTACTTTTTGTGTGACTGCACCTGTGAAAAAAAAAAAAAACATGGTTGAGGGCAACTAGAATGCCAAGTATTTTTTTGGTCCCAAGTTGCTTTTTGAGGTCTGTGTGACTTTCTTGTGGGGGTATCTTTGTTAATGAGTGTATTTAGTACAGAATCTCCTTTGGCTTACTGTTCCTTGCTTTGTAGTCACAGGTGGCTTGTGTTCTTGGCTTTGCTGAGTCAGTGTTTCTGTCCTCCATGTCCGTTTCTCTTTTTCCCACTGGAGTTCTGGTGTAGCACCTTGCAGCTGGCTACTCTTCAAGCACCAGAAGCAATATCTCACCATTATCGGAGCACTTGTCCAGGCTAAATCACTTCTGGAGAATCACCAGAAGGGCTATAATAGTATAATCAAATAGGCTAACTAAGCCAAGCAGAGCAACATCATAATGCCGGTACACTGATAATTTTGGGGCAACTCTGTTTCTGGTTAATTATGAAAAGGCTGGTAGTAACTAGATTCAAAAGTAATGTAGCCTTGGTGATTGATTACATATAACAAATAAATTAAGTAATACAGAATACATTTCAAGAAAAAAAAATGTCTTTATACAACAACTATACAACAGGGTGGGTTTGCATTGTGGGATAAAGAATGTTGTATTGTTCAGGTACCTCCTGCTCTGCTTTGTGACACTGTGAGGTTTTCTTTGTATCCAGTACTTGCATGGTACTGCTTGCTCACTTCTCCAGATATGCATACATCTTCCTAGTCCTCTTCCCTTTCACTCCTTCATTTATTCCCTTCCTGTGGATTATATGGCTTGGGAGCTTTGAAATAAGTAAGACAGTAGTTCAAAAACAGCACAGCTGTAATTTCTTTAACAAGCCTGCCAAAGTGGTTCAAAACATGACTGACTTTTCAAGGTGTTCCTAAAATCCACTAATTCTTTGAGATATGAAAAGAACAGTAGAATGTCTGATTTCCATTTAGATTTTTAACAACCTCTCCCACCTCCAAAAACAGAAAGCCCTTATTGGGATTCTGCATATAAATAAGACTTGAGAGGATACCCTGAAATAGGTTTTTACTTGCACAAACACACACACACACACACACACACCCCCCAACCTTTGATGTTTCCTGAGCTTCAAGGTGGATGCTCAAAGACAGTAAAGGCTAAATTAAGATCTCCAGAACTAGAATAGTTACATTAAAAAAGAAAAAAAATCTCCACTGAAGAATGGTGGGTACGTGCATGTCATGAAGATTTGGAAACAGTATTATTTGTTAATCTTGTGAGCCTCTGTGTTTTATTACACAGTAGCTAAACCATTATATCAAGATCTGGCAAGACTTGTTCAGACTTCAGGTTGAATAGAAATGCCTGAAAACTGATGAGTATGTATGGATGGTGTAGCATTCTGTGGTAAATTGACCTTGGCTGGCTGCCAGGTGCCTACCCGGCCACTCTATCATTCCCCTTCTCAACAGTAGGGAGAAAAATACAACAAAAGGCTTGCGAGTTGAGATAAGGACAGGGAGATCATTCCCCAATTACCATCATGGGCAAAACAGACTCGACTTGGGGAAGATTAATTTATTTCCAATTAAAAATAGAGTAGGATAGTAAGAAAAAAGCCCAAAACCTAAAACACCTTCCTCTCACCCCTTCCTTCATCCCAGGCTCAACTTCGCTCCTGGTTTTCTCTACCTCCACCCACCCAGCAGCACAGGGAGACAGGGAATGGGGGTTGCGGTCAGTTCATCACACGTCTCTGCCTCTCTTCCCTCTTCACTCTCTTCTCCTGCTCCAGCATAGGATCCCTCCCATGGGATATCATCCTTCATGAAGTTCTCCAGCATGGGTCCTTCCCACAAGCCCATTCAAGAACTGCTTCAGCATGGGTCCTTTTTGCAAGGTGCAATCATTCAGGAACAGACTACTCCACTGTGGGTCCCTCACAAGGTCATAGGTCCTGCCAGAAAACCTACTCGTGTGTGGGCTCCTCTGCACAAGCCACAGCTTTTGCTGGGAGCCTGCTCCAGTGTGGACTCTCCACAGGTTCATGACGTCCTTCACAGTATCTCCATCAACTTCAATGTGTGGTCCTCTACAGGCTGCTGTGTGGATATCTGCTCCACTGTGGTCCTCCATGGGCTCCAGAGAGAAAACCTGTGTCACCATGGTTTTCACCACAATGTCTAGGAGGCAGTGTTCTCACATTCATTCTTAGCTGTAGCCTGGGTTATGCCCAAAATTTCTTTTTAGAAATCAGTTGCAAACTATGTTTGATGATCCATTTTAGAGTCAACTGATGTGTCCATGCACAGTCCTGCGTAGGGCCTGCAAAAGCTGCCACTTGAACCAGGTGCCAAATTTCCTATCAGGCATCCTGAAACTTAGGTGAGAACTGTCAGACTGATTCAGATTGACTTTGGGAAAAGGAAAAACTTTTTCTGGGAAAATCCTGACTGCATTAAAAAATTGTGGTCTGCTTTTGTGATCTCTGATTGTTTCCTACAGATGGTGCTATTGGTGCTGCTACCTTGAACTTTAACAGATAAAAGAGTGAGTTCAAACCATCGGCTGTGAGGTGTGAGGTGAGTAAGTCTGTTGAAGGTTTTTCTGGTTAATCCTTTTGCATCTCCCCTCGATAATACACGGAGAAGGATTTATTTCAGTAGTCACATTCTTCAAAGTGGCCAGTGATGAACTGGGTACTCAGCTGCTTTATAGGGACATTACCTGGACCTACCTGTCTCCTCAAACTGCATTTCATGTCCTTCCTTTTTGGTCCCTTATAAACAGTTTGACTGTTCCTGCATGTCAGGACTGGCTTCAAATGTCACAAGGGAGTAGGCAGAATTGAGAGTAGTGACTTTCACAGTAAAGTGACAAACAAGGGTGAATTTGCAAGCAGTTGTATTGTAGTCATCATTTAGATGGTCTCTGTTAGCTGCTTGGACAGAGTGTGTCTGAAGGGCCACTTTGCTGCTTGTTGTAGTGACAGCTTCCTTTTATGTCCCTGTTTGCTTGATTATCCTGATACTGGCTTCCAAAAGGAGTTTGAGACAACTGTTTTGCAATACTAGTTTGTTGCTCTCTGCTGAACAGATAGATTCATTTTCTTCTTACTGTTGTGCCACTTTTTGCAGAACCACACCAGCATCAGAACTTAGCTGTGAGTACTGTTCCTTACAGCCATACATCTCATCTTGAGCCCCTGCATCAGGAGCCATCCAGCATCAAGCCATCATTTGAGCATGACCCCAAGAAAATCAGTGTATGCTAATCTCCATCCAAAACAGAGCATTTTCCAGCATAAAACAATTTCTGACCTATCAACGCACCTTCAAACATACATTCGCTGGGACTTTGCCTTTTCCCCACAAATCATAGCCATAAACAAAATACTATCTAGTTAGATGTCAACTCAAAAGTTTTGTAATGAGTGGGGGCAGGATGGAAGCTTAATTTTTTTGTTTCTTTTTTATACTTAGCACCTTGACCAAACCTGTGGGCAGTACACTAAATAGGTAATATGCTGATGATATCTACAGTAATGATACTAAAGCAGGGATGGACAATCAAGTATTTATAGCTATGGCTTGCTATATAATGAATGAGAACTGCTGCAACAAGGACAGCCCTGGGGAAGGGCTATTTTATTGCTCTGAAACACAGTCAGTCAATAGCTAGCTGGAGAGCAGAGCTGCCAGCACTGGGGTGAGAGGGAGACACTGACACAAGAAACAGGAAAGAAGGATTTGTGTAGGTCCTTCTTTACCATCACAAGGAGAAGCAGCTGATCAATGATCTGCAATTCACAAAGTTTTTCTACAATGGGTGGTTGTCTGGTGCCAAAGGGAATACTTACCACCTGGTAGGTAATGTGTAGCATTCATAATTTGCTATTTCAGTAGAGGAAAAAGTGCTTCTGAAATATTTTTTTTCTGTTTTTTTGGTGGAGGGGGAGAGGCAGATTGTGGGATGTCCTGCATGAAATATCGGTATGATAATCTTTGTGGAAGTGAGGGAAGTGCAGTTTCAGATACAAGAGAATAGAATAGGAGTGGCATTTGCTTTTATCTGAGAGCAGTAGCACATTAACCCAGAGGTGGCTTTGCATCTGCCACTCTACTTTTGCAGTGAGTTTCTTCTCTGACATCAAGATAAATTCTTCCATGATCTGCTCCTCAAAGTGCCCAGACCAGATAATGGTTCAAATTTGTATCTTTCCACTCTTGTCGGTATGGAAAATACTATTCTATATGTCTGGACAAGCCATTGTGAAACAAATCAATCTAGTAACTCCTGCACTCTTCTGACCCCCCTCTCCTTCCATCCCAGTGCAAGCATTAATCGTTTCCTTCCATTTCATTTCCCAAATGTGTAAGGAAGAGTATCAGTCTATACCTATATTCAGGTGGGTTCCTCCTACCTTTCCTGAAAAACAGCTCTAACACTGTGCTTAGCACAACTACATGCTTCTGTTTCTTGCCACAGAAATAGGCGATGTGGCTATTACACTGATACTATAGAGCCACTGTCTTTTCTCTGTGTGAGTACATCATTTAATCACTGCTACAGAGGGAACCTGCCTTCTAGCTTTCTGCATGGTGACATTGCAACCCATCAACTGGCAATCTGAGAAACCTATGCTAACATGGCAACTTCCTCCAGAAATTGTGATGGATTAGGCTTTGTTGTTTAAATAATTCATAAAATTTGCAAAAGCCAAGAACACTAACTCTATTCTTTATTATGGTTTTTTATTAATTTGTCCAGAATAGACACATTTGTAGGTTCCTGGATCTTCCCTAAAAGACTCTTGAAAAAATTTTATTGTCACATTTGCCACTTTCTAATCTTCAGGTACCAAATAATTTTTTCAGTGGTGATGTACTAAAGCCATTTAATTCAATTATTTATTGCCTGAGTTTCTTTAATGCTCTTGGAGTTAACAGTGTGGCAATTACAGAATCACAGAATCACAGAATCGTCTAGGTTGGAAAAGACCTTGAAGATCATCCAGTCCAACCATTGACCTAACACTGACAGTTCCCAACTACAGCATATCTTAAGCGCTAAGTCAGCTTTACTCTTAAACACCTCCAGGGATGGGGACTCCACCACCTCCCTGGGCAGCCCATTCCAACGCCTAACAACCTGTTCTGGAAAGAAATGCTTCCTAATGTCAACTCAAAAGTTTTGTAATGAGTGGGGGCAGGATGGAAGCTTAATTTTTTTGTTTCTTTTTTATACTTAGCACCTTGACCAAACCTGTGGGCAGTACACTAAATAGTAATATGCTGATGATATCTACAGTAATGATACTAAAGCGGGGATGGACAATCAAGTATTTATAGCTATGGCTTGCTATATAATGAATGAGAACTGCTGCAACAAGGACAGCCCTGGGGAAGGGCTATTTTATTGCTCTGAAACACAGTCAGTCAATAGCTAGTCTAAACCTTCCCTGGCGCAATTTGAGGCCATTCCCTCTTGTTCTGTCGCTTATTACTTGGTTAAAGAGACTCATCCCCAGCTCTCTGCAACCTCCTTTCAGGTAGTTGTAGAGGGCGATGAGGTCTCCCCTCAGCCTCCTCTTCTCCAGACTAAACCCCCCCAGTTCCCTCAGCCGCTCCACATAAGACATGTGCTCCAGACCCTTCACCAGCTTCGGTGCCCTTCTCTGAACACGCTCAAGTAATTCAATGTCCTTTTTGTAGTGAGGGGCCCAAAACTGAACACAGTCATCGAGGTGCGGCCTCACCAGTGCCTTGTTGCTGTTTATTTTGTTTGCTTGTTCTGTAAGCTCCTTTATAGCTACCTCAATTTGAGATGGCACTTCTGATATTTCCTCCCATAGAGAAGAGTTTCTTTCTGAAAATTCTGCAAGCCCTTCCACTGTGAACACATACACAGAAAACTTACCTGTCTTCTCATAAGGCCATGCTTTCTGCTACCCCTTTTACATCCTGACAATCTGTTGCTGCTATATGTTCTCTGACTGGCTTCCTATTCCAGGTGTATTGGGTTAATGACTGACTATTATTTCTTAAGCCCCCTGTGAGATGTTTCTCTATCTCCCTAGCCCATCATACTGTGTTTTTCACATTTCTCCTGTCTCTGTTTATGATGTCATCTAATCTCTTGGAACGGAACAAGAGTTTTTCAAAAGACGTTTTTTAACAATTTTCTTTACTCTTACTGTGCCATTTGGTCACATTGTCTTTTTTTTTTTTTTTTTTTCCCTTTCATTGAGTTTTTCTTGCTTTATAGCATGTCTTTTTCTGTGTTTCTTTCCTGGGGACAAGCAGTCATTGATTGTGTTTAAAAATTATCTCTTGGCATCTTGCTCAGTGGTGATGTTGGTCTATAAATTTGGGGTGGCTGAGTTAATCTGTTACTTTTTCATTTTCTGCCATGTAGTTTTCCTGGTCTCCCTTAGCACATGGACATCAGTGTAGTGTCCTAGAGGGCCAGTTAGTGACATACAACCCAGAGCTCTGCTGAGGCCAGGAACTTCAACCTATTGGGTTTCCACTTTACTCATTGGCATAAGCAGGCTTCTAATCCCACTTGATCTGCTTGTCCTTTACCCAGAGCACTACACTTGCATTTTCAGTCTTTCCTGCACACTTTATATCCCTAGTCTCACAATGCCCTGTCTACCATCTTTAAGTTTCCAGTATGATAATTACGTTGATCTCCTCATTACAAGTTAGTCATTCCAGGTGCCCCACCTTATGTTTTAGACTTCTGGCATTCATGTGGAACCTAATTTACTCTGATCCTTCATCTTCCTATCTGTGCCTTGTTTAGATGGCCATTACCTGGGGAGTAGAATTTCCGTGGCAGTGCCCGTAGTGCATGCCTCCTGCTGAAAAAGATTCTTTTCTACATCTTCCCCACTCTTCATTTCAAGAAGTCATATCTAGCTGTCATCACTTTCAAGTGAAAAAGTGTACAATAATTTCTCTATGTGCCCACAAATATGTTTTTTTTATTTGCAAAATTATAGTGGAGGGAGATCAAGAACCTAAATGAACAGGAAGGTTTCCATGGAGTAAGCAAAGGACTGGGTCTTTCTTTCATGAAAGCCAAATGCATTAAAAGCCTGCAAACATGAAATGGTTACTGTGAGGAGGGATCTCCTGCTCTAGTCCTCCTTGTTGGAGAGATGCAGATTTAAGAACAACAGTTGACAGAGAGGAATAATCAAACTGTACCTGCACTATCCTCAGTGAAATTTGCATTTCTACACTACATACATACAATGGTATATTCTTATTGTAACTATACATGGCAGTTTTGTAATCGTTTCATAGTCCTGAGGCAATCCAGTAGACACCAATATATAACTTTTCTTTAGAGTTTTGTAACACCTTACAACTAGAATCACAGTAGTAATGAATAAGAAAGAGATGCTCACATCTCTGAATTCTACACGGAATTTCTGGCCCATATGCTGGCAGAGCATACTGCTTGCAAGAACTGCTCAGTCAAAACACAAAGAAGTGTCTTGCAAGAGGAGTATTTGAAAGAAAACCCAGCAATAACTACTAGAAATTCTCCAAGTTTGATTTATTTTTAACTGTACATTTTTAAAAAAAATCTTTCGAATTTATCAAAGTGGTTCTATCTGATTCTATTTGTCTGTGTTGTCTGACCTGAACAACATAGTCAGTCCAAGATTTCTAGGAAAAAACTTTTATGAGATAACTTTTTTCTAACTTGGAAAAGCAAGTAACAACTCAGTAATGTGTTTAATTATAGTAAAATTATTTTAATATTCCTAAATACACTGATGAAAAACAGTTGATAATGAATTGATTAATGTTAAGGCTTTGTGATTTTGTGAGTTTCTTACAGTGAAGTTCATATGATTCCTAAGGCAAAATTTCAAATGTAGATGCTACAAAAATCGTTAGTATGATATTGAATTTCTACAACAGTTGACGTATTTCCCACTACTCCCCTCCCCCACTGTTCTAAAAGACTTACTGAGATAGCACCATATTGACTGATGCAGATGATATTAAATAAATTAGAAGCTGGGATCACCTGGAGAATCACCACAAAAAATGTAATAGAACATGGAAAAATTTAAAAAATTTTTTAAAAAAAAAGTAAAAAAAAAAATATTTAAAATTGGCCAAAGCTATTTTGTATTTTTAGCAAAAGCCTGGGCAAATGTGTTAAATCATACAAGCAACATTTTTAGAATGGCAGAGGACTGTTAAGCAATCAGAATGTTGCATATGAATACTTTGTGCAGGAAGATGGTCTCATTTCTACAATTTCTGCTTGATTATGGTAGGAAAAAAATGTTGCCTAAGAGCAACAATCTATCCCAGGATACAGTGTTATGCCAGTTAACCCTGGGAGTAAGAATAAGTAACTAAGAGAATGTAAGCCCAACTGCAGCACCACAGCAAATACAGGGAACCCATCAGTGTGTTAGCAAGCATAAAGCTGGGAGGTTGAATGCATCTAGCATGTCACTGCTCCATGTTTAGCCTCGTCAGCTTGATGGTAAGACTCATGAGACGTTGTTTTGTTGAAAAAGTTTGAAAAAGAAAAAAAAAGTTTAACCAGCCAGAGGTCTTCACCACATGACCCAGGGTCTATGGTCGATAACTGGACAAATTTTCTTCCAAGAATCGGGGTAATTAATTAGTGTTCCATAATGCAGATGTGAAATTTTTACTAGATGAAATCTTTAAGTTAAGAAGGAGAGTTACTTTTCAGAAAGACATATTGTCTCTGAAATTTAATATAAGGGCCAGAAGCAAGTTATATCAAGAGTGCTTCTGCTGGCCAAGGGAAGGGAAGGGAAGGGAAGGGAAGGGAAGGGAAGGGAAGGGAAGGGAAGGGAAGGGAAGGGAAGGGAAGGGAAGGGAAGGGAAGGGAAGGGAAGGGAAGGGAAGGGAAGGGAAGGGAAGGGAAGGGAAGGGAAGGGAAGGGAAGGGAAGGGAAGGGAAGGGAAGGGAAGGGAAGGGAAGGGAAGGGAAGGGAAGGGAAGGGAAGGGAAGGGAAGGGAAGGGAAGGGAAGGGAAGGGAAGGGACCAACAGCTCATTTAGTCCAACTGCCTGACCACTTCAGGGCTGACCAAAAGTTAAAGCATGTTATTAGGGGCATTGTGCAAATGTCTGTTAAGCACTTGACAGGTGTGGGACATGGACCAGCTCTCTACAAAGCCTGTTCCAGAGTTTGACCACCCTCTCTGTAAAGAAATGCTTCCTAATGTCCAGTCTGAAGCTCCCCTGGCACAGCTTTGAGGCATTCCCATGTGTCCTATCATTGGATCCCAGAGAGAAGAGATCAGCACCTCCCTCACCACTTCCCCTCTTCAGGAAGCTGTAGGGAGCAACGAGGTCACCCCTTTTCTCCAAACTAGATAAACCCAAAGTCCTCAGCTGCTCCATACAGGTCATTCCTTCCAGCCCTTCCACCAGCTTTGTTGCCCACCTCCAGATGCATTCAAGAACCTTCACATCCGTCTTAAATTGTGGGGCCCAGAACTGCACACAGCACTCAAGGTGAGGCCACACCAACACTGAATACAGCAGGATAACCACCTTATTTGACCAGCTGGCTACGCTGTGTTTGATGCACCCCAGGATGCAGAGGTTTGCCCTTTTGGCTGCTGGGGCACATGGCTGGTTCATGTTGA
This sequence comes from Strix aluco, assembly GCF_031877795.1. NCBI lineage: Eukaryota > Metazoa > Chordata > Aves > Strigiformes > Strigidae > Strix > Strix aluco. The sequence goes on along the minus strand of NC_133971.1, from coordinate 52,923,672 downwards.
GCCTGCTGTCAGCCAGCACCCCCAGATCCCTTTCTGCAGAGCTGCTCTCCAGCCACTCCTCTCCCAGTTTATACTTGTGCCTGGTGTTAACTGCAGAATCCAGCATTCGTTCTTGTGAAATTCCATGCCAGTGATGACTGCACAATGCTCCAATCTATACAGATACTTCTGCAAGGCCTCTCTTGACCCTTAAGAGAGTCAACAGCACCTCCCAGTTTGGTATCATCAGCAAAGTTGCTGATGGTGCATTCAACTCCTGCATCCCAATCATTGATAAAAATATTGAGAGTAAAACTAGGTTCATAAATCTGTTCATCTGACAGCTTTGTACACAGGCTGTATCAGTCATCCTCCCATGTGTTCTTTCCATGGAGTATGAGCCAAAACTTACAGAAATTGTCATTTTTTTTCCTTTTGATATCAAATGACTTTTGGATCGGGCTGTAGGAAGAGTACATGTTAGGGAAAGGTGAAAGAACTAAAAAGTTAAGAAAATATAGAAAATATTTAACTTTTTCTTTCAAACCTCTTCAGCCTTTGTCCAAAGGCTTATGTGAGCCAGGGTGCAGCTATTTCTCTCTCTCCCTCCTTCCCTCCTCCCATATTGCATTTACATAAAGCAATTGCAGTAGAACCTAAGCATGTTTTCTTTCAGGTTTGATAAATCCCTTCTCTCCAAGATCTCTAGTGAGAAACTTTGTTTTCTTAAAGTAATATACCTTACTAAACTTACTAGTTATTCAGGAAAGATACCACAAAGTGTTTATGGTGTGAATGGTTTTTTGGATCAAACACCAAGTATAAGCCATGCAATTCATTTCAAACAGTGAATGCTTTGCACTCCCACTATTATGAACAACACTAAAAAATATCCATGTCACATGTGAGAACAGTAAAATATAAATAGTTAAAATAGTGGAAGGCAATTCAGTATTTAATGTCCTGTTTCAGTAATTTGCATGATATTGTTTCAACACTACAAGAGGTTATTTTTAAAATGTCATCTAGTAAATTAGTCTTATGTAGGATTTATTTGAGATTGCTGCATCTATTAGCTCATCAATCTGTTACGAAAACCTTCTAAATAAACCTTGCAGCTTTCTTTGAAATGAAAGAAAGTTTTTGCGGGGGTTCTTCAGGGATATTTTGATACCTTCTCCTTAATTAAAGTTTTTCATGAAGCCATTATGTGCCCTTTAGAAGTCACTTTTTGTCAGCGTTACCTGCTGTGCTTACATGTGGTGCCTAACTGAGCCTGATCTGTTTTCTGTGTAAATTGTGAGATCAATGTAAAATCAGAAAAGTAATGTAACTCATAACTGAAATTCTACTGATTTTCAATTAGTTTATTCTCTTTCCATCAAAGATCGGTACAACTTGGGCTTCATTTCACTGAATACGCCTGAGGAGTGAGGTTTGGTTTGGGTTTGTTTTTTTTTTCTTTTAATCTGCTAGACATCTGAAATCACTGTGACTGATACTGCAGATAAAAGTAATAGTATGACAAAAGGAAATCACTGTAAAGCAAACTATTTATACAGTTGAAGAGAGAGCTACACAGGTTAATAATTGTTGCATTTTTGAGCAGAGAGAAGGTACTTGAGTATTACATTGTACCAAAGAAAAGGCAATGTAAAGAAATGGAAGAGAATCACACAGCAAGCAGCCTGACTAGGTATCTCATGGGACAGAAAAGCAAAACCCCAGATAATTTACAAAGACTATGTGAATCAACAAAGGGAAAATTTGTCTTAGTCTATTAGCTCTTGTCAGACAGTTACATCCACAGGGGTTATTCAAAACAACACTGTGGTGCTGCTGCCTTTGTGTTTCCCCAGCCACCTGCTAAGAATCCTGCCTTTGAGCAGAGTTGTCTTGCTGAGGAAGGTCCGTTATCTTACCTCAGCCCACCTACATAGTCTTATTTCTGGTTAAAACAGGATTTAGTACCAATCAACCCATGCATAGTGCATATTCCAGTATATTCTGGCATATTCCCATAGGGCAAAAATAACCTCTGAAGGCTCTTGGAGGCAATGTCCTAGCTGATGCCAGCTGGTGGCTCAGCCATGCTCTGAAAGAAGACAGTGGCCATCTGCTTACAGTGATGTGTGCTGACAAGTCATGCTGCCAGTTACATGAGCAGGAGCAAGCCAGTCCCAGGCAAGACTTTTGAGCTTCTGAGCAGCATCTGAACAGTGGGAAGCAAGCCCTGCCTCCAAGGCCTGAGAGGCTAGTCTATGGGTAGTGTCCTCTGAGTCCTCTTCCCTAAACAACATGGTACAGTGATCTTGTCAGGGCAAATCCTTTGGTGTGCACACAAGCACAGACCTTTCCCCATCTTGCCAGTGCTCCTCCCCTCCCAAATGCAGTCCTTACCTTCGCACAGAGATACTCAGCCATTTCACAGCTGCCCACTGCAGCCCTAACCTCCTAAATCCACAGTGGCTGCACAGCCCAAAGCTTATCTGCTATGACAATTGTCCCTGTTAACTACATCTAAAGGCCCCATGGGATATCTTCCTTTTCCACTACTTCATGCCTCTCTTCACTCCTGCTTTTTGCTACCCAAGGCACAAGATGGATGAGTGCTGAGACACAGCTATCATTGAGGCCCCTGGGACTCGCTGCGTGGTCAGAAGCGTTGGTTGCACCTTCTTGTGATGGCTGGATCATGGTCAGGGCATGATTAAGTACAACCACTAGGTAGTGGGTAAGATGTGGGAGCCACTTGCAAGGGGGCTTAAGCCATAAGTTAGAAGTGCAAAATGTCACCGGTAATGTAAGACTTATAAGCAGGAAAAGTGCCTTAGATATTGGGGAACACTTAGACATTTAAATGTGAATGCCAACTAGTTGCAAACATGAAGTACATGGCTGCTTGTGGGGAATGAATCACGGATACTTGTCTATAGGCTCTGTAGTGTAATTCAGGGAGGTGAGTTTGGTTCGAAGGTCCTGCTACAGTTAAAGCAATACAACCTCTATCCTTTAACTATTAGAGGATGTGATTGCATCGCTACAGAAGTGTAAGCATCACTTCAGCCTCACTGTGAAGTAGGTGCAGCTTTTCTGGGTGTTGTACCTGTATAATTGCAAAACTCCCCTGCCTACCACTGCAACATTTTAAGACAAATCTTACACTGTGTGATTCTCTTCTCAGACTACTGCTAAACATCAATACAGCACTGAATTACAGAAGCAGCATGGTCACAAGGTCCCCAAGCTGTTCCCTTTGTCCCATGGCAGGATCACAGAGAGGTATCATTGAAGATGTGTTTGTTATGATCTCAATGGTGTGACAGAGGTGCTGCTGTCCTTCCAGGCAGCCTCCTCTGACCTCTCATGCCTAGTGGCTTCTGCAAGGGGTTCCTGAAGTCTGACCCCGACGTCCCTCCTGAGAATGCAGACCAGCATCTTCCCTGCTGCCCGCAGACAATGTGCAGGCAGAGTTCATCATATCTCAGCTGCCTTTCACAGAAGGCAGTTCTCATGTCTCACCTTCCTCTCCGCAAGGTGGGACAACCTTTCTTCGTGAGTGCTTTCTTTTGACTTGTTTGATCAGTCCACATAGAGTTTTGTTTCCTAGACATCTAATAAATTTTATTACTCCTCTCTGGTTGACTTCTAGATTCTTTTCTTAAGAATTTGGCACAATTTTAAGTGTAATTCCAAGTGACATATGTTATGCAATAAAAAAGCATAATATGAGTTTATACAGAATAAATAAGGCGCAGTCAGTAAGAAATAAATTTAAAATTTTACTCTTTTGGCTGATAGCCTTTCCATCTGCTAATGTTAATCATCAGCTTTTGCCCATAAACAATTTTTAGATTTATTGTTGAGGAGCTGACAACAAACACACTTCCCAATCTCATGGTGTGTCACACAGGCAATACGAAGTTTTGTTTGGACATTCATAACATAGTTGTTTGCTTATTTTGGGAAAACTTTTGTAATTGCTTTGAATTGCAACATCGTGGATATTGAGCTTCAGAAGCCTTTTTTTATTTTGCTCTAACATTTCAACCATTCCTAATTTGATTTATTTTCTCACATCACTTTCTGTGATTTGGAAGAACTGAAAGGAAGGAAGGAAGTCACCAAAAAGCCCCACCCCAAACTATGTGGCTATAAGAAATCATTTATTACATTAAATATGTTCCTGTGTGCCTTTTTAAGTGTATAGATAGTCCTTCTGGAAAAATTCTCGATGTAAAAAGATCTAAGAACTAAGAAAATTTTGTATCTTAATTATTCCCTAAAGACTTGTGTCTTCTTCAGACTGAAACCATTGGCAACATAGCTGGTCTTTAAAGAACCCATTTATAATTAGACCCATTAAGTCTAATATTGAAATTAAGCCCCTCCAAAAAAAAAAAGAGGAACACTTGAGATAGTGAGATCTATGGAGAATTTTATTTGCTAGTTTCTGGTTTTGGTAATACTAAAACAGAAATAAATTTATCTTTGTTCAGTTAAAGTTTCTGACAAAATGAAATCTGACAAAAGTCATTCTAATAAAAACTTCAGAGAAGAGCTTTCTCCAAGGGTAAGAAATGCTGAAAACAAACCTGCAAAGTGTCTGCTGGAGTTCTCCAAAGGCAAGATTGAAGCCAGGAATTTTCCAAATGAGACACAGACACAAACTGTCCTGAAACAGAGTAAATTTCAGCAGAGTCATGCACCTCTCCAACTTCTGATGAGTTTGAGAAAAGATTATTTCAGGCAATTCATGTAATTGTTCAGAAAACAATGCGGAATTCCACTCTGTTCTTGGTGATTACTCAGAATTTTAATTATGAAAAAATGCTGATGCTAATTCAATATGAATTAAATTAATTAACCAAAATTACTTTTAAAAGATTCTTCTATGTACAGATTAAATTCTCATTATCTGGGTCTCATTTATATCCCATGCTAGATTCAGATGCTCTATGTGTGTTTAGATCTATATGTTGTTACCAGATGGAAACAGAAGTTTAAGGCAGAAATCATTTTTCTCCTATACAAGGGATCTGACTGTTTTGCTAAAGATTATGTCTGAGAAGCTTTCAAAATAATTGCTACAAAAGCTGATAAAAATTATACTTTGGGTATATTTCTCTAGATCAACATGTCTCTTTTTCACTCAAAGCAATTTTTAAATTTTTCCTGATTTTATTACAGTATCAGCTTCAAAGATTTTCTAATGAAAAACCTACTTACCACAAAAGTATATACTAAGTAAATTAATTTTTATACATATATATTGTGGTGGGTTGACCCTGGCTGGATGCCAGGTGCCCACCAAAGCCACTCAACTGGAGAGGGGAGAGAAAATATAATGAAAAGGCTCATGGATCAAGATAAGGGCAGGGAAAGATTATTCACCAGTTACTGTCACAGAAAAAACAGACTCAACTTGGGGAAAATTAATTTAATTTATTGCCAATCAAATCAGAGTAGGAGAATGAAACATAAGAAAAAATCTAAAGAACACCTTCCCCCCCCACCCCACCTTTTTTTTCTGGGCTCTATTTCACTCCGGATTCCTTTACCTCTTCCCCCTGAGTGGTTCAGGCGGACAGGAAATCAGGGGTTCTGGTCAGTTCATTATACTTTGTCTCTGTTGCTCCTACCTCCTCACACTCTTCACTTGCTCCAGCACGGAGTCACACCCATGGGAGAAAGGCCTTCACAACCTTTTCCAGTGTAGGTCCTCTCCATGGGCTGCAGTCCTTCAGGACTGCTCCAGAGTGGGTCCTCCACGGGGTCACAAGTACTGCCAGAAAACTTGCTCCTCTGTGGGCTTCTCTCCATGGGCTGCAGCTCCTGCCAAGAGCCTGCTCTGGTGTGTTCTCTACTGGGTCACAGCTTCATTCAGGGCATGAGCTGCAGTTTGGATCTCTGCTGCACTGTGAACCTCCATGGGCTGCAGGGGACAGCCTGCCTCACCATGGTCTTCACCACGGGCCTTAGGGGAATCTCTGCTCCAATGCCTGGAGCACCTCCTCCCCCTCCTTCTTCACTGACCTGGGTGTCTGCAAAGTTGTTTCTCTCACATATTCTCACTTCTCTCTCACAGCTACTGTTGTGCACCTCTTTTTTAGCCTTTTTTAAATATCTTATCACAGAGGCACTACCACTGTCACCAATGGGCTCAGCTTTGGCCAGCGGCAGATCTGTCTTGGAGTTGGCTGGAACTGGCTCTCTTGGACATGAGGGAAGCTTCTGGTGTCTTCTCACAGAGGCCACCTCTGCAGTCCTCCCAGTACAAGCTTGCAGGCTCCTCATCTGAATGTATTTTGTAGATTTCCCTTCAGAATCAGGACTGAGATCAGAGATGTCACGCTCTGGTGCTGACAAAGTCTCTTCAAGGCAAGTGGATGTTTCCTTCATTCATTATATGAGTTAATTTGAGTATGTTGTGATTGATTGATTGATTGATTGATTGGTCACCCACAGTTTCTACAGTAGATTATTGTGAACATAGGCATTTAAATAAAACCCCATATCTCAGATCCTGACCTGCTCATATTGAATCATCAAGTATCTTTTTAACTCTCTCAGCACCCCTTTCTTATCTGCTGAAAACTGTTATGCGTTAACTAGTGGCTTACAGTGTCCAGATGTGTGCTCAGCCAGCCAGCTGTTGTTCCAGCAAGTTGTCTGGCTGGACCTCTCCCACAAAGGTCATCACCCAGCCATGTTATCATAGCACCAGCATATTAACCTTTTTTGTTCTTATTCACATGTATACTAGAGAACTCCTATCCAGTTCTGTGGATAATGTTTTTTTCTCTATAGCATGATTCACTGAAAATAAATATGAATGTGTCATAGGTCTTAAATATGAATGTGTCATAGGTCTGTTCTGAGGAAATCACCTCATTATGCAATTCTTTTAACGAGATCATAAAATCCTTTTTCCTATTCAAAAGTTCATTGGTCTTTTTATAAATATTAAGACAACAAGACAAATTGGGTAGTGTAAACAAAGCATCTATGGTAAAAAACTGAGTATCCAAGTTTAAAATTAGGGCCAGAGACAACATGTTGTGCATGTGTATAAATATTTGCCAAAAGACTTTCACTTTTGAAATCTCTGGACTGATCTGAGATAAGAAGCTGAAAGAAAAAAGCCATGCTGTTGTAATTTCATTTTTCATTGCAAATTGAAGAAACAAACAAGTCTGGACTTAGTCAGTACTAACACCAGCTGCTGTGACCATCCACTAAAACCGGAATGACACACCACGTTTTTCAAATTCTGGTGATGATTAGAATTTAGTCAATATATGGCTGGATTCATACGTATATTGGATTACAAGATAATTAAATTTCACAGGGAAAGTAGGTAAGTAAAGAAACAGTCAATGCTGATGTATTTTAATCCAAGCAAATCAGAAATTCAGCTGCTGTTCAGTTTTAAACATCCCTTAAATGTCAGACTAACAGAAAGTCAGCAGAGCGGACAGAAGACAACCTCAGCTCTGAAAGCAGCATTGAGACCTCTGCAGTTTCCACTTTTTTATGCTTCTGGGTATCTTGGTTTTTCTACACGTGTGCACATTTTTTCTGACTTTAAGGTTTTCCATGTGGAAAAAGAGACTGTTGCTCAACCCTCATATCAGAGTTTATCAACTCTTCGTTAATATGAAATCACATGCCTATGTTATCACATAAATATCCACACATCTATGCCTCAGTATTTGATAAAGAAAAGGAGTAAGGTACCTCCCAATGAAGTGGTCTTCAGGCAACCAGGTGACATGATTTCTAGTGGCTGGCAGGTTCCCCCATGCATGCAGGCTGAGAAAGGAGAGAGGCTGGCATAAGCTATCAGACAAGACCGCCTTCTTCTGCAATGGGACAAACACTGGAAGACGGAAATGTCAGTTTTTCCTAGTTCTGTGGGAGCCCAAGAGGACAACACAATTTTCCTTGAAACTTTGAAGTGATGATTTTAGTTTTTCACCATGGAATACTCAAATAAGAGGCAGGGTGTTGTCTTGGGTTCCATACATCTGTTTGCCTTTGGGTTGCAATTTGGCAGCTTTCACCCACAGCCAGTTTGGGTAGTTCCCTCAGCTAAACAGCCTTTACCAGGCATAGCCACAAAGATGCAAGCAACAAACCCCAAACACTTCAAAGAGCAGAAGGAAACTGGAGATTTTGGAAGTCATCTCAGTAGCATTCTCTAGGGGATGGCTGGAAAGTTAATGTGACACCAAGATCATGTGAAAGACAGAGAAATCTTTGGTAAGCACATAATTATTTGTGGCCAATACCTTAAAAATAAATCCTCAGCTGAATCATAAACAGAGTGCCCATAGCCTCAGGCTTGTGGGAGAAAAAGACATAGACAAAGAAATTAATGTTTCCCCGAGGTTGTCGCTTCCCTCCCAATGCTTTTTAAAACCTCTCTTACAAAACTTAGAATTAATACCTGGAACTGGTGATTTTTTACAAAAGCACAACTGGTCAGGTCAAACATATTGGGGTGGTAGTAGTAAAGAGGAGGGCCACTTTATTTAGAGAGCTGGGCAGCCTGGAGAGCCAAAGAGAAACTTGACATATCAATGCATAAGAAATGTTGACTAATTTTTAGGCTGCTTGTCACATCCTGCTCAGACGAGGGAGACAAGTGACTCAGATTCGCAAATCCCCAATGGAGCAGACAACAAGTCTCCAAGTCCAAACATTTATTAACTACTCACAATGTACTAATTGAACACACGATAGTTGGCTAAGTATATAGCAAGTTATGGCAAGCAATAAAATATGCCTTGCATTTCTTAATGGGAAAGGGAAAAGGGGGAGATAGAGGGAATGGGGAAATACAGATCACCGGTCTGGGTTTCTGCGCTGATCCCACCAGCGAGAGGGGGAGACAGCCGTCTTTTTCTCTTGCATCCGTGTTCTTCACTGCACTCTCCAGGGCCCCCCCTTTCTTCCCCCCCCTTGATTTATACCCACTTTCCTTGGGTCCCTCCCCTAGGTCGACCCACACACCTACGTATCCCATGTATGAGGAGGGGTAAGGTGTTTCATGGGATGATGTAATTAGCATGATCATGTTAGCCCTCGTTAGCATATTGAGGGGTGTTAACTTTAATATGCATTTTGTGGATAATGAAGCAAAGTTCATTCACCGGACAGATGGCCCTTGAAATTTGTCCAGGTGCCCCAGAGCAGAGCCGTCCTGTCTTCACAGGGCTCCCTCCTCCAGCTGCATCTTGTGTCATTTGGGCAGCCTTATCAGCTTCGACCTCCACAGAATGCACCCTGTGACTCATAGTTTTGTCTTGCGAGTGTTTGAGGCATTTCTTCAATCAGCCTCAACTTTTGCTTTCTCAGGCTGTTTTTCTTAGTTTCTCACAGGCCTGGTTTCTTGTCTCTCACATCCCACCCCATGACTCAAACACTCCAAGTTCTTCTTTGACCATTGTGATCTCAAAGAGGTATAGGGGAAAAAGAAGACAAAAGGTGAGAGCGCATATATCTAACTGCTGCAAGGCATATTATTAAGAGCAAAAATTTGCATAATATCACAATACTAATATTTACAGGCCATCTTACCCACCCCGTGAGTCCTGAGGATCCCAATGATGTGACCCATGACCCAGGGTTACATCCATCAAACCAGTCCATCGGTCGAAAAAGTTCTCTGTTCCTGTTGGCAATCTTCTTCATTGTGGCACAGGTCTCCTCTATAGAGGTGGTGGCATTGTGGATGATGATGTAGCATTCTCCCTCAGTTAGATTCAGCACACCGCACAGTCCATGTTCCTTCAGCAATGCTAGCCGGATTCTGCAACGCCATCTTAGATGCTTGTTGGGTCTGCACCTTTAATTCCTTAAAGGTATACCTTGTTAGTACATATAATTGCTAAGTTAAATTTTTTAAAACTATTTGAGGTTACACAATCACATTATCAGGTCTATAAGGATTTAAATGGGAATACAATTTAATATTCAGGTACAATTCATTAATGCTTAATTTGTGGGATCAGACCCCTCCAGCTAGCCTTTGATTACTTCATCTTGCTGTTGGTGGATGTGGTGTTGTAAGGACCACATACAGTTATATGAGCTAGCACTGTAATCTGTTTGGTATTCACAAGCACCAGTGTGCAGTCACAGGTGACTCACAGGCTTCCTTAATTTTGGAGGTGGTTCCCAATAAGGTAACTTAAGGCACAACTCCAGGTTAGCCTTCCAATAAGTGAACTCATTAAATGTACCTGTAAAATTTCCTGGATTGTTGATTGTAATTGATTAGCAATGATTTATTCCACACTCAGCAGGTACGATTCCACAAATTATATAATAATGTAAACAGATTACAAATAATAACTAGCTGATAATGCCTATAACTATTGAAAGCGCTAAAAGTGACATAGGTCTCCTGTCATCCAGGATCAATGCCCTGTAAACAAATATATGCATAACAAAACAGTAATGGTTAGAAAGAAGGGACAATCCCCTTGGTATTGATAAGGTATACTTTCCCATGGCCATCAGTAGCCACCCACGAACAAATATTGATGGGAGTTTTTAGGGTTAGGGATACTTGCCCCACGGTGGGCAAGTCTACTAGAACAGGTTGTCCAGGATAATGGAGCGGGTTTGCAGGGTCTTCAGTCTCTTTTTTCCCAGCAAGTATGGACAGAGGCTTAGGAATCCTGGAAGCACCTGAGAAGGGTCTGGTAGGGAATGGGGCCCACACTCACAAAAAGGTGTTGGATTCATTAGCTCATCTCAAGTGCATCTATACCAATGCACACAGTATGAGCAACAAACAGGGGGAGCTTGAAGCCATGATGCAGCACGAGAACTATGACATAGTAGCTATCACAGAAACGTGGTGGGATGCCTCACACGACTGGAGTGCTGCAATCGATGGCTACAAGCTCTTCAGGAGGGATAGACAGGGAAGGAGAGGTGGTGGAGTGGCCCTGTATGTTAGAGAATGCTATGAGAGCTCAGAAATCAAGTATAGTGATAACGGGGTTGAGTGTTTGGATTAGGTTAAGGGCCAATAAAGCAGATCTTGCTGTGGGAGTCTGCTATAGACCTCCCAACCAAAGCAGTGAGGTGGATGAAGCTTTCTATAAACAGTTGGGGGAAATCTCGCGGTCACTTTCCGTTGTTCTTGTGGGGGACTTTATCCTCCTGGGTATCTGCTGGGATCACAACACAGCAGAGAGGGAACAATCCAGGAGGTTCCTGGAATGTGTGGAGGATAACTTCCTCACACAGCTGGTGAGTGAGCCGACCAGGGAAGGTGCCCTCCTGGACCTGCTTCTTGTGAACAGGGAAGAGCTTGTGGGGGAAGTAAAGGTTGGAGGCCGTCTAGGGTGCAGTGATCATGAGATGATTGAGTTTTCGATCCTTGGAGAAACAAAGAGAGGGGTTAGTAAAACTGCCACCTTAGACTTCCGGAGGGCAAACTCTGACCTGTTCAAAAGACTGATTGACAAAATCCCTTGGGAGGCTGCCCTGAAGGATATGGGAGTCCAGGAAAACTGGACATACTTCAAGAGAAAAGTCTTAAAGGCACAGGAGCAGGCTGGTCCCGCGTGCCGAAAAACAAGCAGGAGGGGAAGGAGACCGGCCTGGCTAAACAGGGACCTTTGGCTGGATCTCAAGAACAAAAGGAGAATCTATGACCTTTGGAAGAGGGGGCAGGTCTCTCATGAAGACTATAAAGATGTAATGAAGTTATGCAGGGAGAGCATTAGGAGAGCCAAAGTGCAGCTAGAGCTCAACTTGGCTACAGCTGTTAAGGATAATAAAAAATGTTTCTGTAAATTCATTAACAGCAAAAGGAGGATTAGGGAAAATCTCCCTCCTTTATTGGATGCAGAGGGAAACATGGTAACTAAGGATGAGGAAAAGGCTGAGGTGCTCAACGCCTACTTTGCCTCAGTCTTTAGCAGCGGAACTGGCTGTTCCCTGGACACCCAGCCTCATGAGCTGGGAGACGGGGAGGGGAAGCAGAATGAGGTCATCACAATTAAGGAGGAAGTGGTCAGAGACCTGCTACATCACTTGGATGCACACAAGTCTGTGGGACCAGATGGGTTACACCCAAGGGTGCTGAAAGAGTTGGCAGATGTGCTCGCCAAACCACTTTCCATGATTTACCTGAAGTCATGACTAACTGGGGAGGCCCCATTGGACTGGAGGGTGGGAGACATCAGCCTGTCAGCCTTGCACAGCCTCTGAATCAACAGCTAGGCTTTGATGAGAAACAGGCCTTGGGAGAAAGATAAGAAACTGCTGAGTTGTGCCAAGGTGGCAGGAAAAACAACGGACAGCTGCAACACTGAACTGTGGAAAAGTACTGAACTGTGAGAAGTTACCGCCGTGTGAATAGTGCGTGAACAAGAAGTTGATTGGTCTGTACAGCGTGTGTTTGAGTGGTCTTATGCTGATAGGAGAAAAAGTTGATAGCTGTCTAATTGCTGATTTGCTAATTATGAAGTAAGAGCTTTGGCGAGTGCATAAGTATGTACTATTGGAAAACTAAACAGCTTTGCTTGTTATAACTCTCATAGAGTTGTGCAGGTCTGATATCCTCCCACAACAAATGGTGACCCCGCTGTCCCAGGACAGAGCGCAGAAGACACCGCAGGAGGATCCCCGATTGGAGGTACTGTCTACAGTGGGGCTGTGACAGGGAGGATGGAAACAGTCGATCGACGGAAAATCACCCGGGAGAGGTGATCAGTCGGGGGCAGCATGGGGCAGAACAAGTCCGCCGAGGAGATGGCCACTGTCAGACTCCTGCTGCATATACTGTCTAAGAGAGGGATAACTTATACTCTAAGAGAAGGATAACTTATAACGAAACTTCTGTACGAAGGTTACTTAAATGGTGCAGAAACCACGGCTATCCTGCCAATGCCGTCACAGCCTTTGAACCAGCAAAATGGGCTGAAATAGGTGAACAGTTGTGGGAGGCTATTTCCAAGGGGGATCAGCATGCCAGTGAGCTAGTGACCACTTGGAAGTTGGTTTCGGACACTCTTAAAGCACAGAGTTGGCAGCAGCGGACCCAGGCCTCCCCGAGCCCCCCCGCCGTGGAGTGACTGCCTGCGGCCATCTGGCACCGCACGATCGTCCATCCCGCCTCCCCCGAACACCAAAAGCAGCAGTTTTTTACAGAAGGTGCTGACACTGTGATGTAGAGTCCTTTGTCCATTCTAAAAGGACTAACTTTAAACCTTTCTGATGGTCAGTACACTAAAGGCCTTGATTTAAAAACAAAGAAGGGGGAATTTTCTGGACACACCACATAATCAACTAGCAATGGCTTTATATATTCTTAATGGTGTTTTGATGTTTGTAGTATTTGTCATTTTATGTTGTGTGAGTAATAAGTGAGTAATAAGGCCCCTTTGTGTGGTTGTGTGATTGTTCTGTGTGTGTGAGACGCAGCCCAGCTGCAGCTGCGGAGTGTGGAGTTCTCTGACCCCCAGTTCCATTATCCCATGAGGGAAGCAGCTGCAGAGGAACAAAGCGCAGGGCAGACTCTGTACCAGTGGGGGGGTAGTGCAGGACGAGTGAACATTCCTTAGTACAGAGCGTCCTAGTGCCCGCCCGCTGGGTCACTGGTGCTGCCTGTTTGTTCGTGCTCAGTGTTTTAAGTGTCATAGGTGAAATATCTCCTCTAGCGGGAGGCAGTAATTCTGTGTTAATTGTTGTCTTGAATTTAGGTGCATGCTCTGTGGTGAGAGTGCACCCTTGTACCATCTGCCTGAGGGGGATATTGTCAGCTTAATCAGGTAGTGTGTTAAGGTAAATAGACGAGATGGGAAGCGGCCAGAGTGGGGGAATAGTCAAAAAGAGTCCCCTAGGCTGTATTTTAAAATTCTGGAAGAAGATAGGGGGACCTCCAGGCACAAGTGTGAACAAAAAGGCACTAATAAAACATTGCAATCAGTGGTGGTTTATAATAATTTAGTCGATACCAATCAGGTGTGGACCTAGCAGTCTCCGAGTCAGTAACATTATTAGATACCACAGTATCCTTGATACCAACAGGACTATGTGGACCGTTGGGAAATGGAAAAAGTGCATCATTACTGGGAAGATCATCTACAACCTTACAGGGGTTGTTCGTTTTACCAGGGGTCATAGATGCCAGTTATGAAGGGGAAATCAGAATTATGGCCTGGACCCCTGTACCCCCGTGTTCAGTAACAAAAGTGTCAAAAATTGTTCAGCTTGTTTATCTTACTGTGGCTCCCCCTAATAGTATGCTGAGAAGCCAGGGTGACTCAGGATTTGGATCAGCAGGTACTCCTCAAATATTTTGGGCTCAGACAGTGACACAAGGTCGACCTCTGGTAAAATGTGCCCTCACTAAAGCAGAAGAATCTGTTGAACTGACGGACATTTTAGATACTGTGCGGATGTGACCGTAATATCTGCGAGCAGATTGGCCGTTAGCTCGGGTAACTCAAGCGCTTTTCGGGGTTGGTGGTCATGCTGTAACGTTTCAAAGCAAAGATCTCATTCATGTCAGGGGCCCAGAAAACCAGGTAGCAAATATTCGTCCATTTATATTAGAAACCCCTATTACATCATGGGGTTGTGACTGTATGGCTTGATGGGGAACTCAAATTGGATCAGATTTGTCTTAATCGCCATTGCAGCACAGCCCACCCCTAAACCCACCCTGAAACTAACCTGGAAAACAGAATCACCTGTGTGGGTGGATCAGTGCCAATGGAAAAGTTGCGCCACCTTAATGATTTAGTTCAGGAACAGTTAAGTGCAGGACATCTCGTACCTAGCACCAGTCCTTAGAACTCCCTGGTGTTTGTTATTTTAAATAAAAGTGGTAAATGGTGACTTTTACATGATCTCCGACGCATTAATGATGCCATGGAGGATATGGGTACGTTACAGCCAGGAATGCCCTCCCCAACAATGATTCCCCAAAACTGGCATCTTGTAATAATTGATCTAAAGGATTGGTTTTTTTACCATTCCCTTGCTTCCGGATGATGCACCTAAATTTGCCTTTTCTGTTCCCAGTATTAATGTTAGTGAATCTGCAAGATGGACCACTGGGTTGGTTTACCATAAGGCATGAAAAATAGTCCCACGATGTGTCAGTGGTTTGTTGCAAAGGCTTTGAGCCCTGTTAGAATGCAGGTCCCCCAGGCTGTTATATATCATTACATGGATGACATCCTTATAGCAGCAGAAACACAGGAGATCATGGAAAAGCCTCTTGCTTTAACCAAAGACTCAGTATCTCAAATGGGGTTACCAATAGCACCTGAAAAGGTACAATGATCATCACCATGGCAGTACCTGGGGTGGAGAATTTGTGAACAGACCATTGTCCCTCAACAGATTAAACTTAAAACTGATGTTAAGACTTTAAATGATTTACAGAAACTGTTGGGAGCCATAAACTGGATACGGCCGTTGTTGGGCCTAACTAATGATGATCTGCATAACTTGTTTGATATTTTGCGAGGAGATCCTTCACTGACATCACCCAGAGTACTTACAGAGAAAGCGAAACAAGATCTCCACCGTGTAGCTAATGCCATCTCAGAAATAAAAGCATCACGATGTGTGCCCGGCCATCTATATCAACTGGTATTATTTAACCCTCCAGGGCCGCCAGATGCTCTGCTGTTTCAGTAGGATGAAACACTTAGTGACCCTCTTGTTATTGTTGAATGGATTTTTTTGTTTTGTTTTGTTTTTTGTTTTGTCACACCAAATGCACAAGACAGTCACTACTCATCCAGAAATGTTTGCCAAACTGATCATGAAAGCTGGGCAGCGCCTACTATTACTTCCTGGTCAGGAACCTGCGTGTATCCTTGTTCCGGTTACTATGCACATGTTACAGTGGCTAATACAAAGTCTTTGAAAAGCACGGCTTTCACATGCATTTTTTCCACCAAAACACCAGGGCAATACAAAAACAGTTTTCCTTATCAAGGCATCAGGCTAAAGACATCGTTGCGACTTGCCCTGAATACCAGAAGGACTCCCTCTCTTCAACAGCTAGTGGTGTCAACCCTCGGGGACTCACCTCCTCAGAATTATGGCAATCTGACGTCACTCGCTTTGCTGCATTTGGAATGTTAAAATATGTACATGTGTTTGTTGATACCTTTTCTGGAGCAGTGTTTGCATCCTGCCATACAGTGGGGAGTCAAGCATCTGACCGGCATTCCCCACTCACCGACCGGACAGGCCATTGTGGAGCGTACACATGGCATGCTAAAGCAACTATTACAACAACAAAAAGGGGGAGATGGAGGGTATCAATCTACACCTCATGGAAGGCTAAATAAGGCATTATATGTCATGAACTTTTTAAACATTTCCCCTGTCTCACAGGTGCCACCAATATTGCGTCACTTCTCGTCGCAGATACCAGATCAACAACAAGTCCAGGGCAAGGCTCAAGTGTTAGCAAAAAACCTGGAAAGTGGTAACTGGGAAGGACCATATCCTTTAATAACCTGGGGAAGAGGTTATGCTTGTGTTTTCACAGGTCACAGTCCCCGGTGGTTACCGACAAGGTGTGTGTGACCATACCTGAGGCATGAGAGGCGGCTTTTGGTGGACACTCAGGAGCCAGCTGTGGGTGCTGTGGATGCCCCTGTGCCGACAGTTTGCGGTCTCTTTGACTGATCATTTAAGCAGAATATATGGGTAATGCTTGCTGCTGCAATAGGACAAAATACACTGTCTCTGTCCTTAATCACACTACAGTTGCCAACTCTTTTAAGAGAAAATGCTAACAGTAATTGCAACTCCTTAATGAAATATATAGGCTTACTAGTCCTAGTGAAAGATGTGGCTTAGACAAAATGTAGTTATTAATAAGGATGAAATGTTGTAAGAATGTGTGTATTCAACTTTCTTTGTTTAGCAATATCAAGAATTAAGAACTCAAGTGTTTAACCTTATTAGAAACTCCCTTGGTTTTCCCCCTGAGTGGTGGCCAGGTTCTGGGTGGAACTCAACAGGAGGATGAAATCAGATGTTTCCGCTCAAAGAAAAGTGCCAGTTATTTTGGCCTGCTGATTCAGAGGCTGGACCTGCTTGCAGCGATTTTGGATGCCTCACCTACGGATGGACGCATCACATAGGATTTCTGGTTTGTGAGGAAGGGTACTCTAAATTCTCGCTGCATCCAGGGTTCCCCAGCAATTGCAGATCTGAATGTTAGTACCCCATTAAGTAAGTGTGCTATTCTATATTTTCCTTATTTTGTAATACTTAGTCATATGCTTTATGGCAGTGATGAGAGTATGTGCTTTACAGCAGTGATGAGACTGCTTGTGTGGTGAAGACGTGTGCTGAATCTGATTTTGTGTGCATCAGTGGTCAGTGTGATGGCAGTGATGAGAGTGTGCCTAACAGATGGCAGTGTGATGGAGATGCAATGCAGCTCAGGTGAATGCGTCCACAAAAAGTGGTGCTGTGATGGAGATCCTGACTGCAAGGATGGAAGTGATGAAGTCACCTGTCCTTCTCGGATTTGCAGACCAGACCAGTTCAGATGTGAAGATGGGAACTGCATCCATGGGAGTAGGCAGTGTAATGGTGTGAGAGACTGTCTGGATGGCTCCGATGAAGCAACTTGTAACAGTGCTATTCAGTGCTCTGGACGTGGCAAATTTAAGTGCAGAAGTGGAGAATGTATAGATGTCAATAAAGTGTAACCAGCAGAGAGACTGCAAAGACTGCAGTGATGAGGCCCTCAAGGAGTTATCTTCTTTATTTTGTAATTATTTTATGTATATTGTGTTTTCTGAAGTTTGTCTATGCATACTGTGTTTTTTGAGGTTTGTCTAAACCTTAATTGATAAAGCTTTGCAGGTGCAGCTGTAAAACAAAGAAGGGGAAGATGTGGGAGACATCGGCCTGTCAGCCTTGCACAGCCTCTGAATCAACAGCTAGGCTTTGATGAGAAACAGGCCTTGGGAGAAAGATAAGAAACTGCTGAGTTGTGTCAAGGTGGCAGGGGAGAACAACGGACAGCTGCAACACTGAACTGTGGAAAAGTACTGAACTGTGAGAAGTTACCGCCGCGTGAACAGTGTGTGAACAAGAAGGCTGTTGGTCTGCACAGAGCGTGTTAGAGTGGTCTGATGCTGACAGGAGAAAAGGTTGATAGCTGTCTAATTGCTGATTTGCTAATTATGAAGTAAGAGCTTTGGCAAGTGCATAAGTATGTATTATTGGAAAACTAAACAGTTTTGCTTGTTATAACTCTCATAGAGTTGTGCAGGTTCGATATCCTCCCGCAACACTGGAGGGTGGAAAATGTGACACCCATCTACAAGAGAGGCAGAAAGGAGGATCCAGGAAACTATAGACCTGTCAGTCTGACCTCGGTACCAGGGAAGGTCATGAAGCAGGTCATCTCGGGTGCCATTAGAAGTCATATAATGGACAACCAGGGGATCAGGCCTAGTCAGCATGGGTTTATGAAAGGCAGGTCCTGCCTGACAAACCTGATCTCCTTCTATGACAAGATGACCCGACTATTGGACAAGGGAAAAGCTGTGGATATTATCTACCTGGATTTTCGAAAAGCATTTGACACAGTTCCCCATAGAATTCTCATAGAAAAACTGGCTGCCCACGGCCTGGATGAGCGAACGGTCTGCTGGGTCAAGCACTGGCTGGATGGACGGTCCCAGAGAGTGGTGGTCAATGGAGCTAAATCCAGCTGGCAGCTGGTCACAAGTGGTGTTCCTCAGGGCTCGGTGTTGGGACCATTTCTGTTCAACATCTTTATTGACGATCGTGATAAGGGCATAGAGTGTGTCATCAGTAAGATCACAGATGACACCAAGTTAAGCGGGAGTGTCGATCTGCATGAGGATAGGGAGGCTCTACAGAGAGACTTGGGTAGGTTGGATCGGTGGGCCAATGTTAACGGGATGAGCTTCAACAAGGCCAAGTGCCAGGTCCTGCACTTGGGCCACAACAACCCCGTGCATCGCTACAGGCTTGGGGAGGTGTGGCTGGAGAGCTGTCTGGAAGAGAAGGATCTGGGGATTCTCATTGACAAGCAGCTGAACATGAGCCGGCAGTGTGCCCAGGTGGCCAAGAAAGCCAATGGCATCCTGGCTTGTATTAGAAATAGTGTGACCAGCAGAAGTAGGGAGGTGATAGTCCCCCTGTACTCTGCACTGGTGAGGCCACACCTGGAGTATTGTGTCCAGTTTTGGGCACCTCAATACCAGAGAGATATCGAGGTGCTGGAGCGAGTGCAGAGGAGGGCAACGAAGCTGGTGAAGGGCCTGGAGAACAAATCCTGTGAGGAGCAATTGAAGGAGCTGGGACTGTCCCATTTGAGGAAAAGAAGGCTGAGGGGAGACCTCATCACTCTCTATGAAAGGACATTGTAGAGAGGTTGGTGCTGGTCTCTTCTCACAGGTGATTAGTGACAGAACAAGGGGGAATGGCTTTAAACTGCAACAGGGGAGGTTCAGACTGGACATTAGGAAAAAATTTTTCACAGAAAGAGTGGTCAGACAGTGGAATAGGCTGCTCAGGGAGGTGGTGGAGTCACCATCCCTGGATATGTTTAAGGGTCATTTAGATGAGATGTTGGGGGATATGGTGTAGGGGAGAACTTTGTAGAGTAGGGCTGATGGTTGGACTTGATGATCCCAAGGGTCTTTTCCAACCTGAATGATTCTATGATTCTATGACAGAACGTGGTAAGTCGTTGGCATCCATTAATTCCCCACCGGCTGTTTATCTTCATTACTGCGTCTGGCACCCATTGTGGCCATCCTGGTTCAAGGGGTTTTAGGGCCTCTAAAAAAGGCCTCAACTTTTGCTTTCTCGGGCTTTTTTTCTTAGTTTCTCGCAGGCCTGGTTTCTCGTCTCTCACACTGCTACAAGACCCATGTTTGAAAACAGGCTTCCAAAGTGGTTTTAGCTTTGAAAAGTTATGTGAGAGGTTTTGTTAAAGAACTTGTTTTCCTCTTTATTCTGCCACAGTGCATCTCTGAGTCATTTCTGAGAAGAAACATTTGTGTTGTATGCCATTTTGTGCATTTTCTGCAGTTATATTTGTAATGGATTTCATGAAGGAAAAGTTAAAAAAAAAGTTTTTCTGCAGTAAGACATGAATTTCATAAAGTATACAGCTGATATAGTCCTATTCCAAAAGAAAAATAGCACATTCCATATACCACCGGTAAGGGAAATAACATTTGGTTTACACCAGGAAAAGGGAAAGTTTAGAAAATGTTTATCATACATCTGATAACAATTTTTAGTGTTGCTGTGATGAGAAGTCCCTTGGCTGGGCTGTCAAGGTAGATCTGTCAGCATTTAGCTCTTAAATTGAGCAAGCTCTCTGATGCTTCCAACCTTGATTTTGCTAGAACTCAAGCTAGAGAAAATTTTGATTAGAGATGCCTTGGACCACAATGGACCAAAAGAGGAGGTTTTGCAGTTAAGTCTTCACACCTGTACCCTGGGACTTTGAGGGGCAGGTTGCGTCTATCTGACTCATCTATCCTTATATTCCACAGGGATTTCTTTCTTTTGTTGCATCTTACCACTGCTGCCTCCCATGCTTTCACTGCTTTCCTTTGAGCAGGATCTGCCTCCACCATGTCTGTAATATCCCTATGGATGTGGAACAGCAGTGTGAGCTTCTACCAGGGCTTCTTCTCACTGGGCTGTGCTGGTCCTACTTCCTCGGGTGCTCCTTGCAGGGCTCGAGTTCCCATCTGCTGCAGTGGCTGACCACTGGGCTTGTGTGCATGCCTCTTCAAACCTGTCCCCACAGAATCAGGCCAGACTCTTTACTTATATGATTGGATATTTTATACAGTCTTTGTGCCAGTTACTCTTTTTTTTTAGTTGTTAGGGAAAGTGGGGTCATTTTTCTCAAGTTTAAGCTTTTCAAGAGTGAGACAGAAGTTACATGACTTACTTCAAGATAGGTCACTTGCCTGACTTGTCCCAGGAAGGTAGAATAACGTGCTTCAAAAATCACAAATTCTAAGAACCAAGTGCCAGGGAGTTCCCCCTCGAGTGTCAAGACACTTCCTTTCCTCTAGTGGTTTGTTAAATATTTTGTTTTCCTCTTCCTTTCTTCCTGCTTTTTGCTTCCATAGCTGAGCATACTAGCTTTCTAGATGCCTGTCAATTTTTCATTTCCTCTGCTTATGGGATACTGTGTTGCTAGCTTGGATGCAGTGCATTTTATTGTCAGACAACCTAAGAGCAGCTTTTGCACTCCCAGACTCTCTCAAAGCAAGGGTCCTTCTCTCCTTTTGGGCTAAGAGGAAGAACTACAGGGAGCGTTAGCAAAGGGCTCACCCAGGTTTGCTGATCATTTGCTGGCTGCAGTACCTGCTAAAAAAATGAGGAAAGATGGGTTTAAACTGTAGCTGATGAGAACTGAATGCTTTAGACCCTGTGCTTTCTCCTCTGTTTTACAGAGTATATTTGCTTTCTGCACCTTGCAGAGAGGTTGATTTATTATTTGCTGTGATAGCAACTGTAGGACCAATCCCTACGTGGAAACAGATGGAGGATTTCTTTCTTTGTGACTATAAATGAGGGGTAGGTACTTTTCCATTGGCTGAGGCTAAGATGTTCCTGGACCAGAATGTGTTGATGTCCACCTGCTTAGATGACTTCTTACAATTTGAATATTGTTTCTTCCTCAAACAGCTTGAACTTCTTTGAAAATAACTGTTCCTTAAAAAGAAGTGTTTGGTTGACTGTGTCTATAGACGACTTGCAAAAAAATAAGAGTTGGAGACAGGCAAGGTGATGAAAAAAATGGGACTTTGCAGGATAAGAACTAGTTCAGTAGACCAGCAGACAACTAGCTGGGGAGCTCCCTCTGTTCCTGGCTCCTGTGTGCAAACTGCAGTATTGCTAAGTAAGAGGGTTGACTTATATCTTATAGCCGATACTTTTTGAAACAGGTTAATATGCTTTGTTGTTTTAATATTGGTTTGTTTTTTATTAAATAGAGTGTGGATGGTTTAACTAGATTAGTTTAATTTGCCCAAAATCATTGATTGTCCAATGTCTTCCAGAGGCCAGATATCAGGCAAACCATCTAGGAGCCTGATGGGCTCGACTTACCTCACCCACATACTATTACAAGGAGTGTCTGCAGAGCATGGGAAAACTGTGCAAGGTCTTTTGTTGGTTCTGCTGACTTTTAATGCAGTTTATCAATTTAAAAAAAAAAAAAAATTAAAAAGGAGCAGGTAGCATGCAATTAACCAATGCTATGGGGACAGATAATGTGGAGAGTATCTGAAGTCAAAACACCTGGGAGGGAAGGGAGGGGTTTAAATATTGCACATAGCAGCATGTATTAGCACGACTTTCACAGAAATTAAAAGCTTTCGGTAGCCTGTTTTTTCTCCTCAGCAAAACAGGCTGCAAATGGAATTTCAAAGTCCCTTCAATGTACTTTGTTAATCTTCATTGCATTGCAGGCATTAAGGGCATGACTGTTTGGTTAATTACTCATAATAATCTATTTGCTTTTAAAACAGCTCAGAAATATACATTTCTTCACTGCCCATGAAGCATATAGGTCTGCTTTGGCATAGTTTCAACATTTAATAAAATCTCTAGTGACAAAATCCAGGTATTGTATGAGAAGTTCCTTTAAGGACACCAGCATCCTGAGATGATGGGTGTAACTGTTCATACTTTAAAACCAAGATCAAAATATTCTTCCAGTAAAGATAATCTCTCTAACTGAAGCTTGTATAAACTTTGAATGTTTGGGGGTTTGTTTTTTATTTGGGTTTTTTTTGTTTAGTTCATACTTGTTAGTTCAAATCTAAACAACAGCAACCTTTCTCCCACTGAAATTAGAAATTTCTTCTGGTAATGTATGCCAAAAGCATACACTGGTGTTGTCCTTTTAATTGGTTTCACTCTTCTGATTCTAGTCTTCATCACAAGTATCAAAAAAGTTGAAGAAGTGCGGGAAACTGTGTACTCTGTGAAGCATGAAGTGAGTGTGAAAAGCAAACTTACTTGACTTTACTGTACAGTGTTTTTCAGTTACCGAAAAGTCACCTAGGAGCTTCTAATAATGTACAGCACTATTAAGTTTTTTTATGCAAGGCTGACTCACCATAATTGAGAAATATGTTTATATTGTTATTATAATGTTTCTATTTTTGTGTTACATAACTGGGAAGAAAAGAATAACTTTATCCATAAGGGGTAAAATGAACTCAGTTCTGCTTGCATAAATACACTTATCAGGAAGATTTGATACCCTGGTTTACAGACATTGACATTTACAGTTTAGATTGTTTTAAAAAAAATATTTGACGGGTGTCTTGGACACAGTGACCTGTGCTCTTAATTTTAATCTGTGTAGTTTTTAGGTTCACAGGGAGTTTAAAGAGGCTTAGCTTTGTTTTACTGCAGATGTTATGAAAAATACAAGTTTAGAGAAAACTATGGCAAAATCTGTTGGTTTTCTTGCAGACTTAAGATCTTGGATACAGTTTGTTAGTCAGTGCTGAAGCTAGCATACTTCTGAGTTTCTGTAAAAATTATAGTAATGAAGAGTATCACATAAGGGTATCATGTATGAAAGCTGCAATATAAAATATTTTCCATTTTGATACAGCTAGATTTAAAAGCAACCTCTAAAAACACTCTAATCCTTCTTCCCCACTAGGAAACTGGACAACTGCTCCGTAATGATCAGTAAAAACTACTTGTACTTAAGGTATGGGGAGGAAAATAAAAAGAATCAGGTAAAAGGAAACAAAAGTCCATGTTCTGTTCCAAAAATGTATGTATCTCTTTAAGCTAAACAAATGATCTGAGCATTTGATAATAACACATCTAAGTAAGATTTTTTTTCCATGTTCATGATAAAACAATCAGCATCAGAACAGACTATTTCATGTGTTGAATGGCTTTTTGTAATGTGAATGCTCAGAAATCCATAAGATCCTAAAAGGAAACTTTTTTACTTTGAGAATGTTCAAACACTGGAACAGGTTACCCAGAGAGATTGTGGCATCTCCATTCTTGGAGATATTAAAAACTCAGCTGGATACAGCCCTAGACAACCTGCTGTAGCTGTATCCACTTTGAGCAGGGAAGTTGGACTAGATGATCTCCAGAGGTCTCTGCCAGCCTCAGCCTCTATGTGATTCTGTAATAATTAGGAAAAAATTGTATTGTCTAGTGATTGTAACATCAAGGGTGGTACTGACTTTGAGAGGAAAATGAGAAATTTTGTTAAGGCTTGTCTGGTTTCATCTTCTCATGTACCTTAATGGATGAAAAACAGACACAATGCTTCTTTGGGAAGTTTTAAGCAATATATTAAACTGTTCAGTTTCAGCACTTAAAGTACTTACCACCTGAAATAAACAGTACTACATTCAAATTACATTCATTAATTTCTGTCCTCTGTTCACTGGAAACACTCTTTAACTCTTTATCAGGTTATAGAATTAACCAAAACCAAGTGAAGACGTATTTTCTGTCATCTCCCCCTCCACAAAAGGGCTAAACATCTATCCCAAGCTTAGGTATCATGCTATCAGAGCAATGAGGCACCATTTTGTGTAACAACTGCAGATGAAGGACCAATATAAATAATATCAGATTCATCACTTTTTCAAGTTCATTAGCAATAAGGTCAGATGGTGTCAGAGAGTGGTAGTGGTTTTTGCAAGCTGCTGCCTTTCTCCTGTTTTCAGCTGGCTCTTTAGACAATAGGTCTATAGATCAAACTTTTGATGACTGGAATAAAAACTTTTCATGTATTCAGCAGTCTTCACAGCAAAAGACTGGGTTGAGTTTCAGCTGGTGCTATATAAATGTATCTTGTATATGGTTGCATTAAGCTTTCTAGAAAATGCATTGGTTTGTAAAACGCACTGTAGAAATCCCACATGTTGCATCTCACAGAGACAGCTCTCTTGTTGACTGAGTAGGTACCAAATCATCACACTATTTATTGTATAACCAGACAGACCAAGACTTGTCCCTACAAACCGTCATTTAAAATTTCATAAAAATAGTTTGTAGGCTATTTGCTAAACAAATTACTTGGAAACATATGACATCATAAACAACAGGGAAATGGTTCAGAGCACCAGAAATAATTTTTGTCTTCAGATGCACCAATTCAAGTCTGAGCTCTTCAAGATGTGGGCTTCCTTTAACCACAGCTTATTTCTTTATTGCTTAGCCTAATGGGGCACTGATGTTGATAGGAGGTCTGGAAGCATAATCATAACCTAAAACAAATTGTATACAGTACTAAATAGGCCCTTTATGTTTATATGAGCCAAGTAAAGAGCACAGGAAGGGAGTAAGATGACTCAGATTTGTCTTAGTGCATTTTGCATTTTACCAGGAAATTAATTGTGACACTACAAAGTCTCAGAGTATTTGCTTGTAAACTGTTCTTATTGATGTTCTGTATCCCAACTTATCCTCAATAATTTTAGCTTCATGGTATCTAAATGCCTAATCCCATATTGGCAATATGGGATTGGCAAGAAAAGTGCAGCAAATGATCAGGTATTCTCAGCAGTTTGAAAAGAGTTCACAGGTGCTACAAAATTAATTTTTGAAATCATAAAGCAGAAGGCAGTGAAAACAAAGAAAAGTCCCATCTGATTTTGGATATTCAAAAGAGAACTGCTTCCACCTATGTGTTAAAGAGTGTCTGCTTCAGGTCAGTCAACTTTCATGTTGTTGTTGCTGTTAATTTGTATTATGAGAGTACTCCGCAGCCCTGGTCAATCAGAGGGCTCTTCTGGACTGGCTGCTCTACAAACATAGAGTAAAAAGCTTGTCTTCCACAGGAGTTTACAGCTGTAATATAAGAAAGAAAGAAAAAAATCAAGAAACTAATTCAGAAACATAGGGAGAAACAGTAAAGTAACACGGGTCTGCAGCACAGTCAATGTTCATGTTGCAGGAGATGCTGAACTGTTGAAGAGGCATCAAGTACAGGAAACTTTATGGTGACAGTGGACATTTGGGACAGGGAGGACAGCGTAAAGCAGGCATTAGCTTCCTAGTGAGCTGTCTGCGTTATTTTCATCTGAATGGCAAACCTTGGAGGCTGTTGACATAAATTTGGTAGTTACTGGTGTGAATACTGGATGATCAAAGACACACTTCTCTTTACCTGGTGAGATTATTTTGTGCTAACTGTAGTCTGAATTTCTCTTCACTCAATTTTTTTATTTTTCATCATTCTATATAAGTTTTACATACTAACCAATAGCATAAATAATTTGCATCTCATCAGCTGCAAAATCACAATCCTCCCTCCAACTTATTTTTGTGTGTATGCTGTTATGACTTGGTGTAGTCATCTGTATTGCTCAGATATTCACTTTAAATTATGCTTTTCTTAACTTGTAGATTTTGGTGTTCCTTAATGCCAGGGACATTTGCTCTGAAAACCTTCTATCTTCATTTGTAAGCTTCTCTCTTGGTAATGTTAATCTCATGTAAAGATAGCTTGGTGCTCATTCTTACATCCCCTGATGCTTGGAACACACCTATCTGGAGGGATTTTGTGCTGACAGGGCACTGTGCTCAAGCACCTCAATCTGGTGTCACAAGAGGGCTGAATCTGGCCTCAGTAGCTTTAAAGTGAAGACACTGCCATGGTAATGTGCTTAGCTTCTCTCTTATGCTCTCTCTTTGGAGACTTACTTAAAAGATCTGAGACATTATTTAGAAAGGCTGATATGGCAATATGACAGTATTTAATACAATACTAGATACTGCAGGCTACAAAAATTTCTGCAGACCTAAAGTGTAACCCTAAAAAGTTTAACCTAGTTCTGAGGACCTTGCAGGGTAATTTGCACTAGAAGAGAAAATCAGTGATGTAATCCATGGTCTCCTCTGCATGGCCTTGCATTTTTTATAGATAATATACACAAGCCAAACTTCTGCAGAAGGTGGTAGGAAGACATATAGGGCATTTTGCTTACTTGGCAATCCTTGGTCTGCCATGGCAGCATATTCTTTGTCTAAGAAGTTTTGCCTACGTTCTCCTTGACATCCTTCAGCCTCAAAACTCACAGCATGGCAAAGCAATGTCCTAATCCCTGCACTTGAAGACATCGGTTAGACTCAGTTGTGCAGCTCAGTACTTTGTCTCAGGGTCTCCATTGTTCCCAGTCTTTTCTGTGCTCTAAATTTTGTTAGATAGACATGGTCCTTCAGCCAGGGCTACCCAACCAATACATGACTTCCGATCAGAGGATGCAGAACCAAGTGGTTATATCTAGAGTAACACATAGAAATGGCAAGAACTTGACTTTCCAAAGTGCTTGAGATAAAGGAAATTTGAGGGTAGGAAGAAAGCCTGAAATATGTACTCTCTGTGAACTTTCATGCACCAAAAGATGCACAGGAATGAGTCAGCTCCTGTAGGGTGGTAAATGCAGAAGCTAAAAATTGTAAAGAAAATAAGAGCTGGGGAGGAAACATATCCATTTTTACATTCCTAGAAGCAACAAGATATGGCTTTCACTGAAAAGAACACATACAAAAGCACTCGGAGTTGATAAATAAATAATAATAAAAACTTATCAGACATTAAGTAAAAGTAAGGGGTTCTGCTGGATTTGGCTGGAATAGAGTTAATTTTCTTCATAGTATCTGACATGAGGCTATGTTTTGGATTTGTCCTGAAAACTGTCGATAAAACAAGGATCTTCTAGTTATTGCTGAGCAGTGCTTACACAGAGCCAAGGCCTTTTCCTGAGTAGGCTGGGGGTGCACAGAAGTTGGGAGGGGACACAGCTGGGACAGCTGACACCAACTGACCAAAGGGATATTCCATACCATATGATGTCATGCTCAGTATATAAAGCTGGGGAAAGAAGAAGGAAGGGGGGGACATTTGGAGTGATGGCATTTGTCTTCCCAAGTAACCATTACAAGTGATGGAGCCCTGTTTCCTGGAGATGGCTGAACACCTGACTGCTGCTGGGAAGTGTTGAATGAATTCCTTGCTTTGGTTTGCTTGCGTGTGTGGCTTTTGCTTTGCCTATTAAACACTGTTTATCTTAACCCATGAGTTTTCTCACTTTTACTCTTCTGATTCTCTCCCTCATCCTACTGCGGGGGGATTGGGTGAGTGACTATGTGGTGTTTAGTCCCTGGCTGGCGTTAAACAAAGACAGGGGTAAAATTTGCATCTTATTCTAAAGAGGCAGGTATGCCCAAGTGAAATCAGTGCTTGAGTTGCTCCAAAAGCAAAACCTATGGTAAATAACCTGAACCTTCTGCTGTCTGCTAGAAGAAAGAACAGGAGTAAACCTAAAATTGACCAAAACCAGTGAAATGACAACTGATTTAGTACAGTACATGGCCACTTACTGATGTCACAAGAGATCTAGCACCTAGGAGGGAAGATTACCACACGCCTAATGACAACAAAGCAGCTTAGATACCGGTGGGATTTAAACTGACAGTATCTCTTTCAAATCTCCCAGATGTGGCAGAAAAACAACTCAAAGGAAATTACCCCCAAAATAAGCCATACAGATATGGCTTTCCCAACAATATATCAAAATATGTCTCTAGAAGCTACTGACTCTCCCTGAGATACTAAAGATGTGAGGGTAAGCATAGAAGTCAGTATGTCACAGCATGGTAGCAAGGTTTCAGGTGAAATCTCACAGATTCACAGGTTGTTTTAGGCTGGAAAGGACTTCTTGAGATCATATAGTCTGAACCCCTTGCTCAAGCAGGGTCACCTAGAGCAGGTTGGCCCTGACCATGTCCAGCAGGGTTTTAAATATCTCTGTGAACTGAGACTCTACAATATCTCTGGGGAACCTGTGCTAGTGTTTGACCACCTTCCCAGTAAAAAAGTGGGGTTTGTATGTCCAGATGGAACATCATATGTTTTAATTTTTGCCCATTGTGTCTTGTCCTGTCAGTGGGCACTACTGAGAAGAGTCTGACTCCCTGTAAACATCTAAAACACACAAAGCTGGGGAGAATTCAAGATCAAACAATCCAAGAAAAAAAATGGCATTTCTTAACATTTATCACTCTGAAAGGATAGAACTGTCACTAAGAACTGCATCCAAGATACTTAGTCTGCAAGTAAATATCATCAAATCAGATTAACTAAATTATTAAGAAAAATACAACCTTAAGAGCTACCATCACAGAAAAGAGACAAATTTCCTGAACACTAGAGATACCATACAGTAGCCAAATATGAGTCAGGATATTCAAAATATACTATACAGAAATGACACCTGTAGGAAATTGCAAGGACACTTTTTGCTGTAAGTGACACAAATACCTCTTTGTTTTTACTCCTATTCTCATTTCCAGTCAGTATCTCCATAGAAAAAGCAATGATACACAAAGATACCTTACTTAATGCTGTGTATTACCAAACAAAGTGTATTAACTTGCCTGTAGGTGACATGCACTTTTTCTTGGAAGATTATATCCTTCCTCCCTGCACAAGTTCATCTTCTCTTCTCTTCTCTTCTCTTCTCTTCCTCTTCTCTTCTCTTCTCTTCTCTTCTCTCTCTTCTCTTCTCTTCTCTTCTCTTCTCTTCTCATCTCTTCTCTTCTCTTCTCTTATCTTTTCTTTTCTTTCTTTTTCTCTTTTTCTTTCTCTCTTACTCTTCTCTTCTCTTCTCTCTCTCTCTTCCTCTCTCTCCTCACCTCTCCTCTCCTCTCCTCTCCTCTCCTCCTCTCCTCCTCCTCTCCTCTCCTCTCTCTCCTCTCCTCTCCTCTCCTCTCCTCTCCTCTCCTCTCCTCTCCTCTCCTCTCCTCTCCTCTCCTCTCCTCTCCCTCTCCTCTCCTCTCCTCTCCTCTCCTCTCCTCTCCTCTCCTCTCCTCTCCTCTCCTCTCCTCTCCTCTCCTCTCCTCTCCTCTCTTCTCTTCTCTTCTCTTCTCTTCTCTTCTCTTCTCTTCTCTTCTCTTCTCTTCTCTTCTCTTCTCTTCTCTTCTCTTCTCTTCTCTTCTCCTCCCTTTGAACTGTATCTCACCTGTAAGCACAAACTCATCTCCCATCTGTCCACCAACAGCTCGCAGATCCACTTTCTGCTCCCAATGCCTTTTGGTCACAGCTAAATTCTTATCCTGTTTCTCTGATGGCTCCCTGTGGATAACCAGCCGTCACTTTAAATGAACACAGCTAAAAAAAAACAGACTGTCTACTGAAGCTCTCCTCAATGCCTTCTTTCTCACAACTGGAGACATCAGCAATGTTTTATCTGACACTTGAGACTATGGCTATGCAGTTCTCTCTGCCTGCAGCCTCTCTGTAGGGCATCCCATCTGTATTGTGTTTAAAGTTTGCAAACTCTTTCTTACCAACACTGTTAAGAGGCAACCTTCATGTGGCGTGGTGCCACATGGAACTACCTGGACTGGTTATCATTTCTGGTTATGATTTCTGGTTCTATTAGAGCCAGTCTACAATGCAAGCCCTGCATGAGCTGGTGCTTATTCATGGAAACTGGTCCACAGAAGTCTGACATACTGCCATACTGTATAACACACTGTCTAATTATGAGCGTAATCTGATGATCTAGAAAGGTCTGCAAAATCTTATATTTCATCGCTCATGTTCACATGTTTTTAGATATATATTATTGTCGCAATAGTCATTAATACTTTTAGTGGAGCTGTTATCACATGAATAATGCCTTAAAGTCTTAGCATTTACCTAATGACTATCAACTTTATATCAGCTAAGTTATTTTCCATTACCGAAATGTTTATGCAAATGCTAACATGCTTATGCTTTATTTTCTTGTTGACAAATTTCATTAGACAAAGTTTTCTTCATCTGTCCCAGACTACTACAGCTGCCCCCAACAAGTTCATACATTTAGTCTTCTAAGCCTCATCTCTTATGCCATGATTTTTTTTACAAGATGTGTACATGTGTATTGTTTCTCAGAGAGAGTTACAGGGGTAATGCTAGACAGAATTTGTTATAGCAGCTCATTCAGGAGAGGAAAAATCACCAAATCTTCTTTGTATATTAATATCCTAGGAAAACACAATCAAGAAAGGAGAAGGCCTGTTCTGTGGGAGAAAATAGTTTTGTCATGTAACAAAGAAAGCTTAAGTGTCCTGGGGCACCAGGCCAAAATCAAATAAACTAAATCTTTGCTTATGATGCAAAAGCCAGAATATGACACTGTAGATACAAGGTTGATGTTATGGGACTATATTGTGCATGAAATCGTGGAGAAGTTACTTTTACAGCATTGAGAAAAGAATGTCAAAACCATGTTTCTTCTCACTGCCTTCCTTAAGAGAAATAGCTCTTCTAAAACATCAAAAGGAGAGACTCTCAAGGCAGGCTGTTTTGCACAAATAGTTTGATGCGTTTTAAAACAACTCAATAGCTGTAGGCATTTGCCAAGAATTTATAGTTTAAAAATCTAACTTTTTAAAAAATAATTAAATTTAGGGTCCAGAAAACCACAACACCGATATTAAAAAAGCATCCCCAGGAACCCGTAACAAGAGGTAAAAAATGAAACCAAACTTGTCCTAACACAAGATTTTGGGCTTTGCCCTGGAGAGGTGTGAGGACAGTGCTGCCTGAGTACCTCCCTGCAAAAAAACTCTTCATCTTTACCAGGTTTCCTACTTGACCACAGCGAAACACAGTGCCACTGTGAAGTGCAGCAGTACTCTGCAACATGGAGATGGCAGCAGCCTTTAGTCCTCTATGTCTGGGGGTTTTCTGATGGGAGTTTAGTGCACATTGATGACATTTGCTGGCATTTTCTTTTCAGAGAGGCATAGATGGTTTTGTTTCTTGTGTTTGTTGAATTCTTCTCTGCTGATGTGACTGTGTGGTCTATCTCTCCCTCTGACTGACTCACAATCTAGGAGAAAGGAATATGCATCACACAGATATATTTTCACAATTAGACTTTACAGTGAAATACTGACTCATCAGTCGGACAAATGGCAAAAGTTTTCTTAACATATTAAATTATTTTTGAATCAAATTCAGAATATGCTGGAAATCCTGCTGTATTTCTTTGGCCTGGAATTTTACTTGGGTTGGAATTTTTCACTTTGGTTCAAAGCAAATATTTACTTTTTCATAGTTGTACCCTGTATTACTGATCACCAAAAACTCTGAGACCTAAAAAGACTGAATCCCTCCTGATTCCTGGGTTCATCTTATGCACTCACTACATGTATGCATCACTTGTGATAACTCAGTGTTAAGCAGCACTTCCAAACTGCGAGACCAAGATGATGGCCATCAGTCAGGAGCTCCTGCTGGACAGCACAGGTCAGAACAAACTGCACAGAATTACAGGTAGCCTGATGCTGAGCAACTTCCAGCTTTTTCCCAAACTCAAAATTCAAAGGTAATTTGCTCTCCAGGCCACCAGCTGACAATTGCCTACTACCCAGCAAGAAGGTCATCTCGCTACACCAGGAATATGCAACTTCTCCCTGCTCTGCCCCCGCATCTCTCACTCCCTCCTCAGCCTGTTGCTCTTGACCACCCCAAGTTTTCTCCTCTCCCACCTCATAAGCCTGCCTGTAAAGTCCTTGTCCCTCTAACCCTACCTGTGGCAATGGTGTGAAAACAACTCTAGAGGTCCTTCCTCCCTCCATACTTTGCCAGGCTTCCTGATGGTGAAACAGAGATGTGGAGCAGAATGGCATTTCACCCTTCTTTTACAACCAGATAACATGAAGCTATCAGGCCTCTCTGGTCTCTCTTGCGTTTGTGGAATAACATCCATCACTTGTGATATAATGTCCAACTCTTCATGTCCCCATCCTTTCACACCAAAAGGCAAAGAGGCAGGAGAACAGTCAGTTAAAGAGACTTTTCTGTTTGCCGGAAAAGGGAGATCCTGCATCTTCAAAAATGCAGGATCCTCAAAAAACATGCAGCTCTCAAAAATCAGTCTCCTCTGTACCTCAGATTCTTTCTATTTTCAACATCTTGGAGTTTTTGCCTTAGTCAGTGCTGCAGGGTAATAGATTATAGGCCTTGAGTCTAACTTCATGTCATCTTTATGTCCTAACAGAACCTTTATTAGCTGCTCCTACTGTCACAAAACCTCAACTCTCTTACAGTCTTCCCTCTCCTTGAGGGAAATCTCCACAGCACAGCCAATGATAATCATGTAGTTATTAAGACGAGTCTTGTAATGCCCTGAGAGAGCTCTGTGTGCATGTGACATAAGTGTACTCATGTGATGTCCTTGTCTATGTACATATACATATATAGGGACACATGTAAAGACAACTTCTGAATACGATGCTGAGAAAGCAGCAGAGTGGTTCATCTCACCAAAACCACACAGCTTCTGACCACTGGGCTGAGAAAGCATGTATGAATTTTTGAAAGAACCTAACCACTGCAACAGCCTGATGAAACTCACATGGAGCTGCTGTCCAGCCTTTCAGTACAGAAAAAGGTTCAAAATCTGAATTTGCCTTCATTCACTGTGAAAAATGACTCAACAAAACCTACAGCTTTTGAACTAAGGATGTGTGGAGGACAGCACTGTTAGCTCCTTCACCATTGAAAGAGAAGTCTACCCTCTATCTTAGTGGTAGATGCCTCATCCCTGAGAACATTCAAGGTCAGGTTGGACAAGGGTCTGAGAAACCTGATCTAGTGGATAATGTCCCTGCTTATTGCAGGGGAGTTGGACTAGATGACCTGGTCCTTTGCAACCCAAATTCTTCTATGATTCTATGAAAAAACTGTGGGGTTTGCACCCAGCAATAACTGAGTAAAGGTAGACAATTTAGCTTCATATATTTTATTAAAGCCTAAGGCCTGGAGAGGTCTCGATTTTTTGTGCTATGAGGACCTCAAAGCAATGTTTAGGAGTCTGTAAGGCCCTTCCTCTTTTTTTTTTTTTTTTTTTTTTTTACAGCAGGTCATGCTGTAACAACTGCCATTTTCATTTGAGAGAATGACAGTGAGAATTGTCATTTGTCAGCAAGACATGCTATGGAAGCATACCACCAAGACATTTCCTATGGGTTCTAGATTTGAGGGAGTTATAGCAGGTTTTTTTTTTCCCTGAAGATATATATTGACTAGTCTGCGTTTTAAAAAGGAGACGTCATACCCAGGGACAGAAGACTTTCAGGTACAGTTACACTGTTACACTGTTCTTAGCATCTCATCTGTTCTATGCTACTGCCAAATAAAATTAATACATTTATTTTTTCTTCCTTGTAAAATATAGAGGTATTTTTATATTATTCATAGGAGGGTGTCATAAAGTGTTTGTTTAGCAGAACATATGAAAAATTGCGTGAACCTATGAAATTTATGTAAGGTCATACCAACAGCTGAAAAAAGCAGTTATCTGAGTCCAGAAATTGAGCTTAAGAGAATTTTTCTCTTTGCTTCTCACAATGCACTTGTTTCCCAGTGTGATAAGAGAAACACCAGTTCTATTTGATCTCTTCAGAGATCTGACTCTAGTGTGCTCCCAGAGCTGATACTGAGACAGACCAAAACAAAGTAGAGGATGTGTTAGAGAAGATCTAGATGTTTGATAGCCTTGCCTAGGCTCTTCACAGCATTGATATGAGTTTCAGTTGTCAAAAATATAGAAGTCTGAACTCCTTGGATGGAAGATGCCATGCCATTACAAAGCATTATTCAGTTCCTTGCTGTAAGTATCAGGATTTTGCCTCTTAGTGTTTACATACTTAGAACCTTGTAATTCAAGACTTGTAATGTTTCAGAGCATGACATTCAGCATAACAGATATTGAATTCAAATTAATTTGAAATACTTTTAAAGTTTGGTCTGAGAGTTGACTGATCAAGAGATAAACGATTCATTGTTATTATATTCTCCAGAAGCCCATGATGCTGGTGCCATGGCAATCTGTGCTGCACCCCGATGATGATTGGTATTTCCTTTAGCTGTACTTTTTGTTAGTTTGATGAGATGTTGAACTGTATTGAGTTTTGATTATGGCATGAGTTATAAGCATGATTCAAAGAATTAAAACCTTTCACAAGCACAACATGTAATTGGTAAGAGCCTTTTCACTATTTTTAGTTTGACTGTCTCATAGCCTTTTTGCAAAAAGATTATCTTACTCGTTTCTATTTTACAATTTTGTTTTCTGAATTTGTCATGATGACACTATGTCCCAGCTACGCACATGTTATGTTGCATGAACATTTCTTAAGCTATCCTGAAGACATTAATTCCCGCTTCCTTGCACCCTCACAGCTGTTCATCAGCACGGTGATATGGGTCATAGACGACAGAACTCATCCCAGTTCAACACTTCATTTTTCACAGACCTCCCTCAAAATTGATTTCTTAATCAGTTCACTATAAACTCTTGGAAGAAATGTCTTTAGAGGTTTGTGTGGTGGTTTTTTATTGGGTTTGGGGTTTGGGGGTTTTTTCAATATAACTTCAAGGCCTCCTTTGAATCTTTCAGGTAACTTGCTTGTTTCTGCCTGAAGTGAAAATTTTCCCTGCTTCTTCCCACATATTTCCTCAGATTTTCTGCAGAAGAAATTTACTTTCTCTCTTACAATATTAATTGAGCAGACTTGTCCTGCTGTGTTAGCCTCTGTATTTCATTATGTAACCACTTTCACTGTGTTGTGAAATCAGTAATTAAAATATTAATCTTTAATTTTGTGTTTGTAGTTCAGACTAGTTCTTTTAAGATAATGCAAATGAAATGTTCAGGCTTGCACAGAGTAGGAAAAATCATAGACCTGATATGTTGCTTCCTCCTCCTCATTTCTAGAAAGGAAGTGGTTTCTACCTGACTTTCTCTTTTCCAGGCTGCATGATGTGCATTAGAATAGCTTTTCTCTTGTTACTCTCCGTGATATGAAATTGCATTATCTGTTCTTACGTTTTGTATGATTTTGCACTTGAGTTTCCACAGAAACCATATACTGCATAAACATGATGTTGATGGTTGACTTGGAAACTGGGTTATCTCATTTTCTCTTTTCTTGAAATCTGGACCCTTTTTTGTCTGCTTCTCAAGTAACTACATTGATTATGGTCTACTAATCAAGCTAACTTTAAAATCAGCTGTCTAGGAACTATTAACATATGATCAGGAGTACCCATCTACAGGTATGATGTTCAGAAGAAAAAGCGGGAGAACCAAGACTTTACATTTGTTGATCTTATCATCAAACAGGCTTCAAACACCAACTACAGATTTATGCCCAGAACTGCTATTGCTTCTAAACTTACACTAAATATTACCTCAATTTTTCCATTTGAAAAGTAGTTCCCACCATAACCATTACTCTGGAGTAGTCTACAAATACCACTAAGCCCTCAGTGAGAATAATGTAAAGTTCTGTAAGTAAAGATGACCTTTGCTGGCCAGCAAACATGTTCACATAACCATTTTATTCTTTCTTTCACAGACCATGGATTACTGTACATAGTTTTTTACTGTACTGCTATGAATGTCTCTGTTGTTCTGCTTTCAGCAAAAGAAGCCAACAATTAAGCAGACCAAGGACTAGAGCATTAAGTGATAAAATGAACAGTCAGCTCACAGAAATTAAGGTTCACATAAATCCAAGGCTTGAAGAGCATAAGGATGCTCTCAGTATTTCCTGTTGCTGAAATATGGCTATACTATGGTTATATGGTCCTAAAAAAGCACAGCTCTGTCAGTCTAGCATTGTGCCTATCCTAACAAGCATCCCAAAAAGTGACATGGTGGTGTTGTTTCTAGAAGTCTGCTGGAAGTCTGCATGGAGTCACACAGCTTTTCACAGGATTGGTTTTCTGGCTCTTACCTCCAATAACTTTGAGATCTCCACACCAAATCAATGTGAGCAGCAGCATATTCATTGCTGCTTGGCTATAAACAGTCATGTCCAATGTAGTGTGTTTCTTTTCATGAAATAAGAGTTTTCAAAAGTGCTTGTTTCCTTCCTATTTAATTTTAATGCCAGAAGATGCAAAATGGTGAAAGAATCAAAATTCTAAAAAAACTTTTTAAAGTGTCATGTAGTTCTTCAGTAGATTTGGAGATTTAAGCAGAGTATTATTGCAGCTCAAGAATACTTCGTGTTTTAAGAATGTTTTCTCATGATTTAACCAGCATAAAAATTTGCTTGCCTCCCTTTCTTTACTTTATACATATTTTTTCACCTTTTTTCATCAGCAGCCTCTCTGCTTTTTCTTAACATCTTGCAGTTGCTCTCTCCATCCCAGTTGGATGGGCAGTACTACCGTCCTAATGTTATTCCCTTCCCTTCAGGCATGGCGTTTCAATCCACTGGGATACATTATTACCAGTCTGACATACCTCTCTCCGGTGTGTTTCTTAACATTATGAAAAGCATCTGCTCCAAGAGTATGGTGCAGTCTGCTGGCTCTGGGCAGTCTGGGACCTACCTTTATGATTTAATGATGACTCCACTCTTTACTCAGAGCTTCTGAGATGCCAGTTTTGTCCATATCCCCTTCTAAAACTACACACTGTGGTTCACTGAGAAGACAACTAACAGATCAGATTGTAGATAAAGCAGAAAGTCTGGGCAAGTTATAATAGGCTACTTACTGAATGATTTACTTCTCATGAATTTTCATAGTATTGAGGAAATGCTCTAGCAATGGGATACTTCAGTTGTTCCTGTGTCACTGTATGAACAACTGAAATATCACATTAGATTATGATGCAGGGACTGAAATTTTAGCCACCATAACTTGTTACTTCTTGAATCAACTTGTTAGAGAATGCACAAGAAGTGAAAAAGTTGGATTAGCTATAAACAATCCAATCAATGTGACTCAATATATGTCTTAGACTCCCATAGACCTTACCACAGGATGTTCAAGTGCAGTATTCTTACAGGAGGGGAAAGAAATCTGCTGAATTAACATTTTATTTAAATGGACTGAGTGTGGGTTCATTGATAACATAAAATTAATAAAACTTGTTAGAGGGAAATTGAAATAACAGGTCAAATTATAAGACACTTGCAACCATCATGGATGTATGTTATTTACTAAACCAAGTAAATGTGTATGGCAGATCAAGAAGAACTCTAAAGTCAACACATGCACACACAGAAGCAACTGGGTTCAACAGCCAAAGAACGGTTATCAGTTGTGAGACAAGGGATTTCTTTAACACAGGAATCAAGCCCAAATGAGAGGCATAGTCACCAGTGAACTCTTCAGCAATTAGCCACAAAAACTCTGTAAGGCAGACAAAGAGCAGAACAACCATCTAAAGACATGAAAAAAACCCCTAACAAATATTTTTCATTTATTCTGGAAATGAAAGTATGCCAAGGAAGCTGTGGAGTTAACAGACAAAAAAAAGACGTAAAGGAATGCTCTAGTGAAAAAACCCACGGCAGTTAAGTATTGTGCCGTTGTCTAATACAGTTTCATACGCAAAAGCCATTTTTGGCAGAGGAAAAGTTTAAGAAAATAAAATTTCAGCTTTCTCAAAAAAATGCTTTGAATGAGAAACTGAACAGCAACAAACTGTCAGGTCCAGCTGGTATTCACCCAAGAGTTTGAAAGAATCAAGATGTGAAATAGCTGAGATAGCAGCAGCAGTGTGCAATTTCTGATCAAATAAGCCTGCACAGAAGGACTGGCAGGTGTCAAGCATGACACCAGATTCTCAAATGGGGCTACAGGAGTGGACCAAAAATCTAAATACCAGCGAGTCTAATTGCAGTGCCAGGTAAATTTGTAACTATAATAATAAAGAAGAGAATCTATGGATAGCAGAGATAAATGTTATACTCAGGAAGAAACAGCATGACTTTTGTAAGATGGACCATGCCTCACCAGCATAGTATTTACTCTGAAGCAAGCATGTATGTAAGGTGAGTCAGTTCATATAGCACAGATTTACAAAAAGCTTTTAACAAGGTCTCCTGTGAAAGTCTCTTAAAGAAACTAAGTTGTCATGGGAGAGTAAGGTTGATTAACAACCAGCTAAATGTTGAGAAATAAATGCCAGGAATAAACTGTGAGGTTTCACAATAAAAGGACATTTTCAGCAAGATCCTTCAGGAATTCATGTTGGCCCTCTCAAATATGACCTAGAAGAAAGGGTTGAATGACGAGATGACAGCTTTTACAAATGGTATAATAATAATTGACATTTTTCAGAGCAACTTCTGGCATCTAGTCTTATGCTTGACTAAGATTTGCACAGTATGGAGTGGTAGAGTGCTAAAATGGCAGGTGCTATTCAATAGTGATAAACGAAACATAAGGTATATCTGAAGAAATTTCCCTACCTGTGTTTTCTAGGTTAGGTATAATTGTTCAGATCATAGATGTTAGAGCTGTTAGCTCAATATGCAGAAACATTCAAAAAGACAAATAAAATACTGGTACCCATTAAGAAGGCAAGGTTTATGCATAAAAATAATGTCTTTCAATAGGTCACCTGGTGTTGTTTGTTGCAATATTATTGCTACAGTTACATGAGTTGGAAAAGAACAATTGTGTAGATTCACGAACTGCATCATGAATACCAAGTTCAGTTCTGGTTCCCTCATCTGAAAAAAGACAGATGGGAAAAGAGCAGAGAATGGAGTCTCTGTGACAGGAGACTTAACAGCTCTTCCACCAGTAAGAGGCAACTGTGGAGGGTAATTCATAAAATTCCCAAGGGATGGGAAAAGGGGTGTCTAGGAAATGAATATGCACTGTTTCTTATAACAAAAGGGACATGAAACTCTCATGCATCAGATTTAAAACAGACAATGGAAGTGTTTTTTTACAAAACACATAGTCAAGCTGTGGCATAAATTGCCTTAGGAGCCATGGAAACCAAACATAGGAATGAACTCAGACAGGGCTTAGAGCAATTTGTGCAGGATAGGTCCACTGGGGCCTATTGAATGTCACTGACTGAATGAAGCCTCCATCTGAGGAAGTCCTTGAACCACTGACTGTCAGAAACAGGGTAGTAAGCTTAGGCAACATCCACTTTGTACA
This sequence comes from Strix aluco, assembly GCF_031877795.1. NCBI lineage: Eukaryota > Metazoa > Chordata > Aves > Strigiformes > Strigidae > Strix > Strix aluco. The sequence continues at coordinate 52,883,681 of NC_133971.1, read as the reverse complement.
TGATTTGTTTCTAGTACTCTTTTCCAAAGCATTAATTACTTGAGACAGGATAATAGAATCATTGCAGCATTATGGACCTCGATCTTGATCTTCTGTTCTTCTGGGTTTGTTTCAGGCCTATGCTGGGCAAAAGCACTCTCAGAGATTAGGCTTGGTCTTGGGCCCCTTGCTGCCATTCATGAGATGTTGGAGGTTGGTAGTAAGTCTTTCGACAAGACCATAGTCTAGCTCATGATGGATGTAGAGAAATTTTTTTGGGGGGTCTCACTGCTGTTTTTCCACCTCCACAACTTCCCTGGAGCTCTTCCCATTACAGGAATTTGCCCTCCCCAGCTTCTCCAGCTTGGCAGGTACGTGACTCAGCTAAGATAGGACCAGGCCATCCACTCTCTCCAAAAGTCCATGAATCCCAGGATTTTTCCACTGGGAAGCACAAAGCCTGACTGACACTGTGCTCAGAAGGGTGTACAACTCATGGAGCACCTTCCTGAAATGGGGATTTGCCCTGCTACACAAAATGAACTCTTAAAGCAACAACAGGCATGAGGAGACACAAAAGGGTTGGTCCAAGTAAGAAATAAAGCAGCTCTCAGCACAGCCAGACCTCCAAGACCATGGGAGTAAGCTCAAAATTCAGGTATGTCTCTATATGAATTCAGTCCATTCCATAAGTGAATTATATACCATAATTTAAAAGTGTATGATCATAACTCACAAGAGTGTCAGCATCATAGAGCCTTATCTTCACACATAACATCTCTTGACCATTCTGCTGCCCACAGTCCCTACTGTTTGGATTTGTTATACTAAACACTATCTTTCTCCTCAGACATTCACGGACATTTATATATGTCTTTCTTGTACTTTCCAATTCTGGAGGCATTTTCCTCCAATATTAAAGTTTCTTACACTTCCATTTTAATGATGGAATTATTTTGTGTTTGAAGATTAAAATCTCAAATCAAACACACATTTTTAAAATAAGAGAAAAAAACCCCAAGATTTGGAAGAGAAAAATGTGGCTCATTTCTAAAGCAAAGAGAAACATTTATGAAATTTGTGAAATCCCCAAAATTTTTTTCTTTTTTTCTAAGGAATTGAAACAGCTCTCTTCTAACATCCTTTGCACTGGAGGGAAGGAAAGTAATAAACATAATACTTATTTTTAAATATCCCTGGAAATTAACTTCCCTTTTTTAGCCTCTGGCTCTATCTTCACTTCATTTCAATTAAATTAAACATCTAGCCACAGTTTAACTTTTATTTTTAGGACTGAAGAAAACAAATGCTATTAAACCAGCATGATTCAGTAATGCAAGACTACAGGAAAAAGAAAAAGCAAACAGCGTAATGCAATGTCTAAACTCAGATGTCATTTTCAAAGACAAATGAAACTGATAATCTCTCAGCTGCAAAGCTGAGTCTAGTTTCTGTTAAAGAAAAATTTTGACCACAAATGGTCAGAAGTCTAACTGACCTTTAAAAGTAGGTTGAACAAATTTTGGTTGTTCAATCCAAATACAAGAACCCTGAGGGGAAATAACATCCCTCAAGAGTATAGAAAACATCTGCAAAGAGCAAAGAAGTGGTGTGTTCTCTTTCTCCCAAGTGGGGAAGATAACATTTAATGGCTTTAAACTATGCTACAGGTGGCATAGCACAGGCGTTAGAAAACATCATTTGAATAGTAGCACTACAGAAGCTTGTCTTGAACAGTCATTTATTTTCATAACTTGATGTAATCAAGCACCTGCTGACAGGCCCTCTGTCAGAAATAGTGTAGATATAGTTGATTGTGCCTTGAGGAAGGGTTTAAAAGATTATCTCTTGACAGATGTTCTAGCTGTATGTATTTTTATGAATAATGAAGTGGTGCCATTGTTTATATTCCCTTCTTAAGTACTAGGTATGTGCTTCTTTCCCTCATTTAGTAACTGCTAATAGATTTGTAGAAACAGCTCCCTTTGCATGTTGTAATCCCTGACAATTGTAATTCATTTGGAACCTCACCCATTAAGATTTAATTGTTAAAAATAATCTTATTCCTCTATACTTGGCCTTAGTTATGATAAGTATCAGCTCCAGAGAGACCAAGGCAGAGTTCTTGCTGTAAGTAGTACCATCAAAAGAGGGAAGATAACCACACTACTGTCCTCACTTGCCATTGATTTTTCCTCTCCAGACAGCTTCTATCCCAGCTCCTACATTAAAATCTTCTTTGACAAAAGCTAACTGTCTTTTTTCTAGGTAAATGTTTTATTCTCTGCCAGGATTCAGCAATGGGGGAAAAGGCTTTCTCAGAATGGGACAGCAGTCTCAAGGGATTTCTCTGAAAATCACTCTTGTAATATGACAAATTTTTACAGAGGGAGACTATCACGAGCCCCCTACCTACTAGCTTTCTAGATTTGATTTTTTTTTTTTTTTTGAATGCTGAAGATCAGAGATTTGCAGACAGTTCATGTTAAAGTTGTATTAAATATGGCTTTGGCCTGTTCAGGGTTTTCCTCTGTTCCCCACATATGGGCTTATCCCCCACTGCAAAACAGGATTCCCTGCAGGCAAGGTGGTGTTGCCTTGGGGAGGTACATGAGACAGTGATTATTGGAAAATCTGTGGTATTCGATCTGTGGTTTTCTCTTTGTTGCTCATCTTCTCTTAATATATAGTCAATAATGATCTCAGACACTACGTGAGGTAGCCTGTCTTCTCTCCTTTTTGTACTCATCCACCACTACATCGAAAAATTGGGAGATTAGGGTTGAATAAAAACATCTGAGAGTGTATGGCTGAAGCTTGTATGACATTTCTCTTTGTAGGCTAAAATGGTTATACAGAAATTAATTTGTGGTTAAAGAATGAAGAAATTTTCCCCCACGTTTAACTCTGATTCACCATATTACTCAGATTTATTTTCTTCTATGCTTAATTAGGAGGCTGAAAATTGATGTTTCTGTTGATGGGCAAATCTCTCAGTTTTCATTTTGATACTGATCTAATCAGATTTACCAAAATTACTTCACTAAATGAAACAAGCACAAGTATGAACACTCTCATTTATGTGCTCATTCTATGTAGCCTTGATAACAATAACTTCATAATGGGTGCTTAAAAATCTTAAAAATTTACTCATTGGGGGCTACTTTTCCTCCTGTTCTTAACAAATGACAGCTTGAGTATGATTTGCTTTCTTTTGTAACGTCTTCCCAAGAAATTTTTTAAGACCTAAATCTCCTTCCAAATAGCTGATTTATTTGTAGTGCAGTGTTAGCAAGAGGGGTTGAACACAGTCTTTTGAGTGATTTAGTGGCTGAGCTGTAAGATACCTTGTTATTTCTATATGTATGATGTCATCAACATTTTCTTTCCCCTTCTGTGCAACTACAAAGTAAAAATGTCATAAGAACCTTATCTGGAATTATTAGTAAAAATGTAACTAAGTCCTCTTCACTGAAGTAGAGTAATTCCCCATTAGATTTGATCCTTGCGAGTTAAAAAGTACAAGTCTCCTTCAGAAATTGTAGGATGCACAATTTAAATATTAGATCTCAGAAGTTCAAACTGCTCATCTCAATTTCTTTGAAAAACCTCATGAAACAACATTGTATCATAGTCTTCACAACCTCACAGATCATCTGCCCTGTCTAGCTCTAGGAGTTGTGGTACTCATAATCTTATTTCTGATAAAAGCAGCCATGTCTGGAAACTGATGGAAGGCAATGTCTAGACTTTTTAAATTTCTTATTTATTTCCAGTATTTGGCATGATATACTTGGATGTCTGTCGCAACATGGGAATGTGTAAAATCTTAACATGTGCTTTCTCTCCCATATAGCTGCATTCAGGCCAGTGGTTGCTAAGGCACACACTTTTTTCTTCAAAGTTAAAAGCTAAAGGAAGGATGAGAAATTATACTTTCAGTTAACTGAATTTAATTCTTAAAAGCTAAGTGTGGAAAATTGTTCTGGAAAACATTTTTTCATTCTATCCAATTTATCTGAACCATTTCTGTTATCAGTGACACATCAAAATAATGTATATATATTTTTTTAATTTGCTATGATAATTAGTGTCTCACTGTATAAACATAACCTGCATACACTTAAAGTGGTTTTGCCAGCTTTTATCAAATTTAACAAAGCATTTACCAAAACCACAACAAATACTGTCTCTGTCAGAAAGATACAATCTATAATTGAGTCCTTTCTAAAGACCGATGGAGGTTTATAATCATTGGAAACAGATTGGGATCTTCTATACCAGGAATTAATTTTACTCTTTAATTTCCTGTGAATTTCTCACTCAATTTACTTTAAAATATTTGAAAAGGCTCAAAAAGTCAAGCTTAAAAAGTTCACTTTAGTAATCAGACAGCAAACTCAGGTAGCACTGTTATATGCCCACCCCTAAGAGAATAATTTGACTGCCTGGGATTAAGTATTAACTAAAGGCAGTTAATGAAATCAAGCTCCCTATTTTGAAGCTCAGATTCCCTTACATGTTTAATGCTGGCTTGGAGGTGTGCTCAGAAGCATGACACTGGGGAAGCTGGGGTTAGAGCCTGCCACCAGTCCAAAACTGAAAAGAGGAATCAAAATTCTCCACTGTTCTTGGGATGGCCTGATTTACTAGTCTCACTCAAAATGCAGTTGAACAGAGCTTGCTAATCAGGCCAGCATTCATGCCGGAGGAGTGCAAAGCAGGAAGCAGATGGTGTTTGAATGTGCTATTCAGGTGGGAGGACCTGAGTGATTTACCCTATTCAGTCTGAAAGAGGTTGGGCACTTTGGTCGACCGCAACTAGGACATTGTCTTAGCCCTAAGGTTTAGGTAGGACTTGTTCCTTAAAGATGTTTGTCTCATTATTGACAACCTAGGTGGGCAGCTGAAGCACTTTTGATTTCTCTGTCAGAGTGAAGCATGAGGTTTTTAGGTCTGTGTTGTAATCAGGACTAAGATGACAACTATCGAAATCAACCAAAAACTCATAAACTAGTATGTCACAAACTCAAATAAAGTCACTATTTTCAGGGTGTGCAGAGTTTCAAAATCACAGAATCACAGAATTGATGAAGCTGGAAGGGACCTCCAGATGCCATCTAGTCCAAGCTCCCTGCTTCAGCATGGCCACCTAATGCCTACTGCCCAGGACTGTCTCTAGATGCCTTTTGAATATCTTCGGGTATCTGCTGCCTCCCTAGGGCCCAGGTTTAACATGTGATGAGAAAACTTCATACCCTGGTACAGCCCTTGGATTATTAGCCATTGTTGATTTTTCATGTAGGCAGCAATGAAGTTGCAATAAGAAGTCCAAGGACAATCAAGAGGGACTTCAGGGCCTTGGGATGACCGGTTAAGGAAACAGGAGCACAAGTAGTGTTCTCCTCTATCCTTACAGTTGCAGGGAATGGTGAGGAAAGAAACAGGAAGACTCAGCAGATCAATACTTGGCTCCATGGCTGGTGTCACCAACAGAGTTTTAGGTTTTGGGACCATGGGTTGGACTACACAATACCAGGCCTATTGGCAACAGAGAGGGTACACCTGTCTTAAAGAGGACAAAGGGGGTTTGCACAGAAGTTAACAGGGCTCATTGCAAGAGCTTTAAACTAAATTTGGAAGGGAAAAGGAATAAAACCAGGCTCACTAGAGATAAGCCCGGGGTGGCACACCAATGTTAAAGGGACAGTTTTAGCAAGGTCCTTCAACCTGCTCCACAGTGTGCTGAGTACACTGGAGCACATTTGAAATGTACTAATCCACACAACACCCTAGCCATCTTAGTGGAGGTAGGGGTTGGAGATCCACACGGCAGCAAAGACAAAAGACTTGTTGATGCATTAGAAAGCATAGAAACACCTGAAAACAGTTGCATAGCAATTAGGACTTCTCCCTCATAAAAGGTGGCAGGATCAATAGCCCAACTGAAGTGCATCTACACCAATACACACAGCATGTGCAACAAACAGGAGGAGTTGGAAACCATTGTGCAGCTGGGAAACTATGATGTAATTGCAATCATGGAAACATGGTGGGATGACTCATACAACTGGAGTGCTGCAATGGATGGCTATAAACTCTTCAGAAGGGGTAGGCAAAGAAGGAGAGGCAATGGGGTAGCCGTGTATGTTAGGGAGTGTTTTGACTGTCTAGAGTCTGATAATGGTGATGAAAGGGTTGAGTGTTTATGGGTAAGAGTCAGGGGAAAGGCCAACAAGGCAGATATCATGGTGGGAGACTCTTATAGACCACTCAACCAGGATGAAGAGACAGATGAAATATTCTGTAAGCAGCTGGAAAAAGTGTCACAAATGCTAGCCCTTGTTCACATGGGGGACTTAGCAAATGTCTGCTGGAAATACAATACAGCAGAGCAGAAACAGTCTAGGAGGTTCCCGAAGTGTGTGGAAGATAACTTCCTGACACAGTTGGTGAGGGACACAACTAGGCAAGGTGCCCCACTGGACCTGTAGCTTAGCAAACACTTGTGGGTGATGTATGGTTGGAGGCTGTCTTGAGCACAGTGATCATGAAATGATAGAGTTTTCAATTCCTGGAGAAGTAAGGAGTGAGTTTAGCAGAACTGTTACCTTGGATTTCTGGAGGACAGACTTTGGCCTGCTTAGGGGCCTCGTTGACAAAGTCCCTTGGGAGGTAGTCCTGAAGGGCAAAGGAGTCCAAGAAGGCTGGACATTCTTCAATAAGGAAATCTTAAAGGCACAAGAGCAGGCTGTCCCCACGTGCTGGCAGGGAAGAAGATCGGCCTGTCTGAACAGAGAGATTTGGCCAGAACTCAGGAAAATAAAGAATCTATGACCTTTGGGAGAAGGAGCAGGCAACTCAGGAGGACTACAAGGATATTGTGATGTTATGCAGGGAGAAAATTAGAAGGACTAAAGCCCAATCAGAGCTTGATTTGTTTACTGCTGTTAAAGACAGTACAAAATGTTTCTATAAATACAACAACAAAAGAAGGGCTATGGAGAATCTCCACCATTTATTGGATGCAGGGAGAAATATAGTGACAAAGGATGAGGAAAAGACTGAGATACTTAGTGCCTTCTTTTCCTCAGTCTTTAATAGTAAGACCAATTATTGTTGGAGGACAGGGACACAGACCAGAATGAAACCCCCATAATCCAGCAGGAAATGATTAGCCTATTGCTACCACCACTTAGACACACAAAAGTCTATGGGGCCAGATGGGATCCACCCAACGGTACTGAGGGAGCTGGCAGAAATGCTCACCAAGCCACTTCCAATCATTTATCAGCAGTCCTGTCTAACTGGGGAGGTTCCACTTGACTGGAGGTCAGCAAGTGTGACACCCATTTACAAGAAAGACCAGAAGGAGGATCTGGGGAACTACAGGCCTGACCTCAGTGCTGGACAAGGTTATGGAGTAGATCATCTTGAATGCAATCACATGGCATGCACAGGAAAACTAGGTGATCAGCCAGTATGGATTTATGAAAGGCAAGTCCTGCTTGACTAACCTGATCTTCTATGACAAGATGATTCACCACTTAATGAATGAGAGAATGGCTGTGGATGTTGTCTACCTGGACTTTAGTAAAGCCTTTGACACCGTTTCCCACAGCATTCTCCTAGAGAAACTGGCTGTTCATGGCTTGGATGGTTGTATTCTTTGCTGAGTAAAACACTGGCTGGATGACCAGGCCCAGGGAGATGTGGTGAATGGAGTTAAATCCAGCTGGCATCTGGTCACAAGTGTCATTCTCCAGGGCTCAATATTGGGACCAGTTTTGTTTAATATCTTTATCAATAATCTGGATGAGGGGACCAAGTGCACCCTCAGTAAATTGGCAGATGACACCAAAGTGGGCGGGAATGTTGATCTGCTTGAGAGTAGGAAGGCTCTACAGTGGCATCTGGACAGGCTGGATCAATGGGCTGACCCTAATTGTGTGAAGTTCAAAAAGGCTAAGTGCTAGGTCCTGCAGCTGGGTCACAACAACCCCATGCAGTGCTACAGGCTTGGGGAAGAGTGGCAGGAAAGTTGCCCAGCAGAAAAGGACATGGGGGTGTTGGTCAACAGCTGGCTGATTATGAGCTGACAGTGTGCCCAGGTGGCCAAGAAGGCCAATAGCATCCTGTCTTATATCAGAAATAGCGTGGCCAGCAGGACTAGGTAAGTGATCATCCCCCTGTACCCTGCACTGGTGAGGCCGCACCTTGAATACTGTGTTCAGTTTGGGGCCTCTCGCTGCAAGAAACACATTGAGGTGCTGGAGCGTGTCCAAAGAATGGCAACGAAGCTGGTGAAGGGTCTGGAGAACATGTCTTATATGAGGCAGCTGAGGGAACTGGGGATGTTTCATCTGGAAAAAAGGAGGGTCAAGGGGAGATCTTATTGCCCTCTACAACTATGTGAAAGGGGGTTATAGTGACATGGGTGTCGGTCTCTTCTCCCAGGTAGCAAGTGATACGACAACAGAAAATCTCCCCAAGTTGCACCAGAAGAGGTTTAGATTGGATATTAGGAAAAATTTCTTCATCGAAAAGGTTACCAAGCATTGGAACAGGCTGTCCAGGGAGGTGGTTGAGTCACCATCCCTGGAGGTATTTAAAAGACATGTAGACATGGTGCTTCAGGACATGGTTTAGTGGTGTTAGTCAGTGTTAGGTTTACAATTGGAGTCGATGATCTTAAGGGTCTTTTCCAACATAAATGATTCTACAATTCTAAGTATAGAAACTCCACAAGCTCTCTGGGCAATCTGTGTCAGTGCTCAGTCATCCTCACAGTGAAAAATTCTCTCCAGATGTTCAGAGGGGACCTCTGGTCCTGTCACTGGGCATGACTGAAAAGAGCCTGGCTCTGTCCTCTTTGCACCCTCCCTTCAGGCATTTATATATGTTGACGAGATACCCCTGAGCCTTCTATTGTCCAGGCTGAGCAGTCCCAGCTCACTCAGCCTGTCCTCCTAGGAGGGATGCTCCCGTCCCTTCATCACCTTCATGGCCTTTCACTGGACTCTCTCCAGTCCATATCTGTCTTGTACTGGGGAACTTAGCACTGGACACAGTACTCCAGGTGTGACCTCAACAGTGCTGAGAAGAGGGGAAGGATCACCTCCCCTAACCTGCTAGCAACATTCATTCTAATACACACCAGGATATTATTTTCTGCCTGTGCTACAAGGGCACATTTGTGGTAGAGAGTGTTTGACATGTTTCACTAACATGTTAATGTCTTTGTTCAGTTTGTGTCCTAGAAACAAACCAGGCAGATATTTCATACTTCCTTCAGAACTTCAAGAAAGCCCACATGAAGGAGTTTTTAAAACACTGGGGATGTCCAGACAATAAAGCTATGTGTTAATGAACTGCCAAAACTTTAGCAAGACTAACAGTGACACTTACGTTAAGAACATGAGAAATGTCTTGGGATCCATGAGCCATCTGACTTCTCCAAGGGCTAACTGGAGAATGAAGATAAATCTAATTACATATCATAGCTGAGGGTATAAGGAAACCTGTGTTTCTGTTTTTTCCAGATTTCAGTAAATATTTCAGAGAAAACTGTCACTTGCAAAGTATGATGCTGAGATAGATCAGTAACAAAATCCTTTTGGAGGGCTATACGACCTGTCATGGAACATAAAGCTTTTCCTCCTATCAGCCAGGAAGAGAAAAGCACCTTCCAACACATGTGATGGAAGATGGCTGGTCTGAACCCTGAGAATTCTGGTTTGTATTCAAAACATGGGCATAAAAGGGAGATTTTGTTCTTGTCCATGGCTTTGCTGGAGCTTCAGAAACGTTAGATGTGGTTTGGAAGTCTGGGAACCTTGCAGACATAGGAAGAGTAGTTTAGATAAATGCAATGCTGACCAGAAAAGGCCACAAGAAAAGATGAGCAAACTTGAGAAGATGATGTAAAAAAGCACTCTAAACCAGGAACATCAAACCAGCAAAATGGTTTGGAAAAGATTTAAAATGGTTTGAAAAACAGGTTTTTGAAAATTACCTCCCAACAGCTCTTATGAGATATTCCCCATGACTGCACATTTGTGTCTGTTCATAATGGGAAAGTTGTGTGCAAAACCTGGCCCTCTGGAATTTGTACAAAATGACAGAGTTTATGCTACTTGAGCTAATACCTGTCTGGACTTAAATACAGTTAATAGATAATGTATTAAATACCAGGAAAGTTTTTTTATAAATAAAGTATACAGCTATTTTCTTTGCAACTATAAGTGAATTAAATAGTTTAGAAGCTGATTCACACTGAGAAAATTGTTCTAATGCTGAAGACAAAGTATGATATCATCAGCACTCAGCAGGGAAAGGGGTGAAGTATTTAAAACCCACTTTACAACTTCTGTTTTGGGGAGCTTTAGCTATCAACATTCTTGTGTACTTGAACCAGATTGTCATTAATTTTCTGAGTGTTTCTGGCAATTGGAAAATATTGAGGAGAAAAAAAGATCATAAATTGTTCTATAAGGGAGGATAATAAAGGAGAGAAGGACTAACAAAAGATTTCAATATCTATGAGAATGGTTCCAAAATAAAATCTGCTGTGCAAGTAATGAGGAGAGGATGTATGTCTATTAATAAAAAGAAGATTGAAGCTATGAATGACTTGACAGCTTTCCATGCACTCCTGAAATAGAATTTTTATAGGGACCCATTCATAATGTTTGCTCCTGCTGCAAAACCTTAGCACAGAGTCTCAATAGCTGCTTTAATGGCTCAAAACTACTTCTGATTTTATAATTTCAAAACCTGAAAATAGTCTTCTTAATTACCCTTAGATTAATACTTGCATTTCTAAAGGAAATTGAGCAGGATGAAATTATTTTCAAAGTTTCAAGTTGGTAGAAATAACTTACCAGGATATAAAATCTAAATCTGCACACAGTTATGTTTCCAAGAAATTCCAGATCTACAAACAACTAGGAATGTCAACATTATATTTTAACAGAAAGAAGGATGGATAGAGTTGGTATAAGGTATGATATTACAATGACTGTATAGCCATTTCTGCTACAGAGCTGGTTCTTAGTGCAAATCCAGTAGGGAGACCTGCCTGAGCACCTTTCTCTGATGTTCTAGAGAAGAAAAAGGAAGTTCTGAGACAGCTGGAACCCTAATGGGTTCAAGCTCCTGCTCTGACATCTATCATAAGGTAGGAACAGAGGCACAAGCTCTTCTTTACTTCTTTCTACACCTTCTTTCCACAGCCTCCAGGAAAAAGAGATTGCACATACATTCCTTGGAACTAAATAGAACTGCACAAAAGGAGTAATTTATTCGTGCCATCTGTTTCTTCTCCTAAGGGAAACAAATATTACCATTCAGGCAGTTGCTACTATATAAATGAGAAATATTACATTTCAATATGTGAAATATCTGTTTTAAATATTTCTGGGCAGTTAACATCTAAATGTTTTCATCTAAATAGAAGTTATATACTGTTCAGCTTCAGCACAAAGATAGTAACTTGTAAACTGAGAAATTAGAAAATACTCTTCGATAATGATGGCTTGTCCTTCAAAAAACTTAACATTTTAAAGAATGTTTCTATCTGAAAAAGTTACCACATCTAAATTCCCTAATGCCTCCTAGTTTTTTATTCTTGAAGTTACATATATCACCATATTTTACTGGAAACAATGTACTTAAATTTATACTCTGCAGTCTATTTTTCCCAGTGAAATATGTTACTTTCTGGACAACATTTGTTACCATTTGTAGTATCTTTTGCTTTGAAGTTAAGCTATTAAATCTATACGCTGTACTTCTATTTATTAATGTTTCCTTTGTGCTATTTCACCTCATACAACATTGCATTAATCTTTCCAAAGGCTATTGTCATGAATATTTCTGCCTAGTTTTCAGTAGCTCTCTATTTTGAGACCATGTGTGCATATAAATATAACAAGATCAGGGTGAATTTCAGTTTCTATTTTCTTTTTTTTTTCTTTTGTTCTTTTTCTTCTTTTTCTTCTTTTTTTTTTTTTTTAATAGTAAAAGTATATTTTGAACTGAAAAAGAAAAAAGACCTGTTGTCAATTAATCTCTGACTGAGTTATTCTTGTGTGAATGGTTGTGTGGCACACATGAAGGCTGGCACACAGCATGTTAAGTACCTGCTTGATGTGGAGTCTCAGACAGCAGAGTCCCCTCCAGTTCCACAAATCATGGCTTTGCTGTTTCTTCATCTTCTTCCCACAACTGGAAAATCAGAGTGCAGCTCTTTTAAAACAATGCTGGAGTTGAAAGCAGCAGCTTTGAGTTATTTCATGCTGCGTAACACACAGTGAATCAAGACTCACAAGACCAGGAAAAAGGTTAGCCCAATCTTTCATATCATAAGCCACAGAAATGGCTGGGTTTACACAAATGTCAATGCCAGAGGGCCATACGTTCTGTTCAGAATGGCCCTTAAAAGTGTGATTAAAAAATTGGTTGACAACTTACAAATAGTTATAGCTTTAAAATGCCAAAGTGAGGTGGTTCCAGTTGCTCATAATTTTTGTTGAGACATTAAACAGACATCCACTTACATGAGTAAGCAGGCATTTCCCAGTAGCAACCTTTCTGAACCTGCTCATCTAGACTGTAAGAAAAATGTCTCCCAGTTTAGTTTAACCTATCAGACCCTACTGCCGTTTGCAGCAGGAACTGGCTCCCAATTTCCTCTTAGTCTCCACTGCCCATGAGGTGTCACAGAGCAGCTGCAGTCAAACAAATATTTGGTTTTTAATTCCCTGCAGGTCAGGGCCCTACCACCAAAGAGCAATTCCCAGTAAGGCATCCCACATCTCCTGTGCCATGGGGAAGGAGACAGAAAAAATCCCCATCATTTTTCTTTCCTCCACCTACGACCTCCCTCTTTTCCACTTCATTCTGAGTGAAACAGCACCCTCACTGTGACAGCAGAGGATGTAAGTTTACTCAGCAGTTAGTTACTTAGGGGCGTTTGTTACATGGCCATCCTTCAGGCTGCATTGCAGTCAGTCAGTACTGTGCTGTCGTTTGGCTCCTGTCATGCTTCCCATGGGATGAGGTTTCTGTCTCCTGAAGGGAAGAACCTTCCCTTTAGCACTGCTTAAGCACAAATCTAAATTCAAAGTCTCATTTTCCTGTCCATCCCACTTACTTCACACCCTGCTTTGAATGCTGGGCACCTCTGCCCTGCAGCTCTCAAGACTATGCACACACCTCAGCTCTTCTTTGCCTGAGCTCAGTGTTCACCCCCTCTGCCAAATTAAACTTGTCTTGTGTTCAAGCTCTGTTTCGATGCCTCTACCACATGCTATGTTTCCTAATCACACAGAACTCATGTGAGAAGTGTTTTGCTTCAGTCAAGTCATGACTGCAACTGACCCACACCAGCAGCAGGTCTGAACTGGTGCTTCTGGCTTGGGAACGGGTGTGAAAACCCTTATTACTTTTCTGCTCATGCCATCTGTTAGCACTAGCCCTCTGTCCTTCACCCAGCCTGGCTTGTGTTAACAGATAGCATGAGCAGAAAAGTAAGAGGAACATTAAAGATAGAGAGATGGAAGACATTTGGATTATCTGAAAGCAGGCTTTTGGAGGGAGTAAGAAGGGGTGGCAGCAGGGTTGAGAGAGCACATGGCTGCCTGTGGCCAGGCTGGGACTTGGGGAGTAGCTTGGGGCCGTCAGGCAGGTACTGCATGGAGATGTGGTGCATACCCAGGGATCAACAGGGACATGAAACTTCAAACAGGATGTAATATGTGAAAAACATGAAAGGGATATATGCACATTTCACCTCGACTCCAGCTTTGTTAACCTCACACAAGCTACAGGTTACCTTATCCAATGTAATATTCTGGTGGGGCGGTTCTGGCAGGAGGCAAAAGCTCAATTTCCAGGCTCCATCTCCCCCAGGAGTGATGCCAAAGAAGCCGTCATGTCTGAAGAGGAAGCAGCAGCTCCTTGCATCATTGCCCTGTGCTCCAGGGTGCGTGGGAAATGCTGATGCCCTCCCCAGGTGCAGGACAAGCAGCCTGCCTCTCTCTGCTGTTGGGCTGGCGAGGGAGGGAAGGAGCCATGAACGCAAGAACAAATAAATGAACAGATATGCTTTCAGTGCAGGTATTCCTCCAGCTCTTTCAGGCTGACAAGTAGGGCAGCCCAAAACAGTGTCCTGTAAGGTGCTGACATGTGTTGTAGCTTTCCTGGGCTGTCTTGAGACCAAGGGTCATTTGCAGCAATTTGATGCAAACCCAAGGCCATGAGATGCAAGGAGTCCTTGACATTATTTCAGATGTTATTAAGGAAGACTTCTGGGTGGAGGGCTTCCTATAGGAAGTGAGTATGCCTGGGATATGCAACAACTGAGCAGCAACACTGAGGATTACAGTTCTGGGTGAAGATACTTTAAACCATGAGTAAAGTGAGAGTTAGACATCCCCTTGGTTCTAGTTAGCAGGAATTTCCATTTGTTTTCCATGGGGCTGTATTACATCTGTCCCTTACTTGACAATCTTTCCTGGAAAAATATAACTCAGCATTATTTACATAGAGCAGATTTCTGGCACAATGCTCTTTTTGAGAGTAGGGGGAGAGAAAATTCAGCTAAATGCCAGGTTCCTTTAATAAAAAATAAAGCATATTGTAGCTGGGTACGAAACTGATCAGGCAATTATGAAGAAGCTTAATTTTGTTCATTTCTGCAGCCCTAGAAATACAACAGATTAATCCTGTTTTGATCTGAACCTTCCAGTACTGGCTATTTCTGCTTCAAATTTTTACCGAATCAGCCCAAAGGCACAAGCTTGTCCACACTGCACTTCAGTCAGAAACACCAAGACAAGAAGACGTTTTGTAGCAAGCTGTTTGTAACATTAAGGTTATGTTCCTCCTAATAGTGAGTATGATATCTCAGTATTATTACTGCTTAATTTAGAGCTTCTCATTCAGTCATGTGTGATTTAAATCAATTACTAACTTTACTAATACTTGTGAGAAAAAAAATCTTAATAATGTCTTTTTTTCTTTAGAGTACCCTTTAATTACACTGATAATGTTAAATTCATAGCAGTGTTTGTCTCGTTATATTCCTGTTAAACAGTGTGCAACTGAAATGTTCAGAAGCGTTTTATAAAATTGTCATTGCATAAAGTTAAACCAAGCCACAAAGTGCATGGAAGAGGAAATATAGGAGAAGGAACAGGCTACTGTTGTTTTTTTAAAGACTATCAGTTGTGTATCAGAAAAATGAAATGTTATTTAGCAATCAAAGTTTCCAGTTGGATATATATCATTCTTCAGCTTCTCCAGAAGCTGTGGATTCAGTGACTGATCAAGGACAAGGATGTCCTTTCAGTTTCACTGCTTTCAACAGTGGTGAGACTGACTTTCTCAAGAATTCAGAGTTTTTGATTCACCTTGTTGAATAAGGGCCTCAGGGTTTCTCCCTTGATAAACCATGTGAATAATCCAACTAGGTTTCTACTGAAATAATTCTTGGATGAGACAAACATCAGATATTTGGTAAAATATTTCAAACATAGGGAACTGGTGTTTCCTGATCTTTGCTAGCTGGAAAATCTTTGAACAACCTAGCTAAATGTGGTGGATTCGAAGCTAGAGTTTGAAGGAAAAATGACTGAGGAGTAAAAGGTCGGTTGAGTTTCCTAACTCTGCTTTGGTGATTTAAAAAAGTTTTTCTGATATGGTCAGGCATAACCAGTTGTAATGACAGCCAGTGGATATCCAATGCTGATGTAAGGCAGTGTGCTGGGTTTGTCTGTGTGGTGGGAGTTTTTGGTAGTGAGGGAGGGGGCTACAGCAGTGGCCCCTTCTGAGAAGCTTCTCAAAGCTCCCCCAGCTCCAAGCCAGACCCACCTCTGGCCAAAGCCAAGCCAATTAGCAATGGTTGCCATGCCTCTGCAATAATGTATTTAAGGAGGGGAATCTGGGAGGAGGAGGTCGAATTTTGAGGAGAAGTTTTGAGGAGGACACCTATGCAAAACCGAGGTCAGTGGAAGAAAAGGAGGAGGAAGCGGGGGAGATGTGGCTTTGCAGAGACTCCCTTACAGCCCATGGTGAGATGGCAGTGCCCTCCCTTGCCACCCATGGAGGTCCACAGTGGAACAAATGCTGACCTGCAGCCTGTGGACATCCCCATGCTGGAGCAGGTGACTGTGCCTGAAGGAGGCTGAGACTCTATGAGAAGAAGCCCCCAGTGTTGTAGTTCAGCACTGGGAGGATTGTAACATGTGGGGGGAACCCATGCTGGAGCATCTCCTGAAAAGCTGCAGCCCATGGGAAGGACTCATGCCAGAGAAATTTCATGGAGGACTGTCTCCTCTGAGAGGGACATCATGCTGGAGCAGGGGAAGAATGTGAGGAGTCCTCCTGCTGAGGAGGAATAAACAGTGGGACTGACTGCACCCCCCACTCCCTGCCCCCTGCACCGCTGGGAGTTGAGCAGGCAGTGAAATCAGGAGCAAAACTAAGCCTGGGAAGAAGGGAGGGCTAAGGGAATGTGTTTTTAAGATGTGGTAATGCTTCTAACTGTCCTACTCTGTCTATTAAGTGTTGTTGTTGTTAGTGTCTGAATTAAATTGATGTTCTTTTTCTTCCCCTAATGAGCCTGTCTTTTGCTCATGACTGTAATGGGTGAGCCACCCCTCCTTGTCCTCATCTTGCTTTCTGAGCCTTTTGCTTTATTTTCTCCTTCCCATTCCTGAGGGGGGAAGGGGTGAGTGAGCAGCTGCATGGTGCTCAGTTGTCTTCTGGACTCAAACCACTACAGGCAGGTTCATTATACTGCAGCAGCATGCCAAGAGTTATTTCATTACCAGTTTGAAGTGATGTCTTCCGTTTGCTCAGATTTTGCATGCACACTGGACTTGACTGAAGTATTTCCACATGCTTCTTTTCAATTTCTCCTCAAACACTACATTTCAAAGTGTAGGGACAATAAGTAACAGTATATTAAATTTGAGAGTGAAGAATAGCAGAGTTAAACTGGAGCACTACTGAAATAAAGGGGTAAAAAAGATGGCAGCACTCTTATAATGACCATTCATTAAGTCGGGAAAAGCAAGCTACACTTCAAAGAAAGTTAAACATGTTAATAAGGTACAAACAGGCAAGACTAAAGTATCTGAACAACCTTAACTCAGATAAGATGAGAATCCCCCAAATCATGACATGGTTACAATTCTGGTATTTTCGCATTTGTGGACCAGAGTAGATGCAACTGAAGTCTTAAGACATTTGTTTATAACTTCTCATGGGATCTCAAAAGATGAGGAGTAGGAGAAAGCAAGGGAGGCGTTTGACATCAGGTAGACTCTTCTCTAGCCAGGAAAGATAAAAGCTTACAAGTAAGCATTTAAGGGTGAATTTGGAAATGGTTGAAAATGGATAAGAACAGAAGGGTAAAAGACTTAGGGTCTGATATTGGAGATGTGGAAGCAGGAGATGCTTGTACAGGTGAAATGGAGATCGCAAGACAACAGGGGATGTCTAGTCAGCAGCTACCCAAATAAATACCATCATCACAGCCTATTAGATCAAAAGGATTAGATCTTTTTACAATAATGTGGACATACTCCTATGCTTTGCCGACAGGTCTTTTGATCTCTGGGGGAAGCTGAGAAGTATCAAAGGCAACAACTGCTACACTCTCTCAGAGCTGTTTTGTAAGTTGCCAGTCACCAGCCAACCTCAGGCACTCCTGACAGCGATACACACACCTCTTCCAAGTGGCATGTGGAGGTCATCACCAGCATTCAGCTGCTGCTTTTGTTCAAGAAGGTAATCTAAACACATGTAGGGACAACTAGCCAGGCTTGTGTGTCTGGGATCAGGAAGAAAAGTGTCCAGACATCAGATGGGAATGTGGAAAAAAATGTGGCCAACACACTGAATTTCCATTATGTTGGAAATTATGATACTTCAAAAAAAATTTTACATCATTTTCTGAAATAAAATTGTTTTAACAAAAACATATGAAAAAATGTGAGGTCTTTGCACTTTTACCCCCATGCTCTATGTGGGGGTTTCTTGATGGTAGCATAGGGCATTTTTGCTTAGCTAGCTTGGTGCTAGCTTAGCTAGCTGGTCACCAGCAGTTAGATGGTGATGGGCACCACGGACGTGTGCAGTACCTTCTGCACCTGTGGAGTGGCCAGCAGGGAACTCTTCAGCCACAGCCTGATCCATGAAAACAGAAACCTGAGCAGTGTTTGCCCAGACAGATGGAGGATCTTCTGCATATGTGGCTGCTGGGAAGGGTGGGCATGTCACAGACAGGCTGCGTGCATCTGCCATGCCCCAGGGCAGCCTGTGCCGGGCACTGAGGCTGTGACATACACCATGCATGTCCTCAACCACGGATTCACTTCCTTCCCACTCCCCCAGCTTCCCTCAGGTTATCACTGTCTCCCCCCACCTCTCCTTTCCAAGTACATAATTTCATAATTTAAGAAATTCCCAAATCCTACATATCCAACATATAATTATGTTAAACATCCTGGATATGACATCATTTCTGTAGCAGGGAGGTATTTTAGGAAGTAATATATTGCTCATGTGTACTAAAAAAAAGCGTAAGGTTTGCCTTTCAGCTGCATGTAGCAGGGTGTAACAATAAAAAATTGGCTCAGCGAATACAAGTCAAACTAACAAATTATAATGCCAGTAACATAATAATATTGATCAGAAATGTCTACGAAAGACAGTGACTTCTTGGCTTCAAACTCTTCCTCTCCCACTGAGGGCTGGCAGCAGTCCCACCCACACAGATACCATCTCAACCTGCAGCAAAATAGCAAAAGCTATTTCTCAATCCCATCTTTCTGCTGCTCAAGCACAGTCATAAATATGAGGCCTTCAAGACAAGAAGAAAGCAGGAATTAGGGAAGAAAGTAGAAGTGCTGGAAGTATAAAGCTCGATCAGAAAAAATGCCTCTTGTCACAAGTTATTTCTCTTAAAGGAAACTACTTTCAAATCCCTCAAATCTGGCCAACAGATCAGGTTCAAAAGCTACTGTCAGGAGTGAGGCCACAGCATTCTTATAGCTGCAGCAAATAAGAAAAGTTTTGAATTGCTATAGCTGTAAAAATGGACAGATTTTTCAAAATTCCTCCCCCCCCCCTCCCCCCCGACTTTCTGGTACATATGTCAGTAATTGAGCCTGTACCTCTGAAGAAGTTAAAGTAGAAAACAAACCTTAAAACTTATTCATAATAATTTTCCATTTCTGAGGTTACTGCTGGGTAGAAATTATAGACTGTTAAAATTGTTGACAGATACCATTTGTTCACAGAACTTTTCACACACAAAAAATGTGAGAAAAAAAAAAAGGAAGTGAATTCCTTTTTTCCTAACATTCATTTGAATTTACTTGCAAGCATGTTTTAAATGTCAAATTGTCTTCTATAGCCATATGCATTTCTGTTTCCTTTAAAAAACACCTGCTTCATTTGCTGATCTGATTATACCTCCACTGTCTGCTGCCACTTTGTCCTACTGCTAACTTCAGAGACACAGCTTCAGAAATAAAAGCATGTGCATATTAACAGTGATGGAAAAGAATTTCAACCTAGTGTTATCTGCATTAAAACAAGTTGTAGCCTTTACCTATCTATACACAGGATTACTATGTCCTGTTTAGCAAGGACAAATAAACACCTTTATTTAACTATTTACAAGGTTGTTGTGTCCTGTTCAGTAAAGACAAATGAACAATGGAAAGTAAAAAATAACGTGTTCCTGCTCCTGTGTTACACTGAATTCATGGCAGGAACAGGTTTTTTGTCTGTTACGCTGCTCTTTTTCAGGAATACAATAAAACTCACCTGAAGTGACTTCCTTTATGCTAGGGTGCACCTCTGTTTATGCAGCTGTAAAACTAGAAACTGAAAAGTATGTGGAAGAATTGTATTTTTATTAACTTGCTAACTTTTATGAAGTCCATTAACAATTTCAGACAAAAAAAAAAAATCCAGAGAAAGATGAAGGCACACGGCTTTGCAAGTTAAGAAAACCTCAAGAGTTTCTGGAATATGAGAACAAGACGTCCTTTAGGAAACTGGGATTGTGGTGGTTGTTTGGCAACACTGTGCGAGTGATGAAGGGAAGCACCCTGATAAGACTCTCTCAAGTGCTAAGGGGTGCCCGAGATCGGCTAAAGCTCAGCGCACCTGCTTTGCATCTGCATCTCAATTAGGGCAATAGGTTTTAAAGAATCGATTTTAAAACGTCGGG
Source organism: Strix aluco (assembly GCF_031877795.1). NCBI lineage: Eukaryota > Metazoa > Chordata > Aves > Strigiformes > Strigidae > Strix > Strix aluco. Next base: position 52,863,448 of record NC_133971.1, on the reverse strand, counting down.
TTTGACTAGAGTTAGATTTATATCCACACACAGACAGGGTCAAAGGACTGATGCTACACTTTGAACCAGACGCGAAGCCTGAGGAGCGCCGCACCCCGCCCCGTTCTGCACCTCCCGGGCTGGGGCCTGGCACCTTCCGCCGTCCCGCTCCGAGCCCCGGGCCGGGCAGCAGGCAGCACCCGGCGAGGCTGCGAGGAGAAGGACAGGAAGACAGAAAGAAAGAAGGGAAATCCGGGAGGGGGGCGGGGGAGAACCCACTTAAGCGGACAGGCACGCAGTATTGACTAATCTGCTTTGGCTCGTCCCCCGCGCGGCTGGCCAAAAAAGCCCTTTCTTTCGCGACGGTGGCAGTCCTCCTGGGTTTCCCTAATGACTCATGCCGGAGAAGGGTTCCCCGAAAACGAACGTGAACTTTCTCTGAAACTGAGCCGAGGCTGGGCTTAAAGTGTCCGCAGCCATTCCCTCAACGGGACGAGAGGCACGGCTAGGTGCGGCTCAGCTGGGCTCGGCTCAGCAGTGCGAGCCCCGTGCAACCTGACCCGTCACGCCCCGAGGGCCGCGCCGCCCCGGTCGGGGCTTCCGCAAAGCGGCTCCCGGGGCACTTTCCGTGAACGACTTTCGCGGGACCAGGGAACACCCGGTGGGGAGGGCGGCAGAGGCGTCGATGCCGGCCGGCTTCCGAGAAGGGGCTCCGGAGGCTCCTCGGGACGAGGGAGGCAGAGGGGTCATGCCGCCTCTCGCCGGCCTCCACCGCATCCCGCTCGCCAGTGCCAGGGGAAGCCTGGCCTCCGACGTCCTGAGCATCCCGGTCCCCAGTGTCCGGGACAGCCGGCTGCCCTCTCAGCTAGACAGACTGTCCCCACGGCAGAGCAAGTGCCCCTCGTCTGCACTCTATGCAGCCTGTGAAAGTGAAGGTGCTCTCCGGGGAAAGTAGTTTGTAAGGTAAAGTGTTCATTTTTGAGAGAAAATAAAGTTGTAGGCGGCACAGGGAAATTACCATACTCTCCACCCGGTCCCGCGTTAGCGCGTTAAAACGATGCACTGGAGATGCCCCTACGACCTCAGTGTGGAGGGTGTGAGCGTCCGTATCTGGGCAGTCCATCTGTAGGTGCCCTGAAGCTTTTTGTCTCGCCTTTGAAAGAAAAATGCGTGTTACTGCAATAGCCCACGATGGAGGTGGACCCCACGCACTCATGGGGAGGGCTATTCGCACTTGTTTCACGTAAAATTGGCTGTGTGGAGTTTTTTGTTTTCTTTTGTCTTGTGTTTGGATGCTGCGTTTGATTATTATTCATTATTCCGGTTTTCTTTTCGAATCAGTGACATAACTTCAAGTCTGAATAATTATTATTTACAGTTCTGGAAAGAGGTTCATGAGACGTCCAAATGAGCCCCGGTTATGGAATTGGAAACCTTCATTTCCGTAGGCGTACAGGTACATATATGAAGCCAGCAACGATCTGAAGCCCAGCAGGAGAAAAACAACGTGTAACGAGACCATGGATAATCACAAGGGTAACCAACCAGTTTTTCTAGTGCTCCCGAAGCACCGTCATCCCTCTCTTCAGATCTGTCCTCCGTGCCTTGTCGGGTCACGTAGCGGTGCGGGAGAATTAACCTTTGGCTTTTTCTTACACAGTCTTTTGTGGCTTGATCATCTTTCTTCAGATCGCCGACTTACCGCGGGGATCCACCTACAATTTCAGCCTCTGTAACCACGACGAGATACAAGAGGATCTCCTAAACGTTTTGGATCCAAACATGACCGTTAAACAAGAGGTTGGTGGTTTCTCTGGTGGCATCGGAGGGAAACTGTCGGGACGGCACTGCCTCCACGATTTTACCCTTGACCGCCGGCAGCTACTTTCTGAAAATCTCGATTAGCAAACCGGGAGTTGGCTAGTTTAGGAAACCAGTGCCTGTGAAACAGGACGGGGAAGTTATGTCCTACTCTCCTCCGGCGACCTTCCTAAAATGTGCTTCGCTGAAGCTGGGACTGGCAGGGACGGAGAGCAGGAGCCCGGGCGGCTGCTGCCAGAGCGCTACCCGACTCTTCCCGGCGCCTTACAGACCCGTAGGACTGAAAGTCGCTTTGTGTAATGCTTCACCGACGCTGAAGATGGTGTCACGGTTGCAAAGGTGATAAGTGGTTCAGAAGCTACGCGGATGGTTCACACGCGCAGCCGACGCTTAGCGGAAAGATCAGCCGGCGGCTTTGGGGGCGGCGCACCGTGCGAGCAGCCCTGCTGCTCTCTCGGGCGGAGCAGCCCAGAGCCGGCTGCCCCGCACGGCCGCCCCCCAAGTCCCGCAGCCGCGCGGCCCCGGGATGGAAGGGGGCCGGGGGGCGGGAGGCAGCGCGCCGGAGCGGTAGGGACGTCTATAAGGCAGCCTGGCAGCCGGCGACGCCAGGGGCCATGGCTTTAATGAGCATCCCCTGTTGTTATTTCCCTCCAGGAGCTACAACTCGATTTTCACACCTGCGAGGACGCGCCCTCCCCGCCGGCGGGCCCGCAGCAGTCTGAGGTTCGCCCGGGTGCACGCATCCCCCGGCGGCTAGGTGGCATTCCCTTTCCATGAAAAAAAAAAAAAAAAAAAAAAAAAAAAAAAAAAAAAGAAGGGAGGGGGAGAAAGGGGAAAAAGGGGGAAGGAAGGGAAGGGGGGGAAGAGGGGAAAAGGAGGGAGAAGGGAAAAAAGGGGGGAAAAGGGAAAAAAGGGGGACAGCGGGGAGAAGGGAGCGGAGATGGGGAGTGCGGCGGGAAAAGGGGTGGATGGATAATCTTTTTTTAAGGATGCGCGGGGGCGCGCGGAAGGGAAAGGGGGTTGAGGGCTGACGGCTCCGGCGGGGCCGTGACCGGCCGTCTGCCCGCAGGGCTCCCGGCGGGCGGCGCGAGCGGGCCGGCTGCTGGAGTGCGTCCTGGAGAGAGCGTGGGGCTGCGGCCAGCGGCCACCGCTGTGGCGCAGCACCCTCTCCGTCCTGCAGCGGCACTGCCCCGGCTACCGGCCGCCACAGGTGGGTGCGGGACCGAGGCCGGGGCGTCGGGGCAGCCCTGCCGCGGGGAGCCCCGGGGGCAGCGCCGGGAGCTCCGCCGCGGCCGGCGGCGGGACGCCGACGCGTGTGCGGTGGCAGGCCGCTGCCGGGGAGGCGAGCCCAGCCCCGTGCGACGAGAGCAAGGCTCGGGAGCTGATGGCGGTGTGGAGAAGCTACATGAATTTGGGATAGGTGGCTTTTGGCGGGTGGCATATTTTTTTCCCACACCACCGGACTTTGCTGAATATTTATTGTCCGCCGTGTAGCCATCGCAACGAAATCATCCTGCGGGATATTTTTAAAATATATATAATTTATTAAAAAAACCAAACCAAACAAACACCATCGGAAGTACAGAGGTTGTTCGCGCGAGTGGCCAGAACGTCCCGTGGTCCCACCCCCGCCGGGATGCGCCGCGGGAGGCCGCTTCGCCCAGCTCTCTGCTGCCTCGCCGCGCACGCGGCGGGGCTGCCCCACACCCGAGCCGAAGCCCGGCCTGGTGCTTGGTGAGGGGAAAGCGGGGTGGGGAGAAGAAGAATAAAAGGAAAAAAACGAGCAATGGTGGCTGTGGGGAGTATTCGTAGGGGCGTTCGCGGGTGACGGCCCTCTGCGTGGTCTAGCGGCCGCCGCGGAGCCCGCCGGTTGGCGGCGCTGACACTTCCCTCCGCGCCTCGCCGGGCAAACCCGCGTCCGGAGCGTGGCGGCGGAGCAGCGTCGCCGCCGGCGGAGCGCGGTGCCGCCCCGGTAGCGGAACTGGGGCCGCCGCGGGGAGTGCCGGGAGGACTGGCCGGAAGCGGGAGGGCGGAAGTTTCCGGCGGGCGCGCGTGGGAGAGATGGCGCGTGAGGGTGGCGGGCTCTTCGCGGGCTTCCGCGTGCTCGGCCGTTTCAGCGGCCACGTTCCACACGTCCTGCGCTACCACGGCCGCCACCGCGAGTTCTACCTGGCTGCCGCTGTCGGGCGCAGCGTCCACACGTACAACGTGAGTACGCGGCCCCTGGCCCCCCTCTCCTTTCCTCGGCCTCCTTCCCGCGCTGGGCGGCCGGGCCGCCCCGCCGCTGGCTGGTGTAGGGCCCGGGGGAGGCCGGGGCCCCGTGGGGCCACCCGTGCGGGCCCGAGGCCGGGCCGGGCCGCCGCCACTCTCCGCCCCCCAAGCCCCGGCCTTACTGTCCACAGGCGGTACGTGTGAGGAGGGCCGTGGCGCCCCGATAGCGGGCCTCGGCGGCAATCGGGGCTGCTCGCCGGCGGGTGGCTGGGAGGAAGGGAGACTGCTGGTCAAACAGGCCGGGACGGGCTTGTTTAGCCGTGTGGGGCAGCCCCGGTGGGTTTCTTTGTGCCCTGGCGGGTGCAGTAAAGCCCATCTATCGAGTGGAGGAACAGCCAACTGCTGAAGCTTTTCCTTTGTTGCTAGATAAAGCAAAGCTCACCTGCAGTTTGGATAGCTGCAGTTTAACGTTTGAGGGCTACAATTTCTGGGGGCAGTCCATTAGGCCACGTTAAAAGTTCACCTGTACAGAAACAGGTGAGCATAATTCAGTTCTGTAAGATGAAAGCTTGTGATATTGAGTCACTTCTTCCTGTATGATGCAAGCACTTTCAGTGTACAGAAACAGCAACAAACCAGAACTGAATAGAGGGTTTATAGTGAACAGCAGAGTGCAGACAGCATAGATCTTCCAGTGCCTTTGTGGTGGTCTTTTAGTGTTCACTCTTGTCAATCTTCCCCACAGACATTGAACCAAACTAGTAATGATCATCACTGGGAAAAGATGACTGTTAATGAAGCAAATTCTCTGTGAACAAGGGTAGATAATAACATAGTGTGGTTGTAGTGGAAATAAAGTAGAAGCAGAGATAATGTGAAAACAAATTTGCTCAAGCTCTGCAAGGTATCTAAACGTGTGCTTAGTTTTCTGTGCGTTAGGGTAAAGTATATCAAGAAGCACAGCTTACTGTTGCTGAATGGTTGTCTTTTGGCAAATACACTGTCCCATTCCTTTTGACCTGCTATCTGTGGGTTTTCCTGTAAATGCTGTTGTAAACTAAGATGAATAATTTTTCTGTCTTGTGAGGCATGCAAATCCATTATCTCATTTAGGTTGGTTCCTAGAATTTTTAATTTCTCTTTACAGCAAATTCATTGCAACCAATCACTAAAAATGCCTTTTTAACATTTTCATTGCAGGTGAAGAAGCTTGGTATTGTTGCTGTGAGTAAGTATGCACAGATTGTTCATTCCCGGTTGTTTGGTTTTTAACACATCTGACATTGGCACTTGATTCTTGACTCAGAAATAGAAAATTAATTGTTTGTACTGATATATATACCGAAATATGTTGAAAAGAGCGTCAGAAACATGGGATATCAATTTGGAAATAAGAGTGCTGTTGCAGCTGTAACTTAGTTCTCTTAGGGATATACCTTGTGAACCTTCTGTTTTTGTCATCTTGTTTTTCCAAGAACATCACTAGGCCTTAAGGAGTGAGCAGTGAATAAAGCTGTTAATTCCAGATCCCTCTTTTGGTTGTTTTTGTGATTACTAGAAGGCTGTGTTGTAGAAGGAAAATCATTACAGGGACAGGGCAGGTGTGGATGGGACTAAAAGTCTTCAGGGAGTGTTAAAAATTGGCGGACTGCTGGATATGAATCGATGGCTTGACATCCAGTTGGCAGTTGGTAACAAAGCGTAGCACCCTAGGTGTTGACAGCAAGGCCAGTGTTGTTCAGCATCTTCACCAACAGCCTGGGTGATGAGGCGGTATGCACTCTTAGTAAAAATTTGCAGACAATACTATGTTAGGAGTAGTTGCTGACATCCAGAATGGCAGAGCTTCAGTCCAGGGAGGTGTTGCAAAATGTTAGGTGTGGGCCTAAAGGAACATTGCCAAGTTCAGCAAGGGCAAGTGCAGAATCCTGCACCTGGGACAGAACAAGCTGGGAACTGACTGACTGCATAGCATCCTGCTGAAAGGGAGCCGGGGCTGTGCTGGTGCCAGGTTGAACATGGACCAACAATGCAGTAACCGAATAAGGCAGGCCGTGTACTGAGCCACATTAGGAACACGGCCATCGGATCAGGGAAAGCTGTTATTCTCCTGTACTTCATGCTGGTGAGATCATACCTGGACTGTGATACTACTCAGTGTGGTTCTTCCCCTCCCACTGCTCCCCTTTCAGGAGGGATACTGAGGAACTGGAGGGTGTCAGTGGCCAACAGCACACAGTATGAGAAGAGACATTGGAGTAACTGGATTTGTTTGGTCTGGCAAAGGGAAAAATACAGGGCGACCTAGAGGCAGCCTGTTACCTGAAGGGCAGTTACAAAGATGGCAGAGCTGAATTTGTGGTGGTATTGGTAAACAGAGTAACAGGGGGCAAAAGTCACAGGTTACAGCATGAAGGGGTTACAGTGGAGGTTAGGAAAAATGGTCTTGACTAAGAGGAGATTGTAGTTCAGTGTAGAACTTGAGTGATCTTCTTCCCCAGAAGTTTTCAAGACTCAGCTGGGCACTCTAGCACTGGTGATAATCCACCTTTGGGAGCTGCTGAGTGGAGAGGCTGAACTAAATGATGCGGTCCAGAGGGACCTTGACAAGCTTGAGAGCTGGGCCCATGCAAACCTCATGAAGTTCAACAAGGCCAAGTGCAAGGTCCTGCACATAGGTTGGGGCAATCCCAAGCATAAATACAGGCTGGGCAATGAGTGGATTGAGAGCAGCCCTGAGGAGAAGGACTTGGGAGTAGTAGTGGATGGAAAACTGACTGTGAGCCAGCAATGTTCACTTGCATCCCAGAAAGCCAACTGTATCCTGGACTGCATCAAGAGAAGTGTGACCAGCAGGTCGAGGGAGGTTATTCTCCCCTCCTACTCTGCTCTCATGAGACCCCACCTGCAGTACTGTGTCCAGCTCTGGGGCCCGCAACATAAGGACATAGACCTGCTCGAGCAGGTCCAGAGGAGGCCACAAAGATGATCAGGGCCCGAAGCACCTCCCTTATGAGGACAGGCTGAGAGAGTTGGGGTTGTTCAGCCTAGAAGAGAGGAGGCTCTGGGGAGGCCTTATAGCAGCCTTCCAGTACTTAAAGGGGGTACAGGAAAGATGGGGAGGGACTCTTTATCAGGGAGTGTAGTGATAGGACAGGGGTAATGGTTTTGAACTGAAAGAGGGTAGATTTAGATTAGCTACAAGGAAGAAATTCTTTATTGTGAGGCAGGTGAGACACTGGAACAGGTTGCCTAGAGAAGCTGTGGCTGCCCCTCCCTGGAAGTGTTGAAGGCCAGGTTGGACGGGGCTTTGAGCAACCTGGTCTAGTGGAAGGTTGTCCCTGCCTAAGGAGGGAGGTTAGAACTAGATGATCTTTAAGATCCCTTCCAACCCAAATCATTCTGATCCTGTGATTTCCGAAGGTGCGTTTCAGTCAACATTTAGATGATCCAGTGAAATGGACACTGTCTTGAAAAGTAGGTTTTTTGCTTCTGTATACCAAGTTTTTACACAGTCCTCATAAGCAAAATATTTCTCATTAACAGAGCACTTACAAACTTGAGAATAAGTAACTCAACACAACTGGGACTAGATTTCGAAGATCATCAGTGAACAGTTAAAGCTGTAGATGCATTAATGTAACTTCTGTTTTCAACTTACAAAATTGTAAAAACATTGCATATTCTGTGAAATCCTTTTCAGTGAGCTACATCTTCTTACAGACATAATAATTTAAGCTTTTTGAGAAATTGAGGTGTGTACATACAAAGTTGGGATTGAAAAAGGTAAACAATGTGCCTCTGTGCAGTGTTGCTGGTTTATTGATGTTATGTGGTTGGTGCTCTCAGTTTTTTAATTGCGGTGTGCTTACAACTGTCTTGGCCTAAGCAGACTCGCATACAGCTCATGTGGAATACTAGGTATCTGTAACCTGATTGTAGGCCTAAGTCACTTCAGAGGTGGTATGGGAAGATGTCTAATGTGCTCAAACAAATGAAACTTCTCATAAAGTGCAACCTTTTTTATTTCTTAGCTTAGTTCCTTGCATTGAAGCTGTGCTGCAGTACAGCAAAGGGTACAGGATTATTTGTGTTGGATAATTCAGAACACAAAGCAACATTGTAGAGAAGGCTGCTGTGTGATCATGTAAGTTTGTATTGTAGGCACGCTCCCACAGTGACTGATTTTTGATCTGATATTTCTCTGTACAGTTGTTAAGTGCTGTGATTTGCATTTTTATTTTTCCCTAGACTGAGAATATTTTTCCCTAAAGTACTTTCTTAGTTTTCTGCCATTTGGGACCGCACCAGCAACTTCTCAGTGTGGTCTGGACCTTTCACTCTTTTACAATTGGAGCTAGTAAAGTAACAGATCACAATAGTAAATACTCTTTCTGAACCTGTCACAGGGTGGGGAGTGAGATGTATTCTTAGAGCAGTAAATTCCTGGTGTCTTTAGCTGTAATCAGGAAATGGGTGCGGGAGTCACTAGCTTCCAGATCTGCAGAATGGCTTAACCTAATAGGCATTGCTAATACTGAGACTGATTTATCATCATTTATCATCTGCATTTCCAGTCCAGTGGGCTGTGGGACTCTGGCAATCCACAGAAGTCTTATGTTGAGATAACTTCTTTATAAGCCCTCATGAAGCTAGTGTGTGCCTTAACTTACAGTGATAATTCAGTAATGTATTATTAAGTGTTTTTCAAAAGAACCACCTTGTAATCTATTAATCTGATGTTACTTACATTATTGTTACTGGTGTGCTGTTACTTATGTTAATATTTGCATTCATCTAAAATGTGTGCATTTCTCTAAGAAATTCAACAGAACATTCAACAGGAGAGCTTTCTTGTGGGGCACCATGCTAAATCAATAGGCTTTCTCTTTTGTTATGAATCTGAAACTTGTTGAACTTTTCTTCTGTTTGATTAACAGGTAATGCTTTGCCACAAGACATTACATGTTTGGCAGCAGACCGCATGTTGATATTTGCTTCATACGACAATATTCTCCATGCTTTTGCCAGGAACAAAGAGGTTTTTATTAGTTTACTTATTGCTTAGTAATACAAAACAGTTGTGTAGTGTTTGTGTTTTCAAGACAGTTAATTTTCTACAAATGTCTGTTTCCGTAGATGTTTAGTACCTTCAGTTTTAAGGAAAAAAAAATGTAGAAGGAGGAATAAAAAGCTTAAAATAAGAGAATAAGTGCAAATTCTGTGATGGCTCACTTGTGGTTTATGTATTAATAATTAAATAGTTAGATAAAGAGAAAAAATATTTTTTAATTCATATAAATTAAATTAAGTAAAATTAAGATAAATAATTAAAAATATTTACTTAAAATATTTTTGCTAACACTTTTAAATATCAGAGAAAATTATGTATCTTCCACTTAAAGTTGTGTGGCCTTTCCATGTATTTTATTTAAACTTGTTGCTGACGTGTTAGCTGTCCTCAAGTGTTATGTTAACATGATATGCTACTTGAGTTGCTTATATTGAAAACATTTCTATTTTGAAATTATAGGTGGTTCATACGTATGGAGGTCACAAGGCAAGGATACACCTTCTGCAGCCTTTTGGTGATCATGTCATCTCTGTGGATGTTGACAACATTCTTATTGTTTGGAATATACAATCAGAAGGTGAGAGACACTTTATTTTTGTTACTGCTTTATAGGACAGCATTGTTAAACATTCAGTAATTTTTTAAAAAGGGTTTTTTTAATGCACATGTTCAGAAGTAGTTTATTCTTAAAAAAGAAAAAAATGCTTAAATTGCACTGCTACTGAAATGGTAATCTGAAGTCCTGATCCTGCAGTAATTTTTCATCAGTGGATCCTGCATCATATGCAGTGACCCATAAGGTTCCATATAGGTGTAAAGAGATACACTTCTATGGAAATTGCATTTTAGTGTTCCATTTTCTGGTAGAGACTATGGTACAGCAGCTTTGGCACTATCCTTGAAATCCTGTAGTTCCTTGATACTTACTAGTCTGAGTAAGGCTGAATTCTTAGGAATAATCTTTTGATTGTGTCAGCATCTTCTCTATATGTAAGGTGCCTAATGAAATCCTGCTTCAGTGCACTAAAGTTTTTTCTTTAGAAAGCATTCTTACTGGTGTGACCAGTGTCATACCCTGGATGCTGGGTCTCGAAAGTGGCCACAGGCAGACTTTAGAGATTTGAAGTTGCTATAACAAACAAAAGGCATGCTAATCAGATGAGGTGTTTTGCTCAGGCAGGAGCAAGAATCCTTCAGAAAGATATAAATCACTGCAGTTTTGCCAGCATTGTTGTGTTAGGTAGGCTTATAGGGAAAAAATATACCTTCAAGCCAACAGATGTTATAATGTAAACAAGTTTAGTCTGTCCTGTTACGCTAAAGGTAATCCTTTAATGCAAGAAACACCAGTTATGGGATTTGTACAGAGTAAACATCAGTTCTGCCTTTACATTTGCCAAGGAATGACAAGCCTGCAGATTTGTAGGGGTAGCCACCCTAATGCTGTTTCTTACTTTTTTTGCAGAGGAGTATCTTCAAGTGGATTTTGATAAGGCCACTTTTGCAGTTTCTGCAATTCTGCATCCCAGCACCTATTTGAATAAAATTCTTCTTGGGAGTGAACAAGGGAGCTTGCAACTATGGAATATAAGATCCAAGTAAGATTCTTATTAACTTGGATATACTTCATGCTCCAAGTAGTTTCATATGCAACTAATAATACTTCTAAGTACAGTAGGTTTTGATCATGGAATCTTTTACTGAGTCCTTTGGCACAAGTTTTCAGTTGGTCTATCTCCAGGAAGAAAGAATGCTGCTGCTCCCTGTATGCTGATGCCTTTCAAGTTGCGTGTTGTTTACTCTCCCTGCAAAATGGCAGGGATTGTTCAGGATTTTTTTTTTAATTACACAGGTTTTTTTGTTTGTTTTTTTTTTTTTTTTTAATTTCTTGGAATCACATAGCTTTTCCATGAAAATAATTAAAATAATAGTAAATGCATGTTCAGGCCTTCTGCCTCCCTTCTTCCAAGCTTAATTTTTCAGTTGTTGTGGGTCCAAGGAGTTCTGGCAGGTAGTGTGAAGGTAGTTACTAGCATTTGATCCTTATACTCAAATAAGAGATGTGCAGACATGTAGCTGTCTCTGAGCATGTCCCAGTAGAGCACTGTATGCAATGGCAGTATTTCATGCCTACCATGATCAACTGCTTTTCTAACTCGTGAAAGTTACAGCTACAGTGAACTTCCCTGCATGTTAACGTACATACTTCAAATACATTTTAAGTCAGCTTGCATAGTTCTGTGTTTTATTCTCATAATTACTGTATACTTTCAGTGCTATTACGGCTAATTTTTTTGTTTCATATTGTAATCTTTTGGAGATACTGTATATGCTATATAAATCAGGAAATAGGAGTAACCTAAAAATACAGAGAAATAAATGTCTCTACTTAGTAGTACTCTTATGTCTCTTCAATGCCTGTCCCAGCAACTGAGATGCAATGCGTCCTAGGTGACAAAAAGTTCTTAGATGACTTAGTTTGACTTTTAATTTGTCTTTTAATTGTGTAAAAACTGGTGGGGCTGCTACTGCTCTTTTAGCAATGTCAGTGGGTTAAGTAATTTTTATTTTTGACTGTTCCCTACATGGAATATTTTGTAGATAGCTATGGCCACAAGTAGACAAAAAACTAAATTGGAAGAACTGAGGGGAAAGTTTGATGTTTGATGGTCTCTGACAAGAAAGCAAAGTGAGAGGTGGTAACACATGGCTGCAAGCAGTCTTTTAAAAACGAATGACAACTTATATCTGTGATGACGGAATAATTTTTTAATCATGTCTGTTCTTAAATACTGTCTTCATAATTTCACCTTTAATACGTACTGTGTGACTGCCTTGTCCTGCCTCACATTTTGGCTGTTACCATTTCTGAAAGAAACAAGATGGGGTGTGCTTGTAATATGTGTTAGTGTTTTCATTTAGGGAAGTTACTCTGCAAATGAAGGATTTGTTCTTATTAGCAGTTTGACCAAAACTGGCTTTTCTGTTGGTGTTAAGAATTCTGAAGAGGTGTGTTCAGAGCAGAAATGCATGGGGAGAAGCTGGCATAGAAGGGGTCTTCTTCCCTATTCATGTGACGTAATTATGTCACCTTTGAGGTATTAATGCCTGACACTAACTTTTTCAGTAAAAATTAACCATAAGTTTTATTCTTAACTTTATTTATTAGTATCACAGCTTTGTTTTTCTTTTAACTGATTTATAGTGCCAGAAAGCTGATGTACTTTTCTGTGTAAGTGCATATAAAGCTTTTGTTGTGGAAAGTTCCCAAGAGTTAATTGATTTATGGGGTTTTTTGTTTGTTTTCCAGCAAACTGTTATACTCATTTCCAGGATGGCATTTAGCAGTCACAACTCTTGAGCAAGTTAGTATCTTTGGTATCTTATTTTCTTACATAACTGGTCAAAAATAGCAGACAAAATACTGTTGTTTAAAATTACAGCAATAAAGATGACTTGTATTCTCAGGTAATTTTAATAATCCTCTCTTGAGCATTTTAGGCATTGAGAAGAGGTAGACTTGAAGGTTTATTATCTGCCCTTCCTCTAGTCCTAGTTCTGTTGCATTTAGTTTCTTAGTTGTTCTGTGTTCGTCATGTCCATAGTATTTATTCACTGAGTGATGTAATGAATTCACAGAAAGAGTTTGTTTGCAAGATGCATGCGTATCATGTAACTTCTCTTTCACTGGTAGCTTTTTGCTAAATTTATTTTGCTTTGGCGGTTAATAAAATGTAGATTTTGCTTATTAAAGAAAAGATTTTGTAATTGTATTTGCTGTATCTTTGTAGATATAAAAATTAATTAAAACTTTTTGGTAGCATTGATGACAGCTTTGAAAATGGTCTACAGTTGTCCTGGATAAAACTTGTAAATATGGGGGGGTGTGGTAGGATGTATAATGGTCTACCACAACTACTGAACACTTAAAGTGAGGTGTTTTGCTGGAAACAGAATTGTTTCATCCAAGGGAGACTGAGCACAGAATCTTGCATCTCATTTTTTTTGTTTAGATTTATCAGATGTTCAGTTGTGCATTTAAGGTAATATAGATAGAAGATCTCATGCGAGATGACTTATTTACTTTTTATCCTGGACTTAGATACATTGTTTTCTATGTATTGGTATTAGTAGTGTAGCAACAAGCTTTTCCTTTTTCATTTCAGTTGCTGTTCAATTTTCTTGCAGGCTCCAGCAGTGGATGTTGTTGCAGTCGGTCTTGTATCTGGTCATATCATTGTACATAATATTAAGTTTGATGAAACTTTGATGAAATTTCAACAAGACTGGGGTCCCATCACAGCAATATCTTTTCGTACAGGTAAATCTTAGCATTGTTAGTGAAGATATGTATAAGATCACTAAAACTAAGTGGAATGTAGGAAAAAACGTTTTGATAAAGCATTTCGGAATCAAAATTTGGGCTGAGAGTTTTAGATTTCAAATGCTGCAGATAATATAGAAAAGTTACCAGTAACTAAGGGAGATTATGCATCTTTATCATACTGGCTGTTTTATAGCATCTTCTTGTGTACTGACTCAGTGCACAGGAATTGTGACATACAGTACTTCTTTTTCAAGGAAAAGTAAGTCAGTTTGTATTTACAATGTGCCAGGAGCTAACACAGTACAGAGTTCTCAGAGTTAGTGCAGAGTAGTCAGTAAACTGTAAGTTAGTATCCAAACCTACTTCTCAGTAGCATCTTCCCCCTCCAAAACAAAGTTAGAATGATAATAGTTGGGTGGCTACTGATTGCATGGTACTGGGGGAACACTGTTTATATTCACAGGGTTTGGTTTTTTTACCTAACAAGAATGTACTGATTATGAAAGCTAGTTACTTCAATGTTGATGCTGCCTACAGAGCTTTTGATACTGAATCTAATCGCTCATTTGAATAGACAAATTTGCAGATCTTAACATAGTATAGATTGATGTAGACCCTGTTGAGGAAGAATGCCACTGGAGAGACTTGTGGAAAGACTTGTGAGAAGTGGAAAGTGTGCCTTTTGGGTCAGCCATTTAACTCAATGTTAATAAAGTTAAATAGCCTCCATTGCCTGCTTGAACGTGTGACTTTCAGATGTTCTCTAATGTCTCTGTATTCCTGTCTTTATAGTTAGGAAATTTAGTGTAAATATAACATGGTTGTTTTGAACTCATGTATTTGTTTTAGTCTTTGAGTATACTGCTCTTCATTTAAATTAGAATGAACTTAGCAATTTTTCGTATGTGTGAAGCTTTACTGAAAAAGAAAACCCTACACCTGTCTGGTTTTAGTTATCTATGGTGTGTGTAATTGCAAATTGGAAACTGGCTTTTTCTTTTGTTGGAGCAAAAAGATTAGTTACCAATTATGCAAGATATTTGGAATGTTATTTTGATATGACAAGTTTTAAAACTTATTTGAATACTTGTATGTTTTTAGATGTTAGTATGATGTGTTTATCTCCTTAATATTAGACAGGGTAGAGCAAATAGAACAAAATCAGAAATTCTGTGAATTGTAATTATTTCTTAGAATGATAAGATAAACATGTAATCAACTTCTGGAATTTATTTTTTGCAAGCTGTTGAGCCAAAAACTTGAGAGGATTTTAAAAAAGGACTGATAACCTCTAGAGTGGTGATACAGCAGCTCTCATCCTGAAGTGTGAAGGCTAGTAAGTCTGGGGAAGAATCCGAGGTATAGAGTAACTTTTAAAAATGGTACAGGTACAATATCTCTTGTGCTTTCAAGCAAAACCTCTAGCATCGGCTGCTGGATTTAGATATATTACCTGATATGAAAAAAATCCTGGTTTTATTATCAGTGAGCTTTGTTTCTTTTCTGTTTTGAAATACTAGAATATTTCAGTTAAAACATACCCTATTTTTAGAATCAGAGAAAATTGAGAAATTTTTTTTCTTGTGATTGTAGCCTTTTGTTGCATTGGTTTTAAGATGCAAGAAATCAGTAAGGATGAGCTGAATATCAGTAAACAAACCTTTTGAACTTTTTTGTTTTGAGCAGATGGACACCCCATAATGGCAGCTGGTAGCCCAGTTGGACATATTGCTTTGTGGGATTTAGAAGAGAAGAAACTCATGTGTCAAATGCAAGATGCCCATTCCACAGCAATAGCTGGTATGTCGTTTGTCCCTGGAGAGCCACTTCTTATTACTAATGGTGCTGATAACGCTATACGGGTGAGTTAAAATAATTGCTGCTATCTGCTGTTATGTTTTTTTTCTCTTGTCCTCCAAAGTGTAAATGTTTAGTTTGGATTGAAGTAGCAGTTCTCAAATGAAACAAATATAACAAAACTCAAGTTACTGAAGTTGAACTCTCAGTTTATCTGTAGTGGGGCAGTTTAAGGGTTTAATACCAGGATGTCATTGCTTCATATATTGCTTCCTGATAGCCTTGAAGAACAAAGTTTTGGATCCACTTTTCTAGAACAACATATTCCTGGTGCACTATCTTAAATCTTGATCTGTTTTTATAATGTTCTTGGTCATGGGCAGTTACTGTTGCTAAAAGTCTCTTGTGCTGCTTGTCCTCTGATGTCAGCAGACTTTGTTGAAGGGGCAGAATGAACAGTGGGAAACCATCAGCTGCAGTGTTGGAAACTTCACAGTTTTAGGATCAGGGCTGAAAGCCAATGTGTGAAGTTTGCTGCACCAGCTCCCAGCTAAGCCTTTTCCACTGCCAAGAGGTGTAATTACTGACAGGGCACATGTTTATCAGCTTTGTTTTTCTGCTCTTTTCGGGGAGGCAGGTGTGGATTTTTGATGGACCTGGTGGTACAGGACGTATATTGAGAAGTCGAATGGGCCATAGTGCACCACCAACAAAAATCAAATACCATGGGCATAATGGAGAGCAAATTCTTAGTGCAGGTATGAATTCTCATTCTTACTCTTCAGGCTGATTTCCTGCTGTGATAAAGAAAACAGGAAGAGCTGAGTGGTTTTGTTTTATTAATACAATAGATTATATTTCATCTGTTATGTATGTGTATTTATGAAACATAATAAGTGATTAGTGTAGACAGTATCATTTGTTACTGTGTCAAATTGTTTCACGGTTTCCAGAGGAATGTATATCAGCACGTAAGCTGAAAAGTAGTTACGAGCAGAAAAGCTTAGGGGCTGCTCTTGTCGTCCGCATTTATACGCATGATGAATAAAAATTATTTCATTATTTGCTAAGGAACTATCAGCTGGTCAAAATGAAAACCTCTGACAACTAGGGAAATTCTGTTCTGAGAGGGGAAAAAAATAAGCAGCATAATGCATTTAGTAACTTAAAGCAGCCACTCTGCTTTTCCCACTAGTTTGAGCAGGCTTTGTGGGTCGCAGTGTCTTTGTAATTTGTTACAGCTTAATTGTGTCTGTAATACATATTCCCAAGGTCACTTGTTACCAAGATACTCATCTAAAAGTGTAAAAATGCATAAATGACTACCCTTCATTAGGAACTAGCATATTTAAAAATCTATAAATAGACCCCTTAGGAGATGAAGGGGTCAGACTGTTCTGTGGCCTAGAACACTTCAGTACTGGAATGATAAAGACTCTTCACCTAATCTTTAATTGCGCTGAGGTAATGAAACCGTCTACGCAGACAACATTTGAAAACATTATACCACGGTTTGAAGAATGTTACACTTAATATGGCACAGTGATACACTGTGCTAAAACCACCTGTGCTAAGTTCTCTTGCTGGTTGTCCAACTCGTAACTTGGATTCAAGTAACTCGTTACATGACAGTAATTCAGCTCACACCAGGTGAACCACAGTAATAATCGAGGGCACCTTAACAAATTCTCACATTTGTTTTTGCAGTTTACTGCTTTGTTAACTGTACTAAAACATATGGAGAGGGTACAGAGGCAGAAACAGGCATCTCCACATATAACTTTGTAAAATTTCACTAATGTCACTGGCTTTCATCCTTCTTAACATTTCTTCCAGTTCCCAGTATATATATCCTTACTTCTGTATCATAGCAGCATGTAAAGGTTGCTTGAATACTACAATTGTTCCATTGTCTTTCAGATTCTTTAAGTTCACTTTGACTAATTTCCTGCTTCCTTACTTGTTTGGCCTAGTAAAAATGTTCTGTGATTCTTCTGATTTTTAAAAATCATCTCAGTACCTTTAGTTTTACATGCATTGTGCAATTAATTTTCTGTTAATTTCTGGTTCTGCCTTGTCCATGTCCCCCACAAAGTTTTGCTAGTTTCAAATTTGAGCTTTCTGTCCATCTATTAAATTAAATTGCTGTCAGTTCTGTGAATATTGGTCACTGGGTAGAGGAGGGAATTCTCATTAGTGGCCTCGTTTACAGGAAAGACGGACAACTCAGCTTTTGTCATTTTTGTTTGGGTTAGCTTACTGACTAACCTAGGTGTAGTTCTTAACCAGCCACAGAGTGTGTAGATTAGACAAAGGATAAAGAAGGGAATATTGTAGTTGGTGAGGGAGTATGTAGGGTCATGGGAAAGCTTTGGAAGTATTATGGAGGTACCTGAGGATGTAACAGTTTATTTAAGGTTTTAATCATAGAAAGCTGTGAACAGCTGATATTGTGGTGAAAAAAGGAGAGTGGACAGAGGAATTGAGCATGGAGAAGATGTCCATAAAGGAGGTGTCATTCTGATCATGGGTGGGGCAAAGTAGTAGGAATGGAATACAGGCCATAGAAAATTAGGCTCCATTAATTCTGCTGCTTATAGTGTATCTGTAATTTTTCTTGGACCAAAATCTTTAGTAAAGACTTGGTTATGATATTTGAGGTTTCTTACTGCTTATTTTCTGCTTTTCTTGCTCAGATAGCTTCTGAGTAAACAGAAAGTTGATTTTTGTCCTTCACTGCTCTCTGCTAATATTTTGTCAGGTCAAGATGGGACACTGCAGTCTTTTTCAACAGTTCATGAAAAGTTCAATAAAAGTTTAGGACGTGGTAAGTATTTCCGTGAAAGTACAAATACTGGTGAAAAAAGCCCTGAAAAGTATTTATGTAAACAGGAGCTAAAACATTAGGTAGGCCTTATTTTCATTGTAACTGTTGTATGAAAACTATTCGCTGTAGTTTTTCTGCAAACTCAGTCCTTCTTGATGTATATAAAGTGTACTCTCAGATTTGTTTGTAATTTCTGTAGCCTGGCAGTGTATGTTATTTCCCCATGAGAAATGTTGGACATGATTTTTGTATTAAAAATGTGTAAAGCAGTAGCTGAGATTTCAGCATGCATAATTACAACTTTTTACCTCATTCCCCTTCTGTTCAATTGACTAAATTATTAGTTAGTTCATATTTCTTGACTGTAGTTCCTTTGCATTAAATCAAAGTTTAGTTTAAACATATCTTCCACACAGTGCCATGGTTAGGGAACACTTTCTTGTACAATTCAGAGAACAAGGCTCAGAAAGACTAAAATAATTCTTACTTTTAAATATCTATATCTATATATTGATATATATGTATTTAGATAGGTTTGACTAGACAGACGTAGATTAATTGATTATATATATCCTTTGGGCATAAATTTGAAATTCCTGACTCTTTGGTTATTGAAAGGGCAGGGTGTTATATATTGCTTTATATAGTCATGTCTGTATGACCATGGTTTTAGCTGTGATGGGGAGACCTCTGCCTCAGGATGTCAGCACAGGATCCTGGAACAAATGGGTTAACTAGTACATCAATGAATGTAGTAGACTAGTGATTTATTCAGCATCATATGAATTTTCATAGGGACCCTATTGTTCTTAGCTCTTCAAGTCCTAGGTAAGGACAATGCTATGTTAATGTAAGCCAAATTTTTAAAAGTTTAATAGGAACTTTACATTTAGTAAACAATCCTTTTTAAACCATTATTCTCAGATCTAGCCATGAGATTGAAACACTTTTTTTTTTTAAGGTTCAATTAACAAAAAGAAATCAAAAAAGAAAGGTCTTAAGCTTGATACAATGGTACTTCCACCAATTACAGTCTTTGCTTCAGGTAAGTAGTCTTTGAGATACTTTACAGAGCTCGTCATGTTTTTATTGTGTCGTTTAACCCTCAAGACACTACTGTTTTGAAAGCCCATGCTGTATCAGGATCAGGCTATTGAGATTCTGTGGCCCTTCATGGGCTGTTGAGTGACAGTTTCAAATGACATTTTACTTAGTAAACCTTTGTATTATTTCAAAAAAGAGCATTTTATTTCATACGTATTTCTGTAGAACTGCCTCTTGGCCTGAAAATCTCCAGCATGGGAGCCAGAGTCTTCTTGTGTACATATTATTCCAGGCTGGAGAACCAGGAATTAGAGTTGGATGAAAATCTTTGTCACCTGAGGAAATCATAGTTACAGTGCTCGATTTTGGTTCCTTAGTTCTTTTATTTGAGTCACTGTTCAAAGTCAAATTTCAATTACTTTGTTCATTTGTAATATAGTAAGCAAATAGTGAACCTAACTTTTTGAAGCAGAATTGCAATTACCTTTGCTTCATCAAGATGTGTTTCTTTAAATTAATGACCTCCTTTTCAGACTTGAAGTCTGTTCTGTCTTAAGTGTAGCTTTTGCTTTGTCTTCTGAGGATGGTTAATTGTTTCATATGTTGAAACATTTGGATTTACAATTTTGTGTAGCTGTTTGACAGCGTGGTATTTATATTGCAGACTTCAGTGATACAGACTACCTGTACATGTTGCGAATATGTGCGTGTGTGTGTGTATATATGTGCACTTTTAAAATTAATATTAGACCTGCCTGGTTGATTTAAGGTAGTAGATAGAACTACCTTAAATGTGTTTAGAAACATAAGAAAACATTTATTTAAGAACAACTTAGAGTTGTTTCTTTTTTGCTATATTGTCTTTGGTGAAGTGAACCAGTTTGTATCTGATTGTTTTATTCTTTGAATTTCAATTTCAAGCTCTCAATCTTTTTCAATGTATGAATTCCAGAAAAGAACTCAAACCTGCTCATTATTTACATCCCCCCATATCATATTTGACTACAAAGTTTGGATACTGAGCTTTTGAAGAATGATTTTCCTGCAAATGCAGAAGTCTTTTGTTATGTGAAGCTGATTTAGGTCTTAAACCCTGCTTTAAATTGTTAATCTAGTGACTTACGCTGTTTCAGCAGCTGAAGAAACAGTTTAGAGAGTTAGCTGGAAATGTGTACAGATTGAGAAGTTTAAGCCATTTAAGTATAAATATGCTTTTCAAACTGTATAGACTCAAATACACAAAGACATGAAATACACACAAAAAATACTTGTGGTTTTGTTAGCATTTTAGTTACACTAGCATGTGCACAAGGGTTTACCAGGTGGTTTTTCTGAATGGTAGCCTTTTGGCTCTCCAGCAAGAACACTAAATATGAACTGTTCTGCCTAAAGGTATTTCAAAGTACTCTTTCTTGTGATATCAGAAGTTACTTGACTTTAGAATGATTGTTTCTAAAATACAAGTGTTACGTTGCAGAGGTGGCACATCAGAGTGACTGGGATAATATTGTTGCCTGCCATCAAGGGTACATAACCTGTACAACCTGGAACTATCAGAAAACTTCCATGGGAGCTCATAAACTGAGGCCAGAAGAATTTAGCAAACACAAACCTATTGATATATATGCAACAGTAAGTTTACTTAGGATAATGCTTCTTCAGCATTACAGTGTATGCTATTGCATTATTTCGATGTGTTTTAGTTGCTTTGCAAAGGCTTTCTGCCAGCTCAGTGTGTCCTGCTATCTGTTTTGTAATGCATATGGTCTTAAGAAAAATGCCACATACTCATTTTTTCCTTAAACACCCAGGGTAAATGCAGATTTTAATTTATGATTCAGGTAGTTGGTGTTTACCTTTAATCTGTCATAGTGATGTTGAGTTGACTATATGCCTGTGATGATAAACTTAACTCTGTGAATGCAAATTACTGAAGATACTTTTTTTTGGCATTATGGAAAAATGTATTTCCAAATTGCAGACAGAATATTCCCTCTAAAATGTTTTACAACTTGAGCTGGACGCAATGAAAATCAAACACTCAATAAAAGAGAGATATAAATGTTTATTGAGGCTTACAGACTTTCAAGACAAGTAGTTACTGTGGTGTTCATGTGCTAGGCGTCATTACTACTGCCGTACCTTGTGATAAATTGTTTTCTGACCTTATGCTTAGTGGTAGACTAAGATCAGTGCAGTTGTAAATATCCGGTTTTCTTTTAACTAGTTGAGTTCTTAGGACTGTATCTTTCCAGAGACCTCTAGACCATTGTTTCTTTGTTTCTTACTACTTAAACTCTTGCTTTAATTTGGCATGCTTGGACTTTATCTTGGGGATTGAATTTGTGGATGTCTTGATTATATAGGTTAGTCTTTTAGGTTACAGTATTGATATTATTAGATACAACTTATGATGGATGTCACTAAGTCTATATTTCGTTACCCTTCATAAGCATGCACTGCTGTATTGTTACTTGTTGACTATTTGCTTATTTTAAAAGCTCCCTTCTACTTTTTTGAGATAGTCTGTTGTTTGTTCTGTGCAGTTTTCCGTGAAGAAGTCTAATAAAAACATACTAGTTTCTTGTATTCACATGTTACATACCTGCTAAGAACTTTGCTAATTAGATATACACTTAAAGAAAAGTTGTTTTCATAGGTTTTGGTTTTTTTCCCCCTTGAAAGGCAGTTGACATGACCTCATGTGGGAACTTTGCTGTAATTGGGCTGTCAACTGGACGGGTAGATGTGTATAACATGCAGTCTGGCATTCACAGAGGTCTTTACGGCAAAGAAAGAGGTAAGAATTGCCACACTTTTAAAATACTGACTCTTAACAGAACAGTAACAACCTGGTGTTCTGTCATCTAGGAAATTTAACATAGCTTCTGAGTTGAATTTGGGAATCTTTTAAGTTTCTCTGATTACTCTAATTGTCTTATCTTGCACTGTAATCAGAAATCATTTGAAACCTACTGTGAAGAACAGGATCCCTGCTAGTTTTAACAACTCTGATGTTAGCATATGTTTGTTTCAATTAACACAAAACTGTCAGTTACCGAAATGGTTAGCACTAAAATGAGATCCTCTCGTCTCAGCTCTTTTTGAGATAATCACATTTCTAGTAATTGGCTTCTTGTTACAGGGTTCTATATCTGAGATAAATTTTACCATCTGTTTTGTGCTCCCTGCTTAATAATGAAATAATACTTTACATGCATGGGAAATTGAAATCGTAAGCAAGCCCAGTTCTTTGCATATGCTATTATTTTCAATTACCCAGCTGCAAACGTAGGACTTAACGTAAGTGACAGTGAATGCGTACATATTTCATGTTGTGTATCCTCATGTATGTTGGCTGCTGCTTTGTAAGTCTGCAATTTATACTGCCCTTGCGATCTGAATTTTTTTGTTGTAGAAACAAGGAGAGAGTCCAGATGAATCCTTAAATCTTACTGGGTTTCTGAAAGCCACAAGAAGTGGTCTCCTGATAACATCATTGCTTGATAGTGGGATGAATTTTTTAAGTTTGGTTACTGGCCAGTAGCCCTAGGTGTAGATTAAGAAATAAAATTGATCCAAAACCAGAGGAGCTATGCCTTATCTTTACACTGCAGTGTGAAGTAGCATAGGAAACTCCCAGATGTCATGCCAGAACTGAAGCTCTAAATTTTGTTTGAAGTGGTCAGGCCCCCTGGAGAAATTCCATAAGTGATTCAAAAAATCTCTCAAATCTCACATTTAGAAAAAGTCCTCCAAACTGAAAACAGAAATAAAAGCTAGTATTTGGCTTCAGTTACTCACAACTTTTTATTGTGTTCTAGGTGCTTACTTGAAAACAATTTGGTTTCTGTACTGATCAAGAAACTTCTAATTTTTGAGCAGTCTTGTCAGGTGGCTTTAGAATTGTTTGTCACATGCTTACTGCTCATTTAGTGTAGCTAGGCAAAGACATACAGAATAGTGCTTGACATTCTGCCAATTTCGATGCTATGTTTAAGTTCTGAAACACAACTTTCTTTTCCCTTGATTTGCAGCACATGAGGGGGCCATTAGGGGGGTAGCAGTGGATGGATTAAACCAGCTGGTAATCACAGCTGGTAGTGAAGGATTAATTAAATTTTGGAAATTCAAAACTAAAGATCTCGTTTACTCCACTGAGCTTTCTTCTTCTCCAAGTGGACTTCTCCTTCACAGAGACAGGTAAGAAACTGAAGCTATTTCATGTGCATGTTGTTTTGCTGTAAGTATGTAAGTCTGGGATGGCAACCAAATATTCTAATAAAGTTTAAATTTCTGATGCTTTGAAATACAACTGACTTCTAGTTGACAAAACAAAATGACTACTAGACATTTTATTAGACTGAAGGAAAGTAATGCTGTTTATCTGAGATTATCTCAGGATAAGAGATTTTTGGAGCAGTGTTAGAATGTTTGTTTTATTTTTTGTCTCTGAGTATTCACTATCATATGTGCTAATGATTCTTGGCAGTGGTATTCTGGGAATTGCCTTTGATGACTTCAGTATTAATGCTTTGGATATAGAAACCAGGAAGATTGTCAGGACATTCTCGGGACACCATGGACGGATTAATGACATGGTAATTGTTAACTCATTTTCTGTAACAGATGACATATACAAATACCTAATTCATTTTAAAGATGGTGATTTTCTCTGTGTAAGTTACCGAGCATTACGTTCAGCTGTGAATAGTAAAGTTGTAGTTCAGCTCTACAGTAGTTTTGGCCATGTTAGTTTTCAAGTGAAAATGTATAATGTTCAAATGGCCACATATTTTTAGTGTGCTTTGGGATTTTACTGTAACTTTGCAACAAGCTAATTTTGGGTTTAACAAAATAAAGCATTAGGAATAATGAAAACAATGTTGAGGAGCAAAATTGTGCAACAGTCTTAACTGCATATATGGAAAGCTGAGCCAGGTAAATAAAATGCGTAAACAGGTCTGAGATTATGCAATGCACTGATATTCCTTATTTTACATCTTGTGTAATATGCTTTGTAGTGTTCATTTTAGCTTCTGATTTAATTCTAAATGCTAGTAAGTATTTATTTGATTTTTTTCAGTTTTGTGCTCAGTGTTTTTCATCATTTAATGTAAAGGTGAGGACCAAAATGCTTTTATTAACAGCCAGATGTATCCTGTGTCATATATTTAAAACTGTTCTGAAATAACTTCCATTTTTGTCCTTTTCTTGTTTTCAGTATGGTGGTGTCAGTTCTATTTTATGGCCAGACCACTTCATCCTGGTGTTAGGGTGCAGTCTAATCTTGAACTGTGTAAAACAGGACCTCCTGACTTGTCAGTTGTGCCATTAAATTGACTATTTTATTTTAGACTTTCAGTCCCGATGGTCGTTGGCTAATAACTTCATCAATGGACTGTACCATTAAGACTTGGGACCTTCCCTCTGGATGGTGAGTGAGTTAAACATGGAGCAGAAATTTATTATAATCCCTCTTCTGTCTGTTGTGGCAAAAAGCCGCCTGGCTTCAATATCTGTCACCAACCCGTACTGAGTGATATTCAAAGTTGTCCATGGTGTAACAACTCAGTACCCAGTATTTTAGTTGTGTGTGACACTAGCAATATGTGCCTTTTCCTGGGTATACAGAATAACACTGGCCTGAAGATCTGATGATGAAACTTAGAGTTTTCATGTAGTGTAAATGAGTGTGAATTTGTTCTTTGTCTGGAAGCAGCACTGTGATCTAAATGGCAAGAGATTGCTTAAGGTAAATTGCTTTGTGATATGCTAAGGTATTCGTAGAGTCATAGAATGGTTTGAGTTGGACACAACCTTCAAACATCTAGTCCAGCTCCCCTGCCATGGAGAGGGATGTCTTTCACTAGATCAGGTTGCTCAAAGTGCCCCATCCAACCTGATCTTGAATGCTTCCAGAGAGGGGGCATCCACAAGTTCTCTGGGTGACCTATTCCAGTGTCTCACCACCCTCATCATAAAAAAATTCTTCCTTATATCAGTCTAAACCCTACCTTCTTTCAGTTCAAAACCGGTGCTCCTTGTATTGTCACTACAGGCCCTGCTAAAATGTCTCTTTCAGTCTTTCAGTACTGAAAGGGGGCTTATAAGAAAGGCCGCTAGAAGGTCTCCCTGGAACCTTCTATTCTCCAGGGTGGACAACACCAACTGTCTCAGCCTTTCTGCATAGGAAACATGTTTCAGCCCTCTGATTGTTTTCCTGGATCTTTTTTAACTTCATGTCTGTCTTGTGCTGGGAGCCCCAGAGTTGGGTGCAGTACTCCAGTTGTTTTGTAAATAGAAGCTTGTTCTCTGTTCCGCTTGTTTTAGCAACACACTAAGGATTTACTTCATTTATAATTTTCATTTGTGCATGCTTGCAATTGCCAAAAATACTCCTTTATGATCCACTGTGATTAATATTCTCCCAGAATGACATTCAACCAAGAAGTACACAAGTATACATAAGAAGCTCAGGAGCCCAGAAAAAACAGGCTGAAAAGTAACTGAATTCTGCCAATGCATTCTTCTAGCAGCACGTCAGATAGATTTTTAGTAATTTAAAGTAGTGCTACGCCGTGTGCAGCTCTGATCATACCTGGGGCTGAATGGTTTCATTTGGATTGATTACTTCTTTTGAGTGATTTGGTAAATAATCTTGTACACTGTAAAAGTTTTCATTTTAATGTGAAAAGTGTGTTGAATCTCAACAATTGACCCATTCTTGCATGATGAATGACACTAGTCTAAAATGGGACAGGATGGCCAGTAACTGCCTTCTTTCCAGTATAAATGGGAGGGAAATTAACACTGTTTGAACTTTCTAACCCTCTTTCTCTTCCAAAATGGTATGCCTACAAAAAATTGCGATACTAATTATAAAACTTAAAAAATGTTACTTGTATCTTTCATTTCTTCAACAGCATAACACTTTGCAGTAAGAATCCATTAATACTCGGGGGGGAGGTGGGGGGCGGGCGGGTTAAAGTACTCTAAAAGTAGTTTGTGTTTGCATGTAACACCTAAGTAAATATTTTGCCTCTTCTCTCTAAGTAACTACAAGAAATTCTGGTCAAGCTGAAATCTAGACAGGTACATGACAAACCCTGTTTTTGAAAGTAATTAGGTCAAATTGTTCTTCCAGAATTTAAAGGAAAAGTTTTCCCATAACTGTAGGCAGAGGAGTGTATTAAAAAGGAAGAACAGTTTTTAATAAAAAGCTAGATGCTTGGTTTACTTCTACTGTGCTATGTTTGCTTATAAATAGAACCGAATTATAAACTGTACATTCTAAAGACTCAGCTTTGATATTGTCCTTATAAAAGGATAGAAAACATGTTTTTAGATGACTAAGTCTTATGTTACAAAAAACACTGACTGACTTTTAATAGATGTCATACCATTTACTTACTGAACAAATTTTTTTTTCTTACTTGGGAATGCTGCTTAACTGTCCTTACTTAAAGTAAGTATTCCTAGTGCAAGTTTTTTATGTAGGGCTTTTTTGAGAATTGGGGAAAAAATTACCAATTTGTGTAGAGAAAATTACAAGCAGGAGCCTTGGCATTATGCAAATTTTTCTTTCTGCAGTGCAGCTTACATAGACAAATTAAGGAACCAGCTGACTCTTTATAGTTTGAATGGAGTACTTGAGACAGAATGGTGTGAGAAATATACTGATATTGTGAGCTCAGCAGTTTTATACTTCCAGTTGTCTCACTTTTGTAGTTAGGTAGGAAGTGTAAAGGTGAATGCCTTCAGTCCCCCAGTAGGATTCATTTGGCAATTACTGTACCTTTTGTGTAAAAATTACAAGCATGTCTCTCATTGTCCTATAGTGGATTGATCCCCCCCCTGCCCCAAGTCTGTAATTTTAATTGTGATTTAAATTCTTAAGTAGAAAAATTTAATGTTAACTTTGTTTTGCAGTTGTTCCTTACAGTTGCTTTATTTCTCAGTTACTGACAAAGATTGTGGTAAAAAGATGGATTTGAAACTAAAAACAGTATTTATGGTAAATTTTCTAGTTACTATGCAGTGTGTGCAAAATATATTAGTGTAACTGATACATGTTCTGGCATTTATGGGTTTAGTGTTTGTATATTTTATGTTGAAAGCAGGTTATATTTTATGTTGAAAGGTTAATGTATAATTAATGTATATGTTATATTTTATGTTGAAAGGTCTTTTCCAACCTAGATGATTCTGTGATTCTGGGAATGATGTGGCTCTTGCCTGATTACTTTTTACTTGTAATGTGGTCTAAGAGCACGCAAAAGGAATAAAACATTCCGTTCAAGTTAAAAAATGGCTTTTATTTTTAACATGGTTTGTCAGATCATCACAGGAGTGCTCAGTACCCAAGAAAATACATGCCCACAAGATTCTATATTTTAAACTGCTGTGTTACATCAATATTTTCTCTATGCTTAATGAACAGAACAGGGGCGTGGCTTACCACTTCTCACTTTGCTTTGTATTTTGGTCTGTAAACAAGAACAAAGCTCTGCATTTGGTCTTTTTGTTTCTCTCACTGAACTGTTAGTTGTCAAACTCAACTGCTTCTTACAGTTTGAAGTAACTGAAATTTATACCTCAACAAGTGACAAGCAGTGCTATGAATATGGGCTTGAGTGGAAATCTATTAGGGTGTGCATCATCCAGGATTTGCGGCATCATCCAGAAGTGAAAAGTGGCTTATTGTTAAAATAGTCACATACTACTGAATATTTTAACTTTCTTTTGAT
This sequence comes from Strix aluco, assembly GCF_031877795.1. Lineage (NCBI taxonomy): Eukaryota > Metazoa > Chordata > Aves > Strigiformes > Strigidae > Strix > Strix aluco. The sequence continues at coordinate 52,835,618 of NC_133971.1, read as the reverse complement.
GTAGTATTTTTTCAGTTTTCTGCAATAGTGAAAGGAATGATCAAGGCATGGTATATCAGACTGAAGATCTGTTAATGTCAAACTATGGCAGATAATCAAGTTTTGCAGTGTACAGTTCATTCTTTAGGAACATTAGGTCCTAGTGTTAACCAGGTGTATGAAGCATCTTGAGAGAGGGAGTTGACCATTAATGGCAGAGCATTAAAAGATGAGGTCAGAGCAGCACGAGTCTGATTGGAGCTATGAAATTTATGGCCACTAAAAAGGTTAGTGTTTAGGCATAAGGAGTTGAATGTGGATGAATGGTTCATCATATTTTCCACAGAATGTGGGTGTCTTAAGGAGGGAGCATAAATGTATAACCTTTAGCTGATTTTAGAGAATTTTATAGAGGTGAGTTGTTTGTTGCACAGTGCTGTTCATTGGCTAAGTTTGTGTGTCGTATTTGAATACTTCTGATACGCTAACCTGTATGCATAATTTCATTGTCTTGCTTGCGTTCAGTCGTATTTGTGCTGTAATTCAGACATGCATAGATAAACAAGTTTATCTTGCTGAGAATTTCTCTCTTGTGTTTTCTCACCTTAGCCTCATAGATTGTTTTTTGGTAGACTCTGCAGCTGTGAGCCTTACTATGTCTCCTACAGGAGATTTTCTAGCTTCAACACACGTGGATGATCTTGGAATTTATTTGTGGTAAGTATGTAATATATCTATTTCTACACAGAATTTCAGATGGGGAAGAATTCTTTTAATGACCTTTATTGCAAATAGAGAATTGTTCTGCCAAGTATTGTCTCCATGGTTTTGTCTTCTCTGGTTCTAATTAAGACAGGTATTCTGTATTGTGATTCGTAGATCTTGACATCTCTTGCAGTTAAGATACATATTCTGGTAATTAAATGATCTCTCTTTTCTGAATGTTTCTAAAAAATTCTTGTTCTGTAATTTTTAGTTTTTCTTTAATTCTTAGTATATCTTTTTTATCACTCTTGAAATGTCAATGGTCATGTAGTGTTACTTTCTGAAGGGCTTTTCTTCTTGTCCTGATATACAATGTTCTCTGAGACTTCTGAGTAGAATTTGGAGGCTGCAGTTATTTCTGTTTATTAATGATAGATCAGCACAGATGTAAAATATGTTTTAGTTCTATTTCCTCCTGATACAGCTTTCAGGTTACATTTGTTGCCTGTAGTTTTGCACAAGGGGTGTTCAATTGTTAGACTTTTCGATGCTTAAGTAAAAGTGCTTCATTGTGAATAATGACAAGTGTTTTTACCTAGCCCTGGTTTATATTGACAGAAAAAATAATATACCAGAATAAATTGTGTGTATATTCCAAACCTGAATAAAACTTGCTAACAGTATTACTCTGAAATTCTGTGAAAACAGGATGAATCATTTATATTTGCATAATGTTAATTATTAAGTACATGTGATGTTAAGTACATGTAAATATTAAGTACAAAGCAAGCTTTTTAGATAGACAATTTTACAATTTCAAGTAAATACAGTAACTGATAATGGTTGAAGTAATCATACCGCTGTATGTGTTAAAAGTTCTTATATGTATGTATTAAATATTCTTGGCAATAATACTTGAGCATAACTTTTATATTTCAGACTTTCAGATTATGTATATCACTATGTTCCATTTCTTGTTTATCTACTAGATGAAGGAAATTAATCTGGAATAGAACCTGGTGAATTGCCATAATGTAGCAGTATTAGACTGCAGTAAAAATTAAGTCTAAAATACTTGTTTCCATTCACCTGAAAATTGTGTTTAAAAAGTCTGTCGTTATTTTTCAGGTCAAATCGTTCTCTGTATTCACTTGTCTCTTTACGGCCCCTTCCAGCAGATTATGAACCGTCTGTGGTGACATGCCCTAGCACCTGCCCGATGCAAGGTAATCTTCAGATGAAAGAGTATTATTTTCAGTTTGGCATTATATTTAAAATAGAATATGGTTTGCTTCCTCAATAAAAACTCAATTGTGTCTTAGTATTCTTTGTCTGAACTGTTCCTATTGCTTCTACCATTTTTGGCATACTTACTCACATGTTAATATTATTTACTAAAATCTAGTCATGTCCACATCTTCAAGGAGATTTTGTAGGTAATAAAAACATCTGTGCTGTTTGCTGGCTTTCTTTAATCCCAGGCTTGTGTAAATACCTTCCGTTTTGACACCTGTGAGGCCAGTTTGAAATTAATGTTACTGTTTGGTGGAGGGAAGGGGATTGTTCTTTGTTCTACTTCCCTCCAACTTTTTTGTCTGCCTGTATGCCATGGTAGTTTCACTGTTGTGTATTGTCTTGTTGGCAAGAGAATTGGTTTCAGCTGACCTGCGATGTACCTGTGCTAGAAAGGCCTAAATAGCATTTTTGATACATTTAATAGAAGTAGTTGTTCTTCTGAAGGCCTCTAGATGGAGGTCTTGTCTACCCAAGTTTATCAGTGTCTACATTTAGATCTCCATCTGGAGGAGAAACACACCTAGCTATTGACCAAGTAAAAGAGAAAGGCACATACTTGATGATGGCTTTATTAGGCACATAATTATTTTTAGGGAGACAGGATTTCATCCCAAAAGTTTGAATATTTTAATCCTATAAACTGATTCTGGCTGAACATTTTAATTCACTTTCTGTCTTCAGCAAATGTAAAGTTCCTGTTTAGATATTTAGAGCTTTTAATGGTTTACATTTCGTTGTTGTTTTAGGCTTTTCTACCACAGTCATGGTTTCAGCCATGTAGTATTTTGCAAAAAGGAAGAGAAAGTAGAGGTGTTTGGTCAAGACCACATAGGATATCTAGAGAAAACCTAAAGACAGACTGCATAGCTTTTGTTGTGTGATGCTGTCCTTTAATGTTGATATTTTCTTCATTTTTATGTGCCACTTCAGTCATACCTATGAACAGGTTGCAAAGATTTTACACATTTATAACTCAGAACTAAAATTGCTGTGTATATATTTTAAAAGTTAATAAAATTTTAGAAGTAATCCATTGTTCTTCCTTTAGGACTTCTATAAATTGCTTTTATATCATCCACCTAAGCGGATAAATCTCTGTAGTCTTCAAAATCTTGCTAATATCCAATTCTGCATTTTAGCTATAATTGTTCACAATTTAAATTTAATATTTCATAGGGTTAATAAGGATTGCTTCAATAGCTTTTCAGCTATGTGTTATGCTAGCACCCATATATACAGCTGTTATGTATGTTTTTCAAAAATTGCAAAATAAATAATCATGTTCTTTTGATTTTTAAAAAAGTAAGTGTGAAGTATGTACATAAAAGATATGTGTTCTTGAAAGATGTGGATGTGGCAGGAGATGAAGAAACATGTGATGAAATGATAGAATATGTCTCACCTGAGCAACTGGGAGAGCAGCTGGTGACCCTTTCCTCATTACCAGAATCAAGGTGGAAAAATCTCCTCAGTCTTGATATTATCAAGGTAAAGATAGTAGGCACACCATTTCTTATCCACTGTAGTCTTTGGATTGTATTTTTTAAGAAGGAGGTGAAATAAGGGCTATTTCTCCTGTAATGTAAAATAGACAGATGTCTTAACCATTCTCCTGGATGATCAAGAAATCTTGAGGAGGAGGAACTTTTTCATAACTTTTGCCATTACTATTTCTGAAATGTGCAAAATAGCTTCTGAAGGCAGGTATTTCCATATCAATGCAGATAATAAGTGTCTGTAAAGCTGTTGTATGTAATCCTTCCAAATCACTGTTGGACATCCCCATAACCGCAAAAAGAGGGAATGCGCAAAAAATGGTAGTATACAGCCAGATATATTTGTCTTTGTTCTATGAGCTGCATTCACCTAATCACAAAATTTGATTATTTTTCAAGGTTTAGCAGTAGACAGCTATATGGTGGTTTTCACAATTTCTGGGATTTGGGAGAAGGCCTGTTTTTCTTCTAAAAAGTAGCTTCATATTTAGTGGTAAAACATTTTACTATGTAATTAGTTATCAGTTGGTCCTTACCGTTTTAATAGTATTTTAAAAATAGAACTCTTGACAAAAATTCCCCTGTGTTCTTAATATGATGATGATTTTAATTCAAATATCTAATTAACAGAAAAAAAATAAACCAAGAGAGCCACCAAAAGTTCCCAAGTCAGCCCCTTTCTTCATCCCAACAGTTCCTGGTCTTATACCCCGATACATTGCTCCAGAGGAAGGAAGTGATACACAGGTAAAAACAAGAATCAATATAACAGTGTTTATTTTGTGTATTTTAAAAGAAAATTCTTAAATGCTTTTTAGTGCTGAGTGACATCTTGCTAAAGACTTTAAAGTACCAGTTCTAACACATTAATGCTTGCTTTCTTTCTTGAAGTCTTTTATTCTGTCAGAAGGAAAAAAAATCTAATTGAGATGTAAAAAATATGTTTCCATATTCATGTACACTCTCTTATACTTCCATGGTCTAGTCAAAGGTAGTAAACCTTGGAGTACTGGCACAGAAATCTGATTTCTACATTCAACTTGAAGAAGCCCTGAGCACTAATGAATGTAAGTTAACAAGACATTTCACCGAAAATGTAGATGCTAATAATGTTTTTGTATATACATGTGATTTCTAATGCCAGAATTGTAACTTGTGCAAGTAAAAAAATATGCATAGTACAGTAACAAAGGCAAAGAAAATGACCTGTTATGTATAAAGCTGTCTGATACATAGATAGCCAATCTAGATCAGAGATCCCTTGGTACTCCATCTTGCCTGCAGCATGGAGCTCAGTTCTGGCTAAAACCCATAGAGAGAAGGTAATGTTCTTAAGATTGTTAGGCTTTTTTGGAGATTGTGATGATTCACCCAGAAAAGATGCTAGGTTAGGAAAGGAATGATCTGTAAGGAATAGTCTGGTGATTCATTGAAACATTAAAAACATAATTTGTCTAGCAAATTCTATTTTCAAGGGCTACTTCACTAAACATTCAGCAAACTTAGAGCTTTAATTCATTGCTTTATAATTTAAAGCCTAAGAATAAATAATTGATGTAAAAATAAGCTGTTGTATTTCTTTTAACATTCAATTAATTTTGAAATTTATTCAATTAAGTTGCCTGTGGAATGTGCCTGCTGTTTTCCCTGTTTAATTTGTGCTACTAGAGAATCATTGAAATTTAGATTTTTGGAAATGATTGCTAATATAGCTGGCTTGGAAATGTTAATGGAGGATCACTGGTAGCTTGTCCACAAAACAGTTCTGCTGGGAGCTTTTTCTACCCCTTCTTAAACTCTTTTGAGATTCAGCTTACTCAACTGCACTTAAAACATTTTGTGTGCAGAACTTTATCACGATGAAGGTGTGGGTTTTATGCTGTGTTTTTAGTATTTCAATTGATAGTATTCATAGAATGATAGAATGGTTTTGGTTGAAACAGACCTTAAAGATCATCTAGTTTCAAACCCCCTGCCATGGGCAGGGACACCTTCCACTAGATCAAGTTGCTCAAAGCCCCATCCAACCTGGCCTTCAACACTTCCAGGGAAGGGGCATACACAACCTCTCTGGGCAACCTGTTCCAGTGTCTCACCAGCCTCACAGTAAAAAATTTCTTCCTTATAGCTAATCTAAATCTACCCTCTTCCAGTTTAAAATGGTTACCCTTCATCCTATCGCTACACTCTCTGATAAAGAGTCCCTCCCCATCTTTCCTGTAGCCCCCTTTAAGTACTGGAAGGCTGCTATAAGGTCTCCTTGGAGCCTTCTCTTCTCCAGGCTGAAAAACCCCAACTCTCTCAGCTTGTCCTCATAAGGGAGGTGCTCCAGCCCCCTGATCATCTTTGTGGTCTCCTCTGGACCTGCTTGAGCAGGACCATGTCCTTATGTTGCGGGCCCCAGAGCTGGACACAGTACTGCAGGTGGGGTCTCATGAGAGCAGAGTATAAGGGGAGAATAACCTCCCTTGACCTGCTGGTCACACTTCTCTTGATGCAGTCCAGGATATGGTTGGCTTTCTGGGCTGCAAGCGCGTGTTGCTGGGTCATGTTGAGCTTCTTGTCAATTCTGTTGTGCTTCTGCAGAGCTGCTCGGAGAAGAGTGAAACAGCAGATAAATACTTAGAAACCTAACCAAGCACCTACAGGCTGGCTATACTGGGAGCAAGTGCACTCCTTGATGCATTGCAGTAGCAGTCCTGTGGGCCTCCCTCCTGACTCAGGACACTGCTGATGTGTAACACATATCTGTGCTTTCTATTTTACAAGCATCTCTTGTAAAGGTGACTAGGCTATGCAAAGAAATAGTAGTATACTAGAAACCATCCTAGCTTACCACTGGGATGGAGACAGGGTTTTGTACCTCAGATCAGGACTGTGGAACATAGATTGAGCTGGGCACCTTCTCCGTGTTGTATGTGTACCAACTTCATAGTATGTTCCATGCTTGGTTTTTTAATATCACAGCACAAAAATGAGTTAATGCATCTGTTTAGTACTGTTAGTATCACAATTACTTTAAAACTAGCTCATGATTTTCATCAAATACAGAGAGAATCAAACATAGATGGAAACAGATTTATACAACCTAAAGTATTTTAGCTAATGCCCGATACCATTAGTTACCATGTTATAAGAGTTGCCCTTCTTAACAAAAGCAATGTTAATTAGAAGTCATTTTTAAAAAGTTCTTATCAGCAGCTGTGTTTGCAACCATATGTATTTTTATTTCTGCATTTTTAAAGCAAGTGGATGGAATTCTCAAAGATCAGGTAGGATTGTAGAAATCTAGAGGAAGGACATTTATAAGGAGGAGGAAAGAGTTTGTAAATTGCATGTATTTCCCCCAGCCCACCACCCTGAGATCCCAGGAAAAGCAGGAGGAATTCACTTAACAAAAGTAAAAATTACCTTAGAGGCACCAGATGATCCTCTATTTAGCTCAATGTCAATAAGAGTAAACACTGTAAAGATTTGTAGTAAAAGTAGTACCCTGTGTCTTCAAACTGTTACTGGAAATATATCTTGGAAGTCCCAGGTATATATGTTCTTTCTACCAAGAGATATAAAATGACAGTGTTACGTGGTTAATAAGAAATTTTGTTCAGCTTAAAAGACAGAAATGGGGAAAAAAATTATAGAAATACATAGATGTTACTTGTATTTTTCAAGGTTAATTTACAAATAAAATATAACTGTCTTATTAGAGATGTACTTCTCTGTAGTATGCGATGGGACGGTAAGTTAAAGGCAGGGTGGCATTTTGTGGAAAACAAAAAAGTAAGGAAACGTATAATCACTGCTTATGAATTTTGGAATCAATCTGTTCACATGAAGGATTTGTAAGATTTTCTGCAAATGTTACTGATAATGTATCTATCAATGCTTTAACACAGATACAGCTCCACTTAGGTTACTGAAAAGTTTGGGACCATCTAATATTGAGATAGAACTAAGGGGTTTAGCCCCTGAAGGTGGTGGATCAATGGAGGTGATGCTAAGCTTTTTGAGAATGATTGAGATGATGCTGCACAAGAAGTACAACTTCGAACTTGCTCAAGCATACCTTGCACTATTTTTAAAGGTAACAATTTTCTTATAAAATTGTATGTTAGTCCTGTTTAAAATGATGGTTGTCCAGTAAAAGGATGTAAAATATGTGCTTGAAAGAATTATCTTAACTGATTTTTTTGGGGGGGTGGTTTTAAATGACTACATGTATTGGATAATTTGACAACTCATATGGTCACAGTCAAGAAAAACACAAAAACCACATATTGTGAGGAGGATCATGCCAGACAGGTTTTACTTCTAGTATTCGTAACTTAGAACTGTTTATTTTTTTTAACATGCCTGACTTCTTACTGGTTGTTAATTGCTAAGCGAAGATATGCTGTGTCTTAAGTAAGAAAAGAATTCAGTGCACAGTGTTTGGGCAAGTAAAATAGGCATTTTGTTGGACTTAACACTAGACATTGCAAGCCTGACTTATACTTTCCATCTTAGTAGGCTGTCTTTCTTGTGTTACCTCTTAAGCATCACAGAGCTAGTGAAATTATTCCCAGGTGTGTGGAAGTTAGAAAGTTACTGTGATAAAATATAGTTACTCTCGGAGAGAAGGTGGTTCTGCAGAAGATTGAAACCCTTCTGATGTACAAATGGGTGCCAGGATACTCTGATTTATGAAACTGTGGGAAAGCAACTAATTACAGTTGACTCGGAAAAAGTTGTTATAAACATTCAGACACATATAATACTCTTTATTTAACTGCATATTTCTTAATAGCAATATTGCAGGAATTGGTTTTAAAGATAGAGTGTAATGCTGGACAAATATGACTTGCTCTTTTGCTTTTGTTAGTGTTAAATAGAATCATGGGACAGCTTCCATCAGAACAAGTAGTGCAGACGAATAGGAGTAGATCTGTAGAGTGAAACACTTAGGATAGAGGTCTTGATACTCATTCACCGGTGGCTTTTTATCATGTCTTTATCATTAGTCTGGGTTTTATCAGTCTGGTCCCATGGACTGGATATGATTAATAGTTGCAATATTAGATGTTAGAATTCATCTTTCTGCTTAGCTTCATACAAAGGAAATGTAGCTCTTGCAGAGCAGATTAGAGACAGCTAGGTAATTTGCCTGAAAAATGTACTCTTGATCTGAACTGCAGCAGAATAATACAAGCTCACCCTGTGACACATGAACACTGATACCTTTTTTTGTAGGTTACAAGTAAAACAGCTCTGAGGTTAGCAAGACTTGTAGATTTAAGTTGTAGTCAGGAAAATAACCATTACATCCATTAAGTGGTAATAATGTTTTTCTTCTCTGCAAGATTGAGAGATTTCTTTTCTTTATGCATTACCACTGTTACTGTTTATTACGTAGAGAGACATCATCTCCCTGTATCAGTATAGAGTGTCCTGGCATCATTATTCTTGCTCTATGTAACATGGATAATTAAAATAATAGTCCTGATTGACTTCAGAGCATCTGTTTAGCCTTTCTAACCCAAAGAGGAATTTGTGAGGCAGGTTGGAAAGAGGAGAAAGTTACCCTCTAGAGAAGTGCGTGATTAGGATAGATTCAGCAGCAGTGGCAGAAGATCTAGTAAAGCAATAACATATTTAAGACATTTTGCTGCCTTATCCCATCTAATACGTAAGTGGGAGTAAAATGACTTGTAAAAGATCAGCAAAAAGAGGTGGCATTAAATGAAGGGAATTAATTGAAGGAAAAGAGTCCTTCCATTACTTGAGACATTTCTGAAAGCAAAGCATTGGAATTAAATGAGGAAACTGATTTTAAAAATTTTTTAATTATTCATATTTGTTTCACTAACTATTTTCATTTTCAGTTACATCTTAAGGTTCTCTCGTCAGAGCCAAACCTATTGGAAGAAGTATCCAGATTGTCAATGCAACTCGAGGAAACTTGGATTCATTTGCGGACTCTCTTCAGTCAGAGTCTGTGTGTGTTAACATATGTGAAAAGTGCTTTGCTGTAAAAAAGGGTTTTGTCTGCCTAAAATTCCCTTGGAATAATAGTAGAATTTATTACTAAAAATACTGGATTCCAAGAATTATGCTGGGACTTCTGATGCTGTATTTTATACATCTGTGTATGGCAAAGTATTTTAGAACGTGCATAACTGAGTGTTCAGTTGGAGCAAAAATTAATATGCACAGTTTAAATATTCATGTTGTTTTAGTTTGTGCTGTTGGTGAACAAACAGTTGAATGGCTATAGGTAATGAAGCTAGTTAGTTACCTTATACTTTCCTGACTGAAAATGTAAATCAGAATGAAGAAATTACTTGGGAAAAAAAAAAGTGGAAATGTTAATTTCTGTGCAGAAGACCAAAACCTATATTATGCTTAATAAACAGTTATTGTTGATGCAAAAATTAAAAAAGTGTGCAAATGAATATAAAAATTGCATTCCTCTGCATTCGGAGCACTTTTCCTACAAAGTTTTCTTCTCACTTTGGCAAGCTGTGTTCACTATTTTGCCTCAGGCACCTATTTTAGAAGGTGAAGATTTCTAGCTGCATTACAAATTATGGAACTTGAAAAAAAACTTAAACCGAAAAAGCCCCACCTGTTTTTTGTAACAGGGTTTCTTGCTCTAATTTTGGAGTCTCAATTTCTTACCAAAATTAGTACTATTTTGTGAAGGAGATAAAGGTTACCAGAATAAAAGCTTTGAGTTGTGGGGAATTTTTAATTGAATCAGGTGTTATTTTTATGAATTGATATTTAGGTTTCACATAATAAGGTTTGGACAGAGTTTAGGAACTCTTGAATCAGATTACCTTAAAACTTAAACTTTGCTGTTTGAGAGTACTGCCTCACACAGCAGAAGAATCTCCTGAACAAGGTCTTTGCTTTATTTCACATGCTCCAGCTACAGACACAGTCTAACAGAGTAACTAATACAAATGTATGCAATTTTGGTGAGAAAACTTGAAAGATGGGTTCATTGCATTTGGCAGAAGACTGAAACAGTACGTGGGTTTGTTGTTCGATATACGTGATACTTTTTTTTAAATCCCATTACTTATGCAGCTGTTTTTAATTGTGTATCCAGGGACAGATTATCTGCAAACATGTACATGCAGTGTAGAGTATGGAATACTGCCTGAAACAAGCAACAATTCCACATGTATCATGAGATCAGCATCCTGTTGGCTGCTCAAATCTGCAATAAAAGCCGTCAGGGTTATCAAAGGAGTGCAGAGGTGATGGGAAGTCAGCTTTTACAGCTTCTCTGTTGTTCTGGCTGTTTTTTATCCATAACTTTGGCTCATGCTAAATCTTGAAGAGAGCAGATACTATGACAGTTTACAGACTGGTATTCTAGCCAATTAGGACTGAGAATGTGGAGTCCATGGGAATGATGTACACCTGAGGTTTTTTTTATGAAGTTCACTACTGAAATTTAAGAAAATCCTTTGTACCATAGAATGATTATCTGGTGATACGGTTCTCAAGAACCCGTTAATCCCAATTTCTTGAATGGATCTGAAGCAGGCCCAAATCCCTCAAACTTCAGTGTAATATATAATAAACCTCTGAGCTTATAGCTACAGTAAAACCTAAGTTAGAAGATCTTAAAGAACCATTTTTTGAACCAAGAGATTAGAATATTAAAAGATTAGTAAGTCAGTAGTTACAGACCTGCCTCAGTAAGAAGGAACAGTAGATAAAGAACTTTCCTCTTGGATCAGAGTAAGGGTCTGTCAAGCCTAGTGTCCTATCTTCAGGTGGAGCACGAAACAGATGCAACGGGTCTAGCAAGAAGGTCATATATAAAGTGATCCTTTTTCAAGCACATCTCACCAGCTTTCATCAGACAGCTAATTTAGATGCTTCATGACCCAGCTGTATTCTAACAGTTGTGTTTAATATTCTGTGACAGACCTGTTTGTTCTCTGTGAGTTCATCTAATCTCTTTTAGAACCCATTTATCCTTCACAACATCCTGTAGTAATGGGACCTACAATTAAATAATAAGGGAGATAATGCATTTCTGTTTGTATACTCCAGACCTATTTCCTAATGTATGCCCCTCCTTGAATGTGAGAAATAATAATTGTACTCTAGTTTTCATGCTTCACTGTGTGTTAAAATGACTGATGTGCTGGCTCTGTGAGGGTTAGAGTATGCCAGTGTTAAGGGTCATCCCCCTGATGGATACTTTGGTGATTGGCAGTTACCTGAAATTACCCACAGAATAAATCAGAGTAAGGGAGAATAAAATAATGTGTTTATAGAAACATCACTCAGTTGCTATGTTTGTAAAGGGTATGGAAATAAAAAGAAACTTGCCTCCTTAAATCAGGTCCAGAGGATTCCTTCATCCTATGTTAGCCTGTAGCCAAGTTTCCAGTTGCCTTACAGATACATAACTGAAGGTCTAGCACTTACTGTCTCTTGAGTTTCCCCATGTTGGTCTCAGAATAAGACATGAATTTAGCAACTCATCCCATCCATTAGCACCCCAAACTCCTTGAGAGTTGTTCAGATTTACATGTCTCAGAAGGATTTTGTAAACTTATAAACTTGTAAACTTATCCCACTAAAAAGGTGGTATGACATTCCTCTCTTAAAACCAGTGATGTTCCCTACTGCTTTGGAATTGTTAACATCTCTTTGGCATGGCTGGATCTGAAAAGTCATCAGCCTGTTGTAAAGCAACATGTGTCTTCTGTCAGGTGGGGCAAAGTTCAAAGCCCAAGTAAATGTGTTCCCAGAGTGTGCCAGGTTACATTTTCTATTGAACATAAGGTGTGATTGCACAGGGTTGTGCAGTTGGTTGTTGTTCACATTTGAGATTAACCTTTGTAGTTGCCTGTTGTTTGGGGTCGATGAAAGGGTGAGGGATGACTGCCCAATTCTCTCTGAAGAATTCCATTTCAACAAGATCAGGATAAATGTAAGTTATTTCAGCAGGGTTTGCATCTGTTTAATTGAGATGGTTTATCCATGGTGCTAGAATAAACAGCATCATCTGTACAGAAATCCCTGCAGCTCCCTTCATGTTTATGGCTGAGGATGACATCCTACTGCTGCATATGAAATGCACTTGATAAGAACTTGATGCGTTTTTTTCCTTCAGACTTCACAGGCAAAGCCTGCTTCCATTGTCTGTGTGTACCAGCATGCTTTCTGAAGGAGAGGAGCTGCCAACAACTTGGGAGCAATGGTTTAGAGTGCAGTGCTTTTGCAGTCGTCTTATAACCATGGGACTGCACGGGACTTATGCCCAAATGCTGTTCAATATAATAGCATTGCCTGTCTATAAGAAAGCATTGTGATCGAGGAGATCCCTGACAACTGGATTGAGACTGTATTGCCCATTTTTAAAAGTGAAGTGGAGGATCCAGGGAACTATTGGTTGATCAAATTTATCTCAGTCTCCAAAACAACCATGGAGCATGTGCTGCATGTGCTTTTGGAATCCATCTCCAGTACACAAAGGGCAAGATGATGAACAAACAGCAGAGAGTCATAAGGGTAAATCATGTGTGACCAAGCTGGTTGCCTTCTAGGATGAAATGACTAATTAGGTGGACAAAGGATAAAATTCGATGCAAGTATAACAGTATGTAATTATTTAATAGTCTGTTATTAAATATTGAAAATTGCTACCATTAAAGTCAACAAGCATGCTGTCAGTTAAGATTTTACACATTTTGGTGCTTGTTCATTGCATTCTGTGTGCCATGTACCTTTTATACTGTGATACTGGGTCTGCAGTGTAGAGGTGTGAATTACTTTTGCCGTAATCCAGTATAATTGGCGTTACTGAAATTAATTTAGTCACATTCTAATTATGCCTAATACATTATTATTTTGTTAAATATCCCATAGCAAAGAAGCTTAATAAATTAGATGCAGCAATGTTGAATAATGCTACTGGCATTTGAGAGATTGGCAATGAGGCGTAGAAGAATAGACTGCCAAATGAGTTGAAAGTATTTCAAGTGAATGTCTGATAAGAAAAATTATTCTAAAATTGGTGGCTTCCACAACACATTTGACTGTTTTACAAGTTCTTGCCTTTTGTCCCTGGAGGTTTCGTTCTCGTTTATCACCATCATATTGTGTCCCCTGCTGCAGCTATAGATATTTTGTTCTTTTTATAATAGCTTCTATAGCCTGACTTTTATAACTATTTGGTAACACAATTTGTGCTTGAGCAAAGACCCTCTTCCTAGGGTACAAGGCTCTTAGCCTGGGAACAGTGAGAGGTCCAAGAAACACTGTTAAGAGAGACAGTAAAAGTATGTAGTCAGCTGAGAAAGAGACACAAATTGCTGTTCTCTCAGGGCAAAGGTAGTGTCTAGAAGTGTATCTCTGGAGCAAAGACTGCTGCTTAAGCTTGGAGACAGTAGGAATCTCAAAATAGTAAAATAAACAGACTGGGATGTATCTTTACAGGAGCTGGAGGCTTACTGCAATTATATCTTACTTTAGCAAGGAAAACACCTGAGGTGGTGTAAAGAACCTGTGCAGTCAGAAGTAAGAAAGATTGTCAGTCCTTAGGAAGCGGATGGACCCCAGTACAGCAGTACTGGGCCCGGGAGAGGATGTCTCTGGTGATGCTGTCCTCTTTGCAGCATCTCCCCCAATAATGAAGATATCAGAGCAGATACCTGAATACCAGAGCAGGAGTTACAACAAAAAAACTGCTTGAAAGAGAGGAACACAGAGCGTCTTTTTACACAGGAGAAATTGGAGAGCGGTAAAGTACATAGCAGTGATCCTGCAGGGAAATAAGGATCTCATTGCTGAGAGCCCATAGTGGGTAGAGATGGGCATCCACATGTTCCTTCTCTTTCCTGCCTAGCAGTGGGATCATTGTGGCCATGCTGTAGAAGCCCTCTTTCTCCTTTACAGCAAGGTGACCGGATCTTGCCTTTATGCCTTAGTCCAAAAGTGGCCCCAGATGGCTAATAAACATTGAGGATATCATATGTGTGATAGTATGCAAGTTGCAAGATGTCTCCTGGCCTTCCTCAGGGTACCAGACAGCAACGATTTCCTCATGAACAGAAGAGCCAAAGCTGGAATTCAGCCTCTCAGAGAACTGTAGATAGTTTTCTATTTGAATTGGAATCTGTGCCTGTGTATTGTGATTGCCAGTGTCCAGATCTTAAAGGGCAACAGAAAGAAATGATGTAGTGGGCAAATACAGAGGTATTGCCAAAGCATTTACTTGATAAAATTATGTGGCAAATGTACTGATTTGTCCCCAGCATAAACCTATTAGTGAGATACACTGAATGTTTCTAGGGGTTGTCAAGACCTGAACAGATTTGTCTTTACAAAGGTAAGATGTATTTTTTCATGAAAATATCTGTTTCTGTGAGTTTGGAAAATTTGTTAACCTACTTTAAAAGTATTTAATTAATCTACTTTGTAAAGAAAGAAAATACTGAAATTGTCAAAATGAAAGAAAAAATCAGTGAAGTATTAGAGGTAAAATAATGAAGTAAACTTTAATCCTAAGGTATAATGATACGGAAAGCAGTATGTGCTAATGAAAGTTTGACAGTGTTAGATTCTCTGCTCCATGCCTATGAGAATATTTCTTAACTGAGCCTAGTGCCTGGCAGTTAAAGAATAAATCTTGATTATAGTATACATGTATAAAACAGGCTATTTCAACATGACTGAGGTGGTGCTGTTCTTCTGGCACATAACATTTCCTTTCACACTGAAAGGAGAAGCTTTGAAAGATCTCATAAATTTTTTCAAGCAGAACCATAGCACAGCTCAGATACTCATTCCTCAGCTTATTTATAATCTTGATATGTTGAAGGAGGAAATCCTGGAGCCCCATATCATTACAGATGTTACCCATAATCTTAAAGTAACCCACCTTCATCACCCCAACTCCACTTACTGACAGCCCTAAGTGAACTGTCAATTAAAATGACAAATTCCTGTTGATCAGAGATACCTACAGTGAATCTCTAGCCACTGACAAGAAACAGGCTTCTATGCTATTAGACAGCCTGCTGTAGTAACAGGGAAAAAAAAAAAAAAAAGAATTATAATAAGCCATAAATGAATTTTCTACTGTCTTTCCATAATAAAATAGTATGTTAATTTGAAAGGGATTGGGCTAAAAGTTTAAATAAGAGAGACTTTTGCAAAGCTTATGAAGACAAGATTACTAAATAAAGCCCTTGAATCTTAATTAATCAGGATAGAGAACCACAATCAGAAAAGCTAAGTAACTGTTTTATTGCATTGGAGAATATTAAATGTAATAATCCATTGCTTTTAAATAGAAAAGGACAACTGACAGTTTTGAATGATATTCCAATCCCTGTTGTTCTGTTGAAATGAGTCTACATGCCACAGGCATGTGGCAAAATGTGAGAGGCAAAAATGCCTCTCACAAATATTGATCTAACTAGTTATTGGGAATATGTATAGATAGCAACAGACAAATGAAAACAGATTTTAAATCTAGTAGAATATAAAACTCTGTGCTGGAGAATTGTATAATTTTCTTCCTTTTCCAATCAGCTTTTACTTTTTTTGGCCAAAAGAAACTCTAAAGATCTTCTCAGCTGTATCATCCTCCCCAAATCAGAAAAGCAAAGGTTTACTAGCATTAATTGATGACCTTCCCCATTATTTCTGCCAGACACCTCTCCATTTCTGTGGAATTGTCCTTGCAGTATTCACCCCACTGCTTCCATGTATCATCTACAGAAATTTCAATAGCTGAATAAAACATTGTGGACACATCTGGTCAATTCAGCATTTTCTCATTTATGTTCCATATTTGTAAACAAGACTCTTTACATTGCTTATGCTTTTCCCCTGTAATTAAAAGGGAGCATGTCTTACTAAAATGATAGTATTGTTCCTCAGCTTGTACTAAGATAAAGGAAAAATCTTATTTGTTCCATTAATCTCTTTAATTTCTACTCTAGTATTCAAACTGTAATAATTATCCTTTGTTACAATCTGCTTCTATTCCTTTTAGAAACTAACTTGAAAGGCAAGTGCTTCTTTTCCCATTGTTATTTCGTTAGCAACCACGTTCTGAAGAGCTAATTCTCAGTATAAGTAGCACCTGCCATTTTACAATGTTGGTAGTAATTTCCACTTGCTCAATGGGAGGTCCTTTCATCCAAAGACTTAAAGTGCTTGGCTTGGATAAATATAGCTTGACAGCAACCCATGAATATAGGTGTTATCAGAACTGTGTGATGTGTAGGGAAATGGACCATGTAGCACAGCACCGTGTAGAAATACCTGTATGTTGTCATGTAGAAGTGTTAGAGGTTGAGTTCGCAGTTGTGGCTTCCAGGCCTAGTTTGGTGCTAGCTTGCTATCTCTTGCTTTTATTCATCATGCAGTCTTGATAAATCTGTTGTTGCTGAATGTCCTCTAATAAGTCAGCAGAATGACCAAAAGTAGTACAGAGGAACTCCAACTCTTGGCTCCTTGTCCTACCACTCAGTATTAGTCCTGTCTTGAGGAAGTTGCGGGTGGAGGAAGAGGAGAGATGAAAATCAAGATTTCTGTATTCATGGTAAGCTAGACAAGAGCAAGCTGCCTCTTTTAGTTTCCATGTTGCAAGCTATGGTTTTGAGATCTGACCAACTGTGGTGTTATGAAGATCGCTGCTCAAGCATTTTACCTAGGAGTTCCTAATATCTAAACTTTTCTTGCCCATCTCAGGCAAAAGCCTTCAGTGCTTGCCTGTATTAACTCCGAACAGCACTTCTAGGTTTATAGGGAAAATAGAGTGATATATCACCGTTACGCAAAATAAGTTACCTACCCAGTCAAGTGCTTACAGCCTTATGCTACTGCAACTCAAGCCAATTTCTTTCTAGCAAGAATATTAAATGGTCAAGTCTGACTCCTAGTAAGACCAGTTCATATTCACAGAGGAATAGACAGCAACCTCTGGGTCTGATTCTATCCAGAAATGCAATGAATGAGGAATTGCTCTGTGAATTCAAACCATTTCAGTCATGTGAGTCATGGTGTTGTCATGTGAGTTCTGACAAATGTAGTTATAATGTTGTTAAAAACTGTCCTCTCTTTCTCATTTTCCCCTACAAAGACTACCATATGGGTAGCCAAAGTGATAGTAAAGAATGTGTTGCTGTCCCGCAGCCATTTCACACTTTTTACATATCATGAAAGGAAATTTACATTTAAATGATGGGGGAAAAGAGCTGAAGATGAAGTGCAGCTATGCATTTACTTCCCTTCCTGTTCTATGGGGCCATGACTATTTGTTTTAGAGCCCAAAAATCATATCCCTGAAGTTCATATAATGAAAGGTTGTAAATGTACATGGAGGAGCAACAAAGAGGCGATACGCTTTTTTCATATGCCTGGCTTTCTAGTGTGCTTGGTTTTCAGGATATTCATGATATGTGGATCTAGTAGTGTCATCCATTATTAAAGTGGCCTAACATTTCCCCTAAGTTTCTGGTTTTAGTTGCATATAACTTCAATCACACATGTACTGCATTGCATCAGAAACTCCATGTCAGAGTTCTTTGCAACTCTTAGGCCATACTGAGGCATCATATGGAGTTCCAGACTTGGTGAGCTTCAGGATATATACATAAACAATTAGTAACTAACTAATTAACTGTGCAAATGCCTGTGTTATGAATCAAACCCATCAGTCTTCAGAAGTGCACACAGATTTTCTTGGCCACAGTTTTTCTCTGTTGTAATGAACAGAAAAGTTATTTAGGAAAATAACCTATAGGAAAAATCACTTCAGTAAGATCATATTTCTATCTGACCTGCTGTCTAAGTTTTGCTTTATGCTGAGATAACAAATGTGAAACTTTTATGTAACAATAGTAATGGCTCTGTTAGCTGACAGAAGTGGCCAAAAGCAGATGCCAAGGAAAAGTGAAACAGAGCAAGCATATCTCATACTTCCTCTGAAATACTTTCTCAGCTTTTACCAATGTCCGGGTTTCAGCCAGGACAGAGTTAACTTTTCTTGGGCTGAGAGGGAGCACAGCTAGAGGGCCAGGTCCGGATTGGTCATTGGAGTATTCCGTATTATGTGATGTCATGCTCTGTATATAGGCGGACATGTGCTCTCTCACACCCCATTTTGCTTTTCTGGATCGGTGTGATGGGATTTTCTGGTGCAGTTGGATTGCTGCTGGGGACGGGCTGTGTACCTGTCGCTGTGCTCAGTAAGCCACTGCTGCATTTTACCCATTTTGGACTTACTATTGTTACTGTTGTTTTTGATACTAAATTTTTTTTATTCAACCTATGAATTTCTTCTTTTGTCCCTCACCTATTTCACCGGGGGGGGGTGGGGGGGTGGGGGTGGGGAGTAAACAACTGGCCACGTGGAGATTGGCTACTGGCTGAGTTCAAACCACAACAGTTTTTGGCGCCCAACGTGGGGCCTGAGGTTTCAGATAACGACAGAACAGATAATAATATTGATTGCTTGGCTCCTTAAGATTTTATCACCTCATTTGCAATATATATTTCCCATTCTGTTGCTCACAGTCCATGAGAGTTGGGTTAAGATTTTGTTTTTGCTGTACTATGTGATGCTCATCTATGATGGGGTGCTGTCATCAGCCCTGGGGCTTTTTACAATTGTGTTTGAGGAATTTAGGAATTTCAGATACCTTTGTGTCCTGGTTTAGCCAGGATAGGGTTAAGTTTCCCCAGCAGTTGGGGGGAAGCTCTAGCCGGGTTATTCATATATCATGCTGACGTCACATCCTGGCGCGAGCGCAGGAAGAATCGGTGATCACGTGGGTGGGTGCAGCCAGTTCTCTCACTGCTGTATCGGTATATACTTTGCTCTGTTCATTGTTATCACTGTTATTCTTATTGTTATTGTTTGTTGTGTTGCTGTTGCTCTGTTGTATTAAACCTCTCCTTATCTCAGTCTTGGGGCTTTGTATTTCACTCCCTTTGTGGGGGAGGGGCAGTGGCCACATGGTCTCAGACCCCGGCAGGGGCTAAACCATCACAACTTTGGCACCCAGCGTGGGGCTGGAGAAGACTGAGATAAGGACAAAAGCAGAAGGTGTGTTAGAGCAATCTGTTAGGTGTAATTTTTCTGTTTTTATTTGCATTTGTTTGATAAGAAACGTTTGCAGTGCTGGCCAATTTGCTTGAGTGGTGGGGCTGGATTAATCCTCATATGCCCTGTGTGTTCCCAGTGCTGGTGTTTGTTCTCGGTGGAAAATGTGTCAAAGGTCTTGTTTTGCTGTACTGGTTACTGTCTGCTTATAATGGGCTCATATCGCTGCTTGTGGGGGTGAACCGGTACCTGTTTGTTGCCTGGTCTTCTGTTTGGGGTCTCACCCCCTCTATGGGTGAGCCAGGGGAAGAGATTCTCTTGGTTTTTGAGAGTTTTAGCTATCCCTGGAGCATCATGGCCACTGTGTTCACGGCACAATGCTTTCTAAATGTCTGCCAGATCTTGTTTTGGGCCATGCGGTACTTCTCCAACAATAGCACCACCCGGAAACCTGCCCTGAGGGCAAATAGTTATAAATGGCTAGGTATGTGGGAGAAGATGGGCAAGTACCTGAGTCAGTGGTCACCCCCAATGCTTTGGGATCTCACTGTCGAACAAGTGCAGAGTCCTGATAAACTGGTGGAGTGTTTGGAAAAGGTGTGCTGCCAATCTGACAAACCCCGGGAGATGCAACTCGCTGCGATGTGCTGGGGGCTTGCCCATGCTTACCGCATCGCCCTTAACACTGATCACTGCCCTCAAGGGAGAGAAAGGGCTGCAGGGTCTGAAAGTGAACCTGCTGGTACAGCAGCTGGGCCAGAGGGACAGGCAGTGCCAGTACCAGTCACCTCCACCAGCACAGCAGCTGAGCCAGAGGGACAGGCAGTGCCAATATCAGTTGCCCCGATACGGAAAACCAAATATACCAAAAAATCCCCTCGCAATGTACAGGGTGACAATGAACCAGGCCCATCACGAGAGCAGGAGGAAGAGCCGGAGGTAATCATCCGATCTCTATCCTTCAGTGAGTTGCGAGATATGCGGAGGGATTTTAGCCGCAGTCCAGGCGAGCAAATTTGCACGTGGCTGCTCCGATGCTGGGATAGTGGAGCTGCTGGTTTGAAATTGGAGGGGAGAGAGGCCAAGCAGCTGGGACCTTTAGCCAAGCAGGCTGGTATTGACAAGGAAATAGGGAAACAGGCTCAAACCCTCAGCCTTTGGAGGTGACTCCTGCTCAGTGTGAGGGAGAGGTACCCCTACAAGGATGATGCTCTATGTCGGTTGGGCAAGTGGACTGACATGGAGAAAGGCATTCAAAACCTCAGGGAAATGTCTGTGTTTGACATGATCTATGGTGATCTGAATGATGAGCAGTCACCAATGGATCCAGATCAGGCCCCTTGCACACAGCTGATGTGGCGGAAGTTCCTGCAAAGTGGACCAGAGGGACATTCCAAAGCATTGGCAGTAGCGTCCTGGTGGCGAGACACCCAGACTCAGACAGTGGACGAAGTGATTATCCAGCTCCAGCAATATGAGGGAAGCCTCCCTTCCTCCCAACATGCTTTGGTTTCAGCTGTAGAGGAACTGTCTCAGAGGCTCCAGAAAGTGGAACAGGACATGTCCTATGTTCCACCTGCACGGGCCAATGTCTCAGCTATTAGAAGCAGGCGCTTCCCCACCCAAGAGAAGGGCAGTGGAAGGTACACACCACGGGGCACCCTGTGGTTCTTCCTCCGCAACCATGGGGAAAACATGAGAAGGTGGCATGGACAGCCCACTTCCGCCCTAGCTGCACGAGTACAGCAACTGAAAGGGAAGACCACCATGAAAGGGGAGTCTTCCAAGAGAGATGCAGCTCCAGTGTCCAGTCGGAAATCCCCCAGACAGAATAGAATGGCCAACATTATGCTTGACCCTCTTGAGGGGACCAGGAAGTCATTCTTGCAGGAGTCACTCTTAGATCAAGTGAGTGATGGTGAGCAGGATTAGAGGGGCCCTGCCTCCAGCCAGGTGGAGGAAAGGGATAATCGGATTTACTGGAAGGTGTGGATCCGATGGCCTGGCACATCAGACCCACAAGAGTATAAGGCCTTGGTAGACACTGGCGCACAGTGCACCCTGATGCCATCAAGCCACAGTGGGGTCGAATCCATCTGCATCTCCGGAGTGACAGGGGGATCCCAACGGCTGATCCTATTAGAAGCTGAAGTAAGCTTAATTGGGAAGGACTGGCATAAGCACCCCATTGTGACTGGCCCAGATGCCCCGTGCATCCTAGGTATAGACTACCTCAGGAGAGGGTACTTTAAAGACCCAAAAGGGTACCGGTGGGCCTTTGGTATAGCTGCCCTGGAGGAGGTTGAGCAATTGTCCACCTTACCCGGCCTCTCAGAGGACCCCTTGGTGGTGGGGTTGCTTAAGGTTGAAGAGCAGCGAGTGCCAATTGCTACCAAGACGGTGCACC
The DNA here is from genome assembly GCF_031877795.1 of Strix aluco. Taxonomy (NCBI): domain Eukaryota; kingdom Metazoa; phylum Chordata; class Aves; order Strigiformes; family Strigidae; genus Strix; species Strix aluco. The sequence continues at coordinate 52,813,663 of NC_133971.1, read as the reverse complement.
GGCGGCAGTACCGCACTAACCAAGATTCCTTGGTCCCCATCCATCAGCTGATCCGTCGACTAGAAAGCCAGAAGGTGATCAGCAAGACTCACCTTTCAACAGCCCTATATGGCCAGTGAGAAAACCTAATGGCGAATGGAGACTGACCGTGGACTACCGTGGCCTGAATGAAGTTACGCCAGCGATGAGTGCTGCAGTGGCGGACATGCTAGAGCTCCAGTATGAGCTGGAGTCGAAGGCAGCCAAGTGGTACACCATGATTGACATCACTAATGCGTTCTTTTCCATTCCAATAGCACCAGAGTGCAGGCCACAGTTTGCATTCACTTGGAGGGGTATCCAGTACACCCGGAATCGATTGCCCCAGGGGTGGAAACACAGCTCCACCATTTGCCATAGACTGGTCCATACTGCACTGGAGAAAGGTGGGGCTCCAGAACACCTGCAGTTCATTGACGATATCATTGTATGGGGGGACACAGCTGAGGAAGTCTTTGAGAAAGGAAAGAAGATAATTGAAATCCTCCTGAAGGCTGGTTTTGCCATCAAGCGACAGAAAGTTAAGGGGCCTGGAAGGGAGATTCAGTTCCTAGGAATAAAATGGCAAGATGGGCGTCGCCACATCCCAATGGAGGTGATAAACAAGATAACAGCCATGGCCCCACCAACCACTAAAAAGGAGACTCAGTCCTTCCTGGGTGCTGTGGGGTTCTGGAGGATGCACATCCCAAACTACAGCCTGATTGTGAGCCCTCTCTACCACATAACCCGCAAGAAGAACGATTTTAAATGGGGCCCTGAGCAACAACAAGCCTTTGAACAAATTAAGCAGGAGATTACTCAGGCAGTGGCCCTCGGGCCAGCCCGGACAGGACAGGAGATTAAGAACGTGCTCTACACCGCAGCCGGGGAGAATGGCCCTTCCTGGAGCCTTTGGCAGAGAGCACATGGGGAGTCCCGAGGCCGACCTCTAGGCTTTTGGAGCCAGGGATACAAAGGCTCTGAAGCTAACTATACCCTGACTGAGAAGGAGATACTGGCAGCATACGAAGGAATTTGAGCTGCCTCAGAAGTGGTCGACACTGAGACACAGCTCCTCCTGGCACCCCGACTGCCGGTGCTGGGATGGATGTTCAAAGGAAAGGCTCCCTCCACACATCATGCAACAGATACCACGTGGAGTAAATGGGTTGCGTTGATAACACAACGGGCTCGAATAGGGAATCTCGACCCCCCAGGATTAGTGGAAATGATCATGAACTGGCCAGAGAGCAAAGATGCTGGGATGTCACCAGAACAAGAGGTGAAACGTGCTGAGGAGGCCCCACCATATAATGAGCTGCCAGAGGAAGAAAAACAATATGCCCTGTTCACTGATGGGTCTTGCCACATTGTGGGAAAACATCGACGATGGAAGGCTGCGGTGTGGTATCCCACACGAGAAACCACTGAAGCTGTTGAGGGACAAGGTGAATCGAGCCAGTTCGCAGAGGTGAAAGCCATCCAATTGGCTTTGGAGATTGCTGAGCGAGAAAAGCGGCCGAGGCTCTATATCTACACTGACTCATGGGTGCCCTGTGGATGTGGTTGCAGCAATGGAAACAGAACAACTGGCAATGCAAGGGCAGACCCGTCTGGGCTGCTGAAGTATGGCAAGACATTGCAGCCCGGGTGGAGAACCTCGTTGTGAAGGTGCGCCATGTGGATGCCCATATACCCAAGAGTCGGGCCACTGATGAACATCAACACAACCAGCAGGCAGACCAGGCTGCTAAGATCGAAGTGGCTCAGGTGGACTTGGACTGGCAGCGTAAAGGTGAACTGTTCATAGCCCGGTGGGCCCATGAGACCTCAGGCCACCAAGGCAGAGATGCAACACACAGGTGGGCTCGAGATCGAGGGGTGGACCTCACTATTGACACCATCGCACTCACGCATGTGAGACGTGTGCTGCAATCAAACAAGCCAAACGGGTGAAGCCCCAGCGGAATGAAGATCGATGGATGAAATATAAATATGGAGAGGCCTGGCAGATCGACTACATCACACTGCCACAGACCCGCCGACGCAAGCGCCACGTGCTCACAATGGTGGAAGCAACTACTGGGTGGCTCGAAACTTATCCAGTGTCCCACGCCACCACCCGGAACACCATCCTGGGTCTTGAAGACCGAGTCCTGTGGCAACACAGCACCCCAGAGAGGATTGAGTTGGACAATGAGACTCACTTCCGAAATAACCTCATAAATGCCTGGGCAGAAGAACAGGGCATCGAGTGGGTCTACCACATCCCCTACCACGCACCAGCCTCCGGGAAGATCGAGCGCTACAATGGACTGTTAAAAACTACATTGAGAGCAATGGGGGGTGGAACCTTCAAACACTGGGACACACATCTGACAAAGGCCACTTGGTTAGTGAACACAAGAGGATCTGCCAATCGAGCTGGCCCGGCTCAGTCAAAACTTCCACGTGTTGTAGACGGGGATAAAGTCCCTGTGGTGCGCATGAGGGACCTGCTGGGAAAAATGGTCTGGGTTAGTCCTGCGCCGGGCAAAGGCAAACCCATCCACGGGATTGTTTTTGCTCAAGGACCTGGGTGCACCTGGTGGGTGATGCAGAAGGATGGAGAGGTCCGATGCGTACCACACGGGGACTTGATTGTGGGTGAAAACACACCGTGAATTTTACTGTGCTTTTGTTAATTTTCCTTTGTTAATGCTAATTGCTAAATGGCAGCTGGATGTGACGCACATGGTATAGAATAAAGGGGTGGATTATGTCCTGGTTTAGCCAGGATAGGGTTAAGTTTCCCCAGCAGTGGGGGGGAAGCTCTAGCCGGGTTATTCATATATCATGCTGATGTCACATCCTGGCGCGAGCGCAGGAAGAATCGGTGATCGCGTGGGTTGGTGCAGCCAGTTCTCTCACTGCTGTATCGGTATATACTTTGCTCTGTTCATTGTTATCACTGTTATTCTTATTGTTATTGTTTGTTGTGTTGCTGTTGCTCTGTTGTATTAAACCTCTCCTTATCTCAGTCTTGGGGCTTTGTATTTCACTCCCTTTGTGGGGGAGGGGCAGTGGCCACATGGTCTCAGACCCTGGCAGGGGCTAAACCACCACACTTTGGAATGTTGACATTAACATGGTCATCTTACTGGTAGGAGCTAGTGTGTTCCTGCATGTGATTCAGGTTTTGTTCAGGGTTAAGCAACTGTTTAAGAGTATCACTTCGAAATCTACCCCAGGGTTGGAGAATTATGAGTGGCTGGGGGTGTGGAGTAGAATGCGCAGGTACCTAGAACAGTGGGCACCTTCGGTGTGTTGGAACTTCACTCCTGCACAGGTGCAGAATCCTGAAGAACTAGTAAAATATTTTGAAAAAGTATGTTGTCACCTGGGTAATTCCAGAGAGGCACGGCTCACTGCAACATGTTGGGACATAGCCCACGCTTACCCAGTGCTATTAAACACTGTTCAGCACCCTCAAGAGGAAGAGAAGGGCTCTGCACCTGGTAACCAAGTAACTGAAACTGCAGCCACTACAACCCTGAGGACAGGCGCTGCAGCTGAACCAGAGAACCAACCCATGACAGTGTCAGTTGCTCCCATACAGAAGAAGAAATACACAAGGAAATCCCCTCGCGGTGTACAGGGTGATGATGAGCCAGGCCCATCACAAGAACAGGAGGAGCAGGCAGAGCCAGTGATAGTCACACGATCCTCATCCTTGAGTGAGTTGCGAGACATAACAAAAGATATCAGGTGCCATCCAGATGAGCAACTTGCTAGCTGGCTGCTGCGGTGCTGGGATAGCGGGGCCAGTAGCATGGAACTAGAGGGTAGGGAGGCGAGGCAGCTGGGATCCCTGTCTAGGGAAGGGGTCATTGACAAAGCCATTGGAAAGGAGACATAAAATCTCAGTCTCTGGAGGTGATTTCTGTCAAGTGTGAGGGAGAGGTATCCCTTCAAGGATGACTTGACATGTCGACCAAGTAAGTGGACCACTGTGGAGAGAGGCATTCAATACTTGAGGGAGCTAGCTGTGCGGGAGGTAGCTTACTATGACCCAGATAATGCACAGCTACCCACAAATCTAGATGAGGTCCAATGCACCCAGCCCATGTGGAGGAAGTTTGTACAGAGCACACCCTCATCATATGCCAATGAATTAGCAGTAATGGATTGGAGAGACGAAGAGGGACCAAAGGTGAATGAACTGCCTCACCGACTATGACAATATGAAGAAAGTGTCTCTTCCCCCATTGTCGTGGCTGTGAAAAAATTATCTCAAGATTTCCAGCAATTTAAAGAGAACATGTCCTACTCCCCACCTGCACGAACTAGAATCTCAGCTATTAGGAGCAGTTGTTTCTCTACTCGAGAGAACCAGTACACACCACGGGGGAAGCTGTGGCATCGCCTGCATGACTATGGAGAAGACATGAAGAAATGGGATGGAAAACCTACCTACCTCCTAGAAAAGCGGGTATGTGAGCTGGCAGGAAGAACAAGTACAAAACATAGTTCTAGGAGAAATGCTGCTCTGGTTTCCAGTAATCAAGCACCCAAATGGAGCAGAAAGGTCAACTTTGCTCATGATCCTATGAGAAGAACTTCTGACTTGTATTCAGAAGAAGTGAGTGATCAGGATGAGGCTGAAACCCATGCACACCACACAAACCCATTTGCCATTAGCAAGTATTATGACCAACATCAGAGGGGCCCTGCCTCCAGCCAGGTGGATGACAGGGACAACTGAGTTTACTGGATGGCGTGGATTCGATGGCCTGGCACATCTGACCCGCAGCAGTATAAGGCTCTAGAGGACACTGGTGCTCAATGCACCCTAATGCCATCAAATTTTGAAGGGGCAGAACCAGTTTGTATTTCAGGAGTGACAGGGGGGTCTCAACAGCTGACAGTATTGGAGGCTGAGGTGAGCCTAAGTGGAAAAGAGTGGGAAAAACACCCCATTGTGACTGGCCCAGATGCTTCATGTATTCTTGGTATAGATTACCTCAGGAGAGGGTATTTTAAGGACCCAAAAGGGTATTGGTGGGCTTTTGGTATAGTTGCCTTGGAAACAGAAGGAATTAAACAGCTGTCTGTGTTACCTGGTCTATCAGAGGATCCTTCTGTTGTGGGGTTGCTGAGGGTCGAAGAACAACGGGTGCCAATTGCCACTACAACCATGCACTGACAGCAGTATCCCACCAATCGAGGCTCTGTAATCTCTATCCATAAACTGATTCGTCAGCTAGAGAGCCAAGGAGTCATCAGCAAGACGCGCTCCCCTTTTAACAGCCCCATAAGGCCAGTGTGAAAGTCTAATGGAGAGTGGAGATTGATAGTGGACTATCGTGGCCTGAATGAAGTCACGCCACTGCTGAGTGCTGCCGTGCCAGACATGTTGGAACTGCAATATGAACTAGAGTCGAAGGTGGCCAAGTGGTACGCCACGATTGATATTGCCAACGCATTTTTCTCCATCCTTCTCTCTGGCAGCAGAATGCAGGCCACAGTTTGCTTTTACCTGGACGGGTGTCCAATACACCTGGAATCGACTGCCCCAGGGGTGGAAACACAGCCCCACAATTTGCCATGGACTGATCCAGACTGCACTGGAACAGGGTGAAGCCCCACAACATTTACAGTACATGGATGACATCATTATATGGGGTAATACAGCAGAAGAAGTTTTTGAGAAAGGGGAGAAAATAATCCAAATCCTTCTGAGAGCTGGTTTTACCATAAGGCATGGTAAGGTGAAGGGACCTGCACAAGAGATCCAGTTTTTAGGAAAAAAATGGCAAGATGAACGTCGTCAGATTCCAATGGAGGTGGTTAATAAAATGCCAGCCATGACCCCACCGACTAACAAAAAGGAAACGCAAGCTTTCTTGGGTGTTGTGGGTTTCCGGAGACTGCACATTCCAAATTACAGTCAGATTGTCAGCCCTCTCTATCAAGTGACTCGGAAAAAGAATGATTTTGTATGGGGCCCAGAGCTGCAGCAGGCTTTTGAACAAATTAAGCAGGAAATAGTTCATGCAGTAGCCCTTGGGCCAGTTTGGACAGGGCAAGATGTTAAAAATGTGCTCTACACTGCAGCCGGGAAGAATGGCCCTACCTGGAGTCTCTGGCAGAGGGCACCAGGGGAGACTCGGGGTTGACCCCTGGGGTTTTAGAGTTGGGGATACAGAGGATCAGAAGACCGCTATACTCCAACTGAAAAGGAGATACTGGCAGCATATGAAGGGGTCTGAGCTACTTCAGAGGTGATCGGGACTGAAGCACAGCTCCTCCTGGCTCCCCGACTGCCAGTGCTGGGCTGGGTGTTCAAAGGGAGTGTCCCCTCTACACACCATGCAACTGATGCCACGTGGAGTAAATGGGTCACATAAATCACACAACGGGCTCGAATAGGGAGCCCCAGCTGTCCGGGAATATTGGAAGCGATCACAAATTGGCCAGAAGGCAAAGATTTTTGGAATGGCACCAGAGGAAGAGGTAGCATGTGCTGAAGAGCCCCCACCATATACTGAGCTACCGCATAATGAGAAGCGATATGCCCTGTTTACTGACGGGTCCTGTTGCATTGGGGGGAAATATCGAAGGTGGAAGGCAGCTGTGTGGAGCCCCACACGACGGGTTACTGAAGCTGCTGAAGGAGAAGGTGAATAGAGTCAGTTCGCAGAGGTGAAAGCCATCCAGCTGGCCTTGGATATCACTGAGTGAGAAAAGTGGCCAGTGCTCTACCTCTATACTGACTCATGGATGGTGGCAAATGCGCTGTGGGGGTGGTTACAGCAGTGGAAACGGAGCAACTGGCAGCACAGAGGCAAACCCGTCTGGGCTGCTGAATTATGGCAAGATATTGCTGCTCGAGTAGAGAATCTGGTTGTGAAAGTACGTCATGTAGACACTCATGTACCCAAGAGCCGGGCCACTGAAGTACATCAGAACAACCAACAGGAGGATCAGGCTGCCAAGATTAAGGTGTCTCAAGTAGATCTGGACTGGCAACATAAGGGTGAACAGTTTATGGCTTGCTGGGCCCATGACTCCTCAGGCCATCAGAGAAGAGATGGAACATATAGATGGGCTTGAGACCGAGGGGTGGACTTAACCATGGATGTTATTGCACAGGTAATCCATGAATGTGAGACATGTGCTACGATCAAGCAAGCCAAACGGTTAAAGCCCATTTGGTATGGGGGACGACAGTCAAAGTACAAATATGGGGAGGCCTGGCAGATTGATTATATCACACTCCCACAAACTTGGCATGGCAAACACTATGTGCTTACAATGGTGGAAGCAGCCACCGGTTGGTTGGAAACTCATGCCGTGTCCCATGCCACTGCGTGGAACACCATTTTAGGCCTTGAGGAGAAAGTCTTATGGCAGCATGGCATGCCAGAAGGAATTGAGTTGGATAATGGGACACATTTCTGAAACAACCTCATAGACGCCTGGGCCAAAGAACATGGCATTGAGTGGATATATCACATTCCCTACCATGCACCAGCCTCTGGGAAAACTGAACGATATAATGGATTGCTGAAAACTACACCGAGAGCAATGGGTGGTGGAACTTTCAAACACTGGGACATGCATTTAGCAAAAGCCACCTGGTTAGTCAATACCAGAAGATCTGCCAAGCAAGCTGGCCCTGCTCAATCAAACCTCCTACATACCATGGATGGGGATAAAGCCCCTGTAGTGCGCATTAGGAATATGTTGGGGAAGACCGTCTGGGTTACTCCTGTGTTGGGTAAAAGTAAACCCATGCATGGGATTACTTTTACCCAAGGACCTGGGTGCACTTGGTGGGTAACGCGGAAGGATGGAGAAGTCTGATGTGTGCCTCAAGGATTTTAGGTGAAAATAACCAGTGAATTGAACTGTCAAATAACCCTGTTATTGCAATTGGTGCCCTGCAACATCCTCCTGCCACATCCAAAGCCTCCTGCTCCACCAACAGAGCGAACTCCACTTCATTCCTCCAGTCTTGAAAACTGTCATGACAGATGGAACCTGAAGTTATGGACTAAATGAACTCAGCAGACATTGTGGAAGGATGGCCCATAGGCTGAGGGAATGATACCTGTGAGACCTGGGAAAGGGGTGGTGATTCCTTAGAATGTATTTGGAACCTGAGCATGATGTAAATAGTATGGAATAAGGGGTGGAGACTGTCCTGGTTTTGGCCAGGATAGAGTTAACTTTCCTTGGGCTAAGAGGGAGCACAGCTGGAGGGCCGGGTCCTGATCAATCACTGGAGTATTCCATATCACGTGATGTCATGCTCAGTATAGGGGCGGACACGTACTCTCTCACGCCCCGTTTCAGTTTTCCAGGTCGGCATGATGGGATTTTCTGGTGCAGTCAGGATCGCTGCTGGGGATGGGCCACCATGCTTGGTAAGCCACTGTTGCATTTCACCTGTTTTGGACTTACTATTGTTTCTGTTGTTTTTGTTACTATTACTACATTTTTTTTTATTCAACCTATACATTTTCTTCTTTTTGCCCTTCCAGGGCGGGGAGGGGGGGAGTAAACAACTGGCCACGTGGCGATTGGCTACTGGGTGAGTTCAAACCACAACAACCAATTTGAAATTAATGGACTATCTGATGCAAAGGTGGTTTCTAACTGTTTTGGGATATTGAGCAGTGAATTTGTCTTTCATGAATCTGCCTGGCCTCTTTTAAATCCATCTACATTTTTGGCATCTGTAGTATCCCATGGCAAGGAGTTCCACAGCTTGCCTGCTCATTTACCTCCTCTTTGTTGCTTTGAGGCTGGCTGCTTGCTAATTCTAACTTTTTCCCCTTAGCTCTTTGACCAAAAAAATCAGCAAACAACTAATCCTTATACATTCTGTGTTTTCCCACCTCCCTGCTCCCTCTTGATCTTCTAGGTCTTTAGTTTGGGTAAAATTAAAAAAGAAACAGTTGCAAAGCTGATCTTGTAATGTGAAGGAAAAAATTCTACCTAAGTGTCCTGGTTTAGCTAGGATAGGGTTAAGTTTCCCCAGCAGTGGGGAGAAGCTCTAGCCAGGTTATTCATATACCATGCTGACGTTAAGTCTGGACGCTATAGCGCGGGAAGAATCGGTGAGCGCGTGGGTTTGTGCAGCCGTTCCTCTCAGTGCTGTATCAGTACATACCTTGCTCTGTTCATTGTTATTACTGTTATTGTTACTGTTGTTGTTTGTTGTGTTGCTGTCACACTGTTGTATTAAACCTTTCCTTATCTCAGCCCCAGGGTTTGTATTTCACTCCCTTTGTGGGGGAGGGGCAGCAGCTGCCTGGTCTCAGACCCCGGCAGGGACTAAACCACCACACTAAGCAATGTAGATACAGGTATATATAAACACTGAGCAGTGTAGGCACTCTTATTTAGAAAATGAAAATTTTTTATATGATTTCATGTTTGCATGCTTCATGTTTTGATAAACAACCGTGAAGACTGATTATTTCTTGAGTTGTAGGCAGCTCGTGATAACTTTAAACATCCGAGAGTAAGTCACTGGCTGCATCATCCTTTCAGTTAGCTGGCAGTGTATTAATCTGGAAAGAAAACACAGGACAACCTTCTGGAATCCCTATCCTGGTTTTTAAGTATATCTTTAAAAAATGTTCACTAAGCAGCAAATGAGAGACAAACTGCGGGTAACAAACTAAATTGTTGTTTTCAGATACTTCATTAACACTGCAGATACTTCATGAACACTTCAGTGCCACATTTGGAAGAAAAAAAAAATCTCATTCAGAATGTATCTGCATTTTATCAGTAATATGCCCTAGTTTGTCAAACTCAAAAATCTCCATTTCATTTCATTGCAGGGAAGACCATTTCACAATAACATTGGTTTTCCTTGGAAGTTTTATAGTAAACAGTGCTTTAGATGAGATCCTGGTCCGAGAGACAGATCTTCAATTTGTGCAGACCCTCTAAAAGATGAAGACTGTTTTTGCAGGTTCTTTGCAAATATAATGGTGGACAGCCCCATTTGGGATGTCATGATCAAAACGCTCTTTCTCTCCTTCACTGTGGAGGAGTTAGCTGGCAGCTGGTGAAGCATCTTTGGCCATGGATTGTTATCTCTGAGCACATGTGTTGCAAAGTATGACCTGATGTCTTAAACTACTTAAACAGGTAGAAAGATCACTGAGAATATAAATAGTTTATTGTGTTCTGTCTTTTACATACATGTTTAAATGTTTTTATTATTTAATGGGATCACACACAGTATTTGAGAACCCAGTAACTGTCCTGGGACTCTGTACAAACTTTAAAAAGCATATTCAATGTTAATGTTCAAGTGCTGTAAAGTGAGTGCTGGGTATTGATAAATTATATGTGACATTTATTATGCTAGATTGTGTGCTGACCCAGAACTAATGGAAATTACAGACTATGGCCTGTTCCCTTTAAGGGTACTTGTTCTCAGTGGCACTTCAGGCTGCTCTCGTCTGATCTTTTTATCTGTTTAGCAGTTTGAGCTGCCTAAAGTCTTTCTAACGCCCGTGATCAGTTCCACTCCTGTAAGGACAAATACACTAGACAGGGATCGCAAGAAGGAGCAAAGTCAAAAGAAGCTAAAAACTTGCAGTTAAGACTGGGGTCGTGCAAAATCAGAATTTTCTTCTGTTGCATGCAAAACTGGAAGAGAAAGTTGTAAGTTCTGTTCTCAGATCTGTCACTATCTCTCAGTGCCTATAAATAAAGCAGTAATGTATTCTTGAGTTCTTTCATCAGTGAAGTAATGCTCAGTGTGTTACTGTCACCAGGAATTCAAGGGAATTTAAAAAAAAAAAAAAAAAAAGAGCAAAACAAAGTGGCAGACTAGAAGGGAACATCCTGCTCAACATGCAATTAATACTTCAGCACCTAAAGGTTGTAGCCTGCTCTGTGCATATATGTATCACATTGTGCTTATGCATGTCTTGTTAGAACAGTTTCATTTAGCTTTCACAAAATCTTTCCAGCAGTTGGCCTCCCATAACTGTCAGAATGATTGAGTAACTTGGATGCCTTCCAAGGCTCCTTCTTTTCCCGATAACCTAGATTGTTTCAGATTGAGTGTGTTGCAGAGAAAAACGTTTGCCAGGAATTTCTGTTACAGGAACTGGTGGAAACATCACTGAACCTGACTCAAACCAGACAAGCATATGGTTTGTTACAAATTTATATTGGCAGCTCTTGATACTAAGTGTCAAATTTAGGCATATTAAGATTCCTGAACTATTTTAATGTTTGGCCTTTTGCATTACGGACAGTAAAATATTCTTCTGATGGCAGGTAGTTAAAAGACTGCCATCCCATGCAAAACATGAAAGAATATTGAAATTCTACACAGACATAACAAGGGAATGTTGGTGGCCAGCCCTGTGTAGTGAATGGGGGAGTTGTCATCCTCATGGTGAGTGAGAGGTGTGAGGACTGTGGTCATAGGCTCTGAAGGGGCTGAGGCATAAACAAGTAATTTTTATGTCTGATGACTTGAACTAGAGGAGTTATATAAACAAACCAACAGTCTGGGAGGGAAATTATTTTTATCAGCACCATTCTGAGTAGGGATTTTTTGAAGCCCAGGAACAGAACTTGAATTAATTGAGATATGAATAGTTTGGGTTTCATGGATAGGTAGAAAAAAACATATACAAAAATACTATCTGAGAAGAATCTTCAAGACTTAGACACAGTCTGTTTTGTGGCCAGGAAGATCAGGATCATAGATGAGACCCAGATGGCAGGCAGATGTGGTAGGCATCTAGTAGCGGGTAGCAGGTAGTAGATGTGGTGTTGTTGGAAGAAGGTATCTACAAATACGACTGACCTGAAAGTGCTTTGATCAGTTCAAATTAGATGTTAAAAATCACATCCACTTCCTTAGCCATCTGCTAAATTGACTTTCCATAAGCTCCACTCCTCCTTCTTGACACACAAGGTAGGGGGTAGCTCTCCTGATTCCCCATCTGCTCTAAAGGTGCTAGGCCTTACAGTAATAGCTTGCTGTCACCCTACCCATTTCTCCTTTACATCTGGAGCTTCTGATGGTTAAGACAAGTTGCTGTTGTATATTTGCCCACAGCACTGAATCACTGTGCAAATTCCCCACCTTCAGTATAGCCAGTCCAGGAGAGCCTCAGGGGCAAAAGTCATTCACTTCAGTGGAGATGTGGTCAGTCAGTTCAGGACCAATTTCTTAGTCTTAAAATGTCCAGACATTCTTCCACTGTTGTAAGCATCATCATGCTTTAAGAATACTTTTATTACACTTTATAGCAATGTGAAGGAATTGGATTACCTTGCAGAAGCTAATGACCTCACCATTGCTGAGATACTGTCTGAGAAAGAAAAGGAAAATCTGATGTAAGATATAGTGGAGTTGAAGGTCAGGCATCATCTGTGATACTGAATGCAAAAAACCTACTCACTCATGAAGCTGGTGTTAAAAAGTGACTTATTAATAATAATAGCAGAAGGCAGTCTCTAATGATGAATAAGAAAATACGGTCTCTTTGGCAGCCCACTTCATACTTGGATAACTAATCCAAGACCCAACAGTCAATAGGAAATTGCCATTCATTTCAATATGAGGTGGCAGAGGGAGGAGAGGTGGGCGCACGTCCCCAGTGAAGGCTTCTGAGATTTATAAAACACTGAGATTTGTGAAACAACTGTTGAATTGGTTTTTTTCTTCATTCTGGCACTCAAGATGCTAACTTTTCAATTTTTTCTCCCATAAATGTCATTCACAGCCATAAAAATTCCTTTTTTTTTTACTTTTTGAAATTGAAAGTTGAATTCTGATACAGTCCAGTTGCAGATTCTGGGGCTGTAGGGAAAAGACAAAATATCACAAGAGTCAGTTGTGCTGGTAATGACAAGTTTGTGTACCTAGTCAGTTTTTAATAATGCTCTGTATGCTGTCTGCAGTGTGTTAGCTGATTCTTGTTATGTGTTCACAGATTAAAATCTGTTCAGGATTTGTTTTTAAACTGCAGGAGAGCATCACCCATTTAAAATCTTTGGATCTTCAAACGAAGGGAACTTCACCAGCTGCAAGGCAGAAAAGATTTGCAACCATGTTAAGTTTTCTGCCTTTATCTTTTTTAGGCTAGAAAACATTTTCAGCAACTCTGCTATCTCATGGTCTTAAATAGTTTTTGGTAATTTCACATGGTAAATTATTTGACCCCTGCTGGGAATAAAATTCCATGGTGGCTAAAAATGTTACAAAAGAAGTGTGTGCTATATTGGTAATAGCAATGATTTGAGCACTAAGTGCACGTATTACAGTTTTTCAGGAAGTTAAGCAGACTTGAGATGCTGAGGATTGCCACATTTTAATGATAAACTGTATGTGATAAATTGATCAGGAAGCTCCGGATGGGGAAGGGGGGAAAAAAGAGCATGTTGATAGCATCTAACTGGTGGTACTCTTCTTGCATTGCCAAGAGGCAACAGATATTTTTGCCCTACCATTTAATGAGGAAACAAGATACCACTTGAAGATAATTTTGTAACTCACATGTATTCCTTATTATCCTTCTGCTTTCATCTCCTAGTTTGCATTCTGGTTATAAAATGCTTGGATATATTGTAAGCAGTTTAAGAGCAAATAGGGGAGACTGGCATGGGGAACATACTCTCAGCCATTGGAAGTTGCCTGAAATCACTGAGGGCCAGGAAGTTTAGATTTGGTCTGTTGTAGTGTCTGTTTTGTTTCCCAAATAAGGCTCCTGACGAACATTTCTCCCCTGCCCCATGAAGCATCACAGCAGTCTCAGTCCCTGTGTCCATCCACAGCTTCTTCATCCTCCACTGAAAAAGCTCTCCTTCTTGCTGTCAAGATTGGCTCCCTTCCAAGGTGGCCTCTTTCCCCTTTTCTTTCCCGAGAGGCAGGCGTGTCAGTGCTGCCTGTGCTGGGGCGGCCACGGCCCTGCGAGGGTGCGTGGCAGTGGGGCTGGCCACACTGTGCTTGCCTTTCTGAGCTGTAGATGCTCCTTCTGGTGTGGCAGCCAGAGGACATCAGCAGCCAGGGCAGGCCTTGGAAGTGGTTTTCCATCACTTGCAATGGTCTGTTCCTCCTGCCTCATCAGCCAGTTTCCAATTTTTACCTATTCGGTCTGCAGACCAGTAGCCTTCTAAATTAAAATGTAGCTAGCATGGCCCACACAATGTATCACATCTCTGCTATGTCGGACTGCAGAGAAAAATAATTGTCTTGCATTTATATGCTGAATACACCGTACTAAATTTGGCTTCTCCAGAAACAGCTTTTTATTTGTCAGTTGGTTATTCTTTTCACGGAAAAAGCAAATCTGCCTGTACTTCCAAGTATGTGAACTATGACTGATTGTTCATAGATGTATTTTAATGACTTAGACTACTATGAAATAATTAAATCTTGTCATGGAGAACGTCTATAGAAAACATACAGTAAGTAGTAGAGCCAGTCCACGGAGTCTTTCTTCACTGAAATTTATATGAGCCCCTGCTTCTGCTGTCCTATTTAGGTGTTGACAGTGTTTCCATTTTAAAATCAGCATTTTTAAGAATTCAGTATGTAAACATGATTGTGGCAGAAAATTGTAATATGTATAGATGACTTAGGCAGAAAGCCTTTTTGTTTTCTTGGCTTCTGGGTTTTTTTTAAAAAAAAACATATGCATATCTGATCCTTTGGCCACTTCTTTAATCTAAGAAAACATGGTAGAGACTGCTGGTTGTGTGTGACGCTTTCTGTAGTCTATTAAAAAAGTTTCCATTTTATTTAGCTGCTGTTTTAAACAATCTGCATTTTTTAGGAGATTGACAGGGGAGGCTGGATGATCCAGTGTCATGGAACTAAGTTTGTTCCTTTAAAATTTGAAAATTTTGCTATGGCTGTCAGGACCTAAGTTTGTATTCACCAATCCACTTAGCCTTTGACTTTGTTCAGCAAGATGTACGCATGTACCTAAGTTCCAAGAAAATCAGTAGCATGAATTGAACCCCCTTTTTATGCCTTGCTAAATAAAGATACTAAATCTAGAATGAGAACCTGTTTTCCAACATGAATCTGGAATGGAAGTGAACAGGGGCTGAAAAGAGGGGAACCTGCCCTGTTCTTGGTGTGGTACATGCTAATTAGACACCTATAATCAGTCAGAAGGAATTGAAGCACCTGATTGCCTGTTCCTGCATTAAAAACTTCAAAGAAGTGTTTCCAGGAAGAATGGATCATGACAAAATTACTTGTGATTATAAGGGAGGGGAGTGCAGATGCACTCTCAGAGTTCCATAGATTGGGTCATGATCCAAATTCAGCTGAAACCAATTCATGTCCTTTCAGCAGATTAGTACAGTCTGTTCTGCCCTGACCAAATGTAAGGCAGATAAGCTTGTTTACAAGAGCTTGTCGTGTGCACCTGTATTTATGAAACAGTGCATGGTCTGCATGGATACCATCTACACATGTTATTTTGGTTAGTCCATGGCAACAAATTCCACTGACATGAGTGGGACCAGACACTTAGCCTCCTGCTTGCCTGTCTCTAACTGGTCAGAGGCACAAGTCAAATACAGGGTGTTTAAGAACTTCTCTTTTTCTCTGTTCTGTTCTCTAATGCTAGTCTGACTGTCAGAAATGCATTCTACTTTTCTCATTCGCAACCTTTGGCACTGTCTTTTTCTAGATGTATCAATGTGGTAGAAAATTTATATTTTTGCTGAGGGAGTGGTTCTTGGGTTCAGTTAAAGAAAAGGGGTTTTGCTCTGAAAATCTATCACTAGTCTAGTAACAGTGGTACAACCTGTATCCTTGAAAATACATATGTCATGGTGAGTGGAATTCTACAGGAAAACTACTTCCTTAAGTAGTCTTAAATCAATAGCTGGCCTTGGTATTTATTTTGTTTAAATTGAGAACACAGTTTGGGTTGAAATTGTTGGGTTTTGCCAAGATCTAATAACAATATTAGAGTTCTGCAGAAATGTGCCATTCTAGGAGTATAAACTGGCATGTTGCTTTACAAAAAAACTACATTGATCAAATTGCTGAGCATTTACCAATTTGACAATAGTACAACAGGAAGGTTAGATTCTTTAAGAGAAGCTGATCATAAACACAACATGCACTTTTAAAACTGTATCTGAAACTTACTTCCCAGCATGGTCCAGTTATATTTAGCATAAAGACCATCTTATGTGCCTTCCTCAGTGATGTGTTATTCTTCAGGCCTAGTTTTATTGCTTTGTTTTAAACATTCTACACACATCACAGTGCCTTACATAGGAAAATTCTGGTTTTGGTAGGTTAGGTAGAAGAAGCCCTGATGTAAGTTTGGAAGTTTGAGAAAAACATCCCATACAGAATCGAGTGAATTACTATAAAGCAAAGGATACCCTGAATTTCAGTATTCTATTTGTCTAGCTCTCTTCTGTAATAACAGGGTGACTGATGTGGCCCCCCAGGTTAACTTAATTTTATTAATTTTCTAGAATCCCTATTCCTGTCATTTACATGCAGTTAGTCAAAATGCAGGCCAGGTACTGAAGAAACCATTTTTTATGAAAAAACTTCACACAATACATAAAGGATACAGGCAGAAGATACTAGGAATAGTTATACTGGCAGCTACACTCTCTTCATTCATTACTGTGCCTGAAAATGGTAAGTATGGCTCAGCCAGATCTTGCACTTATGTCTTGCTTTTATTTGTCATTAGCACCTTTTTAACTAGGAAACTGGTTTTCCTCTGGTGGAGCATCAGGTCCCAGGTGAGGCTGCTGAAAATTGGTACACGGAGAAATATGCAATTTAAATGTTGACTTCTGAGAGCAAAGACTCTCATTGGTGTTAGTGGATCTTGGATCTGCCTGTAAGAACTTCAAGATTTGTCTCAGAAATATTGCACAATTTTAGAGGCAGAGTAAGGCTAAGTAACGGACCAAGATATATATGACCTGTGTAGTTTCCAAAGTAGTAAATCAGTTTCCTACTCAATAACTGTAGGTCTATTGAGAAAAATAACATTTGGGGATGTAGTATTTATGGTGATGCTACAGCATCCATTTCACTAAGTCCTTCTCATGACAAGGTGCTACCCTAGCTGTGCTGCCCTTAAACTCTAAAAGTCATCACTCCTGGAAAACCTTCACGCCTTCACAGCACTTACACTCATGTTTCTTTTTATTATTTCCACTAGTTTGAATGTTGCAGTGGCTGATGCAGGCTTTCTTCGTCTTTCTTCTCATCGCCCGCTGAACAGTTTTCCCACTGGCATCGCAACAGGGAAGAAGTACCCAAGAAAATAACTGTGAGTGCTCCCCAAAAGAATGTTGTGTTTTGGCATGTTAAGTTACATGACTCTGAAAGACATAAAAAGTCATAGCCAAGATAAATGTACCAAACAGATGGTTCTTCACTTTCCTATCTTTTAAGCTCTACATTGTTGGGAAGAAAGTTTCTTTTTGTTTCCTGTGCTGCTGCTTGTCTGTCATAGAACTGGGGACTTTTTTAACCAACACCTTCTCAGAAAAAAAGACTTGGTAGGAACCCAGCATACTCAAATGATCAAATCTTTTGTGTAGGTACTTTTGAAGTTAAAAATTTTGCTTCAAAACTAACTTTTGTTGTTACAAAATTTCTATTGAAAAAGATAACCAGAACTGAGTCAAATGAAGTATGTTGATTACTTGAAATAAGTCATTTGCGTTTTACTGCAAGACCCAAAAATACTGATTTCAAGTTGCCTTGAATAAGTTTGAGTGGGATTTGGCCAACCAGCCAGGAATTCTCTTGCAGAGCTAGTGTCAGACAAAGAGGAAACACACACACAAGTCTCCACTCGGGTGAAGAGCGAAGAGACGTTTTGTTGTCTCTTATTTCAGATTGAAAGCACTTCTTTCGAAATGCAGTCAGCAAAACATAATGAGCTCTGCTATTCCTCAGCTCACTTTAGACAGCTCACATTTCCTTCCCCATATGAGTTAAGATGCTTATCTACATAACAGCTGACATTTTGTAACAGTGTCTTCTATAGCTCCTAGAGAAATGTGAAAGTGGCAAGTAAAATGGAAGCAGTCTTATATGATTATTTTCTGGAAAATAAAAAGGTAAGATTAGCTGGTTAGCAGATAGATATAGCAGTATCAGTGCACTTCTCATGTGGTGCTGTAAAAAACCCCATCCTTTTCCAAATCAGTTTTACAACTGGAAGGGAACTGGGAACAAACTTCCTGCAAGGTGACTGGCCAAATATTTTCTTTTACTAATATGCTTAGAGTTCATTGTCATTGCATAAGTATAAAGAAAACCAACATTAGTTTCTGATCTATTATTAAATCATACAAATAATTGTTTAACCCTTAACAAGACAAAAAAAAATAGTATCAAGGAGACAGAAGGCAAGAAGCATTGACAAATATGCAGCAAGAAGCCTGGAGAGTGCTTAATATTTTGGTCTGTCTGTTTCCATATACTGGTTAGTGAGTTCAATATTGCCTTGCTGCACAGGAGCTCTGTGAAAGCAGGAGGAATTGTTTTAGAAGTAGAAAAGATTTTTGTACACCTACAGTAATTATGTGCAGATCAGCATTCAAATTATGCATGATTTTTTACATACACATATCTTGTCATTTACTCTTGTAAAGGCTGAAGGATCATTTATATCCTCTGGGTGAACTCAGCTTTACCATGAAGACTGGCCCAATGCAGCTTTATTTTTTTTTTTTATATTTTGAACATCAGTGAATATTTGGAAAAAAAATTGACAGATTCATTTGAACAATATACTGAGTCGTGATCATAGCATTTTGATTTACTGAAGAGTTCTTCACTGAATTCAGTGTTCAGTATTTCACTGATTGCATTGCAGTTCAGATTAAAAAAAAGACATAAGAAATACTACTTGAGGAAACCAGAATGCTCCTAATTATGTGTCTAAAATTTTTAATGGCAACAAAAGGAATTTATATGTCCTTGCAAAGTGATTTGTACAAGTCAGATGATACCAAAACTTTTAGATACATAAATCAAGGGTGTAAACTATGGTAAGAGTTTATATAGTAGCAAACTACTGAGTGAGAAATAAACAAGAAAAATTGTTTACATAAGCAGCGAAATTGTTCTACTTTTTGCTTTGCTTTTGACTTATGTATTGGGTTTGCGTGGCAAGTTTTGGTAGTGGGGGGCTGCAGGAGTAGTTTCTGTGAGAAGCTGCTAGAAACTTCCCCCATGTCCAAGAGAGCCAATTCCAGACAGCTCCAAGACAGACCCGCTGCTGGCCCAAGCTGAGCTCATCAGCGATGGTGGTAACGCCTCTGTGATAACAGACTTCAGAAGGGGGAAAAGTTGCTGCATGTTGACAATTGCAGCCAGAGAAAGGAGTGAGAATATGTGAGAGAAACAGCCCCGCAGACACTAAGGTCAGTGAAGAAGGAGGGGGAGGAGGTGCTCCAGGCACCAGAGCAGAGGTTCCCCTGCAGCCCGTGGGGAAGACCATGGTGAGGCAGGCTGTGCCCTGCAGCCCATGGAGGTCCACAGTGGAGCAGAGATCCACCTGCAGCCTGTGGGGGACCCCACGCTGAGCAGGTGGCTGTGCCTGGAGGAGGCTGTGACCCCATGGGAAGCCCACGCTGGAACAGGCTCCTGGCAGGATCTGTAGGCCCCATGGAGAGAGGAGCCCACACTGGAGCAGATTTTCTGTCAGGACTTGTGCCCCCATGGGGGTCCCACACTTCCTGAAGGACTGCACCCCGTGGAAGGGACCCACACTGGAGCAGTGTGAGAAGTGCTGCAGCCTGTGGGAAGGACTCACATTGGAGAATTTTGTGGCGGACTGTCTCCTGTGCAAGGGACCCCATGCTGGAGCAGGGGAAGAGTATGAGGAGTCCTCCCCCTGAGGAGGAAGAAGCAGCAGAAACAACTGGTGATGAACTGACCATAACCCCCATCCCCTGCCCCCCCCTGCACTGCTCAGGTGGAGGAGGTAGAGAAATTGGAAGTGAAGTTAAGCCCGGGAAGAAGTGAGGTGTTTTAAGATTTTGGTTTTATTTTCCCCAAGGTGTTTTAAGATTTTGTTTTTATTTTCTTATACTACTCTGATTTGATTCGTAACAAATTTAATTGATTTTTTTTCCCCCAAGTTGAGTCTGTTTGGCCCATGACCATAACTGGTGAGTGTCCTTATCTTGACCCACGAGCCTTTTGTTACATTTTCTCTCCTCTGTCCAGTTGAGGAGGGGAGTGATAGAGAGGCTTTGGTGGGCACCTGGCATCCAGCCAGGGTCAACCCACCACACTGTTGGGGGTCATACTAGGACATGAAGGTGGAGATTCTGAAATACAATCTCTATACATGATATCCACCTAGCCCCACTGGAAATTCTACCAGATTACTTTATAATTCTTCATTTAGTCCTTGTTCAATTTTATTGGAAAAACAGTTGTTGAAGGGGTAAGTATAATAATAGAATAATACATTTGTTCAGTCTGCAAATGTGATCATCATTGTTAATTCCCACTACTCTAATTACACGAGGGGGACAGATTTTTAAAATTTAGCTAAATCAGAATCTACGCAAAATGAACTGCAGCTGCTTTTCACAAAGTGCAAATAAAATTCATGTCTTGTGCTTGGAAAGGCACGATTTTATTGATGTAACTTGTTTGAAAATATATGTATATCATCCAGTGCTTTGACTTGGAAATTCTAAGCTCTGTTTTGCCTTGGAGGGATTGAGATTTTTTGTTTTACAAGATGTAGCATATCTTCTATGAAAGTATAATATCATATGATCTTGAGTCATGACTGAATTGTTAGGTATTTCCAAAAAAGTTCATTTTTATGAAAACTGCAGAAGTTATCTATGCTATATGTATATAGTCCTGCACGTCTCTCAGTAGTTTTAATGATACTGAGTTGCTAAAACCTTGCAGCTCATCAGCATCTTAGTGTAAGGGTATCCCTGTGTACACTCTTGAATTATAGTAATTACTCTTGAATTGTAATAAATCCAGGGTAAAAGTCTTTATGTGGATGCTTATCAGAGAGCAGATAAGGTGCTGTAAGTCCTCCTTTTACCTAACAGTAACCTGTTCTTGTCCCTGAGAGTAAATTGTAGTGAATTTTTTAGAATCAAAAATGAATGGTTGTGGACAAATCCAGGGATGAGATGGAGAAAGATGATCACAGTGAGGAAAGTTTTATCCTGGAGCCCCAGGGCTTTTGTACAAGAACTGTTGAAGAGCTGAGCAATTAAGTAAGAGTTAAGTGTCTGAGGAGGCAAAGTGGAGGCAACCTCAAGCAGACCTGAAATCAGCACCACATTTAGGTGAGGTGATATGAGTTTAAGATTGTGTTTTCCTAATCCTTTCCCTTGCATATGTCTGCAGATAAGCTTATAAACGTTACTTCTGGGGACAAAAGCGCTCTTCTACTGTGTGTCTCTGGTCAACATGTGTCAGAGAGATATCAGTGGTGATGATGGCTATGTGGATCCAAAGGGTGAAGGGACCTGTAAAAAAAAAAAAAAAAAAAAAAAGGACATAGACATTCAGCATAGAGGGGAGTAAATGGAGAAATTATTATCTGAAATACTCAAGTGCGGGCATTTTGTCTCCCTTGGATTTTCTGCATAAGCTTTTCCCCGTGACTATTATCTCATTGTGAGGAAGCATCAGGTCTGACACTTGAAATGACTGTCCTCATGAAGACCAAAGGTGCACTGTAGTCCTGGACCAAAATATGTAGCTAAATAGTTAACTTTTACTTTGAAATTGGATGATGTTGTAATATTTGGTGTTTTTTCCCAGAGTTTGATCTTTTCTAGAAACCTTTTTGCTAACATATAGCAAGTCTGCTATCATCAATATCGGGCAGGACACTCAAAGAGATTAGATTGCAGTTGAGCAAGGCCATATCTGGATGTTTAATTGGAAAGGTGTACAAAACAATATCAACAAACCACAGCCATTTCCTTGCTCATAAAAGCTGCAGTTTTCCAGAGTATACAGAACTGGGAGCAATCCAATCAGAAATCACTGAAGTAAAAGATGACAGCTATTTTTCCTCTTCTGTACCATGTCTTGGGTAAAAGCAGTTTGTGTTTCCCACTGTTTTCACTGGCACTCAAGTCACAAGAAATCCCGTGACAACAACAGTACAGCTAGAGCCCTCTCAACTTGTAGCAATTCAAATATGAGGCAAATGAGTGAAATGGACATACTGGACAGAAACAGTCAGAACTGATGGTTGTATTTGTTTTTCACAACACAGTGAGGGTTTTATTTATTTTGTTTGGGATAAAGGGAGGTTGCAAAATAATGCAACTGGAAAGGCAAGAATTACTAGCTAGCCTAGCTAGTTAACTAGCTGCCTTATGGAACAGCAGTAGGGGTGAACCTTGAGTTCTAGCTCTATGACTATAGCCGTAGCTACTTATTTCTCTGTTAATGGACCAGCTACTGAACCTACTTTATGCTAGATAAGGTGCTGAGGTGCTGTCAGTGACAAGTTTGCTTTACCTCTGTAGTAAGAAGTCTTGCAGTGCTGAATCTGGATACAGTTGTATATGAAAATCAAGCAAATAGCTTTGCTTCTCTCTGATGGGCAGTGTGACACAGAAGGATCTGTTGAAGATTTAGCTGGCTTTTTTTCATAAATCAGCAAAAGGAGGTGCACAACCACTGAGTAACTTTTAAAATGAGGTGAATGGCAGCTGTTTCCCTTCATATGATTCCTTGATGTTTGCTTTGACACTGGACAAAATACAAATTGCAGGAATTAGAAAAAAAAAAAAGTTTTTTAAAATATGGTTTCCTAGTTCTTCAATTCATTGCATATCCACCCAAGCTGCTAATGCTCCCATGCCTAAATCTCCTAACCTTCCTCTAAAATGACAGATTTACTACTGAATTGAGGTTGGACTTCAGCCTACCCTGTGAAAGTGAGTTTGCTTCATACAAATCACTATTTCTCACTGCAAACTGCTAACTTTGCCTTCCTCTTACAGTTTTTCTATAATTTACTGTATGTAGATGCCTTTTTCCAAACCAAAACAATAACAAAATTGTCTTTTCCTTCTTGAAAGGGAAAGAAACAATATTAAACATTGCCAACTTTTTATTTTAAGACTGCTTGGCTATAAATAGGACTCTTCATGTCTGTTTTCATAATATTTTCTGTGTTTTCAACTTTCTGTATGGCTGGCATCATCTTAACCCTGGCAGAAAGTTTGTATTCTTACATGTACATTTTAGAGTTCACTTCATGGGTTTTTTTTGGGGGGTGGGGCAAGGAGGGGGTTCTTTTTGCACCACCCTGTGATGGAGTGAGTTTAAACTGCATAATAGCAGGAGAGAGGAAGGGGGGGGGGGGGGAAGAAATTAAAAAAAAAGAGTTCTGCATTAGAAACAAGGAAGCATTTTATCCTAGAGAAATTTCTTGACCTGCTAATAATGGCAGAGGACCTCCAGCTGGATTTTGTTTGAGTAGGGATTAGAGACACAGAAGTAACTAAGTGGGCTTCACTGAGGAAGGGCTATGTGTAACTTCTGTGGGTCCTACTAGGTGACTTTTGGTTTGTGAAGCCTATCTTCAAGGAATTAGTTTATTTGGATTTAATGACTCATGTTGGCTTGTGGATCAGCTTTATTTTCTTTAGTGAACCGAAAGGTGCTGTTTGATCCTGCAAAATGAAAGAGAATGCTTCAAGTATACTTCTACATTCTAGAAATCAAAGGATCGATTGAATTGCTTGAAGAGGGACAGGAAAGATAAGTGCTGTGACTATGTTGCAAAAATAACTGTTCTGTGTGTCCTCCTACAATGACTATAAAATGACCCTATTGATACCTGGGGCTCATATAATGTGATTCAGAGATGGCTGAATCACATAGTTTTCTAATAGTTCATCTTTGGGAAATCACTTTTTTTATGCCCACTTACATGTTTGTTTTTTCCAGACACTGGAAAAAAATGGTCTTGACTTCAAAACATATGAGTAGCGATCGAGGGAAAAGGGTATGTTGCTACTGTTACCCCTGTTGACGCTCTACAAAGGATCTCCGTTACTCTCCTTTGTTTTCCTGTACAAACACATCTCCGCACTACCACCACTCTTCTGCTGGCCTCTCCCTGCAGTGTTCGTTCTTACCTGATTTAATCTCTTCACATACAAGCTGATGAAAGAGTCCGTCTTTATCCAGCACCTTTATACATCATTAGGTAGGCTTAGATTTACATATAAAACAGCATGAAAATGTCAAGTTAAGAGACTGTGATGAACTTGTTTGATATCAGTCATAAGGTTTCCTCTACATAAATAAAAATACAAAACAGCAGAAGGTTTTGGCATCCTTACTGACGGGCATTCAATGGAAGTTTGCATAGTCATCCAGAGGTACTGGAACTTGAGTGCAAGACAAATGTTGCAGAAAATAAAATGTAATGCAAGATTTTGTATTCAGCAGGGAAGATCAGTGACAGGTAAGGGAAGAGAAAGCTTTTGGGATTTTTCCCTGATCTGAACTTCTTTGACTTATATGTGACATGATTTGAGTAACTTCAGTTTCAGAAGACCTAACTCACATTACACATATAGGAAATAAGCATCAGATCTAGCATGGGTGCAAATGTGGAATCCAGACTGGATTGTCTATGCAGAGAGGGAAGCTCTAGTATCTACAAACTATTTTGAGAGAAAGTTCCTTAATGAGGATGGTATCTGACAGTTTGGTTCTCATAGATGACACTACCTTTTCTAATACAGGTGTGGACACCTTATACCTTCAATAATAAGCTGCATTATTTTGTTTTTTAAAATAGCAGTACAGGACAAATGAATAGTTTTTATTTAAGTATCTTGTACATATATGCTGCAGTTTGTCCAGAAAGAAATATTAGCCTAAGCTGGCAATGGACTACCATGCTACTCTTTCAAATGATGCCCACAAACTGGGAATGACTTATTCAAAACTCTGGACAGAATTTGCTTGTTCTCAAATTTCTATCCAAGGTCTAGCTGCTAGAATTGTATGAAAATTTCAGAAGTCAAGAATAAAAGGTTCTTATCCGGTACTTACTTTTTAAGTTAACCTGCTTATACCTGTTGCAGTGATGTCTGTACAAAAGGACAAGAGCATTCACAAAACAGAACCACAGCAACTAGGAGGGCAAAAAGATTACCGATCCCACCTCTGCCAACACACCAGATTAACTTCCTGCTTCTGGTTTAAATTTATGGGTGGTAGGAGAGGGGCAGAGGTTGGACATCTCTTGCATGTATTTTTTGTTCATAAAAACTGCCTCCTCTGCAAAAGATGCATCCCTCCTTGACCTGCCATTTTCCTCTGAATTTGTAACCTGGGTTTATTGGCAGGAAAATCTTGATATTTGTAGCTCTATAATAAAATGTCGCACATAGTATGTCATGAATACATAAATGAAGTTTTATCTGTGGTTTAGTTTCATGTCCAATAATAGCAGTGCAAATTTCACATTGTTAACATAGATCTGATAGGAGTGGAGCACCACACATTTGAAATGCTGTCTGTAGTTCCCTGGAGACTGAGAGAGGTATTCATGTGCTGGTTATACGCAGTGTGCAACCTGAAGACTTTCTTTAATTCCATATGAACATATTTGGATACAGTTATTTTAATTTTTTAAGGAAGTGGAGGTCCTGGAGGATAAGGTCCAGTCAGTTTTCAAGTACTAGGTTGTCAGCATGGTGTGATCCAGATCACTTTGAGATAGAGTTTTAAGGAAAGTCAAATGTCTTTCAGATAGGTAGCCCAGTACAAAAAAAAATACCCTGGTGCTATGTCATTTGGCAAGGAGCTCATGGTAAGCATGTTTAGATCATCTGAGATGTGAATTAGATTGCAGGTACCTGGATAAACATAATCTTACTAAAATAATTGTTAGAAAAATGCCACCACAACAGAAATATATATGTCCTTTGGGTTACAGAATGTGTTAGGTATTTGACTAAACAAAAATAAGATGTGGAATACCACTGCCTTTTAAGTGTGCTGATTGGCCATCTTGTGTGCGTGTGTGATTTTCATCATCCGTGACCATTTCTTCTCCCAGGAGGTGCTGTCAGAAAAAGTCATGACCTAGCAACGAAAGCTTTATGAAGAAAAGTTCCACACTGACCAGCAGAGACAGAGCAAGCTGGGGAGTTGAGAAGGGACATGAGCAACACTGGAAAGGCTACTTGTCTGCTGCTCTGGTGCTGATCGCAGCCCTGTTACAGTAGGTGCTCTGGGCACAAAGTTCATCTCAAAGGAAGTTTGGAGCTTTTGTCAAACTGGCTTGCATAGAACTTTGTTTGCAAAATAGGGCTTTGGGTTACTTTTTCCTGACTTTCAAATATGGATTTGAAAATGATAACATCTCAAATCATGATGGGGATCTACCTTTTAATTTTATAACAGCAAAAAGTAAAATTGAGAGGAAACGGCATTATCTCTCTTTTATCTACCACATTTATCTCTTTCATCCTTTCCTACCATTAACAAAGACCAGGTTAGCAGATATTTCTTCTATTATTTGGCTAAACAGAGAGAAGCATTTCCTTTTTTAAGTTTTTGAGAAATTAAGAGATTCAGAGGTAAGATTATTTGTCCCCGCCGGGTACTGTAAAGAAGCTAGGGAACAGCAAGAGACAGACTCGTTTATGGGGGGGGGGGAAGAAAACATCTTGGAAAACATTAATACACCTGAATTAACAAAACACTGAACAGGATACTGTGCTTTATCTGAAGAATGAATACAATGTTTAAAAACAGGCTAGTGGATTGTGTTTGATTATTACAGGGCAATACTTCTGTGTCTTCTCCTGCACATGGTCCATTTTACCTCCTGCCTGTGCTTGCATGACAGTATGAGTGGGTGTAATAGCATGGAGAGGATGTGAGTAGGATTGATCTGGCATGCTATGCATGCGAGGCACACACAACTGCTGCTGTTTTATTTCACCACTACACCAACAGAAACTGCCCTTATATAGACACTTCTGGCTAAGGTTTTTACAGTCAGGGATACAATATATTTTATTGTAATTGCATGCATTTCATAACCTGCAGATTTCATAACCTGTTAAGACTGGCATTGCAGCATGGCAGTTTTATTTCTTTATGGGTTTTAGTTCTGTGGTGGAAAGGGAAGCTGTATTTTTTTTATTTTTGCAGTCATGTTTGAGCATTTGTCAGGCTCTTTCCCACCACTATTTGTCTTGTTCAGTCTCTGCCTCCACATCCTCCTCCCCAAACTCATAGTAAACGCCGAGAAAGAAAGCCTGAACTCCTGTGTTGCACCCTGATAACGGATCCCAGATCTGGAACTGGCAAAACGGTGCACCATAACGGGGGGTGCCCACCCCGCTACGGGTTCGCATCCTTCCCAGCCGCACCGCCAGCCGGTCCAGCTTGGGCCTCCCGACCCCGGCAAAAACCGCAGTGGTCCTTCCATATCGGGATGACATTTCTCCCTTCGTGAAGTTTTCCCCCCGTGGAACTCGGTCCCGCCGTTCACGGCGTTGCGGGCGGCTGCGCTCCCGGTGACAGCTTGTGCCAGGATGCCTTTCGTGAACTCGCAGGGCGCCCGCCGTCCCGGGCCAGCCCCGGGGCTCGCTGCATGCCGGCGCGGAGCATCCGCGGGCCCAGGGCAGCCGGCTGTCGGCCGCACTCGGCTCGGCAGGGGCCGGGGGCGGTGCGACCCCCGCCCGGGGCGGTTCCCTGCGCTGCGGCGGCCGTCGCCGTGCCCGCCCCCCCGCTCCGCCCCGACGGCAGCTCCGGGCCCGCCCAGTCAGAGGCGACCCCACCGCCCCTCAGGGCTGGGGGGAGCCGCCGCCGCCGCTTCAGCCCGGCCCGGCGTGGCGGTGGGGGGAGGAGGAGGAGGAGGACGGGAGAGAGAGAGAGAGAGAGAGAAAGGGCGAGGGGGGGGGGGGAGAGGAAGGGAGGGAGGGAAGGAAGGAAGGAAGGAGAGAGAGAGGGAGGGAGGGAGGAAGGGAGGGAGAGAGGGGAGGGGAGGTGAGGTGAGGTGAGGTGCTGCGCTGCCGCCAGCTGCCTTGTCGCTCTGCTTTCTGCAGCCTGTGCGGAGGAGGGGGCAGC
The DNA here is from genome assembly GCF_031877795.1 of Strix aluco. Taxonomy (NCBI): domain Eukaryota; kingdom Metazoa; phylum Chordata; class Aves; order Strigiformes; family Strigidae; genus Strix; species Strix aluco. The sequence continues at coordinate 52,785,531 of NC_133971.1, read as the reverse complement.
CCTCGGCAGGCGTCCCGGCATGCTGAAAGTCACCATGCCCTCCTCCTCCTCATCCTCCTCCTCATCCTCCTCCTCCTCCTCCTCCTCCTCCTCCTCCGGCTCCTCGGCCGCCAGCTGTCCCGGGTCCGCCGCGCCCGACTACTGGATCGACGGCTCCAACAAGGACACCCTGGCCCACTACTTCGAGCTGGAGTCCGAGCTGGGACGGTGAGGCGGCGCCGGGCCAGGGCGGGCCGGGCCGGGGCGGCCGCGGGGCGCGGGGCGCGGCCGTTGCGGCGCCTCCCCGGCCGGAGCGGCCGTTCCGGGGTTGCTGGGATCTCCTGTGCCCGCCGGCACTGCGTCGCTGTGGCGAGAGCGGCAAAACTTTGGTCTGTGTGAGCAGGAGAGCGTGTTGGCTTTCACGGGATATAGGCTTTCGAAGGAAAATTACACCTCCCGGGAGCCAAACTGTGCAAATACCCAAAAGAAACGAGTGATTTTCACGAGAAGGCATCAGTCCGTTTCGGTGAATGCTGGTCTACATGAGCAGCTTTACACCAGTCAGGTTACCTGTCTATTTGCAGATGCTAGACCTAGTACTGTATCAGTTGAATGGTAGGCATCACTTCGAGAGCACTAAAATGCCAGTTTATTTGCAGCCTCACTTTATACGAGTCCTTTTATCATTATCACCGTTACCAGCACTTCAGACCTTGCACTGACAAAACTCCTACCCGAGACAGGAGTCCGTGAATGGGCCTCTGCAAACAGAGTCTGTTCACTGGAGTGTCGTGCAGACAAGTGAGCTGGTACGTGTTCATTGATGAATTCTGCCCTACTGCTCTGATGCTTCTACCTGGCAACTTGAAGGTCTCAAGTGTTCAGTTTTTTTAAAAACTGAAGTCCATTGAACAATGCTGTTGCCTTATCTAATGTGTGATTTTTGCTCTCTAAATACAGTCATTGGTTCATGTTGAATTTGTGGGTAGAAAATAACATGTAGAAAAAAAAAAGCGGCAAAAAATTACAGCTTTTCTAGGGGTTTACGGTAGATGGCTTAAATTTGTAAGTCCATAGGTAACAAATAGCAATTGTTAATTTTGCAGATGATAGAGTATTAAAATCCTGGAGGACTGTGGGAAATTTGCAGGTAATAACATGGTTGCTTTGGTACAGTAGGGGCATGCAATGAAAGTTATTGCTACAAAGCATACCTGTGCTTGCTGTACTGTAACTGATAGGGGCAGGAAAGACTGTGGAAATACAATATAGTATCATTCTTGGCTTGCTGGCTAGGTCTTAAGCATCTGCTGCTACCTTTTTGCCACTACTGCTACTCATGCTAGCTAGATTTAAATAGTCATAGGTTTATGTATACTTACCACATTTATACTTGACTTTACTGTACACCTATGCAGAAACATAAAAATGTAAAGCAGGAAATATTGTTGTGTCAGTTTTGTGATAAGAATTGACCAAAAAAAGAAAGGTGTGTACTGCTGAATAACAGCAGTTGATTCTAACTCTGTCACCTGGATTAATACTGTTTTGTGTGGTCTGTTTAGAATCCTTTCAATGTGCGTGATAGTGACTGTGGGCTTTGTTTAAGAATAGTCTGTACTGGTGATACATCATGGGTTTATTGTGTAGCTCGGGAAGGGATTTTAAAATGTGAACTCTCCTGTCTGAGGAAGGAAGAGTTAATGAAAGCTGAGGTGCAGTGGGTTTTTCTACCTTACAAGGTGAGACAGTAGATTCTGAAACCCTAAAAAAAGGTTTGAGTAAGGAAGATAACCGCACCCAACTAGTGGAGAGATGCGAGCCACTAAGTCTGCTCTGTTGTTGGACGGAACTAGCAAATAAGATTTAAAACAAAAGCGGAAAGAAAACAGGAGATAAGAACTATCTTAATCAAAGACCATGATGTGGGGAAGAGAGAGAAAACAACTTGGAGTGGTACATGCTCCAAGGGAAAATTGCATTAATGGGTATGGCAGTGAGATCTCGGTCCTTAGGTCCCAAGGCTAGCTTTGAGATCCTTTGAGAGCCAGCATCCAGAATGCTGATGCTTCTCTCAGACACCTTCTGATAGCTTATGTGTATCTTAGCAAATCTATAAGGGAGATCAAACAATCCCTCTTGGTTCCTAAATGTAATATAGAACTGTACTGTTTTCTCTTGGTAACCTTGTCTTCAACCTTTTAATTTTGGAGATGATTTTGAGTATGTCTACAAAACAGTATTCATTGCTTAGGTTAGTGGTGGTGAAAATATATCAGGTGAGACTGAAAATTGTGGGTATGTGATCCCTTTAGATGCAATAAATCAAAATAATATGCTAAAATAACCAACAGGAGACATTATCCTAAAATATCTTTAACAAATACGGGGATTGTAAGATGTCTTTTGTCAGACTGCAAAGAACTCCATTTGGACAGCTGTTGCCAAGTATGGGAGTTCCCCTTTGGAAGGAGTACCTTTTCTGCAAAGTATGTCTGGCAAATCCCTAAGCCATCATGCCAATTCTTGCTTATATGATCAACTAAGGAGTCATGGGAGAGGAGAGGGAAGATACTGCTAGCAAGAAAAATAATAAATGCCTAAAAGCTTCGGTAAGAGTAAACAGTCGTCTTTCAACAGTGGAGTTCCACAGGGATCGGATCAGGTGTCTGTGCTGCTCAACATGCTCATAAAGAAAGGGGTTGAATAGTGGTATTTGCTGGTCTTACTAAATTATTGAGGGTTATAAAGAGAGCATTGCCTATGAAGAATTGCAGAAAGACCTTATTGGACTGATAGAGTATTTAAATGGTGGATGAAATTCAGTTTAGATAAATAAAATGGGGGTGGAAGAGAAACCATTTGCTTGTTTTATTTCCCTAGTAAATTCTATAGCAAGATTAAGACAGAGATCACTGGGGACATATGTGGCATGGATAGAACACCTGGTTAGAGATGCTTGTTTGCAGGTTTTTTTGATGCAAGCTCTGCAGGGCATCTGACAAAGTTAGCAGGTCAAAAATGAACCACAGGAAGTAACACCATTTCAGTGCAGTGTGTAGTTAAGTGGTGGAAGTCCTGGCCACTAGATACTATGGATGCTAAAAGCTTACATGGGTTTAATGGCCAACTAGTCAAGTTTACATTCAGGAAATCCATTAAGACTGATTAAACATGAAGATAATAACTATTGAACTATAAATTGTTTGTTACGAGAATAATCTTTGGCAGTATTGAGATAGGTTTGCTCTATTCTTATATTCTTCCTGAGGCATCTGTGTTTGGCCAGTGTTAGAGACAGTATTCTGGGCTGGGCATGCTTTTATTCTGACACAGGACAGCTATCTTTATGTTCTTCTGAATTCCTGTCTAGTTCACCTTCCTTTTAGTCCATTTCTGACAAGTGGGCTTTGTGTGTACCACGTACCTGGAGTTCAAAATGCTGTAAAGATGAAATTTTAGTCTTTGTTTTACAAAGAGTATCCATTCCTTCTCTAAAGGTTGCAACACTGGTCAGTTGTGGACATTGGAATTTTGTTCTGAATATATTTCATCTAAAAGCATGTTTTCCACACTCCCTTGGACAAAGATTTTAATAATTTTAGGTTCTAAACTTATATATTCCTTAAAGACTAAGGCCTTTTGGTAGCCTTACATAACATGGATCTTTTGGTACAGAGTCTCTGAATTAGGTATTAGTCTAAAAATGTTATTTGAGTGAAGAGGAGATACAGTAACAATTTTTTTTGATAATCAGCAATATTACAAAAAAGGAATTTATCTTTGTTAGAATTTTAGTTATGGAATTTTACTTAGCATGCACTCTCTTGACTAACTGTGCCAAACTACATAACCATTTGAGTTGAAACTATCTAATGTTGTTACTGGAGGCATATTGCAGATCTATTAAATGGTCAAGAGCAGCTGGATGTACTTCCAACCAAATCCTTAGGGCTTTCTTTCAGTTTCAAAGGTTAAATAAAATAAAAATAATTAAAACAAACAAACAAGTTACAGGCATTTTTCTTTGTGTAAATCAGGATCTTCCAAGGTTACCTTTTCCTTCATGGGCAGTCTTTCAATTGTGTGATCCTTGCTGAGGACCTGAAACTGAAAGGGGCTCATAACTTGCAGTTTACCTTGAATTGACAGTGTGAGCTGAATCATAGGTGGTTTCTGCCCTGAGGTTCTTAGCACAGAGTTTAAATTCAGTGTGTGGTTGGAACTCAAGATTTCAGTGTGCAGAATGATGTCTTACTCTGTCAATCCTATTTATGAGTGCTGTCATAGCATCTACTTTCGTAATGGCAGTAATAGATGAAATCAGGTAACTCCTTTGTCTAAGCATCATTTTATAGAAATGGATTGTTTTTGCACTTGATGCTTTGAAGTTCAAACAGTTTTTGCTTTGAAAGTATGCCAATTATTTTCCCTTCCATTACTTAATTAAAAAAAAAAAAAAAGGGCCTTTTTTTCTGTTAATCTCAAGAGTCATTTGTTATACAGACTGTTTGCCATGTTTATTTTGAAAATCACTTGCTCATTTTGCTTTGGGGTGTATTTAAAGTAGGTTAGTCTCTTCTTCAGTTACACTTTTGCTTACTTGCTTGTGACTTTCCATACTGGACCTGAGGATTTTCCAAAGCGATACAGGCATGCTGCTGACACCACATGGTGCTAGCTGTCTGAATGTGAGCATGGACCAGCTGAACCAGGATGGGAATTATCTTTGAGCAGAAATTGCCTGTGTAGATTTGCCTATCCTCCAGGTCACACCCTGCCATGAACTGCAAGTTGTTACTCTCACACCTTCAGGCAAGCAGCAAGCATTTTCATGCAGGCAGTTCCTGCTGATAGGGAAGGTTGTTGAAGGGTTGGGTCTGAGGCCTTCTTTGGGACTGTTTTTGTAGGTATGTAGGACCTTGCTTTGAGGTAGAAAGATAGGAGATACAGAGGGCATGATGTCCTTTTCGTGCTGGCTAAGGTGGCAGGTAGATGTGGACAATGGTTGTCTTCATTCATTGCACCAACCAGCACAGCCCTAGTTGAAGATTTTCACTTCCTTTTTCTCTTGAAGGGGTTCTGTCCACCTCGTCTTTCCCCTTGAAAAATGTCCTAAGCAGGCTCTTCTATGGTGAACATACGCTTTGCTTCTTCTACTGAAGCCATGCTGTTGTGGAGGAGACAGTCCAATGCTAAATTGGCCAGAAAGAGGATGTGAGATTTTTGTTAAGCAAGACGCTGGTCTAAGAGGGGGGCACTCAGTCCCTATCAAGATGCATGTTGATCTACAGACAGTCATAAATAAATATCAATACCAAGCAGCAAATGTTTTCTGTGGAAGCTCTATAGCTTCTTAACCCAGTGTTCTGAATGAAATTCCTCACTTGGGTACCAGGAACCAGAACTTGCAATGTATAGCCTGGGTTTTGACAACTAAAATTCTTTACTTGGTGCAGGGAGAGTATTTTCTTCAGTTTTGTCTGGTTCAGTTCAACAACTGCTTGATTCAGAATAGTGGGTGCTGAAAAAGCAAGAAAATAAAATTTCCTCTACCATTCTGAAAATAAAAAACAATTGAGAGTAGACATACCATTTCACTTGAGGCTCTCTAATCATGGAGAGAAATGGGCTCTTAGGGTAGATATTCTGAACTTTTCCAGGGGAGATATTATTGACTCTGTTGTCCAAATGCCTGTCTTAGGCACTAAATTACTTGCCTAAACATTATCTTGCTCTGCATGTTTCTTAGTTAGAAAAGAAGAAAGCTTTTTTTGAGTATTTGTGGGCACAGTTGACATTCCATTCTTGTTAGAAAATTAGTTTTAAGTTTTAAAGACAGCTGTTCAAATCCCTTTACAGTTGGGATTTATGGCAAAACCATTGTTCGACTGCAGTCAGGAGTTTTGCATTGAGCTGCTAACTCAATACCTGCTTCACTAGGTCTCAGAAAACAGATGATAAAATATGCATTTTTCACAATGGCTTATGTGTATATCTGATTCCTATTAATACTGCGGCATTGTTTCTGTCATGATGGAAAATAGATTTATTGATTCAATCATCTATGGACAGAGTGTTTAGCTGTCAACACTTGTGGACAGTCATGTCAGAGAAGCTAAGACTTTTGTAGCCACCTTCTTCCAGGAATATGTTAATGCTTGTTTCTGTGGAAGAAACTGCCCTGCTACCTCTGTAAATAAACAGATTACTTGGGTTTTAGTACAATCAGTAATATCTAAGTCATAACTGTATTATATAAAAAATAGTTTGAAACAGGCTTTTCTTCTTCTAAATATGAACTTCTGTAGACAACTGATAATGGTGATAATGATATTTACGTGTTTCAAAATACAAAAGTACTGAGATTTTATTTGTAATGTTGTATTGCACCATTCCTATTTTTAAAAAGCAATTGGTGGGTGCATCTACACTGAAGTTTTAATTTGGATTGGGAGGGACTTTTGTGAAACAAATGTCCCAGTGATCCCCTCTGACTGCATTGCTTTTCATCAAAGGGGTGTTCTTGGAGTGCACAGAGCAGACTGGATGTAGCTGAACCAGAAGATACAGTTCAGGAGCACTTAATCCACTGTAACCTTTTGTGAACAAACAGTTCACAGGACCAGATCAGGGCTCATCTGACTCAAAACCTGCAAGAAGTTTGTGTGTTGATATCAGCACATTGCCTCCATCTGTAACACTGGTGTGCTCCAACCTCACTGCACTACTTGCTAGTACATACCTGGAGTATATGTCCTAGTGATACTGTATTTGAATCTAACTGTACTTAAGCTGTGAGTTGATTAATGGGATGCTTGTGATATCATGCATTCAACAAATGCACAGGTCAATGTCTGTCTGCTCAAGTTTTAATTAACTTGGAAGCTAAAGGGAATATATGTTATAGAAATCAAAATTCAGTACTTAGAATGGTCAGTGAAAGAGAAGTTAGTTGTTGCAGAGTATTGCATTATCTCTGTAATCTTACTAGTTTGTGTACTCAATGTACTGTTCTGTCAATAAATTGAGTCATTACCTTTTTCCTATAAAAGGAGTACTGGAGCAGTTTTGAATAGCTGGAATGAATAGGCGATCATTCTGTGTAATTTTCACAGCTTTCTTGTAGTTGAAAAAAGAGCTATTAATAATGGAAAATTATATAGAGAATTATTTCTTTATTTTCAAGTTATTTCTTGTCAGCCATTATGCATTTTTGTAATTCGCTTTGATTATCTTTTTTAATTAAAAAAATTATATTTCTAATGGAGAAAATTAGTAGCTCTTGAAGTAAGTATCTTAAGAATACTGAAAAAGTTTTTTGCACATAGAGCTTTTAGGACTTGAAAGGAATGGTATCATTTGTGTTAATACAAGAATTGTCATACTTGAAAAACATTGCAGTAGTCTGCAAGAGGTCAGGTATAATAAAGTTGTTCTTTTAGGTTGTGACAGAGACAGTACATCTCAAATTGAATAAGTATTTTCAAGTTCAGTTGAAAACATTTCCCTAAGTGTGACTGTGTAATAAGCCTATATGATTCTGGGTGGAGGGCAGGTAAATTTACTGAAGCCCAGTGGTACGAGAGGCAAGTATGTATTCATTCCACTGTGTCTTTAGGTGTGTGTCCAAGTGTGCATAGTATTGTGTAAGGGACACAGTTTCATAGGCAGAATTCTGCCAGTAACAGATGTCTAAGTGCTTGGTCACGTAGTAAATAGCCACATTTGAAAAGACTGCCAATTATAAATGGTGGTCAGTGATAAAAATACTGTTTGCTGTAGTATGTGCCCCATCTGTGGAAGTCCAAGTACTTGCTAGAAAGGACTAGCTATCCTCTTCAGGCACTCAGATCAAAAAAGTTTTACCTTCCTGAATATTGTCTGAAAAGGTCAATCAAGAAATAAAAAAAAATGGTAATCCCCAGCCCTAGATTTGTTTAGAGTCCAACAAATGGAGCTGGCTTTCTCTCAGTAATCCCGAATGATTCTTCTGCTAGCCAGAAGGTTGGCCAGGGTTTGGGGAAGCGATCTTCTGATGCTGCACATTGTGTGGAATAAAGTGCAAAGATTTGAATATTATTTTCATCTATATATGTACAATACATATGAACCATTAGCAGGAGTTAAGATTGCATAAAAAGAAAGAACAGGTACCCCCTTGTGCTTTTAAAATGAAGCAGAATTTAAACATTTAAACTTGCATATTTGCTGTTGAATTCTTCATTTAGGCATTCTTACCATGCTTCCTCTCTTCACGTTAAGCAGACCTTTATTATCTGAACAACCACTAATTTCACAAGGGGATATTATTTTTATGGTACCATGATGCTCATTCTGAGAAAGGGTAACCAAATGTTTTGTGTGTTTCCCAATGGTGATGTTGCTTTTGGTTCTTGGTTTGTCTCATGCCTTTTTCAATATTTATGGTTTCCCTATCTCCTCCCTTTTTAAAAAAAACATGGGTAAGAATGGCAGCTTTTACAACCAGTCATTGATACTTTGGAAATACTCTTATATTTGTTGTTAGTTCATCTGGCCTTGCATTGTCAGTGTCCTCAGCCAGTCAGTAATCTCACCAGAAAATGCATTTTAACTTGTTGGTTACTGTTCTTAAAAACTAAACTCATCTCTAATTTAAGAGGAATGTGTTTTTAAATCTTTGTTCTTTGAAGTCTGAGCTAGAAGCTCTGTGAAATCTGAGGCAGCAAATCATTAAGAATTTAATTTAGGAATTTTTGTGTTGTTTTCTCATTGTCACCTTTGACTTACTTTCATATCTCAGCATTAAGAAAGATCTGTCAGAGTGACTTGTCTTTTGACAAAAGTGCACAGGATGTTTTCTCAGCCTCTACCTGGGTTAGCTTTTCAACCTTTAGAAACTCATCCAAACAAGGCAAGAAAAGCATACTTTTTCCTTGTTCTGTTCCAAGACTGCAGTTCATTGCCTGGGATGCTTTCCCACCTCTCTCTGACCTAGGAAATAAGATCTGTTTCAGAAGATAAATGGATGTTTTGCTGTGATGGGGTTAGTAGGAAAGGTTCTGCTCAGAATGGTATCTCAGCTGGCAGTGTGCTTTGGAACAGCCCAAACGTACTGTAACTTCTCAGGATTATATGATTTAAGGACAGATTGACATTTCCCTTGAGTTTACTAGAGTGTGTAGGAAGGTTGTCGTCTTACACATGGAAGCCTTTTGTTTTTTTTCCTTGTTAGCTTTGCTTTTTTTTAAAAGATCTGTTAGTGTGATGCAATGGGGAAGATCACTGAGAATGAGATATCCAAGACCATTTTCAGGCGTGGGTTTTTGATCAACATGTGCATTATATATGCTCAGTTTCTTAGACTACATAATGTTTAAAACAGAAAGGTGGAGTAGTGGTGATACAATACTATACCAGTACACACTGCAAATGTATCTTTTAGTTATAGAATGACTGCAAAAATGGTGGTGTTACTGTCATAGGTTACTATCAGTAACTATTGAGGGCCATCAGTAATTGCATCTGTTGCCCCGACGACAGACTGCTGAGGTGTTGTTGCTTTCCTTGTAAAGTAATTCTAAGTTAGGAGACCTTGCAACTATATAACTTTGAAAGGGATCATTCAATCTGTAGCAACTGAAGTTTTTGTCGTTTTGAATTTCATCTGAAGGGGATAACAGGAGAGAAATTATTTGGCATGAACCACCAAATTACATGGTCAGAACTGTATGCTAATTATGACACAAGTGAAGTAATCACGTGAACAACATAATACTGTAGTTTATAAGTTGACCTCTTTTCACATATGTGGTTATCTTTGCTAGAACTCAAGAACTGTAAAATAAAAGGAAAATGGGAACCCATTTGAGGAAAAAAAACCTATAAAACATGCCGCCCTTTGACAGTTTACTGTTTATTTATCATGACTTTTGGGGGAGGATAAAGCAGTGGTAAAAGCAAATCCAAGATTTTTAATGCGCAGCCTCAAAACCAACAACATTAACGTTTAAGCCCTTCAGCAAATGTATACTCCAATGCATACCTCGCTGTGAGCATCCATATGCCACAGATAAGATGCCAGAACTGCAACTTTACCTCAGAACTGATGTCATCTCCATAGTCCTTTTCCCCAAACTCTCCTCACTAGAAATATGTGATGCATCTCTCCTCTGGTCTCTCTCCAGACATCATGAAAAAAAGCAGTTGCTTGGGTTTAAGGAAGAGGCATCATTCTAAAACAGGGTTCCGCCCCCCCCCCCCCCCCCTCTTGCATGTATTCATATTTTCTTCTCAATTCAGGTCATCACAGACACACCAATATTGTTACTTATTTTCAGTCTTTTGATCTTTAAAGCATATCCATGTCTGGCATATCCATGTCTGTCAAGTTTACTGCCTTTGGGAACTGATACTGCATCTTAAAATACTTGATTGGTTGTGGTTTTATTCATGAAGATGACCCTCACTGCTCCACAGACTTTAGGAGAACTGAGTACTGCATAAACAAAAATGTTCTACAAATGTCTTGATTGTATGTTTTCTAATGAGTCAGCATAGCATCATGTGACTAAGGAGGGGTCAGTCAATCAGATCAGTCACCACAAATTGTAAATTGCTTGTTGACATTTGTTCATTTGTTAAAAAACTCAAACACTGACATTAGTAGATAACAAATTCATGTAAAGAAGTTGTGATTAGCACAGAAATGAAGTGCACAAATTCCAGTTTAATCTAAATAAATTACTTTCAATGAACAATTTTGCACTCATAAATGAATGGAAATAAAAAAATGTGCAAGATCTTAATGAATATCCATGGAATAAGAAGTCTGGTATTAAAGTATTTCTGAAATAATACTCATATTAATTTTTCTTTAAATAATCCTTGTTAATGGAGGCATGCTGCCAGTACCAAAGAATGTGCTATGTAACTTTATTTTGTGTTTAGTTGTAAAAAAAATTTAATACTCTGTTGAAAGGAGTGGACTTTAATACCCCTTCTGTGGAACACTGACCAGAAATTGTGCAACTTTCAGTTGATAATTAGACCTTCTAGCTTCTATAGTTTATAGTTTATAATAGTTTATATTATTTGGAGATTAGTTGTTTGAATTTTATTCAAACTTGAGAAAGTACCTCTCCCAGATTCTCTATATATGCAAGATGGTGTTTGCTGTTTCTGATTTATTATGATTCTGATCTGTATCATCAGTAAGTTCACAGATGACACCAAGTTAAGCGGGAGTGTCGATCTGCATGAGGATAGGGAGGCTCTACAGAGAGACATGGATAGGTTGGATCGGTGGGCCAATGTCAACGGGATGAGCTTCAACAAGGCCGTAGGGGCAGCAAGTGATCCATCTCTCTACATTTTCTTCAAATCTTCATGATGTTCTGCCTGATTAGCTTAGTAAGATTAAAAAAGGAAGGGCTGAAAAGTTGATTCTGTTATGGGAAGAAACACTTTATGGTGTAGATATTGATGATCATTTAGGAAATTACTAATTTTCTTCAGTGACTTTAGGTTTCAGGTGATCAGATGAAGAAACATAATAAAAGTGGGTGTTCTTCTCCCCTCCCCCCCAGCACTTTTTTTTTTTTCATTCTTTGCAGCCTGATGGAAGCTGCAAATGCTTACAGAGCACACTACTCATTATATACCTGTCTGTTAGTTAACCGACAGGGGTTTAACTTGAGTTGAAAGAGGAAGCCAGGTCTAGTCTTAACAAAATACTGTTAGAACAGCAAGTAACTGGTAATACTGGAGCAACACTTCTGACACTAAAAAGGCAATAATAAATGAATTTTGTTTGCTGCAGAGGAAAGGAAGGCCAGTAAATTTATTGCATCTGATTCTCCCTTTACAGCAATTTAATTCAATAATATGTTAGCTGCAAACAAGAACAGAATTTGAACTGGCAATTAAAATCAATAATTGATGAATGCTAGGTAAGATCAGTAATCAACTGGCAGATTGGGTCAATGTGTAATGGAAAATCTGCAATGAAGGAGGTAGCCTAAAATTCACTGTCATGTTTTCTGCTCTGACTCTCATAGAGATTAAACTCATCTCCATAATACCTCCATAATAATTATGCAGGTAAATTATTTTTTGAATTTATATTCAAATCCCATCTCTATGCATAATTCATATCATAGGTGCTCAAAAGTAGGTGGAACAGGAATAAAACTGAGTGAAAAAGGCAGTTTTATTCATTACTGTAAAAACTTGCTCACAGAGTAGATTTGATTGGCAGTAGCTTCAAGAGAATACTCTTTATTTTCAGAGAATCATTCCTTTCAAATGACAAAACAACCTTGGTCATCTTTTCCTCTGCCTTCTCCTCCTCCTCAGCACAACAGTATCTTTTTAACCATTTGAATCTTTAGCTTGTCTAGTTAATAAAGACAATAGCCCAAAGTGATTTCAGCAGGTGTGATCTATACTAGTGTATTTTTATTGTTCTTACAACATTTATGTATTAAAAAAACAAATATTTTAACCTCTTCATGTTCTTTTTCTGCATGACTTTAGAAAAGATGAAACATTCTTTGTGATGGAAACATGATATTAGATGTATTTCCCTTGCAGATGACCATCTAAATTAGAGCTGGTAAAATTTAGTCTTTAAATAAGTAGCCCAGCAAATCTAATGTTCTTCCTCCTGTCAGTCCCTATTTTTTGAACTGGTTATATTTGCTATTTGTGAATGAATACAATAAATATTTACCAGATAGCCTGTTTAAATAGTTTGCCATGGTGCTTCTTACAAACCATGTGTTTTAACTTCATTGAATACCTAGTAAGGCCATTTTACTGTGTTTTGCCCTAGTCACAGCCGAGACTGAATAATAATGGTTAGCAAGATGATTTAGTCATCCGCAATGGCGTGTGGGCATTGGAAGACATTATTTCATGCCTGAGAGTCATGCCTGTTAGTTTGTTTTATCCACGTATTCATATCTTTACAATAGTTAATTGGCAGATTTCAAACTCCAGAATTTCCATCCCATGATAAATTTCAGTATTTCAGTATTTTGTTTTGAGTTAGGATGAGTAATTGAAGTATTGGCATGATGTGTATAAGGGCCAGTTTCACATCATGGAATTTTTCAACAATTCAACAATTTCCAATTAAAATTTGCAAACACTTTCACATTTTACATTTTGTGTTAATTAAAGACATTTTTGAGTCAAAGTAACCAGATTGCAAGAACATTTATCTCTTGTACCATGGTGCCTTATGAGAGTTTTGATGCAGGACCCTCTTTTAACTGTTTTTGCCTTCTGACTTCAGTTCCTCCTTGGGCTGTGTTTTACATGTTACACCGAAAGCGGTGCAGCTTTTGTATGATATATTTCCCTACTGGAACATAGGGAGGTTTTGGAAGCTGTGTTTAGCTGCTGACTCCAGTTATAAAATTCTCAGACTTTTCTAGTAAGAACAGTAAATGTTATTGAATGGGACGGGATATCACATTTGGGTTTCTCACAGCTGCTGCTTGGTAGTTTGTAGCTGTCATGTTGTTTGTTGCCCAAACTGTATGTCTTCCTTTTCCCTTCTCTGTTTGTAATTGATAAGACTTATATTTTATAACAAAGTTCTTGTTATATCTTATGAGTTTCAATTCGAGTTTATATATCTTACGAGTTTCAATAAGGCCAAATGCCGGGTGCTGCACTTGGGCCACACAACCCCCAGCAGCGCTACAGGCTTGGGGAGGAGTGGCTGGAGAGCTGCCAGTCAGAGAGGGACCTGGGGGTGTTGATTGACAGCTGGCTGAACATGAGCCAGCAGTGTGCCCAGGTGGCCAAGAAGGCCAATGGCATCCTGGCTTGTATCAGCAATAGCGTGGCCAGCAGGGACAGGGAAGTGATCTTACCCCTGTACTCGGCACTGGTGAGGCCGCACCTCGATGACTGTGTTCAGTTTTGGGCCCCTCACTACAAAAAGGACATTGAATGACTCGAGCGTGTCCAGAGAAGGGCACCGAAGCTGGTGAAGGGTCTGGAGCACAGGTCGTATGAGGAGCGGCTGAGGGAACTGGGGTTCTTTAGTCTGGAGAAGAGGAGGCTGAGGGGAGACCTCATCGCCCTCTACAACGACCTGAAAGGAGGTTGCAGAGAGATGGGGATGAGTCTCTTTAACCAAGTAACAAGTGATAGGACAAGAGGTAATGGCCTCAAATTGCACCAGGGAAGGTTTAGACTGGATATTAGGAAGTATTTCTTTACAGAACGGGTTGTTAGGTGTTGGAATGGGCTGCCCAGGGCAGTGGTGGAGTCCCCATCCCTGGAGGTGTTTAAGAGTCGGATCGACATAGCGCTGAGGGATATGGTGTAGTTGGGAACAGTCAACGTTAGGTTGATGGTTGGACTAGATGATCTTCAAGGTCTTTTCCAACCTAGACGATTCTGTGATTCTGTGATTTGTCTGTAATGCATGACCTTGCAGTTAATACAGCTAATTTTTATCCCTCTGGTCTTGCTCCTGCTCCCCTAGTAAGTACAGTTTTTTCTTTCTGATATTACTGCCCTTTATTGCCAATGCCTCCCCACCTTTATCAGCGGCAAACTGAATCAGCATACTCCTCTAAGTTCATGCCAAAGTCAATAATTAAAATATTAAATAAAATTATAACAAAGCAAAGGAATATTGCTCAGACATGTGAAACGAAGAAATTGACTCAACAGTCAGAATCCAGTGTCACTGTTAAGCAGCACTGGGGTCACCCTGGGGATTCTCCACCATAAGGGCTCCCAAGAAATAGCAAGGGACATCAGTTTACATACACACAAATCGTACATATTCATTAGATTTCCTGGAAAGGGGTGTCTTATGATAATGAGTTCCCAGAATTCATTTACATAGTCTGAGCATGGGTAGTAAAAATAGAGTGAAGGTCTCTGGTGGTCAAGGGAAGAAGTACATGGTCTTCTTCACGGTGTCTGCTCTTTCCAGAGCATGAGCTGTGAAGTAAAGTTCAGGTGTCGTCTTCCTAAATCGGCGAGATCATCCTCCCTAGATGGTATCTCTGTGTCCTTTTGTTCAAGTTCCCCTTATGTTAGGTTGCCCAAGTCCCCATTGAAGGCTTTGGGTCTCCTATCAGTGAGTTATATAGGGAGCGTTTTACTTTTGTCTAGACAAAGAGGCCTAGGGAAAACAGTTGAGGAGTCCTTGGGAAACAAACACAAGCAAAGCTTTCATGTGTCACAGTTTAGTCTTAATCAGAAATTCATTGGTTTGAGCCCTTTCACATGCATGTTGGAAAAAAATAGAAACACTGAAGTAAAGAGCAGTGTATTTCTGGCAAGCTTTTGATGAAGGTTAGATTGCATAGACAAATTTTCTTGAGAGGGAGAAAAATATCCTAAAAGCAAATGGTTTATAAAACTGTACCCCTCTATACCATTATCCCACTCAAATTGAAACCGAAAAAATGAGAATTCTTGCAGCATTGCCCATACCAAGGGTGAATCTGTTCGTTTATGTTCTTTTGGTGACTTGCTGCTTTAGCTAAGGCCATGTAGGGCTATTCTCACCTTCCTTCCCCCCCAGCTCCTAGGCCTTCTTTAGAAGGTGCTTTCAATTGTCTTTATGCAAAGAGGATTTTTATTTAATAGGTGCAAATTCAGAAGCTGAAAATTGAGCATTCTACACCTATCTTCTTGCAATGAGTGCCAAACAGGGTATAATTGGAATGCTAGTCAGAAAGCTGACAGAAATCTTGATGTTTCAGGGGAAGTGAAGGATTAGATTTCATTATGCAGATAGGTTTCTACCACCATCCCTTTTTCTTCCTCCTCCCATTTTGGGGATGTGGATTCACTGTGGATAAATTTAATGATTCCTGAATGTAGAAGGAATCAGCTCCAGTAACTGCCAAACAAAAATGAGAAATAGCATGTTTTTAAATGGAACTTGAAAATTAAGAGGGTCTGTGAATTATAGGACCTGAGTCGACATAGTGCTTAGGGATATGGTGTAGTTGATAACTGTCAGTGTTAGGTTAATGGTTGGACTGGATGATCTTCAAGGTCTTTTCCAACCTAGATGATTCTGTAGTTCTGTGTGATTCTGTGATTTGTCCTCAGTTTTTATCCAGCCAGCATAATAATTGCAGTTGTGATAAGTGACTGCAACAGTGACATAAAATGCTTGCGTTCATATGTAATATGAAAAATCCCATTTAAACTTTGTAAATTTTTCATCTGTCAGTATACTGTGGAGGAATTGGGTTTCTTTAGTCCAGTGGATGGTGCTGGGGAAGGGTGGTGATAGTTCTCCAACAGAGAACCACACCTATGAGGTAGAATAATTCACTTCAATTGAAGGATTCCTCCTGCATGTAAAGGTGTAGAGAAGTAACTTGACCATGATTACAATAAAAATTGTAATTTAGAAAGTATCTAACCATCTGTAACAGCCTTTTCAATATGAGCAGGAGACAAGAAATGTGCCTAAAGTTGGTGTGTGATCATTCTGTGAAAGAGACTGTATGACATAGTTGCCCATATTACCAGGAACTGTCTTGATGACTTGGGTGAGTTATTCCTGCTTATATTGGGAATACCTGCATTGATTTTTCAGTGTCCACTTGTTGATAGCAGTAAGTTCAATATTGATCTGCTGACATCACCGAGGGATCAACCAAATTCTCCTAGTCACATTCCTATCTTAAATTAAAATCAAAATCTCTTTGGGGGCTGATGTTGTGGTCTTCTACATCCTTAATGCCTGGCTAGTGAAAAATTTATTTAAACTGGAGCTGTTGCTCTCAGAGATGATCATGCAGCACACTACATATGTGCATTATTGTGTTCAGAGGAAACTTGAATTTGCCTTTCAGTAAGAATCAACTCTAAAGATAGCATGGATAAGTTTTCCATTCCACTTGTGGAGACATATCGTTTTGAAACAGTAAGTATTTGTTTTCAGAACTTCCAGCCATTTCAAAATCTCAAAAAAAAAAAATCCCATCTGAAAATCCTGTTTTCTCTGTACTGACTGATATATGCATATATGTTTGCAATATATATTTAAAATTAACTGGTCATCCTAAACAATTTGAGTCTTTATAGTATAAGAATGGGTCAGGTCAAAGGTCTGTTTAGGCCAATACCCTGTCTCCATCTGTAGTGAGAAGCACACACCTAGAAAGGAGTCTAAGAACAGGACAAGCATCTAAGGATACTTGCCCAGAGCAGTCTCTCAGCCTTCAATCTGAGGCCAAATCTGAACCTTCAGCTTTGTTCCTCATATTGGAATAGTAATGTAGATTTGGATGTAGTGCTCAAGATGTAACAAAGAATCACAGAACTGATGAAGTTAGTGGGGACCTCTTAAGATCATCTAGTCCAACCGCCTTTCTTAAGCAGGATCAGCTAGAGGAGGTTTCACAGGACTGTGTCCAGTGGAGTCTGCAATACCTCCACAGGTGGACATATTCACACAGTGAATTTATACAGGGGATAATGCTTAATACTTCTTAACAGTTGCTGGGTTTTGTGTTGATTTTTTTTACAATTGGCCATGGAGTTGATTTGTGGAACTTTTGCTTAGATTTCAAGATTTCTTTGCTTGTGATAATAGGCCACTTAGTCTGTTTAGGTATGAAATCAGAATTGTGTTCAATATTAATAATTTTTTATTTATTTACATGGAATTTCATCTGCCATGTAATACTCCATCACTGAATCTCAGCAGAGTCCTCCTGCAGCTCTTCAGCTGGGCAGAAACTTACTGTTATGAAGAACTTTGGTTATAAAAAACCCCAACCAACTAGTGTCACCTCATTTTTCATCTCAGCTTCTGCACTGGCTCATTGGGTAGCAGACACCAGCTCTGGTCCGTCAGACTTATTGATGACCTCTGAGCACTGTGAAAACTGAGCACGTATTCCTTCCCTGTTTTGTATCTCTTAATCAACTACTAATTTATTTCTGCCTCCTGTGGCTTTCTCAAGAACCTTTGGTGAGGGACCGACGTGTGGAAACAAACTCTACAACTCGGAGAGAGTTATAAAGCAGGTATGTTTCTTCCGGCTGGGGTGCAAGGGGATTTCTCCACAAAGCTTGCACACTGTCTCGGCAAGTAGCCAAATATTTATTACACTAAAACATACATATTCATAGGGTTACACAATACAAACATGCCTATGCATAAGTCAGGTGGGGTTAGTTCAAAAGGTTAGTGTCAGCAGTTTATGTTATCTTTGCACCTGCGCATTGCCTCTTGGTAGTTGTCTTCAGGGGTCTTCTGGAGGAAGGCCCACAGTCTTCCTCATCATGTAATTTCCACCTTTTGAATGGAATGCCGAGCTGGCAGGGCCCCAACTCACAGTGCCAGTCTCCACCAGATAGTTGCTCTCCCAAAGACAACTGAGTCTTCAAGACGTTCGTGTTATCTCTGTGCTTTGTAACTCAAGGTTGACTGTTACCTTCTTACCATACTAGTGTGGTGGTTTAGCCCCTGCCGGGGTCTGAGACCACGAGGCCGCTACCCCTCCCCCACAAAGGGAGTGAAAATACAAAGCCCCAAGACTGAAATAAGGAAAGGTTTAATACAACAGTGCAATAGCAACACAACAAACCACAACAATAACAATAACAGTAATAGTGATAGCAATGAACAGAGCAAAATAGCTACCAAATACAGCAGTGGGAAGCACGATGTACAAAAGAGTGCACCGCGCTCCCGTGCCAGGAAAAAATGTGACCTGCCAGGATGTGACGTCCGCATGGTATCTGAATAACCCGTCTAGAGCTCCCCCCCACTGCTGGGGAAACTTAACCCTATCCTGGTTAAACCAGGACAACTAGCTAATCCCCTAACTGTCTGCTAGGCTACGCTGAATCTACAGAACAGTCTGGGCAAGCAGGATTCTTAAGCAACATTCAGAAGTCATCATATGTTGCTATAAGTAAATAATTTGCAAGGAAAGTGATCATTTCTCTGTATCAGACCTTGTCAAATAACTTTTGGAAATCCAAATAGACCAATCAAATCTCCTTTATTCAAATGCTTGCTGAATCTTTCAAAGAGGTTCTGTGGTTTTGAGACATGGCTTCCCTTTAGAGAAGCCACATTGATCCTTCCCCAGGCTATCATATGTATCCATATATCCACAGATCCTATTCTTAGAGTTTTTAATGACTTCAGTAATACAAAGTGAGCATACAGTCCTCCACTTCTCCAGATGTCTCTCTGAACTGTTTTTTAGAATTGTTGTCCCATTTGTTTCTTTCTATTCTGAAAAGGCTGAGTAGTGTACAAGAGGTTACATATCACCTTAATTTGAGCTGTTTCATCCATGAGTTCAAGGTAACCCGTTAAGTGAGTCTCAACCAGTGCCCATAATGTGCTATCGGTCATTTTATCTTTTTGTTCCATAACCTCTTCTGTCTCTTTTCTCTGTCTTCATTTTGGGAGGTTTGAGGACTTTTTTCCATTTATCTTTTGAATAAAGAAATGTTCTACAATTGGTAAAACTTCAGTTTGTTCAACATCAGATTTATCACAGGCAGTTCAGTAGGCACAAACTCTTTGCAGAATTAAAATTTTGTAATCGCAGTGCAGCTGCTCTTCACTGTATTATGGCCATTCTGTGCTGCAGAATTCTGTAGAGATTGCCTTCAACACAGAATATTTTTAGTTCAATGAAAAATGGGTAAGAGTTTGCTCTCCTGCCTCTTGAGGCAAATGCCTGTAAATAGTAGATCTGAGGGAAGAGTGAAGCAAAAGCAGATGACTGCTGTTTGTGAGATTTGATCCTACATCTTCCTTTTACTGTACAGTTTGGGCAAGGTGAAGTTCTTCACGTATTTTTACTGGTTTTTATGTCTGTCCACATGGCATTAGCTACTTTAAGTCCAGCCAAGGAGAAATCTGTATGACTAAAGATAAGCAAAAATGTTGTGAAATTATTCTACATCCCCATGCTGTGACTGATCAGTTCATCTGTCTTTTTGATGAACTGTGCAAGGGGCAGAACAGTTAGGGAAGTTGAGGGATAGAAGTTGAATTCCTAGAAAATAGACAGATTGAAAAAATTTATTTGCTGTTATAGGCATAGTTTTTGGTATAGAAATGGTGAATGAAGATTACAAGTCTTACAATCATTTATTGTATAGTGTCAAGCTTCATGGAGGGTTCTACCTTGAAGGGGGAGTCATGTTGGGAATTGCCCTGCCATGTATTTAAAGTGAGATAGTGGTATGCCATCCTGGCAATGATTTAAATTCAAACTGCAATGCAAAATACATGTTTTAAGAGTACCTTTCTTTCATATGATTCTCACGTGCCAGATTCTCTACCAAAGCTGTTTAAACTAGTCTTGAAAGAATAACATGAAGTATCAAAATTATTAGTTGGCCATGCAGACTTTTGCCTCTGCATTTCTTAGGACTTGACTCTGACAGGATTGGGATGATTAATATGATAGCTGTTCATTGATTTTTGTTCCTCCCCTCCCCAAGTATAAACCGAATCTACCACTGCAACCGTTATTTTCTGACTTCTAAGTCTGAAGAGTTGTGGATAGGGAAGTACTCCTTCATCGACATGGAGAGTGCTCTTCAGGTCAAACTGTCATTACAATAATTATGAAACAAAGCTGATTTGTTTTACATTTAAAATACATTTAAGATAAAAATTGGTTTATTTTAAATGACAAAAGGGAACCTTTTATTATAAAACACCTTTTTTGGTTTGTATTTAAGAAATTTTGCCCCTAATACATGTGCAAAGTTTGGTACACAGCAAAATTAACATAAAATATGCTTTCACATAACAAACTGTCCTAAGATTTCCTGAAGTTCAGCTTTAAAAACTGGCTTCAGACTGTTTTTTTCCTTTCTCACCATCAGTCAGTGAGGTAAAATGTTAGCTTGAAACCTGTCTTCATTTCATTCAAATGATTGCTTGGGTAGGCACAGTTGTTCTCGTTAAAAGCAAATACTTAAGCGGGATTAGAGTGCTTGGAAAACAAGACTTTTCTTGTCTGCCTGCTAGTCTACAGTAAGTTCATTGCTCACCACTTCAGCAAGTAAGAACTTTTTTGCACCATCTGCATGTTTAAAGGATGATGATTCTTTCTGTGAATTGATTGGTTCTATCCTTCTTCCTCCTACTTAGCAGATTTCTTGTAGAGGAAGGGTGGTTGTTTCTGTTACAGAGCACCATGCAAGGTACTTGGGAAGCTCAAACAATGATGATTCTGAAAACTGTTTGGAGATCTGGCATGTACCCTCAGCATTTCAAAGTGCAAAGGTAGTTTCAACTGAAGATGCACAACAAGGCTCCCACTGATAATTTTTGGGAAGTCAAAATGCATATAAATTGCTGTGAAGCTCTCATTGTTCTACCTTTGGCAAAGGAAAGGCACAGAGGTATCACCCTCCTGGAGCCTCTAAACAGCTGCATGGATATCTACTATTCACTGAAGTTCTTCCTGTTATTTGCCACCACAAGAGCTACCTTCTCAAGCTAAATTAAACCAGTCATAGATGCGCCCATATATACAGCAGTCATACCTTAGAGATAGAAAATTGCGTGTATGAGCCCACACAAGGATTTATTGTTGGTCTTTTTTTTTTTTTCTTTTCAGTATGGTTTGAGTGTCTGTTGGTTTTGTTTGTGGTAACGGTGGTGGTTTTGAAGTAAGCAAATATATGATGTCATTTGTATGGCACTAACTGACATTAGATCTTCAGTTTACCTTTAGTACTGACCATTCATTGGGGGTTTTGAATGTAAAAACATAAAGTAAGTCAAAGGAAAAGATGGTTAGTGAAGACCCTGGAAGAAAGTAGGATTTTTTTTTTTTTTTTTTTTTTTTTTTTTTAAAATATGCCAGTCTTGCTTTAAGCTCAGAGTTGGATCAAAGTTCGGAGATCCAAAATCTTGTCTAGCTAATTATGAAGTGCCTCGGGAACGTGCTTAGCTTCTCAAACTATACAGACCCCGGCTGTTATCATTAGAAAGAATTAAATACTAATTCATCCTGCTGGTGTTGCACACCTCTTTGACAAATAGATGGATCGCCTTCTGAAAATGCCTCCATTAACTCTAGAGGATGCTTTGACAGCAGGATTAAACTAAATGCTTTTGCACAGCTGACATTAAGAGATTCATATCTAAAGAAATTGTGCAGCACCTTTGCAAGAGCTTTGCTGTAAACTGTTTCATGCTAGATGAGTTCTATCTGCATGGCTATGGTGGGTATGTGAATGCGGTTTTATGCATTCAAGAATATCAATAAAGCGCGTCAGGCCAACTTACCTGGCTTGTCATCGCAATTTGAATAATATTATACATAATAGGATAAAAGATCTTAGCTATTAGAGTTGAAAACTAAGCATTGTCACCAAATTATTGAATAACAGAATTCGTAATGTTCTGGATGTAAATTGTGTGGACTGTCTTGCCAGCAGACAGATGGAATTCTGTTTATAGAATGATGTATCATTTAAATCTGACTGGAAGAGTCTTTCACTGGATCTGTTTTTAATGAGCTGTTTAGTTCTTTAATTATTTTTAATTAAATACAAGTTTTGTTGGTTTTTTTTAAAATACATCAAAAAAACATTGTCTGAAGTAAGGGAGGAGGTGGGAGAGCTGCGTTAATAAAGCAGTTAAGCATGGGTGAAGTTGAACATCTAATCACTGCAGGTGATTACACTTCTTATAGAGTTTCTTAGGATCATCGTCTGAAACCTGAATTAGAAAATATAAAAGATGTATGTGTTTTACCCACTATTTTCTTATGGCAGATCTGCAGTTAAATATATCTACATCCAAACAGCACCCTGAAACATAACTGAAGCTTGGAAATTTGGCTAACTTCACGTTTGCAAAACTGTCTTTTTTACAGACTTGAATTCAAGAATGTGTGTGGAGTATGTCACAGCTTTGTTTATTCTAAATCACTTGATTTGATAAGAATCAAATAGTTTCTCAGTCTTCATGCTCATTTCTACAGGCAAAAATGTATTATCTTGAAAGTATCTTTCTGCATATCACTAATAGTGATTTCATTCCATCTTTTCAAATATCTTGGGGAAGGAACTTTCAGAAAACAGTAGACCATCAGGAATATAGGCACATATGGAATGTGCGCGCGCGCACACACACACACACACACACAAATACACACCCCTACTTTTTTTTTGTTGTTATTCCATTAACTTTCAAAATGATGAGTGAATTTTCAGTCTTGTCAGAAAACATTTTTAATCCCTTTTGCAAAATGTATTCGTTTTAGTTGTGATTTTGTTATCATACCTATAGATCCTTACAGACATGACTCCTTATAATTGCTCTGCACAATCTCTAAAGATTTGAAAGTACACAACAACTGGTGGCAAGGAGTAGGACAAGTCATTGGCTTAACTTGCAGTGAGGATGATTTAGATGAGCTATTGGGAAAGTGCAGGATAGATTTAATGAGGTGGTCCAGGAATGCAGTTGGCACATCTCTGTTGAGTGGTCTACACCAATGGGTCTCTCAGATGCTCATCTCTTCTTCCTCTCTACTGCCTCACACCCCACAGCCTCTGTGTCCTCAGCCAGTTCCCTAATACTTGGATTCCTCCCCATGCATGCTTCTGCTTGCCTTTATTGCTGCTCTCTGTCTCTTCCCTTCAGCAAGATGTTCAGAAGCCCTGGGGGACTGAGGAATCAGGGGCCCAGGCAGAAGCTGCTTCTGCCTCTTTTCAGGTCTGCTTTCCGTGACCCTGCAGCAGAGCTGGCCCCAAAGAGTGCTGATTGTTTTGTCTTCTGCTTTGAAGACCATCCAGGATGGTGATGTGCCTGGCCTCTTGGGAATGATTGAGTTTGATGTCTGTTTCAGGGAGCTGAAGTGAGGAATGAGAATATACCATGAGAAATGGTATATATACCACTACAAATCCAGAGACCCTTTTTTTGATTCTGGAAAGCACTTGTGAGTTTTGATAATTTTAGTTTTCATTGAGGCTACAGTAGCTGCACAGGTGCATGGATAAACTTCTTGCAATCTGTTTTGTGTAACTAAAATTTGGCTAATGTCGTGTATGAAAGGATCCTCTGCTCTGTTTAACAAGCTTCACAAGGTGGCTTTTAATGAGGTAGTCACTGGAGAGTTTCCATGGTCTAGTGATGTTTTGCCTAGGTTGGCAAAGAGAGATACTATTATTGCCTCTGTCAGCACCAATCTGTGTGTTTAGCGGCTGCAGATGCCTGAGTGCTTCATATGCATGCGTGCATTAAGATACATGTATCAATTTTTTGTGTATATAACATGTATTTAGTTTTCAAAAAAAAATAATTGCATTGATCAGCCAAGGCTGAGACTTTTTCAAGACCGTTGAGTAAATCAGGGGACTTAAAGGTAGTGAAAGTCCTCATGTAGTTAATTCTCATACTGACAAAAAAGCAGCAGCTTGGGATAGAATGGTGGAGGCCAAATCTCTTATGCTGAAACTGAACCTTGGAAGGTGGCTTGATAAAAATCCAAGCTTTAAACCCTGTTTCTTGTAGAACTCAAAGAGCTTGTTTCCCCAGAAAGCTAGTAGAACCTCTACCAGCAACCATGTGTCCCCCATTTTTAATTTTTTTAAACTACTGGCTAACACTCCTAAAGTCTTAGGGGAACATTCTTGCCACCTAACACTGAGACACTTTCACAGCCCTTTAGCTGTGTTCCAAACCAAAGAATTAACATTTGCAAGGCATTATTTTTTTTTCTCACCCAATTAGCAAATAAACTCTCCTATGTCAAATGCAAGTTATTTATGTCTCATTATGACAACCCAGAAGGTTTCCAGTCTGTTCCCTGCCTGCTTCTTGAAGTTCCATTACCAAGGACTTTTATCAACTGTGATTGTGCATTCCCGGTGTCATCATGTGACCCAGTCTGTGTAAAATACAGTTTCTGAATATTGTGCAATTGTCACAAAGTGGAAGAAATCAATTTCTTTAAGCTATCTTATCCTTTCCCTTCATCTGGTGTGCTACAAGAATAGCTCACATGGTAAAAAAGACTACAATAAGTTCTTGATTCACTTTTGTGCTATTTGTGTCAGTTTGAATAGAACCTTTTGAGTGAAACTGGGCATGTTCTGTGGTAAAATATTGAAAGTCTGATACATCAGGGATGCTCCATGCTATTGTATTGCTATGGCTGGAAGAGGTATTTAATTTTGTACTTAGGTGTGGTAATTCTCCCTGAAGTACTTCAGGACCATAAGATTGTTTATTCTTAAGGTAAGTTGCAGTGTGATATTTGAGATGGTGTTCATACAGGGCTTGTAGCGAAATCTGCATGATATTTATAGGTAGTTCTGAAATGCATAGGCCATTTCTCTAGTTTTTTATGCTATTATCTGGATTTCCTCCTAGCATTTGTGCTCCATTGTTCAAGGAGAGTATTTCAGATGTTTCCATAAGGTACTGCTTTGTATGATTGCTGTCTCTAAGGTGGTGTTTGCATAGACTCAGATCTTTTTGTCATTGTCCCTTAGCTCTTGCATAGACATTTTCTGTGAGTTGCTAATGTCTATAGATACTTATGAACAAAAGCTGAAGTGATGAACTATATCCTCAGACATGCATACAGGTCTGTTTGGAGGCAGGGTTTTTACAGAAGAAAAAGCACCTGGATTTCATCAAATGGAAATCATAATTGACTGTATTGGAGCTACACTATCTCACATGAATTGAGGACTATGTTTTTTGCTGGTCAGTTCACTCTTCTGTGCTGTGACTTCTGTGGCTCACCAGGTTGCTTATACAAGAGCTGAAAGTGTGCCAGTGACCACAGCTAAGCTCTGTTCTTTAAAAACACAAGTAACTGCCTTCAGCTCTTCAGCTGGGCCTAACTTTAGACTGGAAGGAAAGACATTCTTTTTACTTTTATTTAAGTCTTTAATTTCCTTTTCAGAATGAACTTCTGACACCATTAATAAATGATGTGTAGCAGTCTTCTTTGGTACCCTTACCAAATGCTTGCGTGGAAAGAAGGAAAAGCATGTTGCTCTATGCCTGAAAGACTAACAAATCCTGTTTCTAAAGAACAGGGAATAATGGAAGATGCTCCAGAGTGGCAAGACCAACTCAAAGTACACTAGCATACAGTATCAAGTGGCTCCTCATACTAGCAGTAGTTTTCAGGAAACTGCTGAGACTAAGGTAGACTTCTCTCTAAATATAAAATAACAGAAAATCAGTTCAGCTGTCTCTGATTTGCCAAGATTCACCTCTGTGTTGAAGAGGTCATGTGGGTGCAAAGAGACTAATCGTGTGATGTAGCTCCATCTGGAGAACAAAGGTTTACTTTGGCTCAGGAAGGTATTTGTGTCTTTTAAAGTTAGTTAGTTGGGGAGGCTTCCTAAGTAGTTTCTCTAGTTTGTCAAGATCAGTTATAATTCTTGTGTGCTCTCTAGTGTGCATTCCCAGCTTTGTATTGTCCATGTTAAAACACACATGTTTTTATCCTGGTAGGTAAACCACTTATAATCTGTCCATTAATGACTTACTTTATTTAGGTAATTCATTAAAACACTAAGCAGCATCACACAGGAACAGAGACAGGACTGATGACACATCTGTCCACTTGAACAAATTGTAAGAATTTTTAACTATCAAACCATTTATAACTATTATTTCAATGTGTTTATCCAGTGTTTCACTGACCCTATAGCATTTTCTCCTAGACTGCCTCCCTGTATTATTTCTGAGAAGGTCGTGCGAGACAATGTCGTAAGCTGCATGGAAGTGTGTGACATCTGCTGCCTCTACCAGTAATGAGGCCTATTATAGTGTAGGAGAAAATTTTCAGTTTGATAATGATTTGCTCTTGAAAAATGGAAGCTGGTTGCCGGGCATCTCCTCCTCATTGTCTGGTGCTGACAAATAGTTTTCCTAATTTCTTTTCCCCCTGGTATTTCTCCAGGGTGTGAAGCTGTCTGGACTCTGTTTTCCTCTCATATTTTTTCTTTTAGAGTCAGTGACAGTTTCTTCTAGTCTTCTACTTCCTTACATATTTCCTCTGAGTTATCAAATATTATCACCTGTGGCTTTGAAATTTCTTCAGATCACTCTTTTAATAGTCTGAGATAAAACTTATGATGGCCAGCAAATTCAATAACATGTAATTTATCTAGGTACTCTGCTATGTTCTATCCCCAGTCTTAAGTTGTTACAAAGCTGTTAGGATACTTCTGCTCACCTGAACAAAGCTGACCCTTTAGTGGAAGAAAGGCATTAAACTTGTGCCTTGTAGAGGTTTTATGGTTTGTTTGTTTTGTTTTGTTTTTTCCCTCTGGACCAAGTAGCTGACCAATGCTGCTTTCAGTTTCCTCGTAACTCCCCCTTGCCTTTGATACAACTCTCACTGTTTGCCCTTGTTTTTCAGATTGGTTGTGCAAGCCCTTGTTTTCTTTTGCAATCATCTTTAGTAATATGACCTGTTTTACTTTGAGGGGGTGGGATGGGTGGTTGTTGTTTGTTTTGATTTTTTTTTTTTTTTTCTGTTCTGCTTTTTCTTCGTTGTGGTTGAGGAAGGGCGCAATTTGCCATGTTGGTCTTTTGTTATACTTTCCCATCCCTGTGCTCCGTTGGCATAGTTTGCACTGCTGCTTGTAGCTGTGTTTACAGTCAACTGTCCTAAATGCTCTTTTGCCTTACGTTTGCCTGCCTGAGTTCTAACTTACTGGTTCTGAGTTTGACTTCAGAACAGGAAACCCAATTCAGCTTGTTATCTATTACAGCCTGTACCCTCTGAATACGTATTTGTTTTCTGGTGATTTTTCAAAACCATATCGTATTCAGCAGTGAACAAACGTAGGTTATAGACAAACTGCTCTGTTTTCGTATTTTCTTTCCTTTTTCATTTTATTTATTTGTTTACGCTCCTCTTCCTTGAAGCCACATGCTTAACCTCTTTGGTATAGCATTCATATCTGAAACATTTCATATAGTAGTATTTAAGTCACATAGCAGTCAGTTTTTATAGTTAAGTGATTTGAGATATCATTCATATTTATCATTCTCAAGGGACAAATGTGGAGATTTGCCTCCATTCCTAAGCAGTCTGTTAGAAATTATGCTAGGTATCTTGTTTACCTACACTCATTCAGATGAGTTTTCTAAATAGATTCAGAGAACTAGTTTCTGTGAAAAGAAACTTAGATTGCATAGTGACTATATATGAACATAAAAAGGTAAAACACATTGTTAGTATCTTTTGCATAGAGTGTGCTGTCAGTTTTGTTCAATCTTAACAGCCTTATGTTCCTTTTTCACAAGATACTGGGTGCAGTTGTACTCCTTGTCTGAAAGGGGGGATGCACAGAGGTAATATATTTCTTTGGGCCTGTTAAGAAAGTAATTTGGTAAACAGTATAGAGTAATAATTTTCATTTCACAGGAAAGAATTCCAGGTCCTGTGAGATGTTACAAATGCTTAATAATTCACATAACCATTTGTGCTTGATGTTTCATCTGTGGCAGGCTGAAACCTAAGAGCGAAATGGTGATAGTATCTACACCTAGATATCTACTATAGAAGAAAACACAAAAACTTGTAAAGTCTGAGTAGTCATAGCATTAGTAACGTAAAATTTTTCATTTTACCAGATGCTTCTGAATACTAGATTTTTGGTTCCTTATAAAACAGACAGTGTGTACTTCTGATCTTTCTAAAAATATATTTAACTTCTGCTCATTTATGTAGGTCAAAATCTGTCCATTTCAAGGTCTGGGAATCTTTTATGAGTAGGCACTTCTAATTGGCTGTCATGTTATAAAAGCCAAATTCACACTTTTTAGATGAGGCACAACTATACCACTGCTGTTTTACAGTAATGATTGTTATTATGAGTTCGGATGCACATTTACCATGTCCTTCAGAATATTCTTCAGTAATTTTGATTAAAAACTTGCTTACAGAATCATTGAATTGTTTTGGTTGGAAAAGACCTTTAACGTCTTTTTTAAGGCCTTAATTTATGAATTGCTGTCTTTTTTTTTTTTTCCCTAGAGATTTGGAGGAGGGAAACAATTAAAAAAAAAAAAAGTTCTAACAAATTGGAAATTGACAAAAATACTATTCTCTTTGGCAACAACTTAATATCTTGATTGCATTTCTAGAGGTAGGGAAAATTATGGGAGGTGAAAAGGCTTGCTCTCCTAAAAAGCATTATCCTTCAAAATATGATTTAATCCTTTTATGAGGGTTATGTTAGAAGCTTCTAATTTGGTTTAAGGTGGTGTTTCTGCCCTACACTGTGAATATGAGATTTAAGTTTCTTCAACTTTTAACACAGCTTTTTCTGAGTCATTCTAATTCCGTGAACATAGAAACAAACTTTACTGTCTGTAATTCAGAGAAAGTTAGCATTTATTGAGCTCTTTCTGCTCTAAATATTAAGAAAGAAAAAAAAAGTGGTTTTGTAAGAAATCTAGATAAGAGAAAAAATTCTTAACAAAGAAACCAGAAATGGAGGGCTGTATTACCTTCAGTTTTTAAGGAAAGAGACATTTCTGGAGGAACACTGTGCAATATGTGTACAGGTGATCCTAAAGTGGTGCCACAGCAGTGCAAGTGCTATGACATCTACAGAGTTTACTTTTACATTCTGAAGTTGCTAATGCAGTGGTGACTAGTCCTACAATACCATTATGTCATTAGCATCTGAACATTAAGGACAAAGTTTTCCAATTTATATCACTGCTTTACAATAGCTATGTTTTGTTCACAGCAAATGCTATACAAAAGAAGAGCATGTTGACAAGTTCAGTGTAGATTTATTGGTTGATATGTTTCAGGCATTCAGGTTCCACCAAAAATTAATCCATTATAAGCTTCTGCTTATACTTACTTTTAAGCGTTGATTCTTTGTCATGTGGATAATGGTGTGTGACTGCAATATCCATGCACATTCCAAAGTAACCTTTCTTTCTGAAAGGCGCTGCTGAACCCTTTAATTATATCAACTTTTACCTTCAGAAATAACTGGCTATAGGTGATATAAAATAAACCCTAAGTGGTTCATAATAGTAGGCTTTAATTTTATTTGTACTGTGGAGATCTGAGTAACTATCTGTCTAAATCTGTTTTCGAACAGTGACTTCATACTGAGTAAACTTATTGTTTAGTTTCAGTTGAAATTTCATGAGCTGGTATGGTGTATTGTGAGCTAACTTCACTCAAACCTCTGTGTGCTTGTGTTCTTTTATCAAGAAATTAACTTCTTTAGTTAGGAATGCAAGTAAGTAAATAATGGCAGCTATGACAAGCTGTGAAAGTTGCTTTCTCCTCTTTCCCATTACCTGGTCTGTAGTGGCTGTTGCTGTGATGCAGCTGTCAAGCAAGCATGGAATAAATTTTGTGTAAAGCTAGCATCTGTTGTGGAGTCTTCCATTGGCCTATATACAAGTAGAAGCTACTAGTCCAACAGCAGTTCACCTGAGATGAGAGAAAGGTATGATATGCAGTGGAAAACATTTAGGAATGCTGATAACAACACATTAGGTTTTTCATATGGTTTTATAAAAGTATAGCATGAAGAAAATGAGATGCACATTTTAAACATTTCAGTAAAATAGATAGAGAAGTGAAAGAGTCTGTTCATTCAAATTATAAATAAAACTTCAGAGTAGTCACCAGGTGGCTATCCACTTTTGTTGACATGAAGAGCAGACAGCTGCACAATCAAGATTACCTTAAAAGATTTATCAGGAGCACATATTCTGAAATATACAGATATTTCTATTGAATAGTGTTTGAAATAAATCTGTCACTTCAAGCAACAAAATTCTCTGCAACTCCAACAGTCCACTCAGTGAGGGTCTGATAATTCTTTAATATTAAAGCACGGAAAAAGGCAAATACAAATGCTTGAGAAAGTACAGACAGCAAATAGGTAAGTGAGTTAGTACATTTCAAACATCTGCTCTCAGAATACATTTATGTCTTTGGCCTGTTACACTGAATATATTTTTAGTAAGATTTTAAGTGCCCTCAGTTTGTACTTTCCTCATAATGTCTTGAAATGCTGACTGAGGTCCTAAAAATGCATGGAGCAGAGTAACCCCCAGATGGCAAAGGATTAATTAGGAATATGCTCAGAGCCTAAAGCTGTTCATGTTCATGCTGTCAGAGTTGTCCAACTGTACTTTCAAAGAAATTTTGAACTTAGCCTGAAAAGGAGTGGATAAATACAGGAAAAATACAAGAGTTTCTGAGGCTCTGGATGTCCCAGCGGTACCAAGAAAACATTGTAGAAAATGCATCTCTTCTTTTTTTTCTGATTAGTTGTATGGCTGTCATGGAACTTTTCCTAAATTAAGCTTTGGAGTAGACTCAAAAATATTTTTCTTCAAAATAGTTGTGGGGTTTTTTTTCCCTTCCTTTAAAACCCATTTTATTTATTAGAAGTTTATCTGCTCTAAATTTGCAACAAAAGGAAAAGCTTTCAGATTGATTATAGTTGTAAAAATTACTGGTTTGCTGTGAACCAGTACTATTTACTTGAGGAAATTATGGAGATTTGGGAGACTTAAATGACAAAATAAGCTTATTTTTAAGAGTGAAAGGCTTTGCAGATAGGAGAGTAGTATAAAAATAGAAACCTGCAAAAAGAGAACAGAATGATGCAGTTCTGCTCAGAAAAGCAATTCTGTGAATAGCACTGTAGAGTTTGTATAGACAGATAAAAATTCTTTCTGAATTTTGTTGAGTCCCGGATTAAATATTCGGATTTTTATAAAAAAGATTTTTTTTTTCTACTCTTCTAATAGTGCTTGACCAGTAATAATGATTCTTCAGTCTGAACTGAAGCCTCAACTTGTGAAGGCACTTGAGAACTGAAGTCAGTGGTATTACTCTTATGATTAAAATTAAGCATGGGTTTAAAAGCTGTGATAGGTCAGGGTCATATAACACAGTGCAGCTGAGGATGTTCAGATAAAATAGTATGAGCTCACTCGCCCTTCTGTTCACTCTTGCATTGCAGAGGAAACGTAAAAATCTGCCATGCTTTCTCTGACCTGATGAAACAAGCACATTTCCAACATCAGCACCAGGGTACGTTGAGTAAAATGATTCTTCGCAAGATAAGTGGCCACAGTTGTCTGCTGTACATTTAATTTTAGTCTGTAAGGACTGCAATGATTAGTAAAATGTAGTGATTTAAGTCTGTCTTTCATAACGGTATAATGCAGCATGGGAACTTGCATTTTACTGACGGCAGATGCAACTCATGTGACTTGAGTATGACTCCTACAGATTACAGTGCTGCTGAAGCAACTGCTAATGTAGTCATCTGATCAGACAGTAAAGTTGGTAGATTCTAGGCCTCTGCTGTGGGAAAAGGTACTTTCATGTAGCATAAAGCACACTTTATTTCAGAAGCTAGTTATTTTTAATTTGTAAACAGTTTTGCCTGGGTATCTTTTAAATACATGTAATTTGGAGTTGTTCACCACAATTTGTGATTTTGCTGACTTGAAATTTAACTGCTTCTATGCATGATTTTTTCCTAAGAAGAAGGATAATTTCAATGATTTATGAACTCAAATCCAAGATCTTTAAATAGGCAGGAAAATTAAAAAGTCAGAGTAACTGCAGATGTGTCTTCTGTCAGTAACTGACAGAACAGCAGTTATTTTGGAAAGCTGTATGGAGGAGGGGTGGAGGCTGAGTAGCAGTGGAGGTCCAGGAAATGTGTGATCTGAACTACAGCAGCATTTATATACCTGTCATTCAGAAACTTTATAACTCTACCAAATTTGGATATGGGATCAAAACCAACTGCGGAGGTTGCCTGTGTTTTTCTTTCAATAAAAGGGGAGTGAGTAAGAAGTGTTGATAAGTCTTTCCTAATTGAAGTTATGCAAAATCAGTGTGGCGTTTTTAGAAGTAAGGCTCCCTTCCATAAAAAGCAATGTCAGCAAATTATATTTGAACCAGAGGGTGAGATTAATTTTAGCTATTTCTACAGCATTGTGTGTTTATGTAACAGTGTATATGCATTAATGTAGCAGATCTGAAAGAGCTGTGTTCTGGACTCTCCACATGCTTTTCCCAAGGGCATTGTTTTGAGCATAATGAAATTAGTGTAATCTGAAGAAATAGAGATAGTAAATAATTACAGCTCTGTAAAGCCCAGGTCAGTAGTTGCTTATCTGCAGCATCATTTTATAAGCCAGGTATTACCATTATCAGAATAAACCAGAATTGTCATTAAAATATACATTCATCACAGTCTTCACAAACTTCACTTACATCAATAAGAATTCCTCATCCAGAGTCAAAATAATATCATCACAACACCGACAAAGGTGGATAATTTACACACACAGCACCCTTCATCCTTTTTACAACATCATTCCTAATTACAACATTCCTACAACATTCATCCTAATTACAACAAAAATTGTAGAAATTATAACCAGTTCCTGGTTGTAAACAGCATTTACCCTGGAAAATTTTTTTTCTTACTATGTAGTGCAGTGTCATTGAGTAAGAACAGCTGCTTTGAAACAGGACAGCATCAGGGCACCCATATGTTATTACTGACGTGTCTAATCTACCAGCCAGAAAAGTGAGGACAGAGATAAATGATTTCTGTTTGACGTCACCGCTTCGTTAGGGCAGACCTCCTGCTGTCACCGCCCACGGCGCGCGGATGGGTGACGCTGACCAGGGTGCTGAGCGCGGAGAGCGGCGGCAGCCCCGTGCCGCCGGCGGCAGAGCTGGCGGGAGTAGGGCGTGGAGAATGTGGGACCTTGGTGCTGGAGCAGAAGAAGCCACAGCTCGTGCTAGAGGATAAAGAGGAAAGGGACAGGTGTCTCTAAAAGAGAAACTGAGAAAATAGATTGCCACATGGTTCCATTACTTTCTTTTCCTTGTAAGGAAGAATGGCAGTACTATGCAGAAGAACTCAGAAAACTGAAAAATTTCTTAAACTTTCTGGGTAAATAACTTCCGTTGAATTTAAACACTCTTTTGACCAGGCATATTGCAGAATTTCTGTTATAATAATTTCAACTATGAGCTGCATGGCTGCTTATGGCAGAAACTGGTGGGAGTTGGAGGCTATAAGTAGTAGGAGAACAAGAGAAAGAGCAAAGAATTGCAGCTAGTCCATTTCTGAAACATGTCTAGGCCTGTGCTTGCTTTTAAGTGAGAGAACAATTTTTCTTCAGATTGCTCAAGTTAAGTAATAAAATGGCACACCTGAGCACTTCTCTTCCCTGTCATCCTAGAAACATTTGAAGTCTTATATGCTGACCTGATCTGTTTGTAAATCACAGTTTGCTTTATTCTTTGGGAACATTGTTGAGTGATAAGTATGTCAATGATAAGCATCATTTTTTCCCTTCAACAGAACAGAAATCCTTTCTACCAGTGTCTTCCCCTTTCCAAACGATTGAAACTTAAAACCGTTGAAAGATGGTTTTAAAACTTAATTTTCTGTATGCTGCTCAGCATTTGGAGAAGTCCTATCTCATTGCATCTGAACATGCTAGGTGAAAAAGACAGGTTTGAACACTTTGGAAGAACCTCATCTAGCAATGTGTCTGCATTTGCCAAGCCTGCACTTAATTTCTCCCACATGAACAAATTAGTATTCAACATTATTTTTTGATATCCACCTTTGCAGTCAGCCATCTGTGGTTGAAATCTTCCCTATTTTGAGCTGCTGCAAGTTGCTTTTTTGTTTATACTAGAAGATGTGCATGATCAAGGCATTCTGCTCATCTTGTGTTACTTTTGGTAATGTAGCTATTAACAAATACCTCCTTTATGAAATTAGAACACAGTTTATTTCAATAAGCAACAGTGAATTACTCATTTTCTTTGGTTAAAGTTTTGAGAAGCAGAAAAATCTTCATGATGTTGTCAAAAGAAAAATCAGTTGCAGAAAGCTGATTATTTTGTTAACCTTTCTACACTAGCTGGTTTTAATTTTGGTATTGATAGATCTAGTACAGTGTGAAGCCAGAAAGGACCCTTAGATCATCTAATGTTACCTCTGCCTAATCCAGACCCAGATTTTGAGCCCTCTATTGAAGGCAGACGTTATTTTGTGGCAGGGGAATTCTCATATTCCCTTACATGAACTAGCAAAACCCAGCTGATAGTATATGCTTCTGTGAGATACTTACTTGTCAGAGTTCTAGTCATCATTGTTTCACCAGTTCATCAGTTTCACCAGTGTTTGAAATGTGGGAAACACAGGTAGTAAGATCAGATTCTGTCCTCCTGGCTTTCACTAAGTGACGTTGCCAAGTCCTGTATTTCTATTGTAATGGTTAAAGCAAAAGACCAAAAAGGTGATCATATTACCCTTCTTTTTGGTCTGTTTTTGCTAGCTTGTTTTTACTTTTAAGAACCTTTGTTGCTCAGTCTTAGCTGGCAGGATGTCATCTTATGTTTCTGATTGCCATGTGATGCCAGACTTTGCCTGCTTGTTTGGCATCTAATCAGTTACCCTGGTGGTTTTCTATCTAAAATAAACTGATACCAAAAAAAAAAATTTAACATCTTTGTCAGTTCCTTTCCTGTGTGGCCAAATCGCTATTGCTCTGAGACTGGTCTCCAGTCATTTTATCATTCTTACTCGTGAGCTCTTCGTTGGTTTATGTTCTTATTCACCTTCTTGTATGTCATGGTGTTTTGCACTGAGGAGGTGTCAGTTCTGGGATGTCAGTATGAAAAACATAGACACTCAAAGCTGATGAAGAATAGAAATCATAGAAAAAGTGTTCCCTGTCTTACATCCCTTCTGATATTGGGTAACCTGGTGTCATCACATGGCAATCAGAAGGTGGTATCAGGCAAGCTACTTCACGTTGATCATGGCATGCTGATCCTGTCTGTGGTGAGGTTCAACAGCCTTACTGGTCATCACATCTTTACAGCATACCAGGTAGCAAAGCTGAGTGTTTTTACGTGTACAATACTGAACATGCTAGGTGGTACGTCAAGGTTTGCTGAGATCATTATGGTCTTACACAACATACTCTTACAAGCAGTACCTATGAGTAGTGTTACAGTCAGTGCATGCTAATGCCAGGGTATGTGCTGAGGTTATAGCAGTCACTTGTGCTGAAACATAGGTCTCCACAACCAAGGCTTATTCCTAAACTCTGTCTACACTCTGCTTGAAATCACTATGTCGTTATTACAGTGTCTTCTGCAGTGTCTCACTACACATTGGCTGGGTGACTTCAACCCCTGTGCAGTAGGGACTGTCAAAGTGTGTATATGCAGTATGTGTTCAAAAGCTTTTAACCATGGCAGTGTAAGGGACTATATATGTAGCAATAAAAATCATAGCAGCATAGAATGGTTTGAGTTGGTAGGGACCTTAAAGATCATCTAGTTCCAACCCCACTGCCATGGGCAGGGACACCTTCCACTAGACGAGGTTGCTCAAAGCCCCATCAAACCTGGCCTTCAACACTTCCAGGGAAGGGGCATACACAACCTCTCTGGGCAACCTGTTCCAGTGTCTCACCAGCCTCACAGTAAAAAATTTCTTCCTTATAGCTAATCTAAATCGACCCTCTTCCAGTTTAAAATGGTTACCCTTCATCCTATCGCTACACTCCCTGATAAAGAGTCCCTCCCCATCTTTCCTGTAGCCCCCTTTAAGTACTGGAAGACTGCTATAAGGTCTCCTTGGAGCCTTCTCTTCTCCAGGCTGAAAAACCCCAACTCTCTCAGCTTGTCCTCATAAGGGAGGTGCTCCAGCCCCCTGATCATCTTTGTGGTCTCCTCTGGACCTGCTTGAGCAGGACCACATCCTTATGTTGCGGGCCCCAGAGCTGGCCACAGTACTGCAAGTGGGGTCTCACAAAAGTGGAGCAGAGGGGAGAAAACCACCTCCTTCTACCTGCTGGTCATACTTCTCTTGATGCAGCCCAGGGTATGGTTGGCCTTCTGGGCTGTGAGTGCACGTTGCTGGCTCACAGTCAGCTTTCCATCCACTAATACCCCAAGTCCTCCTCCACAGGGCTGCTCTCAATCCACTCATCATCCAGCCTGTGTTTGTGCTTGGGATTGCCTTGACCCATATGCAGGACCTTGCACTTGGCCTTGTTGAACTTCATGAGGTTTGCATGGGCCCAGCTCTCAAGCCTGTCAAGGTCCCTCTGGATGGCATCCCTTCCCTCCAGTGTTGACCCCACCACACAGCTTGGTGTCGTCAGCAAACTTGCTGAGGGTGCACTCAATCCCACTGTCCATGTCTCCAGCAAAGATGTTAAACAGCCCTGGTCCCAACACTGACCCCTGAGGAATGCTGCTCATCACTGCTCTCTGCTTGGACATCAAGCAATTGACCACAACTCTTTGAGTGCAACCATCCAGTCAGTTCCTTACCCACTGAGTGGCCCGACCATCAAATCCATATCTCTCCCATTTAGATACAAGGATGTTGAGTGGGACTCTGCACAAGTCCAGGCAGATGACATCAGTTGCTCTTCCCTTATCACTAATGCTGTAACCCCATCAAAGGTGGCCACCAAATTCAACAGGCAGAATTTGCCCTTAGTGAAGCAATGTTGGCTGTCATCAATCACTTCCTTATTTTCCATGTGCCCTAGCATAGTTTCCAGGAGGACCTGCTCCATGATTTTAGCGGGCACAGAGGTGAGACTGACTGGCCTGTAGTTCCCTGGGTCCTCTTTATTTCGCTTTTTAAAAATGGGGGTTATGTTACCATTCAACTGGAACTTCACCAGACTGCCATGACTTCTGGATAGTGGCTTAGCCACTTCATCTGCCAGTTTCCTCAGGACCTGCAGATGCATCTCATCAGGTCCCATGGACTTATGCTCCTTCAGGTTTCTTAGATGGTCTCAAACCTGATCTTCTCTTACAGTGGGTGTTTTTTTATTCTCTCAGTCCCCATCTTTGCCTTCTGCGACTTGGACGATGTGGCTGGAGCCCTTGCTGCTGAAGACTGAGGCAAAAAAATCATTGAATATCTCAGCCTTCATATCCTGGGTAGCCAGGTCTCCCATTTCCTTCCAGAGAGGGCCCACATTTCCCTAGTCTTGCTTTTATCACTGATGTACCTGTAAAAGCTTTTTTTGTTGCCCTTGATGTCCCTGGCCAGATTTAATTCTGTCAGGGCTTTAACCTTCTTAACCTGATCCTTGGCTACCTGAACTGTTTCTCTGTACTTCTCCCAGGCTACCTGTCCTTTCTTCCACCCTCTGTAGGCTTCCTTTTTATGCTTGAGCTTGCCCAGGAGCTCCTTCAATCATCCATGCAGGCCTCCTGGTGTTCTTACCTGACTTCTTTGTCAGGGTGCATCACTCCTGAGCTTGGAGGAGGTGATCCTTGAGTATCAACCAGCTTTCTTGGGCCCCTCTTCTCTCCAGGGCTTTATCCCCTGCTACCCTGCCAAGCAGATCCGTGAAGAGGCCAAAGTCTGCTCTCCTGAAGTCCAGGGTAGCGACCTTGCTGTGTCCCCTCTTCACTGCCCTAAGGATCTTGAACTGCATTTCATGGTCACTGCAGCCAAGGCTTCCCTTGAGCTTCACAATCCCCACCAGCCCCTCCTTGTGGGTGAGAACAAAGTCCAGCGTAGCACCTCTCCTTGTTGGCTCCTGTATCACTCAGAAAATGAGTCAATGAATTCTGGTAACATCCTGGATTGCTTATGCCCTGCTGTGTTGTGCCTCCAACAGGTACCAGGGTAGTTGAAGTCTGTGATGAGGACCAGGACTTGTGAATGTGAGGCTGCTCCCATCTGTCTATAGAGGGCCTCATCTGCTCAGGCTACCTGGTTGGGTGACCTGTAGCAGACCCCCGCTATAACATCTCCTGTCCCTGCCTTCCCCTTCAGCTCTAGATTGGCTCCTCATCCACCCCCAGGCAGGGCTTCATGCACTCCAGCTGGTCACTGACATAGAGGGCAACCCCCCCTCCTCATCTCCCCTGCCTGTCTTCCTGAAGATCCTGTGTCCTTCCATTCCAACACTCCACTCATAGGAGACATCCCACCACATCTCCATGATGCCAACAAGATTGTAGCCCTGCAGGCGCGAGCACGTCTCTACCTCCTCTTGTTTATTCCCCATGCTACACGTATTTGCATAGAGGCATTTAAGTTGGGCCCCCAGTGAAGCTGACTCTCTGGCTGGAATTCCTTTGTGCTGCTCTTGAGGTTCTTTCCTGCTGACCTGTGATCGCTCTCCAGGTTCTGGGCATCTATTGCTGGCACTGGCATCAAACTGGCAGGAGTGGGATAGATTGAGGTTCCCCTCCCTCAGCAGCTTTAGTTTAAAGCCCTCTTCACCAGCTTGGCAAGCTTATGACTGAATATGCTCTTCCCCTTCTCTGACAGGTGGACCCCACCAGCCCCCAGTAGAGCAGGTTTCTCAGAGTGAGTCCCATGGTCTAAATAACAACACTCTTGTTGTTTTTAGGGTTAGAATGTATGAAAAAATTATGTGTGTCACAGCCTTTGAGAGGACCCTCAGGACAGTAAGTGATGATAAAGGGAGGACAAACTCCACCATCCCAGCTTTTAGCATATTTGGCGAAAGAAATTTGAAAGAGGGGGTGCCAAATGAGAAGGAGCATTCCAGATTGGTTTCTCAGCTGTGCAATTCTTCCTTCTAACTTCACACACCATCTTGCATCTTAAATCCAATGTCGACTTGAGTGGGCTTGAGGTTAGAGACAAATTTTTCACATATTCTTCTTAACTGTTAATGAAAATATAGCAAGGCATTCTTACACAAACACTAACAATGTGAGATGGCTTTGAAGCTCTTCCTTGTCCACTGGAGTGCCTTACCTCTCTCCATTTTCACGTAGAGCTAACATTTTCAGAGCACTCACTGAAATAAAATCTGCT
Organism: Strix aluco; assembly: GCF_031877795.1. Classification (NCBI taxonomy): domain Eukaryota; kingdom Metazoa; phylum Chordata; class Aves; order Strigiformes; family Strigidae; genus Strix; species Strix aluco. The sequence goes on along the minus strand of NC_133971.1, from coordinate 52,745,700 downwards.
CTCTTTCTCTAATGTGTATCTGATTGCAATCATTGCTAATGTCCAAATGTTCGGTTTCATCTGGCAGCAGAAAAGTTGATTACTGTTTCCAGATCCAATATACTGGGCACTGCAAGGTTAAAAGCACCTTGTCTTCAGAAATATATTTCTGCATGTCAAACTAAGTCCCATTTTGCCTTTTCCTAGCAGTAAAAATGGGAAAATCATCCTAGAGGTGTGAAATCCTTAAAGTATCCATAGTATAAATACTAAATGGTTCTTGCTTTTGCATATGCAGATCATCCAGAGAGGAAATATCAAAGTATTGACAGAGAAATTTAATCTTCAGAGTTGTTTATGTCATTCTAAAACAGTTATTTACAGCACTTATGTGGCACAATCTATGTGATTTGAATATCTGTGTATTGGGATCTGAGCAAAAACTTCTATTTGCAATCTAGGGCAGCTGCCAAGAGGAGAAAAGAATTTGATTGTTACCATCATAGTTTAGGTTTGTTCCATTAATAATAGGGGGGCAGAAATATGTCCATGCCCCTATAAGACTTAGTGCGTGACTCTGAAATTGAGGTGACTCTACTCTTGATTATTAACACCTATCTAGGCACTCAAATAATTTTCATTCTTTCCATTTTAGGATATATATTGTTTCTTCTAATCTGTCTTCTGAGACTTGTTACCGCTAGGTTGACAGAACTATTTCTGTTGCCAGCGTATTTGTATTTGCATAACCCTGAAAGAAAATCTGAAGTTTGTTATTGGTTTGTATTACAATCCAAAGTATATCTGATTTGTTTATTTCCTCAGTGTTTTTGATTGTTTCTGTTTATGGTTATCTCTGTGTGTGCACATCTATAATAGATGAATCAGAAATAAAACAATAGAATGTCAACTATCTTACTTCTCAGTCAACCTGACTGGATAAAAATAGTCTTGAGGGAAAGTTAAGTTAAACCACATCCTGTTGGTGGGAAGTATCGTGATTCTCATTTTTGTGACTACCTGATGACATTATTTCCATAAAAGTTTCATTTTATGAAAATGAAGTTGATTTTTGACATGCTGTTGTCTTTTGTAGATTTTTTTTTTTTTTCCATGCAGGCTGCCATGGCAGTTTGGATCCTTGCAAAATATTGCTGTTTGCAGCTTTTGAAACTGCAGAACATTATAATTAACGCCACGGCTCCCTGTATTGTCTGGTTTTCTGCTGCATAAAACTATCAAGTTTTCCTATGGACGCATCTCTTTTTTTTCTAAATACTGCATTGCAGTTATGTGACCTGATGCAGTGTAGCTTGACACTTGGTAGACTTAAATGTACAATGAATTCATACAGTCTTAATCCTGGCCTTAAGTGTCTTCTGTGCCTTGAGTGGCTGCTGAGCAGAATCTGTCTGATGGCCAAAATATGTATTAACTTTCTGTTGCACATTTGTTTCCTGTTACTGTGTTAGAAGATGCTGGCAAAAAATGTATTGTCAGATCTACTCGTGATTAAAAAGTATAGCTAGATGTTTGAGAAAGAAAAAATAGAAGGATGTTTTGAACCTTTAAAAGTCCATATGTGATGCGAACTTTTTGAAGATTGATGTGCAAAACACACAAAAGCATTTAGCATCTCAAAAAATCAGTTATTAATTGTATTCTCTCCGTATACTATCAGTAGTCACTGATATATGTACAGTCACATATTGTCCATCTTTGTAAAACAGGTTTAGAGTGCTTTAAAGCTTTATGAGGTGGCTGAAAAGTAGATGGCTCAGAGAACTGGCAATGTGATATCAGTCCTCTTACCTTTAACTTCTTAATTAAATCTTGCCAAGCTGTGAGTGTTTGAAAGTGCTAACCAGCTGGTGCTTTTGGTTGCATATTCTTCTGCTTTTTCAGTCTGTTGTCCTCCATGAGAGCTAAACTTCAATGGAAAATATTAAATATATAAAAAATCAGGTTTGATGAATCAAAACTTCAGCTTAGATAAAGTTACTTAACTTCATTGACTTCAGTGAAGTGGTATCTGAGCCTCTGGCTTCAGAATGGCATGTTCTTACTCTTGGATCCCTATTAAAAAAGTGAACTCTTACTAAAAATTAATCTCAAAGCTTTACACAATCTAACCATTCCTTTGTTTCATTTGTGTTTCTCATGACGATGCACATCAACCAAAAATTTATCAAATTGTCAGTTATTGCCTACTCCCTAAATTTTAGGAAATTAATTAGAGGCATGCATCCTGTCTGTCTCAGAGGGTACCTGATTTGCTTCTTATTAAATGTGTTTGATAGTTTTGATAGAAATCTGATGGAAATTGATTTCTGATAATGCTAGTGAGCTGGACTTGACTTGAATTTAAGTGTAAGTAGGAGGAAGGCTGTGAATTTGCAAGAAGACCTATTTAAAAAGCAGATTTCTCCATTCAAACAGCCTCATAAAAGTTACTCCCTCCAAATTAGGAGCTCTGAAACTATCTCACAAAAGCTGTCTAGGGAGTTTCTCCTTAAAAGTCATTACCAGTCAAGAGCCTTTCTTAGCGGGTCTCCAAGCTAGAAGGTGATAAGAAAATACTAAGCAGAGAAAAGATTTTATAACATAACTTCACTTGCATCCAGAAAGTATTCACTCCTTTGGACCAGAGTTTAGTGGTTCTACTGAGACAAATAAAACAGACAAGAGTTTCATGAAGGTTAAGAATATGCTAACAACTGTGGATCACGCAATTGCAGAGTAGCTGAAGCTGGCAGGGACCTCTGAAGACCATCTAGTCCTACCCCTGTGCTCAAAGCAGGTGCAGCTACAGCAGGTTGCCCATGACTGTGTCCAGATGGCTTTTGAGTATCTTCAAGAATGCAAACTTCAGCAACCTCTCTAGGCAACCTGTCCTAGTGTTTGAGCAACTTCACAGTGATTTTCTTTTTTCTTACACTTAAATGGTATTTCCTGTATTTTGTGTTATATCAATTGCTTGTTGTCCTATAACTGGGAAAAACAGACAAGAGTCTTCTTTGCTACCCTATCCCCACCCTAATCACGTCTTCATATACATTGATGAGATCCCCCTGAGCCTTCTCTTCTCCATCTGAACAGTCCCAGCTCTCTTAGCGTCTGTATGTCAGATGGTCCAACCCCTAAATCATCTTCAGGGCTTGACTAAATCACCATTTTTGCTGGACTCACACCAGTAAGTTCATGTCTTCAGCATTTCAGCAGCATTTCAGATGTGTCTCACCAGTGCTGAAAAGAGAGGGCGTAACACCTCACTTGACCTGCTGGCAGTGGTCCTCCTAATGCAGCTCAGGATGCCTGGTCCCTCATGCCAATGACCCTCATCCCCAAAGCCTTGTTAAGCTTTGCATCTCCCCTAGCAGTATTGTTATTATTGGTTTGGGGGGTTTTTTTATGTTTATTTCTCACTCATACTTAAAGCAGTTCCCCTGCAGTTTAGCTAATCTACTGAACAGCTGACTGAATCTTTTACCTAGTAGTATGTTATAGTTGGTAGTTTTCTTGGGCAAGACATATTGTGCAAGAATGAGAGATTGTCACATCTAAGCAATTCAAGTGTGTAGAAATATGCTCTTTAAGAGAATTTTAAAATTTTGCAAATTTAGCTTGGAAGATGAAAAAAGACAAAAACATATTGAACCAGCAAATTAAAACAGTCCATATCTCTATTACAGAAAAGTGAGGTCAAAGAATATTAATTGTTAGTTATTACTGATTTAGGGAATAAGTCATGACTCCTTTGAGGGATGCATTATGGCAAGAGAATGTGATTGTTGCTGTTTGTTTTGTGTGGCTGGTAGTGCCACACGTATTTGTAAAATCCAAGGAGATGTTTTTCCCAAACAAAAGTTGTCTGTTGTAGCCACAGCTTTTACCTAGTAGTATAAGTGCACATGTGTTAGAGACTGAAAAACTCATCTGAAATAAAGTAGGAATGCTATGGATAATTGAAACTACAATGAGTGACCACATGGAAGAATGAAGAAACTACTCTACCAGCTGGCAAACCAAAACCAAGGAGGTATTAAAGCTGGTTCTGTCTTTCATTGTTTCGTGTTGTCAGTGGGAATATAGCAATGTTGCTTCCTAAGTGTCACTTAATCCAGTCACGAATGTTTCTTGCTTTCAAAGTAGGGACGTGACATGCCACTACCATTTCATAATGCATCTTACCAGTGACTTTAATGCTGTTCTCAGACAGTAACATTTTTTCACCCCAAAATTTAAATTTTTTGTCTTGGCTACAAGAGAAAAGGAGGAGTTGAACAGAATTCTGTAGGGTGTTCGTGGTTTCCAATTGTAGTATTGCATATGAAATGTAGCCAGAGTTTAGATCATGATATGTGCCTGTGGGACTCAGCATATCTGAACAGATTTGTATTTTACATAAACATGAAGTCAGAATTTATATCTGAGCATATCTATATTATATTTTGTTTGCAAGCTCTGTTAGCATCCAAAATGATTATATAGAGCTTAGGTATGTGTGAGAAATATATGCTACAATTCCTTTTAGCAATAAGAGAGACTCACTTAAGGTCAGAAAGCATCAATGTACTATTTGAATCTAAACACCTGTGTAGGATAGGTCATGGAGTTTCACTAAGGCCTTTGTTTGTTTAATATAATAACAAGATGAAACCATAGAGTATCTCCTAGAAAGGTGGAAATTAAAATATTCTGCAATGGAAGTGGAATGGAACAGAGGAGATGGGTTTCTTAGCATTGGAATGAGAAACCTTACATCAAGATAGGTTTTAGTCAAACTAGCTTCATGCTTGGATGGGAATCTCTTATTGTGCCTTCCATGGGTGTAATTAATTACATGGCTTTTACTTTACGTTGGTGTGCATAGCACAAATCCAAGAACATTATGCTGTATAAAACAGCATGTAACAAGAAAGACAGTCTGTGCCCAGGGAAACTCCCTGTCCACTGGAAATGCAGAACCCACAGACACATAGATTAAGCAGGCAGAGCGTGGGTGGTTTGAGGCCATGAGCTCTGAATACAAGTCAGCTGGGATCTCCCTAATGTGTTTCAGGAAAGAAAAAAAACCAAACCAGTTGTGCCTTGTGTATTCAATTTCAGGAGTTCTGCTTTTCTGCTGGTCAGCAATAGTCCTGCTCATATGTTTTCCTATCGTGTTGCTGCTCTTTTTGGTTTTGGTGTTTTATAACTTGACCACCACGCATCAGGGAATTTGAAAATAATGTGTTTTGCTGCTTCTGTGAGATGAAAGGCAGCATGCACAACAAAGGCCGTAGGTACTAAGGCAGTAGGCATTGGGAAGTATTCTGGAAACAAGTAAGTGTTAGAAGAAAGGAAGAACAGGAACAACAGTATAAAATTAATTTTATCATAAAGCTGTTGCCTGTGCTCAGTTTTCACTTCCTGAGTTTTGTTTTTCCTTAGTCATAGTAGTATATTATGAGCACTTGACTTCACTGAGCTTTCCTGGCCTTAGCTCTGCAGGAGGAGAAGATGGAGAAAGGAGCAAAGGTGATAGACTGCAAGCCACATTTATCATCTAATTTGGTGGCTCATTTGGCCAATGACTTAATGTTAAATTTCTAAGTTAAAGGAAAGTCTCTTTCAAGCCATTCTTATGTTCCATCTTTAAAAGAGTAAATGTCACCAGGGACTTTTACTTCTAGAGCTGCTAAGATTAATGACTCTGTGCTTACAGTTAGCAGTTTTGGCTGACTTTTCCACATTCCCTCTTGAAAAGCATTTGTGTAACTGGAGATTAAGGATTGTCTCCTCTTCTGCCGATCTTCCTGTAACATCAAGATAGAAGTTTTTGACTTCCACAACTGAAATGAAGCTTCCAGTCCTTTTTAACTTCAAATACAAGACAAATTTCCAAACCTGAAGCTCAGTCTTTTGTGCATCAGCTGTCATCTGGAGCAATAAATTATATCATAAATGAAGTGCTAGAACATTTGTTCTGGATAAGACTTCTTGTGTCTCAGTCCAACACCATTTTTTGCAGTCTTATTTTATAACCCTTCTCATACGTCAGTCATATTAGATTTTAAAATGAATTCAGCATTTTGTGCCATTTGTTTCTGTTAAAAGCTTGATCAAATCCTGATTCCTCTGGTGGTTAAATCAGCCTAATTTCTGCCCTAGATGTAATTGGAGTCACTTTACAAACTTGGATTTTGAACTAGACCGCAGATGTATCTCAGATGTATTTCAGATGTATCTATATATCTTCCTCTACCTATGGTGTAGAAACTGAAGCCCAGTCTTTGAAGATGGGGTGAGTTGATGTTGGCTAGTGTCCTGGTTTAGCCAGGATAAGGTTAAGTTTCCTCAGCAGTGGGGGAGGAAGCTCTAGCTGGGTTATTCATATACCATGCTGATGTCATGTCCAGGTGCCAGAGCGCGGGAAGAATCGGTGGTCGTGTGGGGTTGGCGCAGCCGGGTTTTCTCTCACTGCTGTATTGGTAGATATTTTGCTCTGTTCATTGTTATTACTGTTATTGTTATTGTTGTTGTTTGTTGTGTTGCTGTTGCACTGCTGTATTAAACCTCTCCTTATCTCAGATCAGGGCTTTGTATTTCACTGCCTTTGTGGGGGAGGGGCAGCGGCCGCGTGGTCTCAGACCCCGGCAGGGGCTAAAGCATTACAGCTAGGTACCAGGTGCCTACCAAGCTGCTCTATCACTCTCCTTCCTCAACAGGATGTCGGGGAGAAAAATATGGTGGAAAAGCTCATGTGTCGAGTTAAGGACAGGGAGGTCACTTACCAGTTACCGTCACAGGCAAAACAAACTTGACTTGGGGAAATTAATTTTATTTATTGCCAAGTAGTAACAGAGTAGGATGGTGAGAAATAAGAACAAATCTAAAAAACACCTTTCCCCCACTCCCTCTGTCTTCCAAGGCTCAATTCAAAGGGTAGTAGTCAGTTCATAACACTTTGCCTCTGCCACTTCTTCCTCCTCACGCTCTTCCCCTGCTCTGGTGTAGACTTCCTCCCACGGGAGGTCATCCTTCACAACCTTCTCCAACATGGGTCTTTCCTATGGGCTGCAGTTCTTCAAGAACTGCTCCAGTGTGCATTCCTTCCACAGGATGCAGTCCTTGAGGAATGGACTGCTCCAGCGTGGTTCCCCTCTGGGGTCACACGTCCTTCCAGAAAAGCTGCCTCTGCACGGGCTCCTCTCCATGGGCTGCAGTTCCTGTCAGGAGTCTGCTCCAGTGTGGGCTCTCCATGGGGTCACAGCTTCCTTTCAGCACATCCACCTGCTCCAGCGTGGGGTCCTTCATGGGCTGCCTTGTATATATCTGTTCCACTGTTCCACAGGCTGTGGAGGTACAGCCTGCCTCATTATGGTCTTCGCCATGGGCTGTATGGGAATTTTTGCTCTGGCACCTGGAGCACCTCCCCCTCCTTCTTCACTTTTCCTTGAGCTTTGATTTCTCTTATTTTTGAAGAACCAGTCTTGCTGATCAGAATACTTTCTGGGTAGGTGTTTCTTCCTGTGAGACAAAGTTTAAAAAAGCCTTTAGCAAAACGAAACCAACCAAACAAAAAAGAATGTGACTATGTCTTAGTCGCTTCTGTTTGGTTGCTGGAAAAACACAAGGTGTATGCAGAAATGTTTGGAACTTCAAAAATATAAATATACAGAGAGTTGTGTTTACCACATCAATAAAATATCTTGAAACTTCATGTTTGAACTGATGGATGATAAATGCCTTTTGATGACATACATGCAATTAACACAGTATTGTACATAAATAATTTGAGTCAAATTATTTAGGTTCTGAGAGTAAATAGTCACTATGGAAATACTGCAAAATTAGTGTGAAAAAGCTGTTACTGAAATGACTGAGCCTAACATAACTGAAGGCATGCTTGTATTTCCTGTGAACGAGAGTTACTTCAGTGAGGCACAGACCTTAGGCAGTCTTTGTTAGGTAGCACTATTTAAAAGGAAAAGAACCTGAAAATAAATGGCAGCTTTCTAACAATGCCACAAAATCTAATTTTCTTTGTTCTTGACCTAGAAAAAAGCTTCCAGAATTCAGAGTATATAGAAACAAAAGAAACATTTGACCTTTGCCTGAAAACAAAGCGGAACTCAGGCATCACCTGATGAGTTGCAGCACAGTTAGAATCTTTTCCCAGTCATAAGAAATTCGAGGAATCTAAATAAAGATTCAGTCTACTTTTTATGAATTATATTTGAAACAAAGTTAATCATTCATATAAGTCACCAAATTAAAAGATTAACTCTGGCTTTATTTCTTGGCTGCCAGATGGAATCAACAAGAAATTGTCATAATAAATTAAATACAGTGAAAGATGAGAGAACCTCAAATACATTTTGAAAAAAGAAGTTACGTATTGTACTGGATTGTAAAGAATGCATTGGAGGGATGGTCATTTTTGTTATCCCCTTAGCATAGTTAAAACATAGGTATTTATTTTGGAATCTCAGGATCCTTGTGACTGAAGAATGATCAGAAACGCATGTTTGGATTTAATTTAGAAATGCAGAGCCAAGTGCTGGATACTCATTTTTCTCTTCTTTCAATCTACACAGTGCAGAGAAAAATGGAAAATGTATTCCACATCTCATAAATTCATGAATTTGTTGCTCACAATTTGAGATATATTTTCCAATTGTTTTGCTAATTCTTGTCTGAAGCAAGATGTGGTGTGAGGTTGGGGAGTTCATCCATTCAAATATTTGTGGTGTTCTGCCAATCCACATAAGTCTATGTCCCTGCTGGAATTTTCACCTAAAACCCCTGCCTGTCTGCCTGAGACATGTACAGATTTTAAAACATGGTAGATAAAAGGTTGCAGTGTCTAATCAGTCACCTAATTAGTGGAGAACAGCATTACTTAAAAAAAATGCTTTCTGATGATCCGATTCACTTCTGCTCTCAAATATAAGAGAATGGTTTTAAGAGAAATCCTCTGAAATTGTAGCTACTGTAACTCAAGTTAAATACATTTTGTTATTGTAATGAGAAAAGCATGAATAAAACAATCATGTACAATTGATTACCACATAGAACATTATTTTATTTTTTAAATGGACCCAGAAACAACAGGGAAAACAGTCTTGACAGCTAACCCCTTCAGTCCTGATGATTTACCAAAGACAGAAACAAAGTTGAAAAAGACAGGAAATGTTTACCAGATACCTGTTACAGATGTAAGAAAGAATACAACAAGGCTTCTCTCCAATATCAAAAGCAAACGCAGGACTTCATATAAAAATTTCCCTAGCCCATAATGTTCTTACAAGGCTGCTGTCTGGCCATTCTTTTACATTTTATTGTCATGGTTATCACTGAGGAATTTAGTAAGCAGTGAAGGTGTATATGTACTCTACCAAAATCTCTTCTGTAGCCTTTTTCACACATCAATTTATAACAAAAACTTGTGAATAGTATAATTATTCCTAAGAGAAAGTGGTTTGGAAAATAGAAGGTTGGTAAAAATACAATACATTTTTCCTTCAAGTGGTATGTGGTGAGAACTGAGCAGTTGACTCAAGTCTGTGAATTCAGTTACAGAAAAGAACTAAGTGACTGGCAAAATAATCCTGTGTCTATTGAAGTAACAAAGACTTACCCACAAGCAGAGTATAAAAAACCAAATACTAGTGGTCGTATTTATTAGTTGATTAATACATACCTGGTGAAATAATGTGTGCACTGAAGCATTTTAAAGAATTCTAATATTTTTCCTCCTTACCTAGCTTGGGGTTAAGTAGAAAGCTTTGTCTTGCAGCACTTGTGGCATAACTAGAGTTAAGAAAGTGCAATAGATTGTTTGTCAAAAAAACCCCATAGATCATCCCCTTTTCCCAGAAAGTGGTTACATGAAATTTATGTAGTATAATTAGAACATACACCGTGAATTATACTGTATATATTTTTAAATTCCTATTTTCAATCTATTGTTAAGTTGTAATACATGGTTGAGGAAGATGTGGAGCAATTTTGAAGGTTTCTGTGCAACAGGTTGCAATCTCAGTATGTATCTTAACAGAGTAGTTTTATATATGCAAATCTGTTCTTCTAAAACCAGATTGAGTTTATCTAGGTCTAGTTCATGATGTCTAACACTTTTCTGTCCTGCTTTTGAAATTGGATATTTGTGCTCTTTATCAGCTTAGTAATATGTTGTGTTAACCTACAATGAACAAAGACTTTTAGGAATCTATTCAAATGGCTTTCTGATAAGGCTTGATTTGTCCAATAAATTTTTGCAGTTAAAGTGTTCCCAGCTAGCTGTAATCACAGATATCTTAGAAGATATACTAGCAGTAAGCAGTTACTACAGACTAATATGGAATTCAAAGTGTGTTTTTGCAATTTTGTGCTTAAAGCTAAACCTATGGATTTATGATATCTCTTTTCTTTTGAGCACGATTGCTGGATACTCAGTGTATTCCCCTGAGATCATCCATTAATGAAATAACTAGAGATAGTGGATACATTGTGGTTTTAAGCAAAATTATTTTATGTTTGTTTTTGAAATCACAAGAGTAGGGGAAAACAATAGAAAATGAGGTAATTCTGCTATAAACATCATACTTGCCATCATGCTGCATTAATAAAGCCACTACAAAGAGAAAATAGCAGTTTTTTATTGCTTTGCAGTTGTCTATTCAGGTAGTACTGGTGATGTGTATGGCTGAATAGGTATTTCAAATCTAGTATTACAAGTTATTTCAAATCTAGTATTACAAAATCACTTAGGGTTTTTTTTAAGTATTTGTCACATTGCTTTTCTGGAATTTCTTTTTTTTTTTTTTACTTTCTTTTTAAAAGTACATGTATTTTTTGTGTTAGGTTACTCTACCCATTTGGTGTAGATGCTGGTAATTTCAAAATCAACTGCAACAGCTGTAGCCACTGTTCCCTTGTGTAATGAGCTTCTTGAACCAGCAGCCTTTAAAAAAAAAGTACATTAACTAGAATGTTACAATTTTTTATAACCCATGGAGGAAAAGGAATGAACTGGTACAGGTACCTCTTTTCAAATCCAGTGGTAGAAAAAGGTACAGTGTCCTTTACCTGTCACTGAGTTCTGGATTAGTCGTTCTTAGCACTGTTCAATGAACCTTGCTAGTATGTGCAGTGTACATTTTACTGTTACAAATGGCAGAACCCTCACTAGGCTTGCCGCTTACTGTGTTTCAGCCATGACATCCACAGCTGGATGCTAGGAAAGCAAGAAAGTGCTTCCACAAGTACCTACCCAATTCAATGATGAATGGATATCTTATTAATAAACCAATGGAATGTAATAAAAGTAAAACCACCCAGTGCTTTGTATATTCACTCCATAAAAACTGAGAGCTATCATGCTTTATCCAGTTGTTGTGTAATGTCAGTGCCATTTTTCAAAATTCACGGCAATCAGTAATGAGTTGTCTACTGTAAAAATGAACTTAGTTGTTTTTTTTTTCTTTAAAGTAACAAGACTTGAAAAGTACATATTCCAGCCATTGTCTGTAGAACCCCTGTCGCGTGCAGCCAGGATTTATCTAGGACTGTTAGACCTGCCTGTCTTCTCATCATGCTGTGAATGACAGAGCTGCTGTAAGATTTATCATTTCATTACTGTAGCAGGAAAGATGTAGTTGATCAATACAACAAAAGCCATAATAAGAGGAGTTCACTTTTTATTTAAATGTTAACTGATATGCTGCAAGTGCACTTGAAACTAAATGATGTGATTAGCATCAAAATCTGACATTTACAGAATGCCAATAGATAGGTAAAGGCAGTGCAATAGGGCAAAGTTTGCTTCCTAAATCTATTAGCAGTAGAAGATCAAATTACAGTGGTTTTTTACTTACATTTACATATGAGAGTACAAGGGAATTTCTGTTCTTGTACAAGAGAGGATGGGCTTGAGGGGGAAGATCAGGTAACCTGTTAAAGGTAGATTGATATTGTTACTTTTTGCATTCTTCTTTAAAAGTCGGGGTTTTTTTCAGCTTACAGAATGTATTTACTTTTATGTGAAGTGCAGGCAGACATTCCTTAAGGATGGTGATTTTTCAGGTTTGTTCAGGTGTATCTGATTTAAAGAGATCTGTTCAAGTTAGCCACAGTAGCATCTGTCAGACCACAGACTGCTAGGTTGCACAACAGAGTTGTGTATAATTGGCACAGTCCTGTTTAGACTGTATTTTAGTGAAGGTGTCATGAGTTATGCTCACATGCAAGCATGGGGCTTGATACTTTACCTTGATGCAGGTGCCACAGATGACGTATTTTGTGTGGAATTTTTTCCCTCAATTGCTGAATGTGTAACATTTGAAATGACACTGGGTGTAACAAGTCTACAGCACTGTTTTTTCACACTTAACCACTTTTAATGCTGCACTGAGCTTTAAAAAATTGGCATCATAGTTAATTCTGTTTCACAAGTTTTCCATCTTCTCTAAGATATTAATGATTAAGCTAAATTGGGAAAAAAAAAAAAAAGAAAAAGAAAAACAAAAGACAAGGTGTTCTCTGTTCTTCATTTTATTCTTTGCTGTACTATTATTCATTTTCTAATCTTAAAAAGCAATACAGTTGTTCACCTCAAACTTTGCTTGCAGTTTTCTCTCCAGCTCTTGTTCTCTGCTGTACTTTTTTGTCATGGCATGTTCTGTTTCCCCAAACTCTGAAACCATAAGTCTATCTACATATTTTCTATTTGTTACTCCTTCTATTCTGAAGTCCTTTTTCTCACTTCTTTCTTACTATCCAACTCTTCACTTGGCACGTCTCCTGGCCCACTCTGCACGCTCCCAAACGCCCGCTCCTCTCACCACCTTGTCTTCGTTTGCCTGTCTTTCCGCTTCAGCATGCTTCCCTTCTCGGCTTCACTCAGAGTCTCGCCATCTCTGCCTATCTCATCTCCAGATATATAGATAAATATAGATACATATATACATGTCCTTCTCCGTTTCCCCATCTGAGATGGCTTCTCTTTTTTTTTCAAAGGTCTGTCCTCACTGTATTCTTTCTTCTTCTGCTTTGAGTGCTGGTATGCTATGGGGAACTTTCCTGGTGCATGCCCCAGCACACAAGGTAGCTGCTTTCTCAGTGTGGTTTTATCCATGTTGGTCTGTGCTTGTTGGGACATGATGTGGGGAGGCAGAGGATAGAGAGGTCCATGAATTTTTTGGTATTGACTATACCGAGAGAGTATTAAACACTGTTCCCTGATAGAGACGTGGAAAGCCTCTAGTTCATGAGGGAAGGGCATCATGGTGACGCTTCTGCTGCTGGTGAGAGTCTCGAGAAGAGACTGCCATGATCTTCATTCACCAAGTCATTGCTATATGGGCTGCAATACTTAGAAAGGATGGGAGTAATGTGTCCTAATCACAGACAGTTACTGTTATAGTGGCCTATATAAAGCTTCCCTCATGGTCAGAGTTAAAATAAAACACTTTCAGGGCATATTTCACCTGACCTGTTCCAAAGGTCCTTAGAATGGAATGAATCATGTTTCAGAATTGCCCATTTCTTTCTGTTAACTGCAAAGGGAATTTAGATGATTATTGGGGAAGTAAATACCAACATTTGATCAGATGAGTTTTGCTCACCATTTTTGTACAGACTCAGTGGAAAGAAGAAAATTATATTGAGTCAGACATGTAATTTGATGGTTCAGAAAAGTATTTAGCACTTCTGTTAGCATCGCAGACTTACACAAATGGGGCAATAAAGCTGAGGTAGAGCAAGAATGTGCTTATGAGGCATGTGATGAGTCTGCTAATAAGCAAGAATTACTCAAAGTCCTGTGTTTTAATAAGAGCTGATGTAAATATTGTGGGGAGTTAAAATTAGCCAGAGAAGTTTTGATACTTAATGTCGCAGGTCCCAGTCTTACTTTACAATAGCACATCTTTCTACATTCCTTTGAACTGACATTGTTGTTTTTCACTCTTGTCCTCTCTGAAGAGAACTAATTCCTTGGAATCCTTGTCTGGGTTAGACTGGGAAGAAAATTTATCTGAAAAGAGCCTGGCTAACTTTGAGGCTATTCTGTTGATGCTCATGGAGGTTTTAACTGGTCTGTCAGAATATATTGTGCTGATGACTGACATGTGCTTTGCCGAAATTCTTCCGGATTGTATAATCTCTTCAATTGCTTTAACTAAACAAGAAGGTGAAGAGTTGGTTAATTCTAAGATTTAAGATGTGCTAGAGAAGTAAAGGCTTTAAAAAATCAGTAGAACAGCCAATTTTGACAGTGTTGCCATATGCTGAACTTTTTCTAGTGCTCAGTGAAATGGTCTTTACAAGGAAACCTTAGGCATTTTAATCATACACTCAGATCACGTTAACTGATGTAGTATCCGAAGAAAGAACTAAAAGATTGTCTGTTTTTTTCAATAATGTCAGTATAGTTAATGAGAGATTACTTCTTCCTGCAAAGCTTGCTGTTTCAGACTGTCATGGCTAAAATAATATTATTCCTCTTACAATTACAGTATTGAATATGATGTTCACTTTATTATATGAACATTACTTGAAATAACTATGGAGTCAGTTTTGGGGGTTTTTTTTGACTCATGCATAAATTTCTGAAATGGAACCAGAATGGCAATTTTCATTATAGCACTGTGTAGCACTGCAGGATTATTTCAGTAAATGGAAATAATTTCAAATTACTATGTACTGCCCATTTCTAGTACTGTGGAGTACAAAAAGAACTTTGTGTGTTCATTTGTAATAGCCCTTACAAAATTAAGTTTTTGAGGATAAATTGAAAAAAAACCCACAAACCACTAAAACAAAACTTCAAAAGTAACCTAAAGAAAAAAAAAGAAAAAAATTACTCCAGCCAAAAGACTGTGAGCCTGCTCTAGGCAACCATGTGGTAAATAGCTGTATTTTCTGCAGTTCCTGTAACTGAGGTGATTATGCTTATAAATGGTCCGTGTAACAGTGAACCTTCAGCAAGACCAAGAATGTCCCCTTTGGGGATTGTTAATACAGTGGTAGCTGCAGGATGGGAAGGCTGCCCCCCGTCATTGCCAGTGTTGGCAGCAGCACAGCAGTTCCAGTCCTTCCATCAGCAGGAGACAGCCCGCCATAGCCCTATGCATTCCCCCTTCCCTGGGACTGGCTGCTGGTGCGCTGCACAATCTCCTCCCTGGACTGGGAGTTGGCAGAACCTGCTTCTCATGTGAGCTCACCCTCCTCTTCACATGCCGCCTGATAGGGCAACGTTCCTGTCTCAGACTAATGGGTGTATCTTTCTGATTGTGGAGTAATGAAATTACAAAACCAGACTTCTTTTTTCAGTAATCTCCTTTCTTGTACTTTAGGAGGCAAGGGGCTTTCATTTACCACAATCAGTGTTTTTCATTACTGGACAAACTACACTGCTATAACTAAGCACCTGGTCTAATTACCCATAAATCTTTGTTTATGGGTAATTACTGTTAACTCTTTGCAAGTTAAGTTCACTCTGATAGACAAACTATGAAGCTCTGACTTTCTACCATTACAGTTGATAGGAGTATATTTGAAATTTAGGGGAATAATTTCACATCTTTAAATTCTAGTCAGGGAGATTAATAGAGCAAACTGGGAGGAAAAAAGCTTTCTTGGTTTTGTTAATGATACTGGCACTAGAGCTTTCTGATAACTGTAGAAAATATGCTGAATGCTGTGTTCCTCCTTTAGGAACAAAATGTGATGCTCTTACAAAATTACATAGGCCCTTCATGGAAGAAGGGGAATGAAGATGGAACTGGGATGCTTAGTTGTGTGACACACTAAATGAGAAGTTTGCTGATTTTATTGTATTTTTTCTTAATATTTACAAAATAATGTTGAGTAGTAGGTTAGCAATAGTTGTTAATTTCAGCAGGAAGCTAAGCACATTTGTTGAGACATTGGAAATCAGTCTTCTCCAACCACAGTTTGCTTAAAAAAAGCTTAGAATTATAAAGTCTTCTCTGTCCTCTCTCATAACATCTATGCTATTTCACAGAAATTGACAAGTGACTCTAGAAGTTCCCCATAACTGGGAATTACTTTTGCTGCCTGTGTTATTGTAGCATGACTGCAGTAAATGCATACATTCAAGTGACACATATATTAAGCCACATTGTACTAATTTAGGATAACTTCTATAATTATTGTTACCAATAACTGTGTATAAAGTATGTGGAATATGTGGTGAAATAATAGTCTGAAGTACAAGCTTGGAGCTCATTAATGTCCTGGATAGCGTTAACAGTTTTACCAAGGCTTGATTACTCTGATCATCTATTTTCATGATAGTGTCTCTGAACAAGCAACAAATATATCTTTCTTCAGATTCAAATAGTCGGAATTTCCTCTGTTTAGATTTTCATTTGTCCTAAAGCTAAGCACAATAACTCTCTCTGTTACCTTGTAAGTAGTTATGAGCATGCTGTGCATTTTTCCCTTTTGCCATCCATGGCCTGTTAAAACATTTGGTAGCTTGATACTGGCTGACTATTGTCTGAAAGCCTCCTAAGCTTTTTTTAAAGGTGTCTTCCTGTTTGCCTAGTTTTCCTAATAGTCAAAAACTTATTGGCTAGGTTGAATCAACTCTGAACAAGTAATCTCAAGAGCCAGTATGGGCATGGTGTGCTTTTCCCGCAGAACAGCATCATGCTTGGGTGGGTGTTCGAGCCTCAGGGATCCTTCATTCATCAGAGGACACATCAGCATGGCTGTGCCATGCCCTCTGGTAGCGTGATTTGCTGTCTGGTCCTGAGGGTAACTTAGGTTTAGCAATCTGTTTCTCCTTTGAATTTCAAATACTGGGCAGATGCAAGTGAAAGGTGGTGATACAATATGGCTGATAATTCTGTTTTACCTGCAAGAAAAATAATACAACTGATTATAAACTGTATTCAGAGCAAACTCTTTTATGCATAACATGTATTCTTTTACAATACTTCAATACTGTGGCATAAGGAAATTACTGGAGGTTGGGGAATTATCCATGAAGTGTTGTGAGACCATCAGATGTTATCTGCTATGAAAAGGGCCATTCTCCATCACAAAATCATGTATGTTTAGTAGGAGACAGTAGGCTGCGGTAGATGCCAATGTCCAGGAAATCAAGCAGATTTCTAGAAATTATCACTGAACAAAGTGAAGAAAAGTTTTCAGTAGATTACCTTTGGGGAGGAATAATTCCGTATTTGAAAGTGCAAATGAAATAAGTACAAAAATGCACTTTGTCTGGGTATATTGCGCTTACTTCTACTTCCATAAACATCACTCTTCTGTTGTCTCATCCTCTTGTGGCCCACACTAGCATTTTTGTTCCTGTTGTGGTCTGGTGACACAATGTAACATGCATTGCTTTCTTTTAAATGTAGGTTGAAGGAATCTCTGTCTAAAAATCACGCACCTAGATTTGTGTGTTGGTGATATGTTTTAATTTCCATGCTGCAGTGGAGAATGGATAGCTCCTTGCAGTGTTTGGAGTTCACTGTTGTTCACTGCTCTTGACTGTCTCTCTGGAGAGGATTCTTTTGAATTCATGGGCAACAAACCATTGGGTGGAAGCTCAGTCAGTCAATAGTGGATTCCCAAGCAGGGGCAATATGGTTTCAAACCAGTTCAACAAAGCGATAATGTCTGACTTGGTACAAATAGTAAAGTTCATCTTCTCTCATGTGGCTGGCAAGAGGGATATTTGTAAATGTACTTCAGTTTTCCTGCTGCTAAGTGCACTAAAAATATCCTAATTCCATCTGTCCTGTTTCTTTGCTTTATTTTGGGAGGAGAGGGAGGATCTGCAATAAATAACAAGAATGTTGTTTGGAATTGAGACATACTGAAGTACTTGCTGAGTGTAACTTCATAATATTTGCCCTGAACACTTACCCCTTGAGTGCAATCCAGTGACCCAAATGAATCAGCCAGAGAAATGTGGGTCTTCTGAGTCAGGGTGACCTTTTTAGGATTTCTTTCCCTCTTCCTCTCTACAGAGTTTCACCATATGGCCAGGCTATCTCAGCATCTCTGCAGCAGCAGCAGCAGCAGCAGCATTTGATTTCTTTGCCTGTAGGCAGGCCCACGCTGCTGAAAGATTAGCAGATGGACTATGGCAGAAGTTATGGTGCAACACATGTATATTTAAACACCTTGGTTTTTACCTTTCAAAAAGGCCAGTATGCCACTTCTTAAGAAGTTGGTCTAACTTGACTTCCCCGAAGAACTCAAATGAAAGAATAATGCAGTACTTGAAAGTCAGTTTCTCAGATAATCATGTCCCTGACACAGACTGGCACAAAAATTGTATTTTAGCGAGAAGGAGAGTTTTTGCCTCAGGGCAATAATTCAGGAAGTTTACTTAATTTTCTGTTATTGTAGCTCGACACTGCAAAACAACCCCCACAGTAAGCATAGGTCTTATTGGAGCTATTTGTGAGGTGTATCACAAGGAGGTTTTTTTGCCTTTTTGTCAAAGCTAAAGGATATCTGAACTACATGTCTCATTTCTTTTTCATTTCCTTCTTCTCTTTTTTTTTAAGGCCTTAGTAATGCCATCTTAGAAGAACGATGCTGCTAAAGCAAAATGTCTTTTGCTTTTTACTTTTGGAGCAAAGGCATAAATTTAATACTATAATTACTCATCTTCACAGATTGTACACTACTAGACCATGCAGTTAGGTCCTAATCCTGCTCTGTTGCTGATGGCAAATTTGCCCTGTAGATAAATTTTGTGTTTATGTTTAGGCTTACCAAAGACAAGGGACTTCAAAAGTGATGTAACTGGCTAGATACAGTCACAGGGGGAAAACCAGAGATGTTGGAGTAAATGTAGGATAGCAGTGTGCTGTTCAGGTACCAAGCTTTTTTCCTAAGGGAACTGACACAATAGCTTTGAAGAGTCCTATTCAGAAATAAGAATATAGAGAAATGAAGTAGTTAATTTGAAATACATAACCTGAAACTCCTAAGTGGCTTGCAATAGCCTGTAACTAGCTTCATGTAAGAACCAGAGTATGTAAGAGATAGGCATATTTCTCAGTAACATCTGCTTTGGAATGAATTTGTTGCTTATGTATCTGAAAAATTAATAGATACAGCCAGACAGGTGTTACTTAGTTTTTCTATACCTTGGAATGCCCATTCTGGTTCTTTAACATTAGGTGGCTTTGAGTGTGTTTTGTTCTTTATCTAACTGACACATTTTTCCACATTGTGCAGTCATTGTCTACATGTACAACTGCATGACATCACCACGTCCCACCTCTGACCTAAACTATTTTTCAGACCTACATCAGATGTCCATAGCTGAAAGGCTGTTGCAGAACTCAGCCACTCATTACTCTATAACTTTCTGCTATCTTTGAAAGGAGATACAGAGGGTTTCTAACCTTCCCAAGCAGCAGCAGAATGTATTTGAGGCTGTCTGTTAACTCTACAGAGTGCTAAACTTCTTTCTTACTGGGAAAATGGTGTCCAAGAGTAGTGCTTCTGTTGAAAACTTCTGTTTTCCTGTATTACTAGAAAAACACCTTAGTGGTCCTTCTGATGGTTCTGTTTGCTGCTTTTATTTGCATAACATCTTTCCCCAGGAAAACAGAAAAATCTAGGTTTTTTCTTAGTGTTACTGGTTTCAGTGTGGTAGGGTGTTACTCAAGCTAACTCTGAATCAGTTGGCTTCTTCCAATATGGGTTTACCAGTGGAAGAAAGATGTGTGAAGTGGGTTTAACCCTCATTATCACCAGAGCACATATACTGTGCATGTTCCACTGCCCTGTGATAAAATCATTCCCACATGTCTGTGTGTGTAGTCCCTCAACCTCCCTCAAGTTGTAGTGAGATTGTTTTCATCACTTTCTCTTGCTATGGCTAAACATTTTTAAGTACCTGAATTAGTTTGTAGATATACCCTAGTTTCCATCAGTCTGAACTACATTTTTTATATAACTAGTGAAAGGATAGACATTTAGGTGTAACCTAAGGCTGTAACATTTTTACCATGAGGCATTTTAGTTTACATTCTGCCTACTTAATTTACTAACTGACCCTAAACAGATTTGGAAGAGCTGCTGAGATAAAGAGTGCACAGTCTTCCCAAAATATGGAGATGCTTGGGGAAGAGTGGTAGGAATCATGTAGTAAGATACAGAACTTTTAATAGCTTCAGCAGGTAAATGGAAGAAGTGGAAGGAAGACTGCAGGAGGAGAGGGACAGAGAGTGGGACAGAGCTTCCAGTGTCCTTGAGACGGTGGTCTGCATTGTGCACAACGCTTTTTGGGTCCTTGGGCATTTATAGAAAATGTAATATAAGGTGCTTGCACTGAAGGGTGAGGACTGCATTTAGCCACAATCATTAATATTTTGTCAGTCATAACCACTCGGCTTTGTCAAGGTACGACATAGTCCTCCACAAATTTCTATGATCTCTGTGCTTACAACACTTTTTCAAGTTTGTCAGTGTATTGAGTATTTAAAAAACATTAGTGTTGTTTCATTAAAAACATTGCTTCTTGACTGAACTCCCAAAGTTGACATTACCAACAGGTTGATTATTAAGTCAGTGGGGGGAGAAAATTTGTATTTTCAGATTACAGATGGAGGCAAAGGAAAAAATCTCTGAATGAAAACCTGGATAAACTCAGCAGTATAGTGAACCTCAAAATATTTCCCTTTTTTCCCCAGAATTTATTAAGTAATTTAAAATTATACTTCGCCTTTTTGAAGCCAAAGCTTTAGAGACCCTGACCTTACTAAAGTTCTTTATATAATTGACGTATGCTAAAAGTTTGTGTTATATCTTTTGCAAGATAAAAACATTATTAACTAGACACTTGCACTGTACATGAAAATATTGTAAATACAATATTTTGTAAGCAATCTGGATGGATTGTCTGTTGATCACAGTGAGTACTGTACACACTCTGTTAAATGTTCAAAAAAGAATTGTTTGATTTTGAATGAGTTTTGGTAAATCAGACTCACAAAATCCTAGGCTAGAAACAGCATTTTGACATACGTAAAGCTCACAAAGTTTGCAGAGTTTGACTTCAGTAGCTGGCAGCACATGAGATCTCATTAAAGGTATTTTCTCTTTAAACATCAATAAAAGAAATTGTGGGAGGGTGTGGCAGGAGTACATGGTACCTTTCACAGTTTAGTTCTTCTTCAGAGGAAAATGCTCTACATATGAATGCAACGCTTGATTGTCTCTTTGTGGGACACAAAGTGTTGTGCAGAGGGACTCGGATTTGCTAGCCCTCTCAAAGAACCTGCTTGTCTGACAACAGCCTCATGATCTGTGAAGGTCTGTGCCAAAGCCTTCCTCACTGCTTGTGCATCACAGCTCTTTTCACAGGTCTTGTGGTGTCAGGATGTGGCAGATGTGGGTGCTGAAATCCATGCCTGACTGTGGAGGACATCTGCTGTGCAGGGCAGGCACCAGCTCTTTGCTTACATTGACAGCTAATTGTATGACTGTAACCCAATTAGTGGTTATGAGTACATTAACCGGTGCATGGGCATAACTGACCACACTTTTTATGCCAAGCCTCTCTCTGAAAGTCCAGGCGGAACTTTTAAAAAAATGTTTAAAAAATAAATCGTGACTCTGTAAAGCCTATGTTGCAAATACTTGTCACGATCCAGACTGGAAGCCCATAGAATCACAACGGTTCTGTGATCCCCTCAGAGAGGGTAAAAGAAATCCGGATGACCACCCTTGCATCCAGTTGCCCAGCTTTGTTTTTTCCTCTGTTCCCAGAGATCTTATCAGTCATCCCAGAAATGATCACCTCTTACCAGTTCCTGTTACCACTTCAGTGGCGAAGGTGTCGGTCTTGCACAATAGAGCCACGAAGTATTGGGCTCAGTGGTACTTGTGCTTGAGGGGAAACACTTGGTTTCACTCAGTCCATGTCTCCCCCTTTGAGGCTTATCTAAGGAGTCTGTCAATGCAACTGCAAGGAAGTGGGGAGTGCATCCTGCAATACAATCCCGCTTCCTTGGGTGACATTCCTTAGACTAATCCAAAGGCCACAGCTTGTCCTTAAGGTTTTCCGTGTTGATGAATGTTTGAGGCATTTCTTCCTTCAGTTCCTTACAATACTTCCTAACTGTGACTCTGTTTTACATTCTAATAAAGGTTGGAAATGCCGGTCTTCAGATGTGTCATTGGAGTATGCTGTGCTTGAAGTTTCAGTACAATTGGGAGAACATGAAAAAATTTATTTATTTTTAGATCCATAATACACCATTGTGCTGAATTCTTTACGTACAGGAGTTCAGACTGACATAGATTAGATTAGAATCATTATCCTGGATTACAGAGCAGCTCTGACAGCTAAAAGCCTCAGTCCTTTAAAAATGGAAATTGCAGTCATTGGAAACGGCATTCTTTCTCTAACACAGCTGATTAAACAGTGGCTTGGTCAGTAGCTGGTATAGGGAGCTTCAGGAAAAGTTTAAAGATGTTCATGGACTAGAAGATCTGGAATCTTCTCCTGGAAAACAGTAATTTCACTCTCATAACTACAGAAAAGAGCTTCCTCATCTCAAGCACTGAGTAGTGGTGACACTTTCTTGAAAACGTAATTCACTGTACAAGCACGCGCTTGCATAAGCATGTCGTTAGTTACCAGGATGGTCTGTGATCGCCATTACTGAGAATGGTTTCTGTGACATTATGAACATCCTGTTGAAGTTCTGTAGGTATAAATATCTGCATTGGGAGCTGTCAAATGATAGGAAGATAAAAAATGGAATTTCACAAAAATCAGAAAAAACAGCACAGAACAGAGGACACAGCAGTAGTTGTGGAAAGGGAGAAAGCTGAAGGTGCATCATTGGTTAAATTTACCAAGGAAGAGATTTGAGGAATGTGCTGGGATGAAGAGAAAAAAGAAGAAAAAGTTAAGTCCTTTACGTAATAGGGAACACAAGCAAATAAAACATTGTGTAGAGAAAGCTGGGGTCTTTGTGAAAGGTTAATAGAATTTTAAAGGTCCAATTAGAGCAGATGTGAGAATATTTAAGTAAGTCAGAGTACTGATGTTGGTGGTGAGTTGTTGATGTTCATCCCAGAACACTGAAGAAGGAAGCTCTTGAGAGCAAAACCTGAGTCTTCAGCTGTTATCCTTGCGAGCTGACTACAGGCCCCAAAAGTCTAGAAAAAAGCAAAATACAGCTGAGTGAAAAAAGGTTGGCGGGTGATTGAGTCCATAGATTGTAGTTCAGTAAGGCTGACATCAATACCAGGAAAAATACTGAAACAAGTTATTAAATGATCAATTTATAAGAGTTTAGAGAGTAGTAAGAGAGAGACAGGCAATACTGGCCTGGATTGAGTCTGTGTGTGGTTCAGTGAGTGCTTTTTGTTTGTTTTGATTTGCAGAGTGTCTGTGGCCTAGGAGATAAGGTGGACATGATAAATACAGTGTACCTTGACTTCTGGTGAAATTCCTGCAGGGTTGTTGTGCTGGGTTTACGTAGCAAGGTTTTGGCAGCTTCTGTGTGAAGACACTGGAAGCTCCCTCCATGTCAGACATGGTCTGTTGCAGCTGGCTCCAACATGGTTCCACTGCCTGCCAAAGCTGAACCCATCAGTGACGGTGGTGCTGCCTCTGTGATAACATATTTAAGAAAGGATAAAAACACTGCGTAGCAGCGATGTGAAAGAGAAGTGAGAACAATGTGAGAGAAACAGCCCCACAGACACCAAGGTCAGTAAAGAAGCAGGAGGAGAAGGTGCTCCAGGTGTCAGAGCAGAAATTCCCCTGCAGCCAATGGTGAAGACCCTGGTGACAGCTTGTCCCCCTGCAGCCCATGGAGGTCCACAGTGGAGCAGATATCCACACTGCATCCCATGGAGGACCCCACGCCAGAGCAAGTGGACATGCCCTGAAGGAAGCTGTGACCCTGTAGAGAGTCCACACTGGAGCAGGCTCCTAGCAGGAGCTGTGGCCCTGTGGAGAGAGGAGCCCATGCTGGAACAGTCTGTTCCTGAATGACTATCCCATGGAAAGGACCCATGGTGAAGCAGTTCATGAAAGCCTGTATCCTGTGGGAGGCACCCCATGCTGGAGCACGGGAAGAGCGTGAAGAGGAATGAGCAGAAGAGACAATGTGTAATGAACTGACTGCAACCCCCATTCCCCATGACCCTGCACCACTTGGGGGGAGGATGTAGAGGAGTTGGGAGTGAAGTTGAGTCTAGGAAGATGGGAGGGTTGGGGGAAGGTGTTTTTAGTTTCGTTGTTATTTCTCACCATCCTACTCTGTTACTAATTGGCAATGATTAAAATTAATTTCTACAGGCTGAGTCTGTTTTGCCCATGACGGTAACTGGTAAGAGATCGCCCTGTCCTTATCTCAATCCATGAGCTTTTCTATCATACTTTTCTTCCTCACAGTCCTGTTGATGAAGAAGTGATAGAGCAGCTTGGTGGGCACCTGGCAGCCAGCGAACATCAAACCACCACTGATGCATGCCATTCTTGTAACTATGAGAAGGAGGGTGTGGCAACCCCAGCCTACTGCCCACTTTGTCCCTGGGGGAGGGTGGGAGGTGGCACCAGGCTGGGTGCTAGGGCATGCTCCAGTGCAGCTACCTCCTTGTGGCAGTGGTAGCTCAGGACTGATGCAGCACTGTTCCTGTGTGCACATGGAGGAAATCCAATATTTAGGGAAGGGCTAGACCTACTTAGGTCTTTCCCAGCCACCAGAACAGAAGTCTGTCCATCTAGAAAGGTCAGGCTTTATAGTTTTGGAAGATCAGACCTGACTTGTTACCTCCCCCCCACACTTGCAGTAAGTTGGCATTTTGTCATCAGATTTATCAGGACTGCAAAACTTATCACTTTGGTGGAAATAACCCCACACTGACACAACCTGCAGAAGAGTATATTGCCTTAATGCTATCTTCATTTTCTCGAGAAATATGTTTTTCTGTTTTATGTATAGTATCAGTGTGCTTCGTGCTGCAGCTTAATCCTTCTACTGTAGCTTTTTTTATTGCAATAAAATTACAACCAAGTGTAAGTCTGAATGTTATTGTAATGTTGATGGCAAATTAGGATTTCTGACTGTTACAAAAATATTAAAAATGACAGATTAAAAGTACTCCCTATTATGGAAAATCAGTTATTTCAGTCTATCTTTTTACTTCAAAAATATAGTATCTTTAATGAAGAATATGTATAAGTATGACCAGAATTTACAAAACATTATAAAAAGTGTTTATTTAGAGAGCACTGGCAAAATATAATACACTCCTCCAAACTCTTCTGCTTGCCTGGCTTTCAGTCTTACCTCTTACAGTTAGAAATGGCTATCCCACCTGGTTTAAAGAAAAAATATACAGAGTAGCTAGAAAAAAGCTGATGAACTCTTAAATCTGCTGTATATTAAAATTTTGTCTGTTGTCTTGTGGTAAGAGGTCCTGGATTGGCACTGCACATGAACTTCTTGGTAAAAGCAATTTATTTCAGAGAAGACATTGCATGGGAGTTGGTGATTCAGCACAACATGAACCTCGAAGGAGAAGGCTGTGTAGCTTACCAAAATGAGTTCTGTTCAGGATAAGCCTGGGCACAAGAGCTTGCAGAATCACAGAAATGACTTGGCCTGAATTAATTGGTAAAGAATTTTGTTCAAAGCTTGTTTTAGATATGCAGACATGAATAGCCATGACATTTTCCCTGTCTGATTTTAAAAGGTTACTTTTTTTTTTATACAGAGCAAGCTGCTAGTAGTCAAACTTTGTAACCTCCTTTCTACTTGCCTTCCCTTGACCAGGAAAACCGAGAGTCATTATGGGATGTGGGAAGCTGTTCATTCTGCCACATGTTGTCATTTAGTGCAAAGGTGGTTTGCCTTCTGCACCTGGAGACTGTCATGAAGAGCAGCAGAATCAATGATGTTGACACCTACTCAAAGTACAGACTGTTTAAAACACTTCCTGATGAAGGAACATGTCACCAGAGAAAAACAGTCAGGCAATTCTTCAATGGCCCAGGAAGGAAGGTCTTGCAACACACTTTTGAAAGTTTTTAGAAGTTTTTACTGCTCAGCACTCTTTCTCCTCACACACACTCTTTGTTAAGATTAAATAAACAATGTTTATTCTTCATTAGTATCTCTTAAGAGAAAGGGAAAAAAGTGCTGCTTATGAGATAATGTTTTAAATGATACTTAAAATAAGGCATGTGTATTTCCAGGGGAGCTATGTTCACTGAACTGTTCCAGTTGTCAGGCTGTTGTGCTGCTTAGGGAGGGACGGTAGCTGCATGGCATGTCACATAGACGGAAAGTGCATGCACAGAGTCTGTGGCTGTGAGAATATGCCTGACAGTGCCAATCCAAGGATTCGGGGTCTGTGTCTTGCACAGGTGGACAAAGCACCTGGTTTGGAAAATTTGCCCCAGTGTTCCCCAAGCTCAGTACCAAGGACAAAAATCTGCATCCTGCTGGAAACCAGGAGAAAGTCAGTGACCTACTGCATCACGTAGACACACATAAGTCTATGGGACCCGATGGGATACACCCGAGGGTGCTGAAGGAGCTGGCTGGGGTGCTCGCCAAGCCGCTTTCCATCATTTACCAGCAGTCCTGGCTGAGCAGGGAGGTCCCGACAGATTGGAAACTGGCCAATGTGACGCCCATATATAAGAAGGGTCGGAAGGATGATCCAGGAAATTACAGGCCTGTCAGCTTGACTTCGGTGCCCGGGAAGCTGATGGAGCAGCTCATCCTGAGTACCATCACACAACACATGCAGGACAACCAGATGATCAGGCCCAGTCAGCATGGGTTTATGAAAGGCAGGTCCTGCTTGACAAACCTGATCTCCTTCTATGACAGGGCGACCTGCTTATTGGATGAGGGAAAGGCTGTGGATGTAGTTTACCTCGACTTCAGTAAGGCCTTTGACACCGTTTCTCACAGCATTCTCCTGGCAAAACTGGCTGCTCGAGGCTTGGATGGGCACACGCTTTGCTGGGTAAAAAACTGGCTGGATGGCCAGGCCCAAAGAGTTGTGGTGAACGGAGTTAAATCTGGTTGGCGGCCGGTCACGAGTGGTGTCCCCCAGGGCTCGGTTTTGGGGCCACTCCTGTTTAACATCTTTATTGATGATCTAGACGAGGGGATCGAGTGCACCCTCAGTAAGTTTGCAGATGACACCAAGTTGGGTGGGAGTGTTGATCTGCTCGAGGGTAGGGAGGCTCTGCAGAGAGACCTGGACAGGCTGGAGCGATGGGCTAAGGCCAACTGCAGTTGCAATAAGGCCAAATGCCGGGTTCTGCACCTGGGCCACAACAACCCCCAGCAGCGCTACAGGCTTGGGGAGGAGTGGCTGGAGAGCTGCCAGTCAGAGAGGGACCTGGGGGTGTTGATTGACAGCCGGCTGAACATGAGCCAGCAGTGTGCCCAGGTGGCCAAGAAGGCCAATGGTATCCTGGCTTGTATCAGAAATAGCGTGGCCAGCAGGGACAGGGAAGTGATCTTACCCCTGTACTCGGCACTGGTGAGGCCGCACCTTGATTACTGTGTTCAGTTTTGGGCCCCTCACTACAAAAAGGACATTGAATTACTCGAGTGTGTCCAAAGAAGGGCAACGAAGCTGGTGAAGGGTCTGGAGCACAGGTCGTACAAGGAGCGGCTGAGGGAACTGGGGTTGTTTAGTCTGGAGAAGAGGAGGCTGAGGGGAGACCTCATCGCCCTCTACAACGACCTGAAAGGAGGTTGCAGAGAGATGGGGATGAGTCTCTTTAACCAAGTAACAAGTGATAGGACAAGAGGTAATGGCCTCAAATTGCACCAGGGAAGGTTTAGACTGGATATTAGGAAGTATTTCTTTACAGAACGGGTTGTTAGGCGTTGGAATGGGCTGCCCAGGGCAGTGGTGGAGTCCCCATCCCTGGAGGTGTTTAAGAGTCGGATCGACATAGCGCTGAGGGATATGGTGTAGTTGGGAACAGTCAACGTTAGGTTGGTGGTTGGACTAGATGATCTTCAAGGTCTTTTCCAGCCTAGATGATTCTGTGATTCTGTGATTCTGTGATTCTGTGAAGCAGTAGTTCACTTAGTCCACTCTTCTACCTCCTCTTCTTTGCTCTCCCTATTTCATTGCACTGCCTAAACATGAGTAGGTAAGTACTCTCCTGTCCCTGAAAAGAGAAGAGCAGTCTCAAAGGAAACTCTGTTCTAAATAAAACATTCAAAATCAGTTTCTGGATCTATTGGACTGCAAGAGCTTCACGTTGAAAAATCAACCTGACACTATGACAAGTTCATTTTCAGCCAACTTTCAGCTGCAAGTTTTTTTCAGACTTGGTAGGAAAGAAATCAGTTTTCCTATTGAGAAGTTGCCTGCTGTTTTAGAAATACAGTTGTTCTTATGTGTGATCTAACTCAAATTTTTAAAGGGGCTAAAGGAAGAAGAAGAAAGAGTGAATGTATATTCTAAACATTTTTTTTCCACAGTGCTGTATGAAGCGCTCTGATCTTCACCTCATATCTGCATTTCAGCAGTCTTACTTGAAGCTTTGTTCAGGAACCAACTTTCTGAAAGTTGAGTTACACCAAGAAGAGCAATGCAAACACAGTAAAGCAGTAACCTCTGAATTTCAATGCAGTTAGAATTTTGCTTTCATGTTTTCAAATGAAGGTCTGAGATAATGATTCTTTCTCTTTTAGTAAGTCTGGGTCAGCTGTATTCTTCCATTCAATGAAAGGCAGGGAAGCCAGATTCATCAGAATGCTTTAAGATATGCAGTGTTGGTGATCTGTTTCTGGTTCTCAGTGTTTACCCACCAACTAACCAGAGACTTAAGAGGTAGTATTTGAGGTGGGGGAAATAATCTAATGTTAACATGGATATTATAGCATGTAGCTAATTTAACCCGTAGCTGAATGCCCACTATTTTGAAAGGCAATTGTACCGGGTGTAATTAAGTGTTTAGACTCCTTGTGGGACAGAGGTGTTTTTCTATAAATTTGCTGCAGTACTTGATGGAGAAGCCCCACTGGAAGCTAGTGAGAAATAGGCTGCTGCAGTCCCAGCAGGAATTAGCAGCTACTACTCCAGCCACTGCAGCAGGGGTGGCTTGGACTGCTGCATTTTAATGAGCGTTTCACCAGCCAGCCTAGCCCACATCTAAAGGATGACAGTTCTACAGATTGCTATCTGTGGAAGTTACATGTCCAAGAATATTGGCAAGCACTAGTTTGATTACTGTTTATTTAAAAATAGCATATGTCTTTTGTTGGGAATGTGCCTATGTAAGGCTCCTTTTGTTTGTCTGCTAACTGCAGTGAAGGCCGAATATCAAAAATATCTTGGTCTATTGCACTGCCTTTGCAGGGCAACCTGAACAGGATTGATTGCTAAAACATCCTTTCACCTCAAGTATTAGAAAATCAGCACAGCAACTAAAAGTCACTGAATCAAAATCTGAAAAGTTATGGATGTTTTTCTTGTCAAAATCCAACCAGACAGAACTCTGGAATGCAATGGAATTAGCTTTCCTTTCCAGAACTGTGGATGTTTTTTCCATCAGCCTTGCCTTCTTCAAAGGTTAGTTTTATTCCTTATAGAACGTAGGAGTTTAAGGTTTCTTTCCCCCTATATTATGTTCATTTGTGAAATTTTCCATTCTCTTTACAAGTTGTGAAATAATGAGAGGGAAGAGAGGTCTGCATTTGCGCACAATTGCCTGCAAGTCCTGTATATGTAGATATTTATGTTTAGAAGAAGCTTTTAGATCAGATTTGAATAAGTTAAGAATTGCTTGTAAGTTCACTGTAGAAAGAAAGTTTGTTTTGCTACACTTTCACATGAAATGCAAGTTGTAAGAATTTCCAAATTTACGTGTATGTGCTTTTATAAATGAAGGCAATAGTAGTAATGCCACGGAATATGCATTTTTAAAATTTAATTTTTATTTGTATGTATGTCAATAGCTTTGTCAGTGACTTTTTTTGTTCTGTCCAGTGTTTAACTTCAAACAAGGCATTTAATTTTGAAGTCTAGGAACAGTAATTTCATTCCTATAAATCCATTTTGACCTTCTTGTGCATATATAAGAAAGAGTGAATTAATGTATTTTAACTTTATACTTCTGTAAACTGTACGAAAAAATCAGTATTCTTTATGGAAACCGATACTAGACTTTAATCTGTTACTGCAGTTTTGGCAGCACAGATTTCCATGGCGCTGTAATAGGTACAGTTTTCTCGGGACCATTCATTCTTTCACCTGATTTGTTTAGATAAACTAGATTGTTTAATCATTTCTTGACTACGTGAAGCACAAACTAATTTATTTTTCAAAAATCAATTCAGAACTTAAGGAATTTAATCCAAATGACATTTATAGGAGATTACATTGAGGACTGTATTTGTACTGCGTTGATTCAAAATGCAGTATAAAACCCAGGATGAGTGGAAGGGTATGGAGATGCTGACCTACTTTTGAAAGGACCAGTTTTCCTTACTTCCAGTGAAAATACTGTCAGTGACTATTTGATTAGAAAAACTGCAGCTCTAGGAATTCACCTTTCCTACCTACCTGTGACCAAATAAAAATCTGGCAGTGCGTCATTTTGGTTCCTATTCCTGTTTCAGAGGCAGAAGCTTTTTGTGGGTGTGGGGGAGAAACAGCTTCTTCCAACCTGGCTCAAATCCTGTGTATATTTTGGCCTTGGCTTTTCTCTCTCTGCCTGTCTCCACCATGGGTCTTGCCTGATCTTGCAAATTCCATATTCTTTATTTGCAAATTCTGCTGATCACTTCCACCTCCTTAACACCCCTCCTGGGCATCCCTGCCTTCCTTCCATCTGTGCTGACACCACTATTTGTGACTGCATATACTTGAAGTGGGACCATGCCTTTTCTCTCAGCTTTGCAGTCTAGACTCCTTAGGACAGGCAGAGCACTATGGTGCTGTTGCCCAATCTCTAAAAGAGTGTCTTTCTAAACTAATTGTGAATTCAATAACACCTCAGGATAATAATATGAAAAATAATTCAGAATACTCAGAAAAGTGTATATTAGGGGGGCAAAAAGTTTTACACATACATTTTTAGTATTTTTAAACATTTTTCAATTTTTTGTGGAAAACAACACATGCAGAGATCAGTCATTGAATGTTAGTCTTAATTTCACATGTTAAGTGGTACTTTTAATAATTTAAATTTTTCATGCAATCATTGGACTAATGGCTGAATGAATTTATCATGTCACTGAAGTATTTGTACTGCAGGAAAGCTAGCTCTGTGCTGATACTGAGTTGAGTGTGTAGCAGCTGTGATACATTTCATGCACAGGACATCATAAGGTTTCTCATGAGTTGCAGTGTCTTTGTTGTAGGGGGCATCACATGGAAGTGAGTGTTTTTATTGTCCATTATGACCAAGTAGTTAAGATGTATACATTATTTTTAGGTTTTTTGCAAGTTCAAAACTGGATATAGAATCATATTTGTGTAGTAAAGCATATAGCATACATAGTAAAGTGGTTTGGTTTGGGGGTTTTTTTGTTCTTTAGCATGTTCACAGTTATATGTGGGCTTTAGAAAGTAAATCTTTTACAGAATCATTAAGCAACTTTCCAGACAGAAACACATATGTCAGTAAAAGAGAATAACAATGTTTTCAACAATGTAGGAATTCTAATTTTTACTATTCTCTGACTTGGCCAACTCTGTATTCCAAGAATATGCCTTTTTTTGTATTATTCCAGCCAAGTTCTTCAAATAATTTATGTTTTGAGTTCAGGCAGTCTGTTCTAGGCAGAGATGCAAAAAAGCAACAGCTGGATGCTCCTTTAAGCCTAATTTTCTTTAGAAGTAAATAAGTACACACTTACACAAATATATATAATAAAATATTTCATATATAATATAAATGTATGTATATATGCAAAGATATATATATATATGTATGTATTCACCAGCTACAAAGAGGGAAGACCGAACAGGATCAGTTCTAGATATGCCAACACAATATAGTGAGTAATCTTGTGGTTGGACTTATATGAAGTATGGAAGACTTAATTTCTGGTTTCTAGTCTGAATTGGGAATGGGTTGCTTGTCAATCACACACTGCAGTGTACTTCTGCAAGTGTTTAGTAGCTGCTTGGGTTTAGGATCCTCTCAGTTTCTTCTGTTGAAACTGTTTGTGCTGTAGGATTAAGTATTTCCTAGTGTTGGTATCTGCTGCTTATCAGATAAATGCCTTAATAATTAACTATAGGTGATCTCTTTCTATAGCACCATTAATATTTATCATTCATGAAGGTATTATCATGAAGTGGACACCACCTGCAGAGAATGGGACATTGAGACGCTCTCATTGTCTATCTGGCGGTAAATTTCATGCCTACAGAAAGTGGCATGTTGCCGCAAGAGTTTTTGGTTTCTGCATATTCTGTTTTCTGACCAAATGTATCAATGAAATGTTTAGTTGATACAAATTCTAGACCAGGTTCTGAGAACCCAGTTGATAGTAGTCAAGGTTCGATGTTGAAAAACTTAAGATAAGTGCAAGAGGATACAGTCAGCAGCTCCGCGCTTTTCAGTTGCACATGAGATTTTTGCACCTGAAGCTTCCCACTGCTCTTTGGTGATGAAAGCTTGAATCGCTCCAGTTATACTGGTGACATTCCAAGTCATACAGACTCAGGAAAGCTGTATGTGCTGATTCAGCAGAAGGCTTGCTGAGCTAGAGCAGGAAGCCAAATTAAGCAAAACAAAATGCTCTTATTTGCACAAGGCAGTTCTGTTTGCACCTTTACATTTTTATTTTTTTTAATGGGCAGAAGCAAAGAGATCCTGTTATTGCCAGAGACAAGGAGTCAGGTGTTTACTAGTAATTCTTGTCTGCTAAGCTTTGCACTAGGCATGGTGTAAGCAGGTTTGCCATCCCGTTCCTGAGTCCCAGTGCTGGTTTGCGGCATGGAAGAGAAAGGTAGTGTTAGCTGTTAGCTAGGTGATCTCTTTCCTAGCTGATGGGAGCATGTCTATCAGATATGGACATAGGCACATAAACCAAAAGAGAACTCTCTGAAAGCGTTTTCAAGCCTTGTGATATCTTGTCATCATTTTTTCCCCAAATTAGGACTCCAGGGATGTGCTGTCAGAAATCTTTACAATAGGGAACAATTTCTAAACTAGCCCCTCTGTGTGTTTTGAATGGTGATTAATGAGCCTGATGGCAAACTGCTCATCTGGACATGCCATCATAAATTCCTGTCTCTCCAGGCTGTCACAGGCCTGTTTTGAGGATTGTGCTACCTGTCTTCCAGCTTCGGGTACAGTCAAATGAACTGTTAAAGGTGGTGCCATGCTACCCCTGCTAGTGTAGCTGTCTGTCTCAGCACTAAGCCAGTTCTGTTAAATCATCAGAGATGTTGTAGTGGCTAGGTTTTTATTCACATGGAAGATTTTGCAGAGCCAGGTTTCAAACTGGTAAAACAACCACCGACAATAGCATTACTGAGAGACAGTGACTGCCCTCCATTGCTGCAGCAACAGTGAACACCTGGAGGGAGATGAGCACAGGAATGGTAATTATTTATTTGGATCATCATCAGCCGCACAGCTTATCTAATTGTGCCCTCAACCAGATAAAATAGTTTCTAGAAGGTTTGCTGCCTACTTAGTAAGAGCATATGCAGACTAATGAGTTTAATGTTTATATTGCACTCAGAATATGCGAAGCAGGATACAAGAACAATTTGCAGTTTATGCAGTGACTTCCCCATTACAGTGCTGTAGTGAAATAATGGAGATATAAACTGCTTATCACAGCAGGTCCTTAGAATTTTATGTTTTAACATTTTTGGTTGTACTTAAAAGATGTGAGGGATTTTTTAATGTGGTGTATTTTTTCTTCTTGCTAAATAGAGCCTTTTGAGACTTGGCAAAGGAGAGGAGATCTGAGAAAATTCATGTATGATTCTGGGAGTCACTGAGGCTTGCAGTACTCCCACACATTTTTCAATACAGTTATGAGAGACAAATCATTCTAGCATTTGAGATGAAGTGAAGATTACTTTATGTGTGTTTGATGCACACAAGCCTTCAGATGCTTGAGCAGCGTAACCCTTGCTGTAGGTGACCTTTCCTGATTAAGAGGTCTTTCTGAAATAAATCTTCTCAACCAAATGCCAGTTCTTGTGCTCACTCATGTCACATAAAAATATGGACATACATACTCAGAGCATTAACTGACATCTGTGCTTGTGCTGAGGAGGAAGAAGTGTGGAGCATGCATAGCGGTTTTGTACAACAGTGCACCCAGAATAATAAATCTTGTGTCACAGTTTTATTCATACAGTCAATCACAGCTATGCTATTTCACTGTTTAAAAGAAAGCTGCTTGTGTCATTCTGCAGCTTGTGGTCATCTCCTATAGACATACTGAGATGAGTTTCTCCTGATTCAGAGAGATCTGCAGTGCAATTTGAGATGTGGTATATATGAAATCCTTTCACTGCTGAGTGGCTGTGTGCTGTTCTGCAATGTATGTTATTCAGGAAGTTGTGATGATAGCAGCAGTCCCCTCTAGCTGAAAAATCTGCAGCTCTTTGGCAGTGCTGAGTCTCAGAGTGGGTGACAATCTCCTGAGGACAGGAGGCTTCCAAAAATGCTCTAAATCCAGTGCTGACACTTAGCACTTCAGTGCATCCATTTTGATGGTGGCTGACGCTGAGTTGCTCAGCAGCATCTAAAAGTGAATGTGGTAGAATATAAAAGTATCTGAATTATTTGTAACCATTATGGTTTTACCAGAGGTTTTTCCTCTCTTTAGCTAATTCACAGAGTACAGGTCCCTTCCTTGACCATAACAAGTAGAGCCAAGCAAGTAACCTCAGCAGCTGAGCCTGCCTCTGGAGACTGTCTAGCCCAACCTCCCACTCAGAGAAGTGCCTTCCAAACAGCAGAGCCATAATTTTATGTTATGAGCACTCAGATTTAGCACATTCAAGCATGTATGTGTTTAAGGCAACCAGAAGATTTAAGCCCAGTTCAGTTTTGCTATGAGCAAGCCCCACCAGTTTCCACTGATTTAACCAGAAGTTCTGCTTATGCCATCTGGTGCGAAATTTGGCTGTTTGGGCGACTGGGCAGGCAGCAGCACAGTAATTGACTCTTATTTTCTGTCTCACTCCTCATTACTGCCATCAAAAGTCAGTAAAAAAACCCCAATGCAACTAATTGTTGCAAACGGGTTGCCTTAACAAAGACAAGATATGTTGTCACAGGCTTGGGGCCAGATTACATTCCTTGCTACCCTGAGGAAACTTCCAGGATATGTCAGGAGGCAGAAAAGGTGTGACAAGCGGCATCTTGAGCTCTTGCAAGTTCTATTAGCTGAATAACCACTGAAGTTCACAGGTTCAACAGAGAGCAGTTTTACACTGGGTTTTTTTGGTTGCATCCGTGGGGAAACATGATGTATTTTGACCAAACTGGGAGGAGTAGAAAATGTAGTTTCAGCTAGGTAACTATGTTTATTGACATATTCGAAGAAGCGTATGTACAACTATTCTTCCTTTTTTTTTTTTTTTTTTTTTTTTTTAAATTTAGTGGGGCTACATCCATTGTCTACAGATGCAGGCAGAAAGGGACCCAGAAACCTTACGCCATCAAAATGTTGAAGAAGACAGTAAGTCGTTTTGTTTTGTTTTGCTTTGCTTTGCTTTGGTATATGTTTGGGATTTCCTCTGGTTTTTTTAGGTGCAGTTTCTTTGTGTGGTGGAAATGAGCTAGATTAAGGACCCCACTAAGCATGTATTTTCTGTGACTGAGCTTCTTCTGCTCCTCATCATTAAAACAGCTTTTAATGGTAACAGTACTCTGTTGGAATTGCCTTATCCCCACAAATCTTGCTTATACATTCATCTGGTGTTGTTTATATAGTCTTAGATTTGAGCAAAACTTTGTAGACAAAAAGTCTTTCACTATGGAAAAGAAGCAGGTTCTGAATAATTTAAATGTTCTGTGTTTTCTGTAATTTTGCTTAGTACATGGTTTTGCTAAAAAAATATCATTACATGATTTACCTTTTTCAGAAACTGATTAAAACACCAGTTCAAACTCAAGTAAAATTAAGTATTTCTTGGAGGTTTTTTCCCCTACCAAATTGCAGGAGAACCAGTTGAGACATGACTTATTTTTAGAGCTCCATATATGTCACACTTCTACCATAGCTATTTTTGTGTGTGTTACAAAATAGATGGTGGAATGCATGAAGAGAGATTAGAGAGGAAAGGCTAGTAATGGATTGAGAGACTTCAAGCAGAAAGAGAGCATGTGGGATAGGGTAGAGGAGGTCATGTTCCTGAGAGGGGAAGAGAAATTTGAGAGGAAGCAAGCAAGCTGTGAAGCATGGACATGATTTTTATTCATGAGTCGTTTTGATTCAGTTTATTCCAGTGTTAAATCATCCATTATTCCATAAAGTTCAAGAATGTTCACATGTAGCAACATAATGGTGGGTGGGTAGCCGTAAACAAGTCTAAATGCTGAATTAACGGGTGGTCTCTGTGCAAGAAATAATGAGTGGGTTCCACATGAGTAAAATG
This sequence comes from Strix aluco, assembly GCF_031877795.1. Taxonomy (NCBI): domain Eukaryota; kingdom Metazoa; phylum Chordata; class Aves; order Strigiformes; family Strigidae; genus Strix; species Strix aluco. Next base: position 52,709,130 of record NC_133971.1, on the reverse strand, counting down.
TTGGTATTAATTTGTCATCTTTGAAAGTAAGCCAAAGTTTAAACTGGCACAGAAATTCAGTTGTGTGTGCTGCTTTTGAATTTGCATCTGGTGCACTGGAGGAAGCAGAGCATGTGAGGAGTTTGCATTGTTGCAGCCTATGCTCAAGCTTTCCTATGGAAATGTAGAGAACTTAATTTTTAAGTTTTTATCAGTTCTTTGTGCCAATGATTCCCATCATGTTTTAGGAGTATACTTTCTTACAATTCTCATTCTGAAATGCACTAGGAAGAATGATGTTACTTAAAAATACTTCTTTGCCTTTTTTTTTTTTTTTTTTAATTTTTGTGGGGATTAATTCATGTTCATAATGGCCACATAATCTAGATCCATCTATTTGTGTCTGAAACTAGTCAATTTAGACTTTTGGCAGATCTACTGTAGCACAGATTTTTTTTTTTTTTTAAGTGTAGGAAAAATGGCAAGCAAGAATAATACAAGTATATGGTTAAGTAAGTTGTTTGCACAGCAGGAGTAGCTTGTCTTATTGCAGCCTTGATTATATTAGCAGTGTGGTTAATCAGTTCACGGAACTGAGTTGTTCCTAGCATAACTGACACACTTTGGGATGTTTTGTTATGAAAACAAGTGATTCTGTTACACAACTGAGCTTATTTGTATAATTGAGAACATGGGAGGCAGTACTTTAAGGGTGTGCCATTGCTTGTGTCCGTGTGCCATGAGCTACTGTAGCTCTGTTCCAATTTGGAGACATAATTGTTATGACAGAGACAAAACTAACTGTGTGTTACAGTGCTTTCACAGCAGGAGGCCTGATCTTTGATCAGAGTATCTCAGTGTAAAAATAACCAAGTGTGGGCCAAATCATATACCAAAATGTTGATCAGCTTGTTTCCTGTTGGCTTTTTTTAAAACAGTTAGAAAAACAGATGGCAGTTCAATAGTGGGGGAAAAGTGATGGGAGAAAAAGAGAAGACCTTGTGACTAGGTGATCTTCAAGGTCTTTTCCAACCTAGAAGATTCTGTGATTCTGCTTTTGATGCAGAGTGCAATTTCTTCAGTTTCCTTTCTTAAATGCACATAAGGGAGCTCTGAAGAGCACAGGAAATTAGAAGACAAAGGAAGATGGTGAAAGTGCAAATACTCTTGATTTTTCCATTCAAACTGGCTGACTTTAAACAGTGCACCGAACAAGACTAACTCACTGAGGAAGAGTGTCTGTAAAAACAGGGTGAGAGTGGTCCAGCTTGTTCTGGAAGTGGTAACAAGTGATGTGTGATTAGGAGTCTAGTGGCTGGCTGGAAGCTCCAAATTTGTGAATGCTGATCACTACAGGACTCTAATTTGAAGTGAAGCATCAGAAATTATTACTTTTGTCCCATGGGAACAGCTCATATAAGAAATAAATGATCCTTCTAGGTTGAAGTTGTGTGCTAGAAACAGACTGAAATAAACATAAAATGCCTTTCAGTGTTCTTTTCATTTAAATAATAAGAGTAATTTTTGATTTTGCATGACTAATGCATTCTCATTTAAGAGCAAATAAAATTTGGGGCAAGACATGTCAGCCAATTCTGAGAATACAGACTTGTGGAGAGATGTGAGTTCTTAGGACATTCTATAATTAATATTGTTTCACCATCTAACTTAATAAAATAGTATTCTTAGATTATTTACTCAGTTCTATTTGGATTTTTTTCTGATTGTTAATTAAGCCAACAAAGAGAAACAGGAGAAAACATGTTTATACAAACCGGTTTTTGTCAATAAAATAATATTTTAGGAATATTTTATTTCACTTTAGATGTTTAATCATTTTTAACCAATAATCACAGTTTTATACCATTCCAAAAGGAGGAGAAAAATGCTCTTTTGCTGGTTCAAAACTACTGAAACAGAATGCTTCAGTTCCTTTTTTTGGTTTTGTCAAATTCAGCCCAAGTTTAGAAGTAGTTTTGAATTCTTTAAGTTACATTTTTGGTGAATAAAATTTAGTTCAAAGAACATTTCTGTTTCTTACTCCTGAAGTGTCTGTCAAAGTGAGGAAACTGACAGGCAAATTAGGACCATAATTTCCAGAGCAGCTAAAAGACAACTGTTAGAAGGGCTAAAGAGGTTCAAAGAAAAATTGATGTACGTATTTGTGGGAAAAAAACTCTCAGATAATGTATAAGAAATTAAGTTTGGAATTGCTGTTAACAGATACAAAAAGAAATATGTTTATAAAATATCTATGGGGCAGGTTAATAAGCATGCTAAATTATTGCCTTTGATTTGCTCATCCAACCTTTATGCTCAGTTCCTGAGTGTAACTGAAATGTAGGATTTCATTATATACTCAATATTTGATTTTTGCTGTGTTTAGCAGATCTTTTAAACTCCACACGGGTAGTAAATATAAAGGTTTGAATCATGTAATTTCTTTGTGGGGAAATCCATTTCATGAAGCAAGAAAGAAGCAAAAGCAGATCATGTAGCATGTCAGAAAAACTCATCAAATGAACAAAGTACAATGATGAACTTTTACACTTGCAATTGCAAATATGAGCTTGCTTTGCTTTTTCACCACACAATTTACCTCTGCTTGATGGCTTAAGAAAAATGAAGTATCTTTAGGATACACTTTACAAATATGATTGGTACTACTCTTAAGACAAGAATTTAAAATTATGTGAGATTTACAACCAGTCATTTCTGGAACAGTTGTTGCAAACAACATATAGCATGAGATCGCATTGGAAGACCACAGGATTCTTGAAGGGAGCAAACATATTTATGTGCTATTTATTAAATGAAACCTCTCATCTGCAGACCTTTGCCTCCTTTTGGTGTGTTTTGAGAAAGCTAGGCAGCATATGAACCAGGGCCAGCCTGGAGATTGTCTCATAGTCTGGGCAGGTGAATGCCTTCCAAGAAATTAGATCCACCTCTGCCTTAAATTTCCTACCTGAGTCTAGACAAGTTGCTTTAAAAATAGTGAAGAGAACAGATTGCCTCTGTTCCATGGTTTCTAAATTAAGACACGAAATGCCTGACTATGTTATAGGTCTACCAAGCACTAACAACTGTAACTGAAGTAATTAGGGAGCTGCCATTGCAATAAAGCAACGCACTCTGTGGAAAGGGGAACAGGATGCTGAGCTGGAGCCTGGGTCCTGGTGTATTACCAATTCAGCCTGTGCCGTTGGTGAAAGTATTTGTTTTGGTTTCAACTTTCTTATCCATAAAAATGAGATAATGCTTATTTGATTTGCTTCTCATCAATGCTTTGAAGGATAGTCTGGTTAATATTCTTAGGTTTTAATTGATAGGTACTGTCCCCTAGGAGTGATTAAGTATTATGAAATATTAGGCCCTCTGTGTTTCAGTCAATGAGGCATGCAAGTACAGAGACTATTTTGGAGAATTCTCATTTTTATTTCATTTTTTTCATGTGTGGGCATCCTCCCTCAGAGGGTTTGTGATGCTTAACTAATACTTTCTCAGCACTTTAATTAAAACCAGTAGTTGGGAAGCAGAATGCTTCATGCAGACTTGCTGATGTTCTAAATCAGACAAATGTTCAGGCACATGAACTTTTCCTCAGATCAGAAACAAGAGCAACAGTTTTCAAGCAACACATATGGTGGAAATAGTTGTTCTGGGATTAATCTACTTGCACTAATCAGTTAGACAATTTGAGAACAACAAATGGTTTATGTCTGTGGAGCAGAGAGGATCATGAGCAAATGTAAAGGTAACAGGCTTCTCTCCTGGATAAGTGGGATTGGATATCTCTCTGAAGCAGATCATAACAGTCTATAAAGGCATACATAAAAAGTCTCAATTGCATTCATGTTTGCAGATATATACATATATATATATGTGTATATATACACACACATTATATACACATATATACAATCATTTATATACACACACTATAACATATACATATATATTATAAACTATACAGAGAGTATATTGGCTGGGTTTTTCATTTTGTGATGCAGTGAATTGGTGGTATTAAGTGGTAATGAAGAGGCTCATGCAAATGATTGATCTGTTTTCTTGGAGGAGTGCTGCTTTTGGTTAAGCCTTCCCAATTGACTGAGAATACAAGTGCCACAGGGTTGGGTGGGGACTGTGTATCACACTGGGAGATAGTCAGAATTAGTAAATAGGTCTTTTACTGACTTTTGGAGAAAAACATGTATGTTTGTAGCTATAAAATGAAAGTTTCCATTTGCTCCCATGTGGCCTTTGGGATTTACAGTTTGAGTGCCTCCTGCCTCCATATGCCTGTTTCTCTATAGACTTTATAATGAGACATATATCTCCTGTGTTGCAGTAATTGTCAGCACTCTTATTTGACTGATACCTGAGAGCGATGAAGTTTAGCCGATGTACCTGGTCCACAGAGAAAGTGAGAATCTGACATAATACAGTTTGTATAAAGTGCTATGACAGTATTCTTTTTTCTCCAGATTACAAATGTTTGTAATATATTTACATATATATGTAAATTTAAGGTCAGTTTTCCTAACAAATCTGGTATTCATTAACACATTGTATTAATGTGTAATCTAATTTTAAAATTTTTCAAAAAGGAAAAAGAATAGTGTCATATATAAGTCTACGTGAAAACAGTCAACTGCACATCAGTACTCACCATTAAAAAGGTCTATTTATGTCAACTGGCTCACACATTTTCTTCTGTTATTCATTCACACATCCACACACCACATATGCCATTGCTTGGTAATTATTGGGAAATGCTAATTCCTTAATTACCACTCCATCTGCAGTACTAGCTATTATATATGTAGATTATTTTTCCTGGTTCGCTCATTTTTCGTCATCCATATCATCATCTCATTCAAGTGCACTTCACACTGTTATGTTTCTTCTGAAAGAAAAAAATACTTCAGTCAAAATTATTTTCAATAAAGAAATAAGGCAGTAAGGTTTTGAGTTTTCCACTGCTTATATCCAGTTTTCCCTCATATGTAAGGGGAATCTGGCTTCCAAAGGCTGACTCACTAACTTCCAAAAGAAAGGGATTTTAAGAAAAAGTTAAATCCATAAAATGCATAGTGTCTAAAGAACAAGAAAAATCATTTTACATAAATCCCCTACAAAAGAACAGAGAACTGAAATACTTTTTTTTTTTTTCTGCAGTAAGATACCAATAGTTTTTTTGCTTTAGAAGCTATGGAATCAGACAGCTGTTAGTGAAAGTGGAAATTTTACTGAAAAACAGCTTTGTAATATGCTGGTTTAGTCCTTGGAAAGCAAAAAGTGGGTTTTGTCTGTATTGACAGGACATCCTTCAATAAAGGAAAAAATCCCATTCTACAATTGAAAAAAGCCTGTCCTACATACATAAAGTTATTTAACATGTCATCTGCATTACAGTGTATTGTATTGTATCACATTGTAGTGCAGGTGATGTGTAAAAATCACTTAATGTAGAACAATATTTTTTACCTGTCACCATTTAGATTGAATTGCTGTACTCCCTCTGACTAAGTCATACCTCGGGTTAAGATTGTAAGAACAGAGAGGATGTATTATATCTCTTTTTTCCTTACTCCATTTAATTTATAGGTAGTTAACTAACACTAATTTCACAGCTTATTTTCCAGAAATACAAAGAACAGATAATAAAAAAGGAAAATATAAAGCTCAACTCATTATGCAGTTCAAGGAAGCTCAATCTACTGTATACACTGCATTGTTGAACATGTAGTTCTGAGAAACTAAATAATAGCCCCTAGATGATTAATTCAGTTAAAAAAAAAAAAAAAAACCACAACCAAAAACAAAAATGAAAAAAAAAAAAACCCAAATGACACACGTTTAGCTTTGAATAACTTAACAGGAACTTTTGTGAAACGATATGAGCTGTAAATTTTCTTCCATCCATGCACATTTTGCTTTCCAGCTTTCAGTGATTTGTCTTCTCCATGCCTTTAAGCAAGCCTAGAGGAGCTTTCTGTGCCTAGAGTGCACATAAATGTAGAGAGGCAAATCAGAGAAAAGGAATGAAATGTGTGGCTGTGTGAGGATATATTTAATCCCTAAAGCAAAGGCACAACCCTGTGAAAGGACTGAGCGGAAGCGCAGAGGTAAATATTAGGCTATCCTGACATTATAGTCCTCCTCTTCAGAAACCCTTCATTACTTACAGCCTGTTAAAGAAATGTGGAGACATGCCTTTGATGGAGCTGTACTGCAGGGAAGTCAAGGCTTCTGCATAGATGGATGGTCTGTGAGACTTGTGCTGAGGATCTCTGAAAGTCTTCTCCCTCTGCATTTTAGGAAGCTGTTTTCAGGAAGTGTGTGCTCCACATCACAGTTGTGACAGTTACTCATTTGGGGGCAGTGAGATTGAGCTTGTTCTATGCTGTTGAGCAAAGTGTTAAGGGAAAACTGACTGCATGCACAAAAAAATAAGGGAAGAGGGCAAAAGATAAGAAACCACAGTGTTTTCTCTGGAGCTGGTCGTTCAGCTCTTGCAATAAAACAGGAACAGTGTACAACTTAAAACGTAGCATCCTGGCTTTATTCCTCTGGCCTGAAGCTGAGTTCTCTGTAGCCCTTCAAGCAAATCTAACAGGTCTATAAGAGAGAGGATTTATTTTACCGAGAGCTCCGTAATCAGCATGTACTCACTTGACAAACTGGTTACACTGGAGTATTTCAAGAGAAAATATATTCTCTTTGGCTGAGGTGGTCCCCTTTTGTCTTATGTCCTTTAAGAGGAAGACTGACCACATGTAGGGAGGAATGGAAAAGTAAAGGTGGAAATCAGCACAGCATCTGTGTAAGCAGCATAACCTGTAGGTTCTGGTTACAGAAGCTTCTTTGAGAAATTATGAAGCCAGCATCTGATCTCCATGAGATAGACCACCTGGTCACAGCATCTTTTAAAACTGGAACTAAGGTTCAGTACAGCTTTCTAAGCTGAATATTGTGACAGTTGATGGCTGCAGGACTTATATGTATGGGTGAGGATCATCCCAAATTTTTGCCACACTAAACTTGCTCTCTGCTCAAAACACTTACAAAAGGCATCCTTAAGAGGGGAAAAAAAAAAAAAAAAAAAAGGGCAAACCAAAAAACCCAAACCGTGAATAAATAGAAAATAACTAGTAACACGTTTTCCTACAAATGTAAAAAAACCTGCCCCACTTTCATTGTTATTCCTCCCCTTCATTTTAAGCAACCTTCAAATACTGCTGTTTGTTTCCAACAAGCTATTCCATTATATTTTGCATATATTGAATGAGCAGATGTTTGAAACTCCAACTGGGCATGTTTTCAGTAGATATAGTTGAAACCAGCTAGAAACATTTCCATAAGTAATAAGAAATAGCATAAATGAGATGGTTTGTTTTGTATTTCAGTCCTATGGTATTCAAGTCACTTTCATTTACATTTTTTTTTTGAGAGAATTCTGATTTCAAATGTATTTTAGAATTGCAAAGATTACACAATATGCTAACTTCTGAGGACCTCTAAGCAGTACTCTCAGGAAGATCAGCCTGCATAAATTTAGATTTTGTCTGCAAGATACATAACACTCACATAGGTTTTAGCTCTTTATACACTCATAAAAGAGTAGCGCTACAAGAAGAAATACCATAATAATTGTAGGTATCTGGACTGAGTGTCAAACATAGTAGGTATAGGATTTGAATGTAAAAATACAAAATAAAAAGTCAAAAGAACCCTGTGACATGGCTTTCAAGAATTTGTGGGAAAAGTCCTAATTCCTGCAGATGAGAGCCCTAATTTCTACAAATGAGAAGCCAAAAGTCTATTAATCAGAACTCTGGGAAAATTATTAATTTTACCATTATACCTAATCTCAGTTACTGTTTTTGGGCCATTACTGTGTTTCAGCTGCAACACCACAGTGAGAAAACACGTCAATTTCCATGTTGTATGGATGAGGAGCACATGAGATAGTGAGGCTAGGAGCTAGATTTATGAAGTATATGTATACAGGAAATTAGTACCACAGTTCGTAACACATCAATAACTACCTCCTGTATACTTTACTTCACAGGTAAAATCTGCTTTCTCCTCTCCAGGCTAAACAGACCCAGGTCTCTCAGTTGCTCCTCACAGGAGGGACACTCCAGTCTCTTCATCATCTTGGTGGCCCTTCATTGGACTGTCTCCTTATCTCTCCTTATCTTATATGTATATCCTTATCTCTCTGATACTGGGGAGCCCAGAACTGCATGCAGTAGACCAGCTGTGGCCTCACCAGTGCTGAGTAGAGGAGAAGGATCACCTCCCCTGATCTGGTGACAACACTTCTCCTAATGTAGCCCAGGATACCATTGGCCTTCTCTGCCACAAGAGCACGTTGCTGATTCATATTCAACTTGGTGTCCACTGGGATGCCAAGGTCCTTTTCTGCCAAGCTGCTTTCTAGTTGGGCAGCCCCCCATGTGTACTCTATGTTGTTCATCCCTAGGTGCAGGACTTTGCAGTTCCCCTTGTTGAACTGCATGAGGTTTCTGTCAGTCCATTTCTCCAGCCTGTCCCAGTCCCTCTGGATGTCAGCATGACCCTCTGACATATCAGCCCCTCCTCCCCATTTGGTGTCATCAGCAAATTTGCTGAGGATGCACTCTGTACTATCATTCAGATCATTAATGAAGATGTTAAACAGGATTGAGCCCAGTATTGACCCCTGGGGTCATCACTAGTTACTGACCTTCAACTAGAATTCATGCCACTGATCATGACCCTCTGGGCCTGGCCATTCAGCCACCTTACTGTCTGCTTGTCCAGCCCATATTTCAACAGCTTGTCTATTGGGATCTTAGGGGAGACAATGTCTAAGGCCATACTGAAGTCCAGCTAGACAATGTCCACTGCTCTCCCCTCATCTATGAAGCCAGTCATTTCATTGTAGAAGTTTCTCAGGTTGGTCAAACATGACTTGCCCTTGGTGAATACCCCTGATGACTGACCTGTCCTTTGTGTGCCTGGAAGTGTTTTCCAGAATTACCTGTTTCATCACCTTTGGGATTGAGGTGAAGTTTACTGACTGGCCTATAGTTCCCTGGGTGCTCCTTCTTGCCTTTCTTGGAGACATGAGTGACATTTGCATTCCTCCAGTCTTTGGGCACTTTTCCCAGTCATCATGGTCTGTCAAAGATTATTGAGAGTGTCCTTGCAATGACATCTGCCAGCTCCCTCAGCACTCATGACTGCATCCCATCAGGGCCCATGGACTTAATGTAAGCTCAATTTGCTTAAGTCTTCCCTGACCTGATCTTCTTCCACCAAGGGTACATCTTCCTTGCTCCAGCCTTTGCCCTTGGTCTCTGGGGCCTGGGATTCCTGAAGGCTGGTCTTGCCAGTAAGGACTGAGTTGAAGAAGGCGTTCAGCCTTTTCCATGTCTTACATCAGCAGGTCCTCTGCCTCATTCAGCAGCAGGCCCTAGCCTTGCTTTTGTCACTAGTCTAATTATAGAAGACCTTCTTGTTGCCTTCGACATCCCTTTCCAAATTCAATTCCGTTTGGGCTTTAGCTTTCCTAACTCCATCCCTGGATGCTTGGACAATGTTCCTGTATTCCTTTCAGGTTACCCGTCCATGCTTCCATGCTCTGTATGCTTTGTGTTTGAATTTGGCCAGAAACTCCTTGTTTATCCTCACAGGCCTCCTGACATTTTTGACATTACTCGTTGGGATGGTTTACTCTTGAGACTGGAGGACGTGATCCTTGAATATTAACCAGCTTTCTCGAACCCTGCCTTCCTTCTAGGACCTTATCCCATGGGATTTTTCTAAGGAGAGCTTTGAAGATGCCAGATCTGCTCTTCTGAAGTCCAGGGTTGTGATCTTGCTTTTCACTGTCCTCCCTGCCCTCAGGATCCTGAACCCTACCATCTCATGGTTACTGCAGCCAAGGCTGCCTTTGATCTTCACATCCCAGACAACCCTTCCTTGCTGGTAAGTATGAGGTCCAGCAAAGCATCTCTCCTTACTGGCCCCTCTGTCACTTGGAGCAGGAAGTTATTATCAGTGCACTGTGAGTACCTCTTGGATTGCTTGTGTCCTGCTGTGTTGTCCTTCCAGCAGATATCAGAGTGGTTGAAGTTCTCCATGAGGACCAGGGTCTGCAAATGTGAGGCTGCTGCTATCTGTCTGTAGAGGGCCTAATCCACTTGTTCTTCCTGGTCAGGCAGCCTATAGCAGACACACACTATAATATCACTATAACTTGTGTGTTACGCCACCTAAGAACTTGTGTCTTTTAAGCCAGGTCTTCTTCCTCCTATGTAGTGGATATGTGAAATGTATTCAAAGTGAGACGCTTTATTAGCACTGAGCTTTGTACAGAGCTTGATCATCCCAAAGTTTATAATAGCATGGTCAGAGTATTGCGATTGTAAGAAGGACCTTAAAAAACTTAGGTTGAGGGTCACAGATAGTTTCTCATCACTGGGTAGCTAGAGCTCACCAAAAGCTGAAGTAGCCACACATTTTGCCTGCAGTAATATAAGAACCTGTGGGGTCTTCAGGGGCTGCAGGTTTATTTCTTTTAAGTAACAAAATTGCCCCCTAGATCACACCTTATACATTACAGGTTTTTTAGGTCTGATTCTGTGTGATTTGCCAAATCTGCATGTGAATTCATTGCCCATAAAGGGAGACATAGGAGAGTCTCCTGAAATTAAAATATTCACTGGTTCAAGTTCACATAGCTTACATTTGCCTCCTTTCAGCATCTCCTCCGTTTACTTCTAAATTGTATGAAGTGTCAGGGAACAGAAGATCCAATATGGAAGGCACCCTGAGGGTCTTGTGTGCAGAATTCACAGGTGGAAGCCACTGTATGTTCCTGCTGCTCTCAGCCTGCTCAGTCACTTGTCCTTTTTTTCCAGCACAGCTCATAGATCCTGGCAGAGAAGGCAAGTTAATGTGCTGTCATTAACGTAGTTGAGACATCCTCCATAGGGATTGGAGTGATGTAGGGACAAAAACAGTCCTGTAAATTCTAACATTATTTGTTGACACATAGTGCTAACAAGAATCTCAGCTCACAGTTTCTAATCTATGAAGTGAGCTTGCTAGATCAGTTATAAGACCTTGCTTTCACATGTCTGCCTACCTCTCTTAACCATCTCACCATCTCTACGTGCTTGTCTGTATCCTCTGCCAACTATATCAAATATTTTACATTTTCAGTCCCTGAAAATTTTTGGCAAGGGATTCCTTCCGTGCTTTCCTTTAAGGATCTACTGTTTTTATGTGTTATTCAGATGACAAAGTATATAAATGGTAAATTTTAAGCAGTTTTGGGGCATGGGGTCATTTATATGGTTCCCATAAGTGTAGAGTTACAGGTTCTATATAATGTCAAAAAACACTGAAGTGACTTCAGGACCCCTCATTATCACTGTTTGGGGCTGACCTACCAGAAGAATTATCTATCATCAGGAGATTACAAGTCTCCTAGTACAGGTGTCATTTAAGCAGTGGGTCCAGAGATTCAGGGTGGTTCATCAGAGAAGACATGCAAGACTTAATGTGCACCTGACATTGTCATGATTTCATCCCATCTGAAATATTTTGAATAAAATAGTCTCATTTGATCATCAGACACACAACTACGCCTTCCCCAATCATCATCTATGTTATTGCTTACAAAATGGAGTGATATAGCATGTAGTTGATTGTCGTGGTTTAACCCCAGCCAGCAGCTCAGCCCCACACAGCCACTCGCTCACTGCCCTCAGGGGGAGTGGGGAGAGAATTGGAAGGGTAACAGTGAGAAAACTTGTAGGCTGGAATAAAGACGGTTTAATAAGTAAATGTACAAGTGACCTAAATAATTAATTCATTCACTCCTTCCCATCAGCAGGCATCTCCAGGAAAGTAGGGCTCCATCACACATAACGGTTACTTGGGAAGACAAACACCATCACTCCGAACATACCCTCTTGCTCCTCCTTCCCCCAGCTTTTATTGCTGAGCACCATGTTACATGGTATGGGATATCCCTGTAGTTGGTCGGTGTCAGCTGTCCCAGCTGTGTCCCCTCCCAACTTCTTGTGCACCCCTGGCCTGGGGCAGTGTGAGAAGCAGAAAAGGCCCTGATACACTGCATAAGCACTGCTCAGCCATAGCTAAAACATCCTTGTGTTATCAACGATGTTTTCACCACAAATACAAAACATAGGCCCTTACAAGTTACTATAAAAAAAATTATACTAGCCAAAACCGGTACATTGATGACAAGGAATAATTTGATATCTGTGGTGGAGATTACGATATTAATTGTAGCCCCAATGCATCAAATCTTCACTGGGTAACAGTGAAGGTTCACATGGATCTGTAACTGTGAGTTGATTCAGAGAAGGATGGGTAGCTTACTATTTATGTGCAATTTCTTAAATTGCAGCAGGCTTAAATTGAACTTGGATAACAATATAAGTAGACATATTTCAGGCCTTTATTATGCAGCTGGGAACTCCTAAGAACTTTAAGTAGCTTTAAGATAAAATGTTGTACAGGATGATAGGAAATGTCCTATCACCTAATAGTTCTCAATTTCAAAGGGACTACTGGATTAATAAGTTTTCACTGAGAAGAGAGGAAAATTTTTTCATCTGGAAAGCCAGAATGGGCAAGAAAATGGTGAGTACAATTTTCTAAATAATCCTATAAACGTGACTATTTTGAACTAAAAAGAAGTACTTTTGATTTACACATTTTTCTTGTGTCTTAAAAGTGTTCTCCTCCACCCAGCTTTGGGAACAGTAGCAACAGCAGTAACACACTATAAATAGTGAACAGCTGAAATGAGCAGTTCATGAATACCTAATAGCCTGAAATTTGTTTGCATAAACCGTTCAACAATTATCAAACATATTTGCAGAAATCTGTGTATAAATGAGTCAGGAGTGTAAATAACAACTAAATTAGTCAGATAGTTAGACCATAGCATATAATAAGGCCTTTTCTAATTAACATATAACTTGAACTCAGACATAAAATGTATTATTGCAAATGACCAGTGTTGTGCAAGATTTACGTGCCTTTGGACCCATCCTTCACGCTTTAGTGATGTGACCAAGTTAATATGGGTGAGCAGTAGAACCCGTTCACAAAGGCTTGTGTGTCTTTGGGGAATATAACCTGCATCTGATCAGCTTTACCATTGCAGTTGTATATTGCAAGATGTGGGGTCTGTTAATCAGATATGTCAGCATGTGATTTACTGTGCTGAAGTCTATACAATCCCACAAATCATCTCTACCCATCTGATGGTTTTCTTGCAAATGTACTGTGCTTTTTGAGAAATGAAAGTGTTGCTTCTTTGATGGAAAAATTTGCATTTAAGATACATACATACATTAAGTACTGTATGCAGACAGTGCATTTCTCTTCCATTTTTTTAAAAAGCACAAGCCCAGCTAATCTGTATTTGCAGCCAGGAGGTTTGCATGTATAAGCAGTTTTAGGCACCTAACAGGACAAATGCAAGCACATTCATGTAACTTGCAGAAGTTCCATGCAAGTGTGTTCAGTCTGAAGAATATGCATCAATTGAAGGATTATAACTGCAAATTGGAAATGTGGACATGTGCACAGAAAATAGTTGCTCTAATAATGAACAGTCTATTTTCTTTGCATTAATAATACAAGTTTACTTATGGAGGCTGAAAATAAAAAATCTCAGTAACCTACAGACTGAAAACTCCCTGCTGATTTATGGAAGATACTGCAGGGTTGTACGATTACTTCTGTGCTTTATTGTATTGTTGTGTTCTTCAGGGACCTTATGTTCAGTTTGAATGGAGATAGAGCCAGAACTGTCTGCCAAGCTCAAAATACAAAAAAGATTATTTTGAACTTTTTAAAAGATAATATTAGTCCATTAGGAGTACAAAGGTTGCTCCCATACAAAGAGAGAGCTGCTGACCTTTCTGAGAAGATCAAGCAATGTCCCAGCAAGAACAGTCCCTAAAACATAGAAGGAATTCTTTACTTAAGAAACTCTTGCTTTCATTTAAAAAAAAAGGTAACGCAAAGAATCAAATCACCTGAAGCAGGTGTTAAATAAATGCCCTAGTTGGAACAAAGAAGTATCCTTTCATTCAGAAGGGTCAGCTTTTTTTAATTCTGCTTTTATGCACTGTCGACTGCCATGCTGGTTACTGAATTACACCAGAGTAACTCAGAGAGACTGGTTCACACATAAAGCATCTATTTTCATTTGTTCTGGGATTTTTCTGTCGTACCACCTTTTTGTATCACCCAAGATTCTTTATCACTTATGGAGAAGACTGATATCCTATCTTGCATTGATACATAGACCAGCGTGATTTCAGCAGTACTACCCAGCTTTATACAGATGAAAAAACACATTCAGCAGTCTTCTTTAGAGTGTTTTAATCTTAAAGTCTTGACTTGAAAGACTTTCTGAGAAGATATTCTATGTATAAACTGGGCAGAAACTGGAATTCCTGTTACTCAGGACATTCTAAAATTAGAAAGCAAAACCTAAAACTGTATATACAATATGTACTTTGAATCTCCTTCTTGTGAAGATTTATTTAAAATCAAACTTTAAATTCAAGTTAATTTCTTTTTGTCTTGAAACCTTTCAAGAGAACCTGGGTAACCCAGCAACCCTATGTGTAGTTGTGACATTTAGGAACAGACCTTTTAGACTACCAGGGAATTGGCAGCTCTGCTTGTGGGTAGTCTATGTATAGGTTTTAATATTTCAGCTTAACTGTGAGAAGACAAAATAATGGCAAAGTTATAAATGGTAATTAGCAATTGAGTCCATAAAATACAGAAAGAGTTAGGCTCCGGAACAGTTTAGCTGGGATGAACATAAAAATTGTTTCTTGGAAGCACTTTTCAATAGAGTGTGGTGGCAAGCCAATAATGATTTGCAACAAGCTCACCATAACTGCAGAGAAATACATGCTCAGAGCCTGACTTGCTGGTTTGATAAAGCATTCATTGCTCAAATTAGAGGTGTTCATGTGAGTCAGTAAGTGGGATATTAAATAAGGAGCTGTGCAGAACTGGGGGGAACAGACTCCCTGAGGTGGACAGTGCTGTGAAGCTCCTTGAGAGCCATTTGCATTGGCTGCTTCACACCACTTGCCTGGGCACAGCGTTGTCACCCAACCTGCATGGTGATCACACCTGGCCAGATGTGCCCCTCCTTGTTCACAGCACCCTGGGGAAGGAGGGCAGCAGAGACTGAACTTGCAGCATGAGGAATGTGCTCTGCTTGTTGCTCTCTACTAAGTTGGAGGGCTATGTGCATCTGTTGGCCACCTGTTTTCAGGATGGCATACCATAATGCAAAGCAGCAGCTGGATTAGTCTGTTTACAGTGACAGTTCATTTTATCTTGTTTCATTTAATTTGGATAGGAGCAACAGTTTTATATCTCGGAGGTTTGTAGCATCAATCCACCTCACTGTCTCAGGGCATGGAAACATGGAAGAATCTCAGCTTTCATTAGGGATTTTTCCAGACCTTTCCATTGTCAAAATAGTCTGAAATTTATAAATCAGAAATAGACTGATTATAGACCTAGTGCTACTTCACTGCAACCAGTATCAAATTTCAAAGACACGGTGTTTGCAGACACGTATCCATAAAATAGATAAATGCCTAATTCTAGAGAAGTGAAATAACTGGAGAGATAAAAGATGAGAAGTAATTAGGAATAATTACCTTTTTAATGTAAAAGCTTTAATATAAATTAAGGAGGTGGATAATTTCATTCATCCATACTTGCAGATCGTGTCCTAACTTCCTGGGCCTTCGTTGTGTGAAATACTCTGTTAATGCTGTTAATCCTATGTCTGTCTGTCTGTAAACAGGATGTAAGATTGTAGTTTTGAGTGCACACAACATGCTACCATTTGTGTAATGATCTCAGGTAACACGGCAAAGCCATGTGTCCAGCTGCAGTACACATAGATGTTTCAGTTCAGCACACGGGGTTCTGGGACTGCCTCTGGCTCCCAGGTTCAGGTCACTGCATCTTTGCTGCTGCAGGTACTTTATCTAGTTACATTAAAGCCAGCATGCAGATACTTACCCGTGCTACAGTCACAGCTCCTGTTTGCTTAATAAAGTGTACTGTTGAGCACTGCAAGCCACAGCACAAGGCAAGACTGCATCTCACCTACAAGCAGTTCTTGCAGATTTGCTGCATTTTAGCACTTCATGTGGATGTCTCCACAGGTAAGCCATGGAAGCATATAGATGTGGGGTTTAATAATTACAGGCCATCTAGCAACTTTGTTTGATTTTTTTGGTCTATGGGCAGTGAAATCTTTATGCCTAGGGTCAGTGGTGAAGAACTAATAAATAACCATTTCAGGATTACCTGGCAAATGACTTCTCAAATTGATGCAGATGTACTAGAGCAGAATGCTGCTTCGTAGGCCTATTACAGCCTCTTGATTGCTTGCAATTTAAAGTTTGCAAACAGAAAATACAGCTCAGTAAAATCACACCAGGGTTAAAATCAGCCAACCAGTCATTTGCACAACCTGGTACAGAATTAGTGTAAGTGCAGTTGGACTCACCTATGGTTGCAGAGTAAATGTCTAGGAAAGCAAGGACCTGAAACTGAGTCTTAGTTCACTTTTTCACTTAATTTGTTGCCACCTGCAAGATAAGGGGAGGGCCTCTATAGTTCCTCAGTTGTAACTACTCAGTGTCAAAAGGAAGCATCTTTACAGTTTAGACAGCCTTTTCCATGCTTGTTGCCAGGCATGTTTGATCCACAAACATTTTCAAAACTGCAAAGAACAAACTGTAGGTTGTTCAGTTTGTAGTGGTGCTTTTGGATGAGGTAAATTGCCCAGTCTAAACAGCTCTCCTGGGGAAATGACTGTCCGTGCAATATTGTACATTAATTTTTCTGATCCTCTCTAAGGTGCAAAGCATACGAAAACAGTCCAGACATGTATTACTCTCTGGATCATCAAGAGCCTCTTGCTACCCAGCAGTAGGCTTTGGAGCCCCTATTTGCACTCACAAAAGTAACCCAGAGTTGAATAACATTACTGATGCCAAGGGGATGTTGAAACAGAGTAAGACCACAGTCTGGTGCTCACAGCATTTTATAAAACTACACAGGATACCATTCTTCAAAACTGCTGCTCAGTATTTATGTAGCAGGCAAGAGCAAAGAAACACTTGTGTTTGGAGTAGAAAGCAATAAAGTTCAGAAAGGCTGTGATGGTCACAGAGCTTAAAGGGTACTGTGTTTGATCCTAGAGCAGGTTTACCTGTGAATATTTAGTTATTGACCATGATTTTTATCTCCAATTAAGTGTTCGGGTAATAGAATATTTCATTCCTCTTTGATTTTTGTTTTCTGCTGCTTCTCACATGCACTAAATCTGCCCAAAGTTTTTTTTTCGTTCTTTCATTTTGCTTTCTGGCAGAGCCACTAAAAGAGGTTAAATGCCAGTGAGTTTCAAGAAATCCCTAAGGGCTCTAATTCTCCACTCATTTACACCACTGTCAGAGCACTGTGGCATTACTAACCTGAAATCATTCCTAATTGACACAAGGGGAGAATCAAATTCTGCCTCTCGTGTAGTTCTGAATGTGACTGCTACTTGGATTTTGTTGTTGCTGGAAAAAATAAAATACTGAGAAGCACATCTCTTCTTTCAGGTGATTAAAAAATGGATCATTTTTTAAGCATGTGTTTTCCACACTAAGAATTTGAAGGTAGTTTTATGTCCCATTTAAAGGTTATGTATTATGACTGTTCATTTCCCATATGATGTAAAAAACCAAACCCAAACTCAAAACATGTGTTTGATGAAAAGCCTCCACTAAAAAAATCCACACAACTCCCCCTCAAAATGTTCTGCTTGGCGTCATCTGTGTCATCAGTGTGGATGTGACTTAACTTGCTGACTTTCATTCATTTTGTAACTCCTGAGATGAAGACTGCTGTAGAAAAAAATACGTTAATAATTGTCATCAGTGTAGGATTTCTCTAGGTTCAGTGAGAATATTTGCAAACCAGATAGATAGTTTCTTCATAAATGTATTAATTACCTTAGCAACATAAAAGCATGCATAATTTGCTTAGGAGCATTTTCCTTCCTTGCTTGCTTAAACATTCAAGTTCCGGGAGAGCTGCGGTTGTCTTTCCTGAGTGAAATACTCCCTAGGTCTGCATTGCCTGTGAGAAATGACCAATATGTCCCCAACAGGACATAGGTTGTGTCTGAATTGTTAAAGACTGCAATTTGAGAAGGTAAGGGCTAATCCTTGCAGAGGTTTTAACCAAACAGATAGTCTTCCGCATTAATAGATCATTCTGTTAGATGTATCTGAAGCAGTTTGAAGTTAAACCTCATACCCTGTCTGCGGCTGGAGATGTTTGACCTTTGCATAACTCTTTTGTTCTAAGCAGTATGTTACACTGCTTTGATGTGCATGTCCTATGTGCAGAAACCTTTTTCCAGTACAGCTGCCGAACAGTGGGTCAAAAGGAAGCTATCCTGGCATAAACTGAACCAACATAAGTAGTGATAGAGAAGGGCAGAACTTGAGTAAAAATAGGAATTTTAGCACCTTTTCCAGATGTCTTTCCTATATTCTACTTCTTGTGTGACTTACATGTATATTTCTAATCATTTTGCTAGATGCCAGTGTTTTTCTGTTATAGTATCTTTCTCATGTTAAAGGAAGATTACTCCTTACAGTATGTTTGACTTGTGTGTCTCACATCAGCTTATTCTCCTAGGAAATCTAGAAATGCTGTTCACACATATTTTCCTGTAATGCAGTTAGAAGTTTCTATGGTGAACATAGAAATAAATTTTTCGCTTTTTCCCTCCCCACTTTTAACCAGGTAGACAAGAAAATTGTCCGCACAGAAATTGGAGTTCTTCTTCGCCTTTCACATCCAAACATTGTAAGTTTAGCTTTGTACTTTCACTCCATGTTTGTTTCTTTGTTTTTTTCAAATTCTTTCTGTTCCTGAGAGATGACTGTTGGAGTTCACCTGTACAGACTTGGGATAGTTCTGAATAAAGCTTTGGGTTTTCCTCAAAAGTGCATTAGCAGCTTGTTGTGGAAGACTGTTGAATTATACTTACACTTTAAAATAAATTATTGATGCTCTGAGAGATTTGAGTGGGAAACTATACAAAAGAAGTTCCGTAAATGAAAGGGGAAGTTGGTGTTGTCCGTCCTTGAAGGTGGGGAAGGTCTTATATTCATTTACTCTGAAAGACTGGCAGACAGCTGTTGATAAACACAAAAAAAAGCAACATCTTAAACTCCTGTGTTGGATAGAGGTTGCTGAGGTATAAGGAGTATGAAAATAATAACAAAAAAGGGAATGCAAAGGAGATAAAGCTATCAACAAAAAGGAGATTGGGAGAGAACATGCATAACAGTTTGCTGCTCAACTGCAAGGTAAATATGTTGCACCAGCTTCAGTTGGTACCAGCTTTATCGACTGTGGCCTGTTTCCTGCTGTTGGCTCTGTGATATGCTCAGCAAGAAGACAAGTAAGCAAAGTGAATCCTCTTTGTTATCTTTTACCAGATAAAGCTGAAGGAGATATTTGAGACACCTACAGAAATCAGTCTTGTTCTGGAATTGGTCACAGGTGGAGAACTATTTGACAGGTAAGTTACCTGTACGCACCTCACTCAGTACCTTCCCCAGGGGTGTTACAGTCCAGATTCCTTCTCTGCACATAATACTGTGTTAGTAATTACTGGAATTATTTCATCAGTGTGTGGTTTATTCACATGAGTAAACAGCCGCAGAAATTGGCTTAAAAATGTGTTTGGAAATGTGATTATCAGGAGATTTTTTTGGAAATTATATATGAGTTGGAAATGAAGGAAATTGTCAGTAAATTCTGGAGAGCACACACTACTGAAGGAAGGTGCTCCGGAGGTGCATACCATCAGAGTATGCTAGATCAGACAAAAGGCAGGAAAAACTGACAAAATCACATTGACATCATAAAATATGGTAAGTGACAGTCAGCCTGCCAGGAAGATAGTGTTATATCAGGTAAAAAAATGGTAAGCATAAGAAAGAAATTCTCTTTGGTATTCATTGTATTTGTAAAACCTTTGTATTTGTTACAAAGGTTCTGCAAGACAACTACTGAGTACTGAAGGTATTGCTCATAGAGCTGTACGTGCTTGTGTTGTAGGTGCATATTCATAAAGCGAAATAATTCTGTAATAGTGTTGGGGCAATATTTTACTGGTAGGGGGTTGGCTTTTTTAGAGCAAGAGAAGATACGAAAAGCATTTGATACTGGCTTGAGTAAATCAATTATTTCACTGGCACTGCTGACTTCCAACTCATGTAAAGGCAGGTTATTTGATCTTCCTTCTATAATTAACGTTTAGTATTTTAGAGGACTGTTATAGAAATATGCATCAAAGACTCAGTCTGAAAGTATCTTTGACTTAAGAAAACAAAAGCATACATTTTTTGTGGCATGGTCACAGAATTACAGAATCATCTAGGTTGGAAAAGACCTTGAAGATCATCTAGTCCAACCATTAACATAACACTGACTGTTCTCAACTACACCATATCCCTAAGCACTATGTCAACCCGACTCTTAAGCATCTCCAGGGATGGGGACTCCACCACCTCCCTGGGCAGCCCATTCCAACACCTAACAACCCGTTCTATAAAGAAATGCTTCCTAATATCTAGTCTAAACCTTCCCTGGCACAACTTGAGGCCATTCCCTCTTGTCCTATCACTTATTACGTGGTTAAAGAGACTCATCCCCAGCTCTCTGCAACCTCCTTTCAGGTAGTTGTAGAGGGCAATGAGGTCTCCCCTCAGCCTCCTCTTCTCCAGACTAAACAACCCCAGTTCCCTCAGCCGCTCCTCGTATGACATGTGCTCCAGACCCTTCACCAGCTTCGGTGCCCTTCTCTGGACACGCTCGAGTCATTCAATGTCCTTTTTGTAGTGAGGGGCCCAAAACTGAACACAGTAATCGAGGTGCGGCCTCACCAGTGCCGAGTACAGGGGTAAGATCACTTCCTTGTCCCTGAGGTCATAGCTACAACCTTGAGATGAACTATTTCTGAACAATAATGTCCTGGTTTCGGCCAGGATAGGGTTAACTTTCCTTGGGCTGAGAGGGAGCACAGCTAGAGGGCCGGTCCCGATCAGTCATTGGAATATTCCATATCATGTGACGTCATGTTCAGTGTATATAGGTGGATGCGGGCTCTCTCTGGTGCGTGCCGTTTTTGTTTTCTGTGGCGGCATGGTGGGAGTTTCCTGGTGCGGTTGGGTTGCTGCTGTGGCGGGGGGGTCGCTGCGCTTGGTAAGCCACTGCTGCATTTTACCCATTTTGAGTTCACATTTGTCAGTTGTTCCTTGTTACTATTAGTAAATTCTTTTTCTTATATTCAACCTACGAATTTTCTTCTTTTTGTCCCTCCCCTATTTCACCAGGGAGGGGGAAGGGGGGAGGTGAACGGCCGGCCACATGGCGATTGGCTGCTGGCCGGGTTCAAACTGCAATAACAACAAAATCAGCATCTTCAGTTCAACAGAAGAAAGGTGTGTACTCTCTCAATACTCAGCCAAAGCAATCAGGACAAATGTGCTGCAAGTTAAAACAACCACCGAGTGCCCAGTTCTGAGATGGAGGACCCTACACAAGAAGTCTTACCTTTAACATTGCCTTTTATATATCCACGTGGTTTCAAATTGGATGCCTTTCAGGAAGGCTGGATACTCTACAGGAACCTTTGATGAGAAGAGTTTGCAAAGGGAAAACACAGATATGCCAGTGAAATGGTTGATTCCTGAGCAACCATCTGTGTGGTAGAACTGAAGATAAAAGACTCCATGGAATCCAGGATGGGCAACAACATTATTTGATGGAACTAGGATTTAATATTATGATGTTTTCAGCATTCTGTAATCTGTACTCAGCAGTGATTATGGGATTTGAGTTCTAAGATTGATCTTTCCCCAAAATTGTATGCTTAATCTAGTAGTTTGGTTAGGATGAGCTGTCTGGCATTGCCTGACAAGAAGCAAAACCGTTTAGTCACTAGAATTGTGGTGCCCCCTTGTGATGCTACGAATGAGCACTAATGGAGGTCTGAATTCAGCATCCCCCTTTTCTCCACATACAACAGAAGTGGAAACTTTGGCAATACGATCCTCTCTCATCTGTTTTTGGAAAAAAAACAACCAGTGGAAAAAAAAGAATAAAAAGCTGTTTCCAGCTGTTAAGCTAGTAATAGGAGTATTACTTCACTTTTCAACCTTAAACCAAAAATAATAGAAATATGCAGCCAAGATGTTTTGTGCTAATCACTCCAATTAAACATCAGTTGTCCCTTTCCTCTCTTTCAGCTGGGCTGAAGGATTAACACTTTGCAATGTGCTGTACATGGCTGACCTCTGAGTTTTAGTGAGGGTAAATTTAGCTTTCTGCCTGAGGGCAGAATTTAGCTTTTCTGCCCCTCATGCTTAATCTTTTCAATCCATACATCTTTTTATCATGCATGAAGGAAATCTCCTGACTTACAGACAGGTCTTGTGCCCTCTCTCCTCTGTTCTTGCATGACGTCCATCCCAGGAGAAAGCAAAACAACCCTGGGAAATCTCCTGCTGGGCAGTGGGATTGTGTCAGATGTGGAGGGAGAGCTGTGACCCTCTCTTGTTCTCATGGCAATTTTTCAGTTGTGTTACCCAGAAGGAGATAATTTCAAAGGAAAGTATCAGTTATACATCTGAGTTAATACAACTCAAATCAGGTTGGGTTTGGTTGCATTTTTTAAAAGAAATCTGTTTTCCAGACTTCATAAATCACATTGTAGGTGACACCCTGACATATAATATTCCACCATCCCAAACACAACAAATATAACTCTACACTAAATTGGAAAAGTTTGTGTAAATTAGAATGTTTGTTGCCAGTTTGCATCATGGTTTTTGCCAATCCAGTAAGTGACCAGTGACAAAGAGCTTTTGAATTAAGACAGACCAATGGACAAACTGGCCAAGATACAGAGAAAACTGCAGTAGGTCTAAATTATCTGATATTCTAGTTCTTTCCAGATGCCACATCTCCAGCACAGTGCTGGCATGTATGACATTGACATTTGCTTGGCCCTCCTCTTTCATTCCTGTATGTTTAAAACAGACATGCATGGTTGAAGTGCATTAAACCAGCAGTGTTTTGACAGAGTCCTGAGGGACGACCCACTGGTATGGCTCCAAGTGTCCCAGCATCAGTGTGCCCAACAGCACACGGCCGTGTTTCGCACGCTGCCATGATACTGAGGGCAGGCTGCCATCACACCAGTCCTCAATGGGGCAGGAGCCAGTTGAAAAACACCCAAAATCAGCACAGCTGTTTAAATGCATGGTGGAGTGATCACTCTAACATTTGAACAGTCTTTAAAGGACCGTGTTGCCACCACACTTGTGAATCAGAAATTTCAGGACTGGGAGCAAAGTGGCAGGCAAAGGTCTAATTTTATCCCTCTCTCCCATCTTCTCACCTCATCCTCTTATGAAAAATGTTGAGAGCCATAGTTGAGACCAGAGACACATCTTTTACATGAGAAATTTGAGTGATGGAAAGACATAATGAAATTTGGTTTTATTAGGTTTTTGGATGACATCATATTGTGCATACAGAATGAAGTAATAAACCTTATGTGGATGATTTCTAAAGGCAGATTTATAGTCAGAAAGCTTCTCTCCATTTCAGCTCTTCTCCATTTAACAGGAGAAAGCTAGAGGCAGAGCTGATGGAATTAACTCTCTAGGTGCTTTCAGATAGATGGGACTGAATTTGAGCTCAAATAAATGGAATCAAACATTTTAATATGAATTGAAGATCATGGTGGAAAAAGAGTTTAAATGCAATGACCATAAGGGAATGTAGAATTAATTGACACCACAAAAAGTGAAGTAGTTTTCCTGGAAAAAAAACAGATTCATCTCATTTATATAGGCAAATTGTTTGTCAAACTAGTTGCTTTTTAAACACATTTTTATTAATAATCAGTAAACCTTAGACTGTTCAAAGATTTTATCATATAAGTAGCCAGTGGCCTCACTTTTTTTGTGTTAACCCCTTTGATTATTACCTCTCCAATTTTCTTTATAGTTCTTCCCTTTTGGAATAATGATGATTCTTCTTAAGCTTGCTTCAGTTAGGTTCTTCTCTTGCCTCTTCCATTTACCCTCTGTCCCTTCATTGTTCTTTACTTAAATGTAATTTCTTGGTACTGTTAACTTTGACTTTCTTTTCTATTGTATGGTATAATTCATCAGATTCTTGGTCATTTTGTTGATCTGGCTTTGCTTCTAACAATTAGCCTCTTTATTGTTACAGGCCGTAATAGGTCTTGCAGCACGGTGAAGTCTGCTATCTGTCTTTTATGGGCTAACTTTTTTTGAATTTGGTCTTTTCTATTCACATTTTATTCATATCTATTGCCTTTCAGCAGAATCACTCTTTCAGATGTAAATTACAGCAAAAAACATCAACTCCAACTTTATCTTAGTCAGAATACCTATGGATTGATAAGAGTAGTTTTTGCTAGACTCTTCCTTTTTTCAGCTTCAAATGATAATGCCAATCCATATGTTCTCCTTGTCTGTATTTTGGCATCTTGACCAAAACTCTTCTGTTTCTTCCTTCATCTTACTACGAAGTGCACCAACATTGTCTAAAAATACCAGTCGACAGTCTCGACTCATTTCCATTTCAGATTTCATATAATTTTTTCTGAAATATAGATTCAATCTGATACTATCTTCTTTTATGGAGCATACATTAACAAAAATATTAATTACTTGTTCTAAAGAACTTGCCTTTTTAAGAGATGCGGGAATGATTACCTCTTACGGACAAAATTTCCCGAAGCCTTCCCAGGCTTCAGGCACACCTTCTTATTTCTGCTTATGGAAATTAGAATTGCTAAAGGACATAAAAAAAGAGTAAAGGAATTAATCAATCACTAAAGTGGAGGTCTTATATAAACTATTTGTTTCTGAGCTCTGGTCTCATTATGTGGTGGCAGTCTGTCTTCTGAACTGGGGTCAGAGCAGCCCTTTGGACTCATTTCACAAGAGCAAGTTACAGTCCTCTCACTCAGGACTGGCAAAAAAAAAGAGGTCTAATGGCATGACTACACCAACTGTGCCATATTCTCCGAAATCAGAAGACAACATACAAATTAGCTCTGGTAAAAGTGCTCCTTGATGTCATAATAGTCCATTTAGTGTCTCTTGATTTCAGCTGCAGTAACGATAAAACACAGTAATTTAAGACTAAAGAAGCATGCTTTAATGCTCATTTATAGCCTTTCCAAAGTAATTTAGTATTTTCTTTGTGTACAAAGTTGTAATAATGCCTTTAGACTTTTTTGTGGTCAGTGCTTTATTTTCTCGCACTGGACAGATTTACTCTAAGTCAGTATCTGCTGACTACAATATTCTCTTCAAGATGAAAGATACAAATGATTTTTTTGTAAATGTTTGTGCATAGGATACTACTTACAGTGTGGTCAATGTATGCACTTAGAATTAGGTGAAACACCAGCCGTCAGAGGGAACACACTTGCAGCTTTATAAATGACTAAATGACTCAGGCAATGATGATGGTGCAATTATAATACTGGTTGGCTTCCTGCCGCTCTCTAAATGTGAACTGATGTGACATTAAAGCTTGCCTGGTTCTTAACTCCACTGTGGAAGGCTTTTCACTTAAAACATTTTCATTTAAAATGTCCTCTTGCCTTTTGTTGTTATTGCTCAAGATAACTTTGCAGGAATTGTTAGCATGGGTATGTCCTAGTTGGAACCAGCCTGTCTTGTGCTAGCCCACTCTGGGAACTGGGCAAGCCTTTTGGAGGTAGGACACATCAGTGCCTGTAAAGCTCTTTAGTTTGTTATGTATTGTTAATACCATGTCCTCTTGTGATTACAACATCTCTAACGTGTATTCTTGATTTTCTGCCACAGTCTCACCACTGTAATATAGACATACATGGTCTGGATGCCAGAAAAACTGGAAAACATACACCTGTTTAAATTAAATAGGAAGCTGGTCGAGCCTTAGCTGATTTCCTCAGTTATTAACAAATTTAGCTTTCATATTTGTTTGAAATGCAGAGAGGTTTTGACAGCTCTGTGCGGGTGACAAGTTGAGGTATATATACCTACAGCCTATATAGCTGTAGCCTACATATATGTATACAGGAAGTCTCAGACTGTTCCAAGAGCTAGTGATGTCTTCTATGCCTTGATTCAATATCTTTCCGAAAATTATAAAATCACTTAGGATGAAGTTTGTACATTTAGTTTCTCATTGCTTTTTCAATGTACATGCCAAAATGTTTTAGTAAGAAGTACAGTTATCTTAAATACTCAGAGGACCAGTGTGCTTATGCTAAATGATAACTAAGTTGATTTTTTTATGGAAGTCTGAAAAGCAAATCCTTTTCAGATAATGTGTTTCTCACTTCAATGTTGGACTTCAGCCGCTGGAAAAAGGAATGTATCACACATTTGGTGCCAAGGCCACCAAAGGAGGACTGGAAGAGGTGAACCTGAAATAATCCTGAACTGAATAATGATAATGTGAATACTCCCGCAATTGTGACATAGAGGGATATAAGAGCAATGTATGTTAAGCCCAGTTTCAGACTTTGATGGCCATTTGTTTCACTCTTGCTGGGAAGTAAGTGTGGTGCCAGAGTGAGCTCTGGACCAATGTGTTTAAAATGTCATGGCAGGTACAGTTGTGCAGGTTTGACATGGAGGGCTGGAGCAGGCAGGTTGTTCACCTGTGGTCAGGCAGCATCCTTCAACTATCCTTGAAAGCCCAGGGGTTTGGATTTTGTTTCTTAAACATCTCTGTAATCTTCTTATGTAGGATATTCCAGTGACTCTCCAGCCCGGAATTAGATTCGGCTTCAATATTAGGAAAACCTCTTTCTGCAAACCTGGTCAAAATCTGTCTGCTTTGTCCCCAGCAGGTAGAGAGAAGGTAATTACTTCCTTCTTTATAGCAAACTCTCATGCAGTGGAGGACTATATATTTGCAGTCTCTGCAATCTTTGGTCCCAGGCTGTGTTTTCTATGTTTCAATTACTGTCCGTTGAACTTCTTCCACATGCCACATCTTACAACATGGTGTCCTTAGCTAGACAAAGAAATCCAATGGAAGCTTCACCATTTCTTGGCAGGGTGGCTTCATCAGAACATTCAGTGCTGCTCTTTCATCCTTCCCAGGCCACTGCCTCCTTTGCAAGCTGCCAGTGATCCTTCTCTTTGCCCCCTCCCTGTTGCTCACCAGACAGGAGCTGTGAAATGCTGAAATAATTCAGTTTGTCATGCTGCCTCACACAGTCAGTTACACTCAAACTTTTGTCTGAGAGAGAAGTTTGAGCTGCTAGTTCATGAGCACTGTGGTTTCGCAACCTCTAGAAACAAAGACTATTGGTTTTAAAAATGTCTGCTAAATTTAAGCTCCTGAAAGATGATTCTGTCTTTTCAAAAATGTTGGGCACAGAACTGTTCTTACTAATTTCACTACAGACACCTGGGTGATTGCTGCTTTTGAAGATGTGGCCATTTATTTAGTCTTACCCAGGCTTTCAATGTATAATTCCTGATTTTCCTGTAAGATTTTTCTAGTTCTGTAGGTGCTATAGAAACACTGAGTAGGAAGTAGAAAGAAAGTTAAAGAGGGGAAAACAAACTTGTTATCTTGTATGAGATACAAGAAATATGCAATCTTTCTCTAAATTATCCCGCATGCCCCATTTATCAAAAACTGCCTCTTATTTAATAATGAAGAAGGGAAAATAGTTTTCCTGAATGACTGCAATGCTGCATTTCATTTTTAAACAAGGTATTGAAGAAAAACATCTAGTTTGTTTGACTTGGAGTCAGATTGTAACCCAGTTCTGTACTTCCCATTATCATTCTTCAGATCATGGGCAGGCAGTTTGAGTCATTAATGAGAGTAACAGCTAATCCACACTGAATTATGAAAATGGTTGTAAAATAAGGAAGAATCAGCAAACTGAATCTGATCTACTTTTTTAATATATTTATTGCTCTTCAATACTGGAAAATACATAAATATTACTTTTTAGCATCAAAGCAACAAGGAATTGGAATCATCTTGGTACAGATATGAGCCAGTAGATCTGTGGATCATTCATGGAGAAAGTGTTCCCTGTGGAAACCTTTTTGCTGTTGAATAGAGTGATGTAATTTTCTTTTCCCGTTTCTGCTAAATTTCAGTCTCACTTTACCTTTTAATTTCATTTTAATGGAATGTAAGAATTTACATAAGAATTAAGTGGATATGTACATAAAAGAATCTCCATGACAACCAAAGAATTTTAGGTAAATTAACATTTATTATATAGAACCAAATAGTTAAAAACATTGTTAGCATGTACTGGCATTGCAACAGGTCTTGTATTTATATAGGCCAGTGTCTTGCCTGAGACTGTACATGATGTAACAAGATGCCCACAGTTAAGATGTGAGACAAGAGTTTTGGATAAAAGCCAGCTAGAGGCATAATGAAAATGACCCTAAAAACAGTGGTGACTTTTTTTGATATTGCAATATTTATAAAGAATGATCTAAAAAGCATATACAGACATAGCATGAAGAAAGAAAGAGAAACAATGTTGAGAACTGATAAAGTAATAAAAAAATTACTGTTTTGGATAGCTAAATAAATTTAGCAGGCCTTTTGCAATCTACATGATATGCTTCTAGATTCACCTAATATTGAAATGCAACTGACTCCACAGTGTAGAGAAATAGTATTTATACTAGCAATATCAGATGATGGCTAAATATTGCAAATTTTAAAGTAACTGTTTAGATTGATTACATAAAACTAAGTGCACTTACCAATCTGAGGTAAGGGAAGCAAGAAACTGACTTTACCTGCTTAGATTTCAGGCAAGCCTGGTGGATGGGTAGGGTGGCCTGTGTGGGAGGGAAGCAGGGAAGTAAAGCTAAGAATAGAAGAACTAGAGTGTGGAGGAGGAAGAAGTAAGTTTGTAAAAGTGGGTAAGACTTCAAATTCCCTTGATCACAAGGAGTCACAAGAACAGCTTGTGTTTAAAATTGCAGGAATAATCACACAATTCCCATACCCAAGAAGAAGAAAACTTTGGTTTCAGGGTCAGGGGACTGGTAAAGAACCCATTTATTGTACCATTTGGTTCCTCTTCAGTGTTGCTTCTTCCACCCCCTGGTGCTCTCGATCACAAGTTTCAGGAGTTGTTGCAGTGCAAGCCTTGGAGTGATTATGTGGGCTGCACTGCCTGGGGAAGGTCGTACAAACCTTCCTCAGTCTCAGCTGAGAGGTCTCACTTCTGAGGCAACAGCCAGTGCTGACCAAGCATTTAAGGTATTGGCAGTCTTACATGAAGAGCTGTGTGCCATCCTGCTTGTTCAGAGTGATTTGCTGGGTGTTTTTGATTCCATTTTTTACCACTGCAGCTGTGCAAGGGCTGTTTCTCTTGGTGGATTTGGAAAGATATGGCCCTCTGTTTTGTTACTCATTAAAAAATCAAATCCAAAGCCTAGTCCTTTCCTTCTGTGATGAAATGTTCACTTGTTTGTTTTTGTAGGAGATTGCGTTTCTACTTGTTGCCTAATGTGCTTGTCATTAATCCCCAAATACATGTATTTCAGTCAACTGTAAAGCTGTGTATCAATATAATTTTAATGCTGTTCTGAAAATTGATAGTAAAATGACATGTTAGGATTCGCCATCTTTTTCCTCATTGGTTTTCAGATCAAATGTGTTTAGTTTAGCAGGAGTGCGCTCTTCCTTTTATTTTTTCCTATCAGTAATAAAGTTTCTGCAGAGCAAATGTGGCACTATATGCCTCCCTCTACTGTGATAGCCCACTGCTTTCAGTGGCTTCATACAGATGTGGTGAATTAAAGCATAGTACCAAGTCCTAAGAAGAATGTCCTAAAAGGAGTAAAATCCAGTGCATGGTCTTTCCAAATTATACTGCAGGCTGTAGAAGGATGGTAAATGTTGGTAAGAATTTATGCATCTGCTGATACAGGCTCTGATGAAGAGGTGCATAATGGAAACATTGTAAGCAACAAAGCAAGGGCTGCACTTCTGTGGTAGAGAGAGGCTACACTGAAAACTCTTCAAACGGAAGGATTTGTATTGCCACAGAACTTGCAGTACTCAGAGGGAACAGAAGTGCTAGAAAGGCTGGATGGAAGTTGGTAAGCATTATTGCAAATTATTAAACACTTGAATGCATACATGTGTTTGACAATCACTTGGAAGCTGCCAAGTTTCAACTACTTGCTGTGTATAAGAACGCATGCATCACAAGAAATACATTATACCATTTCCACAGGTGTGTTGGGTGGTGTGATGATGAGGGCACTTTTGCTCTGTACTAAAATCCTTATAGCTCCGTTAACTGACAGCACAAGGCTTTTCCACCTCTGAGCTGCAACAGGACCTGAGAGAGCTTTTGGTGGGGTGGCCATAGGCTCTGGTTCAGAGGGCACAGCAGGGTGGGCTGTGCCGGGTGACTGGATCCTTCAAGCAGGCAGGTGGGCAGGGGGGTGTCTCGGTACCACAGGCAGCCGAGCTGTTCCCAAGGGGCATCTCCATCTCTGGCAGTAGTGGAAAGGAGGAGTGAGGAGGGGCCTTTGGGAAATACTTCCCTGCTTCTCTTTGTAGAAGGAGATGGGTTTGTCTAAAATATGTTCACATGTGCTTGGAAAGACAAAATCAAATCAGGTGGTGTTTTAGGAGATGCATAGCTTGGTGTCCATCAGTACATACTCTGTTAGATGTGTGTCTTGCCATGTACAAGTGTAAACACTCAGCATATTTCGATAAATGTGTACATGCAAGCATGAAAAAGTGATTTTACACAAATGTGGCTAGAACATGAAGCATTTATTTCATCAACATCGCATTTTTGCTTGCTCTAGAATGTCATCTTCTATTCGAAGCTTTGTCTTAAATTTCCTGGATGTTTGTGACACCAAATTCAGTGTTTTTCCAAGCTTTTTTTTTCCTTTGATTTTAAGCATTTCTGTATCCCTTCTTCTGGATTCTGTGCTGTATTCCTCACAGTTTTTCTCTCCAGCACTCTTTTGGCCTACCTGGCTCTTTCATTTGCATTTCAAAGAGACTATTTAATTAGTTCCTTATTGTTGCTGTTCCGTCCTCTCAATGCAGGTTTAATCTTCCTTCATCCATGCTTTTCTTAAAGATCATTCTGTAAACTAGGTATAAATAATTGGTTTTGCTTCCATAATAACAAAATACCACATTTCTGCAGGTTTCCCATTGTGGAAAAAAGGGCAATGAGTCATAGTTAATCTGCAGGCTGAAATTGAAAAATCCTTGTAAAGAAGCTTTATTGGTCTCAGGTAGGAGTGTTGTTATAATAAAGCAAACTGGCACACCTACCATTTGTCTTATGTAAACTATCACAGGGAGGATGCAAAAAATAGATATGCACATGATCCCCCAGCATTATTACAGGACCTAAACTACAGGATAATCTTTTCTCAGTACTCTTCTTTACTGTCTGATAGACAGGTTTTTTTTAAAGCAGAGGCCCTTAGAAATAAATTTTCATCTTTAGCAAGAACTATGTGTTTTTTCATTTATTGCTGTTAAAGAAGATTAGGTTTTCTACTTGCTGGATTATTATTAATTAAGAATTAGGTTTGTATTCTCAGTAAGTATGGATTCTAGACTTAAGGAAAACTAGAACGTTAACTGCATGTGACAAGCTGTAATTGGCTTGCCAATGCACGTTATTCACATGTAACATCAACGAGTAAGTCATGTGCCTTGCACAATAATTCTACAGTTGTTCTTTATTGCTCTCCTGAGATATGGACCCACACTTCATTACATTTATTTACTGTAAATTGTAAATTCACAATAGCTTCATCTTCAGTGTCTGTGTGCTTCTTCTGTTATGTGTTTAATGTAAATGAGAGCAGTATCCTATCCTTACCAACATATAGTTGCCTAAGTCAGGCTGGGCTGGTCTTCTACATGCTGTGGTCAAGAGCACAGTCTAACGCATCTCTCTGATCTCTCTTGTTTCCAGCAGTTAGGTAATTGATGGTTTTCTTTTCTGCATTGGTTGAACATTGACAGTAAACTAAGAACCTCATTGTTTCTTTGATGGAGGAAAATACAAAGAAGTTGGCTGCATTTAAGAGATGTCTTTCCCCCCCCCCCAAGTTTATCTATTTGATAATAAAGGATAGAACAAATACTGGGTTACCATACTGTAAAATTAGAAATTTCTTGAATGAAGAGAGAAATGTAAATTGAATTGTAACTGTATTGTTGTGTATTTCTGTGATCTTAGTCACATACGTTGGAAATCAGAGAACTTCAAATCCTGTTGAAACTTTGAAATCTTCTGCCTTACGTGTTTCTGAATTCAGGAGCACAAGGTCATTGTGCAGCTGTTGGACTCAAGGCATGGGCAGGGTGACCCATTTCCAGGGGATGTATGCCTGAGCGATGGTGGAATTAAACCCAGGGTGCTCCTGGCAGCTCAGCCTACGTGCAGCACTTCCCCATCAGCAGTCCCGCCATGCCTGTCTTTTTCCTGTGGTGCATTGTGGAATATACTCCAAAATCTATGGCAATTTGAAAGCAGAGGGTCAAACTAGCACAGCAGACTTTTTGGGTTTACTCCCTTGTGACCAAATTTGAAATTTTGTTTTGATCTCCTGTGCCCTAGTAGAGATTATAAACTTAACAATCATTATGTGAATGTTTAATACCTGGAATCCAGTAAAACAAGGGCAGTGTTTTAACAAGCCTCTTGTGCCATGATCAGAGGAGCAAGTTAGCACCCAGTTAGCAGCAGAGAAGGGGGAGGGTGGAATGAGGGTGAGGTCTGTATTCTCAGAAATGCCTATGGATGCTACAGACAGGAACCTGCTGGCTGACACTAAATAGCTTATTTGAACTAAAAAGGAGGAGGAAGCCAAACCAGTATATTGGGGGGAACAAAGACCCAAGCAAGAGGGTCACTGGAGCTCAGGTCTTGCCATGTAATGTACCAAAGAAGGATAATTCAGCCTGAAATAGCTAAGGAGGAATCTTACTTTCAAGCATAATGTAGCATTTTATTGTGTAATTTATGATTTTTTGTAACCTTGTTTTGCTGATTAAGGATACCAATTAAACTCAGACACCAGAGTGAAAAGAGCAGGCGTATTTTACTAGTGATAACCAAATAATGCAACAGAGTAATACAGAAAACATGCAGTAAAAAAAGGCAGAATAATGCACCTAAAGCAACAAATAGGAAAATACAGGGTAATGCATCAAATCATTACTCCCTGAGAGAGAGAATAGTGATTAAGAAAGATCCATCACCACTTGCATACGTTACCATCATCCAGATCCGCAGTCGCTGGGCAGCCCCGGTTACAGCGAGGATTTGGAGAGCCTGTCCCGGCAAGTGGGAAATCCTACGCGGTGCGTCCACCCGTAGGTGAGGCTTCCAAAGTCGCTGTGAGTGGGTCCAGCCTTATATACTAGAGATCGGCAAGCCAGAATAGCTGGCACCTTTGTTTTGAGCGGAAGATTTCTGGTTTCATTCACCTGTTGGTTTCCACCCAAAGCCTGGCCAGGGCTCAGGGGGGGAGACCAAGGGAGTTTCTAACAAGGCCAAATACGTGGGTTCTCAGCCTTGAACAAGGCTAAACAAGGGAAGTTGGATACATTCTCTCAGCATCTCATCCTCACTGCTGATTATATTCTGTCTAAGCTGCATCTTTCACTAGTGAGCTTACATACTTTGTTAATGCTTACATGCTAAGTTAGCAGCTTCAGCTTGGGGCCTGTTGTTCAGGCTTCAGCACTCCAACACTTTAGCACTTGTTACATCAGCATAAGTGGGTTGTTATAACTTAGTACAATACCCACTAGCACAATGGTTATCAGTTATAAAATATACAGGGTTCATCTATAGGTCAACTCTGGCTTGGATCTGTTGTCCAAGCATTAGCACTTCAAACCTCTGTCCTAAACTTGAGGCTAAAAACCTAACATTATGTCTCATTGAGTAAACTTTGCTTTATTTTACTCTTGTGGTACTAAGTTCAAGTAAAGCTCTCCCTAATGGTTTAAACAGACAACCAAATCAGGGGAAGGAGTGAAGGTAAAGCAGTGCATATGGGATGGTAGCTGAAAGGCTGCCAGAAAAAAAAAACTTCTAGAAATAAGGCCAAATAATTATGCAGCCAATAAATAACAGTGAAATAGAACAACTCCTGCTGGAGAAGAATTGCTTGCTGTTACTAATACCATATGAATAGACTTAGTTATCTGTGAACACAATAAGGATTAAGGTAAAGTAATGGCTGGTTGGGAATATTCCTGTGTAGACTATTTTCTGCAGTGCCATGCTTGTTACTTCTGGTTCTGGTGGATTATTATCTTTGCATTGTTTCTTACTGCACTTAATCTTCTAATGAGTGTGTAGTAATCTTTTCATATGCACATTAGTCAACACCTTTCCTGTCATCTTTTGTAACAGTGTAAGGAGTTAAAGTAGATCTGAAGGTAGCTCAATGTGAGTCTGTTATTTTGGAGAACTGATAAAAAGATACTGCAAAAAAGGGGGAGTGGAGAGAAAATATACCTTTCTTGCCACAAGGAGAGTCTGTTTCTGGACCCTGAGGCAGAAGGTCTTTCCAGCAGCTTTTGACTTTATGCTCTATAGGCTTCTTGCTCTTCTGATTCATGAGGATTTTAGGGCATTGTTTTGTAAAACTGGCTTGTGTGCTTGCAGGAGATCTTTTTATAAAATGTCTCATAGGCACCACAGGTTCTGTTTCTAGACAGCATCCATCTATGTTTTCTTGGGCTTTGAAAAATGAATATGGTAAAAAAATTACAACTTCAGGTCAAAGATCTGGCCTTCAAGGTTATTCTCTGACCGAGAATTATTATAGTTCAAAATACTGTGTGTAGTTAAATACAATAGTAAAAAGACTGTTGGGTGACTTAAATGGAGCATTAGTACGGGTTAATGATAGATCCTTCTTTGTTACCTTCTCATTGTGCAAATCTATTTTTTTGCTGACTCTGTTTAAATGACTTGTACATTTATATAATGTTTCTTTCTGTAATGGCAGTTCTTGGAGAATGTGCAATGCAAATCCTGAGTCAGCCCCCAGACCCTATGCCACTGCTGCTGTTCTTCTAAAAGAGTTGCAGTACCACAGCTGGGCTTTGGGAGGCCAACCCAGAAATCTGCATTAACTCTTGCTGCCCTTTCTATGCAGCATACCATACAACATGTTGAAATACACCAGAACATTACCTTAACACAGCAAAGTATTTTCTTTCTTAATGTTTTTATCCTGGTAAGGTTCCAGGGAGATAACATTATTACATAAGAAAATTGAGGTTTTGTTTGGTTTTACAATATTGAACTGATGTAAAGCAAACAGTGAAAGAAAACCAGATTTGCAGCATCTTCAGAACTCATAACTATTGCTGAACTCACTGTAAGCTGCACATGGTGAACTCTTTTACAAAATCAAGCTATTATGTGTTATCTGTACAAAATAAATATAGCATACTGGCTATTTACATTAAGATGGAAAAAAAAAAGTAGTTTTAGTCTTAATGAAACTGTTTCTTTGACTACAGAGCCCCTAGTTTTCTACTGATGGGGGAAAAAAATACCAATTGTTCAGCCCATTATACTTGAGGGATAATTTGAAGTTAGTAAATTTTTATACCAACCCTTTCTCTTGAATACTTCAGATCTGTGTGTGCATAGCAGAGTGCTTTGATTTAAAAACTAAATAAATAAGACGGGGGAGGGGAAGGTTAAGTTAATTATAATAGTGAAAAGGCAGTTTAAGTGATATCTCAATTTTATCTGAGAGTAATTCAGATTCCCCGAATTCTAGAAAATCCCCAAACCTTTCAACTGAATATGTATATATTATGAGCTTCTTAGGTGGCTGATATTTTATTTCTAGTTTTTCATTTAGCTGGGAATCAAAGGTAATCTAAATTGCAAGATGGTTGTTTTCTGTTCTTTAGGGGGCACTTCACAGTCCTGGTCATATTTAAATTTGATTGTTTTCTAGCTCATTTTTGAAAAGAAGCTTTTGCCTGCATGGTTTATTTACCTTAATGCATAATCCTGAACACAATTTCTCTTATTGCTTTTTCTGTAGGATTGTGGAAAAGGGTTACTACAGTGAACGAGATGCTGCTGATGCTGTTAAACAAATCCTGGAGGCTGTTGCTGTGAGTATTATCTAGCATCATGTAATCAGCACGTAATCTTTGACCTATAATGGCTGAGTAAATACTTAGGTGTGAAAGAGAGGGAGGTGTTTCTCCCCCACTACTCCACTCTAGTGAGACCCCATCTGGAGAACCATGTCCAGCTCTGGGGCCCCCATGTAAGAAGGACATGGACCTGTTGGAGTGAGTCCAGAGGAGTGCCATGAAGATGATCAGAGGGCTGGAGCACCTCTCCTGTAAAGACAGGTGGAGATTGTTGGGGTTGTTCAGCCTGGAGAAGAGAAGGCTCCAGGAAGACCCCTCATAACAGCCTTCCAGTACTTAAAGGAGGCCTACAGGAAAGATGGGGAGGGACTTCTTACAGGGGCAGGTAGTGATAGGACAAGGTGTAGTGGTTTTAGACTGCAAGACGGTAGATTTAGATTAGATATAAGGAAGAAATTCTTCACTGTCAGTGTGAGGGTGGTGAGACACTGGAAAAAGTTGCCCAGAGAAGTTGTGGATGCCCCCTCCCTGGAATTGTTGAAGGTCAAGTTGGCTGAGTCTTTGAGCAACCTGATCTAGTGGAAAGTGTCCCCGTCCATGGCAGGGAGGTTGGAACTAGATGGTCTTTAAGGTCCCTTCCAACCCAAACTATTCTATGATTCCATGATTCTCTGATTCTATGAAAGAAGCAGAGTTCACTGAAGACAGTCCACACCTATAATTAGTTTTGCATTGATTTTTTTTAAGGTAGTGGCATTTTGAAGGGCAAGAAGTGACTTTGGATGTCAGTCATCAATAGATTTAATGCTCTAAGTTATCTGGTACAGTGGAGTGTGTGTTCTGTCCAATCCCAAAAACCTGTGGAGTGCAGCACTGATCATTTTAGCCCCAAAAGTAATTTGAAATACTGGCACTTGTGTAGTCTCTTGTTCATTTTTTGTAGAGTATGTCACAGTAATTTATTTAGAACCTTAAACAAAAGAGAGTGCATTACTTTTCATCTCAACATAAAAGGATAATGGATTGGCTGAACATGTTAGCTGGTGTGAAGGGTTACAGGAATTTGAGTCAGAGACTCCTGCAGAATATTGCCATGAAAATAGTTATGCTTCATTTGCAGTTGTTGCCTGAAGGTGACCCATCACAGTTTTTGCCACTGTGCAGGAGGATTTAATACAAACAAGGCTCATTGCAAGAAAGTATGGACTACTGGGAAAGTGGATAGTGTAGGTTACAACATATCTAACCAAAAATCAGTTCTCACTACTCTTCAAATTTCACATACATACACCAAATTGTCATATTGACAATTGTTAGTATTGAGAGAGATCAGAAAAAAGTTTGTTGCCAGGAGTTTGTGGAGTTTCTAATACACCTTCTTCCTCTGTATTTTGTGCAGTTTTCAAACATTTGAATTTTTGTACAACTATTTTCACGTTCTACCACTTAGAGAAAGGTATAAGGATTTTTGAGACAGGAAGATGAAGGCTTCTAGTGGCTACATAGAGTATTTCTGTGCATTATGCATACTTCTCAGTCATTTGTGGCTCTTCCATCTGATTTCACACCAGATGTTCACCAAACTAGCAATCAGATGCTGGGAAAGTTCCTCAGAAATTAATTTGTCAATTGTCTATTCTATATATTAGCACTGATCACTTCCAGTGCAGAAGAGAGGGGACATGTTGGACAAGAAAAAGCAGTCCAGGTGAGACACTCAGAGCATTTCAGACAAATGTAATATAGATGTAATTTTACTTTGTGAAACTAAGATGTTAGCAAGGCCTAGGAGAGATAGATGCTAAAGATTTCATCTGCTGCTGTGCCTGGCAGTCTGACTTTGGAGTCAGCAGGAGATATTTGGGATTTTATCCAGTGATACTGTGTGGCTGCCTGCAGCAGATGTTTGGGGCGAAGCAGCCAGGTAGCGGAAAGACTGCAAAGATCTTGGAGCAGATGCAAGTGTTCAGAGGTGTGCAAATAATGCAGATGGGATGTGACTGGTGTATTTCCAGATTGTTGGACTTTTCAAACTAAAACCAACTGTTCCTCGCATGGAAAAAAAGAGAGGTCAGCCTGAAGGGCTCTTCTGAAGGATGTTAGTGGTGACGCAGGAGCTGTACAGATCATCCATGGAGGTACAGTGTTGAAAAAGCTGTCCTCAGGAAAGGACTGGTAGTGTGATTGACCTCTGTGGAAGGTACCTAGAGATGAGGAAAAGTTAATGTGGTTACAGCAGTAATGCAATTACTCAAAAGGAACAGGCCAACTTGGTCATGTTTACCTGGGATGGTAACAAAATACCCTATTGTGAAAGACTCCTATGAATCATGGTTTGGCATTATTTGTAAGACTGTTCACACTAAATAAGATGTGAGAACTGGTGTTTATTGCAGTAACCAGACATACCACAAGACTATCATGGTCACTTCATGTTACTTTCTGAATGATCTGATGCTTACTGAGTCAATCTCATCCAAAGTAATCTAAGTTATGTATTTAAGTATAGTGAAGAACATAATGCATTTGTATAAACTTCTTAAAATTGGGTCAGGTTATTATTTTATGACCAATTTTTTCTTCCAATCAAAGTGCCCCAGTTAAGATGGTTCTACATTATTTATCATTCTTTTGCAAAAATGATGATGAAAGATGTCTCAGAAGGTGTTTCAGCTCTTTATTTTAAACACCAGGAACC
The DNA here is from genome assembly GCF_031877795.1 of Strix aluco. Lineage (NCBI taxonomy): Eukaryota > Metazoa > Chordata > Aves > Strigiformes > Strigidae > Strix > Strix aluco. The sequence goes on along the minus strand of NC_133971.1, from coordinate 52,670,093 downwards.
AAATGAAGATCTTCAGCTTCTATGAATTGTAATAGCTTGGTTGAAATCAATGGAACAGTGATGTATGAAAGCTGACCTTTATACGAGCATGCAATAATTTGGATTTTTATAGATCCTTGTACTAGATCCCTCACTACGATGGACTGTATTGCCTTTTGCTCTTACAGCTCATACCGAACATCTAAACACAGCTGGGAAGCTGTGATCGTGACAGTTCCCAATTTGGGATCTTTGCAGCCCAGCTGAAATACTGTGGTAGACTGGGGCTGCAAAATTGACAGTGTGGCGTTTGTAAGCAGAATGGGAGTTATTGTTAGAATCTAGAAAATACTGCTGCAGCAGAATAATATTTCCAAAATAAAAGGAATAAATCCATAAATCATTCTTAAAACCAAATAATTGTACAATCCACTCAATAGACTATGCCGATGAATACCCTCCTAGCACCAGCTAGGCATTTTGACCTCTGCAATTTTTGGAAATTGCTCTTAGCACGAGAAGCAGTCTTCCCTTTGTTGAACTCTTGAACTAGTCTATCTACTTGTTTTATAAATCCCTCGTTGAGAGCTGTCATTGTAGTAATGGATCTGTTCTCACAGTGGATCACTGACATGAGGAGGTATTATGTCTTCATTTAGCCAAGGTTTTTTCTGAGACACTTCTAAAGGATTTAATCAAAAGTGTAAAGTGAGATTTTAAAAGCACCTAAGCATTTTTGTTCAATTCCTTTGGAAATTGTTAAACCAAATGGACTAATACTCTTTAAAAAAACATAGAATCCCGTAAAGCTTCTAGGTATGTCCGTTTCTTGTAGTATCTGAGTACCTCTAAGACTAGCTCTAACTGGTTTAGCAAGAATTAAGCAAGCAGTCAGATTACCACACAGAGAATGAATCTTAATCTTCCCGGTCACAAGTCATCATAAACATATCAGACATCTGACCTCCCAAGAACAGAGAAAATAACAAAACCAGTATTGTTTTGAGGACCACCACATCCATTTTGCTGTTTTCCATGATTTTTTTTCCTGCTGGTTACATCTGATCCATTGTTCCCAGTCCATGACTGTATTTGCCCTTAATGGGAATAAATCACCTTTTTTTCTCTCTTCCACACCTTTGCCTTTTCCATTATTCTTCCATCGTTCTTCAAGCTGGGAGATAGCTTAATTCATAAGATAAAAGGTTTGTACAAAACTGGGGCAAACCAATGTTCAACTTTTTAACTCTTTTGCTGCGCTGTTCAGAACAGGTAGGCAAGTTTTGTGGCTACTCGATGTCTCAGAACAGGGTGAGCTTCATTCCTGAGAGAGGATGCATTGGCACATCATTGTCCTTTCTCTCCTTCTCAGAGGATCAGTTGTATACAGTGTCGTTTTCTCGCATGTTCTGGTAGCAGTTTTTCTATTTTGTGTATGTTGTGGTTTGAACTCAGCTGGTAGCCAATCGCCACGTGGCCAGTTGTTTACTCCCCACCCCTCCCCTGAAATAGGGGGGGGGGACAGAAGAAGAAATTTGTAGATTAAATAAAAAAGAAATTACTAACAAAAACAACAGTAATAATAGTAGTCCAAAATGGGTAAAATGCAGTAGTGGGTCACCGAGCGGTGACCAGTACAGAGCCCGTCCCCAGCAGCGATCCGACCACACCAGAGAATCCCGCCCAGACGATCCGACAACGCCCGTGAGAGAGCACCACCCGCATATATGCTGAGCATAACATCACATGGCATGGAATGCTCCAATGATCGATCAGGACCCGGCCCTTCAGGTGTGCTCCCTCTCAGCCCAGGAAAAGTTAACCTCTGTCCTGGCCAAAACCAGAACAGTGTAATTAATGAATTTCCACATGCAAATGTCCTGAGACCAGATCTTCACTGCCTGACTTGCAGAATTAGTTCTTGATGTTACAGAATTCAAATAATCCTTGAAATATGGGTCAGAAAAAGACACACACTTTTTCTGTAAGAGACATCTACTTTTAACCTGGTCACACTTAAGAAAATGACACTGATTTTTTTTTAATGTGTACTTTCAAAATCTTCTATTTGTCACTAAAAATAAACTGTATTCCTTCTTGCCTACTCTGCATTAGTGTCAAAGTGATAGGTTTCTGCTTGAGGGTTAAATTACTCTTTTAATTATATTTAAATTTGAAATTATTTTTAACAGTTTACTTCTTGTAATTAGGGTAGTTACTAGCATACCTTCTATATGTAGTTTTGAACTCATACAGCAGTCTCTAAGTTAATTTCCCATCACATTTTATAATAGGTTGTTTTCTTATGACTGGCTGTTATCTTGTCTAGATAGGAAGCTATATGTGGGACCCCCTCTTGTTTTCATTTCTGTTTTTTGTTTCAATTTTCTACCACTTCAATCTTCATTGTATGCCTGCACTTCTATTCAGTTCCTTGTCAACTTAAATTCACAGGGAGCATGCTGAATTCTCAGCTGTGATTACAAAGACTGGGGGCACTTAGCCACTTGCAGGTTTGAGAGGGAAATTCTAGATTAAAGATTTTGTTTCATATCAGTAAACTTTTATCTGTCTGATAATGAGCTGTATGGTAGTAGCTAAAATCTACCGTGAATGTGCAGCTTGCAAGTATATTTTACAGACTCTGAGGCACTGGTGTACCTAACAATTGGAGCTTAGACAAAATAGGGTAATCAGAGTTTTAAAGACTGGCTGAGACCCAAGAGAATGGATTAAAATATTTGACAGTTTTGGCATTCAAAGAAAAGTGGATATTAGGTAAAGATTAAGAAAAGGTTTCATCTTTTCTATACAATCATTGAGTTAGTGCTTGCTGGAGATAGAGGTGACCAATGGATTTTAGTTTTTGCCACCAGCTATGAGGTAAACTTAACCAACATATAAACATCACAGAATTCTGAAATTCTGAACAAGGCAAATGTGTTATATGATCGATATATACTTACTCAGGCCTTAAAAAGGCACACAGTTAAGAAGAAATAAGTGTATTGAGACAAATAGGGAAGAAACCTGGGGCTCAGTTCTGTAGAAAATGAAGTTAAATTCCACAAGAGAGAATGGCAGGGATGCCTAGGTATTACAACACAGGATACTGACCTGTGTAAAATAGTGACAAAATTTGGGAATACTCTATGTAAGAGGAGGAATCCTATGCATCATTGTAGATATTGAAGAACATTGACTTCCTCTCTTCAGAAGAATTTGCAAAATATTTCCATCTTGATAGAAGAGGCATTTGCACTTTCAGATCTCTCCCCATTCCCTGATGAATCCTGAGTGTTTTCCATTCTCCCTCTGGCAGTAAGAAGTGGTTTTCTGAGTCTGTTCCTGACATAAAGTGTTGTTCAGGGTACAGTTAGGAAACAGCAGTTGTTCTGATCTAAAGCTACCAAACCCCAGTGATCTCTGCTTTTCCCATGGGGGAGGAAGGGGAAATGTAAAATTTTGTCAAATTTTCAGAATGTTTGTTCAAAAGTGGTGTTTCAGTGACTTGTATGTTTGGGCCAGGTTCAGCATGTTCATTATGCAGTTGCTGGTAAAAGAACCAATGCTTGATACTGTAAAACAGGAAGGAATATGCTGTTTCAGCTGCAATTCTGTGCTAAGGGTTATGATACCGTATTGTGTTCCCTGACAGCATGGTCTGCTTTTGCCATTCTCCCTCTAACCTCCCAACAGGAGCAGGAAGAAAAGCACAGAGATTGTTGGTTTTCAGATCTAATATTTGCACTCTGGCACACTCTTCGTTTTAGGAAATTTGCATAGCAATGTTTTGGAAGAAACAGCAGATGAACACCGATTTCTTTTTTAGAAGAAAAATGGTTGTCAGTATGCAGGAGAAATTCAGTATTACTTTTATGGTAATTCATGCAGGGAAAAACACTGCATAGAAAACCTAGACCTTCTTCAGTGCACTCCCTAGCTGTCCATCTAGTCTCCTAAAACTGTGGTCCGTGATGGAATAGATGCAAAACTGTACATGTTTCTGGGCTTCTTCATAGCAGCTGTTAGTGTTAGTTGCTGGTATTTCAGATACTCCTTGTGTTCTCAGGAAGAGGACTGGGAGACAAAAATCTTTGGACTGCTCTAGACCACATGAAAAGAAGAACCTGTTTCAAGTGGAGCTGTCCTCATTTTGTGTCCTGTCACCATGAAGACTAAGATAAACCAAACCAAAACAGCCTTTCTGCCCTTTGCAACTGGGCAGTATTTTCTCTTGGCTTCTTGAGAAGGATAAAGACGAAAATGTACTCTTCTGTGTGACCAGCCATGTACTCAGCCTGGCTTGCAGGGATGGCTTGTGGTAGCTGTAGTGTTGAACTGACAAGCGCTCTTCATCCAAGACGCAATAGTAATTTCATAACACTGTTGTTTCTTGTCCTGTCCTGTTCAAGATTAACAACAGGGGAAAGGCTTTTTCAAATAGCATTCAAAGGTTAGGACTTATGCTTGCTTTACAACGTTCAGTAGTGTTGTGGTGAAGAACATGGTGGCTTTTAATCTTGGGAATTCATGAGTGCTATGTAAACACCCATGTGCATTTGGACATGAACTGTTTTCCATTTTGTGGTAGGGATGGAACTTGTGAAGAAAAAGGAGCAGATGGGTCCAGCAATCCATAACAGGTCCTGTCATTTTTTTTCAGAAATGTCTTCTGAAGGGTAATCCATTGGCCTTCTATGGTCTTGTTTTGGAAATCTGCACAGGGACATGTGAAGAGCTTTCTGTGTAACTTTCTATATTTTCATTAGTGTTCCGTTCTTCTTGTGAGCTTGTCATAAGCCTAATAGGCTACATAGACTACATAGGACCCAGTGGGTCAGTGGGTTTAATGGAACCCTCTGTGTCTTTTGGCATTTGTTTTAATTCAGGGTTTTTAGGGGCAAATGAATTTATATTAAAGATAACTGTAGCAAACTAACATAAAATTCAAATTACTGTATATTCAAGTTCTGATGTGTTTCTCAAAAACTTTTTTTAGAAAGCTAACTTTATTAATGTTAAGACAGCTACATTATTTAGAAAACATTAGTGAATTATAAGACATTGACATGACTGGACATGTGCAGACTTTGTTGCTGTTAGCTAGGTGTAACTCATTTTACTCAAATGTGAAAGTAATATTGACCAGAGAATTAGAAATACAAATTCTGGAATATTCCCAAAGTACTGAACTGGCCAATAGGAACTGAGGATAGTGGAACCATCCCTATAAAGAAATTTGGCAAGATCTCTAGTACCAGTTAAAAATTCTGGTCATTTCAGAAATGTGGCCTAAAGCAACAAGGCATTCAGTATTTTCCAAGTCCCGTACTTTTATTGACATCTTTTACTGGTACTTTGCACTTTATTTACAGAAAAAAAAGGGTCCCCTTCTTAACCTTCAATCATTGATGCAGAAATACTGGAGAGTACTGAATTTTTAATTGTAAGAATTAAGTTAGATGCCAAATATTTTGAAGCTATTTAGATCAAGAGTTGAAGATCTACCACCTGAACATTAACTCCAGCAGTGTTTGTACACTCGTTCATCACATTTCATTACTTTCTGTAGTTAGCATCTTCAGCTATGATCACTCCTAGCAGCATACTTAAAGAACTGGGCTTTTGTGAAATACTGCCTTTGCTTACAAATTACTAATGTCAAAAATTTCATGTTAAAGACATCTGCATGGCTTGTGGCAGTATGCCTTGCACAAATTGTGCATATGAAGTTCTAGAGAGTTGTGCAGAAATCAGATATATGCCTTTATTCATTTCCACTTAAATGCCTAGCTGAAATTATGTTTAAGTGGATAAGAGATTTGCATATGTACATGATATGCAAGCATGCCATACATAAATCTAAGAGCAATTTGAAAATTATACTGATAACATCTGCTTTTTATTCAAATATATTTACTAAAATAGATGTAAAGCTCCAATTACAAATTGGGCTCTGTCATCTATCAAAACATTGAAATTATTACTATTCTTTCATATTTTCCTTTGCTTAATTGAATGATATTTTCTTTTCTGAAAATAAAAATTAATATAGAGCTTAAAACTTTGTACATCTCTCTGACCTAAGAAACAATAATAACCTTCAATTCACCCAAGTGGTTTCCCTATACTCAAGGACATAACTATATAGTTGCATAGTTACATTCTCTAGGCAAAGTACATGAAAATTGTTGTCATGCGTGTTATTTTGTGAAGTCCTGATTATTCTAAAGGCTGTTGGAGGCAGAGGGGAAGGAGAGCAGGCAGGTTTCACATCAGCCCTGCTTGCCAGTTTTGCAGCCCATGCATCTGTCTCTACTTCCCATCAAAGCTGTGTCCAAAAGTGATTTCTCCATCGGGCTGCCTGCCTTTTTCTCTGTCACATGCAACATGCCAAATTTTCTCTCTCCCCTGCATCCACACATCAACATGTGATATGTTTCTAAGTCAGTTAAAAAAGCAACACGAGTTGCTTTCTTTTGTATTGCATCTTTTTTAGATTCAAAGCAGCTTACCTAGTACACAAGTCACTTTTAACTTGTATATGATTGACTGTAGATCAAACAGATGTCCTGAAGAATATATTCTATTATGTAAGCTTCCATAATGACAGTTTTATCTACTTCTATTAAGCTAATTTTGTGGCTGTGACAAAATTATATATACTCATTATATTATATTCAATGTGACAGTAGTCATAATGATTCCTAACTATGTATACAACAGTTATACTTCATGAGTTATAAATGCCTGACCTGAAGATGGATATGTAAGTGAAATGACTTTCAGAAAGCCCCAAGGCAACATTTCTTTGTTACTCAAATAAGTACAAGGAATGCCACAGCAGATACACTGGTTGTACTAACTGATTTAACAAAGTTTGGATAACTGCGAGGTATTCTGTATTTCCTGTGAAGTCTTGTCTTGAAGGAAGGTACAAGACAGTGACTGAACAGGATCCTTACAGTGCACTTGAAGTCACAGTCAGGGAAGAGAATGTATATAATTATAATTTTACTATTTATAACAATTTATACTTATAAAATTATAATTATATTTGTGTATGCAAATCACAGCATGAGAAAAAATATGGAGATGAGTCTCTGTAATGAGAAGCATTTACTGTCTGATGTGATCTTGCCTGTAGCCTCTTGAAATATCATAAAGACTCACTTTAATAGTGATTATAGTAGACTGCAGAATAAAGAGGTTCTAACAATATTTCTGAAAAGGACTTCCATTAAAAAAACATGCCTCATATACATAATTAACCCTATAAATCAAGGCAGGGTGTCAGACAAAGAGAATGAATTAAGTAAGGGGAGTCTTTTTGTTTGCTTGCATATACCTTCTTATGTTCACAGTCAGTGAAGGCAGGCAGGACCAATGGTTGGATTGATATTCAGGGTGTGTTTTGCAGAGCAATTATATACATTCTTTGCTTGAATCTGAACTGTGAGTATTCCATGTACATGGTATGAGAGATGACTTATAAAAATAGGTCCTGAAAGAAACAAGGACAGAGAAAAACAGCCTGAGAAAGAGATAAAGGTTAGCGGGGGGAGTGGAGGTCCTCCAAGCTAAGGAATGTCTGTAACGCTTGCAAGTAATGAAACTATAGTCATGGGGTGGATGGTGTGGAGGTCGAAGCTGACAAGGCTGCCCAAATAACACAGGATGCAGCTGGAGGAGGGAGCCCTGTGGAGACAGGACAGCTCTGCTCTGGTGCACCTGGACAAATTTCAAGGGCCATCTGTCTGGTGAATGACCTTTGGTCTATTATCCACAAAATGCATATTAAATTGAACATCCCTGAATATGCTAATGAAGACTAACATGATCATGCTAATTACATCATCCCATGAAACACCTTACCGCTCCCCCGTACATGGGATACGTAGGTATGTGGGTCAACCTAGGGCTTGGACCCAAGGAAAGTGGGTATAAATCAAGGGGGGGCAAAGAGGGGGAGGTCCGCTGGCAGGATCGACGTAGGAACCCAGACCAGTGATCTCTATTCTCTCCATCTCCCTCCTTTCCTTTTTCCCCTTTTCTTTCACTACCATTAAGCAATACAAGGCATACTGTATTGCTTGCCACAACTCGTTATATACTTAGCCAATTATCGTGTATCCCACATTGTGGGAAGTTAATAAATATTTGGACTTTGAGACTTGTCTCACTGTTGTCCACTCCGTTGACGATTTACAAATTTGAGTCACTTGTCTCCCTCGTCTGAGTGGGACATGACATTAAAATTGTCATAGTCGGCAGGCTCCCCTTCAGTCTTGGAAAGACTTAAGAGATACTGATTCTCTATCCAATAATCTTGGACAGGGAGAACTGGGAAGTGGACCCTCAGCTATATGCTGGGAGAGGGTCAGAGGGATACCAATTCTCTATCCGATAAGGACAAGGAGAATCGGGAAGTGACCTCTCAGCTATAAGCCAGAAGAGGTTTGAGCTGTGGCAAGCCATGACTGGCCGGGAAATGTCGGTGCTTGACTGCTACCCTGTTTTTGAGAAACTGAAAGAGTATAAGGCTTGTCCTACTCCTCCAGTAACGGTCTGGGCCCACGATAATTGGCATAATCCAGAAACAGTGGCAAGATGTGTCACTGTCCTTGTATTGTGGTTTGAACTCAGCCGGTAGCCAATTGCCATGTGGCCAGTTGTTTACTCCCCCTGCCCCGCCCTGGTGAAATAGGGGAGGGACAAAAGAAGAAATTTGTAGGCTGAATAAAAAAAATAAAAAAAATTTACTAATAGTAACAAAAACAACAGTCACAATAGTAAGTCTAAAATGGGTAAAAAGCAGCAGTGGCTTACTGAGCACAGCGACAGGTACGCAGCCCGCCCCTCCACAGCAGCAATCCCACCGCACCAGAAAATCCCACCACGCCAACCTGGAAACCGAAAACGGCACGTGAGAAAGCACACATCTGCCTATATACTGAGCATGATGTCACATGGTATGGAATACTCCAGTGATCAGTCCAGACCCAGCCCTCTAGCTGAGCTCCCTCTCAGCCTAAGGAAAGTTAACTCTATCCTGGCTGAAACCAGGACACCTTGTAAAGGTGCAAGGGTTGCGGCCAGGCAAAGGAAAAGCTATAGTGTGTGCTGTATTAGGGGCAGCACTGACTGCAGCCCAAAAAGATAAACACTTGAAGGGGGGATGATCAAATCCTTGCAAGATCTGGTAAAAACTCTCAAGGATCAATTCGCCGAGGAACATAATGTTACTGAACAAAAAGCTAAATTATTGGAAGAGCAAACTGAAGTTTTGCAAAGCCAATTAGCTGCTGAGCATAACACCACTCAGCAACTCCACACAGATCTGTTGGATGTCCTGGACCAAGGAAAAATCTTATGCTTCAAATTAGAGGAGAATGAACAAGAAACCCACAACCGGACAGTTCTCAGTTCTGTTCTGGGTAGTGAACCAGGATTTATGAGTCTGGCAAAATTGACATCTAGACCCTTGTATCCAACAAAGGAGTTAGAGATGAGCTGAGGAATTTTTTACCCCGAAAATGAGGGGGCAAATTTAAGGCCATTAATTAAAACAGAGATCATCTATGGTCAGGCTGGAGGAGCTGCACAGGTCACAACTCAAACGACACCATATCCAGTGACTGAGCTTGTGAAAATTCAGGAGAAATATACCAGATAAACTCAGGAGACTGAGACTGAATACTTGTGGAGGGTATCCTTGATGGGTGATGAACAAATCTTGTTATCAGAAGATGAGGCCCAGGGGTACTGGGGGCCAAGGGGTTTTCTTAATTACTGACAACCAGAGAGAGCTGTGGACATTGACTCAACGAGCTGCTTATTGGGCTGGGGGTCTGGACCCCTTGAAAAGGGGGGATCCAGTATGTATTGAGACCTCAACCGTAAATCATTTGACCGAAAGTCTGCAGAAGGCTGCTTGTCTCCAATTAATGCATGACAGGCGTTTGGTTCCGCAGCAGCCTTCCCCGATGCTATTAGTTGCTAACCCTGATCAAATGACTCCCCTGATTCAGGGCTTGCTGGACTCTTTGAAATTATATGCAGTACAACTACAAGATCATTTGCGGAATGCATTAGCCCCACGAGGGGGGAGACGGGCAGGGGGAGGACCCATGACCTGGGGAGAGATAGCTCAAGACTTAATAAATTACAGCTGGAGAATGGGCCTTACCGAGGGAACGGGTAAACCTAAGCCCTCGGTACGCAGAGTGGAACAGCAGGAAAATCCATCTCTTCCCCTCCACGAGTCTTAAGGGCAAAGAGAAACCTATTGTGGACTGAGGGAATTGGACAGGGGATTCCCCGAGAGTTAATGGACGGTATGTCTACTATAATTTTAGAAAAGCTCATTCGAGCCTGGAAAGACAAAAGGAAGCTGACCCCCCCCCCAACTAAGTAGACCTTTTGGGAGAGGAGGGGGACAGAACTGAAACCTAACAAGATGGTGGTAATTGCCTTTCAAATACCAACTGCCCCTGAAGAGGGCTTGATTGATTTAGGGTCAGGAAACTGGACACACCATCCCCTGTAAGTGAGCCGGGGGATGGCAGGTGAGTCCACTTATGGAGGCTCAAGAAGATAGTAAGGGAGACTTGTTGATTACCTTTCCCCTTGGGCCCCTTAAAACTCCAGTTACATTTCTAGTAGATATGGGTATTCAGATCTCAGTGATCCAAGATGATGTTGCCAAGCACAATGGCATAATTTCCAACAAAAAGCAGATCTGGGTTACAGATGTTTTCGGGTACTTCAAAGCTACAGCCAACTGCTCAGGTGAAATGCTGGTTACCTAGGAATGAAACTGCAACAGAGGCTGTTATGATGCTGGGGAATTTCCCCACAAATATCCTGGGACTTGACCTATTGAAGGGACAAGCCTGGGTGGATTTGAAAGGAAGGGAATGGAAATTTGTGTTCCCAACTTCCTCTATAAGACTTTTACAGCAAGCGCCTGCGCTTCCTCCTTCTAAAACTGTTAATGTGAAACCTTACGCCTTACCGTTAGGTGCCAGGGAGGGGATCGCTCTGGTAAGAGCAGAGCTGCGGGAACAAGGAATAATTATTCCAATTCATTATATACTCAGCCAATTATCATGTATCCACTTAGTACATTGTGGGAAGTTAATAAATGTTTGGACTTTGAGACTTGTCTCACCGTTGTCCACTCCATTGAGGATTTACAAATCTGAGTCACTTGTCTCCCTCATCTGAGAGGGACGTGACATGTGACATACAACTTAATGACTTGTAGGGATAAGTAACAGTATCCATCCTAAGGCATTGTTGTTGGGTTTTATTAAATTAAAAAAATAATTGCCATTTGATGTATTCCAGGCACAAAGTGTTTATTTCTTCAAAATTTGTGAGGCTTAAAGGTAAATCCTCTCAGAACACATGAGCTACAGAGATGGATCCGTGGAAGCTGGGAAATTGTCTCAGCCTTTCCTTTCATTTGGTGACAGCATTTTAACAAGGGCTCCATGAGTGTCCCAGGGAGACCTTTCTAGCACATTGCTGTTAAAAACAAAGAAGCAAGTAGGTGAACTGTCAAGTTACGTAGGAAACTTATTAAAGTACTGTCACTGCCTGGGAGACGAATGCATTTGTGTTCTAAATGTGCTATTTCTGAAGCAATGTTGAGTAATGGTTTCATACAAAGGATAATATGTTTAAAGGGTGAGGGCATTTTGAATGAGTAGCTTCATCATTTTGCTAGCTTACATTCATTTGTTTTTCCTGTTTGTTGTAAACAGATTTAAAACTATTTTTTCTTGTTAGTGATGTATTTAATTTGTTGGAAGGGAAATAGAGTGGGTTTTATTATCACACTGATACTGATTTATCAGTACCTTGATTCAGAATTATTTTGTCAAAAACATTTTTGGAGACATGTTTTAAGCTGAGTGCAAAGCTCATTTTGCAACACACAGAGAAAAGAAGATTTACAGTCAAAGAGTCTGGCAATGCTGCCATCAGCAATAAGGAAATGAGGGTATTGTGTTTGGTATTATCTCTAATAGAGGAAGTGGAACAAGCACTAATGATCGTGCTGCAGATCTACTGTATTACAGTTAATGTCCAGTGGAGCAAAAAGTCAGAGTCATATTTGCTAAGTTGTTATCATCTTAAATTATGCTTTCATCTAAGTAAGGTGTCCTCATTTTGGAAACAAGTTACTACAGTATGAATTTTGAAAACTATTTGGAAATAGCAACGAAAAGTAATTAATTAGGTCTTGTTTTAACTCATAACACAGCACAAACAATGCCAAATGCTGCTGTTTTCAAGCCAGTGCCTGAAATTGATTCCTAGTCCAAGACGCTGACTTTTACAGGGAAGCTGTTGTCTAAGAACTGGTTAAGGACTAGAGGATTCAACATCTTCCCAGTTCATCTCAGGCAGATGGGCAATTTGTAAGATGGATTGTTGAAAATACTGTGGGAGGAGAGTGTTGACCTAGTTCAAAGGTGGAGTCTGTCTGCCTGTTAGTTGATCTTTGGGGCATTGTTTGGCATTAGAGGATGAATGGCCAGGCACAGGAAACAAGCTCTGTACTGACACTGGGCGTGAGTCTGAGCCTTGACTTTAGACAGCCACTCATTTCTCTTCTGTATATTACTAAACACACTCTTACCAATTAATAAAGCACAAGCAAAGGAAAAAGCCTGCCTTTATCTCAGCCTTTAGCCTGCTAATCCTCCTTTTTTTTTTTTTTTATTGTTATTGTGTGTACTGTGCAAACTGTCATGAAGGCACATGGCATCCAAATATCTGTCCCTGTGAAACATAAATATTGTACAGTCTGTATCTACAAAATATATATGTCACTGTAGGAGCCTGGCAGGGCTTTGAAGGCGTCTGAGCTGGAGGAGCTCCTAAAGCATCCTCAGAGCCTTGTGTACTGTGTAGAAACAGTAAAAAACTAGTAATTGGATGTTATAGAAAGGGTCAAGAATCCCGATGGAGACTGAAGAGGTCTTGCCTCAGAAATTGCTGTAGAAAACCACCCGGCTGTGCATGAATAGACAGAGGAGAAACGCTAACTGGCACTGCAAGTGTGTCACCAGTAAATCCTGCTGTTCATGCAAACTGTGCAACCTTGATAAAGCGATAGATGTGTGGACAGACATCACGTTATTTCTCTAAGGGCTAAAAGGCATCTAGTTAAATGTTACATTAAATTCCCTGAAACTTTTCTAAGGTTTGAGGAAACATATAGAGGTTTAATGAGTTTTAGAGAATTCAGTACAGTGAGAAGGGCCTGAATACACCTGTGTACAAGAAGTCTTCCCCTGTAGCCTGCAGAGAAACCAGCCATAGGATGGGAGCAGCCCCAGTTCCTGCAGTATGCTACCAGGCAGAAAACTGCTTCCCCAAGGAACTGACACAGAGTAGCAGCACCTTTGCAGAAGTCACTGCTTTATCCTCAAAGATTTGCTGAAGCCTAAGGAAGCCCCTTTCTTCAGCTCTCCCCATCTGCAGGGCTGTCTTTTTCTGTCTCCCAAACCTGCTGTGTCTGCAGACCTAAGAGAGGACAGGCTTGTCTCCTTGGGTCTTGCTGTTCCTGCCTCAGTAATCATGGTAAGGATAAAAATACATTGATTGTTCAGAAGTAAATTGCAAGTGAACCTGTGAAAGGAAAGGCATTTGCAAAAAAAATCCTCAATAATACTATTACAGCCTTGTACAATCTTTAGTTTACAATTTCATAATACTGGATTGACTAGATAGCAGGCTGTCAGCAAAATGGCTATTTGCAAAATTACATTTTTTCATTAGGGAAGATGGAAGCTTACCCAAATCTCCATGCCTGGGGTTTGAAGAAATGCTAAGAGAATTTCTGCCGTCTTCACGGGGGATTCCTGATGTGCCAAGGGGGTGGCATGGTCTAAGACATTGATCACTCTTAAACAGGCTGTGTAATAATTTATCATCAGTCGTTGTTTCAGCTAAGTGGCTGTATTTCTGTAGCCTGACAGCATGAGTGAAACAAGATTCCTCACTTATTTTCTCGATATTCCTTTCTGATGCCCTGAAATGACAGCAACTGTGGATATTTTGGAACTTGTAATGAGATTGGTTTTCTTTGTTATCATTTACTCTTCTGATACTTTTTATGTCTCTGTGTGACTGGTTTTACATGATGTTCTCATACTAGTTTGCTGGCATGTGCAAGTTGCTTTCTGAACTCTTTTACCTCCATTTTTAATGTTTCTTAATAACTATCAACAAAACCAGGGAGTGTCTTGGCTTTAAATTACACTCACCCCTTTTCAGCTGAGGTTTTCATAGACTCCTGTTTCTGAAGATCCAAACTCTAGCAGAGTTGAATAATGTAGCTGATGTTTTCAGGAATCAATGCCACTTTGTGCTTATCACTCCTGTAGATTTGAGTGTGTGATGGTGCATGTTACTTCATGAGCTAGAAATAATGAGAGAGGAGATATGTCAGAATCCGGGTGTCTCATTGATTCAGGTAATGAGTGATCAGGGGCTTTTTCAGGAGCGTGGCCTGTCAGATTTATTACACGGTAACTGAATGTATTGCACAGCCAATGGTAGTTTGATTTCTGGGCACTGAGAAATTCAATTGTTTGGTGAACAGTGCTGCATGTGGGGATTTTGGTGGATTTTCTGACACAAGTTCTTGTACAACAGTAATGAGAGGCAGCAGCTGGAGTGTAAACAAACAGTATATTTCATTATTGTTGTGTGCTTTTCCAAATAGCCTGCTCAGCTGAGTCCATCTGATAAGCAGCAGTAGCAGAAGATCAGAATGCTGTCAGGAAGTAAACATACACATCTTTTATTGCTTGCGTTTTAAAATTACTTTGTTGCAGCACTGCGGTTTCCCATATATAAAGTATTATCATACTACATAATTATTATCATACTGTATGGCAATAAAATGTACTAATTCTGGATTTTATTTTAGTGTGCAAAATTTAGCAACTGTAGAGGTAGGTACCATAAACTATCAGTGCTGCAAGTTGGTTCTTTTTCTTCCATCAGGCTGTGCCTCCTTCACTGATGTTCTTGTATCTTTCTTTCTGACACATTGATACATGCTTTTTTCTTGCTATAAAGAACTTTGAAAGGCATGCAGTAAAAACCTGTTATCAGTTTTAAGCCTTAAAATTATGTCCTTCATTTAAAAATCAAGATCTAAAACTCCCTTATGATGTGATAAGGTGTATTATGGAACATTATATACTAACAAAAAATTCAACATGGTTTTCTGTGTAGATACAACACCCTAGAATAAGTTTGCACATGTGATTGTCTGGAAGGATGAATAACTGAACAAACTCACAAACTTAACAGCTCCACATCTCTCAAAAATAAGAGTTCTCTCTTTCTGCAAGCACGCTTCGTGGAAATGTCTTTAGTTTGAGCACTACATGAGCATTCAGATGTATACTGAAGGTGCATCTTGTTTTCTAGTCTTTGCCTTGGTGACAAGACTAAAAAGATCTCTTTTCTCTTCCTGGCTACTTAATTTTTTCACCTATGGTGAGAGATGGTTAATAGTCTCAAAGGTGTTAGTTTTGTGTAAAATGTGGTTGAAATTAGACAATAGGCTGTCAGTCGCTTGGTCATGAGCCACTGACATCCCCTTGGAGAGGTGCTTCCACAACTTGGCTGCTGCTTCTGCTTCAGGTTTGTAGGGATCCCGCCACCACTGTGCAGCAGAAGAAGGAGGTTCCTGTCCTTTCCCTGCCAGTGCAGATGCCGGTGCAAATGTGTGCGGCTGGGGTCTGCCAGCGTCTTTGCCTTCTCTGCAGGGCTGCTGGAGGGGTGATTCCCCTCCACATTGGATGCTTTCCCCAAATCCCGTTCTCCAAATGATACAGCACAGTGATGCCATGTACTCTATACCAGCTTCGGGTTTTTGAGGAGAGTGGAAAAACAGGCAGGACAGGCTGCTGTGGTGAGTGTTAGCTCATACTCCAGCAGTTAAAATGATCTCTGTCATGATGAACCATTTTGGGTGTTGCAGCACAGCAGGCTGCTTTCAGTGCATCTGTAATGAATGCCATCTGTATGCCATTCAAATGCAGCAAACTGTGGTAGCTGCTTTCACGTAAGAGAAAGAAAAAGGATTGCAGTTCTGTCTAACAAAACAGCATAACTCTTCATGCTGCTTGTAACCTGTCTGGAACAGGACATGTCGGTCATGAGGGGTCCATTTACCGTCGCTTGTTCCCTTGCTTGAATGTAAGGATTCAGTGGCAAAACTGATAAGGGAGAAATGTAAAAGAGCAGTCCATTTTCTCCAAGAGGGTTGAAATACATATGAAAGGGTGGGTAACGATTCAGTGTCCATTCCGAAATTGAAGTCTTGGCAGTATTTATTTTGTAGATTATGGATTCTGCTGTTCACTGGAAAATCAAACAGGTGAACATAGCCAAGTTTTGTTGATAAGAACAGCATCATTTTAGACAAAATACTGTTAACAAATAAGAGTTGATATCACTATTTTGAAGATTTTATCTGGTTTTCTGTGCAAGCATGACTCCCTGCAATGATTTTGTATGTGTAGATGTCTAGAAGGACAAACCAGTCAAAAGAAATTAGTAAATCCACAAATAAAATTAAAATCTCCAGTCTCTAGTAAGGTCTGTATTCTGTAATCGGATAGTGCAAAGAAAAATCTGGTAACACGCAGAGAAGCCAACTCAAAGACAAACTCTTATGTATTTTGCCTTTAAATACCTGTGTGGGCACAGGTTGCAGCAAGGATCAATTCCAGTATGCCACTTTTGAATATAAAATAACCATTTCCAGCCCTACATGTTTTTTGCACTTGTTTCCATGTGAGACTGCTGCTGTCCTGTGCTGGATCATCACACGTTATCAGTGAAGGTGTTCAAGCCACCACTTTTCTAAGCTAAATTTCAAAGTAGGGGTCTGGAAAGAATGCCCTGTTTAGCCAGAATACAGACCTGCTTTCTTTTCAGACTTGCTACCTTTTCTCCATTTCTGCTAATGCTCTGAAGGAAGCAGCAGACTGAAGCAGGTATGTATCTGAGCAGATCCTTGAGTGTCTGTTTCAGAAATGCATGGAAAATATTTATAATTGTGTTTAGTGAAGAAATGTTTAAATAACATAATAAAGGTACTTTCCAAACTGTCAGGTAAGGTAAGCAGAAGAGTGATATAGGTGGGCTAACATTGCTGCAAGAATGTTTGTTGAGAAATAGCTATTCAAATCGCCAGTAAAGCATGTCTCTTTTGTGGTTCTTTTTAAGATCTGTTGGAGGTAACCCAGTCATCTAAGTTAAGGACCAGATGTTGGGGCTGTTTTCTGGTGTCCCTGTCAAGCAGGATAGTGCTCTAAGCGTGCTCTGTGGCTCACATCACACATCAGGATTTGGAGGTGGCTTCAGCAGGCTGGCCTCTGCTCCTGGTGTCCCCACTACACACAGATGTGCAAGACATACCCCTGGGCTGTGCGGCTCCCCATGCTCCAGCCCGCTGCCAGCTTCCACGCAAAACAAATGGCAGAGCCAGCTGGATTTAGATAGCTGTAGATCTGTAACTCAGGTAACTCTGTCTTCCCTAGAAAGCCTTTAATCTATGAAAGCAAAGATTCATGAAATGATACCACCCTTCAGGTTTGATGTACTTGATATGATGTAGTTAAACTGTTACACATAATGGGCATGTGGCTTTTTAAGAGTAAATTATTCATCGCTATGTTACCTTTTACTTATTGTTCTTCCTGGGATTTTTTTTTTTTTTTTGGTGTCACCTTCTCTTTGTATCGTTTCTTAGAATTGTTTTTTCTGCATGAAATACAGACCAGTGTATCTAAATAGTGAAAAATCATGAACTGGTTTATTGCTTTCTGTTGGTTTTCAATTTGATTGATATGTTTAAAATTATAGAGTTGATATGTTTGATATAGGCAAGGAAAATTCAATTTTTTAATATGGTAGGGCACAGCTGAGCAAAAGAAAAGAAGTAATTCACCGAGTTGTTGTTTTCAAACACTAACAATCTTCCTCAGAGAATGGGGGTTTGTTTCAAAGCTGTGTCCAATATGTTGCCTGCTTGGCAAAGGTCTTTCTTTGGCTGCAGTCCTTTCATGCAGCTTTGGAAATGTAAAAAGAAATTACACTGGCCAAATAAGGTAGCTCTTTATGTTCCCATGCTGGCCCTCCCATCGGCAATCATAAGAACAAAAGCCTTCTTCATACCACTTCCCCAAAGATCAGCTAAAATCATCCCTGACACAGCCCCTTCCAAAAGTCTCATCTGCAGCCAAAAGTGATGAAAAGAGCCTGGCAGCCCTTCAAATGTGAGACCCTTAAGACCCCAGAGTGCCCACAAAAGCCTACTCAGGAAAAATGGTGGGAAAAGCACTGTGTACACAGAAGTGTGCCCTTGCCAGCTGGGGCTTCAGACGTGTTTATCACTGGCCTTCTTGACTGTGTTTCCTGTTGTCCTACTGTAGCTTAATGCTGTTATTTTAACATTGCAGCATGCAGGGGGAGTGTGATGTTTTTTCTGATTAGAAAAAGTAGTTTGTATTTTATCAAATACAGGGAGCTCTGAATTGCACATGGGGAAAGAGGTTATCTGCCAGGGCAGAGAGATATAATCCTTTACCAGTGTACTTGTGAGCGTAAGAGACCATGTGGACCTTCCCTGTAATCCTGAGGAGGGGTAAGCTGCATTCATGCTTTTGGGTTGATCAATGAATGCAAAAAAAATGCAGAATGGGAGGCCATAAATGCTCTCAAGTTCCTAAAAGCCTGGACCCTTCCTCATACAGTCCTGCATACCAGCAGAGAACTGCAAAGAAGCCTGTGTGTAAAATGTTGGGAGATCAAAGACCTAGCTCTGAGCCCCTCTCTGGATGCAAAGCCTTCTACTACTAATCTAGCGTTATGCCTGTTGTCCTTACCCTCCACTGCAGGTATACACACTTAAAGCTATTTAGATTTGCAGTGGTAGTAACCACATGAGATTTGCGAATAAGCTGTAGCACCTTACATACTGTATTTTGACTTCCTTTTAACTTTTTACCTAAATGTGTAAAATTTATTTGAAAGCAACAAAGAAGGATACAAGAATGAAACATTCAAGCAAGAGTTGTGCTTTTGAGAAGCTGTTAAATTACTCTTCTTTCTGTGATGTTTGGCAATGCAGTCAACTGTACTTAACATTTCATGATAATGAGATTCGGGGACTGCTGTTTCTGCAATGACACAGACATATCGGACCTTATAGTCAGAATGACTGGCTGATTGTCATTGTGTGGTTTCACTAAATAATGATTTACTAATATACAGCAACCAGAGGATAATGTGCAATGAGATTCTCTAGGCTTTTCTTCATATATGTCCCAGGAAAATACCACTTACATCATTTACAACTTATGGAGAAGGTAATGTTTTTGGAAGTGAAAGATATTATGACTTTCTTTAGTGATTTGTATAGGTTTTGTCCAGTCTCAGGACACAGTGTCAGGCTCTAGTTGCCTTCTAGCCCTAGTAATGTTTGCTTTGAATCAAGAGCTGGTATCCCTGTTGCAGTGGATGGAAGAAAAGCTCCAGTAAACTCCCATTTCTACCTTTGGCTATTATTCAGCCAGACGAACAGACTCTGGTTTTCCCATTCTCACTACCAAGTATCATTTAGGTGTCAAGTTCAAATCACAGAAGCTTTAAGGAGCCTGTTTCTTTAAAGAAAGTGGTAGATACGATAGACATTGCATTTAGGCAAGAAGGACTTTCTGAACGCTACTGCATTTCTATGCAGGAGTGTCACTGACCATAGAACCATGGCCTGTGCAAGGTGAAGATATTTTCAGGACACCCTAAAAGGATTTTCTGCCACTGGGACCTTTTATTGCGGCAGACAGCTCTGATGATCATTTTATGGGCAGAGTTCATCTTACATGTAATGTAGTTGTGGTATTTAAAGATAACTGTTGCAGTATTTTTGTGAATGAATGTACTTTAACCACATGGAAAGGCACTTTGAACTTGGCTTGACCACCTTTCTTTGTGATCTAGCATAGGTCTTCTTTTGTTGCATATCCCCTGCATTTTGTGGTTTCTTTTTTCTAAGCAGGGGAACACTGCTAACAAACAATACCCCAGTGTTCTTTCTAGTAGTTAATGTGGTTAGTTTAATCGATAAATGAATTTAGCTGCAGATTTTGTTGATAACGCCAGTGGACTTGTTCTGTTCCTTAGGCATCAACACTGACTTTGAGTGTACAGACAGAACTTACATTTTAATTAACTTAGAAAATTGTTTAATGTGGTTTAGCAATATAGCTCCACTTTGTATTTCAAGTAAGTCTGCTCAGACCAAAACATTCTGCATGTTAAATAAATGCAGCCTACTGAAATACAATATTAGGAGTAAATTTATTTAAAACTTTGTTTATACGGCATTTGATTAAGCTTCCTTATCCTATTTCAACATAAAGAGGGAAAGACTGTGTTAGAAAACAGGTGTACTGGGAGATGTGACATGGACAAACTGAAATAAACACAGGATCAAATCTGGGTCAAAAAGCTGAGGCCATGCTGAGTTGCTGGAGCCCTTTCTGAGTGTGGAAAACACACCCCTCCAGAAGAAGGATGTGCCCACCAGGCACCTTGCTGCAAAATCAAGGTGTTACCCAGCAGCTAGTCTGCAGCATCCTGCTGCCCACTTCTGCATCTGTCTGGGATGGATTTGCCCCCTCCAGAAAGAGGGTCCAAGTATTAGGCAGAGCAGCCATGCATGCTGCCTTGCTTGGGGTAGTGAGGGTTGCTTTGAGCTGCAGTTGTGTCCTGCTGGCTGATAGAAAAGAAGAAAAGAAATCTTCAAACTTTCATCTTCCCAGATTTAAAACAAACAAAAAAACCCGCTGCAAGGCTGATAATGCCCTCCATTGTTCTTAGTGGATATAACTCTTGGTTTGGCCTTGACTGGTAGAATTAAAGGCATTTGTCGACCACATGAGCTTTTTGCCTCTTCTCCATGTAGTGGAAGTCAGAATATTTTAAAAGGCCATGCAATAGAGAGCAGTACAGCAAGAGTGAATATTAGTTTCAATTCTTCTTATCTATTTCTGCCTTCAACCACCAATGCAACAGCAACTTTTACCCAGGACTTGCCTTGAGAAGATGGTGTTCCTAAAGCAAAGAAGATGCTGCCTTCAGATATGGCTGGAAAAAATAAATACAAATGGTCTGCAGCCATTTACAAAAAATAGTTCTTGGCTGCTAAAATTAAAGCCTCTTTTTAGGGTTTTTTTTTTTTTTTTTAGTATTTTTCTTTTGGTATTTCTCCTGAAAAGAAATAGCTTCCCTTGAGGAAAGGACTGAGATGTCACAGATTCGCATATTCTAATATGCAGCCCACAGAGAAGTATATTCACTCTAAGATGTAGTATGTATAGCTTCAAGTGTTGTATATTGATAGGCTTTGGCTGAAGCAAGTAGAGCTGTCTCAAAGACTGAAGCTCTTTAGGCTACAGATTTCAGGTCCTGTCCTGAATTTTAGAATACTTTGGTTTTGGCAAGCATTTTCCTATAACTACACTTTTCCCTAGGGATTTTATTAACTCATTGTGGCATACTTAGTTCACAGTGGGTAATCTTACCTCCAGAATCAATCCCTCTCAATTTTATGAGGGTTATTCAAAGGGAAGGAAGATGCTCTGAATAGGGAAATACAGACCTACATGTCATCTCACCAGCCATTCAAAGCAAATAAAGCCTCAACTGAAATCTTACTACATCTCTTTTCCAGAGTTTTTTAAAAGAGGCGTGCCAGCAGAGAGCGGCTAAAATGTAGTACTTTCCTGCCAGCCACAGTATCAGTCATTGCTTTTATAACTCTGCAGCCTACCAAACGGGGTCTTAAAATACTGGTGGAGGATGTAGTCCTTCAATTGTAGTAGGGGCTGACGTGCAGCACCAGGTACAAATGCACAGCTCCACGTGGAAGCGCTGTCAGTGTGATGCACATTCCTAATTTCGCACTGGTGTGTAACAGTGCATGTGCTTTCTTCTAAGAATACTTCATCTGGTTTAACTCAGCTCATGCACTGTGTGCTGGTATATGTTTATATGCATACAGTCATCCATGGAACATGATAGTCTGTAACTTAACATTGGTTGCTCTAAGTAGGCTCTGTAGTATTTTTTTGTATGGAAAATAATCAGCTTTTGCCCACAGTTTATATGCATACTGTTACAATTCTGTGATAAAAGCTTCCAAAACCTGAGATAAGATAACTTAAACACAGTGGCAGTTAAGATAATTGAGTTCATCGAAGAGGTAACTGAAGTATGGTGGAAAATGTTGGCATTTACACTGGTGTAATATTTTTTAGCTATTCCTGCTAAGTTTTACATTTGACGGTGTGCCTGATAGTGTCTGTTTCCTTGTTTGGAAGCAGCACTGGTTTATCCAAAACTGTTCTGTCTTTGTTTAATCATATTTGTCTAAACACAGTTACTCTCATCTCTGCAAGCTCACAGAAGCTGAATGCTGACTGCATGTAACTACCAGCTGAAGCACCAAACTTTCTGTGCACTAATTTAGCAGCGGAAAAAAATACATGCCCATACTGAAACATAGGCATACACCACATAAAAGTACAGATTTTACCGTGATTCAATCTCTCATCCATGTGAATCATCAATGCTGCGCTGAAGTCAGTTGAGCAAACACAGCCGTTAAGTTTGTTGACTCCACAGCTTGGAAAAAAGCATCCCTGACTTCACAGGGGTGTTCCCTTTTGGAGCCTGGGAAAGATGCTCAAATCTGAAATTCAGTTTTGTTTCCATCTTCTCCATAGTTCTAGTTTAGACAGTTTTCTTCTGTGGTGCTGCCATCATAGATAAATCTTCTCACAGAGTGATGAGGCACGATCATAAGACCAGTCAGATTTTTGCTCCTGAATTCCTGTTGGAAACCTGTTCTCCTCCCAGTGATTAGGGAACAGCTGCGGGTTTTCAATCCTCCTTCCATTTCCTCTATTCTAGATGTCAACCTGCTGTCTTGAGAAACAGCATTTGTTTCCCCTTCAATCCTACAACTTTTGTTAAGCTAAATAAACTTGTATGTTTATTTATTACGTTTCTCTCCTCATAAAGACATGGGCTTCAGTGTTAATGGATTTCTTACTGGGAGATCTGAACCTGATTACAACTATTCTGGGAGAACTCTAATTCCAGACACCATTGCAGACACCCATGCTCAAGGCAAAATATTTCAAAATGGAGCAAATTCAGCTGATCACTCAGCTAGACCTTATCTTTAGGTGTATCCCCTTATAAATTTAAAATATTACATCCCACATTTTTCTTCCTTGACAAAATAAGGATTTTCAAGTTCTCCAAAAATCCCTACTTGTTCCTCAGTCTGGAAGAGTCTCAATATATAAGTTTGGTGTTGCAGCATACGGTAGCACAGCTGTCAGCCTGTTTTGGCATCTGGTCTAACAAGAGCCTTGTGCAGCTGCACCTCTCTCCATGGGAATACCTCCCCTGCTACATCCAAGGACTGCATTTGTCTGTTGCAAAAATGGCATCATACTAGGAGTTCATCTTGTACATCTAGGATGTACTAGTAGTACATCTTGTGGTGTTATAAAAATACCTAAGTGTCTTTCCTCCTGCTGTGTTTGCAGCTGGTGACTCCCCATCTGTGTGCTCAGCAGCATTATACAGATGTCCAACAACAGGAATGATTACCGCCCTTGAGAGAAGCTGATATTTTACAGACGTCAGTGGATGTCTAAAATACTGAATGCTGTTCATCTCTTAACAGTCACATGAAACTGTTTATCTTTGCCATGCAAGGAAAATGTCAGAGCTGTGTGTATTACAGGATGTGCTATCAGGATGCTGAAAGATGCATAAAGGTGGATGGGAGCTGGTGCTTAATAGAGATCTTGGTGAGAGTATCTGTGTAACAGATGCAAGGGGGTGTGAGAGACCTAAGCAGAAGGAGGTGGACAGGCTAAAACAGAGTCAGTGTGATAGTAGAGAAGAGGGACAGGCCAACAAATGAGCAAGAAAATACAAATGGCTTGACTATTTAGCCCTGCAGGATGAAGAACAGGAGAGAGAAGGAAAAAAAAGGTACCTGGAAACAAGTTAAAGGGAAAAAAAAGCAGCAATAGAAACAAAGATGGATTATAGGCAATCTATTAGCAGAATTATGAGGGCTAAATTGAAGAGTGCTAATTATCCAAAATTAAAAACATAAGAAAAATAATGTACATAAACTGGAGACCTTGTCATAGATGAGACCTTACAGAAGCTCAGTCTCATAGTCTGCAGTGCTATCTTTGGTGTTTGCCAAAAGTCTGAGTGAAACGTATGTTTGCCAGTTTTCTCTGAACCTCACAGATTGAAAGACATCATTTTCAGCAGTAACTTTCCTTTTTATCACTTCCTCCGTTTCGAGATTTCTCTGCTCCACATTCTCCCTTGAACTGGAGCTAGCAGCCCCTTAAATCATTCCCCTTTAACATGCTAGCAGCCTTGCAGCCTGAGCTGTTCTTGCCTGAAAAAAGGCATTCCTCATCTGAAACTCTTCCAGTGCAGTGCTGAGTAGACAGGAGAGTCATTTCCACTTACTTGTTTGCAGCATTTTGTGTACTGCTGCCTTAGCTGAACAGAGACCATCTCTCAGTAGGATGCTCACGCTGGCAAGCACCAAATTGAGACCAATACTTAAATAAGGATGCAGTTGTCACTTCCAGTTCATTGGTGGAACAAAGTCCTCCTAGCTCATTGTTTCTCTTTAGGCCTTCTTACTTCCAGCCTGAGTGTCCTTCTCCAGTCCCACTGTGCAAGTGCTTGCAGTCTGCTGTTACCTGAGAAATAAGATTTGATGCATGGGGTGAGATTCCCTATGGATCAAATCCTATTTCTGCTAAGGGCAGCACAACCCACAGAAGCCATTGGAAACTGTGACTAAAAGCCTTTCAAAAAACTGTAGTATAAAAGGAGGAGAAAGAAAAGTACCCAACACACTCTAAAAGAAGTCTTTAAAGTGGAAAAATGGAAAATAATGATTTTCAGAGAAAAACTACTGCAACCTAACCTCTAGCTTAAAGGCAAATTTCCCTCTGTAGATAAGAAGACCTGCAGTGACATCTCAATATCTGAGTACAACACTCTGCCTCCCATCCTTATGTGCTGTTTCCCACTCCCTGGTGCCCCATCCCTTCCCCATCTTCTTGTCCCTTTGCAGCCACCACTAGGTGCCCAGGGCAGTGGGAGCAATGGAGTACAGAGCAGACAGGCAGCTAGGCTGTGGTGGGCAGAGGAGCAGAGGCACCACAGGGAGAAGGAGGAGGAAGAGAAGGAGGATAGGCAGCTGGGATCAAGGAGGTTGTTGCCTCTTGAGGTCTCCCCAGGACTGGGCACCTGGCTTTCTACATCTGTCCTGGTTTAAGCCCAGCCAGCAATTAAGCACCATGTGCTGCTTGCTCACTCCTCCCCCCACCCTGGTGGGATGGGGAGGAGAATTGGAAGGAAAAAAGGTAAAAACTCACAAGTTGAGATAAGGACAGTTTAATAGGATAGCACAAGGAGAAAAGAAATAATAACAACAATAATACTAATAAAAGAATGTATAAAGCGAGTGATGCACAATGCAATTACTCGCCACCTGGAACCTGATGCTCAGCCCATTCTGAGCCACGATCCCTCCTCCCCTGACCAGCTCCTCCAGTTTATATACTGAGCATGACATCATACGGTATCAAATATCCCCTTGGCTAGTTCAGTCAGCTGTTCTGACTGTGTCACCTGCCAGCTTCTTGTGAAAATTTACTCTATCCCAACCAAACCCAGGACATTATCCACCCCTTATTCTATAGCATCTATGTTATGCCCAGATCTTGCACTTTCCAATTAATCACCATCACTTTCCCTGTCTTTGAGATATATATATATATCTTGAGGAAGTTGCTCGGCACTGGTTGCTGAAGCCAGTTCAAGTTCTGTCACCACTGCACTTCATTTGGTTTCATCAAATTCCATCCTTCATGGATGTGGGTGATTCTTACAGTAGTACCAATGCTTATAGCAACTGTAATAGTGATGACATACAGTGGCAGGGTTATTTAGCAGTTAACATCATACAATTTAAATCACTGGCTATTCTCACCCAAAATCAAATCCCCTCGAGGTACAGATCAAACTTTCCCATCCTTCAGCATCACCCACCAAGTGCACCCAGGTCCTTGAGCAAAAGCAATCCCATGGATGGGTTTGCCTTTGCCCAAGGCAGGACTAACCCAGTCTTCCCTAACATTCTTCATGTGCACTACAGGGACTTCATCCTCCTCTATGGTACATGAAAGTTTTGATTGGGCAGGGCCAGGTCGATTGGTAGATCCTCTAGTGTTAACTAACGAGGTGGTTTTTGCTAAATGCATATCTCAATGTTTGAAAGTCCCACCCCTGTTGCTCTCAGCGTA
Source organism: Strix aluco (assembly GCF_031877795.1). NCBI lineage: Eukaryota > Metazoa > Chordata > Aves > Strigiformes > Strigidae > Strix > Strix aluco. The sequence continues at coordinate 52,643,634 of NC_133971.1, read as the reverse complement.
GTTTTTAGCAGTCCATTGTATCATTTGATTTTACCAGAGGCTGGTGCATGATGTGATATACCCACTCAATGCCATGCTCTTTGGCCCAGGTTTCTATGAGTTGGTTTCAGAAATGAGTCCCATTTTCTGACTCAGTTCTTTCTGAGATGCCATGTCACCATAAGACTTGTTTTTCAAGGTCCAGGATAGTGTTCTGTATGGTCGTATGGGACACAGGATATGTTTTCAGCCGTCTGGTGGTTGTTTCCACCATTGTAAGCACATGGGTCTTGCCTTGGTAGGTTTGTGGAAGTGTGATATAGTCAGTCTGCCAGGCCTCCCCATATTTATATTTCAGCCATCATCCTCCATACCACAGAGGCTTTAACTGCTTGACTTGCTTGATTGTACCGCATTTCACATTCATGGATAACCTGTGTGATAGTGTCCATGGTCAAGTCCACCCCTCAGTCACGAGCCCATCTGTATGTTGCATCTCTTCCTTGATGGCCTGAGGTGTCATGGGCCCACTGAGCTATAAATAATTCACCCTTCTGTTGCCAGTCCAGATCCACCTGAGCCACATCAGTCATAGCAACCTGATCCACCTGCTGGTTCTTTTGATGTTCTTTAGTGGCCTTAGGTATGTGGGCATCTACGTGAGATATTTTCACAACCAACTTCTCTAGCTGGGCAGCAATATCTTGCCACAATGGGGCAGCCCAGATGGGTTTGCCTTTGTGCTGCCAGTTACTCTGCTTACATTGCTGGAACAACCCCCACAGGGCATTTGCCACCATCCATGAGTCAGTATAGAGATAGAGTACTGGCCATTTTCCTTGATCAGTAATCTCTAAAGCTAGATGGATGACTTTCACTTCTGCAAACTGGCTCAATTCACCTTCTCCTTCAGAATTTTCTGTGACTTGTCATATAGGACTCCGTACAGCAGCCTCTCACCTCTGCTGCTTCCCTACAATGCGACAGGACCCATCAGTGAACAGGGCATATTGCTTCTCAGTTTCTGGCAGTTTATACAGTGGGGCCCGTTCAGCATCCATCACCTCCTACTCCTCCTCTGGTGATATTCTGAAATCTTTGCCTTCTGTGATTACTTCCAGAATTCCTGGGCAACTGGGGTTTTCTATTTGCACTTGTGTGATCAGTGCGACCCACTTACTCCACATGCCATCAGTTGCATGGTGTGTAGAGGAGACTGTCCCTTTGCACATCCAGCCCAGCACTGGCAGTCAGGGTGCCAGGAGGAGCTGTGCTTCAGAACCAGTCACTTCTGAGGCAGCTCGAACCCCTTCATATGCTGCCAAACTCTCTTTTTTAGTTGGAGTATAGCAGGCCTCCGATCCTCTGTATCCCCAACTCCAAAATCCTAGGCACTGGCCTCAGATCTCCCCTGGTGCTTTCTGGCAGAGACTCCAGGTAGGGCCATCCTCTTTGGCTGCAGTGTAGAGCACATTTTTAACATTTCGTCCTGCCCAGACTGGCCCAAGGGCTATTACGTGAACTGTCTCCAGTTTTAATTTGTTCAAAGGCTTGTCGTTGTTCGGGGTCCAATTTAAAATCCTTCTTCTTCTGGGTCACTTCATACAGAGGGTTTAGAATTAGAATGTGATCTGGAATATGCATCCTCCAAAACCCCACAAGGCCTAAGAAAGCTTGCTAGCTGGTGGACATACAGCTGCTATTTTGTTGATCGCATCCATTGGGATCTGATGACACCTGTCTTGCCATTTTATTCCTAAAAACTGGACCTTCTGTGTGGTCCCTTGACCTTACTTGTTTGTAAAACAGGCCTTCAGAAGGATTTGAAGTATTTTCTTACCTTTCTCAAAAGCTTCTTCTGCTGTGTTGCCCTGTACAATGATTTCGTTAATGTATTTCAGGTGTTCAGGTGTCCGTGGCAAATGGTGGGGCTGTGTTTCCACCCCTGGGGCAGTTAATTCCAGGTGTACTGGACAGCCCTCCAAGTAACAGAAAACTGTGGCCTGCACTCTGCTGCTAAAGGGATTGAGTAAAATGCATTAGCGGTATCAGTTGTGGCATACCACTTGGCTGCCTTTGACTCCAGTTCGTATTGAAGCACTAGCATATCCCGCACGGCAGCACTCAGCAGGGGCATGACTTCATTCAGGCCACAATAGTCTATTGATAGTCTCCACTCTCCATTAGATTTTCACACTGGCCATATGGGGCTATTAAATGGTGTGTGAGTTTTGCTGATCAACCCTTGGTTCTCCAGTTGATGAATCAGCTTATGGATGGGAATCAGAGATTCTCGGTTGGTGCAATGTTGCAGCCAATGCACCATTGTGGTAGCGGTTGGCACCTGTTGTTCTTCAACCCTCAGTGCCACAATGGAAGGGTCCTCTGAGACACTGGGCAAGGTGGAAAGCTGTTCAATTTCCTCCATCTCCAAGGCAGCTGTACCAAAGGCCCACCAGTACCCTTTTGGGTCCTTGAAATACCCTCTCCTGAGGTAATCTATTCCAAGGGTGCCCAGGGCGTCTGGGGCAGTCACAATGGGGTGTTTATGCCACTCATTCCCAGTTAGTCTTATTTCAGCTTCCAAAACAGTTAGCTTTTTGGATCCCCCTGTCACTCCAGAAATACAGATGGGTTCTGCCCCTTTATAGCCTGATAGCACCAGAGTCCATTGTGCACCAGTGTCTACTAGAGCATTATACTCCTGTGGGTCTGACATGACAGGCCATCGAATCCACACAGTCCAATACATCCAGTTGTCCCTTTCCTCCACCTCGCTGGAGGCAGGGTCCCTCTAATCCAGGTCATAGTGTTCATTACTCACCTTTTGTAAACATGAATCCCTTCAAGAGGATCAGAAATGAGATCAGCCCTTCTACTCTGTCTGGGAAGCTGCCCGCTGGAAACTAGAGGAGCATTTTTCCAGTAACAATGCCCTTTTGTGATTGTTTTTCCATGCAACTCATGTATCCATGCCTCTAGGGTTGAGGTAGGTTTTCCATCCCACTTCCTCATGTCCTCTCCATGGTCACACAGGTAAAACCACAGGATATCCTGCGGTGTGTACCTTCTATATCCTCTCTCTTGATCAGATGAATGCTAACTCCTAGTAGCTGAGATACAGGCCCACACAGGTGGGGAGTAGGACGTATCCTTGAATTGCTGGAACTCCCGTGACAGTTTCTCCACAGCCGAGATGCAGGCCCATAGGGAGGATGAGAGATTTCCTTCTTATTGTCGGAGTTGGCCAGCCACTTCATTCATCATTTGACCCTCGCCTTCTTTCCAGGACATTACTGCCAATGAGTTGGCACATGACAGTGGTGCACTTCATAGAAATTTCCACCACATGGATTATGTGCATTGGACTTCATATGGATATGTCAGTAACTGCTCGTTATCCAGATCATTATAAATCATCTCCAGCATGGCTAATTCCCTCAGGTACCAGATACCTCTCTCCATGGTGGCCCACTTGGCTGGGTGACATGTAACATCTTCCTTGAAGGGATACATTTACTTCACGCCTGACAGACATCACCTCCAGAGGCTGAGGGCTTGTGTCTTTTTTCCAATCACCTTGTCAGTGTCCCCTTCTCTAGACAAGGATCCTAGCTGCTTGGCTTCCCTACCCTCTAATTCCAAGCTACTGGCCCCGTTATCCAGCATCAGAGCATCCAGGTGACAAACAATGTGCTCACTTGGATGGAAGCTGAAATCTTTTGACATATCTCACAGCTCACTTCAGGGGTAGGGATCGGGTGATTATCTCTGGTTCTGCTTCTTCCTTCTGTTCTCAGGATAATCCTGGTTCACCTTCATCCGTCACTAAGTGGACTGAATGTTTTGCATATTTCTTCTGGATAGGGGTGACTGATACCAGCACAGGTTGGCTCTCTGTTTCACCTGCACTGCCTGTTGCCAGGGTTTGAGTAGCCGCAGTGCCTGTCACTGGGGTTTGAGTAGCCATAGTGCCAGTTGCCAGGGTTGGGGGAGCTGCAGTGCTTGCCACGAGGGTTGGAATAGCTGCAGTGCCTGTCGGTCTATTTTCACTCCCTTCCCCCTGAGGGTGCTGCATCATATCGAGCAGATTGGTAGATACTGGTCAGAGCCCAGCACAGTGCACTAAGTTGTGCCTCTTTGGAATAGCCACAGCATTTTCCTTTCAAATACTCTATCACTTCATCAGGGTCCTGTAGTTGTTCAGGAGTGAAGTTCCAAACCACTGGAAATGAGAAGTTCTCTAGATACCTACCCATATTCTCTGACATGCCCTGCCACCCATTACTAACCAGCCTTGAGGCAGATCACTGGATGGTATTCTTAAAAAATTTTTGTGTAACTCCCAACAAGACCTAAGACACATTCAGGAGACGTAGCAATAAGACCATGCTGGCTTGAACATCCCAAGAATATTCAAAATTCTCAAAAGCTGCTGTAATTAGCCTGAAGGACAAAGGGGAAGTGAAAGAGTAGGAGAAAGTATCCCTGCCCCATCTTTGCCACAGCTTGGGTGCGATTACTAATAAATTCCAAGAGAAGGCACCAAAGGCACCATACAGGCATGGCAACAATGCCACATAGAAATATCAGCTTAACCTCATGACCAGTGATGTAATCAAATCATAAGTAATCATTACCCAGTACAGCAAAATGATAGTCCTAATCTCTCTCCCAGAGGTGATAAACATCACTGGAGGGAATAGTGCATATAAGGACTTACATAACACCACCATGTGAACAAGTGAACCAATGTTGTGACCAGCAACTATTTAATATAAGAAATATGTATAACAAATATGTTTTAACATGTTCTGATCAGATCTGTTGTTATCTCAACCCTTCGTGTCCCATGTTGGGTGCCAAAAAGGACTGTGGTGGTTTAAGCCCCGCCACCAACTAAGCACCACACAGCTGCTCACTCACTCCTCCCCCCCAGTGGGATGGGTAGGAGAACTGGAAGAAAAAAAGGTAAAAACTCGTGGGTTGAGATAAGGACAGTCTTAATAGGACAGCACAAGGAGAGGAGAAATAATAATAACAATAATACTAATAAAAGAATACATAAAGCAAGTAATGCATAATGTAATTGCTCACCACCCAGAACCTGATGCTCAGCCCATTTCTGAGCCGTGATCCCTCCTCCCCTGACCAGCTCCCCCAGTTTATATGCTGGGCATGACATCATATGGTATCAAATATCCCCTTGACTAGTTCGGGTCAGCTGTCCTGGCTGTATCCCCTGACAGCTTCTTGTGAAAACTAACTCTTATTCCAGCTGAACTCAGGACAACATGACTGCAGCACTGGCAGGGAGCAGCAGTACCTGCCCAGCACTGACCCTCTGAGATTGAATGGGAAAGTTGGGTGGTTTTCCCTGGTGGCTGCTTTAAGAGAGATGATCTGTGTGGGTTTGACGGTTCACACAAACTCTCCTGAAAGAAGATGAGGAGTTTCTCTCTGAAGGGTCACGAATGCAGACAACATGTATCCACTTAGCTCTCTGCTGCAGTCTCTGCCCTTACAGGAGCCATATCATGTAGTCCTCATTATAACTGTACTGAGCATCATCTTAGAAGCAGTTCATGGTTTGACCTCCCCACACTTCGTGGAAGGTTGCCCTGAACACTTGCAGCTTTCATGGTGAGAACCCTTTTTCTCATTTCTAGCCTAAAGATATTTGTAGCTTGTTTCTGGTTGTTCTTTTGTGCCAAGAATCCCCTAGCTTAAACCCTTCCTTCCACCCTGCTTGGTGTTTATCATGATGTAGTTGTAAGCACCGGTCAAATCCTCCAAAGCTTTACTTTACATGGCTGAACAAGGCAAGTTTGGCATTGTCTCATCAGCACACCCCCACTGATCCCTGGTTCTCCAGTAGAGGTTTCCCCACACCAAATGCTTTCCTCTACCTCCTGGAAGTACTTTACCTGCTTTGCCCTTGGATTAAATTTCCTGCCCATTTTGCATTTCTCCTGCTAATCTCCATTTCCTTCAGTGCAACCATCAGCTTAACCAGTAATTGATCTGAAGTAATACCAGATACCTTACTGAAATCCAGACATACTCATGTCTGTGATTGTTGCATGAAGTTTAGGTGATGAAAACCTCTAAAGACAAGGATTTTTTGCTTTGTAAATAGTCAATAGGCAGAGCATTGCTTTCTCCTTCAGCATCGGTGTTCATATTTACATCTGCTGTTGTGCCCTGTGCAGTTGTGGTTTGATGATAAGAAGTTCCTGTGAGGTAGGAGTGGCACCCCATGTTCTGAAATATGTTAAAATTAACACTGATTTATCTTCTATTAGCACTTTTTAATCTAGCAAATCTGTTCTAATCATAACCTGCAAAGGCTAAAGGGGACTCCTTTTGCTTGTTTATACTGTACAAAACAGAGAAAGGCTTTGAATTTTTCATTGAATGTTTCTTCATCATATTTCACATTCATAATTCAGGTCATAGCAAGCCCGAAGCCTCTATTATTAGAAACACCCATAAAAGATGGCATTATACAGAGTGAGGTGGTGAAATCTAGGGTGGTAAGAGGGGACATAATTATAATTTTCGATCAGTCTCTTCATAGTTCTTCAGTTAGATTGTTTTCTCACTCTGATCAATAGGAATTTAGCTGTTTACTTGAATGAGGCCAGAACAGCTTGTTCCTGTTAACACTGATTTAATTTTATATTTAGAAATGTGAGATAAAAAGTTTTTCATCCCGGTTGACATTCTTGTTTCTTATTGCATGCTTTCATTTTATTTAGTGAGATTTTGAGTAAAAATTTTTATAAACAAGACTTAAACACCATAATCTCCTCAATTTAGAAGTTACTCTGTAACAGCAAATACATTTTATATCTCATAATGATTGCCAGACTAATCAATAAAGATCAAACTGTGGACCAGACAGATTCCTAATTATCCTGTGGCTATTTTTTAGTATGGGAATAAATTTAACCCTGACCCAAACCTTTAAGTCTCTTGTACATGATATAAAAGCACAATCCCAAATTAAAATACAAAAAGAAAAATATATTGCCACCCTATCTCTGTCCATTGGAGCGCAGTGATAATGTGCTGCTCAGTAATGGTCATCGCATTTAATTACACAGTTTTAAAACAGAAGGCCTCACTGTCTTTGAGAGTTACAGCATTGACTGTAGGCTGATCAAGGCTATAGAGATATTTGAATTATGATGTAGTGTGGCACAAAAAACAAAACTAGCACGCACACTTTGAAGATAACAGAAACACTTCCACTGACTTCATAGGATTCATTGAAGTTTGTCATATGTGGCTGATGGTTTTTCTAGCTGTAAGTCCTAAGTGAAAATTACTGTTTACCAATGGCCTGTGAGACATAAATCTGAGCTGGTTTCACACCCCAGACTCTTCTGCTGTCAGCAGCTTTTCTGACTACAGAACCTGAGGCAGATGCCGGAGGTGGCAGCACATTTGTTGCCATACATTATCTCTGCTCACTGTGGAAAGCACCCATATTATACAAGTTTGTTGCAAATTATTGTTGCTGTCCTACAGAAATAGCCCTGAGGGTTGCTTATTTGCATTGGGAATACAATCTGTCCACAAAGTAAAGTCAAAAATGCCAAGGTTTTCTTCTCAGTTCCATAGCTGTGAGTTTTGGTAGAACATGTTACCTAGCACAACAGTTTTGTTCTGGTCAAATATTTTTACAAGGTTTTTCTGAACCCTGGGAAGAGTAAGGCATAATAACTGAGAAACAGAAATTTAATTTTTTTAGGTTCTTTTGGAGATCTCCATTATAATAACAAAAATTGGAATTAAATGAAGATAGATCCCTGCAAAAACTAGGAAAAATATGTGTGGAAATGGGATTCAGAAAATTTTTCCCAAACAAAAATAGAATTCTAAATGAAATTTCTTAGTGTGTCTTCCAGTATTAGCAGATCTCATAAAGGAGAATATTTGTAGCCTTGTGTGCATTAGACATTAATAATATGGCAAGTTTTAAAAATCAGTAATGTTGATTAAGGTTCTGGACTAGAGCATCAAATCCACAGGAAGATTTCTTTGTTAGACAGAAATTAAACATCCCATTTTGATTTGTTGCTGATCTTTCTGAAAACAGAGGAACTGACAACAAATTTGGGTTTACAGTTTGGAATTTGGCATGTCTTCGGGTGTCATGTTGTATTTCAGAATTTTAGCTGTTCAAAAAACAAACATTGGGTGCCTTGATAAGGTGGTCATCCTGTTTCCCAGCAGAGTGAATTGTTACTTTGCATTCAAGAGCCTGCACAAACCATGTAATATTCCGTTACAGAAAACTCATAATTATATTAGTATGCAATCTTAGATATCTTCTCAAAGAAAGCAGTCACCTACATAATAGAGATATCCACACCCCAATCATCCTGACCTCCTCCTTCTAGTAGATGAGAATTTTTTTAACTCCTTCTAGTTATGGTCTTGTGAGCATAGCTCATTTTATGGTTTTGATTTTTTTAAATATATGATTTCTTCACAGATATTGCTGGTACCTTGTCATGTACAACAAAAATGTTCATTGTTAATGTCATCACCTGGAGACAAATTCAGGCTTGGAAACCTAGAATGGAAATGGCTCTTACAAATTCTAGCTGTTTTGGGGATCCAAAATAAACATCCATGAAGTTTTTTTTTTTTCAGATGAAGAGGGCACTGAGAGACCATAGTAGAGCTACAGTAGACTTCTTTTCTGGTTGTGAGTGTAGATTTTGTGTTGCAAAAGCATGAAAAGACAGGATAGTTGGCAGTTGTAGCCTGCAAGGTGCCTCAAGCAAGGAGGCTCCTGAAGTATGGTATTGCTGCCAGAAACAATGTATTGTTTTCCTTCCTTGCTTCAGAACAGGAGAGTGCATGTGTCACAGTGCTGTGAGTCTGGGACCAGTCCAAGTTTGCTACACCATTATGTTTTAATGTAATGGCACCTGGAAGACTGAGATAGGCCTTTGTATTGCACAGCATGAGGACTCACCTCTAGTGGATGCATAAATAGAAACACTTCTGTGCATGTAGACCTTGGGGGCGATGCTGTTTAGAACTATGTTTTGTGAAAAGTCTGTAATAAAAGTTAAAAAATAAATCCTTTTTTAAAAAAAAAAAAAAATGTGGTCTAGGCAGTCCTTTGTTGAATGTAAGATCAATATTAGGCTTAGCAAGTGATGCTATTACATGTAGGCCAAGCTTCACAATTCAAGTAAAGCAGTATAATTAACCCAGAACATCAGTGTGTTATTTATGCATAAATAAGAATTCAAAGGCAGAAATATAAGTCTTCATTAAATACAATGATACGTTAAAAATGATACACTTTTTGTATGGATAGCTCAGGAAGAGGGTTTCACAGATGCGCAAGAGAAATGTCATCCTCCTTCATTGGTTTCTTACCCTGAAATGTCACCTTTGAAACAGTTATAAGTCTGACCCTACCAAAATACGCACATGAGGCTTTCTGTGCCCTGCTGTGGTCATGTGCATCCTTGATGCAAAATTCCAACAGCCTGGTCTTACTAGCACCCTGCTACTTTAATTATGAGATCTCTGCAGATGCTAGTAAATTAGCTGGGGTCATTGTCAGCAGTGCCAACTGGCTTGTAACAGCCAATACCCATACCATTAAATTGTGCCAGCCTTCAAAACAAATTGGCCAGTTTCAAATTTCCTGATGGAAATATTCTTTGGCTTGACTAACAAGGAGTTTTTTCCATCTTTGCTAATTTACACATGACTGTTCTAAAAATTTGAACAGTATAAACAATTGAGTTTTAGCACCCAGGAGCACTCTTTGACATGTGTTAATTTACTAGTGTAACTGTACTGTACAGACAGAAGAAAATCATGTTATTCTTCAAAACCAACTGATACAGAATCTGACCTACCCATTTAAGAGTTACATTATTTTATGAAATATACCTCTTAAGGGAGAGAAACTAATCAAAAGCCATGAAATGTAGTGCTTTGATTAGAATACAAAAAATTAAATTATTGCAAGAAAGCTAAAATAAGTCGGTGTAGAATGAACAGATGTGCAGCTGGGGCTAATTAGGGTATTACATTATGGCCCCATTAGAGGTACACTAGAACTATGGTTAGCAAATCTCTGTGGTTAGTGAAACCTATGAGGAATAGTTTTCCAACAGCTCAATGTCTCTCTGATGCCAGAGATTACTGGGGCCTGTGCTAGCACCAGGTATCATTGACAGCAGCTTTAGATCTATTCTAGATTGTGTTTTTCATTTGTATCTTTTTAATTTCCTAATGGCAAACCCAAAGATGTTACTGTCTTTCAAAAACATTACTTGCTTTTCAGTAACCTGCTTGGAATATAGAATCTACTTCTTTTTTAGATTTGCTAGAACAGTGATGTTGATGAAGTTTGTATTCTATACAGGGATGGGAGATTGATAAAATACCTTCTGCAAGTTTATGCCGTTGGCTTAAAGGAAGAATCCTGATTATGCAAAATTCCTCCCTGCTTCCTTTTGAATTTGCAATAGTGGCATTAATTTAAAAAGGTACATACAGTGGATTTAAGAAGCTTTTAAGGTTTTGTTCTTAAAATAATTGTGTCTCTAATACTTTTTAAATATTTTTCATATTTTAAAGTTAAAAGCACTTATTATGGATTTTTTTCTATTTGTTTATAATGTGACTGTGGTCAAGAAAGTAAAAAAAGTGAGTGGAAACGGAGAGGTAGCAATGTAATGTGCATGTAATGCTTTTTGTCTTCAGACCACTATACAAACAGTAAGACCTCAGCACACTTCAAAGGGTTGTAAGAGCTACTCTAAGTGATGTAATTCAAGCAGAGGGGACCTGTGAGTTGTGCAAAACTACAGAGGAAATGGGTGCCAGTACCGATGTTGTCTGAAAAGCGGATTCGTCGCCCAGTGTTCAATAGGTCAATAATCACACACTCAGGAGAGTCACTGCTTATTTATTTTAGGGTTGTGCAAGCCTAGGTCCTCAGTGGTTTCCCACAAATCAAGCACACCAACGTGACTTTTCACGCTATATTTATATACAAAATTTGCAGAATTAGGAATTTTCCAAGTCCATCTTCTCTACAATGATTGGGTAGTAATTCACACACAGTTATAATACTGCTGACACAATACTATGCATACTCAGGGGAACGGTCTTCACCTGGGCAAGGGTCTTCTTGACCCGTAGGCATGATTTTTAGTATTATAATGAGGATAGTTCAGCTAAGGATATGTGGACCTTGAGTTTGCTTGCCAAGTTGTCAATGTACCCTCTTCAAGGTCTAATTGCTCTGGGATGTCCTTGCTCAAAGGTGACTACTTGTTCTTGTGATTAGGGATGCCTTTGGCTTTAATATATGCAAAGAACATCTTTCCTGACCTAAGCATAATATTGCTACATTGTTCTAAAAGTTTAGCCTTCAGCAAGGAGGGCAGGACTGCTAGTTTTTGGCTTTTTTTGCAACTCCTCCATGTGGAGGGGGAAAAAAAAAGTGCACTGCACCTCAGCAGCTCTGAGAGATCAAGTCACACATGTCAAATAATTTCTGCCCACTGCAATTTTGTGGCATTATCCTGCATCTAATACCATGGTTCTTTGAATTTCATGACAAATGACTGAGTTTTCCCAAAAGAACATATATCCTGCAGCTTTTCATTATGCAACTGGACAGAGGGCAGACACAAGGTGGGTGCGCAGTAGCTGTAGAGACTGCAGCAGGAAGGTTCCCCTGCAGGAGGGGTCTGGGTAATTGCAGGAGGAGAAACAATGTGTTTTGTCTTCTGCACTCCAGACATGCAGGAAAGTTTAAGCAGAGTGTCTATATGAGGAACATTGCTAATGTAATGTTAATTCTTCACTGAATTCATTTAGTCTGCAAGTGGGTGGCTCTTCTGGATGGATTTAAGAAGAAGCCACTATATCAAAGCTCTTCTACCTACTTTGATTCTGTGGCCTATTTATAGTATAAGAGGAGAATTTCATGCCATTGCAAACAGCTCTCTGCACAAAGCCAGCTCGTTTGGGATATGTGTGGGAAGGTGTGTACATTATCCTCTCCTACATGTCAGATTGTACAGAAATGACTACATGATTTGATGTAATCACACCTGATACCGTGTCGTCATCCTTAAGGATGCTTCACTCTTCTAAAACCAGGAACATTCAAAAGAGAAAACTGTTTTCAAATGTAAAACTAATTGTGGAGATTGCAAGTTCAAACTTTATATAACCTAATTGCTTAATTTAGAACTTCTCTTCTGAGCTATCTCCTAACTTTAAATATAGTAGACCAGCAAATAAACTGATTTGGATTTATGCATCTATGCTGATACATTTCTTCATACTTTTTTATAATACACAGATTTATTATCCTAAATGATAAATCAAATTACTTGTGTTAATGCATACTTATACAAAGTACAAAGGCAAATATTTTTTGTTCCACTAAAAGAGTTTTCTGTTAAATGATTTTAACTAAACTAATTGAAGTTTTATGAAAATGTTTGGAAGTCAGTGTATCAAGTAGCAGAAACAATGACGTACTCCAGTTTCCCAGAGCAACAAGTAAAAGCAAGACAAGTGCAAAGAATAGGCTTTCTGCAAGATGTTTGGAGAAACTTTCATTATTTGGTGCCTTTCTAAGACTCCATTTTGTTGTTATGCATATACAGAAATCCAAAACTTGCTGAAATATAGTCAGAAAAGAAATCAATGTTGGTTTTGTCTTCTACAATGATAAAATGGTCTTATGTTCCAAAGACAACGTGACTGTAGTAAGGAAATGGTGGCAGAGGGAAGATTATGCTGTGTATGTAACTTGATTTTACACTTCTATTACTGGAACCTTGTTGATTTGTGTGGAGCTGGGTTCTGACACTATCACTGACAGTGGTTTTTTTCTAAAGCTCTTTAAGCAAGAATTCTCAGATACACTTGTGCAACACTTCTCAAAACAATCCCTGCATTTCAAAACCAATTTCAATCATTGTTTTCTGTTTTGTAAAAAAAAAAAAAAAAAGAAATAATTTTAGCCCTAAATAAATTGATTATACTGTAAGCAACCAACTTAGATAAATGCACTTCTCCATAATCAGCAGAAATCAAACCGTCCAACTCCCAAAGCTGAACCATATGGGATTTCAGGTTCTATTCTGCATTCCAAGTGATGTGCTGCCTGAAAGATAAATGGAAGCATGGAAACAGGCTGCTTGTAGACGTCATAGTACTGTGCTTTTAAATAAAGCATTAATCAGTTGAAGTAGTGGAATTTTACGTAGACTTCAGTGGGGACAGCACACTTTCAACAACAGATTATTATGCATCCCCATTCCCCTTCTGCACTTGTCACTCAGACATCTAAAATGCAGCTTATGTGTCACAACAGTTTTAAAGATGTGGAACCTGAGGTGCACAAGAACTGCATCGTTCACTCTAGGATAAGACTACAGGTCATATATCATATCCTTGTATCAATCTGTAATTTTTGTGCAGTTATTGGACATGTGAATTATAAATCAGCTGATCATACAGAAGATTATAACAGGGCATGGGTACTCTCAAACTATGAAATTTTTGATTTCTCTTGATTCCTTCAAGCTGCATGTGTCTTGTTTTCCAAAGTCTACACCAATGTGGGGTGTATGACTAAGTGTACATTCTGAATGATGCATATTTGTTTCTCTTCACTCTGTAAGATCTGTGCTGAATGATGATTCTAAACACAAATTATTTGGAGACTGACTTTGCCATCCTCACCTTGCTAGGAATGGAAAATAGGAATGTATATTTTTTCTTTGCCCTGTTAGATTATTAAAAGTTTATTTAAACTTTCTGTAACTGCTTCAGAAACTTCAATTAACCACATCTCTATCAAAGAGTATATGGCTGTAATCAAACTTAATTGCTGTGCAATAGTTTTCATTATGCAATGACACACTTTTGTAAGGGCTTTTGTAAGGTCTACAGAAAGAGCTTACTTACAAGTCTAGATGTTCCTGAAAAGGAAGAAAAAAAACCTTGCTCTTTTCAGTTTCATAAGGATGTAGCGACTGCATTTATCACTGAAGGTGTCCAGTAATGAATTGGTATGTATGGCTTTGGTTCTCCCATCAGGACCCTACAGGCTTGGTTTTGTAATAAATTCAACATGCAAGTCCTAAATATATTCTGTGGAGTAATAAAACTGGTAGAAATTTTCCTTTTGAAAACATGAGTGAATCTGGTATTCATGAATGTGTCAGTCATAGTATAGACATCCTGGACAGAAATTTGTATAATGAAACAACAGCCCCAGCCACATCAGACCATAGGTTTCTCCCCACTACTGAATCAATGCACATGGAAAACTGTCATCTTGTCTGAGGGGAAAAAGGAACGCTAGGTCTTGATTCAGAGCACTTCCACAGCAGTGGCTGTTCAGCACTAACCTGAGAGATAGTGTGCACTACCCTACAAAGCAGCACTGCTCAGGAGGTCAGGTGTGAGCTGGGTGTGAAAAAGAGGTGCAGGTAGAGCTCCCTTAACCATCTCTTTGATTGTCTAATGAAACTTTACGAAGGAGCTGGGTTCATACGTGGCAAGAGGGTCTGAAAGTCAGACCAGGGGCTAGTGAACCGGACAGATTCACAAAGGAGTTAGGGCATATGTGCAACAGTAATCATGAGGACACTCACTGCTGCTGGAGCTGTCTCTGCTATACAGCCTCTGTTCATTCCAACACTGGAGATCATGTCCAGAGTTGGGATACAGCTGACATCAAAACCCCCTGGCTAGTGAGGAGACATCATGAAACATAAAGGCTGTGCAGCTCACAATCTCTCTCTGAAGTGGAAACAAAGGTATTTTAGGACTCTTCCCTTACTTGATGACAGAAGGGAACTTGTAACACTGCCAGCGGTGGCCCTGTGCCTGCCGGAGAGAGTGCAGCACCGTGGGAGCACAGCAACGTGGTCAGGAGTCAGCTGGTTTCTCATCAGTCCACTTCAATGAAGGTCGATGATATGGCACAACACGTCCTGGAGTTAAATGAAGCATACAGAAAGCAGAAAACAGGTCCGGTTGTTTAAGCCTGAGTTGGAAGAATAGCAGGAGTTCGAAGGCTAAAGTCAGAAAGGCCAGGTCAGAAAATGAGATGAATCTAGCATGAAATAAGAAGGGTAGCAAATCAATCATCCTTGTAAGAAGAAATCCAGGTGAAGACCTATTGAAAGATGTCTAGGAGAAGGCAGCAGTGGTTTTGTCTTCTTTTTCCGCTAGTTTTCAGTAAAAGTTCAGCTATAACTAGATGCCTAGCACATTTAACAGCAGTGACTGAGCAGTAAAATGTGAACCTAGAATAAGAAAAGACTAAGTCAGAGAGTATTCAAATAATTTAGGTCTTTTTTAATTGGTTGCACCCAGTGACCTTCACAGTACAATCTTTAAAGAGCAAGCTTTTTAAGTCTGATTTAGCACTCATTTCTGATGGAGGCTGAGCAGAGAGGCAGTTGTATGTAGTACTCACTTCAAGAGGAAGAAGGGAGGAATTACAGACCGTCTGCCTTAACTCCACTCCCCACAAAAAATCTGCAGTAAATAATGAAGCAAAGAAGTACAAGGCATCTGGGAAATAAAGCAGGGCAAGAGGCAAGATTTTGTCAAGATCAAGTCATGCCAAATCAGTCTGATTTTTTCTCAAACAGAGTAAGAGATGTAGTTAGTCTCCCCCAGGGGAGGAACAGAATGTATCATACCAGCTTGACATGAGTAAAGCTTTTGGTGCTTGTCTCACCTGCCAGTCTTGCAATAAATTAGGGAAATGTGGTCACAATGATGTGATTTTAAGCTGGATGAAGACTGGTTGTCTGTACTGAGAGAATGTCTACCAGTGTATCTGAAGATCAAGAGTGGAGATTCAGGAAAAATCTTCTCTGGTATGCTTTTTTAGTGTTTTTGTTGACAGCCTCCAATGATGGAATAGAGGGTATACTTATGAAAATTTTGGACAACATAAAATTTGGAAAAACTGCAAGTATGTTGGAGAGTGGGATTACAAATAAAATAACCGGTAAAATTCAATGTCCTTTCTATACTGTCAAAGAGAAAATCATACATGAACTTGAATAGTCAACAGTAAAACCATGGGAGTGGGAACAAAACAGAAAGGGCCTAACAGGAGTGTGATATGTTGCAAAAAAAGCAACTAGATTTATGAATACATTCTGTAAAATCTGTCAGGCCACAACTGGGATACATTTTTTTCATTTTCAACACATTGATGCAAGTCAATATAGCCTTGAGGAGAGCAACAAGAATGATCACAGGTCTAGAAAAGATGGTCTGTAAGAAAAGACTGAGCAAACTAAAGTCCTTTTGTCTTAGAGAGAAGAATGATTGTGTACAGGATAGCAAGTACTCAAAAGGCTTTTGCAAAAAAGGGAGTAATCTGCTTTCTGCCTATACGGTATATAAGAAACAAAGTAATGGGCTTCATCTGCCCCTGTCAAGATCCAGGTAAGTCACAGGGAAGTACTTCCTAACAGTCAAGATAGCACAGCCCTGTAATAAATTGCTTAGAGAAATTGTGGAGTCTCTAGTATCAGAGGTCTTTAAGCATAAATTGGACAAACAACTGTTGTAGATGTAATTAATGCTGCCAAAGAGCATAGAGAGGAGTAGATGATTCAGGTTCATTTCAGCCTTACTTTTCTACAGTTCTGTTTAATAGGTACCATAAATAAAATCAAGGGAAAAGGCCAGAGTTTTAAGCAGTCTTCATTTGTTCTTTTGTCATAAAATCTTTCAAGTTAGATACAAACGAGAATTATTGAAGGATAAAACAAAGAGCAAAAGGAACTCTCACGCAGCAGTTAGAAAGGAGCTTTAAAAAAAAAGAAAAAAAAATCTTTATGCTGCAGTCACAATTAGAGTCACAGTAATTGTTCAGTCATGAGTTGCTGTTGTGTACCATGGGAATAAAGGCCAAGATGAAGGCTGCCTTTATTCTAACCAGTAAGTCTTTCAGAAAAGAGCCTGTATATTATTCCCACCTAGTGTCATGCCGAGTCTGTCTGCAACGTTTATTGAAGAGTAATAAGACTATCATACTCAGTTTTGCTAGAATACATTTCTCTCAGATTATCTGAGATGCTCTACACTAATAATGCAGTACCCTGCTGTGTGCCTGAAGCACAGCCAATTTACCCACCTGGCCTACTTACATCTCATTGGCCAAAGCAATTGAAAAGGAAGTGTGATCATAGGATGTGCAAATATATTTTTTCACTATTTATTTTATTTCCTTTCCATTTAAATTCACTAATTTAATACCGACTGCTCAGGTCCTCTAGTGTTTCCATTTTACTTTTTCTTGTTCATTCTCTTTAACTAAGTGGAATAGACATATGTTCCTTAAAATCAGTACTGTCCCTATTTATAGTACCTGCCATGATGTGGTGTTCAAAAAAAAAAATGAAATCAGAGGAGAAGGTACATGAGAAAGCATAATATCTCTTCCCCGTGCCATAGGCTAGCTGCTCAGATAAAACTGCTGTGTATAGGAGACTTATTCCACAAGGTCTTCTTCCATGGGCCTTGCTGTGAGATCCTGTGAAGGCCTCTCTTCCATCTACATCTCATCAGGCTAGACAAAGTGCTGTTATTCTACAGGTAAATCTTACATTTTAGTACACAGATGTTACAGGACATAACCAGAGCTCAAACATATATCCACATAATGTTGCCATGGAAATAGAGAATTTTCATGTAAATATACATTTTGTGTATCCACCTTTTTTCATTAACACAAATTAGCAAAGCTGCAATCAGAGAACTGCCATGCCTTTAGTGCCATTTCTTTTAGTGGTTGGCATTGTCTACTGAAAATCAGAAGTGAAAACAGGACATTTTAGCTACCATAAGAGTATCATGTCATGATGACATTTTATGTGCATGCTACGTTAAATTGTTGTACAGCATTGTGCATCTAAAAATTCTTCATTCATCTATAGAATTCAAATGTTTTTCAAGTCTCATCCATATCTTATAGGTGAGAAAAGTGATGTAATTCAGCAATGTCTAGATCTGAAAGTGAGTCAGTGTGCTGCTCTGGCTTGATTCCTGGGCCCTGATCTTCTCATTTAATCATATCATTTAGTCATTAAGAGACATATCATATAAATAGTAGAGTACAGGCTATTGATTTTACAATGAGAGTATGCAGTTCCCAAGGCTGTACTCCAGACGTAAGCTGCAGAGTCACTGCCTGCAAAGGAACGTGACGCTTATTAAAACCAATATGTGAGAAATAAAGTGAAGAGCAATCAAAATAGAGCATATATAAATCAAAATAAGTGTTATACAAAGTAGATTATGCTAATTTGACTAAATCTTTGCTACAGTTACATCTTCACTGGCTGATAAAGATACATTTTAATCCAGGGTGGACATGATTGTGTGCAGCGTTGCAGGTGTGACCACATTAAATGATGTAGCAGTGTGAAATCCATCAGTTTCCATATATTGTTGCTTGTTTTCACCTTAGATAACTGATTAGCTATCTCAGTGTAGAAAACACATCTGGGACCAGCACTTAGATTTCACTGTGAAGTAGATGAGTCTTTGGCTGAGCTCCATAAACCATGTCATGACAAAAACTGGGCTTTAGGATTTTAGAGAAAAAAACATTTATTGCACTGTAAGAAACACACACTTTAAAAGCACTCAGTGTCACTAAAACAATGAAGGAAAGAGCAATGTATTCTTACTAGCTAGTAATCACTAGCGATTTACACAAACTAAAATTCCAATGAGATACACAGTCAAGAATTCATCTCAGATGCTAATTCAAGTGCACACTGTAGCTGTGCTTTCTAGATGAATATTCAACCATTTGTCATTTGCTGCATAATAGTGCACACACACTGAGTTTTTTTAATAGTGAAAACAGAGATGAGAGGGATGCTACTAACATGTAGACCAGGAGACTTTCAGATAAGATAATGTGATTCTACCCTTAAGCATCTTTCTTCCAAGGCTTCAGAGGTTTCTGCTGAATGTTTTATCAACAAGAAATACAGAATTTGTTTCACTAGTTTATCCTTTTTTGTCTGTCAGTATATCATATATTTTTTCTATGTTTCTCTATAGCAGTGTAAGAGGCAGCCATATATTCCAGAAATTCTTCTTTCCATTAGTGCAAGGCAGGAACAGCATCTTTAAAGGAATTCAGTGGTGTGTGAATTCACATGTACTGCATGTGCTTCGTCAAGACAGATGGATTTTTGAGACTCTCCAATTGGGTGGTTTTAAAACCCTTGAGAAGTCTACTCCAGGGACCTCAAGGATTTTATAGTTGGCCCAGGACACATACTGCATCCTTTCTGCTCAGAGGTGCTATTTAATAGTTTAATAGTTGTATGACCATTCTCTTATCTCTCAGACTGTTATAATGTGCAGAAAATACCTTCCTCTGAGACAGATTGGTATCTCAACATCTATTAGATTACTTCCTAGAAGCTACCACTCTAGTTAAAAAGTCAATAATACTTTCTGAGATGTTTTTCTTCTCAAATTGATGGGATGCTATCTTTTCTGAGCAGGTTTGCAGAAAAAAGCTGCTGAAAATCAGTTAAGTGACTCTGTGTCACACACGTAGCAGATTATTAATCTGCTGCTATAGCTTATTAGGAAGATGTTAACTCATGCTTGACCATAATATCTTATTCTCACTTAAATGTTTTGACTTTCACTTTTTCTAGTACCTGCATGCAAATGGGATTGTGCATCGTGACTTGAAGCCAGAAAATCTACTCTATGCAACACCAGCACCAGATGCACCACTAAAGATTGGTAAGCAGCACAGAATGTATGCTTCCCTAATTCATTTGTACCAGTAATATCTTCTAACTACAGTATATACATCTCACCATCACTTTATTCAAAGTTAATGCTTATACTCAAATGAACAGCATGTTACTTCTTCAGCAGCACAGCTGTGCATCGTGTTTTTAAAACCAATGCAAAACTAGATACCTACTTAGAGAATTTATAGCCAAAATTGTGCAGAACATGGCAGAGAATGAAGTGCTTAGGAGGAACAAGAAGGATCATGAGATCAGCATACAGCTGTGTGCACTACATCTGTGCCCCTTTTTTTGTTAAACTAGTAATTTAAGAGAAAAGGTTCATCGGCATAAAAGTACAAACATGCAGATAAGCGATAGAAAGCAAACTGAGCAAGACTGACTTCTGTTTTGAAGGCAGATTTGAGGGATAAAAAGTGATTTTCACAAAGAGCATAGGGAAGCTACTTGAAGCACGGTCAGAACCATAGTGGAGGATGAGGAGGGACAAGGTGAGACCAGGCTCTCCTGAACAGGGATGTATTATGACACTTCTGTTGGGGGTGGCGGCCACTTGCAAAGGGCATGACCTCCAGAAATGCTGGGTATGCCTAGGTTCTGCTTGAGCAAAGAGGAGCTCTGTGCAACCCTCCTGAGCTGTATGCAACCAGTTTGGAAATACCACCTTGCACTCCCTTACTGGGGAGTGTGGGAGTATGTGAGGATGCAAGGAGTGAATGTCGCCATGTTCATCAGACCAGTGTTCTTCATGGGTTTCAGGAGCCAGATTTCCAGGAACTAGTCTCAAGCAGTCTAGTATCAATTTCTAGGAAAGTCTTGCCTCTCAGGATGATGACATCTTAATTTACATTTTATCCTAATTCTTATCTTTCCTGGAAAGGATCTAAACAGCGGTAACATCATAGTGTAATGCAGCAACCAGTGGCCTTGGTTCGACAGCTAGAGTGGTGCAGGGACTTCTGAAGCATTTTCCTAAATGCTGTGATTCTTCATCTTCTGGTTAAGATTATTGCCTTGCTTAGATTGAGATCTGATTTACAATGAGTGACAGTGTTTAAAAAAGTAAAGTATATTTCTGGTTTGATAAATAATAACACATAAATGATAACCATTTAGGGACAAGTGAACCCTAACTATGCATTTCTAGAATAAAATATGAACTGTTTGTATCCTGATCTTGAGTCAAAACATTCCCTTTTATATTCACTGTTACAAAACAAAAATACTTCTATTTCGCGTTTTTTTAAGGCCAGATTGTCATCACCTCAATTGAAATTTGAAGAAGCTCAGTTTATTCGAAGTGAAAATGAAAAGAGTTGTGAAGACCTCAGGTTTTATGTCTTTTAAAAAATGAGTCATGCGAGTATATGTATAACGTCATGAAGGCTCTTGCTGTCTGAGTAGTAATTCAGGGTGGAAACACTGCAAAAAGGATTATCAATACTTATCCTGGCACAGCCTCCATGACTCTAGAAGTCCTCTATTAAAATAGTGCTGGGATTTTGTCTTGCAAGGACTGCATATTCTAACCCTTATCCAAGAAGTCACTGATGCACAATTTTTTAACCCAAAATTGTTCCGTTAATTTTACTGGATTGCTCACAGAGTGGAAGCTGAATATATACGTATTCCTGGATCATTGCTTGTACACACTTAGGCATCCCATTGTATTGACTTTGTGCAGTCTTCAGGATAAAATACAAGCTAACTTTCTTGTCAAGCAAGAGCCAAGAGCAGTCATTTGTATGGACAAATTTTACTTCTGGATTGCAGTCTGCGCAGATTCTTTAAATTGATCCTCATCTCTGGAAATGACAATACTGTTCATTTAATGCATAAATGTTCACTTAATTACTTATAAAATGTAAAAAAAAAAAACCAAAACAAAAAGTGATTTTACAAGGAAGTAAGAACATTAATATTCCTAAACAATCCTAACAGCTGACTTTGGACTTTCGAAGATTGTGGAAGATCAGGTGACCATGAAGACAGTTTGTGGAACTCCAGGGTACTGTGGTACGTTGTTTTATTATTTGCAGTATGCTGTACTTAATGTGAGGATGTTACATTTTCTCTTTCCAAGGTGAAATACTTCTTCCTAAAGTCAAAATTCAGAAAGTCCCTAAAAAACATAAATAAAAACCTAAAATTCCGAACTGGTACCGGGTTAAATTTTTCTAAACTGATATTCTTTAGCACTGAAGCTTAGTAACCAAAACATATGTTATGGTGCAGGTTCATTACTTGCATGGAAATAAGTTCAACCATCATAAAAATGCTGAAATTACTAAAATAATACTGGAGAGGCATCAGCAGAAATTTGGTCTATGAAAGGCATAATGGAAAACACAAAAAAATTATAGAGTTCATAACAATTATGAATATTTGAATATTGCTCACAGTGAATTTATCTTCAAGTATGTTTTTTTTAACACAGAGGAAATGAAATTATTCCTTAGAGTAGGGTCATAAATTAATCCCCTAAACGCAATACATTTCAGCAAATACATGGTTTTAAATGAAGGCTTGACTCAGGCCATTCTGGTCCATGCTGGAGTGGGACCTGTATCACAGAATTATGAGTGCCATATCAAGGCATGCTCTGTGGCAGACCTTGTCAACAGGGCAGCTGGTGTAGTTCTAGTCATCTCTTTCAGCAGTAAAAAGTCTTTGGCACTTTTAACTAATCCTCTTTTCTCCTAAACAAAATAAAACCAAAATCATAGATTTGCTTCAGTTTTACCAAGAGAGTGAGAGTCAGCATGAACTGCTGCTTACCAAAATGACTAATTTGCCTGTGCATTCACAATACTTCCAACAAGCTTGAGTTTGTGGATGACTTCAAAGCAAACATCTAACTCATGACCTAAGCACTGTATTACACAAGAATGGTAATTTTAATTCCTTTAGTAATTTAGAAATTAGGCAATTACATACTTAATGATATTGGGCTTCTGTTTTTCAGTTGGTGGCCTTTCAGGACATTTCCTACTTGTTTAACTATGTAAAATATGCACAAAGCTTAGAAACTGTGTTTCTTCTCAGTTGTCCTGTTCTTACATGTTTCTATTTTCTCCAAAATCACAGCTAGTTCATCCATCTCAGTCTTGTAGCTTTTAATAATGTAAGGCATCTAATCTGAATTCAAGAAAACCACCACTGATACTTCGAATGAAAACAAATTTCTGTAGAATCACATTTAGATAAAAATATGTTCCCTTACTGTCATATGGGAGAGTGAGGTTTTGATAAGCAAGTGTAAAAACATATTACTGGTAACAGTACATGAATAATTAGGGATGTGGGGTTTTTCTCCACTGCTTTGGGAAGAAAATAAGTGGGGCAGAGAGTGAACTCTACAACTGCTGTACACATAATGTCTGGCAAACAATGCCATAGCTGTGCTGTATGTCAGATACCAGTAATCCAGCCGATATAACTAAAACCAACCCCCAGAAAACCCAAAATCTGAAACCAGAGTTCAAGCATATAACCTGCCACAGTAGGGAGAAAGCAAGCATACAACTGATCTTGAAAAAAATAATTAAAAAGATGCTGCCGAGCCCCAGTGGCTGTTCCCTCGTGGGGCTGGAGCATGTCACTTTGCCCATGGGACTATGGCTGAAGCTCATCCTGCTGCAGGTGGGGACATGACCAGCCTGGCCATCCTCTCCACACAGCAGACTTTTACTCAGCAGCAGCATCCCCAGGTCAGAGGGGATGGCACAGGTTCATAGGATGCTCTGTCCCTGTGGAGAGCCTCTGCCCTGCCTGCGGGTGGGTGGTCTGCAGAGCAGGGCAGACCCCTGGTGGGTCTTGCAGGCTGCCTGGCAGCTTTCAGTAGGGCATCCCGTGCATGCCGTTGGGCTCCTGGTACAGCATCCTTGTGCGGACAGCTAGCTCCTGGACAAACGCAGAAGCTTGCCTGGACTCCCAGAACCACAAAATGAGCCAGAAATAGATCCTTCAGTGCCAGAACATGCAAAAGAAGGAGCACCTCCGGCAAAAGAGGATTGCAGCTGCCTTTGCAGTCTGCTCACTCTTCATTGCAAGGCATTTCCATGTCAGCAAGGTTGATCATGGCCAGGGGGGCTGGTGATCTTGTTTACACCAGGATAAGCCTGGTGGGCTTCCCATGGTGGGTGCTCACCTCCAGCAACCGATGTGATCTTGTGAAGAAACCTATTTCTGCCATTCTTGCTGAACTCTAGACCATGAATGGGCTTCTACAAGAGGCTGCAAGTTGCTAAGAGTGTGCCAGGTAGTAAGCATCTCAGGTAGTTTTGGACAGAGCTGAGCCAAGCCATGTGGAAACTAAAGACTTGCCATTTGCATGTAGAAGCAAAGGAAAGAAGACATTGGAAAAGACCATAAGATTACTCTGTTACCTCATAGCACAGGTAACAATGCAATTCAGATGACGTGTCCACTACCTTGTATGACATTCTCTGCAAAGCACACACAGGTGCCAGGTATGCTTTAGAGTAGCACTGAATTCCCGTCTGCTTAGTTCCATAAAACTGCTATGTATTCACATATTAGCTATTAATGTTCTGGTTGTCTTCTCTTGTGACAGCTATACTACAAGTGCCATAAAACTGTAGTTAGTATTTAGTCCTTTTTATGCTTGTTTTTGTATACTATAAAAATAGGATAAGGCTTATTCCCATAGAAGAGCCCTCAGAATAGGGACCACTTGGTGGGGAGGGTTGAGGCTGAATGTCTGTGCTGAGAAAAGAAAGGATCTTTGTGCCTACAGACATGGGCATGCAATCCTTGCCTTACAACCCAAGTTAACTGACCATGTAGAATTCCTGGTGCCTGGAAAATATTCAACCATAGCTTTCCAGAAGTGGAGGAAACCCAGGAGGAATACTGTTGAAATGCCAAATTAAACTATGAATAACTGATAGTCACAGGCTGCCAACTCCCACATCCTGCCTACCCAGCTATCAGCACCTTCTCCAGAAAGGACACAGCAACAAAAACACATACTGAAGTCTGGATACTTTGGCATCAAGACTTACCAATCTACAGTCCCCAGGATGTGTAAAATGATGCAGAGGACTGAAAGCAAGAAGATGGTCACAAAGAACTTAACTTGCTGAGACACTGTGCTTTCAGTGAACTTAACAAGAAGGGCATAACTGATTTCTGACAGTAGCACAAAAATAAGCCAGTGTAGAGCAGTGATTCATGATCAGTCTGTTACAGCCAACATCTAAACTAACAGCAGTGTATAAGTCAAATACATGCACCAAAACCAAACTTCCGGAAATATTAAAAAATCATATTTACAAGATGTATAACTGTGTAATCACAGTCCAGGTAGTAAGGCAGACCTGTATGTACAAATCTTTGGTCTCCTTTGTGGCCATTTTACAATACTGAGGTGGAAGGAGGAGGAAAAACAAAGAAGACACCTTCTGCCCTTATCCTGAACAAGAAGATATCCCAAAAAACATTGCATTCTCTAGAAGAGGAAGCATACTGGCCATTAAACAGAAAACCTGTCCTGTTTACTTCAGAACTCCCCACACGGCAGGGAGAATGGTGGTTAACATCTCTTTTCTTGGTGCATCTCCAATCTCTTTCTCTGAGGACTCTGGTTGCTTTGCATATAGGCTGTCCTGTTAGCTGTGGGTTGACCTGAGTTAAAATCAGTTGGGATCTAGTTTCGCTTCTCAAAAACAGCCCCTCTCTGTTCATCAGTTTACTTAGCAGAAGAATAAGGAGGCAGGGAAAGTCTGTGCTTAGACTGTCAAGCATTTGCCCAGCTGCCGCCTGTACGAGTGGTATGTAGCAAACTTAGTGATTAATGTCCTTTGCCTTCTATATTAATGCTTTGTAAAAATGCTTGATGTGTTCCCTGCATGGTAGATCCTTCAGGTAAGTTGAAGAAGTCTGAGACAGCTGCCTGGTGGCCATTAGGGAGTAGTGTATACTCTGATTAAAATCATGCTTGGGGGAGCCTTGCTCCCCCAGGGTGTGGCAGCACCAGGGGAGACCTCCCGCAGGCTGGAAGCAAAGCAGGAGCATGCCAGCAGCCTGAATCAGTCCATATGAGCAACCAAAGCTTCAGGCGAAGCAGGGAGCTGTCATACCTTTCAGGAAGCCCCAGCCCTCTTGGCCCTGCTTTTCATGGCTGTGAAAGTGTAATGTGGGAAGGTGAAGAGATGCATATGTGCAGCAGCATTGATATGCATAGGTGCAGCAAGTCCATCGTGCCCCAGAAATGTGGCAGCCATCCCATTGCATCAGTTGCTGAGGAGAGGGCCTCCAAAGCAGAGGATAGCAGCGGGGGACCCTTCTGAAAGCGTGAAAAATCCCGCGGCAAAACCGCAAGCCGAGAAGGCAGAAGCCCAGGGCAGAGGGAGAGCCTCAAGTCGCGCCCGCCCCCGAGCAGGAAGAGTGATCTGCGAACAAGGGCAGCGGGGACTCAGGGTGGGCAGAGACCAGAGTGATGACACCCAACGCCCCTCAGGTACAAGAGCTCCCCAGGGAGGCGGCGACCAGGACGGGCAAACAGGGCGTGGCGCGGCAGTTTGCACGGCAGTTCGCACAGACAGGGCATAGTCCCTCTCCTGGGTCTAGAGCTCATCTGAGCTAGTTTCATTTTATCATCCTCCACGAGTAGACTGAGCTGTGGTCTCCACTCAGGTCAAAACCACCACCAGAAAGAACGTGGCAACCCAGATGGAGCTGCCACGCCAACATGCAGCGGTCCAGGTCCCAGGCTGCAGGGAGTGCCTGAGCCTGTCAATCCTGCCGGAGGGCAGCAGTGACAACACCTGTGTGTGCTGTGATGAGCTGGATGACCTGCTCAGCCTGGTGGAGGAACTCAGAGAAGAGGTTGAAAGATTAAGAATTGTTAGCGAGTGCAAAAGGGAAATTGATAGGTGGAGTAGCACCTTGGCACTCCTGAAGCAAAAGGAGCAAATGGAGGCTCCAGAAGAGCCAGGTGATCACTCACCCTCTTGCTACCAGGCAGAAGGAGGGGACCTAAGAGATGGGGGAGACTGGAAACAGGTCCCTGCTCAGGGAGGCAGGAAAACCCCCTCCTGACCTCCCTCACCCTCCATGGTGTCCCTTCACAATACATACAGGGTCCTGGAACTTGTGAATGAAACAGAGAAGGATGAAGAAAATGAGTCAAACAAGGAGGAAGATGAAGGTCCACCAAGGTGGGTCGCTCTAGACCAGGTATTAAAAACAATTCTAAAAGGAACCCCAGAAGGGTCATTATAGTGGGTGACTCCATTCTGAGGAGTGTCAAAGGCCCAATACGCAGACTGGACCTGTTTCATAGGGAAGTCTGCTGCCTCCCTGGGGCCTGGGTAAAGGACCTCACAGCAAAACTCCCCTCTCTAGTGAGACCCAAGGACTAGTACCCTCTCTTGGTTTTTCAGGTAGGTAGCAACGATATTACCAAGAGAAGTCCTAAAGCAATGAAGAGAGATTTCAGGGCCTTGGGGTAACTGGTGAAGGGGTCAGGGGCACAAATAGTGTTCTCCATCCCTTCAGTTGTGGGGATGGATGAAGAAGAATACAGGAGAACTCAACAGATGAACTTGTGGCTCCGAGACTGGTGTTACCATCAGGGCTTTGGATTTTTCAATCATGGGTTAGTATACAGGACGCCAGAACTTTTGGCATCAGAAGGGATGCACCTGTCTGGAGGGGGAAAAGGATCTTGGGGCAGGAGTTAGCTGGGCTCATTGACAGCTTTAAACTAGATTTGAAGGGGGAAGGGGACAAAACTGGAACTCCCAGACATAAGCCCCAAGGTAGATTACTGGAGTTTGTGGGCTGTGTGCCAGCAATGACCCTCACCCTGCTATCCCAGTGGAGGCAAGGGATGGAGACATGCAGCACAACAAAGATGCAAGGGATATTGATGGATCAGTAACTGTGGTAACACCTGTGAAACCTCAGGCTGGATTTAGGACCTCTAAATGTGAAAAGGTGCTGGGGACATCAGCCCATCTGAAGTGCGTCTCTACCAAGCATGGGTAACAAACAGGAGGAGCTTGAAGTCATGATGCAGCAAGAAAATTATGATGTTGTGGCTATCACAGAAACATGGTGGGATGTCTCCCATGACTGGAGTGTGCCAACTGATGGCTACAAGCTCTTTAGAAGGGATAGACAGGAAGGAGAGGTGGTGGGGTGGTGCTGTATGTAAGGGACTGTTCTGATTGCTTCGAGCAAAAGTGTACTGAAGACAGGGTGGAGTGTCTTTATGTTAGAATCAGGGGGAAGGCCAACAGGGCAGATGTTGTAGTAGGAGTCTACTATAGGCCACCCACCCAGGACAGAGAGGTGGATGAAATATTCTATAGGCAGTTAGGAGAAATCTCACGATCGCTTGCCCTTGTTCTTGTGGGAGACTTTAACTTCCCAGACATCTGCTGGAAATACAACACAGCAGAGCGGGACCAGTCCTGGAGATTCCTGGAATGTGTTGGAGATAACTTCCTGACACAGCTGGTGAGTGAACCGACCAGAGAAGGTGCCCTGCTGGACCTCCTCTTTGTGAACAAGAAGGACTGGTGGAGGATGTGGCAGTTGGAGGCCGACTATGGCACAGTGATCATGAAATAATAGAGTTCTCTATTCTTAGAGAGGCCAGGAGAGGGGGCAGCAGAACTGACATCCTGGACTTCCAAAGGGCTGACTTTGCCTTGTTTAGGCATCTGCTTGACAGAATCCCTTGGGAGACGGTCCTGAAGGGTATAGGGGTCCAGGAAGACTGGACACTGTTTAGGAAGAAAGTCTTAATGGCACAGGAGCAGGTGGTCCTCAGGTGCTGTAAGAGAAACCGGCGGCAGAGAAGACCACCCTGGCTAAACAGGGAGCTTTGGCTGCAACTCAGGGAGAAAAGGAGAGTTTATGGCCTTTGGAAGAAGGGGCTAGCCACTCACAACGATTACAAAGATGCTGTGAGGCTATGCAGGGTGGAAATCAGGAGGTCTAAAGCCCAGCTAGAAATTAATCTGCCTTCAGCAGTCAAGGACAACAAGAAATGTTTCTATAAGTACGTCAACAGCAAAAGAAAGACCAGGGAGAGCCTCCATCCCCTGCTAGATGCAGGAGAAAACATGGCAATGAGTGATGAGGAAAAGGCTGAGGTGCTTAATGCCTTCTTTGCCTCAGCCTTTAATAATAGTAGTTGTACTGAGGGAATCCATCCTCCTCAGACAGAAGACAGAGACTGGTAGAACGACCCCCCCACAATCCAGGAGGAGATAGTCAGTGACCTACTGCATCACGTAGACATAGACAAGTCTCTGGGACTGGATGGGATACACCCGAGGGTGCTGAAGGAGCTGGCTGGGGTGCTCGCCAAGCCGCTTTCCATCATTTACCAGCAGTCCTGGCCGACCGGGGAGGTCCCAACAGATTGGAAATTGGCCAATGTGACGCCCATATATAAGAAGGGTCAGAAGGGTTATCCAGGAAATTACAGGTCTGTCAGCTTGACGTTGGTGCCCGGGAAGCTGATGGAGCAGCTCATCCTGAGTACCATCACACAACACATGTGGGACAACCAGATGATCAGGCCCAGTCAGCATGGGTTTATGAAAGGCCGGTCCCGCTTGACCTGATCTCCTTCTACGACAGGGTGACCTGCTTATTGGATGAGGGAAAGGCTGTGGATGTTGTCTACCTTGACTTCAATAAGGCCTTTGACACCGTTTCCCACAGCATTCTCCTGGTGAAACTGGCTGCTCATGGCTTGGATGATCACACGCTTTGCTGGGTAAAAAACTGGCTGGATGGCTGGGCCCAAAGAGTTGTGGTGAACGGAGTTAAATCCAGTTGGCGGCCGGTCACGAGTGGTGTCCCCCAGGGCTTGGTTTTGGGGCCACTCCTGTTTAACACCTGTATTGATGATCTAGACGAGGGGATCGAGTGCACCCTCAGTCAGTTTGCAGATGACACCAAGTTGGGTGGGAGTGTTGATCTGCTCGAGGGTAGGGAGGCTCTGCAGAGAGACCTGGACAGGCTGGAGCGATGGGCTGAGGCCAACTGCATGAGTTTCAATAAGGCCAAATGCCGGGTGCTGCACTTGGGCCACAACAACCCCCAGCAGCGCTACAGGCTTGGGGAGGAGTGGCTGGAGAGCTGCCAGTCAGAGAGGGACCTGGGGGTGTTGATTGACAGCCGGCTGAACATGAGCCAGCAGTGTGCCCAGGTGGCCAAGAAGGCCAATGGTATCCTGGCTTGTATCAGAAATAGCGTGGCCAGCAGGGACAGGGAAGTGATCTTACCCCTGTACTCGGCACTGGTGAGGCCGCACCTCGATGACTGTGTTCAGTTTTGGGCCCCTCACTACAAAAAGGACATTGAATTACTCGAGCGTGTCCAAAGAAGGGCAACGAAGCTGGTGAAGGGTCTGGAGCACATGTCGTACGAGGAGCGGCTGAGGGAACTGGGGTTGTTTAGTCTGGAGAAGAGGAGGCTGAGGGGAGACCTCATCGCCCTCTACAGCTGCCTGAAAGGAGGTTGCAGAGAGCTGGGGATGAGTCTCTTTAATGAAGTAACAAGCGATAGGACAAGAGGTAATGGCCTCAAGTTGCGCCAGGGAAGGTTTAGACTGGATATTAGGAAGCATTTCTTTCCAGAACGGGTTGTTAGGTGTTGGAATGGTCTGCCCAGGGAGATGGTGGAGTCCCCATCCCTGGAGGTGTTTAAGAGTCGGGTTAGGGCTATGGTGTATTTGGGAACTGTCAATGTTAGGTTAATGATTGGACTGGATGATCTTCAAGGTCTTTTCCAACCTAGACGATTCTTTGATTCTGTGATTGTGTGATTTTGTGATAGAGCTGGTGGGCTCAGGGGCTGTGCTGCCATCCTGTACATCTGATGGATATTAATACAGATACAATGGTTGCTGAAAAGGACTACTGATATGTGGAAGTATGACTCAGCAATGTCTTTTTAATTATTTTTTCCAAATTAATTGGGTATTTTTGTTTGTGGCCAAAACGTGAGGGAGGGAAAGGTCTTGCCTCCCCCAAGGATCAAGCACTTCCATTTCTTTCTCTGGAAATGTGGCATTTTCATCCTGCTGCCTCAGGAGCTTTTCTCAGGGAGGTTTGCCCAGTTGGAGGTAAACCTCAAGGGTGCACTGAGCTGTGAGCCCTGGGGACACAGGGGCTGAGTGTACTTGAGGTAGGCACGTCACAGTTGGAGTGTGCAACCGTGCACATTTTCAGTCACACCCAGCAGGAACAGATACTGTCTGAGGGATACAGCATTCTGCTCAGCTTTGTCAAGGTGTGTCTGTCAAGGTGCTTCGACAGAGATTAACTCCTCTGACACTGCCTGGCCCTTCTGCCTGCTCTGCACTGAAGCATAAACAATTGCCCGAAATGGTCTTGTCTTTCCCTACAGTTAAAACGGAATACAACAACTAAAGCCCAAATAAACTATCAAGTAAACGAGTAAAATACTGAAGTAAAAGTACCACCTCCTTTGTCACGTTGTAGCTCCAGAGCTGCTGTAGCTTTCTGTGGTTCCTTTCACAAACCTAAAAATCAATTTGAAACCGAAGTCTGCTTTTCATTTTCTTCTGGCTGTGCTTGGACATGACTTCCATTGGTTTATACTCAGTGACGGTAATAATTTTTTAATTTTAAGCCCTAATTAAGGGCTTAAAGGAGCAAGCCCTTTTTAAAAGAAACTTATGAGAGAAGCACGGAGTTTAAATTGACTTTGTGGCTGTTATTTCTGCATTCAACTTTCATCTTATTGACAAGTGTTTTATCATCTGCAGCACCAGAGATACTACGGGGATGTGCCTACGGCCCTGAGGTGGACATGTGGTCTTTGGGGATTATCACCTACATCCTGTAAGTGCAGACAGTGCCACGGTTCATTTGTGAGCACCTGCAGGTTTTTATGACAGTATAAGCTGTGCCATTGGAAAACATGAGATCCTGAACTTTAATTATGATATTCCTAATCTCATTTAAGTAAGTCAAATCCTAGAGGAGCATGGCAAAACACTCAGGTTATGTATTTGATAAATAGAAGACTTCCTCCTGAACAGCAGCATGGTCTGCACAGAATCATACTATTTATGTGCATGAATAGCAGCAAAGCTGCTGAAAGCAAAAACACAAGCATACAAATGTCAGAAAGCATCGTCATTTTTTTTCTCGTTCACACAAACTCTGAGATACACTATGATCTGAAGTAACTTCTCAACTAGAGTTGGGGCAAGGAGAAGCTAAGGTTCTTGCAGTAGTTTCACAGTGCTGGTGAATATTCCCAAATGCAGCTGCCCCACCTGTGTCAGCCACAGACACTACTACCGCTTCGGCTGCAGCATCAGTGTTGCTGTCTCATAGCATCTCAGCCAGGAGGCAAGAAACAGCCTTGGACTCTGTCTGCAAATCAGCCCAATGGGTTAAATACAGGTACGTTCTGCAGTGGAGGGGGGGGATCGCGGCGAGCAAGGGGGGGTTTCCTATGCCGGGGGAACCCCAGGGGATCGTGGAGACCCGCCAGTGAGCAGCTGATGAGGCGTGGGCAGGGTCAGGAGTAACGGTGCCCCCCGCCCCCCCCCCCGCCAAAAGGCAGCCTCAGGGAGCGCCAGCCACCCGGAGCGCTGTGAACAGGGTGTGACGCGGCAGTTCAGGAGAGGGCACCGCTTCGAAGGAGGGACATTCCTCTGGCCGAGTGGAGAGGCCTGAAGTTCGCATAACCCAGCAATGGGGCACCGTTCTGTGACTGCCTGCACAGACCAAGGGCACTCATCCTACTAGACCCCCAAGGCAGAATGGCGGGCACTCGTCTGAGAGCAAAGGCTGCAGCTCCAGCTGGGGGTCTGCACCATCTACCCCAGCAGTGACTGATGCCTCCACGCAAAAGGGGGCTGCTGAAGGCTCCAGTGCAGGCCTCAGGCTACAGGAAGTGCCCAGACCCTTCTCCTGAGGCAGGGACAGGCAGCAGACCTGCCTGCAATAGGTGTACCCAGGTGGAGGGTGGCTGAGCTGCAGGAGGCGGTGAGAAGGCTGCATAGCATCAGGAGGGCTGAGAAGGAGTTAGATAGATGGTTCCAAGCACAATCTGCAGGGGGCCTGCAGCCCACAGCCAAACAGCCAAAAACTCCCTCATCGGCACACGGGGAACAAAAGGGGGCCAATAATGCAGGGGAATGGAAGCTTGCCATGGCAAGGACCTGCAGGAGGAAGGGACATTCCCCGAAGCCTGAGGTGCCCTTGCAGAACCGCTTCACTGCTCTGCAGACTGAAGAGGAAAGACCCGTCACTTCAGGAGAGATGCTGGAGCTGAGTAAGGCAGCCTGGTCTGCTCCTCATATAACAACCAGCACAATTAAGAAAAAGCAATGGTTGATAGCAGTAGGTGACCCTCTTCTGAGAGGTGTGGAGGAACCCGTCTGCTGACCTGATGCACTTTCTAGAGAGGTGTGCTGCTTACTGGGGGTTCGAATCAGGGATGTCACCAAGAGACTGCCAAGTCTCATACAGCCCACTATTATCCACTTCTGCTCTTTCACATGGACACTAACAATACAGCCAAGAGCAGTCTGAGGAGTATCATGGAGGACTACAGAGCCCTGGAAATGGCAGTAGGGGACTCTGTACTGCAAGTATTTCATCAGTCCTCCTGGTCAAAGAGAAGGGTTCTCAACGGACCAGTCAAATCTGATAAATTAATAATTGGTTATGGGACTGGTGCCACAGCCAGGGATTTGGCTCCTTAGACCGTGGCACTCACTCTGAGAAATGTGGCCTACTGGGAGTTGATGGGGTCCATCTGTCAGAGAAGGGGAAGAGCATATTCAGTCATAAGCTTGCCAAGCTGGTGAAGAGGGCTTTAAACTAAAGCTGCTGAGGGAGGGGAACCTCAATCTATCCCACTCCTGCCAGTTTGATGCCTGCGCCAGCAATAGATGCCCAGAACCTGGAGAGCAATCACAGGTCAGCAGGAAAGAACCTGAAGAACTCTCTCTCCAGAAAGGAATTCCAGCCAGAGAGTCAGCTTCACTGGGGGCCCAACTTAAATGCCTCCACAGAAATATGTGTAGCATGGGGAATAAACAAGAGGAGGTAGAGACATGCTCACGCCTGCAGGGCTACAATCTTATTGGCATCACAGAGACATGGTGGGATGGCTCCTATGACTGGAATGTTGGAATGGAAGGACACAGGATCTTCAGGAAGACAGGCAGGGGAGATGAGGAGGGGGGGGTTGCCCTCTATGTCAGTGACCAGCTGGAGTGCATGGAGCCCTGCCTGGGGGTGGATGAGGAGCCAATCCAGAGCTGAAGGGGAAGGCAGGGACAGGAGATGTTATAGCGGGGGTCTGCTACAGGTCACCCAACCAGGTAGCCTGAGCAGATGAGGCCCTCTATAGACAGATGGGAGCAGCCTCACATTCACAAGTCCTGGTCCTCATCACAGACTTCAACTACCCTGGTACCTGTTGGAGGCACAACACAGCAGGGCATAAGCAATCCAGGATGTTACCAGAATTCATTGACTCATTTTCTGAGTGATACAGGAGCCAACAAGGAGAGGTGCTACGCTGGACTTTGTTCTCACCCACAAGGAGGGGCTGGTGGGGATTGTGAAGCTCAAGGGAAGCCTTGGCTGCAGTGACCATGAAATGGTGGAGTTCAAGATCCTTAGGGCAGTGAAGAGGGGACACAGCAAGGTCGCTACCCTGGACTTCAGGAGAGCAGACTTTGGCCTCTTCAGGGAGCTGCTTGGCAGGGTAGCAGGGGATAAAGCCCTGGAGAGAAGAGGGGCCCAAGAAAGCTGGTTGATACTCAAGGATCACCTCCTCCAAGCTCAGGAGTGATGCACCCTGACAAAGAAGTCAAGTAAGAACACCAGGAGGCCTGCATGGATGACTGAAGGAGCTCCTGGGCAAGCTCAAGCATAAAAAGGAAGCCTACAGAGGGTGGAAGAAAGGACAGGTAGCCTGGGAGAAGTACAGAGAAATAGTTCAGGTAGCCAGGGATCAGGTTAAGAAGGCTAAAGCCCTGACAGAATTAAATCTGGCCAGGGACATCAAGGGCAACAAAAAAAGCTTTTACAGGTACATCAGTGATAAAAGAAAGGCTAGGGAAATGTGAGGCCCTCTAGAAGGAAGAGGAAGACTTGTTTACCAGTCTCCCTGGTATGGAGATATGGAGAAGGCTGAGGTATCCAACGACTTTTTTGCCTCAGTATGCACTGGCAAGGCTCCAGACACGCTGTCCAAGATAGAGGAGCAAAGGCAGTGACTGGGAGAAGGATGAACTGTCCACTGTAAGAGAAGATCAGGTTCAAGACCATCTAAGGAACCTGAATGAGCACAAGTCCATGGGACCTGATGAGATGCATCTGCAGGTCCTGAGGAAACTGTCAGCTGAAGTGGCTAAGCCACTATCCATCATATTTGAGAAGTCGTGGCAGTCTGGCAAAGTTCCCACTGACTGAAAAAGGGGAACCATAACCCCCATTTTTAAAAAGGGAAAAAAGGAAGACCCAGGGAACTACAGGCCAATCGGTCTCACTCTGTGCCCAGCAAGATCATGGAGTGGATCCTCCTGGAAACTATGCTAGGGCACATGGAAAATAAGGAAGTGATTGATGACAGCCAACATGGCTTCACTAAGGGCAAATTGTGCCTGATGAATTCGGTGGCTTTCTACAATGAGGTTACAGCACTGGTGGCTAAGGGAAGAACAACTGACATCATCTACCTGGACTTGTGCAAAGCTTTTGACACTGTCCCACATGACATCCTTTTCTCTAAATAAGAGAGACATGAATTTGACAGATGGATCACTCAGTGGATAAGGAATTGGCTCGATGGTCACACTCAGAGAGTTGCAGTCAATAGCTTAATGTCCAAGTGGAGAGCAGTGACGAGTGGCATTCCTCAGGGGTCGGTGTTGGGACCAGTGCTGTTAACTTCTTTGTTGGAGACATGGACAATGGAATTGAGTGCACCCTCAGCAAGTTCACCAACAACACCAAGCTGTGTGGTGGGATCAACATGCTGGAGGGAAGAAATGCCATTCAGAGCAACTTTGGCAGGCTTGAGAGGTGGGCCCATGCAAGCCTCATAAATTGCATATGGGTCAAGGCAATCCCAAGCACAAATCCAGGCTGGGCAATGAGTGGACTGAGAGCAGCCCTGTGGAGAAGGACTTGGGAGTATTAGTGGACAGAAAGCTGACTATGAGCCAGCAATGTGCACTCACAGCCCAGAAAGCCAACCATATCCTGGGCTGCATCAAGAGGAGTGTGGCCAACGGGTTGAGAGAGGGGATTCTCCCCCTTTACTCCGCTCTTGTGAGACCCCACCTGGAGTGCTGTGTCCAGCTCTGGGGCCTCCAACACAAGAAGGACATGGACCTGCTCAAGCAGGTCCAGAGGAAGGCCACAAAGATGATCAGGGGCTGAGGCACGTCCCTTATGAGGACAGGCTGAGAGAGTTGGGGTTGTTCAGCCTGGAGAAAAGAAGGCCTATGGAGACCTTATGGCAGCCTTACAGTTCTTAAAGGGGGCCTACAGGAAAAATGGGGAGGTACTCTTATCAGAGAGTGTAGCAAGAGGACAAGGGGTAACAGTTTTAAACTGAAAGAGGGTAGATTTAGATTAGCTGTAAGGAAGAAATTTTTTACTGTGAGGGTGGTGAGTCACTGGAACAGGTTGCCCAGAGAAGTTGTTGATGCCCCTTCCCTGGAAGTGTTGAAGGTCAGGTTGGATGGGGCTTTGAGCAACCTCGTCTAGTGGAAGGTGTCCCTGCCCATGGCAGTGGGGCTGGAACTAGGTGATCTTTAAGGTCCCTTCCAACCCAAACCATTCTGATTCTATGATTAATGTTGAAGTGTCCCACTTTTTAGAAGTTAACCAGAAACAGTGTTGACAGAGGGCTGTGAGTGATGCTGACCATACATATTTTAAACAGTTGAAGTTGCAACTATAGACCAAAATTTTCAAATAATTGTGTCTAAAGGTAGGCACTTGTGTCTGCATCTTAATATGGCTAGTCCTTTAATTCAATTGGTAAGCACTGAAATTATTTCCTTGATTCTTGAGAAAGGAAAATTGTATCTGATGTATTGACACTTCTCTTTATGGGAGAATATATAACTTCATTTATTCCCTTGGCAACACCAATGCTAAGCTGGCTTGTGTAGTTGTATACAATACTTGCAGGATGCCTTTTATGGGAAGAAAACAGGATTTTACACATATACATTAAAGATATGGAGGATTTTATACATCCAGTCCATTTTCTTTCCCCTTCTTGGAGTTATTAATTGTGTCCAACAAGTACAGTGTGTAATAAGACAATTATTTTCTTTACATCTTTTGCAAGGAAAAAATTATATTTTCTAGGGTTTATACTAAAAGTACTTGTAAGGATATAAAAACACTCTGATGGAAATCTCAGGGTACATCTTTTGTTCTGTACATAAGCTTCAAATAAGTTACAGCTCTCCTTTTAGGTGCCTGTAAATAATAGGCTACAATATTCCTACTTGCCATTTTTTTATCTGCTCCTTTTAAAATGTGACTCTTTGTCTCAAGGCCTGGTTCAAGTCTGTAGAAAATAAAATCTCAGATATTGTCTGCCAAGTCATTATTTCTTATCAGTTCTAGTGGTCCACATGGGGCAGAGAAATGTGAAATTTGCCAGAAGGGCTGTCCCTGAGATTGGAGGGGTGTCTTTTATCACTTTACAAAGATAGCTAGATTAAGCCATGGGCTTGCTTAGTTATTCAACGATTGAAGGATAGCTGTTGTTCTTGAACTGAGAGCCTTTCTTAAGCAGAACTTGCTTTGAAGTGTAAGCAAGCTCCAAGCGAGAACATATGGCAAATTCCCGTTTGAATATATGAAGTGGCATTTGCTATATGCAGCCTTTCAAAACCTTTCAGCTGTTCAGGAGATGCTTCCAAGCCACATTAAACCTCTACAGTTGTGTAAACACAAGTGTGCGAGCTCCTGCTCTGGGTGGGACACCACCAGTACTGATACTCCTCTACTTCATCCTCTGTTTCTCCCCTCCTCCGCTCTCAAAATCCAATTTGACCTACAGGAACAAGCCAGGCAAAAAGGGTGCTAGTCGAATCCACTTGGCCATCTTTTCCATTTAGCTTTAGCAATATTCCATATTTAAAACTCTTCTATTGAGTGTAAAGCTTTGTAGATCAACATTTCTGATGGATTAGAAGCTGAGACCAGAAAGGTACATGTGCAGTAACTGATTCATTAATCCTGCCGCCTAAAGGACAGTGTTGCATGTCTCAGTCTCATAGTTTAGTAGAGGGAATGCATTTATGAACAGTCAGAAAAATTGATGTATGTGCCTCCAAAATAGAGTGGATGTATGAGTTAACTACAGTGCTAGAGAAGATGTGCGTAAAACTGTATCTTCTCACCAATACAAAGTGGACTCAATATGTGAGTCACTCAATATGTGACTCAAAACTTTGACACATATTTTAACAGAACAATTATTCCCAAGGCAAATTATATTAAGACCTATTGATGATAACTGTCATAATTCCAGGGAAGACACATTTATAGTTTTAACAGCAAAGAGCACCAGTCCTTTTGTATTCATGCAGCAGGTTAGAAATGCTACTGCACATTTGAGATGCAGATAGTGGTCAACAAATACAGAGGCTTTGCAGTCAAAATTGCATGGATTTAATTAAAGGTATTTTTTTACAAAATTACTTAAAAGGTCACAGAACAGTATCTGGTCATTTCTAATTGATTCTGAAGCTGTTTACATTGATTTTTCTTTTTGGTAGGTAATTGATTTAAAATGAATCAGCATAATAAAATTAAATTTCATAATAAAATGAAATCAAGAGCAGCCACACTGGGTCTTACCCTGGTTTAACTTCTCTAATTTGAAATCACACCTCTAGTTTTATTAATCTAATTTGGCACGTAGCAAAAAATCTGTCTGCTGAAATGGAAATTTTTTTTGGCATATCCATAGAAATTGTTAATAAGATAACAATAGGAGATAGTAGTGAGTTACAATTAAAATATTTTCTGGAGTAAATAGAGAATAACTGAGAAGGCTTCCAACACAGTCACAGCAAGCCTTAAGCACTGTATGTCAACAGTTAGCTGGTATCCAGGAGCCAGTTTTGGCCAAACCAGTTAGTGGCCCAACAACCCTGCTCAGCAAAAGTGCTCCATGGGGATAGGAGCTGACCTGAAGCAAGCTCAGAAATGGTGGTGGGAGAGGCAAGGCAAATGGGAGAGGAGCAGCAGAGGGACTGTGACCAGTTCCCATCCATTGAAGTACATGGTATTTGGACATTGGATCCTGTGGTTTGATCTATCTCTGCCAGACTTGGAAATTAAAAACGTGTTCAGAATGTGCTCACAGTGGAGGTTTTCTCCTCTTCAACAGTGCAAAGTGATGCAGCTCTTCCACCCACGGCTACGTACCACTCCCACAACCACATTTCTTCCTTGAACAACTTTCTCCTTTTTCAGGACAGTAACCACACTGATTGGGTTTAAAAATATAAAAACAAGTGAAAATGTAAGTTTAAATTTTCTAGACTTGTTGCTGTCTTGTTCTTTATGGTCTGCTGTTGTTTTCCTGTCATCATGTTGTTGCTTGTTGCATTTTCTGGAGTCAGAGTAGCAGGTAGAATTGCTGTTTAGCTCCAAACACTTGCTGGTTGAAATTCACTTTAAAACATCTAATTATGTGTGCAGGCATGATTAAAGTGCAATGAAGCAACAAAAAAGGACATTATATAAATGGAAATCACTTCTATGAGTTTGCTTTCCCTAGAGCCAGCAGTGTGCATCTGTGTCAGCATCTGTATTATCCAAAATATTCATAAATGCAGTCATTAGTGAGATTAAGAAATTTCTTGATAATGTGTAGGTTACCTAAGTAAAAATGAGGGCTGATTATTAAAACCTGCCAAATGTTTTTACATTTTGTGGATGATAGGATGAAAGAACATAGTGATGAACACAATCAAAAACCAGTCCTAACTGGACATATAAAAGCTTCTAGCTTCACAGGTAAAATGTCATTCCTTAGCTAATTCCTGACCCTCAGGAAAGAGTTACAGGTATTCTGGTAATTGCTGTATGAACATGTTAACTGTGTGCTTGTAAACAATTTAAAAAAGCAGATCCAAGGTCAGGAATAGCAAAGAAATGGAGATTGAAATAGAAAACATCATTTTGCTAATTTGCAACTCTGTGGTGTACCCACACTCAATGGTGTTTGCACCCACTTCAGAAAGACACACAACTGGAGAAGACTACAGAAGAGAGCAGGGATGAGCAATAGTTTCAGGGTGAGGAATGATTGAATAATCCAATTGACTTCAGCCTGAGATCAGCAGAGCAAAGAGGTGCTAGAAAATATTTATTGGCATGTAGAAGGTAAACAGATATCAACTGTTGCATGCCTAGTCTTACAGTAATCCCTATATTAGTAGTTTCAATTACAGACATGTGAAAATGGAAAATTTACGATTTGATCAGCCTTTCCCAGTGCTTATGAATGCTTATGACCACATTTTGCTCTGCTCTGTAGAATTAGGAGTTTGTAAGTACGTTCAGGTCAGGTTACCCAAAGTGGTCTACAGGACATGAAGTAGGGAAAGACAGTAGCAGGAACTCTTTCTAACAACCCAAGACTAATTAATCTTGATAGATTTATTTCTTTTTT
Source organism: Strix aluco (assembly GCF_031877795.1). Lineage (NCBI taxonomy): Eukaryota > Metazoa > Chordata > Aves > Strigiformes > Strigidae > Strix > Strix aluco. Next base: position 52,603,102 of record NC_133971.1, on the reverse strand, counting down.
ATCCTTGCAGACTTTGTGGCTTTGAACCATTTTATGATGAAAGGGGAGATCAGTACATGTTTAAGAGAATCCTGAACTGTGAATATGACTTTGTGTCCCCCTGGTGGGATGATGTTTCTCTGAATGCCAAGGATTTAGTAAGTAAACCAAAACTGAGACTGGAATATCTTTGCTGATATGCATTTGGCTAGTATCACTTCCACTGAGAAAGAGAGTCCATTTTGGGGTGGGGGCAGAAGAATTGGTTAATTAATGGGTCATATGGCTCCTTGCTTTTCTTCTTCTGATCTGTGATATATTATGGTGCTGTTAAATATCCCCTGTTAGTCCAGTGCTGTAATTTTGCCCTCAAAACCATGGATGTTCAAGTCCTTCTGTGAACTAAGCTACAGATTGTTGGCAGCTGTCACAGTGTTCATGTATGACTGCCCTTCATACTAGCTCTGAGGTTTTTCATTGTTACTCTGCAAGGCAACTACCTTCAGGGGAACATAAAAACAAGCCCTATATTTTGTGCAGTTTTCAAGTCTGAACTTTGGAGGAAGAATATAAAAAGGAATGAAGCTCCCCCAGCCCTCCGCCCTGGCTTTTGCTGACAGCCTTTTTCTGTCCATTTAAACTCTTTCTCAGTAGATGGGGAATGACCCATTACTTTTTAATACGGTCCACTAGCAAAATATAAGGCCTGGCTTGCTCTCTGCACTGTATTCTTTTGTTACTGGATAAAATAAATTGGATCCAGGAGATACTGATCTGCAAAGATAGGTATGCTTGAGTTTGATTTTTAGTCAACAGTAACTTGCACAATTCAGTTATTTCATTAGCACTGAAGACACAAATGCTCAGTTCCATATTACTTATACAAACTGTGCCATAAAGTACTTCATAATTGGTGTTTGTAAAGTACTTCAGGATACCTCAAATGGAAGCATTGTAGAAGTTCAAAGTACTTTTTGTTGTTGTATTAGATGTGAAGTTTTTCTAAAACACTATTTACTGCCTTGTGTCATCAAAACCCAGATAAACAGCAGCCTGCTGCAAAGCTGCTTGTTCATTGTAAACAGAGAGCTTTGGTCCAAACTGGTCCCTACCATTTTGCTACAGTAAAGCTCAGCGTTTCCGGTTTGAATGCTGTATAGCAAGTGTAGATAAGGATGAAGCCCATGATTCTCAAAACCCATGCAGTGGGCAGTTCTGGGGTGTTCAGTTGAAGTGATTTGCTTAACTTGACGACTTCTGTGGACACACAGCAGGTATTCGTTATGATGCCTGTTCTTCTGCACACACTTCAGAGCACCATCTTTCTTTAATAGCTTTTTCTAGGGAAATCTCAGCCCTAAAGCGTGTCCTCCCCTCACACTTGGGCACATAGTGGTGGCGGAGCCCTGTGCTATCACTTGCAGTCTGCTCCAAGAGGGTGTGCAGTTAGGAGACTTGTGTAAGTGTGGTTCTGCTGAGTACTATCTGTGTACTTCTTTACTCCATCCTCACCCTTCTTTTTTTTAAAAACACCACTTGTCCAGACATACAGCAAAAACAAGGAAAGGCAGCTTGACTGGACATACTTTGTACCCAACAGTTTGTACCACCTTGACTCCCAGGGGTATGTCTACAGTGCCTTGTTCCCAAAAATGTCCTACTGTTGTGTTTGGAGAGGTGCAGTTTCACTGGTCTCAATAACATGGCATAAACAGCATTAGTTTCAGAGTGGACTAAGAAAGAAATACTTGTACAGTACTTTTTAGTTCATGTGTGCATAAAGTTTTACGGTGACTGAAAGAAACATTTAATTTGTGATGTACCTGGCAGTGACTGCATGGTACAAGTCTGCATGAGTTGCATACACTAGAATTTAAACTTCCTAATCCAGTTCAAATCCAAAAGTGGGGATACTGCTAAGAGAACTGCCTGGCTGGGGGTATTCTGAGAATCTCTCAGGGTTTGTTTGACAATTCAAACATACAACAGCCTATGACAGGTACAGGCCTGCTGCATTGGTACATACCCTTACAAATGTTGGTAACCGGTTGATTCTTTTTCTCTTCTCTTCCCCCTCAGTGGCTGTCTTATTCAGATGTTATTTATGGAGGACCAAGAAATGCCAGAAACAAAATACATACAAAGTCCTGAATGCAAATTCTTGTTGGTTTCTTAGAATGAGTTTCACTAAGATGCTTCCCAAACCAAGCCCCAGAATGCAAAGCTCAGTAAATGTAAATGAAGAATAAGGTTAACAGTCTTCTGTATTTCTTCCTTGTGATGCAGGTTAAAAAGTTGATTGTTTTAGACCCCAAGAAACGCCTCACCACTCTACAAGCTTTGCAGCACCCGTGGGTCACAGGGAAGGCAGCAAACTTTGCACATATGGACAATGCACAAAAGAAACTTCAAGAATTCAATGCCCGGCGTAAACTTAAGGCAAGTCTCTGGACATAGTCTCTGTTTTGGCTATGAAAGCATGTAATTAAATTAGTATCCTTACAGAAACCTTGCACACTTTTCAAGACAACATTCCATAGTGGTATGGAAGATTTTTTGTTTAAGAGGACTGATGAAGATGAAAAAGCTGAAGCTGATTTAGTCAATGTCTGCAGCTAAACAAATAAAAATGTGTGAGGTTGATTGAAAACTATCTACACAGACGGAACTGCTGAGAATGTACACAGCTTTTGCAAATTCCTTGCCTTCCTTTCTTCCTTCCTTCTGTCCATCTGTCTGTCCCATACTGCTTGCGCATCCTTAGAGTACTGACCAGAAAGAACAAAATTCTGAGTAGCTTCTTCATGAGCATCCATAAATCTGGAAAATATTTAATCTACTATAGTATATTCTGCTCTGTAAGCCATCCTCAGGTTCTATACCTATCAACACAAAGCAGGATCTTAAGCCATCCTTCTTTATGACCTAGAGTCAGCATTTCAGATGTGTAGGTCCACAGAATGTGTGAGTTGAGATTTACAGACCCAAAACATGCATTTCCAAATGTGCAAACATGAGCAAATTGAGAGCAAATGTGCAATAGCATTCTTTATCTGGAAATTAAGCACTGCAAGGCAGGAGTGCAGGTGGGACCTGTGCTGAAAATAACATTAGGTTTTGAGTCACCAGTAGGCTACTTTACCATCTAAGTCTACATATCTACCATGGGAAGAAGCAGGGAAACATTTTTAGGTGCACACAGCAGGCAGTTGGGCATCTAACTGATGTAACATCAGGAAACTTTCTTCTCCCTTAATCCCTTCTTCAGTTGTTAAAGATTTGTGTCTTCTTAGGAGAGACTTCCATGGATACTTCAACACAGAAATTATTACCAACAGCTACAGTGAAGCTGCCCTTGTAGCCCTGGGGAATAAGAGTAAGCATCTTGTCTGAGAGCTTTACAACCCCCGTGCAAAACCAAATTCACAAACAATGACCTTTAACTTTGTTTTCACTCTTTTTTTTCAGTATTAGTAGGGAACAGAGAAACTCTACAGGGCAGAGAAGAAAGTTTTGTCATTTACTATGGTCTCAGACACTGTTGGTATAATTCACAGTGACTCTTTGCCCATGCAGAACTGACTAAACCTGTCTATTAACGTTGCCTTCAGAAAGATTTCTGTAGCCTTACAGCAGGATTGCTGTGGATTCACTGAAGATGCCATGCAACACTGGTATATCAAAATTATTTCAGAGCATGAGCAGAATCATAAATTTTATTATTTCTGAGTGAGTTGTTACATTCCCTGCCAAGGGAAACACATGCCCTTTTTGCATGTTTTGATTTTGATTATCTTTATATTTTTACACCTTTGATCACCAATGAGATTTTTTTGAAGCCCAGTTTATTTAGATCCCTAGAGTCAACCAATTTATACTCCTGTGTTTAAAAGCTGTTGCTTTTTATAAGTTTATCTCTTCACTGCTTTTCTGTTAAAGATTAAATGACCAAATCTCCAGTTATTAAGAGAATTAACTGGAGTTAGCACTTCTTGTAGAGTTAGTAGTTTTACACATATGTATGTATGAAATGAACCATAAATTTTTAGACGACTTCCTGTCCAAGATACAATAACAAAGCAGAAAAGCAGGTAGTGAATACATGCTTCAGTTGTTGTTTTGTTAGTAAGAATAATATAAAATTATCCTCTCTTTCCCAACCCAACATACAAGTTCAGCAGCAGGCTTTCTTTATGTAAAGACATATTTTTGTAGAATAATTCTAGAGCTCCCCGTCATGATTTGGTTATTCATAGATTGTGTTGAATTTGTTTCATAAACATTCACATGGCTAGTGAGAGTAAATTACTGTTGTGGTTTGAACTCAGCCAGTAGCAAATAGCCATGTGGCCAGTTGTTTACTTCCCCCCCATCCCCGGTGAAATAGGGGAGGGAGAAAAGAAATTTGTAGGTTAAATAAAAAAAAATTTAGTAATACAAACAAAACCAACAGTAACAATAGTAGTCCAAAACGGGTAAAATGCAGCAGTGGCTCATCGAGCAGTAACCGGTACAGAGCCCGTCCCCAGCAGCGATTCGACTGCCAGAGAATCCCACCCAGTAGATCCAGAAACTGAAAACAAAAAACACTTGGTGGGAGAGCACTCGCCTGCCTATATACTGAGCATGACATCACATGACATGGAATACTCCAATGATTGATTGGGACCCGGCCCTTCAGCTGTGCTCCCTCTCAGCCCAAGGAAAGTTAACTCTATCCTGGCCGAAACCAGGACAATTACATTAAAAGTATCATTATACATTATAATATCATTGAGTGGCCTGTTCTGTTTGTAATCTGTTGTCCAAATCCCTTCACCACTAATGTGGATGTCTGTGATTTTCCTTTAAGAGGTCTAGACTCTTACTTTCAAAATTATTGCCACTTTTATTGGCTCATACCTTGTACTTTCACTTCATATTCTACATTAGCTGATTGTTCTTTCTTGCCAATGTTTATACAGTCTGTTTTCTCATTAGCATCCTCTTTTTCTTTTCTGGTTTTTTTTTTTTTGCATGGTTACCTCTCCAAACCATCCACATTGCTTTACTCCTCATCCTTTCCTGCAGACCCACTTCTTCTGTGATGCCTAAGCAAAAAGCTAGCCAAATTAAAAATAGCTGGAGTTCTCATACACAGAGATTAGTATTTCTTTTCCTCACCTCTGTATGTTTGTTTTTTCAGGCAATAAAACTCTTCAAGGCAAGGGCTAGGATAACTGTCTTAATACATGTCTTCATTCTGTGACATTTATGTGATATGAGAGCCTATCACTAATGTGTACTTATCTGTATACACAGGAGGCTGCCTATATGCTCTGCACCATTGTGCTTGGCATATGCAACAGTGCAATAGTGATATTGTTTCCCCTTGAGACTTTTTAATGGAATATAATTAGTAATAATTAGTGATAATACTGTTGCTATTACTATTGCAGAAAATAACTTTCTTTTTGCCATCCAACACAGGAGATCTGAAGTAGTTTCTAAAAAGAAATGCAGCACGTTCAGCTGAAACAAAAAATTACTGTTCATGTTGGCCAACTTGTAACCTTGTGAAAGCAGCAATTTTAAACCTCAATCCAGTATTTCAGGTGGCCTTCTAAATCTGTCCAGGCCCTGGCAGGTATCTGAATGTGACATACTGTGAAGACTGAACGCTGTTATGTTCCCTAATGGGATGATGCAAAGGCTGCAGTGCTGGCAGACCTTGTCCTTGAAGGAATGTTTACTTGATCCTCTCTTTCTCAGGCTGCAGTAAAAGCTGTGGTGGCATCAACTCGCCTTGGCAGTGCCAGCGGTCACAGCACACACGACAGCAACAAGCCCAGCCGTAACCCGTCTCCCATCCATGACAGCAAACCCGAAGAGAAACCCACTCAGGAAGCAGAAGCAGCTCCAGAATAAATGTCTTAGGTCAATGTCCTTCTTTGTTTCAGCTGAGATCTGTCATTTCATACACCAGCTAAATTGTCATTCAGCAAGAGAGATTTGTAAGCTTGGCCTCTCTGGTTCTGCTTTGGGGTGCCAAATGCACTGGTTGGTGATCCTACCTTCAATGCATGTGACTGCTTATGAAAATAGTAAACTGTTCCATAAGGCATGTCATGAAAACAGTTATTTGCAGTAATACTGGCAGGTGAAAACATGGGGATTAATAACTACCTACCATAATGTGTATAATTCATATACATCTATCCAGTGTTTCTAGAAGGCATTTGAAAGAAAATACTATTTAATTTGGTTTTATGGAAGTAAGTGTCTTCTGTAGGTCATGAGTTTCTTTGAACTGCTTCCTTCCAGATTCATAGTCCTGCAGCAGACAAATTGGAAGGAAATACCAAGCCAATGCTTTTAAAACTGATGTATGAAATAATGCTTTTTATCTGTAAAATTCAAAAAGTATTTGGGGATTTATATGCAAAAAACATTCCACTACTTCTGGGAAGAAATTGTATTGTTAGTTCCACTGGGCATGAAAATGTATGTTCCTCAAGCTTGTGCTGAGAATGCCTTATTCTGACTTTTCCTGTTTATATACAGTATTTTAATGACAACCAAAATGACTCAGATTTCCGCCATTTCATTGTCTAGTAAAGGGTTAGCTAAATAAAGTGATAGACTAAAAGAAGATTAGAGTAGATTCAAATTTCTGAAATACCGCTATATTTACTCATTGATTTCTAAACTGTGCAGCTAGAAGACGTTTTTATAGGGCCTAAGGAAATAATCTGCAATTATACAAGTTGTAAATGCTTGACGGAAGCTATTCCACAATTTAATGATTTTGCTCTGGGGAAACACTCCTACACAAGTTCTGGGAGCAAGTAGTATAATCTAGCTGCTTCCTAGATAGTTTAACCTCATGAGTAACCAGTTTCCACTTGTCAGCATAATTAGTCCAGATTTTCCTAACAAAGGGCCCTTCCTGTAAAGTGATCCACCAGTACAGATCTTGCATCCACCCAGAGCTCCCGTGTCTTACTTTAAAAGCTGTGTGCATGGATCAGCTTGCAAAATTAGGGTCAGGCTCTTCAGCTATCTTGATTTTTTTGTTGAACGTAACTGATAGGAATTGAAAAACTAACATGCATCAGTGTGTATAACTGTTTACATTTGTTTGTTATCACTTTGATAACACGTGAATTTCATAATGTTATTGATATATTACAGAAATAGCAAAAAGAATCTGATGTACAATGTCATTTGTGTTTGTTAAACTTTTTAACACTGATAGTTACTTAACATCTAATACACTCAACATTCCTCTTTTGCTTTAATTGTTTTTATGTTAAGTTAGGCCTTGCACAACTTGCCTTGAAAGAATATATCAGATACTGAAAAAGACAAGTCATTAATAAAGCATTCAGTAGCTATATTTCTTGATGAAATTAAAGGATACTACAATGTCATTCATGTGGTAGATTTGATAAATAAAATGTAATCTAGATTAATATAAAAGGGAAGATTAAAGATACTGTCTTTACTAGGTGAGAATGCATGCTAATGAATGTATTGTACTTGAGATTTTTTTTTATCCTTTTCCTATAAGTCTTTGAACTTGTACAATAAGATTTGCTAATTAAGCACAGTTGAAATTTAAAGAACATGAATCCATCCTTTTCCCACTCTCAGGTCAGCTGAAACAGCTGCTGGGGGCATGGCAGCTGTGAAAAGGCCAACAAGACACTTTAGCATATTTTCCCTTGAAAACAATTACAGTAAGACTAATCACTTTGGAGAAGGTGATAAGTACATCCACCTGTCTCACTTCTTACTGTCTTTCTTATCTCCTGCAAGGTAACTGCAGGACGAATGCATTTCTCAGTCACAGGTCTCCTCCCCCTGTTACAGTGATGAAGCTAATCTGAATTCAGTTGGTGGGGAGGTTTGAGGGAGAGGTTGGATTTCTGTAATGTTTCCTCTTCGTTTGAGATAGTTGCTTCTAATCAGCAGAAGTGGAGCCAGCTGCACAGTCATTGCACATCTATGAGTGCTTGGGAAGCAATATCTTCATCTAAGGCATGGTCTGTAGAGCTGAAAAGTAGTCCCAGCTGATTCTTATTCTTTGCTGAATTATACCATAGCATATCATAAATATGAACTGATGCGATGCAATTAGAGACTTCTTTGTGATGGCATGGTCTCAGAGGCAGCTCAGTCTTGTGCATAAAGGCTCTGGGGCTTCATTGGTTTTGCTTAGTTTTCTTTTATTATACTCAATATAAAACAATCAGGTTGTCTGTGCTGAATAAATTAGCAATGTGACTCAGTAAAGTAGTATGCCTAGCCTATGTATGAGAGTACTATACAGAACGAAGAGCAGCACTAGGCTGTATGCATGTAACTGAAGAAAGGAGTGTTACGAGTGTGGTCTTTGTCTGAAGAATCACTTCCTGGTGTCATCTGCCATCATTCAGACTTGGGAGTGCAACATCAGTGTCTTACTGTGGCTGAAAAATAGGAACACACCTGAAAACTACTGGAGGTGACCAGTTCCACATCTGTGGTTGTAAATTACTGATGCTCTTTTCTGTTGAAATCCTAAATTTTAATTTTTTTAAATGTTCAACATATTAGCAAAGTCCTTCAAGTACAAAAGGGAACCTTGCCATCTTTTTAAAGTATTTGAATTTAGCCAAACTTTTCCTTAGAGGCAGATTGTAGTATTAGCCTGTTAAAGTTTTTATATTTGAGAGCTAGGCTGAGGATCTGATGGTGGTTAAATGGCTAACAATGTCCTGCCTTTGCACAGTAACAGGGATTTTTACAAGTTCACAAAGATTCACTCCAAAGTAGAACAGATTTTCTGTGATTTCAAACAATTTTGCTTTGAGATTTTGTGGATGACACAATAGATTACACTGCATGAGCCCAGTGCTGGTTTGTTAACTGAAGTTTGTACTTTACATTGTGCAAGCATGCTGTAAAGACATTTACAGCATGTGCTGTAAAGCTTGCACACTGTATAACCAAACTTTTGAATGCAAAAGAGAATCAAGGCAAAGGTTTGTGATGCAGCATGTGCTTCAGAAGAAGGGTGTACTAAGGGCTCTGTCCCCACGAACAAGCAGGCTGTCAGGCATGTGGAGAGGAGTGACAAAAACTGCCCAGCATCCCTTTTGCAAGGACCCCAAGCCTTGGTGAATAAAGCAAAGCGCTCTGAAAAGCCGTGTGGTACTGGAGCAAGATAAAGCAGTAACCAAAAACTTTTTGGAATGGGCTCAAATGTGCAGGGAGTCCCAGGCTGGAGAAGGCTGTGGCTCACTGGTGGCTGGGCCTTGGCAATTGCCAAATAAAAGTCCTTCTACAATTCACACTGTGAGTGAAACACAGATGCAGCTGGCAGCTGTGGGGGAAGTGAGGACAACACTGCATTTTCTGCAGCCCAGCATCAGGGAAAGGGAAGATGCTAGGAGTTGTCTGTGTCTATCACAGCAGATGGATAGCAGTATTGGCTAAGCAGCAAATGCAGGACGCTGGAGAATAAACACCCATTTCCAAGTAACAGTTGGCAATTGGCACTCAGCTGCTGCACGTGTCCTGGGGCATGCTGTTACGAAGAGCCCTGCAGTGCAGCTCTCAGGGTTTTTTTTGAGAGTGGCATGTGAAAGTGTAGGGTTGAGGACTCCCAGCAGATCGTTGCACAGTGTCCTGCATATTGCCTGCTTACAAAGTGACAGACTCACAAGTCTGAGCGCAGTGCCTTGACGCCTGGCTTGTGCAGAGGCCATGTTTTTTTCCTGGTGAAGAAGTCAAGTTTTGTGTGGCTGAGTCTACCTTGTTGCTGCTCAGGTTACAAGTGTATAGCTTATGTAGGCATGGCATTCAGGTAACAAAAATTATCTTATATGGTAGAAAAGCAGGAATGAGACTGACCAAACAAGATGCACAGTTGGACCTAGAGCACAATGGCAGTGATACCAGCAAGTCCTGAATATCCCAAAGGTAAACAAAGAGACAGCTAAGAACATTCTTAAAGTTACTTTATAAAATAATAATAGCTCAAAGAATGTCCTTTCCTCTCTTTTGGAGTAGTTTCAGTTAGAACATAGAACCATAATAGTGAGAGTTAATTCTGCTTTTGTATAAAGAAATTTAGCTTCCCTGGGAAGCCCCTGCACAATATAATGTTGCATTGAACAAAAAACATCAGCTGCATTGCAAAATAACAAGAAAGTAAAATGAGAAGGAATGAAGAGAAAAATAGGAATAAAATAATTACCTAGTCTAGTTACATCTGGAGCATAAAGATCTTAGTACCAGAACATGTATGAACTTTTACTGACAAGACTCAAGATTCTGCACATAAGCAAAATTGTGCTTTAAATCTGGGAGGTAAAAGTTCTGTCCAGAGTAATTCAGTAAAGATTGATGGAGGGTCAGTGCAAATATGAAAAGCATCCCTTGGACTGTGAATCCTCTAACTTATATAAGGATGAAATGATGTACATGCCAATAACTAAAAATCCAGCAAAAGCAAAAAAGCCAAAACTTGCACTGCATTGCATTCTGGCCTTCCACAGTGGAACAGAAAACATGGACACAGTCATGAACTTAGTAATTATTGGAAGACATTGAGATAATGTGGGGATAGGCATAGTACAGAAGAGGGAACAGAATGGAATAGTCAAAGTGGTCCAATTCTGAACTTATCAACAAAATTATATATTAATATATATACATGAACACAAAAACATATAAATTTATCAAAAGAGAGGCAGAGACTGCTGAACAGTCTATAAGAGTCATGTCTGCATAAACAGTTGCAGTAACTTTTAGGCCATCTTTTGTCCTTTGCCAGCATTACTCAGCTGGAACCAAAACTGCAGCATTCTTTTTTTAACATTCTTTTTTACATGGATCATCACTGGATGAAATTCAGTGTAATGGATATCAAGGTATGAAAAATTAATAAATACAGTGGTACAGAGTTTTCCCTAGCACTGGAACCTTCATACCAAGACACAGCTGGGAAAATGAGTGCTTCAGTGCCCTTGTCCTTTCGCATGGTCAGGACATGGGCTGGAGTGACAACACAAGCACAGCATTTTGCGATGGGTTAGAGCTGCCCTAAACTGCACCAGAGGCCCCTGCCCAGTGATGCTCCATCCACAGCACATGTGACTGAGAACTGACAAACCCTTAACTTATATATCAGGAAGATGTTTACTGTCCAAGGTATATTAAACAGCATGTGTTTACTCCTATTAGCATAGAGCTTCTCCCATAGTATCAGCTACTTTTTTCCATCTGTCTGAGAAATTACAGCATTCCAGAGCATTGTATGATGATACATAAAGGGCAAAGCTTAAAAGAAAGGGATCTTTTCTGTTTTTCCATTTGAAACTGTGGTTTCAAGAACAAGTGTTAACATGCATTCATGGCCAAATGGCTTGTTGTTTTTCTTCCCCTTTATGCTTCATCTTTTTCCTGGCCCTGGACCCCATGAGGCATCCAGGAAGAGCTGTCAGCTGCCGGTCCGTGGAAAAGAGCCATCTGATGCTTTGCAGGTTTCAGCTGCGCTGCCCTGACAAATCTGCTGTTGCTCTTGGGTCTGTCAGATGGTTTCACTCATGCTCTTTGAGTTGCTTGTGCTCCCAAAAGAGTCTGGGTTTTACTGGTCAAGTATAAATATATTCCTCTGTGAACCACTCTTGGTGAAATTTGTCGTTGCCAGTTAGTACCCAGGGAGACGTGTTTGTCCTTTCCCTCCTAGACTCATGCTGTTTTCTGGCATCTTCTGTTAGCTTTCTCAAGAGCCTATACCTGGCTGACAGAAATCACCCAGTGCTGTCAACAAATGTCAGACAGAACCAGAAAAGAATTCAGCTCCTTGAGTTAGTTTCCCAATAGAAAATGAAGGCATCTGAGCTGCTGTAGATGCTTTGGCTGTACGAGCTGCTAAAGCTCAGGGTGAGGTGTCAGGGCAAAGTAGCACAGGAACAGCCAGCTTCTGCTCCTCAGCACCAGGAAGCTCATTCATCAACAGCATCTTTTTCCTTCGGTGGAGAAGATGTGGTTTAGGTCAATCCAAAGAAGCCATCAGGCTTAGGAACTCTGAAAAATATCATGTGTGCTACAACCAATGATCTTCTTAATATCATTCACTTAATACCAGTTGATCTACTTAGTATTGTATTTTACGCAGTGTTCCCACTTGCAGTGTTAGCAGAAGAAAGAGCAAAGTCATTTCATAACACTTGGTCTCATTTGTTGTCTGGAACTGTAAATAATGATTGGTTTGTAATACAAAACTGTGTGGAGCCAATCATTGCATCTGCATATGTACACACAGGGAAAGTCTATCAAAGAGAAAAAAGACTAATTCTAATCCCCATGTTGGGGGGATCTAGGATGGCTCTCCTAATTGAAATTACTGTGTCATAGACTTTGCTGAGGCAAGTCATTGGGTATGATTTACAGCTGCAAATGGCATGTGCCCTATCTCAGAGACAATATGCTTCAGTAGCCATTGATTTGTATATATTCATCCACAGAACTCTGTCTGCTTTATCATATCAGCCCACAGTATCCTCTGCCATGTCCTTTTGAGCTACTCCTTCCAAAAGAAAGCTTTTTCATTTATCTAGGAAATTTAAACTGATTGTGCACAAAGTCAACAGTTATTCATCCATGTCTCCTTGATACTGCAGCCCCGAGGGAGGCTCTCTTCTGACCCCTGTCAAAGCAATAGTGTTGGGCACCACATTAGTTGTGATGAGGTAATGTTGTTTTAATCCTGCCCAAGGAATTCTCTCTCTCCCCCTTGGACTGTAGGTTTTGCCAGATGAGCTGTAGGTTTTGCAAATGTCCAGTGATTAAATTACCTGATCAAATTACCATACTTAACTAACCAAACAGGCTGTATGAAGAGTAAAGCGCAAACACCCATGGCTGTTTAAGAGCTGTGTATCTGAGACATTCCTTTTTAAGCTCCATCTTACACTTTTACTTGAAGTTAACCAAAATGACTAGGCCCATTTCAATCGGCCTAGTCACAGTAATAAAGGCACCTGTGTGAGAATATCTTTGCAGATTAAGGCACAGTTTTTACAGACATTAACCACAAAACCTTCTAAATGTTAGCTCCAAATAGCTGCATTGCACTGTGAGAAATTATAGTTACTACACTTGAAAGAACCAGGGTATCTAGGAAAAAACAGATCCCAAGGCATGATTGTGTTACTTAAAAATTTTTACTAATTTTACATGAATGAGCACAAACACCACAACAAATCCCTAAGTACCACCAAGCATTAAATGCCCACAACAAAAACACCATAAGATTTTGCTACGGAACACATCAAAGAGAGCTCCTTCTTAGCTTTGTCTGGACAAGGAACAAGGTGAAGTGTCTATAAATGTTTCCTCCAAGGTCTCAGACTCCCTGATTTCTGTTGTTTTCCAGACATTCCCATCAGCCATGTCTATGAAAGTAGCGCAAATGTATCCAGCACCAGCCTCCTCTAGATGGAAAAACCTCACCACTGACCCCACTTCTCATTTGTATGACATCAAAGCTGTTTTGTTTGTACTATTAATATGACTCCCAGTCTCTTCCTCAGCTTGCTATGGGGCCTAGAATAGTCTTTAATGGTGAACGGCAGTTTGTCAAGAAACATTGCATGAAACTAAGCAAAGGGATTGTATGCATATTTAGAAAAAATATCTTTGAAGGATTTTCTAAATCCTGCTGCAGCAGTGTCCTCACTGACAAGTGTCTTCCTTGGGAATGACAAGTGACCCATGGGACGCTGCAGAGGGTCCCAGGCTGGTGCCACCACCAACCTACTGTCCTCAGTGTAGTGATGGGTGCCTTTTTTGCGCTGCTCAAATCTTTACTATCTTGGCTGCAGGGAAACAGTAACTACAAACTAAGGTATTTTTTACTGAAAGTAAATGGACAAGAACAGTTAAACTACTAGCTGGTGAGAACTAACCCCAGCTGTGTCTTCATGTATTATGCACAACAGGAACCACTTCCTTGTTCACTCTGCATGCTTATGAGAAGTCATGCTAATGCTTCTGATTAAAGAGCAGAAATTTCATGTATTGTTCCATAAGGGATGTTGTTTTGGGATTGGGATTGTTTAGGTTTTTTTCAGAATACACAGTTTGGAGAGGTCTGTGCTTGTGAGAAAATTAACTTTGAGGTGATTAGGTGCTCAGGAAGAAGGACAGATGGAGAGGTGAAGGGTGAACCCTAGTCCCTAAGACTAAGATAAATAGAATGGTCTTTCAGAACAGCAAGGGTGGCTGATCCAGCTTGCAAGGGAGTGGGAGAAGAGGGGAAAAGTCACTGAATCTGTCTCACCTGGGGGAAGCAGTTTGTTAGTCCCAAGGAGCAATACCATCATGCCCTTGCAAGCATGGGAAGCACCAAGCAGAATGTGGCAGGCTGCTCCAGACTCACAGTAAGGTGCTCATCGGTTTAAGCTTGTTTTAACCTGGAGAAGTGTGATACATTAAGGGCTTGTGTCCGGCTTGCCCTTGGTTTGGAGGGTCCTGGGTGGCTCTTGGCTTTAAGGCTAGATAAAGACCAGACTGTTAAGCAGGAAGTTATGTGCTTCTGTTAGTTCAAGAGGAGTGTATACTGCATGGGTAGGGTATGTACTGATGCATCCAAGACAGACAAATGGTGCTATTGACTTGTAACACAAAGTATTTTATAAGTCTGTTACAGAAGTTCGTTGATCCCAGAGAAATGGCAGGTGGATTCTTAGTAATAACAGTGAAAAATGTCATGTATCTATTAGACTTTCTCAAATTAGCTCTATTTCCTGTGTACCTGACTCCTTCTTTTACTGCTTATTGTGTAAGAAATCCTGTGCTGTCAACACTGTTTGCTTGTACTAGCAAAGATGTTAGCTAATAAATAGAAGTTTATAGACCGCTTGTTTAACTGTACACTTTTACTTCAGACTAAGCCTATTTGTGTAGTAACTTTTCTGATACTGTGCAAATGAACCAGAGAGAAATTGGAAGCAGAAAAAATTGACATTTTATTGTTTCAGTGTATTCTATTTGGGACTAATGTACCTGCTTGTGTGTTTGCATGGAAATGCTAATGAGCCATGAGAATATACTTTAATGGTGGGAAGTCTATTTTTAATAAGTGGCTTGCATGACTGATCTGATGCTGAATAAAGTAGTAAATGTAGAAATGCTTACATCTATTATTTGCTGACAGCTAATGCTCAGAGTAAGATAAAGGACAATGGTCATCATTATAGGGAGATGTAATGATGGGTGTTATCATTTATATAGCAGTCTTGAATGAATTCCAACTTGGCATAGCATTTCTCTTTCTCCTCTTCCCTCAAAACCTTAGCAGTTGGATAACAAACTAAATCTGTTTTTAGTGGTAGAATACAGAACTACGTGGCTGGAAGGACTACCTGCATTTTCAAAAAGCATTTGACACAGTTCCCCATAGAATTCTCACAGAAAAACTGACTGCTCATGGCCTGGATGAACGAACGGTCTGCTGGGTCAAGCACTGGATGGATGGATGGATGGTCCCAAAGAGTGATGGTCAATGGAGCTAAATCCAGCTGGTGGCCGGTCACAAGTGATGTTTCTCAGGGCTCGATGTTGGGACCATTTCTGTTCAACATCTTTATTGATGATCTTGATAAGGACATAGAGTGTATCATCAGTAAATTTGCAGATGACACCAAGTTAAGTGGGAGTGTCAATCTGCATGAGGATAGGGAGGCTCTACAGAGACTTGGATAGGTTGGATTGGTGGGCCAACATCAACGGGATGAGCTTCAACAAGGCCAAGTGCTAGGTCCTGCACCTGGGCCACAACAACCCCATGCATCGCTACAGGCTTGGGGAGGTGTGGCTGGAGAGCTGTCTGGAAGAGAAGGATCTGGGGGTTCTAATTGACAAGCAGCTGAACATGAGCCAGCAGTGTGCCCAGGTGGCCAAGAAAGCCAACGGCATCCTGGCTTGGATTAGAAATAGTGTGACCAGCAGAAGTAGGGAGGTGATAGTCCCCCTGTACTCTGCACTGCTGAGGCCACACCTGGAGTATTGTGTCCAGTTTTGGGCACCTCAATACCAGAGAGATATCGAGGTGCTGGAGCGAGTGCAGAGGAGGGCAACGAAGCTGGTGAAGGGCCTGGAGAATAAATCCTATGAGGCGCGATTGAAGGAGCTGGGACTGTTCCATCTGAGGAGGAGAAGGCTGAGGGGAGACCTCATCACTCTCTACACCTACCTGAAAGGACATTGTAGAGAGGTTGGTGCTGGTCTCTTCTCACAGGTAGCTAGCGATGGAACAAGAGGGAATGGCTTTAAACTGCAACAGCGGAGGTTTAGACTGGACATTAGGAAAAAAATTTTCACAGAAAGAGTGGTCAGACAGTGGAATAGGCTGCCCAGGGAGGTGGTGGAGTCACCTTCCCTGGATGTGTTTAAGGGTCATTTGGATGAGATGTTGGGGGATATGGTGTAGGGGAGAACTTTGTAGGGTAGGGCTGATGGTTGGACTCGATGATCCCAAGGGTCTTTTCCAACCTGAATGATTCTGTGATTCTGTGTGAAAGACCTCTGTAAGGTTGTCCAGGCTATCCCTGTGCCCCAGAGAGGGTTAGACAAGATGCTTGTCACACTTGTTTTTAAAGACCTACAGCAATGAAGACATTGCCACTTCCTTGTGCAATCTACCAGATACTATTGCTACTCTTATGACTGCAAAGTATTTTATAAAGTTCTGAGTCTTTTTGTTGCCATTAACATTTTGTCTATCATGGTGATCTGTTTTCTGCAAGCATTTCTTATGAATCCAAAGGTTATTAAAATTCTTCTTTGTTCAGCATCCTCCTCTCTCAGCAGCACAAACTAAGTCCTTCCCCACAGGTCATGCACCCTAGGCCTCTCACTGCTCTTCTTGCTTGCATACAGATTTTCTCCCTGTAATTGACTACTCTCTGTCTTGAACTGTGTAGCCAAAACCTATATAGACCAAAGCTGCATTAGTACCTGAGCAAAGGCCTTGGCAAGACTGAGGTGTTGGAAGGGTTATTTTTTGTTTCTCTGTTGTTTTCATATCTGTCATATAGCACCCTCAGTGGTGTTCCCTCCTGCTTAGTTTGCCATGGGCCACAACTGCCATGGGTCTGCAGAACGGCTGTGTGTCCAGTTGGCCACTGTCTTGTACTGGCACAGATTGTTATTCCTGCCACCTACAACTCCTTAGGTTTGCAGACTGCTTGAATGCAGAGTCTTTTCACACCCATTTGTGGGAGATGATTATTCAAAACCCCTGAGTAAATGACGATAAGCTCTGCAAGACCTTCTGTGTGGTAATGGTGTGTGGAAATTAGGAACTGGTGGTTAGCAAAATGTAAACTGACCTTGAGGTTAGAAGAATGATTGTGGGAAACTGAGGCAACATTTGGAACACTGTGTTGCAAGCGTCAGAAACAGCAGGCCAGAACACTGCCTGTAGAATGCATGGTGAGCGTGTGAACAGTAAACAGACAAAACCTGAAGGTCAGTAGGATGTAGAAGTAAAAACAAACCTATGTAAACAAGCGGGAATAAATTGGGAGCTGGCACACAGTGTGGCAGCGTTTGCTCTTGGCAATGTCCCCCCTTCAAAAAACTGGTGTGAGTTTGTCTTTCTTCTGCGCGTCACCGCAATCCCGACTGGACCGAGACTTACAAATGGTGCTCCAGAAAAACTGTCTCATTTGGCACTTCCATGGATGTTGTTGAATCGTTTCCCAAACTGAGGTGAGACATAGGTTCTTACTACAGTTTCATGAAATCATCTTCTTCCATCTCTATAACGTAGTGGAAAAGGGCAGTGGAAAGTCAAAAGGAGTGTGTAGGAGCTATGTCTTACAGACTTTGAGTTCCCCCTAGAACTCAACATTTTTGGGCTTTGGACTGACCTCTTAAAAATAGCACATCAAACAGTGGTGTGGAAGCTCATGTTACAGCATAACATTACAGTGGCTTTATCGCGAGCTTGAGACAAACAAGAAAATGGGACATAAGAAAGAACTGTCAAGTCTGTAACCTGACAGAACTACTCAGAGCAGCTGTCCATAATTTGGGATAGCTGGGAAGTTAAACAAAACCATTCTGCCTCATAACTAACAAAAATCTGCATTTCTGCTCATGCCTGGTGCGGTCTGCTTCCTTATAAAACCCTGGGTTTTTGTAGTTCTTATGTCCTTCTGAGCAGTTAAAACACCTTTTTCCTTCAAATGTACATGTACATTGTACATGTGCAAGTAACTTTTTGTCTAAAATATCCAAGGATGCAGATGGTTTGGGAAATTATTTAATATTTTTACATGCATTGTGAATTCTCTATATTTTTCTTTGACATTTAAGAAAAAGGTAATATATGGAAGTCCTCTTCCCTCTTCCTTGCTTCTTTCATTATCATACTTCCATTTCTTCAGGCAAGAGGCATGTAGTAGGTAGAACATGCGGTGGGCATCAGGTTTCCTCAATTTCTCTTCCACAAATGCCCAGTTACCATGGTGAGAGCTGGAAGGCACGCAGGCAGAACAGAAAGATGTTTTGCCCATGTAGAGCAAATATAAAACTTGATTCTTCATCTTGCCTACTGTTTTTGCACCAGGAAGCATTGGTTCCTTATGATCCCAGTAAAAAGGCAATCGGCTTCTGCAAAGTATCATTTAAAGTGCTGTTTATTAGAGCAAACACAATAAAGAGAGGGTAGTATAGATAATTTTGCATACCTTTGAATTCCGGGAACCCTAAATTGTGAGGCATCAAACAGGCCTCTGGCACAGCATGCTGTGCAGATCCTGCCCATGGAAGGGTTACATGATTTTTTGTTATTCAAGTTATTAAAGGATTTTCTTAAAACAGTTTATCATTTTATGTATCAACTACTTACCATTTCTACTGTCAAGCAGGAAGGATGTCCACATGAGAACTTCTTGCTGCACTGTCAGATACAGCAGAGGCCGTGCAGGTGGTGTAATCGCCAGTACTGCATGGCTGCTGCCCGTGGTCTCCTCTACTATCACTGTCTGGGTGAGTTTATCCTGCAACCAGGGAACATGGACAGCACAGGCCTGGCCCAGCTCATGTTAACTGCTGTGTGGGTCACTAACTCCTCAATGTACAACAGTCTTCTGGTGAAGATTATTATACCTGCTGGTCTTGGGAAACTTTCAGCATCTCAACACTAATGGGCTGTGTTTCTGTACAGATGTTCAGGTTTAACTGTATCATTTAAATTAGCATGATTTGAGACAGGGAGACCATGAAATTCAGCAGAGATGGCTGAGCACACAGGGGCTCCATGCTTAATCCTGTATGCATAAGAGATGCTGGTTTGTAGGGACATTTCTCATGCTCCAGTGAACAGGCATGCTGCGATTTCTTTACTTCTTCCTCCAAATTGTGAGGAACTCGAAATCCTGTTAGGCATACAGACGAGGAGCGGTTGTGTGGTACCCAAGTGACAAAGTACTCATGTTTGCAACTGCTCAGATTCACCGCCTTGAGTGTTGCCCTGCATCCCCAGTGAGCACTGGAGCTTGAATTAGAAACACCAAGACACTGTAATGCTGTCTGCTTGGAACCCAAATTAAAGGCAGCATTCCTGTGAAAGCCACCTGTGATCAACACCCTGTGAAAGCCAGGGAATCTTAAAATAGTAATTTGCTCTCCAGAGCTAATTTGCCTTCCAGAGTAATTTGCCCTCAGAGCTGGGTCTGTGGTGGCAGGCAGGTCAGCAGACCCAGGTACAGAGCTCAGGAGATGCTTTCTATCAGGCATTCCAGATCACAGTCAAACTGGTCCACAGAAGGCCTGAGCAAGCTCAGTTTCTGATTACAGTTTGGGCAGCAACTGATCTCCTAATAGCATGTATCAAAGAAAAGTTTTCAAGGATCATTAGGTAGTCATACCAACTGGACTCACTGTAAGAGAAATTTTAAAGAAAATCTCTTTGAAGGAGACAGTTCTGGATGATATGTTGGGGTTTGGGGCACCTTAACCCAGATGTGACATCTCCTGCTGTGTGTGTCAGCTGTGAAATGTGCACAGGTAGCTCCAGTCATGTGCTATTATCATCTGTGCCTGTTTTCTCCCTGCTAGTGACAAAATCCCGAGGAATATTAACCCCACAAATAATCAGTGCCTACCTGTACTGTAAAACTGAGTTACCAGCAAAGTTCAGTGAGTACTGGAAAAGGCAGAATGTATTAGAGAGTTTAAATTGTGGTCTATGACTTCAGGAGATACTCTTTCCTAGAGAATATTTAAATTTTAGCATAATTTGTTATTATGTCTCCCATCTTACATATTCTCTTTCACGAGGAAATGGGTTTAAACATGACTATTTTTTTAAATAACTCTAAATTAATCTCCTTAATCATTTTCCAAAGATCTGAAGTGGCCTCTGTACCTATTCCTACCCCACTTTGGAGAGGATGACATGATACATGCCCTACGAGAGCATGCTGTATCACAGAGGTCACAGTTCCTTTTCTCAGCAACAGAAGAGGGCTGCAACCCTGCTCTGAAGTCAAATGCTGCAGAAGTCTTCTGCCTTTATGCAAGCTTAGTAAGAAAAACAAGGATACATAAGATACTGGCATTTTCTTAGTTTCTGTAGGTGCTAATTAAATGCATGTAAAAATACGTGTTGCAGCATGTTTTATAACCCTAATCTATATACCTGTTAAGGTGCTACATGCTCATGTGTTTTGGATTAACTTGATTTTGATTATTAATTAATAAACCATTTCTTAAACATGCTAAAATGTAAGTAATACTAAGACAAAATAATAAAGTTCTTCCATAGCAATCATGGGGTCATGACAAAAAACTATATACAATTTTAGAATTTAAGCTTTGAGAAAATCCTATTTGTACAGTTTTCAAGAGATTTCAATTTAGCAGAAATCTGAGCTGTGCATCTTCCTTGGGCTAAATCAGGTTTCTAAGTAAAGATAGGCTTTTTGGCTTTCAAATTTAAGGAGATGAATTGATAGCATTAGATATCACCATGCAGCTGAAGATGAAATACATGATCAGATGTAACTACCCAAAAAGTAACTGAACGCCTGCACAAGTATTGAAAAAGCTACATCATGAGTCTGTTGAAATCCATGTTTTAATTTATTCTGCAATTGCATTAAAAATATAAATACAATCTCTTAAGTGCTGAACATTGCCAGTTAAAACCACTGACTGACTTTCTGAACATAGGCACAACTTGACTGGTTTCACTAGAATTATGGCTACATTTACAGCAGTAAACCTCCTATGTTGAATCACCAGCTCACACCATCAAAACAGTTCTGGTTATTTATGATTACTGGAGGAATTATACACTTTTCATGTTTTATAAATTCATCATATTTCACATTTATAAATTCATCAAATTTGAGATCAGGGCTTGTGCTGTTCCCACAGTATCTATCTGAAGTACTCATCCACCTCCTAGCAGGCTGTGGTAGAGTAACTTGGACTGCCCCCAAACTGAATTTAGCCCAATCTCTGTCTTCTGCATATGTAAAATAAGGAGCACAACTACAGGCAAGGTTTAATGCTGGAGGTTTCAGATGAGGAACAGAAGCCAAACACGAAATTTAGCCACCTTTCCCATCCACACACAGAGCACCTAGTTAAAGTGCCAAAGATTAGACTGTCATATTGCCTAGACCCCTGGAAAAGTAAGTTTTTTAAAAAAATCACTAGTCATATAAAAATAATTTTGATGTGTCTATATACATGCCATTCCCCTAGCAAAAACTGGCCTGTGCTATTCTTGGGCACCTTGTTCAGAAGTTGCTTTTGAATAACTATATAACTTTTTAACTGAAAAACACTTAAATACTGGCAAATCTCACAAACTTGCAGAAATTCTGCTAACTGTGATAATGACAGAAATCTATACTAGGTATTTTACTGTGTCTCCCACTACATCCTAATAAGCAAAACATGGGCTCCTTGCATTTTGTACTTTCAACTGCTTTCCTGTTTTTACTGTCTTGGCTCCATCAAGATTGTCCACTAACTTACAAGGAAAACAATGCCATGGTGGGAAAAGAGGTTCTGATTGGACAAGTACTTGATTTTATGGTCTTCTTGCTTCTGAATGTACTCTGGTTAAAGAACAGCTTTGCTTCAAGATCTAACACTCCTCTCAATTCTTAGCTATATAAAAAGAAAATAAGTTTTGGTTTCAAATAAATAAAACACACTATGAAACCTGACATCTTTCTCCTAGCTCTGTATTACTCTATAACTGAACTGTTTGGAACAATGACTGTAAGGGTATCAGCTATGCATTGCTTCAGCAGCATAATCAGCATACTTTGTCAATCACTGCACTCCTAAATCAGAAAAATGTTTAGAAGTGTGAGATTTCCCAAAAGAAATCTTTAAAATTCGTTAGCACCTTCTGTGGTTTCTCCTTGTCTGAAAACTGGAGAATTATACTATGCTCTTCTATTGATTTAAAAAACCCCAAACCTGCCTCCATTCTTTGTCTTGGGTAGTCTCTACTCTATTATTCACTCAAATGTTCAGAATCATTGGCAGAAGCAATAGACTACATCTGTTAAAACACACAAAGCCAGTTTCATCGTGTTTAAGGAATAAATTACTGCAATGCAAAAGAGAAGGCCTACTTGGCTTTCAGGAACTTTACTCTTGTTCACAAAATCTTTCCATTTCTAGGCCTGTTACTGAAAGCAACTCTGTTGATAAAATGGAAACCTGCATGGAGAAATTTTTATTAAAAACATGATCATACTTAAAATACACTAGCAAATTTCTTTCATTTAAAGACAAATTCATCTTTTTTCAGCTGCTCTGTGCTTCATCAGCCTATCTTCACTGAAAGCATAAAAGCCATTTCACTGAACACTAAATACTCTAGAGGTGTCAGAGCCCTTATAATGGATGTTTGGAACAAGGACCTCTTAATCTTTGCTGCAGTGCCTACTGTTGTACAAACATCATCCTGCAAGTGTCTTGTGCTCCTTTTGACACATTTCTTCAGCACTGAAGTGCCTCTGTGTAGATTTCAACTCGGCTTTTTACAGAGCAATGGAATATTTTTCTCTACATACATCTGTATCACAACCTCTCAATTAGTCAGTCCCAGCAGTTTTAAAAACAGAAGACATGTATATGCAGATTCACTACACATGTAGTCTTCATAACTGGGAAGAACAAACAGGGTGCACTTCACTCAGCTTTCTCTATAATCATGTCAGCATTCATCCCACAGAGCAGTATTGCTAGGGCTTCCATACTTGCCTCTGTACCAGTACTAGAAAGGAGTGGACCCTGGCACTTAGGAAAAAGTGTGTATGCTGACACCAATTCCTTACTGTCCTTGGTGGTGAAAGATCACCTTGTGAAATTCCAGAAGATAGAAAAGATGGGAAGGTAACCAAGGAGTTTAAAGGAAACTGGAGAACACACAAAACCCAACAGGGAGTTGGTATCTTCTGCCTCTGAAAACATCAAAGGCTGTTTGATGCCATTGTTTTTAACTGTCTTAAACAGTACTAAATGTCTTAATACATGAAGCATGTTGGAAGACCCCTCACTATATTTGGTGTTATGTTTTTCCTACCTCTGTTTGAGCAATGAGAAAGAAACATCCTCGTTGTTCAGAGTTCAGCTACAGTGGCTAGTGTCAAAATAGGCAATATTGCGGGGGAACAATTTTCATCTCAATTTTTTTTTTTTTCTTCTGGGAGTTCATTACCAGTCCTTGGATTGTATCTATACAACTGGCCTCAAAATATTAGGGCTCCAAGGTACTTTCCCTAACTACTACACAGCTAAAATGCCTCCACTAGCACTGCTAAAGCATAGAGATAATTACAATCTCTCCTGAGCAAATAACACATACCAACATTAAAAGCTTAATGTCAGGTTTTAATGGTCCCTAGCAGCACAGACAGTAATCTTCTGAAAGCCCCTGCTGTGTATCTGTCAGCATCACTGGGTGGCTAAATACCCTTAAAAATTTGACCCTCCATCCTCCAACAGATGTGAGTAATTCTGCAGCTTGAGCTTTGGCCTTCAGTTGCTCATGTTTTAAGATGCTAATTTCATTTATTGCAAAGATCAGTCTAGGGGTATTACCACAGAACACTGCAGTGCATTGTACCAGCATGCTGGCAGTCTGTGCTGTTGTGGCTACACCAGTGTCTATACCTGATGCGAGTTAGTGGTCTGTTCTGTTGCTTTAACAATTACAGGATTTTCAGTTAAGGAAAACAAAACAAAAAACCCCACACAATTACATGCAAATTTAAAAACTTCTAAAGAAGTACAGAGTATCATAGAAGATCCATGGGAGGTTTGCTGTTTTGACAACTGTGTGATTAAAATCCCACTAAAAACTATGGAAAGACACCTGATGACTTAAATGAGCTTTGGATCAGCTGTAAGGGCATTTCTTTATCTATGCACTGAGACTGTTATATACAACAGTTAATTAAATTACCGTAACAACATTGAAGAAATGCCAATAATGAATACTTATTTTTGCTAACAAGAGCAAATAGCTTTCTTAGGAATAATAACATTTAACAACTTAGCTATGTAATATCTCTATGATAAATCAAAGCATATTTTTTAAAACAAATTATGGATGCAACTGTACAAACTAAAAAAATCAAAAATTTTAAGTAAATATAAAAATATATATATTACAAAATTACATCTTCAGTGTATGCTGCCTATACAGCAACCTTCACCAGCAAAATCCTGAGCACTCCACTCCCAATACTGTTGGTGAGAGCTGAGTTCATGCTGCGTTTTTCACGCCCACACACACATCTTGTGTTTTCTACCTAGGAAGCTAGGAGTTTTTAGATTCAGACTACTCCCCACACAGCTGCAGAGTGCTGAGCAGGAAACAGAATTTTGCACCATGGATTAGGAATGTATGCTAAGTATGACACCAAAAAGTACTTGGTAAAGTTGTTTGGATCCCTCAACATAAAGGTTCAGGTATCATTCAGGAACAATGTTACCTCTTAACTCAGTAGCTAATATCTATGCTAACTAAACACTATAATTTGATTGCAAGAAATACATGGGCTTTTACATCACTATTTGTCTGGTTTCAGTGCCTTTTTGAGGTCAGAGTAGAAATTTGCCAGGGTACTAGACATGGCAGTGTCTACTGCAGATTGTGGTAGCATCCCTCGCAGTTCAGTCTGAATATAGCCTGTCAAAAGACTGTGGCTAGGATAGTCCTTAACAGGGACACAGAACCAACCACAAGGGTGATTGAATCCACGAACAAAGTTAGGTCTCACCTCTCCATAGTCTAGGCTTATACCTATCAAGGAAAACAAACAAAAAAATGGAAATTAATTTGAGATACTTAAAAAATAGAGGTGCAGTAAATTTAAAATGTGCAAGTTTCTGCTTGGGGAATTTAGTAGAAATGACAGACATGCTTTAAGTTTCTGGGTACTTTCATGCATGAAAGTTGTCTGCTCTTCATTCAAGCTCCACAACAGACAAGCAGAGCTTAATAAGCAGAAATTCTGACATTAAAAAGACATTTCTCCCATTTACTGGCAAGCTGAAGTTGTTACTCCATCCGGTTTGCTGTAAGAGCTGAGTCAGAACACTCAACTTGTCTCTACCACTCCTGTCCAATAGCTGGCATAAGTGAAACCTGGCACCCAGGGATGGCTCATGGGTAAACCAGTAACTTTTATACTTCTTTAAATCAGTATAATGTTAAAATATCTTTGAAATACTTATTGAAGATCATATTACACCATTTTTGAATGCTTACTATAGAATTAAACTTAATTTGAATCAAATCTTAAGCCAAGCATTTGTTGCAAAGTAAGAATTAAGACAACTAAGTGGTGCCTTACCACACGTTAGAAGCCCATCTTCATAGTTTGTAGTGTAAGAGAAATCAACAAACTCCCTTGGTGCTATCAGGTTCCAGAGCTGGCCAGCAGTGGTGTAGCGCATCACACAGCAGTTCTTGTTGAGTGACAGAAAAAAGATGGTAAGAAAACAAAAATATCTTTGTATAATGAATACAGGGAAATTTATGCTTGTAAGCAGCTAGACTTTTCCACAAAGGTTGCAGCCTCTGTCAACTATGCTGTAAAAACAACTTCAGTGAGGTCTTAATGGCTGTGTCATTTTCAGTCTAAATGCTGTAAGTTTGTAAGGACTTGCGGTCTGCAACTGGGACCCGCAGGGGCAGAGAATGTCTGGCACCTTTAAACCATATTGACTAAAACTAGAGAACTGTGTCATGCCTGGGAACTGAAAGTCATGTGTTTTTTATATGGCTTAACCATTACTTAGGAAGTCTGAAAGGACCATGAATAAATTGTAAGAGGCCTCTCTCAGTACTAAGCTGCTCTGTCAAGTACTTTTAATCCACCAAGTGAATAATAAAACAGAACGCAAACAATTCTGCAAAACAGGCTTTCTTATAAGACAGTAGTTTGTATAAATTTTAGGGATTAGCAAAAATACCTTGCCATAGAAATCTTGCTTAAGGACCAGATCAAAAGCCAATCCATGTTCAAGCCAGATGTCCAAAAGGTTTTGAAGTCATACTGAATGTCCTCAGTAACCAAAGGAAGACTACCAGTTCTTCTGGAATCAACTTCAAATCTACCTTTCTTTAGCAAGTCCTGCCCCTCAGTATGAACTATTTTGGCTCCTAGCACAAAACCCTGGCACACAGTGAAGTCAGACTTTCAGGAAGATGGGAGGTTGCAGCTTCGGTATGTGTGAATTATTAATACCCACAATTTTGCTTGTTGTGGTATGGAAGAAAGCAACTTATATGAAAAGGCTTTGGTATATAAAATATCACGCTCTGACTCTCTATATGTGAATTTTATCAGAGGCTGCCAGAGCTCCCAGGTCCAAGAGAACTGTGACTGACCAAGTTTTACTCCTTTATTTTTAGCACTGATGGAAAGCTGAACTTCAAGCT
Source organism: Strix aluco (assembly GCF_031877795.1). NCBI lineage: Eukaryota > Metazoa > Chordata > Aves > Strigiformes > Strigidae > Strix > Strix aluco. Next base: position 52,576,149 of record NC_133971.1, on the reverse strand, counting down.
TCAGATAAGCACCACAGATATGCACAGTATCCCACGTGCATGCAGAAAATGAGCAGAAAAATGTTAGTATTTTTGGAATGACTGCTCTGCTGTACTGTTAAATTCAAGTATGCATCTACACATATTTCCTTTAGGAATCTAAACAACTCTTCACCTCTTCAAATGTTTCCATGATGTCCATTGTAGTCATTAAGCTGTCCCAGTCTAGCCTGTAAGGTCCAGGGCGAATATGATCCACTATTCTATTAGTAACATCTTCCACCACTCCTTGAGCTTTGTAGCTAGAGAAACATATGTTTACATTTAAAAGTGAGAAATTCTTTATAAATATTCCATTAATTAGCAAGCACACTTACTATAATACGTTTGTACCTGGAGTTACGGTCAGTGGACAATTGTATCAGAAAAAGAGTACAGAAAAAAACCTATAAAAACCTATGGGTGCATCTATTCTTCTCTGCAATAAATATTATTCTAAGAAACTTTGTCCTTATGCTGCAATCAATATTTTGTAAATGGCAAACTCCTTTCTCAAATAAAAATAATCATATTTATTTATCTAACAACTTGCTATTTTGCTTTTCTTGCTGGGCAAGCAAGGGAGTCCACCAGGGACAAGTAAAGCTAAAAACAGAAAGAAAGGAGAGCAGGAATACAATGGGAAAAACATTTTTGATAAAGTAGTAGTAGAACCAAGCTAATGAGAAACTATGTTATGCTTTGGTGGTGTATAAGAGTACCAAATAAAATAATTTGGTATAAGACATTACAGAACATTCATTGGTTAACAGATATTTTTAGTAGACACCAGTAATTTTGTTTACTTGAGTTACTGGGCCTCCAGCTCCTTAAGGGGAAGAACCCATTGGGAACATTATTTTGAAAATACTTCTTATTCATTAAGCTGTTTTTATTAATAGTAGGTAAAGTCAAGCAACAGATTCATCTATTCACTTGCGCAGTTCACCCATATTCACTCATAATTAGCTGGCTAGAGCCCATCTCAGCTGTATACTCAGAACTAGAGGACTGTGGCTTCTAGGTAGGTGTTTCAGACATTCTTCAAAGTGTCCTTTATTTCACCAGGTGTATACACAACCTTGGAGTCTTCATCTACACATAGCAGCCACTGCTGTCTTGGCAGTGGTTCAACTTACAGAACCTGTTGACACCAGTGTATCTGTGGTCCTGCACAGAGTCAGCAAATGCTTGGTGTCTGGGATCACCAGCTCTTGCAGATTTAACAGGATTTAAATTCCATGGAGTGTATCAGTCTTTGAGATACTTTCAAACACTAACTTTTCACACAACTTTTCATTTCTTCAAAGTGCTGTTTTCTAGTAACTATTTCTTTACCTAAACCTACAGATACCAAGAGAACCGAGTGACAGAAACTCACACAAGAAGGGCCTTTATGTCACACATCTTTCCCACAACTACATGTTGATATTTTACTCTACTGCAGTTCCATTGTCACTGTAACAGTCCCAGCACTGACTGGATTGTCACCCAATAACACTTTGGACCTTCTGTGGTTTGCAGAACATCTTTCTAAAAGGTCTGGGCCTATGCTGCTGCCCACTTCAGCCAACAGGAGTTTTGTGGTGTGTTCCACAGTTCTCATTGTTTGTTGTTCTAGACACCACGCAACACTAAAGCATCAAAGTATAACAGTAAAAAGAAATGGGCACACTAGATGATCCACTTAGCTTCTCCTCTGGAGAATCTGTGTAGCTGAGGGCTGTAGAATCCACAACCTTCATTTGAAAATTCTACAAAACACATCTGTGGAACCATAAAAAAGTATCTGCTCTGCAGGCAAACTTACAGGTATCCACTGAATTCCTTTGATGGTTTACGCCACACAGTTGCATCTTTCTGAAAGAAAATGGAAGATATGATGTTAACTGTTGCTTACACACAGTTATAAGATGTCCAGAAAATGCATCATTTTTTCTGAAGAAAAGCAAATGACTTTACCATTAACTATGGTTCACCCCAAAGTGCTCAGTGACCTGGGTGCTTTTGTACAGTTTTCTTAAGGACAGAAGCAGATGTTTCAGACATCTTTTACTTGTAAATTTCCATTCTTTAAAAAAAAAAACCAGTCCATTGCCTTTCTCAGTTTCAAATGCTAGAAGTCTGTGCAGAAATAGGGCTTGGCAGGCCTACTGGGAAGGAAGGAGGGAAGGAGGGAGGGAGGGAGGGAGGGAGGGAGGGAGGGAGGGAGGGAGGGAGGGAGGGAGGGAGGGAGGGAGGGAGGGAGGGAGGGAGGGAGACCAACTGGAAATTTCACAGGGGTAAAATTTGGAGAGTAACATTATCTAAGACAGTGAGATTCAGGTAAATACATAAAGGCAAACAATGGTATAGGTATAAGACTTAGCAACTAGCAGAGCAGACATGGTGTAGGTGTTTTGCAAGAGCGACAGGTTTGGATACTCTGTTCCTCCCTTTCAAGACAGGGAATTTGTTAATTTTGCAAATAATCAAGTTACCTTTGGAACAATTGACCCTCATCAATGTCTCCTCACAAAGGAAAAAAAAAAATCAACAAGACCCACCCAAACCATTGTAACATAAGCGCAAAGATAGAAACTTACCACACTAGTCTTACCATGTTGCTACACTGAGATACCAAATACATTTCTACCTCCTATGCAGGACAGGACTAAAAAGTATTCACCCAGCTTAGAACTGATGCACTAGTAAATATTTAGCTTGATGAAGCAAGACTCAGAAAAACCACGTATCTCAAAAGAAGGGTATGGCAAACTGCTCGGAGGAAGCCGAAACTGCATTCCCTTTCATGGAAGGAAACTTATGATAATGAGGGGCTCTGAAGGCAATGGAAACATGAAGCAACATGAGAGAAAGAATTGAGAATGATCTCACTTTTTAAGAGGAAAACATCTGGAAGCTGAAGCATGATGGGTTCAAGCATTATAGTCAGAAGATATTCCAGAGGCCGGCAGAGCCTACCTGCAGGCTGTGGAAGGTTTGTTTAAACTATGAGTGAGCATCTTGCAACACTGCTAGTGCCAACAGTATTTCACATTTTGCTTTAAGAAAAGCTTATAGTCCTACACAGATAGGCTTCTGCTGTGAGATACTTTCCTGAAAATGGGTAGAAGGAATGACGGAGTATGTCTGTAGACAGGAAAAAAATGTTCTGTCATTTAAAGATCTATGAGATGAGAAGTTGTGATGCCCCCTCCCTGGAAGTGTTGAAGGCCAGACTGGATGGGGCTTTGAGCAACCTGATTTAGTGGAAGGTGTCCCTGCCCATGGCAGGGGGGTTGGAACTAGATGATCTTTATGGTCCCTTCCAACCCAAACCATTGTATGGTTCTATGATTCTATGATCCTAGAAGGGTGGTTTCACAGGGCCTCTCATGTAAAAGTCCTGCAAGAATTTGATAAATGTTTCATAGCCGTGTTTTATACAGAATAAATTTTCCCCCAAGAAGTGACCTATAGTTTCCTTGAGAGAACACATCGGGCCGCATACGTGAAGCCGCCCAGGTCACTCACAGTTTTCTTTGCAACACGCCATTCGCTGTCTCCGATGCTGTGGTACTGAATCAGAGTGTTCCGCAGTTTCGCAGCCAGGGGTGCTGAACTTGGCAGGAGATCCATTTGCTTTCCTCCTGCGTAAAGGTATCTATTACACAGACACACACATCAGAACACGACACCACATTAGGGACGTCAACAACAGCACGACTCATTTAAATCCACGCACTCTGAACAGGAGAGCACATACCACCACTATCACCACCCCCTCCGCACACACACACATCTCCCCGCTTGGTTCAGGGGACAGCGGGCGGCCGTCAGGACCCCTCGGCGCGGCGGGGCGGCGCAGGCCTCGAGCCAACAGCCGCCCTCACGGCGCCAGGCCACGCCCGGAGCTCCGCGGCCGTTAGGAGCGCATGACGGGCCCGAGTCCCCGCTGCTGCTGCCTCTTCCAGCCCCGGCCCCGGCCCCGACGCCCCGCGCTCACCTACGGCCGCAGCCTTCCACCTCCCCCGCCTCCCCCGCTGGCGGCACTGCCGGCCGGCCCGGCAGCCTAACGGCCGATGCCGGCAGCCAATGAGAGCGCAGCCGGCCTCTCGCCGCAGCCAATGGCGACGCGACCCGCCGGGGGCGGGGGAGGGGGCTCGCCTCCTTCTCGTATCACGCGACCTGTTGGCATGTCACTGCCGCGGCGTCACGAGCCGCAGGAAGGAGGGTGCCCTCCCGTTGGCTGTTGCGGAGGAGCGCGGCGTCCTGATTGGGTGGAGGGAGTGGAGTGATGGGAGGGGGCGGGGATAAGCTCCACAGGGCAGCCTCCGCGAGCTCGACAGCTGCTCGAGGTGGGCCTGGGGGGTGCGGTCGCCGTTGCGCGGTCCCGCTTCGCGTGGCCTCGCCTCACCGGGGCGGCGGGACGGGCGCCGGCGGGACCCAGCTGCTGTCCTGGTAACACCGGGCTGGCCCCAGTTGTCTGCGGTGACAGCACGTTAGGACAACATCACAGCACCGCTTGGGAGCAGACCCAGCCTCAGTCACCTGGCTACGTCAGCTCCAGGGCTCCGTCTCACGTGTGGCCTGTTACTGTCACTTTGGGAAGGCTTTTTTACTCTGACTCTCTAAAGGTTTACACAGGGTTGCAGCTTTCTGGTTGAAGTGTCCTATGGATTCACTGTTCAGCTGAGGCCTGTCCTGCAAGTGCCTATACAGTGGGCAGCAGCAGTGAAGACTGTCTTCCCTGGGTCAGCGCTCCACGTTGCTGTTAGCTATGACTTTTGTCACAGCATCTGAAACTGAAAACAGAGTATTTGTCCTCCCATGAAGGGCTTCACAGCAAGTGAGAAAGCCTGTGATACTCTTGCTTTTCAATCACCAGTGCTTACAATGTGATTGAGCAGGCTTTTGAGGAAGTATTGAAGTTTTGCTTTGCTCTGTAAAGCAGCAGGCAGACCAGACTTAGGAATAAGGCAGCAACTGCAGTCAGCCCACAGCTGGAGCAAACTTCAAAGTATGTGTAACTGCTTGTTTCATGCAGAATTTCACTGTTCACTGGACTTCACCCAACTCAGTCCAACAGAATCACATTGGGCAACATCCATGCAAAAAGACCAAACTCTTGGAAGGTCAGAGAAAGAAATGGGGCAAGAAGTAGGGAGTTAGAGTGTAGGGACAATTGATCAGCTTTGTGTGGTAATATGTTGTTCATTTTGGCCAATGCTGGCTCCCCAAATGAACGCTTTGGACAGAGTTGTGTTCTCAATACATGGCTTTACACAAGATATTTTGAGCTGATTCTTGGTAATTTTTCCTTAAAGGCTTGGGGCCTTTGCACAGGCACCAAGTTTCATGGTAAGACTCAGACTTCCTAGACCCAGGCCTTCTGTGTTGCACAAAACACATGACCTTTATAGCCCTTTAAAACTATTCTTTACTGCAGACACATAGAATCACAGAATGACAGAATGGTTGAGACTGGCAGGGACCTCTGGAGGTCATCTGGTGAAACCCCCTGTTCAAGCAGGGCCACCTAGAGCTGGGTGTCCAGGACTGTGTCCAGACAGCTTTTGCATATCTCCAAGGATGGAGACTCCACCGCCTCCCTGGGCAACCTGTGCCAGTGCTCAGTCACCCTCACAGGGAAAAAGTGTTTCCTGATGTTCAGAGGGAACCTCCTACGTTTCAGTGTGTGCCCATTGCCTCTGGTCCTGTCACTGGGCACCACTGAAAAGAACCTGGCTCTGCCCTCTTTGCACTGTCCCTTCAGGTGTTTAGATACATTGATGAGATCCCCCCTGAGCCTTCTCTTCTCCAGGCTGAGCAGTCCCAACTCTCTCAGCCTGTCCTCCTAGAAGAGATGCTCCAGTCTCTTCGTCATCTTGGTGGCTCTTTGCTGGACTCTAGTATGTCCATGTCTGTCTTATACTGGGGAGCCCAGAACTGTACACAGCACTTCAGGTGTGGCCTCATCAGTGTTGCTGGCTCATGTTCAACTTGGGGTCCACCAGGACCCCCAGGGCCTCTTCTGCCAAGCTACTTTCAGCTGGGCAGCCCCCAGCATGTACTGGTGCCTGGGGTTGTTCCTTCCAAGGTGCAGGACTTTGCACTTTCCCTTGTTGAATTGCATGAGGTTCCTGTTGACCCATTTCTCCAGCCTGTCGTGGTGTCTCCAGATGGCAGCACGACTGCCTGTGTGTCAGCCCGTCCTCCCAGTTTGGTGTTAATCTGCAAACTTGCTGAGGGTGCCCCATCATCTAGTAAATTAATGATGATGTTAAACAGGACTGGACCCAGTATTGATCTCTGGAGCACACTGCTCCAAGCAGACTTTGTGCCACTGACCACCATCCTCTGAGCCTGTCTGTTCAGCTAGTTTCCAGTGCACCTCACTGTTTGTTCATCCAGCCCATACTTCAACAGCTTTATGAGGATCTTGTGAGAAATCCTGCAGTTACTTTTCACCTGCAGTTGACTCCTAAGATTATTTTTTTTTTTCACCTCTCTAACTACCTGATTCATATTCTCTGTCAAGGAAATAAAAATATGAGTATCCAGTTGAAAATTGAAGTTCCAGAAGAGACTGATTTGAAACAGCATGGTCTTGAAAATGTCCTGGACAGAGCATTCTGCAAGTTTCACAGCAGGCTTGATATTTAACTAAAACTTTTTTTTTTTAAACTTTCTACCAACTCATCTGAAATATGGCCCAAAAAAAATTTCTCACTAAATGATAGACCAGCAGAAGTGTTTTGCCCTTAACCACTCCTGGTGTTTTCAGTCAGACTAGTATAACATTTCAACTGGCAGGAAAACTTCTGGAGGAGTCTAACTCTCTTGGAACATCAGCCAGTGAAATCTTGACTCTTACGAGTTTACTTCCTGCTAAAAACATGCACAAATATTATTCATCCACTGTCACATAAGCCACTAAATCCAGCTGACTACACACCTGTGGTAGGAAGCTTTTTCTAATCCAGCATGGGCAAAATGTTTTTTTTTGTATAAATATTTCTCAGGTATGAATAAAATGAAGAACTTTGTTTTGCTGTTGAGCAGTTCAGTCAGTGAAGCCATTCTAGACAGTCAGCTAGCTAGTGATTCTTGCAATTTTGTTAAAAAATAAGGCACAACAAAAAAACTCTGTAGAAAACCTCTACTATTCTTCACGTCTGATCTTCAACCAGTTAACTTCTTTGGCTGGATTTGACTAAGTGTACAATGTGCTGCTTTTCCATCAGAAGGTGACAGAAGTCTTTATTTATTCTGTGCTGGTTGGCTCACATATAACTGTGGAAATGGCATTAGGATTTCATGTTTGTTTGCCTAATATGAACTGTATTAAATCAGCTGCCTTGACCATTCCCTGTAAATGCAAAATAAACCCAAAAGGCTATGATTGGATTCTTAGCACTCATACATATTCCTAAATGCAGCTTTCCAGATGGTGAGGAGCACAGCTAAAAATCTTTCATGTTCCACTGGTATTGCACTGGTAGCATTTGTCTCTGCTGATGATTGAGCCAGAGTAGAATTCAGCTCACTTCTCCCATAATCACTTTTAAACTAATATATTTAAATAAGAAGTGTGAATGCAGTAAGACAGTCACTACCTGAGCCAGACCTGGGTCAAGGGAACAGTGTCTAGAAGACAGAATGGCCCTTTGCCTCCACAGTGAGATCTGGGCTAGTCGACACAACTTCTTTCTGTGGGATCGAGTTGTTGGAGAAACTCATTGAACTGTAGATCCATGCTGTTGCAAGCTGCAATGCTGTTTAGGGAGAAGGGGTGGTGGTCTGGATCACGGCTTAGGCCAAATAACATTTAAAAAGCAATCTCTTCACAAACCAGCAATTGTACCTTTTTTACGTGCATTTCCCGGTTAATCCACAAGATGGCAGGAAAGCAAAATAAATATTTTTTTGCTGCAGCAAGTTGCACTTGGAAGTGCCGTTTAAAACCAAATACGATGAAGAAGGGGGCTAATTTTCCCTATTAAAGGGTTGATAAAGCCCTATAAAGTTTTGAAATCTGTTACATATTCCCGTAATTAACTTGATCTAACTGTGACTTCCACTAAACGATAATACCATCTTTCTCTTATCTGCTGTTTGTGGGTCAGGACAAATACTGTCTATTCTTTTGCTATGGACAGAAAGTAAAAAAACTAGCCCTGATTATTTCCTTTTTGGATCCCACTGGAATATTGTGTGTCGGAAAAAGAAATGCAGAATAAAGTCTCTTTGTATCTGGAACAAGAACCATGATTTTCCTCAATAATGATTAATCCTTGGCTTCTATATTTTATTAGTATACCCTCTAACTCTACCCTTGCAAAAAATCTTCCTTCACACTATTCTCAAAGCTGACTGCAAAACCAGTTAGGAGATTAAAATGCTGACTTTGTTGTTCTTGATTTGAAAAATAAAAGGTAGAGGTGTCTTAAAATCACCTTTGCGCTTTATCTGCCTGCGTCATCTGATACTGCTATAGTCTTTTCTATAAGAGAATTTCAGATGAATGAATTCTGTTCCTCTCCTGGCTAGTGCCTTCAGTGTAATCTTAATAGACAGGTTTTTAAAACATCCCATCTCCATTTTCAAAAGCAACCACCACAATTCCATCATTAACATGGTGTAAGTAGCACCAGTTTATATTAGAAGTACATAGCAATAGTATCACTAATAGCGGTGTACATGGAATCTTACCATCAGTTCTCAATTTGCTTGGATAATTGTCTCCCACAAACCCTCTTAAATGCCCCATAGTGCTGACTGTAACCCAGAGAAGACACTGTTTACCACAGTAGTTAATAATGTTCAGGGCATCTTAAGTGTTCTCCCAAGTGTAGCAAGCTGAGTAAAAGACCCATATCCAATGACATATGTGGTTTTAACCTCTCACCTTATGTTGTTTCTTTGATACAGTTGTCTATATCCTTCCCCCATCTTATTGTGGTAATGTGTCTTCATATTTGTGCATGTTCTAAAGTGCCAGAGAGCTTTCTGCATTTGATAAAAATATTTCCCCTGCCCCCTGCAGACAAGTCAGTCATCTTGTCTCAGTGAACCAGGAAGCCCCTCACCATAAAAAGTCTTTATAAGTAATATTTCTAAGCTCCAAAAAGTTGTTGAGCATGTTTTGGCCAGGCTTCAATAACACACTAAGATCTTTCTTCAGTTTTATCTGTTTGGGAACTTCTTGCCTCTTCTTACCATTCCTAGTCTCAATTGCTGCTACCTTCCCAGCTGTTTGCCTTCTAACAGGGACACCTTTTACTTCTAGGACAGGCAGCCTTGGTGATGTGTCAATGGCAAAGAGAATTCTTTACTGACCTGTCATGAACTGCACCATCCTCCAGGTGCAATATCTATGTCTTGGCAAAGGATCAAAAGCTCAAATCATGAGCATCATCACAGCATACAGAAGAACTTTATCATACACAGAATATGAGTTGTTCATGCCTTGGGTCAGTCTGTGTGTACTTAGTTGCCCTGGTAATAAAAGGAGAAAAGTACAGCTGAAAAAAAAAACCTTCACCATATTGGTAATTCATGTTTTTTATGTACAACACACTTGTTTCTGAGAACTACTGATCCCATATTTTCTGCTATTGGAATGTCATTCCATGGTAAATTAACAGCTGTACCTAAAGCAGTTTTACTTCCTTCCAAGACTCAGGCAGCTACTTTGAAGCAGCCTCTTCATTTAAATCAGTCACCTCATCATCTTTTCTGTGAATTGTCCATGCTTGTAGTGATGCGTGGGAGTAGTATCAGCAAGGATAACTGCTGGATATCTGGCTGTTCTAACTCATTGTCTCAGTCACATTGAGGAGATCCTAATTTTCCAACCTAGACGATTCTGTGATTCTGTGATTCTGAATAACAGAAGTGACTTCTTTGTATTAATCATAAAATCCATCAGGACTGATGCAAGTGTTCCTTTAAAAGGAAGATAGTCCTCAGGTCACAGTCAGAAGATAAGAGTCAGATTTAGAAAAACAAATCTTTTATGACAGTGATAAGAAGACAAGCATAGAAAGCTGAGATTACAGTTCTTTGAAAGGCAGATATTGGACCAAAGCAAAGACTGTACTACATATTACGATGGCATGATGTTACACTTTGCCTGGGAGAACTTACAGCAATAATTAGCATTCTTTGTTCAGAAGGCTAATGTTTTTTTGCTGTGCTAAAAGCTTCTTGCCAACTATCCATAGATTGCCAACTTTGGGATTATTGCAGGAACACTGTGTTGCGATTTCTGCAATTACTCTTAAAATCTTACTTTCTGCCATGTTTTCTTTTTTCTCTCTCTACCCAAAGAGAGAGTATGTGTAAGGCAACCAGTTGCTGCAGTCACACAGTTCCAGAGCTGAAGAAGCATTTACACCTAGTGATCCTCTCAGTGGATTTACACCAGTATCAGAGCTGTGCTATGCTCACTCTCTGCCCACTCAAGCTGCCCACGACTTCAGCTGCTGTAGGTTTAAGGAAACCATGGGTCAGGCAAAAAAGAGAAACAATAATGAGTAAATATCAGATTCACTTTCAGTAACGACCAAATACCAGATCCACTTTGTCTGTGGGCTTCTCTTTTAATTATTTAATTTACGATGCCCCTTGACAGGACTGTAGGCTTTTGTGCTATTTTCTTGAAAACCCCTGTGGCCACACTTTTCTCTGCTTTGGTATGGTCCTGACACTAGCAGAACTGGAAACTATGTTCTTGCTACATTTGCTTCTAGAATGTTTGTATTCTTTACAAGCTGATTGGAATATGCAAAATTTGCAGAGACTTTTGCCGTTTTAACTGTGCTTATGTAGAGGGCTGCCATCGTCATCAAGATTATTTTTTTGTACAACAGTCATGGTTACTGTCAGGAAAAACAAGAGTTATTTTGACACTCGGGCTTTCCATGCTAGACTGAAATGATTTGGTTTAGTAATTTATTTCTGCACAGTATATGCTCTGAAATACCTAACTCTCTTACATTTGCTTCCCAGAATTGGATCTGTAGATAGATTCTTTTTCCCTGGAGTTTTTAAGTCACAATTTGTCTGTGTGATGACAGAACAGTATGGCACACAGTCCTTTGTCTAGCTCTCGGTCTGTCATTCTTTTTCTTTAAGCAAGCACACTCCCTACATGTTATTTTTTCTTAGAAAAGAAGCCACCTTATCTTCATTATACAATGGAAACTACTTACAGTACTTCCAGGGTAAGAACTTAGAGCTCAGAGATCTTAAAACATGTTTGGTAACTTTTCAGTTAAGTAAGATACATTTATCTTGGATGTCTGAGCTATTTCCTTTGGGAAAATGGCATTAGCGGTTGAAAATAAGTAAACATTTTTGACTAATGAATTGAACATGATGTAATTGTTCACACAATTCTGTCTTAATCAGCACACATTCTGTCTTAATCAGCTAATGATATTGGCATAATAAATGCCTCAGTTTTCTCAGCCAGTCCAAAACAGACTTGACATTGTAGATTTTATCCTCATCCTCATTGTAAATTACATATGTAATACTGGGAGTATTAGGTAAGTAAACTAACAGAGCAACATAGTTCTGCTTCAGACTTTCAGGCAGAGTCAAGAAACTTAAACTATTTTTCAGATGTAAGAATGGAGGAAGGCTGAGCCTGATTACCTTAAAAAGCCTTCTTCAATCTTATGACCTGTTGCTTTCTTAGCTATGGTGCAAGCCTGTGGTATACTCTAAATAAACAGTTCTTCATCTGTATCATGGAGGTATGTCTTGTCTTTTCAGGTGATTATTATTAAAGCATACCTCAGGGTTTGGTATGTGAGGAGAATAACAGCATGGGCAAGGAAATTCAGAACATAGCCTGAGACTTGTTACAGACAATTATTGGTTTTTTAAATATGGGGAGACTCCTTGAAGCAGCCTCAGATGAGGCAAAAACGACTAGTAGATCATTTTCAGGAAAGAATTCATTTCCATGAGGAAGTGCACCTTTGTCCTCAGATGGGATCCTGAAAGAGTGCTTCAGGGGGGAAGAAAAAACCCCCAAAAAGCTCATGCAGTGGCTAGGGCACTGTGCTAAGAGATAGGAGAGAATTTATGAGGAAAGTTTGTGCAAATTACCAGGTTCTCATAGAGGCAAAACAAGGTTAGAGTTCAGGGAAACCATGTATGTAGGCAACTAGAAGTAGGAGGTTATTCAATGATTTGGGGACTACAGTTCAGCTGATAAAAGGATATAATTCTGTCAGGCAGTAACAAAGGCTACATGATAGATTGGACAGGGTCTGTGTAGTGTCCAGTAGTGACAAAATCTTGAGTGGCTTCAGTCACATCTACTGCCTGTGTGTACAGCAAGGAAGAAATTGAATAAGCCTCTACTCAGAGTTCAACGAGTTTTAATAGGTTTGAATGATGCTGTGATACATGCTTCTATACAGTGCTCTGGAAATAAGAGGCTGAAACTGTTGAGAGCGCAACACGCTTCAGAGAACATTTTAAAATGCAAGATGTGTTAGGCGGCAAGAATGGTGTCTTCCTTCCCTAAGAGGTTGGGGGAAATGAACTGTGTGTTAATACAAGTTTTCCACAGATAATTCCTCTGCTATATTTCTGTGGCAGAAAAATGTCAGATAGTCTAGGGAGAAGCAGTTTGCCTTAGTTTGCTTCTCATTTATTCTGCTTATAGCAGGAAAAGGTAGGTGGGTCCATTTACTCTGTGTATACTATAAATGTGACATGTGCATACATGTATTCTATTTTAATAGTAAATCTTGCCTCTGGCCCAGTGGCTCAATGACGTATACCTTAGTAGTTTCATCTTCATATATCAGAGAATTTTAAAACTTGTCTACACAATTTTCTGTACGTACATCTTGAAAGTGTTGATGTGCTCTGTGCTCATGTACATTTTCTTTCCTCAGATATTCTGTCTTCTGTATCTGGTATAATATTGGACATTTTGATGGGCACATGCTTTGTTGGGTAAAAAACTGGCTGGATGGCCGGGCCCAAAGAGTTGTGGGGAACGGAGTTAAATCCAGTTGGCGGCCGGTCACGAGTGGTGTCCCCCAGGGCTCGGTTTTGGGGCCACTCCTGTTTAACACCTGTATTGATGATCTAGATGAGGGGATCGAGTGCATCCTCAGTAAGTTTGCAGATGACACCAAGTTGGGTGGGAGTGTTGATCTGCTCAAGGGTAGGGAGGCTCTGCAGAGAGACCTGGACAGGCTGGAGCAATGGGCTAAGGCCAACTGTAGGAGTTTCAATAAGGCCAAATGCCGGGTGCTGCACTTGGGCCACAACAACCCCCAGCAGCGCTACAGGCTTGGGGAGGAGTGGCTGGAGAGCTGCCAGTCAGAGAGGGACCTGGGGGTGTTGATTGACAGCTGGATGAACATGAGCCAGCAGTGTGCCCAGGTGGCCAAGAAGGCCAATGGTATCCTGGCTTGTATCAGAAATAGCGTGGCCAGCAGGGACAGGGAAGTGATCTTACCCCTGTACTCGGCACTGGTGAGGCCGCACCTCGATGACTGTGTTCAGTTTTGGGCCCCTCACTACAAAAAGGACATTGAATTACTCGAGCGTGTCCAAAGAAGGGCAACGAAGGTGATGCAGGGTCTGGAGCACATGTCGTACGAGGAGCGGCTGAGGGAACTGGGGTTGTTTAGTCTGGAGAAGAGGAGGCTGAGGGGAGACCTCATCGCCCTCTACAACTACCTGAAAGGAGGTTGCAGAGAGCTGGGGATGAGTCTCTTTAATGAAGTAACAAGCGATAGGACAAGAGGTAATGGCCTCAAGTTGCGCCAGGGAAGGTTTAGACTAGATATTAGGAAGCATTTCTTTACAGAACGGTTTGTTAGGCGTTGGAATGGGCTGCCCAGGGAGGTGGTGGAGTCCCCATCCCTGGAGGTGTTTAAGAGTAGGGTCGACATAGCGCTGAGGGATATGGTGTAGTTGGGAACTCTCAGTATTATGTTAATGGTTGGGCTGGATGATCTTCAAGGTCTTTTCCAACCTAGATGATTCTGTGATTCTGATTGTGTGTGTGTGTGTGTGTGTGTGTGTGTCTGTCTGTGTCTGTGTTGTCTGTGTGTGTCTGTGTGTCTGTCTGTGTCTCAGATGATGTGTACCAGAAGCTGGAGCAAGGCTGTGACCTTGGGAGCTCCTAAGCCCAGTGACAGCAACTGGGATCCAGGGGCAGCTGTTGATCAAAGTGTGTGAGCTCAGCTGTTGGAGGGATCCATGTTCTCACAGTCTTGCTCAGCCAGAGAGGGGAGCAGGATGAGGCTGTTTGTGCTGTACTTAGGTGAGTGCTCTATGTGTCTGTGCCCACCTGTGTATACATGTGTACATTTGAGTGCTCTGCATGCATGTACCTGCTGGGAATAGTTGCTCATCCTTACTGCGAGCTGGATGTGGGGGGCAGGCAGCTGCAGCAGCTTCGGCAGTCTCAGACTGTCAAGTCTGACATGGTTTTCCCCTGACAAAGCCTACTCTGTTTTGTTAATTGCCATGACTAGCACATATGAGGCTTCTGTGTACTGCACAAATCTATACTGTACTCTCTCAGAGAGGGGAAAAATGCCTGCAGGTGTAACATGAGATGGAAATGTAGGTTTTGTTGGTGCACAGGGACGCTTCACTTCGAACTGACTCTGGAAATACATTACCAAGAAACCCTGAGACAACCTCCAAACAACTCATTCAGTCTCTCCCCAAGGTGGCCCAGCTGCTTGACACTGTCAGTGGTCAATGAATTCAAACTCATAAGAACAGCCAGAAATACCATCTAATACTAGTCTTCTGATTTTCTAGGTAACCACATCCAATAGCTCCCTTTAAAATTGATCAAACTTCCAAATCACATTTAATTAAAAGTTTTGCTTATGAATAAGCCTATAGCTCATGCTTCAGATCTATCACGTAGGCTGCAAGTGGCATGACCATTGCTAATACCAAGCAGTTAAACAGTTGAACAAAGAAAGCAATTGCAAAGTGCAACATGAAACTAAATTCTAAATGCATCATCAGAAAAGCTGTTCCAAACAAAACTGCGTTTTTGTAGGTGTTCATAGAGCTTCTTAGTATTTGTTTCTTTTGTTTCTGTAGGGTTTCTATTAGGTTGCCAGCAGATACAAATTTATACAGTGGTGAGTTATTGTGAGAAGAGAAAAAATGCAAGTAAACCATACAGGATTGATTTGGGGGGGTTGTTTTTTAATGGGTCTGGAATACTTAACATGTCTACTGGACAAATAATTTTAAAGCTAATGCCTTGAAAGAAACCATATGCACTAGTCTTAGGGGAGATGGAGGTAGATGGAGTGAGCTTATGACATGTAAACATTAAGCTATTTGAACAGAAGTAACTACATGACACATTACTTTTATAAGCAGTTTACCTCAACTAC
This sequence comes from Strix aluco, assembly GCF_031877795.1. Lineage (NCBI taxonomy): Eukaryota > Metazoa > Chordata > Aves > Strigiformes > Strigidae > Strix > Strix aluco. The sequence goes on along the minus strand of NC_133971.1, from coordinate 52,560,733 downwards.
ACAGAAAAAGTCTAGAAGCATTATGACATTTCTATTACTCTCTGAAATAAAAGTTTGTTCTCAAAGGATTTTCCTGTCGATTTTCTCAAGTCCTAACATGCATTTCTACAAAAGTAGTTTTTTGAACAGTGGAAAATCCTGATGGGTCACTTTCAGTCTCTTTGAATACAGTTTAATCTTTCACTGGGTTTTTACAGCTGCATATAGAAGAGTAGACTGTAACTGGTGCAAGCCTTGTTAATACCTGATTGATAAAAGATGTGTGAAATACTGACTTGCTTTGAGAGTGTGTTGATGTGGACCTACATATTGCTCAAAAATAATGTAGTAATGTAAGTAAATCAGTCTAAGTATTCTGACCATAGCAATCTGTAGATTGCCTTGCTGAAAAATAACCTGCTTAAACTGTGTAACTGGCATCTTCACCCATGTACTCAGTTAGTTACCATGTTCAGATGATGTCCTGGTTATCATCATGGGGCACAGCTAGCCTCTGTGCAGTATACAAAAGTGAAGTGCATTTATAAATATTTCCACTATAGTCTGTCCTAGAAACTCTCCTCTGTGACTGATATGTTTAATTCTGCTGTATTGCAGTTGCATATACATGTCAAGCTTGTCACAGCTTTCAAATTATTTTCTAAGTTATGGAATGAAAGCTCTTGGATTTATTAATTCCTGTGTTCATAGGAAGTTTTGTGAAGTGTGGTATTTTTCTTTGAGTCTTAGCTGTTGAGTTTTTAGTCAGCTCTGGATTTTTGTGTCATTTAAACACAACTCAACACATTTCCAACTAGAGAAATTTTGAAACACTTGATTCCCGCAGAAAGTGTCTGGCAACATGACAGAGAAACGGAAAGGGATTTAGAATTTAAAGGCACACAGCTATTTGACTTTGCTATCCCATATTATATAGCCAGTTAATACTGAAAGTCACACTTCACACAGGTGAGTAGATGAAATTTTATTCATTCATATTAAGGAGAAATATGGGGGTTTATTGTAAGTAGACCTTTAATCCCTTTTTTTTCTGTACCGCCATTACCTATTTCTTCAATTATTTCTTTTATCCTTGCTTTGTTTCTGCTGTTTGTGCTGGGTTTTTTCTTTGATTCTGGATTGGTTGTGGGTTGGTTTGTTTGTTTTTTTCCCTGCTGCTGCTTAATGGAAGAGAAATTACATTACTAAGTGACTGATTTCCTATGATACTTCCAAATTTCTAGGGTTTGGTGGGTTTTCTTCAGGAAGCAGGAGTTACTGAAGGACAAGATCCAGAAAATTGGAGGGAGCAATTTCAGCTCAAGGTTGGAAATGAAAAAAAATGCAATATCTGTTCAGATCTTTTGCTTGGATCTAGTCATAAGCATAGGAACATAAGTTTATGAACAATATTTAAATCCTTTTTGAGATGGTCTAAGAGACCAAAGCAAGAGACAGCAAATATAGAATGTTACCTCACCTTCTGCTCAAATTCCTATTATCTTTAGGAAAGAGAAAAAAGAAATATGAAATTCATACCTCAAGGAAAATATGCCATTTATGACATAATATACCTTAAATTTCTGAAACAGTATACTCTACTTTTATAAAACATTTATGATAATATTAAAACATCCATAATTATTTTCAAAATTTCATAATACACTGCAAAGAATATAAGGATGTCTCTTGCAGTGGCCAAAGGCAGCTGCCTGTAGAAACATATAAGAACATAATAATGAACGAATTTTCTCACATACACTGTCACACCCTTTGATTATTTGAAGATAGATATGGCTTTGATTAAGTTAATGACTGGTTATGGATTTTTCTTCTATGAATTTGCCTACTCACTTTTCAAACTTGTGTAAAATATTACTATCCAAAACTTATCCATATATTGTGTGGAAAACCATCTCCTTTTACTTGTTTTGCATCTGCCTTCTGTTTGTTGGTTTTATATGGTGCCCTCCCTAGCTTTTGCACTGGAACACACAATGAGCAGTCAATCCCCATTCACTCTCTTCATGCACTCAGGTTTTATTGACCTCTGTCATATACCTTATTCAGTTACCTCTTTTTTCCAGACTGAAGAGTCCTCACTTAGGAATCTTCACTGAAGAGTCTTCATGCAATAATTTCTTATTCATAAGTAATTCTACATTTTTAGACCATGTTTTTTGCCTTTCTCTTAACTTTTTGCAGTTCTCCTGTGTCTTTTCAGTCTGACCTACATAAAATATGCCAGTACTTCTGCACGGACTAATGTTTGTATCTTTTGAAAAACGTATCCAGGGTTTGTTTAAAGATTACGTCTTCTAGATAGATACATCACACACCTCACCACTTGTTCAAAGTGTCTTAACATTTGTGCCTTAGGTGAAACCAGGCCAACATGAACATCAGTTTGCAAATATTAGATCATAGTAGACCTTTGATTGCTGATTTAGAGAGAGTAGGATTTGCTTGTTGATCAATTCTATTCAGTCAGGAGCTGCTCAGAGACCCTCTCCAGGAACAGAGATGCTTGTTCTGGGTCATTGGTTACTCATACACCGTGCTAAAGTTCCTTTTGAAATTATACCCCAAAATGTTTTAGACAGTTCTTTATTCTATAACTTGAAGAGAAAAGATGACAGATGGTGTTTTCTTTGCCTAACATGAAGGAGTTGTTTGTGCTGGCATAGAGTAAATGGTATTCCATTACTTCTCAATGATTTTGTGTGGTTTTGAATAAGAACAGAAAGAAAAAGGGCCTTGGTGAATTTCACTGCTTCATTAAAATCTTCTTGCTCAGTCATACTGCAGCCATTTCACTAAATCCCTAGGGAATTTTTGGTCTAGCTTTTCTTCCCCTCTCCTCAAGACATTAAAGACAGGATACACAGTAACAACATGCTTGATGTCAAATATGAGGTCATGGTTTAACCCTGACTATTCATGTAGATTTTACTCTGAAGTTGAAATAATTCTATTGTGACAGGAGCTCATGCTGTGATCATTAACAGTTGTCTAATCCATCATCTTGGACACTAATGTCACCAGTCTGAGTAATACTAAACTAGTACATCCTTAATAACTATAGACTAAGTCTTCTTCACTGAAGATGTTAATGATTCTTTCAGCTTCTTTATAGCATGCCATCTTGTCTGTTCCAAGTGCCAGTACAGCTTGAAGATTTTACTCGTGAGAGCATAAAAGTTTGAAAGGCAGACTTGCCATGACTTCCTTCCATTCCTTCATTTTGTCAGCCCTCATTTACAGATGAAGGAATTGCAGCAATTAATGCTTATAGCTCCCTGCATTTTAGTCATTCACACAAATTTACCCTGCAGTGCCTCAGTGGAGGAAGCTGTAGTACCACCACTGCTGAAACAAGCTAAGAGTCTTTGGAAGAGGAAGGTGCGGTGGAACAGATTTACAGTTGGGATTCTGTATCTAGAAATAATAATAAAAGACAGTGGAAAACTTGTGGAAGTGTCTTGGTTTCGGCCAGGGTGGAGTTAATTTTCACTGGAGTATTTCATGCCATGTGATGTCATGCCCAGGTGGGCGGGCTCTCTCGCTCGCTCCCACTCTCTCTCGGCTTTTTGCTGGGGGTTTTGCACCTGCGCGCCGTCTGCTCATCGGGCGTTATTGTTGCTGGGGGCGGGCGGTTGCCGCACTTGGTAAGCCACTGCTGCGTTTTACCCGTTTTCTTTTTGGACTTGCTATTGTTACTGTTGTTCTCTTGTTATATTTACTAAATTCTTTCTTTTTTATTCAACCCACGAATTCTCTTCTTTTGTCCCTCCCCTGTTTTACCAGAGGGGGGAGGGGGAGGTGAACGGCCGGCCACATGGCATCTGGCTGCTGGCTGAGTTCAAACCTCCACAGTTTTTGGTGCCCAACGTGGGGCACCAAGGCTTTTCATTTTGTTTGAGGTAACAACAAAACGTGTAAAATGCAGCAGTGGCTTACTGAGCGCCATGACCGCTCCCCCCCAGCAACAATACCACCCAATGAGCAGACTGCGCATGTGCAAAACCCCCAGTGAAAAGCCGAGAGAGAGCAAGAGAGTGAGTGAGAGAGCGCGCCCACCTGGGCATGACATCACATGGTATGAAATGCTCCAATGAAAATTAACTCCATCCTGGTCGAAACCAGGACAGTCTCCACCCCTTATTCCATACCATTGACGTTATGCTCAGGTTTCCAAATACATCTTAAGGAATCACCACCCCCTTTTTTTCCCAGGTCTCACAGATATCATTCCCTCAGTCTATGGGCCATCCTTCCACAGTGTCTGCTGAGTTCATTTAGTCCATAACTTTGGGTTCCATCTGTTATGACAGTCTATAAGGCTGAGGAATGAGGCGGAGTTGGCTCAGTGGGTGGAGCAGGAGGCTTTGGATGTGGCATGGGGATGTTGCAAGGCACTAAATGCAATAACAGGGTTATTTGACAGTCTGGTTCATTGGCTATTCTCACCTAAAATCAAATCTCCCTGAGGCACACACTGGACCTCTACATCTTTCGCCAATACCACACCAATCAAGATGCTGTAATCCCTATCCGTAAACTGATTCGTCAGCTAGAGAGCCAAGGAGTCATCAGCAAGACGCGCTCCCCTTTTAACAGCCCCATAAGGCCAGTGTGAAAGTCTAATGGAGAGTGGAGATTGACAGTGGACTATTGTGGCCTGAATGAAGTCACGCCACTGCTGAGTGCTGCCGTGCCAGACATGTTGGAACCACAATATGAACTAGAGTCGAAGATGGCCAAGTGGTACGCTACAATTGATATTGCCAACGCATTTTTCTCCATCCTTCTCTCTGGCAGCAGAATGCAGGCCACAGTTTGCTTTTACCTGGAGGGGTGTCCAATACATCTGGAATCGACTGCCCCAGGGGTGGAAACACAGCCCCACCATTTGCCATTGACTGGTCCAGACTGGACTGGAAAAAGGTGAAGCCCTGGGACACTTACAGTGCATTGATGACATCATTATATGGGGTAATACAGTGGAAGAAGTTTTTAAGAAAGGGGAGAAAATAATCCAAATCCTTCTGAAATCCAGTTTTGCCATTAAGCATAGTAAAGTCAAGGGATCTGCACAATAGATCCAGTTTTTAGGAGTAAAATGGCAAAATGGACAACAGCAGATTCCAATGGAGGTGATTAATAAAATACCAGCCATGTCCCCACCAACTAACAAAAAGGAAACGCAAGCTTTCTTGGGTGTTGTGGGTTTCTGGAGACTGCACATTCCAAATTACAGTCAGATTGTCAGCCCTCTCTATCAAGTGACTCGGAAAAAGAATGATTTTGTATGGGGTCCGGAGCAGTGACAGGCTTTTGAACAAATTAAGCAGGAAATAGTTCATGCCGTAGCCCTTGGGCCAGTTTGGACAGGGCAAGATGTTAAAAATGTGCTCTACACTGCAGCCGGGAAGAATGGCCCTACCTGGAGTCTCTGGCAGAGGGCACCAGGGGAGACTCGGGGTTGACCCCTGGGGTTTTGGAGTTGGGGATACAGAGGATCAGAAGACCGCTATACTCCAACTGAAAAGGAGATACTGGCAGCATATGAAGGGGTCTGAGCTGCTTCAGAGGTGATCAGGACTGAAGCACAGCTCCTCCTGGCGCTCCCCGACTGCCAGTGCTGGGCTGGGTGTTCAAAGGGAGTGTCCCCTCTACACACCATGCAACTGATGCCACGTGGAGTAAATGGGTCGCATTAATCACACAACGGGCTCGAATAGGGAGCCCCAGCTGTCCGGGAATATTGGAAGTGATCACAAATTGGCCAGACGGCAAAGATTTTGGAATGGCACCAGAGGAAGAGGTAGCACGTGCTGAAGGGGCCCCACCATATACTGAGCTACCAGATAATGAGAAGCGATATGCCCTGTTTACCGACAGGTCCTGTCACATTGTGGGAAAACATCGAAGGTGGAAGGCAGCTGTGTGGAGCCCCACACGATGGGTTACTGAAGCTGTTGAAGGAGAAGGTGAATCGAATCAGTTCACAGATGTGGAAGTCATCCAGCTGGCCTTGGATATTGCTGAGTGAGAAAAGTGGCCAGTGCTCTACCTCTTTACTGACTCATGGATGGTGGCAAATGCGCTATGGGGGTGGTTACAGCAGTGGAAACGGAGCAACTGGCAGCGCAGAGGCAAACCCGTCTGGGCTGCTGAATTATGGCAAGATATTGCTGCTCGAGTAGAGAATCTGGTTGTGAAAGTACGTCATGTAGACACTCATGTACCCAAGAGCCAGGCCACTGAAGAGCATCAGAACAACCAACAGGCGGATCAGGCTGCCAAGATTAAGGTGTCTCAAGTAGATCTGGACTGGCAACATAAGAGTGAACAGTTTATGGCTCACTGGGCCCATGACTCCTCAGGCCATCAGGGAAGAGATGCAACATATAGATGGGATTGTGACCGAGGGGTGAACTTAACCATGGATGTTATTGCACAGGTAATCCATGAACGTGAGACATGCTACGATCAAGCAAGCCAAACAGTTAAAGCCCATTTGGTATGAAGGACGATGGTCAAAATATAAATATAGGGAGGCCTGGCAGATTGATTATATCATGCTCCCACAAACTCAGCATGGCAAACACTATGTGCTTACAATGGTGGAAGCAGCCACTCGTTGGTTGGAAACTCATGCCGTGTCCCATGCCACTGCCCGGAACACCATTTTAGGTCTCGAGGAGAAAGTCTTATGGCAGCATGGCATGCCAGAAAGAATTGAGTCAGATAATGAGACACATTTCCGAAACAACCTCATAGACGCCTGGGCCAAAGAACATGGCATTGAGTGGATATAGCACATTCCCTAACATGCACCAGCCTCTGGGAAAATTGAGCAACACAATGGGTTGCTAAAAACTACACTGAGAGCAGTGGCTGGTGGAACTTTCAAACACTGGGACGTGCATTTAGCAAAAGCCACCTGGTTAGTCAGTACCAGAGGATCTGCCAAGCAAGCTGGCCCTGCTCAGTCAAACCTCCTATATACCATGGATGGGGATAAAGCCCCTGTAGTGAGCATTAGGAATATGTTGGGGAAGACCATCTGGGTTACTCCTGCATTGGGTAAAGGTAAAGCCATGCGTGGGATTACTTTTACCCAAGGACCTGGGTGCACTTGGTGGGTAATGCAGAAAGATGTAGAGGTCCAGTGTGTGCCTCAGGGAGATTTGATTTTAGGTGAGAATAGCCAATGAACCAGACTGTCAAATAACCCTGTTATTGCATTTAGTGCCTTGCAACATCCCCATGCCACATCCAAAGCCTCCTGCTCCACCCACTGAGCCAACTCCGCCTCATTCCTCAGCCTTATAGACTGTCATAACAGATGGAACCCAAAGTTATGGACTAAATGAACTCAGCAGACACTGTGGAAGGATGGCCCATAGACTGAGGGAATGATACCTGTGAGACCTGGGAAAAAAAGGGGGTGGTGATTCCTTAAGATGTATTTGGAAACCTGAGCATAACGTCAATGGTATGGAATAAGGGGTGGAGACTGTCCTGGTTTCGACCAGGATGGAGTTAATTTTCATTGGAGCATTTCATACCATGTGATGTCATGCCCAGGTGGGCGGGCTCTCTCGCTCACTCTCTTGCTCTCTCTTGGCTTTTCACTGGGGGTTTTGCACGCGTGCCGTCTGCTCATCGGGCAGTATTGTTGCTGGGGGGGGACAGTCGTCGCGCTCAGTAAGCCACTGCTGCATTTTACCCATTTTCTTTTTGGACTCACTATTGTTACTATTGTTATATTTAGTAAATTCTTTCTTTTTATTCAACCCACAGATTCTCTTGTTTCTGTCCCTCCCCTATTTCACCAGAGGGGGGAGGGGGATGTGAACAGCCAGCCACGTGGCGTCTGGCTGCTGGCTGAGTTCAAACCTCCACAGGAAGTCTGAAAGCTGGAGAGAAAAGAGGATATGAGATCTTCAAGAAGAGAGTGCTTAATTCAGAAAACAATCTGTTTCCAGTGTATTTTAATTCACTGCAGTTACTGCAGAGTGTGGACTTTCATTCTTATACTTGCCAATACATTAACATGCTCCTACAGAGTATTTTTAACACCAGCACTGCATTATTGACCTTATAAATTTTACTTACCAGTCACTCTAAAACTACGTTCTTCCCTGATCAGTGATTACTTATCCTTTTTGAACATTTAGCTATTACTTCATATACAGTTTGCCTGTAATTCATTAGTGGTGTTTTGATGTGATTCTGTTTATTCAGGACATCTATTCCTGTCCTCCACCTTACTTCTAGAAGACTTCCCACTTGTTAACAAAAAATTCCACTTTTGTCAGAGGTGCACATGCCTTGACATACCACCCTTCACTCAGGTGGAGAGTAAGGAGGTAAACAAGTTAGCCCATGCCAGCACTGGGGATTACAAATAATGGTTGTTGCACTTGCACAAAATCACAGTGTCTGTATACCCGGAGTCTCCATGGATACACTTTAACTACAGTAAAGAATTTCTTGTTACTTCCATGGATGCAAATTCACAGTGTTCACAAAGCATTTACACAAGATGTTAATGTCTTGGGTTAGTCTTTAATATGACCTGAAGATTCACTTATCTTGAAGGTGTACTTGCTTCAAGTTGCTGCAACAGCAGTCTGTACATGACAGCAGAAAAGTCCCAATGATCAAGGGGCTGGAGAACCTGCTCTGTGAGGAAGAACTGAAGGAGTTTGGTCTTTTCACAAAAGAAAAAAGAAGTCTTGGGGGGGACCTCAATCACATTTTTCCAATATTTAAAGGGTGGCTACAAAGAGGACAGAGGGTCTCTCTTCACAAGGACCCACATGGAGAGGACAATGGGCAATGGGTGCAAGTTGCACTGGGAGAGGTTTCAGCTTGATAGAAGAAAGAAATTTTTCACAATGGGAACAATTGTTCACTGGAACAACCTCCCTGGGGAAGCGTTCAAGTCCCTATTGCTGGACATTTTCAAGACATAACTGAACAGGGTGCTAGACAATCTCATCTAGGCTCCCTTTTCCATGAGAGTTTGGAGCAGATGATCTTTTGAGGTCCCCTCCAACCTGGGCTGTTCTATGATTCTAAGATTAATGAATGGGTGTTGTAAGAGCATCATCGTTATTGTGTCAGTAATACAGTCGCACGTATATGGAGTCAGCATACTCAGTCCTTACTTCTGAATGAATGTGATGAAGGGGTCACTGCCTCACAGTGGTTAAGAACTACCGAGTTCATAACAGAATTTTTCCTCTGTTTCTTCCAATGGTAATCAATTAATACCCCAAAGTACCCTTCTGAGAACCACAAATAAGAATTTGTGGTATTCTTTTGTCAAAGACTAACATTAAAACTAAACTTCTAGTGTTTCAAGAATATAGTTACAATATACAGGACAGTAGAAATTAGAGATAAACTAAGTAATCTACTTATGCGTCATGAAAAGGTAATGTTATTGTAATGTACATTCAGTCCAACTCATTACCTTTCATAAAGAGCAGGTCAATAGTTCAGTGCTGTTAGACTCCTGAACTTCCCCTTGCTCTTTAATTGTTTTGCTTTCTCTAGAAATATTTCATGTCACATATGTTTTCAGAAGTTCTCTGGTCTAGGAAGTGCTGGGAGAAACCTAAGACAACTTTGCAAGGTGTCAGAGGAGTTAGTTATAAGGTAGTTAAAGTTCATGTTATCAGCTCCTGAGCTGTCTCATCTTGAAATGTAAATTTTTTGGGGAAGCAATTAACCTGTTTGTATAAATATACATGTTTGTAAACATCTAGTACACCAGCAACAGATCTATAGAAGTTCTGGTAAGTTAGAGTCTGATTTACTGCAGTAGGCTGGATCACAAATTAAACAGTTGGCATATTCTGATCCATTCAGGGATGGTAAACACTTGTTCTTCAAACAGTTCTCTACCTCTCCCTCTTCTTTTCTCCACTTAACCTATTTTTTTGGCCAGAGCCTTTTCCAGATAATAAACAATTTACTTACCTATCCACTTATCTTTGTTTCACATGCTAAGATTAGGAAATCTTTTATGTAATCTGTTTTCTCAGAAATGTGGTAAGGGCCATTAGAAACCTTACTTTCCTATCTCTACCTTGTATTTATTTGTGTGTAAATTGTTTTGAGAGGTTTTTTCCATTTTATTGTGCCTCTGACAAACAGCAGTAGTTAAGTTGCTGTATACTTAATAGTGTTTCTCCCTAGCCTAAGTATTTGCTGTTGCATAGGTTGAACTCCTCAAATGTGAAGAGGCCCTCATTGTAGATTTAGAAAGAACTGAGTTCATCCTGATGCTACCTAATGGGTTTAAAAAACATTAACACTCATTGGGTAGCTTTCTCATCTCTTCAGTTTCGACTGTTGTTGATCTGAGTCCATTTATATACTGAGTTTACATAACTGGTTTAAGTGGAAATAACACATGACTGTTTTCGTTTCCCTGTATGAGATACTATCAGCGAAGTTTGGTCTTTCGGACCATTAAAACAATGTCCAAGTAAGGGTAAGCGACATATTTTAGTTCCTTTTTTAAAAGGCAGTTTTGTAGGAAAGAGAGTTTTGGTATTTTGTACAGGTTTGTTAAGGATTTTGTGTGTGTTTGTGTGTATGTGTCTTCATATCCTCAGAACGGGATACTGTTTTTACCTCTTTCAGATGGTTCAAATATGGCTTCCTTCTTACCAAATGCTTAAGTTTCACTCCCATCCTCACATTTAAAGGTAGCACAAACAAGACTTTGTTTGTTTGGATTTCTTTGTAAAGTAGTTTGACCTGAACATACACAGGCTTGAACTTCACATAGTGAGTTGTGCAGCCCTTAATAAGAATTTTTTTAACTTCCTTGGGTTCCCATAGCTGCTCCAAAGAGAGTTGCAAACCCCACAAATTCCTCATCTGAAAAAAAAAAACCAACTTGCTGCATCGAAAAAAATAAGTATGATAATCACTAGTTGTGTCATTTTCATTCTTGATGGGAAAATCTGCAGGGAAGTTTAGGGTGAAAGACAAGGATGTGGCACTTCAAATATACTCTTTACTTTTTGAATTCTTATTCTTCAAGAGCCAAATTAACTGCTGCTTTCAAATAGTGTTATCATTACAATATTTTGTCTAGTTTTTTTTCTAATTACTTAGGTGAGGTCATACTTTTCCACCATAATTGAAGGATTCATTTGCCATCAGCAGGAGGATATAACAAGTTACTGGAAAGCAGCAGATGGAGCTCATGTGTTGGGGCAATACTGTGCAAACCTGACGTTCAAAGGGTCTCACCTGTTGTCAACAGTATCTCTGCACAGCAGTCAGGTGTGACTGCAGCGTATATAGCTGTACCAAAGGTGGCAGCAATCTAAATTTGTTGATACCAATAAGAGAGAAGAATTAGCAGTCATACTTTGGGTGCATGAGGCTTGCATAAAGCATTGGTAGCTAGCCCATGATGAAGCCCTTGGTACTGACACTGCTGCTGATGTTGGTTTTAAGTAGATTAAAGCTGGCAAAACTTTACCTACTCTCTGTGCTCTCATGTTTCTGATTAGACTGTGGGCATATGCAGTGCATTTTGTGCGTGTACAAACATACACATGACCCCAGTGTTGCTTCCAAGAATGCCACTGCCTGGTTGACTTTCAGAGCTGCTAACATGGTAATGTGATAACTACAGAATTCAAAATGCTGGCAGGATTTCTGGGCATTTTGATTCCTGCTCTGTGTCTTTATATGGTTATTCATGTAATCTTACTATTTTCAGAATTTCTTGCAGATCATTATGCAAGATAATGGTGGATCTCTTAAATAAATTGCAAAATAATCATTAAATCATTTACTTATTAACTGGTGTGAGGGGGGAAAAACTGAAAGAAGGAAAGTTCTGGATTGCACTGAGGGATAAAGGGGACATCAAAAGACTAAAACCATTCATGGGTTACAGATGAAGTCTGCTCTATGTGACGGAATAAGAAAGCCAGGGACTAGATGGGAAGGAGATAGGGACTAAAGTTTCTGATAGGAGCAAAATGAGGTCACTATTGCAGCAATAGAAGTAAAGCCCTGGGGAAGGAAGGCAGGTGTGCCAGGACAACAAGGCTTCTCATGCCAGAGCACTGATCTCCAAGGGAATTGTGCCCTGGGCAACTTGGGGACAAGCAAGGCCAGGTGCACTGGAGCTCTGCAACACAGTGACAGTGAGTACCTTATCCACTTAATGTAGGACCTTCTTTCTACATTGATTTTTTTCAGGGAACTAGGACTCTTATGCAAACTGATTGCCACCCACTTCAGTGTGTCCCTTTCACTAAGGGTACAGAGGTCCAAACATAAGTCCCCCCATCTTCTTAGGGTCCAGGCTAACTGAGGTGGTGATTGTAGCACCTCCTTTTGCTTGTGTTCTGCATGAATGGGATGGGCATCTTATCAGCAGAAGATTGACCAAACTTCCAGGCCATGGGCATCTTTGGTGAGAGCATTTTCTGCTGTTCAACTCCTCTGAAGCCAAAAATGCAAAAGCCAGGAAAAAAAGCTGAATGAAAGTTTGATCTGTCCTTGTGCTTGGGACATTTCACTGAGTGTGAAGATGGGAAGGGACGAATCTTTTTTTTTCTCTCTGCTCCAAAGACTGCTCTCTTTTGCTAGGCAAAAGGAGGCCACTTTGCACAGAGATGAGTCTTGGAAGCCTAGTTCTGCCTGTACCAGCTGAGAAGGGATGGAGACTGCTCTTGAAATGGAAACAGCATAATTTGTTGGTTAGAGCATGCTATGCAGTAACTGAGGCCGTGGTTCCTTCAGTCCTCTTTAGAGAAGGGTTTAGTTTCTGTAATGGGCTCTATATGTTGCTGCTGTCCTCTGCTTTGGCTTCCTGCAGGCCTTAGAGTTATCAACACCTTCTCATCCAAACTGTGCTTGCAGGAGAACTACAGGTGGGATGTGGCCAGTCCTCCAAGCTAGGAAATATCACACATTGTCACTTAGCTCAGGTCAGGCTAGTAGGGTAGCAGATTAGCAATTTAGGTCAGCTATTTGTTTTGAAACATTTTATTGTGTCATGTAAAAAGAAGAGTAGCATATAAAGAAATCCTTGAGTGCCAGCTCAGGATGTTGTAACTGAATTATCTTTAGCCTTTACAACCTTGTTGTTACTGAGGACTTCTTTTTAATGCAGCAAGATGAACATAACAGGAATTTGAGGCACAACAAAGTGCAGACATTAGATTAACTACTATCAGTAGTGGTTCACACATCTTACCCTCAGGAATCACATTCAGAAATGTCATTGAAGCAGATGAAAACTTCAGTAACAACTACATGCTTTCTCTTCTGCCATTCTAGGTCTTCTAAATAAGACTATTATATAGGTAATGAATTAAAGAGCTTTTCTGGGATGTTGTACGTGAACAATACTTTGAACTGTCTCACTGTAACTTGCCTTCCTTTCTTGGCTTTTCCTACATTAAATATTTTTCTTAATTTCCCTCAGTAGAGACAGGAATGGGTGTGCTACAGATAACTGAGTGCTTCTGCCAGTGCTAGCAAGAATGGAAGTAAGCCATTAAAAGTCAAGGTTGTAGATAACACAATTACCATATAGATACCATAACCAACTTCACTGCTCCTGCATGCCTGCAGGTGGCTTAATGGTAATACGTTCAAATGGTTTCACCTATCTAACAGAGCAAGCCACCTCCTAGAGACAAAGCATAGCTTTGACTTTTTCTTTGAGTCACCTCCAAAGTCTTGCATTTAACTCAAGGCAATTCTAAATCAAGATTTATTTAACAGGAAAGTTAAGGTGGTGAACAAGAAGGCAATGTAAAATAACAATGCAAATGTTAGCTGAAAAGTCGTCAGGTTATAAGCCTTGAACAGATAATGGACATGTCAGTCTTCTCTCTAAGCTACTCACTGCAGAAAAGAATTATCCAGTGCCCTTTCTGAATCACAAAAACTACTTAATTAAAACAGCGGTCTCTGGGAACCTGTTCTAGTGTGTAACCACTCACACATGGTGAAAAAATTATTTCCTCTTATTAAGTCAAATAGTCTGCCCTTGCTTCATAATAATGTAACATGATATATTCTCCCTTTTTGTCATAAATACAGAAGTTATACAATACACTTGGTCTGTGCAACTCTGCAGCATTTTTCCCGTGTCTCCACCCTTAACTTTAATGTTCTAATTAGCAGAAAACTTGGGTAGGTATGGAAAAACACAAACCTTGCAATGCTAAGTGATGGCTTTGACTTTGATCAGATTAGGAGCTTCAAGAACACATGTAGGACCTTCACAAATCCAATTACACAGTTTAACATGCCAATAGAAAAAGTTTGTTCCCAACACAAGCCTTACAGTCATTAATTCTGACAGGAACCATGAATCTCTTCTGTATTAATTCTAACTGGTTAGTGTAACAGCAAATAACATCTCATTTATGAAAAATGTGTCAGATTTTTTAAAATTATTTTTTTATCCAACTAACACCTTTCTCTGTGCTTCTTTGATAGAGTGAGATAGAAGGTACTCAGACAGCTTATGATTTGGTTCAGAATGTAATTTCTTCTCTTGATTCTACATTGCTTACTTCTGTATCTTCAGTGGAAGTTCCTTTGTTTCTTGTCTTATGAAAGTTAGATGGGTGACATTTGGCTAACCTCCTGACACTGGCTATTGTAGGGATGTTTCTATTTGCTCTGCCATTTTTGAGCTAGGACATGTCTAGAGGCCAGATCAGAGAGCATTGCAAAAAGCCCTTAGCTGCTACCAAGAAACTATGTTCCAGAAAGGACATAAACCTGTCAGTCTTGCTCTGATCCTGAGCTAAGTAGCCTTGCTCCAAAGGCTAATGAGATTAGGTATGGCAGCCTACTGACATGGGCTCTGAGATTCAACTTCATATTTTATTTGCAGTTCTGGGGCAATTTACATGGATGTATGAGCTATTGAGCTTCACCATTACAAGTGCTTTACCCGACACAATGGAGAATTACACTCTTTCACGTGTAGGAGTAATTAAAAGACTATCCCTTGTAATTCCACTTCTGAGTCCTTGCTGCTGAAGTTCATTTGTCTCTTTTCCTTGGTGTTTGGCATAGCTAATATTTTCTGCTTGGCTCAGAAGATGATGGCTACACAGCTGTCTTCCTGAGTGCCAGTCCAGGGAGGACATCTTATTCAAATGCACAGTAAAGGTCTCAAAGCTGCATGCACATGAGGCCAGCCCTATCCATACTGTGTACATGGAGCATCCTCAGACAGCACAGCTGTCCCACCAGGCTCTCCCAGCACTTGCCCTGCTCCTGACTTCTCTGACACCACCAGGCAGCCTTTAGAAGGGAACCCTCACACATCCTTGCCTCTGATCCTCATGGCCCTCTAGGAAAGCAGGAGAGGCTCACAGGTGATATAGCACATCATCCTTCCCACATTTTATAGGCTTCATAAGCAAAGGAGATCAGCACCTGCCCCTACAGGACCAGCCTTCACAGAGAAGGAGGCCGGGGAAAGCACACATAGTACTTCGTGAGCCTCATCAGATAAAAGGGGATAGATGTCAGCTGTATGATGGATACGGTCCTGCTTATGGTGTTTGGCCAACGCTTTTCTGAGGCACTTAATAGCAAGCATGCAGTAGATCCAGCCTTCTGTCCTGCCCTGTGTTGTGTAGCCTAGTCAGCACACAGAGACTTCACATGGTAGAGTGCTTCTGGGGTGGTGAGGAGGAGGGAGGCATTATTCAGCTGTCTTTGGAAAGTGACTATTGCAAAGAGAGTATTGCAAAGTCTGGGTGAAGCTGTGGCTGTCTCCAGCATATGTACTGGCTGGAGGGATCTCTAGGTGACAGTCTTTGTGACACTGCAACAGGACAGTGAAGATGCAACCATTGTTTCTCTAGTACAATTGTCAGGAGCTGATAACTGCAAATTCCCTGTTGCAAAACTTCCGATTTGGGGATAAGTTGAAATATGAAGGTATTCAGCCTTGTCCCTTTCTTGTCCTCTTGCTTCCACTGCAGCGCTATGCAATAGGAGCTATAGATGTCTACTCTCATTGCAAAAAAAAGCTTTTTGTCTAGAATAATGCGGTGCTTGCACCAAATAAGATGCTCAGTACCTCCTCAGTACCCAGCAGTGCCACAGTGCCTTGACTATGCTGCACAGACTGCTGCACTCGGAGCTGGCTCACTTTCTCAGGTCAAGCTGTCTTCATGCTGCTCTTTCAGCTGCTTTTTTCCTGTACCTGTCCAATACAAAATGTGTAAATAGTCCTGAGAGAATCCAGAATTTCCTCAACCCTGCTGAAGTGTTTCCACTACTTCTTCCACCGAAGAAAAAGTGTTTCCCTCTCTTTTTCTTCTTGCTCTTTCCATGGAAATATTAGCCTATGGTGGAGGAAGAAAGAAAAGTTTAACAAGATAGCCTTACCTAATGTGTCTCTTAGCATAAATGTGAGAGGTTTCTTGTCTGAGAATTGGGACCTCAGGGCCTACAAGTTGTGTCTCATGATCTGAGGCAATGTCATACCCCTTAATTGACCCCCCACCCAAGTACTTTCCATACCTAACTACAGATTAGAGGATGCCACAGCAAAGTGCAAGATAATGAGTTTAAGCATCAAGGAACGGAAACATGGATTTTCAGGTGTCTTCAGGAGTGACAGGTTTTTACTGAGGTTTAAGCACCTACAGTACCAGTTTAAGCAGTCTGAACTCCAGTGTTTCTGGTTGGGCAGCTCTTGATATGTCCCTGCCAGAAAAATTAGCTTTGTGGATTGCCCTTCATGCTTTCACCACTGACTTGAAGGGAGCATGACTGCAGCCCCTTAAATTGCCTTGTCTGGACAAAGACTTACAATGCCTATTTTGGAGGTGCTAAATACCTAGAGGTCTCATTGTTCTCAGGGAGAGGCATATATGTAACTACAAATATTAAACAAACAAACAAAACAAAACCAAATTGTAAAATAATAATTTATTGAAAACACAAAATGATGGCAAATATATTGCTCAGTCTTAAGCAATACCTCAAGTTTAAAACTGGAAATATTTCTTAGTGCAAATATCAGATAAGAAATAAATCAGCCTATGTTTGACCCAGGCTTATCAGCAGTAGTTACTGGATAATCAATTCAAACATTACCTTGTTAATAAACAGAAATATTCTCGACACCCTCTAGGGCATTCTAAGTCAGATATTACTCAGAAAACATTTACCATTTTGCAATATCATATTGATATGAGAAACAGATTTTCTTTTGCATAACTCCAAACTGGTGCTACGCTCTTCCTGATAACTTAAGAAAAACGATAATAAATTCTTTTTTCTTCATAACTTAACTGATACAGAACTGACCTTGAAAGATTTTGTTGTTTATTTTAGTTGATTTTCTTTATTTTTTTACCAGCAGAGTATTTTTCCTAAAAATATCTTCAGGCAGATTTTGAGATTTTTGAATACTGTCTTTCAGAAGCCCTACTCTCCTGCAGAGTTCTTTTCAGCCTTCTTCACCATGTGTATCACAAGTAAGAACATGACCCTCAGCTATGAAACCAACCTGACACATATTTTAAATTGTTAAGTTGCAGCAGTTTCTTGCAGTAATAATGTGTGTTTGCTGTTATAAACTTTATACAATAGCTACAATACCAATAGAAATTGTCTGTTTAAATAAATATTTTAAAAAAACAGAACGGGTGACTAACCCTACATGTAGATTTCACCACTTTCTCACCTACAATGCTATATAAACATATGATTTTCTGCAATTGTATAAAAATATATTTTAATAATATTAGATAACGCTATCAGACTTGTTACAATTTCAAGTTAATTAACAGATTAGCTTAACATATGGCCAGTAAATGTCATAATTGCTCTAGCTCAACATTTCTGATTTTTGTCTGGTTTAAACCAGAACATGAAGGACAGTATGAAAGGTTTATGCAGCAGCCCTTTGAACCACTAATACATTAAATACAAGAGGAGACAGCAGGATGGGGAAGACTCTTAGTCTATTCTTATTTTGTGTGTTGTTTACCAGGCTGCCTGTACTGACTGGAAAATTCATTGTACATTAACTTTAGGTTCTGCTTTTCCTCCTGAAGAGTGACTGTGGGCTGAGTGGCAGAGCGAGATGTTACTTTTACAATCTCTATCCTATACACATTAAATACAGTGACTGTTTCTGAAGATGGTGTTTCTGATGTTTCTTTCCTTACTGTTTGTTTATTATCATTTTGGGGAGGTTGTTTTGTTTTGTTTTGCTAATGTTGTGCTGTTGGAACAGAAGCAGATAAAACAAGTTGCAGCAATAAGCACTCTTCAGAAAATCACTTTATCTTTGAAATTGTTTTTCTATGGTTACTTTGTAGTTTTAGTGTCTTCCCTCATTTGCTACTTTATCATTACAGTTTGTGTGCTAGGAGCTATATAGTACTCAGCTCTGCATCTGTGAATAGAAATTACATAATTAAAAGCCAGGCAGCAACATATCCCATTTACGCATTCACGGCTGCGTTAGCTTCCTTATTTCTCAGATGAAGTCTGTGAGCACTTGCTGTTCAGAAACTCGGTGTGTCCACATGTGGCAGGTTTGCTGTGACACATTGCCTGTGTGTCACTTTGATCAGTGTCCATTCAGTACAAGCACAGTACTTTCTGATGTGCTGTTTTGATCTGCTTGTTCCTGCAAGATATTTGCCCATGTTTGCTGGGCATCTGCAACTTACGCTTCAACCAGACAATCTGATCTCCCATCCAGAAGACCAAAATCCACTATTGCTCTTAGATGTAGCTTCCAAGCATGAAAAATCAGACATGCAAGGGCACTGAAAATATGGCAGACCTAGATGCACTTTTCTGTTTATTAGTTACTTAGGTGGGTAACAAAACTTCAAGTAGCAGCATTACTTTTCTCCCTTTTAGAATATTTTCTCTTTGACCAAAGGTCTGCTTATGGGGAAAACTACTTCAAGCAACATTTTCCATAGACAGGACCTTTCCCTTGCAAACACAGCACAGCTGTACTACCTGACTTTCTGCAAGTGAACAGTCTGCAGTGGAACCGATTATTTTAAATGGAGGATGTAAGTGTTGCGCTGGACTGTGGCCAGGACACTTGGAGCATTTCAGAACTCAGCCCTTGTTCTCTTTGGTTTGATATTTTGTCAAATTCAAAATGTGCCAGTTGTGCATCAAGTTTGTAGTACAATTTAATTGCTCCATAGGAAGAAACCAATAATTTTCTGATATATTCAAGGGAGTTTTTCAAGGGCTGATTAAGAACTTGTTGTGGAAACATGCCTAATTTTCAAATGAGCATTTCAAACAAATAAGTTGCATGTGCTTTAGACCACTTGTCTTAAACATATGCAATTAGTTTGTTTTTAGAGGTGGGGGGAAAAAATTTCTCTCTTCCTGATAGCAAAACTTGCTCTCCTAATTTTAGATGAAGTATATATGATTACATAACTCTGTGGTATTTTCACATTGGAAAAATATTATCAATCAGAATACCCTGAAGCATTGGTGTTCTCTGTTTGCAGAGTGCTTGGAATGCAGCTGTCTCTAATTCAGATTGCATGATTCTGTAGGTAGGAAGATCTGAAAACAAGGAAAACTTGGAATTAATTACTTGCTTTGGAGAATCAAGAGAGCAAGTGGGGTTGATAGCCTTCAAAATACATATTTTTGCAGTCATCTACTTTTCTTTTCCCAGTATAACTCAGGAATATTTGAAAAAGAAATGTAGGGGAAAAAACCCCACTCTTCCTCACTATGGTAAGACAAACTTGTTAGATGTCTGACAAAAGCTGGAGCAATTCTTCCAGCCCCATTATTCAAAACTTCTGATTTCTGTTTAGCTTTCATTTCAGGTTATGTTAATGGATGCTGGTAGAGGAATTGTCACAGTTTGAAACAGAATTGCAAGTCAGACCAAAATGTCTGTGCTTAAGTAAGATGTTCATATGAGACTGATGTGTGTTTATGCAGATGCGTTGTTCTTATGACGTGAAATGTGACTAATGCTTATCTCTGATTTACTGTATGGAAACTTGCGGGTAGATACTATACTCTTGAGACTGGAAAATGAGTTTGGACATTTGGCATCTCTTTCTCACATACTTGCCAAGCTAGACAACTTTCTACATAACTGTTGCCTTTTTGGAAAATACTTAAACTATTTCTTGGAAAGTGGTTGAAGGTTGGGCAGAGTTTGTTCTGGGTTTTACAGTATTTATTATTGCATAAGAAGGTTGTGTCTTACTTCCATGGACGTCTGGCTAAAGACTTGATGGGATGGAGGCATGCTTCCTGACACAAAAGAAACCCTACTGGAGACAGTGAAAGGCAGTACTACATACAGGTCGCTGTACCTGCTACACATTCATATTTACATTTGGGAAATAAGTACTCTAGATGACTCAAGATTGGGTCTGTGATGACGTAGCTTTGAAATAATCCTACTCTGTAGCAGGGTCCCCAAGAGTACAACCAAAAGGTGACAGAAGATGATGGTAGAGGCCCTGAGGATACAGGCATGAGCAGGTAACAGGAGGCCAAGGATGGAAGCACAGATCACAAATAGTCAATTACTGGTCACTAAAGGAGTGCACATTTTGCCTGTGTAAAGTATCTTTACTATGTCACTGGTAAAGTAAATTTGGACTCTACAGAGACTGTGCATGTGTGTATGTGTATGTGTGTTTTCCACCCCAACATGCCCACACAACAAAGTGATTGATACTGCAGCACCGAGTCAGAATAAACTGATGCAACCACTCACTTGAATGAATATGAGAATTTCAAACCTCCTCTCCGCTCCATCCCCCAGTTTCTTTCATCTACTCTTAAAAATCTCAGGACATCAAAACATGACTACATGTATGCATTTATGCACATGGATAGTCCCAGCAAAGTTAAGGGAACAGAGTCCTGCTTCCTCTCCCACTAGTGCATTTGTTGGAAGACAATTATTCTTGCCTTATTTGACCTTTGGATTTGTTCCTAGCTTGCTGCTTCCTGCCCCATGTATTTGTACATTGCTCAGAAGAGTGCAGTTACAGCCCAGTAGATTATAATTAATTGAATTGCTAGAGAAGTATCTGATCCAGAGAGTAATGGTCCTGCTGTAGGGAAGAAGAACCAAGTAAAATAAGGAAGAAAAGTACTAGGGTATGTATTAGTATTTGTTTTATTTTCTCTTTTGAGGTTAGGGTTTGTCTAATGCTCTATTTTTTTTCAGCATCGAATTAGATTTGTGGGTGGAGGAGAAGCAGTCCATACAATGATGTGTGGATTCTGTGGTATTCTTTGGTTTTGGCAGAATATCTCAATATTAATTGAAATTTTAGCTTAAGAAGTGCTGTGATTTGGAATGAAAACTGAGAGATAATAATTACAAAAGTACCAACTTGTAATTTTGAGAATTCTGGCAAAAACTAACTTTTTTATATGGTTCATTTTATGACTTTTAAAAGTAGTCTGTGCTTGCACAATAACTGCTCTCCTGCATCATCACAGTGCAGCAGAATTACACAGCTGCAGTTCTTAGGTAGTCCCAATAATTTCACATTACATTTACCCATGGTAGAGCTCAAAAGTAGCCTTTACCTTTCTGTGAACTCAGTCTGGAAAGGCAGTGAATAAACTGCCTATAGTTCATGGACAAAAGCCCAGGGTCCTACGTTAACTCCAAATTATGTCATTAGCAGACTATAAACCTGTATCTCCAATCTATCAGAAAAGTATCACACAGCTGCTACTCAGCTGGAGGTGGTCTCCCCCGTCCTCTTGAAACTGTCATTGCTAAGAGTAAGGCAGAGAAGATGTGAATGAGCATGAATACAAAGGCAATGTGTAGCACAGATAATTAAAAACAAAAACATTACTTTGGTGCAGACCAACTTCTGGGAAAATTATTGTTTTGTGAAGTATGCAGGCCAGACCTGGTGAATGACAAAGTCAGATAAATTGTCACACGTGCCATATGTTATGTCCTTGGTTCAAAAGCTCCCCAGAGGCAAGTTTTGAGAAAAAAATCATTGCAGGACTGGATTAATTTCCCTCTTTCCCATTCCTCATGAGTTCTCAACAGACCCAAAATGATTTGCAGAAGAGGGTCAAATTTGACAGTGGCTTTAGATTAAAAGCAAAACCAAAACCAAAAACCCAACAAACAACACTACTGAGAAACAGAAATGTTGGGGCTTTTCATTCACATACACGTCAGAGTTAAGGGCTTCTTTACCAGAAGTCTCACTGTTTTTTTAAACAGCATTGACATTTTAGTTAGAAATTATGCATTTGCTTATGAATTCACAAATGTTAATGGAAAAGGTTCTAAAAAGGATCAACTGGTTGAAAATGGAGAGAGGAGAGTGAGTGAAACAATGCTAAAGAGAAAAAAGCCCTCTGAGGTGAGCTGAAGGCACCAGTTTTAAGTCTTTTGTTTCATTCAGAATGTCCCAGTTTTGCTCTCGGTATGTTTATGCCAGACCGATATTGAAAATATGCTCTACCAAAACCTGAAGGGCTGCTGATGGTCTCTGCGTAATGGTGACCTTTGGGATCCAGGTTTTTCTTTGCATGAGATAAACATAAAACATGCAGTGCTCCTGTGAAGCTAGATCAGCATTATTATCCCTTTTAGAAATTATGCTTAGTCCCTGCTTTCACAGTGCTGGCTCAGTGATGCTCGTATTTATTAGCTACTTTTAGCACTATAAGTTTTCCATATGAACAATATCTTTAAGGAATATTTTCATTTAATACCCCAGAGTAGAATTTACTTCTCTTTCATCTCTTGATTTTGCTTACCAGCTGCCACAGATGTAGCCTTAAAACCAGTATGATTTCATAAAGGATTTCTAGAGAAACAATGACTTGTTCTACTCCCACAAATGTAACCAGGGAGCAAGAACCAATCTCCAGCTAATAACATTCGTTATAACTGAACTTTGCCTTTGACATCTAGCCACACAATTGCCTATTTAATCTGAAATACTTAGAAACACCAAGCTAATTATATTCCTATAAGGGCAGCATGTCAAAGTTAAAGAAAAGCCTGATAGAAATTCAACATGTGTCTGCTTCCTCACACCTTGCTCATTTTCTCCCTCCCTTTCTCTGTGGCAGACTTTTAAAATCTTTACACTATTCTCTGTAACCACACCAGCATTAAACAAGGGTTGCGGGGATGGGGGTGGGGGAGGGGTATGCATAATCTCTTGTCAGTAGAAATGGAAATAAAACTTCTTTTGTCCTTTGCTGTAATTTGGATATAATTGCTGGGAAAACATGGAGTTCAGGGATTCTAAACAGCTGTTGGCTACATCATTGTATAAAGTGATCAAAGCTGCAGGTGAAGGAAACCGGTCAGACATTCATTCAGGTCTTGTCAGTTCAGATTTAACTCAGAGAACTGTACTAAAACCCAATATAGTGATTACTGTATATTGCAAAGGAAATACTGGTTAGAAAGTTTCTGCTATAACCTTATTTTGTATTCCAGACTGTTGAGATAAAATACCTTAAAGCTATTGGGGTATTCATAAAGATGAACCATATGAGAATTTGGACAATTCACTTCATAATTATAAATTGCTTTTTAGCAATTCATTCACATTGCAGGAGAAGCCAGTAAGTTCACTTTGTTGTTAATGCATAGGTACTAAATCAGATCTGAGGCCTAATTAGTTGAGTGCACTGTCTCTTAGAGTGACTAGATGCGGATACATCTGATAGCTGTGCAAAAAGCAGGCTGGTAGGAAGAAAATCTTTCCTCCACATTAGGTCTTCCATTTTATCTCAAATAGCAAAAGTAACTGAACTCATAAAATGAGAGTTTAAATTTAAAGAGTCACTGTTTGATGGTGGTCCTCTTATCTGCATGAAAGTCAACTCTGTAAACCTTCCTAAATTCTTGGCTTCACCTCTGAAGAATGCTTACAAAGCTTTCTTTAATGAAGTTTAGTAATAGCTGGGTTGGCTCTAAAATGAGAAAAACCATGCAAAGTATTCTAAGTTCTTTAAAATTCATAAAACAAGGAAAAGCTAAGTAATTGACATAAACTGCTCTCATGTAATATAGAAAACACAAATAATTTTTCATGTCAAATTTTCCTTGTGGAAAGTCTGTAAAAGAATAACTTGTTTCTTTTTTTTGCTTTACTAAAATAAAGAAAATTTTTTATTTCATTCACGCTTGCCTAACAAATTTCACAGTACAATTTCATATCTATACTTCTTTTGGTACTGACTAACCCCTTAAACGTACTAGAGGACCAATCTTCAGGATTAAGCAAGAGTGATTCCCAAAACCAGACTTACACTTCTATATTCAATGAAATGCATAATGAATTATTGTCTTTTAAATGTATACGAATTACTATAATTGTCCTGATATCATAACTGATATGCCAGAGTTAGTGGGTAGAATGCAGATATTACAAACATACTTCTGAGGGGTGATCTGAATGCTATCATGAAAATAAAATTTACTTTTAGACAGACAATTATCCTGGTGGTTATGTGTGCCTTGACAATGCATGAGGTAGCTTAAATGCTACCTGCTGAGCCCAGAGAAACTGTCCTTAGCCTGTTAAGTGTCATGTTGAGGGAGTTAAGAGCAGGCATGCAGGTACAGATCTGTTTCAATGTCTCTTCTTCAGAGGGACCGCAGCTATAGCCAGCATGTCAAGTCATTTATGTGCATATAGTAGCCTGTACTACCTGGTAGAATTTGGAAAGGTGAAGGTTACTTGTAATAGTCGAGTAGATAAGAGCCCCAGCTCCAACTAAAGCAATAGCTTTTATACATAAATTGCATGCAGGTTGCTTTTCAATTTCTGTAACTTGAGCTGGTACAGGATTTTGGCAGCTGGTAAGGCCACCTAAGTTGTCTCTGGGACCAATGTTTGGGGCCACTGGGTAGCCTCACAGCAGACAGCTCTACTCAGCAGTCAGTTCTCTGTGGTCATAAGCACCTAACCCATACCCGTGTCCCTGTTGTGAGCTCTTGCATGATCTCATGCAGCAGAAGTAATTGGAAAAAAATTAAAATGTGGCTTTCGCTAGGCACCTCTGTAAGCCCCTGGGAGTAGGGGTGGCTGGCAAGGTGGAGCAGAGGGCAACTGGAGCAGGTAACCCTTGGGGGCAGCTGGGACCATGCTCAGCCCAGCACCATGAGCTGCAGTTTGGTCCATGCTCATCTCTTGCATGTGCTGGAAAAACCAGCAGGTCCTGGCTGAAGGGTGAAGGCAGGGAACTGCCTGTGCTTCTTGGCAGTGCATCAGTCAGGTAATTTGAGGGGGAAAACTGGCTTATTATCTGAGTAGGTGTCTTAAAAGAAACCAAACTCCTTATTTTTAATAAATTGTTTTCTTAAGGCACTTAGCTAAAGTGAAAAATTCAAATAAACTTGAAACAAGATAAATACTGTAGGCTGTGGAAATAATAGAAACTGGATGTAGCAAGTTTGATCATGCCAGTTGTGTTTCACTCACTGTTTGCCTTCCCCCTCACATTTGCTACAGTTGGTGCATCTTACCTTCGGGTAAATTGTAGAGTCAGAGAGCCAGAGGCTACAGGCTGCATCTGCTTCTTCTCATGCTCTTATTAGGTTACATGCAGCCACAGAACTAGTAGTTTTAGCACAGCCCCATCAGAGTGTGACAAGCAAACAGTCATGGTTCAGAGTTTTATATACTAGTCTTATACCCATGGAAACCAGTGCGCTTAAAAATACATTAAATTTTTTAAATAGGATACAGAAAGAGAAAGAAAAGGCTAAAAATCTTTGACATATAAAGCAGTGAAGCTTTTGGTTTATTAATATGGTATTGCACTCCTGGTACTTCTTTTCCATTTAGGTAGAGAGAGATTGCTATAAGGAAAAAACACCTTTCAAATCTTATTCTTTCAGATATTATTAAAAATATCTGAAATTTCCCATTTGAAGTGAAAGCTCAGTTGAGATATATTAGGCAGATGCTATTAGAGATTTCTTGTTTATGCCTGGGCAGCGACAGGGAAGTACACGTACATAAGAGGGGACAATACCCACAGCTTCTTTACCCATTGCCAACACATTAGTGAGGTTGATGCTAGAGGAACCCAACTCAGCACATGATCTCACTAGTCCCACTAAGTCCAGCCGGGCTCTGTGCAGCAGCCCATGTCACCGCTTGTAGCTGCTGCTGTGGTCACCAGCCAGTCTGCAAAAGACCTGTTTTTAGCTGTCAAAGAGTGAGAGGTGAGGGGGAGTGGGGCTCAGAGGGGGCACCTTTTGGACGAGCAGGATGCTGCTGCCAGGGTCCAGACGAGCGTCACCATCACCTCTAGAGCAGACTTGCAAATCTCCCTCTTGGACACACCTGTGTTGTGGCCAGCATGTGCCCTCCCTGCCAAGCATCTTGAGCAGGCATTTGCCAGCTTGCATCAGGCATGGAGCTGCTGTACCAGGGCAGGCATTTGCTACTGTCCTGCTGAGCGCAAGCTGTGGTGTTTCTCCCACCCAGAGCAAGCATGGAAGATGTGGCTTGCTGACTGGGGCTAGCCAATTCCTAATAGCCTGACCCCATCAGGGCTGGGCTGCCCAAGCAAAGCATGAAAAAGTGTGTGTGGAAGAAAAATGTGCAGACCATGTTCCCGTTTCTGGATGGTGTTCTTAGCTAAGCTGACCAACATCCTCCTTTTCTGGCCACTGAGTCCAGGAAGGTGCAGTGGTGTTGGGGTAAACATGAAGATCCCAGGACACAGAGCAGCTGGAAACAGGATATATTAAAATCAAAAGTTTTAGATCATTAATCCTTCAGCCATTCTATGTTTCTCACTAAGTAATTTTTAAATTACTGCAAAGTGAAAGGGAGACCTGGGCAACCTCATCCCTCCCTTAATTTATTTACCAGTGAGGTCTAAAATCTTTCACCTATCTTTCATCTGTTGTTTCCTCTTTTTTTGTTTGCTATACATGAAATTAAAATGATTGTTGGTGATTACTAGTCTGGAAAGGTCTCCCAAGAGGTTCAGCCTTCTGCAGCAGTATGAACTAACTGCATGGCTGTGATACTGCTGGGAGAGATTGTGCAAATTTTTTTGAGTGTATCTGAGATTTTCCAACATATCTTGAAGCAGTGGCCAAGCTGTTAGAAAACACTTCCTAACATTAAACCTAAAGCCCCCACCAGGGTTTAGGCTCTTAGTTTCCTGCCCTAACTCTTGTGGACCAGGAAACAAGATTTTTCCCCTGCTCCTTTGCAGCTGCCTTTTGTACACGTCAGGAGTGTTGTCATGTTCCCCTGACATTAAATTAAACAGTCCTATTCTTGCAGTCTTTCCTTGCTGAGCACATTTTCTAGACCTCTGGCTATTCTCACTGCTCTCTTCTGGACTCCCTCCAGCTTCTCCCCATCTTGCAGGAAGTGCCTTGCCCAAAACTGGATACAGTGGTTTGGCTGAGGTTTTGCAAATGCTGACTGGAGTGGAACGAGTACTGTATGAGCCCTCTAGGTTATGCCTCTGTTTATATATTCTAGTACAGTGTTTGCTTTTCTAGCAACAGCAGCAGATTAACTCCTGCTAGCTCCATATCCACTATGACCCCCAGATCCTCTTCTGCAGAAGTACTACCCAAAAATGTGGGTATCTGTCTAAGCACTGAGTGACTTTGTCTACATGCAGTACCTTCTTACTGAACAACACCTGCTTAAAAAAAAAAAAAAGTCAATTTGTCAAGATCATTTTAACTGTTCATGATGTTCACCAGTGCCACTGCCTGTACCTTTAGCTCAGTGCCTAAAATTCAGTAGGGTTGCTTCCTAGTTCAATATCCTAGTTGCTGAAAATGTTGATTTGCACAAAGACAAGGACTTAATCTATGCTCGTGTTTTTGTAGTAAATGGCTGAGCACTTTTCTGGTATGATTCCCCAAATTTGCTCCCACCCAACAGTATTTCATACTGACCTGGTTTGCCTAGTTTACTTATAAAAATATCACATCATCCAATGTCAAAAACATTATGAAAGGCAAGATTTATGGCTTCTATTGTTTATTCACAAGCCTTTTACCTTATTGTAGAGGAAACGAGATCGGTTGGATGTGATTTTGTTCTTGATGAATCCTTCCTGACTGTTAAAAAATGGTTTGTATAGTATCAGTAGATCCTTTTTCAAACTTTCAAATTTGCAGTATTTTTTCTTAAAACTTTTGCTGATCAGTTAATTTAATTGGTTAAGGCAAAATTCTCTTAGCTTGCACAGCTTAAAATACAGGCCTCTGTACAATACCCTGCAGTGTAGAGCAGGATTTGGAAACTTGTGTTGTAAGGCATTGCTGACTCTAGAGGAAGATCAGCCTAACCAAATGATATTAAGGAATAGGTTACCAGGCATAGGATGAAACAACAGCTAGATCCTGTATCTCAGGACCAGCAATAAGAATAGACTCTTATGCTCTTAGCAAGCAACTCACTCAGAGAGAATAACAAAGACATAGAAAGAGTGTAATTACTCCAAGTTTTGACTGCCAATAGTGACTATTGTTATTAAAAGCTATGATAGGATTTTTGCAATGATGTCTTGGAAAGCCGTGAGTAACTTAAACTCTTTAGGCAGTCAGAGAATAGCTTACGTGAAGAGTAGACTCAAAAAGCAACAAAACCCAAAATGGATACAGCATATAGATGTTCTTCATAAATAAGTCAGAGCTGAACATACAAAGAGGAGTAAGAACTACTGATGAGCCTAGAAAATGTTACCACTAGAATAAAGGAATATAGTTCAGGGAAAACCTGTGGGCTGAGGCAAGTAGTGTTAGCTATAGCAGGTATTTCATAATTGTAGACATCAGAAGTCAGCAATCAGTCTTTTGAACACTTGTAGTAACAGTATATAGAAAGGAATAGAGGCAACCATTGCATGCATCTTTCATACTTCCATGAATCAGATCACTATGCATTCAGTGTTTCAGAGTCACTAAGGTGTCCCTGCAGCACTGCTGTGAAGGATGAAGGTAGTATTTTATAGAGGAGTTGTACCAAAAATGGGCCATGAAGTGGAGGTGGGTGCGGTGGGGGTTACACATTCGGAGTGCCAAAAAGTACACTCCAACATGGAACCTGTAGGTGGTTTCTTTTTTCTTCTTCTTTTTTGTTATTTTTTTCCTTTAGATCTGCCACAGAGTGACTTGCCTTAGTTTGCATGAGAAATCAGTGAACCTGACCAGTTTCATGTATTTTTTTAGTGTCACACTCTGGCCTTTGGGCTACTTTTTATGCACAGTTTTAACTTGTCCTCAGAGAACCCTGCAGCCTCCCACATTACAAAACCTAATGATCAGTATTATCTCCACTGACATCCGTAAAAAGGAGGCACAGAAAAGCTAAAGCTACATTTTCAAAAACAACTTTTCCCACTGGTATATCAAGAATTATGGCTTTGAAGGTCTTAAGCATACCTACCTCTTACAACATTCGTAACTGTTGTTTAGATGGGCTTCCTGCTGTCCCAGGGCTCGGTGCAGCAATCACGGCAGCCACCATGTGTCCTCCTGGCTCTTCTGCGGCAGGCGGCATGGGTGTGCTGGTGCTGGGGAATAGGATCTTCTGGTGCAGCCATTCAATTTCTCCCTTGGGGATTTTAACTCTGGTTTTACAACTGCTTGCTTTTATTGGAGTCAACAATTTTTGTGAACACATAGCTCATTCACTATTTGGTTTTCTACTTCTTGTGAGTGCTGGGGAATACAGCAATAAATCAAGAAAATAACACATCACTGGACATACATGACTGTTCAGATTGGCAATGTGAGATGCATACTCCTACAAATTCCATGGTCGAAGACAGTGACATGTGTAATTTTGTTTCACAGGGAAAAATAAGAAAATATTTTTAGCAACTAATAGAAGATAAGGGAGTTCCGAGTACATTGGATAAAGTAGTCTCTCTGACCTAATACTTCCTTTTTGTTTGCTTCCTTTTCTGTAGCATCCACACATCATTCCACAAATAGTAATGAAACCAGAAAATCAGTTTGTGGTACAGGACTGGCGTGGAAATGGTGTACTCTGGAGTAGTACAAGGTGAGGCCTGCCAATTTGAAGGTGAATAATGCAGTCCCAATTAGCCACAAATACACACCTCCAAAATACTGTAAGAAGCTGATCGCTACTCAGAGCCATTTCAGAAGTCACCCCTCTCTCAGGTGCAAATAAAAAACACCTGTTGCGGCCTTCAGTTACTTTGACACACTGGCATACTGAGGGTACAACATGCTAGTTTGTGCCCTCTAAAATCCCAAATTATCAAAGAAGTTCTGTTCTGTAGCACAGGAATTGCTTGCAGTGCATAGGAAATTGGGAGGTGTCTAGTGCCATTCACTTTTCTGCCAGCTCTCAGACGGACAGCAGTCGTTCCTGTCCCGTGCCTCTGCCTCCTGCCTGTATTGTAAAAGCAAATTCCTGGCTCAGAAATAGGCAACATGAGGCCCTTAATCCGCTTTCCTCTTCCACACTGAACTTGCATAATCCACGAGAGAGCCAGGCCAAATCTGGTTATTTATAATCCAGCAAAACTCTGGCCTGCTGTCCTCATGGGTCCAGAGGGGTTTTCCCAAAGTGCAGAAGACTGTGATGTTCACCATCCTACTTCTGGTAGTTTGCTTTAAGAATATTAGTGCTAAAAATTGTCTACAGAAAATGTAGCAACATGGTCTATTTTAAATACATGTTTTGCCTCAGATATACCTACTACCCTGAGATATAGATAGTTTTGTTTACTGTAGTGTCAAAAATGCTCTTATTGTATGAGTTAGAATATTGAAATTATATGTTCTGAAATGAATATCTCTGCCTATCCCCAATAGTTTGTTATTGCTTTGAGGCCTCTGGGAGATGTTTCTCTTGGTTTTGAGTGATATTCCTAATCTAATGCATTTCTTAGCGTTTTCTGAGGTTGACTATAAGGTCAACCAGAAAACAGTATGTTATCCTCCAAAGGGAAAAAAAGAAAGGACACAGGTAAATATACTACCAGTCATCAAAAATCCAGTTACTTAACAGCACTATATCACCTCAAGAGAGAGTTTGTGCTTAAGAGGATGGTTTGGTTATGAGGTGTGTGGGAATGGGTTCAGTGCTTCATGTGCAATTCTGAGAGATACAGGGAAGCCCAGCTTTCTGAAGCAGGTTTACATGTATCACTGTGAAATAAAAAAAAAGACTGCATGATTTTCAGAAGTTGGAACACACCTTACTTGCCTCTGGACATAACGTTACTGCACTATTTGCAAATAATGTCTGTTTTCATTATGATACATAACTTCAATTGCTGAGATTAGTGTTTAGAAATGTAATAGGTGGGAGTGTAAAATAAAAGGGTATTGACATTGCAGCAGAGCGAGGCAGAAATTACACGAGAAGAGATTTTTGTCCCCCTTGTGACTTTCTTGTGGCCCAACAGGATAAAGACCCATTCTGGATGCTAGTCCCAGGTTATCTTCACCTCTCAAGCACATTAGAGCAGTGCAAATCGCATTAAAACAGCTGGGGAAAAATGAATTTTCAGGGAACCTGTGTTATGACTTCTTTCCCAGTCAGTCCAAAATTATTCCCTGTCCAAAAATTACCTGATAGCTGATTAAGTGTGGTTTAAACTCACGGGTCCCGAAGCGTCCCGGCAGAAGATGACCTGTGGTTCATGTTGTTCCTCCACACCAGAGCAGTGCAGTCTCTGATGAGGGAATATCACAGTACAATCACCTTAATAATAAAGGAAACCCATTAACAATTAGAGTGGTGACCTCATTTAAAATGCATGAAGAGCGTTAACATCTGGTCAGTAGCAGCCAAGCACCCCAAAAAGGAGAGATAACTTGAGGTTTGCCTTTCAGAAGCCTGAGACAGGGAGAAGGGCAGGGGTAGTGTGCGTGGGCAGAGCACACGTGAGGGAAGCTCACCTGCACCGCGTGCAGTCATGCCCTTCTGCTCAAAGCCTGCATATCTGTAAAGCACAGTCAGTGACACCGTCCGGACTGTGAGAGTGGAACTACGCAATTTCAATCACTCAGCTGAAATGTCTGCTTCACAAGTGAATCAGAAGATTTGGGTCAACACTGTGAGCCTGCTTTTGATCTCGTTTATCCAGCCTAGTAACTCCAGTGGAATAGCTCAGGATTTACAGTTGTGTGAGATCAGATGGATGACTTAACTGTTTCAACATCCTCAGTGTTTTGGCATATAATTTAGGCACACAGTGTTCTTGGATTCTCCTTCTACCTAATTTCTTGGAAATTGGGATAGATACCATTAATCATAGAAAAGGATTTGGTTAAGGTCCCTCTTTACTATCACAGGGAGTCATTCCCTGACTTCCAGATCTTTGCCCATCTTGCTTTCAGGGACTGGGGTAACTCCACTCCTCTCATTTCCCTTCAGAAAGCTTCTCCCCACCCTTAGAACATTGTGTGCTATATTGTCATGGGTTATCAAATACACCTCAGGAATCTGGGTGGGTTATTTGACTCACACAGTTGCTGGACATAGGCTTCTGTGGCTAAAACTTGCTTCTTTCTGACCCTTTGGGCAGAGGGAACTGGAGAAGTGGAGAGATGTAACAGTAGGCTTTGGCAAGATGAGAGGTGGGTTGCACAGCTGTGCACCCCCCTGCTGGTGCCCAGCTCCTCCCTTCTGACTTTAGATGTTCAGATCCTTCAGTAAAAGGACAAATAGCTTCAGATCCTTCAGTAAAAGGACAAATAACAAACGAAATTTGGAGAAGAGTGGCCTATTTTTTCCCCTGGTGTGATCTGGCAATACTGTGAGCTTTAAGAGTTATAGCAAATTGCAAGTCTGCTAACTCAGGACTCCCCACTGAAAAGAACTTTCTCAAATTGCTCAAATTGCTGTATTTTAGAGTGAAAAGCATGAAATACATCTTTTCTCACTTTGTTGATCAAAGTGCGTTTTTAAACAGTGGCAATTTTGCACTTTACATAACCGTTTCCTGCCATGGTTAGCTTTCCAGAATCTGACAGAAATGTTTCCTGCTGCTATGGTTAACTTAGTGATAACTTGCTGCTGTTTATTTACAAATGCAATGTTTAGACATCCTTTTTATACCATCCCCCCCTTTCTTTATTTGGAGAGTGGTTTTGCCCCATACAGCCCTGTCTTCACACAACCTTCCTGTGGACAGCACTGCCAACTCGGGTGGGCTACTGAGGAAACACCAAGAATTTTCTGGGCTTGAAAAGAAAGCAAATGGACTGCAAATTTGTTAGAGGCTACAGGTGGTTTTGAATGGCTGACTGAAGTCTTTGTGGGAAACATTATGGCTCCTGAGCCTCCCAGGGGACTTCATCAGACAGGGCTCTAGTGGCTAGTGACTCATGGGCAGAAACTCACCTCCGAGCAAACAGTAGTGAGGAAAAAGTGACCAAGCCAAAATGACTCACAGGGAAATTAAACCTCCAGAGACAAGGCTGCTTTGACAGTCTGCTAATGCACTTAACTCTAGCAGCTGTCAGTACAGTCAGCGATGCAACTGATTGCATAACCGTGGGAAAGTAAATCAAGATATAGCTGTAAACCTGTGGTAGCCTAGTCCTAAACTAAGCAGCCTCTAGGGCTTGCTGTCCAGTGGCTTTGTTGCAGGAAGTTGGATAGTCAATGGTAAGTCTTGAGTGGATGGCTACAGAGAATTTTATTATGAGCTTAAAACACACTGAAATTTCCAGCTAAGAAGTGCAGCTTTTGGGAAGACAAGGTGTTGAAAGGAGAAATCATGGCACAAAGAGCTTTCTGCGTTCTTATATTTGTTAATGGGAATCTTGAGATGAACTGAAGACTCAAGACTGCAAAAACCACCTGAGAATACATGAAAAAATGCACGCGAAACCTGCTCAGCACTTGCATCTTGAGTATGTGTCTTGAAAGAAGGAAGTCCCTATTGCTGTGACTTCTTTAAAGTTTCAGGATCTGTTCTAAGTTGCATAAGGCAAATTTCCCAATAATACAATTATCTGTCTGGACAGATTCATGGGTTTAACTTTGGACACGTGCAATATGAATTTGAAACAGTGCTGTGCAAACAGGATACTCTTTCTTTGTATAAAACATCAGCTGTTGGGTCACATCTCTTCCTCTGGAATCAACAGCTGGAAAATATTAGATGAGTCACAAGGAGTTGAGAGCTTTTAAAAGCAGCACGCACCAAGTGACATACAGGGTGAAGTCTTTAAACCCACAACTTAAAACACCAAACTGGAATCTTCAGAGCAGTAATAGAGTTAAGATGCTCTGAAATGTTCCAAATTGATAAATGGGATCAAGCTAACATGCTCAGGCAATATCAGAAAGAGTAAGGTAGAAATGAATGTACAAAGAGCATGAGCATCCTTCTGATTTTTTTTTTTTTTTTTTAAGCAGCACTGATTTTGCAGTTACACTGCTTCCTGAGATAATTTGCACCAGCCTACACAGCACTTTGAGCTCTGTCCATATCCTGACAGACAGATGGTAGCTCAGAGCTCTGGATGCACTTAGAAAATGGTTCAGATGAATAGGTGTAGGCAGCTGGGATTCTCAGTATGCTAGTAGGTTACTTGAGGATTTTAGGCTATGTTTACATAGCAGTTAAACTATAAATGCAGGATGTATTTTCTTCTTTGTTCTGCACCATAGGTAGGCAGTACTTGAGTATCCAAATATTGAACTCTTTTTTCAAGAGGATGCAAACTACAGTGTGTCTGCTCTGTTTTACCATGTTCCCCCACTTAGCCTGGGACTAGAGACATGGGGTCTAACTGTGGAAGCCATTGTGTGAATGCTGCCAGGGTAGAGGCGATGCCAAGGTCTTGAAGCCCGAGTTGGGCTAAGCAGGCACAGCTGAGGCATCAAGGCGTGCCCCTGCTTCCACATAGCTGGACAAGGGTCTCATCTCCTGCTACATCTTTTGCCAGTGGGGCTGCCACTCTGCCTCCTCTCCTGCAGCCCCCACTCACAAAATATGTGGGGAGAAAAACCGTCAATGTTTGTCCTCTAAAGTCAAGTCTGCTTCCTGTGTGTTTTCAACAAGGTTATTTCAGAGCTGCATCTGAAAATATCTGTGGTAAATTGAAGTGTAATACTCATGTTTTGTCTCTGCAGAACTCGAGTCTCTTGAGCTCTAGCTAAGAAAGGCACAACTTCTGAATTTCCTATTTCCCCTGAAGTGATTGCTACATTGTCTCCATATTTCTTTTTTTTTTCTCCTGGTCTTTCCTTTCTCTCAGCTAGCATGTAAGTTACCTACGTTTTCATGGCTGTAGCAGCAAAGTCCATATAAGTTCCTGTACTTCTTTTACCGCACCAAAACTCAAATGAAAACAGTGATGTGAGGGATGACAAAAAGGGGTCTTGTGCCTTAGGGCATGGACTCAGTCTGCAGCATGAGTAAAAGGTGAGTGGGAAACGCAACTCCCGCGGATGGTTTTGGAAATGTATAGGGCCACACTGTGTTTGCCAGGGAAATTTTTAGGAAGCCATAAAAAAGCAGAAATTTCTGATTCTAGTCTATCATTATTTCATGATAGGATCATCTGGTTTTGAGATACTTGTAATACAAATAACAACATATTTGGCAACTTTTTCTGAAAGATCTCCGAAGATGAATGTCAGCAGCCTCTCCCTTGGCACCTTGAGCACATTCTTATCCTTCCACCTTTGAAAGTCTTTTCCAAATTTCTAGGTATTACTTCAACCTCTTTTATGACACTGAAGACTACTCTATCTCATCCTACCCCCACCAAGAGCGGTTCGTTAGCTTCACTTCAGACTAAACCAACTCATTTCTTTCAGTCACTTCTCATCAGCCATAGTCTCTGTTGTTCGCACCGCACTTCCTGCATTTCCTGGGACTCTTGCCACTGGGACCCATCTTCTCTGAGCTGGGGTGCCCAAGTAAGATGTCTTATTCCAGTTGTAGCCTTGCCAATGCTGAGTGGTGCCAAGTTATTACGTCACTTGGCTTGCTGGTTATACTTCAGGTTATTCCAGTATCATGTTTGCTTTTTTTTCCACAGGAACATGATGCTGTTGAGACAGATCTGGGCTCCTTTTCATTCCATTTAAATTTGCTTTTTGAGTTTGCTTATCTGGAATATTGATTTTTTTTTTCTTTTTCTTTTGTAATATGGTAGTACAGCTTTAATAGTGGAAATTTAATTGGAATCTGTTTAATTGGAGTCTGGCATTAAAGTAATATTGATTTAAAACTCTTACTTTTTTTTGCATAGGTTTTATATGCAAGCAGACAGAATTTAGCTAACTTCCACTGAATAAACTTATGAATATGAATCAGTTTTTTTAACCACCTCCTGAGGATGTTGTTGGCAGCATAAACTCCAAGGTGTAAGGGTTAATGTTTTCTTCATTTGCTAATTAACAATGCATTTTTTTTAGTACTGGAATTTAACTGATTACACATGCTGTTCTGCCCTACTTTTAATTTAAAATGTGATGCTTGGTGGTACCAATAGCTAGTTCCTAATTAGTGATTTTATCTGCATTGCTTAAAATGCTTTGTGAAAAACAGGTTTCCTATTTTTTATTCGTATTTTGAAGAAATCATCTTTGGTTTTTTTCTTGTTTGATTTGCTGAAGCACAGATTGATTTGCCAGACACTCCATGATACGTTATTGTAAGGTTTGCAGGTAGAACCATTTCCTGAATCAATCTACTTGACCATAATGCTTTAAAAATACTCTCACTAGCCTTTCTATTGCATAAATAATTATGTAATGAGAGGGTTAAAAAGGCAGTTCGTCATGTACTGCATCAGCTGACTGTGAGACACATTCACTGCTTTTTTTCCCAATTGTTTTAATCAACTTTCCAACTATGGGAAGCCTTCCCACCAACCTGAGAAGCACTGACCTGCTCCATTCCCCACCCTTGCCCTACTACCACCTCTCTAGATCAGCTTTTATGCTGCTGATTCTCAGATCCAGCTCAAGGTCTCTTTGTGCCATAGACAAAACTAAACGTTGCCGTCCCAAGGATGACAACAGTATAACTTCTTTCACCTTTGCTCTTACGTAGCAAAGTTCAGTTGTGATGTGGCTGCATCAAGCATACAGCCGGGAGAAATTACCAGACTCCTCCCCTGGCTCCCCAACCCCAAGTCCTGGTGTAAAGGTGCAAAGCACACTGCTCAGCCCAACCCCTTGTATGCATGAGGGCGTATATCATATGCACACCAGACAGGAGCAAACCTGTGATGCATGCAGCTAATGTCTCAGAGAGTCAAACTGTATAGTTTCTTCAAAACATGTCTAATAATGATTCATGGAGCATTACAGGAAAGACATGCATGAAATCCTAGGGGTATTCCTTAAATTTGCCATTACCACTGGTTTTTTAGGTATAGCCACTCTGTAACTTTTTTCTCTTTTTTAATCTTATGAAGCTGATGCTACATAGGTGCCACAGCCACTATTGCTGATGCAAAAGAGTATGTCACCTTTGCCTATTTAGAAAGCCTCTATTGATCATAATGTATATGAAATAATCTCCAGCAAATTTCAGTCTCTAGAATGTTAGCATATTAAAAGTTGCTTTATACAGCAGGGAGTCCTTCATGTTTATTATTAACAAAAAAACCTGTCGTATTCAACAATGGCTTTTCAGTTTTTGAGGTTCGATCAAAGACCCTAATCAACAGATTCTTACATCTTTGTTAAAATGTGGCATGTTGCTGTGAAGATTAAAAATCAGTGTGGAAGGTCAGGTGATCATTATTTCAGCAGCTGCAAGCTCCAGAGGAGTGTGCATCCCTTTTAAATATTTCTATTTTAAAAGCATTTCTTGTGTAGCAAATTTAAATATTACTAGCAATAGGATTGGAATTTAATCACCTTTCATATCTCTTTAAGAAATGGTTCGCTTACTTCCCAAAGCCAGTGGACCACGTTAAAAAAGATCAATTAATCAACTACTCATTGCTGAATTCTATTAACTGTTTCTTATCATTTGCATATGTATATAGGTGTGTATATGATGTCTATATGTATATATGTATACGATAGATAAAATTGCTTTATAACCAGAGAGTTAGCTCTAGCGCAAATACACTGCTGTCTTTTGTGTTTCCTATGGAGAGATTGGTAGCCATTTGGATCAGATGCCATGTGTGTGTGGTCAAGTTTTCTGTGATACAAGCTAAGCCATCAAACCAAACTCAATCCCTGTATAACTTCACTCGGTGGGATAGACAGTCAGGGTATTGTATGGAATTGTATTTGTTTGGTCTTATGACCGGAAAACTGCAGGAGCAGAGTTACATCTGGTATTAATTGGTTGGTTGCTGCTTGTGTTTTAAAAAAATGCTGGTCTATCTGTTTTTGATGCTAAAATGAAACCAATGTATGTTCTAAAACTTATAAAAGTGGATATTACTTTTTCCCTTAACAAAAGTATTTTTAAAGGGAGAACTGTATCAATATTCTTTTAAACTGTATTACACATGCTAGGAAAATGGCCTTTTAATTCAGTTTATCAGAGATGAAAAATGAAATATATTGTATTTGCCATGCACAGCCCCACAGTCTCCTGCTGGGATTACTAAAAATGCAATCAAGTGTTATGTCTGACCCAGCCACTCAGCAGTCTTGAAAGCAAAGTACATGACTACCACTGTCCAGCAGCTATCATTTCCCAGATCTAGGTCTGGCATTTAGGTTATCTTAAATAGCTATTGTTTAACAAAAGGAATCACCTTTTACTTCACCAGATACTCCCAAAAAACCCCTCAGAAGTCACGTAAAAAACAGGTGCAAACAAACAGAAAAGGAGCCCTCCCCTTATTGTAATAAGGAAACAGGTACATCACAGCTACCCTTAGAGCTTGCATATTTATTGAACAAATCCTACTAAAATAGCTAAAATACATTGGGTACTTGTAGTGCATTATTAAAGATCACATTGTTACAAAAGCCTGCATCTTCAGCAGTACACAACTGCAACTATACATAAATGCCACAACTGCTGAATATTACTTCTTGCTCTATATACAGCACAGTAGATGTATCTAATCTATTGGAAAATAAAATGTACAAGAAAAGGGATACAGAAGGTGGAGAAGGGAAAGAAATCTAGAAGTGCAGTGCATGCATTGGTATTTAACAGTCAGAAGCTGAAACAGTTCAGAACAAGGCCTGCCCTGTAAAAGGAAGAGCTAAAAGACAGAGTTATAAAAAAATTAAGGTGGGCTTTCAGACTGTGTCTAACACAACAACACTCCATGAGTAGATGATACTGTTTAGTTTGTGGTTTGTGTTGTTTCGTATTGATAGTAGTCCAGGAGCAAGAACAAAAATGTAAAGTCCACATGCTGACTGTACCGTGGAAATGTACTCTTTCCCCTTTAGGACTTCTCCTCCCAGAAATTTGCTGTGTTTTTTTTTAACTATATCCCCTATTTTATGGATTTGAAGAGGACATTAAAACTTGTCCCTTCTTTAAAAAAAAAGACAAAAATCAAGAGATTTTGAGAGGTTGGTGGAAAATTATTGCTCGTCTTTCTTCATTAGGTGGATAGGAGTCAGAAAGGAGATTTTACGTAAATTACAGTTTTGTGATTGCTCCCACTATAACTGCATGTTTGTGAGTGGACCCTGACAGGGAACCAGTTCCTCACTTGTACACTATAAGTAGTTACTCACTTACAGCACTGAATAAGAAAGCCACACTGAAGACACAAGTAAACAAGTCAGTCCAGTCTAAAGAACAACATTCAGAAAAACAAAGTACCAACACCTTCTCAGAACATGGAAATAAAAAATAACTCCATCAGAGCTACCTTGCCAAGGAGCATATTTAAAGTCCAAAATAGCACCATTCATCAGTGTCTCAAATCCCGTGGCAGCATCACGATCACTTACCACAAGGAAACCATGAATTTCATACTACTTCTATACATCAAAAGAGTACATGGATAAAATATAGAGATATACAGACAATTGATGAAAATAAACTACTAGGCTTGTTACATCTAAATGAAAAAAAGGGGGACTCTCAGCCTCTGCAAAAAGCAGTTCAGGATGGTGGAAATGGAGAGAGAAGTTTACCGGTTGCATGCGAGCAGTGGAGTTTGTGTAGTGGAAGACATTGCTGTGGTAGAACCAGGCCTGAGGGCCCACCTGTAATGTTTGTAAACATGGATTCACAGTGTGAAATTCTGAGTGCTTTCGCTTGAGTCAGAATGTTAAAAACTATTTTTTATGGTACACGTTTGTCCCCTGTTATTCTCTAAAGCAAGGCTCAGAGTCCCATAGTTTCTTCTTACACTTGATGATTTACACAGAAACAATTCCCAATATATGACACCATGACCTCATCAAACCCATACACCATATGTAATACAAATGGAGAAATTATGACTAAAAAGAGTAGAGGTAATTGATTTTGGTGAAATGGTGTCCATAGCCATTTACTGGAACCAGGCATGTCCCCTCCACCTCACTTTTCTTCTTACGATTTACTTCCTTTGAGATGGGGAGACTTCCCTGCGGAGAGGAAAAAACAGTTATTAGCTGTGCTTCTGTGAAGTCTGTTCGGTGGGGTCCTCCCATCCTAAGGTTTCCATAGTTCCCTAGTAAACATCTACTAAACATGGCTGAATCAACTATAAATAATGCCACAGAGAGCAAAGGATTGCTTACAAATCAGGCAAGCTTTGCAGCATCTGAGGAAAACTCTTCACTTGGGGATGAATGAGTGTGCCCCAGCAGTCAAAATGCAAAAGAGCTGAGCCAACAACTGTCCTCTGATGAACTGGGAATTTGGACATTTGTTGCAGCTGGGGA
The DNA here is from genome assembly GCF_031877795.1 of Strix aluco. Taxonomy (NCBI): domain Eukaryota; kingdom Metazoa; phylum Chordata; class Aves; order Strigiformes; family Strigidae; genus Strix; species Strix aluco. The sequence continues at coordinate 52,519,907 of NC_133971.1, read as the reverse complement.
GACCCCAACCATCCCAACAAAGTTGTAAGGGAAGTTATAAGGGAAGAAGCTATGGAGTGACAACCCTTTCTGCAGCTCACCATCAGTTGTATATCCTTACACTATTCCTCAAAATTATTTTTCTCACTCCTGCCAAAGCCATTTCTGTGCCCTTCATAATAGATGGGACAGCTCAGGTCTAAAACTGCACCTGCAGGTACTGTGTGTGCAAATGTTCTGACTTACAAACATGGCTGAAAATAAGCAATTACCTGTTTTGCACACGTGAAGCACAGAAGGCAGACACAGTGTCTCAGTGTCATGAATGCAACAGTCATGGCTACAAATAGACAGATGTCACCAAGCCCCTTTGAAAATACAACTCAGTACCAACGTGGGTAACGAAAAAAAAACCTAATGTTAATGGTATTATCTACCAATAAATTGTTTGCTTGTTTTTTTTTTTTTTAAACTCTAAGCTCCATTTTATGGCTCCACTTGTCCTCCAACGTAAAAGTGCACCTTAGTTATGAAAGATCATCTTATTACTGAGATCCTGTTACAGCTTAGACCTCTCATCTTTTAAACACTTTACAGCTTAAGCTGCTAGCATACTCCAAGAAGTGACTTTCCTATAGTACTTCATTGAAAAGAGCACTCTAAAGACACTGTAGTGTGTTACTTGTCTAGAGACAAGTAAGGAGATGGTGTGCCATATCAGTCAGCTGCCTCAGATATGTTTTCGTTAACCATACTTAACCATTCACTGGCTGAAGTCTATGCTCATTCAGCAAAGCATTTAAATACATTTCAGTTTAAGCCTCCAAAGGAAGCCTAAAGGCTAAGCACTTCCTTGAAGTACTTTGCTGATGCTATGTCACTATGGGGCTTAATAATTTGTTTAGCTAATAATATATTGTAAGTTATGGAAAAATCTGTGCTTTTTGTGTTTAAGAGATCAGAATTGTAAAGGAGTTTTATTGCTTCTGACGTGTTTGTCATATAAGCAGAATGCTTTTAGTTTGTTTAAGACATTGAAGTTATCTTCTCCAAGTTCAATTTTTCTGATGTGAAAGTTGTGAATTTCTGAATTAGGAATTAAACACACAGCAGGTTCACAACTATCAAGAAAGTGCAATTTTCAGCAATTTTCCTTTCCTGGCTCCTCAAAGCCGTAATTTTCACTGGAATGTCCGTATTTGCTACATTTACTTGTGCTAGGAATAAAGCCACCCCATAGCTCTCCCACTGTCTTTACCACAGTTTACAGGATAAATTCTGCTTTCAGGTAGATGAACTGTCCCCAGGGTTCTGCACTGCACACAGTCAGGAGCAGTTTTCAGGCTGAACACAGAGTAAGATCCTTTCCTAGGGGCAAATGGTGCCCTCTCCCATTGGGGCATCAAGAAGTGGAGAAACTGAACAGACTTCAGTCAGTACTGACACAGAAGGGCTGTGCAAGCCAGGGAGAGAAGTAGGAGTAGAAACATACCTTGCCTTTGCTAGAGCCAAACTGGGGGTTTTGCAAGAGACAATTTCAGAATGAAAACAAAACGTTTACATTTTAGTGACTGCACAAATATGTTTCCTCTGAGGAATGTAGAAAATTCCATCCTCATGATAGTGTTTTGGCTTTTTTATTGACTAAATTTGCTAGTTGTGTATCATTACAGGATATGGGAAGAAAACTAGAAACTTACACATGCAAACAGGCACACCGCACAGACCAAAGGTCTGGGCAAATTTCCAAAAGCACTGTGTTGGGCAGTTCCTTTTCAGCTGTGAAAACAATCTCAGTCCTGAAATTCTGCCATACAATCATAAGATAAAAAGTCCCATATGGCCCTTCTAGGTCTGGAAATAAATTGTCTTTAAGAAATGTATTCCTGTATATTAGTTGGTTGCATGGAAAAAAAAAAAAAAAAGCACTTTTAAGAGTTCCAAAAAATCTATTAATTTTACTTTGTTCTTTCAGTAGTTCAAGCTGTTCGGCATTGAATACAAAAAAATGACCACTTTCTGCAGTCTTCTTCAGCAATTTACCCTGATTAATTTTACAGGATAGATGAAAAAAAATAGATTCCAAAGACATCCAGTTTCTGTTAAGGCTGATACTCTGCTGGAAGCTGGATTGTGTGCAGCTAATATTCCCATTGCTTTTGAAGATCAATTGTGAAATAAAATTTGGAGCTAGTTCTAAAAACTGGTCCTTGTAAGCTGTCCTGGTTTAGCTAGGATAGGGTTAAGTTTCCCCAGCAGTGGTGGGGGGAGCTCTAGCCGGGTTATTCAATACCATGCTGACATCACCTCCGGGCGTCCAAGGGCGGGAGAATCGGTGAACCTGTGTGTTATGCCATCTCTCTGCTCTCACTGCTGTATCAGTAGATTTCTTGCTCTGTTCACTGTTATTACTGTTACTGTTATTGTTGTTGTTTGCTGTGTTGCTGTGGCACTGCTGTATTAAACCTTTCCTTATCTCAGCCCCAGGGTTTGTATTTCACTCCCTTTGTGTGGGAGGGGCAGCGGCCCCGTGGTCTCAGACCCCAGCAGGGACTAAGCCACCACATAAGCATATGCCAAATATCTTTTGAAGAATTACATAAAGGCTAGAAAATGCATTGTATTTAAAAAAAACAGGAATACAATCACTTTAAAGGAAAGAAGTATACTATTTTTTGACTAGTTGGGAATCAATTATCCCTTTTGATAAACTTTAAGCTAGGTACAACATAAAACAACGGCAATTCATAAATCCAGTATAATGCACCATTGTTACTATGCTGCACATAGTTCACAGCTTCATTCCTGTGTTTCAGGAGCAACTTTGTTTACTGATGAACAGCAACTTACTAAAAGCTCCTAACTTAAAATTCTGAATAAAAATCATCTAGTTAACACACAGCTGATTCATAAATTTAGCAAATTCATTTAATATAAGTATGACCATATATAGCACATTCACCATAATCTGGCATCACTATCAGCCTATTCAGCAGAACTTTTGAAATACTGTGTTAAGAATGGCAGTACTGCCATATACGTTAATTTAAAGTTTGGCATGCTGACACATAAGTCTGGAAATAGCAGACTGCAAATAGCCCAAATATAAATTTTAGAAGTTCCTTTATAAAGAAAAAGTGTTGAAAACACAGTGTTATCCAGATGGAATAGCAGAGTTTTGTTAACAGGGAGCTAGAGCCTAGATAATAATTGAAACTTAATCAAAACAACTGATTGCCCTTGTGCTCTCTCCTTTTCTTACCTGCCATTTTTTTGGACAGATTTTGAGTCAGTAATGAAAGGGAATATGAAAACAAAACATGTACATTCTGTGGTTCTAAGTAACTGTTATATTTTCCTACTCAAAATTCATATCCAGTTTCACATTTATAAAACCAGCAATGGTAAGAGAACAAAATCTGATGAGTTGTGTCTGACAAGCCACATCTTCTGCATTTATGTGGGGGTACTTGTCAAACTCAGATGAAAACTGCCATGCTTTGTATGCTTGTTACTCAAGCCAGGTAAAGCACAAGCAGAAAACTTAACAAAAGAAAAAGAGAAACACCACCATCTCCTTCCTTCTCTGGCATTATCATTGACTTTTTCACCTGCATTGCTAAGAGAGAATTGCCAGAATCAAGCATTCAAAACTCAGACATTGAGCTTGTAAAATCATGAGACAGGCTTAAGAAATATGAGCTCTTGAAAATTAGTATGTTTTCCTTCTGGTAAGTAGCCAGCAAGAGTCCATGTTTTCTGCAAGTCTGAAAGCTAAAAACATCAATTTAAAATTAAAGCTGAAATCCTTAGTTAACTGCCTGGCTCAAGGAGCCAAGGCTTTAAGAAAAACAGAATACCATGAGACTCGTGATGAAATCATAAGAGCTGGCTACTCTCTTGAAGCAGTCATAAAATAAAATCCATTGAACTTTCCATGGGGTTTTTTTTGTTTTGTTTTTCAGAAAACTTTCATCTTAGTAAACTGTTTATTAGATAAAAGAAATTGCATAAATAACTTTACCTTTGGAAATCCCCCATCCCCTTGGCTGGTTGGAAAGATTTTCTGGCTTACCCAAATCATGAACATTGGTTGATAAACCTGCAGTGACATAAATATAGACAATTTTTTACTAACAAAGAAAGATTCATTAAATGCAATCAAATGGTGTTCATGTGACAGACCACATTACTAAAACCAAGACACTAACATCAGTTGAGCTTGGCCCAGAGGTCTAGTTGTGTTTTATGCTCAGTACATATTTTCAAGTACCCATGACAACAAGATCAGTCTCTAGAGTATTTCAACTATATTGTTTATGGCAATCTGCATTCAACAGGCTTTTTAAAAAGATCACAGGATGGATTTTTTTTAAATCTCTTTAAGAAATTCTGTATAAAAGGATGTCTGTACTGATAAACCTGCTGAAGATACTGAGACCACATGACCCTTCTGTCAGAATTCACTGGTGAAAGACTATTTAATGAGGTTTATTACCTTTGCTGATGACTGCAGGAAACAAGGGAACACACCTTCGATAATCCTTTCACAATGAACTGTGAACTAGAACTTACTACTTTCTAAGACCATTGACACAGCTATAATTCTTAGTTAGCACCCTATCTTTTGGACATTAAAGTAATTCAAACACATGATAAAAGGTATAGATAAAATAGCTGACATCAGGATTTAATGGTTAAGGTATTGACCTATGACTGCTATAGGAGAATTTTCCTATGGAAAATGGGTAAGATCCAAAGCCGGCCACTGTCTACAGTGGGAAGCTAGAGTGAATAAATGCCAGGCTAATACACCTCAATTATGGTGAACCTGAGCTGGAAACCTCCCATGCTTCAGTTCCTCAACTTCAGGATGAAGATCAGAGCATTTCTTCATCTTGGTCTCATTATCACTGAAGTGGTCAGGTACAAGTTGCGTTTGATGGTGAAGATTTTAAATTTATTTTCCTGCTGGGTCTGCCTCCTGGGTGTTTGAGGTTTTGTGAATTGAACTCCTTCTGCACAATGCCTGAATGTCAAACTGTCAATATTTTGAACTGAACATTGTAAATTACACCATTCAAATCTGTCTGTACTTTGGCAATCAAAACTTGCCTTGTCACTTAAATTTCTGGTGGACCAGCTTTACTCACCTGCTTACTATTGTATTTATATTGAAACCTGAGGAATGTTTTCATTTCTCTGGCGTTGCATGTTGGCTATTAGTTGTCAAAACTGGACTAGATGTAGCTTGAAGAAATTATCAGATTACTTGAATCATCTTTCCAAGAGAAAATCCTGGACTCTACTATAAAGCAGGAAACAGGAGGGAAATTTAAAACACAGATCCTAAGGGAGCGCCTGCTCTGGTACATTCTCTCACGATTTTCCACAGCATGAACACAGTGCTTTCTACTGATTAAAGCATCAGATTTTATTTCATATTTCAGATTATTGTGTGATCTCAGACAAGCCAGTTAAGCTCTCTGGGCATGGCTGACATAGAATAACTAATACACAGCACAGAGCACTCTGTGAATTAATCAGTTAATGTTCACATTGAATATTTGAGACACTTGAATAAAAGATACCAAGATAAAAGATACCTGACCTCTCCTGTTGCTGTTTATAATCCCTAATTACCCATCCTGCAAGTATGCCTTGATTTTATTGTATAGTCATATTTTTTGTATGAAAACTCATAGTGGGGAACCAGGATAGTAGTTCAGCTCTACCACAGGACATGCGTGCTCAAATCAGCAAAGTATACAAAAATGTTATTTTCCAATAGGAGAAAGAAATAAGCATCAGAATACAATATTACTGATTATGATGAACATGAGCTTCTATATTTTCCATGGAGTCTGAGTTGTATTCAGGTTAGCCTATAGGCCTTGTCATTCCTATTAATAACTCAATAGGAATAAAATAAGCACCTGTAGTCAAATGACAAAGAAAGGATCCTCAACTTAAATCTGTAAGAACCTCGAGGGACTGCAGTTTGAGGGTGGATTTTGGGAATGGGGCAGGAGGAAAAAGGTGTAAATTGTAAAATATACTTGCAACTATGCTCCAGGATTAAAAAAACAAAACAAAAACCCACCAAACACCACCACAAACTCCTACACAACCCCCCAGCTAGCTTTCACAGTAATTTTCTATGGAGAAAAATATCAGTAATGTCCTATTTTCTTAGTATCTCTTCAAAAACAGCTACTGTGGCAAATATTGGTAGACAATAATCACATGGACCTATGCACATGCAGTCACTGTTCTGTTATAACTGTACCAAAGTCCTGAATAGGCAGCCAAAGGACTTTTAAGTATCTGCCTTGTGAGCAATGCTGAAAGGCTGCAGAATCATGGCATGGATCCTGGCTAAGTGGAGGAAGATTCTGGAATGGACAAAAGATGCTGGTGTAGAAAAGTCCACTTAGGACTTACTCTAAATCACCAAGAGGAAAAACAAGGAGGGGGGGGGGGGGGGGGGGGGGGGGAGAAGGATGTCGTGTCATGCTACATGCTTTATAAAATGCAGAAACTACTTAGATGTTCAAATACACTGATAACTAGTGTGTTAGAAAAACACAGCAAGAACTCTTAAGTCAATAACATCAGCTCAAAACAACTGATACTGATGTTGCAAGATGAGCTATAGAAAAAGTGAAATGCAATGCTCCATCACATGTAAGGCTTACAACCTTCCAGCTGTTAGCATGAAGCAAACACTTCTAAATAAATGCTTCATTGATACACACCATATTTTCATTTCTTAGTACTTCCTGTGTGACTATTATGCAAGTACAGGCTTGGCTTAAATAACCAAAGTATCAGGATTCAGAACAGAATTACTGAACTTTAGGATGGACTGAAAACTAAAGTTACTGCAAGTCTATACAATGCATGACTCATATGCTGACTTAAATTGATAGCCTCAGTATTTGATAATCATTAGGAAAAAAATCAAGCTAGTAAACTTCATCCATAAATTATTAGTGGATCAACCCTGAACATGTGACTAACAGCTCTATTACCCTTGGAAGCGTGCCTTCCTGGCAGAACATGTGATACACAAAACCATTCACTCCTGCTTTGAGAAGTCAGGGGGAAAGAAACCCACTGATCTGGGAAGTGCTGAGACAGTGTTCTACAACAAGCAATTCTGCCCGAAACATCAAGGTCAGCTTGAAACAGGGAATTATGATCTATGAAGAATATGTTTTCAATTCTTCAGTCTCCACTCTCTTGAAAAGATACTAATAATAAAAATTAAAACTCAGAAAAAGCAAAGGTGGAGGGAAATAAATGCCCAATCTATTTACTGGCTGTTAAAGCCTCCAGCCTCAGAATTACTTACTGCTACTTTTTAAAAAAAAAAAAAAAAACAAAAAAAAACAAAACCAAACCAAAAACAACAAAAACTGAAGGATTTCTTTTCTCCTCTGCCCAACAAACTGAGAAACTTTTTTGCTATTGGAAAGGCTCTTTTTCGCCAGCATTTCAAAACTCTAATGCTTATTCTTCCATTTTAAGTCATGTCCTCTTTAAGAGCAATAGTAGGGGAGCACAAAGTTTTGCCCAGCTTTAAAACAGATATATAAAATAATTTTAACAGATCTGGTCTAAATCTACTGTATCAGTCACACCAAAATGCTAAAGTTAGTTTCTTGATACCCACTTTTCATTCCTACTCACTAAGTACAGATTCGGACACATCCATCCAGATTACATGCAGATACATCCATCAAGAGGGAAAAAAACCCAGACTTAAGGCATGCTAGACTAAACTAAACTAAAATAAGCACACTCCTGTTAAGCATTCAGAAGGTTTTTATAGTTAATAAACAAGTAAGAAAGCACCCAGAGTTACTTTTTCTATGTTTTTTCTTTCTCATGTGGACCGCAACTGAATTCCTGTTCATCAAGTCTCATTCAAGACTTGGAAGAGTTGAATTCAACTGCAGTCTGGATTTCCAAACTACAAGCTTAATGAAAAAGACCAGCTGCTTTGAGTACATCAGCAACCTCCTTTTGAGAAGTTTCAGATAACTTCTTTATCATATAAATGAATTGGGCGAGGGGGGAGATGAAATCAAAAAGTAAATGATGACAAGTACTCTAGAAATTCCTAATTCTGAATAAAAGGTGACCATCTCTAATAATTCTGCACTAGCCTACCTAGGAGAGGAAAAAAGAAAAATAAAAGAAAAATTATAAGCTTTACTATGTGGATTAGCAGTCTAATAGCAGACATATAAGGCTATGTGCTGGGGGACAGGGGAGTAAAATGATAGAATTACGTGCTGAAGAGAAGGGAAAAAGGGACATGCTCTTCCCTTCCCTTCCGCAGCACTACAACTACACCTGTGCAGTTGTGAGGACTGAGGGTCCTGTGTGTCTGTAGTGCCTATCCCAGAAGGGAGAGAGGCCATCCTCCTACCACTCTACTGAGGGTGGGCTGCATAGCTGCTGCTCATTTCTGTATCTGTAAGTAGTTCAAGGATTTTTCACCACCATTGCTCTGTATTGCAATGACACAAATCAATGGTATTAAGGCTCCTAGAGGAAAAGTTGTAGATTATTTCCTTTGAGGCTGGTCTCAGCATCACTGAAAGCATTTAGCAGATTTTCTTTCGAAATTGAGTCTTGATGCAGTTTCTTTTACAAAAATTTATAACTAGTTGCCTGCTACATTAAAACAGTTATAACTTTGCAGTTTTTAAAAACTTTCTTAGTTACCACCTGGTTTGAGCTGTAGTCACTTTTCCCAGCACATTCTACCATGCACTTCTCAATCCCCCAAATGTCTCCCCCTGCAATAAAAAGTTCTCTTTGACACCAACAGCCCACCATCACAATCCAGATGCATAAATGGAAAATCTTAGTGCACCACTATCTGAACACCGAATAAATAACTGTTAAAAAAAGCAATTCATTTTAAACAAAACTGGAAGGAAAGCTTGTGCTAGAATCAATCCATTTACTTCAGTGCGAGTGGTAAACTAATGCTCCCATCTGCAGTAGTTTATTTTTAACACTGTGAGGGGAACATTATGAAATCATATAATATTAATGTCCACCATGTTCCAAACGTAGCATGCAGGATTTAATATATGCAGCAACTGTCAGCTGAATGGTTGCTGCTTCTCAAGAGTTTAGTTGGGTGGCAGTCTGCTACCAATCAGCTTCATCTTCTGAATCTTCTGGAGAGGGCAATGACAGGGCTACATGAAGAGTGTTCATCATTACTCCTTATTTCAAAGAGTCAGTGAAGTTTTGATGAACCTCTGTTATATTTAAGAAGCTGTACTTACGATCAAAAGGGATGCTGCTGTTGTGATAAGCTGATTCTGAAACAGGCTCAGTGAAGAAGCTTTCCCTATTGAAACACCAGAAACCACAACTTGGCCAAGTTAAAATGCAACTTAATTACCTTAGCTTAATTATTTAAAAATACTGTGAACATGTAGTTTAGCGGGCATGAGGCCTGCCAATTTTGTGAACTTAATTGCTTTTTTGTGTGGCTCTGCACCACAAGTCTGAGCCTCTGGTTGAGGTACAGCAACAGTTATCCCCAGTAACCTGTGTTCACATTTTCAGCATACTGTCAGGGCTGCAGGTTTTTCTATCAGTCCTGCTTTCCACATCAGTGCCATGAACATTCAAAAATCAGTGGGGTAAAAAAATACATTTACAATCATTTCACTTGGTTAGTTCCACACAGCAGATAAAGGTAGATAAATGGTTTGAGAGAACTGATGGAAGAATTATACAATCATTCTCCTGCTGACTGGGATTGTTCCAAGTGACCCACCTTTTTGGTAAGACTTTACCTGCCATTACAGTAATAATTAATATGTGGCACTCTATCAGTAGAACGTGACAGGTCAGCTGCACACCTGAACTTGACTTTGGCTTCTGTGCATCAGCATCCCTCACTGGCTCTGTCTTTTCATGGGTAAGATATTACTGCTGGTTTTTATTCCTCCCCATCTGATGACTCAAACTCACAACCACATAGAGATGAAAAAGCCTAAATGAGACAAGTATGCTTTTCCTTGCATTCCCCTCTCCACGCTGCACATGAATTAGCAAGTTTATTCATTAGGGGGTTTTTGCAGTCCTTATTCATCACTTCTTCAATTTCTGTCAGTTTCACAGGATAGGATGTCATCTGCTCCTTCCCTACACAGCATAAGGAAGTGACTTTGGAAGTAGTTTTTCTAGATTTTAAGTAGAAAGCTTTTCACATAAACCAATCTTCATCCATTGTTTTTTTCATTGTTCTTAAAGCATCTATTCTCCAGGTTACACTTAAGTGTCTGCTGCTATGTAGTCTCCACCTTGGCTCATCTGTACCAGCTCCTTCAAAGAACTCACTCCTGTCCTCATCCATACTATACAGGTTGCATCTTTTATATATGTACTTGCAGTATCCCATGATACATACAAGAAAGTTATCTGAGTGACTGTGCAAAATTTGTAAAACATGCTTTTAAGACTACTACTGCAGAGCCCCTTGCTGCAGCACAGGATGCTGGTAGATACCAAGCACTTGGAGCAGGCACATTTTTCCAAGTCTGTTACATGACTACTGGCCTCCAAAACTGAGCATGGAGTTGGGGAGGGTCAAAACACAACCTAGTCTAGCTTGAGCCAGCACACTCCTGCCAAATTCTTTAGCTGGTAAGAACCCTCAACAGAACCTTTAGCTGTCTTCTGGCATACATGATTGAGTGAGGTTAGTTATAGAATCCTCCCCACACCACCTGAGTGTAATGCAATTTTTAGGCAGAGAGATCAATCTGCACTTTTCTGCACTAGACAGGATGAATCTAGCTTGTGTGCTACAAGTGCTCTCATGCTGCTTTTTTACTTCATTAACATGCAAAAACCATTGCAAAGCATTGTTAATATTTACCATGCATATGGAGAGTAAGAGAAAAAGAAAACGAGTGGTATGTTGTGAACACTGTCATAAATGCTCATCCAACTTCCAAATTCATGAATTTAACAGATACTCATTACCAGAGTATCACCTCCTTGAAAGGAAAAGAAATGCAATTATTCCAGAACAGTAAGAAACAAATGTATATTATATAGAAAGTTCTGTTAACCAGTAAAATGGCTGCAAACTACTTTATTCCACCTGTAAATTTCAGTGCATGGACTCTCAAACTGTAAAATATTACAGAAATTAAAGTAACCAAGCAAGCTCTCCAGAAAACCAAACTCAAAACCCAGTGCAAGCCAGCACCTTTTCCACTTCATTTTGTTTGCCTCTGCACTACAATGCACACACACAAAAATAACAGTAACAAGCTTGAGAATTAACATAGTATTTGAGTTTTCAGACACAGGAGTTTGTAATTTGCTCTTCAAGTACAGTAACATAATGAAAAGTTTAATTAATAACTATTTGTATCTACACCTAATGATAACTGCAGAACAAGATGCAAAAGCAAATCTTTTGTAACAAAGTCAGGTGAATACACAGCATGGCAGCAAAATTCAGGACCAAAGACTGCATGGTTAAATTCTTCAGGAGTTTTATACACAATGCTGACAAATTACTGGAGCAAAAGAATAGGAAGAAAAGCAGCATGGTCACAAGCTGACCAAAAAGTCCATTTAGCCCAGTGTCCTCTTGATCTTAAGGGAAAGACCAGCAAGAACAGTGGCCAGCAGGGAAATCCTGAAGAAAGACTAAGAACAGAGACAGCTCAGAAAAATGTTTTTCTGTGTGGTGTCCTAGTTCCCTACTTCCAATTTTGGGGTATACACCAAGCTGAACTCCAAAACATGTTTCATTTTTTGATTTCCTATAAATTTTCTAAATTAATGGCCTGAATACAGTAACTTACAGAAGATTTAATACACTGCTTTGGACTGGTTTGTTCAATTTTGTTTAAATTTCTCATACACACCAGAAAGAGGACCAGAAATCCAACAAGTGATGTTGTTCTCCAAGTGGCAGCAAGCCTACTGCCTCTGCCAACTACTGTCCTGCAGAGCCCAGCCACGAAAGCCTTTCCCTTTATGAGATGCCAACCTCTTGCCCAACCAGTGTATTTCAGGCAAGTATTAAAAGCCCCAGTGGTACCCTTGGAAATGGGAGACAGAACCACATTGGTACTTACCTCATTAAGAGAGATGTAATGACCACAGCTGATGATACTGAAACAGGTGCTTGAAAGCATTATGGTACATTTACCTGCAGTCACCGTAGTACCAGGACCTAGTATCATTTAATGTAGCTTAATTGCTACTCCCAAGTACAAAAACACAAGCTGTATCATGTATGTTCTGTAAGCTGAAAGTAATAAAATATCTGTGCGTTCTGGGACTCATCTAATGAGGAGACACAGGAAAAGAACTTTTCCTGCCAGGTAGTGTTTCTGGGTTTTGTTCATGTTGCCTTATACAATTACTTAGCTGAGAAATAAAGGGTAAGGACTTTTACCAATATTTCCACTGGATTTTCTTCTGCCAGCAGGAACAGAGTTTCTTAAACTCATAGTCTTTCATGATGGAGATTTATCACAGATATAGTCATGTTAAAACCAAGATTTGTTCCTCTCTAACTTAATTTTTTTGAGCATCTCTATGATGCCAATGTGTGCCTTCTAAACATCAGTGCTGTAAGAATTCAGAAGTTCTTTCTGATAATGTACATATTAAGCCAAGGCTTATACCACCTTCAGTGAGAACACACAAATTTCTTTTAACTTTTTTCAACTTACTCCCACACAGGTATGCTACACTAGTAGACAGACAATAAGGTTAGTGTTAACAAAATTAATACAGAAACATTCCTTCCTGCAGGATGAGAAAATGCTACCTGTTCTGAGAGTGGGTCGGTTTTGGTTTTGTCTGTTTTTTTTAAATGCAGTATTTACAGAAGGAAACATCAGGAATCCTCTCAGGAACATCTATATGGGGATTCATTCAGTAGTGCTACCATGAATTTGCCAGACAAGCAGTCTAAATTGAATTTCATGTAACATTCAAACAATGATTCATAGTACCATTCTACATTAAACATTTGAAAGAACATTTTTGCACCTTTCCAGATTGCACCCTCAACCAATATGGCTTAATGAGGTGAATAAATATTTAAAATAAAACCAAAATACAAATATTTTTAAATATTTTTATTAAAATATCCTGTCACAGTCAATGATATCAACTGAATTATGTTTATGAAGTTGTTCTAGAGCTATTAAGTGTAGTCTCTCTCCCCTCTATTTAGCCATACACACAAAGATCAGAGCTTAGATATGGGGCAGCAGTATTCCGATGCAAAACAAGATAAAAGATTGTTGGTGAAGGCTTTAGATTCCAAGACTTAAAAAACAATGTAATGACTGTAGTATTACAAGGTGTATATTAAGTCTTATTTCTGATACTCCAAGATTTCATCCTTTGTAAAAAAGTTCAGTAAAGATTTGTCCTGGGCAAAGTATTATGTAAACCTTCAATTCCATGTGTCAACACAGTTCTGTTCAGGTAAAGTATGATAGTGCGTAGTTACAAAGTTTAGCACCTGGAGCATGCATGTTTGTGACTAGGTAGAAACACATATACAGAGATTTTGCCTTTTAATGTGCATATGAACTGTACTACAGAACTATCCACAGTATCTACAGCTCTGGACAAAAATTACTTTGTTTTAAACCCCACTTAAAATTTTTCTAGTCATAATCAAGCAAAGGTGATTTTTTCTCTACAGCTGAACAGCTAACTTCACAGAAGTACTGCAAAAAGTGAGTTTGTTATTTCTGCTTAATTATTTTGTAAGCTGGAAAAGCTTTAATTCTCCCTAAGAATCAAGTAGCATTGTGCAAACTGAATCCAATGTATTCTTCATGCACGAGACCTTAAGTGTAATAAAAAAGCAAAATATACACCTTCAGATATCCAAAACTGCTTAGCTTTCATCCCTCTCAATTACTTCTCTTGACCAAATTCTACCCATCACTACACATAAACAGAAGAGGATCTGATATAGTCCTACAGCTCCTATGCAGTTCTGAACTACCATCAAGAGATTCCAGCTCCAGTACCAGACTTGGTAATAATCAGCAAAGAAATATGAGTTTTCTCATGACAGACCAAGAGCTGCATTTATCCAGTGTGTCTCTAATGTTAGGCTGGACATAATGTCTCATCCTAGTATCTCGTTCTTCCTATTCCTCGGAGCATATAAAAGATTCAAAATAATGCCTGCCTCTCCCACACCAATCCCAGGCTCCATTCTCCACAGATAATCCTAAAGTTATGAACAGTTTTTCCGTCTAAGGTGAAGTCATTTTGTAGACACAGAAAATTACTGAATGTGTAAAGATATCTGCATATAACTCACTGGAAAAGACTTTGTAATGGCTAAACTGGGATGAAATCTTAAATATAAGCTTTGCCTCATAAGTATCTCCACCTAACTTAATGTTACACATTTCCCTGTGAACTGAAGAAAAGTAAATGGGATGGTAATTTTTTTTCCTCTTCAACAAAATACAGGTTGTCATTTCTTTCTCTGACAATGAAGAAAACCTTTTCCCCCAACTGTTTTCTCTCCAAAAGGCCATCATTCCATTTTTCTTTTTTCCCCTAAGTAAGACTATGAAATCCAGAGAATGCAAATGACAGAATAACCTCAAAACTGATCCGGTTCAGGCAAGGATACATGACAGGAAGTTTAGTCCAAATGACCTCCTTCTAGGGCCTTTTTACTTTGGGATGAACAGTTACACTGTACAACATCTAGTCTAGAGATTCCACTCTACTAGTGCTTATGAAGAAAGCCATCTGATCATGGTAAGTCAGAAGTAAATTAATAAGCTGCTCTAGGGTATCTTTTATTTTCAGGCAGGTCAAAATTAAATTATTAAGAATCTATCTGTTTACTGACATACACTTTTATTAGTGTTATTAAATTCCTTAGCACCTGCATTGCAAACTCCCAGAACTGAAGTCCAGAAATGAACTGCAATGTGAAGAGAAAAGAACACACCTGAGTGCTTTAGAAGCAAACAAACAGACCACTCTGTCACATGTCTTTCTTTAAAAACAAACATTTACCATTTAAAAAAAGCCTTTCCTGGTTTTGCTAAAAGTCTTCTTTGAGGTCACAGAAAACTGTATTAAGACTTCCTCTCACTCTTGACGAGGTCCTTTATTTCAATGACTGGATCACATAGGCCAAATAAATTTTAAAAACACTTTTTTTTTTTTAGTTAGATCCTTTTTTTTCCCCCTTAATTAGGACTAAAATCTGAATTTGTATTTTATGACATACAGTACTTTCCATGAAGGTAGTATGCAGAAATTCTAGCATTTCAAATAAAAAGAGCAATTAAAATCACCTCAGGATTTCATACATTATGCATAAATATAAAAATTTCTTTCT
Organism: Strix aluco; assembly: GCF_031877795.1. Classification (NCBI taxonomy): domain Eukaryota; kingdom Metazoa; phylum Chordata; class Aves; order Strigiformes; family Strigidae; genus Strix; species Strix aluco. The sequence goes on along the minus strand of NC_133971.1, from coordinate 52,504,519 downwards.
TCCTTTAGGCAGTCATTTAAGGAAATACATTGTACACAAGTTAAGGACAGATCCTCAAATGGCAGGTGTTCTTGTGTAAGATGGCTCAAAATGTCCATGAGTTAAAACTGTAAGAAGAATAGGAAGTACACTCTTCTGTCTTTGTTTCTCTTTAAATTATTGATGTTATTATCATACAGCTCCAAGAAAGATTCATTAACCACTTACAGGGAAATCCTAATTTCATGTCTAGGATAAGGAGAAGCAGCATTGAAAACTAACCTGTTAAGTTCTTTGCTTTTACTTGTAAGCAGTTTAAGAAACATTTTATGGAATAAGAACATTAAGAAACTAAGAAGGTAACACAGTGAAGATAAACCAAGATTTCCTTTGTTCTCAGTAAGTTTATTCTAGTCACTCTTAATTTTACTGTAAGCTTAACTAAATAATTAATGAACTTTCAGTTTAGCAAAGGAATAAGCAGGCCATTTTTCCCCATTTTTTACAGTTTAGGTCAGCCTGGTGAAATGTAACAGCTAAATTTTCACTGACCAATGAGAGCAGATTTGCCTATGCTGTTACACTGAAAACAAAGTAAGCACTTTTACAATCATGTATTTCACTGTAGAAAGTGTTGGTATGTAAAGAAGAATTTTTCCTGCAAATTAGAATGGCTAAGGAGACACTTGCAATAAATACATGAAATATGCCAAAGACAAGTGTCCACTACTGCAAAGTCTGTCAGTGGTCTGACTTAAAATTACATTTGGTGTAAGGGGAAAAAAGGTGTGATGGTAGGGGAAGAGATTCTACCAAGGCAACCTTGCAAGCTGGGGCAAAATGTTGTCTTTCTTACATTGCAATTCTGATCAACAGTCACAAAAAAAGTGGAATTAGGCCTTTTCATAACAAATAAAAGGGCTTTCAAAAACAGCCAAATGAGATTTTTATGTCACACTGAAAAACAATAGGACTAGACAGGTGGGTTACTACATTCTATTTTCTGCATTTGGATAGTTATAAGTTTTTTATGTTCTGGCCCAGAGATTGGCTTCACAAAAGTGATTTCATTGACTACTACAGGAACCTTGCTAGATTTACAGAATCATCTGCTGGTAAAAATCAGTGGCTATTTTATGCCTAACTAAACTTAAAATAATCTTTTGTTCCATAGATAGGCATATATTGCACATAACAGACTGCATACCATCTAAAAATGTGGGCTGATTGTCACCTTTGTGTTGGTAGGAAAACAGTTGCCTTATCCAATATTCCACAGTTATGTGAACAAAATGTATTTTAACATGATTTCTATTCACAGTTTAAGTGAATCATTTCCCTTTTAATTCCCCACCCCCAACTATTCATTTATACACAGATGAGCAAAGCACTTTGATGGAAGTAGGTTCCAGAATAGACTAAAACTCCAGAATTTGCAAGTTTATTTTTGCAGATAGGAATGATATAAAACAAGGAGCCAAAAAGAAAAAAGCCTTTGTAAGAGATTACATATTTGCTTATTTTAAACATCCTTTGATCATTCCTCCTCCCCCAAATCAAAACAACCCAAAAGAACCAAACAAGAATAATGTAATTAATGCAATTAATTTAACCCAATCTTAATATGTCCCTGAGAATCTCACATTTTGTAAAATAATCTATGCTAATGTACACCCTATACAATGCTACTTCAGACAAGCTATTGCCCCATAAAAATTAACAGATGTTTTACCATGAGATTATCATGCCCATTTACCATCACCCAAAATATATCACATTTATGTCAATACATGTATTCAGACATGCTTCAGTGATAGCTGCATCTTCAATCAAGAATGCTATATGACTACACAGCATCGAAACTAATTCTGCCTACTTTATGTACTTTTTCTGTAAAAAACAGTTTTCTTTGTCCTGCTGATTCTGAGACAGTCCTTCTCAGAGAATACCGTATTTAGAGTATACTTAGATGTATAATGTTTCATCCTCAAAATCAGTTAGTCATCAACAGTAGTATCTCAAGAGTATAACAAATGGGCTTTAATCAGTAAAAATATAAGCTGAAGGAAACAGGTTATTGTTGAATATTGTTCAATAAATACATGCCAACTAAGTGCCTGTAAGTTCAGTTAGGCTGAGGCCTAGCCATTTTTTCTGGAACAGATCTGTATCACAAAGAAAGGCTAAACTTCTGAAAAAATTACCAAATAATAGGAAAAATTAGTTTGCATCTTATCTACTTACCTGACAGACTAACATTAAATCTGCCTCACTTACTAAGTGCAATGACCTATTTCTTCTTTTTGGGAGGAAGGTAGCAGGGCTGAAATTACTGGATATTGTTTTGTCTCCATGTGTTCCTACATGTGTTATGATGTGTATTTTTCATAGTAACCTAAACACTTCCTGTTTCAATTAAATAAGCCTTACTGCACAAAGAGGGATTTCAGATTTTTATTTTAAAAATGCAAGAAAATCAAAGATCCAACATACGGATGTTTTCACAGTACATCAGTCATTGTACGGCAAACCCCCATAGCCTCAAAAAGCATGTCTTATAAAGGTCGTATTTATAAATGAGTATTGGGGATGGGGAAATAAGGTTTGTATTTATATAAAAGATGATTGATTCTTTGCTAAAACAACTAATTCTTACCATTTTTAGATTCTGTTAAGTCTTGGGATTGCAGTTTCTCTCAAGTAGCACAAGGAGAACAATCTGAAAACAATTTAAAAAAATTAAAAATGAAAAAAACGTATTCCAACTGTTGCAGTATTTAATAGGTATTTTTTTGCCAGCGTTAACAGTGGGTAAGCCAAGTATAAGCTTCAGTGGTTAAGATTAAAGTCATGCAAATTATTCTAACCACATGTATGCTCATATATCATGCGTCTCTGCACTTCAGTGGTCTGTAGGCTTAAATATAGGACAAAGGAATCCCTGGTACCTGGATTTGCAGAACCCTATGCTATTATTAGCACTTGGTACATCTCTAAAGAGCACTATACCTAATGGTTAACGCACCTAAAAATCAGTCAAGAGGACAAAAAAACGTCACCCTATGCTCACTGTAAAGGTGGTCCATTGTTCCCAGGCATATTAGAAACTGTGGGTTTTTTGCATTCAAGAAATGAGTATTAACAGTGTCAGGCTTTCACAATGTAATGGCCCAGAGAGTAGGTATTTTTGGAAATGGCACTGCATTACATAACCTCCAGTTCTCTCTCTATTCCACACACACCCCTATTTTAAATAGGGAGAGAAAAAAAGAGTAGGTCCTACCTCGTTTAAATGGTACTTTAAATTACCACACTCTTAATTGACTGAATTTGTACATACCTCCCTTATCAGTTTTCATAAAGTGACAAAAATTAAAGTTCTCTTTTATTGATTATATATTTCTTACCTACAGTGTGTACGTATGAAATGTAATTAGGTATGAGTCATATGTTTACACACAAACACACACATACATATTGGATTTAAAACTGCAAACTCATCTATCTATAAATGTACACAGAAACGTCTGAAAGCAAGCACATCACTAAATGTTCACCAAAATACTGTTGGTTTGAGGTTTTTTTTCTCAAAAGAACCACCCAAAATTTAACTGCTGCACATGCAAAAATGCAGGAGGCTGTTGCAAGAATGACTGCTTTCTAAAAATAAACCCCAGCAGCCTGAGAGGAATCCAGTGTCAGGGTGGAGAAGAGGGAGATCTGTTTTACAACGGAGAAGAAAAGAGGTGAAAAACCAATCCTAAACCTCTGCATGCATACTAAAAAAACTAAGTGCATTAGGTTCAAAAATGCATTTTGGTGTTTGCAGAGTGCAAAAGCGGAAAAAAAGGAAACAGTTTTAGAAAATCACTTCTCATCTCCCCTTACATGTGTGCAGAAAAATCCCCAGCCTAGAAATCCAGCCTTAAAGCATAAAGACAAAGAGTTAAATACATATACTGCACGTTTTCCCATCGTCTTTAAGAAAGCCTGTTTGGAAATGTGCACCGAGAGGGGGGAAAGGCAAGCTGCAGCAAAGTCCAGCTAAGGACAAAAGGAAATTAAAACAAAGAGAGAGAGAGAAGATTAATTAAAAAAAAATAAATTCTGTGGATTTTAATTGCATATACTTACAGACAAAAGACCCCGCTCCCTGCTCACTTTCTGTCCTTTCTACATGATGTGAAACACAAATGTGGATTAAAAAAGGGCAGCATGCTACAGAAGGGAATTTATAGTTGGGGGAGTGGAGAGAGGGTAGGGGGTGTGGGGAAGAATGACTGCACCTCTTCCAAAGTGCAGCCTTGGAGAAAAAAGAAAAAGGGGTGGGGGTGGCTGGGGGAAAGTCTCTCTCTCTCCCTCTCTCTCGGGCTGGATTTTGGTTGCCAGTGCTGCCTGTATTGAACAATGAGCTAATTCTGATGGTAGCTGGCTGGCTGCCAGCTCTCCCCCCTCCCCTCCCGTCCCCTCCTTACACATACACACTCCCCCTGCCTGCCCGCCCGCTCCCGCCCGCCTCTCCCCGCCCGCTGCTGCAGCGCCAGACTGCTTAGTCTGCAATAATCCGCAGCCCCACGTCCCCGCGCTGTCTAGGAGCCAGGGCAGCGACCGCCCCGCCGCCGGCCGCGCTCCGCCGGGCAGCGCCGGCGGCGGCGGCGGCGCCCCCCGAGCAGTGGGGCCGCCGCCGCCCGCGGCGTTGAGGGGCGCGGGAGCCGCTGGCGTGCGGCCATTGGTGTCCGCGCGCCTCTCCGCGCGCGCGGGGCCCGGCGCCCCCCTGGCAGCAGCGCGGCGCGGGCCTGGGCGGCGGCCAGGCGCGGAGCGCGGCCAAGGCGCTGCACAGCGGCGGCGTCCGGCCAGCGGCGCGGAGCGGCGCGGAGGGGCGGGGGAGAGCGCAGCCACATACTGTAATAATTACCCTGCAGCGGCAGCGGCGGCAAAGGGCATCTGAGGAGAAGGGGAGGGAGACGGAGGCAGCCGCCCGCCCGCCGCTTCTCCTCCCCTGCGCCTGTCTGGGAGGGAAGAAAATGGTGGGCGGGGAGGAGGGGGCGCCGCGCCGTGACACGGGCAGGCGGGAGCCGCGGCGGGGACCGGCCCCCGGTGGCGAGGACAGGCGCGGAGGGGGCCGCCCGGGGCTCACTTTTCTGCCGGCGACCTGCCCGCCGCGGGAGCCCCGGCAGCCCGCCGGGCCGGTGCGCGGCAGGGAGGGCGGCGGGACACCGCGCCAGCCGGGGATGCGCGCAGCTCCGGGCGCTGAGGAGCACGGCGGAACCCGAGAGAGAGCGCGGGGCGGCCCGCCGCCGGCCGGAGGTGCGGACCCCTTGGGACGGCGTGAGGGAAAAGCGGCCGGTGGCCGCGGCCCCGCAGGTGCAGCCTCGCAGCAGGGCTGGCGCAGGCACCGCCTGTGGGAACAGGAGGCGGTAACATGGTTCGCTGTATCAGTGTAACAATCATAATCTAGACTTGAAAATCATATAAAAGAATACGACTCACTCAGTCTGCGGAGGAGGGTGGAGGTGTCCCTGGCCACCGGAGGGTCCTGGGTCTCACTGCCCAGCAGCAGCTCTGGTCCAAGTTCCCCACTCAGGACTCGTAACCGCATGATTTTATGGACAGCGTTCGGGGTGTGGTTACGCTCCCCCGTTCCGTGATGGGGTCATCACTGACAGGGGATTGGCCGGGTGCCTGGGACCTTCAAGGCCAGCAAGGAGGGGAGTAACTGCCCTGGCGCCCAGGAACCTTGAGGACGGGGGAGGGAGGGAAGAAGAAATCTGGTTTGTCTGCTTGGTTCACTCGACCTCCAGGGCCTGATAATGAGGGAAGGGGAATAAATACATGACCTGCTCACAAACGTGACTGGTCACATGTTGAAGTGGACTGAACATGCCACAGCTAATGAAGCAAGTTGGATCTAACATGCCATTTCCTGAAAAGTTGGGGGGAGGAGAGATATAAGGTCCCAGCTAGAGCTGTGGGGTCTTCTCCCTCCCCTGCTGCCTCAGAACCCTGTGTGCCCAGGTTCTGTAGTCCTTTCTTCATATATACCCCTTCCCTGCCGTGCACCCCATTTGAGGACCTACCCACAGCCTAAAATTCTTACCGGAACCACCAAGAATGGTTGTGAGCAGATATAAACCTCTATCTGAGCTCTTTAAGCCTTCGTTTTCTCCCAGTGACTTGGTTTCTTACCCCAGGTAAGCAATCTGGTTTGCTGTGCTGTTTGTACTGGACTGTATCTGGAAAGTCATACCTGTTTGTTGCCTGTGACAAGCTAAGTTGCTAGGATCTGCTCAGTGTGCACTGTTTAGTTTGGCTGTAGTGTCTTAAATTTTCCCTCAGCCAGCTTCCATTAGCAGTTCTGATGGAAATCAGGAAACCAAGGTTTAGCTGGTGAGAGGAATAAGAGGGCAAAGCCTGCATGGGAGGAGGCAGTCTGGCCCCACCATGGGACAGGAAAGGTTCTACCACTTCAGGTTGTGGAAATGTCCAAGGTTTGTGAGACAAAAGCCTAACACGAAGGACGTTGACCCCAGACAGTGAGGTGGAAACAGTGAAAGGTTAAGAACCAATTTATGCAAACTGTTAAGATTGAACTGAAAAACACTTTACTCAAATTATTAGTCAAGAAATACATCAAAAGAAATGCATTTTTTGATCATGTCTTTGTTAAAGTGGCGAAGAGCATTAGGATGCTGAGAAACACCAACAGGTGACCAGACTATTAGGGAAAAATATTGCCCTTTCTAAAATGCTACATTGTGAGGAAGCAGAAATCTTTCTGCACCTGCAGCTGTGCCTTCATCCTGACTGTGAGCCCACTGCCAGCCTTCCCTCTTTAAGTCTCCAATCACTCATATAAAACTTCATTATTACAAAATGTGGCATTCAGGTAAATTGTCCTGCTGTCTTCAGGGAAATACATTTAGCCCCTAGCCTGATTTTTATACCCTGTGGTTACCTAAACCAGTCTGATTTTGTTCTGCAGTCAATTGTGCATGGGGAGGAAAAGTTTCTTCCTTTTGCTACCTCTCATCTGTGACCATTTCCTTTGATTCTTTTTCCCTTTATTTGTCTTTGGCCTGACTTATAAAACCCCAAAATGGATAAAGTCCTACAAAGCATTATGATTAGACAAATATCCTAAAATGGGCTTGCAAAGCAGACAGAGCAGAACAGTCCCTTATTGCTGAGGGGAAAGTAAAAGCAGCAGAACAAAGATTTACTGTTAATCAGTTAATCAGCAGCTGGGAAACTCCATAGCTTGCAATGAATAGGAATAGAATAGTCACCAGAGAAGCTCTGAAGTTGTCCTTCCTAGTCCTGACAGGAAACAGACAAGCTGTATCCTACATGATGGGCCACAGTTCCCACTCATCTTCTTACCTCCATCCTTCAGCTATCCAATTCCAACATTGTGCACACACATGAAACTCAGATGACTGATCTAGAAATGGGTCAGATTCAAGCCTGCCAGAGGTAGCGTAGAGACCTTCCCAGTCACGTAATGAATTGGTTGTGGATTGCCTGGAGCACCTGAAATAAGAAGGTGGGAGGGAGGCACACAAGGTGCTATATGAAGCTGGTGGTTTGGCAACTGGAGCCAGGTCATGCATGCAACTTACTGTAAAACCATCCAAAACCCCCAATTCTGTTATACTTGTTGGCAGCTTTTGTGAATATGCAGCTTCCATTAACGATATCTGCACCACTGCAGCAGTTTCATGGATATATCCTAAAAGCACCACATAGCACCACAAAGAAACTCACCATGCAGGCATAAAGATACAGCATATGATGGCTTTCCTTTCTTGCAAATTCTGCCTCTTGTGCTATTCCTACTTTTAAGTTCTATTCATCACTAAATTAATTCAAGGAAGAAAATGGGTAATTGCATTGCTGCCTAAAGAAACTTCAGCAGACTTTCATAGCCATAAAGGGGACAATGCAGATTATAAACTAGCTATAAGAAATTATGTGTGATGTTTTTGTGGCAACTAGATTGATGTTAGAAGGGAAGACTATCCATTAACCGACTTTTTAAGACTTAAACTGTGGGTTCTATTTTCAGTTTAGTTTTCTGGGGGCTGGATTCAGAGAGTTTCTTTTCACTGCTTATCTCCAAATCTATGAGAATTTTGTTTTCATTTATTTTTATTACCAAATAAAATGAGCTATGCATAAATAACTGATGAAACCGAGTTGTCTGGAAGATTTCCAGTTAAGATTAGTTTGTTATTAAATAAACAAAATGTTAAGGATTTTTTACCAGTGCTCCAACAGAAGACAGCTTGGATGGAAGAACTACACATCAGCTGCTATATGAACATGTTCACTTTCAACAAGCTGAAGTTCCCCACACTTCCAGAATGGATTATTACAGTTCCTCTGCAATAATGACTGATGCTGGATAGGAAGATGTAAAATATTCAGAATACTTCAAAAATATACCAAAGAAAGAAAAATCATGGCAAGGTCTGTATAGTTAGATTAGTCCCCTTGAGTTCAATGAAACTACCTACATGTATAGAGTTAAGTACCCTGCTGAGGTTCAGCATATCAAAGTTGAAGTGAAATTCTAGATCCACTAAAATTCTAAGGAGTTTTGCTATGGACTGGGATAAAGTGTTTTTTCCCTTAGACCAGAGAAATAATTTAAAAATGTTGTAGAAGAAAAAAGCAGAACGATTTGATCACAATTTGTGGCTACAGAGAGAAAAAAATGTAAAAATGGAGCAAATTGCAGCCCTGAGCAGAGCTCCAAAAGCAACAGTAAATGGTAAAAAGAGTTGCTATAGAAGGGAAGAAAAATATACCAGTACTGACTGTGTTCATTTCATTTCAGTCAATAGTAATTCATGATTTCCAGTTTTGCAATCATGCACTTGGAAAACAGCAGCCACAGTACCAGTATGGGCCTAAGAGTTCAGGTAAAGACCTGCTTTGCACTTGTAGAACAAGGAGCAGCAAAAAGTGGCTACAGTGGCTTGCTTGACTGGTAGTCTTCACCTGCGTATGCTCTTCCTGGTTCCCAATTCAAGAGTGCTTCCTTGAAACATACTGCCTCTGTGATCTGGTTATCTCCAGCAAGCCCTAGTAATGTTTAAGTTATAGCAGTTGTCAGATTGGCTCTTAAAAATTGTGACTATTTGTGCTGTATGAAAAAAAAAATCTGTCTCATTTTATATCTCCTACCTGTCAAGTCCATTGATTATCTCCTAATTCTTATGTTTGAGTAAAACAGAATAATGATTCCCTAATCAGGGAATCACAATTCCCATAGGTTTTATAGGAAGTTAGGGTTTCTGTTGTAGAGTTAGACCCAAAATGCAGAAATGGACAATTACATGAATTAGTGAATCATGTAACAAAACCTAGAACCTGTTGGTCTGTCTAATTTATCAGAGCATATGCATTTTACTTCTGGGACACTTTGATTTATTTGTTATGAATTCCATTCATACAAATATTTATAGCAAAATGCTAAACACTGATCGATCAAAAGACATATTCATGGAGAGTGGATTACATTCTGGAGAAACGTTGCATACTAACCAAGAACTGCATGACTACAGGTTTAGAATTGGCTTGACCTTGACCTTGTTTTTTTCTGTGAAGTCATTAAGTCCTTCAGTTATACAGCTGGATTGCCAAAATATTCAGAGCAGTAGTTGCATGTAGGGAACACAGAATCTCCTCAGTTCAAAAGAACGCCCATAGGTGTAGTCACTCTCAAGCACATGGCTTGCTTTGTTGTATGACATTGCCGTTTTAGTGTCTGAATGTTACAGAGACACCATTAACTGAAGTTCTGTGGAGTATGGTATAGTATGTACTTCATTGCCTAATTTTCCTGTGAGAAAATTATGATAAATTACTTGAACAAGACAGACTCTTGGAAAAGAATTTACAGCTTGAGTTTGTCTCTGCAAACTCAGGTGCTTTGGTGTGGAAAACAGTGGCAAAACATGTAATTCTAAGAGTGACGGGGAAGTGCTAGTTCTGCCAACTAGGTTTAAGAATTAGCATGTGCTCCCTGGAGAGAGAGATTGAGAGTGGACATGGGAGACACTAAAGAAAGTCTTAGACATTATCAGACTTCAGAAGAAAACTTAAAATGCAGATCACAGGATTTGTTGATAAGTAGCCAACTAATCACATCCAAAGCAGATAGCAGTTTGAACAGTATCTGTGTGTACTTTGCTCAAACCAACACAAGACCTTTCCTAACTTATACTGACACTCTGTGAATGTCATTCTGATATATATACTTGCATTGTTGTCATATTTGTGTAAAGAGACATGAGCTGAAGCCCAACTCTGCAATTCTCACTTCTGAAGTAGCATGTATTCACACTAGTGGTTGCACAGAAGACAATGTGTTAAATGCTGTTCCAAGTAATGGTTCAAGAGATGAGCCTTTCTATTTAAATCAATTAAATAAACACAATATGCTTAATTTAAATTCATGAGAATTAATTTAATTAAAAATGCAAACTACAGTTTTTCTGTTATGGGCCATGCATTCAATTATTCTCAGCAATTTAGTGAGAACCTGCAAGATTACCTTAGTCAACACTTGATGAGTTTAAGCCCAATTTAAGTTTAGCTATAAAACTGAGTTTAAGATTAAATTTAATTTGACTGGAATGCAAGAACAGACAATCAGTTGTGGCTAGTTCACCAATTCTTGAAAAGCAGGATTAGAAGATAGGAGTTTGATTTGAATCAATTCTGTCAGTTTATTTTCAAATGTCTGTATTTTGACTTTTTTTTTTTTTCTCACTACAATGGAAGTAAATACATTCAATCAATTCAATTTTGTTCTAGATTAAGTACAAAACCATTCAGGTTCACCACTGCCAATCATGAACCATTGACAGTTTCAGTGATCTGGGCACACTGTACTACAACAACAACATTATATTAGAAAACAATTAAATATCCCTGAAATATCTGCACCCAGACCTGGAAAGCATGGTCTGTAAAAGTAGTCACAAAAGGGGACACAGTTTGTGTCAGACACAAACATAAATATTTGGTTTTGGGGAACATATAAAGAGAAAAAATAAGCCAATGTACCCAACTGTATCTAGGGAATAAATGAAATTGCTACAGCTCAGCTACCCCTTAATCCTGTATTATAGTCCGTAACATTTCCTTTAGAATGTTTCAGGACTTGTATCAAGGAAATGTGAAGCTATGGAAGCAGTGGCTGTGGAATTAGTTACATTTTTTTGGCTGGCTTCATAGACTTAAAAACCAAAAATTGAATTTTCCCTTTAACCATAGTGAATTATAAATTCCTCACTACAGAATGAGATGGTCAGATTTTGATTGCCTCCCAATTCTCCTTTTTTCATTTTTTTCAAAGCATTGCACTATGCTTTCTATCACAAAATGTATCATCGTTTGCTTTTTTCCTCTTTCAAATGCCTGCAGGGTATATCTAGAATCTCACATCTAGAATCTAGACACTCTCTATTGTTTTACTGGCAGGAAAGTCACGACTGTTAACCAAAACCACATCTCCCACTCATTTTGAAAAGAGTAAGCTTCTGTCCATTATCCTTCATCCAATAATTCTCTCTTTTTCCTGGTATTTCTTATAATAGAAACCGAAGAACCAGGTAGTAAAAGATTAAAGTTAGAAGAAGAAGTTGAAAGATCTCTTTTAAAAATTGGTGAACCGAGCTGCTTCCTTAAAGACAGGGAGAAGGGGCAGGAGGAGAGCAGAAGGTTGTTGTATGCCTAGGCAGCTGCACATTACAGTCCAGAGTGTAGTCACCTCTGCAGATGGCAATGGTTACTTGCTGTTAATAAGTTAATAATGCATTTCAAGTAGCTTTTGGTGGAAGCTTTCTTGGTTTGTATTGGGCACTACTTAAAAAGAGCTTTGTGTGTGATCGTCATTTTGGTGTTGTCTTTTTTTTAACCCAGCAAGTGTATTCTGTCATTATATAGAGCTGTTCTAGAAGCAGATCTAAACTCTGCTGAGTGCTCAAAGCTTATTATTTACAATTATTAAAAAAAATCTGCACAGCTGAGAGTAAATTCCACCTTAAAAAAAACCCCCAACACCTTTATAAGGAAGTTTAGGATGGAAGTGCAAAAGAACATCCTCAGACCTGTGGAATAATAATTGACAAGCAGTAGGAAAGATTCAAGTTAAATGCTAGATGTTAATGATGTTAAATTTTCTCCTTTGGCCCCACTCAGTGATTCATACATAGCATGTCTGACAAATGTTCTGTCTTTGTGAACAGTCTATGATCACATCATGGAGTCTGCATCATTTGCAAAAATGCATACTGGGAGCAGAACCCTCTCCAACAGCAATAGTGAAGGGTTCCAGAATTTTTAAGTTATTCTGAGTGTTATTTTTATGAAGAACTAATAAGAAACACATTTGAAAACTATAAGCCCTTTAAAAAAAACAACTTTAAAAATATTAGATTTTATCCCCAATGGAAAACATACTTTCTTTCAAAGTCCTAAATCTCAAAAACTTCTTGTCAAATTAATTTCCAACCTTTCTTGGGGAAATTAATCTTGGGTCAGAAACTGCACATGAGAAACAAGAACAAGGCAGTTTTTTAAAAGGTGGTGTAGTCAACATCATGCTTGCCATGAAAAATAATTACTAAACTCCTCTAAGAGGTTGACTGCAGCATTTTCAGTCCAGCTGTGGACTCCATGAACCTGTGCTTCCCTTCAGTTCTGTGGTTTCGTGAAATGGCTAGTTTTAATCATAATTTATATTTTAAAAAACAAATGCAGGGCCATAGAGAGGCAAACTGGCAATTACAAGTGGAAGTTTTTTGTCATTAATTTTCCTGTGGAGTCCAAAGGCTATCTCTTGAGTCCTGTGCGACTGCCAAAGGGGACACAGGCAGCACACAGGGACTTGAAGCAGTAGAGAACTGCCAGAGACAATGGGCATGGCTTCTACCAGCCTCCCGTTGAAGGACTGCGCAGAGCAGGACAAGCTCCTCTGATAAGATGCCAACATGGGAACAGCTGGCTAGACTGAAAAGCAATTTTCTAAAGTGAAGTAACCAATGGAGACAACAATGGGAGGGTCTGACGTTACATACTTACAAAGTGACTTGATTTGTAAAGGCAATGAACTCCTAACTGTCCTTCTTCACTTTAATAAAAACTAAGTTTTTTTCAGTCTTTGAAAACTTGTGCACATCTTGACCCAATTGTGCCTGATGAAGGTTTTGAGATCCTGGTTCTAATTAACAGTTGGACATTTTATGCATTTCTAAAGTAGACGTGATGGACACTCACTTCAAGGTCTATTTACACTTCCAGAGAGTTAAACTGTTATCTTGCATATGGTAACTTGATATAGTTGTTTGACTGAGAGTACAAGTTTGGCTGATAAAGCAAATAAAGTTGATGCAATTACTTCTGTTTGGCATTTGACTTGGTGCTCATAATGTTTTGATTAAAAAGTGAGAGAAATTCAAAATCCCCATGGCCTGGATGAAACCCCAGCTAACTGCTAGTAATCAAAATGTAATTGTGCACAAATAAATGGGTATGTACTGACAGGCAATGTGGCTGTTGGCCTTTCACTGCTTAACATAGATCAGAGATTTTGTACCTAAGACTATAAGAGCTGCTATTGAAGTTTGCAGGAAGTGGTGCATAATGCAGGGGAAGCATCAACCAAGCAAAGTGATCGGTGCTACACCTCATCATTCCCCAGTGTTATATCTGTAGTTGACAGAGAGGTACAGGATTAAGCCACTTTGATGATAATCATTGCTCTATCTTAGTCAGGAGAGCCTCAGGAAAGATGCTGGCATCCAAGCAGCTGGAGGGTATTCTTTTTAAATATTAGTGTGGGTTGATGTAAGAGACTTCACCTCAGAGGACTCAGCTGACAGGCCTGGGTTACACAGACAAGCTCACCATCTACTCTTAGAATGCCTGTTGGAAGCAGAAAACTTGCGGTACAGCTGACCGAGGTGGTGTTGGCAGGATTGCCAAATTCACCATGCCTACCAGAACATAGCAAGTGCTGGAGAAAAGAGAAGGCAGCTTTCCACTAGGCTGTCCTGTCATGTTGATGAGAGGAAATCCAAAGAATCCTGGAGAAGTGGGGGAAGAAGTCCTGCTTACCTCTCCTTGTGTGACTGGTAAGGCTGTTCTCCCTCACAGCAGACCAGCTAACTAAACCGAGTCCCAGCATCTGGTGTACAAGTTGCTATGGTCCAGGAGTCTAGTTAAGAATGTGAATGTGGCACTAATTCAGTCAAGTCCTATAGCTGGTGTAATATAATAAGTTCAGATGGCTGATCATAATAGTTCTTTCTGCTGCTATTATATTTCTCTTCTTTAAACCAATCTTTGCATCATTTTTCTTTTGTCCCTAGGACACCAACTGATTCCATACCCAACCATTTATTGATTTTAGGACCTTATAATGCCATATATAATCTTGAAGAGTCTAGTTTGTAACTTAATATTGAGCTAGCTGTTTAGTAAGGACCCTGTCATATATTTTTGTTGTTTGCTGATTTCCATTTGTTCCCTTCAGTTTTAAAATCTGACCTCCAGCTGTCAAAAAAAAGAAAGATTTTTATCTGATGTGCTCTTTAGTGACACTACAATGCAGAAGTATCAGAAACAATATGAAGACTAAGATGTTAATAGCATATTGAAAAAATGTTTACTTTTTTCTAAAAAAAAAATAAAAGTAGTGCTCTTCATTTTTCTTTGTCATTATATCAGTAATGAAGTTTATTGTAAGGGTGCAGTTCTGGCACTGTGCTCATGTGTTACTGTAGTAATGTCAGTAACATAACTGTGAAATGACCTGTCCCTTAGAGTAGCATGTTTTCCTTTGTGTTGTCTAACTTTGTGCACTTTCATTATTTTCTTCAAACAAAGCATGTGTTTACTGAACTCACTGATGAAATACTTTGAAAAGTATTTCAAATTGATCAAGTTGATCTTCTGATAGAACACTGCCACAATAGAATTGAATCTGAAGAATTTTAGCTCAGTACATTTACTGGGGAAACAAATCGCTGGTGACTGTCAAAGTGCATCAGTAAAGCTGAAGTTTGAAGGGTTACATTCAGTCGGACTTATTTATACTATGATGCAATATTACATTGTTCTGTAATACCATACTGTTTAACACTTTCATTAGTGATCTGGATGATGCGGCAGAGTGCAGTGACAGCAGATTTACTGATGGCACCAAACTGGGAGGATGGGCTGATACACAAGACAGCCGTGCTGCCATCCAGAGGGACCTGAACAGGCTGGAGAAATGGGCCAACAGGAACCTCGTGAAGTTCAGTAAGGGGGAGTGCAAAGTCCTGCACCTGGGGAGGAACAACCCCAGCTACCAGTACATGCTGGGGGCGACCCAGCTGGAAAGCAGCTTGGAAGAAAAGGACTTGGGTTCAAGTTGAACGTGAGCCAGCAAAGTGCCTTTGCAGCAAAGACAAGTGGTGTCCTGGGCTGCATTAGGAGGAGTGTTGCCAGCAGGTTGAGGGAGGTGATCCTTCTCCTCTCTACTCAGCACTGGTGAGGCCACACCTGGAGTGTTGGGACCAGTGCTGGGCTCCCCAGTACGAGACATGAACATACTGGAAGGTCCAGCAAAGGGCATGAAGGTGATGAAGGGATTGTAGCATCTCTCCTAGGAGGACAGGCTGAGAGAGCTGTGACTGTTCAGCTTGGAGAAGAGAAGGCTCAGGTGGATCTTATCAATGTATATAATTACCTGAAGGGAGGCCGCAAAGAGGGCAGAGCCAGGCTCTTTTCAGTGGTGCCCAGTTTCAGGACCAGAGGCAATGGGCACACACTGAAACGCAGGAGGTTCCCTCTGAACATCAGGAAACACTTTTTCCCTGTGAAGGTGACCGAGCACTGGCACAGGTTGCCCAGAGAGGTGGTGGGGTCTCCATCCTCGGAGGTACCTGTTCCGTGATACATTGCACCAAGACAGGACACAAAGATGATACCTGAAGAGCTGCCACTTAATATTGTGAGTTGTTTCAATACCTTTTATATGGTTAAAGTGTTTTATGTTAACTTAATTGGGTAATTTTCTATCTCACCTGAAAACTGGTGTAGATACTGACTCCATTTATCCACATGATGTCTGGCACTTTTGATAAGAATGTACAAGTCTCCCTTTGCTTGACCTATGAGAAATTAACTGTTCATCTGCATTTGGTCATGTTTGTATCTAAGGCCAAAGTGTCATATTTTAAAGGAAATACTGTGCTCCTGGGAAAAAAAAGAGGATATTTGAAAGGCAAGGAGGCTGGAGAGCGAGAAGGAAGAAAAAATCAACCAGGTAGTGAAGTCCAGTATTTAACCATAGGTTATGGAGGTCTTCAGTAGACTACTCTTCTTGAATCTATCCAGACTATCATCTGACACAAGGTTAACAACTGTGTGTGAAAGACTTGGTGTATCAGCTTAGTCCATAATTGATATTATTTCACGCAGTGCTTGCAGTCAGGAGTAACTGGCATTCTCATTTCCTGACACAGTAAGAAGGTGGTGGACTAGAAAGCAATGCAGACAAATTGAGAAAGTCCCTTCAGGTCGGTGCTGGGATACTCCATTAGCAGTATGGAGGGACATGTAACCATGTACCTTTTCCTTTTGTATTGTCTTTGATAATGGATCCTGACTGTCTCATTGTCCTCTTCTGTTACTCCACTATGTATCATGAAATGTTGTATTAACACAGTAAAGGCATTGTTTCCAAACTTTAAATTAAACAGAAAATACATACTACTGTATGTTTTCCTTTCACTTTTACTGCTAATACTTGTTTTTAAATAAGTGCTTTCCATCACTGTTCAGGTTCTGCTGCTTGATCCTATGCTGAAGTCATAATCCTGAATTTACATCATCATAGTCTGTTCCCGTGGAAATGGTTAATGATGAAGTTCAGGCTTTGTACTCCCACACAACAGCAATTTAAAGCTAGATCATATAGATTAAAATCTCATTTTGTGTGTTTAACAACCATGCTTTCTCTGTTAAACATCTTTAGGATGACCAAGAAAAATAGTGTGTTGTCATAGATTTATAAGGAGCATTCAGACTTCAAACCTATCACAATATAAAAATTATCATTTAATTACTTTAGATCCCAAGTTAAAAGTGAGTTACAATCTGTGTAATTTCTAAGGTCAGCTGGAAAGTAGTAACAGTATAGTTAAATTATTTTGGGACTCAGGTTCTTTGTAGGATTGCTCAGAGGTTCTGGGTAATATTTTTCAAAGTTGCTTGGCAAAACTGCATTAAAAAAAAAAACCAACATCCATTTTGACTTGAAACATTCTGCATCTAAGGATATAAAATGTGAAAAAATAAATAGTAAAGAAAATCTTAACACTTTTATTTTAAAGAAACCTAACTGAATTCTTTGATTATTCTTCCTACAGATTGTAACCACATAAGGTAACACCTCACAAGAGCATGTTTTTCCCAAAATGCATCACAGTTCATACTGAGTAAGTACAGACTGATTTGTCACAGATGCACCCCTCATATTCCTCATTTAATCTGGATTTAAATATATGGCTGGGGGAAAAGTACTGAGTGGTTTGGCCTACAGTACTTTCACTATGGTGACACTCTTGTCTGGCAGCTTGATTCAGCATCAGCTGAATTCAATGGGGCTTTCAATCAAGCCCTTAGTCTCATCTTCAGCAAAACAACCCAAGGTCTCTGCTTTCCAACTGCCAGAGAATGACAGGTGCTCAGCTGCAAGCTGGTTAGCTCAAATTCATCCCAGATAAAATGGAAGTCATGCAACCTGATAGGTAGAGTGATCTATATCTACCCAACTAATGAAAGGCTCATTATTCTTATCTGAGTGGTTTGCAGGCCCAGGATTTTACTGGAATAAGAACTATAGCTTGAATTTGAAGGTAACCATAGCGACTTTAAATGCTTCACTGTGTTTATGAGCCAAGAGATTGCCTTATCCAGAAATGGTCACCTTAGTGCACTTCTCCAGCTCTGTCTCATTGGACTGCAATGTATTTTGCCATTAATTAGATTTTGAAAAGGACTGAAGGCTTCAGACAGTGTTTACTACAGCAGCTCACCTCTTGTCTGCAGTGGACTTCTGGGTTTCTCTACTTCTTAGATTCAGTGACCTGTATTTCTTCCTCCATGTTATAGTTCACAAGTCCGAATTTCTGTGAGTTTTGATTCCTTCAGAAACTTTTGTTTACCTCTGTGTTTCTTGCCTGTAGGATGATGACAAGATGTGTTTGCTCTTTTCTCCTAGAAGAGGAATACTCACAAGCAGACTGTGAGTATGTCCATAAGAGAGTGATTGTGCCCTGCGAACTGCTTTGCTTGATATCTGGATGGCACTTTCATAATGTGTCCATCAGGGCATGGTATGAGGTATGTCTAATTAAACATTTCTTTTACCAGCCTGGCAGGAATAGGGGATCTGTTTGCTGGTAGCAGGTGATTCTGTCATAGCCATGAAATTGTGGCAACCTCTCCAGTTATTCTTATATCAGATCACGTAACTGCAAAATCACTTAGTCTGGAAAGGACTTCAGGAGGTCTCTAGTCTATCCCTCCATTCAAAGCAGTGGCAGCGCCTGACAGGTTTGCACAGGGTCTTTCCCAGTCAGGGCTTAAAACTCTCCAAGGACACTGCACAACTTCTCCGGGCAAGGTTTGCCACTGCTTGACTGTCCTCATGGGGAAAAAGTTTGTTCTTCAATCCAATCTGAACTCCTCATTTCAACTCATGCCCGTTGTCTCTCATCCACTTCCCATGCACCACTGGGAAGAACCTGGCTCCATCTTCTTATTTGACTGTTTACTCAGCCCTAAGACATCATATATATTTTACAGTGGGCAAAGGAAACTAGAGGTGTCAGAATCATAATTCAGTGTGGCAGCAGCAGGAGAACTCACACTTCTGTCAGCTGATAAATGAAAAAATATTTTGTCAGGCAGTATTACAGCATGACATAAATTTTACTACTGAGCTCATACTAACTCATTATCTGAAGGCTGTGTGATTTGTAAGCTTTTGAAGCATTTTTAGTTAACTTAAGGACTTTCAGTTATCTGTGTTGTTCTAAGACTGTGGAAATCAACAACAAACCCATCACTCTGCAGAAGAGACAGACACTAGGTTTAATGTCAGAAGAGAGAACTGATCTCTTTGGAGCTTCTCTAGATAAAAAAATAAAAAAATAAAAAGTCAAATCATGCTAGAACCATCGTTAACCACAACAGGCAGCATTAAACATCTCTAAGCAGGTGGAAGAGAAAGAGGATTTTCAGAGTTGTTTCTTCAGATTAAATACATTTTTGGACAAGGTCACTGTTGTGACTAAAGAGTAAGTAGCTACTAATGGGACAGCTCACGTTCAGAATGAGCCAGGACTGGAGATCAAGGTTGCAGAGACAGAGCGGGAGATGGCCATTTGCATTTTCACTCCAGTGGAGAAGTGCTGCTCACAGCTGGTCTTCTTGGGACACTCACTGGGATGGAAAATGGCAAGCTGGAGAGGATGTAGCCAGAGATGTGCTAGGAATGAACGTGAGTTTCTGGAACAACCACTTCCACAGAAGTGGTGGGAGTAAAAGGCATCACCAACATTCAGTACAGAAGTTGATACATTTCTGAAAGCGATTATATGTTATGATACCTATCACAGCAAAAGGCTAGACTCAATAACCCTGGAGGTTCATTTCTCTGCCATATTCCGCTGCTCCTTCTCCCAATTTCTCTCTTCATTCCTTGTCTTAAATTTTTCAGGAAACTGGAACACTGATTATTTCTCTATTTCTTGTTATCAACTGACAGAGATATTTAAGGGCAGGATGGAAAAGCATAAGAGAGTGGGAAGACTTCCTGTAGTAAATGGTAAGCATGCCACAGCTGATGAGTGTTATTTCTGAGGCAACCACTAATACGTGGACTGCCTTCCTTCCAGAACTGAAAGAGAAGTTTTCACAATGTATCAGTCTGTTCACTACTCTTTCTGCACTGTCCTTTCTAGAATGCAAAAAACCAAAGAGGGGCAGGGGAAGCCTCACAACTCAAACGGCCAAGAGGTAGTGGTGAACAGAAGGTTGAATACATTTCCAGCTGTGCTCTGAAGTAAACGACAAAAATCACACAATGAATAGACTTTTTCCGGAAAAGACAATGAAAAGATATATAAGGGATGTAAAACAAGGCACATGAGTATATAGGAAGCATACAAGGTCTCAACCATAATAACTGATTTACATGAAGTCACCCTGTATATTTGGAAGTGTATATATTATGCTTATGTTTCCCTGAGGTAGGTTCCTGTTTGTTTTCCTCTCCTCTGAGAACCAATCAGTGCTAAATAAAAGAATACAGAAAAACTTGTCTTAAGAGTTTATTATATACTATTTCTGGCAGTAGTATTGGTGTTGGGATAAACCAGCCGGTACTGTAGGAATACACAGGAAATATGGCACCTTCCCTAGGCATACACATAAAGGTACTCAGTAAAACTGTGGACCTCTTCAGTTAGTGAATCATTTACATTTCACCTTGGACCTAATCTGAAACTCATTTAAGCTGGCCAGATTCTTCTTGACTTCAATAATTTGGGATGAGATTTTGAGCAATCATTACACTTTACATACCTGAGATAGCTTGTCTTTTCTCTTACAGATCTGCAAGCAAAATAAACTGATTTCTAAACCAGGTTATCCAAGCAGATGCAAAACCTACCTGAAAATAGTGTAGGTTGGGGAAAATATGATTCCTTTATCAGTAATATTTTTGAAGATATGCTTTATAGAAACTTTGTAGAAATTATGTAGAAACTTTTGTAATTGCATTATGAAAGGATAATCAAAATGTATTGCTTCTATTTCCACTTCTGCTGAGAAAAGATTCAAATCAATTTAGAAAGTTTAGGCTGTAATAAATTAGAATCAGGATCTTAGAAGGCAAAGAAGGATCACTTAAAAGACTATAAATTCTAGTGAAGGTAAGTCAAACACACTGACAAACCAGAAGTGCTTTGGTAAATGCACATATACTGAGAAACACACATATAAATATATTGACCAACCAAATGTACCTAAAATAATACTGTGTCAAAAATTGTTCAAATTTAGTAACATGCTGAAATCAGGGACATGCATAAAGACCTAGCAATTTTTATGAGTTTGGGAAATTCTCAACATAGGTCAAAACTGAGACCTTTACCTAGATGTTGTTTCTCATTTTGCACAAAAGCAACTTGTAAACAGCTTGTAAAATCATGGAGTCTGTGGGGCCTTGAAAATAAGGTTTGGATGTATACTGTAAATACATAATCCAGAAGTCACACACACACAGTGTTCATTATTCATAATGATGGAGCTAACCCTTGAACAGGGGCATTTATTGGAAATAACAGTGGCAGATATTGCAGTGTTTAATAAGCTCATTATTGCGGAGTAGATTGATACATCCTCAGTAACAACAAAATGCCCACATGTAATGAAGTTACTAACCTGGGTATTTACAGTTCAGTAGGAACGCTGACAATAATTTAACATACTCCCGAGGAAAATGTCCTTTACTTCCGAGTTTGCTTAACCCTGTAGCAGTGTATCTGAGCAGGAGTGTCAAGTCCTCTCCGTACGTACCCAGTTTTGATATGCGGGCCATAAGAGCAAGTTTTAGCCATGTAACTACATTGTCAAGGAGACAGGAGAATATACCTCATCAACAGTGCTGTGGGAACAGAAGGATTTTACAGATTCAGTTATCCTGTCGCAAAATTTTTTCAGTGACACAAGTTGTGCTCCTTAGGGACCTGGTTTAGGCTGTACTTTGGAAGCAAATTACTGGCAAAAATACTGCCTTTTCTACAATCAGCTATGATATTTTCTACACATCTCACTCTGCCTACAAGCCTTCTTAAATGTACACCAAAAATAGCAAACTGTTGACCCTGGTCAAAAGCTAACATGAGAAATGGGTGGAAACAATAATCTCTAATAGTACACATTTCATCCCAGTCAGCAAGCAAATATTAATTAAACTAGAGTTGTGGCTGGGAAAATATTGGTATTTTATCCATGTGTACTAATAAACTGCTTCACTGCTTTTGCTAATCTTTAATCTTTTAGTTCTAAAATAATTGTAAATATAATTGCGATTGAATGGTCTAGCCCAATCTGTTTGTCAGTCTGTTCCCTGGAATTTTCAGTTGATTTATAACCCCTATGACTCCCCATCCGAAGTGAAACTTCCAGAAATGGTCAGCTTGTTCACCTCCCTTTGAAGTAAACAAACAGTACTGAGGTCAAGCATACACCTCAGTAAGAGGAGTTTAAGAGATCTGGGCTTCTATGTCTGGTTTTGCTCCTAAAATCTGTAAGCGCACATCTGCCTGTCTCTGAAATGGAGAAGAGTTCCACTCTATAGATGAAAAATTTGGGACTAAGACTAAATGGTGTAATTTAATATTTCTTTGATCTTTTTCTATCAGAAAAATATTTTCTCAATGCCTTAGAGCTCACAAGCTTGTGTACATTAACATATATATTAAAATATACAGCTTCTAACAGCCTGATATAAAAACTATGCAAAAGGGATAAAGACAAAAGGCACTCATACGCATGCCATAATACCATCTGAAATGCTACTTCCTTGCTTTATTAACTCTGAGCACAATTCAGTTTTCTGTTCTAATATTTTTCTCTTCAATGAAGCATATTTCAGGAACTTCAGATGAAAATAAAACCAATGTTTACAGGAAACATGCCATGTCAACATCATGCTTAATTTCCTTTACAACTGAAAAAGGTTTATAATGGACCCCATGCCACCATGCATGGGACAAGAAGGGGGTGTGAGGCATGGAGGGGCTGCAGCAGTGCCAAGTCCCAGGCACCAGGATGGCAGGGGCAGCTGGGGCGTGAGAGATGGTGTGACATGCTGCAGCTTCAAGGCCCCTTTCCCTTCCCCTTGGCAGCCCGCAAATGTATAGTTGTAACTTAACTTCTTCCATGAGAGATGAGAGGTGGTTTTGTCTTTTTATTATGCAATATAGTGAAAAGGAGAAAGGTTTTGCTCTTGAATCTTTGTTGCAGTGAGAAAAATCTCATGGTGTCTCTTGGAGTCTGCCCCAGAAATTCCCTGTCACTGCTGTTTCAGTCAGAAATGTTGTGAAAACTGGAAAGAGCTTTCTGGCCCCTCTAACACCTGTTAAGATAAAACTTCAGCATAAAATTCAAATGTTAAAGCAACATATGATATAAGGTTATGCTTTATACCAAACAGAAACTGAAATACTGCAAACTTAGTCATCTTCTTTGCGTTCAGGAGCAGTTTTGAAGCTGTTATTTCAAAACTCAGATTTTTCACCTTTGTTGTGAAATAGAGGTCTAGCCCTTAACCAAATGTATCACTTTCTATTTATGGTTTTTTTGCTAATAGTTAACACAGAGTTGTTATTTCTCATACTGTAAATTCATTCTGACATCGCCACTATATTGTGAAGAAAGTATGAATCTCCCGCTACCTTGTTTTCAACTACAAGACCTTATTTGTTCATCACTATGGCAACTGCTGCCCCAGCCCAGCTTAATAGGGTGCTTGTCTAGACAGCATTAAACATATCTGCACTTATGTGTGTCTGGTTTTAACAGCCAGGTGTGCAGAAGGTGCGGTGAAGGGAAGAGAGGCAACAGGAAAGGAATGAGTAAAAGAAGAGTAAAAGCATTTGAGAAGTCACCACACTTCATATAAGGCATTATAATTCTGGAGACCTTTCCTGGGATGTTAAAATGTATTCCTCACTCAGGACACACAAAATTATAGATGTACATCTATATGCCACACTGATTTTTAACTGACCTCAGTAAGGGCCACCACTGCCTGTGGGGTCCCCTGGGAGCAGAATTCCATTTCACAGTTCCTGTGGAGAAGCATGATGTATCTGGAACTGATCAAGATCAGCAGGTCCTGGCAAGGACCTGAGGAAAGTCTTAGTTCTGATTCAGTTCTGCTGGTTGGATCTTGGGGAAAACAGAATAAAGCACTTCAACAGTGTTCACCTCCCTATCATGGGAGGCTCCTGTGGAAGGGGACAGTTTCCTCACAGGCAGTGTAGCAACTGAGCCTGTATAGACCAAGAGAGCTGCATGACTTCAGCTGGGTGCAGTCCATGTAAGCAGAGTTTATTCACCAAAGTATGGCCCTTCAGTCACCCAGAAACTCTACAAGTACGTGCCCATCTCAGCATGTACTTTCCATGCAATAAAAGAAACCCATATTTTCAGCATTAACTTCACAGTGAAAGAGGACACAGCCTGATGGAGTTAGGATGTGGGAGACACAGACTTCATTTTCTGGTCTTCCCTCTCCCAGAAAATGATTCAAACACCATGCTACAGCATGTTTGGGGATGCTGAACTGTCAGTCTGTATTTTTTGGAACTGTCCTTACTTCAGTAAGAAAACACAGACTAGAACAGGTCCAGCTGACATCCAGACATTGACCAACCTAAGCTTCCCCCCAACCAACATCTAAGCAGGCATCCTTCCACCTCTCCTGTTCCCACTGTGCATGATACAAGCAAATACTCACTGAACCATAACAAACAAATGTCGAGATGTTCTTCTGACAAACAGAGGGTAAAATATCCCTGACAGAGGCAAGAGTTGGAACAGGTTTCCCACCACTAGAAGTGCAAAGCAACAGCATGAATCTAACCCTTCATTCCCATTTATTATTTTCTGTAAAAGCTGAAAAACATAACACATATTTCCAATCTAAACTAAGCAGACATATTAGGGTGCAAGAACAGTGAGAAGGCAAGGAAAAAGAGCAATGGAAATTAAGTGGGAGGAGTCAGTCTTAATTTTTGCTGAACTAAGAAGCAGCTAATTATTCATACTGCTTAGTCAATGACCCTTGTAATCCTAGATGGACAAGATATAATTTTGTCGCTCACATATGATAGATAAATACGTATGATAGATAAATACCCAGAATATGAAAAGTGTATGTTACTAGGAGCTGCATATAACACTTAGCATTGTCCTTGGACATACTCTATGAAGTGAAGTACAGCTTCCATGAAGCGGTGTCTGCGGAACTAAACACCTGGATTTCTAATCATTATCTGTTAACTAGGGATTTTTCTTTAATAATTATCCCCTAATTGTGCCCTTACTGTAAATTAAAGATGGCAGAAATGTACATACAAACCAGCCCAACATATAACCTCTGTATTGCAACCACAATTAATGGGTATACCAACAGGTATTTTATCTCTGATACTTACGTTTTCTTTTTTTTTTAACTAAGAGAAAACTTGTTGTGGTGTACATTGGCAGGCATCAACCCTCTGGCTGGCACTAGGCAACAAAGAAGTGTCCAGAGTCAACTCAGGGATGATGCCTGTTTGCAAACAGAGTCATCACAGGAAAAGCCAGAGATCGGTGTTGCAACCACCTGTGATGCCAGCACACTGCTTATGTGTTGTGGGGCTGACTGGTTGACAGAACTGTTTGGAAAGCAAGCATCTCCCTTTGAAGAGAAGATGGTTAAGATTGTTCATAGAGATACACATTCAACACATTCCCAATGCCACCTTGTCTAGACAGACTGTTACTGAATCCATGAGAAAATACTCTCCTGGTGGAAACGCTAGCAACTAGCTCCCACCACTGAGTCATTCTCATTTGACACACTGTACAGGACAAGGAGATGCAGTTTTCACTTTCTGAAACGCATTGGGTAGGTTGAGAGCGAAGACTCAAAGGGCCAGTTTTTAACAAAAACAGCACTAGTTGATGATGTGTCCAGTTATCTGCCTAGGTCCACTGCAATGTAGCCATTTACCCCTTTTACAGCATCTCAAACTCATGCTCACAAGATCATATCATGTGTTCATATGTTGCATGCCAGTATCCCACGCTAAAAAACATCTGTAGTTATGCTATACCCTTCCGTGTGCTTGTCTCAGATCATTCACATTGAAGCTTGATCATTCCAAAAAGCATTCTTGTAACACATTCATTCATTCCATAAATATGGGGAAATGGTAAGCAGAACACCTACATGTTATATTTTATAGTTCAAAAGTAGCACTACAGTCTCTTGATAAATATACTATCTTGAAAAATGAGTACTTTTCTCTTGAATCCACTGTGCTACAGTGTGCAACATGGTATGATTTTTACTGATGTGTATAATTACATTATATTGAAATTTCCTACCAAAAGATCCCCATTACACCGCAACAGCACTATGCCAGCCCAGGTGTCACTGTGGGGTGGACATTGACCATCTGTTTATCATACAATACTAATAAATCTAATGTCTTGTTCTTAGGAAAAATCTCTTATATACTTAATTCTCTATGAAACTCTTAAGATAAGAGTGTCCACCTGGTATGTCACTCTAATGCAGCCAAATTAAATACCTGTAGCTGTTTGAAAATACTTGAATTCTCTGAAACCCAGTGTTATTTTGCTTTGAGGTTGCACTTAAGCCCATGAGAAGCTTAATGAGAGCAGTAGCATATTTGGGGGTACTGTTGCTAGGCATCTGTGTGCAGGGTCCTATCAACTTAGTTCCAGCAGTTACCACAGAGAATTGGCACAATACCTTCTGCTTAAACTTCTTGAGTTCCAATTTTTAAACACTCTTGGGAGAACAAAATATCTTCCTGAGACGTCAAATGCCTAAGTTGAAGCATTACTTGTAAGACCTTAATATCCCCCATCAGGAAGCCAGACTGCCAATGTATGTCAGCAATTGATATAATGTAGGAGGGATTGTATATGAATAAGGATTTAATCTCAATGTTAATATTGCCCCTAGAAAAATTGTAATCTGTGTTTAATAAAGAATGTAACTCACTCATGGAATATGATTTTTGTGTGAGTGAAGCCTCATATTTAATGCTCAACATCACTTCCATTTCTGAGCTATCCTGAACTATCAGGATATTTCCCACTCTTTGGCAGAAAGTGCAGATGAAGAGGCATAGTCCAAATACTGGAAGAATTATGTCTATTATACATGCAGATGCTCCAGAAAGTTTGTTGTTTTTCTAACCAGAAATGATGTCCAGATGTCCAAAGGTGACTTTTGGCCTACTGTCAGCTACTTCTCTCATGGGGCTGCCAGACATGCAGGAGAGCTGCCTGTGGGTGATGGTGCCTATGCTCTGATACTGATACCTCTATGCACTGGAAGTACTGGATTTATACTGGATTTAAACATTTGCTTTAGCATATTAGGGACACATAATGCTGAACTGGACCAATAAAGGAGTGTTACATAGTGTTTGTATTTAATAGCTATCCATAAATATCTTTTGTTTCATGTAATGTGAAATGTGAATTTAAATAGCTGTTGTTCTTCATGAGTCATAATACAGCCACCACTGTACTATACATTTGTTTGCATAACAAGGTAAATGCAATCGCAATCACTGCACTCTTTAAAAAGGACATTACATTTGCTAAAAAGATATAAGCAGACAAATAACTTACAGATTAAACAGGACAAACAAAGCCCTATTAAAAATTTCTTATTAGAAATCATGGAAATCAAAAACATTGCAAACTTCTACAGCAAAGCAGAATTTGTTTTTCCTTGATTCACTGTTGTAAATGCCAAAAAAGTCAATGTCCTCAAAACTTTACAGCTTACCAGGCAACATTAAAAAAAAAAAAAAATCACCCTGCCTTAACTCTTCTGTCTGTATAAAGATGATAATTTCTATTTTTGCCTTATCATTTCCATTTCATGGTCTGCACGTGAGTGGACAGAGTTTTGTACTATTTGCAAAGAATTTTCAAGCTAGCATCTTATTGGGCTTTGCAACTTTTCTGGTATACTGTTGTACATCTACTACTTTTATTCTTCTTGGTACCCTTACTACTGCTTTCATCTTGCCAAACCCTGTTTAGGAAGGATCACTAAAATGGCAGCTAGGCTAAGTGGCCTAATGGAAGGAAGAAAGGAGTTCTGGATGCCTTGAAATTTTCTCTGGTATGTAGTTTTATCAAGTAAATATTGATTTGAATAAGTTGTCCTGATAAAAGTCACATGCAACACCATTTTTTACCAGCATAATGGGAGTTTGTTTCAGTGGGACGAGGATTTTTTACTGACAATGCTGAGCATATGCACAATGTATTTAAAGTAGTTTTTGGAGCCTGACATGTAATTTCCTTAAACTTTTTACAATTGCTCATCTATGTTTCTGTTGTTCTTAGCTTCAAAAAACAATTATCAGTTGGAAACTTGGTCACACAAATTGTAAAAAAATAAAATGTCATGCATTTGCCAGCCAAAGTAGTAAAACAGTACTTGCTATAGATGCTACTTGACTATAACTAAGAAGTAACAGAAATATTATCTATTTCTGTTCTAACACAGAGATCTGCAAATCTTCCATAGTGCAGATCTTGGGGTCAGATTCTTGTTCAGCTGTAGCCTGACAAATCCTGGGAAATAGAGGAAGTGCTGTGCAAATTAATTGAAATCAGAAAACATTTTTTTTTCATTATTTATCTATGGCTGTCACTGTAGTATGTTATGGATTTGCATGGTGAACTTTATCATATACGTATGAAACAGCACAGTGGCTGTAGCTGTCTATAGCTAGTGTGAGGGCTGCCAAGGGCTGTGCTACAGCGCCATAGACATTGCATGCCACAACTGGAATGTGTGGTGTTCTCACCTGTGAGCCAAGTTTTGATTCAGCCTTCATTGTATTAAATAAAATACATGAAACAGACATACAGAAAAAAATCTGCTCCATGCAGGCCAATGGCAACACAAGCCATCTGCAGTCTTCAAACTCCAGGGACACCATGGTCTGTGGGAAAGCCAAAACTGGCTTTCCAATCCTGCTATCTTCTCATGCTTCTACAGCAATCTCCCCTGGAGAAGAATGTGCTGAAGTTTAAATGTTACTCCAACAGCAGAACCCATAGGCTGAAAGACCCTTCTGACGTGTTGCTTGCCAGGTAGACTGAGCACATAGGGTAGAATCTGGCTTTTATACTTCTATTTTAGCTTCATCAGCAATATTAATAAAGCATGGCAGCTTGTCCGCATTCCAGTTCAGTGGCAGCCTTGTTATACAATGTACTTTGATGTACAGTAGTCTTTATTTGCTATCAGATTGGGATACAAAAATCATATTGCAATACAGAATCTGATCATTTATCTCACTCTGACTTAGGAGCATGAAGGTTACAGCTAAAACGTGGAATTTGGCCATTACATACTGGACTTTTTACAAGAATTTTTTTTTTTCATTGTTTTTTGAACTCTGGTGTGATAGGTCTCTTTGTAATCATGAGGATTTGTCTCTGCAGCATCAGTAGCAGTTTGGCCTTTCAGCATAGTATTTATGGAAAGAAGTGGGAAATGCCAAAGGGAAGAAACACTGAAACCTGAGTATAGATGGAGTAAAACATTGAGTAATGGCTACTGGATCTAACTGGCTTTCAGAATTGGAAGCATAAGCATTCCCAGTTTCTCCTGGGTCAGTGCTGTTACAGGGTAGCATTTTAAATTCAGTGTTCACTGAGAAATTGAAGACATTCCCTGTGAAAGATGAAGATTGAGGCACTGGTTCACTGAGCTAATTTTCCTTGAGGGACAACTAAGTATCATTAAAAACAAACATGTTGAAAACATGTTCCTGAAGATCTAATCAGTAGAGTTATTGCAGACCATCCAGTAACTCCAAACTGGCTTTACTTTTAATATAGAAATATCTTACTCTTTAGCCTTTCTGTCTAGGAAGGGATTTAAGTATCTTTGTCAAATTAGATCTGAACTTCCTTAACAAGTGATACACAGAACATAGTATATCAAAACTTAGACAGATTTATCATTTCAAGAACATCTAAAACCATTGTAACGGGAAGAAATTAAGATAACAGAGACCTTCTTTCTCTGTATTAGCAGAACTGGCCAGAGATGCAACCAACAGGATCTCAGTGTTCCCAGAAGGGTTAATACCACCAGAATGAAACCACCTTCAGATTTTCATGGAAAAAAGTAGTGCAAAGTGAGTGCCTTGTCTAAGTAAGATGCAGAGAAACTTCTAAGAATTAAAATGCACTTTTCCTTATTACGCTGCCCTGAGGACATAGAGAATGTGGTTTATCCATTAGCTTCATTCATGTACTCATGTCACAGAATCACAGAATTATTGGAAGGGACCTTTAAGGTCATCTAGCCCATCTGCCCTGCCATGGGCAGGGATATCCTCCACTAGACACTCAAAGCACTTGGTTGATCATCTAACCAGGCCTTGAACACTTCCAGGGAGGGGGCATCCACAGCTTCTCTGGGCAACCTGTTCCAGTGTCTCACTGCCCTCATTGTAAAAAATTTCTTCCTTATATCTAACCTGAGTCTACCCTCTTTTAGTTTAAAACCGTCACCTATCACTACAGGTCTCTTTCCATCTTTCTTACAAGTTCTCTTTAATTATTGAAAGGGCACGGTAATGTCTCCCCAGAGCCTTCTCTTCTCAAGGTTGAACAGTCCCAACTCTCTCAGCCTTTCTTCAGAGCATATGTGCTCCAGCCCTCTGATCATCTTTGTGGCCCTCCTCTGGACCTGCTCCAACAGGTCCATGTCTTTTTGGTACTGGGAGCCCCAGAGCTGAACGCAGTACTCCAGGTGGTGTCTCAGAAGTGTAGAGTAGAGGGGGAGAAATATTACTAAGAGAAATCCTGCTCTGTAGCACACCACGATACTGCACCCCTAATAACACCACTTCATCAACATTCAAGACTGATTGCATATTTTTATATATTAGTGAATGCCACTGATACAAAGGCTGCAATTAAACACATGGGGAATCCTGAATATGTGAATGTAGGGAGTGGGGGAGAACAGACGATCTAGGAAAGGAGGGTCTCTATGCAAGGCTGCTCTGGCAGCATTACGCTCTCCCAGCCCATTCTCCCTCTGCTGCAAAAGGCTTTGGTGCATTTGATTTCCAGAAAGGGCATATGCCAAATTTCACTGACTTTTTGGTAAGGAGGAAACAGTGGATGAAATTAATACAACAGAACAGTGCATGCTGATGAGTATTTGCACCTTATTTGCTCATGCAAACAAACAATTGGATTCATAACTCAAATCAAAGGGCCAAAGAGCTAGGCTACCGTAAGCAAGCAGCCATGTTGGCAGCTGTGATGGATACCTCTGTCTCTGCTCTGGAAGCAGCAGTGTCTTTCACCTCAGCAGCAAGAAATGCTAGTCCTGAAACTCCACAGACAGATTTGCACCCGCCTGAGGAAACTATGCCTAGGGATGAGGTCCTACATGCCTTTTTCAAAAGAGCATTTGCAGGGCTTCATGCAGCCAAAATTGCTATTGGAACAGTTTTGCTTACCTGAAACCTTAGCTGAGTGTTAATTCACTCATTGGAAGTCTGCCCTCTGAAGTCTAGCAGACAGGGGATCAGATTGTCTGTGATGTCTAGCTCCCACTGCCTTTGGGCAGACGGGGGTGGCTGACAGGCAGTTAATAACAGCACCTTCAATCTCCTTCTAGTTGGGGGCCCAAATGTGGGTTTGACCACAGGAGATGCCTGCCAGCTGCTGCATTGGGAAATAAATCTCACTTTGTCTGCTCTGCCTGCATTTTTGGTTCAGAAGGGAAAAATCATACTGGATCTATGACCTCTGGACCTGCTGGGACTCCTTCCAATACAGAAATGTATGCAGGTAGAAAGTTACCATCTTTATTGAAATACTTGGGCATCTAAGAAAATAACCAAAGATGACTTCTACCCAATCAGAAGACTTCTAAGTGTCTTCAGGAACACTTTGCTGACATGCAATACTGTGAAACCACCCACAAATTTCAGGCAATGGTTTTTAACTGAAAAATTATATTCTGGTGATAGATGGCAATGAAAAGTCCTAAAAATGAACAATATGACACAGAGGGAAATACTTTTGATCTTGTTAGACCTAGGCTAGACCCTTACACAGGACCTGAGAGTGAGGCTTTTACATAGCACAATCAAGACCTACATTACACCAGCCTCTTCTAATCTTCTCTGTGGTATGGAGATTATTTTTTTGGATGAGGGTCAAAGAAACACACTTTTGCCATTGAATTTGCCTTCCAGAAGATACATATACATCATTTACTAATCTATATGCAGCAGTTGTTCTGGGGATTCATCTCATTGTGCTTTACCAACACTTGCAGTAAATAAGAGGTTGGCAGAGTTGTTCTCTGCTTGTTGGGCACCTTGTTCCTCACCTTATTTCATTACTATACAAGACTCCCCTGAAACAGCAGGAGATCACAAGAGGTCATATAACTTTCGAAGACCATTGTCCCAGAGCTGTTGTCAAATACCTATTTCTACAGCTTACTGCACCATAGTAGGCAGACCAAGGAGTGCAACACCAATTATTTGCTTGAACTATTTTAGTGAGGTTGGTGGGGTTTTTTTTTCCTCACAGTTCATCAAAAGTATCTGAGGAGAAAGTGAGCAGTGGTCTGTAGAAGGTATTGTCAGTTCATGCTCTTATCTGCAATACTAACATGTACTGCCTGATCCAGTGTTCAGTGGAAAACAATTTCTCTGCAAAGAGTTCTAGATTGCAGTGGGATTGCTGCCAGAGCAGAATGTCAGCTTAGTCAACAGAGCCTTGAATCCAGCATGGCTATCATGAATCTTTGCTGGAGGATGCCCCATTAGGCTTTAAATTTTGAGGCACTGCAGAACTGCCAACTCTTTCTTGCTCACCTTCACTGAGATTCAATCAGTCATTACTTTGTATGTTACACTTCGATAATGGATCTCAGTAAAAAAATTATGAGCAATTCCACACATCTATAGGAAAGTCCCTCACATTCTCCTTTTGAAGCTAATTTTATAACCCTGCGTAAAAGAAGCTGGCAATGAGATCTTCCATAAAGGAGTTCTGGATCATTTCAGTATTACTGGAAATACAGTCAAGGAAAAAAGAGCCCATCTGGAGTATATTTTTACCAACCTTCCATCATATGGTGACACACAATTGCCGACATCAACATTCTTGCTTAAATTCTGATATTCCTTTCCTTCTTTCCCTTCATTAAATTACATCCCAAGGAAGAATCAATGTCTGATCTTCTGTGGAACAGTTATATTTAACATCAGCTTGTGATTCCATAACAATTGGGTTTTTTTCCTCTTTGGATCTTAAGAAACAATGTAGCTTTCAGGAGCACAAAACTAGTGAGAAGTGGTGAAAGCAGGAATGCTTACCCCTGGTTTTGCTTAGCAAAAACCAATCTTCACTCTCTCAGACCAGTTCAGAAAGCTAGACTTATCAGAAGCTATGATTTTGAATAAAACTTTCTATAGAAAGCTTGACCTAATAAAGTTATTTGTAGAGAGAACTTTGTGTCTTGGTTAGGTGGCAAACAGAGGTCAGAACCTGTCAGTTCATCCAGTAGTTCAGATACAGTCTAGGTAATCAAAATGTGCATGTTGGTCAAGAAAAAGAAGTGACTGGAGTGTGATAGTCTCAGTTTGGTATAAACTTACAGAACTGGGGTCTAGCTAGCCTAAATACTTTTAAGGTAAATGTAGGGATTATGAAATGTTCTGTCTTCTAGTTATCCCCTCAGTAGGGGTGCTGTACCTCTCGTTCCCCAGGCAGAAACACGAGTCAGCAACTTCCACGTCAATAGACTTCAGCTCTGATTTAGCAAAACCATTTTCAGGTGTTCAGTTTTCATTACATTACTACTGATATTGTCAACAAGACTCTCAGTTACTGCCAAATCTTTGTTTAGTGTCAACCAGACTTACATGGTCCAAGGGGAGTCCAGGGTTCCTAGGGGAATCATAAGTCTGACAGGATACAGCCTTAGGGAACAATTTTGATTCAGCTTTGCAGGGAGAATAATTGCATTCAGGGAATTCAGATGCTTTTAGAAAGTCTTGTGTTGAGTCCTGCCCAAACACAGATGTCCAAGAACACAACAGCTGCAAATAATGAATCACAATCATTTCCAGTGATACTGGTATGAGGGTTTTTTTCCTCTCAGATTTGTTTTGTGAAACTCGGGATCAAGGTTGGGAAACTTACAAAGAAAGTGCATGTGAGAATAACATGAAAAAAAAGCACTTTCTGAAAGTCCAGCACCTCAAAGGCAATTATGCAAGATTGCACTACCATGTGAACCATTGCAGCTCTTTACTAGGAGTAAAGCAGAATGTAAGTATAAGCATTGTGTTTCTGTGCTTTCATCTCTGAGATAATCTTCACATTCCCAAATTAATGTATAGTGCGAGCACTGCATCACTCTATCATACTGATTCCCCAGACATGTTTAAGAGATAGAAAGTGTCAGGTAAAAATCATATCTCAGTAAAAGTTGATGGTTCAAATAGCGAGAAATTTCTCAAGGCCCCTTCAGATAAAAGACATGCACTCTAAGTGTACAGCTGTAAAAAGGACTCCCTTAGTAAAGCAGTCATACAGTCCAGGCAAAGGTCCCTTCAGTTTCTCCTGGGAGATCCAGATAAGATCTGGAAGAAGAGGAGAGTACATGGAAAAGCAGCAAAGTGGACTAATGGAGCAGTCCTTAGTTCCAGGAATTTTTGTAACTTTTCACCCTTATGCTAATGCTCTGTGTGACCAAGGAGTCAGAGAAAGCAGCCTTCTAACTGTTTTTCTCCTCTCAGTTCCTCATAGAATTATTATCAGCAGAACATGCAGTAATAATGTTTGGTCTTGATCTACTCCTTTCCACCAGAGAAGGTAGTGCAGGGAGAGCCTAGAAGGTATCTTGCTGCAAGGAAATCTAATGGTATCTCCAGAAAACATGCTTTCTGTCTTCCATATGGACATGCATTACCCTGGGAGGTAGTTCCAAGTGATAAGACAAACCTTAACATGATGAACCAGTGTATTGGGCTCCCTGTCTTCTTGTGGATCTTGTTGTGGCCATAACTTCATTAATGCCCACAGCTGAAGTATACAATTAAAAAACCTCTTGGTTATCTTCTGTTCTTCTTTGCTTTGTAAAATTTATATAAGCTTCTGCTATAACACCATTGATTGAACAAAAATGCAGTTGCAGAGTATAAAGCTTTTGCTTTTATGAAGCCTCATGCTATTTTCCATAAAATAAAGGATTCATCAAGACAAATTTACATGCAATCTTAACTCTTCCATTGTGTATATCTATTCTAAAAAGCCAAGCTTTCTAGGAGAGATATCATCTTTTATTAACTAGCTGATATAGTTTAAAAAAGTCAGATAAGCTCACACAGTCCCTTCATCAAGACAGGCAGAAGCACCAAGCTCCATGACAAACAGATGTTGGGAATGATACGTGCCTACACCACTCTTCCTATTGCCGCATGGGCAGTAATATGTCTTGCACTGAATTGTAACTTGCTTCAAACACAATGTGACATTTTATCCCACAGTAACTTTTTAGAACAAAGGAGTACAGAAGTGAAGTGCATTAGCATTCTCTTCTGTATTGTTGGTATCTACTTCCAAACGTGAAATACCTGAATTGCAGGCTACGTATCAGTCCATGGTTCAGTTTGTTCATACACATACCAAAGAAAAGGAACTATTTAACTGAGAAAATAATGACCTTTTCCTACTAGCAAGACACAATCTATCCCAGTAGCCACAAAGAGGGGAAGATACTCAGAACATTGCAGTTAACCTACTAAAAATATTACACCATGATTTTTCTGCGAGAGGAAGAAAAAGCCTTTCTCTAACTGGAATTAAAATTGTACATAAGAGTTTACTATCTTAAAATATCCTTACACCCTGTATTAAAAAAAAATAAATCATGAAAACACAGAGGTATAGTCTAGGAATGAAACTGTCTTCCACGCCTTTTAGTGGGCAGTACAAAGCCATGCAACAGAAAATCTCCTACTCAGTCTATCATTTCTAAAACAGTTATTCAGTACAGATCCCATATTCAAGCATCTCAACCCCACCAACAGATTTAACAGCTGAAGTATCTATGCCCTTCTCCCATCCTTACTGAGGAGGCAGGCAGGCAGGGAATACTAAGGGAGGTATGAAGGAAGAGGGGCAATGTTCTACTTAGCATAACCTTGCCCTCAACATGCAAAATCTCCTCTAGCTGGGGAGAGGCTTTGGGAGCGGTTCTTCACCACAAACCATCTGTAAGCAGCTGTTCTGTGCCTAAAGCAGACGGTTGTTCCTCCAGCTCCTGTTGTAACTTGTGTGAACTATCCTGAAGAGCTTCTGGTTGAGATGGTAAACTGAAATAAACTTCTATCGTTTATTGGAAGCCATAATTGTAAACCTGAAATTAAGGGCTTGGAAGGATTACAGAAAACCTTCCAGCTGCTTGGAAAAAATCTATTAGTCCATTAGGAAGAGCTGCAAACATTTCTATTTCAGCTTGTTTTCTATAACTCATAAACATTGCCTGTCTTTACCCAGACAAATTCCTGCTGAGCAAATGGAATTTTTTCTGAGGGAGGTCTGCATAAGGTCTTCTGTGAGCCTGACACTGAAGGACTCGTGCATGACAATGCTACCTATTGTCATTGAATCTGACAAGGTGGAAAGAGCCACAGAGGTTATACATTTTTACAGGTTGGTCCATGAGCGTTTGTTAAGCCTGGGAATTCACTGGTCACCAAATATTCACAGTGTATACAGTACACTGGTCAAATTTGTGTTTACCCTCTGGACACCCATAATTTGTGCATCGTTATTTTCCATCATTTGTGTGCTAGGTAAGGATACAAATACAAATGCTCTTTTTGGTAACTGTCGAGCTTTTTTCAATTTGTGGTTGTCCTGAAAACAGAGCACTATTGATAATAACTTTGCTTTCTTAACTGCCTGTTATGGATCCCTTAGAGGCATCCCTTAAGAGTTTCTCGATCAGATAGCTGAAAACCATTGCTAACTAATTATTTCCTCATAAGTGCTGAAGCTGTTGATACATGTAGTCCACAGACTAAGTAATTTTTTAAAATTTGACAACCAAAGGCAGAATTCTGATGTTCTTACTTGCCTTTTGACAGGAAGGTTTTCTGTGCATCTACTCCTGCAATGAAGTGCTACCAGAAAAATAAGAGTATTATTATGCAACTTGAAATTACTGGTCTTCCTTGTCAACACTCTGTGCACAACACAAGTATCAACTGTATTGTCTTGGAGTAGTTCAGGACCTTGAAAGTGTCCTGACCTGGATTTTACTGGTACTGGGTAAATTCCCATTATTATTCCTCACAAATGAATTACACAGACTGTGTTTACTCTCTGTTGGAGGCACAGTGTGCTCTATGTTATTTTTATGTCTAATGCCACCATTTGCTCAGGGCAGAACCAGACAAAAATAAATTGACTGAGATTAACCTTACACACTTCAACTTCACAGGCCCATGTGAGTGCCAGAAGTAGTAAATGATTAAAACAATTATATCTAAGTGTTTTGGATGTAGAAAATTCAGCTTAAGTGCTCTGAGAGAACTCAGTTCCCATTTCACCCATATAAGAGGTATCTTGGTCAGATTCCAATTCAGTTAACTGCATTAAGTCCAATTCTTCCTTAAGACACGAATGAGCAGATACTACCTGGATGATCTAATATGATTGCAATGAGCATAATGTAAAGTCCTGAACAGAGTGACCTCTCTGACACCTGAAACAATGCATCTGAATCATGAACACGAGATCTACTTACCTTTTTTGTGCATTTTGAAGGAGTCGGGCTAATTTCTGCACTGATCAGGTGCCATTGAGGACAGCAGTAATGCTGCTATGTGTCAGTTAAAACATAATCACACCATTCTCTTTCAGTGGCACTTAAAAAGAAATGCAAATATTTCAAAATAGTAGGCCTAGAATTATACTTAGCAGCCTGAGTGAGTGGCTTTATTTTCAAATGAATTAGACATTTGAAAGTTCTTGTTCAGCTGTTGCTATTATGCCTCCTAGAAAATCAAGCTGCAAATCTGTATACAACTACACATACAATATACAGATGAACATGTGTATATGCATATACCCATCATTCTCTCTTCTTCCTGTCTTCACTCCACAAAAATGATGTGTTAGAAAATGTAAGAGAAAGCATGAACTCAGTAAATGGCAGGACAGGAAGTATCAGAATTTATAGCTCCACATAACACAGATGACAGTCTGGATCCCTGGATACCCCATATTTTATAAAGCTCATGGACAGTAAAGAACTAAGTGTATTCTAGTGCAAGCAAATTCCCACTGAATCTTGCATATATTGCCTGTTCTCTCTCTTTGCAGTGTACATGACAATGAGTTTGCAAAATTCCTCTAGAAGTTGTTTTTATAAAAGGACCTTCTCATGTACATAGCATATACACAAGAGATAACCAGAGTGAGATTCATGCCCCTATTTTTAAATGTCACTGATGTAGGCATCTACCTGTGAGCCAGATGTCTATTTACTCATGTCAGTAAGTGAAGTCCTGGTCAATTCAATCAGTAGACTGAAGGAAGCAATCAGTCTGACCAAAGATAAGTGTGTCCTCTGGGATCAGATGAATCAATATCTGGTCTCCATTAACTAAGCAGACACACGCAACATGGATATCTAAAATGAAACAAGACATGCATCACCTCCAAGGTTTCCCTATTTGAGCTTACTCCCATCTTCATTCAGTTGTCAGAAATCTTTGTGAAAAGTCAGCCATGTTCTTCTTCTTGAAATCCTGTTTTCTCTTGGCTTTAGTGGTTCTTTCCTCTCCTGTTTCTCTTTCTGGTTCTCTGACATTCTTGCAGTCTGATCCCCTTGCCTGACCTCCCACATTTCTCACAGAGCGCTGTCACAGGTCCCATTCTATTCTCCTGTATTCCTCAGTTGTCTTGATTGCAAATGAAAGACCAAGAATTGTCTGGGTTGTAGGCAAATCATAATTTTACCCCTCTAGCCTAGAACTGTCTCATTTAGCCAAACCAAAGTTTAGAAATTTTTTCTCAGTGAACATTGTCTTTACTTCAAGCTGTCTCTGGGCCCACACATTCAAGTCCTGATAAATGTCAGGGATATTCTTTTCAATAGCATATAGTATAAGTGCACCCTGAGCCATGATATGTACACCTATATAAATAACAGCACTTTTCACTACATATAGCAGCAAGCAGTGAGAAGTCAGCCCTGATACCCCTTTTTTTAATCTAAAGGATAGGCCCATAAAAATAACAGAAGGCTAAATTTTCTTATCACGTCTTTGCCAAGAATGAACTTTGTAGGGAGAAATGTTACATTTCCGAATTATTACTGGCTATTCTACAGAAAAATTATGCAACTTGCAGAAAGATGAAGAGCACATAAAAAGACTGCAGCACACACAAGTGTACTTTCTCTAAAGTAACAGTTTTTGAATATAAATGACAGAATTCACCCTCATTTTAATGTGAATGCCTTTGGTTTTCTTGTCTCAACAAGTACTTGGAAGATACCGTTTTTCACATTCTGTCTTGGGGGTTTTAGAAAAAATGAATTAATCTCCCACCAGATCTGAATATATTCCTCTCACTCTTAGCTCTCCCTCTTCAGTCCAGCATGTTTTGAAGGGTGCTTTAAAAACAAAACCAGATTGTTTTACAACTACAGCTGAGGGGAAAAAAAGGTGTTAAAATACTTAATTTGGAATGTCCTGTGTCCCTAGCTCTCTAGTTCTGCTTTCTCTTAGTATTGTCTTACTAAAGCTTGTTCTCATCAATAATGCTGCTGTGAAATGGCTATGAGCAAAAACTGGGAAACAGTCTTTTCCATTTGCTGCCTGCCATTACAGTCATGTTCCTGGTGTAAATGCTCAGACCAATGGTGGATCAGGAGGCGAAATGATAGGGCATGTTAGTGTCCTGTTAAAAGTATTTATGCTAATATAGTGGCAGTAAGAGCAGCTGTATAAGGTTATTATACTGGAGGACATATTGGCAAAACCATGGGATCTTTCTTTTGTGGTGTCATATAAATGCTTTAAATGTGTACTTTCCATAAGTCTTGCTACAAGGGTCAAGTTTCTGTACTATTCTTTATAAAATCCCCCTCCAAACAATATCAATATTCCTTTGAAATTTTACTGGAATCCTGTTAACTTGATGATTAATGTGAGTTCTCCCAAACACTCTTATAAATGCACCAAATTAAAACATGTGACACAGTAACTTCACCAACCCACAGATTCTGCTAGGCTTCCCTCTATTTACTACCACTAGGACTTTGCATCTTTATTACCTTGTCCTTGATGAAAAATGAAAAGTAAAAAATTACTGAACGAGCAGTTTTCCAATTAAGGTAGTTGAAAGAAGGTTTTATTCTATTATCTCTCTGCTAACGATATTCCATGCCTTCTGTATACCTTGATTACTCATTCAATATATACACTGCCCTAATCATTGCCTGAGTAATTTACTTCATACCTGTATTACAATTAAATTATTTCTGTAGTAATATTGTAAACACACTTATTTTCACTCATGCCTATTTTCACTTCTACCTATTTTCACTTCAGAAATATTAAATGACAAGACTGAGAAGTCAATGTGTCTATTTTAAATATCAGACAAGGTTAATATGTGTAAATCAATTTCTTGGTGCTGAGGACGATGTTTTCCTATAAAAATATTTAAAAGGTAGGGCAAAATTAATTTCTGATTTAGCTACTTCTGAGGAAAGCAACTTAAAACAGACTCAAAAGCAGTGAAATTCAATGGACTCAGAAGTGGAAGGCCTTCAGTGACATGCAGTGATTAACCAATATTTGTGGATTAAACCATGTCCTTGCTCCAGTCTCAGCCACCAGCAAAGGACAAATGCAGGCAACCGTGCCTAGCAATACAACCAGGCCATCTGCTTGTGCATGTCAGGTGCTGGAGGACTGCTGCAAAGCATCTCATTTGCTAGGCAGTGAGGTAATATACGGTGCCCTCACATCAACACCTGTCCGATATAGAGCTGCAGCCACACCTCCTGCACCACCAGGTACATTTCCTACCCTTTGATCAGAAGGTGCTGGCATAAGCATGGGTTTGGGATATGCTAAAGCAGGTGCTTCTCAGGGTTCATTCCTCCCGCCATCAGTGTATGTTTTGCCAGGCCAGGTATCACTCCGTGAGGTAGCAAACAGGTGGGCACCCTCATCCAGTCCTTATCCAGAGGTGTCAGGAAATACTACAGGTGTAACGGGATCAGCTGCACACTAGGTTGTGATTATCCAGTAGTCTCACACTAGGTTGTGATTATTCAGTAGTCTCTGCTCTTGGTCATTTAGAAATATCATGAGCTGAGCTGCAAAGAAAATGGCTAACAGCAATGGGTACAGGCAGCACTTTTTTGGACTCTAGATCTCCTGCTTCAACCACTGGCCCCTTCATACCAGGGAGAAATACTGGAGCATCATGAGAGTACAAGGACAGACAGTTGCCACAGAGATTAACCTGCAGAAAAATCTGTGAGGAGAGTGGAAGATCAACTGAAAGTAAATATTGACTTAATGCCTATATAAACATACATCTCTCCCTTCTTTTCAAAACCCCACGGAAGAGACAAGCAAGTCTCTTCCCTGGCAGCGCAGCTGAGGCTGCTGCCCTGGTGTCATTCAAACCTCATCATTGTTAATCATTAGCGGAAATGGAAAGGTTAGCAGGGGAGAGACAGAGAAACAGAGCTCGACCCATAAATAGCACCCACTTCCAAGAACCATCTAATGACTGCATCTTAGAAATCAGGGAGAGGTTGTCCAAATCCATTAAGGCACTTAGCATACATATGTATAACAGACCTGTCATTTTGGGTTAGGAAGAAAAGAGAACAAGACTCCCAATACACTGGGCAAATATATAAAATTACAATTTCAGTCAGACTGTGCAGTTCATGGCCTGTCAGCTTCTCCATTTAACACCTATTTTCAAGATGTTATTGTCATTCAGTTGATAACTTTGATCTGAGTTAACTCTTATCACAGAAGATTTTGGAAAAGAACAAGCAAACACTCTTTCTTTCATTATTCCTTTCTTCACAAGTGTTTGAAAACAATCTTGAAACCATTTTAAACTTCAATATGGTAAGGGGCTACCTATTTTACAGTAATAGGGTAAGGATGAGCAAAAGTAGGTTGTGGACAGCAATATGAAGACCTAAAGAAATGAAGCGGTATGAAATGCAAGTATACATTTAGGCTGGAGACTGCAGTTTAACAGTCAAAATAGATTTCTGTATCTTGACAGAGGTAGTGGTGAAGGCAATAAAAAAGTGAGCATAGATTAAAATATAAAACAGGGGATTAAAAATATATAAACAGGGAATCTGGGTTTGTTTGATTTTTTTCCCCGCTTTTTAACACATAAAATAAATTCCCTTT
The DNA here is from genome assembly GCF_031877795.1 of Strix aluco. Taxonomy (NCBI): domain Eukaryota; kingdom Metazoa; phylum Chordata; class Aves; order Strigiformes; family Strigidae; genus Strix; species Strix aluco. The sequence goes on along the minus strand of NC_133971.1, from coordinate 52,462,151 downwards.
TGGTGCAGCTCTTCAGAAAATGCTGAAGCTTCTTCAGGAATTAATTCAGCCATTATGCTGCTAAACTTGATCAGATAAACTGTTGCACCTGTGAGCCTGTCTGGGGTATTTGGGAAGTAATGGAAACTTGGAAAAAGGTCAGTGATTTTTTGCTGTACAAGTCTGAAACAAGTTATGAGTACTTTTTTTCAGATTGGTGTGCTAGGAATGGGGAATATCACTTCCAGAATGTGATCAAAAATGGGTAGTAACCACTTTGCATGTGCTACTAAAAATGTGCTTTTTGAGTGCTGTGCCTGCAGGACCCCTGAATCCTGTAGGCAGATATTAGGAATACTTGATCCTAAATGTGAATCCAGACTTTACAGCCAAGAATCTCCCTCGCTTGGTTCCACAGACCCATTTTAAAGGATTTTTTAGGTTGATGGGGATTGTACTTGGGCATGCACACATACCTGGATTCTGCATGGCTCTTCTCCAGGGGCTACAGGTCATCGCTGCTCCTGGTGCTGTTTCCAAGAGAAACATAAACCCACAGATACCTCACAAAAGATCAAACAAAGGAGTAGCATTTGTCAAAGAACAGTGACAGATAAATAGCGCTTCTATCCCTATTGCCAGTCTTGAGAAAACAGGTGAAACATACTAAGTGACAGCTTCACTGACACGGCTTAACTTGGAAAGAAAAGTAACTGAACTTTTTATGTAAGGACACAAAAAGCTCCTAGTTTAAGGAATATATGGTAGAAAGCAAGCTTCTGAGAACAGTTTTCTCTACATAATGCTTGGTAGGAAAGACTCAGATTTGACAAAGTTTGCGTAATGGAAAGTTAATTTTGTGCTTGAAGGTAAACTGTTACAGCTATTAGTAGATAACCACTACCACTAACCATTCCTTTTGGTATACTTTCAGTTTCTTTTTTAGCATTTGGTGAGGTTCCTCTGCTTTCTGTGTTGTTATCCCCTTTTAAAAAGCTACCTATTCTCTCCAGCTTAATTTTTTCAGTCTTTCTCTGTTTTTCTTCAACAAAGTCCCTGGCCAGCCTAGGGTTTGGATCCTTTCATTCTCTCATCTACTGAGTCTCTCCTTCCCCCTGCATTGTCTTTTTTCTGCTCTCTTTATCCTTCCAGCTAACACAATAACATTGGTCCACAAGCAATCAGTAGTTCCTATCTGGTGGATATCCTCTGTCTTCCCTCTGTTGTTCCTCAATCAGGACAGTCTCTTGTTTAGTTAAATTGACTTTCTTAGCATTCCATCAAAATCAACGGAATATTTGCCCTTATATCTAGCTAGGACTGGGCCATCCCTAATGTACCCTGACAGTAGCCACCTACTGGGTCTCCGAATAGGATGTTAAGCGTTTTTCATTCTTGGATTATTTTCTTTGCATTTATTTGAAGCCATTGGTGATTCACAAAAGAGGGCCAGCAAGGTGAGGGTGACTGCAATTCCTCAGGGACAACAATCATTCATACAGTAGATTTAAGTGCTGTATTTTAGCTGCAGTGTGATGAGAGTGTCAAAGGTGCTGGCAGATAGCTCTGGAGGTTGACTTTCTGTTTTGGCAAAAGCTTCATTAAAGACTTGCTATCAAATAGTTCCACAAATATCCAATGGCCAGTAGTTATACTTGGTTATATTTGTGTTCTGTGGGCTCTGTGAAAGCTGAGAGTTCTTTCTTAAAGAGCAAAATTATCATTCACCACCACAATGTCCTGGTATTGAGAAGTGTTGACAAATGAAACAGCAGAGAGATGGTCCAGAATCTACTCCACAAGTGGTCTGCTGTTTTATGCTGCCAAAAGAAAAGCAGTTTACTCAGCACTTCCTTCCCATCTGCATCTTACAGCTCTCAAGCACCACTTCTTTGTGTGTCTGTCTGTGATGTAAGAGTGATAAAAGGCAATGTCACCCAAATCTTCTTCCTAAATTTTTTTTCCTGTGATATGCCATCCAGGAATTATACTGTGAGGGAAGTAAATGGGAACAAGTGAATCAAAGTGTAATATTAAGTATCTCTTCCTCATAGAGTTCTTGGCTGGCTTGAAATGCAGGAACAACCAAAGTTTTTGATAGCAGACCATACTAATACTGTCTTTTTTTCCCAAGGATAAGAATAATTCTTATTTCTGTCTAAAGTCAGCAGTGCTTCTAAACTATTCAGAATGCTTGTACTAAAATATTTACATCAGGTTACAACTACAAGGCAAAAGCACATCATACTATGACATATTATAACATCGTGATTTCATGTACTTGGAATCAAACTCTTTAAATCTATAAAATCACAACAAGCATTCTTTTAACTGCTATCCTGGGTAAAATTACAGCACATCATTTTTCTTTCCAAGCATTAAATTCACTTCCCAGAACTCTCTATATCCAACAGTCTCTGTGCGGGAGCTCAGTACATAATTTAGCAATTCCACATTTGCAGTGAAGAAGAGAGTGAGATATCTCTTGCACTGAAAAAAATGTAAATTATTCATGATACATGTTTACTCAGACTGAAGGACTTACTTCACTCCCATAAGTTACATCAAAGCATCATCCACTGGGCACTTCATAACATGGTGCACTCTACCAGGAATTCAGGATTAGGCTGGAACAGCATCAGTAATAATAACAACTTCTTCGCAGCAGCCCCAGTCAGAATCATCACTCCAGTACTAGACTGACTGCGTGTACATATCAAGCAGCTGCCTCAAACTTGACTCAAACAAGCCAGAACTGGTGCTGGTATGAAGTGTAGAAATGTCAGGGAGCTATCCAAGAAATTGAACTTGCCCTTTATCTAGTTTCTGTGCCAATAGGGAGCATGCGTATGTTAGGCTAGCTACTGCACATGAACACACCAATAGCAACAGGAATAAGAAATGCTTCCTTCCATCTTTAAGCCAAAAAACCTGTGTCATTTCCTCTTGGACCAGAGCCTTGCTACCATGATTCATGCTCAGCTCTGCTTGGTTACTACAACCCACTAAACCTTATGTTACACAGATGCAGAATAAAAAGCTCAAGAACCAGACACATTCATGAGAATCCTGACTGAGGAATGCCTTCATCTACTAGATCAGAGTGAGACTCATTCTGGTACACTTAAAATGTCATTTCAAACAAAGTTTTGGCAACAGTCCAGCCAATTATTATTGAGCAGATCATAATGGAGCCATGGAAAAATTCAGGGTCTTTTATGTGTCAGCGACTAACCCATTCACAGAAAGGGTGAACATATTTAATATTACTCTCATGTTTACATGTATTGTCTAGATATTCCAGTGAGAATAGTGTAGACAGCCGAAAGACAGAAGTCTGTTCTCATACCAGGGAGTCTGCATTGCTTACATAGCTTCTAGAGCTTAAGGTGGACTTTTTTTTCCCCATAAACAATAAATTCAGTGAAGAAATAGCATTTTGGATGCTGCTCTTACCTAGTCTTAACTAGACTTACCTAGCAGGTCTGAGTCCAGTCAAGTCTCTCCAGACAGGGGGAATCTGAATTTTATCAGCTCCATGAATCACTACCAGCTCTCCTCACCTGACTCCACAGTCACCCAATTCCAATTCTTTGGACATGAACCAACAATGTGAAATAAAGTATGGAGGGTTTTTCTGATGCAGTGCCTGGCTGTGAAGCAGAGTTGGTCATCTAGAGCCTGACAGATTAACAAGAAACCTGATGTCCCATTATTCAAAAGAGAACACTCAGTACAGCCTATTCCAAAACAAGCAATGTCTTCCAGGCAAACTGATCACACTTCCTGTCATTTTCATGTAGTATCAAGGATGTTCATACTTTGAATGAGATCAAATTATGTATCTAGTAACATAAAGCATTTTTTATAGCATGAGTTTCTAGAATGACTGTTACCATGGCTCATTTGATGCAGTATGTGTTTTACCTCTAACATTTTTTTAAATCAGGAACATACCCATCTCCAGATATTGAGATCAGCCACTGATACATAGTCAGTAGAGAACCAAAATAAAACCTCTCTGCAGAAGTGAACATGACTCTTCACCGAGCATGCAGAAGGTCTAAGCAGATAGCTCTTCTGACTCAGACACAGAATAGAGGCTGTCACAGGTATGTGGGATTGCTCTAGATCCAATTTCGCCACTTGCTAATAAACATTTAAAAGAGTCCTTCATTTTGTTCAGTGCCATATTTACAAGAACAGAATTTTATACAAGTTTCATTTATAATATGTGATGGAAATCCTGTTTGTATTTTCTGTCAGAGCATTTTCAAAGATACGGTGACCTGAGGAGAACCTCTGCCATCCAGTCAAGAACACATCTGAAGCACAGCCATGACCCTTACTGGAAGTTTTCTGTCATTTCCAGGGAAGACTAGAAAAATGTCCCACCACATTGCCTTGCAAAGCTTACTATGACTTGAAGCTGCACAAACTAGGTATAAATGGACAAATTACCGTGGCACCTGCAGCAATAGCTGATGATGTAAAGTGGATGTATGTGTATGTACATAAGAGGTTTAATATCTTGTAAAATCTTGTAAAGACATGTTTGCATTCTAACAGGAACTTGCCTGATGTCCTCATGCTAATATCATGCCATGCAGAACCATGCTGTATGAATGCTGCTCATCAGTGACAGTCAAACCTGTCATAATCAGAATTTAGAATTGTCTTAAAAGTATATTTTGCCCTTATTAAGTTCATGCCTAATCAAATAGAGTGAAAGAGTAATCCTCAACCAGTACCAGTTCTGTTTTATGTGAGGTTTAAAAAAGGGTAGCCTTTAAAATGAAACAATTAACTTTAATTTTTCTAGTCATTCAGCATGGAATGTCTTATCAAAACATCTGACAGTGACTACCTTGACTTAATTTATTTTCTGAAATTAAATCTGATTCACACTACTGAAAAATTTCATGATTTATGAGCAAGGTTGATTTTGTATTAAATAAACTGTACTACAAAGCTCTTAAAAAAAAAAAAAAAAAAAAAAAAGAAAAAAAAATAACCAGTCAAGGAATCTGTATTTAATCTAGCTAAGCAGGTTCACATCATGTTAACAAGTTAACCACTGTCAGACCTAGGATAAAATCTTCTGAAGTGTTGAGTCTAGATGTAGGTTCCCAGATGTCTAGACATTTTAAAAAATGGGATGTAGGCTCCCAGCTGCACTGATTGTCTTACACCTAATTTATATGCACTTTCCTTCCCACTCGACCCCCTGGCCCCAGGATAAACACCTTGAGATAAATTTACAAAAGGATCAAGCACCTAATCTCAAGCGTCTAATCACCACTTTTTAATTTTAAGCAAAATAGTATCTTTCAAAGTGCTGCCTCGCTACTACTTTTGCAGAAAGATATCTAAATATCAATAGACTTGTGTTGTAAAGTGTGTTTGGTGAGTCTTAAGGAAGAAGCAGCTTCAGCTGCACTGGTGCAGCTCAGGGCCAAGACCTTACAAAAGGTTTTTCGTTTCTCTGACTTCACCCTGACCATTTTCTTTCCCCATTCCTGTGTCTGCAGCATTCTCACACAATGTCCCATTTTCAAACAGCTAATCCTGAAACAAACTTCAGGTCATAAGCTCCACCACTGCTCTCTGACAGCCCACAGGCTGTACTTGTGGATCAAGGCCAATTGCATTGCTGTTGTAATAACCTTTATGAAGAAAATCAACCTTCTTTAAACAGAGAAGTGCCATGCCTCCTATATCTTGATTTCCTGCATTATTCACTCTTGTCTTTCTCTTGGCTAACCTGAATCCTGGCTTAATTTTCTCTCCTGCTCATATTGACAGTCAAGTAAGGGGAACATCAACAATAAAGAACAGAAGTACTCAGGACACCCTATGGTCATGGGAAATCCTGGTGAGACCTCTCTGTTGCTATGGTGAATCTCTCATTTTTCAGAGATGAGTGTGCTGTAGTGGCTGTGAAAAAGCCAAGCACAGAAGGTGTGAGATGACCATCCAGGCTATGTACAATAAACGCCTTTGCTTGCATACTTTGAGCAATGATTACTATACAAGTTAGTTTATTAGCTGGTTACTCTCCTGATACTGAGGCTTCATTCAGCCTGACTAGTGTTCATTCTGCAATTGTTGCTGACAAAAAAACCCCACACAAACAAACAAAAAACCCCACTTTCTTGCCTCTCCAAGGAGCTGTCCAGATACCAATATCATAGCATGATGTCCACTAGGGCATCCTTAAAGAGCTTTTTGGGGCAATTGCTACTCCGTTATTCACCTTGGCAAACAAGCCTTTCCTGAGTACTCACTTATCATCTGTCTGAACCATATTCCAGGCTCAACGTTACCTTCATTGGTGTGTAACACCCTGACTGAAACACAGGGTATCCATTCTTTATTGCTTCACCATGAGTCAGCTGGTGCACCACCTCCCTCAGCACAGGGCACACAGCATTGTTTTTTCTGCCTGATGGAGGCACCATCTGGACAAAGTCTAAATTTCTCACCCCCCAACCCCCCACCCCCACCCCCCCCCCCCACCCCCCCCCAAGGCAGGCTGGGAAGCAGAGGGCTCTATACATCTTTGAATGGGATTCACATTACAGAGGGTGAAAAAAATCCAATCAATCTAAATATAAAATTAATATTTAGAAACACTCTTAGGATAGGTAAGGAGACGTAATCACTTCTTGGCAGATTGTACATCTGTATGCACAGTAGACTTTCCCAGAGTGATCTCTAAAAGAGGCACCACAACAAAATTCCTAAAAACTGTAAGTATTAAAGCTTCTCTGCCTTTATTAATATTTTCACTTCAAAGCCCAACTTTTACACAACTTCGAGATTTTTACATTTTGTGGAGATGTGTATCTCCCACAGACAGGATTTAGTGTCCTACTGAAAGCAAGCGTGTATGCTAGGAATACCTTTGTTCTGAGTCCCTGGTGCCTGAGACTTATTTTGCTTTTTCTATGCAGCTGGAGAAAATAGGAGTTAAAGTTTTACATAAAATGAATATAAAAGAAAGTTTACAAATTACAGTATATAACTACTATATAATATATTTGGAAGTATTCCTTCCTCTTTTTTCTTTTCCCCTTCTCTTTGCTCAAAAAGCTTCTCAAAAGCAGAGTTAGCCAAAGCATCCATCAAATGATGGGAGCAGGGGGGCTGTTGAAAGAACAGGTTGTGCAAATGTTTTAATTTAGTCAGCATTTCCTGGAGTTTTTTCTTCCAATGAAACCATAGAAAATTAAAAATTTTGCTCAGGTTTTGTGTGTTGAAAATTGGTTTTGTTCCTTTGTCTTTTTGTATTTGAGTTTTAAAACAGAAACATTTCAGCAGAAAGTATCTTGCCACCAGGAAAATTTTTCAGCTTAACGTTTTGTGGAAAGTCAATTTCTGAGAAAGAATAATGACTTTTTGACTGGCCATTCTTAGCATTGATCTTTCCCTGCCAGTGTGGAACATATTGTCAGTGAATTATCACACAGAAGAAAATTACTTTCTTTCCTCACTGTAGTAGTCACTATGCTAGCTTGTCTCAGTCAATATGAGGGACACCATTTATTGTAGACCCAAATTGATTTAGTCCACAGCAAGGCTGATGAATATATTGTTGATGATAGAAACACTGAATCTGAGCTAAAAAAAAAAAAATCTTACACATACTGAAGAAATTCAAGTCTCCTGTTGCTTGAAATACATCCTTTACTTTGAGGAAATATGCATGTTTCAAGTGCAACACTGGAAACTTTGGACATTCAAGCCTGAGCAGGTTGAAAGAACTGAGTTATGGTAATCCATTTAAAATCTGTTTTATGGTTCATAATGAAAAGGAATTACTGTAACACTGTTCATTTAGTTCCCATCAGTAAAACTGTCATTTTACCATTTCATGGTTCTGTCAGGTCATGTCACAGCCCTCTCACTTCAGGTCTTCCCAGTCAAATTAATATTTTACTGCAGCCCAGCCATTAGCAGTGTTATTGTCTCACCAATCATATGCACCTAAGCACTACTCAGCCAATATGTAGAATTAAGTAATTAGGTACAACTGGACTATTTGCCAACAGAAACAAGAATCACATTTAAAGCCCTGAACTACTACAGGCTGAGTTAAGGGACCTGAAAAGAAATGCACACTGTATGCTTATCACTTGTTTTCCCCACAAAAGCAGTTGTGTAAAGTCAGGGTAAAACCTTGGCTCTGCCTCCCCAACACACTGAGCAGTGTAGCTGGACAGGCACAGTTGGTGGTTTTCTGCTGATTTGTGGTAAAAGTTGATCCTGTCGGATAGCAGTGTGAAGGGATTTAACTCAGCTTCATAATGCTCCTCAGGTGCTCTGGGGTGATGGGAGTAGTATGACACTGTTTACTTCAAACATACAAGATAGGTAAGAGAAAAACACATATGCCATAATATCATGTGTGTGGTCTTATTCTAAAGCAGGATACAGCAATGCAAGTAGATTGGGGGGGAAAAAAAAAAAAAAAGGTGGCCATGCATTATTTAGGTAAGAGACAGTGAAGATCTAACCTTCACCAGTGACTGCCCATGATGGGTGATGAGTTTAGATCCAGACATGAACACAATCTGCCTTTTTTGCCAGTAAAATATGCCTTATTAGAAGTTAGCTGCTAATCTCTTCAGCAGGCTATTTAGAGGCACATCTAGACCTGGAAAAGTAGCTGTGGAAGATATTAACAAATGAGAAGTTGGTTGCAATGGGGAGATTAATGTATACATTTTAGGATGAACAAAACTTCAAAGTTCTGAGCCTCCTAACACCTCTTTTAATACTGGAGAAGGAAAAGAGAAGTCACGTCTACTGGACAGCCAGCGTGCAGGTGTGAACACTTCATCCCAACAAAATCCGCACAGGAGGCATTAGCTAAGGGAGGAGCCACTGAACTACTTTTATCCAATTGCAGTGTTTCAAACATCATGGGTAACACCTGCAGGGATGCCACAGACACTCATCCCTCCTATAGACCAAAATACCAGCCACAAAGGAGTTACCCAGTGACCCTATGTTTTAACACAGAGAGCTGGAAATGTCTCCTCATAAGTTGTTTCACATTCTGCTCACCCACAGCCCCAACCCTCAGGCCTGGCATGAGTGAAGCTGCTTTCCACTTTACAAGGGAAGATAGCTTCAACCCTTGGCCACAAACTGGATGGGACAAAAGCAGCTCTGCAATGATCCTTCGCTCTTGGTGTTACTGAACATCTGGGGCTTTGAGGGCTATTTGGACCAAAAAGCCTCACCCAGACATATGTCTAACATGAGCAAATGTGCCTAAGCTTAAAATAAGGGTCAAGTAGCTGCCTTGTGATAATCAGTTAACTGATTTGTTATTCTAACCTTTGTTTTTGCTGGCTCGGTGTGGCAGACAAAATATTAAAAATACATGTTTGGCTTCTATTTCTTCTCTAGTAATCTGCAGCTTAAATATACCATTCAGTTGTTAGCACCATCTAATAAGATTTAAATGCAATGACAGAGCTGGATGAAGAAGATAGAACTGTGAAAGTTTATAGTAAAGGAAGCCATGGAAAGTAAATGGACATGTTTCTGATGACAGAAGTAGCCTAAACCTCTCCCAGGAAAACATAGTAATTAAGGCTTAACACATAACATTTATTTTGAGAAATAAAAAATGCAAGAGATTAAATAAAAACATGCAATGCTGCTTGACAAGTAGTTTGAAGTTTAAAGTATACCCTTGAGATAAGCAAAGTAGTAGGAACTAATGGACAGAAAGGGGCTTTCTGACTGCCTGGCCCAGTCTCAGAAGACAGCCAAGACTTGTTTTTTTTTCTGGACACACTGCAGCAGTTTGAATTGCTGACCCACTTGGATGGAACAATTTGTCAAGAAGACTCTGTCCCACAAGCCATCATCTGTATCCTGTGATTTAGCCAAACAAACCTTCAGTTTTGCCAGAAGCAAGACTCATCCAAGCTGTAGCAACGGACTTAGCACAAGCAGTCTGGGGTGATGCTCTGATTCATCTGCAATGTAGGCTAGGACAGGGGAACTCTCTTTGTCACCTTACTGTTTGCTTGAAACAGGAGAAGGAAGAAGCTTACTTAGTCCTGACCACCATCCTAGGAGGCAAAGTGTTGCAGAACCATAAAAATCATACCAACCCAGAAAAACAGAACTAGGAGGCACCTCAAGAGATTATCTAGTTCACATCCTACCCCTAGCACTGCACTGCTTGCTGCCACCAGAAATGTGGCTGTGAGGAAGGATTCACAGAAGAAAAAAATGTGAACCCAAGTGCATACACACCCACTCACAGAAGTGGTGAAGGAATGGAAGACAATCTCATTTGCTACATATTTATTTTTGCCTTAGACTGCGTAGCTTTTGTAAGTCCAGTCTAAAAATAAAGTCAGAATGTTGGCTGATATTACAAAGAGCTTGATGAAAGGACTACAGAGCAATGTTGAAGAAACAGTGATAAAATGATCCTTTTTTTCCCACTGAGATTTTCACTCTATTCTTAACTCTGTTTATTTTCCCCGTCTGAAATGTTTTAATTACTTGAGAAGCAGAGCACACTTTTGAAGAAGAAGCTGAAAAATTCCATGTGTTTTCAAAAATTTCAAAACTTCTGGTTTCTGGGCAGTTACCTTTATATCTGAGTATGGAAACAGCACAGCCTTAGGACAAAGATCCCTCAGAAAATTAATACCTAGTTTTGGTCTTGTTTGTTTGTTTCTTTTTTTCCTGTCTTCTCAAAAGTACTTGTTCCAAATGTAATGCTGAAAACTCTTAATAGTCTTTTTCCTCAATATTGCAGTATTTTCACAACTATCTTCAGTCTGAAAAACAAAAAGCGTTGTTAGGAAGCGAAGACACTGTATCAGAGTATCAAAGCATGCAGATTTCTAAAAAAAAAACCAAAGAGGAAGCTAGAAACTAATCACTGGTTTCTTGAGAACTCTAAAGCCACCAAAGGAAATTTTGTGCATTTTCATCATTATTCTGGTGTTCAGTTTTGAAGAGGTTTCTTAATGTCTGCATCTGTACCAATGTGCTAGAGTATATGGGGGGAGGGCTCTTAAAACATATTTGTTTTATTTATGAATTAAACACGTGCTGTTTAATTTTTGTTTTCACTGAAAGCCTCCATAAGTATGGATAAGACAGTGGCTCATGTCATACATCTTTTAGATATTGGGGTTTTTTTCCCTTGGCTGTGCAGAAATTGGCTACTTGAAATGAAAACTTTTTTCATTTGTGAAGAGTTTGCTGCTAGGTCTCCTTCAGTGTTTCTCTAAAAACAGATCTTCCAGAGCTGAGTCATGGGTCATGCTCTGATGTAAACAGGGACCGAAAAGCACAGACCAGCACACAGCATTTCAACAGCATAAAATGTTTCAGCATCACAGGTTGGAAAAGATGCTCACACTACAGCCTCCATGAGTCACAAAACTTTCAGGATTACTCCTTTATGTGCCTTCCAACATAATAGTCATAATACTGGCACATTCAGTCACTCCTTGCAGGAGCTGTAGGGTGACAGCTGTATCAGCTCAGAGCTATTTTGCACTAACAAGTCATGGGTTTTCCTGCAGCCTAAGCAAAGGCATGTTGTTTTGAAACAAGTGGGAAATCATTAGGCTTTTCATCAATGAACTCAAGATGCCTCTGATGATCAATATCAGCCAAGAAAACTTTGTGGGAAGGTGTTTTTTTCATCTTAAGCCCTGACACAAGAAACATGGATGACTTACTGTTTTATAGCTGCTGCCCAACTCATCTCAGTTTGGAATCAAAGGCCAGTTGCATTAGTCATTGATTACATCAGTCAACCTTTTCTTTAAAAGGGCAGCCTATCAGCTTTGTCTGAATGTGTGACTATAGTGCAGAGGGGACCTGATCTGGACTCCCACGCACGACCTGGCCACCCACTGCCCTCTCAGACACAGTGGCTGCCGACATGACAAGGCAGCCACATGCTGCGGTATGGCTTGTCAGGCTGGTCCCCAGGTACACAGCACAGCCACATCCTCATTTCAGAAGGACATACATTAATATAACCACTATAACAAATTCTTTGGAGTGGGGAGAAGATCATACTCTCTGAAGATCTGCATCTATGCACAATAGCTGAAAAACTTTAATATATGAACAGCTCATCCTGGTCCTTCACTGCCAAGATGAGCAAATGAGAGAAGTAACAATCCTCCAGACACAGTTTGTTATTGCTTTCCAAAGCTGGGCAACCCAAGTAAGTACGTGCCCATAGCTCATCTATTTGTTGTTGGAAAGTTAACTGCTAACGCTAACAGTGGTGGAGGTCTAACAGGCAGTCAGTTGGGAGGTTTAGTCAGCAGTGGTGAGCATTGATAACATGGTTGAGATGAAAACTGGCTCTAGAGAATGGGCTTTCTCAGCTACTGTGGACCACCAGGCGCATCAGTGAACATCCCTGTATTCTCCTTATCACAAATAACACAGGAACCACAAGGGAAACAAGTCCAGTGTCCTGCAGACCTCTCTTGATTACAAAGCCAGATTCACCCATATGCAAGGTATCAAATTGGGGCAGAGATTTGCCATTTATCTCTTTAGAGAGGCAAAGCTCTTATTTATTTCAAATAACACAGTTCCCACTGTGATATCTGCCCTCTCCCACATTTTAGAAAACCCCATTTACCCTCTAATAACACCTGAAATTGTACCAGTAAAAAAACCTCCACCTGGTAGAAGTGTAATAGCACACTTAAAAGTGGCAGACTGGTTTCTGGGCTTCCATTTGGCAGGCTGAAGGCCAGTTCTCTCATTCTGTAACACTAGTGCCTTTGACTACTAAGTGCCAGTGTGAACAAAAGCAGGGTGGCACAACTGCGTATCTTCTGCAGTGGATGATGGTGAAACACTTAGTTTAAAGAAAGCTCAAGAAATGTCTGCATTATATAGCTGATAAGAGAAAAATAGATCAGTTTCCTTTCCCACTGTGCCCATATGTTGTCCTAGAAAGGCTATTTCAGAAAATTGGCTACTTTCTGTTTCTTTCATCTTTCTAAATAACACCTATACTGACATACAGTCTAACCAAACAACAGCAGTAATTATAAAATAATCAGGAGATCTTTGAAAAATAATTTTCATACACCGCTCTACACAACGCTCTACATACTGCCTCTACACAAATAATCATTGCAAATGTGTGTCAAACTTTGCCATGGACCAAACAGCAAATTGAAGAAAGCTATGGCCGTGCAGCTGTGCATGACAGTGGGAAGCTTTGGCAAGCCTATGTTCTTTCAAAATAACTTTTGTGCCAGATCTACAACACATGGAGTATTAGCATTCTCACCAGACACTTGACCCAGTCCATCAAGATTCTTAATGATATTAAGTCCCTTTTATTCAACACTGTCACCAAGGAAATGTAAATGCACTGGCTAAGTGGCACATTCTGTGTTCAGGTGTTAGCCATCCTAAATGTAATCTTGTCAAGCGATGCATGAAAAATTTTGGATGAGACTGGTTAACTGGTCAATTTACATTCTGAGCAGTTGTTTTCAAAATTATATTCTACATTTTTGAAAATAAACATAAAATATACCTCAATATATGCGGTATACTTTTTTCCCCACTGTGAATTATTTTTGCTGAATATACATCAAAACCACCATAATATGGTGTTTGATGAATCTTGGAAGCCGGCAATTGCAAATATACCATCAGAATATAGAAAATGGCTTCACAGAGATATTTGCATAAAGTTGTCTTGAAGTTATAAGAAGAAAAAGTACCATACCAAACTTCAGATTTGTAGTTATGAGTGCTTAGTCATGTATGCGTGTATAGTTCTAATAACATGTGGCTATGAGTGCATAAAATGGCATTTGCATTGATATCACCAGTTAAGAAAATCAAGTCCACAATTAGGACAGAAATAGATTTTAATTACAAATGAAGGTTATATAAGTGTAAGTGCAGATGAAATAATTAGAGCCTTTTTAGTGAAATCCTGAATGCTTATTCATGAAGCATAGAGACTTATAGCAACATCTGGTTCGATAAGAAAATAGAATATTCTTTTCATTTATTAAGTACCTGCTAATGTGAAAAGGAAACATGTCTCTGAACTGAAACACATGTAAAGTGCACAGACAGAGTGTTCATTTCTGAAAATCATACTAACATATTGCTTACTGATGCATGAATATTAAAGTAAGGCACTGACAAACAATGCATAAAGTAGTAAATTAATTAATTAATTAATTGTGTCTCATGTTGTCCAGGAAGTACTGTGGTAAAAAAGTGACAACCTGCTGAAAAAGAGCAGACAGCACAAAGATGGAGACCACTCCTTCGCAAACACTCCACTAAAGGGTGTCCTTTAGAAGAGCTATTCACCTTTTTTGCTGTCTTTGATATCGTTGTCACAAGACATACTATAATGCCTTTTTAGCCCCTACTTATGACTACAGCAATCTGCCAACATTATTTTTTTTTATGAAGGAGGGGACATCACTTCAGCTCACAGTTACTGTGATGCTTTGATTACAATGTAAAATCCTAATGTTACACAGTCCTTGAGGAATAAATTTATGTGATTTTTGCTGTTAAAAAAAGAAATGTCCTTAATCAGAAAAATAGTAACACTTATGGTGTCATTGCACTGACCTCAGTTGGGAATACCCTCAGAATGACTGTGTCCCAAAGTACTTGCTAAATATCTCATGGAAGGAACAAGGAAATACAAACTGAAATAAAATTTCTCTGTATATTTTTTCAATGGTAAAATTGATTTGACATGTGATTGTACTTCCTGTGTGAATGAAATAAGCACAGGAAGTCTGGGAAGAGAAGCTGTCTTTGGAGCTTAGTTTGATCAAGAGAACTCAGAGTAAAAGTGTTTTCCATTATTCTCTCTAGCTGGTGCTTTCTAAGTGGCTACCCAAACACAGATTGCAATGTTTTCATTTTGAAACAACAAAAAAGGAATGCTGTATCTCAGTTTTGACTTGTAAACTGAAGGCTTGGATACCCTGAGAAAACAAAATTCTATTCCACAGAGTGATCTTTTTCAGGCTGTAAATACATTAACAGACAATTTCTAAACCTCATGTGTACATTTCATTCATGCACCATCCATATCTATTTCCTTAAAAAATCCCTTATGAGAAAAATGTTATATTGATCCCATCAACTGGCACTGTACAGAAAATACAAAGTATTGTGAGACTAATGTTAAAAATCACAAGAGCTAGCAAGAAGAAACAGTCTCTTTCTGGAATACTACTATTCCAAGCAATGTTTTTCATAATAATTTTACCATCTTTCCTTTTCTTTTTAATTCTCATATTTTATTACTTACAAAGTTATTTGAGAGATATTATTTAATAACTAAATATACTTCCTGTTGCTTGTTTTCTGTAGCTCAGAGATCCAGGGGTTTCTGCAGATGAAAGTGGTGCCACCTAAACACAACTAAAGATAATTAGTTTCACACTACTTTATTCTAACTCAGCTTAGTTAAGGAGAGCAGATAGATCCTCCCAAATCTCCTGTGCTCCTGTACACACATTCCGGGTTAAATGAAAACAAAGCCATCATAACACTTCTTAGTAGTGTAGGTAAAAATGAATTTTGCCAACTCACTGTGGGGCAGAATGGGACTCTGTCCAGGACACAAATTGGGAGTCAAGTGCTGTCTGGTTGCCTTGGCTTGCGAAAGTGGGGCTGGTGGTCATCACAGGGGCCACAGCATCGCTCCTGCTCATCAGCAGTGGGCGTCGGACCCTTCCAGAGCCCTGGCACAGACAACACAGCAGGGTCCTGGGCATTCAGCTTCCCCATGCAAATTATCTCCTTTTTTGCATATGCCTATAGCTGGCTCTGAAACGGCACTTCCCATGTAAACACAGCATACCCATAGGCACAGCAGCTTGTTGGATTGATCTGGATAGATTTCTAAGTCACAGGCAAAATTAATTCTAGATAAAATGATCCCAGTGCCACTGTAAAAAGATGAGGAAGTTGTGAACAGGAAAGATTTTAGGATACATTTATCAGGCAGAAGAGTTTTGTTTATTTTACTGTTCTGGGACATCATGTATCATTTCCTCCTGAGCAGCAGGTTACCTGCATTTGGGGATCCATTTGAAAAGATCAAGCTAGAGAAAAGCATCCACATTTTCTCTGGAGCTTTATTGACTAAAAGTGTTTCATAAGTTGCATGCTTCGATTGAAGAGATCAATCTTATAAAGGCATAAAAGCAGCATAATGGCAAGAAAGAGCGAACTGAGATATGATTAAATTAGTCTGAGTCTGCTAACCTTGTTTCAGCAAAGAAAAGGAGACCTGAGTTGGAATCTTAAGATTCCTTGTTCCCTTTATGAGCAGCAATTACTACATTTTATACAGACATAGGTTGACTGCACACACATGCACACAAAAATCCAACCAAAAAAATAAAAAGTAGGAAAGCAACAGAAAGAAGCCTTAGAAGTTTTTACAGAAAAGACTCAAAAATTCTCCAAATTTCTGTCTGAGTCTAACTGAAGTAGCTGCATTCTCTGGCATACCTGTTCTGACTGGATTTGGTTCACTTTTATGACTAACAATGGGGCGCTTTTTTTGTATTACATAACAGATTGACAGTGAAATGTCCCCTATTACCAATTTCCAGAGCAGAATAGCTCTTTACGTTGATCTATTTTTTCTACCTTCTGCCAAATAACAATAGTTGTTTTTATCATCCAGATGATCTAATGTAGTTCATTAGATACAAAGTATTAAAAATTTAAATGACCATAAGAGTGTCTTTCTCAGTCTCTCTCCTGTTTTTCCCAGGATGAGTAAGGACTAGCTTAACTATTTCACTCTATATTTAGCCTATTGCCCATGTTTGTCTGAGTTGTGGTTTTGAACCTGAAAAATCATTTTAAGGGAAAGTTAAATAAATACTTTTACATTTATTTGTATGAGAAAATCTGAGCCATTTTTGTTTCAGAAATGGGTAATCTAGTACATGTTCAACTTCTATGGAAGTTCTGCCATCACCACTTTTAAGCCTACTCCTAATTTATTGATCAAGCATACTGCAGTTGTTGCAAAACCTCTCTGTCAAGGGCTATTTCTGATTACTATTCTCATGAAACAACTGGAAACACTACCCTACATAACTGTTATTTTCAAAAGGAAGTGAATAGAAAACAGCCAACAGAAAATAAAACAACAGTGTAAATTAATCACAATGGTTTTTACTGCAAAGAAAACAGGCTACTGCTTTTCATACTTGCTGGATCTTTATCAAAGTCCATAACATTATTACTGGATGTAATGACCAAGTATCTTCTCTGTTCCACTGGTTTTGCATTTGTTACATTATGTTCACTGGAATATACTTCCAATTCACCATGGTCTGGGATGACAGCCAGGGTCAACGAGAAGCCATAACCAGGGCCCTAGAGATGATAAATACATCTTGTAATAACAGGAGCCATGTCTGCCACAAAGGGAATAGAAGGTGGGCACTGTTTTCATTCTGTATTATTTTTGCTAAGTAATCAGATGGTAGGTATGGCTAATAATATGAAAAATTATTGGTGTCAGAAACATTAAAAGCACTTTTGATGTTTCTGACACTACTGTCTTTCTTCAGACTCTTTTGAATGCAGAGAGTATATTTTACCCTTGCTAGAGCTACCTATTATTTCTATTACTATTTACTTACCTTGCCACACTAGCTCTCCCAGCATATCTGTAGCAACCATGATCTCTGAGATAAAGAAGGGGGAGGACTCAGCTGAGGACTCAGAATTCAGAGTTGAAAGGCAGTAACACGGTTTTGCATGTCTATTTATTCTTCCCCCCACTCAAGTGCAAAGACCTATGCTATTCTAACGCTTTTGCTGTGTCCCACAGTCTGATGGAAATGGAAGAGGACTGAGGAACAGGTTTGCCATACATAAGGGAGACCCAACATACAAAGAATGAGCACACTTTCTTTTTACTACAGGAATACAAAAAACATCTAAAAGAGTTCTTTCTGTGTCTTTGTCTCATTTGAGCTCTGGCTGCCAGGGATCCAAGATGTAAGAAGCATTATTTTCCAGTTGAAAATAATCCCTCACAGATTCTTAAAATGGGTTTAGGTTTACAGAAAAATTTATTGTTTAGAAAAGTTTAAAAGGAAGGTAGAACAACATTACTGAAATTATAACCATAGCTTACTTCAAACAGCCTGTCTCAGTGCTATGCTAAAATACAGATTAGACTTGTTTGCTGATAAGCCTCTTGTTGCTCAAAGACTTTTATAACAAACTAAATGGTGAGTAATATTTTAATTTATTGTGATCACTTATAGAAACTCCAATCCTGATAACACCGATAATGAACACATATACAACTCAGTGTTTGATAAAGTTTTGACACTGTTGTGCTGTCCTTCTCTGGAAAGATTATCACATTTTTATTCAAAACACAAGGCTGACAATTTGAGTTGATACAAGTTTAATTTTATAGTTATTATTAAAATAAAAAAATACCTCATGTTACTGACACTAAGAACTTATTCTGGAGCAAGACAATCTTCTATTCACGCATTTCATTGACGGTGAATTCTCACGAAAAAAGAAAGTGTCAGTTGTACCTGAGGTTTCAAAAGACTTCTGAAGTCCCCAAACTGGATTGAACCTTCCATAATTCACATGGCAGAGATAACACAGAAATCTGTGCTGTATTTCATCCCAAAGAATAAGCATGAAAGTTCTGAATGCTGGCTTCACAAACCAACACTGCAATATTCTTTCTTCCAGAACCATGAAAGGCTTTTCCATAATCATAGATGGTGGAACAGAAACAAAAAATGAAATAGCAATGCATTTAGAAAGAATTAATTGCTCTGGCTTCCTGTCACATGCCAAGCTTTGTTCTTTGTTTTGATGTTACCACAGACCCTCTGACAGTAGTAGAATGATGAAACTTCTTGAAACTTTTTAGAAAATCCTTTTTCTGCCTGTGAAGTTATTACTTGTTTCATCCATGGCTGGTTAAAGAGAGGGCTGTCATAAGGAAGCAACGGAAAGCAAATTGTTCTTGTCTTTCATAGAGCAACCTCAGATGTGTCTGCCTTCACTATCTTTTTTAAAAGTTTTAGTCTCTCCAGCAGAAGAAGTTTCAGCATCCACATCTTTTAAGCCATGTTCTCCCTTCTTTTTCTTCCCCCTTCATGCATATGTCACTGCTACATCTTTTTGGCCCAGACCTATCAGATTTTCAGCACTAAGGTTACATTCCCCTCTAGATGACATTAAACTATAAGTTTATCTACACTCAACATCTGCAATCTCTCAACATCCTGTCACCACTGGTGTCCTAGATGATGGCAGTCATATAAATATAACTACTTATAAACTGTAATAGAACAGTTTATGCCAGAAGTCCTCAGAAATATAATGTAAATGCAAATGAAAGGGGACAGTCCTCAATGGAAGTGTTGCCCACACTGATGGTGAAGCTCTTGTCAAGAGTTAGAACCAGCGTCTCCTGAAATTCTGATGTTGCCTACAAGACATATCCAAGAACTCATCTAGTCTAAGTATTTCAGCTAAGCACTTGCAATACAAAAAACAAGCTAATTCACATTCCTTGTCAGGTGAGTAAGTGAACTTTGGCATTTTTGTAAACCACTTAGCTGGAGTTCCCTGGAATCAAAGAGCATTCTTAAACCAAAGCACTTTTTTTCTACTTTTTTTTTTTAATTAAAAATGTTGCCACAGAAGCAAACCAACAAACAAAAAAGGCAGTTTAGAACATTTTTAATAGAGTCATAGACAAAAATTATGATGCCTTTCCCCCACTAGATAAGCAGGAAATCCATGAGAATTTGTCTGAAGATGATGAGGAAAAGAAGATGAAAACAGAACTGGTAGCCTGAAGGTATCATTGCTGTAATATCACTGGCACTGCTTCAGCTCTATAGTCAAGGAAAAGCCTGAGCTCAACAGAAGGAAAATGAATGCCTTCCAATACAAGCTCTGTGGAATTATCTTAACAGTTCTGTAATTTATGAGCTGATAAACCAGCAACAACCCCGCTAAGGAAGCATCAAATTAAGTTTGTTCTGAAGACACTAGAAGATACAAATATAAACAGGAACTGATTGAATTGAGTTTTGCTTAAGGAATTGATGGATAGCTGAAGGAGGTACAAAAGGGAGGTTTCACTGATCAGAAAGAATGCAACTCCATGCAGAAAGGACTGAGAAATTATATATGAGTTCTAAACAGACAAGCTTATGGTCTTGAGCATAGCTTTCAGGCCAGACCTCCTCCCTCAAGGAAACTGGTTGGCAAAATCAAAAGAATGCTGGATACATTTGTAAGACTACTAATCCTTGGAGAAATGAAGCATGATAAACAGAAACTAAAATAGATTTAATGAAAACGCCGCTATAGCAAAATAACTCTTCCGGCAGCTATGAGACAGATACTCATGAAAGCTGTAATGAGTTTGATGAGTAACTTGCTTTTAATCAGCCAGCTTTTGCATGATGCCTTTTTAAAATATGCAATTTGGTAATAACACAAGCAAAATTTTTTAAGTAGCAGCTGGAGAATATAGCAGGAAACCTGAGGTAACAGAGACTTCAAAAATTCTGCTTGTTTGCATATTAGTCAGTTGCTAGGTGGTTTGGTTTATCCATATCTTAATTACATATTAACTGGTGTTTTAAATGCCACATTTGTTCAGATCACCAAAAGAAGTTGATTAGCATTGTGCCAATAATTTAGCACTTTTAACAAAAAAGCCTAGGAGTCTGCTAGGATGCAGTTCCTCCTGGGTCCAGAGGCACAGTGCTTATGACACTAAATGCCTTCACAATCTGTTCTTCCTTTGCTGTTAGAGATATCAGGCTCAAAATTAATGTTCTTATGCATTCACTTGCATTTCAGACATTTCCAGTTTCTCATCAGTGAATGCAGTATCTCAGTCAAGAAGTGTCCATTTTAGTCTCTCTTCATATTGAATTTCTGGGCAGCTGTGGTTAGAGACTACAACAGGGCAGCTCTTGTGTATGTCACTGTTTCTGTCTAAGGTAATCATGTTCAGACACTGGTCTGTGCTGAAGTGTGTTCTCAGGCATCCCTGGAACCAGGATCTCAGGAGGATTATGCACATTGGTTGATTCAAAAATCCAAAATAGTTGTAGGTACGAGCCGGGCACCAAGTTCATCTGCCATGACAAAACTGAGGTTCCTGTGTACTTGTAGAGAGGCAAACTGTTATGAGGGGGAGAACTCCAAGATGGAAGACTACAGTAGCTACATCAGGTAGATACCAACAGAGGAGGGCTTACAGAAGCGCAGTTTTGGACTTGAATGCCTACATTTTTCCCTAGCCGCACAACAGTCACCTTATCATTTGAAGGATTTTTGGACTTACTAAAGATTAATTATAAATTCTGACAAACAAATGAACTGAATAGTCTTCTTACTGTTCCATTTGGCCTTCCCATCAAGAATATCTATCAAGTAACTTCTCTGGTCCCAAGTCTTGAGACCTAGCAGCTTTCAAGCTTCCTGAGTCTGACCAGATCCTTGCCTGATTTCTCTCACCTCTCCTGTGAATGTCTTTTAATGACCTTCCAGGGTCTACCTCTTCCTTTTCTCTGGTCATAGCTTCTAGACTGACTTTCTTATCCCCTCTGACAGGTGATATCTAAACAGGTCATCTTCTTTTAGACTGCACTGTGGAAATCCAGTTTTGGAAATTTATTTGTTTGCACTAGAGCCAGTTCAAGGTTCTGTTGCCCTTCCATGGAAATGAGAGATCACCAGGGCTGAAAAGGCATGATGCTATGCCTGCTTAACCCTTAGATGAAACAAGCACTTTTTCTGATGGTTTCTCCTTCCTGTTCAAGAATAAAGATGTAATCAGAAAAAGATATTCTGAACAGTCTTAATGTTTTAGAGGCAAGGAATTTTTCACAAAACATAAGGGTATATACAAATCACCAGAGAAGTATGCAGATGTATATTAATCCCTCCCCATATTGTTAGCCAAATCATACTTTCCAACACGGCATTTTATAATTTGACCAGGTCCTGTCTCAGATCACATACCCTGCAATCTAATACAATCATGTTGCCATATTCTTTTGCCAGACTACTTCCATGGAAATACCTTTCTTTATAGTCAGTGTTCTCTCTTTAGTTTACCAGTAGCATCCCAGTGCTCACCTGCATCCCAAATCAAGACTGAACCCTATTGCACTAGGTAATGAAATAATGCAGAGCAGCAGGCAGTCTTTGTCCAGAGGTGCTTGTCATGTACTTCAAGCAAATCACAAGCAGGGAGAACTGGGAGGGAAGACAAGAAAGCCATGAGTAGGATTGTGCAGTTGCAGTGACTCAGCATGTGTAATTAAGATTAGATGGTGGCTTTCATGTCATTACTCTATGTAAGAGGGAGTGCACAGGAGCAGCACCAAGGAAAGTTTGCTTCAAGAAACTGTAGTCTTTCATGGGAATCTTTGTGCCCACAGGAATGACTAATTCATTCATGCACTCTGTCCAGTTTATTCCTCAGGACACAGTTTTCAGCACCCTTCCCACAGTACTGACTCAAACCAAGAAGGACTGGCACTCCCATGCAACAGAGATTGCTGGGCTGCATGAGGAGGAAGGAATTATCAGTCTAAATTCTGGCTCCAAGTAGAAGTCTCTCTTTTATTTATACATACACTCGAATATTAGTTTGCTTCAGTAAATGAAAGAGTACGATGTGTATTGGTGTGCATGTGATAGAGATGTAAATTAACTGCAATGCTTCAATGCAGTCAAGGGTAAATAGAGGTGAAAAGAGTTTATCTGCTTCTAATTTCAGCACGAACAAGTTTAGTTCTCATAAATGTCACACATGAATTCATCCCTTTTTAAATTTATTTACTTCTTCAACGCTAATATAATGGTAGCTAAATAATCTATTTCAACAACAATAGAAATTCACAAAGACAGCTGATGGTATAGTCAAGGTTTTGACAAATGTGTTTTTGAGAGTTTAATTTAAAAGATTTACTGTTTTCAAATAGACACTGAAAAGAAACTGTAATTTTGGTGATAATAGTTTTCTTAATATTTTTTTATTAATGAATACGTCTTGAACAGAATGATCCCTGATATTTTAAAGGATTCAAGTTACTCCTTAACATCAGATCATTATGCACAGCATTTTTAAAATGTACACTTTGTATTTGATACAATCCCAACTAGCTTAGTAATAGATCATAATAGATCCTGGCACATTAAATCCTGAAACACAGCTGGATAAATACAATACTTTCTGCAAAGGAGAGGTCTTCTATTCGTTCATTAACAAGACTCCAAATTCAGGATTATATTCAGAAAACAAAAATAAATCATAGCCAAGGAGATATAATGGCTTGGATTTGGGAACTGGGTAACCAGTAGCAACTGGTTTATCTTTTCTTTCAGTGGTGATGTTGCAATAATTGTTCCTTGAAATGACTGCTTGCAAAAGAATCAAAGAACACTGGTATTGCAAAAGAAATCAAACACAGTAGAATAAAATCATGCACTAGGAATTAAATGATAAACCATTAAGAAAACCAAAAGCATCAAGTGCCTTTCCCTACATGCCATTCCTACTGCAGTAGCATAAGCATCCCTAATTCAACAATAAAAGGTTTCTTTATGACACAGTAGATGAATTTACAGTGATCTCAGTTTTCAAGTCATGATCTTAAAAAGCAACTTTAATACTGACAGCAAGGAGACTAATAGATGCAATTTTATTTTGTTTTATGACTGGCATAGTAATGTTCAAGGCAGTGAAAGATACTCCAGTATTGTAATTCTCACCTTTACCCTTGATATCTGGCAGCTTTTTTACCTCTACTGAAGGAAAATCCCTGGAGACAAAACAACTTGCTTATCTGCCTTACAAATAGGGCACTACTACAGCAAATTGTATTTTCCTTTAAAGCATAAGACTAATGTTCATTTTTGCTTCATCTCACCTGGGTCAAGAGAATTATTTGTTTATGTATTTTGATAAAAATCTTGATTTTTATCAAAACCCAAAACTACCATTCAGTATTACTAAATGTAATACTGAAATGGCCATTGAAATGAGAAGTGTTAGACAATAATTTTTGTTGAGAGATTCTTCATGCTATGTTGATAGTTACTGAAATGACAACAGTCATGATTCTTATCACTACGTACATAACAGTCATTCTGGACATTTCACTGTACTTCACTGTACCTAATAAAAGAATACAACCCTAAATTTGTTGACATACACCATTGGTTGCTGTGAAAGGAAGAGGAGTACAAGCTGGGGCGGAGGTAACAAATGTACAGGTTACAGATACAGATGGGGAGCTAGGACACAGGGGAAACAGAGATGCCTTTGGGTAGAAAGATGTTCAGGAGAATATGTGACAGGAAGTGAGAGATGGGAAAGGAGCTACTTAGGGGAGAGGTAAAAAACAGTCTGGAACTAAAAACTAGGTCTGTAGAACTAGGACTGCAAAATACAGGTGCACATCTCTACAGGTTACAGAAGAACATGCCTTCCTATTGGTTATCATATACCCAGTTCTGAAGGGGACCATATAACATGGAGTTTTGTACTCCTTCTTATGCCCTGCCTATACTGTTTTCCTTGACTGCTCTTATCTCCTCTCCTTCACAGCTCAGACCTCTCTTCCTCCCTCTCTTCCTCTTCTGGTCTATTATTCTTTCTATCAATGTATTCCTTCTCCCAGCTTTTGATCACCTTCCCCTGGCCTTTATTTCCCCTTCCCCTTATCACTCATTTCTTTTTCCTTTCCTCTACTGCTTTTCGGGTGCCTGCTTTGTGCCAGTGTCAGGCAGGGTGCCCTGTGTACACAGGCAGGGTGGGCGGCTGCCTGCTGGAGACACACCATCCAGGGCAGAAGGCTGGAAGAGCCATGCTCCCTTCACCACACAGCAGCCACGGCTAGACAGAGTGTCTTCCACACTCGAAAGCCAACAGCCAAACTCTGACAAGTTCCCACTGCATTCCTGAGAACTGACTTTTTTTTTAGATTTATCATTTCTCTAAAATACATTTTGCAGTGATGGCAAAAGGCACATTTTGGTTCTAAGCACCCACCCTTTCTGCCAAATTTCACAGCCTTGCCTCAAAGCATGGGCGTGCAGAGCTTCAACTGAATGACTGTATTGCTTATATTAAGATGGAGGGGAACATAAGTATTTTTGCCTCATACAGTTCTCAGATATGGCTGAACTTTCCCAAATGTTTAAGTCTGAAGATTAAATGATACACTAATGAACATGGGGTTTTATAAGGCAACGTGCCAGGCAAAAATAAAGATAGACTTCAACAATTTGCCCTGTTTAAAATACCATGATCTGATAGGAGCAAAGATATAGCTAAAGAGCTTAAATACAAAAGCTGAGAAGAAGTGTTTAGAAGAGATAAGCAAGTGTAATGAAATAAAATTAAGAAATGGGAAATCTATAGCACGAAAAAAGTCTTCCCAGCATTGAAATTTGACTAGCCATAGAATATTGTTGCTTTGGGGATAGTGTAAGCCCCATGACTCATCACGTAGCCTATAAAAATAGGTTAGACAAAATATTAGAAACATGTCTTGCTGAATAACCCTATGCTCTCAGAAGGATGAACCAGATGACCCAGTATGACTTTTCCATCTGTAACATCCATGAATCCAAGACAATTTCTGTATTAATCTGTTATGGAGTTTAAGACTCTGTGGTTGAACAAACCAGAAACCTCACTGAAAGACCTAGTTCTGTCATCAATGCTTATGCCAATTCTCCACAGCAGCCCTCACTCCTCTGAATTCCCCTCAAAATTGTATTCCAAGGGAAGAAGCTCACAGAGAGAAAATAAATGTGAAACTCCTCGTGTAGCAAGATAGAAAATGTCTGAATTTCTTCCTTAACCAAAGCAGGTGGAAATGCTAGAAAAGGGAAAGAAGGAGCAAGCATATGATCTGCTAGAAATCTGATCTGAAAATTATGGCTAGTTACCCACGTCAGCACCTCATCCTGAAATGCAGCCTCTCCTTCCCATGGACAGCACTACCAGCTCAGAGGCCTTATCATACTGCTTATTCACTAGCAAATGTACACCCCCTCTCTCATCAGTGGAGGAATCTTTGTAAAATGCTTTAATGATGATTCAAGAAGCAGAATTAATTTACAGTTTAAATGGGCACACAATGTGCCATCCTTAGAAGCACTCCTAATTGGCATGAGTAACCTGTCACTGTAAGAAAGGTCAAAGTATTCTAAGAATTATCATTTTGGATTATCTGGCTTAAAATTCAGAATCAGTATTATGAGGATTGACTCTTGAAATTACCATTTTGAGGTTACTTTCAAATCACAGGGACTATGTGAAAATCTGTACCTTTGGTTTTCACCAAACCAGACATACATAAGCTTGTGGAGAAAGCATGGTTTCTGGAACACCAACCTCTGTCATCTAGATTCACTGAGGACTAAGCAGTGTTCTGTGACTGGGAGCTATGACTGGATGTCAGATGCTGAGCATAGATATGCCTCCCCAAAATCTAAACTTTATTTGGTGTTTAAATGGCAGAACTGGAACTTCTTGAAAATTGTAGACTATTCCATTCATACTCTTCTAAGTCTTGTTGATTTAGTGGATACAGGTGTTTGCACTTGACATGATACAGATATTGCTGATGACCAAAACTGCTGTTTCTCAAAAAATCTTTCAAATTCTAATGGCAGTGCCCTGGGTGGTAAAAAATTTCCCTAGCAATAGAGTTGTATTGATCAGTACTAGCTACCTGAACATCTTCCTGAACCCATCCTTCTCTTTTTGTTCCCCTACAGTAGAATATTGAATCAGATGCTAGTAATTGACATTTGCATGCAATCCCATACATTTATTTTAATTTTGCAGAAGTTACCAACTAATTATACAGCTTGAGTTTCCACAGTTGTTAACTGTGTCAGGTCAAATTTTGCATTTAAAGCAGGAATTCAGCCACTTTTGTTATGCATGAGGAACAAAGCATAACTTTCAAAATTATGACATTCATTCTCCATTTTATGAAATGCAGCTAGTAAAGCAAAGAGCATAAAAGAAAGGTTGGGGGATATTGTTCTTTCTTTTTTAAGGCCAGTGAAAGGGAAGAAGTTGGCAGAAGGGGCCAGAAGGGAAGAAGTAGAGATGACCTGAGGCTTGGCATGACAAAAATGAGAGGTTGCAGGGGCAGAGGGATATCCATTGTCTCTGCAGGGGTATCTGGCACAAACCATTACTGTTTGGCCTAACTAAGGTAACAAATGATGAGACCCAAGACTTAAACGTAGCTGGAGAGAATAACAGAGTTCAATAGAGATTTGTCATCATGATGGAGCAGAAAATGGGTAGGTAACCCAAGACTGAGACCTGCTAGAGAAAAAGAAGCAGAGGAATACTTTGGCTTAGATGGATTACCTCTGGAAGAACGTAAGGAAAGAAGAAAGAGAGGAAGAAAGCTACCAGACGAAAGGTGTCTCTGAGGAGATCAGCTGCACTAAGGAGAAACAGAAAATGAGAACTATGAAGCAGCTCTTCCCAAAAGATGGTGGAGAAGGAGAAATAACAAAAATAGGCAAGGGATGAAACAGAAGGTGGCATAAGGATGACAGACAGAAAATCATGAGAAAGAGGGCCAAATACAGAATGATATGCAAACAGAAAGAAGAACATGCAGGGGAGGAATTTCACACAAACAGCAGAAGAAGCAGGTTTACATGACTCCTTAGGAGAAATTGATGGGCTGTCCCCAGTGCAGAGAATGGGAGAGTAAGCTGTCTTCCAGAATGAAAAATGTGGGTATGTCTCTGAAAGGGACCATCACAGGAGTGGAAGAGAAGGCAACGGGATGCATGACACTGCCAGATTCCTACTGGAATGACTCAGAGACACATGCACAACTGGAGAGGACTGGGAAAAAGATGGGGGCACTCAGTCTCCAGTGTAATTCTTCTAGTCCAGAAGAGACAAAAAGGTTC
Source organism: Strix aluco (assembly GCF_031877795.1). Classification (NCBI taxonomy): domain Eukaryota; kingdom Metazoa; phylum Chordata; class Aves; order Strigiformes; family Strigidae; genus Strix; species Strix aluco. The sequence continues at coordinate 52,434,134 of NC_133971.1, read as the reverse complement.
ACAAAATGTCAAAAGAACAAAAAGTACAAAAAGGTATTCAAAGAGTAAAAAAATACCACAAACACCTAAGAATAAATGCCACTTCACAGAAGAAATTTTCTTACTTCCTTCTATTACTCGTGTATTCAGAAGCACAAAACTCAAACACCTTGTTCTAACTAAAATAAAATTAAAGTCTCAAAGTGTGTAACTTACTGAAGGCATCTCTCTTGCTACCAGCAGTCCTCAGGATTCCACCCACCCACTAAACACCTGGGTTGAAACAGGAACAGCAAACACTAACTATGGGGACTCCTCAAAAATAGCTTACTTCACTTGGTCAGTTCTCACTGATGGATGTTGCCGTAAGTGCAAATAGAAAAATGTCTGTGAGTCTACATCTGTTTTTCAGGTCACTGTCTGAAGGTAACTCTCCCCAGCCTCAGTTCTAAGTTTAAGGCCATTCTTCTCAAGTATGCTGAATTTTGGTATTGTTTAAAGTAAATAATAAAACTGTCATATTTAAAATATTTATTTTGCAAAAAAAAAAAAAAATAAGGAATCCGTGTATGCTTCTGTATTATGTTTTCTGGGATCAGTCTCCATCTTTAGAAAACACAAGATCTGTTCTCCATTTCAAGAATAGATTGAGAAAATCAAGATCATGGGTCTGATTAAAGTTTCTGATTAATTTCTAAATTGGCAAATGAGAAAGTTAATCTTGTGATAAGTTTAATCACTTACCATTTTTAATCACTATTAAATGCCAGTATCAGGCACTGGCATTAAAATATCCACTCTAAACTTACCTTACCTGAGGGGAGTAGAAACTTTCTTTGGAAACTCAAAGTATTCTTATCTGATCATACACAAATTATGTTAGATTTGGCAGTGGGAGAAAGGGATTGTTTACAATGCTGATGATAAACGAAGACAGACAAATCATTTATAAAAGAAATGTATTGTGTGTTGTTGAAATAGAAGTAATCTTCTCAAATAATCTAACAGTCAATACCTTTTGAACCTTTGAAAGGTCTTTTGGAAAATATAATCTCTGCAATAGACCTTAAGTTGAAATCCTAATTGTTTTAATGTATACATCTTCCAGCATTCACTTCCCCTGCATAAGGAACTGAAGGAAGTAATGCCTCAAACATTCATTGACACAGAAAACCTCAAGGAAAAGCTGTGGTCTTTGTGATTAGTCTAAGGAATGTCACCCAAGGAAGCAGGAGTGTATTGAAGGATGCACTCCCCACTCCCTTGCAGTTGCACTGTCAAACTTCTTAGATAAGCCTCAAAGGGCAGATCACTGGCTCTGTTGTATAAACCCAATACTTTGTGGCTCTATTGTGTAAGCCAGATACCATGCAGAACTTGCTATCTACTTCTTTATCAAAGAGGTGAAAAGGACTGATAAGTGGTGAGCATTCCTGCCCTAGAAGCCAGATGACTGCTCAAGAAGTGAGAAGTCAGCAAAAATTTGTGGGAACTGGGTAGAAGTAAAGTGGGACTCAATTGGACAGGGAGGCTGGTGCACCCCATTCTCCCTCAATGCATATGCAGAACCCATGCTCCACCTTTTCCTCATCTCTCTTGGAGCAGTATGCTAATCAGCTGATAAGATGAACTTAAAAGGCGACAGAAAACTTTGCTGTGTGTGCACCCACCACCCAAGATTACCAGACCTGAGACAATGCTGGATCCAGGGGTGATGACTACACTTCTTTGACTCCCTTTCCTTTCCTTTCCTTTCCTTTCCTTTCCTTTCCTTTCCTTTCCTTTCCTTTCCTTTCCTTTCCTTTCCTTTCCTTTCCTTTCCTTTCCTTTCCTTTCCTTTCCTTTCCTTTCCTTTCCTTTCCTTTCCTTTCCTTTCCTTTCCTTTCCTTTCCTTTCCTTTCCTTTCCTTTCCTTTCCTTTCCTTTCCTTTCCTTTCCTTTCCTTTCCTTTCCTTTCCTTTCCTTTCCTTTCCTTTCCTTTCCCTTCCCTTCCCTTCCCTTCCCCTCCCCTCCCCTCCCCTCCCCTCCCCTCCCCTCCCCTCCCCTCCCCTCCCCTCCCCTCCCCTCCCCTCCCCTCCCCTCCCCTCCCCTCCCCTCTCCTCTCCTCTCCTCTCCTCTCCTCTCCTCTCCTCTCCTCTCCTCTCCTCTCCTCTCCTCTCCTCTCCTCTCCTCTCCTCTCCTCTCCTCTCCTCTCCTCTCCTCTCCTCTCCTCTCCTCTCCTCTCCTCTCCTCTCCTCTCCTCTCCTCTCCTCTCCTCTCTTATAGATTTATAAGAGATCACATTGCTTATTATCCTTTTCCAAGTTTAAGATGTTTCTACAGCAAGTAAAGCATTTTAACTGGTCATTTGGTGTCATTTCACCTTAATTTAACCCAACAGGATCCCAGAGTCTTTACAACTCCCTGGGCTGTCAATCTGGGTCGTGACACCTTGCTCCTGTTAACATAGCCCACATTTGGGGAAACCTAGGTTTTCACACAAAACTGAAAAGCTTTTGTCCAAGGGATAAGTCATGATTCTCTATGGCAATGAGTATGGATAACAAAACAAAAAGATTCTTTTGACTATTACACATATTTACAGGCCCTTAGTATTTATTCCACTCAGGCACAAGAAGATTATTAACATTGTTAATACTATTAACTTCCCTCTAAATAAGGCAGCAATTCAATGTAGGTAAAAACATGTCTTCAGAATGACAAGATATGTTTGTGTGTGGTTAATATTATATATGCAGAGAGGGAGATATTCCATTCTTAAATGTTTAGCCTCAGAGACAGATATCTGCTATGATGATGTTTTACACCTTCCTAATTTAAAACAGAAGAGTGACTTACATCTACGTGTGAAAAAATCACTTCAGACGTTCTCTCTTCAGCTGTTCCAGCCTACCTGCAGTTGCTGGTTACCAACATCCAAGGAGGTATCTTGTCAAAGCACAGAACCACTGGGAGAGAATTGTAATATCCTACTAATCCAAGTATGTACTTCTCCTTGGAGACTGTATTTTGAAATCACATTATTTGCTGTTTATAAATGTCACTCATGCTCTTAGACAATTTTAGTTTCCTGGGGTAAAAAACTAAGGATTTGTAGAAGAATTCACAGAGTGTAGATCAAGTTCAAATGTTCATTTCATATTTCAAACATTATCACAATCATTAATATAATTTAATTGGGAGATTAATTATTTTGGTGCTTTTCCCTTCAATCTTTTGTGACCTCCATATACAGCAATACATATCAATAAATGAAAATGACTTCTTTTCTGAGCTGCATTTCATGATTTTACAATTTTAAAAAAATATCTTATTTACAAAATAGAACGTATTTACATAGAAGTTTTTGTTATTACATTCAGAATCTACAGCAATTCCTTTCTCATGAAAAGGTACTGAAAACTCCTAGAATACTAAAAAAAGGCTGCAATGTTGGCATATAGTCTCCTAACCCCAGTAAAAGTAGCAGGTACTGGAGATCACTGAAGTGGATACTAGGAGTACCATTAGGAACTACAACATGCGAGAGCGAAGTGTGTCATGTACAATCAAAATATCTTCTCAGCATCACTATTTACCTATGAATGCTGAGGGTTTCTGTAGGATGGTTACATTGAAAACAAGTCCCATGCCACTGGACAAGATGAAATAATGTCATCCTTTGCGTTGCTCTCTATAGCATCTAGTGGAAAGACAGCAGCGTTGCCAATTGACTAGCAATTTCACTTCGTAGAAGCACTCCCCTTCCCTCCCTGCCATTTCTACCCTCCCCTTTCATCTTTCTCCAAGTGAGAACACTAAAATGACCTTTAGAAATAACATAATGCTCTGTCATAACCTCCCACAATTAATAGTGAATAAAGGAGATAATAGCAGGACACCACAAAGAGCCTTTCCTTTCTGATGCTTTTCTTTTGACAAGTGAATATGGAGTTATGTGACGAAACCAGATTCCCAAATTCTTTAAATTCTAGAGGTCTGACACGAGACATTCTGCAGCCTGTTGAATTTCTTCTTTCCAGCCATATATTTTCCATAGGGAAACCACATGACATAATATGCAATAAGAAGCCTTGCAGACATACTGTATTGGCTTCCTCTAGGTCTGCAATGAAAATGCTGAACAAAGCAGCTAGTTCCTATACCTGCCCCATTCCTGCCCAGACAGATGCATGAGATCTTACTGAGGCCCACTAGTAAGGAGAATGGAACTGGAAAGAGCACAAAGGCACATAATAAATGGTGCTGAACTAGTAATTTTTCTACAGTACAGCATCAGCTTAAAATAATATTTTTGTCACTTCAGATAGGTAACCCACCTGAGCAATGAAAGTGTATTTGCCTTACAGAAACATGCATTACATGTCATTAGAGTGACTTAAGATCAGGCTGTATAAGCTGGGGATAGCATGAGCTAAATTACATTCTATTGAGCTCTGATGTTGCCATCTATTCAATGGCAAAAGCTGTAGAAAAACTACAGACAGAGTGAGAAAATATGCAGTTGGAGCTGTATAACTGATAACCTGCATCCTGGGAACAACTAGATTAAACTAGAGTAGTCATGTACAGAGAATTTTCATCATTAAAATAGAGGGGATTGTAGAAAATATGAAAATAGGCTCATCTCAGATGTACAGTGAGGAGACGAGAGGCAGCTGTCACAGTTCGCAGCAAAATAAATTCTATCTGGATATAAGGAGAAAATATTCACCATGGGAGCGGTTAAGCACTAGTACAGGTGGCCCAAGAAGGTAACGAATATCCATCCATAGAGATATCTTGTCCACAGCTAGGTCATGGCCTGAGCCACCTGATTCAGATGGGTATGAGGTTGGACTAGATGATCTCCAGAGGACCTGTACAAACTGAATTTTTTTATTAAGTTAACATTTTCTACGCAAAGACTCTCCAACCAGGTTTAAACTTACTTTTCTATATCACTTTGATTTTAATATCTATCCTTAACAAAATTTTACCAACCAGGAAGCAAAGCATGTGGAATTGTAGATAAACTTCCTCAGGTCCAAAGCACACTACACTACCTACCAGTCCTAGATTCTCTTCTGACCAGAGTAAGTTCACATTTTTCCAGCCAATTAGACAAAACAAATTTTGTTGCCTTGAGGACTAGAACAACTTTGCAGAGCTTGTAGTTCAGGCCAGGAGAACCAGGAGCAGGGAGCTGATTTTGTCACCTCCACTTCTTTCACACTAGCAGTGGCTTTCATCTGCCTTTGTCCAAACTGGCTTGGCCAGGCAGCAGTCATGGTTACTCAGCAAGTTGATCACCATGTGCTACCAGCATGTATATCTAAGTCATCATTCACTGAATAAAAGGTGCTAGGTTGAAGTGCCACTTAGACTGGGTCTACTCTACCCAATTCTGCTAGCACAGCCACACTGATCATGTGCCATGAGTCTGCAAGTGAGGAACAGCAGTGAATACAAATAGCTCCCTCAGGAGAGATGAAACATTACTAGCAATCAGAGTCCTTAAGGCAATGAAAGGTCTTTGCTCCTATCTTCCCTACACAAACCTAGTACTGACTACCTCTATACTGCTAAATAAATTGGTGCAGAGTTCTTCCTCTCGCTTTGTCTTCCCCCTCCCCTTTAAAAAGACCTGTCTCAGCCATACTGTGGACTTGGAACAATTCCTAGACTGCACTCCTGAACTGCTCCCAGAAGTAGTCAAGAAAAGCCAATGTTTACCAAAGTTGTGTCAAGGAGTGTCCTAACAGTTAGGCAGCATGGACAACTGCAGTCCAGCACTTGAGACAATGACTTGGGCCTGTTTGCTACTTTAAAGACCTAGCTTGCCTGGGATATATCATTTATCAGGGCCTTGGGTATGATGTGCTCTGCAGAAACCTCTTGCTTCTAACACTTCAGCAGTTTGCCAAAGAGATTTGTTTCAGATCCCAACCTGGATTTCTCCTCCCGATACTATGCCATGGAGCAGAACTCAGCACACAGGTGAAAGTTCACATAAGTGCCATGGCCAGAATGTAATAAGACAGACTATTGGAAACAGTCAAGGGTTCATCCTACCAAGCAATTGTATAGCAACCAATGCAATAGCAAACAAATGATGAATCATATTATATTAATGAAATATTGTAGGCAGCTTCTCTTCACAATATGGTCTAATCTGTGGCAGGAATCTTCTATAACATTTGGAATTGACTAGATGAAGGTACTAAGAAGATGAATCCACTTGAATAAAACACTTCAGAAAGCAATTTGAGCTAAAAGGTCATACCCACGGATGGGTATCTGCTAGGAAACTAGGAGGAAGTACATCCCAGTGCAATGTATAAATTGCAAATCTTTGTCTTTATAGCCCTAGTGCTAATAGACAACACCTATGTCTTTTCATTCCAGTAAAGCACTCCTTATGCAAATGGAGGTTAAAGATTAACATTTTCTTGTTAAATTCACTAGACTTTTATGTTTTAAAAAGCACCTTTCAGATAAAATTTGATAGTCTGCACATTTCTGAAGTTGTCATTCAAACAAACTTCTTTTGGCATGGCCAAGGCATGACCTTTTGAAGGCATTACTATAGAATAAGCATATCTGTTTCATTCTCCTTCAAATGCGAGTAGGATAGATATTGTTTACTGCATAGGAAACAAAAATGTAAGAAACCTGAACACGTTGCTTGTCCAGGTTTGTAAGCTTTGGAGTAAAAAATAATAAATCAAACCTATAAGAAACCAAATGACCATATTGTCCGATAGTTAACAAGACTGATTTACATCTCATGGAAGACTTTGGTAGTTGCAATATATCTGCATACAAAAATAGTCCCAGTGTTGGCAGTGTCTGTAACTGTAGGTTCAGCATTTTCCTCCTCTGGTCAGCATGCTAGCCTACCTGCACAAGCCTGCCATTTGAGCTAAAACAAATTACTCTCTGGGTTCTTGGTCAGGGTACTTTCAGCATGTTATTTAAATGCAAAAGGAATTTTTTATGGTCACTTTTTGAAAATTTTCCATATGAAATATCAGGCTTAATTGGAACAAGATTTATTCTGGCCAAGTTTTCCGCTTGGCATCATGCAGAAAGCTGGGTAGTTCATGTCTTATAGGGCCCCTGAATGGTGACCAAGTTTATCTAGCAATTGCCTTCAATCATTTCCCAAACATGAAGCCAGGTAAAAATGTCTTCGCACTCTTGAAACAAAACTGCAGAGGAAAGGGTTGAAAGAGGACTGCAATGAGGAAGCAATTAGGCAGAACTGCAAGGGTTGTGCATTTCAGCCAGGCGTGTGTTCTTTTATTTATCTGGGTTTATAAGTGAAGATTACAAGAGGAGCCAAATTGTAAAGAACAAATTGTACATCTTTAGTACTTAAGTTCCACAAATATGTAATTCTGGATGTACTCGAAACACTGATCCTGAGCCAAGATAGAGTCAGTTAAAAAGACTATAACCAAAAAAAAAGAGAAAAACAAAAATGAAGTATAAATAATATATTTCCATACCACAAAAGAGCTGTAGATCATCTTAAGCAATTGTGATCATGTGGGCTTTTCATATTAGATTCCAATTTCTTCCACTCTACAGGATTTTAAGTATCCTTCATGAAGAATATGCTAGTTTCAAATTAAATCCTGCCTATATTTATACATTTGTACAAAATACAGCTGTGCAAAAAGCAAATCTCTGCTGCTCAGTGGCAAAAGCCATTCCCTTCCATCTACAGTCACAAAGGATACATCTATCTTGCATTTGTAAAGGATGCCCCAAGGCAAGGTTCAAGACCAAATGCATGGTACATACAGACAGAAAGTACAGCCCCAGGTGCAGCCAGAGGCCACTTTATGGAGCACACCACATGCCCAGGTATGTAAGTTGCTGGACATCTTAATATGCACCTTATAGCAGACAGGTTCCCCATGGGCTGCCTGTAGGCACCCAGTGAAGCACTTTTGTGGATTAGGGATAGAAGCCAATCCTAATGGTGGTGTTCAGTTTTTTCTGACATCACTCACAAAGCATGACATAGATCAAGCCATAGGATTTGAGATCCTTGTGACTGCAATTTCACTGAGCAAGGAAGAGCAAGATGTAGAAAGTTTCACCCATTTCTTCCACTTAGTCTCTTCTACCCAAAGCACACTAGTTCAGAACAATAGACTACACAAGGAGTGGGTCTTGCAAATGAATCCACAAGTGAGGCAACCACCATAAAAATGAAGGAAATCTATTAGCTCGTGCTCAAGAGCAAAATACTCTACAGTGCAATGGGCATATGAGATAGTGGATATAGGAATTCCTTTCTTTCTGACCAGCCTAGAAGGGTCTTGTGAACGTCCTGTCTTGTACAGACTATGTAAGTTTTGGATATAAGAGTTTTTTTCTCTTTTTCCTGTGTCATTCCATCACATGTTTTTTCCAAAATAAGGCACATGCTATAGCCTGATCCGCAGCCCACTGGCTAGGTCTTTGCTATTACCCAGCAGTTCCAAAATAGCAGATGTTCTATGATCTGTCTTTCTCCATTTATATCTTTACTCATATTTGCTTAACTAGGTCCTGCATTATTGTTTTCCCTATTAACACTTGTTCAAAAACAAGTGAAACCATCTATCTTGGCTAGCCCATTTTCTTACCTGAAGATAGGTGTCAAGAAGCCTTAGGTTTTCATTTCTAACACCACATTAAGATCAATGACTCATGAATGCCATGTTTCCATTTGTGCAAAGTTGTGAGTAAACATCACTGCCTAAACAAACAAAAAAAAAGAACAGCAGCATATAGAGTGGATCACAAATCTCTGACAGTTCTCCATATTCCTTGTTTTAAATGTATAAAATTATTGCTTTTTTAAAAATTATTATTTGATTTATACTCATGGTATTTGATTCATACTCATGGTATTTGATTCATCCTCAGATTCACTAGAAATAGCCTTCTTCCCTTGTTTAACATGGAAAAGATGTTAGTCTTAGCTCATATTAGAAAATGAGTAATGCCAGTGCTCAGTATCTCAGTCCTTGTGAGTTCCCACTCCCTGTGGGTGAAATTCTTCTTCATGGGTGGGAAGAAAGGGAGAGGAGGATCTGGTCCAGACCGATGCATCATTTTAGTCTACAGAACAGGGTCTACCAGGACCTAGCACGAAGCTGATATTTAACCCTTCCTGTCAGAGACTGACAAATCATCTACTAGTTTAAAGCCATGAATCTGATGATGACTGTCATCCCAGACCCTTGTCCCCATAAAGATGCAGCAGTCTGCTCACAGCTTTCATGTTACAGATTCAAGCCTATGATTCAGACCCATAAAAGGATTTCGATCTCTGAAGTAAGGCATAAGCAGAACTTCAGGCAAAACATGCAAGCCTCATGACCTCTGTCTAAATACACTGCTAAGTAAATCTTAGGGACACCTAAGATTTGAGGCAGGTAGCTTAAGGGGTGCTTCTGGTTCAGCTCAGCCTCTGTGCAGATATGACTCAGAAATGTCACTGCTGAATTCACTGCCTGGCCCCCTCCAATGAGGTCCATCAAGGCCCACAGATGTTCCCTACCGCAGTCCCAAGGTGCTGAGTTTAGCAAGCGTGCTCAAATCATGCCCAACACACCCCAACAGTATCAGGCTCCACATCAAGCACAGGAGCAATGATTATGACTGTGTTCAGAACTATAGCCAGCCAAGAGAAAGTTGGTGACAGCATGTGTATCTAACAATGGCATACTCAGTAGGTGTCTACTGGCATATTTTGGTGCCACTTGCCAAGATTAGGATACACAGTTCCTAAAATGAGTAGTTCACAACACTCTTTTTCAATACATTGGATTACTTTGTTTGGGTCCAGAAGGAGTAAAAAGTGCACTGGCACCTTGAGGACCAGGCAGAAGTTTTATTCTGAAAGAAATCACAGATCTCGTTCTCCAAAAATTAGGTTTTGGTTTTCTAACCCGTACACTGCCTATTACAAGTTCTCACTAACTGAATTCTAGTTCCTGTCTCTCAAATTTCTATTAGCCATCATAGCTTTTTAGGGAAAAGTATTGTCTTCCCTCAACCCCACATACAAATTACACATATAAATTAGTGAACTAAAAAGTGAGACGAGGAATATTCACTGATATTCAAGGACAGATTTACAGACAAATATCTCAAAGACACTGTAGTAAAGAGCATCAAAAAAAAAAAATCCCATACACTCAAGACCTGCTTTGAGACTAGTAAAGACTGAAAAGTTACTATGTAGAGGATTTTTAAAAATCATTTTATAGGTATCTTACTGACATTAATTACAATTTTCTTCTTCTAGAAAAATCTCTTGATGCTACCTGACTGATGAAAAAAAAAAAAAAGGATACTATTATTTTTAAAAATCTTCATTTTTAAATTGTATTTCAGTTACATACATGGCATATACAAAATAAATAATGATGGAATGTGTATTACTGGCTGGAGTGACATATTTATAGTGTGATCTTATTAACGTAGTCTTGACGCCATCCCAGACAAGTTTACAGGCTAACACAAGTTTGCATCATATAGTATGCAATACCGTCATACAGCCTGTACATGAAGTTAACAACATTCCATGGCAACAATGAACAAAGTGATGAGCATTTTAAATATCACAGGAATCATCAATGTAATTAGTCACTAAGGAATGAGTAGTACACATAACAGAATGTACTGAATAACTAATGTGCTACAGTGCTAATGAAAAGCACATCTATATCTTATCTCATGACTAATATAACAAATAATTCAGACCCCAAGCCTTCACTCATACTAAAAACAGGAAATCAGAAACTACAGGTCAGTTCTGTTCTTCATCACATCAGCTAATCTAAGGAGCTGTATAATTATAGTCAGGAACTGCATAATTATAACTCATTGTATAATTTGATCCAATGAATCAAAATATTTTTTGTATTCAGTTAATTTGTATGCTCCCAAGAAAAGCAGAAAACATGAAATCATTTACCTGTTACTATTAGTCCTTTCCAAGAACTCTTGTACCCTTATGTACCAACTCAAGGTCCCCTACTTAGTCACTGATTTTGTATACTACAAGATATGTGTTTTTGCAACAGAATTTTCTTTCTTAGCTTCAGAAGCATCCTATATCACATTTACATTTTAATGGCCATGTATCCTATGGATTTTAAATTTATATGAAATTAGTACTGTAATTTAGAATTATTTTTCTCTTTAATGAAATTTGTCCAGATTATTTAATGTTTTGTCATTTCATGGAGCATCTTGTGCACTGCTCCACTAAAAAAAATGGCACAGATTTTCAAATTTGACTACATTTTTAGTGCATCGAGTTTAGATGCATTAAGGAGACCTCAATCTCTAAAATCAGTAACCAAGGTTGGGAACCCAAAGTTTGAATCCACAACTCAGACTGAACAGTTGCTTTGGAAAACCAAATTCTCTTCTTTTTATAACCATGTCTGCTATTTATTTGATGTTCAATATAGATTAAAATCAATTTTTCTTTCACCAATTACCATTGGATGAAAACTGGGTGATCTACAACTGTTACTTATTCAGTTCTGTATTTCCAGTAGCCAGCAATATTCACTGCAACTTTTTGCTTTCATGCCAGCCATTAAAGTTGAAGTTTTCAGCTTCTAAGACACAGGCATGTCCACAACTATGAATTGTTTATACAGATATTTCTGATGTAGCAATGCAAAACAGATCTCCAAGAGTCTGTCCAAGGTTGATTCAAATCAAGCATTTAGGTGCAAAGCACCCTTGCAGGCAGAGAACAAGGCAGTACATCTCATAACTGTTCCAGTGCTCAAAAGTAAAAGTCATCCTACATCTAAACTGTGCAATGTGACCTATTAGGAAACCTTTCCAAAGCTTACAGTTCCAACTGGAGGTTCTCCCATTGTCCAAGGCTAGACTGGAAGGACAGGGAAAGAGTTGTTCAATTTCTCATTGTATTTTTAAGGATATCTGTAACCCTCCTATAATTCCATATTCAGTTATGAGCTGAATTTAATAATTAAAGTAAGAGACAGACTTTCAATACTTCTTAGCTTTCATAATTGAGACCAGATTTTCAGAAAAGCCATGTATTTCAAGCACAAAGTTTTTGGAAGTCCAGTCATTAGTGTCACAATGGGAACGGCTAAGCAATGATAATTTTTTTTAAAAAAGGATGTTCTTAAACTGGTAACTGCAATAAGAATTGAATGCACTTAGCATTACATACTTTTCACTTTCTTCAAAAGATCAGGCACACAATACTCAGGAGTCAACATTTTCTCTTGCTTTAACAAGGCTCATGATCCTTTGACTCACAGTCCTTCAGGTTATAAATCAGGAATGGGGTGGAAATTAATTTGTATCAAATTTCAAGATGCAAGATGATGCCTGAATCACTTCCCCAAATCAGTAGTGCTTTGAAGATGGATAGTGTGGAAGAGTATATTTCTGATCAATCTTTTTAAATATTTGCTTGATGTCAATATTCCATTTATTCCACATTTATTCTACTTAAACAAATCCACAGATGCAGTCACATTCTAAATTATTAGCTGGCTTTAAAATTGTACTTAAAAATGTTATTTTAAATCTGTTTTTCCTCTACAACTTCCCTGTGGTCTCTGGTAACTGCTATATACAGTTCTGGCAAACACTGGCTTCACAGCTGCTATGAGTTATTTATTTATTTATGCACCATCCTACTTGGCACGATGGGTTTGATTTTGTTAAAGGCACAGTGAATGGGCACAAATCAGGATTTTCAAATGAATTCATTATTATCAACTGCTAATGTTAGTGGCTGAAAGCTCTTGCTCAGACTCAGAAGGGCAAAAATCATAGAGGTTTCTCAGCCTTCCTCTCTCAAACGTAACTTGGCCCTCAAACTCTAGCATCCCAGGCTCCAGGCCAACACATGCCTGACCAGAAAAACCTCACAGAAATTACCTCAGTGGGAATATTTGGATCAGGAAGCATTTTCAGGACCAGGACCTTAATTTTTGATCTATCATTTCCAAGCAGGCACCTGACAAAGTGCTATGGGTGGATCTTACAGTATGAAATACTTATCACTGGGAAGGGACTGAAAGTCAGCTTTCTTCAGATTACCCAGTAGCTGCCAGATTCTGTGCAGCTTTCTGTCACTGGTGACCTCAACTGTATTTGAAGCTGTATTTTCAACCCAGTGAAGTCATCTCACAGCATGTTCCTGGGCTGCATTGGGGCAGATGTGGTATCATTCACTGGTAATCGATGGGGGAACTGTGTAAAGGCTCTCACTGATGCCATGTGAGTGGGGTATCCCAACACTGTCTGATGGAGCACATTATGATACCAGCCTGTGCTTTGCACTGATCAGTTCTTTGGACTTAGGGTCTGTATCAGAAAAATTTACCCAGCAGATGACATACCTTTGCAGCCAATCCTGATGGCAAATACTGACTGCTTCTGAGGACTCTTGGGAGAAGTGTCTGGAAGGTGAAGCAGGACGTTTTCTGCTGGAACTGGCATTTGCTGTGAAAACCAGGATGAAGTATCCATCTCTGCATGCTGTAATCAAGCTGGCATGTTGTCCAACACTGATCATCACTACAGCTACAGGGCCTGATCTATTCTGGGTCTAAAGTGACAAAGCAATGTAAATTTTAATCCATTTGTAGGTTGGCCAGATACTACAGTCATACAAGCATTAAAAATGTGTGTGGTAAATCAAGTAACTAAACAGAGGTAGGCAAACAGATATGTGGAATTTGAAATGCAAAAACAGTACACCTATTTGTTTTGGTTGAATTACACATCCTTCAGGATAAGATCTGGCATTGCTTATATGTAACCACCATGTGCATTTATGGCACTGTGTAAGTAATACACTTCAGATGATAACCACTAACTAACTGAAGCAAAGAGAAATCACACAAAATTTATGGCACAAGTACTGTTTTATTTCTTTTTTAAAAATTTAGAACACAGGAGATAGAACATCCTATATAAGTTGTGGAATAACACCTCTGTATATTACTTTTTTTTTTGTTAGTGGTATACACTGTACTATAGTGTACTGACTGGAATTATTAACAAATGCAATCAGTCTGATCATATTAAATGGAAAGGTTCCTGTAAAAATTGTCTTGCCTATGAAATGGAAAGATATTCTGTTAATAATTTAAATATCATCTACCAATACTGCAGTGTCCCACTGAATAATTCAGAAGTATATTAGGTTCATGTTATGAGATTTCAAAATTAATATTTGCATTTTGCAGCCACCCTTTCTAATCGAGTTTCCCTAAACAATCTGATGAAGATAAATGAATTCCTAATTTGATGTTTTGTGCTGATAAGTAAGTGCAACTAGTTTGCAGGCTAATTTAAAATTGGGGTTATGTCTAAATAACCACTGATTCAGTCAAATCTTCTTTTGAATCAGTTGGTCATGTCACACTGCTACTGAAAGCTAAACCAATTTTGAGACCAGAAATGTGAGATCTCTACACAAGCAAAATACTAAACAAGCTGCCCTAAGCAAGAAGATACAGACTGTCATTCCTTAGAGAATCAAAGTGGTACCCACTTTGGGCTCTTCATTTCTGACAGAGGGACCTGGCAAAGGGGGACTGCTGTCTTCTAGTGATTTGGGATAACAAAATAGTCTTCAAGGATCCTCTGCTACCAACCTACCCACCTACAGACCAGGAGCTTCCAACATCAGAGACTCAGAAACAGTTGAAAACACAGTTGTTCCTTTTCCTTTCTTGATTTTCCCCACAGCATCAGACAGGGCAGGATTCTGGTCCACACATCACTCATTCCTAACACGAAAATCAGATCAGTTTAGCCCACATCCTCAAAAGTATTCACACATAGCCACATTCTGTCTTGCTCATAGAGGCACTGATGAGAGGCTTGCCAATCCCCCACTTTTTGGCTGTCAACTGTCAGACTCATAGGGACAACCACAGACAAAGCAGCCTGGCTGTTCCTCTGCTCTGTCTTGTTCATGAACCTGATGGTCTGCACCTCAGTGACTCAGTCATGAGCTATGTGCCCAGGCTTTCTACTGGCAGACAGTTTACAGCCTGTTTACAGTGATTACTCCCCTGTGCTATTGATTCTTCCCCAAGTGATTCAGTGCTTGTTTGGCATCACTTCTCCGCTGTCTCACCATACTCATGCCACTTTGCCTCTTCCTTCTGCCTCCTAATGACTTGTACTACCTTTTGTCTTCTTTCTTTTCATCTTCTATCTTTTCCCTTCTTCCTCCTTCCCTCATGCCTGCTCTAATTCCTTGTTCTTTTTCTCACAGCACTGTTTCCACCATTTCTCTGGCTCTTCCTATCTAGTCAAAGCAAGCTTTTCTTGCTTCCTCCTTGTCATTTGTCTTGCTCAACCTTGACACTGTTTCCTACCTCATTATCACCTCTGATCTTCCATGGTTTCCCACTCAATCCTCACTTCAATATTAATGCTTCTCTTCCTCCTTCTCCACATAACACTTCACCTATTTTCAGAAGTCACCTACAGCATCTAGATGTCTCCTTTAGCCCTAGATCCCTGAAATTAATGCAAACACATTTTTATGTTGGCCTTTCCTCTTCTCCTTCACTCTGCCCATTGACATTTCTAAGAAAAAGTAGCTGGAGCATCAGGTTTCTCTTCTCCTGTTCAATTTACTTCTAGCTGTCCCTTCATGCTCTTATACATCATATGCAAGTCATGACCTCCTCAAATCTGGCTCTTCTAAGTCAAAAACCTTGTTGGAAGGGACCTTAAAGATCACCTAGTTCCAACCCCCCTGCCATGGGCAGGGACACCTTCCACCAGACCAGGTTGCTCAAAGCCCCATTCAGCCTGGCCTTGAACACTTCCAGTGAAAAGGCTTCATCTCTCAGTTATTAAAACATTTCTTGTATTAAGAGTTACCCCTGTTCCCTCAGCTGTTCTTTTTACTTTCAGTTAGATACATCTGATGTGATTGTAAAGTCCTGAGGAATGTTCCTGACATGCTCTGGTTTTATTTACTGTCTTGTATACTTAGGTTTCAGGACTGCTTGGGACTTACATGTACTTCTAAATGACAAAGAATAAATACAAGTAATAAGATTCAGTTCCACTGCAGTCTGCAAGTATATTGTTAGTTTATCTAATGCTAATTAGAAATTAAAAGACAAGCTTAACTGTGGATAGTCCTCTTCTACTCTGTCTCTCCTTACAAATACCACTTCCAGTAGCAAGTCTGAGAAATGACAAAAGCAGAATGATAGGGAGAATACAAAGAGAGAGCTGGGGAATCTCAAACAGGAATAAATTAATAAATTTTAAAAATAAATGCAGGAAGGAAAGCATTGGGTGTGCTTGCCAGTTGATGGCCATATCCAAGATCAAAGACTCATGCTTATTGCATTCACTGAACACGTATCTTGCATATTCCCAAAGCTCAAAGCAAAGCCCTGGGCACAATACAATTACTTAAGATGAGATGTTGGAATGTTAGCTGATCTCTGAAAATTTGCCCTCTCTGTCAAAAAGACATTTGACTCAGTGAGATTGGTGGAAGCCTCTTTTCTAGTCAAAATACAAAAATCTTGCAAAGGTTTAAGTCCTCCTAATGGCAATATACTTCCTGTGCCTCTCCTGAGGCCTTGAGTCAAATGAAACAAAATTTAAGGACCATTTCTTGAATTATAGAAAACTTATCTTATTTTTTCCACATTATCTGTTAGCTGATCTAGGAGAAAAAGACACTTAATTTGGTACAAAGGGAAGCAACTTATTTGAAAAAATGTTCTAGAAAATTAATTGAGTACCTGGAACTTTTGTTTGACAAGGTTTCCTAAAAGCTGTGGTTTCTTTACCCCTTGACTGGGTCATAGCAAATGACAATATATGTTCTCTTGGTCTACCTTTTTCTGATTTGCAGTTCACCATTGGACTGGGACTAGAGCATGAGATGCTGTTATGATGTGCACTGCCTGTCCTTGAACCTTATTGCACATAGTAAATCCATAGCTGTGTAAAATGATTTTGCTTGGGGATCATCATTTAGAAAATCAGCATAGCAGAGGACAAAACTTAATCTAGGGTGGAAATTAATGTGGACAGAATAGAGGAAGATTTCTCCTATTACTTACCACTGCAGCCAATATAAAATCAGTGGTTTCTACCTTGTCATTTGTGGTTTTGCTGATGCAGCCTAGATTGTCATAGGTTGCTGCTTCAACAAAGTCTCTAATCTACACCTGCATTACTCATTTGTTCTCACTGGCTGTACAGAAGTTTATTTCATACACGCTTAAAGAAGTAGTCAAATGTGCCCCTGCATTACTGCTGTAATATTGATCAGAAACATTTTAAGCACCACTCAGCACGTAATCCACTAAATTGGCAGCAGCAATCTGTGCACAAAGTGCATCTCACCGTCTACTTTCAACAATCCCGCTCTTGCCAACAGCTTTCCTAGTGGAGAGTAAACATCTGCAGGCATATTTGTGTACCTATACAACTGTAACCATGGGCATGGATAGATCTGATCTGTCCCTCTTACAAATGTAGCCAGCAGTGATTATTGCTCATCTCAAGTTGGTGGGGCTTGGAAACATTGCTGCTCTTAATTTTATTTTCAGTTTTTTTGGAAGTGCATCTGTTGCTTTGAGACCCTCTACAATCCTTGCTGCAGTCTAAATGCGGAAACAGGAGTGAGACCATGTTGTTGTTTACAGGCCACTGATGTATCAGAACAGCTCCCACCCTGGCGTGGGGATGATCACACCTGTAGCTTTCTATAACGTGCAAAGAATTTTGCTAAGGAATAATGACTGCATTAATTTTGCATTTTTCTTCCTCTTCATTGCATCTCAGTTGTTCTTTTAGTCTGTATTTTGCATGCAGCACCTGCAACACCATTTCGAAAGAGCAAAGGTAAATTCCAGAGAAGGAAATAATTGCAAGTTTTGGGCATACTGAAGTATGTGATTAGCTACAGGGGCGGTATGTATGCTTCAGTGTTGCTTGAGATGAAAGTAAGTAGAATTACAGAAACTACAGGGCAAAAAGGCTAGTGTGACCTTTTGAGAACCATGTGTAATGTTACACTACCAGGCAGGAATATAATGTTTATAAACAAACAGAAAAAGAATCCTACCACGGCCTGTTGCTGAGACAGCTGCCAAACAGGCTGAGCAAAATCTGCCCACAGAAAAGCATGAGATAATGCAGCCATAGGTTAGTCTGAATGACTGTATCACAATTAAATCATAATTATATGAGGGACATTAACAGCAAAAGCAATATACTAAGAATTGCCTTGGTAGAGCATGAGCGTGTTGCTAATACAGATCACATTCCAAATCCATTTCAGCATGTGGCACACAGTCAACTGGAAGAGTAACTTCTGTGAGGTCATCGTCCTGGGGGAAAGGGGGCAGGCTGCAGGAAGCAAGCTATATTGAACACAAGCACTGACCGGGTGAGCCACCTTCTCACTTAGCCAGTGGTTCCCAGTGGTTTAAGATCTGCTGCCATCTCCAGTGATTTCTACACAGAGGTGTTCATGCAGGTGTTTGCAACCACATTCTGCCTCTAGCTTTCTTTCACTCCTCTCTCTTTTTCTTTCTGGAATTAACCCTTCTGAGGCTACTCAGTGCTTTAATCATCCATTGTTTATTAATCTCAGAATATCTAGAAGTGCTTCTAGGGCACCTAATTCTTAATTGCACAAGGCTTTTCTCTTTCCACCCTTCCCAGTGCCTTCTGAACTCAAGAAACATACACCTCTCTACACCTCAGCACATACACTCCACTGAGAAAAATGAGACATCTGCTTGTTTATACTAGTCACCTGCAAAGAAGTCTGTGTATGGTTTCAGTTTTCAGGGAGTTGCAACTGAGGAAGCCTTTCCATTTGTACAGTTGTCTCCTCTTTTCTTCCACCTTGTTCAACTCATCTGTCACTGACAATATAGGTAATCTCAAACATAACTAATTTCTTTCAGCTTAAAGTGAAATCCACTTCACTTTCAAGTCCTTTTTCTTTTTTTTTCTTTTTGTGATGTGCTGCAGAATATTGCACCACTGCTTACTGCAGTATTAATCATTCTTCTCCCCAGGCAGCATATCCTGAAAGATCTGTCTCACACCACATGGTTGCTGAGGCAATTGCAGTTATTTCAATATGCAAAGCTTGGCATCTAGGTCCAGGAGCATATCCAGAGGGTTAGCTCTCACTGAATCCCCTGGGAGTCCTGACTAAACCTTTTAAAAGTTGAGACTATGGATTAAGTGAAGTGATACCTTGTGCTTGAGCTGAAAAATACTTGTACAATCTGAAATGTAGACAAATTCTCACGCTGTTCCCGTGAGTTTGCATTTCATGGCTTTTGCTAAAACTTTGGGTTTAGGCAAGCTCTTACTTTGTCTGGATTTATGAAAGTAACTGTACCTTCAGGTACTGTCTGAATTTATGTGAATAACACCCTGTTTTATCAACTGGTAAAATTCCTCCTTTGTTTTATCTGTCATTTTTACTGTTGGGTATGTATGTGAGACACCTGTATGTGTCATCCTGCTTCTCACACACATGCACAGACCTATGATAAGAGGAGGAGCTAATAGCACCATGACCTTAAATTTATTGGCTAGGGCATAAAAGTTGGACTGATCACTAGATACTGAAAATAAATATATATATCCTCAAGTGGCTACTGTTATCTCCAGATCCTTGGGTCTACTCATGCTCTGTATGTCACAGGACTTGAGTTTAAAGGCGGGAAGGGGCACCTAACCCTGGAGCCATACTAGTTCTTTGCCCAAGACAGATCAGCATTACTGCTGACCTTAAATTATACCTGGTTTCAATGGTTGCTGTGCAGGTTTCCAAGCAGCGGAGAACTGCCGTAATGCTGCAGCCATGCACATTTCCCATGGTGTGCTTTCCATCCTGAGGCAGTCAGGAGACAGGACCCAGGTGAAACTATATGCTACCAACCAAGCAGAAAACTGAGTAGTCAGTGACAGAACAGGTGCCTAAAATTTAATTTGGACTGGATCACCTACAAAAATTTCTAGTCTATTAAGCTATACCGTTCCCTGTGCTTTGCCACCATTACTCACAAGTGACCTCACTGACCATTTAGAAAGAGTTCTGGATCAGATGCAATTCTGCTCTGTTATTATATTTTATGTATCATTACTTTTTGGTTTTTTGTAATATATATAACTTTTTTCAACATGAATCCACATGAGAATCAGTAAAGAGAAAGGCAATACCAAACTGTGCTAGGGCAGATCCTGTCAACCTCATAATCCATACCTGAGAAGTGCAACACCCACCCGCAGAACAGCACAGAAATACTTTGCTTTCATTATAGCTGATATTGTGTTTGTTCAATTAAATTAAGGCACACAATATCTCTGTCCAAATCAGAGCTTTCAGCTTTGTTTACACAAAGGGAAACCTCAATACTACCTATTCAAGCAGCATGTCCCAAAAGCAAACATTCTCAAAAGGGAAACCAGAATTTAAAATCTGTTAAAACCTTCAAGCTTCAATGCAATCTGTTTTGTGGTCCCATTGTTTCTGCAGAAATTTCTTCAATACATAGTCTAGACGGTAGCCTTGACAGGCTTATCTTTTATTCATGGAAGATGAGGAGAGCAGGAAAGAGCGATGATGTGGCTGTTGCAGATTTCATTGTACACCCACCCATTTCTTGTTTCTGTTTTGCTGGCATCACTGTGTTTTGTCCTTTTGCATCTATATCCATCACCATATGTCCTCTGTTCACACACACAATCCTCAGGGAATCAAATAGGAAAGTATTTCAAATATCAGATACTCAAATTTACAGATGGTCTGTCTCTTGCACCCTGCACACACTCCTTGGGTGCATGTCCCCACAACAGAACAGATGCAGGTTTTCACTCAAGTTTTAGACCTTTTTTCCAAAGACCATGGGAACTTGGAGCTTTGGGTCAGTCTATCTGTGTTTAATTTGAGCTTATGTTGTCAGTCCTGCACAGTGTTGATGCAGGCATTGCCCAGCCTGCACAATTCAGAAGCTAAAGGACTTCCACTGCCCTCTCCTGATTGTTGGGACATGGAGAAGGGGTGCATTTTTATGCCCTTCAAATTACTTTCTTTTTTCTGCCACAGGAGCAAGTTGAGGCCAAGCCATCTTCAGAAATCCTTTTGTCCTCCCCTTCATTCCTCCACTGACTAAGGACTAACTCCTCCACAGACCGAAGATAAAGAGCAGCAAGAACAGGGCTCTAAGCTGAGCAGGAAGAACACACCTTGGCAATGCACCAGCAGCCTGCAATTGTTCGAGTGCTACATTCTTCAGTTTGCCTCCAGCCACCCTTGCAATGAGCAGAAGAAAATGGAAGAAAAGCAGAGAGGTGCATTCTTGTGTGACTGTGGGGATGCTTCCTACCTTAACAGGGGTTTTGAGCTCACCCGTGGAAACTATTTCAAGTCTCCATTGCTTTAATAAAACACCCAAATGGATGCATCATGCACACAGAATCTTCTCATTGGTCTGGTTCCTAGGCTTAAAAAAAACCCCAGCCCTGCTGGTAGCCATCACTTCTATCAGAGAAGTGATATTTTTGAAATAGAAGGCAAGGAGATTCCAAGGGAAGAACAGGATGCCTGATTTGCACCTTAGGGAGAGACTGAGTAATGCCCGGTGGCAGTAAACCTCCGCTCACTGCTGGGAGAGACAACTGTGGACACGGGTAGAAGTGGGGAAATGACTGAAACCACCAAAGAGAAGGGGATATAAATAATTTTTTATTCCACTGCATGCCACACTAGAAATTATTTTCCACTTGCCACATTCTCAGGCATTAGAGAATCAGGAAATTCAACCTTCTCTTCCTTTTAACATGTTACACTTTGGCAGCTCACAGTAGTTCATTTGGCAGGCATGTGCACCAAATGTTCCTTTCAGTCTTGTAACAGATGGAGTACATTACACACAGGACTGCATGCCTCACGTACAATATCTAATACTTGAACTAGGAAAGGACATCCAGCATATCCCACTGACCACAAAACTGCTTCCATATTGCTGGAAGGGAAGAAGTCTATAAATTACCGCATGGTAAATAAATGTGTATGCCTGACTCTGCAGCCTTTTTTTTTCACAGAAGCAAGCAATTTATTCTTGCATTCATATTTTACTTTGGATATGTCCCACCTGAAATCTAAACCTAAATAATTAAATATCCTCTGATCTACTTACATTTATGGTATAATTCTTGCAGGAAGAATTAGTACCAGATAATTTTGCTTGATGTTGTTTTTAGTGGCTTTCTTCATATATTGTTATACATCCCAAAATAAAATATTAGCCACAGAAAATTGTCAGGTACCATAGGCTTATGATTAAATTACAGATCAAAAAATTTTACCTAATTCATAGATCAAATCTAAAGTTACTGGCAGTTTCAAGTACAACTTACAGAAGATTTTCAGAAATGCTCCTAGCAGACCGCTTGTTTCTGAGTGCCTGGAGCAGATGAGTTGACAGAGCTAAAGAAAGCACCTCTTAAAACATGGCAGCTACCAGATGCATGTCTACTGTCAACCCGAAAAGAACAGCAAGGGGGTAGAATGAGAAAAATAACAGAAGGACAAAATATTAAACTATAAATACTGATGGGTTCATTATTTATATATTCAGAAACTGAAGGAGGGATTCACACAGCTATGAATCACACAGCAAGTTAGAAACTACCCATGAGTGTTTAATATATATTATATAATATTCTGTATAATTTAGCATATATATTTAATAAATATATTAAATACTCATGGGTGGTTTCTAACAATCTGTGTGACTTGAGGTGAGATATTCACCCTTCAAATTCAGAATCTGTCAGATGGGGATAAAAATATTTGTTGATAGCACTGGTCCAGTCTGAGGATGCCCTGGTATTTGAGCAGCAGACATTCATGTGTACAGTGTTACAGTTTTTATCACTGCATTATAAATAGTGCTGTGAGTACTTCAGCTACTCAAACACCCATATAAGCCATGGACAGAAAACCCTATCTTACTCACTGTGGAGCTGTGCTTAAGAAACTAAGGACTATGGGTCCATTTTCTGCTCTGTGATCAACATTGTCTCATCTAGAGCAGGGTCAACTGCAATTTACTGTAACATGTATGCTGCAGTGTTAGCTGCTGCTTAATATGGATCAGAAATCATGGGAGACTGTGGGATCATAATGGAAGATTGGTGAGAAGGACTGTAAACATGCTCAAGTGACTTGCAGCTGAGGTGTCAAAAATCACATATATCGTACTAATTGCTGTTTAATTTTGTGTGCTTGACAGGAAGAGTATCTGTGTTTAGGTAATATAGGCCTGTGATAGACTCAGAGGCATCTTATAGAACATGCTTGAGATTCCTGCCCTGCTGTAGGAAAGATCAAAGCACAGTGGAAATCATGCCTGAGAAAATCCCTGATAGGTACAGGTAAAAGCAGCAGGTTCAAGATCCCTTTTTTCCTCTCTTTCTGGCTAGCAAGGACCAAGCTCCATGGTGCCTGCATCTCTGTTTGCATTCTTCTGTCCGGGTGCTGTTGTGGAGATCCCCCGGGTCACAGGGTAATGAGAATAAATTTACTCTTTGCATTTTGTCTGTGGTTTTGTGGTTGTTCCTGCATCCTGCCTGTGTCAGCTCACACAGAGACTTCTTTACCTCCCCAGATATATCCATAAAAGAGTTAATTTCTACATTTTTTTAATATATGTATATATGATTAGCTGCTTATTGATATACATCCTGATATGTCTGGTATATAGCAAAAGATAACGCTTCATTTGTGAACATGACGGTGCATCGCTTGACCTGTCTGACCCCAATTATCTGGTGGACAAGCCTATCCAATCTGCCTATCCAATTAGACAGTAAATATACATACATGAACAGGTTTACAGTACAGAAAAGTTCAGCGAAGTAGTTGACTCTATTTGTTTTCCTCTTATTGAAGATAAGAATATTAGATCTACAAGAAAACCTCCAGAGCCAAATACTTTTCTTCAAAAAATTAATTTCCTGCTGCCACCAAAACCGTCTTAAACTGAGCAAAGCAGAGGCACAAAGTTCACTGAATTCTTACATTCCAACAACTTATCCAGGCCATGGAGACAAGATAAAAGGCAAGGGCAAATAGCAACTCTTAATTCCTGGAAAGAGAATAAGAATTTACAAAGAGGAATACCTCTGTGTTCAGCCAAGACTTATCTCTTTCCTCCGAGTGCAGATGGTTTTTATTGTAGGGAAAACAAATGCCAATAAAGCAAGTAAGTTCACAAATTTCTGTAAGATACAAAAAAATGCTGTTTACAACAACATCACTATGTAGATACATTATTTCAGTATGAATGTATAACAAATCAATTCAGGCATGAAAATTGAATCTTGAAAAATCACTTGCGCCAGTAAAACAAGTTAAAACAGAGCAGGCAAAAAAGAGGAGTAAAAAGCACAGCAGACTGGCTGTGACCTGTCCAAGTCTTCTCCTCTCAAACACAGAGACACATGTGAATCTCTTTGGTTCTGCTGTGCTGTTGAAGCTAGACAGGGAAAGTACTGTACACCACAGCCCCAGACCACTCTTGAGGACAGGGCTCGTGAGTGTGGAATGGCATTGGTAGAGTGCTGAGGACTGTGGAGCCCTAAACATGAATGGGGCCTCACAGTGCTTTTATAATGTTAATAATGATGATATAGACAAAGGCGTTGATGACAACACACCTCTAGCAGAGACAGAGCTGTGCTACCAATAAAAATGCTTCAACAGATAAATTATCAAGTCTGGGTTGCCTGAGGTCTTTACTTTCACTGGGACATTTGCATGCATACAGTCACTTTACCTGGCCTTCTTTGTTCACTATTTATGTGCAAGACATCAGTCAAAGCAATGCCATGCTATTGTGCTCTGAGGTGAACTAAGCATATTGATTTCCTTATGCATTAGATCTAACTCTAGAAATAAAAGGATAAACATGTGCAATATATATAGAAGGTGTAGGACTTATCTGCACAGTTCAGTGATGATAGTCCAGGACTTGCTCTGCCCACAACAGTGATTTGGCAAAGCTGTAAGGCAGGTCCTCTCTAGAAGCCATAGGAACACACTGACACTGTGTTGTGCTTGTGCCCTGCTGAATACTCTAACTCATGGTTACTGTTAAATGACATATTTCACAGATTAAAAAGTGATCACTCTCTGCTTATCTATCACCTCACAAGCAGTAGTGGCAAGAAAGGCAGTGTGTCCCCCTTCAGCAGCAGCAGTTCACAGCCAGAACATTGACTTGAGCCTATGGGCAAGCTAGCAGCTGGGGTACGGCACAGCCTTACAAGACTTCTGGTGGAAATCACTGCATCTAGCCCAGCTAAGACCAAAAGGGCTCAGATAGCCATATTCCTATTGTCTGACCTATCTTAGAGCATTGTGGGGTCTGGTTTGCAGGCAAACATATAGGTAACCCCTTAAAATATCTGGAAGAAATGTACAGATAATTAAGCACACCTTTCCAATACATATGCTCCTGACTTCTGTTGCTAGTACACTGAACACAAACCTACAGTGTGGATTTGCTGTGGAATTATTACTGTACATAGACTGAAATTTAACCCTTGAATCAGCAAGCATCTTAAAAAAAAATCCCCCCACCAAACAAAAAAACAAACAACATCAACAAAACAGCAGTGGTTTTAGTCAATTTTCACTCACAGTTACCAGAACTGCAAAAATATTGATTAGATACCTGTACTTACATCCACAGGCATGAACACAATGTAAACTGTTTCTGTATGCTGAGGATCTCAACCATCACTTAGAAAGAAGATTATTAAGACAATAAAAATATGTCAGACTTTGGGTTGGTATTAGTCCTGAAGGCCTCTGCTGAAACTGTGAAGAGAGGTGAAGCATCTACAAGTTTGAACTAGATCATAACAGATGCCATCTTCTTTCTTTACAGTCTGTATTTCATTCTTTTTGCCCTCCCTTCCATTTGATTTAAAACACATTTTTAATCCTGGTCCCATCAATGCAGCATTCTCAAAGAACATTTCTCATGATATAGAAGGTTTCCACATGGATAAAGATAATGAAAAAGTCATTTATTTCCAGCTTTGGGGCAATTCACAGAAACCTGCCTAGTGACTATATGGGTTTGTAAAACAAATCATTTGAGTTCTCCAGGCCCCAGGCTTCTTGACAGGCTATATCTTGGCAGGCATCTATTTCATCTTTCCAAATATTTGATAGAATTTCATGGCTTTTTGACAGCTAAACTCAGTGTTGCTGGGAGCTATTATTCCACTGCAGCCTTGCTTCATTCTCCTCTACCTGCTCAGCCATCCTCTGTCTGATGTGGGTAAGGATTTTAAGACTAAATGCAGCTGCTTCAACAGGAATTCTGCACTGTCTCCAAATCTGATACCATTCTTTTCAGCCCACACAATGAATAGTTTTGGCATAACAGCTTTATGGTGTTGACTCTTGAAGAGAGGATGCTGCTGTTAGGTGGCTACAGCAGTTTTGATTTCCAGTTGTTTGCCCTACTCTCCTGAAGGTCACCAACATGCAACGGTGATGCCTGAGCTCTAGGTGAAACAGCTCCCAGATCATTGCAGTTCATGAACTGGAATACTAGTTGATCCTCGACCAAGTTTTATATTGCCACTGTGATGGGCTGGAAACAGCAGTGGCCCAAGTGGCCTCACAGGTCATCATCCAGATGTTCTCTGCCATAAAGGTGGTGATCTCCAGGAGCGGGCTGGGAAACAGCTGGGGGCAGTACACCTTCAGCACTGGGACTTAAACCCACTGCTTCAGCCTCCCTATGAAAAACTGTGATTGTCCAAAAAGTCAACTGTTCATTTGACCTCTACTCCCACTTAGTAACCATAAATACCTTATCACACATTAAAAAATTATTTTTATGCTTCTTTATTGGGTTTACAAGACCTTTGCTAGATTTCCAGCTGGTTAAGATAATCATATTACTTCAATGGCCAAGGTAGCTCCTTCCCATCTATGTCTGGTCCTGCTCCTAGAACAAAGATTTCAAGTTTAGACCTCTCTGTTGTTACCCACACCTTACTCTTACTTGCCTTATTGTACTGCACTGTGGTTTTAATGATGTTTCCTCTTCCAAACTTGAAAAATTGACAATGGATTTACTTTTTAATCACTAACACTTCCTGAGAGTGCATGGGTCTGGCACTCTTTCACTTTAATTAGTTGTCTGTTGGATTCTAGATGACATTTAACAGCATAATCTTTGGCCTGAATGGCGTGAGAGCTGCCTATTTGGAAAAAGTACTCTTTTCTCATGAGATACTGTTACTGTTTCTGCCAAAGGTGCTGCTCCACCTGGAGCCCGGAAAAATAAAAGAGAAGGAATGATGACAGATGTTTTCTTCTAGGGCTTAAGCTCCAGGACATCATCTTTCAACTAAAACTGCCTGGGATATTTTAGACCACTGCAATGGGTATTGTTAGACACTGAATTAAATCTTGTTGAACCTGGGAAGTTCAACCATTTCCCTTCACTGAAGATAGTTGCAGCAAACATTAAGTACATTTTCCTTCTGAAAACAAAGGCAAAGGAATTCTGTTGCTATATGTCAAAGAGATTTGATATGTTTTTATTCAAAGCTTGAATGGATGCTGAGCACTTCAGCTAGAAAATGATTGAGATGCTGATAGAGGAAGACAAAAAACATTAGAATTGCTTGGGGCCCAGAAAGAGGTACATAGACAGGCTTGGTCCTAAACTAACAGACTGCAAGGAGGAAATTACTGGATTCCTCCTCAGCTGAAAAAAATCTAAATTTTCTGTGTCATTGCAAATAAACAAACCAGCACAAACTAACCCAGCACAATGCTCAGTCTCTTTTCCTCATTGGAATATCCTAAAAAGCCCCAAATGTTTTCTAGGTACTTGGACCAAAAGGAAGGCAATTATCTGTGTTATATCTTTCGGGAATAAGGAGAATTCGTGTGGGTAGAAATATTGCCTGCTATTCTACATTTGTTTGTGTTTCTGATGGGTGTATTCTGGTTAATTAAGCTTTATATAATTTGTTATTTAAATAATTGCTAAATTATTTAATTGTTAAGTAATTGTAGGATCTAGATCTGGAAACAGGTGGAAAAAACAAACAGCATAAAACCATAGGACACTTTGTCAAGTATTTTACTTTTCTCCCATTCTCTTCCTCTTTTTTTCCCCATCTCTCAGGAGGATGGATGCTATTCCATAACTTGACCCCAATTATACCTTTGGTCCAGTTATCTGAGCAGTTATCCAGTTATCCAGTTTCCCTCTCTCTTACTATAACCAACATCTAATTACTTGGGGACAGCTGGAAGCTTTTCCTAAAAGAAAAGCAGGGGGAAAATGAGCAAGAGAGACCATATTTTATAGCCCACCCAGAAGACCAAAAGCTTTCTCTCTTCAATACAAATCCCCATGAGCCTGTTTTGTAAATAAAGCCAAGGTCCAAATTCAAAAAAAAAATAAACCAAGCATAATTAAGAGAACTTTACAGAAAAAGCTTGAAAGTTATCTTAGCTTTCTAAACTGTCCATTACTGACTCATACATGACCTGTATCAAACTAAGCGTCTTTGTTTAAAAATAAATATAATCCTCATTATCAAAATGGTCATTTGATTCCTCTCTATCCATTATTCTTTTCTCCACACACTGGGGGTTGGCCACATGTTTAGAGCTCACTGAAGTGGGATGCTTACAGAAGAGAAAGGAGCTTTTCTACCAAATAAGTGTCAGCAAAAGAGCCTCTTCCTTTCTTACAGAAGGGGAGATCCAAGGATATAATTACTATGGATAGTGCATGGAACACATTAGTCTTATATTTTCCAGTTTTTATTTTTCACGATAGACTTCCTGTATCTTATTCTTCTGGGTTTGTGCATTTGAAGGAAGAAATTAAACTTGAATTCCATCACAGGTGTTGTTGACTGATAGAGAATAAAGTCTATTCTTAGAGCTAGCTAGCTTATAAGAAGTTTAACTGTTTATCACTAAAGTTCCAAGACTCAGATGTTATGATAATTGCAATGGATGGTCTGAAATGCAAGAAACAGATGCCATATATAACAAGACATGAAAACGTTACACCAATGTACATAAAGTTCTACTTCAAAATATCCTATCTACTTAAAAAAAATAAATACTTAAAATCTCAAAATTTAAAGGTTTTCTT
Organism: Strix aluco; assembly: GCF_031877795.1. Lineage (NCBI taxonomy): Eukaryota > Metazoa > Chordata > Aves > Strigiformes > Strigidae > Strix > Strix aluco. The sequence continues at coordinate 52,404,913 of NC_133971.1, read as the reverse complement.
CAAAAAGATCCATTACAGCTGGAATTAACCTTCATTCAAAATACCACTTACATCACTTGAATTTTACCACTAATAAATGCAAGAAAAAGATTTTGAAAATACAAAACCCATAGAAAGTGAGTAGTGCTTGGGGAAATTTCACCAGGAATTTTTAGATATGTCTGTCTCCTCATCTTGTTCACACTTACTCTTTATTCAAGTTGAATCACTTAAGCTGTCCCTGGATGTCATCTGGTCCAAACTCTTACCCAAAGCAGGACTAACTTCCAAGTTGGATTAGGTTGCTCAGGATCTGACCTATGACATGGAATCTCTAGGGATAAACACTACACATCTTCTTGGGTCACTTGTGCCAGTGTATAATTGCTCCCACAGTGACAAGGTTTTTTGTCCCTTATATCCAGTTAGAATGTCTTTTGCTGCAAGTTGGGACTCTTGTCTTTTATCCTTCAAGCACACACCCCTAGGAGCAGTATTGTTTCATCTTCTGAACAGTCCTCATTTTGCAGCTGAAGATCGCAGTAAGATTCCCCTTTAGTCTTCTGAAAATTAAGCCAAACAAACCCATTTTCCTCAGTCATGGAATATCTTGTGTGCTCCAGGTATCTTCTGCTGACCTCTCTCGAGCTTGGCAGTATCTTTCCTGTACCAAGGTCCCAAAATTGGATACAGTACTCCAGATATGGACTCATAAGTGCACAAACAGAAGGGAGTAATCACTGGTGGTTGCATTCTTGCTAACACAGCCCATCCTTCACACACAGTGTCCATCTTACTCGCAGTGCTGCTAGTACTCAATATTTGTCTCCACAGGCACTCAGGTTCCAAACAGATCAGAAAACTATATTTGTGTAAAGCCCAGTTAAAATAAAATCTTTGATATCACTTCTTTAAGAAATTATTAAACAAATGTTTAATGTAATATCTCTTCGGAGATTGTCTGATGAGCAGAATAAATCTAGATGTCCAAATCTAAGATCATAAACCCTTAAACCATGTAACATGGAAGTCCTGCTTTTTAAAACCTCTTCTAATCTCAAGTCTTCAACCACTAACAGCAATGGTTAGTAGACTTCCAAAACAGACTGGGGTTATAAACTAAACCAAGCACTGGACTTTAAACTGTGATGTTGTTGTCATACTGTTATTCTGAAATGTTAATTTACTCTGAACAACCTCTAGTAATTGGAGACTGATTTTTGCTAACAATTTGAAAGGTGTAGTGCACCACGGAACATTTCTTCTGTTCTGCTCGGAAAATTATACATATCAGGCAGTATGGTAATTTCTTTTATTTATAAGAAGAATTGGTGTCATGTTGAGTACTCCTGTTTAAACAAACCTAATTTATTTCAAGATACTTCCTGAAGTTATTCACTTGTTTGCACAAATAAGTTCTACAAGTAACTGAGAATCAGTGCAGAACTAATTCTTCATTTCTTCTCTTATATGTGCACTGGATTCTCCCTACTATTTTCCCAGAATGTTTTATGTACAGTCTATTTAAACATGCAGTTACTAGTCTTCTAAATAAGTGATGGCCTTGGATAAGATAATTTTCTTTAAGTTGCTTTACACTGTATCTTCCTAAGCATAAACTACTTGTCTCCTAAGCAAGGTCTGTCAAACATAAGGTACATAAAAAGGAAGATGATTTATTTTGTTTGCTATGACAGATTTCAGGAAGTATCTAAAATTCTGTCAGAATGAGATCTTTTTCATGCAATGTTTTTTCAAAGTCTATATAGGCACAAGAAGTGATTTTGACAAAGCTTACAATAATGTAGGGATTGAACTGATAGTTTCTCAGGTCACCTGCCAAAATATTAGAGAGAATCAATAAACAACTACCTGTATGATTCTGAAGCCAAAACAGATCTTGCTGCTGTGAGAAAACACAACCACAAAATGAAGAATAGACAAGATTTTTACGTAAGAAGGCAAATTCTATTCACATTTATATAACTGAAACTGCAGAATTCATTGTCTCAACCTTGGGGTAGAAAAAAGTGAACAAACAGCTGTTCACATATGCAGATAAAGTCTGTATCACTGAAAGGCACATCAGGGAAAGCAAAGACAGTCTCCACCATTAACTCCTTTTATCAATTGGCACCTATATTTCCATTTCTTGAAGCTTAACTCTTCAAGTCATGTGCTGCTAGCACACTGCAGCCACATGTCTAGAAATGTTGGTCAGTGTCATAGTGTCAAAAAAAGCTAGTCATATTTCATCCGTGAAAAAAAAGGCTTGTGCTGGTATACGTTGGTAAATTTGCATATAAGTTGCAGCTTTGTTAGGAAAACCTGTTGGTTCGGCTAAACTCATGAACACTATACTGGCAAAATCTTTCTACTGGGCATGTGTCCTTTTTCCAGGATATCTTACACAGGAATAAAAACTACGAAAGCCAACCCATCTCTCAGGAGTTTGAAACTGCTGACAAAGCAGTCAGGCTACTGTGTCAGCCACATTTCTTCAGAGCAGAACTAAATTATTCCATGCTTATCACCAGTGGCTGGGTACACTCAGTGTCAACACTCAGGGAACAACTCACATGGTAAAACATTTTAAAAATTCATGTAGATTAGAACAGCAGATATGGGCAAAGAAAAAGGAGTATGACTGGGGGGAAAAAAGAGCTCAAAGTTACATAAAAAGTCAGAACACAGAAGCGATTGCAGAGCTCTATGGAGCAGAAACAGGCATTTTCCACTCTGAAATGTAATTTGTCCATGAGAACTGCTCAGTTACAAAAATTTCACCTGGAGCAACTGTGCAGCCTAGATTAGAACTGTTAATTCACAGAAAAATTTAGTTTCTATGGCTAGTCAGTCCAGTATATTTAATGTTCACTAACTGTTAGAAAAAAAAAATAATTTTAAATATAATGTTAAGCAAAATGGTCATCATGAAGAAGACAGATATTTAAGAGGAACTAGAATACAAAGCCAAGCAGCCTGAATTGTCCACATTTGATTAATTCACAGAAAAATACCTGGCCATATTTCAGTTTCAGCCTTTATAAAAACAGCAATTAGCACAGCTACTTATTCATCTACCGGAACAACTTTTGCACCTACCTGACAAGAAATTGATCAACAAAATAAACTGTAAATATTACTTATAATTCCTAAATAGACTACAAAAAACCAAATCCTAACTTAATGACTCTTCCCAAATTTACAGTACTCCACTCATGACAGAAATGCATTTCACTGAATAGATCCTCTTTGAGATACTACGGTCACATATTGTCAAACAAATTGCTTCTTAATTAATCAATCAGCTTGGGAAAAAAATCCTCCAAGAAATCCTATTACAGTATGCTCAAGTAATCAATTTGATTCCTTTTGCCTTCTTATATTCAACAAATACTATAATAAATGAGTGTGCAGACAGGAATGTCCCTCAGAACATGGCCTGTTAAGTGAATATCCAAAAATTAGAAGTATTCACATCAAAAAGATGAACCTAAGAAAGAAGGTAATTTCTTAAGGGAAGAGAAACATATCTGATGCACAGGGAAAAGCAGCTCACCATATCATGTGACTGCTGTTTTCAACCAAAACTAATAAATCTTTTCAATGTCATATATTAAATACCTGCAGGGAAGTACTCAGAAATTATAATAGAAATTGCTTAGCAACTTATTTCAAATAACAGACAAATACAAGGAAACCACAAATCCTTCACAATTAATTTACAGAAAGAGAACATATCTATTGAATAAAGGATTTGAATCAAATTATTGTCTTGCATCTCCCAGTTCAAGTTTCCATGACAACTTTTTTTTGCTCATGAATAGCAGGTTATGAAGTACTACCAAAGTATGATTCAGATGTACTCTACATTTTATTTGAGTTTATAAAGTAAGAGCCTCAGTAAAGAAAATAGAAAATACACACTTATGACATTAATTTTACAAGAGTACATCAGTGTGCATTACAAAAGACCACAACTGTGATGTGACACTAATTATTTCAGTTTAAACTCCTGACTGCCAGCAATAGTGACAAATACTGAAAAAGCAAAATTTTGGATTAGTTGAGGTTCACCATTCCAAATCAAGTCTATGTTTACAAAATCTTTAACTGCTATAAATAAGGCTAGTCAAATTTATTTCAAATCTGAACAAGTTCTGCTTGCAACTGAAATATCTCCATAAGTAGTAGGTCTAATCTTGAAAACCGCAAAGGAACCAAAACTCTTGTTAACTTAAAACTATCACTGTATGAGTGACCAGCAGTAGAAAGTGCAACATTGTCATTATGTGAGCTGAATGTTAAATGAAAACAAAGAGTTTATGGTAAAGTATCTTTTTTTGTCCTTCCACTGACTGTGGTGTCATCACACAGAAACTATTTTAAATAAACGTATCATCTGGGGGCCTTTAGTACCTTTGTATCCAAAAATACCCAAACTTTTGAGGACGACAGGATTAAAAGAGACAAAGTTGATACAGCATGAGGCAAGGAGTTCTGCAATAAATAAACAAGATGGACTTCTTTTTCAAGATAAATTCTTCTTATACAAGTGCCATTCTCTGAGTTCATCAATTTCAAAACCTCCTAGAATTAATAGGGTAGATTTAAAAGAAAGCATTTGCAATTATCACAAAAGAAGTGTTCAGCTTTCCCCAAAGGACGCATCTATTTTTCTGTCTCCTGAAATAGCTCTGGAGACCAGTGCAGAGAGACATGAGCTTGCTCAGCACAGCTTATTAACTCAGGTCCAGAACCATGGTAATGAACCTATATGAACTGCAGGCCAAAGCTGGCCCACTTCCAGGCAACTTTAAGTGTAGCCAGAGCAAATGTATTCACTTTTGCTGTCCATAAAAATGTACTCACAGACAACATTTCAGCTTCAGGTACTCATTCTGGTTGTCTCTATTTTTAGAAGCTCAGCATGAGATACACCAGGAGTGAGTTTTAGAGATGTTAAGCACTGTGCACATTTAGGCACCAGCTATGTTAAATCCCAGGAACAGAGCTGTTAGTATCTGAGTTTAGTTGCCACATTTGAAAAGACTGACCATGGCCAGTTGTTTTCAACCTGAGCATTCATGCACTATTTCTAACTATGAAAACCAGGCCTCATCTCAACAGGTTAAGGTTAAGAATAAAAGGCACATCTGCCAGAGTGCTTTTTAGAGAATCTGCAAGGTGAAAAACACTGGCAGCTCTACTCAGGAAGGTACTCTGTTCACTGCCATGGAACATCACTCCCCATCTACCACAGACTGTACTGAGACTTCTCATCCACTGAGTCACTGAAAACACAGCTCATGTGCAGAAATTCTTCTGCCCTCAATTTGTCAGTAATGTTTTCTATGACTAAAGTCTTGTGCATATAGCATTGTTCCTTAGCTTTCTGTATCTGCACAGCGCATCTGTTTTCTGTCATCTTGTGCTAATGAATATTTACTCACAAAAGATTGTCACCAAGCACTACTTCAATCTGTTGCAGAGAAATGCTGATTTCAAGTGTTTCAGAGTGTTTCCCTGAGGCATTCATTTGACCATTGCCTTTCACCTACTTGTGAAAGAACACATTTTAGACACTCTTAACCAGTTTCTGTTTTTTCTTTTGTTCTTCTTCAGTAGATGTTAAAACACTAGAATCAAATTAAATAAATTTAAATAAAAAAGTAGGCTTAGCCCATCGCATTTGTACCACATAAACTCTTTCCCTAATAGTATCTACACAGGCCTTCTCAAGCGGTGTTTAGAATGACTGATTTACTAACATGAATCAAAGTCACAAGTAAGAGGTAGATAATATCCCGATTAAGAACTGTGTTGATTGATCTCAACACAAGAAAACAATACGAAGAAAACATGGAGCACAGTTGAGTCCCGAATAGTCAATCCTAGTATTTTAAAGGCAAGATCAATTGTTCTTCTATCACATATATAGTTATATTATCAGTGATTTCTGTCAAAAAAAGTATTAGCAATACTAAATATTACTAAAAACCACCGAATTAGGTGTTACGCCATTCTTCATAGTGTCTATACTGTGTCATCTCACTTCTATACACTACACAAACCATATGTATAAAAATAGAATTCATGAACACTAAAATATGACAATGTTGTATAGGATCTGCAATATTTTTCCTCTGCTTACCGCATTGTTTTCTTATGTATCATGTATCCAAATGTATCCTACAGAGGAATTATAAAGACATCAACAAATTATAGAAGCTAGCTTTTCTAAAAAAAAAAAAAAAATGGATTTGATGTTTTAAGTCTTTTAAAACATTACAGTTTTCAGATACACTAAACATTGCCATTTTAAAGCATATTTTCCCTTAAAATTCCAAAGCTAGAAAAAATATTGGATTAAACATTAATAATGACTCATTAATAATGAGGAGGGATTATATCAGAGAAAAAACCTACATAACTATCTATTTTGAGAAAGGCAACGAAACATTTGTCATGCTCTTTTTTTCCCCTAGTCATTTGTTGTGTTTAGAGGTTTCAAAAGTTGGAATAAATCTCACAGGTGATAAATTAACGGGAACTGCTCATTACTATGACCGAAGTCATCAGAAAAATTGTAGGGGTTTAGCCTATTTATCAGATGAATAATCCTGCATTGATCTAAACATATAGGAACGCCAGATGGAACGCAGCATGGGTAAATATCTCTATTGAAGTTTTACCTGGAAAATACCTCAGTATTGCAGCACCATACAAAACATGACAAGTCCAGGATAAAGAATTATATTCTCTTTTGCACAATGTAATGGTTAATTTATTTTTTATGACATTACACATCTGTATAATAAAACCCAAGTGTGCCTACAAATATTAAAAATCCAGAGAATACTTCTAATATTCACAACCTCTATGTGACGTATTTAAAGCTAAACCTACTTCCTACCAGCGACCTTTTCTATCAAGACCATAATGAGATAAACACACGGTGACTATCTTTCTTTAAACAAAGGCTTGATTTTGGTGTGTTATCTGTAGAGCAAAGCATACAAACAACTAAACTTCAGTAAAAAGTTGTAAGTGCTCCATTAGCTCCATTTTGTGCAAATAGTTCAGCAAAACATACTGAACTGTAGCAATGAAGCAGCAAATATTTTCAGCACACTGCATAATGAGTGCCTTGATTTGGAAGTTAATTCACAGAATGCATCAAATAGTATTACCTGTATTTGCTCCACGATGAATTTCTCTTTGTGCATATGTCTGCAAAAAGGGGTTAGAAAAGCTCTGTGGAAACAAAGAGTTTATGTTTTCATGGCAGCCATGTGAAATAAAATTCTGATTGTTGAACAGATCAGGGGCCTTGCGTAATCGTGTTGCACTGTCATTCTCTATAAGACCACACATACCAGAAAGCCTTACTTCTGCCAGGAGGAAAAATCTGCTCACTCTACTTCCTCTCCATCTGCTTCCAGTCTCCGCCGGCTACAGTGAGGACACACAGGGACCCTCCACAGCCTCTATTCAAACCACACAACACTCCACACACAGCATCTGACACACAGCTTTGTGCTACACTCATACAGCTTTATATGCTGAGCTGCATAAGCCGCAAAAGCTGTGTGAGCCATGATCTTTGAAAAGTAACTATGTTAGCTGTCCAGGGATGAGAAGGGCTATCTCTGTGAAGAGCATGTCCTCTCAGCCTGAGGTACTGCCCCTCTCTGACTCAGAGGGAAGTAACTCTGAAGATGTTCACCAACTCCTAGCATTAAGCCCAAATTAGAAAAATAAAGACCAGTTCTGCAGTGGTGGAACCAATGAGAGCTTTCTCATACCCTCAAAAGAATGTACAGCATTTAAACTGGTCAGAAACAGCTGACTTAATACAGCTTCAAATTATAGTCAACAAGGCTTGGCATTATGACTGCTTGGAAATTCTGTCTAAATAAAGGCTATCTTCAGCACGAGAGTGACAAGGTTTGGCTCTGCACATCTTTAATTTTATTTTCTCCCACTCTAAATACAATAAGCCTTATATCCAAAAAAAAAAAAAAACCACACCACACCAAACAAAACACTTCACAAGCTACTTTAAAAGTATATTCAAAGCTGTTGGTATTTGCATAGAGATAAAACCAAAAAAAAGGGGGTAGAATCATTATTACTAAATATTCCACCAGTTATGGAAGAAACTCCATCCTATACACCTAAGTTCTCCTCATCTTCTTGATGATATATATGAGCTTCTCTTTAGTATTGCAGCAGTGGAATCAAGATGATTTTCCCTTCTAGTGTAGTATGTTGCTGCCAAGAGTGAGTCATCTTAATCACATGGCTTTTTAAGTGGCTAGTCCTTGCCTTTTGAGTTGAATAAATTAAGCTTTCTGCAATCCTGACCTGCTGTGGCCTCTTTTTAACATAACTATTTATCTTCCTAGATCAGATAATGGTAATAGACAAATGCCTGGTTTCTAATCTTAACTTACATTTGTGTAAATCTGCAGCTTTGCATCTGAGTTCAGTGGAGTTATTCCAGGGGCAAAGTGACATAAGTTTGTGAGTATCTCTTGACTAGAAACAGTGCTTTCCCTGACAGATTTTTTAACCTAGGCCTGAAATACAGCTATCCCTCTAAAATCCTCTAAGTTATGGCTTCCATGCCAGCTAAGATACACAGCATGTACAGTGCTCTACAAAAAAAGAGAGGACAGACACTGAAGAACTAATAAAACAATGTCCTGGTCCTATCTGCTTTCAAGTGCATTTTTCTAGAGATGATCAGAAAACAGCTTGGTTATGTGGTGTATTATGCAATCACTCTAGCAGTCAAGTGCATTATATTGCTTCTTTAGAAGCTACAGTACTCTTTACTTAACACTAAAAAGAACAGGTATTTTATTTTTCCTTCAGTAACAAACTTAGTCTTTAAATGGTTTTGACACCTAAGCTAACTGGTATCTGTTTTTACTTTCAATTTTTAAACAACTATGCAATAACAATGTAAAGGATGTAAAAGTATGCAGACATGTTTGCCGATTACCTTTAACTTTCAGATTTAATTGTATTCCTCTTCTCTTTTTTTTCAAATCACTTACTTTCTTAGGCCCAAATGTTGTATTTACAGGCATTTAACCTTAAGCACTGTTACCCTGCAGGAATGCAGGTAATCTAATGATACTGTTTTCACTAACTCTTCACTACAGATCAGGCCTTCAGATAACAAGTTCCTGAGGCTGGAAATGGCATCTAGGACAGCAAGGCTCTATTCTTATCTGAGTCACCAGAGCACTACTCAAAATGGAGAGGTAATGGGCAGAAATATATGAAAAATCAGCCTAGATTTAACAAGTGACCCTGCATATTTCTTGGTTTATCTGTAAAGAATGAGAAAGGAGATTAGCTCCAAAAACAGAAAAGTGTGTCCATGAGCCATTTAGGATTTGGAGAAGCATCCAGAATGAGCATCAGGCTGTGCTAGAGTACATGTTTGGTTAGGCTTCAGCACCAATGCTTATCAGTTACTGGGGCTCCTGCACACACCCTCTGATTCCCCCATTTCAATGGCAAGTGAATTATCTGATACTCACCTTCAGGTCTGTGTGCAGTGGACAATGACATGTCTACCCTGCAGTCAGAGGCAGCTTTTGCAGTGCTGCACACTGCAATCTACTGATAGCTTCTGCAGTGCAGCACACTGCTAAAGCTACTTTATTGTTAATGCCTGAATGGCCCAATTTAACAGTACCTGGCAGGTGTCTGCATAAGTGAAGGTCATACAGTCCTCTATATGTGCAGGAAATAAGAATGTCAAGATTTAGACCCAACCTTCTATCCTCCTAGAACACTAAAGGATGTTCTTGTTTGCTCTGATTGAATATCATTAAATGTTCTGTTTTAATATTCTCTAATGTTCCTCATGTAGATCTGGACAGCCCAATACATCAGCAGTCCTGAAGAAAGATCTTATTTTACATTTTGCATTGGATCAATTTCTGTTTTGAAAATACTGATTATCTCATCATCTAAAAGTGTAATATGACAGGGTGTTCTGTGGGTAGTGGAACAAGAGGGCTTCCTATGGGGTTGTGTCCTTTGTTCTCTGCACCCTCAGACAACACTCTCACAACACAAGAAATAGAACATGCAGCTGCCAATATGCAAGTGTATGTGTGACTGTTGGCTGGCTAATGGACTGCTGAACAGAACATCTAACAGCTGAGTTGTCTGTCTTTTTCTCAGTGAGGGCTTCTGCTTCTACAAAGGCAGTAGTTTTCATTAGATCTGTAGGAGTATACTTTATTCTAAAATTTTTTTTCTCCCCCTTGAAATCAGTTGAAAATGTCCAAAAGGGTTTAATAATTATGTACCATAGGCCTGGCAGCCAGAAAGTTTGATCACAAAGGTTTAGTCTGCTTAGGAAAACAGGCTAACAAAAACCAACTCTAAAAAAATAAAAAGAAACTTAAAATGTGTTCTTTCTGAAAAACCCTTCTGGACAGAAACTGGAGAAGTGATTAGATCTTTTACTTAAGCAAAGGTATAAACTGCAGATTTTTTTTACACTCTACTTCCATTGAGTGGAAAAGCTGTGAGGCTTAAAGGATTTCTGGAAAGGGAAATGTTCCAAAAAAAGTATTTGAAATGCAAAATCTCTAATACTTACCATGTTTAAAGAAAACATGCTATTATATACATTTGTAATAGCCAATCTCTTTGTTAACTATGCCTGTGTTCCAGCTGCTTGACTGCCCCAGCACCTATTGTTTGCTTCTGGGTTGTAAACACTCCAAACACACCTGGGATACAGGACTATCAGCTATTATTTACCACATATTAGCACACCACATACAGCTTTCAAGCCTTGTTGGTCCTTAGAAGTATTACTATCTTTAAGTATTAAACAAAAATGAAAAAGCAGAGCTGATGAAGTAAATCTAGCATTCTTTTAAGCTACTCAGCTGCAATTCAGGCATGGCACGCTACCCATCTTCAGCTTTTCATAGCAGTCTTTCATTCACATAAATACACAAAACCAAAGACTTTTTGTTAACTCCAGACATTCTGCCTCCTATTCATTAGAGCAAAAACCCCAGCAACTTTACTGCACACTACTTCTGATAGCTTTTTTTTTGGAGGTAATTGAGTGATAATATACTATCTCCCTTATAGCCATATGACAAGGAAGTTCCCTATGAAGAACTATAGTGACAGGTCTTTCTGAGAATCAGACCATCACACATTTGAGACGTATACAGGTCTATTCTCTTGGCTAGTTATGTTGCTGCCCATCTGCCGGAGTGGCAAGGTGCCTGCTTGCAGACTGACGTGTTTGTTTCAGTAAAGCAAAAATAACAATTAAAGAAAAAAAAAGCTTCCAGCTGATGTAATACTTCCAGCACTTCCATGAGGAATTCCTCCTCAGTCACAGCGATACCATATGCTTCTTTCATACAACACCTAGCAACACTTGTGCCAAACTCCAGGGGTAGGAGAAAAGATGACCATGAGTTCACAACTGCCAGGATGACAGACTGTATATAGCAGTGGAAACCTGAGAAGTACACTAAGGCAACATGTGGTGTCCAAACATGTCACAAAGAAGCACAACTGGTATCTTTACTGGTATCCTTTACTGGTATCGTAAAAGCATTCATCTGTAAAGTGTCTTAGTTGTAACTGAGATATTCCAGTTTGTCTCCTCCAAATCCCTTTTAAAAAAATAATGTAAAATACTTTTTTTTCTTGTGTCTCTTAAGCAGGTGTTTGGGGCATTCTGTATTATTCTCCTGGAACCTTCATATCAGTATGTCCACATCAAAATGAAGTTATTTCTGACAAGCCCAAATTTAGCATGGGATTTGAAAGGCAAGCTGAGTTAATTCCTTTTTGCATATGACCACGATAATAAACACTCAGCAAGAGATTTTGCCTTTGTGCAGGAACAGGGAAACGCATTATTTTCAAAGGATTTACACAAGTTGGCATTCAATAAGCAACCCCATGAAGAATGTACAAAAAGAGGATTCAGTGTATTACTGTAGATGAGCTGACTCGGACAGGAGGAAAAAGTCGTTAATGCTTGTTTATCCTGTCTTCCATGAATCCAGTGAGCAGAACTACTGAGAAACAAAAGCCTTTCCTGTAGTCGCTTTCTCGGACAGAGCAGAATTGTTAAGTTTGAAGTAAATGTAATCTGGGGCAAAACACTATCACAGAATGCCGTATCTGGTTGCCAGTTTAGAGGCAAACTTCCAGAGTAGCTGCATATATTCTAGATTTTAATGAGTTGAGATGGTTAATACAACAACATTAGGGAATTACATGTCAAGTTTGGAAATCTGCATTTATTCCAAACATTTAAATGACAAATTTGAACCTGACCAGGTAATAGCAGACTTCTTCATTGAGAAGTCTAAGTGAAAAAGCAAGTACACATTGATAAGCGAAGCAGGCATTAAATAGTGATAAATAGGCCAACAAACATAGTGGAATAGTGACCTCTATGTTTGAAAACTGTTTTCATATGAACATCAGGGTGCTCTGAAAGGCTTCCAACTTCATGCCCATATCAAGTCATACACCCAGGTCTTAGTGTATCCCAGTGCAGAACCAGGACTTTGCTGACCAAGGGCCAGATCCACAGAGGAATATAGGCTCCACAATGCTGAGTGTACTACAGTGATACCACACAGCCCTTGGCTTTGAAGCTTATCTCTCTCTCTACCCTGCAAAGGAAGCGTTAAATATTTCAGAATGTCCACCAGAAAAGACCCAGTATTTTGAGCAAGTACTACCTAGAATGGTCAATAGAAGACTACAACAAAAGTCATACGCTTCCCCTTCCAGAGTTTTGGTGTATTTAACCCAGCAAGAAAGCATATCTGCAAGGAGGTGTGGGTATTTGAGGGATCTAGCCCCTCAGTTGGCTCAGCCTAGTATGCAATCAATGTGCATGCCTGAGCTGCAGCTGGGTATGTCCTCAATAGTCCCTGAACACAAATACCTTCTATAGAATGGACACATGTGACCTGTGGCTATTCTAATCTAAGTTAAAGCCAATAACTCTCAAGGACAAGTGAAAACTTGTATCCCATTTTCCTGGTGAATAAAGCTACAGAGGTTTTCATACAGGACAAGAACTGAAAACCTATTTGTGTTGCAGTACAGATGAACACCATAGTGTATAATTTATCATTTATAATTCATAGATCATAATCGCTCTTAGTGAATGGGACAAATATTGTAGATTAATACTGACATTTTTCTTATTGCAGGCTGAAAGGATCTTCTAGTCTGCAATTTCCTAATTAAACAGGATGTGCAATCACAGAATGAGAGAAAAGCTCTGATTATCTTAGCCTGCATCAAGCCAACACATTTTTCAAGTGAAACTACAATGGTGAGGGTTAATGATCAGCATTAGTGTAAAATAGCATTAATGCTGCATTTTACCTGCAGCACATAGCATTATTTCTCAACTATTGCATGGTCTCACAACTGAATATTTCATCTCTGAATCACACAGTACTGCCACTTAAAAACAAAAAATCTTCTAGGATTTTACATCCTACTCAGAAAGAATATATTAAAGTACACTGAAACACACAAAAGATCAATGGTCATCAAAGAATATTATAGAAGTGCATGACAGAAGAAGGGGAGGGAGAAAGAAGGAAGAAAAATGCATAGATTAAACTGATTTCCAGTCCTATTGGCTATTTGCAGCAAGCCAAGGCAATTCTCCGGCCTGTAGTTTCCTTCCAGCTGCTCTCTTTCCTGAGGGCTCAGTGGAAGCAGGTCATAAGATGCAGGAATCGTTATGGCAGCTGCAGACTGCACCTAACTGCCTCGGTTCGAAACATCCCTCAAGAACTGTCACTGATTTATTCCAGACTTCTAGGAAGCATCCAATATACCACATAAGCAGAAGAGAACTATACTATATTATTCCAGATTTCTAGGAAACAGCCAATCTACCATATATGCAGAAGATAACTGTACTATATGCCTAACTGGTTTTTTGGATCAGGGGTTGAGAAGTAGGGGTCACTGCTACCATTAGGAAAAATAACACTGGTCACTGACTATAAAAATTGGCCATCTGGCAAACATAGCTATGTGTCAAAATTTTCAGGATTTAAAAGGGCACCACTTCTTCCCTTATTTGTCCAAATCAGGCAATTCCTAAACACATCAGGACTAGGAACTTCTAGCAGGGACACATGAAGACCAGAAATGGAACAGTCAAAACACTACAGAAAAGGCAAGATGCAAGTGTCATTTGTTAGGTTTTTTAAGGTGGCCATTTTTAAATACTCCTCTCACCAGAAACATGTGTCTGTTCTGCACATCCCTATACTTCCATTCCCCCTGCTTCCCAGTGACCCAGAGACACAGTGACTTACAAGATAAGTCATTTGTATATAGACAGCAGCCCTTAAAGTAATGATATGCCAGCAACCTTTTCAGACTGAGAAATGCTGGCAGCACAGTGCGTGCAGAGGGAATTGTGACAACCTCTTAAACCTATACAGAACAGAAAGGCAGAACAGTGATGCATCGCTCTGCAACACAACTATGGGCTCCATTCTGAGAAAGCCGGAGGAGACACGATTATGGAACACTTGCCAAGAAAACCTACTGGTAATTTGAGTACCCAGGTAGCCTCTCCAGATTATCTGGACAAGAATAAACAAGCCCTCTTCTGTACAACAAAGCTGGGATCTCTTCCACACCTTTTCACTAGAAAGTGAAGATCAGGGAAGAAACATGTAGATAGCCGTGGACCTGTCCAAGGGATGCTGAAATCAGAACACAGTCTGAAGAAAAGTCAGGACATTGTAATCTTTCTCACTGTTGTCCTGTCCATTTCCACAGGGCAAGAAGAAGAACCTTATTCCAAGAAAACAGAAAAAAGGAGTCAAGCAAAACCTAGAAGCCATGCTTCAAATGTGCCCAGTGCCAAATGAAGTGAACACCCTCCTCATGGCTAGCTAGCAAAGTGCTGCAGTAAGACTGAACTTCTGTGGGAGGAAGAAAACTACTTTCACAAACCACTCTGAAAAGCTACCAGTGCTACCACTACTACACAGTGGTAATAAATAGAAATAAATAGCTATTATGTTTATTCAGTGCCCACCTTGACTGAGCTTCTCTACAAAAAATAAACAGTTCAAAGCCATAATAGTGCTGGCAAGGATAAGTGGGTGTATGTTTACATTAACTAATGTTTTGAAAATAAAAGCTATTCCTAGAATATGTGAATGTATCAGGAATTAGAGTTAACTTTTCCAAAACAAGTGTAGTGTATATACATATACAGAGCAAGAGAGTGCCAATATACACACAAAATGTCTTGCTCTGAAATGAATCAGTCCTCCTACACAAAAATTAACAATCCTTTGGCTTCACAAAGGCTGCATTCTTATGAGCAGAAGCTGGGGCAGGTTCATCTACCTGCTCCACAGAGCAGCTGAGCAGTTCACACCAGGCTTCTGAGCAGAATTGTGGACACTCCATGCCAGGGATTAACATGTCATCTTCCTGCCCCAGTTTCAAACTTTCTTCTTAACTCAAGAGTAAATAGATACATGCTGCTCTGGAGATCTATGCACCAAGCAATTCCCATACTGACTTTCTGTAGCTTTTTCAATAAGTGTAAAAATTGTTTGTATCTACCTGTAGAAACATGTTAGCCTAAAAGTGTATTTAAGGGAGCAGTCTGTGATTTGGCACTGGCACCCAGATTCACACATTAGTAAATGAGTCCTGTTTCAGGGAGTGTCTGAAAATCTGGTTTATTAACTGATTTGCCTGAGCCTGGGCTAGGTACTTCTTCTGTTTGTTTCTACAAAATTTTCAGTCCTAGAAGGAGTCAGTTGGTGGATTCACAACACAGGTAGAAAAGACATTTGCTCAAAATCTCTTTTTCATCCAGGATAACCTAGTCTATCACCTTGTTCGTAGTGAAAGAGATCATAGAGCAGGAAGGAAAAACCCTTCACCCTGAGGAAACAAGCTCCTAATGCAATCTACCAGATGAAGACTTGGGATACAGAGCAGCTACATAAATTTCTGACTGAAAAAGATCTCATACATTTAACAGAATTCCTAAAGCACCAGTATTTTACTGGGTTTTATAACTAAACACAGTTAAGTTATTCAGGCTACCAATAGAAGCTGAGAAGAACTTCAGAGGAGCCTGCACAAGTCAGTTGAATAGGCAAATACAGTGGCCAGCAAATTCAGTAACAACAAATAAAAAATAAAGTACACTGGAGAAAAAACTTTAGGGCTAGGAGACCTAAATGTTTTCAGTTAATAATATCAATTCTGAAGGAAACTGACATGTCACTGAGGCCCAGTGAAGACCTTTATCAATGAACAGGTGCTGTTAGGAAAAGGAAGGGAAACATTGAAGTCCGTTAGTGAACAGGAGATGGGACAGTAATAAAAATAATACAGTGCTCTGTAGAAACCAGTAGTGCAGACTCAGCTGCAATTTTGTATGCATTGCTAGGCATTCTATCTCAAAACAGGTGGGATTATTTCCTAAAGAACTCAGGAAAACATAATAAGAATAATTTAAAAGCCTGAAAGCCAGGAGTGCCTCTCTTCCATGGAAAACTGGTAAAACTGGTAATAACATGTAAAATAATGAAGGCAGAAATCCTGGGAACTTGTTCATCCTGCCTCATACATGAACATAGAACTGAATAAAAGGTGAGAAACCGAATATCAAACAATTTTCCCATTCAGACTGCAAACAAGCTGTGACCTTTGTTAGCACAAGGAGCCACTGAGACAAGAGCTTAGCAAGACTTGGCCATTTCTTTGGCTCTCCAGAATATCTGGAATGCTGCTAACTGATGTTAACACCCTTTGAAATATATAGCAAGCTTCATGCTTCTGGAGTTCAGTCAACCTCTAACAGTCTCACCATCTACAGGTGACTTCGCATTGAGCTATTGCAAGCTTCATACCCTTACCCTAATTCAGCTGGTACTTACAAAACACAAGGTACGCTGCTAGACTGATCACTGCTGCACTCAAGTAAATCCTATTATCCTAGCAACTAGCAGAAACATGGAATTTTCCTTTCCCCATTCCTCGGCATTCATGGCATTACACTGACCTCTGGTGGATTGCAGGAAAAAAGCTGTAGAGAAATGAAGCGGACAAAAAGCCAAGCAAATCACACCCCGCAACTTTGGTTGGAATTCAGCGAGGGCATGCAGAATGCCTGGCGTTGAAAGTGCTCCAAACCACACAAGACAACAGGACAGGAGCAATATCACAGTAATGACTCACTGCTCACAAAACACTTTAGAGATATTTCAGCCTCTAATCACAATGCTCCCTCAAGATACTCTCTTTATCAGCATGTATTAGGATTTCCTATCACATCACTAAAATATTGTGTACACAGCAGCCCCGAACTGTATATAAGGAAAAGGAAGAACAGCTGTATCAGCAAGCTTTCTATGCAACACACATCACAAACTAAAGCGTGTATGTTAACTCTAACTTTTCCTGGCTTTACTACGGTTATACTTAACTATTTTTGTTTATTTTCTTCTTTTGCACTTTTGGATTGTGCCCAAATCCAAATCACTTGATTTTAGGAGTCCTGATAGCTTTGGTGACCTGTTTTGTGGCACGCTGCCACAAATACTGGCACTGACAAAACTCATGGAGCAGTTAATTGATGCTGGGAACGGGAACAAGAGGCCACAAGCCAGGAAGGGCAGGAACTGGTTTCCTTGCTGAAAAAAGCACAACGGGGAATTATATCCTTACAAGTTAGTGTTGGCAGTCACTCAGGAAAATTAAGGACACACCCAGACAGAGTGGAACAAAACAAGATGTTTATTACAGGTTCAGGTTTTGACTGCTTATTAGTGTCCCAGGAAATCAATGACTACTGAAGGAGATGAGGAGCCAGAACTGTTTCTACTGCACTGTCCTTGCAGAGTGAGACTAATATTGAATTGGGTCATACTATTAACTTCACTCTCCCTTGCATGTCATAAATATATAAGAAACTAACACAATTTGACATGATATTTCCGGGGGGAGGGAGGGTGAGGTGGGGGGGGAGCAAGCCTTCATCTGAGGATGTCAGTTGCCAGATGTTGAATTATACTTTGAAAACAGGAGTGAAAATTTAAGCTTTGAAAATAAGAGTCAATGAAGAGATCACTGCTGCTGTGCAGTACTTTCTAGAACTAAAGTCAATGCCATCAAAAGCCTAACAGGCTCTTTCATTGCTCACTTGTCAGAAATATTCTCAGGTCTGATGAAATACTTCAGTGATAAGAAGAGGACTTCTGTGCATGCTCAGGAAGTGCTCAACAATATTTAAACAGAAAGGGAAAACCTCAGTTTAGGTAGCTGGTAAGACTCACTTCAGTGCTGGGTTCTAAGCAGCTCAGTGAATCTGGGAAATACAACTCCAGTCCACACCTACCTAGAGACACAGGCACTTCACCACTGGAAGACTGCAGTGCCACTCACAAGCTGGCTTTATGTATTTAAAAGCGAATTGTGGAGAAGTATACATCAGTGAGTGCAGACATTACCATTGCTCTTCCCCATACCTTTTCCATTTGACAGGATGACAAGTGGTGCATGTAACACTTAGCGGGTCTTTTGGCTAGCCAGATGATGATTTTTCACAAAAACTTCAGCCCTTTGACAGATGTGGCTGAAAACAGCTTAAAAACTATCACCAAGTGACACAAAGCAAAATAATTTCAGTGATTAAATAATTAATCACATCTTTAGGAAACCAAACAGAAAATAGTATCTCACTATTAACTTCAAAGCCAAAAAGGCTGAGTGTCTCAAGTCTCAAGTCTTTCATTAGGTAGGTAAGCTTTTCTGTCTTAATCACTGCAGGGTCAAGTTCTCCCCTTGTGCCCTATGGCTAAATTGACAGACTGGAATACCTCAGCCATTGCATGCTGCAGGTCAGTGGTTTAGCTCAGATTACCCATAAGAAGCCATGGAAGCTAACAGCAGGGCTTTGTATCAGAGCAACTAATTCACTTCTGCTAACCATGCAACATGTACAGTAATCTGTGGGAGAAAAACAAGGCAGACTGCTGGGACAGCAACGTCTTAGCCTGACAAAGCACGATTCACAAGTGCCTTCTGTTAAAGCTCCTAGATACTTAAATGTGGCAGCAAGATACCTGTTTCCACCTCAAGAGGATACTTTTATCCACTAGATAACTAAGAATTACTTTAATTATGCCCTCAATTTAGCATGTCCTGGTTTCATGAGGACAGTTATAACAAATGTTCACGGATTCAGAGATTAGATTCACTGTAACCATCTAGAATAGAGGCCACAGAAGTACCTGACATGAAGTCATTCCTTTTTTAATTATATTGCCACTTTCAGAAAAATCCTACCCCTGATTGGACTAAATAAATCAGATTAAAAAAAAAAAAAATCCAGCAATGCAGAATCACTTCGCTTCCTTTGTAAATTGTTCCGCTGATTATTTTTATTGTCTTGCAAGTTGTTCAGCAAGGAGAAGAACCACAGGATTTGTGACCAATATCTATCATATCTAACCCATGTCTATCATATGAAAATCACTTTGGTCACTGTTTTCTTATGGTATCTGATTGTTTCAGCAAGTTTGTAGATGACACCAAGCTGATAAACTGGCGGGAAGGGATGCCGTCTAGAGGGACCTTGACAGGCTTGATGGGTGGGCCCATGTGAACCTCCTGAAGTTCAACAAGGCCAAGTGCCAGGTCCTGCACCTTGGTTTGGTCAATCCCCAGTTATCAATAGAGACTCGTGGATGAAGTGATTGAAAGCAGCTCTACAGAGAAGGACTTGGGATCCTGGTGGAGGAAAAATTCAACATGTGCTGGCATCGTGCACTCGCAGCCCAGAAAGCCAACTGTACCCTGAGCTGCATAAAAAGAAGTGTGGCTAGCTGGTCGAAGGAGGTGATTCTCCCTCTCTACTCCACTCTTGGGACCCCACCTGGAGTACTACATCTACTCTGGGGCCCCCAGAACAAGAAAGACATGGACCTGCTGGAGCAAATCCAGATGAGGGACACAATGATGGTCAGAGGGCTGGAACACCTCCTCTGTGCTGAAAGGCTGAGAGAGTTGAGGTTGTTCAGCCTGGAGAAGAGAAGGCTCTGGGGAGACCATATTGTGGCCTTTCAATACTTAAAGGGAGCTTATAAGAAAGATGTAGAGAGGCTTTTTATCAGTGGCTGCAGTGACAGGACAAGGGGTAATGGTTTTAAACTAAAAGAGGGTAGATTTACATTAGATACAAGGAAAAAATTCTTTACTGTGAGGGTGGTGAGACCCTGGAACAGGTTGCCCAGAGAAGTTGTGGATGTCCCATGCCTGGACGTGTTCAAGGCCAGGTTAGATGGGACTTTGAGCAACCTGATGTTCCTGTGAAAGATGTCCCTGCCCATGTCATGGGGGTTGAATTAGAAGCTCCCTTCCAACCCAAACCATTCTGTGATTCAGTTACAACTTCTGGGGACACCTGAAATGACCGAGTTTTTCATATAATCAATTAGCGTTTTATAGATAGAATATTTTCTCATGTAACCTTTATTGGTATTTTCTCATGTAACCTAATTTGTTAATTGTGCCTGGGGATACAGTAGAGCTCAAATAAGCAAATGTCACAAACATTAAAGGTTTTTTCTTCACTATACTGATCACTTATGTAATCAAAATCTGGACTAGTTCCATTTGACTTAAACTTCTGTCCAGGCAGCTGTCTCTGAGCTGCAAATCAACACCTGACCATATCAGCAACAGAGTAACAGATCTCCACTGATCTACTAGCTTGACTGTCAGCAACAATCTGATCAGTGTCCTCTGAAAGACCAACTACTTCTGTATTTTAAGTACCATTTGACTCAAACTGCTGACCTATGCATGCATAAGTTAGGCTTGAGGCAATGCTTGAGACAATCTTCTTTATGTGAAAAACAGAATTTTGAATAACAAGCCAAAGCTCCTGAAGGCAACTCTGCTTAAAATTAATGTTAATAATACTTGTTAGTTTTGCTACAAAGAGAGCACTAATACACTGTCTGTTTTAGAGATATGCCTAAGCATAATGACACAAAAACAAATTTCTGTAAAGCAAACTGAGCCTAAATTACCGAAGGAAGAATCTTGCACTCCTGCAAGTCTGTACACTTCTCCGGAAGCTGTGAGTGGTGACATCTGCTTGCCCCTCAGCTTTTTCTTACATTTTTCCCCAGCTATCAAGGCTGCAATGAATCATGACTCTTCTGTAACACCTGGGCATTTAGCAACCCCTTCATGACCTCCTGTAATTTAGCTAAGACATCACACATCAGGCTGTCTTGCAGTGACTTTGCAGCTGTGTTTTCTGGACACCAGATGTAAGCACACTCTATTTCCAGGTAAGGAACAGCTAGAAGAAACAAGCAAGCCACAGCAGCTGTAAGAAGCAGAGCAGGAAAGGCAGATAAGAGCTGTACAGTTCTCAGGTTTCTCTACAGCTGGTAGTAGCCTCATTCTGCTTCTCCTCCAGACACGGTCCCAGTTTATCCTCCCGGTGTACGTAACTGCTCTATCCCCCCTGTCTTTCAACCACGCCTCCACTTACAGGGTCAGCAAATTTGGAAATTGTGCACTGAGAATTGAGCCTCTGCCAGCATTCAAGCATTAAGCGTCCAGGGCTACTGCACACTTTTCCTGCCTACATTGAGGTTGGTTACTTTGCACATGTTCCTCCAGCTGGAGAGCATACAACAGAGCACTACTGATATGATCAAAATCACACAAGATCAGGATGTTTATATGCAGTCACCTATGAACCTCATCACTTTTCATGTAAAAGCTACTGCAAAAACACAGATTCAGCGTGCTTGGAAGGGAAACCTAATGCAGCCTGTGAGCATGAGGATCATCTCCCACCATGCAGGTCCTCCAGAGTACTGCCCTGAAGGACCCCGTGCCTGCAGCAGAGAAACTTAACGGAGAGCTTCAGGCATGAGAGACGTTTTCTGCAGCAGCCTAACTGCACATTCAGGGGCCCAGCTAGGACTAGCCATGCCGCTAAAGACCCCACAGCGCGCCCAGCTCGCTGGCGTAAATACGCCGCACGCACGGCAGCCCCCTTGCCACAGCTGAACAGTTACATCGGTAAATTTCCCACCACAGCCACTTCAGCATCAAAGCCCACGGCAGCGGCGCCGCAGCGCAGGTGTGGCCGCCCGCCACCGCCCCAGGGCGGCGACCACCCACCGCGGGCCGCACCGTCCTCGCCGCGGCGGCCCCAGCCCCGCGCCAGCCCCCCGGCCGCGCTCATCGGCCGGGCGACGGCACTGCGCATGCGCGGGTGGCGCCGGTGGCGGGAGGCGTGGGCGCCCCGCCCCTCCCCCCCGAGGTGCCTCCACCTCCGTGTTCGCGCAGGTGGCCAGCCATGCTGTTGCCTCAGACCCCGCCGCCTTGCTCCCGGTAGATTCGCCTTTGCGGGACTCCGCCTGCTAAAGAAAATGAGTTCGTAGCCTCGCGTCTGTGCAAGACCCGGTACGCGGTCTTTGCGCTGCGGGAGGAGCTGGCGTGCGGCGTCGTGTCCTCCCCCCTCGTGCAGGAATATTGGTTCACCCCTCTTGAGGCACGCTGGGAGCAGCAGAGGCCGCTGGTCTCTTCCTCGGTGCGCGCGGAGAATGTTGGGTGGTCGCGGGGGGCGTCGGGGACGGACGGGGAGAGGTAGCCCGCCCGTTGCTAGCCGGGGGGCTTGCCCGCCGGGACGCGGGGAAGGAGCCGAGGCGACTTAACCATTCCGAGCCTGACCGGTCTCTGCTAGTGGCGGCCGACCGGGTCAGGCTGCTCGCTGAAGAGGTAGGCCAGGCTGCAGCGGGCGGGGCGGGGGTCCGGAGCGGGCTGAGCCGGTAACGGGCGGCCTCCCGGAAGGCCTGGTGCTGCTCCTCCCGCTGTGGGAGGTGCAGCGAGCACGGGAGCTGGGAAGGCTTGGCCGGGCCTGGAGCGATGATCTGTGAGGGGGACGTCCGTGCCGGTTTAGCACACCAACGACCTTCTCCCCACCCCCGATATCTTGTTTCCGTGAAACAAACCATTGAGTGAATCGGTGGCGTTTCATCCTCTGGAGTTTTTAGTT
The DNA here is from genome assembly GCF_031877795.1 of Strix aluco. Lineage (NCBI taxonomy): Eukaryota > Metazoa > Chordata > Aves > Strigiformes > Strigidae > Strix > Strix aluco. The sequence goes on along the minus strand of NC_133971.1, from coordinate 52,381,800 downwards.
TTGAAGGTTTCTATGTGGACTTCTCAGTACTGTTTGGGAGGACTCTCCAAAAGCTCACGTTTTGGAAGAGAATTTTCTGTTTTTTGATATAGTTGGTTTATATTGGTGGAAGGACTACCCATTTTAACAATAGTTTTTCAGTAATGTGGAAAAGATGAGCGGGGTTGTCATACACTGTCACCTGTGCCTGGCTTTCTGAGATGTTGATGGGTTTCTGCCTAATTCCTGGTTGCTGTAGCAGGCCACTCTTGTAATGGAGTAGCCCTTAATTTTAACGTGTGCTGATAGGGATGACTGAGGCTTGGTTTTTTGAAACGGGGGGATGTAGAGTCTGCTGTCTGTTCTTAGAAATCGGGTGATTATTTCGAGTATTTCTTGTTAGGCTTCTTGTATAGTTCATGTACCTCAGTTGCTCTTACAAGTGAAATTGTGTTCTTCCTTTCAGATGAAAGCAATGGAAGTCTGTCGATGGCCTAAGCAAGCACCAACATGACCACAACATGTCCCAAGAATGTGGTGTGTTTGGCTTTTATTAAACACTTGCTCTGTATAAAACATCATTTAGTTGTGAATTTTTAAGTGTTTGCCTATTGATAAATTGATCTTCTTCATATGCTGTTAATTTTGCAGAGATGATCAGTAGTAATACTTAAATTTTTGCCTTTGTGTTGCCCATTCATTTCCGTCCAGAATGAATGTGGTGTCAAAAAAGGCAAACAGAAATACTTGCTCAGACAGCTTCTTAAGGAGCTGGTTATTTACCTTTCTCCTCCCTGTTTCTGCAAGGACAAAATCTGTAGAAATTGTATGTTTGAGCAGTTACATAGTAGATTTTATGCTTCAGTCTTTTTAAAAGAAGAATCTGGCAGTTATTAAAAGACAAAAAACTAGAATGGCCACTTTGAGCATTGTTTAGCTGTCCTGTCTATCATGATAACTTTTTACATCTGTGCTGCGAATAATTAGTACGTAACATTTCAGACTCCCACAGTGGTGTCTAGTTTTTCTATTGCAAAAAGACATCTACAGCTTCAGAATATTCAGCTACAGGGAAGATGAAAATCTTTAATGGGGGAAAAAATGTGGTTTGCGTTTGTGCATTTGCTTTTTTGTTATTTCTGTCTGATTCATAAAGGTATAAAGAGAAAGCCGACACTACTGAAAAGTTGAACAGTGCAAGCTGGCATGAAATTCAGTGGTACAAACAAAGCATTAATTAAAACTGCATGCATTATCGAAGATATCTTTAGTGCTGAAACAGTAGCTTGTGTAACCTGTGTACCTAAGGGCATGACAAGTAATCCAAGTCTTTGAAGCCAGGAACTTTTTGGTCAATACTGGAAATGTGATGTAAGAATGATCCAGTACTGAGAAATCATTATGATAACTTACCTGCATTTCAGGGGTGGTAAACCATACTGAGTAAACTATTGGACAGCCTACTCTAAATTCATAGAGACTAAATCAAAGGTGAATTTCAGAGTGAAAATTTAAGTTTCAAGTCAAACTGAAGAAATGACCGACTCACATACATTAGAAAGGGTCACAGCATTACATCACATGCTAGGGAGTAGTGTTCCTGTTGAATACTTTGTGCAGTACTCAGTGAAAGAAAAAAAATACTAGAGGTTTTTTTAGCGGCAGCAGCTGGCTTTTATGACTGTGAATGGACTAGTTGCTCAAACATAGGAAAGTACAGCAATGATGAAGGGTAGATTGAATGGAGGAGAAAACCAATAAAAGATGCCCTGCTTGCACATGTTGTGTAGTTATGCCTCATCTAAAGCTCATTATGCAGGAGCTATGTTCCACAACACAGAAAGAACCAAAAGTATCTTTTGCATATTTCGTTTTGGTTTTGTTGTTTCACTGATGCATCCATCTCTCCTAGAGACATAGTGAAGAGGAGGGTGCTGAGACACAGTGCTGCACAGTGTTATTTCCAGGGAAGAACTATAAATGCTGTTCAAGAAAATGTGGAAGAGGTAAAAGTTATGGAGAAGTTTTGGGAAAAATCAGGGTTGCTTTTGGCACCCATTAATGAGTCTTTTGGATTATTCAGGCTTTTGAGTGATAAATAATTTTGTTGCCTTTTTTTTTTTTTCTTTTTGCAGTGTGCTAGAAATCGGTAATACTGTACAAACTACTACAGAAGAGGAATGCAGGTTGTATAATTGTGTGGTGTTTGCAGTAGCAGCTTTTGGAATGTGACTGCAGCTCTGGGAAAGCAGTATGATTATTTGGCAGCTGCTCACCAAGACAACATGACAAGCCAAGGGCTGCAAACTGAGCTGAGTCAAATTCTGAAGGAAGTTAGTGATTCAGTCCATGCTAAAGACAGATACTCAGAAAGTGATTTCCCAGTAGCTTTCAGACTGGTTGATCTGAAGTAGTTTGAAGAATGTATGCTATTTCCCGATGAGAAATTACTTGAGTAACTTGATGGTTCAGTATTTTGCATGAACATGCACATGTTCATACAAAAGTGAACTTGAGTGATACAAGATCTGCTACATCACTGTTGGTTTCCTTGCAAGAAAGAAATCTTCAGCAAAGTGATGAAATTCCTTCAGGTTTGTCACAATGCCCTTGAAAATACTAGAATCGGAAAGTTTCATGCATCGCGATGTGAAAATCTACTTGAGCAACATGAAGAACGCAGACACACTTAGCACTTTACCAGTCCTGTCGATAGAAAACAAACTTGTGAAATCCATTCCAGACCTTTAGCACCCTAGGCACTGGGGTTTTTGCAAGGCTGAAGATTAAGATGGGCACTCTTTTTATATGAACCCATCAGACACTGGGGAGAGAAATGTATGTGTAATCCACTATGAGTAATGTATCTAATAAGAGGGCTGCTACTTGTTTTTCAACATAAAATTACTAAATCTCATCTTTCTATTACTGGCTTACTATTCTCTTAAACCACTGTATAATGCACAAACATATGTGTGCATGAGTTACTACTACTAAACTTTGATTCCCACCACCTAGAAGGTGTTAGTACTGCCACCAACTTGTAGTTAGGATCTGAAATCTTACTTAGATGGGCGAGGAGCCCCTCTCCAATGTAAGCTCTTTAAAAACAAGATTAGCAGATTTTAGCTTTTGAATTTTTTCCAGAGGGATGAAGGGGAAGCTGATCCTTGTAAGCTTTGTACTAGTCTCAGGGATCTAGAGGATGTTACTGAAAACAACTGTGTGCTAGATGTGTCCAATCTCACATTGTGTTCACTTTTTTCCCCTAGGAAAAGTTGTTAGAACCAGCCTGAGACCTGTGGCAGTCTATGCAAGACTACTCCATAAGAAACAAAAAAAAAAAGATGGAGTGTCAAGCCTGCATGTAGTAACACAAGGTGATTTTAACTGTATTGAGGTAGTATCTGGTAATGTTTATGTAGACAAAAAATAAAGATTTATGTTTCTGTTCTCATAATTTCTCTCTTTTTCAAGCTATAATAGCAGTTACTTCTGTTTGACACTTCTGACTTGCTCTCTGTTGGTTTTGGGATACCAGTTCACCCCTTCAGACTAAATAAAACCCAGAAGCTATTAAGTGGATAGGAGGTGATCACCAAAACCATGGTATTCTGTAGTACTCAGAGATTGGGGTAGATGAGGTTTGTATTGTGGTGACAAAAAGTAGAAATTAAAATTCAGCAAACCTGGGTTTAAAAATAGGAAAAGTATTTCTCCAACATGGAAAACTGCCAGCTTGGTTTATTATTACCTTGATCAGCTGCCTAATATGGTACTTTAACTAAACTTGAAGTAGAGTGAAATACTGTAGGAATAACATCTGGAATTCCTGCTTGTTTTTTCAGGAAGACTTATCATAGATTAATTCTATCAGAAGAGCAAATGCTGAAATTATATATCTTGCAATGTCTTGATTTTTCAGTACTGAATGTAAGCAATTTACTAATGCAAAGTCTAAGGATAAGTTCTGGGTTTGTCAAGAGGGAAGGAGGTTTAGAGCAACTAATTTTTAGTGATCCAACATGTGATTACTGGATGCACTTAAAAGCTTCGGATATCTGTTAGGGATTATATTCCCTGAAGATACCATCTGTTCAGGAGTTTTGCTCATGGGTCTTTGTTCTTTAAGACTGACAGGACTAGCTTTTAAGACTTTTTAACTCAAGAGCAACGGCTAATGCCAGATTTTAGTGATGGCTGTCTAAAATATTAATTCCATCTCAACAAGAAAAACTGTAGAATCTTAAACTTCAGTGTGTAATACCTGATTCATAGTGTTATGGAACAAAGAAGTAGTGAGGTAGAGAGGAGAGTAGATGGGTGTAAGGTGCACCGATTAATAAAATAGTAATGCTGGTAAACATTTAAGTGTGGTGTTAGGCACTAGGACTGCCTTACAGTTTTTGAGTGTCTAACTGGACTATACCCTTGGAAGAAGCCTCAAGACTTCTTTATTTCTTTTTTCCCTTCCTCTGTTTTACATGAACACGATGTCTGATGCTGTTGGAGTTGATAGGCTTAAAAAGTAGAGGACGACAGATGCAAAGGTGGTCTAGGGGAGCGAGAACAAAGATCTGTGCTCTAGGTTGGTGTTGCACCAACCCTCCTGGAAGAGGGCTCTCAGTGTTAAAGGTGCAAATCAGAACTCTTGAGAGGTGTGCAGAGAAAGAAAACTGGCTTGTTCCAAATTCCTCTTTAACCTTTTAGCACACTGCATCTGAGTTAACTAAGGCTACCTCTATTAAATGAAAACAGTCTGTATCAGTGGGTCACCTGTGGGGGGCATTTTTGAATGTAAATCTGTTACCTCTTTTGTGTAGCAAAGGGGTTCATTTGTAGTAAATTTAATGGTAGTATTTTATGAAGAGCATCAAGTACATTCCGATTTCCCCATTGAGGAAAAAACCTGCATAGTCCTAGCTATTTTTGAGATCTTAACATTACAGTGAGGTGTATCATTTAAATTGTGACCAGCTGGGAGGGCAGTGGTTTTCTTCACTCTTACTGGGTCTGGCTCAGATGGAATTAATTTTCCCCATAGCAGCCTTCATAGTGCTGTGCTTTGTATTGGTAGCTGGAAGGGTGTTGATCATACACCAGTGTTCTGGCTACTGCATCAAGGCTGTCTCCAACATTACCCCCTCACCCAGTGGGCTGAGGGTGGGCAGGATTTTGGGAAGGGACACAGCTGGGACAGCTCACCCAAACTGACCAAAGAGATAGCCCACACTGTATGACATCTGCTCAGCAATAAAAGCTAAGAGAAAGGAGGGAGGGGGTAGCATTTGTTATTAGAGTGTTTGTCTCCTAGAGCAACTGCTATGTGTACTGAAGCCCTAATTCCCAGCAAGTGGCTGGACATTGCCTGCTGAAGGGAAGTAGACAATCTTTTGTTTTCTTTTGCTTCTGCATATGGTCTTTGCTTTTGTTTTACTAAACTGTCTTTATCTTGACCCACAAGTTGCTTTTTTTCCATCTTATTTTCCCTCCCTCCATCCTGATGATGAGGGAGTGATAAAGCAGCTTGGCGGGCACCTGGTGTCCAGCCAAGGTCAACCCACTGCAACTCTTGCCAAGGAGACAATTAAAACAGGCATGTTAAGGAGAGAGCATCTGCCACACTGGCTTTTGCATCTGGCTTTGCAAGCTGCTTGGTTTGACAGCTTATGTAGTCCGCTGTTGCTTTCTGGTGATTTTTAGGTAAGAAAGGAAACTAGTATACATATGCACTGGAAGTATAAAACTTAGGCTGACAACTTTCTGCTACCAGAAGAGATACTTAATCTGGAGAAGCTGTATCCTCAAGTGGATTTTAATTGGTACTACACCTGTTTTTACCAGATGGTGTTGTCAAATGAATCTGTGTTTCTAAAGGCTTTGCTCCTGTGGGTAATGTAAATAAGACACACAGGCAACCACAGAATCCCCTAAAAATTCAAGTTTTACTTGACTTTTAAATAACCTGGATGCAAGTACTGACACAGCCATCTATCAAACTTGATTTAAAATAAAGCACAGAGTTGCTTCATGAATATTTAATGTACACAGAGCATACAAATCACATTTTTATGTTTATGTATGTTGTTTTCAAACATCTTTCTAGGGAGCTTTGAATTAAACAGGCTTTCCCAAAAGAAAATGTGCTATCTATTCAGTTCAATATTCACCTGTATAAAGATGATTGATTTGGCAACTTAAATAGTAGTGATTTCCCCCCCCCCCCCCCCCCAGTTAACATCTTCAGTATAATGACCTTGATTAGAATAAGAGTTACAAGGTTAGGGATACTGGTAAGAAGTACAGTGTAGAAAAGAACAGGTCAAGGCTAGGTCCTAATGAAAGAAACCAGCTAACAAGCAAGGGGACCAATATGGGATATATAAAAATGCTTTTCTAGTGTGGTTAGCAAGCCTTCTTTATTGTATAAAATATGTTTTGCAAAGAGGTACATCTTTGTTGTAGGTCTTGCCAATTAATAAGTGAGAGAGTTCCCTAACTTATTAGCACTTAAAGAAGTCCCAGAAGAGGTAAATGCAGAGGCACAAAGTTAAAATTGTTGGCCTGAGATCAATTCAGCAGACTAGAAGCAGAATTAGGATGAGAATGTCTCAAATATCAGTCCTTAGTCCTTGTGAGGAGAGGTCTGTATGGCATCCAACCCCAGGGTAAACTTTGCCTGACATGGTTATCCATCTCCTGTCTTTTGCCTGGCTTATCAGGATGTACAGGCATTTTGGACTGACATCCAAACTCCAGGTCTGAAAACATAACTGCCTCTAGGCAGTGAAAGCCTCAGGAAGGCCAGGGAAGAGTAGCGACAGTAGAAAGGGCAAGGTGTAGCTCAGAGCTGTAACAGGCCAGCCAGTTACAGATGATGTAGGACTGGTTTAGGGCTACAGAGCATAGTGTGACATAGTAAGCCCTTTCAGTGATTGATGACTTGTATGCATCTCACAAAATAACCAGCACAAGAAAAGGTGCCTTTCCTCAAATGACTGAGGAAAAGAAGCTTGAAGGGAAAGGAGGCTCACATATATGGAATAAGTTTCTTTTTCTGTACTGTAAGCTGACAATGACTTCCTTGTCCAAGTTTTGCCTTGTCCCAGCACTGACACTTAACATGTAATACAGGCGTTTAGTCTTTCTTTTGTGGATACAAAGCAGTTATTGTAGTGCCCCAGACTTGCTAAAATCTGCTTCCTACATAGTCTCATTGGAGAGAAGACCACTAACTCAAATCCATGATTCTGTAAATTTCTCATTTAAATGCAAAAAAGTTGGCTTGATTACAAAAAAACTCTCCCGTGATTTGAGAATTGAAACCTATCACTATTAGACTAGATAGAAGCCTATTTTCTGACATAGTGGAATAAGTAAAATGCCACGCACTTGGCTGATGGTATCCAGCAATAATACACAAAAGCCCACAGGCAGATGACAACACAGGAAAACATGAGGTTGGATATAAACCTTACAGTAATTTTCTTCTTGAGGAATATTTGAGGATTGGCAAGATACGGATACTATGTAGAGAATTCTCAGTAACACCACAAATCCTCCTGAAGTAGTACATATGTTCTACTTGCCTGTGCCTGAGCAACGAATGCAGAATAATGGTAATGATTTAGAAAGCAACAGACTGCAAGCAATCGTGCAATGCTCCAGCTTGGAACACCCTGAAGAAGTAAGGAGTGGTTTTCATTGCAGACACTAATCAGTTCTTGTATGGTTTGTCCTATTTCAGTAGTCTTCCAAAAGATTGTGATGCTCTAGATTAAGCTGTATCACATGATCTTTGCCACAGTGATGGGGTTTTCTGTTTGTTTTTTTAACTGGTGCTTGCGAGAATACTACACAAGGTCATAAATAGATCCCAAAGGATCACCTGAAATTGGAGCAATGACAATGAAACCATTTAATAGACTTACAAAACGGTTTGAGCAAATACTTCCAAGTCAAGTCCAACAATGTCCTAAGATGAAATCCGTAGTAAATTCAGAAAATGCTGAAGAACCTCCATGAAAACAGAATTTTTACCAGAGAGGAGCTCTAAGCTCTTTCCTTCCCTTTGATTTTTTGGTGAAGGGTCTGAAGTGCATGTCATACGATGAACGGCTGAGGGAACTGGGGCTGTTTAGTCTGGAGAAGAGGAGGCTGAGGGGAGACCTCATCGCCCTCTACAGCTACCTGAAAGGAGGTTGCAGAGAGCTGGGGATGAGTCTCTTTAATGAAGTAATAAGCAATAGGACAAGAGGGAATGGCCTCAATTTGTGCCAGGGAAGGTTTAGCCTAGAAGGAAGCATTTCTTTACAGAACGGGTTGTTAGGCGTTGGAATGGGCTGCCCAGGGAGGTGGTGGAGTCCCCATCCCTGGAGGTGTTTAAGAGTCGGGTCGACATAGCGCTGAGGGATATGGTGTAGTTGGGAACTGTCAGTGTTAGGTTAATTGTTGGACTAGATGATCTTCAAGGTCTTTTCCAACCTAGGTGATTCTGTGATTCTGTGATTTGTTCACTGAGACTGAAGTAGCAGAACTGTCCAAAGTAAGCGATCAAACTTATAAATTATTTATGAAGTCAATCTGCTTTCCCTGGCATGATGCAGCATCTCCCAACCTGCAGACCAATCCATACTGTCATATGAATATACTGACTGTATGGCCACCACCCTAGCTAGTAGCATCCTTCTGACCACCTCAGATCATGAAACAATAAAAGAATCAAAAAATGAAGTAGAAAATAAAACACATACAAGGTTTCCACTTCTCAGTTTTGTTAAAATGTGTATTAGTAATCCCATGCCTCTTGTAAAGCATAATTTAAGATGCCTTATGTGCACTCCACGTCTCAAACAGTATTACTTTTCTGACAGGGCTGCAGTCACCTGGTATGGTGGTGTTGCTAGGGGTAGAAGACACAGTATCACAGGAAATCACTGAAGGCGGTAGGGCTTGAGTTTAAGGAGGACAGATGTAAGCACATGAGCTACCACAGCTATTCCCAATGCCCTTTGACAAATTCAATATTTAGTTTGGGGATTACACTTAGCAAAAGTTACGTTCACAACACAAAGATTTTGTTAAGCTTCTTAGTAAGTTAGCAAATGCCAGAAGGCTCATCCATGTGCTGACTGTGGACAAATGGGAGGCAGAAGAATGACTTTCAGCTATTTGTACAAAGTAATTGGACAGGAAAAGAGCTAGGCATCACTTCAGATATGTACTAGAAGTTAAACCACTCAGTGTGCAGTATCATTAAAACTTACTATTCCTACCGTGACAATAGAAAAAAATTGCAATTATCATACCTGAAATACTGCCTTTGTCATTTTACCACAGCAGAAATGGCTCAAAGAATCAGAAGGTACTAGCATTGATTATTTCAAATGAAAGATTAAGGCAGACTCTGCTAATCTAGTTTAAAAAAAAAAAAAAAAAGGCTATTTGCTAGCTGTCTTAAACCCTACTTCTACAAGTTTCATTTAACCAGTACTTAAGTGCCTTGCTAGGCAGTCTTAATATGGTGGGTCAGTACATATTCTCCATCTTTTTCCAGTGTGGTTTCTTGTAAGGTGATAGATGTATTTCTATTGTATGGAATGTTCAATGAAATAGTCCCTTTAGATAAAAGGGCATTCAAATTGAGAACACTTAAAACTGCCAAGGAAAAGTTAAGTCTGTATCACCTCTGGAACTCTCTGCTACAGGGTGTTAATAAGTCTATTATATTTGAGCTAAAACGGGTTGAGTCAACATTTGTATTAACAACACAAGCATCTGTTGTTGTGCTAAGCTAAAATAAACCTTGAGAGCTATTAGTCCTTATGTCTCAGGACATAAGTTGATCCCCATATAAAATTGTGAAGATAATTCTCCCCATATCACACTGTATTGCACAATTGGCCAAAAATATGACTATTTTGCTTCTCTTGAAGCATCTGGTCCTCATCATGTCAGCTAACAGTCATTTTCTGGAAAAAGGCTATTCAGTTACAGAGCAGACCATAAAGCCCTGTTTTGTTGCAGCGATTTTTTTGTTCATTTTTTTTGAAATGTAACTGCTGATCATTCAGTTTTCCTAAGACTTTTCTTTCTAGTTGTCTAAGACTTTAGGCAGCTTCTCCTCGATCAGTCACACCACTAGAATGGTGTCAGTGGTAAAGTCATCGCTTGGCCTTCCCAGCAAGCAGGCTGCGCTTCTGAGTATCCTGAAGAAATTGCTACCATGTCAACTTCAGTTCCTTCCCTTGCATATACACACAAATTCTCAGTTTCCAAAGAATAAAAATCCATTCACCATCTTCAGTCATGGCAGTCAAGTCTCCACCTTGAAGCGTGACACCTGTACAGTTTTTATGATCTTAGTGGTGAGTTTTCCATCGACACTGTTAGTGGGTAGCTGAGATGTTTCTTCTATTAAGCTGTCTTTAGATCCATTCTGTCTCTGAAGGGAACAAATTAAAACATGTTGCTGAAAAGATATAGTGGAATTTAAATACTGTATTTTGATAACTGCTGCTATGACAGCCTTAGGCTAAGGATATAGCAATTTATATATATATATTTTATATATATATGTATATATATATACACACACCAGGAATATTAAAGCATCTACATTTATTTGATCAAACAGAAATTTTTGCCCCTCTTGCTTCTTCTCTCCCCTACCAGCTGCTGCCCCTTTGTGCTACTTGGATTCATATTTCCTATTCAGGAAATGCCACGACTAAGTATTTTATATTTAGCAAAACACTGCAAGCAAGTGTTCACAAGGAAATAATGGCCGCTGTTGTGAGGGGAATTTGGAGCAGAGACAAAAGAGAGGTGTTTGTGGACACTAAACATTGTAATATTAATTCCTTCCAGGGCATGAATTTAAGCCACATTGTATTGGGTAAGAATGAAAATAAGACAATGTGAATTTTGAACAGGACTCAATCACACAAGTTACCTATTTCTACAAAGCACGTAAATGTGCTTAGCCTTAACTATACCAATTTTCCCTTCACTGATGGGAAAAATCCTTACAGAAACATCAAGGACAGCTCATCTTTTCCAATTTCCATCATATGCAGGAATACAAATATCCTTGAACTTAATTCCTATCAAAGAACTGCTAGTCTGTAGCTAGCTTTGAAGTGAAAAATACCTGTTTACTGTTTTAAAATTGTTCAAGTTTAAGGTATTCTAACTGCTTATAAGATAAAATATGACATGTTTTGCTGACTGTATTCTGTGCAGTTTCCACGCTACATACTGTATCAGCACGCGAGTTTTGATATAAACACATGCCAGATTAACAGACACGATGACTGGCGTGGGAATTCTCCCTTCTATGTTTTGGTTTCCTTTTGTGTGCTTGTACCACAGACCTGCAAGTGCTTTTTGAATATAATTTGCTTACCACATTTTGAACTGAATAAAACTATCAAAGCTGAGAGATATGGTACCATAATGTATGATGAAAGCCAGAGAGTACATTTAAAAAGACAAGTTGTATCACTTTCAGATTTCAATTAACATAAAAAATTCAGCATTTGGAGATGGGGGGGAAGCAATGCTTCAAGCCCAAGCAACAAAACTCTTAAGATGACCTCTAAGAGGTGAAAAAGTGATAGGTTGTGATTATAACTGCATCCCAAGCACACTTGCATATTTTAAGTAATTGTGAAAATTAGTTCTCCTCCTGTTGAGAACAGGATATCATCTTAAGCAAGCATCAAACTCAAACTGGGAAGAGCCCTCCTGTAGCAGAAGCAGGTGTTCACAGGAGGGGCATATGCTACAGAACTACATATATTTCGAAATATAAATGTAGTGTCAGTATAAGCAAAATGTAAAATTTCAAGTCACACTGCTGCTGAAAAAATCTCAGCCAGCTTTAATTTTCACTGACAAATATCTAATTTAAATAAAGCACTAGACCCCCCCTTCTCCCTCAAAAAAAAGGAAAGTTGCAAAGGACGCACAATTACTAACCTGTTGAGTCAACTGAGTGCTGGGACCTTTTGCATCTGAAGATCGTGTAACAGGCAGTGGAGGCACTAGATCAGTTTTCGCACTGCAATTATGACATTACAAAATGGATATTGCTATAATGAAGTAAACTATAACTGCAGAGTAAGAATAATGAAACTGACCCAGACAGCTACATAGCTCTGAAAGGCAAAATCCAAAAGGCTTATCACCTGACTTTAGACATCCAAAAGCTATCATGCTGATCCTCAGTAGTTAGTGGGCACCTTCAGGGCACAGGTCATGCCATCCCTTTTCAAGGGGCCTGTCTCCTCCTGGTCTACAGAGGCAGCCAAACTTCATGCAAGATGAGTCTCACCTGCAATCAGGGGTGTGCCACACCTCCTTCAGCGTGCCATCCAGCTAAAACTAGCCTCTGAGGGGGTAATACCATCAGGGGACTGCTTTTGATATTTAAGGCCTTAATAAAACTGAGAATGTGGCTGTCACAGGTACACCATTTACAAATCAGTCTTCTAGGAAAGACTGATCCACCCACTGCTGAACAGGGTTGTACTAGAGTTTCCATCAAACAAATTACAGAGTTAATACAGATGATGTCTAAACTCTATTAAGGATGAAAGCATGTGGAAAGCAACTCATGAGTTTCTCATCCCTTAGGCAACTTCATGACCTACCACCGAAGAGCAATACAGGTTTATTGTGGCTTTTTCAGTTTTTCTCCCTTCCAAGTGGATCAAGCAAGCCTCAGACCCAGAATAGACCAGAAATGTTTTCATACTTGAGTCATTTAGCTCTGAAGACCTACTATTTAGAGGGTTGTCTGAATCCTATGCCAGCAACCAACCACATTCATGCCACTCCGGATCTAACCATGATCTTTGAACAACTTTTGGGCCACACTAAACCAGTCCTTTGCTAATAACCACATTCGCATACTTCACTTCAGACAGGACAGATCTTTCACCATCAGAGCACTGGGACCGCCGATACTGACGGTAGCTTCGAGGAGAATGTGAATGCCTAATGCGGATTGGGTCACCTTGAGTCCTAAGAGAGACACAGAATTCACAATGGTAAGTTAGTAAACCAGATATCTGGCACAAAAACATAAACTCAACTGCAGACAGAGATACTCCCATTTCTTACTAAAGTGTAACAGACAGCTTCTTGCACTGGCTGAATTTAAAAGGCCGATACTTTTCTTATGGTCCTGTACTTGCAATTCAATGCTTTAAAAGTGCAAAGGTCACAAACTGGCATGCCCATATTTGAGAATGAAACTACTTAATAAAGAATGCATCAATATATACAGCTTTAACATCAGCCTTTTCTGTTTAGTAGTGTTGTGGAAACACATTGTAATACAAACAAAGATCCCATTTCTGTGACATGCAGCTGCTTGCACTGACACATGGCATCGCAAATGGGCAATTATCTCAGTGAAATAGATGTCGATTCTTAAGGAAACAGCTATGCCCTGGCAGCTGCCCATGACAACCAAGGAAAGGGGTTGAACAGGTCAAACAGTGCCTTAGATGATTGGAATCAAAATTTAAAAGGAAGCAGAAGTTTAGGAAATAAATTGATTGCTTGTTTGCAATCAGTTCTCTCTAATTCTGTAGTGTATAACATAAAACAGATTGATGGATGGCATACAGAACATACAGACATCTGGCAGGTTCACAAGTGTGTGGAGAGATAGGGAGAGATGAAGATTATTTTTTTCATATTTTGGAAAGAGAAAACATTAGGTTTTAAAACTATTAAGTATCCTCACCGAACCCATCCTAGATGAGCATTTGGAGTACATAAAATATTCAGAACTTACGTGTAAACCCAATCCCATTACAGTATGAGAGAATTCACAGTAAAATAAGAAAAGTGGGCTTTTATATTCACAAAGAAAAATGCTGACATAAACTCACTCGATTTTAGTGTACGGAATTTCTTTCAATTGCTCCTCAGACAGGCCAGATGGATCCACAAGCTCCTTCCTAGAAAGGATTAGGCAAAGTAAAAAATTAACAGTAGCTACCAACTGCCAAACCCTTCTTATTTTTATTATATTAGGCTCAAAAGATTTACTGAAACAAGCTGTTCTCAGCCCTGAAGCTATCTTGACATCAAAACAGGAAACCTATTAAGAAACGTGTCTAACTTCACCCTGATTGCTTGAACTGCATGTTGCATCCTGTTCTACCTTCCTCTCACCTCCCTGCAAATTTGATCTTGTTGCTTCACAATATATATGAACATGGTGCATACTGAACATTGAATATGCTTTAGAATATCTAACTACCTTCCTAACTGGTAGTTCTACAGCATATGGGGCCTCATCCTAAAAGTGTTAGTACTACAAACAAGGACATGCTGGAAGCCACAGAGGAATAAATCTCTAAAATGTTGTATTCTTCATTAATAATTCATCTACATACAATAGTCATCTGTATTCAGTGCATTCAGTGATCTGCAGTATCTTCTACACATAGCAGCTGGTCGTTAACACCCTCACCATTTCCTGTGGCACACAATTGAATCAGAAAGTAATGCCTTACAGCCACAGTGCAGGGGATGTAAATAACAACATTAGAGGCAAACCAAGCAGTCACTCAGACCCTACAAGGACCATACTTACTGAATATGTTTCCATAGTTCTTCTTTAGCTTGTACATCTGGGCTTCTCCTACAAATACCAACGACAACAGAGGCAGCACTGTGAAAACCACATCTGATATGTTGCTGTTCAAATAACTTTTAACAGCACAGACACTACACAGAAATCATGGTAAATGTAATCCCAAGGACTTCAATTTTAAGGTTTGTTATCTCAGAAAATGCATTAAACTTCATTGCTTTATTTCAACTGAAAAGTCATTTCTTGAACAACAGGCTCTCAATCACAATTCCTGTTCCACTAGCCTTCAGCAAGAGTATGTATAAAATACAAAAAACAGAAGAACTCAAACCAAATAAATGCCCAGCTACTGCCACCCCTTATCCAGCTGAGGACAATGTGTTTTGGAATAACACTTTTGTAAAAGGCCCTCAGAAATGTCCTGTGGCCCATAGAGCCCTTTGTAGGCAGGAGGAGGGACGGGCCACACCAGGCTGACACACCAGTAATCCCTGGCCATTCCCAGTGAGCACCAGTAAAGACGACCCATTGCTCATCTGCAATCGCATTACAGCCTCTCACTTTCTGGTCATTTCCCAGAAGGGCTTCTGCTCACTTAATTTATCTTTGTGATGTCCAGGACAAAAAAAACAACAATCAACAAATGGAACCAGCAAGTATGCACACTCCTGCACACAAGTATTTTAGCAAGTATTTCATTCACAGAGAAAGTACTTAGCCAAAATTGTAATTTCCCTGTTGCAGACAGAGATGTAGCAAAGCAAGCCTGAATGGCATGCCTCACATTTTCCACTGAATTACAGAAGACTGTCTCCAAAGTGGATTCCTTTTGTTTTTATTTTTCTTAACCTTTTTTGTTGCAGGGTTAGAGCAAAACCACCACTGTTGCTGAAGCTGAACCTAGAATTCACCAAAACCCATGCAGAGTAATAGATTAACTAAGCATTTTACACAGTGGCAGGGACTAGATGTGCATGGAGGTATCAGATAACTCTTTTCATTGGGATTATACAAACTCAGTGTCAGCAGCTAGACTGTTCCATACCATCTGACATGTGAGGAATGCAACTTTTAGACAGACTCAACATGCAGTTCCCACTGAAGTCACATAATCAGATCATAGAGCTTGCTGCTTTTTTCCTTAAACAAAAAGGGCCTGTTATATTCAGAGATGCTTTTGGAGTCATATAATCCAAATATAAATGAACATCAAGGAGGACAGCAGAGTTCTGCATTTTAGCATCTGTTAAATCATCTCTCCTTTGACCAGTGACAGAGCGGTATCGGAAATAATTCCAAACTGTTCTTTAGCACTAACAGTTTCACTGTTTTCTTACTTCACCATTACTGTGTTTGGCTCATTTCCAGACTTCAGCCTAGACATAATATTCAGAGACATCTATATTGCAGTAAATCTATTACAGCAGATTCTTTAGGGATGGTAATGTTTTGGGGTTTTTTTAGATGTTACAGTGGCAGAAGTACTGGGAGATACTACTTTATTGCACTATAAATACCAGGAAGAGACAGAAAAGTGAGAAACAACCTTACATTTATGATTCCCTAGTGGGACTAATATGAACTAATCCATAACCTTCTCAGGTTCCAAGGTGGTGATGGCTTTCTAAGCAGTGTGATGCAGTCACCCCAGACAATTCCCGTCCTTGACGGCCTGCTCTGCTGCCCACTCTGACGACTCAGGTCCTCATGACAGCAACAGCTATGGCCACAAGTATCTTGCAGTCTGGTTTTTCTCAACATTCAGAGCTTTTTGTGGCATTGCATTTGCGTTTATTATAACGCATTTCATTTTCTCTGATTTTCACTTCTCCTGTCTCCTTCTCTCCTTCTTACATCTGTCCATGCTGTTTTTAACTCCCTGATGAAATAGCCTGGTATGCAGTGGCATTTAACAGCCTTTTTGACCCCTCAGTTTTGAATTGATTTCTTCTTCCATGCAGCCTCCTGCTCACAAAATAGCAGCTACAAAACCTGCATTCACCCTGGAGCTGGAAAGATAGGCATCCTCTTCCAAGGCTCAACAATCAGGCAGTGGGGAATGCAAAAGCTTATGGAAAAAAGGGCTGCTTCTCCAGGGAGTCTTTGTAATGCTTACAGGCCCTAGTTTGCCTGAGGAAGCAAAACCCCAAGGCCACTCCCAAACCCAGGATCCCCACAAAGCAGAGTATTGTACACACCACTGACCCATCTGATCAGCTCACGGCTTTTACTTATTCATAGAAATACAACAGTTCAGGATGTGGCCTTAAGTCTCGTGTATCACCAAACATCATGTGAAGCCTCACCTACAATAAGAAATATTAATTTGTGGGGCAATGTGGAAAAAGAGTGGTTAAACAAGAAGTCATCTTCGATTCTCCATTTTCTAGGAATTCTGCCTCCTGCTTTCTGCAGCCAGCTCCAGGCATTTAATTCTGTGATCTCTGCCATTATCCCTCCTTCCACCCCTGCAAATACACTGATATGGAAACCACTGCTGTAAAATACGGGTTTAGAAATATGGCATCCCATGAAAAAAAAAGGAAAGGGGCTAAACACTATGATTCCTCAGAGCAAACTGCTTTTATGAATTCCCATCTCAACATTGTTTATTTTCCATCTGTTTAAGAAGTGTTACCATACTGGGATAACCTCAAAGCATTTGTTCAAGTTAACTCCCGACAAAAGAATATCCAGAAATATGATACAGATAAAGTCTCTTAATAAAAGTATTTTCCTTCCAAAGCCGGTTCCTGCTTCCTTTAAAGGCAAAATGAGGAAAAGTCTACAAAAAGAAAGGTCTTGTTTAGATGAAATGTAGGTACTGCATATACCAAATAGGAAATTCGTGTTTGTATAGTTCTTAACAGCCCACAGCAAAGCAATCCATCTATTAAATCTTTAAAGCCAAATCACAATCCCTCTTTCACTTTGTTTTCACCTTTTACTGTGAATTTTTTTAGAACTAACAGTTTTGACACATAATGTATACTCAGATTGTCCTATTGCAGTATCTGAATCAACAGCTTCTGGACAATTTGTACACTAACCAGATTCTCTAATGCACAGGAAACCTAATGGGAATTACCAGTAAGTGGTGAGTCTCCAGGGGTTTTTTTGTTTATTTTTATATAATTTTCACAAGCTCGAACAACTCTACACATTAATAAGGTCTACATTATTTTTTGTGTCTGCATCTGCACCCTTATTAATATTTCAGTTTGAGTCACAAATGGTAAATTTAAATAGCCATGGAATTTTAATGGCCATTCTTCTTAATTAAAAAAAGCCCTTTGGCTACACAGATGTTTTACATGAACTCTTGAAAATAAACCCTGTAGAACTAGAATTGGGAGCTCTCTCTATTTGCTGATTCCTTTAGGAGAAAGAAAGGTCAAATTCTTGTCAAATATTTTTATTCTTGAGACCAAGGAGACACCACCTCACCACCACCAGTGATTAATAATACTCATTATCAAACAAATGAAATGCACTGTGCCAGGCACAGTAACAAATATTTCAGCCATTACTTCACGCTTCCAAAGTGAAATCTCTTATTAGGCTGATTGTAATAAGGAACTTATTGTGAAAGACTTATCTGTACTACTAAAATGAAGGCTTTGTATCAATTGTTAAATGTGCAAATTGAAATGACTATCTGACCAGATTTAAAACCAAAACCAACCATACCCTACACCCTAGGGAATCACATTTCCCTTTCCTCTGACATGCATCCAGTCTTGTAAGCAAACGACTGAGCCACACTAAATTAATGCTCTTATAACCTACTGCACGTTAACAATTAAATGTCTTTTACTAAACTTTTATTAAAGCACTTTGAAAGGAACTCCCATTTTACTTTTTTTAGTTCCTACTTGTGTCTATTAAGGATCTCTGCCATACTTCAGAGGTCTGGGCTTATTTTCTGGTTTTGATTTTTTTTTTAACTGAAGTGTGAGACAAAAAGGAGGAATTTATTGATCACTGACACAGTAGGGAAAACAAATGAGAAGCCATCCAAAATATTCAGGATTTCCTCGTTTCTTTGCTTCCTCTAGGACCTTACCTTGTTAAGTAAGATGCTACACCTTTATGTTTTTTGCTAATAGGAGTTTAAATAAAATATAACTCAGAATGTCACTGTGCTGCAAAATAAAACCCGTTTCATAAATTAAGTTAGCCACAAGAGGGAGCCCGTGCTGTCCAAGCAATGAAATTTACTTGGCCTATGGGAAAAAAGAAAAGTTGCCTATAAATTTATCTAACCATTATTAACTCAGTACATATCCTAGTTTACAGCACTTTCTGTATACAGTAAAAAATGTAAATCAAACTTAACCAGCTATATTTTGTGGATTCCATACAAGTGAGTTTTAATATTCCTGATTTTTAGTAATACATCATTGTACAATTACACCTAGTAACATTTGACTTTTGTGCAGCTGAAAGTGAACAAGTCTGTGCAAAGCCAGTAGAAATTCCAACATTTGGAATTTTAATGGCAAATTCTATTTCTCATAAAAGAATGAAAACTGTACACCATGAAACTGGAGACAGAAACAAGTTCTAGCAACATGGGCAACTGAAAACAGAACTCAAGTGGATTTTAGTACTGGAAATTTCAGCGCAGATTACAGTTTCAAGGGGTATGAATGAAATAATCATTTAAGGCACTACACATTTTCTCTTGGTAAGTCTTAACATGAAATGTACATCTAAGAAAAGACATTAACAGGAAGTACCTGTGTTAAGTGTGTTATAGAGGTCACACATTGCACCATCAGCATCAGGGCAGGCAACTCATCCACGTTAACCAGGCAGTGAGAGTGGGGATACAGTTTCAAAGACTGCTCTCTCTTGCCTTCTCTTTCAGTGCCTCATAGATGCTCTCCTGGCGCTCTTCAACACCATGAGTCCTGCCCTGCCCTGCCCTGCCCTGTCTGCTGGGCACGCTGATGCTGGTGCTGCTTTGGACAGTTGCTTGGACGGCAGATTAGGCTGGACACAAACATGATACAAAACAGTGTGTCTATACCCCCAAAACAAGCCATTAGAAGACAAATATAAAGTAAAAGAAACCAGCATTTTCATTAGTTTGAGAAAACAAATTTTAGAAGCTGACAACTTCACCATGCCAAAACCGGCTGTCAGAAGGAACAGCACGGCTCCTCATTGAAATTCTGGCATCAAGATACATTAAATCACTGACTGCTGCTTGCCAGTGGTAATTTGACATGGAGACATCTGCAGCTGGTCTCATCTGGAACAATACCACAGACATTATATGATTAAACAAGTGTTCATGTATTTCACAAAAAAACCTGCACCTATCACACAAAATCTGAATGTTTTCACAGATCTGCTGCCCAGAAGAGGGGAATCACTGTCCCCATTACAGAACTAACATTCAATAAGTCACAAAACTGTCCAGGACTCCATGCAAGGTGATGGAGACAGTTCTTGACCAGCTCTGTTACGAAGTCCTTCCTGCATTATTTGTGCCCTGAAATTCAAATCACTGAATGAAGGGGATTTGACCACAAAGACAAATCTGCTAATGTGAGAATGTGCCATGTGAAAGTCTCTGTTTCTCAGCAGCTGAGGGCCACCACACTGAAGATATTCCTCCTGCTTTTTAACATGCTAAAGCAGCCTTGATTTTCACATCAAAGAGGGCAAGGGTTACATACGATCGTGATCTGTGCCTGGATCGCCGGTAGTTTGGATCTGCCTGGTTTTTCTCCTTTTGTCTCCGTAGGACAGCTTCCCACTGAGGAGCTGAGTCAACCATGTCATTCTCTTGCCGTAATCTGCAAAAGAAGTACCGGCAGTCTAGTCTGAGATCTCTGTTGCAGGATGCTCTGAGAACCAATGGGGTATTTTTTTCCCCACAAAAATCCAACTACTGCAATGCAATACTTTAACTTTTCATTTTGCTATATTTTAATTAATGTTCCCAAACCACATTAAAATATAAGAACCTGTATTAAAGAAAATTCAGATGTTAAAAACAGCATAAGCCAAAAATGAAACTACACAGGCCATTAAGAACAGACCCACAACTTGAATTTGTCTTCCCAGCCTAAGCCAAACATCTAGAAATTTTTTCCTGGTTACATAGTCTTGCCCACTTCATCTACAGCAAGTGTAAGCGCCACATCATGATACATGGCTCTACTGCTACAACTTTTTCAAATGCTTTGTTGCAGCACGAACCTTCCTAGGATCCAGGGAAAGTCCCCCAGGGATGCCTTTGGCAAGTTCCCGCTCAGAGGAAGCGGTCTCTTCACCCGGACTTGAACAAAGCTCAGGCTGCATGCAGATCTCCCTGGATGCCCCAGACACATATAATCCTGCCATTGCACCCATTCTGCACCGTTCCCTGTGGCTGTGGCCCCTGTCTCTGCTTGTGTGCTTTTTTTTTTTTTTTAAATCCATGAATCCATTATCAAAACGTAGTACAAATTAAACCAAATGTCAAAATCCTATAAATTCAGCATGTTTGTTAGCAGTGACACAATGACACAACAGCTAGGCCAACCTGCGTGCCATTGTTTGGCCATTCAAAGCTCTACAGATGCATCACAGTTTTGGGGTTGTAGATGTAAGCAGCATGATGAAGTGCTAAGGTGAACAAATGGATATGCTTGGTCACAGCAGTGAATTTAAAATTCAGCAGGGATTTAGAAACAACCCTGAAATATACCACTCATAGTGGTTCTCATAGGACAGTACGACTGGCATACTGAAGAAATCAGAGCAGCATAACAAAAAATGGGAAGAGTGACAGATAGAACAAACAAACAAGCCAACAGAGATAAAGAGATTACACTGGAGATGTGACTGATAGGAAATGCAAAGCATGCTGTTGTTTTTGATCTTCACTACAGATGTACCCTTCTCCTTGAGTTTTGAACTGTATCAGGCTAAACTGGCTACACAGGCTGCGGCTCTTCCTTTCATCAGTTATTCTTTTGCATATGTAATGAACTTTGAGCTGGATCCTCAACTACTGTAAACGGTCACAATTCTACCAAATGGTACTGAGCATCTGGAGAAGACCGCAACATCAGTTTTGATTTCTGAGTAAATCTTTTTAAACCTGTAATCTGGTGATGGGGATCAACATAAACTGCAAAATATTTAGTAGAAGAGCTCAAACAGCAACAAGTAATGAATTGTGATTTTCATCCTAAATAATCCAATTTGTGGAGACAGCAATCACCCCACATGGTATAAACACAATCAACTGCCCCCCACATACAGCAGTCACTTGCAAAAGAAGACACGTGGCTGCCAGACCAGCGCTGCTGCTGTGGGTCGTGGGTCTGACTGCTTGCCAGTACCTCACCCCATCTCTCCCAAACAACTCCTAACAGGTCAAGTAGACAGCTGTGCTCTGAGGGAGGCATTAAGATGCTTGCCATAAAATAACCAAGAGCTACTCATTCTTCTCAGGAAACTCACACAATGCAGAAGAGCACAAGGTCTGTACTCCGGCACAGAGCACGAGATCCTACACCTCTGTGAAGCCACACTTCCACACTGACCCTCTTGTTAAGGGAGTAAACACATCATTTCTGATTCGGTCCCTTCTACTAATCTAGTAGATGAGCATCTACTGCTGCATGGCAAGCACAGTCCTTAGCAATGCATTCATTTACCCCCAAGTACTGTGTATTTCTACTCTGCCTACTTTCTTCTACTTGTAACATACAACAGCGTTCATCACTGTTCTTTATCTCTATAATTTGAGCAAAATACCGAAAATCTGAATACATAAAGAAGCGTGGCAACTATTAAAACAAGCAGTGAAGTACTGTTGTACTGCAGAACTCTTACTAGATGGAAATGCAAAGAAACAAAGCATTCATTTTGCAGCTGCAAAGAAAAGTACTACGCTCACATGTAAAGGATGACAAAGGTAACACAATCTCTACATAAATTACACTACTTAGATGCAATGATCAAATCATAAAAATTTGGGGGCAAAATCTTAAGCAACACAGGTGATAACCAAAAAAAAAAAAAAAAAAAAAAGTGGAAATTTTAACTCAAAATGTGAATTTCTAGTTTAAATGTATTTTTGACAAAAAAGTGTTGCCCTTATACTCCAAGTCCATTACAACTTCCCTTTCACTCTTTTCACTTTTTGCTCCCACAAGGGAACAAGTTGATTTATGCCTTACAGAAAAAAATCCTTTTTACTGGCATATGAAATAAATCCAATTGAGATTAATAGCTATCACAGTGGCAAATTAGGTGCTGTTTGCAGGAAGACTTGATGGTAAAACGGAAGGTCATAAGACTATCATCACTCATCTGTTGACTTTGAGATATTTTTCCCCATTTCAGATTATATGTTTATGCAATGATAAATTCTCTTAAGACAATCTGAAGATTTGATTCTTCAAACCTCATTCAAAATATCTGAGTGCAAAGTTATCATTTGGGTACAATGTAAAACAAGACGGGCTTGTTGGAGATGTGAAGGTCAAAGGCAGCCTTGGCTGCAGTGACCATGAGATGGTGGAATTCCGGGCCCTAAGAGGAAAGAGGAGGGAAAAAAACAAGGTCACAACTCTGGATTTCAGGAGAGCAGGCTCCTGCCTCTTCAAAGATCTCCTTGGAAAAGTCCAGTGGGTTAAGGCCCTGGAGGGAAAAGGGACCCAAGAAAGCTGGTTAATATGCAAGTATCACCTCCTCCAAGCTCAAGAAAAGTCCATCCCAGTGAGTAGGAAGTCAGGCAAAAATGCCAAGAGGCCTGCATGGAAGAACAAGGAGCTCCTTGCAAAGCTCAACACAAAAAGGAAGCATGCAGAACATGGAAGCAGGGGCAGGTAATGTTGGAGGAATACACAGACATTGTCCGAGCATGCAGGAACGAGGTTAAGAAAGCCAAAGCTCAAATGGAATTGAATCTGGCCAGGAATGTCAGAGGCAACAAGAAGGGCTTCTATAAGTAGAGAGGTGACAAAAGGAAGGCCAGGGCCCACTGCTGAATGAGGCAGAGGAGCTGGTGACACAGGACATGGAAAACGCTGAGGTACTGAATACCTTCTTCACCTCAGTCTTTACTAGCAAGACCAGCCTTCAGAAATTCCAGGCCCTAGAGACCAGGGGGAAAGGCTGGAGCAAGGAAGACATAACCCTGGTGAAAGAGGATCAGGTCAGGGAAGACTTAAGCAAACTGGGCATACATAAGTCTATGGACCAACAGGTGTAGAGAGAGCTGGTTGATGTCACTGCAAGGCCTCTCTCAACAATCTCTGAATGATCACGGCAACTGGCAGAAGTGCCCAAGACTAGAGGAAAGAAAATGACACTCATGTCTTCAAGAAGGGCAAGAAGGAGCACCTGGGGAACTACAGGTTGGTCAGCCTCACCTCAACCTCCAGAAAGGTGATGTTGCTGCTAATCCTGGAAACCATTTCCAGGCACATGAAGGACAAGAAAGTACCAAGGGGTAGTCAGCATGGATTCACCAAGGAGAAGTCATGCTTTACCAACTCGAGAAACTTCTACAACAAAATGACTGGCTTGGTAGATGAGGGGCTATCCATGGACATTGTCTATCTGGCTTCAGGAAGGCTTTCAATACTGCCTCTCCACAAGATCCTCATAGAGAAGCTCTTGAAGTATGGGCTGGATGAGCAGTCAGTGAGGTGCATTGAAAACTGGCTGGACAGACAGACCCAGAAGATGGTGATCAGTGGCACAAAGTCTGGTTGGAGGCCATTAATTAGTAGTGTATCCCAGGGGTCAATACTGGGTCTAATCCTGTTTAACATCTTCATTAATGATCTGGATGATAGGGCAGAGCGCACCCTCAGCAAGTTTACAAATTACACCAAACTGGGAGGACAGGCTGCTACACCAGACAGTTGTGCTGCCATCCCAAGAGACCACAACAGGCAGGAGAAATGGGCCAACAGGAACCTCACACAGTTCAACAAGGGGAACTGCAAAGACCTGCACCTGGGGAGGAACAACCACAGGCACCAGTACATGCTGGGTGACACCCAGCTGGGAAGCTGCTTTGCAGAAAAGGCCTTGGAGGTCCTGGTGGACACCAAGTTGAATATTACGTGCTCTTGTGGCAGAGACGGCCAATGATGTCCTGGGCTGCATTAGGAGAAGTGTTCCCAGCAGGTCAGGGGAGGTGGTCCTTCCCCTCTTCTCAGCACTGGTGAGGCCACACCTGGAGTGCTGAGTCCAGTTCTCAGCTCCTCAGTACAAGACAGACATGGACACATTGAAGGGACACCAAGACGATGAAGGGACTGGAGCATCTCTCCTAGGAGGACAGGCTGAGAAAGCTGTGACGTTCAGCCTGGAGAAGAGAAGGATCGGGAAGGATCTCATCAATGTATCTAAACACCTGAAGGGACAGTGCAAAGAGGGCAGAGCCAGGCTCTTTTCAGTGGTGCCCAGTGACAGGACCAGAGGCAATGGGCACACACTGAAACGCAGGAGGTGCCCTCTGAACATCAGGAAACGCTTTTTCCCTGTGAGGGTGACTGAGCACTGGCACAGGTTACCCAGGGAAATGGTAGAGTCTCCCTCCTTGGAGATACACAAAAGCCATCTGGGAATGGTCTTGGGCAACTGGGTCTAGGTGTCCCTGCTTGAACAGGGGGGTTGGACCAGATGACCTCCAGAAGACCCTGCCAACCATTCAGTCATTCTGTGATTCTAATCAGATGGATCTTCTAAGTGTAGTCAAGTAGAAGACTATGCTCCAATACACATTGTCTACTAGTTTAATATATTTTTATTCACACAATAAATTTTGACCACAGTATTAAAAAAAGCAAATACATTTCTTCTATGATTGAAATATGTTCATCATATGTTCTTCCTCAATTCCATATGAACATCTGCTTAGGATAAAACATTCATATGATGGAGTGAAACCTTAAACACTGATTGAGATCAAGTAAGGAGTTTCTCCCTAACCTTTTTCCAGTTGTCCCTTCAGAAGTTCTCACCTGCATTTCTGTTTTTCTCTGATAATTTGTTTTCATCTAATAAATAGTTCACAGTGATCTCTTCTCATGTGAATATTCTACTCTTCTACGATGAGAAGCAGATTCTTTCGGGTAATGTAAGTATTCAGTCATTTTATTGCAATAAAACAATACCACTTTGTGTCTTCTTGTGCTAGGGACGTGATTCTCATACTGAGAAATAGATTACTATTAACCTATGCAACAGGTAAAACTTGCGTAACAGCAGTTACAAGCCTCATTATATTGTCCCATTTAAGCCTGCTAGGGTCAGCTTAGCTCTGCTAACAGGAAAACTATTCAGTGCCTATGTCCCTTCAGCTTATTATATTCCCATTGTGGCTGCTAACAAAATGCAGAAATGCATGATGACTGGTGGTTTTCCTGCACCTGATGACAAGGAACAAGTCTCAGAGCCCCAGCTCACTTAGTACTTGTTTATTTTAACAGTGACAATGACTTCTTATCTGGTCTGATTTCAAGTGAACACCTAAGAGATGCTACAACATTAACATTTTTGATGTATCTTATAATTCTGAAAATGTGAAAAACATAAAACAATCCACACAAATTGATTTTTTTTTCTTTTTAATTTTAAGCACTTTTCCATGAGGTGAGGAAGGGTTGGTAAAGGCCCTTTTTTTTTCTTCAGAAAATGATAAGTGGTACTTCATCCTTCTTACAATTCAATCTTTATATTGCAAGAAGCTTCTTGCAATCAGTCTCTAATTTCCTTCACTTGTTTGTGGAGCTCTCTGAACATGAAGTTTCAGAGAAGCAAAAAACCTGGCAAGAGTGTTCTAAGAGGAAGGAATACAAAATACCATTTACCTACTGATCACTGAAACTATACTCAGCATTTCATTCAAACATCAGAGCTCACCTGGAAAATAAATCTTCCATGCATTGGATCTTCCTAGATTATTGTTAGCCTAGTATCTCACAAGACAGTGCTCTAATTTAAGTACAGTCCAAAGAAATCTCATGGCATGGCTCAGATATGCTTTATACCAGCCCATCTGAAAGTCACAGTGATTTTTAGCATCTCTAACTATTGCAAGTCATGCTTAAAATATTACTACAATGCATACTTACACAGCAATATCTAGCATATATTTTGAAGAGCTTCCAAATATCTGAAAAACATTTATCACTCATAGTACTGCATGTGAGACAACAAGAAACTACAGCAGCTTGTGCAGACAGCTTTAGAAAATTTTCGTTAAACAATTTCTTTTTTTGTCCAGTGACATTTCTCTTATGCTCTGTTTATGCAATATGAAGAAATTCTATGTGCTTTTTAGAAATACATTTTCATAAATAACTCTCAAATGCTGTTATCTCAAATGCAACATAAAAGCTGCAGTTTTAAAGGAAATTTTTTTCTACAATAAATTAGTTGCTATGCTAACTTTTTCATATCAAGAACAAGAAAAGTAGGACACAGAAAACAAAACTTGCTAGCATCACTTGATATTAACTACTGTTGTCCTATTAAAAGCTGATGCTGTACACATTTTGGGTTGAGGCCCACACTTTACATTTTGGAAAATAAAAATATTTATAAAATTAAATGCATGCATTTAAAAACAACACTAGTTTCAGATCCATTAAAATATTTTTACTATTCTCCTCAAAAATTTATTTTCTGCTAAAATTCTGCACTTGAAATTTTTGAGGTATTACGTATGTGCTGTGAATACCTTGTCATCACCATTATCCACTTTATTTGCATTAATATTGCAAGTCTTTGGTAGATGTGCCCCATATCTGATTTTGCTGTTGTTAATGAGTTCTTCCCAAGCAACACGAGTGTACGCATTTATTGCATACACCTATGATATATATATGTTTTGGCAATTATTTCTCTTCTTATTCAAACAATGACCTTAAGCTGCCTCAGGAGGACTATATACATATAAAACATGTTAGATTCCTTCTTACTAGGTCTATCTCAGAAAAGTCCATCTCCATTTTTTTGTGTTTCATGTCTCTATGTCTAAAATATATAAAGGTCACCTGTTTCTCTTCTTCCGATGCTCTCTGTTGGAATTTTCTGATTCACTGCCACTGCTGGTGTTACAGCGAGACCGTGATCTGGAGAGGAGAAAAGCAACATCTCAAGATGCATTTACCTACTAATGTCAAAAGTACTGAAGTTCTAAACAAGGAATGAACAACACTGCAAAGACATTACTAAGAAAATCAGAATTAAAAGACTCGAGAAGGCTTGTCTACACCTGGAAGTCATATTATCTTTTTCTCATTAACTGATTAGGAATAACTGCTTCAAAAGTAGTGCACTCAAGAGTGCAGTGTCAGGTGAGCGCTATTTGCCTTTTGAATAATTGCACTGCATTTTTGTTTGTTTGTTTTATTTTACCTCTCAGCATTCTTTGTGTATATGCCACAGTGAAATGTTTCTTTGAGGTGTGAAACGTTTTATCTTTAAACTGTATGTATTCTGGCTCTTTCTTCTTGCATATTTGTAGGACACCGAAGAGAAATGATACAGGTTCCGAAGGCAAAAAAAATGCTCATCAGATCTATCTTTTTTTACCCACCTCAACTTCCATCTGGCTTCTAGTAAGTTCGTATCATTTTTCAAGTGTTAGGCAGTATGGAATACCACTAACACTATGATTCTGCTGATCTTTATAAACACAGAAAGGCTGAAGTGCACACATTGACAGATGTGGGTACCAGCACAGCTTTGGGATAACCCAATGCACAGCTACAAAGATGGTATGTCACGTGAGGAAAAAGAAATAAAGCAGTTACTTCTGTATCACCTCTAACTGCAAAGCCTCAAACGGCAAGGTGACATTTACGGCTTTGATCATTTGTTACTGAAAAAGACTGGTGGAACAGGCTGATGTTGAACTTCAAGAAGAAAACGGGCATATGACTACCTGGAGGCAAACTCCTCCCAGTGGACAGAAATGCTTGGCCACTACTATCTGAGAGAGACCCTTAAATCCTTGATTGCCACTGATCAACATTTTGGAGCAGACAGACCAGCTGTCAGGGCCCTGGTCCTAGAAGCCAGGGGTCTGTTACTGTACTGCTGGGCTAGGTCCTAAAAAATGGCACTCTCATCAAAACCTGGTTTGGACCATTCTTCAGTGCGATGATAGTCTCTGAATGCCTCCAAAGACACATGTTTCTCTGCAACACTGACGGCCCAGCTGATTAATGGGTGAAATTGACCAATATTAACATGAGCTGACCTAAAAGGATTTAGATATATCCAGAGTTAGAATCGGTGATGGTTCTGCTGCAATGGATAATAGAAATTTTCATCTGAGGTGTCTGGGCATGAAGTAGAAGATATAAGGGGATAACTCCTGATGCTGCTGGCAGAGACACATACTTTCTTGTGCCTCCTGGTTTTCATTTGCTCTTTGATAAGCCACTTTCATAAGAGGACAGATTTGTTAAACTATACCTTGCACAAGCTGAGGAGTGAAGGCACTTCATTAGGTGTAGGTAACAGGCAAGGGGAAATATTTCATTACAAGGTTAGAGGCTACTGACAAGCACCAGCTCACTGCATGTTCTAACAGTTTAGGGGGAAGAGCCCAAGCAGGATGAGAAAAGATGAGAGAGAATTCCTAGAGAACAGAATAGTTGCAGCATGGACCTCCCCTGAGTGTCCTATCTGGTCAGGAACACATCACTCTACCCTCTGCCTCTGTCACTAGGACACTGTTATAGATGTCCTTCTGACACAGTGGACAGTCTTATGAATTTGCCCATAATACCAGTGAATTATGGTTGGTTTTATCAAATTTCTGTGTCATTAAATGCCTCAGTGTATGGAGTCTGGTCTTGCTCCTCTCCTAAACTTGGAAATCATTATCTCAAATAGATTCCATTCAAATAGGAATGCTTTAGAATAACAGGACAATTAAAGCCCAGAAAAATCAGTTCAACCCAGCTTGTCTGAAGGGAATAGGCTTGGAAAAGAGAAATTTCCCCAGAGAAGCAACAGAAACCTCTCCCCATCATCAAATTTCACGGCCCGTAATTTAAAGATCAGAGGCTCAGGATAGCCACCTTCCCAGGTGAAAATACATATTTCTGGGTGAAGCTCAAAGTGAGGATAAGAAAGATGTATGCTACAACAGAAAAATATAACCCCAAAGGAAGAAGGAAGATTAAAAGATGGTGTCCAAAAAATTGACTCAAGCACATTCAGAGAGTTCAGAGCAATAAACGCCCTAGAACTGCAGCAGACCTTACAGGCCCCAAAGTATCCCTTTTTCCCCAAAAATCTTATCAGATCTTTAATAAATATTCCACTAATCTTGAATCTCAACATTACTAGGTCATCTGAGCAACACTGTTCTTTCATACTTTCAGGTCATCAGAGTGACTCTGTTCTACCTTTCTCAGCACTTCAAGTATTTTCTTGTGCTGATTTAAGCAATTTATCCCATGAGGTACCAAGGCAGCAAAAATCACACCGTGACAGGAGAAACGCGAAATAAAACATCCTATTTGCTCAAATCCAAGATAAGCCTCTCTAGCTTTTCAGGAATGAAAATCTGATCCACCTTTTGGATACTGCACATCAAATTACCTTGTGCTCCCTGACAGGAAAGCACTTGTGGGGAGACAGAAGAGGTGCTGAGCTGTCAGCTGAGTGGCAGCTGCTCATGCTGGCTGTCAGAATATTATCTTTCACTGAATATTAAACATCAGCTTTTACTGAACTGAATAAAATACCAAAACCAGAAACAAATGTGGTTTCCTAAGTCAGGTGCAAGAACACACATTATCCTGATCTCTGACAATTAGAAAGCACCTTTCATCCTTTTTTCTCATGTCTTCTTGGTCATGCAATATATTTGATATTTTGCAGGTAGTATACCTATATGGTCTGACACAGGAGCAAGAAAGAAGGCATAGTCGGTTTGGCAAGAAACACAGAACAAATACAGTCCTGGAGAGGGCTTTGAGGGTTCGTTGCAGGATTTGGTATTTCAGAGCAACAGTTGACAGAGAAGGCTCATATTCTGGTGCAGTCTTTTTCTGATTAAAATGAGAGGAGAGTAGCCAAATTCTGAGGAAGTGGAGAAGACCTATTACAATACACAATAACAAACCTGTACATTTGTAATGTAATACAGCAGGCACAGCCTTTGGGAAGAGGTCCCTTCTGAGCACTGGCGCTTTCCACCTGAGATGCCTAACTAAATCCTCTCAGTTTTATGTGGTGGCCATCTATCACAGGATTATTACTGGCAGCTTGTAATGCTAACATCTGTCAAAAAAATAATCTGTTATCTTATAATAGGTACAAAGTATGTGAGCAGTTTCCCTGACTTCCTGTGATTGTCCCCAAGCTGTTTTTATCTCTGCCAGAGCTCCTTTCCCATGCTGCAGCCATGAATCAGATCCTAGGACTGCCTCCTCTTCTTCGCAAGCTTCAAGAGTCTCTCACGTCAAAATGCACTGCACTGTCTCCTTTTTCCAGCAGCCAGGGCAGGAGCACAGGAGCAAGGAGAAGCACAGCACAGGGTCATGGCAGGCAGATGTGTCACTAGAGAAGTCCAGATGCAAAGATCTGTCAAAAGCTCAAGTTGTTGAGGGGCACACCCGAATTCACACCAGCATTTTATTTGGAAATGTGACAACTGCTCAAGACTGCACAGGGGAAAAAAAGAAGCTTAAGAGAAAAAATCAGCAAAAAATGTGCAAGACAGTGAGAAGACCGTAAGAAGTTGCATATGCCTTTGCAGCTACCTTTTGCGGGACAATTTATCTCAAATAACAGTACACTTGTTTTCAAAACAGATTAATTAAAAGTGGACTGGGAGACTGGAGAACTCAAACCAAAATCTGCAGATGTAGAATCCTAAGACTTCTGGAATTGACCTTCAAGTTGCAGGCAAGCCTTTAGTAAACTTCCACCAACTGTTTCCAGCATGTTGTAGTAACAATGTGCAAGGCAGCTTGTAGGAATCTGTGCTGTGATGAGTCTATCCTACAGAGCAGTTTTAGTAAAGTAAGGTAGGAAAGAAAAAATTAAATAGATGGAACACAACAAGCCTTTTAAACATTTAAGAAGATTTGGGAAAAAGATGGAAGGGAGGGGATGCAGGGAACTAAAATATGATTAGTACCTTCGCTATCATTTCATGGCTGCTATAGATAACATATTTACCTTCCCCTTTGCTTTAAATCTGAATCTTCACCACTGTTTTGATTTTTCCTGTGACATTAAGGAAGTTTTACTGAAATGCCATCAGGTCACTTAACACAAATACACAAAAACTCCCATTTAAAAAAAAAACACCAACAACAAACTTTACAAAGGCATTTTGTCAGCATAATTTAAGGCAGATTAAAAAGGATGTGTGCTTGTTTCCAACTTTTCAGGACACCTGAATAGTAAGTTGCAAAGGCATGATCCCATTCAAGCTCTCATTGCAAAGCCCTGACTTGCAAGGTTAAGCATAGTATGCTGGCCCTTAGAGTTTCCTACTGTTTCCAGCATAACAAAGCCTGATGTTTTCCTCTTAACTCCAGCAAAGACTGTATAAACAACATGGCTATTGTTTAATTAAACAGTTGAAAAAGAAAAGCACATGAATAAAATCGAGGTTCAGGAAGATGTAATTAGGTTATAATCTACCTACTATTGTCAGTCTTCACAGTCTCACGTATGAGATAAGGCTTTTATATACATTTTGTTGGTGTGGTGGTCCAAGAGAAAACTTGCTATTGGCACGACCACCTGTCCACCAAGTAGATCAGCCAAATGCAAATCCCAGATGATAAACACTTGGCATCTCAAAAAATTTCCTACTGCTCAGTGCACAAACACTGTTCTTTTCTTGGTACAGGACAGTTTTGCACTGCACATCTCTATTCCTTTGTTTTTACAAAGCCCAACAAGTCTTCTGACAACTAAGCTAGCAATGAATCAGAAAACCCATTCAGGAAACACACTGCTATTAATACCTACAAGGGCTCTATCCAACAGGGTACATCAGCATAACTATTGACTCTGAGACAGCTACATTGATTTACTTTAACTCAGGCATGAGGTCACTATGCATACACCATGGGTGAGTTTCTTCACTCCTGTTCTAGACAGATAATGGCAGATAAAAGATCTGGAGCAGCTCAGAACCCTGACAAATATGAAAGCTCCACATTCAACTAGATTTCCTCATAGATATAGATGCATTGTCAGACACCCCTTTGCAAACCCTGGCTTTGAAAGCCAAACCAGTAATCACTTCAGAGATGTCAGAAGGAGATGTAACTCCCAGATACTGGCTACTAGGCAGTCCTAGAAGACTGCAATGAATATGGCACCATAGCTATGCTTGCCTATACTTCACAACAGATCACAGCACCACAGTACCTCAGCAATGAAAGCAGCTTCTTAGCAGGACAAATTGTCCCAAGTAACATGTAGTCTCTCAGAACTGTATCACTTCAGAACTGTCCCCGTAACTCACATTTTGGACGTACTCCAGGACACACAGCACAGAATCTCCATCCATTTAATTTTACTTAAGATACTCAATTCAGCACAAACCCATTAAAAACACATTAAGTATCTCATAGTTTTTTGATGTTAAGTATCTCCCAGTATTTTTGCTGGCATCCTCTCTAATGTGAAGTAATTCACACATGGGACTGTTGAAGACAGCTTTATGGTTCATTCCTTTAATCTTTGTTGCACATAAAGCAAAGCAATGTACATAAAACAAAATGCTGCTCTGTATTAGAAGCTCATTGTCAACCAAGCAACATCCATCAGTACTTTCCTTCATCAGGGAAAAATAGCTGCAGCAAGTGAAAGGATCTTGCACGTGCCAATAATGCGATTTCTCATATTTTTAACATAATTTTCCCAGTACCCAGAACAGCATACGAGCAAAGGTCCTGACCAAAGCTTCCTCTCCAAGAGCAGATCTGGTATTCTTACTCAGGGTTTTTTTGGAGTAACAACTGGCCCCTACCCCTTTTCCCAGGACCTAGCTGGGCCTCCAAGAGACTTTACTGAACACAGAGCATGCAGGACCTCAAGCTTTCCACAGTGAGAAGCTAACGGTAATTAAACCCAGAGCTCTTACCTCCTTCGGACCGGCTGCCCAGACTCATTCTCACTGCCACCTGATGGATTCCGTCGCCGAGAGTAAGGAAACTTTGGTGATTTATTGCGGTCACTGGGAGAATTATACAGCCCACTAGGGTTCAAAAGCAAGAGCAAACAGTTGATTTTAAAGACAGTTGGCTTTAAAGAGCAAGACAATTAGGTCAGCTAACTGAGATTCAGCCTGCAAAAACTGAGAAGGCTCACGCACACACTTACATACATATTCAGCTATACATGTATGTGTGTGTGTGCATGCTATGTAAATACAGTGGTACTGCTTTCCAGCAATAAATATTTTACACTGAACCTTGAAAATGTAGGAGAGAGATCTCAGCACTGCCAAGCCAACAGCTCTAAGCTTACAAATCTAGAGCCTAGTATATACACATTCTTTTAGCATAATAAAATTTCTGTGCTTTCGTATGATTTATCCATCCCAGAGCTAGGCATTCAAATGCACCTCTATTTTTCATGTTTTCCACAGATACAAGTTGAAGACTGTTCCTGCCATAACATGTCTTCACCACAGAGATAATGCTTGGGATCATGAAACAATTTTAGCTCCAGCTCTCTGCTGTTCATCCACACAACGCTCTACCAATGGTGTGGAGGTGTTTCAAGCTTCAGGTTATGTACGTAAGCCTGACTGGGACCCAATGGGTTGGGTTGTTACCAAATTAGATGTAGACTATCCTATGTCTGTATAGACTATCCTGTGATACCGAATCACAGAATCATCAAGGTTGGAAAATACCTTGAAGATCATCTAGTCCAACCATTAAGCTAACACTGACTGTTCCCAAATACACCAGATCCTTCAGCGCTATGTCGACCCGACTCTTAAACACCTCCAGGGATGGGGACTCCACCACCTCCCTGGGCAGCCCATTCCAACGCCTAACACCCGTTCTGGAAAGAAATGCTTCCTAATATCTAGTCTAAACCTTCCCTGGTGCAACTTGAGGCCATTCCCTCTTGTCCTATCACTTGTTACTTGGTTAAAGAGACTCATCCTCATCTCTCTGCAACCTCCTTTCAGGTAGTTGTAGAGGGGGATGAGGTCTTCCCTCAGCCTCCTCTTCTCCAGACTAAACAACCCCAGTTCCCTCAGCCGCTCCTCGTACGACATGTGCTCCAGACCCTTCACCAGCTTCGTTGCCCTTCTCTGGACACACTCGAGTAATTCAATGTCCTTTTTGTAGTGAGGGGCCCAAAACTGAACACAGTCATCGAGGTGCGGCCTCACCAGTGCCGAGTACAGGGGTAAGATCCCTTCCCTGTCCCTGCTGGCCACGCTATTTCTGATACAAGCCAGGATACCATTGGCCTTCTTGGCCACCTGGGCACACTGCTGGCTCATGTTCAGCCGGCTGTCAATCAACACCCCCAGGTCCCTCTCTGACTGGCAGCTCTCCAGCCACTCCTCCCCAAGCCTGTAGCACTGCTGGGGGTTGTTGTGGCCCAAGTGCAGCACCCGGCATTTGGCCTTATTGAAACTCCTACAGTTGGCCTCAGCCCATCGCTCCAGCCTGTCACACCTTACTACAGAAGAGTAAAGACCTCTTCCAACAGTGTAACAGAGCCTGTAATGGAGTACATATCAGTCTAAGGTGGTATACTGATGTTCCATGACTTTTTGGAGGAAGGATGCTAAACTCAGCCACACATTTTTACCGAACATTACTTAGTCCTTTTCACAACATGTGGTAAATATGATATTCTCACCAAATTCCAGTTATTTCTTTCTGCTTTCCTAAAACCCGCTGGCCTTCAAACTGGATACACACCTCTTCACCTGCTTCTGCAGACTGCTGATTACGGCACTGCTCTGCACAGTTGAGAAGCTGCCACAGTTCATCTCAACAAGAACTACTATTAGAAGCTATGAAAGCCTCTGTGTAGCATACAGTCTGCTTATGTGTCTAAAACTGTGTAGTCCTTTAGAATAGATGGACTTGCAAAAACTCAATCCTACCAATTTGGCTCCTGGGCGATCAAACTTCCTGCTATTCTGAGAGCACTTTTCATGCTGGAACCACAATGTGAGAAGCTGACACAACTTTAAAAAACACAAATAAACATCTATCTTAGCAAGAGAATATTTGCACACTGCCTTGTCCCTACTCTGAACACTTTTGATGTTTAGAGAAGGAGCACATAGGGTAAATCATCACAGTGCCCCAAAAGACACACCATGTCTAGATCTAAATCATCACAAAGAAGCAGGACCATTCTAAATTACACTTAATGTGCTGTCTAGTTCAATGGCCTGTTTCCAACAGTGGCCATAAGCAACCACCTACAGGAAGCAAAAACTGAATACATATGGCAGCTCTCCAGTGCTCCTTCAGTCCCCCCACTATTCCCAGCTCAGGGTACTAGTCAGCTGCTATACCTCTGTCTTGAGAAGCCCTTGGGGATTTCTCTTCCATGACTCACCCAGCTTCGCCCAGGAATCCACTAACTTTCAGCATCCCTTGTAAAGGAGAACCACAGGTCTCCTACTCATGGTAAATCACTACTCACTGCCTTTCTCAACATTTTTAAACCACTTCCAATAGCTTTATCTGAAGTTCTTATGCTCAAAGAATACAATCCTGATCTCTTTCTCCTTTCCCTGTAGTATTCATTATTTTCTAGACCACATTCCCTGAAATTATCTCTTTCCCAGACTGAAGGAAGAGTCCTGCCCGGCCTATGCCACTGCTCCTTGTACAGAATTCTTGCACAGCCATTCACACCTTTGAGTACTCTTGCTGCCTCTCTCAAAGCCTTTTCCTTCTCCTGAGATAAGGACTTCAGAACTGCACTCACAACTCATGAAACAAACATGTGATCCACAAATTTATGTAATGGCATAATACTGTTCTCTTGCTTTCCTAATATTTGCTAATTGTTTTTTCTGACGGCTGAGCGGGTGATGTTTTCACTAAGTTATCCACCGTAACTTTGCAGCACCTCATTTTACTCAGAAATCTAGGGTTATTTTTTTGCTCCCGTGTGCCTCTCTTTACACTTACTGACTCAACATCATTCACGACCCAGTGATTCATCACTCATACTTTAGGGGCCTTTCTGCCACTCGTCACAGACAACTTGCACTCTCATTATCCTAAACAATTCTGTCCCATCACCAAACTATCACTCCTTTTCCAGGTCTTGGACAAATATACTCAATAGCAGAGGTCTATGAGCAGATCTCTGTGGAAAGCCACTACTGACTCTCATCCACTGACCACTTCCTCCTACACCTATCTTTCTAACTTTTTACCTGGTTAATTACCCATGACAGGACCTATCTTCTTATATGCAATACACCTTTATTGTGAACCTGTTAATACAGTAATATAACGGTACCCTTCAGTCTATTGCCATGGATTATATTTACTACTGCACAATACCTAAGACATCACACCTCATCTTACCTCTGTAGGCGATTTTCCTCCCATGGTGTGCTTGTTTTACTTCTTTGGGTTTCTGGACTGTTTTCATTTTTCATCTTTTTAAAGCTAAACAAAAGTACAGATTTTTATTTTTTTTTAAACCCATAGTGTACAGATCACATGTTGTCTCCCCTGACCTCTTAAAAATTAATCTTAAAGGCATACAACCATCACAGAGACCCACTCTGGCATACAGTTATTTGCCTGCTATGTGAAAGAGGGCAAACAGCTGCTATGTTGAAGAATCTCTCCTAGAAAGAGAGACTGGAAGGAAAAAAAAAAAAAAAAAAAAAGACCCAAAAATCAGCTCTACAAGCTCATCACTATGGTGGCACTGAGTCAGAAGAAAGGTCAATCTTGTCTCAGAATAAACGAGAATAGATGCTTAGGCAAAAAGTCTAACAATAGGGCAAATCTACAAATTGCTCTTACAGACTTCCACAATATGCAGTTAACAGATTATTGAATCAGAGGTTTTATCTGCTTTTTAGTCTACATAGCTCTTGATGGAATTTCAATTGATTTACTTAAACACCTCTTGAACATTTTTGAATTTTGGTATAGGTAGTGCCTGGTAGCTGCATGCTCCAGTATTTAACTATGGCACAAACAATTATTTCTTTTTATTTCAAAACTTCCACCTGGTTCAAAACTTCCACCCTGTGTTGCTCTCTAGTTCTGTGCTTATAGAAAGAAAAAAACAAGCCCTATGAATGATGGTTCCCTAATCACAAACTCCACCCCATATTTTTTGTAATACATTTTTAACAACTGTCTCATCTCTTTTCCAAGTGAAAGAATCACAAACTATTTAATCTCTCCAAGTATAAGAGTCACTCCATACCTATGATTACCCTTATCACATTTCTCTACCATTTTTCCAGGTCTGCAGTACCTTCTTTAAGATGGAAGCAACAAAGGCAGGGGTGATAACTATTCAAAACATGATAGACCACAGGTTCATAGAGTAGCATATTCTTCTCATTCCTTCCCCAATAACTCCTTATGGGGTTTTTTTTTGCTAGACACTGAGCATAAATCTGACAATGTGAAAGAGCTGTCTTCACTGACTGCAGCAAGGTAAAGTATCAGGACAGTCAAGATAGTCACCTGGCTTAAGGAATATATCAGTGTCTGTAACCAGTCTCCCACTGCATCTATGGGAGACAGGGGGAAAATCAGCAGGATGCTCCAATTCTTCCTTTATTCCTACCATTCTCAGCATCAGGTTTTACAACTTCCAACCCATTAATGCTCCTAAATAGCCTGATCGCTGCCACTCCAAGTGCTGCAAGGTGACTTCCAGTTGAAGCATGCTTTTTCACCCATCCTCTTGCCAATGGCTCATCATACTTTTCCTGGATCATCATCTCTACAGCTCATTTTCTACATGAACAAGCAGTTCACCTTATACAGAACTAGAGAGCGACATTGATTTCCACTAAACTCTTCAAGAAGTATTACTGACAGCAACCCACTGCAACATATCTTCCCAAACAGCAATTTAAGCAGCTGAAAAAAAAAGCTTTACAAATGCTCAGAGAGAGGAGGATATAAGCCAGAGTTCTCTGCCCAGAGCAGAAGGTGACAAACTCAGCTTTATGAAGGAATCCTGGCTACTTAAGTCACTAATCCACTTTTAACCTCAGCCTTTGGTTACTACAGGTCACTGAGTTAATCATTTAATTCTCCCATAGTGAAAAAAAAATGCAAAACTACAGTAAGTCAGCAGGAAAAGAAATTAAATTACACTTTATCAGGTAAATCATTTTCTTAATACTGCACCCACTAATTATCGACTCATATATGCATACAGTCTATTCCCAGGCTAAGTTACTACAGACTAAGCAACTCAGGCAAAGAGATTTCAGTTTTGTATTGCAAAAAGCAATTGGATTTGCACAGCATAAACTACTGAACAATACTCAGACTGAAGTTGGGCTTAAAAAAAATTTAATAGTGTGCTCAAATCTTAAAAAAAAGAGAGAAATTATCGTGGGAGGTGAATGCACTGCATTAGATTCCTAGGTCATTATTCATTCAGAGCAGACACACACTTTACAGATAGAGAATTAGAGCATGGCAGCTCTTCAGATACTAGTATTACCTCCAGAATGCAGTTTTAAAAAGGACTAAGTTCGTTCAAAGTATTTGCATGTGAGATTACTGTTGTTGAGGGGTTTTATGGTTTACCTTGAATTTATAGCACTTATGCAGAAGTGACCAACTATGTATCTCAACAGTGAATGAGATGTTAAACTACAAAAACTCAGCTTGTAACAGCTACTGAAAGATGCTTTGCAAGCATGACTGACAATTAACATGAGAATCACACAGGACGGAGTAAACTACCAAACTGTAAATGCTTTACATGTCCAGGGGAGAGACACAAAGGACTTCACAGGACTATCCTGTGGGTCATTATCTGTTTTTTTCCTATTTAAAACTGAGACTGTTTGCCTTCCCATTAATTTGTCCTGATTCATGGGTTTGCAAACTGTGTCACCTGAAACCCCTGTTCCAGGTTCACCAGAAGATCAGGGTTTGTTAAATTACTGAGCAACACTCTCTGACCTTTGTCAGCAGAAGATCAGATGGACCTGAACTCAAGGGCAGGATAAACTATTACTAATGATTTCCAAACGTGTTCCTCTACCCAATGCAATACACAATCTCTTAAAAGCTGGAAGAGAACTGCTGATCTACGTACCTTTTCACAGGGGAAGGTGCAATAATTTTGGTAGTTCCTTCATTTTCCCCATTTGTTGTAATCTGACTCATGTTCTTAGATCCTGAAAAAAAAACACAAAAAGAGAACAGTCCTGTAGCATACACACTTGCACACCTATTCAGCATAATCACCTACTGAACACAGTGCAGCATGAGAGATAAAATGATACACAAAATATCTGATGCATGCTCTACTTGCTAAGGCTGTGTAAGTATCACACTTTTTTATTTCTAGTTATACCACATCACAAGAAAGTTTAACATTGGGGGGGCATTCATTACTCTTTCACGAGACAGAGGAGTTTGAAGCTGTTGTTCTCAAAGGGATGCTATGCCATTGCCACCAGAAGGAAATTCCCTGCTCAGTCACCAATGAGAAGAAAGGTGTGAGGAGAATACAGACTATGAAAAAGTTTGAGAATCTCCAATGAATAAGTATGACCTCTAAAACAATTCTTAGATTAGATGGTAAAGCAAGATGAATGTATTTGTTCTAAGAAACCATTTTAAACTGATGCAGCAACACAGTGCAACACAACACTAACATTTCCTAAGTTATAACCAGGAAAATAATAACTGTGAATCAATGGATTAGAAAACTAATAACGTAAACAGAGAGAGACAATAAACAGTAATACTCTGACAGAAACAACTAAGCATCAGTTTCAGTGAGTCAGAAATTTTTGGCCAGTGTTTGGAAGTTACCTGACTAGTTTCCAATTTTGTAACCAAAGCCCAAAGCACCTGAGCCGTGAACGGGAACGTGAAGAAGCAGCAGGAACATGCACTCTTCCCTCTTTTTGAGCCCCGATATAACAGGCTTCAAAGAAACCAATTTGTGTATTCATGATTTAGGAGCACTGAGGGAGAAGGGAATCTAGATATTTCATAGTGGGCTAATGTCAAAGTAGCATGATAAGACTATGCTGTACAGATGTATACAGCTCAGAATCAAGAACAAAAAAAACTCTGTTTTGTTCAGCTTGGTATGTAGTAGTATATTAAACTTATCAAGACAGGTTTGTTCCTACTGCTGCTGATTTTAGTTTCTATGCTGTGATGTTAATGTTAATCTGTAATTTTTCTTCAGTTCACACATTCTCCTTTCACCTAACTGGCAATTTCAGTCACTTCTTACAAACTTGTTACCACCTCCAGAAGTAGCTGTTAAGTAAAACAACAGAGCAACATCGCTGGTGAGGTACATCAGCTCTGGACAGGATTCTGAGCATGTTCCTTGAAGGTAATGCAACAGATTGACTGAAGCCTGTAAGACTGCTAACAAGGAAATACTGTGTCCTCTGGGTGCAAGCAACAGCATCATAGTGTTGTTAATGTAGTGGTACAAACTCAAAGCCTTTTTGTTTCACTAAAATGAAAATGTATGTCTTAAATTAAGCTGTGGTGAGATTTTGCATTATAAGCTTTTTCCACAATCTCAGAGAAGAATTTCTCCACAATCTCCCTCAACTTTCCATATCTCCCTCCGACATACAAAATCTATGCTCTCCTCTACTTCAACACAAATATTTAAGATATCCTAGGGCATCTTGTCTGGTCATCAATTGCCATCAATTACCACTTTTAGTGATGTAGTTTACTCCCTTCCCTATTTAGTTTTTCAGACTAGTGCCTGTCAGGGGAGGGGAGCAGCCTGGGTCCTGTCTTGCACAGTACTTGCTCCTTCAAAGCACTTTTTGTTGTTTATGCAAGTATAAGCACTAGGAAGAATTTGGAATATTCTGAAGAAGGAAATGCAGAATGGGCACAGATTCACAGACAGAAAGGAAAGTAAAATTTTGGCATTCTGAACAAATCCTCTGTTTTATACAATAAGAGACCACCAACTCTCCTGACTCTCTGAAACACTCCACATCTGTCCATGCAGCTATCTTCTGTTTTCAATAATGTAGCAATAGTTACACTGCCACTTTGACCTGCCTGGTAAAAAAGACAGAATTACTGGACGAAAAACTAAGAAGAATTAACGCGGATGAGAAAATGATCAGAAAAAGAATCACCAGTCTTCATTAAGGCCATAAAAGACTGCTGTAAAAATTCTTCCTCTCACCTCTGAAAAGAGATGGATGCCTACAGCCAAAAATCACAAATAAAGATGACAGCGCACTAAGAACAGGAAGCAGAAATTTCCCACCTTTAAGGAAGGTACTGGTAGCAAAATGAAAATGGAGTAGGTCAAAGTGTTAAACTACAACGATATCTCAAAGTTTCTGACCATATTTTTTCTGCATGCAGATATATTTAGCTTGCCTTTCCTAGGTCAAATACGTAAGATAAAATAACCCATTATAATAACTTGGCCCACAGAAGCATTGAAAACAGCAAAGATACGACTTTTTCAAACAAAAATAATCACAGTACTTCACATATTACTGTGTAAGTGAGGTAGCTTCCAATTAAGCCCCTCAGAGTGCTCATAACTTGATGGAGCAGTAAGAACTCATGCTCCAAAACATGTCATAGCTATGAAACAACTGCCAGAAAAAGAGCCAAGGGTCAAGTGCTACAAAAGTAACAGCCACCTCTAATACTAATCCTTTGTCATGTTTTGCAACAGCCTTACCATTCTGCTGACACCCAGTAGTCTCTGGGTGTCAGGTGATGGGGGATTATGAGATGCAAAGTCAGCCCACCTGAGCGCATAAAGTCTGTCATGCCTTTGCAACTTCTTCAGCACCCTGCATGAAGGCCAGTGGGTGCTACAGAGCTTATGTGGGGCACCTCAGTTTTTGGAGAAGCCAGTACTAGTAAATCCTTAAAAAAGAAGCAGCTCCTTCCCACTGTTGAATTCCCTGGTTACCACTCTACAAGTACTTAGTTGAGG
Organism: Strix aluco; assembly: GCF_031877795.1. Lineage (NCBI taxonomy): Eukaryota > Metazoa > Chordata > Aves > Strigiformes > Strigidae > Strix > Strix aluco. The sequence continues at coordinate 52,339,055 of NC_133971.1, read as the reverse complement.
GAAAATCAAAGAAAAGACAACATACCGGGGTGACTATCACACACAGGCAGAATCTACCCAGAAATACAAAATAGGTTCCTACTAAGACAAGACCTCATATTACCTGTGTTTGATTCCACTGCCACCCATGAGGACCTTTGCTTTGCTTATTAATAAAAAAGCTCTTGCTGTACAATTCTCCTGTACAAATAACTAGATTCATGAGAGCTTTCTGTCCACACTTACAGAAACGGTAATAATTGTAAGACAATTATTACATTAAGTATGTTCTACCTCATGTATCTTTGACTAACTACAGTAATGTTCTACTAACATACACCTCAGTATGATACAGTATCCCTAATATAAAAGAATAGACTCCAGAAAAACTGTGCAATAACTTAACTGTACCACTGTTTCTTGCATGCCAAGGTAACAGGCCTCCAAAAAATACCTTAGATAGCCAGAAATCTTGAATATCTCACTTGTAGCAGGTCTTTCTGGTTGTTTATCTTTTGTCAGATAAGTTACTGTCAGCATTCACTGCACTGAACTCTTCCAGTAAGGTGAATGCACACACTTCGATTCCCTTTTACAGCCATCTTGATAATGACTTGTGCATTCAATTTAAATAGACTATTACATTTGTAAAACCTCAAATGTCCAAAACCTCAGGAGCCTGGCAAGCTAATTAGCTTGTCATGCCTGTTTCTTATCAACTAAAGCCGTTTCACTGATGTTTTCTGGAAGTAGTGTTGGCATTTATACGTACTGAGAGCAGAAGATAGTGTGATCAAACAGAACACATGCAGTAAGAGCTCATGCTTTGCACTGTGTGTTACTAAGAGCTGAAAAAAATGAATTGACTTCCGTATATCTACACTACCATAGCCTACTCTGTGATAATGTTTATTTTCCAAACTAGTTTCCCAAACCTGTAGCCTCAAGGGTTTGTGCATCTTGCACCACATGCATGAAACGCAGAAGCGGTCACATCCACCCTTTACAAACCTGGCCTTTAAAAAAAACTTTAAAGTGTAAAGCACAAAATAAACAAATAAGTAAATACAGAAAATTACCCCAAGATTCATTTTCTAAAATTTAACTTTCAAAGCCAATCTCACAACTTTCTGGGAAAAGATTCGTGACTTTGAATGCACTAGACCAACAGTTATAGCCATCATGACTGAGGTTGGTAAGGCAGAGTAATGATAGGTGTGTCTGGGAATAGGTAAGTTAGTCAGGGCAGGGACTGTGACTGCCAGTGATTGCTTAGGGACTACTATAATACAGACAGTACTGTAATTTTAATACTCACTCCCTATTTTCTACCTGGCTTTTATATCAGAATGCCAGCACTTACTTTACACTAGTTTATACAACTGCCCAGTGTGCAAGGGAGAGTCACATCAAATCCCAAGCTAACAAACAACAGCAAACCCTAAGCAACGTGTTTTCCACCACTGAATAAACTCAGACCCACAGCAACAGTCACATCAATGTTTGTCTAGAGAGGACACTTCCAGGAAGCTTTTCACGTGCAGCATCCAGACAAAAGAATAATGAATGCTTTCATCCTACATGGTGTTGTGAAAGCTGAACACTATCAGTCTTGCCCTGAGAGGGCAGAACAGAATAATGGGAGATCCTGTTCCACCTCTGAGTTTATGATTTGCAACCAGAACAAAATGCAACTGTTATTCTCTCTCAAGCTGAAAGGGAACAGGGAGAATAAGCAAACAAAACAAGCTACCAATATCTCACATACACAACAGTATAGAACAAAACAAAAAAACCCTTCTGCAACTTGAATGCCAACCTTAACATACACACACAAAAAAAAAAAAGCACTAATATAAGAATCCTGGTCTGATTTATTCCACTAACCCCAGAACCACTGAGATATTAAGCAAGTAACAAAAGGGCGGTTACTGCATTTTAAATCACTGTACTCTGGATTCTAGGAAAATAATCTGCCACACTAAAGCCAAACTGTCTGCACTGCCTATCCTATCCAGGGAACCAATCAATGGCAGCAGCTTTTATATGAGAAAGCTAGCTTCTCTCTGTCCACAGTATCATCTCCTTCAATCCCTCTCTTAAAGCGCAAATATTTTTACTGAAAACTTAAAAGTAAATATTTTCTATCATTGTCTTGGCACTTATTCCAACTCTTAACTCAAGAGTTCACCAAGTGGCTGCAGTCCTAAGGGCTTTAGCATACTTTAACGTACCAATGAGACAAAGAAACGTTATTAGTCACTCTGCTCCATGAAAGATAGCTAACCTCTACCTTCAAGTGACAGAAAAAAAACCATAAAAAACACATACTATGTAACTGCTTATAATACCAGAACACGTATACAAAAAGAAGAAACATGGGAAAACATTTTAATGAGATGCCAGAGGTTAGAGGCTTTAGCACTTCACACACACCTCTATGATGGAGGCGATGCAAACTGCATATGCTACAGCCATGCATTTGTAGCTACTGGTTCATCTAACTGCCCCCAAAACCACTGCTCTGACTGGTCCCATAAAACCAAAACAAAACCAGAATGGCTAATTGAACTGGCTGCAGAAAGGAAGCCTTTCATGCACTTAATTTTGCAATCTTAAGAAAATGAAAAAAAAGTAAAGAAGCAGGTGTGGAAAGATGCTGAACTCTGAGAGGTGGAAGGAAGTTACTGCGTAAGAACTATTTGTTGTTACCTGATTTTGTGTTTTGGGAGAATAAATGGAGCTCTGATTTTCATTCCTAAAAGACGAATTACAAGCCATGTCCACCTGGATCCTAATTTAAGTGGCATCTGGCAGGAAACACCTTAAGAATTATGTAATACATGCAAACTAAAATCACCCTGTTTAAAATGTTGAACAAGGCATGTTTGATCTTATTATACCATACTAGAAGCACAAAATCAAAAACAAAGGACTAGCCATCAATGATAACCATCGGCATAATCTCATTATGCAAAAGGAATATTTCTTTTAACAAGAAATGTCTTCTAATTCTCTCAAACATTTCAGTCAGGGACAGTTTTAAGTAACTCATAAAACTGTTTACACCACCAGGCTCATTTCCATGATAAAAATTATTCTATAAAAGTAAAATCTACATTGGGTTAGTATTTTTAAACAAGTGATGCTTGTTTATATATCAAATTATTGTGCAAAATGGAGTTTGCTACATCCAAGAACCAGTTTAGGTGAAAAGGGGTGGATTTAACCTTGTGACATGCAACAGACTGTCACATGGTGTCTGAAGGAGGAGAAGTAGTCTTAGTCTGCCTGCAGCATCAGAAAGCCTCTTTAAAGGAAGAAAAAGTACAGGATGTTTATCATTGTGAATACCCAAATACAAAATCAAAAAATAGGGTAAAAAGTACGCTCATTTATAGGGAAAGATGAAACTTGAATGACATAGCTCTCTTCCATTAGCCCATATTTTAAGTGGGAAACAAAACAAATTCATTTCACTTAAGCCATTTGAGATAATACACCTGCCCCAGTGAAAAATGACTGCACGCTTGGAACATGTGGGTAATCAATTAAGTTGATTATAAGCAAAACAACCCAGAGGGGTGATACAGATTACACAAATACATATGCATAAGATGGTGAAGAAGCCTTTTGTTTTAAAGTAAAACAAAATATTTAAATCCATCAAAACTACAAACACACATTGCTCAGAGAATTTTGCATCATGTTACATCAGCAGAACAGGCCACAGGAAGGTTTCAGTTTTTCTCACAATTTCAGCCAAAAAGACCAAAAAAATCAACAAGCACAACACACACAGCCTTGCAGCAATATAGACTGACTTTCACTGTCTGTCTAAGGGCTAAGTTTCAGCTGACAAGTTTACCTCTGAATAGCCACACAATTTTCTGCACAACTGAGTTCAGAACAATGAGGTAGGAAATGCTGTACATCTTGAACTACCACCCTACAAACAGGACAGCCCAGCTGAACAAAAGTCTAAGTCACTAGGTTCAAGGGTGAACAGCTTTTTGTCCTCTTAGGCCCCCACTGACAACTGCAGACACAGCAAAAAGATACCATAATCAGAAAGTAAAGCAATCCTTCTCTTTTTACACCTAAATAAATAAAACAAAATTAAAAAAAAAAAAAAATCTGTTGTAAACTGCTTGTATTTTCCACGGGCAATACTTCTAATTATACTACATTTGAAGACACTGCAGCTAAAAGGCAGAACACTCCAACTTTGTTTCTGAGTCAAAAGATGGCATCCAGAATAGACATGGGAGGTTTCCAGGTATACATATCTGCTCTCTTTCTAAAAATGGTGACTCTCAAAAGTTCACAATGCCATAATAACCCATGATGAAGACAAATCTTGCTTATATTTTAAAGTCCAGACAAGTTTTTTCTCAAACTGCTAACACTCAAGTCCATGCATGAATTTGACTGAAATCTGCATGACTGCTGTCATAGATGAAGCTAAAAATACATGCATAATCACATGTAAAGCTGGATCTTGACATTATTAGAAAAGCTTTCTGTCTCTGCTACTAAATTTCAGGAAACGTCCATTATTCTGGGAATGACTCCTGTGATCTGTGCTTAATCTTACACGTTTCCTCTAGCACCTGTAAAAACTTCCAATTTCCCCTGACATCTTCAGTATGCAAAACAGAATTACAGCTCACACATCTGAAGCATGTTAAAACTGCACAGGGCATGGCACTAACTTCTGTTCCACTTAATACTAAAATAAAAGGATACTGTCCTTGAACTGGAAAGAGGATGTACAAGAGAGACACCTTGGGTCAAGCAGCTGAAACAATGGGTTGGTATCCCAAGACACACAGTTATAAAATTCTTAGCGAGAGACAGGACTCCTGAAAAAAAGCATGTTCTCACTGCCTGTTTTCAAACTTCCTTTTCATACTTCATGTTAGAACTACAAACATGGGGTTGTATCATGTTTGATCCACACCATCTCTTTTACATTTATCCACAAAGCTGGAGTTTTTCAATCCAGTTAAGGTTAGGTATAAATACTGACCTAAGGTAAAAGAGAAAATCCATTCTGAGAGATCCTTGAGGACACTGGAGCAGCTCTGAGTCACCTCTTGAAAACAAGATGAACCAAAGACCAAATATGACCTCTCTCCACAGGCCCAGTAGAGAAGGACTTACCTGTCTGTTGTGTTCTTTTGGGGTAAGTCTTACTGCGACTTCTTTCAATGCACTGGTCAGGCCGCGGGAGCTGCACAGAAGGGTCTCTGGTCATTTGCAAAGATGTCCTGCCACTTAAAAATGCAACCAAATCATGGGAAAATACTTGCAAAAATTATCAAAGAAAGAGAGGATCTTTAGACTGAAAAAAATGCATGGGGTTTGGGCAGCATGTTTTGTTAGCTATTCAATTCTCATGCCAGCTCTGATTCTCCTGCTGAGTAGCACTAACCTGACTTTTGTTTTGAATCAGTCACTGGCAAAATCATCAACAGATTGTGCCAAGTTCTTCTATATTTGGCATTTTCAAGAGGAGCTAAGCAACTAAATCAAAATGCTGGTTTATCAGAAATAGGCAATGAGATAGTGTGACCTTCTGTAACCTCTAGTATTCCAACATTTGATTTTCTTAAATAATTGAGTTACTTCCTGAATTCTTTCTGTAAGTTTTCATCTCAGGAAAATATATATTTAACATTGTTCAGTTCCAGTCAGTAAGGGGCCATTTCTCTGCCATGTGGAATGACAACCCTAAAGGGCATGGAAAATGCTGTGCAATGCAAACTGTAATAAAGTACTCTCACTAGCCCTTGATAATAAATCGAATAGACATCCTGATTCCCGTTTACAGTAAGACTTTTCATTGCACAATTTAAATAAGTTATTAAGTTTAAATAAATTCTTTTATGCTCATTTTAATGTTTGTCCCCATGTGACTAAGCAGAATATAGTGTACAAAAATGTAAAACAAGTCTCATATTCATATGAGCTCAGGCTCAGAACTGGCATAGTCATCTCTCCATCAGTAACACCTTCCTTACTGGCCAGATCTTACATCCAAGGGTAACAGACAGTTGACTATGAATTCTGACTGATTGAGGACAAGTGTAATAGAGCTACTGTTACACACTGCTGTTAGTACCAACCACAGATATTAACTCAAATCCAGGAGTTGCTAGAGAAACTGGGCGTTATGGTTTTCATGTTTTTAGAAAGTCTTCCTAAGAGGCAGTAACAAAGAACTTCCTAACTAATGATTGTCAGCCTTACTCATTATACTCCATGTATTTCTTGAGTTATGGTAGAAATACAGACAGACAGACAAGCCAAAAATAAACCTAAACAAACCTGGTATATTTGCAGGCCATGGAAAAACTCTAGAATTTGCCATTATAGTAAAGAGGGCCCTTTCACCCAGCAGCTTCGAAATAACTCTGAAAGATGAAGAACTATTTTTATCATCACTTGACCAACAGGGAAAATGAAAATGGCAAAAGAAAGGGGCCTGGCTTTCAGATGTGGTTTTGATTTGCTGCTTTCAGGTTCACTGAATATGCAACTCTAAAGCAATCCTAAAAATCAGACCCTAATTTATTTGGCACTAATGTGGCAGAATTGGATTTAAAACAGTGATCGCCAACTGCCAAATCAAGCGCGTTACTCACTTGACAAAGACCCTGTCATTTCAACAGACTTAAAAGTATAAAGTCTCAAGAAAACTCAGTAACAACTACTGGGTTTCTGATGTCTTACAATTTTAACTACATCCTATATTCTGCTAGTCCTTTGTGGCACAGCACCTAGAGGGTCTTAAACCCACTCTCCCTGACACATCTTCCTCTTTATCACAGTATTAGCTGCCCTTCATGTCACACTGTCGACTTGGTTAACTCAGGCTAAAATTGAGACTAAGTGCTTCCTATACACCCTTAGTCTGAAGTTTACTGCAACTTTCAAGGCTTGCAGCCTTGAATTCTTATCCAATTTTGCCAGCTCTTACAGTCTGAAAAGATACCTCCATCTCCCTTATCTGCCCTAATCTTTATTCTTAAATCAACAGCACTGCACTAGCAGTACTGCTACAGGATTAGACATAATCATTCAGATTGAGAGCCCTTGCCATAGCTCAGCTGCAACTGTAAAGAAGGGCATCAAAGTTACAGACTTTTTACATTTCTTTGCACCAGCCCTTTCCTAATTCCCAGAAGAAAGGCGGCAGCCAACATGCCTCCTCGTTTTGGTATTCCCCAGTTGTTAGGAAAACCCCTTTAAGACGTGAACATAATTTCAGGACTTAGAAGGAGACTTTGACTCCTTATGAGAGCACTGCCAAGGCTGCTCTCACTTTCACCATGGGCTACAGCAGGCCCTAGACAACTCTGGGGATCTGGAGAATGAGAAGTAACTCACATTTGCCCCAAAACAGCTAGACTCCAAGGTGGAGTCTGTTAAAATGGCCCTGATTCATGTTTTGTCAGCAGAACGGCTCTGAGTCATAGTCTGGGTGGGGTTTTTCTTTCATTGGAAAAAGGAGGAGAAAAGAGGGAATGAGGAAGGAATTAATTGAAGTTTAAACAATGAAATAAACTCACCTGTACCGATGTTTATAACCTATGGATCCAAACTTGCTGAATTTTCTTGACAGAGAGTTTGATTCATTCTCTGGCACTCTATGTAGTTTGAAAAATAAAACAACAGAGTAAGTTACACAGATAGGTCTCAATTACAGTCTCCTTCCTAAGAAAAGAAAAGAGAAATACAAACTTTAAGTTCAAAAAAAAGTTTCTTCTGCTAGTTCCTCTTCATCCCTACCTCCAAGCAGACTCTTATAGGGTTGAGAGCTCCACAAAGCTGCATGTTAATGCTCTCCTCTTTTGACTACACACCTCTATTTCAGGATCTACTGTAAACTGCTGGCAACAGCAGCCTTTCACTTAATATTTCAGAGGAGCAGGCAAAAACATCATGCCATAGTAATGACACTGCAGGAGGGATTCTGAGCTTACTCATTTACAGCACTGCTAGAGCCAGCCCCAAGCATCCCATCAACCAGTTCCTAGCTAGATGCCTTTGCACCCTTGCATATTCCTGTTATTGTTTTTGTAACAGTAAAAGAAAGTGGTTTGAGATGTGAAATATTCCATAACATTTCATACACTTTAAAAAGTAAGCAAAACATTATGAAAATTCAATTAATCTTTCTATCAAAAACCAAAATATCTGTGAATTGTAGGAAGTAACAATGTCTGAAACCCAAAGGCCTTACTCAAGTCAATGCTGCTACAGAAAATTTGATGGTTAAATACATAAAATGTATATGGCAGCTTAAATCCTGCCATATACATTTGTGGACATTTCTGTTAAAGCCTACTTTATGTAACCTGACATACTGTTTCTAAAAGAATTCTAAGACAAAAGAAACCACCACACCACCCAATTTTAGAATTAATGTTTCACATCACTGTAAGAAATGGGAAGTCATCAACTTTTAAGAGCATTCTATAACCAAAAGCAAAAATGTGTTTCCAGACAGCAAGTCTGTTACACCACTCGAGGCATAACAAGTCTGTCTCCTTTTGGTAACACAACATCTGCATCACTCACCTGAAAAAAGTATGATGTTCTACACAGCATTTCCAGAGATGTTTGCATGTGATCTTGTTACGTGCTTCAAAAAAGAAGGAAGTTTCATTGCACTGAGAACAAAACAAATCAATATTGTTACGAGAGATTCTGCCAGTGAAGTGAGTCTTCATTTACCACCATAAGAACCGACCACCTCATATTGATTCTAAGATATCAATGCACGTAAGAAAAGATATCAATATGAAGAAAAACAGGTTCTATAATTCTGTAGAATTCTTCATTTAAAAGAGTTTTTCTTTTTGGTTTCTCATTGCCTGAAAATATCAATTTAAAGAATCAATTCCTTACATACAGAAAAACAAAAGAAAAAGGAGATTACTGCAACATTTCTGTTCCTTCATTCTTGTTCCTAGGTATCAGCTTTGTTCGTAATTAAAAAGCACAAAGTTTTTTTCAAATAGTTTGTTTCTGATGTTTTCTGAAACTGTACCTCAGGTATCAAGCAAAACTATATTCCCAATGCTATGTTTAACAGTATACAAAAAGGCAAGAATAAGTGAAAGAAAGAAATTCAAGATTTGTGATAAACTAATATGAAGCGACAAGACGAGAGAAAATGCATAAAACATACATGTAGAGAAGAATGAAGGTAAAACTGGAAATAAAGAAGATGCAAGGAAGGAAAGGTTTTAAAAAAATAGCTAACTTCAGAATAATTCAAAATACTAGGAAAAAGGACAAAAGTAAAAACCATAATATCCACCTTAAAATCTCTTAAGGAAGACAACAAAAAAAAATATTCAAAACTTAAAACCTCATCACTGAAAACTGGCAGTCAATACAGCAGACACGAGAAAAAGGCAGGGAGAGATGAAAGAGAAGTCAGACATAGACAAACTATAAAACAGATCTAACAGACAAGAAGAAGCAACAGATGCATTACACTGTTTCCAAAAAGCTAAACATTCCAATATGTTGACATAAAATACACTTCCATATACCTGTCACTCAGTATATTTAAGTGCTCAGTTTTGTATCTGTGATTTGCACAAAGAACAAATAGTTCTACTGACTTCAGTGTGAATCCTTAGCATGGTACAATACTATCTGTTACAAAACCGAGTCCTAAAACTACTTCTCCTATATGTGAATTACAAAGGGATTCATACCACTTTAAGCAGCCAATTTTAGGAAATGGATGCCCTTGTGTTAATTATACTTCTGCAGTGCCATGCATACATAGGTAAAATTCTAGCAGGTTTCTCCCACTCTTCATTTAATGAGGTATGGTGACCTGCAAGCACCTTGCAAACTGTGAAAAAATTCAATATGTTCTCTAGAATTCAAAATTTCACCTCTAACAAAAACCAATTATATCTCTATTAACAGCTGTCAGGCAGCCTCACAAAATCACAAACGATGTGCTCAAGCAGCCTTTCCTCCACCTTGAAACAAGTAACAGTAAAAATGACAAAACTTTATACCTGTGGTTAGAATAATTGAGATTTCATTCCCTGACAAAAAAAAAAAAACAAAAAAAACCACCAAATTGGAGATATACACATGAGCTTATTTCCTCCCATGGATTATTTTAGTTAGTTTAATGGCTGTCTGGAACAGTCCCATGGAATACCCAAGAAATGAAAATCATCCTTTAGTCTTCTCTCAAAAGCACATTTTCCTCTCTGGTATTGCAAACTTTATGCAATATGATGAGACAGTTTAACTTCTGTTAGGAAAACACTCAATGACTAACTTTTAATATACAGGATCTTGCTCCTTCTTTGTCCATTCCTAAATTTTACTTTTAGGCAAAGAATCCTCTGCTGCACTTAAATGTATTTAATTACATAATCTCAGAGGAGAGAGTTTGTGGGTTAGGGGAAGGGTGGGGCAGGGAGCAGCCAGCGCTGTTTTGGGTTTATTTGAAGAGACTACTTAAAATAAGGTATTTCTGCCATATCTCATTATTAGTCCAGTTCAAATGTCACTGGAACTCAGGAAAAGATTCCTATCAAGAAATAAGTTCTACTTGTCCATTTTTTCTTTTTTTTTTTTTTAAGTTAAAGTTTTAGAACTTTCCCATATACAGAACAAATGGCATATAACACATGAAAATCAGTAAGTGACTAGAAGAGGGACAGTATAGCTAAACTGCCATATGACTGAAACATCTGACCAGCAAATACTACTGATTCTATCATTTGAAGGCATTCTTTTCTAAGGTTGAAAAAAGCTAGTAAAAAAAACATTTTGATGATTAAATACACACTGAATCATCTGTACTAGTATGCAGCAATCAAAGGCACTCACGGAAAAAACAGCATAGCCCCATAGAGCCAATTTTTCAACAAGTTATGGAATTCAGATCTGGAAAATGAAACAACTGCCTAAAATCGGGGGATGGACCAAGAAGCTTTTCAATAACACACTGCATCTGAAGGAAAAGCATGTATCTTAAAACTGTTGCCTCAGAACAGATACTTCTAATAAGTCAAATAGCACAGTTGAATTTTACTAAAGAGAGAGAAAGCAAGTCCAAAACATTCGTCTCCAAGGTCTTTCACCAACGCAGAGGAGACAATTCATAATTATTTTACTGTTTTTCACCTCTTCTGCGAAGCATTCAGTAACTTACTGCAACTAAGTCCAGTATGACACTGCATACAGCACATCTAGGTTTAGGACTTCCTCCATTTACTTTTAAAGACTATTTAAGGCTTGCAAGCATGCTGTGATTACACTCACAATTTATAAATGCATATATAAAAATTAAGCTGTACTGGAGGCAGCAGTATCTTCCAGGTTTAATCTTTCTCCCCTAAGAGAATAAATTGATTTGTGTAAGTAAGGCAAAGATGACCTTACCTGTCAACATCATGAACTTTTGTTTCCAATAAAAGGCAACATTTTTAACACCTTGAACAACTGTAATTTCTTACCAGTAGTGAGAGTTAGATGTTTTTTTTCTGATTATTTTCATATATCTGAACCAAAAGAAACAAAGACTTACTGTACTTTTACTAATGATTTATAGGAAATAACAATTCCAAGCTCATTCAGTGCTGTTTAGTGCCTCACAAGCTGCTCCCTGCTACTCATCCTGTTGCCTTCAGAGTGGCCAGTGTATTAAAGGTAAGGCATCATAAACCGTGAAGGCTCACTGCTTCCAGAGCAGTCCTAGTCATCTGCACACTCTGAAGATTCCCCCCCTCTCCTTTGAACCAGCTTTGGCCTTTGTCTAGTCTTTCAGGGAGCCAGTTGTGCTCACCAAACAGTCAGAAAACCACTTACTGTTTTATGGTGATTTTTGATCACATCTGTGACTTACACAAGCAACAGAGGGGCAGGATGACAAGGCCAGAGGTTGCAAAAGGATAGGCATAACCCTTGCAGTAGTATCTAGTTGTTGAGTTGTTTGACAGTGTTCTCCTAATCCTAAAAAAGGCAAGACACTAAAAAACTGAGGACAAACATAAAGTATTTATCTCCTTTTAAATGCTTTAAAAGCTTGTCCCGCAGTCTCCAAAACATTCTAAACCTCATGCTGCCATAGCCTCACCACCATTTTTACCCACAGGAGAAAAGCCAGACTAGCACAGGGGATGCAGATAGCTTGACTATACTACAAGCTTATGGGCACTCAAACATGCAGTCACAGCCCTTATCTGTTTTATTGTGCCCCTCAAATCAGCCAGAAGACTGATGTGGTAGGGCCTTTGAGATCTCCACTAGACAGTTGGTAATTGGTACAATGCTCCACAATAACCCTCCCCAACTTAAATGAAAGACTGAAAGCATATTCCTAATGCCTTCGAAGGAGACAAGTCTGAGGGGTCATTGCTCTACCTAACCACAAAACACCTCTGGAACTGCTGGAGCTCACACTGTCCTTTGTAAACACCTCCCAGCTCGCTCAGCCATGCCAGCATGATTACACAGCTTTCAAGCTCAGAGCTGCTTTGCGCCCAGCTAGTTCAGTGCCCAGGCAGGGCAAGCTCAAGTCCAGCTGGAAGAGAAGACACAGACTTAAAATGACAGTTCTTCCCTCTGGGGGCCAAAAGTTCCCTTGTTGGTGAAGTTCATGGATTACTCCAAATATGAGGGCCACTGTCAGTAGACTTACACTTGTTCTGTGGAGCACTGCACCCATCCACAGATCAAAAACATTTTGAAAACCTTTGATTCAGAGCAGGATTTAGCTGCTATAATTTATGACAAGACGTGTATTGGTTCCCACCAATCCAGGCTCAGAAAATGAAGAAAAACTCAAACCGAAAACCACAGTAGAAACTCTGTCAGCACACACACATCTCTTCCTAATTGCAATGAATATTCATATAGCAGAAGGAGGGATCTTGCCTCATGACAGAGCACACTGCATGTACATGTAAATACACATGCATGTACATGTAACAGAAATAATAACACTAGCTCTGAAGCTACTGTTTCCCAACATTATTCTTCTGACAGGCTAGGCACACACCTGGATACTATTAATTGTTATCTACAATAGGAAATATTCTGTCTTTATATATTTACATAATGCATACCAACCATAGCTTATGTAACAGACATTCTATTATTACTGGTTACACAAGGTCAATCTTTAAGAACTTTATACAAGTCAGGAATTAAAATTAATATTGCTGTGTCAGTTTGCATAAAGCATGTCAAGATTGAAACAAACATATCTCAGCCTCTTATTATACCAAATTAAAAAACCCAACAACTAAAAAAGAACTTCACAAAAAAAGCTGACAATAACATCTTAGCGGCAATGAATATAAGTTTATGCAGGAATTTTAATTCTAATTCTCCTTCAAAAATGTTCATTACTGAAGATTTTGCTATCAAGTCTTGAACCAATGTTACAATCCTTCTAAGATGGCTCAGAAAGTGTTTAAGAAAAGCCAAGAAAACCCACAACCAACCAAAACAAGCCAAAACCATTCTATATGATGTATTAACACTGCTATGCTTGCTCACCTCCACCCTCCACTACCACTCCGGTTTAAGTGGGTGCAAATGCCAGTGATACAAAAGTCACTTGTATTCTTAAACCATAATAAAGATCAAAATGCCTTTTTTGTCTGGAATTGAAATCCAAGCTAAACTGGACTTCAGAATGGGACTAACATGTCTTCAAACCCTGTCTAATCTTCCTAAGAGGAATAAATCGAATTACAAGTTCCTGCCTAGAATTTGTAACTCAAGATGGAATATAGCATGGGACAGGATGAGAAGGGGTACAGCTGAACCACCTTATTAATGTAATTACTTTTCAGACTTGTGACACTTACAAAAAGCAGTATTTCCAGGGTTTTCTGAGACTATTTAAAAGAACACAAAAATCTTGTATTTAGACATGTTTCAGCCACCAGAATGGGGAGTATTATGTGCTTTGGAATTGCCCTTAAGTTTCTCCAGCATATATCAGTGGTTAGTAGTGCTCCAGAAAACAGTCTTTACCAACTTTACCTTATGAATTCAGCTGAGCTGGGCCTCTTCACCTGACTAAGAAAGACTGCCGAGAAAGACATGTCTTGAAAACATGCAAATCATTTGTAACTGCGCAGTTTGGGGGTTTGTTCTGACTTGAAAGAACTCAAATTTCAAAATCCCTTGAAACAAAAATTTCAGACTTCCAAAAGACCCTTCTCTTACAACAAAAAACAATGAAAGCACGTTTTGCATGCTTTCTGGTTTGGTGAAAGAGAAAAATGAAAAGTAACAAGTACAGGAACTTTACATAAACTCTGCGCAGGAGTGAAATCATTCACTTGCATGTTCAGACACAGTGCAACCAAAGTAGCAGGCGCTGTTACAGAAAACAGCATGGAGTTGCAGGTTGAAGGGAACAGCAGAGAAGTACTTGGTACCTACAGGCAAAAAAGCTCCACATCTCCACATAGTACTACATTTACGTTCCCAGTCTACACAACCTATCAAAGCACCTTTTTCTCTGGTTTGTTTCATGTCCTTAGTTGAGAAAGAAATGTAGGAAGCAAGCCGTGTTCCTCACACAGGGAAAGCAGAGGAGGTGTGCTGTGCAACCCTTCGATTATGCACTTCCACACAGTGCATCCATTGTGATTAGGCTCCGTTTTGCTGCATGTGAAGGGGGGTGGGCACCGGGGAGGGACTTGGGCAGCCACCTGTATTGCTGGATCGTTTCCAGCAAGGTTGCTCAACAGACATTTATGCTACCAGGAACTGTGCACAGGCATCAGATGGATCTCTCAGTTTTCTTAAAGGAAACTGCATGAAAACACACTTTTCTACTCTTCAAAAATTATTTGCGATTGTTTGTCATGTTCAGGGAATCCTTCTGTGCAGTCCTCGCAGGCAAAGCATTCCTAACTTCATGCTAATACTTAGAAAGCCTAACATGTTTCTAGCTCAGAATTCACATCATGGGTCGACTCAGGGTACAATGAAATACTGATTCAATGATTAACACCACTGAAAAAGAGTTTCTGTCAGCTGGTCCAGGGCAAAGTCACAGATGGCCAAATATTAAGGGCAGTATTATGTTTATGAAGGGGCAATAGCAATAGCTTTAGGGAGAAAACATATAATACAAGCAAAGTAGTGAAAGATAAAACCAAAATACCCATAGTCATGCTTGAACATGTATGCAGGAAAAATATGAAGAAGTTAAATATACAGGAAATGTGCTTATGGAAGAGATATGAAGAAGTACAAGAGGTTACACTACAAAACAGGAAAGGTGAAGCACCTTATCTTATTATTACAAGACAGTAAACATACGTTTTGACAAATAATCAAGTTTTTGAAAAGTGAAACAATGTAAACAACAAACTTAGAAGCCATAAATATGGCTGACACAGGTACCCCACAGTGTATTTTTTAGGTAGCCTAAGGACATGGACCTGTACGTTTAGACTGTCATGTCTGTCATCTGTCAAGGAGATCAGGATGTCCATGCCCACCCCTTCAGTGGGAAGTACACACTCAAATTCTTTTGGTAGGTTTGAAAAAATCTCAGACAAATTTACTGGAAGGGAGGACAAAGAAGTTACCACAGGTAACCCCATGCAGGTGAAGAGCAACACTTCACTGGTACTAAAAGCATCAACAGCTTCCTCTTGATGAGCAGGTGTATCCATGAACGGTGCCCATCAGTGTGAATAAACATAGCTAGTGTGTGGAAGCACAAACCAAAACCCAGCCTGCACAGAGTTTTCAACACAATACGGAAAACATGATTCACACAAAGCATTCAATATACTCAGAAATAATCTGCTCTTCTTATGACATGTTGTTAATTCCTTTGCTATGTGCCATAAAGCTCTAAGACATGAGATAGTTGACATGATTTCTTCTTTTCCTGAATCTTTCTAGCATTCTCTCCAACTAACTGGAAAACGTAACTCATTTCAGACTTGGTATACCAGATCTTAAACAAGGAAAGTTTTAATTCCATGGGCTGTAAAGTGGTATCCCAGGAGACAGGACAAAGTTAAAAACTCTCCTATCATATACTAAAAACTCATGTCCCACATGGAAAGACAAAGTGATAGCATTTATTCCAAAAAACAGAGGAATAAAAGAAATTTGTGAATTAAGTTTTCAAGAACATAGTCATAAAAACACACCGATGAGCTTCGTGGATCGGATGGGCACACGCTTTACTGGATAAAAAACTGGCTGGATGGCCGGGCCCAAAGAGTTGTGGTGAATGGAGTTAAATCCAGTTGGCGGCCGGTCACGAGTGGTGTCCCCCAGGGCTCGGTTTTGGGGCCACTCCTGTTTAACATCTTTATTGATGATCTAGACGAGGGGATCGAGTGCACCCTCAGTAAGTTTGCAGATGACACCAAGTTGGGTGGGAGTGTTGATCTGCTCGAGGGTAGGGAGGCTCTGCAGAGAGACCTGGACAGGCTGGAGCGATGGGCTAAGGCCAACTGTAGGAGTTTCAATAAGGCCAAATGCCGGGTGCTGCACTTGGGCCACAACAACCCCCAGCAGCGCTACAGGCTTGGGGAGGAGTGGCTGGAGAGCTGCCAGTCAGAGAGGGACCTGGGAGTGTTGATTGACAGCTGGCTGAACATGAGCCAGCAGTGTGCCCAGGTGGCCAAGAAGGCCAATGGCATCCTGGCTTGTATCAGAAATAGCGTGGCCAGCAGGGACAGGGAAGTGATCTTACCCCTGTACTTGGCACTGGTGAGGCCGCACCTCGATGACTGTGTTCAGTTTTGGGCCCCTCACTACAAAAAGGACATTGAATTACTTGAGCGTGTCCAGAGAAGGGCACTGAAGCTGGTGAAGGGTCTGGAGCACATGTCATACGAGGAGCGGCTGAGGGAACTGGGGTTGTTTAGTCTGGAGAAGAGGAGGTTGAGGGGAGACCTCATCGCCCTCTACAACTACCTGAAAGGAGGTTGCAGAGAGCTGGGGATGAGTCTCTTTAACCAAGTATCAAGATGATTCTGTCATTTTCCTCCTCTGGGTGCAGAACAGCATAAATTGTTATGATGGCTTTCATTCAGAGACTAAGGCTACTGTTTACTTATTCCAGTACATAATTTTGTTCAAAGTAACACCACCGGAATGAGAGAGGAGGATTTTTCTGGCCCATTTTGGCCTTTCCTGATCTTGTTAGGATATGAAGCACTGTAGAAATACTTCAAATGAGTATTAGTTGCAAAGGTGATTTTAATGATGGTACACACCCTGTTCTCTTGAACAATTTCCTAAAAGTATCTGTCAAGACTTGAAATTACCAAGTGCTGTCAAAGTGTTTGCCTTATGATGACAACAGTAAGTGTTCACCAGCCACCAACAGGCACAATATCAACTTAAGCATATTTTCTAAAGCTTCCAGGTTTTCTGCTCAGCATGTTAAACCTTTGCAATTCCACATGGTTCAGACAAAAACTGTAATATGTGGCATCAAACAGAAACTACAGCATCACTTCAATGCAATTCACTAAGTCAAAACTCGGACTTGTTTATACATGAACAGATATTCACCCTTCACATGAAACGCTGAGAGAAGTTTTCCCAACCTTCCCCCAGCCTTCAAACAACTCTCCAATTTCAACAAACACATCAGAAAAACTTGACATAGATCTCCACACCAAACAGAAACAAACTACTTGGGAGTAACAAAAGCAAAACTTGCCAATACATCTGCAGAGGCCCAAGAAATGATGTTCACAACAGAAACAAGACAACCAGTCAAGGGTGCACTTACATTTCCCAGAATGTACCAAATATGCCAAATGGCCACATGGAAAAATCACGGACCAGACTAACAACCACTACATAGATGAAAGAAGATATGTAGATAATCAGTATAGGGAAACACTGCCAGCAGGTTAATACTTCTTCAAAACTATAAACTTTTAGTCCTGATATTCCAGAGAGACTTACAAACTATTTTCAAAAAACAATTAAACAAACTAAATTTATAACTCAACCAGATACCAAAAATCACAGACTGACTGCAACTATTTGTTTTATTACACTTCATAATTTTCCCTACATCCTCAAGACTCTCCTTCCCCTGCCCAACATGCTTCATAGGTGATAAATATCTTTGTTTTTTTCACTGACTCTATCTTAAATCCTCTTCTCTTGCTATCAACCTGCTATCCACTGGAAACAATGTTTTCTCTCCAGTGATCTAATAGCACAATGAAGTTAAACACTGACAAATGGGTTTCAAGATACATTATGTGGCTGTTTCTGTTTCCAAGCTACAGAATTACTTGCGCCAGACAGCTTTGTGATTTTTTTCTTAATTCACTTCTGGTTAATATTAGCTTTCCCTGTAGATTTAGACTAGTTTAAAAGCACTATATAACACCATAAACAAGGCATTGCAGAAGTTGTCTACTCTAATTTACAGAGCATGATATAAAATGATAAAGGTTTGTTATAAAATTCCTACTTCAGCACTGTTCTGCTGAAGTTCTCCCCCCTTGCCTGAAAAACATGGACAGAAAATCTTTCTTCCTCCTCTTTCTTTAATAAAACTGCAAGCACCATCAGGAACATACTAGACTTGAGGATAGGGTAACTTTCTTGCAGTAACTATCAATAAAATTAATTTCACTTTGATGGTTTCTTGCAGTCAATTTCAATAAAATAAATTAGATTTTGATGGACACACAAAATTTCCACTTCATTAGACCTATGATGACCTTTTTTTTTCCTTTCAGGCTTAAATAAAAACTTACATCTTTTCCCAGGACTCTAATTTCAAACTGTGTTTCCTTGAAGTGAACTTTTGTAATTCTAGGCCTGTAATTTTGGAAAAAAAGAACTTCATGAGCCTTTAATTTCACACATAATAAAATATAAAGTTGTACATATTTACATACAAAGACAAAAGGAATTCATGGGTAGATCTTTTTGTTTCAGGTATGGACCAGATATCAACAGAAAATTAGCAGTATTTAAACATTTTAGCATGACTATGGTAAAGGTGAATTATTTTTTTCAATACTTGGATTATCAAATAATTAAAAATCTGTATAAACCAGACAAAGATTAGGAATTCCAAGTATACTTTTTTTTATTGATATAATTAACCTTTGAAATAGATATCACAAATCATACATTTTCATACAACAACGATGTACATACAATGTATTGTTTTAGCACAGACTGCCTATTTGAATAATACATACCAGAAATATTTTCCTACTTGCTTTTTATTCTTGTAGACAACAACTCCTATGGGTGTCAATCCTAAAAAATATTCAGATTTGTTTTCACCCTAGAAAATAAAAATGTATGTCATTCACACAGTTGCAAGTTGTATGACTGTACCTGTGAAGTCTAGTGAGGAAATCAGCCTGATGCAGTCATGCTGATGATGCAGGCTTGAACATACTGTTTCAGTCTCTGTGCAAATGGGAAAATAGTACTTCATCGACTGACAAAAACTCCCATATAAGAAATTGAAGGCATAGAGGCAAGAAAGAATGGCAGTGAAGGAAAGAATGGGAAATTCCATGTGCCATGGTGAAAAACAAAAATAACTTTTTTTTTAAAGGAGTTACTTTTGGCTATCTGGCAAATGGCCAAAACTCAGAAACTAAAGTCTTTATTCAGACACAAATGCAGCAGACATCATAACTTCCAGCTGAAGGTAAATAGTGATTTTCTGACCTATTCTACTATAGTATAACCTCAGAGCTGCCTTCTCCCTCCTAAAATAGTATCACCTGTGTACTACTACCAAGTGAAGTAGCTCCTTTGAGAGATTCAGAGCATTTTTTTTCTTCAGAATGGGTGGCAACATGCAAGGAACAGCTGCATGCATCTTCTCCTCCAAAGGAAACCGTTCCTGAGGCCAATATCCAAATCACAAACTGTGTCGGGAGAGAACAGGGTGGAAGCCCTGGTGCTGGGTGGCAGATGGCCCTCACCTCCCCAATTTACAGTCAGTAACCAAAAGCAAAGATGCACCCTACACTTGAAAGAGTGCAAACCATAGTGCATGAGGTTTAAAGAAAGTCAGCTGCAAAAGCTCGTTCATCTGCCTACTTGAGGCAATGAGCAAAGAGCCTTGCAAGCTCTAAACCAGCAGAGCACGAACTGCAAAAAACACCAACTGTGAGACAGACTGACCATAGAAAGTATCCTTCTGCATGACTACTGATGTGAGAAAGCTCAAGCACACCTGGCAAGCTCTGCCTGTGCTCCTCAATGAACTAACTGCTAAAGGCAACTTTACTTTTAATATGACCAAAGGAGGAGAACTATATCACTTCATGTGTGGAGACTCAGACACAAATGAGGGCTTCTGCTGCTGTTGTAATATAAATAGAAATTATGACATTCTGGGTTAGACTTGGACATATTACAACTCACCCCTCACTACCCAAGCAGGGATCTCACTGCACAGTAAAAACAAGCTACGATAAAAAAAGTTTCCAGGCTGTACTATTTAACACGATTTCATTGGATCATGTTACATCTTGTTCCAGTAACACCCCCAGCTTTCTTTGGATGGGATGGGCAAAGAGCATGTTTTATGAATACAATTAAGCCACAGGGCATATTAAAAAATTCTTCATATTGTGGGCTACAAAATTTTCAGCAGGAAATACATACCTAATCTTCTGGTAGTATCTTGATTTCTGTATTTTCTTTCAAATAAATTTATGAAGTACTGACATCTAACTCAGTGAACTATCTACATTACAACTTCCCATTTGAACTTCTGATTTTCTTTTACCAAAAAATCTGCCACAAGTGCAATTACTCAAACAAGATAGAATGATGTTTCCACTACGAGCACGTAGCCTTTAGGTGATGACTTGGATCCAATTCCAACATACATGCTGTTTTACAGAAGTGGAGGGTTTCGCTGAGGGAATACAGACAACTTGCAATGCTGCATGATACAGCAGAGGAAAAGCTGGAAACATATTCTGGATCTTTAGCAAAACCTTCACAATGAATATTTAAAAAGCCAGACATGCTACTGCTACCTCAGCATAGTTTTTGCAATGGTATTGAAAAGGTTTCAGGACACACTTACTGTTATATACACAAAAATAATGTGCAAATCCTTGTGTCCAAGACAAAGGTTATGACCTTCTCTTATCTCTCCTGACACCTGCACAAATTACTTCTTATTTACTTGAATTGTTTCTTCCAGAATATAACCAATTGTCTTTTATAGGTGTAATACAATCACAGCCTTTAATCTGAAAACCATTAGGCTTCTGTATGTATCAATAACTGAATCCCCTCAAGTCTGTAAATGTCTTCCTTTGCATTTAAGTACAGTGTTTCCTTCCAAGTTATTTTGTGGCAACTAAACCATGAAAATACTCTCCCCCACATTAGTACAAGTTTTTTTTTTCATTGTTACCTAGTTTAAAATATTTAAACAATACTTACATAAACAGGGTGGAGGTCCACTCCATACATTTCCAGGGATTTGGCCACCCCTAAGTAGTTCACTTCTGCCTCAGCAGGAACTTGACCCCTGTAAACAAAACTCTGCCTAAGAACTTCGTGCTTACAGTCAACATGTTAAAATAGATCATATTAATAAATAACAGTTCGCTGGACAGGTATGCAACCCTTCCTACGATTTGTTTAGACTGTCATTATCCCTTCAGCACTGTACTTCTGCTCAGTCTAAATGAGACCGGACAGTAGGCACAAACTTTTACTATCTGCTGCAAGATCCTACCACAGATATATGCTATCATATATATAATGTATGCCTACTACAGTGGCTAACCACCCTGCTGTCACAAACACACTTCAGACATTCCATTTTTTGGCTTGAATATGCAAAATAACTTTTTTCCAATAACTACATGATTATTAATAAATCAGGAATGTAATGCTTGACTTGAGTACTATTTCCCCATGGCAGTGTTGAAGCTACAACGGATTTCTAAAAGCAGGGTTCATGACTTCACGTAAAATACTCCTTTCTTCATAAAATCTTGCCTACTGGAACTCACACCAACTGGTAATACCCAAGTCTGCTACTGTGAAAACAAAGTTTGGAGTCTCGCTCATGAGATTACCAGTTTCAAAGATTCAGCTTGCGCTCCTACCTGCAAGTATCAGTTTATCAGTTAAAAACTACCATCAGCTGCATGCTGCTAGGGAACAATATGGGAAAACTGGTGGGGAAAAAAAATCCCTCGCTACTAGAAACATATTTGACATCACTGATGAAGGATTTATTCTCAAAAAGAAGAGAATGACTAAATAAATTCAAAGCCTTCAACAGACTTATCCTCAGAAATTAGTTTGTTCTTCCCTTAATAACAAGAACAAGACACTCTGTTGCAAGCCTGAAATAACTGAAGCTGCACTTTCATCTTCGCTCCTTTTTAAGACCTCCGTGAAAGCTACTAGACTGTTACTGGAAAAGTACAGCACCTCTTGTGAAAATATCAACCCAAAAAGACGCATCTCCTACTTCACCCTTGTGCTCTCTTAGGGAAATACTTCACTGCATTTGGCTACCTTTCAAATTCAAGGTCTGAAGGAAGAGCTCAACATTTTGACTCAAGACCTGGAAAAGTCCTGCAATACGCACATTCTTGTTTCTTGTCTTCCCATTCTCTCCAGCCTAGCAGTTATTTTCTAGGTTTTCCCAACTTGGTGTTATGTCTGGCAAGGCAAAAAACACATCCAGTGTGGAAGACATGAAACAGCAGTGCTAGCATGAATACAAGAGTAGGCATATTTAAAATGCCTTCTTTGTATCTGGGAGATGGGCTGCTTCAGTCCATCTTATTCACACAGCAGCACTGATGCCGTTTCCGGTGTAAGCCTTTCTTTCCATGGCCTCCTGGAAAAGCATGATACAGAGAAATGACCACTTTCCTTGCAAACTATTTACTTATAGCAACATATGATGATTTCTGAATGTTTTTTAAGAATCCTGCTTGCCCAGACTGTTCTGTAGATCCAGTGTAGCCTAGCAGACAGTTAGGGGATTGGCTATGATAAGAAAGTAGCAGGTAGCCCTGGGGGATGAAGTAAAAAGATAACTCACTGATAGCAGACTCAAAGCCCTCAATGGGCACTTAGGCAAACTAAGATAAGCTGAACTCAAACAAAAGGACACAGAGATACCATCTAGGGAGGATGATCTCCCTGATATAGGAAGAAGACGCCTGGACTTTACTTCACAGCGCATGCCCTGGAAAGAGCGGACACCGTGAAGAAGACCACGTACTTCTTCCCTTGACCACGGAAGACCCTCACCCTACTTCTACTACGCATGCTCAGACTATGTAAATGAGTTCTGAGAAATAATTATAATAATCACACCTATTCCCCGAACTAATTGTAATAACCCGACCTTTCCTAATGAATATGTATGTTTTGTTGTAATAAATATTTGGCTACTTGCCGAGACGGTGTGCAAGCTTTGTGGAGAAAATCTCCTTGCACCCCAGCCGGAATAAACATACCTGCTTTATAACTCTCTCCGAGTTGTAGAACGTTCCTGCGCGTCAAGCAGCAGACCTGAAGCTTGTAAAAGAAATCCCTTTCTTCAAAAGCTGGATTTCCCAGTAGACCTGTCATTCATCTCTGTATTCAGAATATGCAGAACACTGGATATTCAGCATGTCAGCGCTGTCACATCTGACATGTCTTTTATCCACTTCTGCCATAAAAATTTACTCCACAGCTTTTTTTAAAATCTTGTTGGTACCTCTCAGAAATGTAAGCAAAATGTTCACTGGAGCAGTACTGTCTTATTGAGTTCCCAGTCAGGCTAATATCAGTCCTGAGCAAAGTGGATTACCCCATTACTGAATTAGTGCTAGTATCCAACACCAATTTAAACACCACTGTTAAGTGTTTCCTTACTGACCATACTTAGAAAAATGCTTGATGTGCTTACCCCACTATTCTCACCTGTCTCTGAAAGTACCAAAAGGTTCAAATGTCAAATAAGTGTGTGCACGTATATAAATGTTTTCACAATAATACATAATTTATAAGAAAGTGTATTTGCAAAAATATTAAAGAAGATGTGAGCTGGAGCTTCAGAAGGAAGCAGATGAAAGCTGGAGGAAGAAGTTCTCCGAAATGCAGATGGAGAAGACAGAATGCTAAGGGGAGAAGGGAATGTCAGGGACTGAAACAATTCCCATAATTACAAAGAGTAAGTGTCTCATTATTGTCGTGTATGAAAACAAAAATTCTCCTCAGCATCATACAACCTGAATACACACCAATACAATTCAAAACTGAAGCGGTTGGTAATGACAGAGCAGGCAATGTAACAGTCATGCAGCTGACATGCTCTGCTCATTTAGAGGGACAAAAAGCACCTGAGTGCCACTGATGGCCCTAAACAATCTTGAAAGCTACTCTCAAACCTACCTATCAGGGGCATTTAAGCTTTACTTATGCCTCACTGACAGCATGTAATATCGATTCAAAATACACGAATGGCTAACTTGCCAAGTATCAGTTAGTCCCAGATCTGCTGCAGTCTGGAACGGGCAATGTCAGAGGGCCAACACAAGCTCTCCCATTTGCAGTGAGGGATCATATCCCTCCTCCAGCACCACAAGTGTCCGCTTCCTCATGTGCAAGCTCTGAAACCACTGCTTGCTCCTTGAGATGTGCATGACAACATAAGGTCATCTCACCCTGGTATCTGAACTTGGGATTGTCATGCTGGTTTATAGATAGGACGACAATCACAACAGGCAGGCTGCAGAGACTTGATGCAGTCAGAACCCCACCACCACCTTTGACTTCCCTCACTTTACTGGATTTAGAAACTTGCTCAAAAAACTGCATCCTGAATGAATCCCTGAATAGCTATTGTGCCGTGTAAAAAAACTGCAAGATAACCTGCAACCAAAACCAGTTTATCTGGACATAACTAGCAGAAGCAAGGTACACACAGTGCCACAGCTGTCTTACAAAAAAACCCCGCACTTCCATGTTGGGCTCCAGAAGGGATGAAGAAGTTCTTCCAAACCATATCACCAACCCATCCCTAAAATGTCTCTGGTAGGTAATTTGGGATATGCCCTCAGCCATTCTATCTTCAAATTTCTTAACTAAAGAGATCACTGTCACCGTGCAGAAGTCAATGCTGGCAGTGCTGATGATGACTGGCTGAACTAGCAATGGGTGCACCTTAGTTTCACTCTTTTCTGATGCTGCTAAATCCCTGACACCTAACTGTAGCCAAGCAGCAAAAGAGTATCAGAGCTCCAGATCAATAAGCATATAAAAACACTAGAGACAGTGTTAAGACAGTTATCATTCCTCTTCGCAACCACTGTTCCCCTGGCTTCTGAATCTCATCTTCCAGGTTATAAACTTTTTGAGGCAAATGGGTCTTCATCTGATTTACTACACTAATGACTACAGAAACTTGAGATGAATGAAGGTTGCTTAGTATCAGTGGCCTGGTACGTAGCAATTCATCTCAAGTTTCATTTCTCAAACACAACCTCTGTGATGTTGAATCAAACAAAACTCTCTGTGACTCAGTTTCCAATCCCTGGAACAGAAAAAACAGTACTTTTTTACTTCACAAAAAGACCTGTAGTACTCTGTAACACATCAATTACTGTAAGGCAGTCAGGCAACCACGCAAATAATTATTGAACAACAGACTCTTCCCTGAAAGAGAAAGCTCAGGTCAGTGTGGCAAGTGGCAGAGACTCCAATTACAGGAGAACTTTTCAAAGAGAACAGCTGTGTCTCTAAGTTAATACCTATTATCATTAAACAAGGCACAAATAACACTAACATGCAAAACTACAGGCAAGAAATTACTTAACCTTTATCCAGACTGTGGCTTCATTATAGCAACAGAATGAAGAAATCTAGATCTACATACAAGATGGCTAGCTCTGATTATCTCTACATTACTTTGGCAAAGGGTATGATGAACATATTCATGATATGTTTCTTACTGCTCTCACCTTAATAAATGGTTGTATCACAATTGCACCTAACTTGGATTTGTTAGAACAAGCTTCTTTACACTTACCAGGAACATGAATTTTGAAATAAGCAAGTAAATGTTTATTCTGGCTTTACGTATGATTGAATTTCTGGCATACGTTTTATTTTCAAAACCAATCTCACATTTTGCGTTTTTGAAGGCACTGTCGTCTAATAATTGGAACAGCATGTTGGGAAGCCAAATCTCTCTGACTTTGCAATGCTTTCACACATTAAGTGGTGGTGTGGCCTCTGTTACTCATACAGCAAGAGCACTTCAGTCTAAAACTAATCTCACTGAAAGCATTTCATACATAGAAGGCCATTTCTAAAATTGAGTAAGTGGGACAAAATGTGACTCTGAATTGCTTGGGATTTTTTTATATTTTTTGAACACCTAGAAACAATGTAGAGTTAAACCTCTTTAAGAAGACTACTTACACAGCTGCTGTAAATGCATCTAGTATTTAAGCTATATCACACAAGATCACTTTCTGGCTCTGCTTTCTTTACTGGAAATTATGTTCTTTGCTCCAGCTTCCCTGTGAAATTGCTGTATTTTTCCTCTCTATGTTGCTGCTGTTCTTCCTCTCTCAAGCACTGACAGAACCCATGGGGCCAGAGGTTACTAGTTCTTATCTTGCTTTGCTTATCTGTTGGGCACTCCAGTCCATCTCCTGGTTGTCCTTATTGCAGTTTTGCTTCCCACTCCACTGACAGGAAATCAAGGGAAGGCATCGTATGCACAAATTGCAGCCTGACAGAAAATCAATTGACTCCCAAAGCAGCATCTTGGGATCCATCATAGGGCAGAGATTATCCAGAATGTCAGTGATAGTACAATCAAATGTTTTGTGTCCAAGGTGACTATTATTCCCCTAACTGGAAGATGGAGAATTGAAGTTTTGCAGTCTCTATTATAAAAATTAATCTCTTTTCCAACTTTCCCAAAGGTTAAGTTGGGATTGCATGAATCTCCCACGTCTGTTGACATACATGTTTCAGATCTCTGCAGTTCTCCTTTGTCCTGTCTGCAGTACGCCTAATATGCTCCTCCTGCAATCCCTTCAACAGTTGACCCTGCCAAGTACCATAACTCTAGCT
Source organism: Strix aluco (assembly GCF_031877795.1). NCBI lineage: Eukaryota > Metazoa > Chordata > Aves > Strigiformes > Strigidae > Strix > Strix aluco. Next base: position 52,311,950 of record NC_133971.1, on the reverse strand, counting down.
TACTCCTGCCTTCTCAGCTCCTTCTCATACATAAGAAATGCCATCAGGTACAGTTTCAATGCCTGTGAACTTCTGTAGTGACCTATTCAGTTTAAACCAAAATTATTTTGAGACCCACCAGATACCCTCTGTTCCCACTGCTTTAAGGTCACATGCAAAATTCTGGAATTTGTTTGGTTTCTGTCCAGAAACCAGCACTTTGAATGCCCTGTGTTATTCAGCACTGCCTGATGACTCTGTTTCTAGGTGCTGCTTTTTTCCTAACAAATCACATGTTCTTCCTTACAGTGCAATCCTTTATATTGACCACTGCCAATATGTTTTCTGTAAGACATGTTGATTAATAAAAGGAAGGGACTTTATGCTTGTAAAAACAAACTATGTCTTTAATTCATGCAGATGTTGCAACTGAGATTATAACTTAAACCTTGGGCATACAAACTGCTTTCCTGGTACCTCCTTCAATGTAAGTTGCTCCCACAAAGATTCATGCAGGTTGCTACAAGCACTCCTTCATTACCCCAGCTAAGGATCTGGCAAGAAAATAGAGGCTGCGTTGTACCAAGTGCTGCACATTATTAGATTAAAAGTGGTTTTGTCCTAACAGTTCATTTGAATACACAGAGCAATACAAAGAAAGAAATGTTATTATCCCCATTTTACAGACAGTAGACTGAGGCACGGTCATAATAAGCAATTTGTCCAAAATTATGCAGGAAATCTGTCCTGGAACAGGGAACTGAACTCACAGATTTTTATTTCATTCTTTTTAACTACAAAGCTAAGAGGAAACAGGAGCGCTATTAAAACTGCTGGTTTTGAAACACCCATACCTAGGTCTGACAGACATTGTATTTCCAGTTATTGTCCTACTCAGTTCCTAAAAGAACAACTCCAATTACATAAAATGTTTTCTGTTTCTGAGGCATATAAGTGGATGCCCTGCATTCTTTCCTCGGGTCTAGAGACCTCCACTGTGCACCACAAGCTGCTCCCTTCCCCACCTACCAAGCATCTCTGAATGTTTCCAACAGTACTGAATTCTTACATCAGAGTTTTGTGTATCCGCTCTATGGCATCCTCCAGCTCTTCCTTCTGGTCTGGCACAAAGCGGTACTCCGAGACGTAACCTGTAGTGTGCTTATAGGGGTCATAGTCCCCCAGCTCAGCTAGAGGACACAAGAAGAAAAGGAAGGTCACCTATTTTCAACACGTTAACCAAAAAATATGTTACAAAATCCACTTATTGGTGCCAAACCACCTTTTTCCAACTGTCAATTTACCACACAGTCAGTTAAAAAACCCAAAGACGGTACAGAACTGTTCATATTAGCCCACATAAAACCAAGAAAGAAATGTCTTCAGTCATTTTAAAAGAGAAATGGAAGGTTCAAAGAGCTAGAAGTTTTGACAAGAAATCTACCACTTCTACAGGACTAGGTATAATTTGGTCCAAGTCACCAAAGTTGAAATTTGATGACATATATTATTTGGCAGCATATGTAGAAAAAGTGTAGAAGAAAAGTCTATTTTTTGGAATATCTATGCCCTCATGATAAGCTGCAATTTTACCAACAGAACTGATCCATACTCTTGCTGGGACTCCTAACATAAATGCCAGTGTGGGAATATGAATGGAGACAAATATCCTGAGACACCTAGAGGTATGCTCTTCTAAGGCTAAACAACATTTCTTGTGAGGAAACACAAGACTTCATTTTTCAATAAAATATCAATGTATTTCCTGAACACTAAATTCACTTTCAAAATAAAAAACTTTTTTAAAAGAATTTTCTTGAAGAAAAGAACGAGGTGAATAGCTGATATAATTTTCTTTGAAACAACCCTGAATTCGCATACATTAGTCATACCAGTTTATATGTTGCAATGCAATTATAAAATAAATGTGGACCTTGGTCAGAACTTGCTTCTACTGATCTTAACTATAATTGCATCTATCTGAGAAACTTTGAAATACTAACTTTCACAATTTTTTAACAACTCTGAGTACAACCTACTTAGACTGAGCTTCTCTGAGAAAAGTTTCATGGAAGGTTTCTATCCAATGTCCATGTCCTAGGTTTGGCTGGATAGGGTTAATGTTCATAAGAAGCTGGGAGGGGGCACAGCCAGGACAGCTGACTGAACCAACCATGGGGATATTGGACACCATATGACACATCATGCTCAGTACCTAACAGGGAGCTGGTCAGGGGGAGGAGGGATTGCAGCTCAGGAATGGACTGAGCATCGGGTTCCGGGTGGTGAGTAACTGCATTGTGCATCACTCGCTTTATATATTCTTTTATTAGTATTATTGTTATTATTATTTTGTCTCTCCCTGTGTTGTTCTATTAAACTGTCGTATCTCAACCCACAAGGTTTTACATTTTTCTTCTGATTCTCCTCCCCACCCCATCAGGGGAGAGGAGTGAACATGCAGCTGCGTGGTGCTTTGCTGGCAGCTGGGCTCAAACCACAACAGCCCATTAAGCCAAAAACATAGCCAAAAGGAGGCTTCAAGAGCTAAGAAGACTCATCTAATAACTCATGTTTCTTTCCAGAATTTAATTATGTTTCTAGAACAAGATGGCCATCTGCTCAGTAGAGATGTTGAGAAGTTTGGCTAGAAAACCTCCATAAAAATGACATAATTTTTGCCCATAGCAGGAATAGGAACAGGAATAACTACAACAGCAAGAACTCCAGCATTCCCAATAGGAAGACTGGTGTATTCTGCAAACTGTGCCATGGGTACTGATTTCTCCACCATCACCACTATAACAGTCTGCAGTCTTTCACCACAAAAGGAGGAAAATGATTCATGTGCTAAGGACAGGATCTGCCCAGAGACCAAAGAAGACACCCAGGCACAACCTGAATGGTGAAAGCAGGGCCCATGGCTGGAGCAGGACATGCATAGAGGACTCTGGGAGAACACATTGCCCTGTCTCCTCCTCTGGATCTCAGCAGCTGTTAGCTCCATGGGGAAAGACACCACTGATATCATTACAGGAGCAGAGCTCCTCAGCCATTACAGAATTCCCACACACAGTTTGGAAAAGAAAAAAGCAGTCTGGCATATGAACCTAAGAAGGGCTGTTTATCTCAGTGCTGATGCTGTGGGTTCATATTTTCAGTATCTGACACAGACATTTCTCAGGTATCTTTATATACTTTGAACAACTGCAGGCCCCAAATAAAAGGACAAAGCTTTTTACAGAGTAAATGGGAATGTATGCTTGCTGGTGCGAGGACAAACTTTAACCCACTGTATGCAACCTTTGCCATGCTTTAAACCTCCTCTCTCATGTGAGTTTCCTCATTGTTTTCCAATAGAATATCAGAGATTAGAATCACAGGAACAGGATTTTATACCAAAACAACAGCTCCCCATACTCTAACCAACTTACAAAATGACTAAAGGACAAGAATTTATTCTTTTTACTCATTTCTCATAACACAGTTAAGCTGTTACCATCATTACATATTTTCCTGCTTCATACTTGCAGTATTTCTTCAGGGAAGGCACGTATGCCAGCGAAGTGAATTGTGCATTGCAAACAGTTTTTCAGAGTATGACATGTCACATTTCTTAGATGGCAAAATGAAGTTAATAGTTGTACAAAGATAGAAACTGCCTGACATTTCAGCTTTTCAGAAACACATATAACACACCATGAAATTCTGTATAAGCCCCACTAATTTCATACACAAGTTATTTTGCCTTGCTATTCTAAAATGAAAATGAAAGGAGGACTGTTTTTTATGTTGTATTAAGTGTTGTTGAGTCACAGTCAGAACACAAATAATACAAATAATCTTTGCTTAATACGTATCACTCATGAGAAATCTAAATTTAACATAGAACAAATTACAGATACAGGTCCCAGCATGGCTCATCACTGATTTCTGGTTGCCAGTTGTGTTTGAATACCGAGCTTGGGCTGTAATGTGAAGGATTAACTAACTGGTAGACAGACAGCTCCTTTCTAATTGATTGCTAGTTCTACCAAATATGCAGGATATAACACCCACTTCTGAAAAGTTAACTACTGATGGGTGAATGCAGATAAATGACAAGACAGAACTTGAACACTTCAGGTCAAAACACATCCTCCATTCAAGCATAGGTGCATTCATATTGACATAATGTTATTTGATATTATTCATATTTAGTATTTGTTATTTAGTATTATTCATGTTGACATAATGTTACTTGAGACTGTTGGCTGGAGGCTGCCAACAGCCCATCATAGCCCATGTAAACCTTCTGATGAGGGTTTTGTCATACTCTATATGCAATGCAGAGTAAGTCATAAAGTCCTAAGTACACAATAAGATGTTCCTCAGCAAGGCAAAGTGTTGGGCAGAGTCTTCAGACTGACTTTTCAGTTTCTTCTTTACATAAACTTCTATATTATCTGTTCAGAATAGTAATCTGTTTACAGTTCTTTAGCTGAAATCAGTCATATTAGTTTTGTTCTGTTTTGAAAGGAATGCATAAAGCGTTAGTGAAGTCTTCACCACTTAAAATTAATCGTAATGCAGGATTAAAAGAAATAAGTTCTGAGTTGGCCAGAAAAACTTACACTGAATTATATATGCTCCCAGCTGTGCTGCAGTGTTGACTGAACAAGGCAATCGGCCCTGTAAAACATCTTGCTTGACCTGCAGAAAAAACTGATACCTAAAACACAGAAAGAAAACAAAGTTACTGTTTCAGTATTGAGTCTGATGCACCAAGTAATGTTTCATCACATTGCAGTTTACTGAAGACATGCCATGTACCATAACTATGTGACAGTCAAAAACTATATTCCTCTCTGAATGACTTTTTACCTCTGACCTTGAAGTAACAACTAAGATTAATCTAGTGGAAGAACTTCCAGGGGGGAGCACTCTGTAGTTTTCCCGTCTGCTTATACTGTACAGACACAATTCATTTTCCGCCTAAAAATGTGATTTATCTCTTTTGAATTTCATAGAGCATTCAGGGAATGGGGAAAAGGGCTGGAAATCAGAAAAACTGAACAAGAAACCTATCAAAGGGCCAAAGTTTAACCTGATCAGTAGATCAATAAAAAGGAGAACTGGGTATTGGATACATCTTTATTCAAAGGTCCCTCTCCACATACAGAGTACCAACTCTAAAGCACCAAGCAGATTTGATGAAGTCCATACCCCATGAAAAAGATGGATAGGCATACCATCAGCAGCTAAGTGTATCTGTCATGGCATAGGGTATTCTCCTTGGAGACAGCAGGGGTAAAAATGTCATTTTCAAAGTCACAACCTACTTCTACACTTGACGAAGCATGTACTGAGACCACTTACAGTGAAACAATATGCACAAAACAGATGGAAAAGACAAGAAAACAAGCCATCATATGAAGGATCTGCTTGGTTTTGCAACTCCCCATACTCATTTATAGGAAAGCTTTTGAATGCTGTTTGGATTTGGTCTGGTTTTATTACAAGAGATTTATGCAGTGTTTCACATCATCCCAAACTAATTTCTTGCACCAAGATGCTACAAAGGTAACAATACTAAGAAGGTAACCTGTTAAAGAAAAAAATCGTCATTGATACAAGTATATAGCTTTTTCACTACCTACTAATTCAACTTTATCTACACAGAGCCATTCAGCTACGCCTCAGATGATTTATTCTGTTAGTATAAGTTACTCATGAAAGCACCTTGGAATGATCTGTAAGTTCAAAGTGCATCTACAGTTTGCAAACTGCAGGTTACATGATAGCTGATTCGCAAATCATTTAAGATTCAATCAAATTTACTAGACTTTATCAGCTCACATAAGCCTCTGAATAAGGATACCAGTGTCTTTCTGGTTAATGACCCCCCAGAACTTGTGCTGTGACAGATACTATAGCAGGAATGTCCATCCTTAGAAGAATGGCTAATATTCTCCACCTTAAAGGACCAGGGTACTGCGTAAGAAATTTCTGGGAACGTCATTATGCAACACAAAGCACATATACTCACTCTTTCTTCACTCTAACAATACCTCAGTATGGCTTCTAGCTTATGCTTGCCAATCCTATCCAGACAAATCTCAAATCTCTGTATGAATTATGATAATGACAAAGGTGATTTTACATCTACTGTGGAGTACACAGCATCTCCTTTTTAACATGAAATGCATTTCTGATATGCATCCATCTTTCTGTTAGGACTTCTCCATCTCTACAATGCAGAGCTTCATAAAAATGTCTTTTCCATGTAGCAGGTATTTCTGCATTCCCAGTGTAGTCTCAAAATAAAGCAGGATAGGAAACTGCAAAAAACCCCACCTCCGTGCAAAAGACAGTCAGAGGCAACTATTAAGTGCTTAAGTGACTCCTATAAAGCGAACAATCTCAGTTCCCACAGAAGCCACTAAGCTCCTCACAAAACCAGGCCTTTAGTCCAAACTTGTAGCTAAAGCACTCTTGTGTGCTGTCAAGTATGTCATGCATATATAATAGCGCCTAAGCGCTGCTTTGCTCTAGCAAACACATCCAGCAAATGTTAATATGAATCACTGCAGAGTTAGCTTTTGCCTACAAGCCAGATAGATTTTGCTGTGAAGCAATTACAAAATTGATAGGTTTTCATTATTTGCAAACAGTAATCATGTAACATCACAGATAATCAACACCTAGTAACAACAGAGCTCTCATATCCACTAAAATGACAAACACATGCTCCAAACACACACATCGGTTAGCACAAAACACTTAACACACCATTGGCATTACACACTTAGGCAGAAAATTATTATTATAAAGAAAAATACGGCCTTTAATCCCTCCTAAGCAGAAGGAGGTTTTATTACTATTATATTTCTTTCTGAAAAGGTATACCTTCTTTTCAAGATTTAAGAGCCTACAGGAATAAACTTTCAGAAACGCTGAGTACATTTGACTACTCAATGTGTTCTGTTAGCGTATCGCTTCCTTATGCTCTCCCTCGGTACCATCTAAGGTGCAAATTCTGTGTGAGCTTACTAAAATGCTTCTCAACTAGACTGACACACCTAATCAGTAGTGCAAATCACTGACTGACCTTACCACAAGGCAAAGAGAAACAGTTTTTGAAAATTTAGCCCTGGCATTTCCCAGACAGAAATCCACCCTGCCTCCCAAGCATCAATCGCAACATGTTCAGTGGTCAAAGCTCCCTTCCCAGGGCCATCTGTCTTCCGCTGTGAGCAGGGTTCAAAGTGCTTCTGGAAAAGTACAGGAAAACTGCAAACTTTCATGGTACAGGGGCATCACATTATGGCCAGTTTACGCTTTTTTACCTGCAGAGTCACAGTGCTTATTATTATTACCAGATCAGTCGCAATCTTGTTATTTTGGAGACTTCCATTCCTGCTGTGCCAGTGTGGAAACAAAAAAATTCTCTCACTCTGCTACAAGAAAAATATTCTGCCTGCACTGCAACAAACTGCCATCTTTGATTAAGGAAAATTTAAACCCCTGCATTCATTCTACTGAATTCTCATATGTCATATTCCTAGGACATCAAAAGAAATAGTTTGGCATTTATTAATGCAAGCCAGCACACCAATTTTGTCTGCCTACCTATCAAAATTCTCAAATTTCCTTTTGAACCTAAAACTAATTGTCTGAGCAAACAGAAAACCTTGTCTGTGAGAGCTCAGACAAGTATATGTGTGTATGTGTCTGCGTTCACGCGTATGCATGTGTCAGTGTGTGCATCCTCGTATCTTGTAGAGGTCAAGCTTTGTTAAAAGAATCAAATGCATGCAACTCTCCAATTTCCTTTGCATATTTTTAGGAACACTGAAAGGAATCCTCTTGAAAAACAGTTCTGGAATTTAAGCTACAGCCAATAAAGAAGAAAATCCCTGTATTTATATTTGACATCCAAAGAAACTCTAAACTTGATTATAGCACAATATAAATGCAGACAATGTATTCCTCAGAAGAAAATAATCACAAATGCACACCAAGTCCTTTTGGTTTCTGATGCATCAGAGAGCACCTTTTCATCTTGGGCTTCCAAATAGCTGTCCGTACCAACCACTGTTAGGCTAGTCACAATTCTCTTCCTACACATACATGCTCAAGCAAAAATGTTCACATGTTCAAGAAAACAAACAAACAAACAAAAAACCCCAACCAACAACCTAGCCACACCACAACAATATGCACCTAGCCGGAATAGATTAGTACCCTGAAATCAACAGACTACACTCTTACTGAATACTGTACCTTGTTATTTCTTCTTTAAGTTTACACGGATCCTCTGCATAGAACTTAATGCCAAAATACAGAGTGTATGGTGGTCCAGCTGAAGGAAAAAAAATATTTGGTGCAAAAGTTAGTTGTTATGAACTGTTAATTGTTATGAATTTTTACTAGTTGACTACAAATCAGCTACTAAAAAGCCTACCTTAATATTTTACTAAACTTGAAAATTTCAGAAAAAAATCTTATATCCACATAGCAAATCCGTACATCTATACTCATTACTCATGAAGAAAAAAGAAAGAAAAGTATTTTTATTATTATTTTTCTAGTCTTGTGTTTATTTATTTACAGCTTGTCTATCTACTTGGAGGTTTTGCTTATTTTGAAGATTTAACTTTAGATTTCACTGCTAACTTACTATTTCTCCAAGATTTTTTTTTTACTGCTTGATTTTTACCTTTAGATACTTCTTCCACTGAAACTTCTTGAAAAATGCAATTGTGCCTGAAACAGGATTCCTTGTCATAACTAATAATACTGAATGCTAATCCCTTCCATACTTTCAAACATATTATGGAGCAACTTTAACTATGTGCCACTTTAATTAAGAAATATTTGGAAAAGCTTTTCCAATTCACCTTTTAAAAATGTTATTCTCCTGAAAGATTCAGTTAACTCATTAGCAAAACTTACAGCTACTTTTATTCCATGCATGCTTCACTTCTACATCTTTTTATAGGTCTCCAAATTCTTAAGTAAAATAATCCTATCGTGTTCTTTAATTATAATAAAAATAACAAATCTTGCATCTGTGATATCTGAAGAATGATAGTAACAGCAGACACTATTATCAGTAAGAGGCACTACTTTTACCTTCAGAAACAAAAAGCAATCTAACTTGGTTATGGTACAGTACAGTATGACAGAGATATCACAGCTACTATAAAATCAATTATAGATGTTAAGTACAGCACCATTTATTATTCTAAAATAAAATTTAAGCACAGTTAAGCACACTCTGGACAATAATCACACAAATTATTGGGAAATGATGGTATCTTCAATCTATGTGTGAAATTTTGATAGTTAGGAACTGCAGTAATAAACTTGTTCAAGAACTATCAATCTGTTGTGACTATAATATAAATGTTCTGCAGGCTGTTTATACAGAACATTGCCTCTGTTACTTTATCTTCAGATACATTAAGTTCAAATTAAATACATACTGTTTATCAATTCTTTATGTTCAGCAAGCGTCTTTGCAGGATCCAGCCAATACTGTGAGACAGATAATTATGGAAATTAGTCAACATAGAAAATTAATACATAACAACTGCAATTCTATATTTATTCATATATTGATATTTATTACCAGAGTGACGCACTTCAGTCTGCTAATGACAAACTTGTGCCAGCTTCCAATCAGAGAAACACTGTCTGTAGTCTAGCACTGCATATCTTCTCTTGGGATAGGGGGCTTCCTAAAAGGAAATCTGTTTGGTAAGAGCCACCACATCTCAGGCTCGTCACAAGCTGTCTCTACACAAGTATCACACTAGGTACCCATTGATGTCTTTCTGATCTGCTATAGCTAGTGTATAGATGTGCAACCGTGCTATTTTCTTCCTGGAAGATTAACCTAAGTAGGGTAACTCTAAATAATAGCAACAACAAAGCATGTAAGACAGGACCTACAAGGAAAGAATGAAGGGACTTCACTTGTTTTCTGGAAAACAAAAGACTGTACAGGGGAATAGGCATAACAGCACTCTTCCAACAGCTGAGAAGTTGCTGTAAGAACATAGTGATCCATGTTCCTTCATATCCACCAAGTATGAAGAAAATGGTTTGACTAGAAGCAAAGAAAACTTCATTTCCATTTCAGAAACAGTTTCTAATTGCAAGGGGAGAGGATGACTGGAAATTGACATCAAGGAGGGCAGGGCACAGACTCTTCCACTGGATGGTTTTCAGGAATAGTTGGACAAATGTGTCAAGAGATGATCAAGGTACGCTTAGTACACCACAGAGGAATGAGCATGGGTTCCCATACCATATGATCAGCAGATAACCTGCAGTACAATTTCTCACTGGTTATTCTGCCTCGTCTTTATCAAACTTCTAATAAAGGTTATCCTGGTGCTACCGCTGACCACAGACCAGCTGTGTACTTTCCTCATTATGGGTACACAGGTCACCAGCATCCTGCACTTGTAATCCTTCCAGCTACTTATTTCTTCCTTAGATTGACATTTCTATGATTCAGTTTTGGAAGAAAGCGTAGAGGTAGCTGCCAAGACTGATCTTGTCTTCCTTTTCTTCAGTCCTCTTCCCTCATACCCAAACTTTTTGGACCAGTTGAGATTGGCACCCCTTCTTAAAATACTGGAAACAAAAAGGCTGCAGAACACAGCTGCTAGGAAGAGCAAATGAAGGCAGATTGAATCTACTCCTTTAGAACCCATACCTTTTTTAACTGAGGAACTACATAGACCAATGAACAATTAAACTCCTTATTTGCAACCCTGAACTAACCCTGTAGAGAATGAGTAAAAAATTATCAAAAAATCTCCCCCTTCTATCCAAAGACCTTCTCTGGACTAAAAAATTTCACTATGGAGGAGTAGCATAAAGAAGGGAGGGAAAAACACTACAAGACATTTGAGTAGAAAATCTCAAGCAACTGATTTCATAAGTGGTTGTAAACAACTATCATTATTTTGACAAAATATGAAAACAAGCTACTTCCATTAGCTGCTGATCCACCTGCATTAGAAACAACCTTGTTCTTGGCCATTGCTATTTCAAATCTTGGAATGTCTGTTAAGAAAATTTCCTAAATTTTGAAGGGAAAAAAATATTCAGTACATGCTTGTATCTAATAAATCCAATAGCTATTCAAATATAAACCCTCTTAACCTCAACAGAAAGCGTAAAGGAAAGAAAAACTTGTCGCACTTGTTCAAACATCCTATTAGAACTCCAAATCAGCAATAATCTGAGCTAACACAATAGGCTGATAAAGAGATTTTATAGTCAACAGGCTGAAAAAAAAGGCAAAATTACTCTGCAGTGCACATTCTAGGTATGCAATGTGGTCAGAATGTGGTCTGACCTCTTCTCAAAACTGACATCACAACACACTGTCAAGCTAACTTGCTTAGTATTGACAGCTTTGTGACTGCAAGAGATCAAAACTATCCCATTTCAAAACCAGATCAAAATCTATCACAGAATAACTCCTTAAGTTCTCCTGAACTGAACTCAGCTTCAAGATATATTGCCCTATAGCCCTGTTTGCAGTTTAGCTTTACATGCATAGGTAGATTTATTATTTTTAAAAGAAATAATGGGTATTGATGGATCATCATTCAAGTCTGCAAGTTGAGCACAAAACAGTTAGAGATTTCTGGTTGTCTGCACAACCTGAACTCCACCGCCTCTTGTATCTATGTGATTCACTGGCTGCCATGAGACAAACAAGGATTTCTCCAAGTAATTAAAGACTGTATGAACACGTGTCGACAATACAATCAAAACAGAGTTGCACTGGAACTCTTAATTCTCACTAGGCTGTACTTCACTGCCAAGACAAGTGATATTCTTTGTATGGTCTTCTGAAGGCAATTTCCAAGCTTGGGGAGTGGGACAAAATTCAGAGGGAAAACTGCAAGTTCAGATTCAGAAGGAAACTGAAGAGAGGAGAGGGAACAAATCTGGTTATTTACATCATTAAACATTTCCTTTCCTTCCCCAAACCAAGCCGGCAGGAGGAACTGCACTCTCCGCCCTCATTTCTGTAAAACAGACTGCTGCTACTCATGCTAGTGAAAATAAGCATCATCTGACACAAAGAAATACTCTCTTCTGAGAGTACCACAGGCATCAAGATTAAACACTTCAGCTCAGACCGGTTTACTTCTGGGAGAGAGAGCAGTGGAAAAGACGCAAGAATCTCATCTACCTTCTCATTTCTCCAGTAAGTATTTAGCATTGTGGCAATGCCACAAACCCATGCTTAAAATCACTGTGCAGCTATTTATTATTTCAAAGGCTGCCAAAATTTTCTGGAAGAATGCAAGGGGTGAGGGGAGGAGAGGGAGATTTCTAACATTTTATTTGTAAGCCAAAGATGAATGGAATTTCACGGATAATGAAAAGGCATTCTTCAAGCCAATGTTAGTAAAGATGAGAACATTTACAAAACCAAGATCCCTGACAACAGAGGCCTCTAAACATACATATGCACACATACATAATAATGTGTGTTAGATACCTGTTAAATGTTTGCATCTACATATAAATAGTGTTGGGTATAGCTACAGTTTTGAGCTCACATGTTAAAGTGCCAAGAGAAATGGAACTAAAAAAAAAGCAGTGTTTTACTAATCCAATACACTTGCACAGCAGTTACTGACAACAAACCTTATATTTGTGAATGCCAAAGTAGCTCCAACACACAGCCTCACTCTTTTTATCTGTTTGGCAGTCAGTGTGCCATTTCTCAGAGATTTCCCACCTGTATCTCTCCTGCACATACAGCAAGGGTTATCTGCCATTATAAACAGCGCACTACTACTGCAAAGAGGTGCAGAGCCCAGCATATACTCATCCAACTGCAGGGGATAAATTTTGAGAATCTGAAAGGGGAATTTAACATTTACAGAAGAAATGGGAAAAAAATAATGATTTCTAAATAGTCCTAATCAATGCAACTATCCAATTACTAAAGTGATGGCTACTAGTTTATTGTTATTTACAAAGACCATACAGTATTAGTTTAATATTTTTTTTTATTGACGGATTATAAATGTACAATGTTATTAAAGAAAATAATTCCCTTTTAATTTTTAGGTAGAAATTATTAAAAAAGATGTTTTAAAGTACAGCATATCTAAGAACAGACAGGCTCTACTGTCCTTTTACAAATCCAGCTCCCATACGAGCTAGATGTGTAAGCAGTATGCATCCAAGCACCATCCAGTATTTCATATTTAGCCCATTTAAACGACTGCAAAAATTTTTCCACAAATCTGGAATCTTCATTCCTTGTATCTGCATAGGGTTAAACATGGGTCAAATTCTATGAACCTGTTAGAAACAAAATATTAACTAGGTTGAAATGTTTGCTGTGGTATCAGTGAATGAAGCATCTGGTGGAGAAAAATCCGTCAACTTCAAAATAAATCCTGGGCTTCTTAATTAGATTCTTACCAAGCTATACCATCATGCCACACATGCCAGTTTTTGTTCACATTTACAACAGCAAAAACCACCACTTTCAAGAGACATCCTTATTATAGAAGAAATGTATAAGTCATCAGGCAATCCTACAATGTATTTAGTATTTCCATCTTTTATTAGAATCTGAAGTTACATTGATTCAGTATTACATCACCAGCGTGAGTACCCTGTTCATCCTGCTATACTCTAAAAGCTTACTCTTACTACCTTTAACTCACCTGATCATCAGCTTTGTCTTGGTTGTTTTAATTGTTTAACAATCTTCTAAAATTTCTAGCTTCTAATCAATATTGTCAGTCTGTTTTGGGTTTTTTTTCCCCTGGCTATACCATCTATTTTAACAAGCACAAGCCTTTTTCTTTCTAGATAATTTAGTATACCATGCTTGTGGGCAAATGTCAAATCCATACAAAACCAACAAGCTAAGTACAGTTCATTTGTTTTTCTAAGATCTTGAGATCAAAATACACACTACGTTATATGACAGTAATTCCCTACAGAACAGACATTTTTGATTGCAAACCAACCTTTTATTAAAATCATGCTTTTCTTTCTATAGTTAAATTACATACAGCCTGTTCAGTCTGTTATGCTATCCAATTTGGTATAGTAACCTAGCAATCTGAGCACACTGCAGTTACTTTATTAATCACACTGGATGGATCAAGAAACAACTTTCTGATATATGAGTTTGCACAGCAGGGGTATGCAGTCCATGGCACAGGCTTCTGCACTCAACTTTGCCACAGCTCACTGCAGCACAGTGGCTCACAGTAGAAAGTTCAGCTTTACAAGAAACTGAGACCTGCATCTCCCCTCTCTCTCTCTACGTGGGCTCTGGGATATGCAGCTGTGAAATCTATTGCCATGGGCTACCTCCCACCTGCTGTGCTTTCAGGTCTGTATGCTCAAAATAGACCTTCCTTATGGCAGCGGAGAAAAAATCTACTCTGCAGAGCCAATGCATGGTACAGAGAGCTGCCCATCTCATGTTAGCTCCAAATCTTAGAGCAGTACACACATGTTCACACTGCACCTGAACTAACTGGAGCTGGGGAAATGAGCTTGGCTGTGATACTGAATTAATGTGTTGATACAGCTTTCTGTAGTTGTATTTCTCCCCTTAAAGCCCAAAGAGTATCAGTATGCCGGTACATTGTGAATATAATAGCTCAGATTATCATTATATTGGATAAGAAAAGAAGGGTGTTTGCATCACAGCCTGTTGTACAATGCAGACACATCTCCTGAGGCTTTACATTAAGCAGGTTTTTAAGCATAAGAGTTCGTTTAGGGATGGTGAGGGGCCAACCTGACCAATGCCAGACTGTAAAGTGCAGCCATGTTTCTGGAAGTTAAAAAAAAAAAGTTTTTATTATCAACAGACCTTTCGGTTTTCTATTTTTCTGCAATAAGGGAGTTTCAAAATCTTTTTTGTAAGAGAAGCTCTAATACCACGACTCTTTCAGCACACTTCTGTGATTTGACAAGTGACTGCCTTTGGGCTTGAAAAGTACCCTTTCCCTCATCAAATTCTGCTCAGTTTTTCCTGAGATACTATGCATTAGAATTGTCGTTTCCATTCTCTCTTTTGTGTGCCTCAAGAAAACACTGGCCTCCTGCCAGAACAGTAATTAGCACGACTATCCTAAGGCACACTGGAGAAGTCACAAAGGCAGCAGCAAAGTGACTACATGGGGAGCACCTGGGAGCTGCAGCACAGTGGGAATCAGGAGTGACAGGAGGACCTGCACAGCCTTCCCAACACCGGCTTACCCAGCAGTTGGCCCCTCCTCCACTAAAGGAGAGGTACAGCACTGAGCCACTGTTTTCCCCAAATACTAAAGCAATGAGAGTCTAAAAGGCAGGACAGTTTCCTAAGCCACCTTCAGCTTCTGCAACACAGATTCTGGTGATCATGTCTTGCCTGAAAATACCAGATGGGGCACAACATCCAGTATTTCTGGCAGATGAGACAGAAGACAAAAATGCCCTGTCAATCAGGACCCAGCTGACTACATCCACACTAAGAAGCATTATGATCGTACCCGGTCTCAGCTTAGCCTAACTTGAGTGTCAGCAGTCTCTGCAGCAATGCAAAAAGCTCAGGTGAAGGGCTGACGAAGCACACTGAGAATTTCAGTTGCACTCAAGAAAACTGGTCTTCCTTTTAAAGAATTTGCACCAAAAAGGTACTCATGTACTACATTAAAAAGCACCGTCTAGTTTGTCAACCAAAGCATTCAGAATTCAGGAAACACTACTGACAACCTACCACATTAGTTCAAGACACCTGTTCATTTGGGTGTAGTTTTATATTGCAGTATTTTTAATTCCTTATTAAATGTTATATTTCAATTAATTATTACAAGATACTTTTTGTTTTTCCTTAGGAGAGTCCTGTCTTGTTCAGGGCACAAGATAGATACAGCTTACGCTGTTCTGGCAACTCAATCTTCCAGAGCTTCATTTTACAAACTAAATACTGTCTTTTTGCCATGGAGAGTTTGAGGGAACCTGAAATGTCAATAAAGCAAAATTTGTGTAATATGACCGTGTCATCCAATTTACGCTTTATCTTATTGTTCATGGTCTTCCCGGTGCCATCCAGTTCTGTCAATCTGTCTGCTGCATCCAGCTATTCTCCCTCATGTGCTAATTTGTTAGCTGTGCAGGAAGACCATTTTAATGTTATGCATTCATATACTGCACAGCACAGTGAAACCTTGTTCACTGACTAGAGCCCTACTGGTACTACTAAAATAATTATGATACCACCCACATAAGAGGTAGCACACAGCACTTAAAAGACCACCTGGAAGTGCTGAGGCATGCAAAAGTAATGGGGAAAATAACTAAACAAGTTATTTCAAACCCTTAATAAAAAATGTTTCTTTTGTGACTGGGTTGCATTCTTTAAAATACATAGTTTTGTCCACTCTGCTTTATTCAACTTTCAGTTAAATATATGGTGTGACAAAAGAACTGACAGAGCAAATAATAAAATATTCGCCACCACGAGCAATGTATTAATAGGGAGTCAAACCTCCAAACATGTTTCTGTGTCTGAGACCAACTCAGGAGCATGGTTTTAAAATTAATTAGCAAGGTAACCTTTTTCCCCTTTCCTAAGGGAAATCTACTGTGGCTGATCCAAAACATATCCAATCCAAAATTCAAATCTAGGCTTCTTGCCAGGCATTACAGGACTAATTCCCCCAACATCCCTGAGCATTTTAGCCATATGCAGAGAGCAACTGAATGTATGTTTACAGCTAAAGCACAAGGTGTTGTTTGTTGCATGGAAGCTTTCCCTTTATACTGGCCAGTCTCAAGAGCTTACAAGATTTCACTAAAAATAGCAAGCTAGCAACAATTGTAATAAAACATGTAAAACTAAACACAGTAGCAGTTTTACTCATTTATGAACTTTTCAGATAAAACAGCATCAACTTTTAATTATCTATACACAGACAAACAGAAGAACAGGCATTTCCACAGTATTTTGCTACAGGTGCAACCTGCAGTACAAACTCAGTCAGTCGCTGTGGCAGCAGCTATATGGCAGGGCAAGCGCACTCTGCAACCTGGCCCACTGCTGTGATCTCTGGTTGTACCTCCTGGCTGCTTCCCAGCTGCATGCCAGGACAGAGCTGCCCTGCACACCTGGGATGTCCCTGCAAAGGAAACCCACAGATGGGGGTGGACAGGCCGTGCTCCCATCAGGGGACCAGGACACAAGCACGCAGCAGAGGCACCTGCCCACTGGTGCAGGAAACAGGCAAAACACAGGCTAGCAGACCTCCACGCACAGAGAGGCTGGAACTCCATGTCTGTGCTAGTGCAAACTGTATCCCCACAACAAGACTGGTATCGGTGCAAGAGCAGGCAAATGCGGGAAGTGGGATGAATGCCTTCCTAACCCATGGGAAAAATCAAGAAGCACAGTGGCTTCCGGACCTTGGGCCGGCCAGAGAATAAAGAGGCTAACACTAAATTTACACCACTAAGCATCATGTTAAAGAAAAAGGCAAAAAAAAGTTGTATTTGTATTTGGAGAGGCTGAGTTAATGTGATTATGGCCTACAGCTCATGCACACTACCATAATACAAAATACACTGGTACCATACAAACAAATCTAGTCTGTTAGCAGGATATGTCCTCATATGTGCCTTTATGTGTTAAACCTTTCAGAGAAGAGATGTTATCTTCTCGTATTTTCATAATGCCATATACACCATTAAATACACAGTGTGTATGCCTCTGGAAATGTTCCCAGTGATAGCCATTTCTATTTTATTTGCCTCTACAGGAAAAAGGGAAACACTTTTGAGAGCAAAAAGTATCTATCTGCTCTTCATTCACACCTCAATTTCCTGGGGAATCAAAATATACTGGTTTTAACAGTCTGCCTTTAGTTCACCACTGAATCTGACTTTCAACTCCATGGAATGAAACTTGGTTAGAAGTTTATCAAGGAACTGAATTCATAGATGTCTAAACTATTTCACAGAAATAAAGATACAGTGAGTGGGGCAGTCTGTAGCTCTCAGCACCAATCAATAATCTTCTGCTAATATTGCTCTGACTTCAGTCTCTACATGCTCAACTTCTGCTAAACAGAAGAAACTGGCAAATATTTAGCCAATTCAACAATTTATTAATAGTTTGATGCCATGAAACATGACATCTCTTGAGGTCAGAGTATTGTGCCGTACTCTCAACAGAAAACTTTAAAAGCATAACTGCTTAACTTAATTTAACCATAGGCCAGGCATTATTCCCTTTATAAAATTAAGGTAATATGAAGACCACCCTATGAATACATCACTAGTCTTACCTGTTGAGCATCCTCTGCTTCTCACCTCTGACCACAGTAACCCTGCACAGCCTCTTTCAAGGGGGCACTCCACACTGCGTTGCCCCAAGCCTCTGCCTGCTTTGGCTGGAACATCTCACCTTGTTTCAATTTTCTCGCTTATTTAGGACTGTAATCTCCTAGTGGAAAAAGCTCTCAGACGTCTGATGAGTCCCTGACAAGAAGGCTCAAGAGAACATGGGCTCAAGGACACAGATATGATTCAGGTGGAGTGAAAATGTTATTGCTAACACCCGGACTCCTAGGGCTCTACCAGTGAACAGGCAGCCACCACACCAACCAAAAGATACACTCTGAAACAGGCATTCAGCAAGCGGTCCAAGTGAAGCAGCCTGTGACACACCCAGAGACCACAGGGCCAAGCAAAGCCCGACAGCATAGTGCACCAACCACTGACTTCAGGACACAGTATTAAAAGGGAAAAAATACTAATCCTACTTTCATATCATGATTTTGTACTATTTATACTTCCTTCATTTAGTTTTCAACAACATTTAGCATCCGATTCTATTCCTAAGATATTAATAGCTATTCCAAGACTTTAATGCAAAAAAACCACAAAGAAATTATTACTGGAAACCTGAGCCAGGAAATAGTTTAGTGAAACTATGACAATTTAATGCACAGGCAAATGGCACAAACAGGGTAATTTTTACATATGAAAAATACAATCTGCTGTGTCTTTTACTCACCGTTTGATGACTCCTGTCACAGTAGCGCAGTCCAAAGTAATCTATCTCCACTAGGTTTAAGTGACGAAATACGTAGCCCAGGACAACCGACCCTTTCGTTGACTTCTGTGGGAAAGAATTTAGAGAACCTTTTCACAAAGATGTTCTGCCTTTGTCAGCTATCTGCAGTGGCATTCATGCATTCAGTTAGCTTTGTCTAAAAAAAAAAAAGGAGGCAGTTCCCAGTGCCTCTAACACAACTTTCAGCTGTACGGAAGAAAATATTTTGTCCTCATACATGTTTAATCAATCATTCTGTAAATACTATTAGGTAGCTGGCAGGTCAATAGTTAAAAAATACAAAACAACAAAGAAAACAAATCCTCAAGTGTACTTGCATAAGCACAATCCTGGTGAACCTAGCATTAAACTAGAAAACTTGTTCTCTGATCAAAATTCTAATCCCCGTGACATATTTTAATTCTAAAATCATACTCGTCCTTCCAGTATGGGTCTGTCACTCCAACAACATAGATCAGGAAGCAAAACTTTGCCCTTAAGATCTAAATTATAAATCATTAGCTGCTTTGTTACAACTCTTTGTGAAGAAGGTTCAGTTTTGTTTTCTTTTAAAATATTTTTGATAGTGTAAGTGGGAGCCATCCAACATCCTGAATTGAAATAATCACATTGTTTTCTTGAATAGTCCTTCATTAAGGGTCTATGGCTGTATTAGCAAACAGTGCTGGGGACAATATTGCAAACAACACTTTACTGTTGAGAATGCATTATAAAAAGCTCACTTCCACCTGAATGCCTCTTATTTGTTGGTTTGCCTAGCAGTCAACAACAGGCTAGGAAGACTGAGAATAATTACACAGAATGATCCCCCCTCAGAATCAATTAGAGTCTTTGACTACTACAGTCCTAAATTCCACAAGAAAATATGGACATAACTCATAATTAGGTTTTAGTTAACTGCTTCATATTGTATAAACTGCTAGACTGTAGTAAAATGACCAGAGAGAAAAGAAACAGAAAGAGGAAGCTGTGGGAAACTGTTTGTGCTACTTTACTTTTCAGCGTACAAACAAATAATTTCAAAATTAAAATGGCAAGTAATATTGATTTGAAAATCATTAAATTTAGCTTTGCTGGTAAAGTATCAATCACATAACGACAGTGAAGATGCAGCTATTTGTTTTCCAGCAGGTGCATTTGGTCAGGATTTGTACCTAGTCACATGGGCAGGGCCAATACAACAATTTCAATAGTCACTCACACTAAACAAGCCACGACATCTCTGTTAGGCTGGGAATTGTGTATCCATGCTGTTCACCAGATTTACTGTATCTGCTTAAACCAGCAGATGTTCTTGAAAGGTTCTCAGTGTTTACCAGTCTAAAGCCATCATACAGGTTGTTTACACTAAGCAATTGTAATTACATATTCCCTCAGCACGCACAGTGAGACTTACAGCCACAAAATGGAAAACAATTTGGGGGAAAACATGATGAAGGTAAGCAAAAATTCTCTTCATCTCATTTTAACATTTTGGATAATGCAGAGCAATATAGTGATTTTATCATCAGGTTCCTCAACAAGAAACCGAACTTGTGTTGTAAGAACAATGAGAGACAAGAATCAGCTCCTCTTAGCTATAGAGTGACTATCAGGAGCACTACAGCAAAAAGACAGGAACAAAACAAAACACACCTTAAAAAAAATTTTAAAATGCAGGTTAAATTACTAGACAGCAGAGATTCAAAACTGAAGCAGTAATTGTCCTGCCTCATTTTATCTTTAAATCAGCTGTTACTCAAAGAAGCAGGAGAGATATCCTACTAAAAAGCACATAGTTATCTCGTCATTCATACATCATAAAAAGCAAATTACCTTCACCATTGGAATTGTTTCCATTATCTTTACAGTATAACAAGGTCTTGGGAACCTAGGATTGGACAGGTGTCTCTAGAAACACACACAGGAAAAGCTCAAAATAATCAAGCAGCCCTAACCAAAGCAGATAATGATGGCAACACTTCCAACCGGGTAACTAACGTTAAAGGAATATTATAGACAGGAGCTCCACCATCACCTGCTCAGAGCTACAGGGTTTTGACACAGTTAATCAAACCGTGGTTAATAAACCCTTGCAGAAGGCATAGAAAGGGCTGCCTGCACCATGGCTTCCAGGGGACACAGAGTGGTGGCCACCAAAGGCATGCTGAGCTTCTGTGATGGTGAAGCTCAAATCTGTTTGCTTTCAATGAGCTTTCTGCTCTGTCTGACCAGTAACGTCATTCATAGGATCAGTTAATTAGCAGAACTGAGAAATAGTAATCCAGCAGCAAAGATGAGGCTGACAATTTTCCACTCAGGCATCTTACAGTAACAATACACACCCCTGGGAGTAATCAAAGATACTAACATAACAAAGAACCTTAAGTCTCATAAGAGTTTAATTTACATAACTCTGCACCAGTTTAGGATTCAGCTAGCTTTCTTGGCTGGAAGTTGTCTTCTTCAGGCAGCTGAGGACTGCAATGGGCTCTGCATAAAGAATCTTTGGGACAGCTTCTTCCCGTGGACGCTAAAGCTAGCGTGTTAGCCCCAAGAAACATGCACGTTTCACACCTGGTTTGGCTGAAATTAAAGACTCCCTTCATTCCTTTCAAAGATAAACGGTAACAATGCGTAAAAAGCTTTTTAACTGCTTTTTATTTATATTGCTAGGCTGAGAGAAAAAATACATGCTTGATAATTCTTGTCACCAGTTAACACTTTCATTGTTGCAGATCCTGCAAAAACAGGTGGTCCAGCTGTGGGGAAATGCTGAGCATAACCATCCAACTTACAATGGCTGGGGGTTCTCCACCTCTACAGCAGCAAGACGCTCATCACTTTGGTTACCCTCAGTCAAAACAGACTGCACGCTGTAGTCTCTGTAGCCCTTCTCAACAATCACCTTCACACCCTCGATCAGTGCCTTCATGTACACAAGACAGTGCTTTGCAAGGGACCTGCCAGGATGAGAGCCAGCAGGTATCCCCACACCCCTCTAACCTCACCTTCCGTAACCCCTGTTTTCCCAGCACTGAGGAGCACTCTTCAGGTAAAACCTTGCTGAAACCACTGCAACCTCATTTTCAATTCAAGTTCTCATTTTAAGCCACATGATTTCAGGGTTTCATGCAAGTAAATTGCCTCTTCAAGTGGAGTTAAGAAAGCAGTTTTGCTGATTAATCCCTAAGTGGCTACTTCTCAGTCCTGAAATACTTTTTTAATGACATTTGAATAAAGTTTTGCAAACTAAGAAAAGCCATCTTATCCCTTGATAAAATTACAGCAAAATTCAGCAGAATTGAAAAACTAGAAGATGTTAACAGGATTACATTCACATCATATGGCATTGCAAAAATTACATAACATGCCTTGCATTAAGCTCAGACTTGCTAGAGGCTTGCACTCTTAGGGGTAAACCCAAGTATATTTGAAAATACCATCAGCAATGTTTTCAAGAGAGAACAAAGAATTGTTTGAATGAGTCATAACATCTTGCTTTACATGTTAACACCATGGCTGCATAAACCAGAAAGGCAGGTTTCTACTGGCTAAAAGAAAATGACAGCCAGAACATTCAGGAGAGATCTGATTTAACTGTATTTTTTTAATCAAAAAGAAATCAATCTTTTGAAAATGGTACATACAGTACTATATTTTAACATATTCACATTACTGTATATTTAGTCACCCAAGAATTCTTATCTTCCACACTGCTCATTGCTTTTTTAGCTCCAGTGAAGTTTTTCTAGTTGGGTTTTTTAAAATTCTCTCTTTTGTATTGTATACAGCAGTGCAGTCCAGATCAGATCCATGATCGATGTTAACTGAATTTAAAGACAAAGCAAGACATGCAGCAACGTCTGCCTCAGCAGGATGCTAGTCCTCTTGAAAGAAAATTGGTGTAGGTAGTGAAGTCCTTTTTATTAAAAACAAAATAAAAAACACATCGCCTCTTTTAGTTCAAGCACCCATCATGAAGCCTTTCTCCTCAAAGTAATTCAATCCACCGACTCTACCTCTTACAACCTCATAAATGCTAAGGAAGGTGCAAATGAACTCATAAGCCTTCACTCAAAAAAAAGTCTTAAAACTTTGGTTGAACATAACCATTGTCTTTTGAGATGCCTGCCCTCACCATGACCATTGTTAGAGTTTATTGGAAAGTCATACCTTCTGATGAGTTAGTTATTCTGCTTATATACTGGCAAGAGATAACAATATGGAACAAGAGCAGGTTTCTAACGCTGAACAAGGGAGTTTATTATAGAGTATGGAAAAACAAGGTGGATGCTATGGGGTATGACACACAATCCCGCTGAGACATTCAGAAACACCTGTGTAATGTCTCCATATTTCCCTGTCAAGTACAGGGCTGCATGGGTTACGTTGCTAACAAGTGCTCCAAGCAGGAAGCGCATTTGATCTGCTATCAACGTGCTAGACAGCAGCAAGTGCCCATGAAGTACATGAGGTGCTCTGTGTCTGCTGGCAATGGAGCGTGGGCACCAGCACTTTTCCCACCAGTGTGCAAGGAAGGGCAGAGAGTAAGCACAGCTCTTCACGTGCACGCCAGCACCACTCCATGTGTATCAACCAGCCAAGCAGCATCAGTATACCGAGGCAGACATACTCCAGAGAGTAAAATCTACACAGCATTTTCAGAGACCAAACTGCAGTATTTTGCTCTAAGTAAAGGTTACCAAGGAGAGACGAAAACTATGCACCAAAGCAGCATAAAGTCGTGCAACTGAGGGTTAGCAAAGCCACCAGTTCATCCCATTCCTCGTAGATATGTAACAGAAACAGGCATCTCCAAACAGCACTTTCTCATGGTTCTTCTCCCCCCTTACCTCAAGCTCAGAAAAGACTAGACACCACCTTCCACCTATAAAAGCAGCAAGGCACAAGGCTCTAAAAATCAAAGTTCTTGGTGGTCTTTACCAACAAAGAGTAAGCACCTCTTTTCCCCAAGGCAGTCAACCAGCTAGAGCTCAATTTGCATGCTGCGTGTTCAAGCAGAGAAAAATCTTTAAAATAACAATGCTAAATATTTACAAATATTAACCTAGATAAAACAGCTTGACCTTAATTTGCAGCATGCATGTCCAAACAGAGAAGAATTCCCCAACACAATCACATAACAGAATACTTGCAGAAACAAAGGATTTAACACATGCAAATGTAACACAGTCTGCCCTAAGCATACTTCATACAAATATACCATCCAAACTGTACTAATCCACCCCTCCCTCTCTCTTCACCTTTCACTGACAGCAAATGGATCAACCTGTTTTCAGAGGGTTTTTTTCTAAGAAGTCCTCACAAATTTATGGACACATGCACAGACCTCCTGTTCCCAAGACCTCAACACAGCGCCTAATCTGTCTGCAGAAAGTAATCTATGGCGCTGACTTTTAAGTGCTGTATGTTAAAATGCCTGTAGCCTCATTTTGTTTTTACTAATGGTCAATCTAATGCATTCCAGTTAGAAAATGCTATTCCAGAAAAATATCCAAAGGTGAATCCTATCTGTCTGGTTTTGTAATTAGTGTATCTGTCTCAGATTTATAAATACCTTTAAAAATCCACTTACAGGACAATTCCTTAAGAGAGGGGAAGATTCCTGTGAGCAGGGTCTCCAGCTAGTTAAAACTCTTCCCTTGTAACTACTGGCTAGCGCCCACTTCAGGGCTTTGTCATTGACAGATGTAAACTGATCTACTTGACTCTGAGAAAAGATATGTAGAAGAAAAAAGTTTAAAAAATACTTAAAATATTTGGCTTATGGGAAAGTGCTTCAGCTCAGTGAGCTCCTTTTTTGGGGGTAGATATAAGCAACTATATTTACTTGGTATAGTAATGCAATTTGTACATGCACACACATTATAAGAAATGTTCCAAGCAGGAATGAAAGTCTAGTGAAGACAACAAAGGGCAATGAGAGCAAGCAAATAAGGAAAGACAACTAAATTTTGGAAATGTAATTAAATACTTATTTACACTTTAAAATTGATCTCTCATCAGCCATGAATGATATTTTGTAAAATGGCAGCAACTAGTTCTGTGTAGAGGGATTCCAGCCACAACAATTTTATTTAAAAATCTGCTCACTAATCTATCCCCTAATATTAACATTATCCAGTTCATTTACCGTATAACAGATGAGTTAAGGTACCAACAATAATGCATTTCAACTTTTCACAGAAAAGAGCTCTTCTGAAGAATTTATTATTTCCATTATTCCCATGCACTTTGAATAATTCCTACATTAAAGAAAGAAACCATCGTATCAAGAATGAAATTTAAAAATACAGCATACAACCACTCCTTTGGAATAGTTAAGATGTTGGTTACTATTATTTCTCTATTTTTCAGAAAATATTCTTTCACAATAGCTGTGTGACCCAGTGTACCTTCTTGGCAGTCAGGGGCCCTACATGTCCTGATTAGGGACGGTCCAGAAACAGACCACAAGCACCTGGTGAGA
The DNA here is from genome assembly GCF_031877795.1 of Strix aluco. Lineage (NCBI taxonomy): Eukaryota > Metazoa > Chordata > Aves > Strigiformes > Strigidae > Strix > Strix aluco. The sequence goes on along the minus strand of NC_133971.1, from coordinate 52,286,379 downwards.
CAGAAGGCAAGTACTTGCACATTTATAATGCATGTACTTCTCGTGCACTCTCACAGATTTATTTCAAATGATTCCCCATGAATATGGAAGACGCATCCCTTTGAACCCACCAAAGGCTGTGAAGCTGCAAGGCAGGAAGAGGCCCTTTTCTCTTGGAAGCTGTGAGTGGCTCCATGGTTGAGCAAGGCTCTCATGGGTGCACGGGGGAAGACAAAAGCTCCCATTCCAGCCTTGGGCTGCCTGGCAGCAGACAGCAGGCGGCCAGCAGGGTGGGCAGGGGGAGCCCAACACACCAGCGGCTCTGCAGGAAGCCCCACTGCGGGCAGGCTGCCTGCAGAAGCACGCTGCCCTGCGACTAGGGGGAACAGGGGTCACGCTGCCCAGCTGGGAACAGCGCCTGCACAGGGCGCCCACAGAGACTGCCTCACACTAGAGGACAGCTCTGGTTCACACCCAGCCTGAGCTGCCTTCAGAAGTGCCTCAGCAGAGTTTTCTCCTGGCACAGAAAAGATGATGCACTTACTTTTGGCACATGCATTCCAAATAAAGGAAGCATACCGTGTTTTCTAGGTAATTTTTTGCCATGGTTTCTGCCAAACCTTTTACCATTAATTGAAGACTTCCTTGAAACCTTTCTCATATAAATTTGTTGCAGTTTTAAAAATTATTTTTGATGTTGCTTATTTTGCCTTGTATTGAAATCTGTTCTGAAGTATCTTCTATTTCCATTTTGTCGTGTTTTCAGTTGTCACCTTTTCAGTTTAGCCTTATTTCTTATTCCGTTTGCCCTATTTCCTTCATTTCTTATGTTTTACTGAAGCAATATTTCTTAGGTTGGTTTTATGAATGTACATACAAAATACAAATTGCAGAATAAATACAAAGGTACAATCTTCTCATTTTAATTGTCTAGTTCTGGTATGTTTGGTTCGGTTCCACCTTTTTGATATACTTCTATTTCTGCCTGTGTGCAAAAGGGAGGCACTTTAAATACCAAAGCCTTGCTTCTAACATTCCTAACTTTTCCTATGGCCATCAGTCTTAAACTCTTCTTTCAAATTAGGTGTTGTATGCATTTTTATTGAGCACATTAAGCTCTTTATGCACGGCAGTTTTAGAGCAGAAGACCTTACAATTTAAATACGTCACATGCTTCGATTATCTGCTTTAAGTGCAAGACTGTCAAGGGAGAATGTCAGTAAAGAACTAAACACTAAAGGGCTTTCAGAAAGATAAAATCTTAAAAATTAAAGAGGAGACACTCATTCTGTCACAGTGTTTCAGGAATTTACTAGTACAGGTGTTAGGCAGAGCAGTAATACGGTTACAGTCTTGCTATAAGAAGTTGGTTCAAACTATTAGTAAAATGGTGGGGGTTTTTCATGTTGGATTGTTTGGGGATTTTTTAAGAGCAAGAAGAATGGGAAGGAGAAAAGATTGGTATACATCTTGCTAATCCTTTGTTTTGCCATTTCTTTCATCCAGAATGAGTGGCTGTACTGTCAAGAGCTGAGCATGCCTGCAAAAACTTGTTTGTGCAGAGCATCACAGACTCTCTGACTGAAGAGCAAGCCACCTTCTCACACTTCCTCTCCCCAAGCAAAGCCCAAACCTGATGTCCTTTTTAGCACTCGCTCTTAGCCCTGGTGACACTGTTAACCTCTTGACCATAGTTTTCTTCAATATTACTTGTAAGTGTAAATGGCCTCTTCTTCCGTTTCTTAGCATACTTATTTCTGATACTCCCTTCTACCTGTGTCATTCCACATTTTTTCTTTTTTTTTCCCTCTGGCCTCCATTTTTTTTCTAAGTCTTTTCAAAGCCCTGGTCATGGAGTCAACAACTTATGATGGTAATTTCCAAATAAATTCTCAATTTGTTGTTTAATCTTTTTTCTACTCCCCTTGTTCAAGAGTAAGGGCCGCAATGGCATAACGCATCTGTGTCTTCAAGTCAATTCACATCTTAGACCCCTCTATCAAGCTCAGTTCAAAAAATATTTTTGAAAAATTTCTTGTATTCTCTTTCTTCAAAAGCAACGGTGTTCATATCAGACTTGGTTTTGTTTATCCTTTGATTCAGTTAACTGAACTGTCTCATTATCATTCAGTCAAGAGACATTACAAGAAGCTCAAGAACAAAAGTTACCAGAAAAACAGTGGAATCCTTCTCAGATGCAAAATTAATGGACGAGACAAAGAGAGAATTCATTTCTTGAAAGAACAGAGGCTCCTTTTCTGTCTGGCTCTGACATGGGTGACACACGGAAAGAAAAGAGGGGGAACTATAAGAAAAAAGAGCAGACCTCTCCATTAAACAAGCCTTTCAGAGCTCACATATCTTTGGCTCTTTTGCATCTTTCCTTCCACAAGATACACACCCCCATGATGTAGAACTGACCTTTCTGTAGAGTGAGTTCTACTGACGCACTTCTGAAGGCAGCTCAGGCTGGGTGTGAACTAGAGCTGTCCTCTGGAGGTGGTGCATGTCAGAATAAGAAGGCTGGGGATGCACTGAGCTTTGCTCTGCAGAAACAACCAAAGCCCCCGGCCTCTACACTTATAGGGTTTCATGTGTTCCCTGGGTTTGGAGCAAGAGTGGTTTTGTGCATGGTCCTCTGGGGAAGAATTGCAGAGCCCCACTGCTTTTCCTGATGGTGGAATTTCCCTGCAGGGTGTTGTGGCACAGTGCAGGAGGGTGAGGTTAGCGTGAGGCAGTCTCTGTGGGTGCCCTGTGCAGGCGCTGTTCCCAGCTGGGCAGCGTGACCCCTGTTCCCCCTAGTCGCAGGGCAGCGTGCTTCTGCAGGCAGCCTGCCCGCAGTGGGGCTTCCTGCAGAGCCGCTGGTGTGTTGGGCTCCCCCTGCCCACCCTGCTGGCCGCTTGCTGTCTGCTGCCAGGCAGCCCAAGGCTGGAATGGGAGCTTTTGTCTTCCCCCGTGCACCCATGAGAGCCCTGCTCAACCATGGAGCCACTCACAGCTTCCAAGAGAAAAGGGCCTCTTCCTGCCTTGCAGCTTCACAGCCTTTGGTGGGTTCAAAGGGATGCGTCTTCCATATTCATGGGGAATCATTTGAAATAAATCTGTGAGAGTGCACGAGAAGTACATGCATTATAAATGTGCAAGTACTTGCCTTCTGTCTCGCCAGGTGCTTGTGGTCTGTTTCTGGACCGTCCCTAATCAGGACGTGTAGGGCCCCTGACTGCCAAGAAAACTTCATGGTATTTTCATTTGCTGCTCTCCTACAGACTATTTCTTTCCACCTGTCAATTGCTAACTGGGTATTTTGGTACTGAATTCAGTGGAGTCTACGCTGCAACCAATGAACAACAACGATAAACCTGTAGTTCATACATGAGAGTGCTTATTTTTAGTTCAAGATTCACCTGTGTTTGAACATGTTTCCATTGAAACACACATGTCCTTTCACAGTCTATATAATGATGATATGCCACATTCCCAAAAAACTTTTCCAAAACGTTTTATCATTTTACTTATTTAGTAAGTTTTATTTCCAGTTTGATGGAGTTCAAATTCTCATTTTGACTGACACTAGAAAATTACTTACTCCCACAACGTTGACAGAAGGCAAAAGGATACATGTGTTATCCTAAAAAATGTACATACTTTTCCTGTACAGCTTTGATACTTCAATTGCCATGGTGCAACTGATTTGATTCTACTGGAAACTTAATTCTCATTAAAATTTCTCATAATAACTATCTGGAATTCTGTTTGAAAGAGATTGAAACTTCTAAAAATGCCTTCTTTTTTTAATAGACATTCCTCATGAGAGCAATGGAAAACAGATTGCGAGTACTTTTGTTCTAAAAGTAGTTTTCTGGATACGCTCATTAGCAAACGCCACACACAAAAAAAGAGTCAACATTTTTGCACCAGGACAGGAATAAGTTATCCATTAGCAGGCTGTAATAGCTGCTAATGGGGAACTCTATACACCTGCATTCTCTCCTGCCCCTTCTAAAGTTTCTGGCTGTCCTAAAGAGCTGCTATCCAGTGCCACACACTGCATGGGGTCATACTACCATTTTACTGGTACTGGGCTGCATTCAACTTTAACAACCTTGACTGAAAAGAAAAAGAAAAACAAAAAAGCCCCTCCATGGGAAAGGAAGGACTTGAACAGACCAGTGACAGCAGGGGGGGATGAAAAGGACATATCTGTCACAGCTCCTAGCTGCTCTTCACCCTCTGACTAGTGCTGCTTTTCCCCTCACCCCCACTCTCACAGCAAGGGTGCCTCATTCAGCTGTCCATCAATTCCTGAATCACTCAGCTGTCCATCAGTTTCTGAATCACTGCAGATTTCAGACCTGTGCATTCAGAGAAACCAGAATCCAAGTCAGTTTGTTTTTTGAAGAATGATAACCCTGCACATAAGCAAACACACAAGGCAAGTGTTACGTTCACATAACAACACACTAAATAAAATTTTAAAGCATTAAAGCAACCTGAAAACTTCTAATTCAGTCTCTTGCATGTATGTACCATGTCAGTATTACCATCAATTGCTCCCCTCTGCCCAATCCACACAGGATTATCGTCATCTTCTTGGCATCATTCCTCACCCCTGGCTGCCAGTCCTGAGCTCCTTAATTACATCTACCTACCATGTCATGGGGTTTTTTCCTGTTTTCCCTAACCACATCCCAGTTCTTCGTCCCTTCCGACCACTTGTCTCTTTCCAGATAGCACCTTCCATGCTCATACTCCCTTGTCGCATACATTGCTGCTTCCCTTAGCCTCTCATCCCCACTGGTTCCCGTATATTCCCTGAATTCCTTGGGCACTGAATCACAGGCCCTTCCTTCCTTTCCCCTCTGCTTTGACCCTTCTTCAATCTACTTCTTCACTCCCTCCCACCAGTCTGGCCATTGTCCCCACATGAATCAAGCCAGGAAATTTCTCCACAGTGTTGTACTGTGGGACAGGTAACGCAAAAACACATCTGACAGCTCCAGATGCAAGAAAATTGTTTTCTGTTCTGGTGTCCAAACTCAAGCGCCATAAATACCAGTTACACAGAGAACACGGCGACCACTGGGACTTTGTAAGGATGGAAAGACATAGCATCCTTACAGGATTTAACTGATAAAGTTTGAGGAAATCTCTCCCGAGGGAGATATTTCAGCATAATTTATTGCAAGCATATCTTTAAAAGAACAGAGAACAACACATCTCCAGCACAGTGAGCGCACTGATAGCAATTATCAAGACTTTGCTTCAAGAGCTTCTCAGACAAAAGTTGGTCTGGGTTTCTTTTTCTTTGACAGGTTTTTTTTTTTTTCCTTGCTTCACTCTTGGAAATAACTGTTTTGAATACTTTGTGAAATAACATAACTCATCACAGAGTTCAAACCTTGATGGCTGGCAAACGTACAAACGGACCAAGCAATTTCAGTAGTGGTAACAACCCTCTCCCTAGCACCTTCCATTCAGTAAGATCCCACAAGCTTTTCAGACTGAATTTATACCTATTTCCTCAGAGATTTTATTAAAAAGTCAGTATTATTCTAAACTACTTCTTGGGCATGGACCTGTTATGACAACCCAGTTTTCTTTCTCTGAAGAAGTAATGCACAAAATATTCTGTGTGGGTTTAAGGGAAACTGTGGCATATTTTAGGCACTTCTTTTTTTCGCCTGTGATCTCCATCCCTTTCCCCTTTTAGTAATTAAACCTTTCAAGTGGTAACTTGATGTTAATCCCAGTGATTCAGACAAGGACACTACTTTCTCACTGCTGAGTCTTCATTTGTTCTCTAAAATGGTTAGTATTTTTTTAAATGCCTTTATATGCTATGTGAAAACTGCATATACCTAAGAACACAATTTTGCATGTCCACAAGGTCACTGTTCAGCCAGTCAACATTCAGTAGCTACTTGACCATCAATACTAAACCTGTGTTGAAAATTCATAGCATGTAACATTATAGACAGCCTTCTGAAAAATTTTTATTGACCTGTAAATATTTCAGATATACCAGGTTTGCTTATGCATAGAAAATAAATTTCATATGCACTGTGTAACCGTAAAGATGATCCAGAATTTTTCTAAAACTGTATGTACAACCTGTCATGATTAACTTGTAAACTCATCAATAAAAATACAATTACCACAGTCGCTTTATTTTTAATAAATGTTTAACATATCCAGGTTGTTGGGGAAAGGTGCTTTTAACACGAGGATACAAACCAAACAACTGCTATACCTTAGCTTTGATATCTGTTCCTAAAGGTTTTTTGTTCTTTGATACAGAACCTACAAGAAACTGAACATCTTACACATATTATAATACAATACATAGTTTTATTAATATACATGGTGGCTGCCTACCTGTGCTAATGAAAATATTACACACACTGAAGAAACAAAACAAAAACCTTACCTAATCAGCACTTCTGTAATACGTCTCCAAGAAGAAGGATATAAAGAGATTATATACATATGCAACACTGGATAAATTTCTTCACTCCCAGCTGATAGGCAGATTAGTGGTAAGCATAGCATAAAGATCTATACACAAATATGACACACAGAATTTTGCAGAACTAGACCCTTCCTTCTCTACATTTAGTCCAAAACTAACGAATATGTCTGTTCATCACCAAAAGTGTTCAGAGATGTGATCAGTTAACCCCTTGATGCTCATAGTCTAAATATTGTGACTGTAATGAAAAATGCACCTTTGCAGCATCTTCAGTATCAGACTCAAGAGGTTAATCAATAAAATGCCTCAGGCATGCTATCCTTTGCTAATGGGGATGGCTATCTGCTGTATTCTGAGTCTGCCCACACATCTCATGCAAGAAGGAAAACAGTTTTTAAAACAGTTTTCTGAATACAGACATGAAATCACAAACATATTTCACATTAGAAAAAAATATCGATTAATACCAGAAGACAAAAAAAGTTTGATTAGAATCCACCGGTGATGTGAAAACAACTCCTTCAGCATTTTCACTCAGAAGGAATTTTGATAGTTAGAGTGAAAACCTGATCCTGTTTAAATCAATATGAATTTTACTACTGACTTTTGAGGCAGAGGATTTTAGATTAATGTTAGAAATAAGATTTGAAGCCTTCAGCCTAAACTCTGTATAAGGCCAACAATTGCTCACAGTGATGCTATTGGAGTCATGAGCTTAATCACCTTTGTTTGGAGCCAAGCAGTAAACAGCTCACAGCTCCCTCCCAATAACTTAACAGAGTAAAAACTGATGATTGGAATAAAGGCAAAATAAACTATAAAACTAAAGACTGATTTTGTACAAACTTTTCTGTTAATATCACATTTTGCAGGTAAACCACTAGGGTATTGTCAGCAGTCTCCATCAGAGTAGCTCCAGTTCTGTTCCAGTTGTACCACCTGACACAGAGCACGACATAAACCTCAAATGACCATGCTTTAAAGTGAATTAAAGTACTGGATATGACCAGTGCACTTCTTTCACTGCAGGCAAATCATAACATGTTCTGCAGATGAGACCATTAAACTTCAAATAGAAAATCACTACTTTCATTTTTAGCCTGCTTGAAATGCACTTGGTTATATCCATTTTTTGAAGGCAAAATGATTCATCTCTGATCTGTGTTGAATACAAGACTTTTGGAAACATTACTTTTGTTTACATTAATTAGAGCTTACTGTGTGATTTGGACATGATCCTATTCGCACTGAAATCTAAAGGCAAAAAAGCCCTTTTGTTTGGAGACAGGAAGCTCACATCCTTCAGTTTTGATCTGACTGGTTGAGGATAAAATAATACAGTTTACTTACAGTAAAACTAGCAGCATATTCAGCAGGACTGAATAAAGTAATAGCCTCTAGGTTCTCCCTTGCATTTTAGTTCAGAGGCACCATTTCTGTAAGTTTTTTAAGGCATGCCACTTCATGTTGACCTCAACCATGCCTATAACTCATCACTTTGGCAAGACACTAGTAAATGAGACATGCCCAGCTACTGCTTTTTGAAGTGCTATTACAAAGTCAGGGACACTCATATTCTGGAGTGATATATTACTAAGCACCCGTCCTTGTAAAATAATGATGTTTAATTTTTGTGTAGTTTTTTCCTGGTGATAAAAACTCTTACTCAAAAAACTACTCTGCTGACAATAAACACATCAGGACATAAGACAACACCCAAAATCAGAATTTCAGAATATATATCTCTCTCAATGTATACAGTTACAAGGTGCACCTTAAATAACTGTATTTGTTTAAAAGTTGAGGAGGCTGTTTTACTATTTAAAGCAGCCCCCAAAATTTGAGTGAGATCTGAAACTTCATCTCTGTTTTGCTGATCAGGGATATCAATTAAACTCAGACACCAGAGTGAAAAGAGCAGGCGTATTTTACTAGAAATAACTAAATAATATAACAGAATAATACAGAAAACATACAGTAAGAAAAGACAGAATAGTGCACTTAAACAAACAGGAAAATACAGGGTAATGCATCACATCATTACTACCTGAGAGAGAGAATAGTGATTAAGAAAGATCCATCACCACTTGCATACGTTACCAACATCCAGATCCGCAGTCACTGGGCAGCCCCGGTTACAGCGAGGATTTGGAGAGCCTGTCCCGGCAAGTGGGAAATCCTACGCGGTGCGTGCACCCGTAGGTGAGGCTTCCAAAGTCGCTGTGAGCGGGTCCAGCCTTATATACCTAAAAATCAGCAAGCCAGAATAGCTGGCACCTTTGTTTTAAGCGGAAATATCTGGTTTAAATTTCACATTAGGTTCCCCCCAGAGCCTGGCCAGGGCTCAAGGAAGAAACTAAGGGAATTTCTCTGCTTATCTGATCGGATTATGCACAAGGTCTCACATCAGGCCTCCAGCACAGGCACCTGTCTCTATGACTCTGTTACTCTATTAACAGTTTCAGTTCAGGGCCTGTTGCTCAGGCTTCAACACCTCCACCTTTTACATCAGACTAGGTGGTTTGTTATAACTTAGTATAATACCTGTTAGCACAATGGTTATCAGTTATAAAATATACAGGATTCATCTATAGGTCAACTCTGGCTTGGGCCTATTGTCCAAGCCTTAGCACTTCAATCCCATGTAGTTAATAAGAGGACAGATAGTAGGACTGCAAGCAGACTGCCTGCCACTAGAAGGTGCAGTTCTAGAGGTAGGTTCACTAAAGTTTTTCCACCATGAAAGTCTAAACCAAACATTTTATTTCCTAACAGGTGTTAGCCCAGTACTCACCCACACAACTGTAAAGATTCATTCCAGCACTATTTCTCCCAGGTTCTGCTCCCAAGTTACCATGATGTACCACAATACCTCAGCCACAAAAAAGGACGAGTTATGTTGTTAAGAAATGAGACATAAATTTAGCTTGGGCCTGGGAGGAATACAACACTATGCCAGCGATGTACATGTCATTCATCCAGTTACTAAGGAGGGGTTCATTACGTAATGTCAGCAGCTCTGACACGTCTAAGGTCAAGCCTGGACCTGCTGCCATGCAACACCCCACATAAGGCAGTAATTGCTCTCTTTCATGGATGAGTGGACAACACTACCCCAGCATCTTCCATATACTTTAATCTAAATTCTAAAAAAAAAACCAAAAAACCACAAAACAAAACCCTCATTGATCAAAGATTATCCAGGCTAATAACAAAATACCAAAAATAGACAAGGTAGACACTGAAGGTTTGCCTTGTCCTAGGCACACTCAGACACCTTCCCAGAATGAAGTTCTCACATTTTTACATTTGAACTGTTCACATCTGTGCACTTTAGAGTTGTCTGAAGGCTTTTATGATTGTTGTGGTTTGAACTCAGCTGGCAGCAAATTGCCAAGTGGCCAGTTGTTTACCCCCCCCCCCCCCCCCCCAGTGAAATAGGGGAGGGACAAAAGAAGAAATTTGTAGATTGAATAAAAAAAATGTACTAACAAAACCAACAGTAACAATAGTAGTCCAAAACAGGTAAAATGCAGTAGTGGGTCACTGAGCTACGACTGGTACAGAGCCCATCCCCAGCAGCAATCCAACCACACCACAGAATCCCTCCACGTCGACCCGGAAACGGAAAACAAAAAACACGTGTGTGAGAGCACACACCTTTCTATATGTTGACCATGACGTCACATGATATGGAATGCTCCAGTGATCAATCTGGACCGGCCCTTCAGCTGTGCCCAAGGAAAGTTAACTCTATCCTGGCCGAAACCAGGACAATGATCTCAGTTTTCACCTAGCTGTCACTCTCTGCCATGAGAGCAAAAACTTCTGTGAACTTCACAAAAAACACTGTGAAGAAAGGCGGCACTGATAGCATGCTTTCAAGACATTATCAAAGTCTGAAATAAGCTGCTGACATTTGCGCAAGAAAGAGAATTGATGGATTTGGGGATGTCACATTTTGGCACAGAAACGCAGACAATGAAAAGCGAGTAAAATAAAGAGGATGTATCACCTCCACTTGTACAGTTACATTGAGAATGGTCCATCCAGGCTGCTATACTCAGAAACCAAGATACACATTTTGCTTAACTCAGTTGCTGGTTTTGACAACTTCACATTTTTGAAGCAGAAATAACATTTGACTCTACTGTCTTGCTAAACAAAGGGAACTCATCTGTTGTCCTGTTCAGAGTTGTAATAACAACACTAGAGCTTTCAGCTTAGGTAGAGTAACAATTATCACTTAGGCCAAATGACTTGATTAACAACACTGTTTGGAGGCGAGAGGGGCAGTTTCTCAGCACTATATAACTCAGGTGATGCTTTAACATGTGCCCTCTGTATCACTCTGCTTTAGTCTATCATTACAGGATTAAATCACGGTTTTAAATAAAAAACAACAATTCGCAGTAACAAAAACACTGGAAGTTCTTACTGAAACTAGAGTACACCTAACACAAAAGGTAGGAAGGCAAGAGTATGTTAATATTCAAAGAAAGAGATGTTTGCACACTTACATATTTACTTCCTTTTGTCCACATGTATTTTAGTGTAATTATCAAAGCTCCTTCTGATCTGACAGGAAAGCCTTCTCTGAACTTCTTACCTCAGGAAAAATCAAAATTTTTCCATTTTTCACCTTCACATTCACAAACATTATCATTCATCCTTTCTGTAATAAGAAACAAAATGCTACTCACCAAAACGCTTATTTGTGTATTCACTGGTCCCTTCCTTTTTTGTCCCACATAAATCCACTTAAGTCAATAGAGTTATGTCAGAGATTTCAGCTTTTTCTTCCTAGACGTGGTATCATCACACAATACCAAGATCCAAGTAGCTAAAATAGATTAATTACCCAAATGATACTAAGCGAGTCTACACTTCAAAAATATACTAGATTACCTTGCATTCATTATGCAGATGCTTCTTTCAGGTTATAAGTAAAAAAAAATTATACCCCTGGTCATGAAACCCAGACTCAAGTTCATTCCTTAAGGACTATAAATGCTACAGATTAACTGAACAATGGCAAAAGAAAAATTCCCATCTGTTTAATTTTATTAGTGCAACAAGGCCTTAAAGAATGAAGACTTTCAGCTGATACAGATTAGAACAGCTTCAGTTAGGTCCACAGGGCAATTCACAACACCTGAAAACACCCAATGTTCAAACAACTGTTACAAAGCAGTCGACTGTACTGTTCCAGGTGACAAATCTAAAGGAAATGTTTGAATAGTTTAATGTACAGCTGTTGGAAAAGTCTAAAACATTGTTGGTATACCAAACAGAACATATTGTAAGCCTTACTGTGTTCTTCTATACACTGTTTGCTCTCAGATCTGTCATGAAGGAGAAAAGGTATGTAACTGCACTGTCAACACCAAGTGGCATAACTAGGCTTCAAAATATTTCACTGTTTGACAAGCCAACTGGTGACAGCCATTTTGACAGCAGACACTCAAATTCTCTGCATTCCTGCAGTCCTAAAGCTGCATGCATTGCATAAACAAGATCCTACTCAAAAAAAAATGTATTTCACAGAAGCATTTAAACATATAACCCTTACCAAATTAAGCACAAATTTAAGACCTAATGAACTTAGACTGGAAACTCTAAGACTTCTGTTTTATGGAAAATGCTATTTTGCTGCCAAATACTTCCGGTAATTTACCTGAGAAACAGATGCCTCATTAAAAATAACAAGCAGAGTAGACTGCCACTAAAAGTATGAAGAGGACAATATTTCCCTTCAAGTCATTTTATAGATATTATAATACCTATTTCTGCCTTCCTTCCTGGCAGACCTGAAATAGGTAAGATTGGTTGCAATCAATCTGGCATATTCACACCTCTACCATTCTGGGAGAGTTCTATGCTCATTAGGATCTGAAGTTACCTATCAAAAGATATCTTTATGATTTGTTATCATAATAATCTAGACAGAGATAAAAGATAGCTTTTTTACATATTACATATGGGCAGGCATGAGAAAATTCACGTCTATTCCTTGGTCTGTACTGGCTGTCTGAGTTATATCACACTGATTAAGCCTCCTCTTCTGTAAAAATGAGTTGTGAGTTTGGCCTCTCTACCATACAAAACTTAGAATAATTTTGAAGTAAAGAATGGTTAAGACCACACAGGTAAACAGGATGCCACAAGATACGTTTTCGCTGGTTGTAGTCTGTTCTAATTACTAAGGGACCACACTTCATTGCTGAGAAGTGATTTTCAAGAATAGAAAACACAGTACATCTCACCAGTCTCAGTGTCAGTAAAATATCTGGTTTGGTATGAGGTGAGATGTTATTAATTAAATTGGATAAAATATAGTTTACTAAAGGAATTGTAAAACATACAGGCTGGCTAAAGAAAATGACAGCAGATTTTTCATTTTTTTAAAGGAACATTACCAAAACAAGTTCCTCTAAGGTTGAAAGTAAACATAGACCACTTAGCATTTTTTGTATTTCTGTAGTTAATACATATGGCCAGTCTAAAATTAAGAAGTACAAAAGAAGAAGATAGACACACCTCACAGAAAGAAAACCACCTGGAGGACAGGATCAACAGAAATGAAATTAAATTCAACCAGACAAAATTGCAAGGATATGCTCTGACAAACTAAAACTGTACATTTCTGTTACAGCTGGAACATCACTAAGCAGAAATAAATAGGGTACAGAAGTGTATTAGTCAAACACAGCACCACTAGCACTTGTCATGAACACCCCAAGTTAGCAGTTTACAAGATGGTCTGATGCAGCTTCAGTAAAGGTGCAGTTCACCATCTTTTTGATATTTGGCTGAAGGGCAGAGGGCTGTAAAGCATTCTGGTACCCCAGTCACAGAGATTACCACACCAATGGGAACTCAGCACACCTGAATTTTCCACTTAACTCGAGGGGGTTTTTATACTACACTAGTGTTAATGTAAAAGCAAGAAATGTTTGCAGTCTTACAGTCATAAATTAAACAAAGATCTCTTGTAGGTTAGAGACAAAAGGAAACAACAGTAAATTCACCCAAGTCTTGTGCAAAGATAAACTGGGATGAAGTTACACAGAGGACCACAAAGGTGGCTAGGGGGCTGCAGTACGTGAACACACAGCAAGTGTCTAGGAGAACTTGTTCATCTACATTGCAGAGAAGTAGTCAAGAGAGGATGTAGTTGCAGTAAGAAACTACAGTCAGACCCTCATCAAAAATGCACAGTAAGACGCAGTAAGGGAAATTCCTTACTGGAGAGTAAGTGCAGGAACAGGTTACCCACAGGTTATGGAAACTCTGCCACTGGAGACAGTCACAGCTCATCTGGGAAAGGTCCTGAGCAATCTGCTCTAACTTGGAAGGCAGCTAGACTACATGATCTTCACGAGGTTCCTTCCAACTTAAATGATCCTGTTACATAATTTAACAGCCATTCACACATCACAGAAGAGAGTAATGCTGCATCACTGTACTTGTAGTTGGCAGAGATTAGACTTGAACACGAATTCATGGAAATAGTAGTTTGGGGTAAGGATGCCTCTATCTCTGGCTTTAACGAATGTTGTAAGAAACCTCTTCCTCATACAGAAAATACTTAAAAGAAATTTATAGAACTGATATCATGATAAACACTGGGGAAAAAAAAAAACACTGGAAAGTAGTCTGCAAAACTCTCAACTCCTAAGAGAGCCTGTATAGACATGTAGTCAACAGGCACTATCAGTACTTTTTTATTGAAAAAATTTTAAAAGTACACTTACTGTTCCAAGACAAATATTGTTTAGCCAAATGCTCTTCACTTTTGAAAACATATTTTGAATGCAAAATACACAAACTGAAAAATATTTTTATTGAAGTGTGATAGCATATGATTAATTCACAGGGCACACACCCATAAAGTCTACCCCCTCAAAAATATTTTATGTTCATTTTTATATTGCTTATGCTTATATAAAGGAAAAGCAGGAGTTCAAAAAAGTTATCCAAAGCTCTTAGATATTAACTACAACTCTTAACTACAGTGAAATATTCTAGTGTTAACCAGCAAGTCTGCTTAACTTTAAAAGTAAACACACCAAAAGATACATACCATTAATCTCTTTACCTTTAGCACAATTTCCAGAAATGTTACCTCTGGAAGTTTCTAAAGAGAATAGTTAGAAAATTCTAGGCTAGCAGTACTTGTCATGAGTTCCTTTAAATAATTATTAACAGAAGTCTCTTAGATCAGGCAGACTACTTGCAATAAATTACCATGCTGCTAACAGGTCCACTTTGAAACAATGGCACAAGCATGTTAGTGACTCACACAGAAGCCATTTCAAGCACAGTATGATCTGATAGCTTAGCATTAATTATAATATAGATTACTAACTTTGCAATTCTTACATTTACTTTTGTCTTTCATGATTTTATTTAACTGATTTATCGATACATACTACTATGAACTATTACTGTTGAAAAGAGAAAACTGTTTGGACAGCTTAAACAGGGCTAGCTATAATCACCTCTATTGTAACAGAACAATGCTTTGACTTTCCTCTGGGAAAGGCAATGCAACACTGAATTTGCTTACACTTACTAACTTGATGAGGAAAGCAAATCAGTCCCAACAGAAACTGGAAATCAATCTTTCACTCTTCAGTAATTACCGCTCATGAACTGGCAGAAATTAAGAAAGAGCCATGCCATTATATACAGAACATATATAGGAATTTAGCACTGAACTGTAGCTTTTAATGGGGTAATTTTTGCCATCTGTGTCACAGAGACACATTTGCTATGTTTTTGAAACATTCTGTTGAGAAAAACATCTCTCTTATATGTAACTTTTGTTAAAAGACATAAACAGTTTTCTTTTTATAGCTTTATAGCTCAAGCATTTCACAGGCAAATCACAGAATCTTAGAATGATTTGGGTTGGAAGGGACCTTAAAGACCATCTAGTTCCAACCCCCCTGCCATGGGCAGGGACACCTTCCACCAGACCAGCTTGCTCAAAGCCCCGTCCAACCTGGCCTTGAACACTGCCAGGGAGGGGGCATCCACAGCTTCTCTGGCAACCTGTCCCAGTGCCTCACCACCCTCACAGTAACTTATTTCTTCCTTATAGCTAACCTGAAGGTACCCTCTTTCAGTTTAAAACCGTTGCCCCTTGTCCTATCACTACACTCCCTGATAAGGAGTCCCTCCCCATCTTTCCTGTACCCCCTTTAAGCACTAGAAGGCTGGTATAAGGTCTCCCCAGAGCCTTCTCTTCTCCAGGCTGAACAACCCCAACTCTCTCTGCCTGTCTTCGTAGGGGACGTGCTCTAGCTCCCTGATCATCTTCATGGCCCTCCTCTGGATGTGCTCAAGCAGGTCCATGTCCGTCCTATATTGGGGGCCCCAGAGCTGGACACAGCACTGCAGGTAGAGTCTCATGAGAGCAGTGGATACATCAATCTTTCTTCTTAAAGCTAAGATTATTCTTTATCCCTGATTTATATATGGAAATGAGAAAGATAATGTCTGAAAAATTCTAAATTGAATACCAAATTCCAAGTATCTTCATCCAGATTTTTTTTCTTTTTCCCCCAAGTGAGAAACAAGTGCTACCTGCTTGAAAAACTCAGGCGGACCATATAGTATCCTCACACTTCAAAAGTCATCTCCAAAACAATACTTGCAAGTAATTTAATTATCTTAAAATTTTTAAGCCCAGATTTGTTAAAAGCTGATTGTTCTGAAGGCAGGATATGTTTCTTAATTGTAACAAGCAGGGTAATTTTAGTCTTGGCTCAGCTAATAATCTGCTAGGTACCATCACAACTGTGTAAATTTAACATTTAAGAGGGAAGTTTCTTTCAAGCCAGTGTACTCCTTAAAACTTTACACTTAAACGCCTTTCAGGGAACATTTCTAATACTTCATTTACTATTTTATACAGAAAAATGTAAGAAAACATTCTGAATTTATGTAATTTCATGACCCAAAACTCCAAGCTAATCTCCCAGTGTGAAATACCATTTCATAACCTCTTTCACAACTTCTGCTATATAGGCAGTTAGTTAACTGATGCCTTCATCAGGTTACACCTGTACACTTTTAAATAGGGGCAATCAATTAACATGTAAGACATTTATGTTAATAATGCACAAGAAAAGATATTTATCTTACTGGTCCTTCATTTTCTTATCTTTACAAAGTTGTTAGAAGGAAAATAAATTAAGTCAAAATTTCAGCTCAAATCTGTGGTACTGCAGCCCCAGGCACTACTTTGGAAAGGAATATTGAGATAATTGGACCCCACACAGATATGCCAGCAAATCTTGATTTAAAGCTGTTGCATTAGGCGTTGGTCCAATTCCTCTATAAAACAGGAGAACTAAATCAGGTCTCAATCCACAAATTATGCTGTGGATGAGAAGGTCACCCATCAGTTGAAATCTCACCATCTTCCATGGGCAGGTTCCACAAAAGGAACACACTTTAAACATGAGAACTTATTTCCAAATGTTTCACATGACCCAGTTTGAGAACACAGAAAACTGGCATTAATAAGGACTGTTAACATTGTTGGCTCGTTCACCCTTATGATAACACATCTAACTATTCAAATGCTATTGTCTCGGTCAGACCCTCCGAATTCTTTGAAATCCATCCCACAAGGTCTACAAGACAGACACAGTGGTATCTCAGGATGCATGAGTCCTCCATGACCTCCATCCAGATCATATGATACTGGCAGGACACAGAGCTACCTTGCAGCTGAGGAATATGCAGGAAACCTGTTGCAAGCTTGAGAAGGCTGTGGCCAGGCACCAGTGCCTGCCAGTTGCCTCTGGCATGGGAAGTTGTGGAGCTGTTAGCATGTGGGATGCCAGCATCCCAGCAGAGGAGTTTGTTACAAGCAGGGAAAGAGCAATTCTCACGATAAGCATGTAAAATTTGACAAGTTTGACTTCAGCCAGTGCTTGCATCATCCACCCAGAAGGACAGGTGAATCAATCCTAGGCCATTTTATCTCTTTGAAATGAAAAGACAACAGAAGTTTCCAGAACCAGTTAAGATGTATTTCAATTAGAAACCTTCAGCTTCTTTGAGAAAAAAAACATTACATAAACTCCAATCCGATTTCACTCCTAATGTGAGGGCCTTTAACTAGCACAACAACACTTCAAACAGAAACAAAATCTTCACTGTGTCTGGAATCACAGCCACAATACTAGGTCTTATTCTGCTAATTCAGTCTCTAGGAGTGCGTTTGAAAATACCATCTTCACTCTGAGAGATGATGTACGTAGTATTAGTTAAAGAAGATGCAAAAAGAAAACACATTGCTCTGTGGAGCATGAAACAAGTGACTTTCACAAGCGCATACATCACAAACCTCTCGGAAAGACCCGGAGATGTCTTCATATCTGCTACTCTCTATCCATACAGTAATAATAAAAGTAGTCTTTTTCACTATAAATCATTAGTAACACTTTGGTAGCAGAAGAGATCTCAACATACACACTTTAGTTTTAAGCCCACTGAAGAAATTGATTGTACTAGGAAGAAGCTTCAACAGAAGACAATAAAGGGTACATGGCTGAATGGGTGACTTCTGTGTTCCCACAACTAGTATGAGATTAAATAACTGAAAAAAACTCACATGCTTCTATAGACAGACTACTGAAACAGAGGACATACTCTTTACAGCCCACCATGATACATCTGTACCCGTTAATTTAAATACAGCAAATAAAGTTACAGTGAAGTAGTAAGCCTATGTGGGGCACAGAATTAGAGAAGAAGGGAAAAACTCAAAAAGCAAGTCCCCCTTAGCACAGCAGACTATGTTAACATTCAATATATTAGCAGATAAATACAAACACACCTTATAAGGTACTGAATTTTCTCATACATTAACTCAACACCCTCCACTCTTCAGAGCTTTAAAACTTCTATGTTGGTCACATTGCACTAAGAAGCAATTACAAAGACTTTCCATGAATAATAAATGTTGGCATTTTTTCCTCCTTTCTTCAATTTTTTTAGAATTTTCATTAAGGAAATTAATAATAATATTATAACAACACTAAAATACATAGAGGATTAGTTATTTTACACCAAGTCTATAATGCCAAATAAAACCCTAAAAAATTAAATTATTAAAAGTGTCAAAAAGCTACTCCTTGTGCAGCCAGACTAAGGTGGTTGTATTTGAAAAAGGCATTAAAAACAACAAAATAAAAGATGTTTAAAACAAGCACAAATAGCTCTTATAATTAGTTCATTTTTAAAAGATGACAAAGTATTTCTGAACTCCATACAGCAGTAGAATAAAACAAAATGCATCAACTAAGTACTACAACTGCGGAGGGAGAGCAGTCATCCACCATGACTATTGCCAAGCACGTGAAAGACCTAGGTTTTTTAATATTTCCAATTATACAATACTGTTATTCGTTAATACAAGCAGCATTATTATAACCCTTTACAAGAAAATACTATTGTTCTAATTCAAGGAAACAAGCCTGCTAACATTTTTTTTCGAAAATCTTTATTGTTATGATGGATTGACTTGGCTGGCTGCCAGATGCCCACCCACTCCCGCTCTTCAACTGGACAGAGGCAGAAAATAAGACTGAAAGCTCATGGGTCAAGGTAAGGACAGAGAGATCACTCATCAGTTACTGTCATGGACAAAACAGACTCAACTTGGGGAAACATTATTTAATTTACTGATAATTAACAACAGGAGTAGGATGGTGAGAAACAAAGACAAAACTTAAAACACCTTCCCTCTCTTCTTCCCAGGCTGAACTCCATTTCTGACTCCTCTACCTCCTCCCCTTCCTCAAATATGCAGAGGGATGGGGAGTAAGGGTTGTGATCAGTCCACAACTCCTCTCTGCTGCTCCTTCCTTTCCACTTTTCCCCCCTTCCCCTCAGAGAGGCCACCACTGCAGATCCCTGATACAAAAACCTTGCCATGTAAACCAAATAGAACTGTGTAAATGGATAACAGAATAAGACTTTGGGAGTCTGATGATACAGTTCAATAATGATGTGATTCTGGAGGATGGGAGAGGGGAAGGTTTTGTTTAAAGGTTTAGTAACATTTCAGCTCTAGCACCAGAAATTTCATATGTAACATTTCTTTCCCCAACATAATTAACCACAGCCAGGGGAAAAAAAATCAGCAATTTCCTTTGTATAAAATAAATCGGCATTATGACAGAGATCTGTTTTTCCCACACACACACTCAAATTAGGAGGCTGTTATAACTGCAACACTGTACTGGTGAGCTCTAGCAGTTGCAAGAAGTAAATCTACCCTAGCCAATGTTAAAAACTAACACTATAAAAAAAAAACAACTAGTAATTAAATATAAACAGGGAAAATTATAAATCCCAAAATATAATTTTTAGTAGAGAACTGTCTTCCAGTTTCAGGCAGGGTTTTGCAACAGTTTATCTATGACCTATAAGATAATATAAAACCACCCTAGTAAAATTTGTAGACATTTCAAAAACTACTGAAGTGGGAAATAGTGAGGCAAGCCAGTAATTTGCAAAAATAACCTGAGGCACTTGGTAAACCAGGCTCTTCTGAAAGCATGCATTCTAACAACTGCACAGGGCAAGATTATCTGTAACAAGAAAATTATGCCAATTTTATGAAGTAAGGTTTGTGTCCTGGAAAGCTGAAGCTCTGAATGGGACTTGGGCATCACCATGAATAAACAAGTGAATGCGAGATCACAATGATGCAGTTATTAAGCAGGGGCTGCAGAAGAATACAACAGCCCTATGAACAGAAAAGTATCTGGGTAGGAAGGTGACAACACCTTCATATAGTTGAAGAAACATAGCTAGTTCTTTGCACCTATACTTCAAGAAATTAAAAATGGTTCAAAATGGGACTTAAAAAAAAAAAAAAACCAAACTCTGGAAAGCTTGTAATTTAGGAAGGGCCAAAAGAAACTTGAAACATTCAGTCTATCAGAGAGAGATTAAAGGGGTGACTTGGTCAGTGCCTCACAGTATCAATACAAGATACATGACATGGCTTTTTAACAACAAAAGACAGAGTAAGATCAATTGGATGAAATATATCTACACAAATTTACATTAAACATGAAAAGAAAAAAGCAACAGTGACATAACAAACATGTTAAACACCCTAAAAGGTATAAATTGTAATTTTTAATTTGAAACCTTACATTCTCATCACTGCCTTTTAAAAAATTAAGCACATATTACTGAGAGGCAGTACTGCATATATTTAAATTACACCAACTAATGAAGACAAAATGGTTTCTGGGTCAGGACTGCTAACAGGATGTCACCCTAAAATGAAGGATGTACTTACTGTAGTTACTGATCACAGCTCCAATGAAGGATGTGTGGCTGTCTACAAATATATCAAAAGCATGTGTGTTTCACAGCCTGGACATTTGATTCACGCATTCATCCTTCCAGTTTCCTCAGAGTATTGCCAGCTGCATTCATCCACCTAACCAGTTGCCAGCACCAGTAACAATAAACCTCCTGACTTTCTGCTCTGCTAATGGGCATTAACTACATTGAGCTGCAAAACATTCTTTCTTTGAAGGTATTTCCCAGGGTACATTTTCTATCATCAGCTATCATGCTCCACACATACCAAGATAAATGGCTTTCACCATGCACTAAGTATTATTTCCCCTCATCTATTTCTTACCACTCCCCTTGCACACAAGGTGCTCCCCCTTTACCCTTGTCCACATACCTGCATCCTCTCCCACCTCTTCTCCACTGTCAGCAGAACCCAGCAGACCCTCCTGAACTCTCTGCTCCTACTCAGTGACGTGATGCAACTCACACCCACTTCTCCCCTGTTACATTCAGCTTATTAATGTTTGCATGAAGCTTTATTTGCTCATGGTAGAGGAAGACATGAGTATCGAAGGACTTCATGTGGGTGTGGGTACACTGAAGAACTGTAGTAGAACTGGAAAAGGATAGGGGGAAGGGGAGAAATAACGGATATACACACGCTCTGTCAAACACATCATTAGCCAAAGCAGACCTCAACAGTTCTTCCTGTAGATTAAGACCGATTTTGTTCACATGACCATGGACATCCTACATCACTATTAATTCCTAATGCCCCCTTCGGGGGGGGGGGGGGGGCAGGGGGGGAGCAGAAGGGCTTATTGCCAAACTCTCCATAATCCCCCTAAACAGCAATCTAAGAATTCAGAGGCCCATCACCATGAAAGTGAATGACCAAATTATGTAGCATGAGAGGGACGGATGCAATCCTGAAGCTGAAGACTTCTGTGGTGGAGGAGTTAATTTCTTTTTCTGTCCAGAAGGGATGAAAAGGCACTACTGGCTAGGAAAACTCTACTTCCCCTCAATGAAAGCACTATCTTTGGTAGTACTCAGATTTTCTTACTGCATCGGGCAGCAGCAGAACCTACTGAAATTTCTGTGGGTCTCCTCCTGAGAAAGGTTAAGCTAAATTTTACATGAAATATATATCCCCCCATTGTTCTTTATGTTACAGCTCTATTACATAATATCATACAAAGAATATGGATGATTACTCAGTAAATACATTAGGTCACTTCATCCCCTTCTCCCACTTCAATACCAGATATTCTCAATTTCCAACAGACTACATCCCTTCATTAGTCTTCAGGATTTACTCACAGAAAAGTCATTTTGTGTATAGGAAGAAAGCAGTACAGCATACAAATACTGATGGATAAAAGGTGCTCTCAAACAAGCAGGAACAATGTGAAAGGGCTGGAAAAATGACTTCTATATTCCATTGCAATTGCTATGTCAGTAGATATCCTGAGGCTCTGGGTTTCATTATATGAAGGGTAAAATAATCAAATAAACATGACAGCAGCTCAAAAAAACAATAATTTCATTTCAGGTATAAAGGAATATTCTAATATATTTTGTCTGAAAGGAGATGAATAACAATTTTTAAGCATTTAACTTTCTTGGGGCTCTTTTACTAGACGGGATGTTCTGTCAGATCTGTCTCTGCAGGTTTATGGAACTCTATAAGCCAGCAAAAATGAGGTAAAGTATGGGTATTTTTATATAATGACTGTTCCAAATTTGAAGCTGCATTGAAATCAGCACTAAAAGCAGAAATAAAATCCTTTTCCTTCACAGTGATGGTGGGTTTTTGCTTCAATTTGACACAATCTGCCATAAAAAACACACTGTATTTTCTTCTTATTAATGCTGCTTTTTCAAGAATGTGAATTATTACATTCTTTAGATGAAATAAATTTCTGAGCAAATCTTTTCAGACTTCAATCTCTGTCAGATTTCTGTATCTGTATTTCACTCACATTTATCTATCTATGTAATACCTGACCCCACAAACTCCATATTCACAATTATCTTCATAAGTTGGACATAAAGTACTCTAAGCTTTTGAAGTATCACACTTTTGAGTTACATATGCAAGACACACATTGTCATGCATATGTACTTAACTTGTCATGACTGATTTGATCTACACCATAGGTAACAGATACTTAAAAACCTCCCTTCGGTTCCCCTCCTCAAGAAGAAGTGACCAACCAGGAGGAGAATGGATTTTGTTTTTAAAAATGACGGAAACTAACTGTACAAATGATAACTGTATTTATTAAAAGGCGTGGCTTTGTTAATTGCCACCAGCTCTAAACTCCTTCCAAACAATTCTGACCACCGCTATGCAACAATCCAACCTTCCCTCTTTCACCCTGCAGATACAGGCATGGCTACATAACTCACATGCATACACCTGGCAGGTAAGCCACACTCAGCTGGGAAGCCCTAGAACCACCAGCAGTGCACCCAATATTAGCTGTTTTCAACCAACCCAGTTACATTGATGACTCTTTTTATGTGAAGTTTAAGATGCATGTGTTTAATATGTGTTTAATGTTTAATAACAGACATAGATGAACCATCACCTGATCATATACAACACAGTGAGAAAGACCATACATAAAGAGCTCATTGCAAGCAACCAAGGAGACAGAAAGAAAAAACACACACACTCACAACACCTAACAAAGACAGAATAAAAGAGAAAAGGTAAGAAGAGAGTAGGGATGAAACAGGAAGCAAGCAGCAACCAAAGTGCACTGCACAAGGAAGAGCACAGAAAGAGCCCGTCAGGCAACAATTTACTGCACAGTTTATCCATAACTGGTTTTAAAAGCCTAATTTTTACTTCCCCTTGGGTACTGCATGTAAGTCTAATTACAGAACACTCCCATTCAGGTGAAGTGTACAGCATGCAGCCTGGACTGGCTTTATATTCCCACTATACTAGTCACCATCTATGAGGCAAAAATCTCATGCCTTCTCTAGTCCCTACCTTCTCCATGGCTTGCTGCTATTACACAGGTGAGAGGATAAGCTAGTTTAGTTTAGTGTTTGACAAACAGAATACTGGACAGAGATATTTGTGAGAAGTGATCTAGAAATGGAGGCTCTTTGGCAATCCTTGTTTGCCCAAGCAGAGATGAAGGCAAATTTTTAATTGCTCTGCTAGAAAGTTACTAATGTGTTGGTAACCATATGCATAACCTACAAAATTCTCTGAAACAGACCTGGATGTGCTGTTGAGATTTGCTGTTTATGCACTTTTAAAACTGGCCAACACCATCTTCATTTGTGACACCATCAGAAGCATACCTGACTTCACCAAGGCAAGACTGGCACCCTGCAGTCAAGCCAAGACTGGCACCCTGCAGTCATGTCAAGACAGGTTACTTCCACAGTTATGTTCCACAAAACCTGTCATGAAGCAGGAACTGTAATACTGCTTTTTTCTTCGCAAGCCCTGAAACTACTTAAAATCCAGACAACAGCTATAAACCTGCTTTTAAACATTATACTAACAGAAACTTTGGGAATATTCAGATCATATCCAAAGGCTTTCCAGTCTGGCCCCACTTCTACTCAGAACACACTGTCACACACAAAGCACAAAAATGCACCTGGCCTACTCAGGCAATACATTGTAAATGTCATTCAGAAAAACAAAAATGAGCTCTTTGCTTCCAGGGAGATTTCATGCTCCCTGCTATTGTGAAGATTTTGCTGCTGGGGCAAGCAATTCTGTCTCCACTGACCTGATTTACTGGATACCTTGTTCTTCCATGTCATAGGTAGAAATACCTGGAAATGCATCTCAATGTTAACACTATACAGCTAGAATCATCTCTAGTATCTAATGCAAGCAATGAGAAGAGACTGATTAATGACATTTTAAAACAGTCAGTAGCTGAACTGGGAAAGGCTGCAAAGAGAAAACACTGGAGAATAAACTGATAAAAAAAATCCCACATAAACCATACACAAATAACATAAACCATACAAAAGATCTATTCTGGAACATTTACAAACTCCATCACTTACAAATTTAATGCACAGTCAATGGAAATCTACAAAGCTATGCAGGGCAGCAAATATGCCACTAACACTTGAAAACCATACCTGAAAATCCTGGCCTTAGGTTTTCTGGAAAAGATACTGGAAAATGTGAAAAAAAACACTACTTTTAGGATTTAAATGGCTAAAAATGTGAGTTCATGCAATCACATATTATGTTAAATCATGCTTTTTTATATAGATGCTGTTTTTACATGTTAAATTAGTCTCTTGACAAAAATGATTAACACATGAAACAATCTTTATGGTATGCATGTGTGCACAGTTGTATCTAAAAGAACCCAGTGAATACTAATGTTTTGAAGCTTTTTCCACTAATATAGTTCTGCTAGAATAACATTTACATAATACAAATAAAGTTTTTTTAACTTTATTTTGAGAAAATTACACACGCACCCCCATTTTTTCCAGGCCCCTGACAAGGTTCTCAAAGGTCTTTTTCAACAGAGGAGAAAGTGACAATCCCCCACTCAGTCTTTTGATATCAGTGGAAAAATTTCCATTGACAAAACAACTGTGCATCTGACCCAGATCACTAAATATACAAGGAAAAAAAGGGCAAAGAGCTATTAACAAACATGCTTTCATGCACACAATAGAGAAGTGGGAAATAAAGCCAGAAGTTGTGGAGGATGGGGTTTAGGGGTTTTTTTTGGTAACTCGGTTGTCCACAACGCTGAGTGCCACGTTGAACTAAGTTTTGTATATACAGAATTCCAATTCTTCAAATTTACAACATTCCAGTGAGTGAAGATGACTAATATCACGCATTACATGGACCACACATCTGTAACTTTCATCCCATCCTCAACTAACTCACATGAAAATACTAAGCACCCTCTGTTCCTTCACAAGGGGTTCAAAAGCCTTTTCCAGACTTCTAGGAATTGCATGTGAGCCACAGCAGTTCAGCAGCTCTTCAGCACACTGCACACTCCTCAGCCACTAGTCTCCTGGAGAAGAGCTCTGGCCTTTCAATTACTTTTTAAGGTAGGTACATAGATAGACAGACAGATAGATATAGATATAGAAGTATATAATATATTTATACTTTTATATATATTGCATATTCTTTTATATCTAAGTTATATATACACACATACACACACACATATAACAATGCTCCACTTGTTTATCTACCAAGAATTGCTACTGCTAACACATCTGACTTTGGAATATCACAATCAACAACTAGTGCGGGACTTGGAGGATATTAATTCCTCAAAACGTAAAATGAGGAAAAAATGATCTAACATGATGAACTGTCACCATTAAGCCTAAGATTAATTACAAACTGCAAACACTTTATTGTACCTCCACTCTGAACTGCCCACCAAGAAAACTACTGAACTTGCCAGATCAAAGGAAGCAATATTAAAGAAACAGGGACACACAATTCAACAATTTTATGCATGGTGGTAAAATGTTTGAGTCTGTTTTATATGAAAGCTCAGTCCTTTCACAAACTCAGAAAATGTCTATTTTATACTTTTTTTTTTTTCTAAATACTGCATAGTCAAGCTTGGAGCAACAATATAATACCAATTAAAACAATTATTTCACTTTATCAAAAATGCATCAGCATAATTTCTCCATTCTGACATTACACTATGAATCCATAGCAAATTTACTGATGAAAAGTAAAGTTCTGGGGGAAGAATGAAAAAAAACTTTGTGAACAAGCTGACACTACGGTATAAAATAAAAGTCAAAACTGTTACATAATGGGTTGGTTTGATGACTATAATTAGTAAACTTTTTGAGATCATGATTTTTTTCACACAGTGTTTTCATCCTCTATCACATAGAAGGCAGGGAAAAGTTTTGAAAGGCATTTTTACACTGTGTCATTTTTAATTCAATTTCAGGGTAACATTTTCAGTAACTCTCAGTAATACCAAACCAACTACAAAACTCTGCAGGTAGTTTGCACAGAACGCATCCACATGCTCAAAAATCCAGAAAATTCATTTTCACAATCAATATTTACTCAAAGTTTCAGATTTTCAGATACACAGCTTAAAATACTGGAGTTTACTATAATCCTAAACAGCCCGGGTTCTGTAAAGCAGACAGTGAATTTTTTTCACCACTAATTAATTTCCTGAACTGCAAACTGAAACTTTTCTTGCCAACAACAGGCTACTGCAACATGAAGTTGAAGGAAAAGGTTAAGATGAGAAAAAGAAGAAACCATACTTTGTTCTGCTTTTGTGATAACATTATGGCAAAATGATATTACACATTTCAAGATGTATCTTCTAAAATGATGAGTCTGTTGAGAAGGCTGAGAAGAACAATTCCCCATGTATTAAAAACCACTTTCCTTAGAACTGCAAAATACATTGAGGCAACACTTTATTTTTGTAAACTCTTGTAATGACATCCCAATTCCTAATATATTACAAGTGTGGTTGCATTAACTCTACCATCAACAAAGACAGGGGTCAATACTGGGCCTAGATATAAGTCATAAAGTTTAATAAATACATAAAAGCAGGCAGGTAACACTGGAAACAGTACTGGTGATAGCATATTGTTAGTGGAGGTGCCTTTTTTTTTCTTTGAAGAAACAATAGCTCTAGAAAAAACATAGACAAGAAATCAATTCCTACACTTCAGCACAATTTTTAATAATGACTCCCAAAACATGGCTTTATATAAAGGGGAGAAGGAAGAAGGGTAGATTTAACAGCATTTATTGAAGTGTTGAAAATCCAGAGGAGTGGGGAAAAAGAACAGTTTACAGATTGAATTAAATATGACCTTACTTTATTGTGTAACACTGTATTCTGTAATTATTTATTCCATTTACTATTAATATTCACTCAGTTAAGTGAAACAGCATGATAAAACTCTTTTCAGCAAAACAAACAATAAACTCATCTTTCATAAATTAACTGAGGCAACTTCTCTTTGAAATATTCCTATTTTATTTGTGCAAGTCACATACTTGCAAAGGTCCAGAGACAAAATACTAGCACCTTTGACTTACAAACTACAGTGTGTTTAAAGAAGGGTTTTAAGTAGAGAAGGTCCCTGACCAAACACACCGACTTCAGTGCAGAGGTCATAATGCTTGTTTTTAAAATTACAGGGCTTTGGATAGTAGCATTCAAATGTTTCATTGTGGGGATATGAGAGTATTTTAAGGAGGTCAGCAGGCTTTTGGTCCTTCTCTGCACCCCAAAAAGCTTGAAGTGGAAACTCGGCAAGTTTCCCAGTGGGGGCTCCCCACTTCAGGGCAACCTGGTGGGCTATGATCTAGGAGATTTAGCTCCCACACACTCCTGCCCACGGCACCTTCTCAGGGTGGGGAGAGGGAGTGTCTGGAATAAACCCTGTTCTAGCCATAGCCAGGTGGCATACAACGTCTCGGGAATCACAGCCAACTGGAGTAAACTAAAGTACACCTCAGGCTATCTTAGATAGGGCTGGGCCAAGTCAGGAAACATGCAGCTGTAATTAGGATAGAGTTCAAGGAACACACAGTCTCTTAATCAAAAACATTTTCCCTCTTAATTTGGTTGAGCATTAATAGTTTTACAAAGGTCTTTCTAGTGTACCTCATGTCCTTCTCAAATCTGCAGCCCCAGATACCAATACGAGCAAGTCTAGGCGGGAAGAAGCATGAATGGAAGGCAAGTATTACCTCTGCCACATCATTTCTATTTCTACTCCACTCAGGATTTTTGGATCCTAAAAGAAAGGGCCAGATGACAAAAATTCAGCTGCAATGCTGATGCTGAGAATGAAGGTACTCCTCCTTCCCAGGAGATGCATCAGGTAGGTAACACAAAACAGGCTGTTCCTGAAGACAAGCATCTCAGCAAGCCAAGAGCCAAATCAGAGACAAACACAAACTGTTAGTCCTAAGGTTGCGCTGGGTTTATGTGGCAGGGTTTTTGGTAGCAGGGGAGGGGGCTACAGCAGTGGCCCCCTGTGAGAAGCTTCTCGAAAGCTTCCCCGGATCCAAGTCAGACCTGCCTCTGGTCAAGACTGAACCAATTAGCAATGGTGGCTGCGCCTCTGAGATCTATTTAAGAAGGCAAACCTGGAAGGAGAAGTGGGAGTTGTGAGGAGGCATTATGAGAAGGACACCTGTGTGAACACCGAGGTCAGTGGAAGGAAGGAGGAGGAAGGGGGGGGAGGTGTGCCAGAGCAGAGACCTCCCCTGTACCCTGTGGTGAGACAGCAGGACCATCCCCCTGCCACCCACAGAGGTCACCGGAGGAGCAGAGATTCACCTGCAGCCTGTGGAGAACCCCCAGGACTCTGTGGGAAGAAGCAGCCCCCGCTGTTGTAGTTCAGCACTGGAAGGACTGCAACACGTGGAGGTGACCCACATCCGAGCATCTCAAGAATAATGCATCCCATGGGGAGGAGAAAGTTTGTGGAGGACTGCCTCCTGTGAGAGGGACACCACATGGAGCACGGGAAGAATGCAGAGGAGTGTTTCCCCCCCATCTTGGAGGAAGAAGCAGCAGGACTGACTGCACCCCTCATCCCCTGCCCCTGCACTGCCGGTGAAGGAAGTTGAGATACCAGGAATAAAACTGAGCCAGGGAAGAAGGGAGGGGTGGGGGAGGTGGGTTTTTTTTAAGATGTGGTAACACTTCCCACTGTCCCATTCTGTCTGTTAAATGGTGGTGGTGTTAGTGTTTTGAATTAAAGTGATGTCCTTTTTCTTCCCCTAACAAACCTGTCTTTTCCCTGTGACCATAATGGGTGAGTGACACCTCTCTGTCCTTATCTCTATTCCTGAGCCTTTTGATTGATTTTCTCCTTGCCAGCACTGGGGGGGAAGGGGTGAGTGAACAGCTCCGTGGTGCTCGGTTGCTCTCTGGGCTCAAGCCACGACAAGGTCTACAGAACTTTAGTAAAACCGAACCCAAACTGCAACAACTCTGAAAAGTATTGATTCAACACCCTTTTTCTGATTCTGTAATTATGCTGCCTGGATAGCAGTTGGGAAGAAAGGTTGATAATATTATTTACAGATTCAGCCTAATGTTACACTGTCAGAACAACAACATGACCACAAAGACATTGGAGAACTTTTCAAATATGAAAGATGAAAATTGCCTAATAAGAAGCCATTACACATTCAGGTCCTTCGAAGCTTGAGACCAAATTGCAAGTAGCTCTGCCTGTGGAAGACCTGAGTTCACTTTGAGAAACTTCGTGAAAGCAGATGGCTCTTCTAGAAATCATGAGTTTTCTAAAATCTTTCTAAAATCATGTGTTTTACCTTTGGAAAGTGAATTCATACACACTTTTAAAAATGAGAAGGGACACTGGATGCAACAGTGTCATGGAGACGTCAAAAATCAGATGAATTAACACCAAGCCAACAAACTTAAAAATTAAGTCTGCAGAGAGAAATAAATCTGTCTATGGCTGTAGGCATTTTTTTTAAGGGGAGAGGGGTCAGGAAGTTGCCAGAGCTGGTGGTGAGGTTTGTTTGCATAATTTTTTGCTTTGCTTCTGTTTTGTGGGTTTGTTTTAAGTCTAACCCAGTTCTTTGAGGTTAAATAAAACCCCAAATTTTTGCCTGAACACATTTCCAGTCTTCAAGGTGCTCTCAGATCTTCTAATAAAGAATTGTATGAGAACTTGTATCTTGTAGAAGGATTTATGTCTGATAAGATCCATTTTAATTAAAATATAAAGTAGCTGTTTCACACCACACTGCTTATTTCCCCTCACATCACTTGCCCCTTCTGCTCAGTTACTATCCTTGTCAATTACAGAGATGAGACACAAAAAGACTGCCAAAATACTGTAGTTTCCTGTGGGAGAGGTTGTATAAAATACATCTACTAGTCCCTAACTCCCAAAACATAGACAAAATAACAAACAAGACAGGAAAAAAAAATATATATATATATATAATTTCCCCCTTTCTTAAGTGCAAAGACTTCAAGTCCAGACCCTCCCATGGGAGTTAGACTGGTAGAAGCAAGAACTGCACTCTGCTCATTTACATACCATCTGAAGGCTTTGGCCAGCAGACCAATCTTACCAGTTTTCAGTCTCCTCATCAACTTCAGAAGACTGTTTCATATCACATCTTCTGGATTTCTGCTGGATCCCAGCCCAGCTCAGTTTAAAGCTACCTTGGAATGGGCAATATTCTGCCAAGCAAATAGCTCCAGGGACAGCCAACATGAAGCACAGAGATAATGATACACATTCGGGAAGTGTGTTGTGGTTTGGAGCAGGGGAGTGAAAAGCTGCCAAAGCTTTTGCAGAGTCAAAAGGTTAAATCCTCTCTGCATGGAGACTCTCAGAAAAACACAGCATAACAATAAACCCTAGAGGCAGCAGCCTAAGAACCACTGCTGCTCAACCTCTCAAATAAGAGTATCCACACAGGAGCATAAAAGTATATGCTGTTTAAAATGTGCTAACAACATTAGTTGATCTGCTGCACACAGTGAGAAAAGGAATCTATGCACAACCTTCTATTCATGGATAAAATTGCTGCTCAAAGTTTTTGCTTTTGTGTTGTTGACAGTGCAAGGTATATGCTCTCATCTACTTGGTGATGGGCCTCCATCTCCCCCTCACTTACCAGAGTAAGAAAAAGCAAACAAAAGAAGGTGAGGGGAGACTAAGAGGGTTGTTTAGATTAATTTAGTCCTCTCTACCTATCATCCAGGAAGGAAATAACAGAACAAGAATTGTTCAAGAAAGACAAAAGAGAACTGAAAAGCAGGATTTCAGTGAGGACACACTGCAGAAACAAAGATGAAGTTTTGCAGGGGTACACAAAAACAATGAGCAGGAGAGAAGCAGCTAAGGTAAGCAAACCAGTCCTGACATTTTCCCTAGGTACATGAATATGAGATGGTTGTGGAAGGCGTACGCATACAACCTAATGCCCCATATATGCAAAACCTCCTTCACCTTAGGTGCCAGATAATTGCCTGACTGCCGGTGCCTGCCCAAAGTCAAAGCTTCCACCATTTCCTAGCATCAAGTCTCCTCACACACTATAAAAAAGCATGTTAAAAAAGGTTAAGTATCAATGCACAGACCCACTGAAGTTAGGAGAAAGTGAAAGTAGCTTAACTAAAAACAAAAGCAACTCTGGCTAGATGTCAGGGAAAGCTTTCTAACTGGAAGAGTAACAAAGGACTGAAGCTGAGCTCCTGGGAGGCTCCTTTAGTTGCGGTTTTCAAAACCAGATCAGACCGAAAGAACATGTAAAGAATGAACCACATATTTGTGACCATGCCCTCATGTAATGTAATTCACTATAAATTTGCTATATATCCTATTCATCTAATTCCCTTCTACCCCCATTGGTCCACAGAAGTAATCCTAGCCATTGAGAAATGATGACTTTACCTTCAAGAAAAAAAAAAAAAAAAAGATAACACTTGCTTTAATTCTGAGCTTCCTCACAGAAATATGCAGGATTACTGGTTTTAGGAGTCAGCAGGGTTCATGCTTTTGAGTTCTTCTCTGCAACCATGACAACAGAAAGTTTAAATTATTTTAAATGAGAGCAAGAAAGACATTCCAAGATTTTGAACTGATGAAAGCACAAAGTGAAATCCACTGTAAGAATCAGACTGTAGCACTGCAGATTTGAAGCCTTTCCAGAGAAATCAAGAGACTCTTGACGATACCTGTGTAAGCTGAACTACCACTACCACAACCTGTGCAGGCTCTTAGCCAACAGCAAATGAAAGGTAATGCAACTAAACCCTCTTATTGCAATCTAAACTAAACTGAATTACTAAGTATTTGCTATTCATGCATTTGGATAGCTACCACAGCTGAACACTTACCAGCTTGATCACGTGCCCAAATCTTTTGATAGAAACTTGAATCAGCAGAGCCCACAAATACTACATGCAGGTAAAAGGTTTAGATACTGTAGTCCCACTGGAGAACTTAATTTTAGATAGGGTAACACACCTACCCAAATCACAGGACTTTCAGCTCTGTGTCGCTACATAAATGACTCTGTGACAGTCAAACCTTCCTTTTGAAATAGAGTTTTAATATGTTCCAACGTGATGAATTGCAATATTGCTTAGAGGCAAACATTTCTTTGTGTCAACAGCAGCTGTTCCTTAAAACAGTTAAACCCACATCTAATTATCTGAGATTTGTTTATTAAAAATACAGACTCAACAGCATAAAATTCTCTATCTGCTGTTTCTAGCATTGAGTAAAGAAATGCTAAGTCATAATGCTAAAATGCTGCTTCCCAGTTTCAGCTCATGGATCTAGCTCTCGTACACCAAGCATCATAAAGGCACTTCAATGTAAGTGATACTGTTGCGCTGATATTTACTCTGTAACTGGATATTCAGGCCTTGAGACAGTTTTTCAGAATTTCCTGAGTGCCAATCACAATCTTTAGAAAATACTTTTGAAAGACTCTTATGCAAGCACCTGAACACTTCTGAAAATAAGTATGCAGCCTTTGTCCTTTGAGTACAGTTCCAATCCTGCCCATGATTACATGATACAAGATAATCCTCATCGACAGTGACAGGATCTTCCTCACCAAGATGAGATCCTTCCAATTTCTTTTTTTTCACATGCATAATTTTTCCTGTTTTGATTTGAATTTTGTTTGCTTTGATACGTTATTGCTTAAATGACATTTGAGATAATCCAAGAAAGAACAGTATTATTTTTTTCTCCTGTAGCAGAACATGTGTGAGCTGACTAAAGCCTAACCACTGACTTGACTTATTTTGGCTTAATCAAGTGCCACTGGAGCATATAATTCCCAGCTGAAGAAAGAGCCCAAAACCAGAACAAACCTTTGTTCAAAATAAAAAAATCCTTTTAAGCAGATCCAGCCTTCTATCTAAATGAAGTAGATTAAGAAAACAAATCACAAAAATAATCTGTTCCACCAGGGTTCAAACAAGTCTGTTACTTCACCAAAATATTTTTTCTGGTCTAATGCTTAGCATAGATAGATATGTATGTTTCAAGGTGCTTTAACCTGCTCCAACATATTCGTTTTCCCACAAGTCAGTAGCCTGTATAACATGAGCACCATCATAATGTATAGCCAAACAGACTACAGTGGGATTATATTTTTTTTTCCCATGAAAGCACATTCAGTTAGTCAGAAAGAAAATTTTTGCATGCAGAGAAAATCCTGAGGTTTGGGGGTTTGACGGGCTGGCAGGGCTGATGCCTTGATCAAACTTGTTCAATAGATTGTGAGCTCTCTGTTTTGATAAGGTCAGTACTTACTGTGAAATTACATGCTAGGCCTTTGGCAGCCAAGCTACCTCTGCACCTTTGTGGTACAGATGCTTAAAATCTTCAGGCTTGCCTAGAAACTTTCTTCAAGTCACACTGCTCCTGGAACCACAGTGTACCTCCCTCCCAACCTGCCCCAGGCAAGGGCGGTCCAGCTGCTAATGCTAACCTATTATCTTTCTCACTTCAGGAAAGGTTAAGCTAGGTAAGTACAAAATTATTTGTGTCGGTATAAACTGTTTCCATGCTGGTTTACCTTCATAATTTTTTTACGATGAAAATAGAACACACTTAACCAAAATTGTGACAGCCCTGGAAGAACTGGATACACATCAGCCCAGAGCTACTCATGATATGCACTTACGATTTGGGGCAGACACCTGGTGCAGAATTCTGCAAATTTATACTACTAGAGCAAGAACCCCAGATCAGCTGTTCTGCTGCCTAGAGACTATATTACCTGAAAAAACAACTTGGCCTCTTTCCTCCTCCATCCTAACCTGCTTCCCTCCCACACACATCAATTTGCTCACCCACCTACTGCTGCAGGCCTAGCCTGAGCTCTCTCCAGGGCAGGGTCTGCTTTTGCATCGGCTGTTTGTGGAGTCCTTCAATGTTTTATCAGGGTGCTCAAGTGCTACCATGACTAAAACAATGTACCACTCTACAAAAACTCCAGCCCCAACTTTGTGCAGGAGGAAACAGCTGTACACTTGAAAAATAACCTAAATCTACATGTAGAATGAATACTGGAGCATAGAGTCAAAAGCATTGTTTAATGAAATGTCCAGCCCCTTCTTCCAGATTGAAAATGGCTAGTGCTCCTGACAGAGCACAAGGCTTCCTTTTTGTATACTTACAACAATCACTACTGCAATTTCCTTTAAACCATTCTTCTGGTTACCCCCTCCTGCTTCAGACTTTAAAAAGAGCTAAGAAGAATCATGCTCTTCCCTGCATTATGATTTTTTTTTCCTTTTTGCAAGTCTGTACTGAACAGAAAAAGCCTGTATCAGGCCAGTCAGGTTTCCTGTTCCCCTGTAACTGTTCCTGACTGACTTCAAACTGCAAGCACATTTGTATGCGAGGTGAACTTCACAGCAAACACCTGCTTCTTAAAGACACTGTACACTCTGATAGCTCTTGTAATTTACTGCTTGAGTACATTCTTTTGCTTCACTTTTTGTACACCCAGAAATCAATGTTCAAAATTCAATTACACTGCTTTTCTACAGTTCAAGTGATTTTTCTTATCCCATATTCCTTCTGTACGCAAGAAACGGAGTATGAATCAGAGCAAGCTTAGAAACCAGATAATAAGCAGCAGCCTGTTAGATGTCCTTCTTACAGGTAGTGACACTAAGTCCATCTGCTCTATGTGATGTGATTTATGTAAGAAAAAATGTATATTAAGATGAAGAACCTTAATCCACTGTAGGCAAAGGCAGAAGAAACTCCACCAATTTCAACAGAATTACATCAAACCACTGGTGGACTAGATACAAACACACACAGCATAATCACCTCAAGGTGAGCATGGAGATGGGCATAGCATATATTTATATAACTTCAAAAGACAGGTGAATGCAGTAATGAACACTTGTACTTTTGTGACTTTTCAAGTGCATGATTAAACTTTAGTAGAGCAGGAATATAAAAATCTAGCTGCTTTGATTCACCATCAAGAGAAGACACATGGTAGGATTAAATAATACTGAAGAAAATTTCCCTTACCCTTTTACTTTGGAGTTTCTTTGAGTGCATTATTTGCTTATGAAAAGTTTCTGGATTAATATTCTTGGAGGGAGGGTTCTATAAGCACACTGCATGTATGTCACACACAGCAAAAGAAGTATTTCTGTATGCTGTCGTACTGCAAAGCTTCAACCCTGACCAATGTAATACTCATTGACCAAAAAAAAAAAAACAAAAACCAAACAAAAAAACACACATTTAAAACTATCAAGAAAATAGAAAGTCTCATGGGCTGATACAAACTAGGCAACAGGAAAAAAAACCCACATCTATACTAAAAAGCTGGATTTGATTCATTTTCGGTAAACTCAGTGCAGGCGGTTTAATTCCCTCTGAAGAAACCCTCCTCTCAACAAAGTATGTCAAGTCAGAAGCATGCTCTCCTGCAGGACTTCTGCCTTCTGGAGTTTCTGTGTACTACAGTAAAAATTTAAAGCTCTTACAAAAACACAAACAGAACAAATCACTGCAAAGAAAGATTTACAACAAAAGAAAGGAAGTACTGAGAAACTTCCTTCCTTTTGACATTTTATAGATCACTCTCCCCAAACATCTTAATTTCACCAAGACTCCTCCAATTTCTGTACAGACACACACACAATATCAAAAATAAATCTGTTGGTTTTCTGACTATCCATGCTGACTTTTGTTCACCTTTTCACAAAGTAGCAAACATCATAAACAAACATGGTCTGCCTTGCAGTTTGTCTTTAAACAAACTTCAGCAGATAGTTTGAGAAACCTGCCTCTATAGCAGAATTTTTTCAGGAAAGTGGAAGAAGAGAAAAAACAGATCTAAGATCACTGAAAAAAGATTCAGTCATGAAAGTAACAAACACAGCTTTCATGTTCTGAACAGTCAGTCTAAAAATCTAAACGCTGAGGAAAGGCCAAGGATGACTAAGAAAAAGTTCAACTTCTATTTAAAAGGTAGAAAGTTAATACATTTCTTTTATGTGAACAACATCTAACATCTTCATATAAGATTTAACACATTTTATTTTCAGCATCATCATTTACTAATTGAGCCTGCTTGCAGAAAAATTGGTTCCAATTTGGCTCCTTGCCAAAGCACAGCAGAACACCTACTGTCTTCACTGGAATTGAAACCAGGTCCACAATTTCAACTATTCCCAAATCAGGGAAAGGCTTTGGTAACTCACTGTTGCTTTCACCAGAAAAGGTAATGTTATTACCAAATCACTGCCTGAGGAAGAGAATTGGCTTTTGCAGGAACAGCCCAGGGACACTGGAGGAACAGCTGAAGGAATTACAAGGCCAAGAGCATTTTCTTAATAGTAAATCTCATCCATATCTATCTGGAGCGCTGGGAGAGCAGAGAATATCCCCCCATTTTTGGAGAAAGACAGTTTGTAGAAGTGATTTTAAAGGCACTACCATTTGTCAAGCCTTAACACTGAAGAACAAAAGACTACTCAAAATAATCCAGAATAAATGTGATACCTTTAAAGGACACCAAAAGCTTTTGTTTCCAAGTATGATCCCACAGCTTTAGAGCTTGCTATCTTCCAGGTGAAGAATGTACACACTGAAAAGACAACTGAAGTGTCCAGCCAACTTAAACGTTACACACAAAAAGAAAATGCATATGGGCATGTTTTGGAACATCTAGGTCCCGCTGAGGGACTTTTAGAGAGAAAAAAAAGAATAAGGGAAAGAGTATGGCTGAAGAATCTGATATCACTTCAAAACAGAGGCAAAGTATTTGATCTTTTAAACTTAAGGGCTCTATTCCATCCTGAAAATATTATTAAAAACCACCTTTAAACCCACTCATTCCTCCTCTACCCAAAGCAGTCAATGCAAATTAAACCTAAAAAGCTGAGGGCAAGTCAGGACATTCACACACCTCTTCAAAAGGTTCCACTACAAGGTCTGGCAGCTTTCTTCCCTTCTTTCACAGAGGAAACAACAATAGAGAAAGGTTTTTTGCAAGTGCAACCATGCTGTCAATTTGCATGTCCTTCATTTGCCCAGGGCATTTTTCTCCTGATCACCACTACTGAACATAATCTACGTTTCTCCCAAGACCCCTTCTAAAGTGTTCTAACTTACTCTGATCCAGGCACAGTTATCAAGGGTTATTTGCTGCATGGTCATATAAACAACTTGGTTTCAGTTATGCCAGCCAGCCTTCAACATTACCCAGCAATGTTTTTATTTTGGCATACTGAATAAACCAACCACACAGACAAAAGATTGTCTGTCAGCATCAAGCAAACTTCAAAGGATCCCCAAAAGGGGAGGTCAGCGCTGTGTGCAACACAGCGTAAATGTGGCCAGCTGCACCACTTAGCCCATGATGCAATGGGCTCCTTGCACTCCCTCCTGTTGTCTTCCCAGGTAGTACAGACAAGGCCACGGGAAACCATAGGAAACAAGAATCTGATGGTTCCTCAGCATGAACAAAAACTGAAAAAGTAGTAGCAGTCGTGGCTTTCCAGATCCATTTGGTTCTGACAAATTACTTCCTTTCCCTTCAACGGCCTTGATGAGAAGATTACACTACTTTATAAACAACAGCCATCTTCTATACCATAGGCAAACACCACCAAAACAGAATTAGAGCAGAAGCAAGGTCTAATGCAGTATTCTTCTGTCTCTGGTGTTGGTCAACACCTGCTAGTTTTGAGGACAGTTTAAGATGCCCCCAGTAGGAAGACATGGAGAGTCTGCTTTCATATTATGTGTCATATCAATATTCAGAGACTACATCTTTTCAGAAAGGACATCTTACCATTTGCTTCAAGTTGTAAGTTAGTGCTGAACTTGCTCTTCATTACTCACGTAAGTGTTCTTCCTCATTTTTTTAGTTCTCAGTAGCTAGTTTCACCAGTTTCCTGTAGAACTCACACATGGCATTAAAAAAAAAAAAGTGTATTTTCCCATATGGTTCTGAATATAGCCCCTTATAAAGATAACGTTTGTTCTGGTATTCTGAGGGGAAAAAGAACTAAACCTCATTACATTCCTTCTAGCCACCATTCATCCACCAAATAGGAAAGAAGCTTGTAGCTTTTTTTTTTTTTACACTGTGACACTGAGAATCTGAATAAATCTGATGAATGAAAACCAGAACTGTAATTTTTTAATATCTCATTTATTTAAAAGATTAATAATAAACCGGATCTTCAGCATTTAATAAATAAGAAGTGGGTATTACTATAGATAGAAAATATTTTTGGTGACACTACAAATAATTTATTCTCAGATATAAATGAGAACTTACAGTGAAATACACAGTATGTGGCAAACAAGAACAAGGTCTGGTGCTTTTTATCTGGACTATCTTTCTTCTGGCTTAGTCCTGCAAGATGCTCAATTGCCCTTAGCTGTGCAATGTGTTAAAGCATGTGCTTCCACACATTAGTAGCCATGCCAAATTTTATGTAATTTGTAAATTTCTATGTAATTACTAATTACATAGGGAAACTGCCATTTTCTGTCTTCTGAATACTTTTCATGCAATTGAGATCTAAAAGATCCTCCTTTTCCATTACTAAAAGGCATTCTGTCTCACACAGCCAAAGAATTTATTCCTCTGTGCATTCAGTTCTCATTTTCCTGAGAACACAGGAAAGATAGTAAAGTGCTGAGCCACTTACTACCAAAGTGGCTCACACAACCACATACAGATTTTACACACATACCCAAAATTTCAAGAACTACAGAAAGACAAAATGTCTTCTTGTCTGGCTTATAGAGAGCCATTTGTAACCCTGCAAAATCCAAAAGGTAAATAGTGACAAATAAGTCATGAACCATACAAAATATAGCCCACTTTTTCCTCTACATTAGTTATTATCTATGACTATTATTATATATTTTAAATCTAAGCAGAAGGAGCAGTTGGATTTCACAGAATGTAAAGGATTCCCCTTATTAAACATGACCAATACAAATACATGATAGGAGGGAGGGTTTGCCACTTGTATGCCTTCGCTCATGTCACACCAAGACAGAATTAAAAAGTTCACAAGGGGCAATGAGAAAGAAGGGTTTGTTTAAAAGGAATCCTTACAAACCTCTGAGACTTCTAACAACCAAGCTTTAACATAACACCCCTGGTACTATAGGTTAACGATGCATTCAACTCACTTAAGATTTCCATCAAGAATGATCAAAAAATCCCTACATGGGTATTTTAAATTTTAGTTGTTATTTTCAGTACTATCAATTGAAAGAAACTACTGAAGTGCCTGTGTTCCCTTATACACCTCAGACTGGACCATCCTGACCTGTTTTCTTACAGGTAAGCACCTGCCTCCCAAAGAGTCAGTAAGCAGAGTCTACTTACGACCAGTCGGACAACAGGCAAAACAACGTATGGTATGTTCATGGTGATGTTGAAATTTTAGATTTAAACAAAATCAGTGTTTATGGTCACAAACCAAGCAATACAGTCTTCTATCAGAAATAAAAAAGCACATTCCCCACTTGGCAAAACAAGCAGGTTCCCCTCTTAATGTTGCAGCAAAACCAAAGAAGCAGAGCTCTCATTTTGCAATGTTTCTATTGGTTTTCCACTACTAAATAATAGCATGGGTTGACCCCAAGCATGTCCCTTTGACCTTAGTGCCTCCAGTGTTCAACCACCCCCAACGCAGGATGCAGATGAAGAAGTGGGAACAAAAGCACAATCAATACTGAAATTAGAATCTTTATTTTAAACCATGAAATTAAATTGGTATGCAGCAAGCACAAGATCTGATCAAGAAGACAGCATCTAAAATGTGTACTAAAAATGCAGCCTGCAAAATTCTACCCAGATACTGACATGTGACTGTTTACTTGCAAAGATCTCACTTATGAATAAAATGCAGCTAATATACATGCTCTATCATTACAAAAACTAAATCTTCTTGAGGAAAATAAGAGTTTAAAGAAAAAAAAACACTGACAAGAATGAAGAGAGGAGAATGCTTCAGTAATCTCTCATCTTTGTACCAAAAATACGGACATTAGTAATGATGCAACATGACTAATACATATTTCTCATTTTCTCACGTGTTTAATATCATCGTGGCAACAGATATTTTACAGCGTGAACTGACACAGATCTATAGCTTCTTAACGAAATTCTTTTTCTGAAGCACCTTTCAAATTATTCAGTCTCTTCAGAGAGTTCCACTCATACTGTGGTCATTTTTAGCAGTTTTCTTTCTTGTGGGGAAGGGTTGCAATTCTGCAGTTGAATTTTAGTTTAGAATTTTAGTAAACTAAAATGAATAAAATATCAACAGATGGTATTTAACTATACTAAAGACTCTAATGTAAGAAATGCTCAATTCAAGTTACAGAAATCCAGAAGCATTTAATAAGAAGGCCACCTCACACACCTTACATTTGCCCTCATTATACTAAGAAATTATTGCTCATTGAAACTAGCAAAACAGACCTCTCTAACAATACTATTGCTCAAACCTCAGGTTGACTAAGAGGTAACTTCATTTAAAAGTTAATGGATTTCCTTCTTGCTGTCATGCTGGTTTCATTAATTTAGTTAAGTGCACCTAGGGAAAACAAAGTGTCTTGGTGTTCATTTATGGTTATTCCCTGGGGTATTCAAAATTGCTGGTCTCATCTGTAAAGATACTGATGAAATTACTAATCTATTTCAAATACGTGACAGTAATTTTGAGAAGTAGTTAATAGCAAGGTTCATGAGCCCTTCTGTTCCTTTCATTCTTTTTTTACTAGAATTATGCACTATTTCAGTCCATCTTTAGAGGACTGAAATAATGCACAATTCCACATGCATCACCTTGTAGTCACTGTGCAGATGACTATTTTATACACATAATAGAAATTTAGAGAAAGAACATCATCTTTCTAATATGGAAGTGCTATGGAATATCATTAATTTACATCTTTGTTAACATTTTTTTGTTGCTTTTGTTACAAACAGTCCTTAGGTGTATTGCATCTACAACACTAAACAATAAAACATGTACTGATTAATACTTGGAGCTTGACAGTATTACCTGTTTAGTTTCTCTGCTGCTGTGCAAAATATGCACACATAACACAAAACTGTAGCTTTATAAAGTAAAGAAATTAGGAGGTTGCCAACAAGTCTCAGAATGGTATCAGTTTTTCTAAATGCTGTTTTCAGTGATTAAATCAAAAAATAAAAATCTGGATTTCAAGATTGTGTCCTTTTAAACAATTCACTTTTTATTAACTGCTCTTTTCAAAACAGTATGCTGAACATCTAGAAGAACCTGCCTGGAAAAGTATCTATTAATCAATACCAAACAGGGCAAAGGAAAGAATATGATTTAATATGCTTGAGCTTTGATATTACAGTTTAGTAATTACTGTAGGTGGTAAGCAAATTAGCATAGGTGGAAAACAACTGCCATCTACCATTAAAAAGATTTTCAGGATTTCTGAAACAGTGTACCTGCATAATTAAGAAAATTTCTCACAGAAAGATGATTTCCTTTTTAAAAATGTAAAAGTATAAAACAGCACAAATCACTATCACAAAGAATACATTCCATATTCAACCAGAAAATTACTACCAATTTGAGTTTTAATGACAACTCTCAATTAGAATAATTAACACAATCTAAGCTCTTTCTATTCATAGGGCTCTATTTCCTGCTGACACGTGCATTCATTAAGTATTTTCACCAGGGAAAAAAACAGGAGCCTACCACTCCCATACTGACGCCTTGGAGTCCCTACAGCTAAATTAGCTTGATGCAAAAGTGCACCCCTCACTTTCTGTATATACTAAATTTTAAAGCCATGAAGCCTGGAACCGCTCAGATTAAAAAAAACAAACAAACAAACAACAAACTTCAATGGGGAGTGAAAAAATGTCAGAATAATCCCCAGAAAACTTTCTAATAAATGGTATGTTTACCTATTTCTTTATATCATACCTAAATCATATTGTCAATCATTCCTAAGTTTCTTAACAACATATATCATATTCTGATGAACCCACTCATGTTTTTTACGTATCAAGTCATTTAGCACAGTTCCTAACCTCAGTCACTCACTGTTTCAGGTATTTTTGTGTGTGTGGTTTTTGTTTTATTTTTTTAAACAGGCCCTGCTTTTAGACTGTTGGATCTCATTTTGTCAAATTCTCAGTGAATCATCACAAAGAAAAATCTGTCTGCTTATTTCCCAGATAAAAGCCACACACTTTCTTTGAGACTGAGTATCTTTTACAGAGATTCGACCTGTAAATGTAGCTTACACACCATGAAATTCATCTCTATATGGAAGGCCACAGACAGTCATGTATATCACAGAAGTACCAATTAACACCTTAGCATACCAATTAAGTGCTATGGTGGCCAGAGTATCACTATTAGGTGGTACTCCCTAACAAAATAATGTTACAGAACATATACCGTATGTAAATGGAGTCTTCCAGGAAGAATCAGTGTATCTATCCTATTCATCATTTGTCCTATAATGAAACTTTGCTGTTGACCCATCACACATCAAAATAAACAGGACTTCGACAGCACAGAAATAGTGCTCAGAGAGGAATTTCAAGGAACACTTCAAAACTTCAATAATCAGATGGCTTAAGACTAATTAGAGAGCTTGTTCACTGGAGAAGTAGCTAGTGTTTTTTGAAGAACTTTATTTCAACCAAAGAGATACAAACATAAAATAGAGATGTGTCATAATATTTTTAACTGGTTCAGGAAAAAGAAAACTAACATTTGCCTTAAATAATGTTTTCAAGAAAAATGAGTAAAAGAGTTGTTGAATTCCTTTTATGTACACATTACAGGATGACCGTTCTTTCTGAAACAGCTAATCACAAATAGGCTTCATAGCAGTATTTTCCAAGGGCCCACAGAGGTTTCCTTGACCTTCAATAACAAATTTGTGCAACAAGGCACACTATTCTCCTGTGAGGACAATTACTCCAATTCTTAACAGAGTCAAAACAGGTAATGCCCACAACCCACCAGTTAGCCACCATGTCAAAACACTACTGACATGTCTTGAGCCATCAACAAATAAGGTATACCTACTTAGAAGGTAGTACCGTACCATAAAAACACCTAAGTTATCATTTATGTGAAGATGAGTCAAAGTAACAGTCCTGGAAGTGACTATTTTTCAGTTAACAGTTGATTCTTATCATATTTGTAGCAAAAGTCTGTCAAAAACCCATTTTGTAATCAGCATCTTGAATACCCTTTTCTGAGGAAAATCTGCCCCAATCTGAGACCATATACCTTGATTAGACAAATTGTAACAGAACATGAATAGCCCCTTTTAATCCAAAATTTCTTGGACTAACAGCTGCCATTGCTTTATTATCTCAAAACATGTACTTTCCAAAGTATCTCACTGC
The DNA here is from genome assembly GCF_031877795.1 of Strix aluco. Lineage (NCBI taxonomy): Eukaryota > Metazoa > Chordata > Aves > Strigiformes > Strigidae > Strix > Strix aluco. The sequence goes on along the minus strand of NC_133971.1, from coordinate 52,242,139 downwards.
TAATTTACCATAGGGAAACATAAAAACATGAGATACTTGATGACCTTTCCTGATTATCCAGCTATTATCAGTCTGCTGTAAACCCTAAGACTGGAGAGCCAGCTTCTATGTTTTCACACAACAATGCTCTGACCTTAAATTACAAAGACATAGAGAGCAAACAGAACTGGTAACAGTGAGAACACAAAAACAAACTATGAGAAGCAAAAGTCAGTTTGAGCAACTACAAGGAAGAGATCATCACAAACTCCTCCAGACAGTGTGGCCCACGGCAGACTGGCCAGCTGCTACCAGCACAGAGGGCTGGGAACTTTATTCCTGGCTCCTGTTGCACAACCTTGGAAAAGTCACTAGATCTCTTTGCACCTCAGCTTCCCCACTTCGAACCAGAAAAAACCAATGCTTTCCTTTCCCTAACAAGCACTTTGAAATCCACAGAGACAAGTATCTAAACTGCACACAAAGTCCCGGTCTTGTGCCAATTCTGTTCATTGTTTTAATCTGAAGTACAACTTAAAGCCCACTCTAGTACCAAGAATGTGTTAAAAAAATGGTAATTCAAAAATGTCAATGTTTTGTTCAGTATTTTGCTGCATATAGTTGCTGTCAAGTATAGCAAGCTAGAAATAACTACCATGCAAACTAAGCAAACTTCATGCCCTACATCAGTTCAGAAACAAGTATCTACTTCATGCATTTATTTCAGATTCACTGAGGAAACAAAGTTGCCTAGGACTCCTACAATCACAGAGCTGAGTCTTCCACCCTTCAAAGACAACAGGACTAAATCCACTAACATCAAGTAAGTACACAGGCAGTAAATAGCTATTAAGTTGTGGTTTTTATTTCTAGCAGACATGCATCTGCTTGGGGGAAAAGACGAGAATGAAGTTGCTTTTATAACTACTTATAATCTCTGCTCTTACAATAGTCAAGGTCTGTGCAACAGTACCAAAAACTTGAATTTCCTGTGTAGCTGTGAACCCAAGTAGAAGTGGGAAGACAAAAGAAAGATCACATCCAGAATCTGATGTTCTAAGGAAATCTTTATTTTAAAATAAAATAAATAAGAACATTCATAATCTATACCTTGGTGCCAAAACTGAATAGATTATGAGACTCTGCATTTTCAGATATATACATGCTAACAAAAGAATTAAAACAAAACATTCATATTTCAAGGTTAAAGTGCCAAATGACAGAACATGTCAAATTTTAAGTTTTGTTTCTGCTTCTGTTTTACTAAGAATTAATCATATAACTTCAGTGGAAACATGTAGAATAAAAACAACACAAATGCTCCCTGAGCAGTGTAAAATGGCGTAAGCCAAGACTGAGTTGAAAGAGCCAGTCCTGCCCTCCTCCAGCGAATCAAGGCACTGATCCAGCTGAATACTAACCCAGCAAAAGGAAAACCAGTGGTTACCCTTCAGCTGGACAGGCGCTGCTCTTTACTTGCAGCTGCACAAACACTTGTGCAAGTACAAAGGGAAAGGAGAACACAATGGTGGAAACCACTGACTGGGGAGAGCTATGCAGTTACTCTCTGTAGGTTTTCAAAGGCTCATGGCGCTACAGTGCTGGGGTGTGGTTTCACATTAATACAAATTTAATCTTAAAAAGAAAAAAACCCACGCTGCTACAAAAAGGAAGATTCTCCTTCCCCTAAAGTTCCCTGCTGTGCAGTGTCAATGTCTGCCCCAAAATGCTAACGAACTACTAGTTTTCTGTAAGATCCGCACACTGTTCCAAACTGACTCTGTGACTGCTCTGCAGTTAGATTCAAGACACAGAAGGAGCAGGTGGAAGGGGTGAAATCTTTATCATCATACCACATTCAGATCACACTAAGAATGGCAGGAAACCACACCTTCATCTTAAACTAGAGGGTTCCCAACACCGCAAGTCATGTGCTCTTAAAAAGAAGTTACATCTTCAGACCCTTTCTTTCCCATGGGACGTTAATTTTTATCAGACACTGCACAAACCCGTCACCTTTCAGGGTCTGGACGCATGAAGCTATAAGGACTATCTCTGCAGATTATTCTTTTAATATATTTCTTCTGCAACCGCACAACTGTAGGCAACAAAATCATATATGCATGCATAACATACCCACATATGTACATATAAAGGTAAGTTTTTCACAACTGTTCAAACTTCAAAGACCCAACATAGGTACTGAATTCCAGCGTCACCTTGATTTGCTTCCTCTGTGCTAAGCATGGATTTATGAGCCTATTTGCAGGCAGCTGATTCAGCAAAGCTTGACAAACCTCAATACATGTAGAGCTGGTAGTGCCACAGATTATACTGTTAGATCTAGACTCTCTCTCCCCCCCTTCACCAAACTTTAATCATTCAAGCTGAAACACACAGGCATGCAGGTTATTCTTTGGATATCTTAGGTAAAACGGAACAGCCCTTTCCAACAATAAATTTCAGAACTGATTTTTTTTTTTTTCTGATCCAACACTGAAACCATGTTCTTCTTACACTGCTAATAAATTCAAGTCCCCGACTCCTCAAACAAGGGCTTCAAGTGTCTGAGACATGCCATTTGCTGTCATTAGGCTAAACCAAACAAGACCAAGTTAAGGGCCTTCAGAAAAACCTCTGTTTTCACATGCTCTGTCAAGGCTCATTAGCGTCTGGCAGATGACTACTTTCAGGAGTTCACCCGCGCCGAGCCTGCTGCAGCAGCGCAAGAGCTTTTCCCACCGATCGGGCTACCGGCCGCAGGCGGGAGACGAGGCCGGACCCACACTCCTCCGTTCGGGAGCTGCTGCCCTCCCAGCTCGGGGCCGGGGGGAGGCGCCGGGCTCTGCCCCGCCGCCGGCGGCCTTTGCCCCGGCGAGGCGAGCAGCTCCAGCGAAGGCACGGTAGGGAGCAGCGGGCAGAGGCAGAGGACAGCGGCTCAACATGGGTGCGCCACAGCCCGAGTCCACAGCCGCCTCTTTTCTTGCTTTTTGTGGGTAGCACGCACAGAAAAATACTTCTGCCAAGTGTCACGAGTGCTCCGGAGTGGTCGGCACCTGCTCATTTAAAATGAGTATCTCAAAGTCTCCAAAGCCGCGTCTGCCCCACCGGCACGCGTCTTCCTGATTCATCTGTCCCTCGCGCGACCGCAACGAAAATTACAAAATTATCTTTTCGCCTCCCGCGGGATCCCGAAAACCCTTTTTCCTACCGCCGCTCCCTGCCCAGCTACCGAAAGGCGGTGGAGGGGCAGACACCGCCGGGCAGCCGCACCGCACGGCGCGGAGCCCGGCCCCGCGGACTCTCCCGCAGCGCATCCCGCAGCCCCGCCGGCCGCCCTTACCTTGATGCCCTGCTGCTGGGTGGTCAGGGTCAGCTTGGACTCGTCCAGGAGCAAAACTTCGCAGTAAAATTCCTCCGGGACCGCGCAGAAACAGCCCATGCCTGCTGCGATGGCCGGGGACGGGGCGGGGAGGCGGCAAGAGCCCCGAGCGGCAGCGGAGAGGGGCTGAGGCACAGCCGGAGCTGGGCCGCGCCCGGCTCCGCGCCCCGCCGCAGCGGCTGGAGACCGGCGGCTGCTAGGGCGCAGCGCCCAGCCCCGCGGGGCGGCCCTCCGCCGCCGCCATCCCGCGGGAAGAGCCTGGACGGGGGTGCCGGGCGCTCCCTGTGGGAAACGGGGAGAAAAAAGTCCGGCGGCTTCTTGGGAAGGAGTCCAGGGCGCAGCCCTCGCCCGCGGCTGGCTGTCACGCAGGCTCCCCCGCCGCTGCCGCCCCGGGGAGGTACCGAGCCGCCTACCCGCACCGTCCCCCGCCCCGTCCGCGCACGTTTCCGCGCCTCCTCTTTGTGTGAAGGAGCGGGAGCCGAGCGAGCGCTCTCCGCCGCCGCCGCCGGGGTGAGGGTGGGGGGTGTCCCCCCCGCGCCCGGCGAGCGCGTTACCTCCCGCCGCGGACCCTGCTAGCGCAGCGGGGCGGCGGCAGCGCCCGGTGCGCGCTGCGCTGGCGTCCGCGGGCCGCCCGCAGCCATGCAGGGAGGGCGCCAGCAGCCGCTCGCCTCCTCCCCCGGCGGGGGCGGAGGGACGCGCCGCCGGCCGCGACCCAGCCGCCGGGCAGCCGCCGGCCGCCTCCTGCCGTCCGCCGCCCGCCGCGCAGGGCTCCCCCCGGGCGGGCGGCGGCTGAGCGGGGCGGCTTTGAGACGGAGGCCGGCAGACGGCACCTGCCAGGCCGAGGAGGCGCCGCCGCCGCCCCCGGGCTTGGCTGCTCCGCGTCTGCCCGCCCCGCAGCGGCACCGGCGCAGCCCGCGGATCGGACCGCGGCACGGCGCCGCTTCTCACCGTACCGCGCCGGCATCCTAGGTGCGGAGCCGGACCCTCGCTGCCCTCTCCCGGGGCCCAGCTGTGCCGGCTGCCGGCGGTGGGACGGGGACGATGGTCCCGGCCACGGCGCTGGCCCGGCCCGGCCCCCGCAGGCTCTCCCCGCCGGCTCCTGCCAGCGCTGCCCCTGCCGGCGGCACCACTGACCCTGCTGGGCCGAGGGCGGCCGAGGCCGCGCTGCCCCGAGGAGCGGCGGCGGTGCTCCCCGCAGGGCCTGCGGCCGGGGAGCGAGTTTTGCCTCCGTGCTTCGCGGGGAAGAAGGACTTCAGGTGGCACGGGTGAGGGGCCCGGGAGAGGCTGACTTCAAAAGCAGACTTGGCAAGGAACGTTTTCTCCCGCATGCTCCTAAATAGCGAGCTTGCTACAGATACAGTTAATTTAAAAACCGACAGCCCTGTAGTATTAAAAACGCAAACAAAAAGAACTCGAAGAACGAAAGGTAGAATATAAAAGAACTTGCAACTGCCTTTGCAGTTGCTGTCTATAGTTTCTGGGGCACACACCAGTCCACCTTTGTATTTTAATTGCTGCACACATCGATATTCTATGATTTTTCCCCCTCGGGCAGAAAGTTAAGCCCTGATCCCATGAGCGCTTGTGCATTTGCATAAGTTGGCGTGCATGAGTCGTCCTATTGAAGATCATACAAAGTTTGCATATGCAGATTTAAGAATATGCATAGATGTCTTGCTTATGATAGTTAACTTGCTCACATTGCACAAGAGAAGGGCACAAGGAGATTTCTCATTTGACGAACCCTACTGGATATGTAGGTAAGTGGCACAAAGAATGATTGATACTTTTGCTTTTAAACCCCTGCCCTAAGTAAAACTGTGCTACTCCAGGAAGTATCACTTCCATTTTCTTGTTTGGTGAAAGTAGTGTTGTGTTGGGATCTCTGTAACTATCTGCAGAAACAGAGTTCCATGAACACTGTGAAGATCAGGAGAAAAAACGTATGTTCATTAAAATACAGCCTTTTGAACAATTTACAGAATATGAAGTCTTGCAAAAGCTTAAAAACTCAAGTTCCTAACCTTGTTTGTTGGGCAATATATACCTGATGAGAATGTCATCTAGACAGCACAAGAAATTTACATAAATTTATTCCTGGTTTTCTAAACTCATTTTTCAAACATGGTTCTTGAATCCTTCTGATGGCAAATGGTTTTCTAGAGAACAGATGGTTCCTTTTTCCCTCTTTAGTCTGTTTAGATCCATATATCATGCACATCATGACACAAATTACTCCCTAAGTCAGTTAAAGTCATTATATATGTATAAATCACTGATTAATCGAGAAGGAGGGCTCAGTGAACTCAAAACCTGTTTTAAAACCCTTAATTATAATTTTAAAATGGCTCATATAGCTACATCACAATCCCACAGCTGAGCAGTTTAAATCAAAACCAGTCTTGATTATAAGTCCAAGTGAACTACTTCATGTCTACTGCTTCTGAAGATCAGTTTCACCCTACTGCACATTAGCTGATTGGTCCACAGGGAATATGTAAACGATGCATTCATGTTCAGCTGATGCCAGTGTTTGGAGCACAGAGCCATTAACACATGAACTTATCTCCTAACAAGCTACTGCCAATAGCTAGCCACTGATTCAGCAGCTGTACCAGAACCTACTATTTGAGGTGAAAACCTGGAAGGGGTCCTGGACTGAAGTGAGAAAATTAGCCAGGGGAGCAGAGGAAGAGGGAATGGGATCTATACTAGGAACAAGTATGAGTCCTGAGGAGCTCAGGAAAGCAAGACAACTATTACCTATAGGGTAAAAAATGTAGGGCCCAAGCTTTTCTTGCAGCTCCACACTACATAAGACCAGCCCTTCCTCAGTATCTCAAATATCAGGCCAGCTCACAACTTGTGAGAAACATAAGATAGTCATGTTTTCCAAATCCATTAGGAAATTGAGCTCCTTTTTACTTCTCTCTGCAATAAAAAACACAGGTCAAAGGAAAACTTGCTGACATAAACTCTCATCACACAAACACTTATGGACATGTTTAACTCAGGCATGTAACTACAGGACCAGAGCATAAAGGCATTTTTGGCCATTGCCTGTTTGATGAGGTATCCAGTGCAATTCACTGCAGTCACTATGATTCAGTACACACTCATTAAAATGATCAGTTTTACCTGTAGTCAAGTATTTTCAATGAGGTCATATAAATAAGACACTGAGCACCACAAGGACTACTACAATGACCTATATCCATATTCTAACATATCGGCAAGGAGACTAACTGCCCAAAGGAAACAGGTTAGTATATCTGGTTTCTCACTAATTTTTACACAGTTTTGCTCACAAACATTTGCTGCCGGTAGATCAACGTGTAGTTAAGAGGCATGATGACCTGTTTCAGCCATTATCACTATCACATACCTCTCACTGTTATTTACTGTTCTGTAGAGATGCAATTCCTATAAATTATCCGTGTGGGCTTCCAGGGGACAAGTGAAAAGTTAAAGCAAGCCACAGAGCAACCTCTTAATCTTCCTCCTCATGCAAAGACAAGTCTCCTGGACTCGGCTCCCTGCTCACAGTGAGCAGGGAAAAGCACTGAGGTCTAATGCAGGAAGTTTAAAATGAAAACAAAAAGCAGCACCACATACTCTCTGAGCTAAATGTACAACCCTGAATGCACCTTCCATTAAAGACCAAGACTACTGTTCAACAATTATTGTACAGTAGGGTCTGGGGTGTTTACAGGAAAAATAACATACAACCCCTGCAGCAGCTCTGCACTGATGTGGTTCAACACGTGCCCACCTGCCCATACATCACTGCCACCAAACGTCTGCAGTCCTTCCAGAGAGGTCCTCCAGATGTTCAACATGCTATTTGTGCCTCTTCTACCCGAAATGAGGACCAAAGCAGGTAATGGAACAAGAATCATTTCCACATAGCATTTTACAGCATTCAGAGGCTGAAGTTTGAGTGTGTTACAAGTGTGCATGAATTCACATTTCTCACTTCACTAATGAAGGTTTTACTTAAGACACAATTCTGGGTGTTATCATCTAATGATTTCTTGGGACTCTGTGTTACCACTACACATCACACACATATGCATCCGCTGCACAGTAAAAATCCATGGTGAAAAACATTGTAAAAATACTGGTCAGTTTTGTATTTCCTCCAAAAATGTAGTGACTTGACATTATACTGTATGCAGTACACTTAGCCCCTAAAGTAAGAAATGCCAGTCAAGGTCACTTAAATATGTGAAATGATAAATTCATGCCAATATTCAGATCTATAATGCAGTGATAACAGAAAGAAACCCCAACTTAAAAGGCCCCAAAGTACACTTGATCAGCTGATTGAGTTCATTAGTACTTCTATAGCAATAAACATCTTGAGGACCCCTGCATGGCACTGAGTAAAAATCTATTGTTCTTTTTGTTTGCTTGTTTAACAAGGCCCTGGAAGATTGCATCACTGCAAACACATACTTAATAATTAAGGGAATCATAAGCATCTCTCACTTTCTGACTTTCTAATAAAGAAAACATGACGTTAAATATACTCCCTCCACCCAAAAATATAAAATAAATCTTTCAGGATATTTATTGTAAACTATAGATCTAACATCAGAAAGTGCAAAATCTGTATACTTCTATCAAAGCAAGAAAAATTTCTGTCTTTAGCTACTGTTTATTGAACCTAATTTTGTGTGTGATGTGGTTTTACAAAGTCTCTGTCAAGATTTTGACAAGTTGCCCCTATGCAAAAAAGAACCAGATGATCCTGTTTTATTTTGCTTATGCTCAGCTTCCTTGGCAGAACTTAAATATGTTTTAAAAGTCAAGATAATTGGGTGGCAAGATGTAACAACCTAATTTACCAACAGAAAAAAAAAAAATACATTCTCTTCGGGACTTTAAGTCACGCTCTGACAATTTAGATCAGTACCTTGTAACAGAAAAAGAGAGGCTGTGAATATCTGTGGACATTTAGGAGGTGAGCTTCCGGTATTGAAAAGCATCCCTTTTTCAAACACTACCTAATGGATAAACTGTCACCTTTCTTAGTAAAACAGGACTGAGTAGACCCGTGCTCAAGCACAGAAAAGAGAAGATTATTGTCTCCAAACTACAGCACTCTTTCCTACCACACTAGGGAACTCCAGAAAGATGTCTTTGGGGTAAGACAATGAGAATGATGTGCCAGAAATTTCATGCCCAGGGAGCTGGTGCTATGCCTGTTCCAAGATATGCTAGATATACTCTGATATTCTTGTAAAAGGCAGGTTTTATCCCAAAGATAGGCTGGTTGTGCTGACTGCCAGGTTACAAGGGACTCAGATAATCAGGTAGTCTGCTGTTGTTTGAGCCCCATGCTGTTCAAAGACAACAGAAACCATGTTTGTCTGTAACATCTCTTTTTCCTCTCCCCCACTTTCTGAATGCAAGTTTTGTGGGGTATCATTGCCAAGAGACCCTCAGTTCTGCTTTCCAGATGATTATTAGATCTCTATACACCATGGAAATGAACCCAGGGACGCACTAAAACTAAGCAACGATTTAGCTGAGCCAAACACAGGCTGAGAGGATTCCCCTAGCCAGAACTCCAAGCCAGTTCAGGGAAACAACCAGTCAAGACCTGGTTAAAGTGACACAGATGCCAATTAAGATAAACATTTTAACAGGGAGTGTCTCCCACCTATAAAAGAAAGACAGTGTTTATGTAGACAAGCCGACAGGAGGAAGCTCTGACAGAGCAAACTACTGACTACTGTTGTGAAGCTTACTAAACCTATTGCTGTGTACCTTAATTTTAAAAGTCCTGTCCATTTTTTTTTTAAATATAGATATTAGATCTTTATTCTGTTTGTCCTCTCCTGTCTGGATATTACAGCCACATTGACAGTTGAGATCTTCAATGCTAACCTTAAACATAGTTTCTAAATCAGAGCTATCTTTCTCATATAGCTAACTCAATTTCTAATATTGTGAGATCTATACTAAAATAATATCAGCTGTAGTGTGCAGCAAGATTTCAAGTTTTGGATAATCTGAAAATCTAGAGATTTTCTAATACAGTTTGTGCGAAGGATTGCCCTTCCTGGAAAAGTAGTCCTCTTTAGCTGTAGCTTGAATGCAGAAAACACAGTCATTGTCTGGAGAACGTCACCTATCATGAGCTATGATGAGATGGGATAGTGATGGGATGCTGTAGATAATCAGGAGAAACATGTCCTTTCTTCAGTGACTACTCTTACCTATGTTGATTCCATAAGCAAAAGGATTTCAGCAGCTCCCTGCAAATGACCAAGAAAATAACCAGCTTGTCATGTATTTTGTAGATTCAGATACTTGATAGGTGAAAATACAGACTGAAGCATGTTACAATGTAGCCTGCTGTGACTTCCTTCCAAGTTTGCTTTCTGTACTCGGAGGATGGGAAGGATTCCCTCAAGCTCCTACACCAAGTCATTGAATCTGAGTGATGCTGAGCCTGCAGATGGATTGCTCAAGTTCAAAGTCAGACCAGACCAGTAAACCACCTAATTGACTTCCTGTTTATCACATCCCCTTGAACATGGGGAACATTTCTTGCTGAAGGGCGTGGGACTCACTCTGATAAAGCGTATTTTCTGGAATTATCAAGTCAGGCTGAACAACAGGAAGATCTGGAAAGTTTGCCCCTTTCCTGGGAGTTTGTTTGTAAGTGTGGTTACACCTGACTGGCATGTTTGTGTGTGCATCATTTGAGAGACTTTGATTCTTTCCTTAAAACATTAAAAAAATGTAAATGAGAACTGCATGGAACAGGAAGTCCCTTAATAACCAAAGAAATTAAAGAACACAGTTTACTTTCAGAAAAAAAATTCTCAGCCCCGAAAGTTATTTAAGAAACTGGATGAGGTAAATAAGACATTCACAGCATTTTTGAAGTCCTGATACAGCTGCATTTCATATTGTCGTAGTGTAAGTCTGAAATAGCCTTTAAGAGTATATCAAGACTTACTGTTCCTCATCATTCTATATAGCTAACAGTCTAACTTCTCGCCACCCCACTTTTGAGTTCAAGTTAACAGTTCAAGGTCACAGTAGCAGCTGGCTGAAAAAAAGCTCCGTTTGCAGTACAGGGGAGGAGATAGGAAAATACAAGGAAAGGGCAAGAGAAAGGGGAGGAGGGGAAGAAAAATGTTCTGTTTGTTGCTGAAATAATAAGAACTGCAAAGTAAGTATACAACACAGAGGCAAAAGCTAGGAAAACAAAAGAAACAGTGAGGGGCACATCAGAGAAGAGAGAAACAAAATGGAAAAAAGTGGAGGAAAAAAGCATATAAAATGAAAAACAGAAAGAGGATGAAACTGTAGTAAAAATGCTCTAAGCTGGAGATGCTTCTGTGGGAACTGGGCCTGCCAACAGTGACAGAAGCACAGAATCAGACTGGGTCATGACAATGTAAACAGCTTTGATGGAACTGAAGTGCAAATTACAGAATCACAGAATCACAGAATTGTCTAGGTTGGAAAAGACCTTGAAGATCATCCAGTCCAACCATTAACCTAACATTGACAGTTCTCAACTACACCATATCCCTCAGCGCTAAATCGACTCTACTCTTAAACACCTCTAGGGATGGGGACTCCACCACCTCCCTGGGCAGCCCATTCCAACGCCTAACAACCCGTTCTGTAAAGAAATGCTTCCTAATATCTAGTCTGAATCTTCCCTGGTGCAACTTGAGGCCATTACCTCTTGTCCTATCGCTTATTACTTGGTTCAAAAGACTCATCCCCAGCTCTCTGCAACCTCCTTTCGGGTAGTTGTAGAGGGCAATGAGGTCTCCCCTCAGCCTCCTCTTCTCCAGACTAAACAACCCCAGTTCCCTCAGCCGCTCCTTGTACGACATGTGCTCCAGACCCTTCACCAGCTTCGTTGCCCTTCTCTGGACACGCTCGAGTCATTCAATGTCCTTTTTGTAGTGAGGGGCCCAAAACTGAACACAGTCATCGCGGTGCGGCCTCACCAGTGCCGAGTACAGGGCTAAGACCCCTTCCCTGTCCCTGCTGGCCACGCTATTGCTGATACAAGCCAGGATGCCATTGGCCTTCTTGGCCACCTGGGCACACTGCTGGCTCATGTTCAGCCGGCTGTCAATCAACACCCCCAGGTCCCTCTCTGACTGGCAGCTCTCCAGCCACTCCTCCCCAAGCCTGTAGCGCTGCTGGGGGTTGTTGTGGCCCAAGTGCAGCACCCGGCATTTGGCCTTATTGAAACTCCTACAGTTGGCCTTAGCCCATCGCTCCAGCCTGTCCAGGTCTCTCTGCAGAGCCTCCCTACCCTCGAGCAGATCAACACTCCCACCCAACTTGGTGTCATCTGCAAACTGACTGAGGGTGCACTCGATCCCCTCGTCTAGATCATCAATAAAGATGTTAAACAGGAGTGGCCCCAAAACTGAGCCCTGGGGGACACCACTCGTGACCGGCCGCCAACTGGATTTAACTCCGTTCACCACAACTCTTTGGGCCCGGCCATCCAGCCAGTTTTTTACCCAGCAAAGCGTGTGCCCATCCAAGCCACGAGCAGCCAGTTTTGCCAGCAGAATGCTGTGGGAAACGGTGTCAAAGGCCTTCCTAAAGTCAAGGTAAACAACATCCACAGCCTTTCCCTCATCCAATAAGCAGGTCGCCCTGTCATAGAAGGAGATCAGGTTTGTCAAGCAAGACCTGCCTTTCATAAACGCATGCTGACTGGGCCTGATCATCTGGTTGTCCCACATGTGTTGTGTGATGGTACTCAGGATGAGCTGCTCCATCAGCTTCCCGGGCACCGACGTCAAGCTGCAGGCCTGTAATTTCCTGGATCATCCTTCCGACCCTTCTTATAGATGGGCGCCATATTTTGGCCGATATCCAATCTGTTGGGACCTCCCCGGTCAGCCAGGACTGCTGGTAAATGATGGAAAGTGGCTTGGCGAGCACCCCAGCCAGCTCCTTCAGCACCCTCGGGTGTATCCCATCCGGTCCCAGAGACTTGTGTGTGTCTATGTGATGCAGTGCGTCACTGACTATCTCCTCCTGGAATGAGGAGGGGTCGTTCTCCCAGTCTCTGTCTTCTGGCTGAGGAGGATGGATTCCCTCAACACAACTAGTCATGTTATTAAAGACTGAGGCAAAGAAGGCATTAAGGACCTCAGCCTTTTCCTCATCGCTCGTTGCCATGTTTCCTCCTGCATCTAGCAGGGGATGGAGACTCTCCCTGGTCTTTCTTTTGCTGTTGACATACTTATAGGAACATTTCTTGTTATCCTTGACTGCTGAAGACAGATTAATTTCCAGCTGGGCTTTAGACCTCCTGATTTCCGCCCTGCATAGCCTCACAGTGTCTTTGTAATCACTGTGAGTGGCTAGCCCCTTCTTCCAGAGGCTGTAAACTCTCCTTTTCTCCCTGAGTTGCAGCCAAAGCTCCCTGTTCAGCCAGGGTAGTCTTCTTTGTCACCGGCTTCTCTTACAGCACCTGGGGACCTCCTGCTCCTGAGCCATTAACACTTCCTTCTTGAAGAGTGCCCAGCCTTCCTGGACCCCTATACCCTTCAGGACCGTCTCCCAAAGGATCCTTTCAAGCAGGTGCCCAAACAAGACAAAGTCAGCCCTTTGGAATTCCAGGATGTCAGTTCTGCTTCCTCCTCTCCTGGCCTCTCTAAGAATAGAGAACTCTATTATTTCATGATCGCTGTGCCCTAGTCGGCCTCCAACTGCCACATCATCCACCAGGCCTTCTCTGTTCACAAAGAGGAGATCCAGCAGGGCACCTTCTCTGGTCGGTTCACTCACCAGCTGTGTCAGGAAGTTATCTCCCACACATTCCAGGAATCTCCGGGACTGGTCCCGCTCTGCTGTGTTGTATTTCCAGCAGATGTCTGGGAAGTTGAAGTCCCCCACAAGAACAAGAGCAAGTGATTGTGAGATTTCTCCTAAGTGCCTATAGAATATTTCATCCACCTCTCTGTCCTGGGTGGGTGGCCTATCATAGACTCCCACTGCAACATCTGTCCTGTTGGCCTTCCCCCTGATTCTAACACAAAGACACTCCACCCTGTCTTCACTATACTTGTACTCAAAGCAATTATAACAGTTCCTTACATACAGCGCCACCCCACCACCTCTCCTTCCTTGTTTATCCCTCCTAAAGGGCTTGCAGCCATCAATTGGCACATGTCAGTCATGGGAGACATCCCATCATGTTTCTGTTATAGTCACTATATCATCATTTTCCAGTTTCATCATGGCTCCTGTTTGTTACCCATGCTGTGTGCATTGGTATACATGCACTTCAGATGGGCTGATGTTTTGCCCCCTTCCCCCTTCAAATCTAGTTTAAAGCTGTCAATGAGCCCAGCTAATCCTGCCCCAAGATCCTTTTTCCCCTCTGGGACAGGTGCATCCCATCTAATGCCGAAATGTCTGGCGTCCTGTATACCAACCTATGATTGAAAAATCCGAAGCCCTGACGGTAACACCAGTCTTGGAGCCACAAGTTCATCTGTTGAGTTCTCCTGTATTCTTCTTCATCCATCCCCACAACTGAAGGGATGGAGGAGAACACAGTTTGTGCCCCCGACCCCTTAATCACTTTCCCCAAAGACCTGAAATCTCTCTTCATTTCTTTAGGCCTCCTCCTGGTAATGTCGTCGCTACCTATCTGAAAAACCAAGAGAGGGTAGTAGTCCTTGGGTCTCACTAGAGCGGGGAGTTTTGCCCCTGCTTGCAGAAGTCTTATCCTCCAATATAGCATTTTGCCTTGAAGGCAACTGGAGTATGGTCTAAGAGCCATGGGTGTTACTCCCCATTAGCTGCTTCAATTAGCACCTTCCTGTGCTCCTCACCGTCCCAAGTTGTCTTCCTCACCTGCTTCTTACTTTGCTACATGGTGTAACACAATTTTCAAACATGTGCTTCTGGTGTTTCAGGCAGGGAGTTAACAATGTGTCTCACTGTAACTCCTCCTAACCACATGGGTTAAACAGCATGGCATATACTAGTTGCTCCCATAAAGTCTTTTTGACACTTAACAAGGTTGGTTGGGGTTTTTTTGCAGCTGAATGTATAAAATGAAGCAACTGCTCATGAAGCAAAATATGTTTCTATACCTTGAAAAGAAAAATGGATTTTGTCACAGTCTTCAAGAACAATGCGTCCTACCTTAGATGTTGGTAGATGATCCTGAATAGCTCAATGTTATAGTGTACACCTCTATGCATAACACACTATATATGTGATATACAAATTGACTACAGTTGGACATTCATATATTTTCTGGGACACAAAAGTGGGAATGTTCCTCAGCTAACATGACATGTATTGCTATTCTAACATATGCATGTTTCCAAACCCACCACATTACAGAATAACACAGATTGCCAGGGATTGATATAGCAGTGCTCCAAGGATGTAAGAGCTCTGTACACAGCATCTGTGAAGAGAAGATTAATGAGATTAAGCCATTCCTTCCCTGCTAATACTTCTACAGAAAAGCTGGTGCTTTACTACCTGACAGTCTTCCATATTCATATTACCAAGTTCACTGACAATGTTGCCATTGCTGCTAGTACTGAATGATCTCAATGAATTCTTAATTTGCTTGTGCATGCATTTTATATCATGTTAGTGCTGCTTTGATAGGGTCTGAATTCCTAGTGTCTTACTTCATTGCCAGAACAGCATACCTGAAATACCATTTTGAATGGTTGCTTATTTATACCTTAGAGTCTCTTAACCCAACTGATGCTTACAGCCAAGTTCTACATCATTCCTCGCATATTTATAGATATGTGTTTGCACAGACTATGATGTTACTAAGTTTACAAATTAAAATTTAAGCCTAATTATGTTGTACTCCTGTTTGCTTCTGTCTGTATCACCAAAAATTAATTAATAGGTCATTAAAAACTAAGTAAAGGTCTTTTATTTATACTGGTTTCTTTATAGAGGTGTAAAGTAAACCAAGAAGGCAATATTGCATACCAATGCTTCAGGTTTTTTGTAAAAGGTGTAAGGAGTGGCAGAGAGCTGGTTGAAACAATTTTGATCTTTTCAAAATAATTATGGGGTCTTCTAAAGTGATTGCTTCATCTACTATTTCAAAGCTTTGAAAGGAAGTATGACACTACTCAGCTTGGTATGAGCATAAAGTTTCAGGACCAAGATCCAGTTTCAGGAACAAATTTAAAAAGCTCACCCACTTCTTATTCCTTCTTGTGTAATCCTTCCAGCCTTGGAGCAACCAAGTTTAGAATACTGTTGAGCAGAACTTGTACTGGGTGCAACTGCCCGGGTGCTGGCAGGGACAGCTGCAGGGGTGACCTCTGTGACAAGAGAATGGGTTTGCCCCACACACAGACAGTTCCAGCTGGCTCCAACGGACCCTCCACAGGACATAGCTGGGCCCCTCAGCCAAGAAGGTAGTGACTCCATAACAACATATTTAAGAAAGGGAAAAAATGCTGCACAGGAGCTGTGAGGGAGGACTGAGAAGAATCTGAGAAACAGCCCTGCAGGCACCAAGGTCAGTGAGGAAACAAGAGGCAGAGGTGCTCCAGGTGCTGCAGCAGAGATTCTCCTGCAGCCTGTGAGGACCAGGGTAGAGCAAGTTGTTCCCCTGCAGCCTATGAAGGACCACAGTGAAGCAGGTATCAACTCTGTAGCCCATGGAGGACTCTACGCTGAAGCAGGTGGAGATGCACTGAAGGAAGCTTCAGCCCATGGACAGCCCACTCCAGAGGAGCTGTGGCCCATGGAGAGGAGCCCATACAGGAGCAGATTTTCTGGCAGGACCTGTGACCCTGTGGGGGACCACACAGGAGCAGTCAGTTCCTGAAGGACTGCAGCATGTGGAGAGGATATATGAAGAAGAACTGCAGTCTGTGTGAGGGACCCTATGCTGGAGAAGGGGAAAAGTGTGAGGAGGAAGGAGCTGCAGAGAGGAACTGTTATGGACTGACTCCCATCCCCATTCCTCATCCCTCTGCCCTGCTGGTGGCTGGGGAGAGAAGGAGGTAGAAGAGTTGGGAGTGAAGGAGAGGATTTGAGCCTGGGAAGAGAGGGCAGAGGTCTTTTAGGTTTTGTCTTTGTTTCTCACCGTCCTACTCTATTTTTAATTGTCAATGAATTAAATTAATTTTCCCCAAGTCAAGTCTGTTTTGCCCATGACAGTAATTGATAAGAGATCTCCCTGTTCTTATCCTGAGCTATGAGCTTTTCATTGTATTTTCTGCCCCTGTCCAGTTAAGGACTATGAGTGGAAGAGCAGCTGGGTGGTTATCCGACACTCAGTCAAGGTTGACTCACCACACAACTTATGATAATTCAGCTGTTGTGAAAGTGAAAGCTTAGGATCATAGTATCAGAGGATAAGCTTGGAAGGGGTCTTAGGAGGTTTCTAGGTCAAACTCCTGCTCAAAGCACAATCAGCTATGAAGCCAGACGAGGTTGCCTCAGGACACTATTCAGTCTGATTTTTAAACCCTCAAAGGATGGAGATTATACAGCTTTATACTCCCACACAAGTAAATGAGAGCCATCAAGGCAGAATATCTTTAGCATATGTATGAACATGCACAAGACAGCCACTAAATCAGGCATGAGTTAATTTGCATGAGTGTTTGAACATACCAGGGTTCTCCAACCTCAGAGCATTCACTTCATGAGTTTCTTCAACACAGGTATGCCTGATGCCCTTTAGACAAGCCTCATACAAGATTAATAATTTGGCTATAATCACAAAGAAAACTCAGTAACAGTGTGAGCTTTCATTTTATCTTCTATGAGAGCATGAGCTTTAAGTTCATGGAGAAAATCCAAGCAACTGAACAGCTGCTGGGTTTTGAGATTATTCAGACCTACAGAGTTAGCCACAATCTGCACAGCATTTGTGTGATTATTCCATATATTTCTTCATAGGCAGAGACATACCTGGTAAAAGAATATTGAGAAGTTATTCAGTTGTAATGTAGTTATTAACCTTGTCAAGAGTTTGATTGCTGGTCAGTCAAGATCTCCAGCTTGTTGGGAACAACACTTAGAAAAGTTTCTCCATATAAGATTTTTCCAGGATGTCCTTCCATGGTATCAGCTTGCTCAGAACAGTTTACTTTAATGAAGAATTATTTTGGTTTTCCTCTTCATCAAGGGCTGGATGCATTGGCAGGACCACTACCATCTAGAGGAGAGCTAGCCAGAAGACATGATCCTTGAAGCCAGACTAATACCACAATCCATCCTGTGAAGTTTGGTTTTAAATAAATCAATAGCCACTCATCAGGTCCAAGCATAATGAGATCAGGGTTTAAACTCATGGTCAGAGAAGCTGATGGTTCTTTATCTGTGCCATTGGATCATAACATCTAAAGCCATTTCTAATGCCTGCAGCTGATTTTGCGTGAGCTCCAGTTATACATTCTGATATTTCATTACTCAGTCCTCTGAAGGGCAGCATGTGCTCAATACCTTACTACAGTTAGGACAGTAGTTATTCACTTTGCAGAGTATATGTTATGACAGCGTCAGCAGCAGAACAGTGGATTAGGAACAATAGTGATTTCTATTCCTACATTTCTCCCTCTTAGTAAGGAAGGTTCAGTGGAAGTGTGGTTTGCTAACTATGCCACCTTGGGGCAGGACTTACTGTTCCAGGTCACTCTCCCATACGTTGCTTTATCTGAACTGGGTGCATAAAAATTATTTGCAAATAATATGATTTCTAAATGAAAGATGTTCTTTCTCAGTAGTTTCCTGGAGCTATACATTCAGCAGCAGCCTAGAAAAAGCATCATGAGGTTTGGTTTTTCATATGCCATTTGGAAAAGAGACTCCTCTTTTTCCATTGTGCTGTTAATCAGCTGACAGAAAAGATCCTAGGAGAAACAAGGTGCCTATTGGACTTATTCCCTCTCCAGCGACTTTGTGAATGGTTAGAAGGGTGATTAACTGACTGATTTACATGGCAAAGTCCCTGAGCTATGGACCGTAAAAACACTTGTCTTCTTCACAGGATGAGTTTCCCACCAGACCATTTTCTCTTGACATCGGTTACCATTGCCTCCAGAATCAGCATCTGCTGCACACTAATTTGCCCTCAAGTTTCTTTTTCCTTAAATATCCATTATTTCCCATTATAATACTAAATCAAAGGAGATCAATTTCTGATCCTCTGTGATAGGAAACTCTAACATCTGCTTACAACAATAACAAACATTAATAAAAAAATCATTAAGGGAATATAAAACATAAAATTTCATATTTCAAAGCACTGTGAAAACATAAAAATAACTGATTTATCCTTGCAAAAAGGAACAAGTGAGGTGGATGAAGGTCACTATGATTTTTTCTATAACCAAGAAAGCTGAGATATAGACAGTAATTTCACCAGGGAGTTATGCTGAGTCAGTGGAAGAGTAGGAATTGCATCTCAAACGCCTCTTATGTGTAAACAAGTTGGTTGTTGCCTTTTGATATGCCATTTCTCGTCATCTCCTCAAAAAAAATGCTTATGATTAAAATATTGGTGAGCATGGTAACTCATGACTTCTGAAGAGACTATAAGTGTCATGTTAACAGGCACAGAACATTAGAAGGACATAAATATATTGAATCATGTTTTTTAAAAAGGCAGCTTTCAAATCTCAGATTATCAAAAACAGAGATAGTTAAAACCCAGTATGCTGAAATTCATTCTTAATGTTTGTTGTTTCATTATTTTTAGTTTTACTTTGGTTTTCATGTAGTAAAAAAAATCTTATGTATACCCTATGATAATATTTAGATTCCTAGGCCCACAGAGATAATATCAGGGGGATTTTTCCCTGAGGAGAGCATGTTTATAGATCTGGAATTCAGCCTTGAATTTTGTTTCCTTCAACATGGAAGAAGTGGTAGGGAGATTGTGTGTGAACCAATCTGTGTACAATAAAAATGATAAATCAAACATTTTAATTTGTTATCTTACTCGAAGGTAGAATAATATGTTCCTACTTTGTTGTGTATAATCTACAGTCTTGGGATCAACCCAATTTTTCTCCTCCAGAGAAACCAACAGGAATTAAGACAATCAGAAGAGCCAAAGACGTATATAATTTATATACATTATATAACTTGTGCCCTAAGTGTCTGGAAATTATCTTCTATGACATTAATTAGATCACACAGTGAGGGTAGGACATGTGAATTGAGTCAGCCTAGCCAACAGCAAAGCAGCATATTTAAGAGCTTTTCTGATACTGTCACAGGAAACCTCTTGGGAGTAAGGATATGCCTGCTCTTCTCATGGATCTCAGCCTTCTGAAAATACAACTCATACCCATCTATTTTGTTGGGCCATAGGACCCACATTCTCATTATATCTTTTTGCTTAAGAACTGGGGATTTTTTTTGATTGCCCCTGTCAATGACATTGGTTTGATAGGACCATGAGAAGAGTAAAGCCCACAGCAAAGCCCTGTGTGCTCCCTGATGACAGAAAAGCAGCCAGATGACTGTAGCTTCTGTCTAATCACTTCCAAACGGATCACTTAAAGACAGCCTTCAGATAACTACTTTGTACTAAAGTATCAGGAGTGTGATCTTCATACAATGAATCATATGGTCCTAATTTATTACACTGTTACTCCTCTTTGCAGAAGAACAGGCCATTTTTCACTCCATAGTGGTTAAGCTGTACATCCACAATGAAAACCAAAGTCTCATTTCTGGATATGATAATGCCAATGTGTTTTCCTATGGTTTTATTTCTAGATACACCAAAATATGTGTGCTTAAAGTTAGCAAAACCAGAAAGAATGCAAACACTACTTGGTTATCAGGTACATTGTGCCACCAAAAATCTGAAGATTCATGGTAATAAAATTTCTTGTGGAAAGCCTTTAAACACCTTGAAAGAAATCCAAATCCAAAGATAACACCAAACTCAGTGGTGCAGAAGAAGACAACTGGACGGTAAATGCCAGTAAACTATATCAGTAATTTTGGAAGCAGATTTCATGAAAATAGCTTCTCATAGCATTTATAGGATGTCTAATGAAGCCTCTGACACTCCACATCTTGTTCCCAGCTCTTATATAGTACTCAGCTGTGCCACTATAATAAATACAAGAAGTATGCCACAACACTTCATGCCATTAAAAAAGAAAACAAGGAATCATGTCTTTTCATCCCTTTCATGAAAGCTGGACTATGTCTTCAAATAAATACACAAGTTGATATTTAATGCCTAGGCCTACCAGATAGCTGGGGGGGGTGGGGTGGGGTGGGGGGGTGTACCTATTAAATTATGACTTCTAGTCTATTAAGTTTTCCATACACACCCAGCTCAATGAATTTTTTTCAATACTTGCTGGCAATCCTTACAAGCAAGACTAGTCAGACAAGTGATAGCTCCAACTACTGGTCCTACATTTTTGTGGTAGACAAAGAGGTATTATTTTCTCTAAGTGGCCATCTCTAAGGCCGCTATACCAAAAGCCCACAGGTTCCCTTTTGGGTCCATGAAATACCCTCTCCTGAGATAATCTATACCAATGCATGGAGTTTCTGGGCGAGTCACGGTGGGGTGCTTTTCCCACTCCTTACCAGTTAGGCTCACCTCAGTCTCCAACACAGTCAGCTGTTGAGACTCCCCTGTCACTCCTGTAATGCAAATGGGTTCTGGCCCTTTAAAATTTGAATGGCATTAGGGGGCATTGGGCACCAGTGTCCACCAGAGCCTTATACTGCTGGGGGTCAGATGTGCCAGGCCATCGAATCCACATGGGCCAATAAACTCGGTTGTCCCTGTCCTCCACCTGGCTGGAGGCAGGGCCCCTCTAATGTTGGTCATAGTATGTGTTATCGACAAATGGGTTATTGTGGTATGCACAGGTCTCAGTCTCATCTTCGTTACTCACTTCTCGTGAATACTAATCAGTTCTTCTCATAGGATCAAGAGCAAAGTCGACTTTTCTGCTTTGTTTAGACAACTGATTAGTGGAAACTGGAGCAGCATTTCTCCTGTAGGAACCCCTATTTTTAGTTGTTCTTCCTTCCAACTCATGTAACTGCTCTTCTAGAAGGTAGGTAGGTTTCCCATCCTATTTTCTCATGTCTTCTCCATGGCCACGCAAGTTATACCACAGTTTCTCTCTTGGTGTATACTGTTTCTCTTGAGTAGGGGAACGCTTGCTCCTAATAGCTGAGATATTCTTCTGTACAGGTAGAGGGTGGAACTTATCCTCGAATCGCTGGAACTCTCAGGACAGTTTCTCCATATGTTTCTTCAGGATGTTGGCACTTGCTCCACAGCTGAGGTGCAGGCCCATAGGGAAGAAGAGAGACTTAGAATTGCCAGAGTTGAGTAGCCACTTCATTCACTGTTGGTGCCTCATCATCTCCTCCTAAATCTAGAACCTCCAGTGAGTTGGCATACAATGATAGTGTGCTCCGTACAACATTCCACCACATGGCTCGTCTATACTGGACGTCATCTGCATCTTCAGATAACCGTGCATTAGTCATATCATAATAAATCACCTCCCCCAAATCTAGTTCCCTCAAGTACTGGATACCTCTCTCTATATTGACCCACTTGCCTGGATTACATACAATCTCTTCCTTGTAGGGATACCTTTCCCTCACACCTGACAAGAGCCACCTCCAGAGGCTGTGGGTTTGTGTCCCTTTTCCAATCGCTTTATCAATGCCCCCTTCCCTAGCAAGGGACCCCAGCTGCCTGGCTTCTTTACCCTCTAAATCCAAGCTACTAGCTCTGTTATCCCAGCATCTGAGCAGCCAAGTGACAATGTGCTCGCCTGGATGACAGCTGAATTTTCACATATCCTGCAGCTTGCTCAGAGATAGAAATTGCGTGGAGGTGGTTATCATCATGACTTCTACTCCCGCCTCCTCCTCCTCCTCCTCCTCCTCCTCCTCTTCCTCCTTAGAAGGATCTTCTTCATCCCTTTCTAAATGTGCTGACCTTCGTGTCCATTTCTTCTTCCATATGGGGGTAACTGGTTGGAGGACGACTAGGGCTCAGCAATCTATTCTTAGAGAGGCCAGGAGAGGGGGCAACAGAACTGACATCCTGGACTTCCAAAGGGCTGACTTTGTCTTGTTTAGGTACCTGCTTGAAAGGATCCCTTGGGAGACGGTCCTGAAGGGTATAGGGGTCCAGGAAGGCTGGGCACTCTTCAAGAAGGAAGTGTTAATGGCTCAGGAGCAGGCGGTCCCCAGGTGCTGTAAGAGAAGCCGGTGACAAAGAAGACCACCCTGGCTGAACAGGGAGCTTTGGCTGCAACTCAGGGAGAAAAGGAGAGTTTATGGACTTTGGAAGAAGGGGCTAGCCACTCACAGTGATTACAAAGACACTGTGAGGCTATGCAGGGCGGAAATCAGGAGGTCTAAAGCCCAGCTGGAAATTAATCTGTCTTCAGCAGTCAAGGATAACAAGAAATGTTTCTATAAGTATGTCAACAGCAAAAGAAAGACCAGGGAGAGTCTCCGTCCCCTGCTAGATGCAGGAGGAAACATGGCAACGAGTGATGAGGAAAAGGCTGAGGTCCTTAATGCCTTCTTTGCCTCAGTCTTTAATAACAAGACTAGTTGTGTTGAGGGAATCCAGCCTCCTCAGCCAGAAGACAGAGACTGGGAGAACGACCCCTCCTCATTCCAGGAGGAGATAGTCAGTGACCCACTGCATCACATAGACACACACAAGTCTCTGGGACCGGATGGGATACACCCGAGGGTGCTGAAGGAGCTGGCTGGGGTGCTCGCCAAGCCACTTTCCATCATTTACCAGCAGTCCTGGCTGACCGGGGAGGTCCCAACAGGTTGGATATCGGTCAAAATATGGCGCCCATCTATAAGAAGGGTCGGAAGGATGATCCAGGAAATTACAGGCCTGCAGCTTGACTTCGGTGCCCGGGAAGCTGATGGAGCAGCTCATCCTGAGTACCATCACACAACACATGTGGGACAACCAGATGATCAGGCCCAGTCAGCATGCGTTTATGAAAGGCAGGTCTTGCTTGACAAACCTGATCTCCTTCTATGACAGGGCGACCTGCTTATTGGATGAGGGAAAGGCTGTGGATGTTGTTTACCTTGACTTTAGGAAGGCCTTTGACACCGTTTCCCACAGCATTCTGCTGGCAAAACTGGCTGCTCGTGGCTTGGATGGGCACACGCTTTGCTGGGTAAAAAACTGGCTGGATGGCCGGGCCCAAAGAGTTGTGGTGAACGGAGTTAAATCCAGTTGGCGGCCGGTCACGAGTGGTGTCCCCCAGGGCTCGGTTTTGGGGCCACTCCTGTTTAACATCTTTATTGATGATCTAGACGAGGGGATCGAGTGCACCCTCAGTCAGTTTGCAGATGACACCAAGTTGGGTGGGAGTGTTGATCTGCTCGAGGGTAGGGAGGCTCTGCAGAGAGACCTGGACAGGCTGGAGCGATGGGCTAAGGCCAACTGTAGGAGTTTCAATAAGGCCAAATGCCGGGTGCTGCACTTGGGCCACAACAACCCCCAGCAGCGCTACAGGATTGGGGAGGAGTGGCTGGAGAGCTTCCAGTCAGAGAGGGACCTGGGGGTGTTGATTGACAGCCGGCTGAACATGAGCCAGCAGTGTGCCCAGGTGGCCAAGAAGGCCAATGGCATCCTGGCTTGTATCAGCAATAGCGTGGCCAGCAGGGACAGGGAAGTGATCTTACCCCTGTACTCGGCACTGGTGAGGCCGCACCTCGATGACTGTGTTCAGTTTTGGGCCCCTCACTACAAAAAGGATATTGAATGACTCGAGCATGTCCAGAGAAGGGCAACGAAGCTGGTGCAGGGTCTGGAGCACAGGTCGTACGAGGAGCGGCTGAGGGAACTGGGGTTGTTTAGTCTGGAGAAGAGGAGGCTGAGGGGAGACCTCATCGCCCTCTACAGCTACCTGAAAGGAGGTTGCAGAGAGCTGGCGATAAGTCTCTTGAACCAAGTAATAAGCGATAGGACAAGAGGTAATGGCCTCAAGTTGCACCAGGGAAGGTTTAGACTGGGTATTAGGAAGTATTTCTTTACAGAACGGGTTGTTAGGTGTTGGAATGGGCTGCCCAGGGAGGTGGTGGAGTCCCCGTCCCTGGAGGTGTTTAAGAGTTGGGTTGACATAACGCAGAGGGATATGGTATAGTTGGGATCTGTCAGTGCTAGGTTAACAGTTGGACTAGATGATCTTCAAGGTCCATTCCAACCTTGATGATTCTGTGATTCTGTGATTTTGAAGTTGACTAATATTGGTTATTGCAGCCAAACATCAGGTTGAATTCAAGATGATCTGTCACAGCTGAAATACTTCTCAAAAGCAACTGACAAGGAGCCAATGTTTCCCCCCACCCTCTCACCTAAAGGAACATTACCAAGTTAAAAATCTGATTTAGAAAGAGATTTTTCCTTTCCTTGTCATGTTAACACCACATTTTGTCACTGAAAATATAATTTGTTCTGGTTTTGTATGTGCTCCTGACTAAACTCCAGCACTAAAGCAATCTGGTGGTTTTCAAATTGTTTCACTCATTCTGTTCTCCTACCACAAACAAGTCTGTTGCCTTCAGCTTTCAATACCAAAGAAAAATAACTATTTGGGAAAAAGAACAATTTTTCAAAATTAAGTCAATTATCACACGATCACAGAAAGATAGAAGATTTGAGGTTGGCAGGGTCCTCTGGAGGTCATCTGCTCCAGCAGGGACACCTAGAGCCCAGGACCACGTCCAGACAGCTTTTGCATATCTCCAAGGATGGAGACTCCACCGCCTCTCTGGACAACCTGTGCCAGTGCTCGGTCACCCTCACAGGGAAAAAGTGTTTCCTGACGTTCAGAGGGAACCTCCTGCGTTTCAGTGTGTGCCCATTGCCTCTGGTCCTGTCACTGGGCACCACTGAAAAGAGCCTGGCTCTGCCCTCTTTGCACCCTCGCTTATATACATTGATAAGTTTCTGTTACAGCCTAAAGGGTTATATAGGCTGAGGGTGTGTAGAGATCACAAACATGGGTTTGTAGGATTCCATAATTCACAAGGACACAGAGGCTTTTATCCTCTAAATTTCTCTACTTTATTACAGATTACCACAAATTTAAAATAAAAAATCACCACTAGCAAGTATACCTATGATTAACAATGAGAAAAATATACATATATTAAGCTATTACAAATTACTATCGGCAATGAATAATATAGTATCAATCAGTAATATGACAGCAGTTAATACAGCAGCAAACCAATTGTATGGCGATAACAGTGACAGCCAAGTAGGTATATACTATTACAAGTTACTACAAATTTATCGTTAGTGAAGCAACTTATTGGCAATATAGTATCATGTATAATTATGATAGATGACTTATATGTATATATAATAATGGTATCAAGTGAATTAAACAGATTTTGGAAGGAGCTAAACCATCCCAAAGGGGAGGACAAACCAATCCCGAAGGGGGACCCAACCGTTCCAGAGCTAGGAAGACAAAACAAGATGACTTAAAAACTGGGCCCAAAGAAGGACAAAGAAGATAAACAGGCAGAGTCTCACTTCAAAGATGATCTGCATCACAGAGTCTGGGGACAGACAGGCATCCACAGTGAGACTCTGAGACCTCGTAGAAAGTTTGTGAGGAATTCAACCTCTTTAGCAAAGGAAAAGTACATGCAGCACAGGAAGCTCTCAGAGATGGAGGCTCCATTCTGGGTAAAACTTAAGTGCTTTTTATATCATGGAGACATAAGAGGGCGTAGAACATCACCACCCTGAGTAGTCAGTAGATGCTGCTAATTTCAATTTTTCACCTGAAACTGCCAATAGATGATGCTGTTTTCCATTCTTTCAGACCAATTTTATTTTCCCAGCCTGTTTCAACTTTTTCAGACAATATGTTGCTGTTATAGTTTCTTTAGGGTTTTGTGCTTACCAATGGTATGTCAGGATGTCTCTGGTTTCTGGGTGCCCCAGCTGTACTTCAAAGAGGCCAGCTGCACTTTTCAAGGATGTTTCTGATTCCAAAGCCTAGTTCCCAGGCTCGCAGCTCCCAGACTGCCAGGCATTTTCTTTCGTCACTGGACCCTTCTCACCAGGCTGCCCTTATGGCTGCTCACATCAGATCTCCCTGAGCCTTGTCTTCTCCAGCTTGAACAGTCCCAGCTGTCTCAGCCTTTCCTCATGTGAGACATGCTCCAGTCCCTTCATCATCTTGGTGACCCTTCACTGCACTTTCACCAGTAGCTCCATAAATAAAGGTGAGCAATCTTGAAATACTTATAACAGATGTAATTTGTCCAGTCGACATATGTGTTACACATGAGTTTATGTGGTACATATGGATTTGTATGGTATACTTGAAATAAGGTAGCATTTTTGAACAAGGATATAAGGTTTGGATCAATTAGAACCTGTAAGATTCTCCACCCTTACTGTAATCTCTGATTTTGGTCTGATAAGATTTTGGTAAATAGATCACAGACAGGATGTTTAATTTCTGGAAAAAGGAAGTACTACAAAAGCAATTCACTGAATCATTTTTGGGAGGTGCTGTTGACTCTCCTGTGGGAGAAGAGGTCTTGCAGAGGAATCTAAATAGACTGGAGCACCGGGCAGTCATTAATGACATGAAATTTAACAAGTCCAAATGCTGGTTCTAGACCTGTGGTGGAGTAAAGCCTCAAGAGATAAACTGGGAGAGGAGTAGCTGGAGAGCAGTGCTGCTGAAAGAGATCTGGGAGTGCTGGCTGACAGCAGGCTCAACATGAGTCAGCCATGTGCCCCAGCAGCCAAGAGGGCAAACCTCTGCATCCTGGGGTGCATCAAACACAGCGTAGCCAGCTGGTCAAAAGAGGTGATTATCCTGCTGTATTCAGTGTTGGTGCGGCCTCACCTTGAGTACTGTGTGCAGTTCTGGGCCCCACAAATTAAGAAGGATGTGAAGGTCCTTGAATGTGTCCAGAGGAGGGCAACAAAGCTGGTGGAAGGGTTGGAAGGAATGTCCTGTGAGGAGTGGCTAAGGACTCTGGGTTTGTCTAGTCTGGAGAAAAGGATGCTGAGGGGGTGAACTCATTGCTCTCTACAGCTTCCTGAGAGGAAGTGGAAAGGGAGGTGCTCATGTCCTCTCCCTGGGATCCACTGACAGGACATGTGGGAATGGTTCAAAGCTGTCTCAGACATTAGAAAATATTTCTTTACTGAGAGGGTGGTCAAACAGTGCAACAGGCTTGCTAGAGAGGTGGTCAATACCCCAAACCTGTCACTGTTTAAGAGGTGTTTGGTCAATGACCTTAATAACACATTTTAACTTTTAGTCAGCCCTGAAGAGGTCAGGCAGTTGGACTAGATGATTATTGCAGGCCCCTTCCAACAGAAATATTCTATTCTATTCTATTCTATTCTATTCTATTCTATTCTATTCTATTCTATTCTATTCTATTCTATTCTATTCTATTCTATTCTATTCCATTCCATTCCATTCTATTCTATTCTATTCTATTCTATTCTATTCTATTCTATTCTATTCTATTCTATTCTATTCTATTCTATTCTATTCTATTCTATTCTATTCTATTCTATTCCATTCCATTCCATTCTATTCTATTCTATTCTATTCTATTCTATTCTATTCTATTCTATTCTATTCTATTCTATTCTATTCTATTCATATCTGTCATTGAAAGACTTCTCTCATGAAGACAAAGCCTTGCTCAAAAACTAAATATCCATGGACTGTAAACACATCCTTTATATTTGATCTAGTCAAAGTAAAGCTGGTTAAAATGTTCAAAGTAAAATAATGCCTGTTGCCTTGAAATTTAGATGCATACAAGTTTTCACTGTAATTCTCTTTCAGAAGCCTTAGAATATGACACAGAATTCCCAGTCTATTTTAATTTTGTAAATTACTGCATAGAAGTACGTAGTAAATGTCTAGTAGAGAAGGCAATCCCCATCCTTGGTTATATATAGAAGGCAGAAGGCGAGAATTATTCAATATTAAAGGGCAAAAGCTCAGAGAAGCACTAGGGAAAGTCTGGTCATCTGTGTCACAGTAGCTGTGTGATGATGCCATCATTTGTCACCCTCTGCACTTCTACTGCAGCAGAAAAAGCTGTTCACATCACTACATCAGTGAACAAGCCAACAGATATAGAAAAGAAACATCACGTTCAGGGCAGACTGAGGCCTGAAACAGTCAAAAGTGTACCAGCCCAGGATCCACCGTAGCAGATTTTGATACCTGGGCCAAGATCTGAGGAAGGTTGAGCAGCCTAGTCAGCAACAGTAAGTGGGACAACAGGGGCAAGAAACAAGAGCAGGAACAAGAGCTTAGACCTGAGGTAAGTATCAGGGTAGGAAGACAGGTCAGAGCAGAACTCCAAGAGAGGCCAGAAACCTCTGTCCTGCTTGCTAGTTAGAAATCTCTACTCTGCTTGCTGGTTAGAAAGCTGTGCATGGCATGGAATCTGTGCACCACAAGTTCAGTAGCCTTTGCCAAAGTCAGGCAATCACTCTTTATGGGTAGGCAACTGCTGTTAGCCAGTGAAGATTGGAGCATCTGAAGAGGAGTTAGGGCTGCCTCACTTTCTGCAGCTTGAGTTTCACTCATTTATGGGAGAGAAGGATAAAGTCAGCAAAGACTAGAGGTCCCAAAGATACCATAGTTTGGTTTGTACTGATACCCAATCTCAATAGCCAGTGCAGATTAAGGGGAGAACAATCTGCCTTTTGCAGCTGTGCAAATCAAATGTACAGGTTTACCCATTGTAAATAAAACTATGAAGATGTTGCTGCTTCGCTTCAGTTTCTGTGAACTATTACATTTTGCAGATTAGCAAGAAAGATGGACACTGTACGTGCGCTGTAAAGTACAGTGAGAAGGGAAAATTGGCTGCGTAATGGTTTCTGCAAACCATTGTGTCAAATTTAGTAACCATTACTATTCCTGCAGAGACTCTTGAATACTTGTAAGAACTGAATAAAGAATAGTCAGGCAAAGCTTTATTCCTAGTTGTCCTCGGGCCGTTTCTTCTTCTTCTGCTAATACTAACAATCCATCATGCTGTCTTTGTTCCAGTTCATCACAGGTATTTCTGCTTCGTGGTTATGGATTACAGGGATAGCTTGAGAAATTGTTCCCTTCCCCTGTGGTAGCGCGGGAGCTGCATAAATCGTTAGACCACTAGATGGCATTCAAAGCATGAGCCATAAATTTCTCTGCATTCCTGTCAGGATTTCCTTCACCTCGTTAGTAATAAATTAAGGGAGGCCATTATGAGCCCAGAAGACCATGATGTTTTATTCAATGAATTCTTAAATAATGATACTGATGCCTCCAGGGAATCTTGAAACAGAGAAGCATCAAAGTTATCTGCCTAAAGGACATTTCTCTCTCTACAGAACTGTAGAAAGCAGGAATTTTGAAGGAGAGGACAGTATGACCCCTGAAGTGAAACATTATATAGAATATCCTAGAAATGTCCCAATAAGATAAAATAAATCATAAAAATGGCAAGAAAAGTAGAAGTCTATGGAGATGGAAGCAAACCACTACCTACATACACATGCAAAGCACGTATACACATCTTATCCCTACACCTATGCCTCTTGACATGACCAAGAACTGGTAGCCTAGCCTCCAAACAAAACCAAACCCAGCCAGACATCCTGAACTCAATCTTTTCCATCTATCTGAAACTACTTTATGAATTCATACAGGAAGGAAAGTTTATTTAAAAATACAGGTGCCACAGATTAAAAAGAACGAAGTCTTAATTACAATGCAGTGCAGAAGAATGCTTGAAAGTTTCAGTTTTCTTTCTCTTGTGACATCTTCCTTCTGTTTCTCTTCTTCAGGTTCACAAAAATATAAATACACCCACCTACTACTTGTTTCAGAGTTTAAGAGAATATGCATAGAAGAGGTGGTCAGAGGTAGGTGGTCAGTGGTAGTTCTATGCTACCCTTGTGCATTTCTTAAAAAGACTTAGCAGTATCCTGGCAAAAACAGGTGGGACACCTCTCCTCATTCCCATTTCCCAAGAGTATTCTCAATTCAGCCCGTGCCAAGAGAACATGGAAAGGGGACAGGGTCTTTATGCCAACTCTTTTAGTGCCTGGGGAAGATCAGTTAGCAGATTTGGTATGCAATCAATTACAGAAACTCTACAGCCCTTATGTTGTGATAGTGTTAATGTAATGGAACCACAGACCAGTAATATATCGGAATCAACTGTAAGCAAAATAGAAACTAGTCTGTTATCCAAGTCCATTGTGAATATTCATTAAATAATGGTTTTTCTCAATTAAAAAATACGAGGATTGCCTTTTACAGGAAAAAAACTTGATACAATAGAAGACCAAGAGTGTAAAGTATATTCTTCTCTGTTTTCAGGAATCAAATAATGAATCACTTGTATTACAAACTCTTGAGGAGAGAGTCTTTCTCTTTGGTTTGTGCAAATTTTCATGTTTGTGCTACTTCAAAATAAATCAGTAATCATCACGATAATAAAAATTGGCAGTCACAGAGAATGACCAATGACATCTGGAGAGTCAGTAGACAAAAGATGTCAGGCTGACAAAGACAATGTCATATGGAGAGGGATGTCATATACTTAGAGCCATGCCCAATGAAGTAATCAGAGAACGTGAACAAAATAATGCGAATATCCCAGAAGCCCAAACAAGGCAAGGCACAAATAAGGGCATGAGCACATGCTCTGAAGGAGAATGAAGACATGGCAGTGGTCATTAAGTCCAGTTTTTAGTTTATGTAGAGCAGTCTTGACTGATCATGGAGTAAAAGGCAGAGTGTTAGAAGCTGAAGAGGAAAGGATGAGTTCTAGGTTGGAAGGAACATATCGCCCTCTGAAGTTTGTAGAAAAACCAGACAGGGACCAGGGTAAGTAAGGAACTGGTCAGTAAGGAAGCCAGAATCTCTCTTTTGATTTTTCAAAGGTTTAAATTCCTCTGCCACATAAAGGACTTCAAAGGTAGCCAGCAAATTCTTGCAATGACAGTGAGTTCTCTGTGTTTCCCGTGTAAGTCTGACTTCACTGTGGTACATATAACTTCTGCCACAAAAATCATCTTTCACTATTTATATTTTATGACATATTTGAAAGACTGCAAAAAGTTTGTTACATTACAACACATAGTGGCCAAACGATGCAAATCATTCTGGTATTTCATGTGCAGCTAATTCTCTGAGCAAAGTATAACAGGAAATACATTATGCTAATAATTTTACAAATGCTAGAGGCATATTTTTATTACATGGATTCCCTTTTGAACTACCTTGACTATTCCTCATCATGGAGACCTTCAGACACCTTTCAAAATGATGTGTTGAAAAAAGTAAAGATGAGACATTCAATACAGTAGAGTGTTAACACAGTGGTCTTTGTAATAGACCATTTATATTACCTTTCCTCATTGGCTACAGGGGCATATGAAATTATATTGGACTTCTTCATTTACTTCAGTAAAATGAACACAAGCAGTAGATTGTGATGTATTTTCACTTCAAATGGATTAGCAGGAGTAGAACTCACATATTTTATGTAAGAAATACCATAGAATACACAGAAACCTAATCCTACTTCTTTTTTTAAATCTAAATCAAAAATGCTATTGTTTCTTTACACGTAGATTTCAAGTGCAAGAGTAGATTAGCTACCTGGAATAGATCTGGTAAGATCTGTCTAACTTATTTCCACCTATTCATAAAGAATCTTATTACAGATTGAAAAATGAACTGAATAAAAGAAGCTGATAGCCACTTAATCCAGATTTTTTTGTTTTTTATTATTAGATCATCCTATAATGGCACTCCAAGGCCGAGGGAACAGAAATAGTTTTCATGCCTTTTGTGTGATGTAAAATAATACCTTGAAACCCCACAGTCCTCATTACATCTTGCTCCGTTTACAGCCAGGTGTGTTAGGCATAAGCCATAGAGCAGGTTCTGAGGCCCACTGTGCACTGCATCCAAGTTGCAGAGTTATAACTGTTCAAGCTGTTTGGCATAAAGAAGCCTAGAGTTGTTCTGTCTGAGTTACTGAATTAAATGATTCAGAGGAGGCTGCTGAATATATCTATTTATGAGGTTAATTTCATAACTCGGTAGCTGTGTTTTTCTTTCTCCCTTGCGTTGCCCCCTTCCAAGCTTAAACTCTCTTCTTTCAGCCTTATCTCTTTGTTCTGAGAGTTTCCCTTGCTCTACCATTTCTCCTTTCTCTCAAGTACTCTCTCTCCACATTCCCACATACCCTGGCTCTTCTGTAAGACTTTAAGGGAGGGGTCAAACAAGCCTGAACATGCAAATCCTCTGATCAATTGGTGGGGGTGGGGAGGCTGCACAAGCTGCTGCACAGATAACCCCTGAGCCATGTTAGCAGTTGCAGGCAGTTGTACTGGTGCTTCTGCAGCTTGGGTGCAGGGAAGGCGAAGGAGTTTGTTCTCCTCAGCCTCAACACATTTCTAACATGACTGTGCTCTGATACTTCCACATGACTGGGCTTTGGCTATTTGTCAGAACCAGTAAAGATTAGGAGCAGCTGGACATTAATGCAATGTGCCTCCGTTTGTCCATGGTGAAGGCAAACAAGCAGATCTGAGGCAAGAGACTGGTCAGGTCTTTGATGTGCCTGCCATGGGAATCAGGAGGGAGCTGCCAGGCAGGACAGCAGATAGCCAGGCTTGCTGCTCCCCTGCTGCAAGGAAATGGGCTAATGGGTGCTGCTACCACTGGAGCAGACAGCTGTGACCTGGGCTAGGTATTGCTACACACTGCTGCTTCCTCAGCAGCAGCAACACACAGGCTGTTTGGCTTTCCTGGTCTGCAGCATAGGCTGAAAAAGTAAGAGGATTTTGTTTCTCCCAGCAGTCTGTTGTCCTTGGTGGCTGCCTTGAGTTAGCCCTGTCTCTATATTATTCAGGCTGCAAATTTATGAATGTCAGAAGATGCCAGAATTAAGGGTAGCTTGTACACACAGTCTGAGACAGCCTTTTACATCTACCTTGTCTCTGCAGAGCCCATGCCTGAGTCAACATATAGAAAGGGCAACATTCAATAAATTGCTATCTTTTCTACTCACTGTCAGAGGTTTAAGTTATAGACCTTAGGGTATTTTTCTGCTTCAGGGGAATGATTATGGGCTTTTTTATGAAGCTCCTTGCAACAATATCCAGCCACTTCACCAATACTTGTAAATTCTTAAATAACTTGCGTGATGAGTGGTATCCTGCTGATAATCCACAGAGCTCAGCAGCACTCCTGGAAGCTCTTAGTCCATTGCACAAACCTCTGCCGCTGGAGATAACTGAGTAACTGATTCAGTATTAGGATGCTTTGCTTTCTGCAGAAGGTGATGAACTATATGACTGGGGAATGAACGAGATGCTTTGCCTTTCAATTTCACATACATTTTTTGGCTGTAATGCAGTAGTGAAATTCAGGGCACATGCAGTCCATAGTGGTACAGAGATCCCCACACAAGCGCTGTATGAACTGGTTCCAGGTCTAGCTACATCAGTGCAGGACTTAGCAGTCCAGGAGCATCACCACACCAAGGTGGCTGCTGTTCTGGGATTCAAGCTATTATTCTGCTGAGAGGTGCACAACAACTTATCAGCATCAGTCAAAGCCCATGTGTATCCGAGGTGGAACTGTACAGCACCAGGCAGGGCCATGGACTTAGACACACAGATTTGTCTGCTCTCTGTCCCTCAGCTGCGTTCCTAAACCACAATTTGCTCCTTGTCCTGCTCCTGTTCTCTTCTTTGACTTGGTATTCATCTTCCCTACTTAGGCTGCTGGTCCCTGTCCCAGCCAAGAAGTTCTGTAAGAAATTCTGAACACCAGGTGTCATTCCTGCCTCTGTTTCACCCAGATGGCTGCAGGCCAACATCCTTCTCCCTGCTTAAAATGAAGCTTTAATTGCAGGCCACAAACATATTTTCACGTTTTTTCCTGGTTATGTATTACAGTATCACCCATCCTACTTCCCAGCAAGAAAGACTCACTGAGAGCAGATGTCTCCCTTATTTAAAGGTGTCACCACACAGTGACCATAGGTAAATAACTTTCCTGTGGATTCTCATAAATGTAGATGTACTGTTAAAAAAAAAATCTCCCAAAACTTTAAAATACTAGAATTCAGGTTACTATTCTGAAAGAAAGTAAAATAAGGAGAGAAAAAAACCCAGTAGAGTTACAGAATCAAACAAAGCACAATTGGGAGGGACCTTGAGAGATCATCTCACTCTGTAATTTCTGCGACAAATGCCTGTCAAAGACAACTGCCTCTTTTGGTAGTCCCTTTCCCAGTACTTCTCTTCCCATTAGAACACCTTTCCCGGTGTCTAGCTACAATCTCCCTTGCTCTGATTTAAGCTCATGGCTTTTTATCCTCCCCGCTTTGCACAGGTAGAAAAGTGTTTGAGTTTATGGCAGCCTTTTACTCAGCTGCAGATTGTTATTGTGTGCCACATCAGTCCTCCTTAGGCCAAAGAACACAAGATCCTCTGATCTTTCATTACTGGTCATATTTGATCATTTTCAATGTCTTCTCCAGACCGTCTCCAATTACGTACGTCTTTCTTAAGAGCAATACCCAAGCCTAGGACAGACTCCAGCTGAGCTTTACTGAAACTATGCTGAGCAGACAGATTAATGCTCTATTACACCCCAAATATCCTGTTTTGCCATGGGCAACAACGAGCAGGAATAGCCAGTGGCTGAACCTCCTCCCATTAGTGAGAACAGTATTTGCCACCTAAGCAGAATTGAAAGAGATAAGGAAGGTTGTGGAAAGTGGCCACAGGTGGATACAGAAAGGAAAATGCCAGGTGAGTCTGGATAAAGGAGCTGCAGAGTTGAGTGAAGGCAATACCACATGCAAATGAAGAACAGGAAAACTATGAACTGACTGAGCAAAGAAACTGAAGACTTTATAGACTCGTTAACTTAAAAGAGATGCTTCCAGCTGTGGCCAGATCTCTGGCGTGTGTCCTCTTCACGTTCCCAGGGCTCCAGGCTGGGTGGCCAACAACTCTGGCAGACTCACATCTGTACCTCTGTCTGGTGGGGGGGTGGGGGGGCAGACCGCCTCAGTAACAAGGTGCTCAACCAGCCATATCTATCACCCATTAATATTCTCACATATATACATCTTGGAATGCTGTTTCCTGTTCTCACACCCACATTACATTTTTTTTTCTTTTTTTTTTACTGTAGTTTATCTTATATTCCAGTGTTCTCCAATTTCCTTTTTGAAGGACTGCTACCTCATCACCTTTCCTCATTTTTTATTAGTGATGACACTTATCTACCTTGCCCTTGTTCCTTCTGAATGCCATCTTAATTATTTTGTTTGCCAAAATCATTTTGATTTCTAAACCCATCCTCCAGTGTACTCACTGTCCTTCCCAACTTCATTTCATTGCAAATTAAACAAGCTTATACTTTGTTTATGCAGCTCATGCATATTCTTTCTTTAGCTTCAGAGCTTGGAATTGGTACAATTCTAGACAGTATTTAGGACCAATTTTATTAGTTGTTTGTTTAGGCCTTGTTTTGTTTCCTCTAGCAGCTAAGGTTGAGAAAGACAGCTTTTCAACAATGACACATGAAGTTTTGCCCCTGCCCAATTTTTATTATCAATTAAATTTTTAAACAATTTTAAATAATTCTAATCCAAATTGCTAGATCTTGTTATATCAAATGGCATAGTTATTAAATATGTATCTTTCTCAAACTTTTCAGAATTTGTTAGTCACCTGAAATACTATTTGAAATCTTTTTCATTAAGAAAACCAATACAATTCATGTATAAAGTGCTTTTCATGCCTCCCTCTAATAATAAATCTATATTAAGTAAAAATTCTGTTAAATATATTGAAATCAAATGGTACAAATATATATACTAGGGATAAATCAAAGCCATTTACTTTTAAATCAGGTTTTTTCCCATTCCCATTTCCAATATAAAACAACAATATTGCTGCTTTTTAAACAGTTCTAGAAAACTCATTTTTCAATGCTCCCTCTCTGAATAAAATATACTATCTGTAGCCTCAATGCTGTGGACACAACACATACATATAATTTCTAGTCTCCCTGTTGGATCACTTGCTTCAGCATAAGCACAGGCATCAACATTGCCATGGTGGGATGTAAGAAACTGATCTTGAAAGTTTTCCCCTTTCTCTATGGATCTAAAGCTATCCAGCTTCTGGCAAACACCAGCTTTTTCTGCTATTGAAGCAACCTGTCCAAGTGCTGTTAAAACATCCTCATTCTCCCCAAATTTCTCCCAAACTACTAATTTCCACATCTTATTTGATGTCTACAGTTTCAAAGCAAATGCAAAGCAATGCAAAAAGGTGCTGGGGACACCAGCCCATCTGAAGTGCATGTATACCAATGCACACAGCATGGGTAACAAACAGAAGGAGCTTGAAGCCATGATGAAACAGGAAAATTATGATGTAGTGGCTATCACAGAAACATGGTGGGATGTCTCCCATGAGTGGTGTGTGCCAATTGATGGCTGCAAGCTCTTTAGGAGGGATAGACAAGGAAGGAGAGCTGGTGGGGTGGCACTGTATGTCAAGGTATATTATCATTGCTTTGAGTACAAGTGTAGTGAAGACAGGGTGGAGTGTCTTTGCATTGGAATCAGGGGGAAGGCCAACAGGACAGATGTTGCAGTGGGAATCTACGATAGGCCACCCACCCAGGACAGAGAGGTGGATGAAATATTCTATAGGCACTTAGGAGAAATCTCACAATCACTTGCCCTTGTTCTTGTGGGGGACTTCAACTTCCCAGACATCTGCTGGAAATACAACACAGCAGAGCGGGACCAGTCCCGGAGATTCCTGGAATGTGTGGGGGATAACTTCCTGACACAGCTGGTGAGAGAACCAACCAGAGAAGGTGCCCTGCTGGATCTCCTCTTTGTGAACAGAGAAGGCCTGGTGGATGATGTGGCAGTTGGAGGCCGACTAGGGCACAGCGATCATGAAATAATAGAGTTCTCTATTCTTAGAGAGGCCAGGAGAGGAGGAAGCAGAACTACCATCCTGGACTTCCAAAGGGCTGACTTTGTCTTGTTTAGGTACCTGCTTGAAAGGATCCCTTGGGAGATGGTCCTGAAGGGTATAGGGGTCCAGGAAGGCTGGGCACTCTTCAAGAAGGAAGTGTTAATGGCTCAGGAGCAGGAGGTCCCCAGGTGCTGTAAGAGAAGCCGGTGACAAAGAAGACCACCCTGGCTGAACAGGGAGCTTTGGCTGCAACTCAGGGAGAAAAGGAGAGTTTACAGCCTCTGGAAGAAGGGGCTAGCCACTCACAGTGATTACAAAGACACTGTGAGGCTATGCAGGGCGGAAATCAGGAGGTCGAAAGCCCAGCTGGAAATTAATCTGGCTTCGGTAGTCAACGATAACAAGAAATGTTTCTATAAGTATGTCAACAGCAAAAGAAAGACCAGGGAGAGTCTCCATCCCCTGCTAGATGCAGGAGGAAACATGGCAACGAGTGATGAGGAAAAGGCTGAGGTCCTTAATGCCTTCTTTGCCTCAGTCTTTAATAACAAGACTAGTTGTGTTGAGGGAATCCATCCTCCTCAGCCAGAAGACAGAGACTGGGAGAACGACCCCTCCTCATTCCAGGAGGAGATAGTCAGTGACCTACTGCATCACATAGACACACACAAGTCTCTGGGACCGGATGGGATACACCCGAGGGTGCTGAAGGAGCTGGCTGGGGTGCTCGCCAAGCCACTTTCCATCATTTACCAGCAGTCCTGGCTGACCGGGGAGGTCCCAACAGATTGGATATCGGCCAAAATATGGCGCCCATCTATAAGAAGGGTCGGAAGAATGATCCAGGAAATTACAGGCCTGCAGCTTGACTTCGGTGCCCGGGAAGCTGATGGAGCAGCTCATCCTGAGTACCATCACACAACACATGTGGGACAACCAGATGATCAGGCCCAGTCAGCATGCGTTTATGAAAGGCAGGTCTTGCTTGACAAACCTGATCTCCTTCTATGACAGGGCGACCTGCTTATTGGATGAGGGAAAGGCTGTGGATGTTGTTTACCTTGACTTTAGGAAGGCCTTTGACACCGTTTCCCACAGCATTCTGCTGGCAAAACTGGCTGCTCGTGGCTTGGATGGGCACACGCTTTGCTGGGTAAAAAACTGGCTGGATGGCCGGGCCCAAAGAGTTGTGGTGAACGGAGTTAAATCCAGTTGGCGGCCGGTCACGAGTGGTGTCCCCCAGGGCTCAGTTTTGGGGCCACTCCTGTTTAACATCTTTATTGATGATCTAGACGAGGGGATCGAGTGCACCCTCAGTCAGTTTGCAGATGACACCAAGTTGGGTGGGAGTGTTGATCTGCTCGAGGGTAGGGAGGCTCTGCAGAGAGACCTGGACAGGCTGGAGCGATGGGCTGAGGCCAACTGTAGGAGTTTCAATAAGGCCAAATGCCGGGTGCTGCACTTGGGCCACAACAACCCCCAGCAGCGCTACAGGCTTGGGGAGGAGTGGCTGGAGAGCTGCCAGTCAGAGAGGGACCTGGGGGTGTTGATTGACAGCCGGCTGAACATGAGCCAGCAGTGTGCCCAGGTGGCCAAGAAGGCCAATGGCATCCTGGCTTGTATCAGCAATAGCGTGGCCAGCAGGGACAGGGAAGGGGTCTTAGCCCTGTACACAGCACTGGTGGGGCCGCACCTCGATGACTGTGTTCGGTTTTGGGCCCCTCACTACAAAAAGGACATTGAATTACTCAAGCGTGTCCAGAGAAGGGCACCGAAGCTGGTGAAGGGTCTGGAGCACAGGTCGTACGAGGAGCGGCTGAGGGAACTGGGGTTGTTGAGTCTGGAGAAGAGGAGGCTGAGGGGAGACCTCATCGCCCTCTACAACTACCCGAAAGGAGGTTGCAGAGAGCTGGGGATGAGTCTCTTTAATGAAGTAACAAGCGACAGGACAAGAGGTAATGGCCTCAAGTTGCGCCAGAGAAGGTTTAGACTAGATACTAGGAAGTATTTCTTTACAGGACGGGTTGTTAGGTGTTGGAATGGGCTGCCCAGGGAGGTGGTGGAGTCCCCATCCCTGGAGGTGTTTAAGAGTCGGGTTGACATAGTGCTTAGGGATGTGGTGTAGCTGAGAACAGTCAGTGCTAGGTTAATGGTTGGACTAGATGATCTTCAAGGTCCTTTCCAACCTTGATGATTCTGTGTGAGTCTGTGATTCTGTGAAAGATTCCTCTTAGTATTTGCTATAAAATGTATTTTAAAGGTTAAATGAAGGTCTGCCTTCTAAAGCTGATGATCTTGGGAGAGCTAGGAAACCCCACACTACATCTACTGTGTTTCCACTGCATTAGTGCCATGTTCTAGACCATATCAGAGCAGTGTTGGCCACAGTGAACAACGTTTCCCTAAAACATATGCAACTGCTAGTTACCGTAGTAACACAGAGGTGTCAAATGAAATTACCAAAGATTTGCAACTCAAATTACTTCACCAACACTGGCATTAATTAATATTCTAGAAGTTTTAAGCAAACACTTTAAGAAATAAATAGCTAGCAGAGCACTCTCAAATAGATTGACAAAGTAGTCTCTGATTTTAAAGCCAAACCAAATTATTAAACTGCACACAATTGGTTACAAATGCTTTTCTAATCACTAACTCCTGTTTGTTACAGAGCATATTCATCTACAGCCTCTGTCTAGCTTATCAAACACACAGCAAATATGCCTTAAATTTTTTGTGATATTCCTGGTGGACAGCTTCTCAGTCTTATTCTACATGGAGATTACTATGACCTGAAGAGAAAAAGGCATTCTCTAGAAGATCGTAAGTGGAATTTTCAAAGTACCCAGATTATGTAATACAGATGTCTCCCTTTCAAGAGGACAGGAAGTCTTGATCTTGACTCTAGTCAGAGTCAGTCTTCTTCATACCTCTGTTTATACATTTATTTGTATAAGGAGTTCAGGTCCCAAATAATACAGATACTTTTTAAAATTTTGCTGTTAAAGAACAATTCCTCAGCTGTAAGGAATGGGAACAGAAGGCCAGCATTAAGTTTATTTACCTCCATTTTTCGGGGCCTCTCTTCTATGTTCCTAATTAACTACGGCATTGGGATACATCCTACACTGTTTAAAAAAAAAAAAAAAAAAAAAAAAAAAAGCAGTATTTGAAGTGAGTGTCAAAAAAAAGCATCCTACAAGCTTAATACTCTTTTGGAACTTGGTAGTTCCCCTGTACAGCAGTTTGTGGTGTTCAACAGACTACAGTAAAGAATAGTTGATCTTGTTACCAGACTGCACTTCTAGAACAAGAAAAACTCTCTAGCCTTCTCGAGACCAGTTGGGCAACTCATCTCTATACCTTTTCAGAAAATGCTGTACATAGACAGGTAAAAGATTCTAACAGGCACAGTATATTAGTGGTTGTGTTGCACTGACTAAGTGTAAAGACTAACATGGCAAACATCATCTGTAACCCTCTGCTAATTCACAGAGAGTTAGAAGACCTCAACACCTTTAAAGATTAGGGCACACTAAAGGGCATCTCCTTTAAGAGCTCTGTCTTAGAGGAATAGTGATAAACTTAAAAGAGAAGTAGCAAAATACTTCCTATTGGTCAGATCCATGTGAAGTCGACAGGCAAAAGCAATTTGCATCATTTGTGTTCAGCTTCTTCAGGAGTGTCTTTCTAAAACTGTAACACCTGATTTTCTCAAACTGACATTACTTTTCATTTCTCCATTCTCTCAAAAAATGCTGCTGAGTAGCATTACCTTTCACTGGACTTTGAAAATTCAAAACAATTTTCATTATAGAAGGCTCTCCCTTTACTGTTTCCATTAATAGAATCACTACATTCAGAAAGATGTACTTTTTTTGAAAAACGTAATTTGGTTTTGTGTAGAATAAAGTTCAACTATTGCCAACCAGTCTATTCTAACTACCTACTTCAACTGAGTTAAGAAATTAATGTGAAAGATTGCTGTTTCTGTCTTTGAAGATCAACCTTTCTTTATTCAACCTGAGGTTTTTCACTTAAAGCTTCTTTTAAATCCATTAAAAAAACAGAGAGTACCTTAAATACCAGTGATGTTGCAAGTACACTGTGGTCATAATAACATACTTTTCATTCACAACAAAAGAACATCAAAAAGACTTTCTAAAAAAGGCTATTTGGAGTGATTTGCATGCATTTCATTTCATCTGACTCAGGAAGTGAAGAACAAATTCCTACACTTAGCTGATTCTCCTCTATCTAACATGAAAAACATGCAAATCCCTAAGTGTGATATGCTGTAGTAGAATCACTATAATGTCATTCATTATAAAAATGCTGCAGGCATCTCCTTTTTACCTGCTCCTTTCTTCAGTATTTTTATTCCAGATAATAAGCATAAAGAAAATCTTCAAAGGTATTTTTGTCTCTGTATGTATGAATTTAGTCTGTTCTAAAAACACTGAGCTAACAACTGTAGAGACCAGATTCCTTCTTTTAAGTAGAAAGGGGGTGGCTCAAGCAGAAATCATTCAAACAGCACAAAAAGGATCTGATTCATTGTTTTCTTGCATTTTCTATGATTGTTACCCTAATTTTAAGTGGAAAAGTTTCATAACGAAAGCAAATTATGAGCATGGTCCCAGCATTGAGCATGGGTGACTATATTGTCAAATAAATCCCAAAAAGAATTTGAAGAAGAGGTTAAACACAAAAGCGAGGAAATTTGCTGATAATACTAAACTATTCAAGATAGTCTAATCTAAAGTTGGGTGACTGGGTAATAAAATGTTAAGTGAAATTCAGTGCCAGTCTCCTGGGAAACCAGATATAATTACAAATACTCAGTGATGGGCTCCAAATCACAACATCTACATGAAAGAGAATTTGCAGTTATTGTTCTCTGAAGATGTCAGCACCATGTTCAGT
The DNA here is from genome assembly GCF_031877795.1 of Strix aluco. Classification (NCBI taxonomy): domain Eukaryota; kingdom Metazoa; phylum Chordata; class Aves; order Strigiformes; family Strigidae; genus Strix; species Strix aluco. Next base: position 52,199,792 of record NC_133971.1, on the reverse strand, counting down.
TGTACTTATAAAGGCATGTAGGATGCTAAAGGACAAGTAATTAGGGAAAGGAGTAGAGAATAAAATAGAAAATATCATTATAGCACTGTATAAACTCTGCCATTCCCACATTTTGAACATTGCATGCAGGCCTAAAGCACGTATTGGACATACAAAATGTAGAGGATTTGGTAACAGGGATGATCGGAAGTGTACAACAGCTTTATGTTTCTACATGAGGTTAATACAAGTTGATCAGGACCCTTCAGACTGGAAAAGTGGAAGAGAAGGGAAGGGGAAGCTGAACAGGAGACAGTTGCTTACTGTTTCCATTAGTTCAAGCAGAAAGGACACATAATGAAGTTTTCAGGCAGGAAGCTTAAAACAAGTAAAAGGAACATAACATACATCTAAACCAGTGAATTAACCATTCTCAAATATCAATTAGAATAGGAGTGGGATTAGAAAAATCAACAGCAGACAAACTCAAGGATGGCTATTAAACACAACAGATAGGAACCTCCAGTTCAGGAAGTTCCTCAATCACTGATTGCCAGATACTCCTTACTTCGATACTACATACTTTTAATATTATTATATAATTTCCTAAATTACCCACTAATGGACACTGTCTGAGATGGGTTACTGGATGGTCTAGGTTTTGACCCAGTTCTGACTATGCCCCTGTGGTTTTGTGCAGTATAATCTAAAATGGCTGCAGTTGACACAGAACCAGCCACAGCATCAATGAGGTAAAAATTATTTCAGGCATTAAGAGGTCCTTGGGAGCAGCAAGAAATCTATCCCTGCATTTCTATGACTTTGTGGACTCAAGTTCTCAATCCCACAACAGCGCCAGTTTTAAGAATGATCATTTATGAATGTACAAAGCCAGAAGCTGAAGTCCAGTGTGAATGTGACTGAGATTTCTAATTAATTTCTCATAAGCAATGTGCAGTTGCAAAAGGCACATGGCAATTACCCAGCCAGCATCAAACTCTGAGCAGAGCTCCTATGGTCAACACCTTCGTATCCATTAGCAAATTCACCGACCCAACCAATGACTTTGTTTTCATATTTTTGCAATGGTAGCAGGCCTTACTCTAAATTTGAATGCAAACAGTGCCATTCTTAGCATTAGAAAACATATGTCACTGATTAGGTAAGGAAATAAAGGAAAAGGTGTCAAAGGCAAAGGATCAAATTAAAATACCATTGGAAAAATGAGAAGAGAACTCTTAAGTGACTAAGATAACCCTGGAAGAGACTCATTCTTAGGAAGAAATACACGTGTATCTTGAGGTTGATCAGACAGGCTACATCAGGTTACAGAGCTCTGCAGAAAAAGGTCACCACACTTCTTCATAATGTATTACTTCTCATGCTGCTCACAGCAGTAATCTCTGACACGTAGAGATCAGCAGTATTAAAAGGCTACAGATCATGAATCATGTCATACTCTGGTCTCCTGTCAACTTCAACTCATATCTCCCACAATATGTTTTAACTTTTGAATGTTTTTTTTAAATTAGATTTTTTCATGTTAAAAAATTAAAACATATTCTAAGCAACACGAGCAGGTAGAGGAACAGGAAGATAAAGGGGTCATGAGTAGGGAAATATGAACAAGTAATACAGAAAGATTATGTAAATAAATGTCTTTAATAGCAGTTCTTGATGATAATGGCAGAGTTTTTAAAGTAGAATAACTGAGTGCCTTATGTAATCTGTTGTGGTAAGGAATAATGATAAGGAATTTCGTAAAGAAAAGGCAATACACTGAGCATCTGCCAGTTCCTTGCCTTTTACTTCATGACCCAGTCTTTTGTACTTTGGATGAAACAGCCAGAGCAACAGCTAATAGAAACACAAAAGGAACTTGTCCAAGTGTATTTTACAGGTTATGCAAAAATAGTGTTTATTAGACAACCAATTACTTCAAAAGTCAGTGTATTTACAATGGTTCTTATTTCTCCTCAGAAAACCCTAGTCTACCAACATCCCCAGATATGCTCATTGGTGTAAAATGAAAAAGTCAAATGTGGAATGAAATGTTGGGCTTATATCAAAACAGAACTTTTTTTTTTTTTTTTAAGTATTTATGTAAAAATGAGGTCTATAGAAAATTAAAAGCTTGGACTTCCTTCAGCTGAGATGAAACTACATTTTCAAACTGTGTAATTCTCACAGAACAAATCCTACAATTTACAATCAGCTTTTAAATAAGGTTCCTTTATTTCCATTTAAAAGTCTTGCATCTTGTTTATCTAAGGGTGGAAGAATGAAGTTCCATGCCAGTAAACCCTAACAAATGGGTGTTTTCCATTAGTTAAAAATATACTTAGAAGTCATTCTTCTGATCACCTCTAGTCTTCAGATTTTCTCAAGTACTGTCCCTTGATATTTATTCTCCACAGTTCTAGGAAATCGGGTTGATCATTACCATTTTGGATGTTCAGCATTCCCCCTCAGGGCATCCTACTAACCTACTGAGCTTCCCTGCCAGTTCAACCCTAAATCAGAAAAAAATTTTTCTGCTGGAATAATTCTTTCAACGTGACCTACTTACTAGTCATGGCAAGATTCATCTAATACAATGTTCCATTTAAAAGCTTTTTTACTGCTATTACTGTTTAATAGCTTGGTGGGGTTTTTCCTTCTTTCCTGTACACTCTTGTGGGATAAAAGGAATTCAGGTGTCTTCTCTTTGAGTGGAAGATTTGCCTCTATCCAAACTGACAAAATATATTTTAATATGTCCTCTTCTTAGTTAATTTTTCTCCTTTGTTGGATGCAAATTCTTAAAGATTAATTACTCCATTACAATCACACCCCAGACTGATGCACATCATATAATAACCTTGTTGCACACTATCCTTTTATTGAACCTCTAATTTCAGCACAACTGATTGGCAGCCTCAACACATAGTGTATATGTCACCTTGATTCATCCCATAACTGGATACCAGCTGCACAGGATCACAGCCAAAGAGCCATCACACCCTGCATGAGGCAGCAGTAACCTTTTATTAGCACAGAGACCCATGACAACGCCAGATCCTCAAACTACTTCTAGAACTGCTCCTTGCTGTCATTGATGGTAATAGGGTAACCTACTGTTTCACAAACAGTCTCTGTTCATAGAAAAACATTTTGTTTGAGTTGACAGCAGCTTTTCTTAGAGAATGAGATTGGTATTGCAAGAGAGGCAATAATTCGCACACAACAAAACTGACAGGCTTTTTTTCCCATGAAGCACTAGTTTGTGACAATAGTACAGAAAATATTAAGGAATCCACACAGCACCAGCTTGCAATGAAACTGTTTTTAGTATTTCATGCCAGTTTTTTTTTTTTCCCAGCAAGAATTCATCCAGTGACACAGTAGGAACTCACTAATTTGCATTACACTGCACAGCACAACATGAGCTTGCAAGGCAGGAATATTGTCTCAATACAAGTGGGACGGTACTTTTATCTCTCCAGAGATATGAAAATTTATGGGTGAGCCCAAAATTGGACATTATTTCCCCTCGCTCAAATAATGGCAAATTACAGGTTTTATGAGAATGAGAACATATGAAGGACATTGTAAATAGACAGGATGAAATATTCTGAATTCCATACTGTTAGAAAATATGATATGATACAGAATTTTGTTTTCTGCTTTTATAAACAGTTGCTAGGTTTGCACCCCTCATGAGGTCTATGAGGATGGGCCTGTACACCTTCCTGAGCAGTCCTTTGACCTTAGTGGAAATCCATTCTGCATAACTTGTTAAGAAAAGCTTAAGCATGAAGCCCTCGATCCTGTGCTTCAGTGCAATGTCTACTGCAAAGAAAATGAAATCTGTAGACTGCAGCTATGATTTCTCTCTTTGCAGCTCAATTTTCCTCATAACCTTCTGTCCTGGTTTAGCCAGGATAGGGTTAAGTTTCCCCTCAGATACCATGCGGACGTCACATCCTGGCGCGAGAGCGCGGGACGCGTGGTTTGTACAACTGGTCCTCTCACTGCTGTATTGGTAGATATTTTGCTCTGTTCATTGTTATCACTGTTATTCTTATTGTTATTGTTTGTTGTGTTGCTGTTACACTGTTGTATTAAACCTCTCCTTATTTCAGTCTCGGGGCTTTGTACTTCACTCCCTTTGTGGGGGAGGGGCAGCGGCCACATGGTCTCAGACCCCGGCAGGGGCTAAACCATCACAACTTTGGTGCCCAATGTGGGGCTGGAGAAGGCTGAGATAAGGACAAAAGGAGAAGGTGTGTTAGAGCAATCTGTTAGGTGTAATTTTTTCTGTTTTTATTTGCATTTTTTTGATAAGAAACGTTTGCAATGCTGGGCAATTTGCTTGCGTGGTGGGGCTGGATTAATCCTCATATGCCCTGTGTGTTCCCAGTGCTGGTGTTTGTTCTCGGTGGAAAATGTATCAAGGGTCTTGTTCTGATCTACTGGTTACTGTCTGCTTATAATGAGCTCATTTCGCTGCTTGTGGGGGTGAACCGGTACTTGTTTGCTGCCTGGGCTTTTGTTTGGGGTCTCACCCCCTCTGTGGGTGAGCCAGGGGAAGAGATTCTCTCAGTTTTTGAGAGTTTCAGCTATCCCTTGAGCATCCTGGCCACTGTGTTCGCGGCACAATGCTTTCTAAATGTCTGCCTGATCTTGTTTTGGGCCATGCGATACTTCTCCAACAATAGCACCACCCGGAAATCTGCCCTGAGGGCAGATAGTTATAAATGGCAAGGTGTGTGGGAGAAGATGGGCAAGTACCTGAGTGAGTGGTCACCCCCAACGTTCTGGGATTTCACTCCCAAACAAGTGCAGAGTCCTGATAAACTGGTGGAGTGTTTGGAAAAGGTGTGCTGCCAATCTGACAAATCCCGGGAGATGCAACTCGCTGCGATGTGCTGGGGGCTTGCCCATGCTTACCGCATCGCCCTTAACACTGATCACTGCCCTCAAGGGGGAGAAAGGGCTGCAGGGTCTGAAAGTGAACCTGCTGGTACAGCAGCTGGGCCAGAGGGACAGGCAGTGCCAGTACCAGTCACCTCCACCAGCACAGCAGCTGAGCCAGAGGGACAGGCAGTGCCAATATCAGTTGCCCCGATACGGAAAACCAAATATACCAAAAAATCCCCTCGCAGTGCACAGGGTGATAATGAACCAGGCCCATCACGAGAGTAGGAGGAAGAGCCGGAGGTAATCATCCGATCTCTATCCCTCAGTGCGTTGCAAGATATGCGGAGGGATTTTGTCCACATTCCAGGCGAGCCAATTTGCACCTGGCTGCTCTGATGCTGGGATAGTGGAGCTGCTGGTTTGGAATTGGAGGGGAGAGAGGCCAAGCAGCTGGGATCTTTAGCCAAGCAGGCTGGTATTGACAAGGAAATAGGGAAACAGGCTCAAACCCTCAGCCTTTGGAGGCGACTCCTGCTCAGTGTGAGGGAGAGGTACCCCTACAAGGATGATGCTCTATGTCGGTTGGGCAAGTGGACTGACGTGGAGAGAGGCATCCAAAACCTCAGGGAAGTGGCTGTGTTTGACATGGTCTATGTTGATCTGAATGATGAGCAGATCAGGCCCCTTGCACACAGCTGATGTGGCGGAAGTTCCTGCAAAGTGGACCAGAGGCACATTCCAAAGCATTAGCAGTAGCATCCTGGTGGCGAGACACCCAGACTCAGACAGTGGACGAAGTGATTATCCAGCTCCAGCAATATGAGGGAAGTCTCCCTTCCTCCCAACATGCTTTGGTTTCAGCTGTAGACGAACTGTCTCAGAGGCTCCAGAAAGTGGAACAGGACACGGGCCAATGTCTCAGCTATTAGAAGCACGTGCTTCCCCACCCAAGAGAAGGGCAGTGGAAGGTACACACCACGGGGCACCCTGTGGTTCTTCCTCCATGACCATGTGGAAAACATGAGAAGGCGGCATGGACAGCCCACTTCTGCCCTATGTGCACGAGTACAGCAGCTGAAAGGGAAGACCACCATGAAAGGGGAGTCTTCCAAGAGAGATGCAGCTCCAGTGTCCAGTCAGAAATCCCCCAGACAGAATAGAATAGCCAACAGCATGCTTGACCCTCTTGAGGGGACCAGGAAGTCATTCTTGCAGGAGTCACTCTTAGATCAAGTGAGTGATGGTGAGCAGGATTAGAGGGGCCCTGCCTCCAGCCAGGTTGAGGAAAGGGATAATTGGATTTACTGGAAGGTGTGGATCCGATGGCCTGGCACATCAGAACCACAAGAATATAAGGCCTTGGTAGACACTGGCGCACAGTGCACCCTGATGCCATCAAGCCACAGTGGGGTCGAATCCATCTGCATCTCCGGAGTGACAGGGGGGTCCCAACAGCTGATCCTATTAGAAGCTGAAGTAAGCTTAATTGGGAAGGACTGGCATAAGCACCCCATTGTGACTGGCCCAGATGCCCCGTGCATCCTAGGTATAGACTACCTCAGGAGAGGGTACTTTAAAGACCCAAAAGGGTACCGGTGGGCCTTTGGTATAGCTGCCCTGGAGGAGGTTGAGCAATTGTCCACCTTACCCGGCCTCTCAGAGGACCCCTTGGTGGTGGGGTTGCTTAAGGTTGAAGAGCAGCGAGTGCCAATTGCCACCAAGACGGTGCACCGGCGGCAGTACCGCACTAACCGAGATTCCCTGGTCCCCATCCATCAGCTGATCCATTGACTAGAAAGCCAGAAGGTGATCAGCAAGACTCACTCACCTTTCAACAGCCCTATATGGCCAGTGAGAAAACCTAATGGCGAATGGAGACTAACCGTGGACTACCGTGGCCTGAATGAAGTTACGCCAGCGATGAGTGCTGCAGTGCCGGACATGCTAGAGCTCCAGTATGAGCTGGAGTCGAAGGCAGCCAAGTGGTACGCTACGATTGACATCGCTAACGCGTTTTTCTCCATTCCAATAACACCAGAGTGCAGGCCACAGTTTACATTCACTTGGAGGGGTATCCAGTACACCTGGAATCGATTGCCCCAGGGGTGGAAACACAGCTCCACCATTTGCCATAGACTGGTCCATACTGCACTGGAGAAAGGTGGGGGTCCAGAACACCTGCAGTTCATTGACGATATCATTGTATGGGGGGACACAGCTGAGGAAGTCTTTGAGAAAGGAAAGAAGATAATTGAAATCCTCCTGAAGGCTGGTTTTGCCATCAAGCGACAGAAAGTTAAGGGGCCTGGAAGGGAGATTCAGTTCCTAGGAATAAAATGGCAAGATGGACGTCGCCACATCCCAATGGAGGTGATAAACAAGATAACAGCCATGGCCCCACCAACCACTAAAAAGGAGACTCAGTCCTTCCTGGGTGCTGTGGGGTTCTGGAGGATGCACATCCCAAACTACAGCCTGATTGTGAGCCCTCTCTACCACATAACCCGCAAGAAGAACGATTTTAAATGGGGCCCTGAGCAACAACAAGCCTTTGAACAAATTAAGCAGGAGATTACTCAGGCAGTGGCCCTCGGGCCAGCCCGGACAGGACAGGAGATTAAGAACGTGCTCTACACCGCAGCCGGGGAGAATGGCCCTTCCTGGAGCCTTTGGCAGAGAGCACATATGGAATCCCGAGGCCGACCTCTAGGCTTTTGGAGCTGGGGATACAAAGGCTCTGAAGCTAACTATACCCTGACTGAGAAGGAGATACTGGCAGCGTACGAAGGAGTTCGAGCTGCCTCAGAAGTGGTCGGCACTGAGACACAGCTCCTCCTGGCACCCCGACTGCCGGTGCTGGGATGGATGTTCAAAGGAAAGGCTCCCTCCACACATCATGCAACAGATGCCACGTGGAGTAAATGGGTTGCGCTGATAACACAACGGGCTCGAATAGGGAATCTCGACCCCCCAGGATTAGTGGAAATGATCATAAACTGGCCAGAGAGCAAAGATGCTGGGATGTCACCAGAACAAGAGGTGAAACGTGCTGAGGAGGCCCCACCATATAATGAGCTGCCAGAGGAAGAAAAACAATATGCCCTGTTCACTGATGGGTCTTGCCGCATTGTGGGAAAACATCGACGATGGAAGGCTGCGGTGTGGTATCCCACACGAGAAACCACTGAAGCTGTTGAGGGACAAGGTGAATCGAGCCAGTTCGCAGAGGTGAAAGTCATCCAATTGGCTTTGGAGATTGCTGAGAGAGAAAAGTGGCCGAGGCTCTATCTCTACACTGACTCGTGGATGATGGCAAGTGCCCTGTGGATGTGGTTGCAGCAATGGAAACAGAACAACTGGCAATGCAAGGGCAGACCCGTCTGGGCCGCTGAAGTATGGCAGGGTATTGCAGCCCGGGTGGAGAACCTCATTGTGAAGGTGCACCATGTGGACGCCCATACACCCAAGAGTCGGGCCACTGATGGCCATCAACACAACCAGCAGGTGGACCAGGCTGCTAAGATCGAAGTGGCTCAGGTGGACTTGGACTGGCAGCGTAAAGGTGAACTGTTCATAGCCCGGTGGGCCCATGAGACCTCAGGCCACCAAGGCAGAGATGCAACATACAGGTGGGCTCAAGATCGAGGGGTGGACCTCACCATTGACACCATCACAGAGATCATCCATGGGTGTGAGACGTGTGCTGCAATCAAACAAGCCAAACGGGTGAAGCCCCAGCGGAATGAAGATCGATGGATGAAATATAAATACGGAGAGGCCTGACAGATCGACTACATCACACTGCCACAGACCCGCCGAGGCAAGCGCCACGTGCTCACAATGGTGGAAGCAACCACTGGGTGGCTGGAAACTTATCCAGTGTTCCACGCCACTGCCCAGAATACCATCCTGGGCCTTGAAGAGCGAGTCCTGTGGCAACACGGCACCCCAGAAAGGATTGAGTCGGACAATGGGACTCACTTCCGAAATAACCTCATAGATGCCTGGGCAGAAGAACACGGCATCGAGTGGGTCTACCACATCCCCTACCACGCACCAGCCTCTGGGAAGATCGAGCGCTACAATGGACTGTTAAAAACTACATTGAGAGCAATGGGAGGTGGAACCTTCAAACACTGGGACACACATCTGACAAAGGCCACTTGGTTAGTGAACACAAGAGGATCTGCCAATCGAGCTGGCCCAGCTCAGTCAAAACTTCCACGTGTTGTAGATGGGGATAAAGTCCCTGTGGTGCGTATGAGGGACCTGCTGGGAAAAATGGTCTGGGTTAGTCCTGTGCCGGGCAAAGGCAAACCCATCCACGGGATTGTTTTTGCTCAAGGACCTGGGTGCACCTGGTGGGTGATGCAGAAGGATGGAGAGGTCCGATGCGTACCACAAGGGGACTTGATTGTGGGTGAAAACACACCGTGAATTTTACTGTGCGTTTGTTAATTTTCCTTTGTTAATGCTAATTGCTAAATGGCAGCTGGATGTGATGCACATGGTATAAAATAAAGGGGTGGATTATGTCCTGGTTTAGCCAGGATAGGGTTAAGTTTCCCCAGCAGTAGGGGGGGAGCTCTAGCCGGGTTATTCAGATACCATGCAGATGTCACATCCTGGCGTGAGAGCGCGGGGCGCGTGGTTTGTACAACTGGTCCTCTCACTGCTGTATTGGTAGATATTTTGCTCTGTTCATTGTTATTACTGTTATTGTTGTTGTTTGTTGTGTTGCTGTTGCTCTGTTGTATTAAACCTTTCCTTATCTCAGTCTCGGGGCTTTGTATTTCACTCCCTTTGTGGGGGAGGGGCAGCAGCCACGTGGTCTCAGACCCCAGCAGGGGCTAAACCATCACAAGAACACATTGTCCCAATTCTACATATAAATTTAAGACGTAGAAGGAGCAAGAGATTTAAAGCTTCAGCAATTATAATTTAAAACTGCAGGTTTTTATTCTAAGATATAATAGTGGAAAACTATATTTGCATGCAGGGTAAGTTATAAAAATAAGCTTTTTATTAACACTGCAAATTACATTAGTGGCAAATAAAATTATGTGAGTAAACTAGGCAAATAAAACTAATTCCATTATGAGGAGTTTCAGAAAAAGTCTTCCTTTATGCTGGCTCCAGCAGCAGGATAAACAGTTACCAGCAGTACATCATGAGAAAAACTCATTTGCTGATCACAAGCCTGAGGGAACTACACTGTTACCTAGCAACCAGTGAGAATAGCCTTTTTTTAATAAATTAACCCCTTAACAAGTGTCAAATTCATAACTGGTCTGTGGGATTCACAGCTTCCTGCTGGACTGAGTAAGACTGTTTCTGACCACATCAGAATGAAAGCCATTTTTTTGTCATTTCAAATGGCCTACACGTGGTCTCTGAAGACATAAAATTATTATACATCTCCCTTCATAACCAACATCTCCCATAAAGATGAATCTGTCACGTTACATTGTGTCATGTTGCAAAGAGCCTCAGCCCAGAAGAGACCTCTGTGTGACTGAGATTTCTACAGAGCCCAGCTTTGGTTGAGAAGTCCTGGGTTACCATACAAGGAAACTACTGTATGTCTTTTAGACTTTATTCTGCATTAACCAGTGTGAATTTTAAATGCGGTGCCAAAGTAATGCTGCCACAGGGGATCCTTGAAGATTCTGTGTGCATGATATACCTTTCAATTTGTTCTGAAAAATACACAGTTTGAAGTTGTTGCTTGACAGTTATGAGTTGAGAAATAGTTAAAATTTTCTGGTAACTTATGTGACTAAAAGGCAAATACTTGGGCAGCCAGCACATCCAGTGAGCCATGAACTCCAGTAAAACCCTAGAAACTAAAGGGTTTATTATGCAAATGACAATATGTTTGAAATAATCTCTCAACTGTATTTGTTACCTAAAAACTAGGAGATAGTAACAACCTATCAGCAAGCCTGACATTAAATTTGTTTCCTAGAAACTGTATTTACAATGGATGGAATACCTAAGAACAGTCCTGATGACAGACATCAAAACCAATCGCTCTCCTACAGCAACATAAATCTGGAGCAAGGCCACTGAAATTAATTGAGCTGTGGTACATGTGAAATCAAAGTTAGATCCTAGAGGTTACAAGCTTTTAACAAACAAAAGGAAAACCCACCATTTTCAAGGACTGTACTTAGAGGGGTTTTGTGGGTAAATATAGAAACACAACCGTCTAGAGTCAAACAGGCTTTTTCTGTCCTGACCTCTGCACCCAGTCTGGTGAGAGTTGAGCATGGCACATAAACTCATACAAAGCTTAATAGAGACAGCAGCAAAACTTGAAAGACACAAAATCAGATTCAGGGCATAAAGGGTGCTCGGGATGTGGTGAACAGCAAAAGCAGCTTCTCACATGACCAAGCCTGGCAGATATTGAAAGCTGTGTAAAGGTAAATGAAACTGCAATTTTTCAGAAATTTCAAATCTATTCCAGTGTAAATACAGGCAAGTTGGACTGCAGATGGTATTTTCTTTATACATACTCCTGCTACGCAACAAAACCTTACAACATAAACCTCTTTTCACACCACAATCCTGATATATTTTGGAGCTCTTAAAGTGTCTGAGGAAACATCTGGAAGATACCACATAACTCTGGTGGTTTTCCAGGACTTTTTATTTGCTGGTTTTGTGATCGTTTGACAAAGTCCTTCAGATAGGTGACTTTTGCTCTGCAGTATGAATACCCAACTAACTGCTATATTAGAGAGAGGAACACCTTCAGCAGGAAAGTTTGGAAGTGTCCAAAAAAAGGGGGCACATCTTATGTAAAGAGAAGATATGTAGGCAAAAGAAATTATATTAAATTTAAATGAAAACTAGATAAAACATTAGAGAACTGGTTATAGAAATCTGTTAAAGGAAAAAACATACATTAAAAATTCTAGACATTTTACAGAATGATTCTGAAAGATTTTGAACTGCTTGGTGACAAGCAAGAAATAGTGGTCAGTGAAATTATGCTTGTGTTCATTGGAACAGAAAACACTTGCTCATCAAGTGATCGTCTTTTAACCACAGTTTAGTATTTCTCACTCTTTACCTATTCTGACCTACTATCTTACAATGCCCTTTTTTGACAATAGTTGGTCTGTTGTCTCAACACTTTCACAAATGGCCATATCTTGTTTGACAGCTTGGCTTTTAATGATGTCTTTTCTGAACTTATATTACTATTTGCTGTATGTATTTATTAAGCCCACTTTGATTTGTTGCAAATGTGCTGACACAGCACTAATTCTGGTTTCAGTTTATTAGCTGTAAGCAAGAGTTACACCTGAGTCCTCTTAATGTCACAAAGAAAATCTAATTCTCCTGTCTCTGCAGCCTGAGTCCTTAAACTTCAGGATAATGTAGCAACCTGTGAAGCACATGCATTCCTACAGGCAGTGCTAAAGAAAAATCTGATAAGTAATTAGGTTTCATGATTTATAGGTCTGTTTCTTCTAGATCCTACTTGCTTCAAAAGTACTAATGTTTGATTAATGTGGTCTTCCTTTTGATATCTCAGCTGAAAATACTAAGTCCTGGGTGAACAGATGGTGAATTAAATTGAATGATAAGAGTGAAGAAGTTAAAGCACTTTGAACAAGAAAAAGACAGGCACAAAATGAAAACTGCATTTTCATTCCTCAAAGAGGAAATACACAATATATCTTGCTGACCAAGGGAGGACCCTCTTAAATGTTCCATTTCTTCGTTTGTAGTTTTCTATCTATTTAATTTTTAATATTTTTAACACAGTGTGTAACTACACAGTGAAATCTCCAGTTTTTTCTCAGAGAATCATGTTCACATCAATGCTAAAAAGGGAGCGTGCTTCCTCTGCAGCACTGCCTGTTCACTCCTGGCAAATACTGTTGCATCCTGGGAAATACTGTTTTGTTGGGGATATGCAGCACTGCCAAGACACCTGGCGCATGGACTCCAGATGTATATCATCAGAGAAGGGACAGCTGGAGAGGCAGAGGATGGGATATCTCTGTCCCTTTAGTGGAAGAGGAAGGATGATTTCTTTTCCTCATGAAGATTTCTGTAGTAGCCTGATAGAGTTCCTGTAGAGACTTCACATCTGTCATCACCACTGAAGGGATACAGCAGGGCAACTGCTGAAAATGTTCTGTTTCTGCTGATTTTCTGTTACTTGTGTCACTAACATCTGGAGTTTCTAAGCTCATTGTAAGGCTATCATATTTCTGTTTTATAGCATCCTGTATCTCCCATGCAACATGCTACATTTTACTGATGCATCAATAAACCCAACAGCAGACGTTTATGTGTGTCTCATCTGTGAAATTATGCCTGGTTGTGATAGCATTTCAATATATTGTGTTTTCTACTGCCAGTCCACTTGAAAAGACTTTGTTCTTTCCTTTTGGCTTTCTTCTCCAACTCCTATTGCTTAAAATGAAACCTTTGAACAGGAAGTTTAGACAGTTTTACACAGATAAAAAGCAAGCAGATGTATAAAACATTTTTTAATTCCTCCATGTATCTTTCTTAGAAGATTAAAGAAAACTATTAAACACATACAGATGTGTTCATTTTATGTTTTGCACATCTGCTTTTTCAAAGTAGAACTTCTGTGGAGAAGCTGCCAAGAATACAGTTTACATCAAATAAAACGAGTACCACAACCCAAGTAGATTTGTAAACAACCACATGGAAAACTACTAAACTCCAGAGGTTAACCTGGGGAAAAAAAAAAAAAGGGGGAGGGCTTTGTTACAGGTATTGATATATCTACACCAAATGCCTATAAGATCCTCTGGTTTGATCTAGATATTCACCCCCACAATATGTGAAGCAAGATACTATACAACCATGATCTTTGCATTACTAACATCATATTGTTGGTCAAAATTTTACTTTTGCTCCTCTGTATATTGTTTTCCATTGATTCTTACTGACCAGCTTGCAGAGCAGTTGACCAGTAAAAACACTAAGTCCTGGCACTTATTTAGTCCTCTTCACAAAATAAATGCGGTGCAGATCCTCATCAAACATAGCTGTACCTATGTTAGGCATATCTATGTACCCCACAGTCCATAATCATAGCCTTAGGAGAAATAGGTTGGGACATGCAGTTGGGAGTGCCTATAACAAAACACATAAAGGTATTTCAGAATGTGGTGATTCAGACCTGATTTTCAGAGGTACTGAGCTTTAGAACTGAAGCAGTTCGCCACATATTTTTCAATCCTTTTTAGGTGTATACTTCACCACTGTTACCCATAGAGAGCTAAAAAGGCATGTGTCCTTTGGAACAGTGTATTGCAATGTCAGTTGCAGAAAGAAGTAGAAATTCATTATTAATGCCAGGTAAAGCTAGCTCCCACTCCAGTTTCTCTGCTGTGATAAATAGAAGCTGCACGTTCTGCAGATAAGGGAGATATATGTGCCTCTAGAAAGTGTGCAAAGTATGTGTGTGTGTGCTCCGATCATTGGATACTGGGAGAACTGAAGATCAGATCAGAATATAGGTGAAGATTAAAGGTGAGTAAAAATGCTTGCAAATATACAGCATTTAAAAGGCAGCTGGGCCTCCTATACCAGATGGAAAATATGTGAAGAGAGACAGAACAACAAAAGGAACCATTTCAAATATTTCCTGTTCAGTTTTACTGGTGCTAGCAACATGGGTGTGCAATCCCAGCAGCTGCTTAAGCTATTTTAAAGTTGCTTAATACCTGCTGGAAATGAAGTTCCACATTTTAAGATCATGTTACTGGCCACGCTGTAACATGGTGTAACTCCAAGTACTGACAATACATGGCAATAGGGATTTAAAAGTGTTAAACATTCGCTAATTCCATTCAATTTTAATTGCTATTTTAGTATGCAGCATATGGTTTACTATTCTTTTTCCTAAACAATTAAATACAGTGTATAAAACACAACAGTGCATAAATATTAAGGTGCTCAGAAGTTTTTCTTCATATTCGATTGACCACAGGAATTACTGATATGAGAGTGAGTTCATGGTACTACTTAATAATCTTCTTGTTAAATATAGTGATCCATTTGATAAGAAGGCATTCATAGTGGTCCTGCAGTCATTGGGAGATGGCTCAGGTCTTCAGTATCCTCCCTATATTTTTCTTGGCAAAAGCCCCACCCCTGTATGCATTTAAAATTCTCAGATACGACTGTACAGGTATCTCTGCCTCACCTAATCGGCCAGGCACCTGCTCTCTGAGTCCAGATCTCACCCCATAGGTAGGTACCACCAGAGCCGGGTTCCCTGCAGAGCCTGAGCTGGCTGACATGCCTAGATCACCGCAGCATCTGAGTCCAGAGTCAGAGAAGGGGTAGAGGGTGTCACCTTTTGTGCAATAGGCTAATTGCTAAAACAGCTATGCAGAAAGCAGGAGGTTTCTCTTTGTGGCCCTCCAGAGCATAAGGGAAATCAAACCTGTTCTCTCTGGTTTTGCCTGTGGTTTTATGAAAGTTCTTATGTCACCTGCAGGTGTAATTTCCTCTGACACCCATCTCCCTTCTCTCTGCCTGCCACACGGTCTCTCATCCATGCACTTTTATCTGCTCTGGCACTTGCCAGACCCTTCACAGAGATGTCTTAACTGAGTGACACAGCAACACCAAAAAAAAAAAAGAAACAAACACCCACCCTCCCTTTCCTATGGTAATTTCTGCCACATCAGTGAATTAAATCAGTTTATGAAGGTCTAATCAGTGTCAGGGGCAAGTGTTAAAGGAGTAGCACTCAGAGGCAGAATCTGTTCTTCTTTTGGTGCCAACAAGGTATAAAGTTAGCTAAACCCATCTCATGCAACTGTATTTTAAACTGATGGCTGGTCACTAGGCTAAATGCTAGACCATCCTGCTTAGGTGCCTTAGGAAGTTGCCTTCCACTCTCCATGCTGGAAGTGTGCCACCATATAGCCAGGAATACAAGGCTAGGAGATCAGAAGAGAATGAGCAAGTGGCAAGGAGAATTGTCTTGCAATTATTTATTTTTGCCACCTGATTGCTGCTTACATTAGAAAAAAGAGAAGTTTAGGTGTTCTTCCTTACAATTCACAAAACTGCAATTTTTTCCTTCCTGACTTGTTAAATATTCGTTTCACTTCTTCACACACAGTCTTAACCAGTAGCAAAAGCCTAACAGATTACTAATGACAAAAGTAGGTTTATGGCAATGCAGCGATATCTCTGATCTTTTTTCCCCATTTCTGCCTCCAGAATAAAAATGTTAATAGAATTGAATATCCATGCATCTAATCGCTGTGGCATTCTCAGAGGAACACTTTTCCCATATATTTTACCTTTAATCTGAAGAATTGGTTAAGTGATCCCTTTTTTATAATACTCATTATCAGTTTTCATCTTCAAAAACAAAATCTAAATGCAAAATGAAAGACTACTTATAAACATGCTATTTCAAATCTGATCAATTTAATACAGGCTTTAATAAATGCTTCCTGTGCTCATCACAATTTTGCAATTAAACTGAAGGAAAACATTCACATTATACTGACATTGCACTGATGATAAGACCATCTCCACTATATACATGTTTAACTCATCCATTACTACATTACTTAATTAGGAAAAAGGAAATGAAGTAAATTCTCCTTCTCCCTGGGTAATCAATTAGACTTCCCTATTCTTTTTTTCCCTCCACTCCTCATTATTAAGATTAAAATGAAATTACATGGATTAGTTTCTATTTTCATCTGGAAGGAGGGAACTCTATTACAATAAATTATTGAGCTAAAATCCTAAATTTAGATTAAGAAATAAAGCCATAGCACTGTAATAACTATTTGGTTTAAAACATGCATTTCAAAGGAAATATTTGTAAGCTTATTTAAGTACTGATGAGTTGCTAGTCAAACAGCAGGAGGTCTGAAGATTGCAATGAAGAATCCTGGTTATAATGTTGTTCTCCTCTTCTAATTATTCAGTGGGATGGCTACCTGATCTCATATTAGTACAAAGTTTATTTCATTTTTTACACTTTAGACTCACATTCTATGAAGATTAATGAAAAAGTTGATTGGAAAGGCAGTCAATAATTAATAAGCCTGGTTTCTATCTAGTGCATATATAATTAAGAAAGGTGTGGTTATTCTTTTTTTGTTAACAATTCAACAAGCATCTTGTGCCTAATATCTCCATCCAGACATCAACATCTAGCTGTTGATCCATATGAAAAATTGACTTCAAGATATGTCAAGAGGTTGCCTGGCAACAGCTCTTTTATTTTGAATGGCATTTTTGGGGCAGAGAGTAAAGAAGGGAAGAGCTGGAAAGGAAGTTCGACTCGAGAGGCCTGCTCTGATCTAGAATCTTGTGTTACTATAGGACTGTGATTCTGCTCAGTGTGGATGTAGATCCCACATGGGACCATGTTTTGTGGCTCTGTCAGTATATGTGATTGAACATGGCTCCTCTTTCCCCTGGTGTCTTGTTCAAGCTGTTTAGTTTCTTCTTTGACCCAGTCAAACAAGCCTCATTAAGAGACACAAATAAATTAAGTTCATTTTGATGTCAGTCACATGAGGAAGAGCTGTGATGTCTGGCTCCAGAGACAAGTGCTTTCTCTTTGCAATATATTGCCAGCATAGCCATACTGAAAAGAAAAGGGTCCTCATGCAGACCTGGGCTCAATTTGATTTCTGTAGACTATACAGCAGTCCTCCAACTCAGCCCTCCCCAACCAAGGCTGCTAAGATTTTCAGCTCTCCTCACATGGAAGCAGGGGTTCATTAGGTCTTGGGACTATAGGTAGCAAATACATGTTCAAAATGTCCTTTCTCAGAAGACTTGGGACCTGTGTCCCCGTGACCCTCAGCTTAGGGTAGGTAGGATAGTTCAGCCACCTTTTTAGTTTTTTGGAGTGCTTTGTTCTGTCTCAGTTATAAAGTAGTTTATTTTTAAATAAAAAGATAGCTCAAAAGAAAGGAAAAAATGGAGAAGTTTGGAAAAATGAAATATACCAACAAAGCAATACACTGAGAAGGTTAGATGTGAGCTTAACAGCATGTTAACATGCCAACAATACCACAAAGAAAGCTGAACAGATGCTAAAAAGGAAAGAAAAAAAACCTGAACAAACCAAAACCCAGATAACTTAATATCAGATATTTTATATTTCTATCGTATGTCTGGACTACCTATAACTCCAATGTGTTTATCTACAAAAGCAGTAGGAGCTTAGAAAAAAAAATTGTGTGACTGACCATAAAAATTTCATTGGGAAAAGTAAATCAACTTTTGCAAAATCCTTAGATGTTTTAACAACAGCAAATCAAGACAATGAGGTCCTGACTGCTGCTTATGATGCCACCTTGTGAGGACTGCAATTTTCCTCCCCACTGTGCTGCCATTCTCTTCCATCTATTCCCTCCAGCTAGAAAAAAATGAAATCACTTGTTTCTTAAGCCACTTGAATCCTTGATACCATTGGGCTCATATATTAAAACAGAGTGATTTTGAAAGGGTATTGCTAACCTTTGAGCTTTTGACTGAGCTTGTCCTTGTCAAAAAATCCAATCTTACTACTTCTCTTTTAGTTTTGTTTTTTAAACAGCAGCACACATGAAAAGTGCTAAGGAAACAAGTGCCTGATGTGTTAGCTTCCTTATTAAAAGGGGTTCTGCTTTGCTTTGTGGGCTCTTTTGATATCCCAGAAAACAAATTATTGGGGAAAAAATACCAAGCAATTTTCTCAAACTTTTCTCTTCATGAATGCTGGGTGCAACATGGGAAGATTTAGATCTATTTTGCTGGCTTTGTTTTGAGGCAAAATTTAAAAAGAAGAAAAAACAACAAAAAAAAAAAAACAACAAACAAAAAAAGTGAGATAAAAGCAATTGGATCAATATCAAGACTGAGGGAACGTCCTTACTATGAACTACATCCTCTAAGTCTGCTTTTTTAAGAAAAGTTTACACTTTTTCTTTAGTTTTCTGCTCTTGCTTTCACTTACAGCGTTACAGATTATAACAACAATCGGAAATACTAAAAAATACCAGCTGCATCCAACTGACAGCCATTATCATCTGAGCCTTCTCTGAAACATAGTAAAATCTCATCTACATCCATATTCCCACTATTTTATATTTTAAAAGGAAAGGATCAACATAGATGTTTCCCAGGGTCAGAAAGTAACTTACTGTCTGTGCTTACAAAATAATACTTCATGCAAATGATAATAAGTTGTTAATTTATTTAAATCACAACTTTATGTACAACTGCCCTACTACTGGGAGAGAGCTTTGGTATTTTTCAGCCTAATTTTGAACTAAATAAGAAAAAATGGCTTTCACTTTTTCTATGCAAAAAAAATGTTTCAAGTCTGAATTCTGATGCTGCCCCTCAGAGTGACTGCAACCTTTCCTATCATGTTGTTACCTGGAAACTGTGCAAGTATAGTATGTATTCAACTATGGATGGAAATACTGTTAAGCAAAAGATTTGAGACAGTAACCTGTCAACCTAGTCAGAAATTCTCTCTCTCTCTTCAACAGCAGCTTATTGATAGCTAATTTCTGAGAGTGGCCTTTCAACCAGTGGTACATAAGTGTACTAGTAATTTATTCCAGAACATGTTTTACTAGTTTGCTTTATAAAATGTCAAAGGCAACAGCAGTAAAGCATTTCATAAAAGGCAATAGATATAACAGCTGTTTCCCACCCTGTCTACTGTAACTGTCACTCTGTCAGGAATGAAATTCAATTTGACATTATTTGTTCTTGATAAATCCACGCAGGCTCTGTCTTATTGCTTTACTATCCAAATACTTTGAAAGAGTCACATATAATTTGTTCCCATATCTTCTCAAGAATCAGTATCAAGTGGGACTGCTCTGTAACTCTTCATGGTGTCCCTTCCGCTTGCTTTTTTTAAAGATAAGTATCACAGTTGCCTTTCTCCTACTCTTCTTTTTCCTTTGAAGAGATCTTAAAAATAATTGCTGAGGTTTAGAGAGTGCCAACTGGAATACACATAACTTATGTACTCTTTCAAGGCTCTTTCTTTCATTTTCTTGCCAGTTCTTTAACCCTTAGTTAAAACTATGTTTTGTTCAGACCATGATCATAAATAATCTCTAATTGTCTTTCTGTGAAGAGAGAAGCAAAAGAGATAGCTGAACGCTTCAGCCTTCTCTGCTTCCTCTGTTATTCCCCTTTCTCTTTGTTACATTGCTGGACTGTATTTTCCTTTGTAGCACCCCCACACAAGTTTACCTTTACTTTCCACATTTTTCCGGCCCCTGCAACAGACTGAAACACAATTTGTGGCTTAATCTTCTTAATTTACTGTTACATTCTCATGTTAATCCTTTAAATTCATGTGCCACTTAGTTTTACTCTTAACAGTATAATTCAGGCACATCATCCTTCCAGAAAGAATTCAGTTTAAGCTGAATTCAGTCCATGACATTTCTTCATTGCAGCACAGGCTATAACAGTGGAAGTTTATGCATGCTGGCATAGCGGCATCCCCATCAGCAGGTGCAACACTAAGGCTGCAGTTGGACTGTTTTTCCCGGAACTCATGTATTGCCTTGCCCCCAGAAACGTGTCACCTCTCTGCTTCCACTCTGCCTGCAGGTTTGCCTAAGTGGTCTTTACCAGGGACAGGTTAAAAACCACACAAGTAGTTCATCCACTAACTCTGACAGATGGAACTGGCAAATTCTTCTTCATCAACATGGCTATTTGTAGACACAACCTGAGTCTTCTCCCTATTACCAGTAATAAAATACACTTCTAGCTAAATTTTACACCAGTGTAAAATTCAGTGTAAGCCAGATCTGCGAATTCCAGTGACAAAAGGTATCCCTCAAACTACATCAGTCAAGTACAATGTTTGTTTTCATTTTTCTGCATTAAATGTCTAGCAGTCATCATGAGTATCACTTGACTGTAATCACAGATAAAGTAGAGGTGTTTTCCAATCTGCTATATCTTGGCAAAATTGAGCATACATTTAAGTATTGACATCAATATACTAGTTCCTTTTTCAGCTAATGAAACAGCTGAAACAATTAGTGATTTGGCCAGAAAGAACAGATATTTACATGTGATCACTGGCGAATTGATCTATGGAAACAATAAACTGATTCTAATAGTCATTTGCTACTTGTGTGTTTGAAAAAGAAGTACCCCAGCGCCTGCTCTGTTATTTTCAAGATAGAAATTACAATGCTTTAGGAAAACTGACAATAAAAAAGGGCCTGCAACCAAGTGATTTTATTATTGATAGTATCACTTGCAGGCAGATGACAGTACTTACACTAACTTTGTCAACCACTCTGTTATAAAGAGAGGTAAAATGAAAACAAACTTTTGTTTCCGTTTAATTGCCCAGCTCACATACTGAAAAATACATTAAAGTACAATATAGGTAAGTATAACCTGATTTTGAGGGTTGTGTAACATTTTATCCTCATGTTTTTTCCTCATGAATTTGAGAATTTTGAGTATATTTAAATTTGTAAGTCTTGGCACATACCTCTGGGTAGGTATATCCCACAAAACAGTTATTTCTATATATTTTAGTTAGAAAGATCTTAATATGTTCTGCAGATTTTTGAAAATCTTAGATTATTAGATTGCCCATTTTCAATTTTTTAATTTTTGTAAGACAAATGTTAGAAAGACAAGTCATTTCTTTTACAGATTGTTAAACCAATTTTGTGATAATGATAAAAATGTGATTTTATAGGTGTTCAATTTTATTACATAGTGCTTACTGAAAAAGAATCTGGAAAGCTACTGGCGAATTCCTTGGCCATGAATTTCCAAAAAACACATTTTAGCAAAGGGTTAAAAGTATCAAGTGTTTTCATCCAGTGAAATGCATAATCTCTCAAATAACTAACCTCACATTTTTGTTTCTTATTGTATTTCTATGAACAAAATTGTTTCAATTATTTTTTTGCTATAAGAGGAAGTTGAACTTTTAGGAAACAGTAAGCCTTAATGAGAAGCATCTAGTGGACATGTAGAGTTAGCATCTAAGCCTGGCAGGACTGTCCTGAGAAAAGATCACTACATGGTAAAACACTGCTTAGCTGGCCTACTGGATTTCACTTCTCATGTTAAATTGGTTGCAGCTTGAATCTTGATTGCAGGCACTCTTTATATAATTTTGTATAAATATGTTTTTACCTGTTTCTAGCTTTGCAATTGAGAACTCTTTACTTCAGTAACTTTACTTCAGTAACAGAAACTTATATCCTTTCTTATAGACAAAATGAATACAAACAAAATGGTGTTGTAGACAAAATCACTGAGCATCTGCCACCCAAGGCAAGTTTGGGAATACAGGTGACACAGTATGTTTCTTGCTGTGTTGCCTGGGCCTATTTGGAGACTAGCATGCCTTCACACATTTGTCTGTAGTCATACATTTAGCAAATCCAACCAGACCATCTTTGAAAAGGGAACTGGTTTTTAATATGATTGTTGCCATTATACTCAACGGTCAATTAAAAGTCCTTAAAAGCTTAAACCATCTTAAAATCCTTAAAAGTTTAAACTAGCATTAAAGAGATACAGATTACAATGATATGATTTTGTTCTTTCCACAGCAACCATTTTTCTGAACTATCATATTTACTACCAAGAAAACAACTGCCTAGTCTAAAACAAAACCTAATAATTTACACCATCTAGCTCGACCCACAGAAACTTGATTGTTTCATCTTCCTCTTTATTAACATCATAAATGAAAGGAAATAAGTGATAGTCCTTAGAATAGGTGAGTGGTTGCTACTGTCCTTGTGGTTCTTGTTTGTTCTTTTTTTCTACTAAGTGTTAGCTTTGGGAACTAAAGTTCCTGACTGACATCAATAATGAATCAAAGGTGCCTGTTCTTGACAGCACTGACATGGGTAGTGTAAATGCAGACGTCTCAATTCCAGGGAGTGGCCCTGCCCTCCTGCATTCCTTCATTACCACATCTTTCCAGCTTAAGGGCCTTCTCTACAATTCACTAACATCTTCAAGCCTGCCAAAAACTTTACAAATAATATAGTACAAGAAGTCTTCACTATATATACAATACATTTGATTAACTCCTAGCTTCCATTTTAGTTTTCCCAAGAGACCATACCTGGCATACCAATAATAAAGGTGACATGCTTTTAGGGTGTCCTTTTTCTAAACTTGTCTTCCCAGCCCCTACAGGGCTCCTACTAGCACTCCAGTTGTGACAGTTTCCATTTACAAGAAAATACATTATACTATTAGGTTCATTTATTTATGCTACTAAACAACAATTGTATAAACCTGTTTCTTTGGATGTTCACCTGTAATCGGAGGACTCTCAGGTTAAGACTGCTTAGAAGGGCAATACTGTCATCTCTCCACCCTTTACCAGTTTCACAGATACCTGACAGCTGCATCTCCTAAACTATGGGAGTGATTATGGTTACTTTAAAATCTTGTGCTATGAACAATGGTGTTTCAAGATCTGGCTGTTGAGAAACTGAGCTGTCTGCATAGCAGGGAGGAATGGAACACCTCCTCAGCCATGCCAAGTTAGACTTTCATTGCTTCTCAGTCTGACCCTGCAGTCTTTGATTCAAACCAATGGTTACAAATGAAAAGATTTCAAGAGTATTTGGAAGCATTTTGTCCCCCTATATATTTGACTTTTTACTTAATTAAAAACAAGCAATAAATTATCAATTTCTTTTATTAAATTTTATACATTTTTCTCAAAATAAACATTCTGTTGCCAAAAAAAACCCAACCAAAACTCAATACATCTAAATAAAAATTATAGGTGCTTGCTGTGGCAATACAATTCCTCATTTCTAAATCTCAAAACACCTAACAAACTTCATTTATTTATGGTATTGATCCACCATTGTTGTGTAGATCATTAATTACTTACATTTATGTATTTTATTTTAAAGCTAGAATTGGGCTTATTGTGCAGGAAATAAAAATAGACTACATTTTTGCCAGAATCCAACAAAAATGAGAATATCCATGCTTCCTTTACCCAGAAATTTTTAGGCAGAAAGTCATGTGTCGTCTCTGAGACTGATGAAAGAACTAATCATGCTGCAAGGATCTAATTCTATAGCACTCCAGCCCTGCAAAATCTGGAAATGCAGCAACATTGCAGCAAGAAGAGTCCTGCTGAGCAGCTAACACTGCAGTTTGAGTGATCAAGAGCTCTGCAGGACTGGAGCTCAAGTGCAGCTCTGCTGATTTGCTGAACTCTGTGGAAGCACAGAGGCAGAATCAGCAGCCTGTGATGAAAATTTTCATGTCCCTATAATTCAGAAAGCTAGCCCAGCAGTCTTTGAACTCATCAAAACTCAGACTATGCACTTGGAGAAGGGCTTTTAAGATGGAGCCTATTTTATCTGAACACTGTATGTTTTCTGATCGTAAGTACAGAGAGCTGTTTCAGAGATGCCAAATCTCTGTTAGTTAATCTCATAGTTAAACAGTTCCCCTTTAAGCTTCACTTCTTATGCATGAAATATTTTTGTATCACATAGGTCCTACAAAAGCATTAAGGATACATTTACGTTCATAGTGAAGAAAAAAATTTTCCCTTGAGGGAGCTGGGAAGTTCTGAAAAACATACGCTCTGTTACACCGACTTTAATGGGAGGGCAACGATGTCTTGTAACTGGCTCTTTATGATACCAGTATGTGCTAAGGTGAAAAACAGTACCAAGCTCCTCTGCGTGCTTCCTTGGACATGTCTTCTCTCTTAGTGACTGACTGACTGGTGTTTAGGTATTTACTGTTCCTACCTGGAGTGGCACACACTTTACTGAGTGTTGTTTTTTCAAGGATGAAGATTAAAATCAGGCTTTAAATCAGGCTCCTTAGCCCAGAAGGTTCACTATTTTAACTGTGTCTATGTCTTGATCTCAACAGTGTTTGTATAGATAACAACTAGAACTATAAATTCAGTTAGTTATCACAGTTTGGGGTTTATGCTGAGTGCTTACACTCCAGAAGAACTGTAATCCTCTTTGCCCCTGTATGTTAAATAACTTCATTTTGGAAATAAATGTCACAATTATCATAGGTAAATGAGATTTTAAATGTTAAGCTACTTATTTTATTCTTCCTTCTTATCTTCAGAACTTCTTGGAAGTCAAAGGCTGATGATAATGTCACATGAAGATCAAGAAAGATTTTTGTCCTCTGAAGAATATTAACACACAGAATTATGCTTAAAAAGTGAGTTTTGCCTTACTGAAATCATATTACAGTACATTACATTAACTATTGAACAGGCATTCATTTCAGAAGACTGTTACTTGTTTGTATTGAATATAGTCTAATTTCAGCCTCATTTGGAATAATCACATGCATGTAATCTTAGAACAGTTTACCACATGGTTGTCAACCACACATAACTCAATAAATCTAAAATACATTATTAGCATGGGATTTCCAGTGTTTTGCTGATTAGGGATACCAATTAAACTCAGACACCAGAGTGAAAAGAGTAGGCATATTTTACTGGTGATAACTAAATAATGTAACAGAGTAATACAGAAAACATACAGTAAGAAAAGACAGAACAAGGCACTGAAAACAAACAAACAGGAAAATACAGGGTAATGCATCAAATCATTACTACCTGAGAGAGAGAATAGTGATTAAGAAAGATCCATCACCACTTGCATACGTTACCATCATCCAGATCCGCAGTCGCTGGGGAGCCCCGGTTACAGTGAGGATTTGGAGAGCCTGTTCCTGCAAGTGGGAAATCCTACGCGGTGCGTGCACCCGTAGGTGAGGCTTCCAAAGTCACTGTGAGCGGGTCCAGCCTTATATACCTAAAAATCAGCAAGCCAGAATAACTGGCACCTTTGTTTTGAGCAGAAAATATCTGAATTTCATTCTCCTGTTGGATTCCACCCAAAGCCTGGCCAGGGCTCGGGGGGGAGACCAAGGGAGTTTCTAACAAGGCCAAATAGGTGGGTTCTCAGCCTTGAACAAGGCTAAACAAGGGAAGTTGGATACATTCTCTCAGCATCTCATCCTCACTGCTGATTATATTCTGTCTAAGCTGCATCTTTCACTAGTGAGCTTACATACTTTGTTAATGCTTACATGCTAAGTTAGCAGCTTCAGCTTGGGGCCTGTTGTTCAGGCTTCAGCACTTCAACACTTTAGCACTTTTTACATCAGAACAGGTCATTTGTTATAACTTAGTACAATACCTGTTAGCACAATGGTTATCAAATATACAGGATTCATCTATAGGTCAACTCTGGCTTGGGCCTATTGTCCAAGCCTTAGCACTTCATTCCAGACAGGATCACATTGCAAAATAAGGAGTACCAGTCAGTAGGCATTAACTAGATTTAGGAGTAGATGAGTCTGTAGGAATATTAAGAGAGCCTCAGGGAATGGGTAGTGAAATACATATATATTTATAAGCTGAAGGCATCCCCCAGTTTTTTCTGTAGAATATTAATAAAGTCATGACAGTTTTATTGTTTTCTTAGTTAGAGTATCTATGGGCTGCAAATTTCAGAGACAGAGACACAGCTGCTGCACAATGGCCGGTGCTTCATGCACC
Source organism: Strix aluco (assembly GCF_031877795.1). Taxonomy (NCBI): domain Eukaryota; kingdom Metazoa; phylum Chordata; class Aves; order Strigiformes; family Strigidae; genus Strix; species Strix aluco. The sequence continues at coordinate 52,173,325 of NC_133971.1, read as the reverse complement.
ACTGTTCCAAATACTGAGCCTACCAGCAAATTTTGTGGCAGTTGGTGTGACCTCCATGGGTCATACTAATTATGGAAAAGGTGGAAAACATTGGTTTCTGTCTCTACTCTCCTTCTGATTTTTACATCAGTGTTTTCAGAGTAGACAATATGCTTTCCCTCCTTTGCAGATCTACATTCAGGTGTAAGTCAGGACAAGGAAACAAGCAGTTGTGACGTGCGACCTATATTCTCCCTGCAATTTTTGGCAGATCATTTAACATCTTTTCTTGATTTTTGCCTTGGCAAAAGTTCTACCACTTTAGTAAATTATGTGATAGAATGATAAAATAATTAAACAAGTTATTTCCACTACTGTATCAGCAACTTCTTTCAGATATCTATGGCAGACCATTTGCTTAGTAAACAGTTTGCATCAAACTGCAACAAACTGAAAGCAGAATGAATGCATACAAGTAGAACAGAACTGCTGAAGAAAGCAAACTAGCTATAACAGTATCTCACATTAAAGAGTTTTGTGTTTGTAGATAGTACTATACAATGATAATGCTAATTCTGAGAATTTAAAACCCAAAAGCCAGTCCCCAATAAACATAACACTGGCTTTAACGTACATTATTAAAAAAAAATTTTTTTTTCTTTTTTACCTTTCAGACCACACTCAAAAAAGTCTTCAACAAATTCAAGAAACTCATTCCTATGAGAATGAAATCTAAAGGAGAATAAAGGGTCTGTCAAATTAGCAGTTAAAAGAGATAACATTAAAAACAGTAGTGAATTTTACCTCATAATAATTATGACATTTATTTTCAAAATGAAGTTACTTCACATACAGGGGCAGAGGGGATTACAGTTCTACTGCAGTGCAGGCAACTCAGTTTACAAAAAGCAAGAAAAGCAGGAAGTATACTGTAAGAGTAAAATGGTCATATCAGCAGCTTGTTAATGCTCTGAAAACCAAAAAAGAGTCATAAAACTAAAGCAATGACATGTTGCTAGGGTACAGTACAAGACAACAGCTGAATTATTTAGGAACAAATTAGAAATCAGAAGTATTCGATGGCTTTTTTCACCCTTTCCTTCAAAATAAAAAGTATTCCGATCCAATTTTTCATATATATAAAGTTTAACAACAAGGTAGTAGGAACACATCTTTCAGAAGAGGAAATTAACAGGCTAAAGGATATTTAGATGTAAATTTTAAAATGTTTTAAAAGTGCAAGTAATTTAAATCAACAGGACTCAACAAAAGTCACCCTAAAGCAATGGTTCTGTGGTGAATTTTCTGCTCTCACATCTGACTACCTTTTATCTCATAAGACAAAGATATGTCATTTTAAAAGAAGTTTTCTGTTTAATTTTTTCAAGAGGAGAAAATGCAGAGATTGAGGAATGATTATAAAGCATGTCATATATACATGAAATAACCTTACTATAATATACTCAAAGAAGTCTTAAATCTATTACCTAGTAGCTCACATTATTAAGAAGTTTGGACAGTGCTTTGACAAAGCTGTCTCCTTGACAATTCTCCCCCAATAGCAGCTACATAAAATGCATGCCACATTATTTGTCCTTTAACATTTCTGTGACAGTTTTTTCCTACAAAGTCTTACTTTAATATTGTAATTTGAGGGAGTATCAAACTGTATTACCACTAAAAGCATTTAAGAAAAACAATAGGAAGTAATTTTTAATACTACAAATGTTAAACTGTAGAATTTGCTAATGCAGAATGTTATGGACATCAAAAACATAAATGTTTAAAAACCAGTTGAACAAATTCATGGAAGAAAAAGTCTGACATGTAGTTACAAGGCTCAGGAAGTCCTGCAGGTGACAGCTGTTCGAGTTTGGAACAGTGCATTGGGAGAAATATCCCTATATACTTACTTCAGTCTTGGAAATTAGTTGTTGCATTTTTGAAACAAAATAAAGTGTCAGACTTTGCATTCATTTAGTTCCACAGTTATAAGCACTCAAATAAGATGAAGAACATTCTTTTCTAATCTGGCACGGGCAAGCAGCAGTCAGATATGATATATAATTCATTCCTGTTGAGCCAGTCTTCAAACACTTTTAACACAGAGACAGAATTTCCATTTTTTCAAGACAGATATCTCTACAGATGCAGTAAACTCCAAACTTACTGCCAAAAAATTAATATAGATTTGATACTTAGCATCATGAATTTTAAGTCACTTAGAGCAAAGAATTATCTGGTAAAGCAGTTACATATATTAATATTATGTATATGACATATTTATAGCTTAGCATGTGACTGTACAAAGCAAAAGTGGCTATAGCACTTGAAATATTTGAAGATGAGAGATCTGTCAATCAATCTTAGCCTGTGGGGAAAAATAATTTTTATCCAAAGCAAAAAACACAACATAGATTAGAATGAGTGATTAATAGATGGGACCCCAAAAATAAGAGCCCTTGAGACAGAGATGTAAAAAAACAAGACAAGACAAGCACTTAAACTACTTGTTTTTAAAGAATAGGTTCTGGTGGTTTTTTAAGTTAATCACACATCTGTGTATCAGCTAAATGAATGCAACTTTGTAGCACTCATAGTGCCGGTATGTTGTCTGGAACCCTGCATTCTCTCAAGAGGCCTGAGGTACTGTTTGATTCTACATTCATCATATAATTTCCAATCAACCCACTTCAGTCACCTGTAAGTACCTTTTGTGTCTTCTAGCACTACCACTACTATCAGCTTAACCTCAAAACTGCACTAATCACAATTATATTATGTGACTGCTTGGTCAAATAGGTAGAAAGAGCTTGTACTTGTGCTAAATATCATGCAGATGTATTCTCCATAGCCTAGTGATTAATACTCTTACCTTATCATCCCAAGACTGTTTATGTGTTTTATGATGAACACTCACTCAGCATAAAAGAGGTTCAGAATAGATGATCACAATGATCCCCTCTGGCCACTCAAGCTACTAGCTTATACATCTTCAGCCAGACATTGAACATTTTTCTAATAGGGATGCTCTTAATGAAGAATTGAATCTCTGACCAATGCTCTGCCAATGCTGGAAGTAAATAAGCTCAGGGTTCCTCAGTTGAGGCTCTTCCTTTGCTGTGATCACTCCAGATGTCTATGAAATACAACTAGATATTGGCCAAAATCCTTTTGGCTATTACTAAATGCCATTTGTGATTAGAATCATGTTTCAGCAAAAACATTTCAAATGCCCTCATGCTACAAATAAGACAGCTTCATTCCTGACCTTATTATTTTTCTATTTGACAGTCACCTCCCTGACAGATCAACCCATCTAGAAACTCTGGGTAAAATACTGCTGTAAGCAAGTTATGTATTAAATTTTTTAACCTTGAAAATCAACACAAATCTTTCGCTCAAAAAGTAAATAAAACTTGAATGGTTTTTTCTCAAGTTTTCCTTAACTATTCAGCTCTGATTAGAAACTACAGGAATACCCGAGGTTGAATTAAACAAGTGAACAGCAAGTATTATGACAACAGTCTCTATATAAAGTTTAACTTTTGTAATTCTGAAGTATATATAAAAGATAATTTTTCTACCATGATTTCTAAAAATTGATCTCAACACCCCATCAAAGGAAACAGATCTGTGATTTCTAGACTACAGAGGGCAGTAACATTCTCATTTTCACCACCTTGTAGCTGCCTCTATTGAAGGCAAATTTCCCAGATGGATATAGCTCAAAAGGCATAAATTAAAGCAATGAAGCTCTTGTTACTTTTTCCCTTCATTCACTCACTGAATAAAATAATTTCCCTCATAATGCAGCTCTGTTTGTCTCCTATTTTACTTTCCTTTTCTCATGTAAAACAACTAAGTTCACTTTTATATCTTTGGAAGCTGCAGAATACCAATGACATGGAAGAGAAATACAGTGACTGTGCCAATATCCAGATACTGATAGAAAATACAAGTTAATTAAATGCTCCCTTGGTGTCTTTAAGATACAGGTTTCCTTACTTTTATTTCCTTCTCCTTTTCCTCGTATTAAATTTTCCCTTTCCTTAGTCCATCCTTCCTCCTTTTCATTCACTTAACCTCTTTCTTATTGTTTTTCCATTGAAAATAACATTCAGACTTCTGATTTTCCTCATCAACTCCAGTAAGAGGATATACAAAAACATCCCTACACTTCCTTTGGTAAATGACTAATCACAAGGGGTGGAGTTTCACTAATACTCTAACATGAACAAACAGCGAGAAAAACTGCCTCTCCCTGCTAGTGAGTGCATTCAGGCTGCTCGTATCACAAATATGGCTCTCAGAGTGGTTCAGCCTCTGTCCTGCTGCTCTACTTGTGAACATTCAGGTACAGGAGAAGGCATTCATTTCGCCAAGCTATGGCCTTTTTCCTTCAACAGTCCTCCATGCAAGTCCACAGAGATGGCTGGTTGCAGAGGAAGAAGCAGACTGAAAGACCCTTGAACAAGAAGGAAGCACCAGGACTGAGACACCGATGCTACCTATCTTGGCTGCTTATCTCTCCAGACTCCTTTAATCAAAGACAAGAGGGTAACTCTGAGCACCTAATGTTGCAATGTAGGTGTGTAAGACAACTGGGTCAGAATACATTCCCTACAATTCTTTTCCAATGCTCCTTCCCTGGAAGAAGGAGGCTGTAGATAAGTCCAGAATGGACTGGACTGACTAAACCAGAAGACTTTGGTGCAAAGGTTACTACACTGTATTTGCTTGACACCACAAAGGGCTAAATAAATTCCCTAGATTGCAGTAGCACTGCAAATTGTTATTTATGAAGTATCCAAGATAAAGATTTTGTGTCAGGTAATTCCTTGTTCAATCCTCTGCTTACTGATGCAAAGTGTGACCAGCAAATGTTTATATACAATCACCTTCACGGCAGTTGTATAGTGATATTAGTTTGAATGCTTTCTCTTAACACTAATATTTGAAAGTGATGCTGAGTTGCATATTCATGCTTATTAGAGTAATTCAGCACATTAGGAGCTGTTCAGAAACTTGAAAATTTAAAGGGCAATGTATAAGGTGATATTTTCTTTGTAAAATATATACAGATGGGGAGCCATTACAAAATGACTGAATGGCAACATAGAATAAGCAGAAGGCGTGTACCTGAGGAAAAACTGTCAGGCGATATGTATATGTCCATGCTGTATGCATATGTCCATGCTGTATGGGCACAGCAATCAGCAACATACCAGAAAGTATCACTATGCTGCCAGTGATTCTGTCAAAACCAGTTGAGTCCCCTAAGGCAATGCAATATACTGGAAAACAAGATTGATGAAACCTACATGATCATCATGGGAAATTAAAACACCGGTTCCCTTTGTTAGAAAAGAACAACCTTCTTTTCAGAGGAAATGTCATATACGCAGCCCCCCTTCGTTATTTGCATATTGTGTTGCCTAACCCCACTGGTATTTGGGAACAAAACAGTAGTTGATACTGTAACTGGAATATGGCAGAAACACAATTCTCAATGTTGTGCAGCCTCCACGGTCCTCTTGGTTTAACTTAGCACTGTCAGTACCACCGTGTGTAAAACCCACCCTTTCTTATGACCTCCAGCTTGAACTCCCTGAGACTAGTGCTCACCCTGATATAGTAAATTCAATGTAATATTTACTGGTTAGAATGTGGGTAAAATGGCTTGTTAATAGCTTGATGATGATCTAATTACAGCCTAAAAGCTTAAAAGAGACCAGTGACAATGTGACAACTGTAATTTTTATTCTGTTTCACATTCTTTAGCATCATCAGTTTCTGCACAGAAGCACCTGGAGATGGCTATTTATAGAAGAGAAATAGAGAATACATAGAAACAGAGTTGCTGCATCCTGTCCTTTCCATTTAGAACAAAACAAACGACCAACAAACAACCAAAAAAACCCCACGTAGGAAAGAGGGAAATATATGATACTCATTATTCTGTATGTTTTACCAATTATATTAAAACAACACAAAATATATATATAATTCCAAATAATTTGTAGATTTCAGACAGATACGCCAAAATCAAAATTTCTCATATGTGGAAAGCAGACTTACGTTTTTATATCTAAGCTTGATCTTTTTTATTAGCTTAACTGACATTACCATTTCCTTCCTGTACAGAAATATTTTTAGAATTTGGGTTTTATACTTAAAAAATGCAATAAAAATATTCTAATTTGTTTATTGCTAAAACATTTACTAAATTAAATATATTCTGAAGAAATTAAGGTACAATGTCAGTGTGTAAGCAGTGGAGAGATGGAACTGAATCAGTGATTTCCGAAGCGTAGGTTCTTATGTTTGGAAGCAGAGATACCTACTGCACTGTAGTGATTAACCATTAGCTCCCCCAGAAATCATGCTGACATGACAGTAAGACTGTACTTGACACAGAAGTCTGTGTGTTAACCTAGCCTCTGATGTGAACATAGCACCCATATACAGATGTGTGTTGCTAATCTGTAAAAAGTGGAGCAAGTTGATAACACATGGAGAGAGAAGTTAATCTTTAATAGAAAAATTAACACAAAGCAAGTGAAAAAGAAATGTAATCATATTTGCAAGCTTGGACTTAGAAATTTTCACAAACACCTGAGGCAAAGGCAACAGGGGCAACTGATTTCTCATTGCTGTGATATCCCATTCATTTTTACAAGGAGAGAACATGAAGATAGGTTCTGCTGTTTTGCTGATTTTTTTTTCTTTAATCTGCAAGAAAATACAATACTGGCTTAGACAATAGTATAGTGCACAAGGTCTTTTGATAGGATGCAGTGAAATATACTCTTATTCAAACCACAAGGAGCTAAAGAAACGTGTGTATATTGTACCTCTTAGCAGATATGAGAAGCATTACTTTCTTCCAAACAGTGGTCCATTTCTGAAACACAAAACATCCTTGTTAGAATACATATATGGAAGCACCTGTATTATGATTTTTTTTTATATACTAGATGGTTCATTTATTGATCTAAAATGGCTTTAAAAGGTGTTAATTGGTAAGATTTCATTGGAAAATATGTATTTGTTTTACATGCCCTATTTGTTCCACCTTCTTTTCTTTACACAATACTGTGTGATAGAACAGTCCCTCATTAGAAGGAGGCATATTTTACAGCTTTAAAAACATAAGTTTACCCATCAATGAAAACATGAATGAACTGCTTAGTATGAAGGGGTATTTGCTTACACTGAACTCTCAAAGAAAATATGACCATTCCTCTTCAGTAGTGTATTGATCCTGACCAGGAGAGCATTCCACATTTAGGAGGTGGTGATCCACATAACAGTTAGCCTGAGTTGGTGCGCTGTGCTGCACGTACAGCCTGGCCTTCAGGGCTGTGCTGCACAAACTCCCTGGCTTCAGGATGAAGGCAGCCAGCTCAATGAAATGGAGGAGCTCTCAGGCAGCTCCCACTGGGTACCAGCGATTACACCTCCTGCTTGGCCTTGCCTATGTCTAACAGTGCAGCAAGAAGTTCTCATTACAGCATCCTTTAGGAACAGAGTTGTCTTCTTGTAAGGAAAATATATAATAACTCACAGGACCAAAGGAGAGAGCTTCTCTCCACAGACAGGATCTGCTCTGCACAGCGTGCCATGGGAAAATCCATTCAGGCTGCATCTGATGCTGCACAAACACAGGGTGTCCAGCAACTGAGGGGACATAAGATTTACTAGCCTATATTACCCATATTACTCTTCTAGCCTATATAACCTATATTATTCTTCTTATTCTAATTAAAGCAGTCTTACTAAGCCATTTGTTGTCAAGCCTTTCTTACTGATCCAGAAAAAGCCCTGCCCTCTCTCTCTCTCACCTTACCCCTCATCTTCCACCCCAGTAGAGAACAGGCAGGTACATGGCATGAGGAGACAGGTATGTCTACACAGCCTATCCTCTGCATTTGACCTTTTTAAAGTTTTTGTTTGTATAGGGAAGTTTGTACACATTTGCCATCTCCAGCAATAGTTTCAAGTACAGATCTCAGAAGAATTAAATAAATGCATTCAATTGATTCTTCCATGCAGTTTCTAATCTATAATCCATAGGTTGTAATTATGGAAATGTCTACATAAAACCATAATCTTGCACAGCATTATTCGTCCAATGAAATAAACTTAACTAAAGTTCAAATGTTTCCATGACCGAGGCCTGAATTTCTTGCAGTACTGTGTATTTGATGGTTGAATTCAGGCAAATCTGTTAACCTCTCTTCCATGTGTCTCTATTTCCTTACCTATAGTACCAGCTGAGCAGAGCAGATTACTGTAAACATGGTAAGTAATCAGAGAAAATCAGAAAGACATTAAAGAATAAATGAGAGGAGAGTAGGAGGTGATGGAGACAGTAGTAATATAAATGTCTTTATATGCAGGAGCTACTTTAAGCCCACACTTCTTTTAGTCAAAGAAAATAGTGTAAATATTTCTTCTTTAATGTGATGAAAACATAAAGGTGTGGATATTGAACAGTTATTATGAGTCAACCTGATTTTCAAAAAGTAACTTTGCAGCCAAATATATTCAAGGTCTCAAAATAAGGTCTTCTCTCAAGCCTACTTCTAATTATTTATCATTATTTGTTAATGTTACTATTTTTTTCTTAATTGCTTTAATTTAATGTTCTGTCTTGAGAACACAGGAATTTAGGCTGCTTTTTAATGATGTTTTACATTAAGAGACATTTTGAATAATATATGAAAATGGATTCATTTCAGGAACTGGCAGAATTCCTAATATAATCATATTTAGCTTGACAGAATAGTATTTCCAGAAATTATATCAATTTTGAGAATTCTGAAAGTATAAAACATTAGATGTGATTTTCCAGCTAGCTAGATTTGTTCATAACTGCTAAATGAAGTTACCAGATTAGGTTTCATTTATGTCAGAGTTGAGGGCATAGTTACTTTCTCACTCTTCAAATAGGTAATTTATAATCCATATATTCTGGTTATTTATTTAAGTGTCCTATAATAGCTACACAGCTACAGGTTAGAACATAGGTAATATTGACCTCCTGTACTATTCTTCTGTCCTTCCTTATTTTCTTCATCTAATGAACTGCATAAGAGATGAACCACAGATTTTTTTTCATAGCATAGTTATAGTTCAGCCAGTTAGATTATTTCATGAAATTGTATCCTGGAGAGAATGCATACAGGAGGCAACCTCTCTATTAAGATGCAAACTGTTCAGTGAAAGTATTTATGTAGCAGCCGTGGCTACATAATTAGGTAATTAAACTGAGGTTCTAAAAATTTTTAAAAAGTGCATGGTGATGCATCTCATATTTGATTTTTCTTCCAGCTGCTAATTATGCAAAATTATCCTGATAATTGTTACTTAGACTGGAATCTTTCTATTACATATTCACACCAACAACAAAGATCCAGACAACCGACCTGTGTTTTGCTTCTGCCAAGGTTCTCATATACAGTTAAGCTTCTGACAACTTGGGCTTCAGCTTCTGTGCTGGTTTTATAACAGTGTTACAAAGTAGATAATGCCAAGGATGTCAACAGTCGGTCACTCAGGGAGGAGGAGAAGCCAGTTGTCTTGCTCTTGTTACCTCTGTGTATTAACAGCCTCTTGGTTTCTATTTGCTTGTTTTCACATATTCAAAATCTTCATTTAAGATAGAGGACACTGTGCTTGCCCTGTAGTTCGTAGTTTGCAGACAACCTGAACACACAGAGGTATAGGCATATGTGTCAATATTTTGGAGCTACTTCTCATAGGACTTTTAAGCTATAATCACAGTGCTGTAAAGCTTGTTTTTACCAAAACACTCTCACAGTGAATACACTTTCTGCTTCACTTGTAAATAACAATCCTAATATTATAGTTAGAGCCCAGTTCATTCAATTTTCTCTTTTTTTGTACTTGCTTAAAGATTTGTATATTATCTTCTGCATCTGAAAATATGCATGCTTCATACTAGTCAGGAGGTGTTTTTATCTAACTTTACAGAAAAATATTAAAAATGTAATTATTCAGATTTTGTGTCTAATTAACTAGAAGTGATGAGGAGTAGAAACCTCAGATTAGTATTACTTAGAAAATTACTGTGATGCAAATACTAAGCCATGTTTAAGCAAAGTTGTTTTAGCACTCTAAAGGTTAGAAATACTTAAATTCAGCAGTTTCATACAAGCACATTCAAGTTTTTCAAACGGACTTGAAGTATATACTTATCAACTGTGTCTTACTGCACTACCAAATAAGCATGCAGAAGTGTAACTTTCACCATATTCCTTAACAGGAACTTTCTAACTGCAATTATACTTACTCTAGCAAGTCCTGCAAGATTTGGCTCCATTGCTTCCTTAGATTTCACAAACTTTTAGCATTTTTTCTCTTCTTCTGATGACAACGTTCTTGGAAATAAACCAAACATTTTTTAAAAAATTTTTGTGTTTACAGATGGAAGATTCCCTGTAACATTATTTATTTTTAATATAGTACAGTTGATACATGAAAAGCAAAGAATACTTTCAGAGAGGTAACCAATCCTGTTTTAAATTATCAGTGTCTACATCAGCTTAACCATATCTTTGTTTCATCACAAGGATATTTCTCAATACACTACATGATTCGTTTGTACCTAAGTTGCTAGAATCATCAACGTATGTTGCACTCGTCTGTGAGAATCAAGCTTTTTGAATTACAAAAGAGGATAAGGAAGACAGGAATACAAACCTCTCCATACAGGTAATGTGTCCAAGAACCTGCCTTAAATCCAACTGTTAGTAGACCACATTAAGGAGAAAACCAAATGGAACAGTATCAGATCACCAGGACACAATGACACTCACCTAAGGGCACTAAAGAAACCAAAGGATATTGCTGAGTGACTGATTGCACAGCCTCTTTTCAATGGGACCAAGCATCAGAGGACTGTGAAACAGTCAGTATGACTTTTAAAAGGCTTCCAAAGGAGATGCAGGAGAGGAACTACAGAGCAGTAAACTTGACTTCTGCATTGGGCAAGTTGGTGAAAGCCATCAAAAAGGATAAAATTAATGGGAGTGTGGATAAATGCTTTCAATTGAGGAAGAATCAGTATGGGTATTGGTATGACTTTTCTTTACACATGAATCCAATGGCATTGTTTGAAGAAATCAGTAATCATGTGCATTAGAAAGGTCCTGCTTCAGTTTCCAAACAATGTCACTCTGTACCCCTGTATTTGGAAGGTTAGGTACAGTTGTAGTGCTTCTCTCAAAACGTATAGAGTAAAACTTGAAGAGGTACAACACAGGTGGGTGTAAAAGACTTGGTACACCTTCCATATTAGGAATGACTAGTTCAACTAGGACAGTTCATCCTGGGAAAAAAGATGACTAAGAGGGCATTTCATATAAGAGGATTACTAGAGACCTACTATCTCTCTGAACACATGAATTAAGGGGCTTCAAATAAAACTAGCAGTATCCCCATTCAGAACAAACAGAACAATGCGTTCTTTACACAGAACATACCTAAGTCACACCATATTCTTACATTTTTAGTAGATGTGGTTCACTGACCGATTCATGATTCCTGTGGGAAAGATAACATGATTTTATGAGCAAGCATTGCTTTGTGGTATACATACGCACAGGCAACCTTCAGGTTTAATAATTAAGTGCTTGTCTTTACAAATAATGTTTTTTTAGGTCATCTGTACATTGTGCCTTATAGCTCTACCACTCCATGAAGTGGTACATGCTGACTCAGAAATGATTGCAAATGGCAGCACTCCGATGCAAAAGAAACATACATCTCTCTCCAATACTCCTGTGCCATCCCACTGCAGTTTTCTTCAGTTTCAGAACTGATTTGCATTTGTGGCTTTCATTTTGCATAAAAGCTTGTCAGCTGTGCTGCTGCTGGAATTTATGAGCTGATCAGTACTACCTGTGACCAAGCAATGCGTCAAAAAATCTATCTTGTAGTAACACCTGTGAATGTGGAAATACTGTGTCCACTTCATGGTCTAGACTTAATGGGCATATCAGAACAGCTTTGTTTTTCAAGTAATCAGTTGAGTAGCTACTTAGAAATATTTATTTCTAAATTATTACTAAACCTCTTGCAGTTTATCTTCCATAAAAACATGAAACACATGAGACCAGGACACTAGAAATCTTAGCCGAGCTGAAATATCCTGTCTCTGGAGTATAAAAATATCTAAAATAAGATTATGATGTATAGTTCTAGTAACGTATCAGGAATTTCGAAAGTGGTCACGGATGTGATCTTTTGTGACGTCTTTCCCATAATGAATTCAGTAATACCAATATCTATAGCCTGTCTCTTTTTTTTTTTTCTTCCTTAGGAAATTGCTAAACTCATCTGGCTTCTATTGCACAAGAACAGTGATTAAGATGTGGTTTGTCACATAGGTGACTGTAAAGGCCCTGAAAGCATGTTCCCTCTTGGCCAGGGCTCCAGACCAACATAGGAAAATGCAGCTGAGGGCAGCTGTCCCTTCCAGCCAATGACTTTGGGGTGAGGCTTCCAGGCAGCGCCAAACCCTCTCCCATGGGAGCCACTTTTGGCTGAGCCTTGCTGTGGTTTAACCCGAGCCAGCAACTAAGCCCCACACAGCTGTTTGCTCAGTCCCTCCATGGCAGGATGGGGGAGAGAATTAGAAAAATGAGAAAACTCATGAGTTAGGATAGAGACAGTTTAATAGGCAAAGCAAAAGCTGCATACACAAGCAAAGCAAAACAAGGAATTAATTTACCACTTCCCATGGGCAGGCAGGTGTTCAGCCATCTCCAGGAAAGCAGGGCTCCACCATGTGTAACAGTTACTTGGAAAGACAAACACCATCACTCTGAATGTCTCCCCCTTCCTTCCCTGTACTCGGCACTGGTGAGGCTGCACCTCGATGACTGTGTTCAGTTCTGGGCCCCTCACTACAAAAAGGACATTGAATTACTCGAGCGTGTCCAGAGAAGGGCAACGAAGCTGGTGAAGGGTCTGGAGCACATGTTGTACGAGGAGCGGCTGAGGGAACTGGGGTTGTTTAGTCTGGAGAAGAGGAGGCTGAGGGAAGACCTCATCGCCCTCTACAGCTACCTGAAAGGAGGTTGCAGAGAGCTGGGGATGAGTCTCTTTAACCAAGTAACAAGTGATAGGACAAGAGGTAATGGCCTCAAGTTGCACCAGGACAAGTTTAGACTAGAAGGAAGCATTTCTTTCCAGAACGGGTTGTTAGGCGTTGGAATGGGCTGCCCAGGGAGGTGGTGGAGTCCCCATCCCTGGAGGTGTTTAAGAGTCGGGTTGACATAGCGCTGAGGGATATGGTGTAGTTGGGAACTGTCAGTGATAGGTTAACGGTTGGACTAGGTGATCTTCAAGGTCCTTTCCAACCTAGATGATTCTGTGATTCTGTGATTCTTCCCCCATGTTTATACATTGAGCATAACATCATATGGTATGGAATATCCCTTTGGTCAGTTGGTGTCAGCTGTCCTCGCTGTGTCCCCTCCCAATTTCTTGTGCACCCCCAGCCTACTCGCTGATGGGGTGGTGTGAGAAGCAGAAAAGGCCTTGGCTCTGTGTAAGCACTGCTCGGCAGTAACTAAAGTATCCCTGTGTTATCAACACTGTTTTCAGCACAAATCTAAAACAAAGGTAGCCCCATACTAGCTACTATGAAGAAAATTAACTCTACCCTAGCCAAAAGCAGCAGCCCCACTTGAGTCCCAACTCCTGCTGCCTCGCAGCTTTGCCTGTGCCTGGCCACACACCCTGTTCATCTGGTCCTGGACCCTGACTCCTGGCTGGTTTCTGGACTGACCCGGGCAGTGTCTTGTCACTATGAACCTGCCCACCAGTCATGAGGCTGTGTCTGGCACTGGTTCACCTCACTGTGCCTGATCCTGACCCCCACCCACAAGTTAATGTCCCAGCACAACCTTGACCCATCCCTGTCCCCACAGAGGTGTTTGATGCTCCAGACTGGGGACTGCTGCTGACTGTCCTCTGGCCCACCCTGCACCCTGTCTGTGGGTGGTGGGATGCCCCTGCCCCACTGGTCTGGGGGTCTCCCTCAGCACTCACAGGCAGCAACCCCACCCCAGTGCCCTGACTACTCCAGGTGCTTCAGCTGCTATGTAGTAGACCAGCATTTCTCTTTCAGCGTTTCAAACAATGCTGTGATACAATTGTCAAATCAATGGTAATTAGACTCTGGTTTGTAATAGACTCTTCTACTATAAATGTTCCCTGTAAATTACTGATTATTATATGAACTTCAGTAAATGAATCATGTAAATGAAGGGAGCTTGGATACTACACAAAATCAAGCTTTCACCAAGCTTTCAAGGAAGCATCTTGACTCCCTAACCATTTTTTGTCCTCAAAATTTGCCACTTGTATCAGTGATGCAGTTACATTCATGAGCTTTTGGTTTAGGCAACCTTCAAAGATTTTTTTCAGAATACTGTGTGGACAGAGAGACTATGGTTATCTTGAACTTTACATAAGCATTGCAAACACTGTTGCTATCAGTGAACTATGATTATAGACTTTCAGAAAGAACGAATATCTAGTGTAGAGATGGTCATGGCCATTTGATCTCACTGATACTGATGCATTAGTTTAAATTGAGTTACACCTGACCTAGATCTGATAATTCAGGCCCCAGAGCATTTTTTTCAGGGAAACAATAGCAGCATCTCAGATAAGGATCACATGACTTAAGAATAGACAAAGCTGGTAACAATCAGAAATGTCAAAATTTCAAATTTCAGAATTTACATCTTTTACACAAAATCATCTATATGTGTTGATTCTTACATATCTTGCTAAAAGCAGATTATTTGAATTAATTTCTTGGATTATTGTGTCTTATTATGTATTGATATATGAGACAAAATTTGTGTTTTCATTTATGAATATAAATGCTGGACATTTAAGTCTGAATTGGTCCCTCTAGACTCCATTTATAATCAGTGGACATAAACAGGTAACTCTAGCAGGTAATTTATCTTAAACATCTAAAATAAATTAGATTAATTGCCCTGTGTGGTGTCTTCAATGCAACTTCAGATGCCTGAGACGAATCTTACGTAGGGTGTCCAAAACCATGTCCTATCCAAACAGCACATTGTATTATCTGCCATATTTACTCAAATTTCCTGGAAATTAAGTCTTAATATGGAAATAATTATTATAGTAGGTACTGGAGCATAAGCATGCTGAAACAAAGTATGAAGACTTTCATATAAAATGTCATACTCTGGAGAACACTGAAATGTACTGCTCCATTACCCTCCTACAATTTCTAACTTTTTTCCTCCAAGAAAACTGCAAGTGCAGGTACCAGCAGTGTTAGTTCATTTATTTTACATAACAACCAATTGAGAAGAAAAGTATGTCAAGGCCACACATTTGCACAGTTTCTTCCCTGGTAAAGAACTCTGTCAGAAGTCATATATGATCGTAAGAAAAATGTGAGGAAGACAACAGAGATTTGCTTCATTTGGAAGAATCCATAAAAATTTGTTCAGTAAGAATGCTAATTCTATAGGGTTTAGGGCTCATTTGAAACCCATGTTATTCTTGCTGT
Source organism: Strix aluco (assembly GCF_031877795.1). NCBI lineage: Eukaryota > Metazoa > Chordata > Aves > Strigiformes > Strigidae > Strix > Strix aluco. The sequence continues at coordinate 52,157,748 of NC_133971.1, read as the reverse complement.
TTGTAGCAGTAAGTTCCCCCTATACACAGAAGAATAGAGACAGATTTTAACATGGCTATATTTTTTCCCATTTTGGAGATGACCACATCAGCAAACTCATACACCTTTATTTTATAAGCTCAGTTTCAGTATATTCACTGTGTAAACCATTTATCATTTCTGTTTGTTGTGTTCTGAAATGCTAGCATGCAGACGGCTGCCTGTCTTTACTCACAATACATTTTTTGTTAAAATGCTTATCGTAGCTCTTTCAGAGTTTCTCTTTCAGAGAAACTGGTACCATGTGTAATTCTTCTGTTGATTATGGGCAGTGTTTTAGATGTAATGATTGGATTCTAATTTCCCCAAAGATTCTGTCACCTGTGCCCTGACCTTTGGTAGCTATGGCAGACTTTTAACTAAATATCTTCTCAAGAGCTTCCTTTGCCCATCTGTCAGGTACCAGGTTCTCTACTCTTTTCAGGTCTTTTGAGTAATCCAGGAGGAAAGTTCTAACTCTACCTCCTTGTCTATTGGCTCCTCTTATTGTAAAGCAAGAACTATTTCAACATCTTCTAGGCTTAATGGAGCTCGATAGGTAAAGCACATGAACTGAATTTGGTCTTTAGGCTCTCTCTGTCCTTTCTCTCTCAGGAGGTAACAGTGTTATTTAAAGATGCAGACCTCTGACTTTCACAGAAAACCCACCACCCTTCTTTTAGAAAGCTGAAAATTTAGGGTGCAAGTCCAGACCTCTTCTGATGTCTGGACTTGAGCATAACTCAAAATGACTCATTCTCTGGTCTAAACTCAAAGACATTTTTCATGAATATTCATGACCCTCATATATAATTTTCTTTCCCACTTCATCTCCAGCACAGGAAACTTGGACATACTCCATGCAACTATCACTTCCCTTTAAACTGACAGGATAAACTTAAGTAAAAATTATGTGGCTTTAAGAGCCACCTCTATTTTTAATCCTTTAACTTTGATATGGGATTTCATTTCTGGCATTAGTGTCTGGTGGTTTTTTCCTTTGCTTTGCTTTAGAAGTGTGAACCTTAACGTGAACCAGACTACCCACCAATGATTTGTAACATGCTCATTGCTCCAAGTTCTCTGATCTAATAACTGATGGACTGATACTTAACTACACAAAAAATTATTAAAAAACCCCCCAAGATTTACAGTTCTAACTACACCTTTAGGATACTGGGGTTACAGAATATCAAAGTTTAGGACTTTTTCTTTTGTTATACTTTGGAACCCTAGGCATAGTGCGGCTTCTTGCTTTCCCATGTCTTCCTATTGATCGCAGCTACCTCTATCGACTGTTGTCTAGCACAAAACTAAGTACATTACTGAGTGACATTTTAATATTAAACTATTAATTGCTAAAACCAAACATAAAAAAGGGAAGTCATTCTTGTTAAGGGTCATCTGTCTTTGTGATCAGCAATCCTTAAACTGAGAAGGCTAGTCATAGCAGACATCTGTAAAACTACTATCTAAATGGCTCTATAGTTTTACTTACTGAAGGTCATCTGAACTGGTCTTTGTCCTGAAAGGTAAATGTTACCAAAACGGCTCCTACAAAATGCTGTTTAAATCCACAACACTGCAAACTGCCAATTGTGAGAAATGTTTTCCTCTTCAGAGTGTGGAGAATATGATTCTACTTAGTAATATAGTCAACAACATTCACAAATAATTTCTTTTTCATGCATTTCCTTAAAACTTGGGCCAACAGAAAAGCTTTTCACAGTGAACTGTAGAAGCGTCCCTGTGAAAGCACTTCTGAAAATGGTCCATCTTACAACAAATATCTGAAGATATGCTTGGTGGGTGAATCTCCTTTAGCACAGACTATAACTTTTCAGAATGTATCTTCAGTATGATCATCTTGTTCATTTGACAAACTACTGAATTAGAGCTGCTGTCATTTCATGTCACCCAGTAGGTTTTGGGGCCTTTCTGTCATATGGTCTTACATTTACTGATTGAGGGCAGAAATTGACTTGTGTACATGTGTCTCATGTCTCATCACCATCTGAATGTGCTCTGAAAAACTAAACTATAAATAGCAATAATCTTTATAGAAGTGACTGGCCAGCAGGCTGAAAAGACAAGAAAGCATCTTATTTCAAATGCTAAGAAACATATTCTAGTCCACTGTTTTTATGCTACCACGGTATATCATTCACCCTTATTCAGTGAACTTCCCAGCAGGCACACAGGCAAATCCTGTGTTTACTTCCAGAATAGGTAGCTGTGGCAGCACAGGGCGCAATGTGAGGGAGAGGTCATAGCTAGGGCAAATTCCTCCTGATTTCTAATGCTTCCTTATGCCTCAATATAAAGCAGCTACAGCCAGATCTCTTGAGAATCATAACTAGTTATTGTTTCTCCACCTCTCCTGTATCTCCTTAACCTGTACAAGGCAAATTAGCTCTAGAGTCTGATACAGTGACTTGCTTTCCCTTTCATGGAGGCAGATGGTGACCAGTTGCTTTCTTCACTAGCAGCGCAGCAGGCGTTCAGCTACAGAGGCCAGGGAGGAGCTATAGCTGCAAAAGCACCACAGCTGCTACTTGAAATACTCTCTGAGCGGTCAGGCTCACACTGCTAGGGCATATACTCTCCCTACTTTTTCCCTGTGGAGATAAGAGGTGATTGCAGCGCTTGAGCACAAAGGCGCAGCTCATAATCAAATGCATATGTTCATTTTATTACCTCAAGGAATCAAGAGACTGCAAGTGGTATATGACTACTGCTGTTGTTTAATTTTCTTAAAGTTGTTTGGATTTCGCTTGTTTATGATTTCTTCAACAGAGATGCTTTAGGAAATACTGAATAAAAAAATATAAACAAAGAGTTGCTACCTCATATCTTTCTTCTGTTTTCAGTCTTCTTGAATGAGATGCACTGGAAGATTAATTCGCCTTCAACATCAGTGCTTTTATTGTTACAGCTCTCCATCTGACACACAAGTGAATCACAGAATCACAGAACAGTTTGTGTTGGAAAGGACCTTTAAAGACCATCTAGTCCAATTCCCCTGATATGGGCAGGGACATTTTTCACTAGATCAGGTGACTCAAAGTTCCATCCAACTTGGCCTTGAACACATCCAGGGATGGGACATAAACAGCTTCTCTGGGAAACCTGTTCCAGAGTCTCACCTCCTCACCATCAAAAATGTCTTCCTTATGTCCAATCTAAACCTGTCCTCTTTCAGTTTAAAACTGTTGCCCCTTGTCCTGACACTACAGGCCCTGGTAAAAAGTCTCTCTATGTATTTCTTATAAGCAAGCTCCCTTTCTATATGGAAAGGCCTCAATAAGGTCTCCCTGGAGTCTTCTCCAGGCTGAACAAACCCAACTCTCTCAGCCTTTCATCATAGCAGAAGTGTTCCAGCCCTCTGATCATTTTTGTGGTCCTCCTCTGGACTCACTCTAACAGGTCCATGTCTTTCCTGTGCTGGAGGCCCCAGAGCTGGATGCGTAGTCCAGGTGGGGTCTTCCAAGAGTGGAGTAGAGGGGAAGAATCACCTCCTTCAACCTAGCCAAACTCCTCTTGATGCAGCACAGGATGCAATTGGCTTTCTGGGCTGCAAGCACACAGTGCCAGCTCATGTCCAAATTTTTATCCACCAGTACCCCCAAGTTCTTCTCTGCTCTCAATCGCTTCATCCCCCAGTCTGTATTGATAGTGGGGATTGCCTCAACCCAAGTACAGGACTTTGTACTTGACCTTGTTGAACTTCATGAGGTTCATATGGGCCCACTCCTCAAGCCTGTCAAGGTCCCCCCGGATGGCATCCCTTCCCTCTAGAGTATCAACTGCACTGCTCAGTTTAGTGTCATCTCAAACTCGCTGAGAGTGCACTCAATCCCACTGCCTATATCATTGAGGAAGATAGTGAATAGTATTAGTTCCAGTACAGAACCTTGAGGGACAACAGTCATTACTGATTTCCAATAGGACACTGAGCCATTGACTATAGCTCTTCGGATGTGGCCATCCAGCCAATTGCCTTCTCCATCAAACAGTCCATCCATCAAATCCAAGTATCTCCAATTTAGAGGTAAGAATGTAGTGAGGGACTGTATCAAAGGCCTTACAGAGGTCCAGGTAGACGACATCCATAACTTTTCCCTTGTCCACTGATGGAGTTATTCCATCATAGAAGGACACTACATTAGTCAGGAGGAAATTTATTTGAAGACAGACTCTCACAAATTGAATTCAAGCATTTTTGAAGGTTTCTCTCTTTTTATGAATAGGAAGGTTACTGTGCGTACCGTGGAGACATTTAAAATTGTTGTTATTTAAACTATCACACAGCTGGACATTCTTTGATTTAATCCAAACTCCTTAGAATATTAAATTATTAGGATTTTCATCCTTTAGCTTTTAGGGAGTATGCCAGGGAAAATAAAGGTGACTGAATTTACAAAAATATTACCAAGAACTTTTGTATTTCAAAAAGCCATAATCAGTGTGATACATCATATAATTATGTAAAAGATACCATTTGGAATGGCTAATATTAGTTCATCACGCACATTTTCGTCATATTGGTCAAACTCCTATCAGCTTGTATTTAGCTATTCATGATCATGGTTTGTAGGATACAATTTTATAGCCCTTGAAATGGAACTCTGGATAATTAGAACACAGCAATGACAGAAATCACAACTAAAATTTGTGTCCAAATCTAAGGAAAATTTCATTACTAAAATAAGCAGTACAAACAGTATCAAAACATCAAATGCAGGACTCAGCTGTTTTTCCGTATGTACCAGCTTTCCTAAATATCTGCTTAACACTTTATATACATCAAAAGAAAGAAGGCAGTTATGAAACTGGTGAGATCGCTTAACGACAAAAGTCTAAGCGGAGGGTGGGGGGTGTCAAGAATGGCAAAGCTAGCACAGAGAAACTCAAAGGGCCGTCTGCCATAGACCGTAGTTGGAGGTGTTGGGGATTCACAACCTCACACCTGCTTCACACTGGGGATGCCAGAAGAACTATGTCAACTTGGAATAACTTTATGGGAAATATAAGCCCAAACGGGGAAGTGAAACATAGGGCGTGTAAACCCACCACCTGCAAGTGGCGAAAAGCGGCGGGTGTCAGTTAGCGGCCGCCCCGCCCCCCGCCAGGGCCCCCCGCCAGGGCCCCCCGCCGCGACCGGCCCCCCGCGGCAGGTGCGCGCCACAGGCCGGCGGCCCGAGCAGCTCCCGCCTTCGCGCGTGCGCGCCGCCGCCTCTGCAGCCGGGATTTCTTCGGCGGCGCCTGCGTACTCCCCGCTCCCCTCGGGCAAGATGGCGGCCGGGAGAGCAGTCAGGGGCAGCGAGTGAGGGGGGCGGTTGGAGCGCCGGGCTGGCGGGGAGAGGGCCCCGGCGCCGCGGCAGAGGCGCACCTGAGGGAGGCAGCTGCTGGGCAGCGGCTGGGCCCGCGCAGAAGCTGGGGAGGAGGCCGGGACTGCCCCGGAGCCCGCCGCGGAGATGAGGAGCTGGGGAGACGGGGCAGGGACCGGCCCTCGCCGGTGAGGAGGGGGAGCGCCTGTCCCCGTATGCGCGCCCGCCGGCTGCTCCTTCACGCCGCCCCGGGAAGGAGGCGCAGCTCGCGGGTCCGCGGCGGTGTCGGCAGCGGCGGGAGGTGTCGGAGGAGTGCTGGCGGCGCTGCCGGGCGGGGAGAGGAAGGCAGACAGGTGAGTGAGTGCTCGTCGGCCGGAGGTCGGCCCCGCTTCACCGGGCCTTTCGCCCCCCTGTTCTCGGGCAGCACCCGCTAGCAGCAGCCCCGGACGAGTTTGAACCAGGCGTCCGTCTGCTTACGGCTTGTGTGCTCTTCTCCCTGAAAGTGTCTGCCCCTCGTCCCCGGGGGCCCTGCCGCCTGGTGTGCGGGCCAGTGAGCCGCCACAGGACTGGGTCCCATTGGTGCTGCCCGCCACGCAGAAGGAGCATGATCTAGCGGGTGTTACTTAAAGCCAGTAATAGCTTTTTTTTTTCTTAATGGTAGTATAATGCGATTTGACTTCATTTAGTGGTTTGATTCTTAAGATTCTGCCTGAAAGTATTTAGATACTCGATAGCTAAAATACCGCTGGAATATGAAGGCAATAGGGTCAAGGCCCAGCAACTGGGTCTTAGGAAAAGCTCAGCTGCAGTATACTATGAAAAGATATTTAAAGTCCTTGACCTGCAAAACTCCTCCTCTAACTGTTAGATGAGCCTTTAACTTCAAAACTCAGTATTAGCAGGACTTACTTCTTCTGTTATGCGTCTTCTCTGACCTCTTGTAATGAGGGGTCGGTCTGTGCAAGTGTCTGACTACAGTCTTCATTTCTGAAGTCATTCTAGCCGCAGTGGCCATCCACAGCTTCGGAGTTGGTTGAATGTAAAGGAAACTAGTTGAGACTTCTGTGAATGTCAGCTTCTTTGTGTAACTGCAGAGTAATGGAGAAGTGAAGATGCAAGTATACTAAGCTATATAACTGACTTGTTTGTTGTTGCTTCACCACCACCCCTCGTAATAACTATAAACAGTGTGATGGTAGTGGCCTGTAAAACTGGGAAGACAAGTCTTTTGGTAAACCTGTCAGAAACTTTTAACTTTCTGAAAAACAAAGGTTCTGCAGAAACTGTTTTCTTGTACTTGCTTCTATTGACCACTGATGGATCAAGAGGAGATTTTTCTACGTACCAGTGGAGAAGCACAGATTTGAAAGATGTGCTTCAGAAGTACTGCTAACATTTTGGTAAGTTGAGGCTACAGCAAGAGTTAAGTTGTATTAGGTCATCAACTGAAACGCAGAGAAACTGAACGTTTTTCATATTCAGCTGTTGTATCTTATGTTTTTAAGCAGGATTTGAAAAAAATTGTATGCCAGATGGGTTCATCCAATCCAAAGAGTGTAAGAATTACTAGTCTCAAAGTGAATGCCATGAGATCATTGTTATGCTTCAACTTCCTTGATATGTTTTTTTCCCTTTAGTTACAGTGAAGGCTATTTATAGAATAGTCCTGCCCAGTGGGAAAGACCTGCAAGTACTTGGTCTCCTTGGATGCTTCAGGTTTCAAAAAAAAAAAAAGTATTATTTGGTAAAAAGTATTTATATTTAGTGGTATAAAGGAAAAAAAAAAAAACGCAAAACTGAAAATTCAAATGATGCTACTGTTGATGAAATATCATTTTATTTCTAAATAATGCAATAGGAGACACAATTGAGCATAAGAACAAGTCTTACCGTGTGTCTTATTTCCATGCAATGAAATCCATGCTCAAGTATGTCAAGTTTTGATACCTAAGCATCTGTTGCACGAAATGTTCAAGTAACTTAGTATCACAACTACAGTTTCTTTAGAATGTACCATGAATACTGTCAGCAATGTGCTGTGCCACTCTATGCAGGTTTCTGATACTGCTTTGATCTGTATGGGTGCTAAACTAGTAGCTGTTGGCCCTAATGAACACCTGCATTTTGTATGTACAGTGCCTTGTATATGCTTTCAAAATATATATGTATTTATGTGCATATGTATGTATTTACTTTCAATAAAGACTTCTAGATTATTTCTAGAATCTTCTTATATCTAGATAATCTACAGAGTAATGGAATTATATCCCTCTATGATTGTATTTAAAACTAAATAGCATAGTTAACACTAAAACTTCCTTAATCCTCTAATGATCAAGAGAGAAAATTTTGATTTGTCTAACTTTATTTTGGCTGAATATTGAAAATTCTTTCCTTGAATGAAAGCAAAATAGTTTGGATTGTTTATAGTAGTTAACTTTTCTTGTTTGTTTTAAACAGTTCAGTAACAATAAACGGAATCATTCACACGGGTATTATACATATGCTTTTGGAAATATTTTATGGTAGCAAGTTGTTCTGAAATATCATGAGTGGCAAGTGAAAGCCTAGCACCGGTTTAGGATAGAGTGCATCTTGTTTCCACTTTCAAACTCTGTTGTAGAAGTTGTTTCATAGCATTATACAGTAGAATCCATTAATTCTGTGATGTTCTCTCATACTATCTGAAGCTCTGTAAGAGTTCTTTTTCTTTTGTTGTGCCTCATATATTCTACTTTGAGTTGTCTCTATTTAATTTGGACAGTAGAAAGCAATGCGTATTTTTCATTTCTTTGTATCAAGTTACCGTGTTTTCACGGTATGATTTTTAGTAACTTGTAGGATAGTGATGGAATAAGCAATGGTTTAATGGACTGAAATTATGTAGGTAGCCAGATTGGTGAATAAAACATACACTGCTAACTTTTCATGTTTTAATGAGAGTATCAACATTAATGTTTAAAAAAAAGTGTATCAATAATATTTTATGAGCTTAGCTTTCAGTGAAGTCTCCATTGTAACTTTAAAAATGCGGTATGAGTGTACTAAATGAATGTATACAGACTCAGCTGGGAAGTGGAATCTGGTAGTTGTAATTGATCCCTAAATGGGTCTTCTAGTTGTTTGCTGTTGAAGTTCATATTATTTTCATCATCCATTTACTACTAGTATTAGCAAAGCAAAACCACTTTTACAATATAGTCTTAGCTTTGACTTCTCCAGATCCACATACCCAGCTTCTAATGTTTTGATATTTAATACCCAACACTGTTGGGATTTTGATCCTAATTAACTTGAATTATGACTACAAGTATGACTTTGTTAAAATAGTGTTAAAATAACCTGTGATAGTGATTTCAATGACAAGTCATGCTGTGCTGTTGTAGAACTTGGGTTGTTGGGTGGTTGCCATTCAGTTTCAGTTGAAAGTTTGCATCTCGTTGCGTCAGTTGTAGCTGGATGATAAATGCTACTAGGCAGTAAACGCTCAAAATATGGGAGGTCTATGTTTCAGTGAAGGCTGTGGAAGAGTTATGTAGTCGGCAAAAAGGGTAAAAAGAGTAATACTTGCTTGATTTTGTTATCTCCATGTGCTACTGTAACAGTACCTCTGATACTGCTTGCTGGTTATGGTCACAAGGCTAAAGTATGCTAATTTGAATTGACTGCCAAAGATTGATTGAGTTCCATGAGTGTGTTCATTTGTGTCTTTATTAGAGGATGATTGCTTTAATACTAGTCATCACTAGTGGAAATGAGAAAATTTAAAAACCTGAACGCTTTTTAAGATCAGAGAGAATTTGTTTTGTCATTACTTCCATGTGGTTTTTTGAAAGGTGAGAAATGAAATTCAGTAGACAAGAATATCCTTCAAATTAGTAAACAGTTGATTAGAGCACAGATAGTTTTATTTCTCTGTGGAAATGGTGAACTAAAATGTTGAAGTTTGTGGGTCAATAGCATTTTGAGGTGTCTTTCATAAGCATAGTGTTATTCTTCAGGGGCACATTTTAACCACAAATTAATAGAATATTAATCTCTAATGGAAGAAGAGATCTTATTCATGTAAACTCTGTAGCTCAAAATAAAGAGAGTTTAGGCTTGTGTGAAATGTCATAATGCTGCCTCTCAATGTTGTGACTTTTTTGAAGATAAGAACTTTTTATTCTTATCCTGTGATAGAACTCTGATACAGTAAGGCATCACTTAAGGCTTAGCTTTTCATGCATAAATTAAATTCTTTGAGTGAAAATTGTGTATTTTTTCTGGAAATCAGGTATCAATAAAAAGCTTTCTTATTTGTGCCGTTAATAGTATGAGTGTTGGTTGCTTTAAATAGATTTTGAAAGGTGCTGAGTTTCACAAAACTGAATTTGGCTGTTAGTAGATTGTCCTTTTTGTAGTAACTGGCATGTGGAGGGAACTGGAAGGAAACTAGGACTTCTCATTGTTGTGTGACAAGAGTGCAAAGAAATCATGAAAGCATAAATTGTGTGAGTTGGCTCTCCCTTTATTAATGGAAAAAGGTTCTCAGGATCACATGAGCTTTTTCTCCTCTCTGAAACCCCTGCTGTGGAGATCCCACGTTGCTGCTCTTCTTCCATTTAAAGGGCTTCAGCTAAGAATTTCTTTAGAACTGAGCAATAATTTTTCTTATATAATAGTGTTGAAAATTCCATTTTAACATACATTTTATACAGAAATTTGCTTATTATTCAAACATGCCTGCTTTGTCTCATTGTTCTTTCACTTTATGCTAATTGAGTCTTATATTCAGTTTTGTGACTTGGTTGTGGTTTGCTGCTGTTTCTTGGAGTAAGATTTCCGCTTTTTTTTTTACATACTGTAAGTTGAAATTCAGTTGATTAATGAGAAGCCCACTCTGACTCATTTTGTTACCGGCTCTACTGGAGTTTGTATTTGGATTGCAAACTCCCTGTTTAGGTAGTGGGGTGATTTCTGTCTAATAAAATTATTTGAATGCCTGAGTAAGCATGTCAGGATACAACTCACAGCTGTCACTATATGCTGAAGTGGATTCCTGCTCCTTATTTTGGTTTGTCTCCTGATCTGTGATTTGTTTGGATTTTGGGTTTGGGTATGTGGTTCGGGTTTTTTTTTTTTTTATTATTATTATATGGGAGTATTTTTCTTAACTGATTTTTGGGAATATGGAAAAGTAAGTATTAGTGTGAATAAAAATGACATAGACTGAGGTTCTGGTTATATAAGCAAGAAATGAGGTTCAAACATGGTATGAAAATCAAAAGTACTACAGTATTAAATGTATCCCTATAGCTTTAGTGGAAGTTACCCATCAGATTGTCTTTTCAAGATTTCTTTTTTTTTTTGGACAGAAGTCCTGTGAACATCTTTGGTCACAGACTTTATATTCAGGTCTATACAGCAGAACACATCTGAATCCGTGTAACTACTTGTGTTATCTTTAGAGAAACAGAATAATCTTCAAAGCGATAGGAACAAAATGTTACTCCATCAGAATTATTACAAGGAGTTAATGTAATGTGGCTTTGTGTTTTAATTATTTCCTAGAAGAAATATAGCTAGTAGTGTGCAGATATTTTTGTTGCAAAGATTGCTTCTTGTTTTGGGTTTTTGTAATTAATAGTTTTTCATAACTAGGTTTTGTAATAAATCTGTGGCATTCTCTGCTGGGATAAAGTGGATATATAATTTAATCATTATAATGATGGTTCTCCTGTTTGTTATAGGTAGCAGTTACTGCACTGTGGGTGTAAAGTTCTTCCTTACAATGTCTTATCTTGCAGCGAGTCTCTGTTCTCAGAAATGATTGATTTGCCAAGCTTGTTGATGTGCGTAGTGCTTATGCCAGTTGTACTTGGATTTGGAGGAGAATATAAGAAAAGTGCTCATGGTAGAAGAGTAGTTATGTTGTAATTAAGAGAAACAAAGGAGTGTGATGGTTAAAACTGAGGTGAATATATAGCTATAGCTATATCTATATTTCAGTACTTTTGTTTGGGGGGAGAAGCAGGGAAGGTTTAGTTACTCCTTGCAGCATAGACTGGAAGGTCAAACTTAGTCTATTGAGAAGCAGTAGTATATGCTGTTATAAGAGGACTATGTATTGAAATGGCACTCTTCACATGTATGTGGGTTCTTTGTTAAGGAATAGGATAATCTTTTTTCATAGATCACATGTACTTTTTTTATGTACAAACTGCTTATGCTAAACATACATTCTAGGAAGTCCTGCTGTCTAGTTAACATTAATGTACCTTTCTTTGGGTATGTTTGAGAACATAAGAAGGATGTCATGGGAAGCAAATTTACCAAGCTGATACATACTTAGTGGCATTGGAATTTAGTAGTTCAGAGATTAGACTTTCAGTTCCTAATTTTTCTAGAAGTGTTATTTCAGACATGGTAACAGTACTGTCCTGGAACTTTGTAACTCCCGTAATTAAGCTCTTCATGAGATTGTGGTGTAAGAATTTGAGCAGATATGTTCATGTTCTTCTGGAAGCAGTCATGCTACTTGTTATCCTAATAGATGCTTTAACAGTCAAGGCTTCTTCTAATTGTATGATATAATGGCTTTTATTTTTATTTGAATTATGATGGAAACATTCAAACATTCAACTATCATTGATAATTTATACATTTAAAATGTTACTATATTTTTAAAAAAATTCTGGAGTAAAAAATGCCTAATTTATCTTTGATTTATTTCAATAATGCAATCCATTTCTGGCTGAAAAGAAAATGTTAGTGCAATAGTTTGGGTTTTTTAACTGCAGGAGTGTTAACTGTCACTTCAGTCAGCAAGCTACCTCCATTTGGAACAGGCTAAGATTCATCAAACTCTAAAACAAGACATTCGTTTTGAAAATGGAACAAAATAGTTTGATCAAACAAGTTCATAATGTTACTAAGTTGTATTTTGTGTGTACAGTATCTGAATAAAAATACTGAGTTCCTCAGCCGTTCCTCTTGGACACAGGTCATAGCACTGCTGTCTTAATAGATCTAAATTGAGATGTCAGTCTTGCAAAGGACTTCCACTTTACCTCAACTGGCCAACAATTTAGTGTAATACTGCTGCTATCTGTCTTGGTTTGTGCTACTCAGATTAGATATATTTTTTCTGTGGTTACTCGTTTTCAAAACACCACCCAATCATTGGATGTGTTTTGAAAACATAATTGAAAAGATGTTTTCTAGTTGCAAAGTCTTCTGGTACTTATGTTGGTCATGTTGGTCTTTACTATTCAGTGAAAATTAAATGCAGTTTAGTTAAACTCTGAAATTCTAGAAGCTTGTTCTTAAGGCCAGCAGTTTAGCATGCCTTCATTTGTGAACTTTTTCATTCAGTTAAATGCTGACTTGTAGTTCCCAAAGCTTTGAAACATTTTCAGAACTCTGCTTAATGCCTTGTAAGTGCCTAAGGAAGTGAGTGACCTTCACGCTGCTCTTGCCTATTCAGTACAAAATATCTTTTCTGTAGTTGATCTAGTGACTGGTTTGAAATTTTAGTATCAGGTTGCAACCTGCTTATTTTGGTGAGAATGCGGGCCATTCTATTGTTTTGCTATTCAATAAAAGCTTCAAATAGATAGGTAGGCACTTAATTTTCATGACAAAGAGCAGTCTGCTTCCACTTAGGAGAAGTTTGTGTTTTATCAGTCCTGCGCTAGTCTCCTTCTGGTGCCTATAATGCTTTCCCCAAGGAAGGAGTGTCTCTTTTCCTCCTGTTAGGAGTTCTTTGTAGAAAATTACAATTTATGATGTGCAAAGCATAGGTCATAAAGGGCTGAGCACAGGTCATAAAGACCCTTTTCTATAGTAGCAGGGGTACAAGACCAAAGTTGATTTGAACCCCAAACCTTTTTGTTGTTTTTTTAGTGGCCTTTGGGTTTGTTGGGGTTTTTTTTAATTCAGCTATGTTTTGGTAGTGGTGGGATTTAGGTGTTTGAATTAGACATTCCACAAAGGAAACACTGTACATGTCTTGAATAATGGGATTTCTGGAGTTAAATGCCTGCCTTGTTTCGCTCAGATTGTTTGCAACTTCTGCATTTTCTGCTCAGGAGGATCTACGTTCGAGATGCAGGCTCTTCCTAAGCTGTTTCCCAAAGAACTGTTGGTCCGAGGGTTCATGTAAAGTCTCCTTGATTACTGTGTATTAGTCGTTAAAGGCTTGGATATGGAATGAAGTATGGATAAAACTGTTGGCTGTCAGGAGGTGCTATATACCAGGATCTAGAACAACAACAACAAAAAAATGCTGATTGTGTTAGAATTTACTTTTTTTACTAACTTTTGGCATCAAAAGCCTCCTTGTCAGCAGTTTTGAAGTAAAAGCTTTGGTGCCAGTAACTTGACATTATAATTGGCACCTATCACTGCTGAGAAGACAGTGTCAGCAGGCAATAATGAGATTCACAGATTAACAGAATCCAGTATGTGACCATATTCCTTCCACATTGTTGCTTTTTAACACTTCAAACACAAAGCTAAATAATTTTTTTATAATACAATGTAACAAAAATTTTGTTTACAGACTTTGAATACCAGGATTAAGCACTACTCTGAATACTTCCCAATTCCCTTATATATCTATTCCTTTAATTTTTCTTTGTACCAGTCTTCCTCCTTCTCTATTTCAGCAGCATGACTCTTGGGATTTTTTTTTCCTTGGTATTCAAATTGTTCAGCTACAAGGTTTGTATAGGACTCTAATTTTAGCCCAGTCTAGTGGATTGGTGACTCAAACTTATGTAAAATTCCTATTTCCACAAGAGTGGAGAAAAAAATCCCACAGCATTCCTGCTATTTGCTCTAGCATTCTTATACATTTTGTATTTTGTCGTTGTTTCAGTGGAAACTACAGATCTAATTTAGAAGTACAAGCCGAAAGAGGGCATTAGCTAATGTGATTTTTCTTCTTTGGTTCCAAATACAGCTTATTTGTTTATATATATTGTTATATATATTCATGATTTTTAAAAGATTCTGTATACTGACTATGACTTAGGGTAGAAATGCCAACATGGAATAATGGTACTTAATTCACATGTGTAAGTCTCTAAATATGGTTTAGAATGAGTTCAGAAAGGTTTAAGATGAGGACTCAGCTTGAAATCAATGAAGCAGTTTTAATTCGATCAGATTTATTTTTTTTTCACTTAGATGTCATTATAATTGCATCCAGGCTGCCAGGAAGCACAGAGTATGCGTGAGTACCAGTTAATACATGACTGTGGTTATTATATTTTTGTCTTAGAATATTCTTGCTAGTTTAACGTGTGTACACTGTAAATCTGTCCTTGCATTCAGTTATTCCACTGTTATTTTAATGCATGCCAGTGCAATCAAGTAGCCAGAATATTATGAGACTTTTAATGTAAGACTAATGGGATGTTTGAATTGGCATGGAATTAGGTCTTTGACAAAAGGTTTAGATGCCAGTTCAAGTGATGGCTTGCTAATTAAATGTCTAAATGTCATTGTTAAGACCTTGAGAACTAGACTTGATTCATAAAGCTTTTTCCAAAAAATGTTGCAAGTGCTGGAAGCTGAAAAGAATTAATTGAATGGAGAAAGAGAGCTTGTCTTCCTCTAAAACCAGTGGATTTGTGTGTTGCTTTATTTGCATGAAAAAGTAGTTGTCTGTACATGACTGTCTTTATTATACTGTTCCAAATCTCTCTCTCTGAATTTTACTTTTGAGCAAGAAGTCCAGGTCTTTTTTTTTTTTTATACAAGTGAAATAGTGCTTTGAATGATGTAAAGGTACTGAAGAGTCCATGTGGCAGTCTAGTATGCATGCAGCAAGGAAGACCTGAAACTAGTTGTAATGACAAAGCATGGTTGTAAATTCACTGTTCTGTATTTAAGAAGTCTTAGGTGGTTTAAAATGTTTTAACTTGTTCAGACAATAATAGGGAAATGTCTGTCTTCAACATACAGGGGTTACAATGGCTAAGTATTATATTTGCTCTCTACCAATATATTAATTCTTGCTTTTAAAGTCAACTGCTCTGAATATAGGTAGTATAGGAATGTATGAATTTGTTACTTGCTCAATCAGTGTTTATTGCTTGAAAATTTTCTGACTTGTGACTTCTAAGTGATGGGGTTCTTTACAAAGCCAAGTAATTGTTCATGTGGGCAGTTTGCCACCTAGTTTGCTGTTTGAGGGAGAATTGTCCACTTTATTCAATTCATGTTCTTTTAAGTTTATTGGACCATTTGTAAACGTGGATGGATAGTGCTTTTCATAATTTTTGCCTCTGTTCTGCATTTCCTAAGTTATGTAATTATATTGCAGGAGTCTCTGGAAGCTGTAAGCATCAGAATTGCTTTGTGTTGGGCAAACCTCAACTCCATAAAAAGACATGATTCCTGTACTGAAGCAATTACACTACTCATAGCCTGTGGTGTAGAATGTTACCAGGCACTTGAACTGGGGAATAAGGTTTTCATGAGGGTCACTACTAGCACTTGCCAGCATTTACTCTTTGGGGAAGGAAAAATAATATACAGCAAATAAAAGAACATCGGGAAAGTGTCAGTCAGGTGTAGAATAGAAAGCCCCTCTTGTAGCTCACTTGTTTTCGGTGAAGTCATGCTATACAGCCTTTCAGGAAAGTGGTTGGACTTGATGGAGGGGCCATGCTCTACCACATGACCCACCTTTCTCTGTGGTGGGTGCACATCTGGGCACACAAGAACAGTTCCAGTCAAGTCACTCATTCACATGACTTCAGTCACATACATGTTTGATCACATGATGAATGAGTGCCATGATGTGAATGCTGCATGAAACTTCTAAGTGATAAGGCATGTCACAAGATAAGGCAAAAAATTCAGGGAAAACAGAAAAAGTAACAAGGGAGACTGGGGAACACTTCATTCATAATCTTAAATAAGAAAACTTTTAATTACTGCCAGTTGTGTTTCTGGAGAAGGACTTTGGTTTTCTGTTCAGGACAGAAGGGATTTTGCTAATGACATGGGATCTCTTCTATTGTTTCTTCCTTGTCAGAACAAGTAGTACCTACTGTGAAGATTTCGGTCTTTCTCTGGCCACTTGGGGTAATTAGCTTGCAAAATTAACCCCTTCAGTGTTGTGAAAAACGCTTAAAATTCTTGGTATCTCAGTTTACCTTGATTTGCAGGCACTAAGTTTGCATGCAAGACTACTTTATTTGGAATTCTTGTTTGTGTAGAAATAATGTCTTATGTTTGCAGAGTTTACTCAAGATCACTCAGTGCCAGGCAAACTTAAACTTCAATGGTTTGAGTTTTAACATTAAAACAATACAAATTATTTCTAGAAAGGGATTCAGTACTTAATTAAAAATATAAACAGTTATGAAAGAGTAATGGATCAATAAAATGCAAATCCATGCTGAGGAGGAAGTTCTATGTCAAATATGATTTTTCTCTAAATCTCAGCTAGTCAGGGCTGGTGTTCTAACTAACTTGCCATGGGGATCTTTGAAAATACATCTTTTGATTTAAGATTGAAGTACTGGGGTTATGTTTTAGGAGAAAAAGAAAGGACAGCGTTCTTCTAGTATGCTTAGCAATGGAGGACTTTTCAAAATGTGGTTGTGATTATTTAAAATTTTCTCTTCCCATGTCCATAGGGATTGGAATCTGAGATGCAGAATGTATCTGTAATCAGTAAGATTTTTTGCTCTCAGTGATTGTTTTTTAAATTGTGCCTCTAGCCTGTCTGTTTCAAGAGAGTTGCAATGTTACACACTTTAATCATACAGTTGTATCATATGATTCTAAGATTTAATGCATGCAACTTAGATATTTTGGTTGTCTGAGTAGCTGGTGGCCCTGGGTCCAAGTTGGGGAAGGGAAGCTGGCACTCCAATATGAACCTTCATTATTAGGAGAAAATACCATGAAATATTATAGACTCCTCAGATTTTTATAAAAAGTCTCTGCCCCAATGGAAGCAAAAAGTCTTTTTTCAACCTCACTTGTGTTGCAGAAATTAAGATTTGAAGGTGCCATTCATTCAAAACCCCAAAAGAAAAACATAACTCCTTGCACCCACCCCACCAACACTATAAACCACCATATTTTGAAATGAGACTGTGGATTTTTAACTTTCAATAAACCCACTAAACTGCGTGCCAAAAGAGGAGGGGAAAAAAAAATTTAGTATGCCACCAATGCCAGAGGCTTGTATAACAGCAAATTCCCTAAGGGAGTGAGACCTAGATCATCCAAGGAAGCATTTTTTATGGTGAATATATAAGCTGAAGAGAGCAAGAACATTTCTAAAACAAAAGCTAACTCAAGTATGTGACATAAATCATAATGCTTGATGATTAATATGGCTGTGAGCAGGAAAACTGCACACTGGCCAGGTGTCTATGGGAGTTGTGCTACCTGGGAGCACAAGTGTGTTCTGCAGGAGTGCTGCCTCCCACAGAAGCTCATCTCTGCATACACAGAAATCAATTAATGGTAAAGTTCTGCGTTGATCCTGAGAAAAGAGCTGAAGGACTTTCCTAACCTTAACAAGCAATCAGCTAAATCTCAGTACTGTGAGACTTAATTATAATTGTTGCAACACTTTGAGTGTGAGCACACTGTGAAGAGTTAAATTCTTGCAGGGTTAAATTCATTGTGAACTTTCATGCATTTCAAGCGCAGAACGGATCCCAGCACTGTTCAGTGTGACCCTTATATTAGAAGCTGCAGAACACTAAGAGTCAATATTTCTTAAAGTATCTTCTCACCTTGTGGGCTCAGTTTGTACTGAGCCTTTGTGATTTGATTAACCACACCAGTGTTAAGAAATTAAGTTCTGGTTTGTCTAATTTCCAGATGATGGATCTCTTTAAACTTGACAAACTTGGAAGTATTTTCAGTATACAGTAATGAAAAACAGCCTATTTTTTGCTAAACCAGCTAAGTTGTACTCCCTAAACCATATAGCATAAATCTTCCTTAACAAACTGAGCCGGTTTTCAGTTTGAACTGAGCCAGTTTGAACTTCTTAGTACTGTTATGTACTGAAATGTGGAAATTTTTTAAATTTTTAAGGAAGACGTATGTATCCTCAGATTCTTTGTTGACACTTTATCTTGTAAAGGACAGTTGGTCTAGGTTGATTTGACAGGGTTCTAGCTAAGAGCCTCTGGGGCTCAGGCCTTAATTTAAGTGTTTAGAAGATTATAACTATTGTGAGAGAACTCACAGCTGTGCTTAGCAAGATCTTTTGTTTCAAGACCTTGTCACATACTTTCTTAATGCAGTGGGCTTTAAGAAAATTGCCTATAGCTGGAACATTTTTTTCTTAGCAGACTTCGAGAGTGGTGATGGATAATATACCTTTTTGTAAAAGATCTTTGATTACAGGATTCCACAAAAAATTGACCTTCCCTCTTTTTCAATATCCTGGGTAAAAGACATGTTGATGACCTTTAGCTAAATAGATTTTTAACTGATTTATTACTACTAAAATGTCAGAATGCTTACAAGATATCAACACTTGTATTAAGAACATTTGGTTTAAACCAAACAAAGGGAATACTGAAAAGAAGATCGTGAAGAAGAAGGTAAATACTCCACTGAAGTAATAGAGCTTCTGTTTGCCAGTGGTGCAGAGTTCTGGGATGTTCCTGGGTTCACTATAAATCTTATATAACCATGTAGCATCCATTTTTTTAGCAGTGACCTCTGTCAACGACAGTGTAACAAAAAACTGAATCTGATTGTCCATCTGCATGTGCAGTAATCTGTTTGTCATGTACAGATGTGAATACTGTAACTTCTTATGGCTGATGCAAAATACAAAGAAGCAGCAAAATAGGGCTTTGGCTTGTAACTCAGGCCACTGTAAGTATTCTCGGTATGTGCTCAGTTTCTTTCACTGGATCTGACCCTGAATCAGTCTATGAGCAGCTGATGGATGTGCAGCCATGGGTAGAAAGGTGAGCCAAGAGCTGTGTGACAACTAAGGACAAAGTGGTGTGAAACAGAGTGCTTTGCTTACAAAAGATAGCTGTAGTGGAGACCAGGCAGATCCAGAGCCTGGCACTCTCCAAGAAACATTGGAAAACATCAAATTCTTGATCTTTCTCTGAACTTTTAATATTTTTCTGCTCTATGGCCTAGATACGGAAAAGAGGAGAAATCTGTATTAGTGAACAAAGTCCTCTAGGAAGAGCTTTTTTAAAAAAAATTCCCCAGAGAATCCCTGAGGTATGCTAGACAAGGGCTTTTATATGGGAGATGTTTAGCCTTCAGTACAGTTAAGAGATTACTGAAATGGAATTAAAGATGGCTTGGAAAGTGAAATTACAGGTTTCCGAAAGTGCTGGAGGTTTCGAATGAGTGGGTAGGCACAGGCATGAATCAGTGGAGTAAACTAAACTTGAATGTCAACTCTTTAGTTCATCTGGTCCATGTGAACTCACTTTCTGTAAATTACAGACAAATACCGAGTTTTCTAGCTCATATCTTTAAAATCAGCTTTCCAAATTTCTGTAAAAGTCTACCCCTTTAGCATATTGGATGACCATCCATTTCTATTTTCTCCCATTTTGGCTTTATCTTCCTTTTATGTTGTTGCCATGGAGCTTTTTGGGTAGGATTGTTTTTCCATTTAAAAACTAGAAATCTGTGTGAAAATTAATGCACAATGTTAGTATTGAATAAGATGAAGATATCTCCAGTTAGTTGGGGAAGCAAGAGCTGTTGTAGGTATGTGTTGAACTTCTCCACTGCCTTCATCTGAGGTACTGCACAACATTGTTGTGACTTGCTACCTCCTGATGTCCTACAGGTGAGGCTGAGATTAAGTAACAACTGTGTTGATATTTGAACAGAAATATTTCTGATAAAGACTTGTACTCTGAATTAAAGTCCCTTAGAAATGAGGCCTAACAGCTGTCATGCTTTGCCATAGTATTAGGAGGAGGTGGAAAAGAAAGATAAAGAAAAGCTGAAAATATAATGTGCAGCAGGATAGAAGGGAAAGAAAACACAAGGCATGGCTGTAGTAAGAAGTGGTAATTACAGTACACAGATACAGTAAGCTATGTAACAAGCTTGAAAAAGCTGCAGCAGAGGAAACGGAGCAGTATGATACTGGGGTACTGTGATGTTCTTAATTAGGGGATAAGGAAACAATAGGTAATGTGACACAAGTTGTGGCAGGTGGGGTTTATTACATAGCAGAGAGAGAAGAGTGGGTAAATGGATGGTGAAGTTTACTGGATTAATGGTTTGCTATGCAAATTCTTTTTATTACTATTGTAGTGGTTTTAGAACATAAGTGACTAAATTACAGATTGGTCCATGGCTCCATAGTAGATCTAGCAGATGTGAGGAAGGAAGCAGTCCTTGTCCTTGAATCTTCATTTCTTTAGGTTGCAGCAAGAAACCTGCATGCAGATAGAAAAACTTAGTGAGAGGGAAGAAAGCATGAGTGGAAGATGCTCCAGAGAGCGTGGGACTTCTGGACAAAACTAAGGAATTGTCAAAAAATAGAGAGTGTTAGATAGTAGAGGACTTAAAGAACAGGTGATAGATTTCCATACCTCTTGGCTTATTTATGAAATAATTAAATAGGATGGATTTTTCTGCTTTTCTCATTTAGCTTATGTTACATGACTTCCCAGTAGCTAATTGACTGCTTTGAAAGATCTTTTCATTGCTTGTGGAAAAATCTTCTCAAGTTCAGGAAGTTGTAGCATAACCTTCTGGGAAGAAAAAAGGTGACATTTTAGGACATTAGTATAATAGAAAATCTTAAAAGAAAACTTGATTTCTGACTCTCTACTCTCAGTACAGGAATATTCTGTTTATTTTTGTAGAACTGGTATCAGAAGAGTTGAGGCATGTGTTCTGGATGATGCATTAGGAGCAGTGACAGAGTTCTCTCCATTCTTCATCTGCATGAGAAAGGTGATCCTTTAGATTCTTGATCCTCAGGAAACCTCTTTTTCTGATGATCTTTCTAATGCTCATAGTTAGAGGTCATCTAGGTAAATAATATGCAACACTTCTGAGAGAAACCTGATGGACAAAGTAGGAATACAGCTTTTCATGGTCAAAACAGTGATATTAATGCTGATGAGAGCAGGTTATGCGTATTCCCAATGTGTGTTTATATACAAATAACTGATCCTAGTCACATGGTAAGGGCAAGGCTCAGATGGAACAATACATAGTCTTTGTGTGGTAGTGAGAGAGGTGAAAGCAACTTTACAATTTCCAGGGAAATAAGAAGCAGAGAGCATGTTCAGCTTCATCAATTTTTAAAACAAAGTTGAAAGGTAGGAGACAATTTTTGATTATAGCAGCTGCTAAAATATTTTATCAATTCCTGTGTTAAAATGAAATTTGCATCTACATAAAATGTGAAATGTTTTCAGTTTATTTTGTTAATAAAATCTGTTTGTACCACCTTTCTAAAAGATGCAGCCTGGTGTTAGCCAATGTGTAAAAACTCAGTGAGTGAAGTTCTGAAGTCAAGATCTCTTTAAGTCAGCAACACTGTTTCACATTTGTGGGTAGTACCAACTGTACAGCCCGGCAACAGAGAGAGAGAGAATTTAACTCATTATCCAACCTCTCACTGCCCAGAGTCTCTGAGATAGGTAGTACTGTGTATGTACAGTGACTAATAAATATCAATCATGTTAAATATATTAAATAGTGAAAAGCTGCTAGGGAGAACTGTATTGGTGAGGTTGTGAAGGCACAGAGAACTGTCCTGTTCATGAGCTAGTTATCTAAAAACAGAAAACCTCTTGCATCTTCTGTTGTAATAGTCTTGATTTTATGAAGCAAATACTTTGCAGAATGTCCTTTACGTTTTTAAAAGTGTGGATCTTAATCAGCTCAGAACTATTTAGCGCTACTTAGTAGTGGGGAGAAACAGGATTATGACAATTTTATTTGGTCTCAAACTGGATTTTTATAAATGCAGTAAGAAGTTGGGGCATATTTAGTGCATGGATTACATCAAATATTCTGTGAAAAGATTGCTAATTCCTTTTCTGGAGCCAAATTCCCATTTGGCTGTTTGATAATGCTGTGCTGGGTAGACTGCAGGGATCTTGTCCAAAATAATAGGAAGTAACTGATTTGGAATACTGAAACTGAGCTGATATTTTTCCATACTGAAATTTTGTGTCCCTGGGATTTGATAGCTTACATGCAGAGATTTCATTCTTTTAATAGATTTTAAAAGGTGTTTTTTATGTAATATGGAGCAGGTATTGCTAGATCTGTCTTGGTAATGGTATCTTTCAAAGAATGAAAAAGTTATCTTTTTTCCTTCTGCCAGATAGAAAATAAGTAACTGAAAATAAACAAGACCTTTCTCTGTACAACTCCTTTCTGTGCTTTGTTTTTTCCTGAGAACCTGACCTTTTTTATTCAAATACTGTTTCACTGGTATCGGTTCCATTGGCAGAATCCAGTACTGCACATAGAAAGCAGTTTTGAAGGAAAATAAGAGTACATGTCACAATACTGTCCACCTGTTTGGCTGTATATCAATACTGGAAGATACAGTATGATAAAGATCATCTTATTGCTAATAACATGCTGTTTATTAAACTGAATTTAATACTGGATTTTCCTTCAGAGGCAAGTGCATGTGACAGACACAAAACATAACCTACCATTTTTATGAAATCATAACAGAATGGGCATTACTATGAACAAGGAAGGGAAAGCTTTCTGCCTCCCACTCAGCTGTCATCTTGGCAGAATGTATTGGAATTTGGGCTGCTGCTTGTACTCTGCTTGTTCTGCAAATAAATATGGGACTTCAGGCTATAGAGCAGTGAAGCTAATATTGCTCATCAGCACTGAATTTACTGAGACTTATGCAGCTTGTGAACACCAGGCTCAGAAAGGACTAAACAGTACCAGGACTAACAAGAATCTTTTCATAGAGCAAGAGTTGCAAAGAATGCAGTATGATGTGTATAAATGAATGGAATACATTATGTAGCCTTTGATCTTTGATATTCCCATTTTGGATTCTAGAAATTTTAACTGTACTTCTCAAGCTTAGTTTTTCACTTGAAAGTATGCAGTTCAGCTTTAAAGTATATAGGATTTCAATTTCTCTGGCCTTTTCTTTGGCATCAGTTCTCTGGTATTGTCTTGCACACTTAAAGTAGTGATTCCAGACTGTGTTGCACTTGCAACTTCTGAACATGATTTAAAACTACCACTGGACCAAACTGATTGGTATGTAAGGCACAACTCATATTGCAGCAACTTGCTAACTGATAATGTAGGTGTTGAGTATGTCTATACTTATTTGAGTATACACTTAATGTAAATAAATTTAGTATGGCATGAGCTGCTCAATAACAACTGGGAGGCTTTTGGGTTGCTTTTCTGAGGGGAGGAACAGTGGCTTGTATCAGTAAGATATAAAGTAAGATGGCTTTAGATCTAATGCCTACTTAGGTTCTAAACTTTAAACTTGTGAAGAGTAATGTGATAGTTTGTTACAGCTGAGGGAGTATGAACTCAGTTCTCTGTGAAATGAAATCGAGTGGATCAAAAACCTGAGGGATGTCAGCTGTTGCTATAATTAATAGAAGCTTTGTAGCAAAAAATCATATAGCTTGAAACACAGTTGAATACTGGCCCACTTAACTTTTGTTTAAAATGGTTTACCATAACAGCTTAACTGACAGGACCTCTATAGTTAGCCACACTGATGAAGTCAGAGGATTTTGTTAGGTACTGTGCTGAAGGTAGCAGATGACTTAATGTTACACATCTTCTTAATCATGAAGATGTTTGTTGAAAGGTTATTTGGTAAAGACCATCTTTCATAAGAGTGGAGTATTGCCTTAGAATCATAGAATCATTCAGGTTGGAAAAGACCCTTGGGATCATTGAGTCCAACCATCAGCCCCACTCTACAAAGTTCTCCCCTACACCATATCCCCCAACATCTCATCCAAATGACCCTTAAACACATCCAGGGATGGTGACTCCACCACCTCCCTGGGCAGCCTATTCCACTGTCTGACCACTCTTTCTGTGAAAATTTTTTTCCTAATGTCCAGTCCAAACCTCCCCTGTTGCAGTTTAAAGCCATTCCCTCTTGTTCCATCGCTAACTACCTGTGAGAAGAGACCAGCACCAACCTCTCTACAATGTCCTTTCAGGTAGGTGCAGAGAGTGATGAGGTCTCCCCTCAGCCTTCTCTTCCTCAAATGGAACAGTCCCTGCTCCTTCAGTCGCTCTTCATAGGATTTATTCTCCAGGCCCTTCACCAGCTTCGTTGCCCTCCTCTGCACTCGCTCCAGCACCTCGATATCTCTCTGGTGTTGAGGTGCCCAAAACTGGACACAATACTCCAGGTGTGGCCTCACCAGTGCAGAGTACAGGGGGACTATCACCTCCCTACTTCTGCTGGTCACACTATTTCTAATCCAAGCCAGGATGCCGTTGGCTTTCTTGACCACCTGGGCACACTGCTGGCTCATGTTCAGCTGCTTGTCAATGAGAACCCCCAGATCCTTCTCTTCCAGACAGCTCTCCAGCCACACCTCCCCAAGCCTGTAGCGATGCACGGGGTTGTTGTGGCCCAAGTGCAGGACCTGGCACTTGGCCTTGTTGAAGCTCATCCCGTTGTCGTTGGCCCACCGATCCAATCTATCCAAGTCTCTCTGTAGAGCCTCCCTATCCTCATGCAGATCAACACTCCCGCTTAACTTGGTGCCATCTGTGAATTTACTGATGATACACTCTATGTCCTTATCACGATCATCAATAAAGATGTTGAACAGAAATGGTCCCAACATCAAGCCCTGAGGAACACCTTCTATGACTAGAAAAAGGAGCCATGAGAAAAGAGCTGAAATTAAAGTAGTATTTAAGTATTTGTGGTGCAATTGCTCACATGCATACACGGGCCTGTAGTGCCTTTAGTTTCATCTGGTCCCAACCATGAGGTATCATGAGCCTGCTTCTTTCATGCAAGTTTAAGAAATTATTATAGGAAGAATGAAATTCCCCTAGGCATTTAAGGATATATGTTTTTAATTGGCTATCTCCCCAGGTGTCCACTTCATATAAGCATATAACTCCGTAATTTATGTGGAGTGACACAAGGACAAGCATTCATTTTCTCTAGCTGAGAAACTGTTGCACTTTTTCAGATTTCTTCTATCACACACTATTCTGTTGAGATAGACTGCACTGCCCATAGATTTATTCTTGAATACTTCTTCCAGAGGATTAAAAACACTTAATACTGTGCTGTTTCTACAAAGCTGTCTCTTATATTAGAGCTGGATTTTTTTTAAAAACATCTCCATAGTGGCTGTTATCTAGATAACCTTTCTTTAAAGTGAAAATACAGGCTACAGACTCAAACAGCTGAAATGTAGCTTAATTTCTGATGTCTCTTGTATTCAGAAGCGTGCTTTCTGTGGGGTTTGGTCTTCATGAATACTTTGTTACAACCTTATCCTTGGAGCAAGATCAGTTCTGGAAGGAGATTCTAAAGTAGTTTCATGAATCAATTTGTTTATTCATCTGTCTTTCGGATTTTTTTTCCCCAACCCATCACTACTATTTATTCTTCTAATTTGGTATAGCTTAAATGTATACATATTTGATGTTATTAAACTACCAAGTAGTAGTGACAACTTTATATCTGAAAAGTGCATGAAAACAGTATTTTAGTGATCCTCAAGTAAGTCTGAGATACCCCTGAAGGATATGCTTACAGTTGCCTTCTTCATAAGCAATGTCTATATGTATTTCTTTAAAAATCAGATGAACTGTATTAGCTTTAATTCTAGTACATGCAGAATAAGAATTTTCCTTTTAATATAAATGCAAAAGAGCGTAGTCTTACACAGTATTTAGTCCTTGTATACTTTTAAAGGAGAATGAGTGATAATCATCACAACTGAAGTGATGCAGATGCTCGTGAGCTACTTTTGCAATGTGTTAAGCCTCTTGCCCATGGCTGTATGGAGTACTAGTGCTCGAACGTAGAACCGGGGCGGCTTCTGCACCGAGAAGCAGGTCCTGCGTGCCTTTTCGGTGGCTTCAGACCAACCGAACCGTGGGCCTGTAAGCCTGTGTGCAGGAACACAAATCATATTCCGTGTTTTACGTGATGTGTGCGCAGTAGGTGGCCTTCAGCGTTGTGCGCCGGTGGGGACGGCCGCAGCGCTGTCCTGGGGGGCGGACGGCGCCCTCTTAGGGAGCTGCGCCGGGGCTCGCCTTGCCTCCTTCGCGGCTCCCAGGCGCGGACCTCGCCCGCCGCGGTGGGCTGCGGGAAAGCGCTCGGCCCCTCGGGGCGGTGTTGAGGCGCGGGGCAGCCCGTTGCAGTGACAGCGCCCGGGCGCTGCTCGCCGCCCG
Source organism: Strix aluco (assembly GCF_031877795.1). NCBI lineage: Eukaryota > Metazoa > Chordata > Aves > Strigiformes > Strigidae > Strix > Strix aluco. The sequence goes on along the minus strand of NC_133971.1, from coordinate 52,131,016 downwards.
CCGGGCCGCCCCGGTCGCGGTGCCGAGAGCCGCAGCCCCCGGCCTGGCCGCCGGCGCGGCCCCGCCTGCGGTGGTGGCGCGGGGCGGGGCGCGGGCGCAGCTGTTCCCCGCGGAGGGGGCGGGCGCATCCTCCGGGGCGCGCCGTCCTATTGGCTGCGCTGCCGCGCCGGTCCGCACGTGACCGGCGGGGCAGTATTGGCCGCGGCGCTGGCGCAGCCGGTGGGCGCGGGCGGGGCCGGCCGGGCCGGGCCGGGCGCTGGCGGCGGGATGGAGGCGCAGCGGCCGCGGCCATGGGGTGAGTGCGGCGGCGGCTCCCCGGGGCCACCGCACCCGGGCGGGCGAGCGGGGCGGGGCGGCTCGGCTCTGTGCGCCTGTGACAGGGAGGCGGCGGCGTCGCCGGGAAGGAAGAAGGCGGCTTTTGTGGTTAAAAAAAACACAACGGGCTGTGGGAAAGGGCTGTCGGCGCGGAGGGGAGGAAAACCCCGCGCCCGGGGAGACGGGCGGCCGGGCGCGGCGGGGAGCCGCTGCGGGCGGGACCGAGACCGAACCTCAGCCCGCCCCGCCGGCGGGAGGCACAAAGCCGCGGCGGAGCCCTGGCGCGGCCGTGTGCCCCGCAGCGCGGGCTCCGGGTCTGGGAGGAGGAGGGGAGGCGGGCCGGCAGCCGTCTTGGGGCGGGCAGCCCCTGGCCGGCATGCGGAGGTGCCCCTCGGGAGGCGTCGAGGCGCTGCCCGCGGGTGGCACCAGCCCGGCTTTGTTAGTGACGGGGGGCGGCGGTGCCTCTGTTGCCGCAGCACGTCCCCCTCACCGGCAAGGGCGAGCCGCGGGAGGTCGGGAGGCCGGACGGGCGCGGGTGGGCGGCCGGCGTCGAGCTGCGCCGAGCGGGCCTGGCGAGGAGCGCTCTGGGGGGAGCGCTGCGCGTTCAGCGCGCCCTGGGATCCACTGACTTCTTGCAAATTTATTTAACATCACAAAGAGGTGCTTGGGTCCGCGACTTAACCTGAATGCTGTGGGAAATCTTAATAAATTATGTATGAAGCAGTGGGTCCTTTCTTTCCCTTTGTCAGATACGCAGCTTTTATTCTAGTAATTAGGTCATTGCCGGCAGAACGCTCCTTGCTTTTGCAAAAATGTGTAGCGATTTTTTGGAAGACACATATGCTGCCAGATTACTGCATCCTATTCGTTGTTTGGGTCAAGATTTAAAATTCTTCCCGTTGACTTACATGGAGGACCCTGGCTATGGGCTCTAAGGAGCATTTTTCATTTGATATGGTTTTCTTCAGGGGACCATGGAGCCCGGTTTTGACTTGATTTGGATAGTCATACAATGACAAATGCCTTTTAAAGGCGTAGGAAGAAACATACAGCTTCTTAGTTTGCATAGAAGTCTTTTCAGTAAATTACTACGCATACATGAATAATAAAATATAGATCAATTTCTGATTTTAAATACTTTCCCCGTGCTGTTTGTTGTGTTGAAAGTGCTCCTTAATGTTCTTTCTACTTTCTTTTTACTGTTTAGTTGATTTTTCTGTTACTGCTAAAGCAGTTAATAGTCATAAATCTATTTTTTCGAAATTACAGTTCTTTGAAAATACATGTAAATGTATGTATTGAAAGTAGTTTCCTGGAACCAGACTCTTCTGTATTTTTAAGGAGACTCAAAGTAACTGGTAAAATTTTTTCTCTTTCTCAGTTCTGTTAAATATAATGATGCACAAAAAAAGCTTGATGGGAACAAGTCTAATTTACTGAGTTTAAATTTCTACTTTATGGTAAGCATTCCCTCCAGACATTTTCTATACATACCATTATTTTTAGAATCACATATTTCCTGTCTATCAATAAGAGAGGCTTTGGATGATCTTGAATTTTAAAGCATCAGTTAAGGACTTACCATTCGGAGTAATTCGTTTCAAAAGGTAAATTGGTGATACTAGATGTTTTCCCTGTAATGTTTTGAATGTTCGTTACAGTCGCTTAAATATTAGAAGATACAACAGATGCAGAGCTGCTTTCACTACTTTTTTCTGGAAGGAAAGAAGGTGACAAAAGCACAGTAGTGATTATGATTATTATGGTGATGCTTCTTCCTGTACCTTTTTAAGTCTTAACAAGAAACAGTATTGTTTTGTGTAACAAGTGGAGTAGTTCCACTTGTACAGTAAGAAGCTGTAGTCACACTTTAAAATGGCAGCTTGAATACAAGATCACTTTTAAATATAATACTTTAAATTAATTATGAATGCAGACTTTCCTAAACATCATCCCTCAAATGCTATCATGATACTTGCCAAAATATTTGTACAAAATAGTTGGTTATGATAAATGTTCTGATATGTGTTGTCATAGTACATTATTAATGTATCATCAGCACAGTGTAAGTTGAAAATGCCTATAGCTAAAATTGGTTCCTTTGGTCTCTAAATTCTTATGTTGGATTTCAGTATGTCTTAATTCAGTTGGTAAAATGTTGATGAAATGTGATTAATTATGTTTTCATCGATGTAATGAAATCCTATTTAAAATAGGCCATACTACTAATGATATGCTGTGACAATAAGTCATTGTCAGTGAAGACCAGGTCTCCACTGGTGCTTTTCCAAAATTCTTGCAGGACCTTTGTGAACAGATGCTGATACAGTTCCTGCAAAACAGTGGTCTTCTACTCCCTATAAGTGCTGAAGGAAACCCTGAAGATGACCCTGATAGGTCACCCTATATACAGAAATATTTATTATAAAATAATTTTTTTTTTTTTAGATTGAAGCTGATTTATTTCATGTTAATGGTTTTGGGCTTAATTTGCATTTTCAGTTAAAATAGGAAAATAAAGACTTGTCTTGGACTTTTTAATAGCTTAAACTTTCTAGAATTGAATCCTTGAAAGATTATGAGAAGTATAAAAGTAAACAGGAGCAAGTCATACGCAGTGAGGGCATACATAATTAGCCATGAATAGCTAAGATGATCATGAAGAATGAGTGTTCAGGCTTGTGAATCATTCCTGGTCCGATATAAGTTATGATTCAAATGATGTCTGGACTGCTTTGTGTTCAATATAGTATTTAAATGCAAATCATGTTTCGTATTTTCACAGTCGTATTCTGAATGCAGCATGACTAACTAGCTAAGGAACTTCCCAACCCAGAATTATAAAGGAAGAAGTGGGGCTCTTTTCTTGGCAGTGTAATAAAAGCTAAACTTGACTGTTCATAGTCTGAAATGTATGACTTCTTGATTTCACTTTTTTTTTGTATTTAATAGGAATGGTTTTTGGATTGTTAGCATTCTTTAGTAAAATTCTAAACATGGGCTCATTTCTATTTGTCACACACGCACACACTTGACCCCCACTGTACTTGATCTGTAATGAGTAATGCAAGCCAAGAGTTCAGACCATCATCTTCTCTTTCCTTCTCCTCCTGGTCTTTTAAGGAATGCGGAGAACATGGATCATTCATTATTTCATCAGCCAGGTTATGTTTTGGTTAGGAAGAACTTCTGCTTATGGTTGGTGAGTACAGGCCAAGTATTGAACTTGAGGAAGTATCCCAAAATAGAACAATGAATTGGAAGCTTTTGCCAAGTTACGAATTCATTTATGGAAGAAAAAAACTAAGAAGACCTCTCTACCCTACCCCCCCCAAGCAGAAGGATTTAGGAAGGTCAGGTATAGTAACACTTCAGTGTGTAGTCTCTTGTCCACAAAGGTAACCTTCATGCAGAAGTGAATAAAAAACCTAAGAAGGATATCATCTAGATGCCGCTGAGGTTTAGAGAAAATTGTGTGGCCTCCTTTTAAAGGGACTAACCATTGTACACATTGTATTAGGATAACTGATAATAGTAATGGCTTTTCATCTGGCCATTGTTTTTTTTCTACACAGCTGAAAAAAAGAGGAATTCAGAGGGTACCTAATCTAGAGATTACAATTTGGTATAATGTTAATTTTTTTCAATGTCAGCTTTTTCAAATTTATTAGAAGTAGTGTTACATAACTTGCAATTCACTTTCTGATATCAAAGCCCTTGTTGCTAAAACAAGCTGGTGAAGAGCAGTTTTCTATGATGGCTGTTTTCTACTCCTTCCTGCAACACTCTGACCTGACCATGCTAAAGCAGAATGAATGAGAACATGGAAGGTACCAGATCTGCTGTTCCACTCATGGGCAATTCTCATTCTTTACTGAGTATTTTCTTAATTCTCTTTAACCACACCCAAACCTTTACAGCACTTTCAGACTCCTTGTTATATTTTGTGCCCACATAGCCCAGATGAGGAAAACCCAAACAAAATAGCCTGCCTTCTACCTGCTACTGACAAGAAGTTTGGGGGGTTTGTTCTTAAATGCAGGTAGGAATAGGAGGATTAAATATGCTGGCAACAAAAGCCATTTCAATAAAGCATAGGGTTATCACCAGGTGGAAATAACATAGTTGTTCAGTGTGATGAGATGGCAGAAATACAATTTTTCTGCTCTGTCTGGAAAGAATCAGGGTAATGGGCTTTTACAGTCTATGGCCAATGGAATATTTTTTGGTGAGTAGGATAGGAGAATATTAAACAATGCCTGTGAACAATAAACATTTTTAAATCAGCAAGCCTGGAAGGCTTGCCCCAAGCTGAAATGGATAAGACAAATCCCTGGCCCACTGATACTCATTTTTAATAAGTTCTTAAACACAGAATTTAGAGTGCTGATATTTCACTGGAGTTGAAAAAGAACAAGCAGAAGGATGTTTGCATATAAACCATTTAACCTGAGGACAAGTTTCAGGCAAAATAATGGAAAATCCAGTACAGGATTCAGTCAAAAGAGAAATTGAACTAATGCAAATTGTCATGGTTTGATATGTTCAAAATAAGAATGGCCAAAAAACCCCTCACTGTATTCTCTTGAAAAGGTAACTGCATGAACATGGTCCATTTAAGGCTGAAGTTAGTAAGTCAGACTGGCTTAGCTTAGAACAGCTGTACTAGATTTTTTGCCCCTGTGTGTCATCCTTGCCCCTGTTTCAGAAACAGCCATGTAACAGCTGCTGAACCGTTGTGGTTAGTGGCCCAGCATAAGTTAAACTGGCACCTATGTCAGATTACCTTGGCAGTCAGGCAGTAATCTGCAGTGGTTTAGGCAGCTGCCACTTGAGCAGCTGAGCCCTTCCCTCTTCCCTGGGTGGGAACCTTGTGGAGATGGGTAGGGCAGACAGCTGGGGGCAGGCACCAGTGCAGCCCTCCCAGCCGTCCCAACATTAGCACTAACCACTTCCAAGTCAGAACCCCCAGACCTAGTGCTTAAAAAAAAATCAATCTTTAAATGTATTTAAACTAGTTAGAAAAATCTCATTTTTTCCCTGAATTCAGTGTGATATGCCCTTGAAGAAACAATTCCCCATTAGTCACATGGAAATGAATGAAAAAATTGACAGAATGGTAAAGAATAATAGGGACAAGATATCAGGCTCAGCACTGAAGGGTTGGGTGAAATTTGTGGGTGTAGAAAGAAATCAGAGTTGATGGTCCTTTCCAGCCTTACTAAGTTATAATCTAGATCATATAATGGTTTGGGTTGGAAGGGACCTTCAAGATTATCTAGTTTCAACTCCCCTGCCTTGGACACTGCCACTAGATCCTGCCCCTGTCAGTAGACCAGGTTGTTCAAAGCCCCATCCAGCCTGGCCTTGAAACACTTTCAGGGAGTGTCTACCACCTCTCTGGGCAATGTGTTCTGGTGTCTCACCACCCTCACAGTAAAAAATTTCTTCCTTATAGCTAATCTAAGTCTACCGTCTTTCAGTTTAAAACTGTTACCCCTTGTCCTACCGCTACACTCCCCAATCTTTCCTGCAGGCCCTCTTTAAGTACTGGAAGACTACTATAAGGTCTCCCTGGAGCCTTCTCCAGGCTGAACACCCCCAACTCTCTCAGCCTGTCCTTATAAGGGCAGTGCTCCAGCTCCCTAGTCATCTTCGTGGCCTTCCTCTGGACCCACTCAAGCAGGTCCATGTCCTTCTTATTTTAGGGGCCTCAGAGCTGAACACAGTACCCCAGGTGGGTTGAGAGTGGAGTAGAGGGGGAGAATCACCTCCCTCGACCTGCTGGCCACACTTCTCTTGATGCAGCCCAGGGTACGGTTGGCTTTCTGGGCTGAGAGCACATATTGCTGGCTCACGGTAAGTTTCCCATCCACTAATATCCCCAAGTCCTTCTCCTCAGGCCTGCTCTCAGTCCACTCGTCACCGAGCCCGTGTTTGTGCTTGGGATTGCCTTGACCTGTGTGCCGGACCTTGCACTTGGCCTTGTTGAACTTCATGAGGTTTGCATGGGCCCACGTCTCAAGACTGTCCAGGTCCCTCTGGATGGCATCCCTTCCCTCCAGCATGTGGACGCCACCACACAACTAGGTGTTGTCAGCAAACTTGCTGAGGGTGCACTCAATCCCACTGTCCATGTCTCCAACAAAGATGTTAAACTGCACTGGTCCCAACACGGACCCTTGAGGAACACCGCTCATCAGTGCTCTCCACTTGGAAATCGAGCTGTTGACTGCAGATCTTTGCAACCATCCAACCAATTCCTTATCCACTGAGTGGTCCGTCTATTAAATCCATGTGTTTCCAATTTAGAGAAAAGGGTGTCGTGTGGCACAGTGTCAAAAACTTTGCACAAGTCCAGGTAGATGATGTCAGTTGCTCTTCCCTTAGCCACCAGCACTGTAACCCCATCACAGAAGGCCATCAGATTTGTCAGTCATGGTTTGCCCTTCATGAAGCCATGTTGGCTGTCACCAGTCACCTTATTTTCCATGTGCATTAGCATAGTTTCCAGGAGGATCCGCTCCATGATCTTGCTGGGCACAGAAGTAAGACTGGCTGGCCTGTAGTTCACTGGATCTTCCTTTTTTCCCCTTTTAAATATGGGGGCTGTGTTACCCCTTTTCCAGTCAGCAGGGTCTTCACCAGACTGCCACAACTTCTCAAATATGATGGATAGTGGCTTAGCCACTTCATTGGCCAGTTCTCTCAGGACCCACAGATGCATCTCATCAGGTCCATGGACTTGTGCACTTTCAGGTTCCTTAGATGGTCTTGAACCTGACCTTCTCCTACAGTGGGTGGTTCTTCATTCTCCCAGTCCCCTCCTTTGCCTTCTGCGTCTTGGGTGGTGTGGCTGGAGCGCTTGATGGTGAAGACTGAAGCAAAAAAGTCATTGAATACCTCAGCCATCTCCATATCCCAGGTAACCATATCTCCCAGTTCCTTCTGGAGAGGGCCCACATTTTCCCTAGTCTTCCTTTTATCACTAACATATGTACAGAAGCTTTTTTTGTTGCCATTGATGTCCCTGGCCAGATTTCATTCTATTAGGGCTTTAGCCTTCTTAACCTGATCCTTGGCTACCTGAACTGTTTCAGTATTCCTCCCAGGCTACCTGTCCTTTTTTCCACCCTCTGTAGGCTTTCCCAGGAACTCCTTGATCATCCATGCAGGCCTTCTGGTGTTCTTACCTGACTTCTTTGTCAGGATGCATTGCTCCTGAGCTTGGAGAAGGTGATCCTTGGATAACAACCAGCTTTCTTGGCCCTGTCTTCCCTCCAGAGCTTTATCCCATGCTACTTTGCCAGACAGATCCCTGAAGAGGCCAGAGTCTGCTCTCCTGAAGTCCAGGGCAGTGAACATGCTGTGCAACCCCTTGCTGTCTTAGAGGATATTGGAACTCCACCATTTGATGGTCACTGCAGCCAAGGCTGCCCTTGAGCGTCACACACTTCACCAGCCCTTCCGTGTTGGTGAGAAAAAGGTCCAGTATAGCACCACTCCTCATTGGCTCCTCTATCACTTGGAGAAGGAAGTTGTCATCAACACATTCCAGGAACCTCTGGGATTGCTTATGATATGTTCATGAACTTTAGATACAGTGATTACAAGTTGTTACATTAAGAAGGTAAAATACATTGTGAAAAATGTTCAGTTACAGAGCACAGGAGCACATCTGCTTACTGGTGGTGGTAGTAGAAGGCTGAATTCTGTTTGCTTATTAGAGAGTTCAGCATCTGATTTACTGCTCTCAACAAATTTCATCAATTACATGAACTTGTTTGAGTTGCCTTTGTTGACATCAGTGTTTTTTGTATTGTGCCTTATTAGTTTAGAAAGTAATTTTGCCTTTTTTTCACTGATTCTGGCATCTGAAGTAGCTGTACAACTTCTTTGATAACAAAAAAAATCACCCTCAGGCAATTACAGTGGGTGCCAGAATAATCTGCAATGAAAATTTCTAAAACTGAAACAAATAGGTTGCAGTTATTACACAGTGCCAGGTGTCTGTCTCTATGGTTAAAAAAACACGATATGGTTTTATATCTTAGATTATTCTTAGCCTCTGTTATGAAAAAGCTAAGACTAATTTGTTACAGAAAAGTTGCTTTATAAAAATAGGATGCTGTGGTAACAGTAATAGCTTTTACGGATGAAAAAATTGTAATGGGAATCTGAAATATTTTCATAAGGAGATATAATATCACAAATTGTTGGGTTCTTAAGTATCACAGAATCAGTCAGGTTGGAAAAGACCCTTGGGATCATCGAGTCCTACACTACAAAGTTTCTCCCCTACACCATATCCCCCAACATCTCATCCAAATGACCCTTAAACACATCCAGGGATGGTGACTCCACCACCTCCCTGGGCAGTCTATTCCACTGTCTGACCACTCTTTCTGTGAAAATTTTTTTCCTAATGTCCAGTCCAAACCTCCCCTGTTGCAGTTTAAAGCCATTCCCTCTTGTTCCATCGCTAATTACCTGTGAGAAGAGACCAGCACCAACCTCTCTACAATGTCCTTTCAGGTAGGTGTAGAGAGTGATGAGGTCTCCCCTCAGCCTTCTCTTCCTCAAATGGAACAGTCCCAGCTCCTTCAATTGCTCCTCACAGGATTTGTTCTTCAGGCCCTTCACCAGCTTCGTTGCCCTCCTCTGCACTCGCTCCAGCACCTCGATATCTCTCTGGTGTTGAGGTGCCCAAAACTGGACACAATACTCCAGGTGTGGCCTCACCAGTGCAGAGTACAGGGGGACTATCACCTCCCTACTTCTGCTGGTCACACTATTTCTAATCCAAGCCAGGATGCCGTTGGCTTTCTTGACCACCTGGGCACACTGCTGGCTCATGTTCAGCTGCTTGTCAATGAGAACCCCCAGATCCTTCTCTTCCAGACAGCTCTCCAGCCACACCTCCCCAAGCCTGTAGCGATGCACGGGGTTGTTGTGGCCCAAGTGCAGGACCTGGCACTTGGCCTTGTTGAAGCTCATCCCGTTGTCGTTGGCCCACCGATCCAATCTATCCAAGTCTCTCTGTAGAGCCTCCCTATCCTCATGCAGATCAACACTCCCGCTTAACTTGGTGTCATCTGTGAATTTACTGATGATACACTCTATGTCCATAGCAAGATCATCAATAAAGATGTTAAACAGAAATGGTCCCAACACTGAGCCCTGAGGAACACCACTTGTGACCGGCTGCCAGCTGGATTTAGCTCCATTGACCACCACTCTCTGGGACCGTCCATCCAGCCAGTGCTTGACCCAGCAGACCGTTCGCTCATCCAGGCTACGGGCAGCCAGTTTTTCTATGAGAATTCTATGGGGAACTGTGTCGAATGCTTTTCAAAAATCCAGGTAGATAATATCCACAGCTTTTCCCTTGTCCAATAGGTCGTTTTGTCATAGAAGGAGATCAGGTTTTTCAGGCAGGACTTGCCTTTCATAAACCCATGCTGACTAGGCCTGATCCCCTGGTTGTAAAACCTCTTTAGGGCATGTTGAGTATGTATGCTTATTGATTTCAAAGGAAAAGGCTCTGATCAATAAAAAATTGTAAGTTTTCAGAGAATATCGTGGTTTTTTCCTATCTCTTGGGATTTGAGACTGAAAAGATTGCATCTAAATTCCTGATTTCTGGGCACTTGTTACTGGTATGGTTTTCTTAATATAGAAAAACGTATATCTGAATCTTAAAAGTATGTTTGTATAAATTTAAGCTTCTCATTAATTTTGATTTTAGTGTATGAAAGTTATATGCAGCTTGAAATTCTTCTTTGATGTGTGTATTCATGCAAAGTGCTGATTCAGTAAAGCATGAAATTTCTTGTCATAATTTCATCTTACTTTGCTAGGAGATGGAGAGGAAACCTCTTAATGATGAGAAATATGGGTCAGGGAGTAGGATACCTAAATTTTAGGTGCTTCTTACAATGAGGGATTTAAAGTTTCTGTATTCCAAGAGGGTTATTTCTTGGAGTAAATCTAGGGAGAGGGCTATCTCTATCGCTCCTTTGAATGATGATCACTCTGCAAAGAAGAAACACGGTTAGAGTGCAGAAGGAAGCTTGATTGAAGCATAATAGTGAACTTGCAAAGGTGGATTGCGTTGCACGTGGCATGCATTTTCCCTTGGGCTGGGTAAAATGTGAAATAGGTGTAGGAGGCCAGAGTTCTTCTTTTTCTCTTCCCCTCCGCTCTCCCTCACTGTAGTGGTTTCCGGGGGAGGGGGTGGGGGGCACATGGGCAGGGAGAGAAGAGTAATTTTTTCTTGATTCAGCTGATACAGGCCTCAATAATCTTGAATATGTTTGTGTGTGCATGTGCAGTGGTACAGCTTCAGGCTAGTGGGCCGTGTGTGAACTATTCCTTTCTTTCCTTTGGACTGGTTACTGGTTACTTCTTCTGTGAATGAGGTAATATGTGAACCCTGTCTCTCGCCAAGAGGGTCCAGAGTTTGACTCTTTCCCCAAGGCCAGTGTTTTGACCACTGAGAAACTACAAGAAGGTGATGTAGCAATACAGTCAGTTTCCACTGATGCCATCAGTTCTGTGTTTAAAGTTTTTTTTAAGTCACTGTTATGTACTCAGATAATTTAGAGCCTAAATCCAAGGATTAGTTTTGGGACCTGAACTCTGATCTGATGTGTCTAGTTTGAGGACATTGGTAAAAACCTATTTCCAGAAGAGAGGTGTATTTTAATTTTGAGGGTGTTAGCTCAATATGCACGGAACAGCTTGTGTGTAATAGAGCCTTGTGATTTCACTCTGCAAACTAAGTGCCTGAGATGTGTCACAGTGTTCAGCATCAGCATCAGAAATGTAAGCTGCTTTGTGGTCATGCATTACCTGTGTCTGTTTCCCCCGTTTTAAATAATGGGTCTTTTGTGAAATGCTTTGGCATTTCATTATTTCAGGAGAAAAAGATACAAATATCTTGGAGATATGAAAATAAGTACAGTATTCTACTGTATTGAAGTTTAGAAAGACAAGATTGTATTTCTGAACCTCTAAGTCCAGTTCCTTCCTGTGCAGTGAGCTAGGCAAGGATATGGCTGAATTTATTAATGGATGTTGCCAGCCTGTGTTGATAAATGACCAATTTATGCCCCTTTGTTCTGTGTCAGTGTTCTGTTTTAACATAAATATTTTTCTCCCTCTTGAGCGTTTTCCCCTCCCTAATAACTAAGTGTAGCTGTGTTGTTCCAGCCTGAAACAGCAAAGGCTTGCTTGTCTAGTCTCTTCTCATATGAGAGACCCTCTAGGCTCCTCATCACTTAGTGTCTTTCTCTGCACCCACTTAAATGCACTTTTTTTACCCATGTCTTTGTAAAATGACTTGATTACTCTGGGGATCATGTTTTCTTCCTTGTGCCAGTCTTGTGTTAATGCCTGGGTGCCTTGCAGGCTGGCTGCCCAGAGGCTCAAGTTGCTACTCCCCACTCACTGCTTCCAGGTGACAAGATTCCTACGTGATTGACCTTACATTGTTGCGTTATTTATTTCCACCCTGTTTCTACTGCTCCATTTCTCAGTTCATCAAATTCCTTGTGTATTACATGTAGTAATCTGACCTTGTGAAGCCTCTCAAATTTGTGGGAGTAAGTTTTGATGCCACTTCTTGTGCCAAGGCCAATAATGAAACATTTAAAAATACATGTTGCAGACTGGTTTCGGGGGACTTTGCTAACAGCCTGCCTCCAGCCCCACAATTTGCCCATCAGCACTGCCCAGTGTCATCTTATCTTTGAGCTACTCATTACTCACGTAGAGTTTTTCTGCTTGTCTTTATTTTGACTGTGGCTGGTTTTGCATGTGGCACTGTATCAAACACCATGGTGCAGTTGGGGTAGGTGAGGCCCATTATTTCTAAAAAGTAGTTTACTGTTGTTCTCAAATACATGGTAGTCCTTCCTTTACAGATGAGGGAAAGAGATAGGTATGCATCTGTGTGCCCCCAAGAAGTCCAGATGCCTCAGCCAGGTATATGGCTGGAAGGAGATGCCTAGGTGGCTCGCAGCATGTTGGTAACGTGAGACTGGCTGCCTTCAGTCCAGTTTTCAGTGTGGGTATACTGACTGCAAACACCCTTTGTCCAAGCCTCACCGTGCTTCCAAAAGATAAAATATATGCTTCCCCCCTCCACCCCCCACTCCAGGAGATTCTCTGTAAAATTCTTGCCATGTTCTGAGGTGCCAGTGTGAATGCCCTGGTAGTGGAGAGCAGCTGCCAGGCATTGCTGCGATTCGTGATGGTGCAGGTGCCTTTCCGGCAAGCACCTCAGCAGCTAGCAGAGCTGCAGTTGGGCAGCATGGCTCCTGCTGTATGCCAAACTGACAGGAGTGATTTTCTGCCTGTGGCAGTGTCATTTATTGCCCATTTGGGCATCCATTTGACAAGGAAATTAAGATGTTTTGGATTTCCCAGTTTGTGGTATTCAGCTTATCTGAAAACCCACAGAGTAAAGTTTGACATTTGAATAAATCAGGAAGTGATTCTTAGTGTGAGGCAGAATACTGTCTTGTAGTGGTGACGTCCTGCTTCCATGTTATGAAAATAAAATACAGAAAAGGAAGCTTAGGACCTTAGGAGGGGGAGAAGACAAACCAAACCTCCCCTTCAGAAACTGGATTCTTACTCATTTAACGTAAGTACATTTAAGCTTATTTTGCATTTAAAATCCAGCTATGCAGTTGCTGTCTTTCTACTGTAGCTCCTTCTCTCATTTAGTGTTCTCAATTTTCTTCATTGTGTGTATGTGCCTTGTTAATGTGACTAATTGTTTTAAGTTCCAAATTAATGAGTGAGAATTCCTTGATGTGGACAGAAAATAGAAAAAGTTGGTGGTTTTTATCATTATCTGTCCTTTCATGCTAATAATGAATTAAAATAATGGGAGAAAAAGATATTCTAGCTAGAATCAAAATACATATCAAATACATGGCACACAGCAGCTTCTGTAAATTAGATGTAAATGAATAAATGTGTGATATACTTGAGTCTAAACCAACAGATTCTATCAATATTACAGTGCAAATCTAATTTATGACAACTAATGTGAAAATCTTTCCAATTCTATCTACCTTTGTATGGGCTCTGCAGAATTGACCATGCAGTGTATGTTCTGAAAAGAAATGTGAACTACAGCTGTTGATTTTATTAATAAGAATGGAAACTGTTACTTATTAGATAAAAACATACATGAAATGGAACAGAAATAGTCTGCCCTTTTTTGGTTTTGTTTTGGTTTGGGTTTTTTTTGTTTCAACTCTGTTCAACAGCTCTCCACCTTTTAGGTGAAAACAGCCTGATGGTAAAACCACAGAATTTGCATAATAGAGTAGATGTTTCAGATTGTCTTCATTTCTCTAAAAATGAGGTCTCCAGTAAAGCATGACCAGATTTTTAAAAAGAAACTTGTTAGGGATTTTTTTTCTTCAGCTTACTAATAGTGTCTCGGAAATCACAATTCCATAAGTGGCAGGCTTCTTCCTTTTCCCATCTTTGATGATGACAGGTGCTTGGGTTATGAAGACTTGCTTCTTGAAGAGGAAATAAATTAGTCATATCAAATGCACTACAGCTTTCGTTGTTGTTCCTGTCTTCAATAGTATATGTTCTTCTTTACGTTTTGTTGAGTTTAAAATTAGAAAGATTAAAACCATTTTCAAAATTTTTATTGGGCAACTAAAATATTTTTGAATAATTTTACCTGTTTTTTAGTAGGCTGGATAATTCAGTTAAGAGTCATCTGGAAGAGCAAAGTTGATTTCATAAGGAGTTACACAAGCAGTGAGGTCGAAGGCTCAGTGAGAGGATACACAGAAAATGCTAAATAAGAGCTTTTAATTGTCCTGTAAGCTTTTTTTTTTTCCTTAGAGCTACAGGCCACATACTTAGGAAATTCCTACGATGACATTGGAAGGGTAACTTGTACAGGTATGGAGTGCTAGGCTTCCTGTTATTCTCTTGAGTGACTGATGAGTAAGAAATTGAGAGCTTCAACTGTAAAGGGCTTCAAACATGGTTAGCTGTGTTTTAGTTAACTTACATTGTTAGATGAACAACTTTGCTTTTTGTTTGGAAAGCAGGAAACAATTTTAATTTTATATTTTAAATTGGGGTATTTCTTTCTTTCTCCTTTGTAATAGTTGAATAATTGTGATGGTGTTCTAGGACTGGTGTTAAAATATTACCCAAAATAATATGGAATATCCTGATATCAAGAATAGACTTTTACCTTTTTATTCTACTGTGCAATATGACTACTCTTTGTGTTGGAATTTTTTAAGTACATTTGTTTTAATCTTTATGCCTTGGAGGATATTTTTACGAAAGGCTTGATTACTAGTACGTTTGATGCTTTTTTTCTGTTAAAACTCTTCAGTATTTACTGTTTGCCTTTCAAAAAACATCTCCTTTAGTGTGTGGTGTTCCTAGGAATTTTGAATATCTGTTATTATCTTTCATTTCATAAAATAAGTAGGCAGCATCTTTTAGATATGGTTGACTTGTGGTCTATCAAAAAATTATTAAATATGGTCTATCTACGGAGTTTCTCAGTGTTAGAATTGAAATGTGAATAGTAAGGATGCTTTTGTATGATACTATGATTTTTTTTCAGGTATTCTGGCTTTCCCTAATAACTAATGTAATTGTTAATGAACTTCTTTCATGTGCTTAATCACGTGTATCAAATGGAAACCCACTGAAAAAAGTCTTTGAACTGGCATTAGTTCTAGGAATTAATAGTTCAGATTAATGGATTTAAATTAAATGTTTAGAAAGTTGAGTGGTAAATGGAAAAGAAAGAGTTTTATAGTTAAATCTGGTTTTTTTTTCCTAAAATGTTTAAATTTACTATTTTTTCTTACTTTTTTTAGGGCTGAGGGTAGCCCAGGATGGCCGCAGCTTCATATGATCAGTTGTTAAAACAAGTTGAGGCATTAAAGATGGAGAACTCCAACCTTCGGCAAGAGCTAGAGGATAACTCAAATCACCTAACAAAACTGGAAACTGAGGCATCTAATATGAAGGTACTGCAAGCTAGGTGCCTGTGTGCATCAGTGTTTCTGTTACTGCTTTTTGTGTCAAGGACTGGTAGTTGCTCAACAGATTTTGTGTGCCTTTATATTACTACAGAAGTCCTTTTCCAGGATGTGTTAGGGAAAACTATCAAATCCACTTCATAAATAATTTTTTATTTTTATTTTTTATTTTGTTTTTTAAAGTTGAAAATTGAAATATTTCAAAACAGTTTTTTAGAAACAGTTTCCAGTTCTCATAGCTTCTTTTCTGGTGTGTCCTGATAAGTACTACCATTTTAGCACTTCCAGCAGGAAGTCCCATCTGCTGACATGGTTTGACAAAAGCAAGTATTGTTCAGCTCTTGAAAACATGGGAAAGACTGGAGGTTTTCAGTGTTTTAAGGTAAGTGTAAAAATTCTGGGGTTTGCTACAATTACAATATTGAACATCCCAGAAGGAAAAGTTAACTTTAAAATGAGACCGCAAGTTCTCCAGCCTCTCCCAAAGCCTAAATTCATACTTAATAATTTCACCCAGATCTATCCCATCTGGTGTTTATTGGCTAGATGTAGGCCTTCAGGGCCACCTATCCAAGAGAAAACACTAGGCTCAGCTGGAATTTAGATGGATTTTGTTCAGTAGGAAGATACGTACACAGCTGCCTCCATGTGATCCATGACACTGAACAAGGCAGAATTTCACAAGCATTATAGCTGCATGAATGTAGTGCTCTTCCTAAACTGACAAATCATGCTGCTTTTGTGAACAGCCAGCAAAACCAGGCTGCTTTTGGTACCTCAGTTAATATGGCTCAGAAATTGTTGGTATTTCTGCATATACTCCTGTATAGGGTAGACATATTCTAAATACTCAATAACATTTGTATGCCCATCTCCTTGCTTTCTAGTTTTCATACCACTGACTTACTGTTCCTTTATAACTAATCTTTATTTTTTTAAATACGGTAATCTGATGAATATAGCAATTCAAAATACTTTGAACTGAACTTTCTTTTCCTTCAGCATGTGGGTTGTGACCTGTATATTCACTGTAAGAAGAAAAGTTTTCTTGTGTTCTGAAGCACTGTCACTAGTTACAACACTTGAAAGACACAATTTTTTCAGATACATTTAATCCTTGCATTGCAGTGTAAAATGAAGATGGCTCTGCTGTCTAAATTGAGATGAAATTGTAGTCCTTTACACTAGCTACTTGAAACAGTGGTTAGCATTAGCAGCTGTGGAAAAAAAATTGTTTGCTCAGTTAAGTATCTGAAAACTAGTTCTGTCATTCATACTGGTTTTCTTAAGATAATGTTATAAAAAATTTGTCAGTAACTCCCATTCCCTCCCTGTCACTGCAGCCTAAAATAAGGGAGGGAAGAACAGATGATCTTCCTCATAGTGAAAATGTCTTTTTTTACCTTTCTTTATCCCCATATAGTTCTTTGGTTTTTTTAAGTAGATAATTAAATTTTAAATTTCCACTGACCTAGAGACAGACCAGCTGTATAAGCTGGTCTCTACGGCATTAGTCTGGGATGTGGAACAGCTCTCTGTCCTTACTACCTGGCAGACCACCAAATGGAAAGTGGCTCTATCACCCTCCACAGAGGAGTGCTTATAAGCATATTCAGAGTAGATGTCAGACTCTTTCTCTTCTGAAATGCCATTCTAGATCTAAGGAATTTATCCTAAAAACCCTCCAACTCAAATATCAAACTCAATATGTTTATTTTTATTTTGGGGGATGGGTGGGGAGGAGATTGTTCAGATTTTTTTTTTTTTAAATCCATATTCTACAAAGAAATCCTAATCAACTGTGTTCCTCAGGAGTGCTTGCTCCTGCAGCTGAACAAAGAAGCTGTTTCTTTCCCTTGTTTGTTTCAGATGTGTTTGGAAAGGGTCGAAACCTAGCTTTGACATGACTTGAACCTGAAGGATGATATGGGAACGATCTTGGAGTCTGTGGGTGAATTTTGATGGGGATCGTTGCAGGATTCTCTTTAGTCTGAAGATAATTTTAGTTTTGCAGCCTTTTGGAGAAAGTATACCATGACTTTGTTCCACTGAAGGAAACTGCATGCTTTGTCTGGTTCCAGTGCCATAATTAGGGATAATTACAAGAAAAGGTAATGAGAAGAACCAGAGCAGTGGAGATTGAAAGCTCTTTGGCTACCATATAAGCAGTTAAAACTCCAAATGTTTTGGAAAAAATGATCCTTTGTGAGAATGTAATTGTCAGAGAGCCCTAGCAGCCCCTCCTACCAAATAAAATCCCAAATATTAGTGGGACAAGGGGAACAGTAGTGAGGAAAGTAAGCTGTGGTTCTGTGGCAGATACCACTGTTCTTGCACAGTGAATTTTGATCTGTGGGCTAGTGCAGAAACATCTCGCAGTGTTTCTCTGGACTGTTAATGTGTTTGCTTGTGTCTCCTCTTTTGCCTTATATTCTTTAATTGGTTGTGAATGACAATAGTTAGAAAGGGCATTTTAAAGACAATCTTTAAAGAAATTGATTTTTCGAGTAGTAGTGTTAAAATGTTGTGTAAGAGCCTCGTCTTTATAATCACTCCATTTCAGAAATATAAGGTAATCGTACTGGAATTAAAAGCTTAACATGAGCTCATCTTGCATATGTATTTATTATAAACTGCTAGTGACCTATATAAGAATGATGTCTCAATGCTTCATGTTTAAAGCTAAATTTCATGTTTAAAAGTGAAAAGTGTCTATTTGTTGATGAGAAAACAACATGATGTGTAAAGATAAATGTGATAATGCGGGTCCAAAATGATTAGTAAAACAGTGTCCACTTTGTTTTTTAATTTGTGTTGTCCTAGGGATTAACTATTCAAACAAAAGAAATCCCTCAGAGTGTTATGACTAACTTCAAAAATTCAGCTGTAACTGTTGGCTTACTGTCAGATGAAATACAGCTGTTTGGTACGATAAAATGTTCTCTCTGCATCAACAAATACGCTGTTTGATTGTCGGTGAAATGATGATGTTGGCCCATAAATGAAGAAGAACGGTTTCTAGATGTAGATGGTAACAGTAACTGCATAAAACACAGACTATGGACAAAATTAGAAAAGAAACAGCATAGTTTTATTTTAATTCAAAAACTGTAAAATTCATGAAGAGACAAAAAGCAGTCCAACATGAGCTATACTACTTTGTGCATGTAAATGTAAGAGACGTTTTGTCACTCTCCTGCCTGGTTCCTGTAAAAGACAAGTATGTTTCTGTCAAGGATGGCATATATAAAATCTGGGGGAAATAGGTATATGTAACTTAACTTCAAGTACTCAAGAAGCAGCAGAAGAATAACATCATGCTTGATTTCCACGCTCGTTGAGCACTTGGATTTTACAGTAAATTGAGTAATGCATGTTACCTTGGGTAAGAAAGCCATCTTTATTATATGTGGTGCTCTGTGGGCAAAATGTTCTCTCTTTCATATAGTACACTTAAAATTATATTCTACATATGATTTTCCAGTTTATTTAATGTCCTCTGTATTGTGTCTACATGTATCAATAATAAAATAGGAAGTCTGTCACTAGAACTGATTCAGATTTCTTGGATTTTTTTGAGAAACATTTTAATGAGCTAAATATACAGGTAGAGATGTATAAAGATGTATTCATGTGGTTAAACTCTTGTTCTCAGAAAATCATGAGCTGCTTATGCATGGAGATTTTTACAGTTTTTTGTTTTGTGGCATGTGGTTTTTTGGCAGATCATTGTCCTCATATAAAGCTTTTAGTTTTAATAATTTCCTGTAGGTTTTTTGGTTGCTGTTTTGTTTGTTTAAGGAATTCAGGCTTAAAATACAAAGTTTTAGAGAGCTAGTTATTATCATGTCCAGTGCAGGTCTAAAGAGTGGTTTATTTTTGATGTGGATGGTGTTTGTGGGTTTCCTCTGCTATTTAGACAGCAGGATAATAATCCTCGGAATGCTATTATGTTGGATTGGAATGGATTTTGACTAAATAAAAAAGGAAGTGCTAAGTTATTTTGAGGATTTTGATTCTGAAAGTGTTTGTACAATGTTAAGCTAAGATAATGTGGCTGCAAAAGAAATTTTAAGTACATATAATATTTATTGCAGTTTTGTGCATACTTTGTGAGGTTGATTAATTAATACTCATTAGCAGAATTAAAGGTAAAAAGTGTGCTAAAGAAGAAGATGCCATGGCGCCTGTTTTTCGTGTTGTTTCTGTCATGATGGATTGGTGGGAATATGAGAAAGCTTGTATCTTATTACTGAGTGTAACTTATTACTTATCACTGTGATTGTATAATTAAATATGATTAAGTTGCATTTTATTTTATCTGTAATTATAACTTACTATAATATCTTTTTATGACTATTATACAAATCCTTAGCAGGAATAGCAGACTGACTAGCAAGTTAGCAACTTAACAGTTACAGTAGCTTGTTTGTTTCATTGAGAAGAGGGAATCTAAAAAATGTACTGCTTCCAGCTTGGATTTTGTTAGCATATATTTGTTTATAAAAACAGAAGATTGGCTTTCAGAATGTTCCAGGAACTAACTGGCTTGCAGTGTTTTGACACTCTCTTACATTTTTTGGACATGAACTCTTTGTCAACCTTGTATGGAAGTAACATTTTGTGATCTATAAGCCATAAGAGTTTAAAAAAAAAAAAAGAGTGCTGATTCTTTATATCAGGTATACTAGTGGCTGAATCACATCCTTTTTTTTTTAGAAGTTTACACTTGTAGTGACATAAGATTTCATATAATATTGGTACCCTTTATCCCCCTTGCCTAAATTTTAAGATTTGCTTTGAAATGGCTGCTGAGGGATTCTGTCTTTTGGAATGTGTGACTACTTTTATCAGACGTCTCATTGATTAGGTAAGTAGGTGATCACATTTTCTTTAACTCAGCAAACTCCATTTTATGGACATACAATCTTCTTAGCTACCATTTCTTGATATTTAACCTTGAAAATCTACTTTATTCTGATCAGCTGTCTCTGATTATCAGTGTTTAATGATCCTCATTGTAGAGCACAAAAGGTACTAGCAGGTATTTTTGTAACTGACACAAGAACTTTTAGTTCACTGTTTCATGGTAAGCTGTGTGCTTGCAGATTAGAATTTAAAGCCTAACATGTTCACAGAGACCTCTGATGCATACAGTTTTAACTATTGTGTCATGTGCTATATACATATGTAATGTGTGTCTTGTATATAAGGTTCGTCTATATATAAGATGGTTAATGGATACTCACATTTGCAATCCCATCTTCAGAAATCTAATAACAGTTTTTCTTCTAAGGTACTAGAAATAACACTTTTTGCTGGGGATACTTGCAGTCTCAGGTAAAGGGACTTCCCATCTCTTTCCAACGGGAGAGTGTTTTTAGCTTCATCTTGCCTTTTCCCTTTTTCCTTTTATCTTTGGAGAAAAGATTTTTAGCTGCCATCACACACAGTGAAATCTTTCACCAAGGCATACAGAAATAAAAAAATAATTGAAAAATTGTGTTAAACTATGAAACCAAAGCATTTGTTACACAGAAGAGAAATGTTTATGTTAAAATAGATATATTTGATCTGGAGTTACAATTAGTGAATAGGCTACACGTAGTAAGCAAACTGGTATAATTGGAGAAGTTTGTATTGAATCTTGAATTTAGTATCTTGAATATTAGGCATATTGTGCATCCTGTTAAACATTAGAGTATTATCATCATTTTGAGAACAGTCACTGGAAATCTGATTTCCAAGTGATCTTAGTTATTTGGTATGTTGTTATTTCTGCGAAGAGGTCAAGTCAGATATAACATAGTAGATTATAGTTGCTTCATGGACCAAAACCACTGTTGTGATAGCTCCACAGTAATTGCTCATATGGAGCTTAGGGATATTTCCTTACTCTGAAGATAACATCTTCGTGGCCCTGTCTCGAATTTAAGTGTCAGCAATAAGACTTACAGAACAAAGGGATGAAACAGATACAGTGAAATGTTAGAAATCAATTATATTCACCCAAGTGTTCGAAAGCAACTTGGGTATGAAATTGCTGAACTGTCAGCTGTAAGGTATAACCTGTTCCACCCTCTCTCCTTCAGCAGTTGAGAAGATTGAGGTATTACCCTTTTGGTTTAAAAAAAAAAGCAGACTATAGCCTAAGGAGGAGGAGAAATCATTTACTGGAGTGATTGTGAGATCTGGATACTTAAAATTGTAGTCATGCAAATTATTACCTTCTGTCAAAAATCTTCAGTTTTTCAGGCAGTAATTTCTTGTTTGTTCATGGACCCTGAAGTTCCTCTGTGGTAGGTTCCCTCCTTGCAGCAGTTCACTAAGTATGGCTTCTTAGTCAAAGCTTCTCTTCTGTATAATCCACACTATGTCAACCTCACTGCTCAAGAGAGACCTTCTTAGTTAGGTACCCCCTAACTCCTGAGATCCTTTTTCAGCATGTTTCCACTGGCTTCCTTACGTATCTTACGTTACTTGTTGTCTGTTAAATATAATGATACATTGTCAAACTACAGAATTCAAACTGAAGAAAGTTCAGTAACTTTTTTTTCCACCTGACAGCTGCATTGCTTACCAAATTAGTGTGTATGTATGTAATTTCCCTGCAAGATCCTTTACATGTTTAAGTCCTTCTGTTTAGAACAACCACTTGCAATTGTCAGACAAAGGTCAAGATCTGTATTCGGTGTTTAAAATGGCCTCAGCATGCAAGTTATGGAAGGTGGCAAGTGTGATGCCACTTTTAAAGAAAAAAGTTCAAGAATAACTGCTGATCTACAGATCTGCAAGCTTGAGTTTGTAACGGACATTTGAGAGAAAACACAGTAAAGAGTTAACATTTCTTTTTTAGGGAGAAGTGTAGCTCACAAATACGAGTTCTTTGAAGGAATTATTGAGTAGGAGGTAAGCAATATTGGCATTGATGAGTCTGCTAGGATTTCTGAAATAAGTTTAATAATGTCCCTCATCAAAGACTTCGGAAGAACCCAAGTTAATTTAGGAAGGTTCTTTGATTACTGTCCAACTTAAAGGTAGAAAATAAAGAACAGAATAAATAGTCAGGGTTTGTTTTTTTCATTTTACCAGTAGTGCCCTAGTGAGATTTCTGACATGACCTGTGATTTTTCAACGTACTCATAAAGTTATCTGAAAAAAAAGAATGAGTTGAAAAAGTTTGACTGATGATTTTCAGTGTGGTAAAAATGAACATGGACTGTGAAGAGTTGCAGAAGAATCTTGTGGTATTGAGTGACTGAATTGAATATGTGGCAAATAAAATTCAGTGTTCTGAAGCGTAAAACAATCATGATGGAAAACAGCCATAACTTTATATACATAATGAGGGATTTGAAATTAGCATGGCAACAACATAGGAAGACGTCTTAGAAATACTGTAAATATCGGAAAATGTCAGGGGATTTTATAAGTGGTCAGATTAGTGCTTAGTTTAGATCCAAAAAGTCATTCTTGTATTGGGACTTAGTGGGCATACATAGGGAAATAGAAAAGCTATAATTATGTCAGGATAGACCCATGCTGCATCCAGAAGTTGAATAGCATGATGAACCTCCTTAGGAAGTATCTGGTAGAATTAGTGTAGGTGCAAAAAAAAGTAGGTGATACGACAAGCTTCCTTAAGTGGCATGATTGAATAGAATAGGGCTTTTCAGGTGGAGAAAGCAGAAACGAGAGAGAGGGACAGGATCAGAAGAATGTTGCTGAGCTCTAAAAAATCATAAATAACTTGAGGAAAGTTAATAGGGAATGATTAATTTCCCTCAATACCAGATCTAAGGGACATCAAATAACATTATCAGATAACAAGTGGAAAACAAACAAAATATGGTTAGTTTCTTATCATTAAGTGTTTGCCATGGGAACATTTTGATGCCAGAAGAATTGATCAGGAGGTAGTACCGCTGGAGACATGGTTTCAGGAAGTCTGCAAGTCAAGGCCAGCTGGCAGATGGGGAGAGGACATACAAGAGAACAGAACAGTAGGTTTTGTTTTGTTCATATGTCTTCACTAGGTTCCTGCTGTTGGAGGTGGGATGTTGGTGTGAATGGGCGTTTGATCTGTCTCAGTGTGAAGGACAGCATTTGCTCTTGGTTCTGTTCCTATTTTTCTCCCAGCTGGGTTATGCTCCCTTAAGAAGGGGGGAGGAGGACAAGGAGGAATTTCTCTCCCTTCTAGACCGCCCAAGCATTGTGAAGGAGAGGGAGAGGGGCCTTCAGAGGTGGGGGGGTGTACTGGAGTGGGCTGAACAAGGGAAGGTGACAGCAGCAGCCTGGGAGCCCATGGCTGAAGAAGAAGAAGAGCCTGTGGCAGAATAGGAAGTGGAGACCTCTGCCTAGTCAGTGATGGAAAGCCCTTTCTTGAACCAGGTAGCACTCTGCAGTTCACATCTGCCCTGCAAGGGTACAGGAGGCAGTGGGACAGTCGTACAGAGACTCAAAAATAGCAGTTGAAGTGCCTCTTCAAGTAACTTTTTTCTTTCATTTGAATGGTTAATATTTTAATTAAAATGTTAGCTAATTATCCTGGTTTATAGTTTATCATTTTGTTTAAAAACCTTTCAGTCTTCTTTGGGAGCTCAAGAGAAAGTGTTAATGAGAAGATCTAGCTGATCCACCGCAATGCTCTGTCCACCTGAAAAGTAGCATGGTCCCCAGTGCATTAGTTTTTATGTTCCTTAACAGTACTTCAGCAAATAATTTCAGGGAAGCATTTTTTATGAAAATTTGTACTTAGGTCAATTGGGACTGAAATTTGTGGTAATCTAACTTCAAAAATTCTGTACAAGGTGGCACTAGGATAACTTTGTCACATTAAAAAGTGGTAGGTTTTGGGTGGTGGGTTTTGGTGGTTTTTTTAGGAAACCAGGGTTGTTAGGTTATTATATAAAGGTCCACAGAATTTGAATAATTTAAGTTGCCGTTATGATCCCATAGTTCCTTATAGTTTATGAAGCAGTTGCAAAGCGTCATGATCATCCTGTGATGTCAGTACTATGCTACTATGAGACTGCGGACACATTGCCATTTTTTGCTGTATCCATCAGTTCAGGTGTTTGTTTTTTTCGTGTTTTTTCTCTAGTTCTGCCTGTGCATGCCTGGCTTACAGCTTTTTGGAGAAGAATCCTGTTTACCTGGATACAGATGGTAGTGAAAGAAACTTCTGGTTTTTGCTTGCTACTAGCAGCAGTTGAACATAAATTTTCCCTCTTTAATTAGCCAGTGTGTCACCAACTCATGAGAACCTTCTAGGATGCTCTTCCTTTGCTCATTGCCATGCAAGTAGTGTACCTCATAAAGTGCCTGTGTTGAATCTGCCCTTGTCCCAACATTGTTTCCATACGTCTTCCAGCCAACTCTAATGAGTCAGTTTCATTTCGTCTGACTTCTTTTTCAACATTCTAGCTGATGTGGGCAAAGTTAAGGAGTTTTTTTTATACTTTGTACTCATGGCTCTTATGTTATTTGTATGGTACTGTGCGCTCTGCTGACTTAACAGAGCTTGGTTTTCTTCTCTAAATTTCCATTTTTTTAAAGCTTGTTTTGATACATGCTCTGTCTCGCATACAGTAGAGGCTTTGTCTTGTTGTCATTGATACTTCACTGAATTTTGTTGTGGTCCAGCTTCAGGGGAGCTTTAAGCAGGAACACAAATTACACCAGACAGTAAACGGAAATGTAGAAGTAACTAGAAGTATTCTGAAAAACAGCTCAAGGTGCAGTAGCAAATGAGGAGTTTGTGTAATGAGTTTCCTGCTTTTGAGAAGGAAACTAAGGCAGGGAATCAATTAATTGAAAGCATAAATTAAAGAAATTTCTGTGCAGTTCTTGTTTGTATCAGTTTTCAGTAGTGGAGACATTGCAGTGAATCTGACTCCCAGGGCTGTTTATTGCTGGTAGCACTAACAAACCTTGTGATTGAAATATACTACAAAAAAGTTGTAATTTACACAATAGAGTTTATTTAACACAGATTTTCATGTATATAATGATCTGTAGAGAGTCAGAAAATATTTTTTCCAGAAAATATATTTTAGTAAAAAAAAAAAATCTTTTTAGTATTAAAACTAAACTAAAGCTCCATCCTCTTCTGTCAGCTGGATTTTTTAGCCAAACCATGTCTCCTTGAATAAGCTGTGGTCTCACTATGAGTGGGTTGCATATGTCATGGAAATTGCACAACTGCAGTCACCATCAGAAAACACTGTCTGCAGATAGCTGATCTAATGGAAGAAAGTTCAGTGAGAATTGTGGGATACAGATCTTACATAGCACTGTGGCATCCTGGGCAGTCGGTGCTCAAAGTCCAATTATATTCATTACTACCTTCCAAAATATTTTGATTCAGTAATACTGTATATTTTGTTTTCAGTGTAACTGAATTATGTTTTGTATCCTGAAATAATACAGATTTTTAAAATTCACTGCAAGTTAACTTTGTTGTGCACAATGATGAATCAGCTAGCTGTAGAAATTTCACATTATACCTATTTAATAAGAGACAGCTTTGAAAATACAGTAGTAGCATAGGATCTGACATGTTGAAGGTCAGGTCCTCTTCCAAATGTTTGGCTGCGTAGGCATTTGCACAGCAGATACTCATATACCCTTGCTATTTGTGAAAGCCTATTTTAGCTTTATATTCATCCCATTCTGCACAACAGGTGTGACAAAAATGGACAGAACATGGTGACACCTTGTTTTGTTCTTTGACTAGCCATACTAGCTTTCTCTTTTTTTCTACGAGTCTTCGTGTTTGCTTTATTTAACTTACGAGCAGTCTTACTGTACATAATAGCTAGTTAGTCTAGTTTGAGAGTGAAAGGAGCTGTGTATAGTCTTACAAAGGCTCTTCATCTGGAGAATTAACTCTTAGGGGCACACTGGCAGATCACTAGCTGCTATCTTTTTGCTGCCTAGTAGTCTCCCATTGATACTGACAATGCCTATTTTCAGGCTGAATTTCTAAAGATTTTAGTTTCTGCTCATGAAAATATTATTTTTCAATGTTTTTCAACAAATGCATTGTTTGGTGGACTAGTAGGGAGAAGAGGCATTGATTCAGCAGTAATATTCCTTGCCTGTATAAATATTTGTGGAATAGGTGCTAAATTCTGAGCTTCCATAACTTGGGCTGTATGTATTCATCCAGTATTTTCTTTCCAGTGTATGCTTGGTTTCAGTTTAATTTCAATACATCCTTTCCCATTGTGTAAGCACTTGAACTTTTGAAGTCTTTCAAGGGAAAATGGTAATCATGGTTAGCATGGGTAACATTACATGCTTTTTTTTTGCTTTTTTTTCTTAGTATGAACTTGCATCTTTCTTCTCAGATTAATTCCCCTACTTTCAGGTGGATTTTGTACATGTAGAACGTTTTTGTGTTGCCCCACACACCCATGTTTTCGGAAGGAAAGAGGTGATATCTGTCTTAAGGGATATAAAGAACACAGGTGCATCAGGATTGTGACATGAAGAGGAAGAATACTAGTATTACAGTAGATATGCAAGGGATAGTACAATGGATAGATTTTCTAAAAATTAATTTTGAAGATATTAATGTGTATTGGTCATTATATAAATTCTGATGTGTGAGTGGAAGAAACTCCCAAAAGCTGAACTGATTTTTACAACTTTAATCACATGATGAATTCTGGGAAATACTTTTCTTCAGTGACTGCACAACTAGTGCAGTCAGACATTTGCAAATAACTTTCTAGGTTTAGAACTAAAAATGTGGTTATAAAAATAATTTAGCATCTTACAAAACGCAGACATTTAAAATATCAGTGAATTTATTTAAGCAGTAAAGAAGCAGCAGTGGCACTATATTGTGTTTGATTTTTTTAAGTTTGTTGGTATGTTTTCACAATAAGTAATATTTTTAGCATGATCTTTGCAATTCTAAAGATCCTACCAGAATCCAAATTGATTGGAAAACTGAAAAAAAATATTTTTTAATTTTGTTTTTTAGAATTTAGTTGAAATTGAGCTAGTGATATATATAGTTACTGCCATTACTTCAGCCAGCATTCTTTCTGAGCATAAAATCAGATAATATTAGTTGATCTGACAGTGGGCTTGCACTAAAAACTTAGTACTTCAGTATGTAGTTACAGCAAGTGACAGCTCTTGAGCATGGTGGCATGAAGCGAGTATTTTTCTTTTAGGTAATGACAGTGTTTGAAATTAAAATGAACAACATCATTTCACATAACAAAAGCTTTCCTCTTTCTACAGGGTTAAAAGTTGAGTTGCTTCAGGGTGTCAGCATTGCTGTTACTGTTTGGATCTGGTTATAGGGTTGAGCAACCAGAGTGATTGCTTGGCACTTCAGGCAATTAGAGGGGGTCCCACCAAGCTTGATTGTAGCAGTGTAATTTGCCAAAATGTACAGGAATAAAGGGCCTCTTCTGTAGCTCTCACTTGGCCCCTGTGAGTGTTGTACAATGTGTTAAGGCACTGTCAAGTTATGCAAGACCTTGAACTTGAGTTTATGCTATCTATAAATGCATAGAAAATAGTATTCTGGTGTCCATCCCTGTTCCCGCCTTGCTATTTGACATCTAATGTTTTTGTTGAATTTGAGTGATGGATGTGCTTTTAATATATGTTACCTTTTTTTCTGTCCTTTTAAACAAATAATAATTGAAACACTGTGCAACACTGGGTTGAACTTCAAAAATCACTTTCAGTTTAGAGTGCAATTGTATGTTATCTTTTCAGCATATTGGATTAAAAACATGAATACAAATGCTGTCAGAAATGTTCTTATTTAAAAATACTGGTGATTTGGTTAAAAATAATAGTTCTCATTCAGTATGCATATTCCCATCCTATATAGTGCTAAGATAAATGTTAAATTACAGTCTGAAATTGTAAACCCTTTCTATATTTGTGCAGTTAAACATGTCTTTATACTCAAATGTTGTAAATACAGTGGTAACCAAGGTAAGCATAACCTAAAAAACCTAAATGGAAGAATGACTCAGTTTGGGTTTTGTTTACAAACATTGAAAAACACACACAATGAAGTCCATGTGTATATATGTATGTAGATGACAGGAATGTCTCTTCACACAGGCAAAGTATAGCTATTAGCTAAAAAGGAAGAACAGGTATGAAGAGTATCTTACTAAAAATTGATTGATAGAATAGCTTTTGTTCGAAATCTTTTTAAATGTAGACTCATGCTTACCTTTAAGAGATCCAGTAAATTTCAGAACAGCTTGTTGGCTTACTATTCCAGCTGATACTGGCCTGTGAGTATATCTGGCATAGTACTGCCAACAATTTCATATGTTTAATTTTCATGATGGTTTTCATACATTTTGCATTTGCTGAATACACAAAACTTTTAAAAAAATAAATACAAGTAGTAAAGCTTATTCTATTTAGTCTCTCTTGAGTAAATTCACAGCCCTTAAGCAATTTTATTTAAAACCCTTACCACTTAGCTGGGTGCGTGTACTGTTTCTTCTCAGTATTTTTCCAGTTGCTTGCTGACCGGCCTGATGTTTTTTATTTAATTATCCATAAAGTAGTTGTAAGGTGAGGACTATATTCATATAGTCCAAACAAAACAAAAAAATTGACATTGTTTCTGTACTTCACAGTCCAAAGACTGAAGACAGAAACCTTTTTAAATGATGATGAGTCGTAGGGCCAGCTCCATTTCTAAAAGCATTCTTTTGTGCTTCCAGTAGGACAAGATAAATTAGGTCATATTTAAGTGACCATTAAAATAATTTGATTTACATTCTTTAAAAGAACAGAAGAAAACTTTTGCAGGCTTCTTTATAGATACACTTACGTTTATGTATTTTTTTCATAGTCACTACTAAGTCAGTAAGGAATTTGCTTACAGTGCTATAGGTGTATTTATTTAAACTTGCATAACTAAACAGAATATTAATTTAACTTTAGTTAAATTGATTCAGGTTTGTTTGTGGAGAAGATTTTACACTATTTAGCAGATGTGACATCAAATGTAATATAAAATTATTGTGGGAAGGTACTATTTCAAAGCACTGCATTAATCTCGGGGAAAAAAATGGGAGAATTGCATTTAAACAGCATTAGTGTTGGAGTCCTGGAGTTATAATAAGTGAATAAATAAAAATTTGCATTATCACAGTAATAGATATCTTGCCCTGTTTCCTCCAGGTGGATTATTGCAGAAGACTTCTCTGTTCCTTTATTAAAGTAAAATTGTAAATTCCCCAATTTATCATTCTAGCACCCTGTTTCATTTTCCACTAGTACCTGGCCCAGGGGCTGCATCTTCCTTTCTAACATTTGTCTGCTTCATCAGCTTAGATTTCAAAGTGTGCTGTGATTGAGTTTGAAATTGATGTCATAGCCTGATAATGGGCATTGTTACCTTAGCAATGGTACTATAGAAAAGAAATGTAGAAAAGTATAGGAAAGAAAGCTTTACCCATTAACTTGAAAAAAATGCATGTGCTGTTGAGAAAGAGGGGGACAATTTAAAAACTAAAAGTTACAACCTAAGTTAATGAATTGTAGCAGAGAAAATTGAGAAAGGTGATCCAGTATGCTAATGTTTACCTGTTGCCAATATTCAGAAAGAGCAGTCCATAGTTGCCCGGACATCTAAGTTATGTAATATGGTAGTGCAGGAAAAGGTGATAGTATTTCAGTTCAGCTGTTCATATTGGCTCTTGAAGCAGGAAGACTCATAGGCAGGCATCCTGGCTTGTATTAGAAATAGTGTGAGCAGCAGAAGTAGGGAGGTGATAGTCCCCCTGTACTCTGCACTGCTGAGGTCACACCTGGAGTATTGTGTCCAGTTTTGGGCACCTCAACACCAGAGAGATATTGAGGTGCTGAAGCGAGTGCAGAGGAGGGCAACGAAGCTGGTGAAGGGCCTGGAGAATAAATCCTATGAAGAGCGACTGAAGGAGCTGGGACTGTTCCATTTGAGGAAGAGAAGGCTGAGGGGAGACCTCATCACTCTCTACACCTACCTGAAAGGACATTGTAGAGAGGTTGGTGCTGGTCTCTTCTCACAGGTAATTAGCGATGGAACAAGGGGGAATGGCTTTAAACTGCAACAGGGGAGGTTTGGACTGGACATTAGGAAAAAATTTTTCACAGAAAGAGTGGTCAGAGAGTGGAATAGGCTGCCCAGGGAGGTGGTGGAGTCACCATCCCTGGATGTGTTTAAGGGTCGTTTAGATGAGATGTTGGGGGATATGGTGTAGGGGAGAACTTTGTAGAGTAGGGCTGATGGTTGGACTCAATGATCCCAAGGGTGTTTTCTAACCTGAATGATTCTATGATTCTATGATTATGTAGGAAAGTATTCTGAACATACGATTTCTGAAATAGCAGGACTGCCATGAAGAGAGGTGAGAAAGAGGCTTCTAAGAAGGCAATGGGAGGAGGGTTTGGATGTTTGGGCTGGGTTTTTTCCCTGCACCAAGGTGCTGTTCTCAGAGAAAAGGGATTCATTAGTTATTTCTAAATTTATTTCAGTTGACAGATCTTTCAGAAGCCTGCAAAACTCCCAAGATCACTCCACATATCCACATTGCCCTTTTAGGCTTTTAAGTTAAGGCTGCTGTCTGCAAATGTTATCTGCCCTTATGTCAGATAGTGTGGGAGTTCTTCTTTGAAAAACACCAGATTACTTGTTGGTCTGACGTTGCTGACAAGGCAGATGTAATGTATAGAGATGGCTGGGCCATATGGCTAATGAGGATGCCCTTTAATGTACTTAAAAGCACAAGCACAGTGGAGATGTCTTTCCAAGAGTAGTGATTTTATCACACCAGACCTGATCCTAAAGGCTGTGCCAGCATTAACAGGTAATACAGTAAGAGCAGAACTGTAGATGAATTTGTTGATGACCCAGTGTGCATACTGTTTCAGGGGATTTTGGTTTTGGTCTAGTTCCAGCCTGGTCCCATGGAGTGAATGCCCATTAACAGTCTTGAGTATAACTGTTGACTTGGTTTGATCAGGAAGGAACTTGGTTCACCCTCCAAGATCACCCTACGATGTGAACCAGAGTACAGCTGATGGGTCAGATGGGAGTCTGGTGTCAGACCGATCCAAACTAGAAAGCAAATGTGGACACACAGCTTGACTCCATCAGTCAGGCAACATGTAAATTGGGAAACTTGGCCTCAACTCCACTTGCAGAGTTACTTCCGCAAAACATAATCAGAGTGTCTGTACTCCAGAATTTCTCTTCCTAGAGTACCAGCATCTAATTATGCAGTGGGCAGCTGCAGTGACTGTTTGCTCTGAGTCTGGTTCTTGGAGATTATTTCCCCAGAACCCTGTGCAATTCTTTACTCAAAATTGTTTTCTTTTTTTTTTTTTTTTTTTTTTTTGTTGGTACAAGAAACAACACTTTGAATATAGAAAGGTTCAGTAGTGTGTCTGCTTAAAGAATGTCTTGACTTCTTGTAGGTGCCATTTTGTTTCCTTTGAAAGGAGCAGAATGCATTTAAAAGGTACCTCTGTACAAGTTGCAAGAACCATTAATGTTGACAGTGATGTGGAGATCTTTTAAATTGTCTAAAATTAATTAGTTTTCAGGTCTGAACAGAAGTACACTTCTGGGTGTAGAGTCTAGGTATGAAAAGTATGGAGTACCTTTCATTATTCAGAATTGTTTTAATTTCCTATTGCTGCTTCTATAAGTATTTTCTATGCCACAGTATGAAAAAAACGGTATTTTAAATTCTAGTAGGGGCTTTTTGCCTTGTGGCCAGTCTTTTCAATTTATTTTTGCTATTGATGTATCTGCCATTATGATATAAAAAAGGCATTCGCTAACTTGCATTTAATTTTCTACCTGAATTTAGGCCACTGAGCATTAGGACCTGGGGGCTTAAAGCCCCCTTTTAGTGTAGTAGTCATCATTGTTTACTATGAATACTTTTGTGCATTAGATGATCCTTCAGCTATATAATTTTATCATACCTAGTTTCAGTAGTATACGGCAATGTTCTTGGCTTTGAAGCTTCAGCTGCATGAAAGAGTCCTAAATCTCTTTCTTGTAGGCGTGGGGGTAGTGGTGGTAGTAGTAGTAATAATACGCCAAATCATGTGACACCTTGAAGGGATCCTAAGTCTTTCCCTCATAGATGTGGTGTTGGTAGTAGCAGTAGTAGTACTCTCCTTACTGGTTTACAGTGGTGCCAAGGCCGCAGAGGAATTAAATCCTGTGGATTACTTCTTCTCTGATATCTTTGAGGTTTAAAAAGTGTGGTATTCAAGATGCTTTTGTAACTTTTAGTTATGTATCCAAATTTTATTTTTACAAGACTAACTTTAGGTAACTAATTTCTCTGTGCTTTCATTTCTCCATCTGTAAATTAGAAATAATTGGTACTTACTTTGACAAGAACTTTTAAATAAGCTGATAGATTGGACTACCAGAGAGGATGAGTTATTCAGGGTGTACTTTACATCATAGCAGTGCTTGGAGAAATACTGTAGAATATATTTGACAGCAATTGAAGTTATGACATTTGATCACTGCTCACATGAAATATAGTTTACATCAGTGTCTCAGTAGCTGTTACATAAATGTGCACTTGAGGGCAGGATAAGATGTATTTTCCTTGTGGTTTATTATTGTAAGGATATCTTAATTAAGCTTAATTTCTTACAGGAGGTGCTGAAACAACTACAAGGAAGTATTGAAGATGAGGCAATGGCATCTTCTGGACAAATTGACTTACTGGAAAGACTTAAAGGTAAATCTAGAATTATGTTTTAAGTAAGTTCATTTGTTTCTCAGTTGTTTTTTTCTTTGGGACAAAATTTTCTAACTCAGCTGCATCTTCTTTCCAGTGCTGACTTTGATGATCGGGCATAGTCTCAGTGCCTGTTATTTTTGCTAAGCGTATTAAAACACATTCTCAAAAAAAAATGTTTTATGCTGCTTTTATGCTTTTGCTACTGTTGCCCTAGGGCTTCATGTGAATTGCTTTTGATATAACTTGCATTTCATTCAGTTCTTCAGAAAAAATACCTTTGTTTAAGTTAATGATGGATTAGTTCCACCATTTTTCTCAACTTGTTTGCATGCTCTGCCCTCTCCATGTCATGTTACTGGAATTATATCTGTCACGCTGCAAATTGATGCATGCCCACTTCCCTAGAGCATGTGCTGAAATGTGCATCATCCCATTATATGGGGTGTGCAAAGAAAGCCCAGACCACTGACTCCCTGTATACATCTATTATCTCTGCTACTGTACCAGAAATATTGTAGGGGATGTCTACATTTAAGGGCCCTGTGATGAACGGAGTTGTCATCATTTACATCGCAGTGAAGCATCTGCAGGATCTCTGAGAAAGAAGCTGTTAGGAACTGGGCCACAAGAACAATTCTTATGACATTTATGCAAAACTCTGCCCATTTCTTAAGTCTTCTGGGAAAGAAGCAGGCAGACTCATGCAGGGATACTGTTCTGATTGTCAGGATTGCAGTTTGGCCATCTGCTCAGATGACTAGTATTCTACAAATGGACTATTAAGATTGGTTTTGTTCACATTATGTTCTTCTGTGGATTTCTGTGCAAAATGTTTCCATCAAAAATCATGGATTTGTTCAGGAAATAAGCAGAAATTATCTTCTGAATTTGTGCTGCTGAACTTCAACTATGAAAATGTTTACTCTTTATTATTCAGAACTGAACTTGGAAAGTACCAGTTTTCCTGGAGTGAAGTTACGACCAAAGGTGTCCGTGCGTTCGTATGGGAGCCGGGAAGGGTCTGTGTCAAGCCGTTCAGGAGAGTGCAGTCCTGTTCCCATGGGATCATTTCCAAGAAGAGGATTTATGAATGGAAGCAGAGAAAGCACTGGTTATTTAGAAGAGCTAGAAAAAGAGAGGTAAATTTCTTTGTTTATTCATCCAGTATGGATTGACTTCTAATTTTAACATGAAAGTTTACTGACACACCTAGTATTTAGCTATCGTGCATGTGGTTTTGATCACTGGTATATTTATCTTGACAGATAAGGAAACCTGGAATCTACATTATATTTATGCACACGCACACAAAAAAATCTTAAAACATCATATGGTTTTTACTGCTTCTTCATATATGCATTTCATTGGTACTCTTTGTTGGCTGAAGGTTATTCTGTTCTGATCAGCAGATTGTGAGCATCTGAAATTTACTTAGAGAGAGGTGTTGGAGCATCCCAAACACCTCCGTATCCCCTCACCACCGTTGATAAGTGCTGAAACTGTAACAATGTGATGGTGCAGTCTCTTTCTCTTTTTGTGCAAATGGTTATAACTGCCATAGCTTGTTGAACAGTTATTTACTATTAGCAGGCATTTACCTAGTGATTCTGCTCTCTCAGCAAAAATGTCAGCTAAACAAAAACATTTGCTCTTATCTTCAAGATGTTGTTCCCATCTGATGTTTTGTGTTGGCAAAATCATGGAATTTCTTTTCCTGGGAGGTAGTGGTATCCGTGTAATAGGAAGAACATACTTTCAGGGCATAATACAGATTTGTAGCACTTTATCAATCACTTACAGAGGAAATGCAAAGTAAGAGGCATGCAGCTGTTTCCACTGAAGACATCTTTATATCTTAAAATGAACCTTATTGAAATTCCAGATGTTTTCAGAGGCCTGTCTGTAAGACAGGGTTTCCTAAAGATTTGGTCACTGACAGCTACTTAATGGATGGCATGTCAAGCTGGGGACTGCAAAAACAAATAAACAGCAACACAGTATTTTTATGCCTAGTAGTCCTTAACAAGCACATTAACAAGTGGAAAAAAATCCACTTTGTAGTCATAGTACAAAAGTTTGGCAGGTAGTAAGTGGTTTGTGGGCAGCCCTTCAGAAACCCCTCCTCTAAAGGGCCTTTTCTGGTGTTCAGTAAAATTTTTTCAGTCAAGAGCTCAAAGGAGTACACTTTTCCTCCAAGGTACTATGTCTAGGCCCCTTTCGTTCCTATCAGTAGAATGAAAGTAACTTCCTATGGGTCTGTACTGAGCCTCTTCTAGCAGCCACTCTATTTTTTCATTTTTCTAGTTAGAATCACTAATCTTATTTGGTCTGTTGCATAATATTTAGATTCCTGAGGAGCTGTATAAGAATATTTAGGAATTTGGGAATCTCTTCCCACTTGCTCATCCCATTATTCAAGAATCTAATGCGTCTGTCATTTTCCATCTTAACAGAACAGTGTACTTGTTTGTATTCTTCCAGTGCTGTTTTTTGCTACATGTGATACTAAAATCTTTAAGTATAGTTAGGACTTTAAGTTATGATTCAAATGAACTCCAGGTCACTTGGAACAAGAAGGATTAATTTATAGCAGCTGGAGTTCTTCAAGGTGGTTAGCACTGCCTGATTTATGATCTGTGATCCTTTCCCACTCTCATGGATTCTAAGGTGATAGTTCTTTGGACGTTTTTCTCGGCGATAAAGACAGCTTAGACAGTGAACTGGTCTTTGTTCCAAATAATGCTGAAAAAAAGGGATAAGGATATTTTAATTTCAGATGAGCTTAGGCAGTGTTACTGTCACAACTGATGGCGTGAAGATGCTGTGGAGAAGATGATATGTAGAGGCATGGCCAGATCACATCTGGCTTCATTATTAGTGAAATGATGGATAATCCAAACTGCCCTATTCTTTATGCTGTTTCAGGGGACATGTAGAAATGTGTAAGGCATTGATGTGGACTCTGGGTAGCCAAATGTATCAAAATTTCAGGTGAGGGCTGTAGGACCACGCACCTGAAATCACTACAACTTCTGAAAGAAAATTAACCACTTATTTTCCTATGCTTTGTGCCTGAACTTGTTTAGCATACTTACTAAGTTTCTGTGCTTCTAAACATGTATGTAAACACTTGTTACTTGCTAATAGAATTTTTTCTGGCACTTAAACAGACTTTCAAAAAATTCTTGGAACTTGCCAAGCCTGAAAATATTAAAATGATTTAGAAGAAAATAACATTATTTGGAAACCTGCAGCAGGAGAAGTTGCTACTCAGTGTCTTAGCACACTGGCACAATATATGCTGCTCCTGGGCAACAGTGTTTGGGCAAGGACCAAACCATGTATTAACTGTGTGTGAAGTTGGCAAATTCACAAGATGTTTATTAATAAACTAATTCACTAGATATTTATTAATGTAAACAAGTAAGAAACAAGAAAAACACTAAAATTTGTTTTGTATTGAAAAAATTATTTAGCTTGACTAAATGTGATGTTCTGAGGGGAAGAAAATTAATCAATTGATTCACTTACCAGAATGATGAAATTGCCTGTTTCTCATTGGCTTAGCTCTCCTCTAATTTCAAAGTCAAAAAGAGAAAAGATAAAAAAATGGGAGATATATATTTTTAGGTTGCCAATTTAGAATACACTATTCATTAAATATCTCCTGCTTTCTCTCTGGCTATTTTCAGGTGTATTTGGTAAGACACTGTATCAACAACAAAACTTTTCAGAATATGCTGCAGGTTACATTTTGTGTTGGTTTGCCTTTTGCAATTCAGTAAATTTAATAATCTCACCTTTGTAAATTTGTAATTTAACAGTAAAGATGACAGTCTTATGAATTTTTAATGAAAGTGTTTCTATGTCTTGTTTATCCCTTCTGGTTTATGCCACTTCATTTTTTATTTTCTTAATGTTGATTTTGAGCATCTTCTCTGTCTCATGACTTCTTTCTCCCCCCACTCTTATCTCTCTTTGGCTGACTGTACAACTTACGTAAGTCCTTACAGCATCTATCAGCAGTGTTCCATTTTCAAGATGTTATTTTATCACCTACCAATTGTAGTAAAAGTATTACTTGTAATTGTAACTTACATAATGCAGGTAGGGTAGCATATAGTTTGTTTCCCTTCTCCCTTTTAACTGGGAATAACATTGACATAATTATGCAAAAAAGATTTCCAAAGGAAGAAGCAGGTTTTCTGCATTCATTCAGCTTCATATGTTGTCGGGAGCTTCAAAAACACTACATTAGAGAAGTCTGTCACCATACCGACCCTTCAGAAAAGCAGTTCAAATTGGAAGCTTTTTGTTAAGTCATAAAAATACTGTAAAGTTCCAAAAGATTGCTTCATTTGCTTTGCTGAATTCTTACTGAACCTGACAGTGTATGACAGAGAACAGAATTTTCTCTGATACTGTGAAAGTGCTGATGTAAACAATTCTGGGATATAAAAAGAGGGAATAACTGTGCTGGGTTTTTCCATCGGTTTTTTTTCCATGATCATCTTAAATGGTCTTCTAACCTCAAGAAGTTCCAGAAGGCTGAGGAGCCATACTTCTAGTTGGTGTAGTATCTGATAGTAATGTTAAGTGCACGGAGCAGCTTATCAGACACATCTACAGAGACCTGTTTCTTATTTTCAAGGCAACTGAAGTAAAACCTGCTATAGTTGTACCAACCCTTCAGGCTTTGTGCTAAGAGACCTTAAAGACATTGTTAAGACCTGAATTCTCAAGGAGCAGTGTTACCAAACTAGTAATCCGAAATAAAGCATTACTCAGAAGCAAAAGTGACACTATTAAATTAAAGGAGTCACCCTCAGGTCATGCATTATGTTGTTTATGGAGCAGTGATGGTTCCTAAGTTCTCTTCTGGCTACTAGCATCCGTTGTGCATGTCAAAGCAGATTGAATGACACAGTGTCTCACAAACTGAATACCCTACATTTTACAAGAGGGTCTTAATCACATGTTCACTTAGCTGAAAGTAATCCCTCCAGTTCTTTGGCATCCAGAGGCAGAATTAGTCAGTCCTTTCACATTTGCAAATCCTCATATGGTAAAAATACTTTTTATAAGGATTGCATTAATTATGCTTTTGCAAATTTGATTTCACAAACCGGACGCAACTGGTTCATGGGCACCCAGTGTGGTAAAAAGGGAAGCCATGCAGAATGCCTGCATGTGCAGAGGTCAGGCACCCAGGGTGTGTGTTAAGAGGATGAGCAGTTGGAAGGCCAAAAAAATTACTTCCGTCACAGGCTTTCGCCGAGCACCATCTTACTAGCTTTTCCTTCAGTCTGTCTAAAGGACTGAAGGAATTCATGCCAGCCCCATCCTTGTGGCTGAAAAATTACTATTTTACTATAATCCTGCTACAGTTACCTGCAACAGTATGGTAACTGTTGTTTCTTTTCACTGATCTTGATTGTAAACCTGTCTGATGTAAAAGCTGCCCAGTAAATGACTTAATGTGTGGTCTTGGCATTCTTAAAACAGTTCTGTTTCAACATAACTGTTGAATCAAATCCGGAAATTTATGTAATTCTGTTCATGTTTTAAAACATTCAGCACTCTTAGATGTGTGTAGTTTTTCATTCTCTTGCTAATTTCCTGTTTGAACACTGGTCAGGTCACTTGCAGTGGGTATGGAATATAAATGTTAAGTCATCAAAACTAGTTTGAAACTTTTTAAAGCAGGAACTAAGTCTAACAGATCCTGTAAAACACATATTTTTAAATTCTTTCTTCTACATGAAGTTCTGTCATGTGGAAGTTTGATTATGTTCATCGCAAATCATGACTGGGATGCATTATCAAAGTAGTCAGGGGAAATTTGTATTTTTGTTGTATGCTGTTTTTGTTCCTTAACAACTTACAGTAATTATCCATAATGTGTTTGTGTGCTTTATAAAAGGTTCATACGGCTGTTGTTCAGAAAGTCTACAACCTCAGTTTAGAGAGAGGGATGCAGAAGTTAAGGGATGGAAAACAGTACCAGGAAGACTTGTATGCAGCTTTCTGTCTTCTGAATAAGTGTTGATTTTAGCATTTCCATTAATGTTAGTGAGCAATATTAAAATGTCAGAAGGAAGAAGAGTGCTCAGAGAAAGCATTTATAAGAAACTAATAAACTTATATTTAAAAACAAAACAAAACAAAACCCCCACAAAACCAAGAATTACTTTTCTGTATTCTCCTACTAACCAGATTTTGCCAGAAAACTTTAGTACATATTTTGGTGTAACAATGAACGCTATATAACTATATTGATAAAATTCACAACTATATAAATGTAGTTCATGAAGGACTGATAAAATAATACGTAAAATTTCTAATACATCTTTTTCTTGGTAGTCTGCGTATATTAATCTTCTTATCTTTCTCATAGGCTACTCAGGTATGCAGTATGCTTATGATACCCATTTAAAATGTTTTAAACAGCTGCAAATGCATCCTGTCTATAACATTTGATGGAAAATACACTTTCAGAGTATTTTTAATACTCAGAGAAATAGCTTGATTTTATGTTCTGTACCCATCATTTTGGTATGGGTGACAAAGTTAGTAAGGAGACACTGCAAAGGCAGATGAGATAATTTACTTCAGTAATGTGATTCAGGGATGTATATGCTCCTGTAACATCCAGGCCTTTTCTTAAATGTATTTTGATGCATTGTACAAAGCATATTGTCTAAAAGAAGCAGGATACAAGTTAACACACAACTAATAGCTGTTTTCTGCTTTCAGAAAATGCCTCTTAGCTTTAGATTTCAAAGTGGGTTTATAGAGAAACGTAGGTATTTTTCTCTTTTATAGATGTGGACCTGATATACAGGAAGCTAGTGACTTGCTTAGCACAGAGGAGTGGATAGGTTGTTTAGCCGGGGCCAGGGAACTGCACCCACGATCTCAAATACCTTCTTAGTGCCCTCTTCAGATCTGGTTTCTCATTTAACCTTTTTTATGGGTATCAGTGCCTATTTCTGTAGTTACATATGGTAATGAGATCTTAATAGTGAGACATTTCCCACTTTTGTTTTTAATAGATCTCTTTTACTTGCGGAGCTTGAGAAGGAAGAGAAAGAAAAGGACTGGTATTATGCCCAGCTTCAGAACCTGACTAAAAGGATTGATAGTCTCCCCCTTACTGAAAATGTAAGTACCTTCAGTATGCTTAGTCATGTATCTGGTGCTATGATCTCTGTTTAGATGCTACTGTGTGTTTTTATGATTTGGTGACATTCTCAACTATCAATTTAAAACATTTTTTTATTCTCTATGTAAAGCTAACTTAGCCTAAATAATGCATTTTTCCATATATAATTCTACACGTTAAAATTCATACCTATCAGTATAAATGTCAGTGATAGAGAGGATCACTGGAAAGTTATTGTGACAAATGGATTACATGTCAGTAGGCTGCTTCCTTAAGTCTATTCCCCGGAGGCCTTTTCTCTATCCATTCTGATATTTAGCGGATTCTTTTACTTTTGAGAGCAATATTAGCCTAAGAGACAATTTACACAGCAGCTCTTAATTCATAACAACAGCAAGTGGTGCTATACCCTATGCAGGTATTGTTGCTCCAAGTTTTACCTTGGCATCTCGAAACTATTTATAGTAAGTCACCATTGTCTGGGATAATGAAGATCTCTGATATCCCAGATAGTACAGGTTTTCCTATTGTCAGACCTCAGCAACTTGGATATATTTGCAGTGCATTCTTTAACACATAAAGTGTTGGGAAGACCTGGTTGCTCATCTTTAGAGTCATATGTGATCAGGAATCAGTCAGCCTCCTGGAAATGGAAACAAATGGAAACACTTCCGTGACTGGGGTGAAACAGCTGGACTTCAGCAAATCTAACACTGAGTCATGACTGAGCTTATCAGAGCACCCGAAGCAAAGGGAGAAGGTCTGAAAGGGATCTTGAGGAAGTGCAACCCATTCCCTAAGGCACTGGTAGCTGTATCTGTGTCACTGTATTATCTCCCCAGTTTCATAGGTAATTAATTAACTTAATTCTTAGGATTAGGAAGCCTTGACATCTGCATTAAATCTCTCTTATGGTAATTTATACCCATTTCTACTTACTACATCCACAATGGAATCACAGATTCCATTCTTTTTAGTAGCATTTTACATGTTTGTAGATGACTGTCTCTTTCTGACTCTCTGAATTGACCTTGGTGAAGTCTTCTGGGAGGACTGCTCTTGAAGACTCTTGCAAACTGAGTAATTGTCCAAAGCCAGTGAAGTGTTTTGCTCCTGCCTTGAAAAATCTATCAGTTGGAATGTCTTCCCTTAAGCTGTGTTGTAGTTCCTGAATTGAACACTTGTGGTTTTTTTACAGGATAGTTAAAGCTGGATTAGATAGCAGTAGTATGAATGCCATCACTACGTGCGGTAGTTTGATACCTATGAATATTTTTGAAAATACTGATTCAGATGGCTCGAATAACAATTTTGTTGGTATGCTGACACACATTTGTAGCCAGATGTTCCAGGCTTTCAGTGAATGATACCATCTCAATGTTTATCTATTCTATTGAGTCATTTGACAAAACTTGCAGGTAGTATGTTGGTTGGACAACATTGTTCTTGTTTTTAATAATGCAGTCATATTTTAAGGATCTATTATTGTTGTTTGTTTATGAAGTTTGGTGTGAAAAAGCAATTGTTCTGCTTTTGTTCAGAGAAATACCTAGTTTACATAAACGTTGTTTACTAAAATGCTTTCTCTGTACTTCAATTTCAGTTCTCCTTGCAAACAGATATGACCAGAAGACAGTTGGAATATGAGGCAAGGCAAATCAGAGCTGCAATGGAAGAACAACTAGGTACTTGTCAGGACATGGAGAAGCGAGCACAGGTATAGTTTGTTTTTCATTATTAGAAGGAATGGAAAAAGTTTTCTTGAGTTTTTATTAAATTATTGGTGGTTGTATTTTTAAACTGTGTGTAAACACAGTGATACCTTAGAGCATTTAGGTAGCCTTTCAAATACAAAAATAGGAGTCAGAACATAGGAAATAACTACTCAGTAAAAAGTACCCTCTTCTGCCTGTTTAAAAGGCAACTTGTGAATAGGCAGAAGTAGACAATTTCTTCAAAAGAAAGTATTTTTTTTGTGATTATTTGCTTATAATTTATTACCATTTTAGCCTCAAACAAACACATATTTGCAACTGCTTTATTTTGCATCTGTCGTGCTGGGTTTTTCTCATGCTTTTAAGTTTAGAATAAAACACAGCTATTATTGTTAAGTTTCCTTAACCAGAAACCATTTATCAAGGAATAATCTTTGAAAACAAGGTATTCAAGTAAAATGTAATTCACATACATATCTGGAAGTTGTTTGCTCTCACCAAGAGTTGTTTTGCACTCATGATGAGAACATGTACAATTCTGTATGCAAACCAAGTTACATACATTTGGAAGTATAACTCAGAATGTAATTGTGTGGAACCTGTAAATGGAATAGTCAGTTGCTTGCTGGTTATAAAAACTGTTCCCCACAGTAGTAGAGTGACAATTGGAATTATTTATTACCATTTATTTCCAGAGGTGTTAAACAACCAGCCTGGTAAGATAACCTGTTTTTTTATGGTAAATGTTACAAAAATAACTCCTTTCAATAAAAATAGTCTCTTTAGGCTCTATTTTTCTCACTAGGTTTACTCAATACAAAATTTTGTTACATAAGAAACATTTCCAATTAATTTTGTTTGTGATTAGAAAGCTACTTTAAATTTTAAAGTGAGTAATTTAGTAGTACTTTTCAGAAAATTCACATGGTTTTAAGTATTTAGCAAAACAGATATCGTGCAGTTGTCAGGTATGTACTTGAGGACTGTGTAGGGATTTGACTATATACACATACTCAGATAGACCTAGGTTCAATCTGCCTGGATAATAACTGGCTCTGATCTGGAAACTGTATGGCTGTGTTACCAAGATTTATTAGCAGTGATGATGCCCTGCATGAATTCAGCTGTGCAACTTGTGTCAGCCAGTCCTGAGTGAAGGCCAAGCAGACTCAGGGTTGTCTGCAGATGTTAGCCTTGTTGCAGAAGACAGTGTTACAGCATTGACACTAGAACTTCTGGGAAAGCTCTCTTGCTGCTAGTAAGCTTAAGCTAGAATAAGGTGAATTAGGCTAAATAGGTAGGCTAGACTGCTGGCGAAATTCTAAATGTACTCAGGCAGAGAATAAATTAATTTTTTCAGAGAAACAATTTGACTGTCGTCATATCATTATGAAAGTAATTAAGTTGTCCCTGAAGTAGCTTCTTCCCTGCTTGTTCTTTTTAATCTTTTTTGGGGAAAAAATGCTACCAAGAAGATGTGGAAGATATTTTATGGTTTTCTAAATTAATGTTTGCCCATGGGCTTATCACAACTATTTTACTCTCTATATATGTATAACACATAATTACAGAAATTACAGTGTCTATTGTAGTTAGATAAAGATTAGGAAATAGGAAGTAACTACTTCTGCATGTGGTTCTTGTGAATTTGACTGGTAATTCCCCTTGGTTTCATTTTACCAAGGACAGGTGCCAAAAGTGTGTAGAAGTTCATTGGTGTACAAACACATAAAAGCAGATTCTGAATTATTTCACTGCGATGTTTAAATGTGCAAACTGAAATATTCATATTTCGCAAGTATGGTGAACTTGCTATCTTTTCAACTTCTTTCTGCTCTGTATTTGCCTTCCATCCTAACTGATTGTGGTACACAATACAATGGAAAATGTAAACTGAAGGGAACAGTTCAGCTATGTAAAGGCTGGCATTGCAGACATCTCTGTATGAAGAGTCCCAAAGATTATTTTGTGAGAGAGCTGATAATCTGCTGTTGTCCAAGAAGACTTACTGGAGCAGTGAAATCCAAATAATTTGTAACTGTAAATGATAAGTTACTTTATCCAACAATTTTATATTAGTAAAGGTGATGAGTAAATATAATAATGAGTGGTAATATACTACGAAAAATAGGACTAAAAGGTGATGTTTCTCATATAGGTTCTAAAACTAAA
Source organism: Strix aluco (assembly GCF_031877795.1). NCBI lineage: Eukaryota > Metazoa > Chordata > Aves > Strigiformes > Strigidae > Strix > Strix aluco. Next base: position 52,086,834 of record NC_133971.1, on the reverse strand, counting down.
ACCATTCCTCGTTCAATTGTGTACTTCTGTTTTTGTGTGTTTGCCGTGAGGCTCTACCCTTTTGTGGCAAGAAATGCATTATTTTTTCTGCTTATACAGTGTTTGCTACAAAATATGCTCCTGATTAATAGAATTCCTCAGTTTCCTTGAAAGACAAATAATGAATTCGCAGAAAGAAGAATGATCTGATGTTTAAATCTCTGGACTAAAATTGGGAAGGGTAGATTGAATTCCTGTCCTTTTTGAGGACTCAGTCAGTGATACTGAGCAAATCGTGCGATATTTAGGGTTTTTTTCACCTGCACAATATTATTTCCCCATGTTTTAGGTGTGTACGTACAGATATTCAGATTGTCTTGATGCTCTGTATGAAATAAATTGCTGGTTACACAGAAAGAAACTAAATTTAAGGAAAATTCAATTCATTCTTAAAGATAATGAGACACATATTCTGTCAGTCATGTATCACGTCACCAATGCAAAGTTATTTCCAGGAATGTATTTTCATTATCTTTCTAATACTTAAGAATTTCTCGATCAGGAACAAAGGAAGGATGAATTACATGTTTGCTTCATATTGTGCAGAAGCTTCTGTGTGTGCAGCTTTCAAATTTTTATTGGCATTTTTTCTGAAACTATGCTTTACAAATTCAAATCAAATTTATGGTTTAATGTTCGTAGCTTTGCATCTCTACTAAATGTTGACGTTTATGATGCTTTTCCCATAGCTGCTTATGATGCATGTTTCAGGAATTCATTCTATTCTATTCTAATGCTATTTAATCAGTTCGGTGTTCTGTCCATATCCTAATACTATTGGGCTAATTGTTTCCTGTCAAATTTTAAAGTCAAATAATGTCAGTTTATTAAATTGTCAAGCTTATAGAGGGATATATAACTTCATACACTTACTGTTTCACAGAATCATAATGCATCCTATGTGTCACAGTACAGCTTGTATGGAGTATATGTATCCTGCAACATTTGGGTTTTTTTAACATTCCTTTTACTAACCACAGACGGTTGCAGTGAGGAATGAGTAGCAATATTACTATTAAAGACATACAGACATTCAGAGATGTCTGTAAAATCCCAGACAAATCAAGGAAGCAGTATGTAGTTTTCTTTGTACTTAGCCCGTTAAATTCTTTGAGATTTGTAGGAGAAGAAAATATTCAGAGGCTGTGCATAAGCAAAACTCCCAAATCATTATAGTAACTGAATATAATAGAAGTCACTCAGGATTTCATACCTTCAAGACACTCTGCGAATATAAATCTCTCCCAAATCTCTGTAAGGCAAGCAGAATTCTAACATTGGAGATGAAAGTCAAGTAGTTTACTAAAGATCTGCACAAAATGTCAGTTTTAGAAACAGGAAAACTGTGCAAGTTAACAAGAACATTTTTTTATACCTGAATGTGTACTATGTAATGACTTACTATATCCAAATGAGTATCATTTTTATTAAAAACCCAACTACTCACTATGTTTTCAATGTTTGCAATCATGGCTTTGTTTTACTGTGAAGAACACTTGAATTACCACATGAATGAAGTAGTTTTATTTTGTAGTCAGTTGTATTTGCAAAGAACTCTTCATATTGTCATTCTATACAGTAAGTAAAAGGAGTTTTCAAACAAAATCAGACATGAAAATGCATTCATTTCAGGTGAGGGTGGTGAGAATTCAACAAATAGAGAAGGATATTCTTCGTATACGACAGCTCCTGCAATCACAAGCAGCTGAAGCAGAGGTTAGTGAGCAATTACTTGCCTTCTTTTGATGATGGTATGTATCTTTTTCTAAAAAAACCCACAAATTATTTGAATAAAGTGTTAGGCAGGTTTACTTCCATCAGCAGTAATGTCACAGTTAATCAACTGGTCAATATATGCTGGCTGTTACTTGCTCTCTTACCAGTGGAATACTTGGATTAGTCTTCATACTAGCTACTATTGCACTGTAATCTCTAATGATATATCAGTTAAGAGTTTAACTTGCAATTTCAGTAAAAATGCCAACGTACAATGTATTATAAAGGCCGAGTCTTGATTTTAGCAAATAATTATAACAATCAGTTGTACATACCTTTTTAAATATGCATCTCTGATAAGCACCTTCATGTTTTGCTTATCTTTTGAGAGAGATAAGATTAAAAAAAGGGTGAATACAGCTTCTGTCAGACTTTATTACAGAAGCCTGGCATATTTTTAGTGTTCAAGTATTGGGTCCTATATTCAGAAATACAAGATAATGTTTCCTGTAAATTAGAAAATCTATAGTGGTAGTTGCCATTAGCAAAAACTGCTCTCATAGTGGAAATTCACTTACAAGGTCAACTCCAGTTCTTGTACTGGTAAATTAAATATAAATTGTGTGTTGGAGCTGAATATTTTATGGTTTGTCTTCACCCAAAATAACTACTGTGAAAGCTCAGAGCAGCATTTGGATTACTAAGGGATGTATATTTTTACATTTTAAAAAATAATGGTTTCATAATTCCAGGATTTGGGGGAAAATCTGGTTTTATAAGTGAAGCAGACAGTAGTGTGTATAATCAGTTACCCAGTCTTTTGACATATTAACCAAGCCAGGTGTTTATACATATTGATGAGATCCCCCTGAGCCTTCTCTTCTCCAGGCTGAATAGTCCCAGCTCTCTCAGCCTCTCTGCATATGAGAAGTGCTCTAGTTCCTTAAGCACCATTGTGGCCCTACACAGGACTTGCTCCAGTAAGTCCATGTCTTTATTGTACTGGGGAGGCCAGAATGGTACACAGTACTCCTGATGCAGCCTCACCGGCTGAGTAGAGAGGAAGGATTGCCTCGCTCAACCTGCTGGCAACACAATTCTTAGTGCAGCCCAGGATACTGTTGGTCTTTTTGCCACAAGGGTCCATTGCTAGCATGTTCAACTTGTCCACCAGGACTTGCAGGTCCTGTTCTGTCAAGCTGCTTCACAGCTGGGCGGCCCTCTGCCATGTACTGGTGCCTGGGGTTGTCCCTTCGCAGGTGCAGGACTTTGCACTTCCCCTTGTTGAACTGCATGAGGTTCCTGTCAGCCCATTTCTCCAGCCTGTCCAAGGTCCATCTGAAAGGTGGCTGAACCATCTGGTGTATCATCTTCTCCAAGTTTTCTGTGATCTGCAAACTTGGTGAGGGTGCACTGTGTCCCAGCATTCAGGTCATTTATGGAATAGTACTGGTCCCGGTATTGACCCCTGGGGGACATCTCTAGTGACTTGCCTCCAACTGTACTTTGTGCTACTGATAACAACCCTCTAATGCCCAGCTGGTGTTCCACCAGTTTTCAATCCACATCACTGTCCACTTATCTAACCCACACATTGTCAGCTTGTCTATGATGACATTATGGGAGACAGTGTCTGAAGGCTTCCTAAAATTGATGTAAAAAGCCTGAGCTGCTCTTCCCTCACCCACCAAGCTAGTCACCTTTGCAGAAGGGTCAATCCTGACTTGCCCTTTGTAAAACCCTGCTGACTGTTCCCAGTCACCTTCTTGTCTTTCATTCTTTGGGAAAGCTTTCCAGGATTTCCTCTATCACCTTCAGTCACCGGGAACTGAGGTGAATCACAGAATCACAGAATTAACTAGGTTGGAAAGGACCTTGAAGATCATCTAGTCCAACCATTAACCTAGCACTGACAGTTCCCATCTACACCATATCTCTCAGCGCTATGTCGACTCTACTCTTAAACACCTCCAGGGATGGGGACTCCACCACCTCCCTGGGCAATCCATTCCACTGCCTAATAACCCGTTCTGTAAAGAAACACTTCCTGACATCTAGTCTAAACCTTCCCTGGTGCAACTTGAGGCCATTCCCTCTTGTCCTATCTCTTGTTACTTGGTTAAAGAGACTCATCCCCAGCTCTCTGCAACCTCCTTTCAGACAGCTGTAGAGGGCGATGAGGTCTCCCCTCAGCCTCCTCTTCTCCAGACTAAACAACCCCAGTTCCCTCAGCCGCTCCTCGTACGACCTGTGCTCCAGACCCTTCACCAGCTTCGTTGCCCTTCTCTGGACACGCTCGAGTAATTCAATGTCCTTTTTGTGGTGAGGGGCCCAGAACTGAACACAGTCATCGAAGTGCGGCCTCACCAGTGCTGAGTACAGGGGCAAGATCCCTTCCCTGTCCCTGCTGGCCACGCTATTGCTGATACAAGCCAGGATGCCATTGGCCTTCTTGGCCACCTGGGCACACTGCTGGCTCATGTTCAGCCGGCTGTCAATCAACACCCCCAGGTCCCTCTCTGACTGGCAGCTCTCCAGCCACTCCTCCCCAAGCCTGTAGCGCTGCTGGGGGTTGTTGTGGCCCAAGTGCAGCACCCGGCATTTGGCCTTATTGAAATTCCTACAGTTGGCCTTAGCCCATCGCTCCAGCCTGTCCAGGTCTCTCTGCGGAGCCTCCCTACCCTCGAGCAGATCAACACTCCCACCCAACTTGGTGTCATCTGCAAACTGACTGAGGGTGCACTCGATCCCCTCGTCTAGATCATCAATAAAGATGTTAAACAGGAGTGGCCCCAAAACCAAGCCCTGGGGGACACCACTTGTGACTGGCCTCCAACTGGATTTAACTCTGTTCACCACAACTCTTTGGGCCCGGCCATCCAGCCAGTTTTTTACCCAGCAAAGCATGCGATCATCTAAGCCTCGAGCAGCCAGTTTCACCAGGAGAATGTTGTGGGAAACGGTGTCAAAGGCCTTCCTAAAGTCAAGGTAAACTACATCCACAGCCTTTCCCTCGCCCTGTCGTAGAAGGAGATCAGATTTGTCAAGCAGGACCTGCCTTTCATAAACCCATGCTGACTGGGCCTGATCCCCTGGTTGTCCTGCATGTGTTGTAAGATGGTACTCTGGATGAGCTGTTCCATCAGCTTCCCAGGTACCGAAGTCAAGCTGACAGGCCTGTAATTTCCCAGATCATCCTTCCGACCCTTCTTATAGATGGGCATCACATTGGCCAATTTCCAATCTGTCGGGACCTCCCCGGTCAGCGAGGACTGCTGGTAAATGATGGAAAGTGGCTTGGCGAGCACCTCAGCCAGCTCCTTCAGCACCCTTGGGTGTATCCCATCCGGTCCCATAGACTTGTGTGTGTCTATGTGATGTAGCGGGTCACTGACTCTCTCCTGGATTGCAGGGGGGTCGTTCTCCCAGTCTCTATCATCTGGCTGAGGGGGCTGGATTCCCTTAATACAACTAGTCTTGTTATTAAAGACTGAGGCAAAGAAGGCATTAAGGACCTCAGCCTTCCCCTCATCACTTGCTACCAAGTTTCCTTCAGCATCTAGCAGGGGATGGAGACTCTCCCTGGTCTTTCTTTTGCTATTGACATAGAAACATTTCTTGTTATCCTTGATTGCTGAAGCCAGATTAATTTCCAGCTGGGCTTTCGACCTGATTTCCACCCTGCATAGCCTCACAGTGTCTTTGTAATCACTGTGAGTGGCTAGCCCCTTCTTCCAAAGGCTGTAAACTCTCCTTTTCTCCCTGAGTTGCAGCCAAAGCTCCCTGTTCAGCCAGGGTGGTCTTCTTTGTCACCGGCTTCTCTTACAGCACCTGGGGACTGCCTGCTCCTGAGCCATAAACACTTCCTTCTTAAAGAGCACCCAGCCTTCCTGGACCCCTATACCCTTCAGGACCATCTCCCAAGGGATCCTTTCAAGCAGTTGCCTAAACAAGACAAAGTCAGCCCTTTGGAAGTCCAGGATGGTGGTTCTGCTTCCTCCTCTCCTGGCCTCTCTAAGAATAGAGAACTCTATTATTTCATGATCGCTGTGCCCTAGTCGGCCTCCAGCCACCACATCATCCACCAGTCCTTCTCTGTTCACAAAGAGGAGATCCAGCAGGGCACCTTCTCTGGTTGGTTCTCTCACCGGCTGTGTTAGGAAGTTGTCCCCCACACATTCCAGGAATCTCTGGGACTGGTCCCGCTCTGCTGTGTTGTATTTCCAGCAGATGTCTGGGAAGTTGAAGTCCCCCACAAGAACAAGGGCAAGCGATCGTGAGATTTCACCCAAGTGGCTATAGAATATTTCATCCACCTCTCTGTCCTGGTTGGGTGGGCTATCGTAGACTCCTACTTCAACATCTGCCCTGTTGGCCTTCCCCCTGATTCTAACACAAAGACACTCCACCCTGTCTTCACTGCACTTGTATTCAAGGCAATCATAACAGTCCCTAACATACAGCGCCACCCCACCGCCTCTCCTACCTTGTCTATCCCTTCCAAAGAGCTTGTAGCCATCAACTGGCACGCTCCAGTCATGGGAGGCATCCCACCATGTTTCTGTGATAGCCACAACATCATAATTTGTGAAGCTGACTAGCCTGTAGTTCCTTTGATCTTCTTTCTTGCTATTATTGAAGACAGTGACATTTGTTCTCCTCTGGTCTTAAGGACCATCTCTCCCTGATGCCATGACCATTCAAGAGTGGCTTCACAGTGACATCGTCCCTCTCCCTCAGCACTCACAGGTGCAATCTGTGGGGCCATTAGGACTTACATATGTTCAGTTTGTTTAAGATCTCCCTAACCTGATCCTCCCCACCAAGGGTAAGTCTTCCTTGCTCCAGACTTTCGTTCTGGTCTCAGGGACCTGGATTCCTGAAGGGTGGTTTTACTGGTAAAGACTGAGGCAAAAAAGGCATTGAGTGTACCTTGGCCTTTTCTGTGTCCTGTGTCACCAGGTCCCCTTCCCCATTCAGCAGAAGGCTCACATTTTCCCTAGTCTTTCTTCTGCTGTTTATGTACTTGTGGAGTGCCTTTTTATTTGCCCTTCACATCCCTGCATGATTGGACAGCAACACTTTACTCCTGGGTCACCTGATCCCGGGTCTGCCTCTTGTACTCTTCCTTTTAATGCCCAAGTTCAGTTAGGAGCTTCTTGTTCATCCATACAAGCCTCCCGCTGCCCTTGCTTTGTTTCCTGCTTGTTGGGATGCACCTTTCTTGAGCTTGGAGAAGGTGATCCTTGAATATTGGCCATCTGCCTGAGGTCCCTCTTCTCTGCAGGGCTGTATCCCATGGGATTTTTCCAAGCAGATAATACCTGAAGAGGCTGAAACCTGCTCTTCTGCAGTGCAGGTCTGTGGTCCTGCTTTTGGCCTTCTCCCTCCTTTTAGGATCCTGAACCCTACCATCTCATGGTCACTGCAGCCAAGACTGCTTCTAACTTTCATGTCTTCAACCTTTTTTGTAAGTATCAGGTCCAGCACAGTACCTCTCCTTGTTGACTGTTCAATAACCCATGTCATGAAGTTGTCATCAGGCACTCAAGAAATCTCCTAGCATGTTTCATCCTATTATTGCCCCCCCGGCAGTTACCAGGGTCATGGTTGAAGTTCCCTATGAGAACCAGGGCCTGTACACATGAGGCTTCCTCCAGTTGTTTGGAAAAGGTCTTATCTGTTTCTTTTCCCTGATCAGGAAGTCTTTAGCAGATGTCCACTACAACAGCACCTGCATTGGTCTGCCAGCTAATCTTCACCCATAAGCTCCTGATGCATCTCCAGGCAGAGTTCCATGCACTCTAACTGCTCTCTCGCATAAAGGACAACTCCACCTTCTCACCTTAGAATCATAAAATCATTTAGGTTGGAAAAGATCTTTAAGATCATTGAGTCCAACCATAAACCTAACACTCCTAAGTCCCACTAAATCATGTCCCTAAGTGCCACATCTATACGTTTTATACACTTTTTAAATACTGCCAGGGATGGTGACTCAACCACTTCCCTGGGCAGCCTGTTGCAATGCTTAACAATCCTTTTGGGGCAGAATTTTTTCCTAATATCCAATCTAAACCTCCACTGGTACAACTTGAGGCAGTTTCCTCTCATCTTACTACTTGGGAAAAGAGACCAACACCCACCTTGCTACAACCTTCTTTCAGGTTGTTGTAGAGAGCAGTAAGGTCTTCCTTGAGCCTTTGTAAAATGTCTGTATTCCACAATTGCAGCCTTCCAGTCATATGAGCTATCCCACTCTATCTCCATGATCCCAGTGAGGTTGTAGCCCCATGACTGTACACACTTTAACTTCTCCTGTTTGTTCCCCACGCAGTGTGCCTTAGTGTAGAGGCATGCCAGAGAGGCGCCCAAGCGTGCCTATGCCCCAGCACAGGCTTGAGAGCTTTCCCCACAAGCCTGTTCTGTTGCACCTCCTTCCTTACATGCCTGTGCTCAAGGGGATTCCACTTCATCTCAGTTGTGTGGATTACCCTTGTGTTTCTACCAGCCAGAGCCCTTGCCTTGCCTGCCCTGTCCCCAACTTCCTTACTTGTTTGTTGAGGAATCACTCTTTCCCTCATCATTTCTAGTTTAAAGCTCTCCTTACCTGGGTGGCAACCTCCTTTTGCCCCATTTAGTCAGATCCTATCTCCAGAGTGTTTACCTCTTACTCTGGTAAAAAAATCTGCCATGTTTTTGGCTCACTTAAGATGAAGGACTGAAACAGCATTGAGAAGCAACTACAAAATTAAAGAAGTTTTATCTTAGTTCTTCACTCCTTTAACTACATTATTTGGCTGCTGAATATGTGGAAATTCTAATATATCGAAAATTTGTTGTGTGTCTTATCCATAAAGTGTCTGGATGGCTGGTTATATAGAATTACCAGAGTGCTGGTGGTAAAGGAGGCAGTCTTTACAATTTAGAGACACTTACAGTGTCTGTAAATTTTATATACAGTTTATAGTGTTTACTACATAACACTTTATAGTGTGTTGTAATAATTTCCAAAGGATGTCCATCTCCTATGGAAAACAGCTGGATGTAATTCTGAAATTGCCTGGTGACAGGGAGGAGGGTAGTAGCAGTCAAACTGCAGAGTCCATATAACTGAAAAATACAAACATGAGGCATTTATTATATTCTTACACTGTGCCAGATATAGTGATACCCAAATTGAATGTGCTCCTTACATTCATAAAGATTTAGTAACAACAAAATAAATACCATAGCTTGTCTACTGATACGGTTGGCCCCTGTGGTGATGCCAATCACTGTGGAATCCCAGTGCAATGTATCTTGTAGAGTAAGACCAAATATAATACTGCACCAGAAAAACAGCTTTTGGAAACCAATGAGCAGAGCAGATTTTGACTCACATATTAGCACCTTTTTAAGGTTTGGCAAATTACTAAGTCTTGTAAATGCTACTAGACAAAGTTGAAGTAGTTTACCAGCAAGTGATGGTACCTTCAAATTTTGTGAGGATTCTGTTAGATATTTTGCAAAATTTTCACAATAGGGTTCGAAATCCACTGTACAGTTGGACCACTCCAAAGCGATTTTTTGGCTGTTGGGTACAAATCTGAAATTATTTAGAAGAAAAGAAGCAAATTCTTGGCAAGTGTTTAATATGGGGGTTTCAGTTTGTTATAGTGGTATATGCCTTTCTTTCATAATATCTGTCATCTGAAATATGTGAAGTATTTCCATTGGGCAGTGTTGCTGTAGATAAAACGTAGCGGATTTACTCCATACAGAGATTATGCTCAGCAAGCTTTAAACTGTGGTGGACAGGAGTTCTCACAAGGATTTGACTCACTAGATTTCCTTTTTTCTTTGACTCAACTGTAGCAAAGTTGTTTAAATATTATGGTTTCTTATTTTTGTTTGTTGCATTGTTCTTTGTTCTTACCTTCTTGCTTATACATGTATGTGTATTGTGTTTAATATGAAGTAATGGCACAAAAAACATTTTCTGGTACCTAGAAAATAATAGTGTATCTGTAGTTTTCAACACACAGAAATAGTAGGGTAGTTGAATATTGGGGAAAAAAACAGTGGTTTGTGCATAGAAAAGTCTTCTATCCTAATAAATACACAAGGGGCTGCTTTGTCATGTTGACAAAACATTAGGTAATATTGTTTGTAATTGGTTGTCTTAGCAAAAATTATCCAGTCCTACTGTGTGTGCAAATGTCATAAAATAGCTAGAGATTTCTGATTTTTCTACTAGTAAATACAATAAAATCAATTGACAAGTGGTAGCTATTGTTGACTTCAGAAGCACTTAGAAAATAGTGGCAAACAAGATGGAGGGAGCAGATCTTTCTTGTGGTAATAGGCACATGCAGTCTTCCACCATTTTGCTGCAAGAGCAAACAAGCATACTCTGTTAAAGTGACTTTTGCAGTATGATGCCAGAATTCAGAAATGACAGCTCTAAACCCAGCTTACGCCTCTTCAAAAATCATGCTTCAAAATAGGTGGTGCTGTTTAACCCAGGGGACCTGTGTGCCATTCTCTAGCTGCTGTACCTCATGTAGAGGTTATAGTCTGCTACTGTTTACATGCTCTGGTTCTTTGCTGATGGGGTTGGTAGCTTATGTATATTTTCATCCACAGGTCCTACATTCAGTGTTAAAAGGTAATGCAAAGAGGGGGCATACTTGCAGTGGTTATACTGTCTTTATAACCACTAATCCACAGTCTGTCAGATGAATATTCATTTATTTACAATAATACTATATCTATACAAAAATATACTTTCATGATCTGTGTGTATACATATTATTTTTATATTTTTATAATATGCATATAAAAGAAATATATGCTGTTGCTTATATTAAATATATTAATAAATCTACAAAATTTATCTATTTATATCTATATAAAGAACTATTTAATAGGTACACCATCCTCACCACCCAAAAAAGTTTGCCTCAAACTCAGGAGTGTTCTTGGAAGAGTAGTATTATTCTCCCCTCAGGTGACCCAGTGGGTCAGAGCTCAGGTAATGAATAGTTCAGCTTTTTGCCTCTAGGTACCTTGAATACTGCTTTCTTCATGGGATTGAAACTTGCTGTCACCTTATGACTGGAAAATTCTGTTCTGAGTCATACTGGAGGTTTAGATCTAGATTTTGTCAAACTCATCATTACACTTTATTCAAGACTGAAGATACTGTGAGAGGGATTCAACATACAATACGTAATACTGTATTCAGCACACAATACAACAAGGCCTGATCTTGGCTGGGTTGTATTGGGAACCAAAATTTCGTTAGTCATTGTATGAGCATCAATAACAATATCATTTCATACACAATGATGGAAATGGTGAGTTTTAAAATTACAGATCAGGTTTAAAAGAATAGTAACACCGTCTCCTAAAATAATTTTGTGAGTTTTGCTTTGTGGGTTACTCATTTTCCAGAACTGAACATATAATGTTAAGGAAAATGCTGCCCACCATTTTCTCATGTTACTACTTTGTCTAATACTATTGTGTTTTTTGACATATCTTATTCTTTTAGTTAAACTGTATAGATTTCATTTTCATTTTTAAGTTTATCCCTAAATTACCACTTCACATGTATTTAGATAGTTACTGGTTTCTGAAATCCTGTTCAACATTAAATATTTTCCCAGTCTGAGGATCTGTTGTCTTTATGTGAACAAAATAGAGCTAGTATGCCAGCGATACTGTATGAGTTTGATCACTGGGTAACTAAAGAAGTTTCAATGTATATACATTGAAGAGAAGTATGTTTCTGCTAAAAGTTCAAGAGAAATTTACATAAAGCAAAATGAGACAGGCTATGCTATCATAGGCCATAGTGCTCAAGAACATTGTGCAGCCACATAGAAACTGAATTTAATATAGCAGGTATAGTTAAACAAATTAATTGAGAGGGATACAAGAGTGTTGTCTGTTAGGGTAGTAAGTAGCCTCTGAGTCTGAAAAGTTAGGTTTGTCATCAAAACTAATACTTTGAGAAAATTGTGTTTTGGTCATAAGGTGATACCTTTTCAACTCCAGACTTCAGGCCAGTTCCGTGGACAGGATTATTTATATCTTTATGAAAATCTGAAACATTTTAAACACATTAATAGATAAAGTTGGATACTTCACACACTTCATAACTTCTCAGTTATTCTATTTGCTTTATTAAGAAACTGTATTTAAAGGCCCAATTTTCATGTTGATCTCATGATCCCTGTCAGTGGCTGGTACACCAGTTTAATTTTCATGTAGATGTATATAAAATTTGGTCTCCTGAAAGAACTGAAATATGTCTGTACCAGCTTGCCAGATCAGTTGAATTCGTTTTGATGAAATACTAAATGGATCAGTATCAGGTTATAAAAATTTTATTTGTATTGAAGTGGTTATTCCTGCACTGTTTATCCTTAAAATTTAGAAGGATTCTTACAGTACAGATATCCTTCTGTTCAGGCAGAAATTATTCATCTTTGAATGCAAAGCTTGATTGGACTATGCTAGCCGTAGTCTCCAGTAAATGCATGGATCATGTGACAGCACAGAGAAGACAGTTGTTTGCTCCAATTCTGTTACATTTCTGATAGCAATGTGAGCACAGCTGGTGGAAAATGGTGTTTCTGTGTGTCACAGCAAATCCTTTGTCTTGCAGGGCTATAATCCTCAGAGGACATGCTTCACTTTCATCTTGCAGTTTTTCAAAGACACTCAGTCTCAGCTGTTAATTTTTGAGACTAAGCATTATGAAATACGAAGTACTGTTTAATGACTTTGTGAGGATGCAGCGTTGATGTATTCACAGTCTAGAAAGCTTTGAATGGTAAAGTGTACTTCATTTCTGTATGTAATTTCATAAACTCGTTTATGTTAACAGAGAGCACCTCAAGGCAAGCATGATGCAGGTTCCCATGATACAGAGAGGCAGAATGAAGGTCAAGGAGCAGCAGAAATCAGTGTGGCAACTAGCAGTACTGGTCAGGTAAATTGATCATTTTGTTTGTTAATAGTATAATTAAATACTTGAAATGTACAATGCTGGTATATCAGTATATACCTTAACAGCATTTGTGTGCTTGCTCATTTTAAAAAGATGGTTTTTTTCTTTCCATCTATACATGAGAAATTTCTTGTATTTATTAGAAGGAAATGTTTTAGTAAGATTAAGTATAAATATTCAGTAATGCAGGGAGCATTTTTCTTTTGTTTAAATGATTAATGAGCGTAATGCTATGAAGGAGATAACAAGCATGATTACAGAAAATTTATTTTATTGTAGGAGAACTGTAATAGTAGAAGTATGATTTAATTATGGAAAATCGTTCAAATTTTCACTTTAGAAGTTATCACTGAAATGTCAGTGATTTTTAAACAAGAGGAGAAGCAAATAGCAGGCTTATCATGAATGTTTCTTTAATACTGTTTTAGATAAAGCTTTGAGACAGTAGTATCAATCTCCTGGAAGGGGGCTGAAGGATTATTTAAATGCTTCTAAGTAATCTTTCATTGCTCTTCCTTTTATTAGTTAAATACATTAGTGAAATATTTTGAAGGGTACATTAAATTCTTTACTTGTATTTTAAAACAAATATTTATGACTTATCTCTTTGACTAAAAATACTTTTATTTACCATGTGCTAATGATCATTCCCCTCATGATTCCCAACTGTAGCTGAGACATTCTCATTAATAATTTGTGTCCTTAAAACTTCACACTACAAATTTAATAGTTGAATTCATATGCAAAATATTTTTGCTACTCCAGGGAAGTAGAATTATTTAAATTCTTCTGAAAGAGTCTTGTACAAGAAGATTTATCAGAAAGAATTGTCATTTGGCTAGAATATTTCACTTGATTAAACATTAAGCACAGCCCATAATTTTGCTTTTGAAATATGTTTGATCACCATTCGGAATTAAGTTCTATCAGCCATATCTGAGCAATTGCCTGAGGCTCTGACTGTAATTCTTATGACAGCTTTATTGTTTGGGAAGAAAATAGTTCAGTGCTGCTTTGGGGCTGAAAGCATAATGTATTTAAATAATTGATGCGTTATGGCTGTATCATCCATCTACAGTATATGAATCAGGAGTTTCTCTGGACAACATATTTTAAAGGGAAGGAAGGCAGAAGGGATTGTCATGTCTTGGCAGACTTAAGCAAGTGGGACATCCATTCAGACTTCATTTGAGGTCTTATGCTGAGGATTTGTGCAATTTTGAACTTTGCCTCATAAAAATGTATAAAACATGCATATTCCTTCCTCCTGGAGGTGGATAGAGCCAGGGCGCTGAATCTGTGTTAAAACAGACAGCAGGGGATTATTTACATTCAGTGCAAGGCCAGACAGAGGAGGCTTAATGGATTGGGCATTAACATTTATTTCTGATAAACCAGCTGAATACTTTGAGCAATCACTATTCAGTGGAATGCAAAAAAAGTTGTAACTTGGTTCTAATTGATTTTGTAGTCACATAATCAATGTTAATTGAAACATTGCCAGTTGAATCCAGGATTTTTCAGGATTCAGTTATGTCCTTTTCTGCACCATCTTTCAGCTGTCTTCACTTTTCCATTATGCTCACTGTTAATACTGCCGAAGTAAATTTTTTTTTCATACCTTTGTTTTGCAGATTTTAGGAAGGAATTCAATGAGATTGTCTGTTTTGTTAAGAAAATGTGCCACAAAATAGGGAAAATTACCTAATTGCCAGAGTAAATAGCAAGCGTAGTAAAACAAGGAGAGAAAGACAGTAAAGTATGAAAGGAGAAAACAGGATGAAGTAGACAGATAGAAGATTTTGAAATAGAAGGTTCTATACAAGAAGGGTCCACATAACATCTCCTTTTCATTCCCATTTTCTCAGATGAATGGCTACACACTTTACACTAGTTCTTTCACATCAGTCTTTAGGAGCCAGTAAGAAACATAGTTACACTTTATTTGGGCCTTCTGGCATCCTCAAAGTAGCAAGGCCACATGACGGCTCTAAAGGAAATAGTTATCTGAATCAAAGTTGATACAGTTTTGATACAGTTTTGGGAAAACGATAGGAAAATTATGCTCTTTCTGTCTATACCATGGTGAATTTTAATAGGTAGTGTTCCAAACATTCCTTTTTTACCTTCTTGGACAAAACAATCATATTGAACTTAATAATCGAGAATTCTGGCATGTACATTGTGTTGAACTTGTGATCCTCTCAATGTAGTTTGAGGTCAAGATGATATTAAGGGATTGCTCGGTGTAAAAATCTGGGAATTCACTCCCATGTTCCTAGGACTGCAGATTATTTAAGTGAATAATTGAGAAAATTCAGTATAATTTTTCATTCTAAGCTTTAAGATTTTTAATTTTTCCTATAGTCAACAGAGAAAATAAGGGCTTGTTTACATAGGAAATATATATTGGAATAAATGGTATGAATTTAAATCATTCTAGTTATATCTTTTAGTGTAATACTTATTCTGGAACATGCATGAAATGTTCTGAATTCAACTGGGAGAGTGAGATGAGTATAATAATGTGTGTTTAAATATTCTACTATAACTAGAATTTTTTTCTTTCTAGCCAAACTCTATATGAAATTATTCCAACCTTTTGCTTACAGTCATTTTCAACTTCAGATTTAAGATGTTGAACTGTATGAACAGCAAATAGTCAGAGGGGAATATTCTTTCTTCATGGTGCACCTAGAAGAAACACAGAAATAATTTCAAGAGTGTCATTCATACAGTTTTCTTCAGTGTGTTATATATTTTTATTGAAAAAAACTGATACTCACTGATCCGTATAGCTTGAAAATGTTGTTTTGCAAATTAAGCTAATAAATTCATGAACAGATTCTAGCCTTTGTAGAGGATCAACAAAAGACTGGTGACTAGCCCAGTAAAACAGTGTTCTGATACTAAAAGTGTTTGCTAGTCAGATGTATTTTTAAGTTCGTCAAAGTGAATGGGAAGGTGGGGACATAGTAAGGGAAACCTAACAGATAGGAAGCAGAGAAAAACAAAGAAAACAGCAATAAACAAACAAACAAAAAGCGCCAAGAGAGTGAGTGGGTAAAAGATAGTTTAAAAAAACGAAAAATGTAAATACGCAAAATACATTAAAAGGGGACAAAAATGCTAACTGAGTCTTGCTATTACAGGTAGGAGCATGCTGTTTACAGTAATTTCTAGGAAAATTACAGCAAATAGTGTCTGAGTTATTTTATAGCTTTTCATTGAGAAATGAAAGAGATTCATCCACTCATAATTCGCTTTTGATACGGACACATTCAAGCAGGGTTACTCCTTATCCAGATGAATCTCTTTTTACTTGTCAGTTCTTGTATACTTGATTGTGTTCTGAAGAAGTACAGACTTATTCCTATGCACTACATAATCTGACCTAAAAGTTGAGGCTGTTATTTTCTCTCTGTAAAAGTATAATTCGGTTTGTTTCAAAGTCCACTTTTCCTCCTCTTTTGGTGAAAATAGTAATTACAAAATAATTCAATTGAAAATACAATGCTATTGAGACACTTTCAGCAAAAGTGGTTAATAGAACCCAGTTTAACAGTGACCTCTAAGTTGTGTCAGGGCAGAGAGGACCTCACTTAACAAAAGTAAGTTGACAGTTCATTACTATCAATATGATTTCATGATCCAGTGCTGAAACTGAATTAGGCAATAGTTGTTTTTTCACTCAGACTTTGTTTTATACTGAATTGTTGTTTAAATCTGCAGGGTTCTGCTGCTCGAATGGACCACGAGACAGCCAGCGTTATGAGCTCTAGTAATAATTACTCTGTTCCTCGCAGACTGACAAGTCATCTGGGTACCAAGGTAACCGAAGATTACAAACCACAGGTCTCTAATGCTACATTTTTACTAATACAATAACCTCATTTTTTCTGCCAATAGTACTAGTATTAGCTGAACAATCTATCTACACATAGTAATATTGTGAAGTTAAAATTTTAGAATATTTTTTCAACTTTTAAAATATATGCACAGAAATCCTTTTTTTTTCTTGTTGATCAGTTAGGAGTTGTTGCAGTAAGGAAAAAATGATTGCTAGAAATTACTAGAATATCTAAAAAGCTTGTGATGTTGATTTATAATCCACGATGAAAACTAACCCTTTCAAGAGGGGTTCTTTGAATACATCCTCAAAACAGATGCAATTGCTAAGAAATTAAGCGGACAAAAACCAAAAAAACCCAACCCACCAAACAAACAAACAAACCCCCAAAAAGTTATGTAAACCCTTCATGGTGATAAATGTCTGTTCACAGAAGACTGCGCTCAAAGTATGTGTGCAACATGAAAAGAGAGGGGAAGAAAAGGACAAATCTGCAACACAAAATTGAGGTCATGAACCACTGGAGTTTATACTGCCTATGGAACCAACAGCAGTATAGATACTGTAGTGATGTGCTGAGCGCCGTCTTCTGGGAAGCAGGGCTGATTAGCCTGACATAGTATTACTTACTTTGGGCCTTAAACCGGTGTTACAGTGTTGTACTTTCAGTCCTGCGCTGTATGCATGTACCAAACGGAGGTGACATAAGCCAGTCTGTCTGTCTGCAAGTTTTTATTGTGAATTGTAGAATTCCTAAACACTGCAAACAACAGGAGAGCCCTGAAGGCAGGGAAAGGCACTGGGTGTGGAAGGACGCAGGCAAAGAAATAGGTTGAACTGAGTGTGCTATGGGTTGAGAAGAAGGGAAAGTGGTAGAGATTCTAAATAGAGGAATGCATTTTCAGATGCAGAAAGAGATGTATCTGTGGGCAGTGTGTGTATACAGAGAGAGAGAGAAATATGTTTTTAGTTTTACCTATACTATATTTGCCACAACCTGGAAGCTTAATTTTGGTGGCTTCTTCAGCTTTATCCTCTGACAAAAACTTTACCTTCCAAATCCAAATAACACTGGATTAAAGCTGCCACTTGAAATATCTCTCAAGAGGCATGTGTAAAGCAGATTAAATTCACTCTCCTTTAAGAATCCAAGTGGTTTGTTTTAATACTGTATTTGATTTTTCCCAGACCAAGAAGACAGGATCTCCAAACTGGGATGCTAGGATGTCATAAAATTGACTCCAAGACTGTTTCAGTGGATTTTGCGTGTGATCATACAGTTTCACAGATTCTAGGTTTTCTATTGCTTCAGCAATCCTATACTATTTAGAGAAGTACACGTTAACAGACCGGCTGCTAAGCAGTCTACCCACTGCTATTCAATTTTTTTATAACTTAGTATTTGTACTCATCTTCAGAGACAATTCAAATAAAATCATTCATTGGTCTGGTAACCAGTGCAAATATCTAGTTATTAGTAGAAAACTTTGTCTAACAGTCCAAAGTCTCATTTCTTCCTTAATTGGTATATTCTAAAGAAACGTACAGACTGCTACTTTAATAATTCCCTTTGATAGTTTCGTTATGTTGTGCTTTGATTTTGAATGTTCCTACTTATCTTGGCTTCAGGAGTTTGGAGTTTCTAGGTAGTATCTAAAATCATCCTCTGCATCCTGTTATTCTAAGTACGCTAGAAGAACCAAATGCACTTCTTGATCTAAAGCTATTATTGAAGGAAACAGAACAAGAAAGACAAACCAAATAGTGTGTTGACCACTATATTACACAGCAGCCAAGAGAATCCCTCAAAAATTGGTATTTTTTAATGAGAAATCTGGTGACTCCAAGTTAACTGTAATGCTGGGTTTTCATGGCTTGATTTAATTTGACAAATGCTCAGTATTTTATATATATTAAATGAGCATTTGTTTGCTTTACTGGTTTTATCCCTGTAAACTTGAAAAAATGTTAATTTAACTCTTCAGTTTTGCATTTGCTGTAAATAATCTGGTCCATATGCAAGTCAGTCATCATAAACTGACTAATAAAAATGATTAGTTAATTTGAAATAGTTTTAAAGGAAAACTTTATAATACGTGGACGTCAGATTTTTTTTTTAGAAGAATGTAAACTAAAAATTCATGTAATCATTCTTATCCTGTGAATGGTTTTTCACTGAAGAGCATATTTACATGAAAATGTGATTCTTACAGAACATTTTTTTGAGTCAGAATTAATTTTAAATTTATTTTAGATTTCTCAAACAGAAAGACTTTCATTAGTATGTTTATTTAATCTTTTTGTACAATGGAAATTTAGAAGTCTTTGCCATTGGTCTTGTAGATTAATACATTTACATACAGCTACCACCCACTTCTTCTAGACATTTAACCACTAAGTGAAATTTATTAATGTTATGAATGCTGAAGTAATACTAGTACTTAATTATTTCTAAATAGCACAGATTTTTGTGCCATTAAATAAGGGGGGGTTTGCCCATGTGTACCATTCAAATTTCATTTTAATTTAATTTAACGTGTATTTTTAAAATGTAACTGTATTTTAAAAATCATTTGACCTGCAGGTGGAAATGGTGTATTCATTGTTATCAATGCTTGGTACTCATGATAAAGATGACATGTCAAGAACATTGCTAGCAATGTCTAGCTCCCAAGACAGCTGCATAGCTATGCGCCAGTCTGGATGTCTTCCTCTCCTCATCCAGCTTTTACATGGCAACGATAAAGACTCTGTCTTGTTAGGAAATTCTCGTGGTAGTAAAGAGGCCCGTGCCAGAGCCAGCGCAGCACTGCATAACATCATTCACTCCCAGCCTGATGATAAGCGAGGCAGACGGGAAATCCGCGTGCTCCATCTCTTGGAGCAGATCCGTGCTTACTGTGAAACATGTTGGGAATGGCAGGAAGCACATGAACAAGGCATGGACCAAGACAAAAACCCAAGTAGGTTCTGTACGCTGTATAAAATGGTTTTAAGGATATATTGAAAACAGTGAATTTAAAGGAAGTACAACTTTCATCTGACTTCTAGTTGAATGTATGTGAGTTTTCTTATATATGTGTGTGTGTATGTGTGTATATATATTTTAATTTATTTTTTTTAAGTTGAGGTGGTGCTCGTAAATAGTATCTATTACAGATATGATACCCTATTTATAAACTTACTTAAATCATGGACCTTGGTGTGCTTTCCAGATAATAATTCTAGTGTTTTATATTTATAATCTGTAAATTAATATTGAATATATACTCATTCTATTTTGCACTGTAATGGATAATGAAACAGATCTACATAAATAATCCCAAATTACTTTTCACACAGATGTATTCAGGACATAGCACATTTCATTTAGGAGAGGGACAGAGACCACAAATTAATTAATCTGTTTGATATAATATGAACTGATACTTATAATGTTGTATGTAAATTTGTATTAAAATATGAAAGATGACAATGTAAGTGAATAGGAATTTTCTTGGGGAACAGTTAGAAAAAAGATTTAGTCTTTTGAATTACTTAGCTGCTTTTCTGAATTGAGGGCATTTTTTAAGTAGAGGCTGTACGTGTCCATGACAGACGTACTGCTGAAATCAGCGGGCTGCGTCATGGGTGTTGGAGTTTACTGCAAGAAGTATTTAGCAGGAGTGGGGCTCTGAACAAGATGTACCAATAACATTTGTGCATTAACCAGAATGTAGCTCGCAACGATATGGACTTAAAAACTTCTCAGTTGTGAAACAAAGGGTTTAATTAACCGTTTATAAGGTCATAACACCCAAACAAACAGCTTCATGTTAGCTGGCATATTATTTAATGCCACCAGAATATTTAACCTTCTTGATTTGTTTCACTAAGATTATAAATTTTTTAAAGTAATAAGATATTTTTTTTGTACTGGGAGTCATATTTCTTACTTAATTACATACATATAAGATTCTCCCTAATTTCTTTTTCAGCATCAAATATATTTCTAGTACGCACGTTTATTAGTAATATTCTTAACTAATTGTTTGTTCACGGATTACTGGGAAGATACAAGCACTGAACAAAACTGCTATTGATTTATTTTAAGATTAGATTTGTTTTGGAAAACTTATGATCTAGACTAAATCACCTAGGAAATACTAATTGTTACCTGGTTTTGGATCAGTGCCAGCTCCAGTGGATCATCAAATCTGTCCTGCAGTGTGTGTTTTGATGAAACTTTCATTTGATGAAGAACACAGGCATGCAATGAATGAGCTTGGTAAGACCAAATGTATTTCTCTGACTTCCTTTGAGAAGCTTGCTGGAAACGCTGACACTCCTTGTGTACCTCACTGGATATATGGCTCTTTTTACTACTGGTTTAAACAGATCATCAGTTCATTTGTGTTAGTTATTGCCCTCTAAGTGATGAATGTAGTTTAAATTAACCAGACCATTCCCCAGTGGATAAATTATGATGTCAGTTACTCTTTTTTCTGGCATGAATTGTGAATTTTGGAAGAGTAGTATTATTATTATGGGAATACTTACAGTTTTGGAAGTACTGGACTTAAAATGGAGACTACTTTCCAGGGTGGGAGGTTCTTTGTTGGTGTTTTCATTGGATTTTTTTTTGTCCTGAGTTGGTTCCTGTTTAAAGCTTGAATTTTTTAGTCCATTTCTTAGTACTTTTGATATTAGAGTACAGATATTATTTTCTTATTTGTTTGTTTTTAAAGGAGGTTTGCAGGCCATTGCTGAACTGTTGCAAGTGGATTGTGAAATGTATGGACTTACTAATGATCATTATAGTGTTACCTTAAGGAGATATGCTGGAATGGCTCTGACAAACTTGACTTTTGGAGATGTGGCAAACAAGGTGAGAGTAAAATTTTAAATATACAGTAATTTCAATTCTTAGCTATGTTTGAATTGTAGCTCTCAAGACAGGTGATGCAAATCTCCAGGATAGGTTATTGAGTTTGAGCTCAGGACAGAAGTTCAAAATACCTCTGTAATTCCATCCTGTTCCTGACAAAGAGCACCACAAACGGAATGTTGTATCATCCAAGTATATATAGTATCAACTCTACATTAAATTAAATCACTTTTAATTTGTCACTGAAAGTAAGGATTTTATCTATTGGCTTAATTTTTTAATGATCATTAGCTTAGTATAGCACATAATGATTATGGACCAATGATTACAGATAGTGACTTTTTTTTCTGAGGATGTTGAACTAAGGTAGCTAATTGGGTCAAATTCTGTAAAGTTATCAGTTATTTAACGATACTATTACTGTCTGATGAAATTTTGCAAACCTCTTCAGGCTGGAGCTTGCTTTTAAATATTTGGAGCACATCTGACTCATAATGGGCACTACTTCAAATTATTACAAGAGAAAATAGGTTCCCTAATTTCTGACAAGGACCTTGCTTTCAAAAGACAGAAAGTTTCAGTAATTTCTTGCCCCAGAGTTTGTCAAGCTATGGATCTTAAAATAACTTCGTTCTGAGAAGGCTTTTATCCTTTTATTGTAGACTAAGACATTTTAGGAGAGAATGGAAATCACAGGCTTCATATAATTCAGTTTTTGTTCCAAGTTTTAGACAAGAGTAAAGCATAAAGCCTTGCTGCAAATGAATTGCTTCACAAAATATTGGCTCTTTACATCATCCAATTGGTAACTGCTACAGGGCTGTAGTTACTAGGTTTATAGCATAAACTAAACTACTGGGACATGTAAATGTACATGCTGTCCTGCTGAGAAGTAGTACAGTCCTAACACATACTTTGGTTTTGAATAACTTTTAATTGTGCTTTGTCACAAACAATTCCAAGCGTAAGCCTTACAGTTTTTCAATTGTTATTGTATTCTTAAGAAGTTATATGTGTGTCAGTTTTAAATATTCATGTTATTTTTCATACTATGTTTAGTTGAAAGAAAAGAAAGTGATTGTGAGACTCAATATACAATGGGTAACAACACATTGCCAGCTCACAGGTGATTTTAATCTGGCGCATAGTAAAGAAGGCTTCTGAGGTACTAAAATACCAGGTCAAGTCCTAGACTTGTTGTAAAAAATATGAAATTTAGCATAATTTTACCACTTACATATTGTCCTGGTTAGAAACTGATAGTTACTCCTAACTTTTTAGTAATTGTAAACCAAATATTTTTGGCAACATATTTTACTAAGCTTTTATTGAACTTCAGGTATGATTAGCTTAAGATATCAAATCTTTGTGCAGAGGCAAACCAAAGCCACCAACCTGTCATTTAATACTATTCACTTTCTTTTTTCTTGTGATTCCTCAACAGGCTACATTATGTTCTATGAAGGGCTGCATGAGAGCTCTTGTAGCCCAACTGAAATCTGAAAGTGAAGACTTACAGCAGGTAATGTCCTTTTGAGATTAAATATTTCTTTAGCTTGGACATTTCCATCACTTTGCATCCCATGAGTTTCATTGCACTGAATTAAAATACTGGGTTTCTGCTCACCTTTCCTAACATTTACCTTCCTTCTACTCATTTGGCCTTACCAACAGTTATTTTTATACTTGAATTCTGTCATCTTCATGAAGTTTCTAGTGTTCTGTCCACAGCCGGCCTTCTCTTTTTTTAATTAGGCTCTGTCTTTGAATATGCTTTGTTCATCTCAGCCCGACTTTTTGGGGGTTTTTTTTGGTAATTCTTGTTCTTATGTTGTCTTGTCTGCCTTAACTTTGATAGAAAGTCTATACCTGTATTTGTTTCCCCGAATTCCAAAGTACAACTTACTTCTTGTAAAAATGTTTACTCTGTTTTTTTACCAAAGCACGTATAATACGTGGGCTATAAAATTCACTTTTATGACCCTGATCTGTTAGTGGAAGTCCAGTTTTAAAGATAAGTTTGAGCTAACTTGGATTCTCTAATTTAGTTTACTAGTGACAGTGCTAATGGATTGAGATTACCCGGGGGGTTAATACAGTACTGTGGCTTCTCCTGCAGTTGCAGGGAGTAAATAAGAGGGGAATAATAGTAGAGGAAGCTGTACTTCAAAAGAGAATCTGCATTTGACTTGGCAAGTCATACATAACTACTCTCTACACCAGCACCTCTAAGCTTTCTAAGTATGAGCAAAGTGTCTGGTGTGATACCTGAGTGTGTTTTTCTTTACCCAGTAAAGAAATCAGCCTGAAAATAAAGTATTTAGGAAGTGCTTAGGGTAATTCTGAGAGTTGAGAGCACAGAGCTGTTCTTCATTAGTATGGAACTTATTTAAAATTATTAAATATTAAATTATAATCTATTTTAATTAATATATACTGTAAACAAACTGGAACAGCCTTTGGAAAGGAAAACCCTGTTTTGCTTGCAGTTTGAATGAATCATCAGGTAAAAGAACAGTTTTAAGTAAAATTGACTTTAACTCTTAAAACACTGTTCACGAAAAAATTTCTTCACTAGAGGAGAAGCTAGCTAGTAATGATTGAGGAAATAATTAGAATTACAATAGAGGTTATTGGGTAAACTCTCTGATTTGGTATTAGGGCAGATATTAGGTATATTCTTGAAAGGGAAGTAGCCCTCCGGCCTGTGGTAATCTCCAGCCATTGGCATGTAGACCCTCATACACACACACACACTGAGCAGGAAATCCCTCACTGAGGAAAAGTTAGAAGGGAGATTTAATAAGAATATGGGGCTGACTGTGCTCATCAGGCAAAGGGCATGTCCATACAACTATATCAGCCAGCCAACTGTTTAGATGCAACTGTGCCTTTCTGTCCCCTTATCCCTGTGTTTTCCCATGCTTGTATCTCTCTGAACCACCTAGATCCATCCTTTTTTTACTGTCTTTGGAAACTTTGGGTCCTTCCATCCCATAAGGAGTCTTCTACAGTCCCAGAATGCTCTTACCCTGGATCCCATGAAGTATCCCACATCCCTAGGCCGGGGCTTCTGGACTGACCTGCCTCAGAGGGCAGGGTGCCCCCTCCTCTGAGCTTTGGGTTCCCACCTGCCTCTGGGCCCCTGTGCTCCTCTGAGCGTGTAAAGATGGGCCTCTGATGGTCTGATGGCTCCCATGGTGGGCCTGGGAGCAGCCAGGGCAGGGTATTACTGGGGTCTTCCATCTGCCGCTGCCTCCCTGTGCTCCCTTGTGGGTCAGAGCAAGGGAGTATTCATGAAATAATCTTAACAAGCTTATGCACTCCTGTGATAATGAGAACATCCATATCTAAAAGTTTTCTATATATTTCTTGAGGGATATATAGGTTTACTGCAGCCCATAAATGGATGGAGTTTAGTATGTAATGACTGTCCGCTATATTGACTGTCTCAGTCTAGCTGCTGACAAGGACATAGGCTGAAAGGCTATTCATCTTCTCTAGATAACTGTTCTGATTGTAAAAGACACTGTATTTTTAAAAGACTTTAAAGAGCTTTATAAACATTAATCAAAGTAATCATACCATTTGAGAGACAGGCAAGTGTTATTCTATTTTACAAGCAGAAAAGCTGGGAAGAAGATGATATAAATCTCTGCTGAGATTACGTAAGTTTAGTGCAGACATCAGAATAGAGCACATATCTGAGTTTTGGACCAATTTTTTCAACTAGTGTGGAAAGCAGGGAACCTGATTTCAAATCTTTGTTTTAGGTACCCACACAAAGAAGCCAGTACCTTTGATCAAACTTTGTACTGAAATGTTACAACAGTCTAGTAGGCAACACAACAAAAAGCAGAATGTAGCAAATTTTAGTTTAGTAGCTGAACATGACCACTGTTAATTAATCTATAGCATTCCCAAAATCCAGGAGAAAAGTCTGTTAACCTGCTAAAGAAGTAGTTATAATCGGGTACATTATTTTTCTTTTACATTTTGCAGGTTATTGCAAGTGTATTGAGGAACCTGTCCTGGCGAGCAGATGTAAACAGTAAAAAGACTCTAAGAGAAGTTGGAAGTGTGAAAGCATTGATGGAATGTGCTTTAGAAGTTAAGAAGGTATCCTGTATAAATGATTGAGATAAATTTTGGACAGATTGCATTTATTTTGCACAAAACACCAATATTGTTGTCCTTTTTGGTAAAAGCAGTTGGTCAAATACTTGGGGTGGTTTTGAAGAAGAGTTGCTTTGAGTTAACATAGCAGCAGACCACAATGCAGCAATGACATCTCAAAACTACTAGTATTTCTGTAATTTTATTTATGAGGGTTGACAGCTTTTGCTCTTCAGTTACATGAGCTGTGCTGTTGAAATAGCCTTTTTCATAATTTTGCAATTTAATAAAACCTCTTGACTTAGTCAATAGATTAACTACCACTTACGTAATTTTCTAGATGTATTTTTGGTATCCAGATGGGATTATGTTCCATCCCAGAGCTGACTGCCAGCTAGTCTTCAAGCCATTATGGCAGCTAACAAGTATTGTGGCACATATTTCTGAAGACATTGGGGCAAGCAATACCAAATCCATAGCTAAAGGAAGGATGGAAACAAACAAATGAATTTACGTGTGCACTGCTGCCTGCATCTAGCTTATCAGCCCAGAAAGCAGAAATTGGAACATACTTAACTCCTTGAAGCTAACTTAGGTATTTCTGAGAGCTTATGATCAATAGTTGAAAACTTCTCAAATTCTTTCATTTTGTTATTTTCCTAGGAATCCACCCTAAAAAGTGTTCTGAGTGCCTTATGGAATTTGTCAGCACACTGTACTGAGAACAAAGCTGATATATGTGCTGTTGATGGTGCTCTTGCATTTCTAGTTGGCACACTCACATACCGGAGCCAAACAAACACTTTAGCCATCATAGAAAGTGGAGGAGGAATATTAAGAAACGTTTCTAGCTTAATTGCTACTAACGAGGACCATAGGTGGGTATACTTCTTCTGAAAATCTTGAGCAGTTCCACATGTATATTTAGTAGACAGTTTCTGTGACTGAGTCTTAATATGAATGCATGTATTAGGTATAGTAATTAAGTACAGTCAATTTTTAATGCCTTTGATAAGGAAAGCATTTCATTTACATATAACAGGAATATACAAATAGATTAATGCCTGCTGCTCGTTAATGATGAACTGTACTAAAAGCTAACTCTTCCTATTTGTAATAGAATTTTATTAGCATTCAGGTGAAAGCTAGAGGAATATAAGATAAATTTGCACTGGAGAATTCATGATTATCCTTTCTAAAGGCAAAAATTGCCTCTAGCGTAATAGGTTTTTGTTTTTCTTTGTCTCTCATCCTTTTGAAATGCCACTTAGTGATGTTTGTTTTCAATTACTCAACACCAGGCAAATCTTGCGAGAGAACAGCTGCTTGCAAACCTTGTTACAACACTTGAAGTCACACAGTTTGACAATAGTCAGTAATGCATGTGGGACCCTGTGGAATCTTTCTGCACGAAATGCGAAGGATCAGGAAGCACTGTGGGACATGGGAGCAGTCAGCATGCTGAAAAACCTTATTCACTCAAAACACAAAATGATAGCCATGGGTAGTGCTGCAGCTCTAAGAAACCTCATGGCAAACAGGCCAGCAAAATATAAGGATGCCAACATTATGTCTCCAGGATCAAGCTTACCATCTCTTCATGTCAGAAAACAAAAGGCACTGGAAGCAGAATTAGATGCTCAGCATTTATCAGAGACTTTTGACAACATTGATAATTTAAGCCCGAAAGCGTCTCACCGTAATAAGCAGAGACATAAGCAGAATGTATACAGTGAGTATGTCTTGGACTCCAGTCGGCATGATGATGGTATATGCAGATCAGAGAGTTTTAATGCTGGTAATATGACTGTACTTTCGCCATATTTAAATACTACCGTATTGCCTGGCTCCTCCTCTTCCAGTAGAGGAAACATAGAAAATTCTCGATCTGAGAAAGACAGAAGTATTGATAGGGATCGAGCAGTAGGTTTAAATACCTATCATCCAGCTGCAGAGAATACTGGGAACTCCTCTAAGAGAATAGGCATGCAGATTTCTACTGCTGCAGCTCAGATCGCCAAAGTTATGGAAGAAGTAACAAGCATGCATATTCCACAAGAAGACAGAAGTTCTGGTTCCACTTCTGAAATGCACTGTTTGGCAGAAGACAGAAATGCCCCAAGGAGATCAGCCACTGCCCATACTCACTCAAACACATACTTTCCTAAATCTGAGAATTCAAACAGGACATGTCCTGTGCCTTATACAAAAATGGAATACAAGAGAGCTTCAAATGATAGTTTAAATAGCGTCAACAGCAGTGATGGCTATGGTAAAAGAGGCCAAATGAAACCTTCCGTTGAATCTTACTCTGAAGATGATGAAAGTAAATTTTGTAGTTATGGTCAATATCCAGCTGACTTGGCCCATAAGATTCATAGTGCAAATCATATGGATGACAATGATGGAGAGCTAGACACTCCTATTAATTACAGTCTTAAATACTCAGATGAACAGTTAAATTCTGGAAGGCAAAGTCCCTCTCAGAATGAAAGATGGGCAAGGCCTAAGCATATAATAGATGATGAAATGAAACAAAATGAACAAAGGCAGTCAAGGAGCCAAAATGCAACCTACCCCGTGTACACTGAAAGTGGAGATGATAAACACATCAAATATCAGTTGCCTTTTGGACAGCAGGAGTGTGTTTCTTCCTTTAGACCAAGAGGATCCAATGGTTCAGATCAGAACAGAGTAGGCTCAACTCTTGGAATGAATCAGAAAGTAAATCAGTCCTTGTGCCATGTTGATGATTATGATGATGATAAGCCAACCAACTATAGTGAACGTTATTCTGAGGAGGAACAACATGAAGAGGAAGACAGACCAACTAATTATAGCATAAAGTACAGTGAAGAGGAACATCATGTCGATCAGCCTATTGATTATAGTTTAAAATACTCAGCAGAAGTTCCTTCTTCTTCTCAGAAGCCACCTTTTACTTTTCCAAAGACTTCTTCAGTGCAGAGCACTAAAACTGACCATATCTCCTCAAGCAGTGGGAGCACACCAGCCCCCTCACCTGGTTCAAAGAGACAGAATCAGCTTCACCCAAATTCTGCACAGAGCAGAGGTGGTCATGCACAAAAGACTGCCTCCTGTAAAACTCCATCTATTAATCAGGAAACTATACAAACTTACTGTGTGGAAGATACCCCAATATGTTTTTCAAGGTGTAGCTCTTTGTCTTCTTTGTCATCAGCTGAAGATGAAATAGGACGTGATCAATCCACACGTGTGACAGATGCTAATAACACACTACAGATAGCAGAACTAAAGGAAAACAGTGCGGCTTTATCTACAGAAGGTGCAGTAAGTGAAATGACATCAACATCACAACACATCAGAACAAAATCTAGTAGACTTCAGACTTCTAGTTTGTCTCCTTCTGATTCCTCTAGACATAAAGCTGTTGAATTTTCTTCAGGTGCCAAATCTCCCTCAAAGAGTGGTGCACAGACTCCTAAAAGCCCACCAGAACATTATGTGCAGGAAACACCACTCATGTTCAGCAGATGTACTTCTGTAAGTTCCCTGGATAGTTTTGAAAGCCGTTCAATTGCTAGTTCAGTTCAAAGTGAGCCTTGCAGTGGAATGGTAAGTGGTATTATAAGTCCCAGTGACCTTCCAGACAGTCCTGGACAAACAATGCCTCCAAGCAGAAGTAAAACACCACCCCCTGCTCAAGGAGTTCAAGTAAAAAGAGATGTAGCTAAAGGTAAAGTACCTAGTGCAGAAAAGAGAGAGCCTGGTCCTAGACAGGCAGCTGTAAATGCAGCTGTTCAAAGAGTTCAGGTACTGCCAGATGTTGATACACTATTACATTTTGCCACAGAAAGCACACCAGATGGGTTTTCTTGCTCTTCTAGTCTGAGTGCTCTGAGTCTCGATGAGCCATTTATACAGAAAGATGTAGAGTTAAGAATAATGCCTCCGGTTCATGAAAATGAACATGGAAGTGAAGCAGAACCTGAACAGTCAGATGATACAAAGGATAACCAAGAGAAGAAAGCAGAGAAGCCTACTGAAGTAGAAAAAGATATTCTGGATGATTCTGATGATGATGATGATATTGAAATACTGGAAGCATGTATTATTTCTGCAATGCCAACAAAGTCTTCACGTAAAGCCAAAAAGCCTTCTCAGGCATCTGCTCCAAAAATACCTCCTCCTGTAGCCAGAAAGCCCAGCCAGCTGCCAGTTTACAAACTTTTGCCTTCACAAAGCAGATTGCAATCCCAAAAGCATGTGAGTTTTACACCAGGAGATGATATGCCACGGGTATATTGTGTGGAGGGTACACCAATAAATTTTTCAACAGCTACATCTCTGAGTGATCTTACAATAGAATCGCCCCCAAGTGAGTTGGCCAATGTAGACAGTGTGGGTACAGGAGCAGAGTCGGGGGAATTTGAAAAACGAGACACCATTCCTACAGAAGGTAGAAGTACCGATGACTCTCAGAGAGCAAAAAGCTCAACTGTGACTCCTCCAGGCCTGGATGATGACAAAACAGAAGAAGGTGACATTCTGGCTGAGTGCATTAATTCAGCTATGCCAAAAGGAAAAAGTCACAAACCTTTCAGAGTGAAGAAGATAATGGATCAAATTCAACAAGCATCTTCATCTCTAAGTAATAAAAACCAACCAGAAGGTGAGAAAAAGAAGCCGACATCACCAGTAAAGCCTGTTCCCCAAAATAATGAATACAGAGCACGTATAAGAAAAACCACAGAGCCTAAAAGCAGTATTAATAATGAAAGAAGCTATCCAGAGAACAGAGATGCAAAGAAACAGAATCTTAAAAATAATTTAAGAGATTTTAATGACAAATTGCCAAACAATGAGGAGCGTGTAAGAGGAAGCTTTGCATTTGATTCCCCTCATCATTACACACCTATTGAGGGAACTCCTTATTGTTTTTCACGGAATGATTCTCTAAGTTCTTTAGATTTTGATGATGATGATGTTGACCTTTCAAGGGAGAAGGCAGAATTAAGAAAAGGAAAAGAACCAAAAGAAATAGAAACTAAAGACTGCACTGATCCAGAACAATCTTCAAATCAGCAACCAAGTAACAGGACACAAGTTTGTCAAAAACACCCAGCAGGCAGAAGCCATCCTAAAGCTTTCCCTCAGTCAACTAAAGATATTCCAGACAGAGGAGCAGCTACAGATGAGAAAATGCAGAATTTTGCTATCGAAAACACACCTGTTTGCTTTTCTTGCAATTCATCTCTTAGCTCACTCAGTGATATTGATCAAGAAAACAATAATAACAAAGAAGAGGAAACTGAAAAACACACTGAGGCTTCTGATTCACAGATGGAATCAAACAGACCACAGACTTCTGGTTATGCACCTAAATCATTTCATGTTGAAGATACTCCTGTATGTTTCTCTAGAAACAGCTCTCTGAGTTCT
This sequence comes from Strix aluco, assembly GCF_031877795.1. Lineage (NCBI taxonomy): Eukaryota > Metazoa > Chordata > Aves > Strigiformes > Strigidae > Strix > Strix aluco. The sequence goes on along the minus strand of NC_133971.1, from coordinate 52,055,820 downwards.
CTTAGTATTGACTCAGAAGATGACCTTTTGCAGGAATGCATTAGTTCTGCCATGCCTAAAAAGAAAAAACCTTCAAGAATAAAGAGTGAAAATGAAAAAAATAATTCCAGAAATACAGGTGGTATATTGGCAGAAGATTTAACACTGGATTTGAGAGAGATACAGAGGCCGGATTCAGAACATGGTTTCTCACCTGATTCGGAGAACTTTGATTGGAAAGCTATACAAGAAGGTGCCAATTCTATAGTTAGTAGCTTGCATCAAGCTGCAGCTGCTGCATCGCTGTCTAGACAAGCTTCATCTGACTCTGATTCTATCCTTTCATTAAAATCTGGTATTTCTCTAGGGTCACCATTTCATCTTACCCCAGACCAAGAAGAAAAACCTTTTACTAGTAATAAAGGTCCAAGAATTCTCAAGCCAGGGGAGAAGAGTACACTGGAGTCTAAAAAAGTAGAATCTGAAAGTAGGGGAATCAAAGGGGGGAAGAAAGTGTATAAAAGTATAATTACAGGAAAAGCTCGCTCCAATTCCGAAGTTTCAAGCCAGTTGAAGCAACCACAACAGACGAGTGTGCCTTCAATTTCACGTGGTAGGACAATGATCCATATTCCAGGAGTTCGAAATAGTTCTTCAAGTACTAGTCCTGTTTCCAAAAAAGGTCCCCCACTCAAAAACACAAACTCCAAGAGTCCCAGTGAAGGCCAAAGTTTGACTAGTTCTCCAAGAGGACTGAAGTCATCAGGGAAACCTGAGCCAGCTCCTGTAACTAGGCAACCATCAGGGTTGAACCAGAGTGGATCAAGTAAAGGACCTTCTAGATCAGGATCTAGAGACTCCACTCCTTCTAGACCTCAACAGCAGCCACTGAGTAGGCCTCTGCAGTCTCCTGGACGAAGCTCAATTTCCCCAGGAAGAACTGGTATAAGTCCCCCCAACAAACTGTCTCAGTTGCCAAGGACATCATCTCCTAGCACAGCCTCAACTAAATCTTCAAGTTCAGGTAGAATGTCATATACATCACCAGGCAGGCAGATGAGCCAGCAAAATCTTACAAAGCAAGCTGCCTTACCTAAGAGTACCAGTAGCATTCCACGAAGTGAGTCTGCTTCAAAAGGGTTAAACCAAGCTATCAGCAGCGGTGGATCAAACAAAAAGACTGAACTATCCAGAATGTCATCCACAAAATCTAGCGGAAGTGAATCTGACAGATCTGAGAGACCTGTTCTCGTTCGTCAGTCAACTTTTATTAAAGAAGCTCCAAGCCCAACTCTAAGACGGAAATTAGAAGAGTCAGCTTCATTTGAATCTCTTTCTCCTTCCAGGCCAGATTCTCCCACAAGGTCCCAACTACAGACCCCAGTTTTAAGTCCATCTCTTCCTGATATGTCTTTATCGACTCATTCAACTGCCCAGACTAGTGGTTGGCGAAAATTACCCCCTAATCTGAGCCCTTCTGTAGAATATGATGGGAGACCAGCAAAACGTCATGATATAGCTCGTTCTCATTCTGAGAGTCCATCTAGATTGCTGATCAATAGATCAGGAACATGGAAGCGTGAGCATAGTAAGCATTCCTCATCACTTCCTCGTGTAAGCACTTGGCGAAGAACTGGAAGTTCCTCCTCAATTCTGTCAGCTTCTTCAGAATCCAGTGAAAAGGCAAAAAGTGAAGATGAAAAGCAACATGGAAGTTCTCTTTCTGGACACAAGCAAAGTAAAGAAAGCCAAGCACCAGCAAAAGGTACTTGGAGAAAAATAAAAGAAAATGAAATTCCTCAAATAATGAATGATCCTCAGCATTCTTCCTCAGGTGCCACAAATGGCTCTGATTCCAAAACTCTCATCTATCAGATGGCACCAGCTGTCTCTAAGACAGAGGACGTGTGGGTGAGGATAGAGGACTGTCCAATTAACAATCCTCGATCTGGAAGGTCCCCAACTGGAAATACTCCTCCAGTTATTGACAGTGTTTCGGAGAAAGGGGGTGTTAATGGTAAAGATTCTAAAGAGATTCAAGAAAAACAAACCCCAGGGAATGGAGGTGTTCCTGTTCGTACCATTAGTTTAGAAAATCGTCTGAACTCTTTCTTTCAGATAGACAGTCCAGACAAGAAAGGCATTGAAACAAAGCCTCTGCAGAATAATGCTGTTCCTGCACCAGAAAATAGCGAAAGTACTGTAAATGAGCGTACACCATTCAGTTCCAGTAGCTCAAGCAAGCATAGCTCCCCCATTGGTGCTGTTGCAGCAAGAGTGACTCCATTTAACTACAATCCAAGCCGCCGGAAGAGTAGTGTGGACAATAGTTCTGCTCGGCCATCACAAATACCAACACCAGTAAATAACAGCACAAAGAAGCGTGAATCCAAGTCTGAAAATCCAGACTCCAGTGGAACTCAGAGTCCTAAACGTCACTCTGGCTCTTACCTGGTAACTTCTGTTTAAGTGCAACAAAAAATAAATAAAACTGATGTATTATATACAGCAGCTATTTAGAAATTTTGTTTCAAATGAAACTAAAAGATTGGGGATTGACTTTTTGTTGTTTTTATTTGTTGTAAATAGGTTTGATTCTTGTTAGAGGGTCCTTGTTCTGGAAGCCATATTTGATAGTATACTTTGTCTTCACTGGTAATATTTTGGAGGAATACCTGATTGACAGTTTGGAATAAAATTGCTAATGCAAGTATATTTGTACAGTATGTTTAACATGTATTTAATTAGCATCTCATCCCATAATCCTTTAAATATTGCTTGTCATCGAAATCATGGAACATTGCAGATAGAGATGATACAGTCATATTGCTTTATCAATCATGTCTAGATTACAGACTGACTAAACTACATCAGGGAAGAATTGGTATTATTTATGCAAAAAAAGTATACTCAGTTTTAGTATTTGTGAATCCATCTAACCCAATAATTAATCATGTGGCTGTGAAATTCACAGTAATATGGTTTCTGCTGAACAAGTTTTCCCAGCCTGCTTTTCTGCATGAATGGAACTGATGGTTCATTTTCTGGAGTAGTGATTAACATTTCTGTGGTCACATAATGTGCATAGATAGTTATGGTGTAATAACTTACACTTTCTTTGTGCTCTGAAAAAAAAAAAGAAAAACTGTGTCACTGTAAAACCTTGAACAAAATTATTTTATCTGAATTAGATTTTATCTTAAAGTAGGTAGAATTTTTTTGCTATGCTGTAACTTGTTGTATATTCTGGTATTTGAGGTGAGATGGCTGCTCTTTTATTAATGAGACATGGGTGATGTCTCAACAGAGACTAAAATGAACATTTCAGAATAAATTATTACTATATGTAAATCATGTGTGTTACTTCTGCATTACATAAAAATACGGTATTATATTTTGAGATGTCACCACATAATGTGTTGTATAATGCACTTACACTTAAGGCCTGATCCAGCAGAATCTTGCACCTCCAATATTTGTTCTTCCTTATCACTGACAAATGGCTGTTGTAGGATGCTTATAACAGTTGCAGGATCAGGCCCTAGGTCTTCTGTAATATGTTTGTAATTGAGATAGTTTCACACATCTCAGGTGCATAACAAGGCTAAAGGCAGGGTCTTTCCAGTAGCCAAGCAGCATAATTGTTTTCCTAACTGCAAGCCTGAAACAATACTGTATCTATAAAAATAGTATTTGTAAAACAAAAGATTTTTTTAATTGGGGGAAATAATGTAAAATGTGAAATAGTGACTATAAGATGAAATTTTAATTCTGTTTGAAATCTTCATGCATTTTTTAAATTTATTTTTTAAAAATTATGAAGGGGAAAATATTGCAAGAATCCCATGGCAGCAAGAAGTCTGTTATCATAGTAGAAAAACAATTTTATACACAAACCAGGACATTTGCTGCCTCGAGCCTTTTTGATGCAAATATGGTTTGTGCTAGAACAATGCTGAAAAGACAGTTTTGTACTTTAAAAATATAAATATGGTCTGAATTTAGATGAGAATTGGTTTAAAGTAGAAACACGAGAGAACAGAACATTAACCAATCTGTACATGACTGAACAAACCATGAAATGGTATGTCAGTTTTGTTGTATCTCAAGTGGACTACTGCAAAGTTTTCATTCTAAGCAATTGATACTCAGGATTCAAAATGCCCTGATTTCAGGAAGCCGTGAAATAAATTTGCCTTTATGGTAGCTTTAACACAGTTGCAGAGTATATCACATCTGTGGCTTTTGTACTTGATCTGATATTGAAATTAATCAATTTTTATCTTGATTTCACCATAAGACATGCACTGTTTATAAACAGAATTTAGATACTATCAGCAGACAGAAGTCAGTTAAGAGAAAGTTGAAAGCCAGTACCAAAAATACCTGTTTGACAGAAGTGGTATCTTATTTGCTCTTTCGTTCTTTGCTTCCTGTCATGTCTGCTTTAGAGACATGCCGTGTTTGTATATCATCTGGTGAATCTGTTAATGAGCAGCACTGCTTGTGTTAGCATTTGAAATATTTTACATATAGTATCTTCACAAAACTTTTAATATGAATATTAGTGTCCTTTTAAAGATGAAATAGAAAGAGATTATGTGATGTGTTCAAAGTCAGGACTTCCTACTGGAGTAGAATAAGAACTCCATCCTTGATTTTAAAATGCAAGACCACTTTTCTTAGAAATAAAGTGATACTTTTTTTGTGCTGTGCTTTTAACTATTAAGATATACCGTTTAATACCAGATGGTTGTTTAACACTGTTTAACACTGGCTTTACATGTACGTCCTGTCAATTTAAGAATTTAAAGGTAAACTCAATCTCAGTAAAGAAATTCTGATTTCAGTTTTATAATTGAGGGAATCAGAAGAAGAAGAGGTGGAACAATAAATAATGGTGTGCATATCAAACACCAGAATGTCTTTGAAAATAGTAGTGGCTTCTCTAGATAGTGTTGGATGGTCATTATAATTGGGAAGTTTCTCTTAACGTCCTCATAAGTAACCTATATTTGTAGCAAAGACAGATGAGAGAAACTTTCCAACTATAAGGGTAATGATACACTAAAATGTGCTTCCCATGGGAGTTGTTAGATTTCCATTATAGAAGTTTTAAGAGGTTTATGAAACATCTCATAGGGATGGACTATATATATAATGGACTTTCATATTGCCTGTGTGCAGAGATGGGCTTAGGTGATCTTTTGAAATCCCTTCTAGATCTACATTTCTCTGATTCTTTATCTAAAATACTTAGTATCCACTAAGAGCCTTTTAGAATATTTAAGGACATCCATGATGTTTGATTTATGTTAGTGATGAGGATACAGTTATATTCTAAGCTTGATTATAAAAACAGATCCCAGAAATGTAAAATCAGAAAGATGAAAAATGGCTGTAGTAAGTATATTTTGTCTTGGATTTTGTTAATTATGTCTATATTGATGATAGTCAGATTTAATTTATGCTGCTAAAGATTTACTCATGTTCCTTGGTTTTATTTTTATGAAGTTGCCACAGCAGGTAAGAGGACATTATTTATGTGAAGGCAAAACAAAGAAAATCAAGGAGCCAAGGAAACCAAGACTAATTTTACTGTTCTGGGATACACTGCCTTTCTTTCTACAGATTTTGGTAGAACTTTGTGACTTGTGCTCAGACCTTTGGTTGTCCTTGAATTAGCTTATCGTATCCAGAATATATCAAACTTGTACTTAAAAATCAGTTTATAGTGAAAATACACTCATAAAGCTTATTTCAGGCTGATTACAGCTTTGTCCTCTTGATGTGAAAAGCAGAAATGTGACCTCCCCACAAACTGTAATTAGTTCACTTGTAAAAAATGTACATTCTTTTTAGTTTCTTGCAGTTTGTCACAGTTAAGGTTATTGCTCAATTTCTGTGAAAGCTCTTCTGACTAAACATTGCAAACTTTAAAGGGCAGCTATCTATTTCTGTTTTTCATGTGCAGTTCTCTATCAGAGTATTTTCCCCTGAAAGCTTAACACATACTTCTCAAAACTCTGTCAGAGATGGCAGCTTAAAAATTGAAAGCCTTTGCAGGATTTCCTGGTGAGATTGGAATATTGTTTCAGGCAGGATTTGGCTGCAGAATACAAGTATAGTTTATACTGTAAACTTCAGTAAGCAACAGTATTCTTCAACATAGACTAGTATCTTTGATGGCTTTGGGAAGTTAGTCGCTCTGTCTTGGGTAAAGAGGGAGGGAAAGACAAAGGTCAGTTTCAGAGACTCTCAGCCATATTGTCCCAGGGATGTACTTTCCTGTCTTCCCAGTGAACTGCATGAGCTGCACAGGAGAGAGAACATTTTGTCCACAAATTATTAAGGTTTTATTTTGAAAGTATACCTGTAGACCGTGAAAGTGCAAAACTTTTGTTTGATAATCTGACAGCTGAATTCCTTGATGGTTGCTTTGTAGTACTTCCTAACTGTCCACCCCTCCCATCGCCCCCCAGCAGAAACTGAGGTGACCAAGAATGGAACAATGTATTAGCTTCGTCTTTCTCCTTAGGGTTAAAGATCCATATTATTTCTAGAATCAAAGAAACAGCACGTGCTGTTGAAAGAAGTTTTCTCCTCCCTTCACATGCCCCTGGCTGTGAATGCTGGCTCTCATCTCACCTTTCAGTGGACTAACTCACCTCTTACACAGTGGAACTGGTGTGGGGGGGTAGGGTTAGTGCTGCATTTAGTATACTGAATTTGCTCGGTGCAGAGTTGGACAAGTGCCACCTGAGCCAGCAGAAAACATCTAGGGCTGGTAGAAAGAGGTTGGGATGGTTTCCTTTATGGGTGGTCAGTGGGTTGGATCAAGCCGTTACAGACAGTTTTAAGCTGATATGCCAAGTTTCAGATCTGTTCTTCACTCTTTTTTGAGACAGCAAAAGCAAGTTAAAGTTGGAGTCTTTTACTCTGAACTTCTGCCTATTGGTCCCTGGTGGTTTGCATTTAAAAACATTATTTTGGGTAAGTCCTTTATCCTGGGAATTCTGACAACTAACTTCAGAAGTATTAAATCAGTCTATAGTTGTGCTTGTGGAAAAGAAATATTTCTTCATCAAAAATACCCGAAGAACAGATTTTTCTACCATATGTAATTTTCTAGGCGACAGTTTTTAAATTTGCAATATTAAATTCAGTGCAGTAAATCTTTCCAGTAAAAAGATTTATTGCAACTAGTTGTTTTCTGGAAGAGGCTTGAAGAGAGAGAGAACATCTCCCTTCCTTAATGAAGACAATACTTTCATTAAACAGTATGAACAGCCGTAAGAGTGTTGCTAACAATTGCGTGTAGACTTTCACATAAACATAACTTCATACATCTACTGTAATGCCTTGCAAAGTCACATCCACCTGACAGCTTTGTTCTTGATGAGATGTGTGATTTGGATGAAGCTGCGAATCAGAAGTGAAGTGTCAGTTAATATGAAGCATGACTTCCTCTACGTACTTAAAACTTTGAGGACCTTCTTAACACCAAATTACCAAAATATGTTCACTCTCTGGTTCCATGGCCATCTCCTTTGCACTTTTACATTTAACCAGAAGAGATGCCCACACTTTTATCTTCATTTCAAATTACGTGTAGAAATGTGATTCCTGCTTCATAGTTTCCTATATGCAGAATAACAGATTGTATCTGTAAATGTGTCTATAGAGAATGTTACGTAGTTAAGCTTGAGTTTTTAGTCAGAATGATAAGCTAACTGGTTATGTGTTGTGTTTGGTTCCATATTGAAAGTGCAGGGGAATTAGGTGTGGTGCAGAAGAGCTTAAGAGTTCACATCAGTAATTAATGTAGGTGTCAATTAACTTGTGATGCCAAGATGAATATGAAGTATGTATTTAATACATAGGTTTTCTGCTGTCAACTTTCAGTTTACCAGATGTGGTTTACTTACTTTAAGACTGGCTAATGCCTCCCTAACATATTTTTGCAAATTACCTATCTTAGGAAATTTCCACATAGTTACAGGCTTGTGTATTTATGAATTTTTGCCACTTCAGGATTTCAGGAAATTATAATTTTGCTGTTCGTGAAAGCATCCTTTGCTTGAGTGGCTGTGGAATTGCAATTAGGGTATCAGGAGGATGTAGAGGGAGCTTGTTCACTCAAAACACAATTCTGTCCAGACCTCAAGCCATACATACAAACAGTATCTCCAGTGCTGTACTTTTTGGTGGGATTTAACATGCATAAAGCTTGTGCTGGTTCTCTGCAAGTAACCAAATTGTCATCCTCTGAGATCAGATGCATTTTCCCACCTGTAAATGTTTCTCTTTAACAAACTCAGCCCACGATTCTCTCTCCTTCAGTTTTGTTCTTTGCTTCTGCCTGAGATGAATTACTGTTTATATCCTAACTCTGTAATTAATTCTTTCTTCAACTATTCTAATGTATTTTGTTTCACAGTATACTTATTCTGGATTAGTCTTGCTATGCATAATTTATTTATTACTTGCAGTGTTATATAAAATTTCCTCCTGATTGCACCTTGTCAGAGTGGAATTGTTTTCTTGGCTGCTACTGAAAGTTAGGTGTCTGCTGTATTAGAAATATGATTTCATTTAAAAAGGAAGTGGCTCTTAAGACACTTCAGCAATGATTCAGCATATCAGAACAAATGCTCTAAAAAGCCATGCAGTTTCATTTTGGTGGTGGTCATGTTTCAGATAAATAAGATGTGGAAAAAAGAAGCTCAGAGACATGCCATTCACTAGTAGAGCACTCTGTTCTCTTCCGTGTTTCATTTATGCACTATGCATTTTGTGCACTAATTGCAATTGTGCACAAAGTGCACAAAACAAAATCTAGTTCCAACACAGTGTAATTACATGATTTCTCTGTTACTTACAAGAGGTTTGCAGGAAGGTTTATTTCATCATGACTCATAAGTACAGCAGAGATTGTTAATTCCAAAGGCTTTCTTTTTCATAATCAATGCATTCTTTAGCCACTGCTTAGAGACTATTAGGGGACCTAGACTGATTAATTCCCAACACACACACAAACAGGTGTTTATATATACATGCATATTTTGCACTCTTATGTTCACTTTAGGCTTTGACATAGTTAGAAGCATTTAAATGAAAAAAAAAAAAAAAAAAAAGGCACTGTTGCTGAGATAACTAAGGTCCTTTGTTTTCCAGTATTTGTAGCACTCTATTTTGTGGTTGAAAAGATGAGTTCTAATGACAGGACTGATAGCTGGTACCTTATTTTTTAAGTGTTCTAGAGAAAGGTGCACGTAAGTCTGGATTTATATGCAAAAAAGGAAATTCCCTTGCTAGTAATTTAAACATTTTTATTCAGAATAAAGGAAGAACATTATTGCTATCATCTGCAATTTGAAGTCAGTAGGGATCATGAAAATGAGATTTTGAGTGATTACATTTAAAACAAATGAAGGTAGATTATGCCTAATTCTATTGTTTGGGGCAGGGGGGGAAAGGCAGTTTGGATACGCTGTAACACAGAATTCAGATTTGCTTGTGCATCTTACCTAGATTATTGGTAAGGTCTGTGATGGCACACGTTTTGAGTGGAAGTAGCTATGGAAGAGCAGGAGGGTAGATGTAAAAATTAAGCCATAATGTGGATGGTGAGAAAACTCCCGTTTTAAATATTTTTTATTATTCCATTGTGTGACAAAAGGGAGTTGGCATCTTTTATTTCTTACTATAATTGAGCAGTTGATGGATTATTTGACACTTCTAAGTGTTTTAAGACATTTGGACTTCTTGCAAATAGAAATACCCTAGCTTAAGTGAAAGCTACAAATTCAGTGCAAATACTGTGTTACTGTGTCACACACAGATGATTGATGGTTCCTTCTGATCTTACAAATTGACTGTATACAGCTGTGGTTTTACACAGCTGTCAGCTGTTCTACAAGGCTAAAACAGGGCCAGAGAATGACTGGGTGTAAAACCAAGGTCTATACTTTAAGAGACATAAGTCTTTGCAAATATGATGGAATGAGAGATGGGTAGAAATCCTCGGTTTTCTATTTCCACTTTTCCAGTTCTCCTGTTGCCAGCTAAATAGGGATTTGGGTAGAGTCTTGAGCACATGATGCCCAACAGTCTCCCCTGTGAAATACTGTATATATTGTCTGCTGTACTTTCTAAATTAATCCATGTAAGTGAAGATTTGGGTCTAGGTGATAAAATCCAGAAGTCTTCTAGACTTCTAGCTCTGAACAGCATACAAGCCGGGACGACTCTTTCAAGGCCACTTCATGATTGTCAGCTGCTCTTGTGGTGCAGCACTTAACACAGATTGAAACAAGTAAGCCTAATGTGGCAGAACATCCCACACGCCTTAAAAAGGCATGAACATCCCCATCTTGGGGGATCATCTTAGGGATGCTCATGCCTTTTTAAGAATATACAGACTATCGAGATTGTTTATAGGCCTCTACAACTGAGATGAATAGAAGTGATGTTTCTGACTAATCAGAAAAGTCATGTAGCTGTTGTCCTGGTAGCATGGGCATGATGAGGTGGTGCCTCTCCAGAAAGCATTTATGTAGAAGACAGGACTTTAGATTGTTACGACTGAAAGAACTGGGGTAGTCTGTGGATTTAAAAGAACCACTTATTTTGGGAAAATGGTGTATACAGTCTTCTAAAGAAGTGACATATACCAAGAATGGTATGTCTAATTCTGCATGTTGAAGTTTCATGGTAAGTAAATACCAGTTTTATGAAACTAAACAAAGGACAACATTTTCTCTCTTCTCTATGCTGTTGGAAGTTCTCTGTTGGACAGACCTAGTTCACTCCTGTCTATTACTTCCACCTTAAGAGTGGAAGTTTCATGAAGTATGTTTCCATTTTTAACAGTTTGTTGTTGGCATTTTTTTCCCCAGTCCCTATAATTATTTAAAAAGATATTTTTGGAATCCTTGCTTACAGAAACTGTGGAGAAAATCCTTCTCAGCTCACCCCCTTTCCTTCAATGTCTATTGAACCAACCAAGATTTAACTCTATGTCCCCTTTCTTTGTTCTATGTTTTATCTGCAGTCCACTCTGGAGCAGTTCCACCAATCTAGCTGAAAATATACCCCTTCCCAAATGACTTCACTAGTTCAATTAAGATATAGGCATTTCTAGCATGTTTAGACTATGCAGTGTAACATCAGGTTAGAGAAAACTGAACATGTAAGCTAAGCCTTGAGTAAACTGGCATCTGTACATGATGTTTTGGTAAAAGAGGAGCTGTGTCACTTCAAACCATCTACATTTTCTTGAGCTCCCACTTCTAGTTAGGGCATCTGCATTTATCCCAGGTGAAATGTACCAGCCTGTATTACAACTGCTTTGAGTTTGTTTCTCGTTTGTACAGAGCTCTTGTTGCTAGGTTGTTTTGTTTGGGGTTTTTTTGCTATATTTATTTCCCAGCACCCTTAACTGTAAAAGTAGAGTCTGACTAAGGACACCTGACTTGCTGCTGACAGTATGCAGTGAGGGAATCCTCTGCTTGAGATGCTCGTAGTGCAGTGCTCATACCCTGCCTCTTCCCCTTTCATTGCAGTTACAGCAGATGGAATAAGCTCATCAAGCTTTCAGGGACCAGTATTCCTGCTACTAACCAAAGGCATTATTTGCATTCTTGAAATTTTCATGCAGATGTACATGAGTCCTGTTCTCACCAGCAATTACACCTTTTCTTCATACTGCTTTACAGTCTTAAAAGCTGTCAGTTTTGATTGCTTCATCGTTAAATTTCTGAGGTCAGGAAGAGCAGATATTTGGGAATTGTGTGCAGCTACAACGTGCCTGAGTGTGCTAGGGTTGTGCATGTGGCAGCATTTTTGGTAGTGGGGGAGGAGGGCTACAGCTGTGGCCCCCTGTGAGAAGCTTCTGGAAGCTCCCACAGCTCCAAGTCAGATGCCAATTAGCAATGATGGCCGCACCTCTGCGGTAACTATTTAAGAACGGAAATGCAAAAGGGGGTTGGGGACTTGTGAGGAGAACATGGATGTGAACACCAAGTGAAAGAACGGAGGAGGAAGGGGGGAGATGTGCTAGAGCAGAGTACCCTCCCTGTATCCCCTGGTGAGATGGCAGGGCCGCCCCCCTGCCACCCATGGTGGTCACCATGGAGCAGAGATCCACCTGCAGCCTGTGGAGGACCCCGCACCAGAGCCCGGAGAAGGTGGGGACTCTGTGGGCAGAAGCCCCCACTGTTGTAGTTCCACGCCGGGATGATTGCAACACACAGGAGTGACCCATGCCGGAGCAGCTAGGGAAACACTGGGCCATGGGAGGCACCCACATCAGAGAAAGTTCATGGAGGACTGTCTCCCATGAGAGGGGAATCATGCTGGAGCAGAAGAATGTGAGGAGTTTCCCCCTGCCCTGAGGAGAAAGAAGCAGCAGGACTGACCACACACCCCCCTTCCCTGCTCCCAGTGCTGCTGCAAGGGGGGAGGAGGTGGAGAAATTGGGAGCAGAGCTGAGCCTGGGAAGAAGGGAGGGGTGGGGGGAAGGTGTTTTTAAGAAGTGGTAATACTTCTCACTGTCCTATTCTGTTAAGTGGTGATGGTGTTAGTGTCTGAATTAAATTTATGTTCTTTTTTTCTTCCCCTAACGAGTCTTTTGCCCATGACCATAATGGGTGGGTCATCCCTCTCTGTCCTTATCTCAATTCCTGAGCCTTTTGCTTTAATTTCTCCTTCATAGCGCTGGGGGGGGGAAGGGGGAGTGAGCAACTGCATGGTGCTCAGTTGCCCTCTGAGCAAAACCACGACACTGAGCTAGTGTGCTTTGTGACCTACTTCTGTCTCTGAATTCCTCAGGCTAGAAATACACAGAATTCAAGTTTGAAATATGTATTTCTTATGTGGCACTAGAACAAACACAGTGACTGGATACTATATAGTGAATGAAGTCATTCTACAGTGATGACGGGGATTAAATTAAAATGTCTGTACCCAGTGTTTAATTTTAGGCATGCTAGTTTCAAGACATTGTGAATTCTAGCACCAATAAAGGAGATTGGTATGTAATAATAGCATCTGCAGAAAAGAAGACATGCATCCCCTTTTGTGGTCAGTCATGTATGCCATATGATCCAATCTGTAACTCCACAAACTCCATTTCCAACAATTTTTTAATTGTTTTTCCATCTGAAAAAGATGCAGAAAGTAATTTTTGGGATCACCACAAATACTGATACAGGCTATGCAGCATTTGTTCTGTTACAGTAAGTTTAAATATTGTTTTAAAAGAAGCCATAAATCTAATATGTTGGTATTAAAAAGCTGTATGAATTTGAAGGCAAAAAACAGCATGCAATTGTCAAATATAACAACATTAAACAAATACACAAAATTTTTCTCGGTGTCCTGAAATAAGTGAACTGACTGAGAGCAATCTTCATATGCAGCGATGGTACTGTGCCACTCAAACTGCAGCTGTGTTCAGTGCCTTTTTTAACGTAATGTCAGAGCAGTGTTTCTCAGGCTGATGTCCAGTGGTAGCCCATTATGCACCAGAAATTGCTTTACAAAGTAACAGAAACTAAAAACATCGCAGAAATCTAAGGGGAAAAAAAGAGTGCGAAGAAGTAAATTTTAATTGAATTTTAGACAATTTTTTGTTTAATTGTATATGAAGCTGTGGTAATGCCAAATAAATATGGCTTAGCATTTTTTCCTAAAAGCATTAGATTGTTTTTCAATTCAAACTCTGCTAGACTACTGTCCTTTATAAGGAGATTTATATTTATACCCTTTTGATTGGTTCAAATCTGTATGTCCCAGAAGGAAGGGGCTATGCATATCATTTAACAAAATCAAATGGCAATAAGCTTGATTTGTAACATGGTTTGGTGATGACTATGTTTCATGCAATGGTCAGATCGTAAATATGTTCTACATACTGCATGCCTGCATATGGAGACACAATGAATATAATGAAATCTAGTCTGTCCACAGTTCACATTGTATGTATGGTCATGAAGGATTAAATGGTGTAAATGGTTCTTGAAACCTTATTTTAGCTTTAAGACCTTCTTCTCCCCAGTCAGGGGCAGGGACCACAGCCTGGTGTTTGAGAAGCACAACCCCAGTACTGTGGGATCTGATTGCCATGCAGGGAGCATGCAGGGGAAACACTTGTAGGCCAAGGCTGCCTTGCTGACCTGCCCAGCTCCCTCCTTCCTTCCCCTACAGCCTACCTCTGTCTTGCTGAATGCAGGTGATGACAGTTAACAAGTTTCTGCCACAGTGGCTGATGTGCAGATTTAAGCACTGACAACCTAGACAACAGGGCAACGCCCAATGTAATGGCAACTCTTAACACTTTTTAGGTGGTGGGAATCTCAATTGAAAGTAATTTAATAGACACACAAGTGTGTGTATGCAGTGGAGATTTAAAAGAAAAATACGGTGCAAAGAACAACATAGGAAATCCATTGCAAAGTTAGCGTTAACAAGATGCAAACATTTTGTTGTTAAGCAACAAAAAATGTCTAAGTAATTATTTGTAATGGATTACCTCTTAGAGAGGTACACTTTACTCTGTATCAGCCAGCTTGATAGTAATCGGGAGATTAACCCTCCAAAAATCTGTCTTTAGCACTGGACAACTTTTGCATCAAAAGCTTCCTTCATAACTTGACACACCTCATTTACATAACCTTTTTTTTAGCTGAGGAGCTTGTTGAGTTATGTTTGTGAGGTGCTGCTGAATTGCTGACTTGCTACCAGACAGCTGCTGTCACATTTTCAAAAGCTGCTACTGCTGAGGCCACACAGTTGCACTGTTTGTATTTTCTGCAGTACTTTGTATAGTGTATTCACATCTGACATAATGAACAAAGACAGAAGACAACAAAACTGCCCATCATCCAAAAGACTGAATAGACAAATGACTTTTTAATTACTGCCAAAGGCCACCCTGATTCTTTCTGAAGCTTCTCCATAACTCTTAACTCTTCTAAGTTTTCATGAACTGTACTTGCAGTTCTTCCCTGGCAATACCACTGTGTTGCACTGGGTCTCACCACCTTCCTCTTCAGTATTTCATCATGAGCTGGATGCTTTGGTGAAGCAGAAAAAAAAAAAAAAAAAAGAATGTTGATAAATATTGAATAAATATCTTTAGTTCTTTGTCCTGGTACATAGCTGCTGCATGAAGTTTAACTTGTGAGTGTGACACTGCACAAAATGTGCTCTGTGAAATTCAGAGTGACCGAATGGTTGAGGCTGACAGGGTCCTCTGGAGGTCATCAGGTCCAAACCCCTGCTCAAGTGGGTCACTTAGAACTAGATGTTCAGGACTGTGTCCAGACAGCTTTTGCATATCTCCAAGGAGGGAGACTCCACCGCCTCCCTGGGCAACCTGTGCCAGTGCTCAGTCACCCTCACAGGGAAAAAGTGTTTCCTGATGTTCAGACAGAACCTCCTACGTTTCAGTGTGTGCCCATTGCCTCTGGTCCTGTCACTGGGCACCACTGAAAAGAACCTGGCTCTGCCCTCTTTGCACTGTCCCTTCAGGTGTTTAGATACATTGATGAGATCTCCCTGAGCCTTCTCTTCTCCAGGATGAACAGGCCAGCTCTCTCAGCTCACATGAGAGACGCTCCAGTCCCTTCATTGTCTTAGCAACCCTTTGCGGGACTCTCACCAGTATGTCCATGTCTGTCTTGTACTGAGGAGCTGAGAACTGGACTCAGCACTCCAGGTGTGGCCTCACCAGTGCTGAGAAGAGGGGAAGGACCACCTCCACTGCTGGGAACACTTCTCCTAATGCAGCCCAGGACATCATTGGCCGTCTCTGCCACAAGAGCACGTAATATTCAACTTGGTGTCCACCAGGACCTCCAAGGCCTTTTCTGCAAAGCAGCTTCCCAGCTGGGTGTCACCCAGCATGTACTGGTGCCTGTGGTTGTTCCTCCCCAGGTGCAGGTCTTTGCAGTTCCCCTTGTTGAACTGTGTGAGGTGTCTGTTGGCCCATTTCTCCAGCCTGTCCAGGTCCGTCTGTTACCTGTGTAAAACGGCATGTTTGAAAAAGTGCCTCAGTTATAGTGACACTATTCAAGTTAGATATAATGCATGTAAATTTTCTAAGGAGGACTGAGAGAGATAGTTTTACTGTGTAAGCCTGATTAGTTTGTATAAACAACGCAGGCCTTACTAACAACTGTGCCCTTGCAGATGAGCTGAACAGTTGATAAGAGGGAAACATGCTACTGAGAAAGTTGAGTAATTGCCAGAGAAGCATAAGGTCAGCAAAAACCTATGGTAACAGGGAAAAGTAAAGATGGCAGGGGAGATGGTGACCACCGACTCCATTTAAGACCACAAGACATGTCCCCCCCTTTTGAGTTTGTGCAGAATAATAAAACAACACTAACTTTAAACTGAGATGAGGCATGTTAACCAGTGAGGGACAAAGTGGTAAGAAACTAACCAGTGGTCGTTACGGTAAATGTGTATTTGTGTAGCCTGAAGTGTATAAATACACTGACATTCTTTTGTGTGGTGTGCTAGCTTTGTGGAATTGCCACCTAGCACCCCACTTTGCGCAAATGTGAAAGAAATAAAATTTCTCCGCTCTGTGTGTATATTGGTGTACTGCACACCGGGTAAAATAGTCCACTTGTGGGACAGCACCTCTAGATGGCAGCACGACCATCTGACGTACCAGCCCCTCCTCCCAGTTTGGTGTCGTCAGCAAACTCGCTGAAGGTACACACTCTGCGCCATCACCCAAATCGTTGATGAGGATGTTAAAGAGGACTGGACCCAGTATTGACCCCTGGGGCACTCTGCTAGTTACTGGCCCCCAACACGACTCTGTGCCACTGATCACCAGCCTCTGGGCTCATCTGTCATTAGTGCTTGTATCGTCACTGCTGCACTCCCCCACGACCAGTGCGACTGCATGCCTCCCACGCGAGACAGGCAGCTGCGGCCGTGGCTGCCGGGCCTCCCGCCGTTCTAGGTACTGCACAAGGCACTGAGCAGGAACAGCAGTCTCTAGCGTGCAGGATCATCTGATCATCTGTGATTTGACATCAGTCACCCCATCAGCTTGACGTGCCGCCCTTGACGTGCCTTCTCCTACACGCAGCCCGGTGAGGTGGTACAGCCTGTGCCCCCTGACCGGCTGTGAGCTCTCACCGTGGTTTCTCAGGACTGGGTCATTCTCGCCTAACGATTCCAGTATTGACCGAAGAGTTTCTGGCTTCGCAGACCTGGGCGCTGCTGAGCTCGTTTCCCAACAAGGCCGGCGCGGGACACCCGCGCTCCCCTCAGGATACCGCCAGCATTCTCCCGCGCCCCGCTCCCGCCAGAATGGCGCACGCGCGGAAAGGCTAGCCGGGGGGCGGGGGGGGCCTTAGAGGTTCTCCTCATAGGATGGTGCGCTTTAGAGACAGCACCAGGGGCCAATGGGATTTCTGGACCTGGGGGGCGGGATTGCCTAGAAAAGGAGAAAAAGACTGAGGCCAGGGTGGGATGGTGACGGGAGCGGTCTCGGTGCTAATGTTATTATGGCCGCCACTGCCACAGCCGCGTCTCCCTCTGATAAGGAAAGGTAACGTGGGCCGTGTCATCCGAGGCAGAGGGATGCCGGCATCCTGCCTTGGAGTAGGGCATAGCCGTGGGCACGCTGGGGCTGCAGCCGGCCTTGCGGGCTGGCGGGCGGGCGGGCCGGGGGACACACCCGCTCGGCTCGGCTAGGCACGGCGGGCGCCGGGGCAGGCTTGCGCTCTGGGAGCGCTTCCGTGCGTGTGCGGTAACACGGCAGTGAGGCGCCGCGCCGCGCGGCCGCACGCCAGCTTGCTGCAGCCGGCCGTGCTGAGCTCCTCCCGAGCAGCCCCCGCCGCGGCCGGCCGGGGCTGGTGCCCGGGGCAGCGATCGAGGCCGCGGCGGGGCGAGGAGCCGGCGGTGCCGCCCGCCCCTGTGAGTGGCGGCGGGGGCTCGTGCGGTGCAAGGGTCACACGGGAAGGTGGCTGTTCCGGTGCAGCTGTCGAAGGGGGGGGCTGAGACTTGGCAGCCTCTGGTCCGGGAGCGCCTCAAGCTGCGCTGTCCCGTCATTCTTCTAACGTATCACTTAAAGCTCAGCAAAGGTAAACTGAGCAGGAAAGATGGTGGTGATCAGCGCTGGACGTTGATGGTTGTGAACGTCAGTAACGAGACTGAAAGTTGCCTGGGCGGAAGTCCTAGCTGGCTCGTGAAGAGGGCAGTTAGCTCATGGGGGAAAACACCGGTGAAAAGGTATTTTAGGAAAAGACGAGTAGTAAGAGCTGAGAGGACTGAGACTGGTTTTAAAGGCAGCAAGAAATATTTCCTGGGAGGCAGCAAGGGTCGGTGATCCTTGTCAGTGTCCAGCTAACTGAGCATTAGTCTGCTCCAGGTTATTTGCTTACTTTCTGCTTCCCTGTTTTCTTATGCCATCACAGCTCCTCATTCAAATGTCGGCATTCTTCATCCTCTCTTTGTAGATCTTAGCTAGTTGTTTTTTTATTGTCTAACAAGTGTAATTGTTCTGTCACTCTTGTCCCCTGTATGTGCTTCATAGCTTTAAATCTACTGAAAAATCTTAAGCATAGTTTTTCATAGACTTTATAACTTATTCAAGTATGAGTTGTTCTGTGTGTTAACGGGGGGGGGGGGGAAGCAAATCCACAGTGAAGAAAGCCCTGCTGCTTGCTTCTATCAAGAACTGAGTCAGCCATCAGTGTACTACAACCTGTTCAAGAAATCCTTAATTATTTTCAGGGAAATGTGTATGTTTCCTTCTAGGTTTCAGGGGTTTAAGAAAGGGGTCAAAACATTCTCTTTCAGCCTTCTTTTGTTTCCTCAAGATAGATAGCACCGTCCTTTGTACACACTGTGCCCCAGAAAGTGGTGTCATGCAAGGAACATTTCAGCCAAATGGTTATGCAGTGTCCTGGATAACTCAAAATGGGGTTTTGCAACATCTTACTAATTGGTCTTGGGAAAATAAATGGTTGTTCTAAACTGCTGCGGGAACTCTTATGTTATAGCTATGAGATTTATGTTTTGTTTTACTAGGGAGATGTTGCATAAACAGTTACAGAGTTCATATTACTTAAACTCACTGTTTTCTCTTTTTAGATTCATCTGCATTTATCCAGCATATTTGAATAACAAGAAGACAATAGCAGAAGGAAGGAGGATACCTATAGACAAAGTAATTCTGGGCAGAGAAATACGATGTTTTGTTTTGCTATGCAGTAGTGTGCAGAGTTGGAAAATAAATTTCAAAGCTGTTGATCTTTCCTATCCCCCATGGCAAGTAGCTCGATTTGAAGATAACATAGTATCAGCATGTGAATTTGGTAGAAGGGCACTGGGTTTAAGTGTCTACTTTCATGTGAGCAGGTGAAGTAGTAAGAAACTTGATGCACTCGATCTCAAGTAGTTTGCCCAAATTTTAAAGCAATGTAGACAAGAATAGCTAGCTAATGATTGTTTTTTGGTGACTGACTATACATGACTATATTCTGTGCCCTGTCCCCTTCGCTGCTGTCAAAGATAGAACTTATAATGCATGTGACTCATAGACTTGGTAATTCTTGTTGCTTTTAATCTGTCCAGAAATAGTTTTTGATCATCTCACTCCTTTAATATTTTTAATAAGCAGTGGTGGGAATATAAAGGGATTTTCTCACTGCTTAGGGTTGAGGGGTTTTTTTTCTGGTAATAGTTAAAAATAAAATATTTCTTGAGCATGCAAGTGGGCAATCAAAGGTCTGTCTATTGGAGGAATCTGCCCTCTTTTTTCCTTCAGTCCTTGCTATAAGTTTGCGGTTGCTGATTCATGGCTTTTGTTTTTTTGTAAAGATAATAAAAGTTATATCATTTCAATTACTTTTCCTAAGGAATTCTTTTACTTGGTCCCCTGTCCTAATTCATTCTGTCTTATCTGTTTTCTGTTATACTGGTGTCTTCTCCCTTTTTTTGTTTTCTATACCATAGGTGGGCTCACAGGTGACTTCTACAGTAGATTTATCTATTTGAAGTACCTTCTTTTTCCCCATCTGCTTTTTCTAGTTATAGAATATAGGCTGGGAAACACTAACTGTTGCTGTATAGGTAGTTCATCACGCAAAATTAATTAACAGTAACACGTTGTTTCATCAGGCTGTTGAAAATCCCACCTCTGCAGAAATCCAAGATGTATGTGCAGCAGTTGGATTCAATGTGCTATTAGAGGTAATATTAAAAAAAAAAACCCTCACAAACCTGGTATGTGTGTCTTCTTTCATTGTATCTTTTTTTACTAACAGGATAAATTACAATTGAGAATTTTTTGTTATCAGCCAAGATATTTGCTTGCTTTGAGTAATAACTGACTATAATGATGTAGTAAATATTGGAAAACTATGCAAGGCAGGAATAACTCAAGATCTCTGAGACAATGCCACTTTTAAGCTTATAAAAAGATTACTTTTATTTAACTGTCATTCTGAGAAGACTATCCTAGATGCTTAAAAGCATGTCAGAATAAAAGCTAATTTTGCAAGGTGCAACTGTGCAAATTAAGCTTTTAAAAAGGCATATTTTTAATGAAAGGTGATTACCTTTTGGAATGAGTGTCCTATAGGAATAGGATTCTGATGCTTGAAATCTTCAGAGTCCTTTGGAGTTACGTTTTAGTCAGAGAATGTTAATTTTTTACTGCAATACCTGCTTGCTCTTCAAATAAACTAAGTTGGTTACCTTTTTCTTAGGGAATAAATCTGGGTTTCTAGAGAGGTAACTTTACACAATTAGCCTTCTGAAGTAGTTATTAATTTAAAGTACTGTTGAATTTTCTAAGAAGAATTTAGGTCCTCATCTAAGAGTGTGACTGGTATCAAAAAACCAGTACAAAATCACTTTGCTTTTCAGAAGAAGTTGATTGTATTCCTGTTAGTGCACACAAGCCTGTGAAATAGCCAGTACCAGGAAGAAACCTGTAACATTTTAATAAAAATGAAGGCTATGACTATCCAAAAGGAGTGGGCCTCAGACAGTGACCTATGACTTACCTTCTCTAGGTTGTCCAGAAGGGTTTGTGGCTGTGGAGATAAAACAAAAACATATGTTGCTGAGGTCCAGACTGGGGAAGTAAAACAGTCCCTGTAGTAGGTTACTTGCTAATTTGTTCAGTACCAGTAGATGGTTGGAGCAGTATTTCTGAAAAAGTTACGCTGTAGCTTTGGCTGCTACTGCAATGGCTAAATGGTGGATGACACTGTTGGGAGAGCTATGGTTATATATTGTTTACATGTGTTCATGCTATGTCTTAGATCAATTGCCTGACGAATTCTGCAAAAAATTATTCCAGTACATAATAAAAGTTTCTTGTTTTGTATGGCAGAAAAATAAGATGTATCCTAGAGAGTGGAACAGAGATGTGCAGTACAGAGGTAGAGTACGAATCCAGCTCAAACAAGATGATGGCAACCCATGTTTACCTCAGTTTCCAACACGTGAGTAGAGTACCTGGGTTAGGTACTTTATCTGTTAAGAAAACAGAAAGACTTTGTTTATTTTATATTACCAGCTTGCTTAATTAGTTTTACTATTATAAATTTTACAACTTTACATCAAATCTCTCTGCCTGTATAAGTCAACCAAATCAAGTTGGGTGTGTGAGCACTGAGTGGAGTTTGTAAAATGCTGTTGTCTTTGATTCTGCTGTTTCTTCAGCAGTTGCATTGGAGGGGATTGTGGGGAGTGTTGTTTGATTGCTATGTTTAATAAAGTAGCTAGTGAGTTTTGGCTTACTGTTTTGTTAACAGTTAAAGGATTTGGTAGTAAAATGGCTAAATTCCATCTGTTTCTTAGGTTATATATATCAGCTAGTCATCAGTATGGATGCCAAATTGATAAAATACAATCCTGAGTTCATTCTGCTGGCCATTTTCATAAATTAACAATGGAACAGCTCCCTTTAACACGAATAGTTCATCTTGAATGACAAGTAATTTATTCTTTTGTGTTTTCTGGAAGTTATTCAGTGTGTAAAAGGGAAGCAAATACATCTCAAGTATATATCTTAAGGAAGGAGTAAGAAGAATATTGAATCTAGAGTAGTATCAGAGTACTGTTGGTCAGAAGGAGATGATTTAAAACCATATTCCTGCTGGAAGACAGCAGTGCCTTTCTAAAATTGCTTGTAGCTTTTGCCTGGTCACTCTGTCCCAGGTATTTTAGGCCATTAAGAGGTGAAGGGAAAGAGTAACAGAAAGGATGTAGGTACTCTGGAGATTTATCAGGTGAAGTGCTTGTTCCAGTCTGTGACATTTATGTCTTGCACTTTTTTAAAGTTAAAAAAAAAAAGTTGAGAAGAGTTTTTCACAAACATCTAGCTAAACAGGGGAAAGAAGGAGAACGCCTACGCTTTATATCTAGTTTAACAGAAGTCTAAAGTGGGGCTGAAGTTTCTAACTTTTAAAGTGATGCAAATGTTCTTAACATACTAGGCATGCATTGATCTCTCCCTGTTGTGGTGCAAATGTTCTTAACATAGTAGGCATGCATTAATCTCTCCCTGGGTTTTTTTTAGGGAAATCAGTGATGCTGTATGCTGCAGAAACCATTCCCAAACTGAAAACAAGGACCCAAAAGATGGGAGGTAGTGATCAAAACCTTCAGCAAGGAGAGGGGGGCAAGAAAGGTAAAGGAAAGAAGAAGAAATGACTTCACATCTGGAATAATCATTACATCACATAGTTGTACTTAAGAAAAATGCGGATGGAAACATTATTTGCTGCAACTTTGAAGTGAAAGATAGAAGCAAGAAATAAACAGGTAAAGCTGAATAAACTGCCTGCTTTTCTCCGAACTGGAATGCATGTAGCTGCCTCGCATATGTGTAACATTAAATTTGTCTTCCCACACAACCTGCAAGTTGAAGCTAGCATCCACTTGTAAAAGTGGAATAACATAGGCAAATGGGGTGGGTGGGGAAATTATTCTTTCCAGAAGAAATATGCAGCTTTTGCTAAATAAATATTCTTATGCAGACCAGCTATCTGAAAACTGGTTGCCTTAGTAAACCATTTATCTATGCTAGTGAAGTGATTGTCTTAATTCTAGAGCATCTTTGTCAGTCATAGGAAAATGTAAATCAGTGAAGTTATGGCTCTGTAAACTTCCCTTGCTAGTAATTTTTCATAACTGTCAAGTGTACTAATAAAGGTGACAAGTTAATTTTTGAAAATGTAATTTTATAGGATACTTTTTGCAAAAGTGTTAATTTTTCCTGCACAGCCTGTTCTAAAGAAGTCAGTGATATATATTGTATGGATAATAAGGTAAAGTTTTAAGATAATGTGAAAAAAAAAAAGCTTCCTTTTGAGTCTTGTATAATATAGGATACTATATTATCCTATTTTGGGTTGTTGTTTGAGAGCTTAGGAAACGTAGCTTTATATTGTACCTGTCAAATACTATTTCAGATGTGTGAGGCTTCCAATATCTGGTAACTTAATATATTTTTTTTTTATGTAGTCCACAGACAGGGACAGAAAGTTATTTGAAGAAGATGAGTTGGTCAAAACAGCTGTCCAATGGGAAGGCTCCTTTGAAGTAATTAAGAGATGTACCGTGCAAGTTAAATGAGGGGTAGTTTAGTATAAGGAGATTGAAAAAGAAGCAGCAATACCTGTTTTGAGTTTAAAAACAAACCCTGCATGAATTTTCTAATCCTTACTATATGAAAACAAAGTCAATTGAATGCTTGACTTCCAGCTGATTACTGGAAACAAGTTAACAGATTACTTTGATAAATCCTAAAAGAGAATCACCACATGAAAAATTTGTCTTGTCTATCAGGTATGCTATTCTATGGCATCACCTTTTTCCCATTTTAAAGATAAACAGCATTCAAAATATATCTAGACATTTAATAACTATTCTAAAGTAATGAAACTTGGTAAAATTCAAGATTATATCCCTGCTCAATATCACTTGTGCTTGTAGTTTGAGTTTTCTTACGTTATTATTTCTTGTTCCACTCAACTGCATCTTTTTCAATTAGATGGTGAATTACCAGTGCCCCTTGAAGTGAATGCTGGTAGGTACTGATAGTGCAACTGTGTAGAGCCCCTGACTTGTGAATAGTTCAAAGTCAATTGCATATCCTGTCTGTACTGCTTTGTAAGTGTGGTTCTTGTGTTGCATTGTTTAATGAAGAGGGAGGACGTGTTCTCATCCTCACTGCAGTTGTACCAAATACAAAAGCTGCCATGACAAAGTTCCTCAGGCCAAGCCCTGTACCAGTGTGAGAGTAGACATACATAGGCTCTCTAAAACAGAATGGGGAGAAGAAATCCTCTGTTCTAAGACTGTAATTGGCCATGGTTGTATACAAATGTCTTCCTTTTTTTTTTTGCTGATGTAACAGTTTACACAAGCTACCTTTGGAGTGTCTAACCTTGAAAACACACCCAAATGTTGAAGTTAGTTAAGTGGCATCTCTGAGTTAATGGAAATCCATGGGGTAGGAACAGCGGGAGCAGGTGCTATCTGAAAAGTTTTTTTGTTACAGAAAACAACTGGACATAGTCAGAGGTTGTTAGTTGTGTCCACTCTATAGAGTTAGGGAAGTTACAACAGGTTAGTTTCAACATGGGGAAAATACCAAGTGAGGTATGCAAGCAAGAGTGGAAGGTACATGTGTGATATAAAACACCATAACTGTCCACGGATTGTGAGGCTTAAGTTATTCCTGGCTTTTCCTGAGTACTGAGTAACTTTTCTGAAACTATTTAACACGAGAGCTCTGTGAAAATTAATTGGTACAAGTTAACTCAGCTCCATGATGTTAAGTGAAGGGCAATGACTCCAGCCAAGTCATGATCATGTTATGCCTAAGTATTGTAAATCAGTGCTTCAGACTACAGACAGTTGAAAAATGTGGAGGTTAAATCTCATGGGATATTTGTTTACAGTGGCTAGAAATTAAGTATCTTAACTTGCCTGTGCTATGGTATGTATATTGAGAAAGAATCTTCATGGTATTGGTTACCAAAATTTTCCAAAGAACCTGAAATAGGAAAGCTATTTTAAAGTGTAAGGATCTTACAAAAAAAGACTGAGAGATTCCTGCAGAGTGTAATATTGAGCTCAAATATATAAAACTGTGATTTAATTAAATTAAAGAAAGCTCCATGGGCATTTTGTGTAAAGCTGACTTTTTTTTAAGGAAATTGTGCACTGCTAGGAAATCACATGATCACTACCAACAGGGAGTTGAAGTCTCATTCTCCCAGTCCCTAGCTGCTTATCCCCCCATCTCTAAATTTAGAGTTCATAATTTTGCTTTTTTTGATTTCTGTCTGGCTTTAGAGTAAGTACACTATGTGAGCACCATTTGTTCTTAAGTGAGGTATCACAAAGTTAAACACAACTCCCCTGTTCCTGTGAGGGTTAAGCTTACAAACCAGACTTTCATTTCTGGATTTCCTGTTTTTTAATAAACTGGGTTCTTTAGAGGATTAAAATCAAGTGGGTCAAGATAGTAAGTCAGGTTCTTCTGCAGGTCTTTCCCCTTCCTTAGCCCCTTTTCTCTCTCCCTTCTACCCCCTCAGTTCCTGGGAACAGGGAAGATGGTTAGAGGCCATTGTGGGACAGAGTGGAGACAAGGTTACTGTAAAAATACAGAAATACTGAAACTGTTGGTCTCAATGTTATCAATAAAAAAATCTTTTGAGGGAAAAACTGAGTGGTAATGGATGTCTTTATTTCAGCTGTCTTTTACAGTTTTCTGTGAGAATTTATTTACGCAGTGTAGTTACTAAAAAGACACTGGTCCATGGTTTCCTGTATGTGGCAATACTAGTAAAGACATGCATTGCTGTGTAGGAATTTACTCTGCATCTAAGATGTGAGGAATGTGGATATTGAGCTAGTGTCTCTCTGGAAGATATTAGTCTAGCTACTTAAAAGTATATACTTGTTATATTCCTGTGCTGTTTTTTGGGTACCTAGACAAAGATTAAATACTTGAAATGTACATGTGAGCTCAGAATCCTTATAACAATTTCTTTGTCAGCAGTGGATCGGAACATTGACACTGGGCATTAAGCAGATCTGGGGACACAGCCAATCAATAAAGGAATGACTAAAAATGACAATTTGGCACTGCTGTGAGACAGATGTTTTATTCTTTCAGATGTATGGAAGAGAGCATGTAGCTGCTGTAGCAGAAAGGCAGCCATCATTATTCAGTTCTTAATGTAAAGAAAGTGAGTTTCAAAAGGTTATTTTGAAATGTCTTTTAACTTGGGAAGTGACAATAATGTGTGACCATATGTAGTTCTCCACCTTCAGCCATGAAGTAGATTTCTCAAATACCAGGTCTGTGGAAAAAACAGCTGTTCTTAAAAAAACTTGCCTCTGGGTATATACTATTCCTTGTGTGTGCTAAACAGAGCCTTTTAGCCGGAACTCCTTTTTGGGGCAGCACATACAGCTGAGACCTTTCTATGTGCTGTACTGAGAGTGTGAAGAATGATGTGGGTCCCTTGTTCCCTTCTCTGTAGCTGCAGATGTAGCTATGTGGAATGGAATGGACTGTTTCTGTTGGAAGGGACCTACAACGATCACCTAGTCTAACAGCCTGACTACTTCAGGGCTGACCAAAAGTTAAACCGTGTTATTAAGCCCATTGTCCAAATGCCTCTTAAACACTGACAGGCTTGGGGCATCAACCACCTCTCTAGAAAGCATGTTCCAGTGTTTGACCACCTTCTCTGTAAAGAAATGCCTCCCCTGGTGCAGCCTTGAACCATTCCCACATGTTCTGTCACTGGATACCAGTTATTTAGCTTCTTCCTGTTACAGACTGATCTAAAAAAACCACTTTTCAAAGAGGTTTTTTTCCCTTAAAAGAAAAAAGACTTAATACAAACCCTTCGCTCATCTATTGCTTTATAACTTTTGAGCCTGTTGAGTCATTTGACATGATTAAAAGAGTAGATGTCTCTAAGGTAGATAGTGAGTTCCCGTAAGTCATGAAGCTAACTGGTCAAATCAGGAGATAAGACTATGTTAATGCATCATCCAGTGAAAAAATTTTCTATGTCCCAAATGGGACAAGGAAAGGCAAGGAGAATGAGTGTTCATCCTTTTTGGTTGGCAGTTTGCTCTGACCAAACTGCATTTAACATGTTGGGTGTTCAGTCAGCATATATGCAGCTGCGGATTAGATCAGATCAGATCTGGTAAAATAGCTACCCAATGACCTGCCTTTTGCTAAAGGCCCTGAAGAGATGGGAGAAGTGAATATCCTGTAAGGGCTGGTATAAGGGAGATGGGAGGAAACTGACAGTCAGTGGTGCTATGGGAAGAGAACAGGGGACACTCCAGGTAGGAACTGAGTAGTGCTATTAGTGTTATTAGTGCTATTACTAGTGCTAATAGCACTGTAGTGCTATTTCTTACAAAACACTATGTGTGTCTTTTTTTTTTCCTCTGTCAAGGTTTGGGTGTTTTTTGGGGTGAGAGTTTTTTGTTTAGTTTTTCAGAGAGCAGAACTTAGATGTGTCTGATTGAAGGCTTTAAGAATTCTCCTTCTGGAAGGATGCAATAATACAAAATGGTAGGTATATAAAATGTTATTTTTGTGAAATTCCATAGCCTTAGCAAAAGCATGGCCTTCCAAAAGATGCTAAATTCAGAAAAGGTCATCTTCAATTATTTTTACTCTCTTGACTAGTTCATGTGGTCACATGAGGATTTTTTTTGCTCTGGAGTATCTTAATGTTTTATGTACCAGTAGGAAATCTATTCTTCAGAAAGTTATGTTAATGTGGTGGTACAACTGAGAACTCCCTTTGCGGTCCTAGGTTGTTATTTCTCAAGTACTGTTTCGTTCCATCACACTGGATGTAATACTTCTTTGGAAAGACAAGACTGATGTTCACTGTATTTGCATGGTTGCTAGACATGCAGTTTACAGGAAATACTGAGAGTCTCTCATGACCTACAAGAACTTGTGATTTAGTTTTTTAAAACTCTGTTCTTCTTCCTTTGCATAAGGAAGTTATTGTTGGTTGAGTTTGAAATGGGGATGGGAGGCAACTAAGGACTTAGTGCTAATATTTTTGTGTTGATTCTCAGACTATTTAAACAAAGTTGACAAGACTGGAATGCAAACTCAAGACACTTTCTTAACTTTGTCAAATTAAAAAAAGTTGTGAGGGTTCGACCTGACAAATATTAGTCACATCTTCCACTGTTTACAAAAAATTCTGTTCTTTGTTAACTATCTTGCTTTGTTTTGGAGACTTTGGTTTCATTTTATTTTCACTAGTGGCGATGTTATCATTGTGGGGTTTTTTAAATGTTTTTCTGAACATTTTTTCCTTTTTTGCTGAGTTTGGAAGTGTGTAGGATAAAGCAGAAGAAATGTCCTGCTTACACTGGTAGCAGAAAGAACTGTAAGTGTAGCGCCCCCCATCTGCCAATAACTGCAGCATTATTTGTTCAGGCTTTTTATGGAACACTAGAAAATCAATGGGCAAGGAAGAAACATTGAAAGCCCTGTGGTTTACCATTTCTCCTCTCTATGTTTCTAAAGAACAGTAGACCTTGATAATTCCTTAGGCTAGCAAGGCTACAAAGTCTGGAAAGCTGCGCTGGGTAGGCAGCTGCTCGTGGTGCTCACTGTTGAGAACAGATCTGTATTCCAATCTCTCATTTTAAGGCCTAATGCTCTAAACAGCTCAGTTGCACCTTGATCGAGATCCAGTCACAAAGCGGGAATACTTCCTTCAGGCTGTTACAGAGGTTTCTACTAGTTCCACAGTAATAAAGTTTGGGTAAAAAAACCTTAAATATCCTGTAAAGATCTTCTGTCTTCTTAAAGTAATTGGGTTTTCAGTGTTGAGGTATAAAGTTCTTAAGAAATACTGAGACATCACACCAGTCCTGTAAGAATCTGTTTATTTGTGTTCATTTTTATTTAACACATTACAACTTCAGCATAGACATGGAGTAGATCTTTGTACCAACATCTGCATGTAAATGTTGTGAAGAAGACTTTGAGAAGTGCACTGATCTATGGGGCCAGCCCAGTGGAGTTACTTGCAGGAAAGGTTAACTTGCTACAGAAATTCAGACATTTCTACTTGCTTAAGTGCTAAGGCTTGGACAACAGGTCCAAGCCAGAGTTGACCTATAGATGAATCCTGTATATTTTATAACTGATAACCATTGTGCTAACAGGTATTATACTAAGTTATAACAAACCACCTATGCTGATGTAAAAGGTGCTAAAGTGTTGGAGTGCTGAAGCCTGAACAACAGGCCCCAAGCTGAAGCTGCTAACTTAGCATGTAAGCATTAACAAAGTATGTAAGCTCACTAGTGAAAGATGCAGCTTAGACAGAATATAATCAGCAGTGAGGATGAAATGTTAAGAGAATGTATCCAACTTCCCTTGTTTAGCCTTGTTCAAGGCTGAGAACGCACGTATTTGGCCTTGTTAGAAACTCCCTTGGTTCCCCCCCCTGAGCCCTGGCCAGGCTTTGGGTGGAATCCAACAGGAGAATGAAATTCAGATATTTTCTGCTCAAAATAAAGGTGCCAGCTATTCTGGCTTGCTGATTTTTGTTATATAAGGCTGGGCCCGCTCACAGTGACTTTGGAAGCCTCACCTACGGGTGGACGCACCGCGTAGGATTTCCCACTTGCCGGGACAGGCTCTCCAAATCCTCGCTGTAACCGGGGCTGCCCAGCGACTGCGGATCTGGATGATGGTAACGTATGCAAGTGGTGATGGATCTTTCTTAATCACTATTCTCTCTCTCAGGTAGTAATGATCTGATGCATTACCCTGTATTTTCCTGTTTGTTTGCTTTCAGTGCCTTGTTCTGTCTTTTCTTACTGTATGTTTTCTGTATTACTCTGTTACATTATTTAGTTATTTCTAGTAAAATATGCCTACTCTTTTCACTCTGGTGTCTGAGTTTAATTGGTATCCCTAATCAGCAAAACACTTGCATCAAGACAAACAACAAGATCAAGTTCTGTTCACAACAGATGGTATTTCAAGTAGACATCTGACAAAGGAGCGCTGAATTTAGCCACTGGGCAAGAAATGCCAAGTTGTAAAGACCAGAAGTTGATTTAAACCCTAACTGTTAAGTGAGATGTAAGGGAATGTTTTAACACTTACCTAGAAATGTTTTATCCCCATTAACAACAGTGGAAGAACTCTTGAGTAGTATGAGAAATAAAAAAATAAGTGCTGTCTCTACTACTGACCTTGTTAGGCTTGGAAAGCCTAAGATTTATCAGCAGCTTTTAGAGAAGTTATGTAGTACTTTGTACCTAAATCAAATAGACTATTAACTGTACCTAAATCAAACAGACAATTATATTTATTACTTATTATTTCAAGAGGAGAAACTAAATTACACTGGCCACACACATGACTGCTATATACACAGTTGATAGAGTTTAAAACACAGCACTAGGATTTAGTATGGCTCACAGAAAAGCTCAGTGGGTTTAGGAGGGAGGAAGATAAGAAATTAAACCACTTTAATGGTGAGTCACTTCAAACTTTTTACTCTCTTACAACTTTGCTGTAAACTTTATCTTCTTCAGCACATCCACTCATAACAAAAAGTCATGAAATGATTAGGTGTAGTATTTTACATTTTTTCCTTCAAATGAAAAACTGCATGCTGTCCTACAGAAAATGATGCACAGTGGGTCTCATATTTTCCTGCCCAAGTTGACAGCCATAAGGGCTGTATTTTCCAGCTTAAAGCTTAAATTTTTTAAGACACTTTTATATCTCTTCTTATAATACATGTATCTCAAATTTAAAACTTGCAATGTGCTTCATTCTTTTGCAGTGTTTGCATCTGAAAACTTACAGTGAATGTTCATATACCAACTTGTTGCATAAAACCAAGTGTCTTCAAAAGTCTATATTGTTATATCTTTTGAATTTAAGATTGTGGACCAGAAATCACTTTTTATCGTATCAAAATCTTCTTACTGTCTGCATGTTCTGTGAGTTAAGAACTGTCACAGCATTACTGCAGGCTTCAAAGAAAAGTCAGCATAGAGATAAGAACAGGGAGATTTCAGTAATTCATGATGAATTTGTTGAAAATACTGTGGTATGAAAGAGTAAATACAGATACAGACCAAAAAAAAAATTCCTTTCCATTGATTGCAAAAAAGCCTTTATTCTCTTAACAACTTTGGTTGCATTCTTACTGATTGGTCAGGAACATAATCAAGTAACAACAGCAGCATTTCTATTCAGGAAGTCTCAGTGCTTGTGCAAGTTGTTCTTAGTACAGTCAGAAGGAATTCCAGATTTTTATGAGCAGAAAAAGCTCATGGAGGATGTAGTCCATCCCATTAATGAAGTAGTTCTGGGGACTGACACCCAAGGCAGTTAATATTTCAAGAGGACTTTAGAAAAAAGTGTCTGCAATGGTATCGCTGCTTAGCAAAAGCTTTTGAGTGTGATCTTAAAAGGCTCTGTTAACAATTTTGGATGACAACTTTATTTAGCAAGAAGAGACAAGGAGTTGTACTTTCATCATCTTGTGCTAATCTTGTGCAATTTAATGCATCCATTTCTGACAAATTACTTCATGCTAATATAAGCTTGATCACCTGAATGAAGTTACTCTTTCCTATATTTAGTATCTATCCATTTAAGAATACACACACGGTACCAAATATTGTGTTACAACAAAACATGCAATAGTGAATAATCTCTATCATCAGGTGCATAGAATATGTAATTTCATCATTTACAACCTTACTGGTGGGGAATACATCATTCTGCCATCTCTCATGATAATTCCCTGTATATTGAAGAAGATCTGTTCAGACTGGTATTTTTCTTATACAATAGCTTCATGTTACCAGACGCACCACAATCAAAGTGTTAAGAGTAATTATATACACAAAGAGACAATTAAAGTGCAGAGCCTGTGGGATATACACTTTTTATTTATGTTACTGCAGAAAGAGATTACTAGAAGATTTCTTCTGCAGGAAAAAGAATAAAATATTTTCATTAAGCTTCAGACACCACCCACTGCATTGTTTTTAAATAAAAATGCTTACTTTCTATAGACACAGCAAAGTAGTAAGCAAACTTACAACACATTCCTTTAATATATCAAAATGTTTCCAAGGCAATATTATTAAAATTATACCACAGTTCCCAGTAACATCAAGCTTCATAAAGGAGGGAAACTTTATCCAGTTAATAGTTTAAGTGCTCTTCTTTTCTTCACCCAGTAAGTTCACTGTTGCTTTCTTGGCTGCAGAAAAATAAAAGCAAGTTTAATCTTAGAGGCCCACAGATGAAGTGGCTTATTTGGTGTTCTTGCGCTGCATAAAAAAAAAAATATTTTTCTTTTAGGTCACAAAAGAAACATCACAAAAGAAAATCATAGCTTTTGTATACAAATACACACAGACAGTGATAAAACCGATCGTATAAAGATTTTAAAAAATAAACCATTAAGCAAGAAGCACAGTAAAAAGCACAGACTGACTTACAACTCATAATATCAATAAATTAGAGCTGCTCACAGTGTTTGGGACATACAGGTTTACCACAAGGAATACACTACCAAACTAATGAAATAGGACTGGAATAATGCTTAGTGTGTGTGTGTGTGTGTACGCACGTATGTGTGTGCATGATTTCTTAAAAAATATATGTATGTGGAAATCTTTATGTATAAAAATAGGAAAAAGAAAGAGTAAGTGATGGAATGAGGTCAGAAAAATCCCTTGTGCGACATGGAAGAACATTATTTAAGATAACTGTCTAACAATAATGATTCAGGAAAGGTCATGCACCAAAATTTCCAAGCATAGTTGGGAAAGGCAGATCATTTAGATGATGACAGGAAAACTGCTGAAGTTGGTAAAAGGAAAGGAGACTGCATGCATTATTTGGGGGAAAGGAGACTTAAGGTGCTTTGAAATATCTTACAAATAAGTTTCCTTTCAAATGAAATTTAAATAAACCTTTATTTTAGCTACTTAATACATTTCTTTCTCTTATTCATAAAGCTGTCATCAGACATTTTAGAGTACAAAGGTCCACTACAGAATACAAGAAAATAAAAGGAAAAATTAAGCAATCTACAGGCTGTGATACCATTTATTCTAACCAAATAAAAACTAAGTAATTTCTTTAAGAGTGGGCTCAAAATTCTTTGATCTCCAGAGGAAGGAAAAGTATAAAGAAGAAAAAAACTTATAGATGGGAAAACTTAATTTCACATGTTGCTGTTTACTGGAGTTAAAGGATTTGCCTTCCTACACAGCTGGCAGCCCTTCTATACAGCCAGGTATTTGAGACAATATTTTAGCAGATACAAGAATACACTGAAACAATAACTGTATTTACGAAAGATATCTCGTGAAGATGTTTGGACCTGCCTCTAGAGAGAATGTTTATAGTGATATGTGTGGTGGGAAGACACACAAAATAATTAGCCATTTCTTCCACTCATACAGCTTGCACTCATTCTAGAGTAACTGCACTCCTAGAAAGTAAGATCCACTGCAATCCTCTTTTCCTGGCATCTTCACCCAAATATAATTTCTCCATTACAATTTACATAGTCTTACAATTTTTTTTCCCCATATGATGATTAACTGTAATATTATGAGCTGCTCAGGGAAATTCCTCCTACTTGATGTTATTAGTGAATGGTCTTTTCCTCACCTTCTTTAGTGATGGTGTCTGCAGTCTCTGCAGCCTTGTCTTTCAGGTCTTTAACAACACTGTCAAGCTGAGCTTCATGCTTCAGGAAGAAAGGCCGGATAATTCGATGATAGAGAAACTCTGCTCCATTAGAAGGACTTGGAGCCATGCACCACAACAGGAAGCCACACTACAAGGAACGAGAACATCTGCTTCAGTAGAAGAAACAAGTAGGAGACAAGGTGTAGAGTGCCTTCCTAACTTTGCCACACACTTGAGTGTACTTAAAACAGTACATCATCCCCTTTATTTTGTATGGTCACAGTCCAGTAAGTATGCACATCAGTATAGTTACACACAGTGAATATTTATATTGGAATAATTTCACTGATACTTATAGGATAAAGGAGAAGCACTGTAGCAGTAAAGCTAATCTGGTAACAGATGTATCAAGATTGCATGTACTTTTTCTTTTTTAAGGTAGAAGTCTAAAACCTGATTTAGACAGTCTCTCTGGCTACTTCTAAACTATGTGGCACAGGCCTGACTGAAGGTCTAGAACCCTAAACCACCTAAATCCAGCCAAAACATATCCCTGTCCTCTCTGCTTTGAAAATGCAGCAGGGGAAAGAATAGGACTGTGCATCCCAGAGCTAAAGTGACAAGGAGGAAAGCCACATCCAAGCTGCACAGACAAGGGTAATGATTTTGGATTGCACAGTTTAGGTATAGCTTTTATAGCACAATCTGCTCTCTTGGGGAAAAAAAAAAACCCTGAACACCATATGTGGGGGGTAATATTTCTGTATTTTACAAAGGGGACTGGAAAGACAGCTATTACATGTATTACAAATATGTCTTTACTACTGAAGCACCTTTATTTGTCTTCAGTTCTGTCATACATAATATGAAGATAGCTATGCAAAAGAAGATCAAAACATTTAAGAGACAGGAAATGCCATAACTAAATTTGCTTGAGCTCTGAAAGTATATATATAAAAAGATTTTACAGGATAAAACTGCACTTACTCTGTGTCAAAAGCCTCTCCAGAAAATAAAGGCAGAACAGCTTTTCATAGACCACCTTTTCTTAAAACACAACCCAAAACTGCCTCGGCCAAAATGTGCTTTGTTCTGATGTTAGACATGATTAGATGTTTGAGGGTGTCCACACATTTTTGAAAGGAGAGGGAGAGAGGAGAAAACACAGTAACAACAAAACCTCCACTCTTCCTCCTGAAAGAAAACCCACCACACAATCACCTAAGTTAGGCACAAAAAAATCAAACTAGGCATTCAAACTACAATAAAACCATAAGCAACTTAAAAGTCTGCTTTTAAATACAGTAGCGGTTATTTAAATAGCTTAGATTTCAGAAGTTTTCCAGTTTTCACAGCAGTATCTATAGGAGCCAAAGAGATGCTTCATTGCATGTGCTAGAGCTTCTGAAAGTAATTTAAAAAATATAAGCAGTCTTACTTACTTATGAGGTTTCCAGTACAGTGCATACTGCAAAAGCATTTCCTAGAATCTAGTTCGATTACAGCATCCTTTCAGAATTCCACTGCACCTAGCCAGACATTTGTTGCCTCTACTTCCCCTTATACTTTTGATTTCCCACAGAAAGACTGAACCACACCCAAATACTTGTTTTTAATAACAATAATAAATTTTTTTCCTTTGTCTTTCATGAAACTGAACTAACACAGACTATTAAAAATAAAGTGGTTTGTAAAAAGGTCCAGAAAGCTCAGAGTGGTAAAATTGTTAACTGGAAAAAACCCAAACCCCAAACCTATATTCTTTGTGACCCTCCAGACTAGCCAGAGGAGGGAATGGAATTCATGTAATAGAGTGACTGCCTTGGGCAGACATCTGAGCTGGGTCTAACCCACTTGGACCTAGTGCCAGCAGCTGTTTGCCCTGGCAGCACAAAACCCAATACAGCTGGGTTTGTCACTACAGCAGAGGAAATGACTGCTGCTAAGAAACACAGCAAGCATGCTCACAGCCAGTTCCAAGCTTCTACAGACAGAAAACTATCAAAACCCAAGATACACCTCATATAACCACAAATATGAACAGACTCCTAACAGACAACTGCAGTCATTAAAACAAGGTGTTCTGTTTAATGGAACTGAAGTAGCTCTTTAGTCAAAATCAATAATTAATTGCATGGGGTGCATGAGCAAGAGGAGAGGATCTCTGTCTTTAAGCAGAATCAGACTGCCACATTTGGCACATTGCTACACTCATAATGACAACTCCTCCTTCACTGGACTGAGTGCTTCATAGCAGCAGCACGCATAATGCACCCATTGTGACGTGCCTGCTAGGAACTCTGTTCAGAAATAGTATTCTAGTATTTCAAGACAGAACTGTTAGTAGAGTCAGGAATCTCCTCTCCTTCCCACTACCAAGAATGCGCCTTTCTGGTACTTCCACTGGCTACAGTATTTTAATACCTGAATGCCAAAGAAATCTTTAAATATTAACAGAAATATTGAAAAACTGATACACATACACATGAAATCATGAGCTGCATGCATGTCCTGTGCTTCAGAGAAAAAAAGCAGACAAATAAAAAGTAGGCATTACAGAAAAGCCACAAAACCCAAGAAATCTCAGAACACTTGTCAATTGGAGAACAAAAGTACATGCAAATATCGTAACATATTCAAAGAAGTTGTTGAACATGCTTTTCTCCCATCTATAAAAACTACTAGTGCGCTGAAAGCTTTGAGATCACAGAGCCTAGGCTCTGGACTTAGGGGAATATGGGAGCAGCTATGATCAGTGTTTCAGCCCTGCACATCGAGGTATATAGAAATATTGAGCAGTGAAAACTCAGTCTGGAATGGAAGCTACAAGCTGTATCAAATACATGTGAATATGCAAATTTAGTATATTTGGAAAATGAAAGTGAGCTTGGAATTTGCATGAATGATGTATCTGGACTTCTATTTCATAACATCATAAAGAGACATCACAAACTACCCTACAAGAGGTTTTAGTCACGGATAGACTGAAAGTTGGAAGCTGTGTGCTTCCTCCTTTTCCCCACATGAAGTAACTTCCACCCTTCCACCCAGTCAGCAATGTTGATTCTCAGCCAACACCTTCTGTCTGCCTTTCTATCACAAAAATAAACCCCTCCTACTACCCACTACAGAGAGTAAATATTTGACTTCTGTGTGCCTTCAGCAGCTACTGTAGAAAACTGTGCATTTACCATAACTGCTTCCTTGTGTTTGCTGAACTGAGAAAAGTATCGTTCTGTTGATGTATACATGGTACTTCTGATACGGTATTATCAGAGCCACCTGTGGTTGGTCTTTATTTGTTAGGACAACCTGATTTTCAACTGCATGCTCTTTGGAAAGAGTGCTGTGCTGGCATGAAGAAATAACTGCCACATCTTTTATGACCAAGAAGTTAGAAAGGAAGCTCTGAAAATACACTGTATGAATTTAGAACTGTAAGTATACATCACCACAGACAATGGGTAAAGTCATAATCCTGCTAAACTATAAGGCAAAGTTAGGGATGTGAAATAATCGCGTATTGGTTAAGAACAGATTCTTCCAAGTGCTGTAAGAAATCCTTTTGGATTCTATTCAGACTAGATGAGCTTGCACTCTGATCACTATTTGGCTTGGTCTTAATAAATTAAAACAGTAAAACTTTCACAAATGTGTTACCCATGCTAAACTTCAAAATTACCAGATTCCTCTTTAAAACTCTGCAAAACCATTAAGCTTAAAATGGAACACATATTTTCATTTTTGATTAAGGAAAAAAAAAAGGGGGGGGGGGGAGAATTAACTTTGTGAGACAGACCAGAATATTTTTAGCCTGAAGCAGTAGTTTAAATATGTGCTTTTTCTTAGAGAGCTAGGGAAATAAGTGCCCAAATGATTGCACAGGTAATGCCTGTTAAAGGTTCAAAAGGAACAATGCAGAAGTGTAACGAAGCTGTCCAAGTCAGTTTTTGTCTTTACAATATGGCATTTCCTGGAAAAAGCATTTGGCAACATCAGACCTTACTGGTAAAATTTTAAATGACCCCACCACAACAGCTGGCAAGCAAACCCTTTCAAGAACTTTGGTGGGGCTAAACCAGGCTAACAAAGTGAAAGAGAAGGAACAGAACAGCATATTGAAACAGAAAATAGGAAAAAGTTCTTTAAGCTAAACAACTGACTCTCCAGCAAGCAAGAATGTCTTCTACTCAAGGGCATACATGGTAATTGGCTATCTCATGGAATAATTTAACACATTAAAGTTGATTGACAATACACTCACACCTTAGCTGACAAACAAAGCTTCGAAGTTAAGCAAATCATTGTTTGTAGTCAAACCCACTAACAAATGCACATTAGCAACAAGCTCCTCTGATATCTGCCATTTCCTTATTCTTATGTTGCAATTTCCTTCTTTCCTCCCAATAGCACAGATATGAATACTTCCTTTTGCTGCCTTTGTGATTTTACTCTCCACTTCCACTAATGCACTTAAAGCAAAAACAGAGCCACTCACTAGGGTTTACCACATGCTGTCATTTTGCCCAAATTGATCTGAACATCAAGTCAAAGAACTGTCTTTCCATAGTACAGCTGTTACTGATTGTTACTGATTTGTCATTAATTTGAGTTGATGATTCTTGGTGATTTTGCTAAGGAATGATTAGGACTAATCAATTAAATGGAATCTCACAGAAATATCGGTTTTTATAAAAGATAGTGGTGTAATGTTTTAAGTAGTCATAGAGATGTTGTTTAAAGTAACCATACAACCAGTTACACTGCTGGACGAGGTACCATTGTTAGACTGTTCGGTAAGGATGATTTATTGCCCTGTAGACCAGGTGTTTTAAAAGTTGTATTGTGAAAGGGCCTCGAAGCACATTAAAATTGCAATGTGAGCCAAAGTCCTTGAGTCAAGGACACTGGGGGGTCTTTCTTTTGAGTCAGTAGTCCGTGGTGGTCGCAAAAGCAGCCCCCCGACTCATTTCAGGACTCGAGTGCGCATGACCGGAAAGGGGTGGGAATATGAAAATGAGTTATGGGAGTTAACATGTTTATGTATGAGAACTTGATTAATATGTATTACTGTATCCAGTACAAGCAGTATGTTACACAAGTTGGGTGTGCGTTGTTGGTGAGACGACTCCCCTGTGCACCTGGCTGTTAATAAAGGAGTGTCTGCTTATCTACATCAAATTGGTGTCGATAAGTTCTTTTATCCCATTTTGGTGACACAGCTACACAATCTTTTTTCCTAAAACATGACAGTCCTCTCTCTGCCACCCATCCCAACTTCCCCTCTTGCCTCACAAAACCACTCACTGTAAACAGATCACTTTCATAGTGCTAAATTACATGTAACTAGCATCTAAAAATAAGGTCTGACCCAGGACTGATTCCAAAGGCATCTGTTGTCATCTATTCACTCTTGAAGACGTTAAATCAGTTATATTAAAGGTCTCAATTAAGGAGAGGGGTCACATGAACTAACATACCTTTAGCATATAGTAGAAAGGGAACCAGGACAGAAAGATATCAGAGAAGAATTCTGCTATGCTGAAAACGCCATACACAACCCAGTAAGTCAGCCACTGAGTGTCATCATCTTTGTTGGGACTTTCAATGGCCTTGATTCTGCAACAAAAACAAAACAGGTAAGCAGATCAGCATTGGTCTCATATATAATGGTGAAGTTTTAATGACTCAGATTTCTTGTTACATGTGAATCCTCATAATTTCTCTACATGCTCTAAAGAGAACTAAGTAGTATCTATCATACAGACAATATGCCCAAGATCTTTGAACAGCAAAGCTTCTCCCTACATGTCAGACTTCAAAAAGAATAAGATACTCCAACTATTTCTAGCTCTCTGATTACAAAAAAAAACTCAAACAAAAAACGTGATCATCCTGACCTTGTTCATCAGGCAGTTCATGGGACAGGGAAGAGAGGGGATAAACTCTGGCCAGTTCCAGTTCTGGATGCATTGTGATAATCCTCACCAGAAGGCTACCGTACATTGAAGCATTAGTGATCCATATAACAGTTAACCTGAGTAAACCCAGGCCTGTGCTGCACATACAGCCTGGCTTTTCAGGCCTGCACTGTGCTGCACAAATTCCCTGGTCACAGGATAAATTCAGTAGGCTCACCTGAAACAAAGGATCCCAGAGGGTACCAGTGATTACACCACCTGTGTGGCCTTGCCTGCATCCAGCAGTGAACATCCTCCCTCTTTGACAGCAGGAATGATGAATAGAGTTGTTGTCTTGAAAGACAAATCCTACAACAGCTTAAATTATCAAAATGGGGTAACCTTGTCTACAGATGAGGTCTGCACAGTGTGCTGTGTGTGGATTGGAGACCCATTCAGTGCTGCACAACTTGGGAGTTCCCAGCATCTACAGGGATATAAGACTGTCTGTACTATTCTGTTTCCTTATAGTGTTAGCTCTAACAAATAGCATTTTAAATGAAGCTTTACAGAATCTGATGTCTTTCTTACTGGGATAACAGACCTGCACCTCCTGATGCAAATAGCATCTAGATAAAAATATTAAATTTAGTTCGGTATTTTAAAGTTAACCTCAAATATCTTTACTCACACTGTACATGCGCTGGATTCCTCTTTGAAAAGGTACAAGATTTGCTCTAACTAACAAGCACCTGGTCTACAGAAGCAGATGAGATCCAGTACCCTGCCCCATACAGTGAGGCCTATGTATCTGCATCACCAGTTGTTTTGCTCCTCAGATCCATTGCTACAGGACTTGCAAATTCTCATGCAGACTAGAGTATTGAGAACAGGGTGGAGTAACCTCTAGTAAAGTCTTGGGCTTCCTGCATAATGACTAACTGGGTTTTTGTTCTCCAACTGCTAGGAGAATGCAGTTTCAAGTTTATACAGTTCTAAAAAAAGGAAGTTGAAAGAAAGACGCACATGTGCTTCCTTCAGTAGAAGTAGTGAAGTGGAGACTCTGGACTTGCTAAATTCCAGATTAGCACTCTAAGAAGTTTTAGAAGGATATGCTAGCAACTGTAAGCCTGATAATGTGAGGCTTAAGAGTATTAAAAAGCATTTGTCCTCTCCACTCACGCAGTAGCATTAAGATTGTAGACTCAGCTTAATTAATTTAGTTTTAATTATTTTATAACTTATTTCTTTAATATCAGCTGTATTGTCGCTAAAGCACAATCTGCGGGATATATCAAAGGTGCAAAGTTTTCTTTTAGTCTGTAAAAAAGATTAAGAGTTAGGGAGGTTAACAAAATAGAAATCAGATAGATGGCTGGCTGTGAGTACATGTCCTGGTTTGTGAATTGAGAAACCCTTTGGACTCTGCCACTTCCTAGTTCTGTAAATTAAGGAAAAAAAAAAAAAAAAGAAAAAATCAATTGTGTGACATGCCTTATGTTTTGGCAAAAGCACTGGCAAACCCACCACATGCACAGAGAACTGGTGTAGCTACAGCACTGAATTACTCTGAAATGCAATACGAGGATCAGACGCTTAATTTATGCATTATTTCCATTAGAGTTTATGGCTGGCTAGCAGGGCTCTGCAATGGGAAGAACAACAGCCCTTGTCATACCCCATCATGCACAGTAACGTGCTATTACTGAGGTACTGCATCAGCATGACTGGAAGAACTGGTTTTCCACGGGCAGATAGCAGCAGGTCTGCTTACTGCTGTTCCTAACAACACAGTGTTTGGAAATGGTAGTCCAGGTGGTCTGCTCAAAGGCAGCATCAACTTCAGCTGCTCCTGACCTCCCACTATAAACCACATTTTTTCTATGGCCACACCTCTCAGGTATTCTAATACTGCCAGTGAGGGGGCCCTACAAAAAAATCCCCAAACAAAACAGGAGGTAAGGGAGAGAGCTATTGATCTATTTTCAAGGTGTGAAGCTGTACTTCTAGAGGGAAAGAAAAAGTACAAGTGACTAGTAGGGAAGTTAGAGTGGTGGATAGACAGAGGAGAGAAAGGAACTAATTGCAAAGTTTCTCAGTGTTAAGGAAAACTTGCTGTAGTGGTTCATTGTGTGAATTTCTCTGGGTCTGTTGACAACTTATCCCTTAGAGGCATACAGAGGAACATTTATTTTAAGACAGTAAGCATGTTAGCTTGGTATTTGTGAGAGAATGCTTTGCAGTGAAAACGCTAACAGTCTTGCTGTTTTCCAGTCATCCTCTGAAGCCATCCATGGATTTAAGGAAGCATTGTTTAATTTATTTTTAACATTATCAAAGTCATCTTAGTAATCATGAAAATCGGTTTTCATAAAAAAGCTTAGAATCTCCAATTTTATGGCAAAGGGCAGATGGCATATCACCGTGTTAATGAGGCACGCTGTTTTCCTCTCTCCTGTAAAAATGGATGGCCTTTGAGAGTTCCTAAACGCAGTGCCATAGGTGTGTTCCCTTTGAATGTTCACCATCTGCAGCTGTAGTTCCTTAAGGTGCTCTCTTGAAGGGAATACATGAACAAGACACTTTCACGATCAGAGTCACAAGCCAAGTCACAAGTACTACAAGTAGTCAAAACCCCATCTGATTTAACCAGCTGACATGCAGCATTAAATCCATATGTGGTGTTTTCTTGCACACTGTAGGAAACAGCACATTTCCCCTCCTTCTCCAATAATCTGATCTAGGTAGGCACCGTGAGACAAGCTCAGGTGACAGACCTGTACCACACCCACTAAGGTAACAGCCACGTCAGCTCTGAAAGAAGGGCATGAACCACATCTGTTAGAAATGACTCCAGTCCCAATCCCATTTAGTGGGAGGAAAGGAAGGAAAAAGCAGGATATAACAGGGCCATGAGTGAATGAAAGTTTTAACTGAAGTCGAGGAAAGGCAAAGTATTTTACAAATATTCTGCTTCTGAATGAGAAATATGTTCCTCAGCTGAGGTTGCCAGTGGAAATCCAGTCTAACATCCCTGTTAAATGAAAGGGCCAAAGTTGCTTCCATCCTTTGCTACCTACACACTATTTCAATAGTAAGAAAATAGTCCTTATCCAAGAACAAGTAAGTACAGTAAGCTATGTAGAGTATCTGAATAGACAGGTTTTTTATTCATTTATAACTATACTCTTTTCAACATGTGAATCCCACCCTAATTAGACTTATTAAGATATTCTGTAAATTATTAGGCATTATCCTGGTGTAATACTCTACACAACCTTAGGAGATACATCACACATGTTACTTCAAGCCAAGAACATTTTATTCTTCATCGTGTTAAGTCATGAATCAATCAGTCTGATATTCAAAATGCAATCTCCATCAATAAGTAAGAAAGATACAGAACAAGAGGCACTGACAGTACAGCCAACTTTAGGATAGTCTTCTTGTAATTGTTATTTATGTGCAAAAGCAAGTCAGTCTCATTAGCACATAACATTAAGGTTCCTTAACAAAGGAAGGAACATCCTAAGCCTACAGTTTCAAATTTAAAAAGAGAGGAGATGTTTTTGTAAGTTTTTTGAATACTGATTTGACTAAATTCCATGATAGCTATGTGTAGTAATTACACATCACAAAATTTTATATGGTGCTTACACACTAACTGTAGAGGACTTTAAAAAAAGCATCAACTATATACAGTAGTTCCACAAATTGGAGGTAAAAGCAGTCACTAGGAACAGCTTCCAACAGACTGGATGGTAA
Source organism: Strix aluco (assembly GCF_031877795.1). Lineage (NCBI taxonomy): Eukaryota > Metazoa > Chordata > Aves > Strigiformes > Strigidae > Strix > Strix aluco. The sequence continues at coordinate 52,012,416 of NC_133971.1, read as the reverse complement.
ACACCACAGCTCAGTTATTTTAAAAACAGATGTCTGTTCAGCAGTGCAAATGGCCTGCTGTGGGCCATCACTGCAATATGCAGACAGATGGGCAGACAAGTAAAAACTTCATTTTTGCCAGATCTGTTCCCCAATAACCCCATAGTTGGTGATGCCAATGGGGAAGGCCAGAGGCTGCCATGCCCTCTAGTAGCCCAGGGCTCGTATCAGCTATGTAGCTACAGTATCAGAGTACCAGCTCAATTTTGACTGTGTGCATCCTAGAATCAATCAAATTGAACTCTAGATCCAGTGTGGTTATTTTATCCTGTTACCTGATAGTAACAGACACTGGTCTAATTTTAGTAAGTTGCCAAGTTGAGTTCTTTCACTTAAAGCATGTGACTCACTTCAACAAAAAATCATCTCTTTTCCAAGAAGACACTGTTATACACTCCTGAATTACACCTGGCATAACAAATCATTGTTAGAGTTAATTCACACATACAGTACTCACAGAATAAGCATATTATAAGTACACCAGTTATGAGTTTGGGGTGTTTTTGTGTTTTTTTGTTTGTGGTTTTGTTTTTTAGCTGAGTCTAGATGTGGAAGCCAGAAATAAAGAAAGAAATGTCAAATTTTATTGCTCTAGTCTCATGCGATCACTCAAATCCCTGCAATTTACAAGGTGTACCTGATGACTCTTGTATAAATAGTTTTAAGTTTAAGACAAAAGATTAGCCTCCATTAAGCACAGTGCTTATGTTGTAGTTAGGGAAGACTGGACCATTTTGTGTATCCTTCCTTCAGTTTTCTAATCAGTGTTATACTAAATGAGTAGGCAGGCATATTTCTGACCCTCTTAACCAAGTACAACTCTTTTTTCCCCCCATTTAACTTTAAAAAACCCCTTGAAATTACCTGTACTTCTAGAGTTTATACTTATTGGTCTGCCCCAACTTGTTACACCAGGTTGTGGCAATTCAAAAATAATTTACTTCTAGCTATCTATCCAGACACCCCTGTGGGATCAACACTCCATTGCACCAGACTTCCTCAGTCTGGTGCCTCTTTGTCATCTTCATTTCAGACTCATCTTGGCAGGCTGCCTCCATGACATCTTGCATCATTTCAGTGAAACAAGTACCTGCGTATTTGTATTTGCTTTACCGTTTTCTCTTCTACATTTTCATCCATCAGTTAAAAGCCTTCTGTCTTACATCCTTCTTCCTCCTTACTGACTTCAGTAGCAGAGTCATGCATTTGCAGATACTGAAAACATCTTCCTGCCAAATGCACTTACACAACTGCTGCAGTGTAAGTCTACTATGTTCCCTCTCAAAATTCTGTATACCTAGAAGATGGGAGCACACAAATTCATGAAGGATAACAAGGGGGACTCACTGTCTGTGCAGGGACACATATTATAAGAAGACAACAACAGACATGACAGTAGTACAAAGGGTTCTACCTTCATTTCTTCAAAGAAAATGGAGACTGAGGCAATGAAAGGAGCACATGCCATTTTGCCCACCAGTGAAGTGAGTCCTACAGAGCACATGTTAACTCAGCACAAAGCTAGACTCCTGAAAAAAAAAAAAAAAAAGCAGCAACCATCTCATTTCATTGCTCTCTGCACATTCTTGGCCTGGTCTCTTCCAGAACAAGTATTTGTAGGGCTGCATGATGAGTCAGTTCCCCAGTTCTGCCTCAGGTTAAAACCAGCTTCCCCCAAACACACACCCACGCACATGCAGGCTTTTTTGCTGGGATTAACATGCTTCAGTGCAGCCTGCCAGACCATTTGGTTACTGCGTGTTCTGCCACACAGGCCGGGCAATGTGACTGGTACTGTGCAGCAGGAGCTCCGGCAGGCTTCAGCTCTCCACTCCTGGAGAAGCTGTCCGTTCACTCTCTCTGGAAGGGGGATTTCCTCCACTTCCACCCTTAACACAGGCAAGGAGGGTCACTGTGGCCTTCAGCAGAGCTCACCTGCACATGCAGTCTCAGGCTAAGGTTTACCAGCTTCACTGTTGGCTGTACTTGTCCACACTAGCAGTTAGACACTGCCAGCTAGAGTCTAAAAGCCCTGTTTTGGAGATGTCTAATCCCATCTTATATTACAGAATTGTTTCAGGTTGTCTGTCCTGAAGATACTGACAAGAAAGAGAAGTGGCACACAGTGAGGGAGCTTCAGGAAAAGCCACATTTTACCTCTATAGCGCAGACATGCTGCACCCCACCAGAGGAAGCCACTTGCTACAGATCCACAACACAACACTTCTCTACTTCTGAGAGCCAGCTTTGTTAGAGGGAAAAAATGGTTTCACATGCTTTGGTTGCCTCTCCACAGCTGTTACTGTTTAGGGTGCAGGCACAGAGATCAAACAGTACTGTTATGATCAAATGGAAAAGAACTGGGACCCTGCTACATGCTTACAATACAGAAAGAATTAAAGTTACATTTTCCTGTCAACCTATGCCGCATTGTGGAGACTATATTTCAAGCGTAATTTTTTTACAGCTCTACCACTGTTTTTCAGTTCTGTTTACTGCAATGCTGGCAAAAGAATTATAGTATGGCCTTCATGTATACAAATGTACAGTAAAGCATGAAATCATGGTGCATTTTCAGACTTGCCTTGGTAAAATGTGCTGTTTTGAGGTAATGACTCTGTAAGGAGTTTTTAAACTAAAAACAAAATACTACAGTTTTAATTACTGCATGTAATTAAAAAATTGACTCATCAGGGAGTGGGAAAAGGATTCCAGTTTTAGGCTGAGGACTGACTTCTGGGTTGAGGCTGGTTTGCAGTGACCTGAAGAATTTCCTTTATGAGTACAGTGGTAGGTGCTAAGCTGTGTAGCAACAAAATTTTGTCATTTTTCTTTAAAAAAAAAAATTAATTTTTATACAGTGTTCACAGACCCTCACATCAAAGTCCGCATTTCTTGTAACAGCCAAAGACAGCCTCGTTATCCTCATCTAAAAATTGTGTATCTTGGTCATTGTATGCATAGTGACAAGCAGGTTTCCTTCCTTTTGGGATAGCAAGATGTTTTCAGCTCTCCTGTGTCAGTCTCATAGCTGTGAAGAAAGACTTTTAAATTGTAACTAGACTACATCATCACAACAAAACAAACAGGAAAACAAGAAAAGCAACCAACAATAATCCACTTTTTGGTTTTTTAAATCTCACTTTTTGACTCCAGCTCACTTCTTCAGCACTTAGGATTGGTAATGCTACACATTAATTGTTAAAAACATTGTGACTCACCAGAGAAAGGGTAGTTTAAAAATATATCCCGGCAAACCCCACTGATACAGGTGTAATTATTCCTTTAACATCTGTAGGCCCACATCAGCCAAGTCGCTAGATGACAGTACACTAAGAGACAGGAGCGCATGCAAGGTACAGTACTGCAGTGCATCTTGACCAAGAAGGTCTAGTAAAACACCTTCATTTATGTCTCAAACATATCTGCAGTCCCTAAAAATAGCATCTACATCAATTATAAACTGGAAATCTTTCAATGAGTTTAATTCAGATTGTGGACCCATCTGTACAACAAAGACCTTTATCTTTTTAATCTAAATTTAAGATAAATTCAAAATTTCCTACAGTTAACATAGTATTAGACTCTCTTTTATCTAACGACTTGCTATCTCTAGAAAGGAAAGCACATCATTTGTCCAACCAACAGCTAAGATGGTTTTTATTTTAAACATGGCACTCAAACCTAAAAGACAAAAAGCAAGTATGTTTGGAAGACCTGATTTGGCAGAATATACACAAAAAAATCAAAATACACTTTTTAGCATCCGAAGGCCCACAAAAAGAGTATCAGCTGGGAAAGGCAACAGCCTAAGTGCAGACAGATTTGGAAACTTTCTCCTTACATTTACACTGAACATTGTGAATCTGGTTAGATACACCAGCTCTCTCAAATCACTTTTATAAAGCAGCAGCAGAGCATTACTTGTGAACATTAGCATATCATGTAGTGTTTTTCCATGAAGGAAAAAAGTAAGCATTCTCCTCAAAACTTTTTAAGAGAAAGCAAATTTGCTGCCCTAGCTCTCAAATAATGCAGAAATGATTTTACATTTTCTAAACAACCATGACCAAAGAAAAACAATGTTCCTGTTTTAGAGGTATAGAAGAGGCAAAGGAACTAGGGGACAGGCTCAAGACACCATGATAATATTAAAAATTAAGACTTGAATTGCATGTTTTATACTTCTCTACTATCAATCCAGATTGTTTCCGGTTTGTAAAATGCCACGAGCCACACTTACATAGTAAAAACAGCTGAATTGAAGTAACAGCATAAAATTAGCCAAAGCAGAGAGAGGCATGATTGTACTATATTGCTTTTCTCTCTTTGATGCCTGCAAGCAGTTGGTGCCAATTGCCATAAGGGGCCTCAGACAAGAACGCGCCCAAGGACATAATTTTTGCAAGTGTGATGGGTACATCCTGGGGAGGGCAGAGAAACCAGGAGACACCTGTGGCAGTCAAAGATAAGAAAGCTGGGAAACTTTACAGACAGAGCAATGAGCCAAGACAAGACCTTATATGAAAAAAAAACTGAGTTCATTGAAAGGACGCTAAGAGACACCTCTTCAACAACCACTAGGGACCACCACAGACCACCAACCCCCCCCCCTCCCCCCCCCCCCCGGGAGCCCCTCAGAGATGCTTCCCTGAATTTTAGTACGCTTGCACAACGTATTAACATATGCACCTCTGAAAATACGTGTGTACTTCTCAGAAATTACATGAATATTCATTTCTTTTATTGTATATAATAAGTGCGCTTTTGTCTTTCAGCGTGCACGTTAGGTGATCCCCCGTGCATCCAGCATTGCAATAAAGAATGCCTGTCTTCTAAAACTTCAGACTAAGTCTTAGAGGGTTCTTTTGAGACTGAATTTACAGTAACACCTTGAAGACATCAGTAATAAGTTCAGACATCTTACTGCCCAAAGCTATTTTCATCTTTGCAATTTTTAAACCAAACATGACAGCATTTCTGAAATTTCCAATCCTTTGCACGCATTTCTTAGTCATCAAAGGCTCCCTTCCTGCTTGCACTCCCAATTTTTTTGCGGCAGTTAACCACCACTGACTATGGGTGGAGCTACATTTAAACTGGCTAGCTCTGGAAAGTTTAGAGCAGCAGTGAAAATACTGGCAATGTTCTTTATATACTGCCAACACTCACTTCTTCCATCTACTAGTCTGAATATTGCCCTGTGCAGTTAAAACTTGCTACAAGTATAAAAAGTTGCTTCTATCATCTGTGGTAAACTTTTCAATGCTGGTGTACTGCAAACAAATATTAAAGTTCAACTTTTGATTATTCTACTTCATCACATAGCACTTAACAGAATTTTAGGGAATAAAACTATGGGAATTTTAGAGAACATGACAAACTTTAATCCAGATTGTCTGATTTACTGTAAAACAGCCAGATAACATTTACTTGGAAAACTACTGCTTAATTTTGCCTATGTTAAGAGCTTCAGGTGGGTCCTTGATGGTGACACGGCATAAAAGCCTTGGATTTTTGGGAAGATTTTCTATTGCTACAGAAGAAACTCCTCCATGTATAAAACCGCTAAAGACTTACACAAAGCAAAGCTGAAGGTGAACATGAACAAAGGGGAAGGAGAAGGGAAACAGCTGTGCCTGCCTTAAACTGGAACAAGCATTAACTAGGGAGTTGCCCCCCCAACCCCCCAGCGTTGGCTTTGGGCCTCACGCAGCTGCATCATTTCACACCGGTCAGGCACACCCCATCTACTAGCTCTAACCCAGCAGCTACAGCCTCCAGCACTTCTCCACTGAAATCCACACCAGCTGCACAGCACACACTGACAATGAATACAGGGAACTGTGTAAATGAAAGAAAATAAATTACAGAATCATACAACATCTGACAGGCAGATTCCTGCAGATCTGTAAAACTGTCCTGGTTTCATGTATGAACAGACCGAAATCTGAGCTGAGCATCCTTCTTGCGCATTTGTTTTTTTCCCCCAATATATTTTCTTTCAGGCAAGCACAAAGATGAACAGCAACTACTGTGAGCAAGGTAACTCAGACTAAAATCCTAATAAAACAGATTTGGAACATGCTTAACGGGTCACTCACCCAGTAGCCTATTTGCCATTTTAAACAACTATAACGAGGACAGGAGGTGATCTCCGTTGCAGAACACAAACATCTATCCCACTCCCTCATGAATGTCTTTTCTGCTGAACAGAGGCCTGACTCAGTAAAATAATTCAGTCACTGACAATGCAGAAATGATACACTGATGTACTTCACAACAGAAGAAAGTAAGTTAACTGAGGAAAAGTAATCTGCTTCTCTTTCAGTACCCTTCTGAGACATTTCAGGCCTGGACCCATTGTTGAAACACCTGTGTAAACATAAAACTAACAGCGTGCACAATACATTCCATTCACAGTTCCTCACCTATTCCAGAAGCCATAGCTTTTACAGCAAAAGCCATCTGAGGGTGTTTGCAGCTGATGAAAAATGCTGAAAGCTGTCTTCTGCCCAGTTCTAGGAACTCACTACTGTTAGTTCATATAGCAGGCTCTTCAGCTGTCTTTTCAAGGGGGACAGACCAAATAGAATGAGAGGAATAAATAAACCACCCCAGCTAGAGTTCTTTACGCTTTGCGTCATTATGCTTTATGAGCATGGGGGACAGCAATCGGCAGCACCCTGACTGCAGTACAGGATCCAGAGCAGCAAAAATGAAAGCAGGAATCACTCCAGTAGTTCAGCTTTATCTTCTTGCAGCTTAGCCCTGCGTTAGGATGGAGATCCTACAGTAGATATGGAGAGTGGCATGGTAGCACCAAAAAATAAACCCATATGGTGGAAGAAGGGTAATCACCAAAGAGGATTCTTGCTCTTTTTCACAGTCAGGCAGCCCATGCTTGACTCCAGGCTGAAAGCCATCTCAGAAGATAGCACTGGTGTCCCAGTGTGTTGCTGTCAGACTGATCCCGTAACACTACACAGGCCGGCAAGAGCAATTCTGCCCACATCTACACCCCTCACTCCTAAAAAGGGGGAAACTAAACAGGACCATGAAAACATGTGCACTAGTGCATTGCCCTGCCATGTCCCCTCTGCAGTCACACTGCTGGCTCTGCAGGCTTGCAAGCAGAGCAACACATGCCGGAAACTGCTATGTACCAGCTCTGTACTTGGGAAGGAAGGGAAGGGGAGGGGATCGAGTGCTCCTGTGTTGTCAGAAAGCTGCTTCATGAGCTGAACCTGTCCAAAAGCTGCCACTGAAAGACACTGGCATGCAACACACCACATGTGTTTTAAACTAGGTTTTCACCCAAGATTATAATTTTCTCTTAAAAATGTTTCAGCATTAAAAAGGCAGCTAAAGGGAAAGCATTAACTGAGCATGAATTGGAAAATATAGAATTAGCATTGTATTCATGTGCATGTTATTCATAATTTTTTTTGTTTAAGTGAAATCTGTAGCCAAGGACAATGGCATTTGCACCTATTACTAAAAAAAAACAAACAAACAAAAACCAAACCAGAACACCCCCCAGTCCTAACATCCAGGAGGTAACTTTTCACATTAAGATACATTTAAAATCACCTTACAGCATGAAAAAGGGGTAGACACCCTACAAAAAGATTTTAAAAAATTAATTTTCCAGATTTGGAGGGAAAAACTTTGCAAGAGAAAACCCCACTATTGATATTCGATTTGCTACTGTCTTGCCTCCATAGTTCTAAAAGCTTTTATTCATCATTGTTGCATAACAGCAGATTTTAAATATAATCCCAAATCAGTCTTAAAACAAGTTTTAAAATTTAAATAGGATTTTAGAAAGTAATTTCGTAGTGACCTAAGTCAGACACAAAATATTACATAAACTTAATTCCTACACAACTATTTTAAGGTTCTGAAGCTTTGTTGGCTTGTTCTTTTCACTTTCAGATTTTAATGAAAAAAATATCTTTTAACTAATCTTTTCACTAAAGATGGCCTTATGAAAAATAAAACCTAAGTTTCTCCAGAGCTCTTGGCCTATAATCTCCCAAATTAGTACTCACTGGAAACAGCATTTAGAAAACTGCTTAGTTGTAAGCATCACAACTGTAAGATATTTCAAGAGAGTCTAAAATTAAGTCAATCTCCCACATCTCTGAAAAAACAAGAGAAGGAACCTATTTTGTATTGCCTGGGAGCTAATTACAGAGAACATGGTTTTTAAAGTTGCTGACTGTATTTAAACAGAGTTGTGTAGAAGGCAGGCACTGTGTTTCAACAATATAGCTGGGAAGGACTTCCATTTTATGAATGTATTAGGCCACACAGAAGGTTTTATTTAGTACATTTCTGAAGTCTTTTCAAACACACTCTGCTGTGGTCTTACCTAACAGGAAATCCATTTTGGTCTAGTAACAACATAACGTCCATGAAAGATACCAGATATTCCTAGAAACGAAACAGCTAAGGAGGTTTTCCTTTAAAAAATGAAGTATTTTTAACGCTTTTACACCCAAGGGGCGCTACAGTGTCTTCCTCTCCACCTTCTCATCAGCTACGTGGTTTTGGAGTAAACACCATTCCTTAATGCAACTCTGTCTCCTGTCCGTTATATGACCTAATGATTCACATCAAACATATGCTGACACTGCATCAGTGCGTTCCTGCATACCTGGGAGTGTCAACTGAAAATATCAGTGAGTTTTAGCAAATGCTGTTACAACTGTGATTCCTCCTCCTGTTACTAGCAGCAGGCAAGACACAGTGATCCAGCTTCTCACTGAAGATGACAAAGCTGGGAACGGAAAGCTGAAACACAATGCCCTACACGATCTGGTTTTCAAGTGTGGCAATTACCCAGCATCTCCCATTTGTAATTTGGTACGTAACACTTGCCAAATGGAAGAAACCTCGTTCTTTCTTCAGCACCTTGCACCTATACATGCTAAGGGAAAGGGGTGGGCTGGAAAAACATCATTTTGGAGCGTGGTTCTGAAATGCCACCGTGACAGACTGTGCACCAGCGCAGGGCTGTGATTCTGCAGCCGTGCTCTCTCTCCCGCGGGTAACACATGCACCCGTCGTGGAAAGAGGGGCTAAAGCGCTGACACTCACGAGACGTAGGCGGGGTAGCCGAAGCCGATGGTGTTGCAGAGCAGGGACGCACCGTAGCCCACCACCAAGTAGACGGCCACCACGCCGACGATGGCTGTGTAGGGAGAGAGCAGAGAGCCGTTAGCGCGGGCGGCCCGTCGCGCCGCGGCGCTGGAGGGGGCGTGTCGCCGCCCAGCCTTGCCTGGGGAGGACGAGGAGGAGCGGAAGGGCGCGGCCGCTGCCATAGGCCGTACCGCCCCCGCCCTCCAGCCCCTGGGCGAGGCGCCCCTCGGCCCCTCGGGGACCCGGCGGGGGGCGGCAGCTGGAGCTCACCGGTGGCGATGTAGGTGCGGTTGACGCCGGTCTTGCTCTCGATCCGCTCGAGCACGGCAGTCATGCAGTTCTTCTCGTGCAGGAACCGGTCAAACCTCTGCCTCATTGCTGCCGTCATGGCGAGGCCGCCGCGGGCGCCCGTCCCTCAGTCTCCACAGCCCCGGGCGCACGGCGGCCGAGCGGCAGGCTCCGCCTCTGGCACCGCCCGCCCGCTCACCCCACCCACAGCCGCGGCGGGAGGCGGCACCGCACCCGGCCCCGCCGCACCCGGCCGTCGTGAGGCGGCGAGGCGGGGGCGGGGGGCGCGTCGCTCCGCCGCGGGGCGGTGGCAAGCAGCAGGAAGCCATCTTCTGCTGGGCCTTGGAGCTGTGTCTGCGCCGCGAAATGGAGGTCGGGGTGCGCCGCCTGGCCTGGGCAAGTCTCCCCCGCCTTGTTTCTAGGGAGCCTCGGACATGGGGACGTATGTACTGTAGTGACCACTGGTTAGTTTCTTACCATTTTGTCCCTCACTGGTTAATAACATGCCCCATCTGGATGTAAAGTTAGTGTCGTTTTATTATTCTGCCAAAACTCAAAAGGAGGGGGGCGGACACGGGACACACGACGGGGACGATGACGACACGTCTTTTAGGTCTTAAATTGAGTCGGTGGTCGCGCTTTCTCTCTAGCGTCTTTACTTTTCCCCGTTACCATAGATTTTTGCTGACTCTCTGCTGCTTTGGCAATTACCCAACTTTCAGCACTTTCTCTGCAGGATGTGCCCTTTTTATAAGTTATTTAGTTCCTCCCTAAGGGCATAGTTGTTAGTAAAGCCTGCACTGTTCATACAAAGTAATCTGGCTTACATAGTAAAGCCAGCACTCCCTGGCCTCCTTAGAAGATTTAAACGCAGTACATCTACTCTAACTTGAATAGCGTCACTAAAACCGAGGCACTCAAAACATACAGTTTTACACAGGTAACATTTTCCCCCCTTTGAGACTATAAGGCTTTTCTTTTAAAAAGACTCAGAGGGCTCACAATAATTTCTCAGTACCATCACATATCAACCAGTTGTGGCTTGGAACAAAAGTCTTTTCCTACAGCTTAAAACAATACACAGAATGATTAGAATCACAACAATTACTATGATACTTTGGAGCAATCCTTCTAACCAGCTAGTCAAGGAAAATCCCAGTCCATGTAACAGCTTGTTTGACCATACTCCTAGTCCAGCACACAATTTGCAACCAGCTTTTGCAACTTGATGAATTTTGTCTATTGGAGTCTCTAAATTTCCATTGACATTTGGAACGCGTATATAACAACTATCATTCTTAAGATCAAGATATCCACAAGCACCATGTAGGTGTAGTAACAACAGGTCTATTTTGCAAAGCCATTCTAGAGGTGGCATGTAATTGGGTGTTTAATTCCAAGAGCCTTAATTGTGTGGCATTAGCCAGAGTTTCCATGTGTAATGTAAGATTGTGAATTGCCAGTCTATTTCTTAATAAGTGTATGAGTGAATATAGATTCTAGTAGCCATCCTACAGTGGTGCCAGTGCTTGGATGTTGCCCAGGATCTGGGCTCCTTTTTATTTTTCCCCACAATTTGGTGTACAGAGATGGTTTTCCCCATAAGGGACATAAGGTTAATGTCCCTAATGTCTAATACATTATTTTCCCATTCAAGGGAAGATGAGATGTCCATTTCCCATCACTACTAATTCAGACTGTATGTCCCAAGGATGAAATTGTTTGAGTGTCACAATTCAAATCCTCCCAGGTTTCATCATTTGTCAAATGTGACCATGTATCATTTAGGCGAGTAGTATAATTTCGACACATACACACCCCAACCATAAAGCTTGAGCAACCAGCATTATTCTCTGTGTTTTGGGACCTACACTGCTGCAATTGTAAACATTTGTGCAATTCCAACATTTATGTTTCAGTTTTTCCACAGCTTGAGAGTAATTTATATCAGGGTATTTCAAACTTACTTGTAATGGATCCTCAGGTGTCCCTTCATTATGTTCATAATGATAGACCACTAAGATGACTGGGAGTAATCCCAATGACCTATCTGGGGTGTAGTCCATATCTGAGGTATCTGACAACCACGGGGCAAGTTGGTACACTGATCTCTTGACAGTCTATAAATAATTTCTGTGGCCCAAGGTGTTTCTGGCTTTGTTATATTGGAATCGGTTACCATTTCATTTTTAATTTTCCATTTTAGAGTATACTTTCTTTCTCGAGTGTACTATTTCCAAGTGGTAGGGGTATTATTCTACATGTACATGGAGGCTAAATTTGTGGTAGACACTCCCTATGGTATAGGATCTTCTGCCGACTGAAGGGTGGTTAAACACGCTGTTACTGAAGAAACATTCTGAGCTTTACCAAAATCTTGAATTAATTTAAAAACTAGATTTCTGTCACTATAATGGATGGAGAATAAGATCGGTAACACTAGAAGAATACCCATTCTGTGACTTATTAGGAGGATTAAAAATTCAGTTGTCCTTTGCACTAACAGTATTACTATGGGTAAAGCTAATAGAATTCCTAAAGCTAGCAGTAATAATCCTTGAATACACTCTCAATGTTCATATGAGTCACTACAGTCCCATGTACAATTCATTCATCTGATTTGGTAAACTTAATTTTGAGTCCTTCTGTTTGTGTCGTGGTCCACTGGTCCTGTGGTGGGGTCTTTTTGACTCTAGTGTAGTGAATCCAAGAGTCTATCCCCTCCACTTTTACTGCTGTATAAGTAGTTAATAGGACAGTGGGGCTCCCTTCCACCTTTCTTTCAGTGATTCATCATTCCAGTTGTGAACACAGACTAGATTTCCAGGTTGAAAAGAGTGAACCGGTATGTCCAGTGGGAGTGGAGCTCATTGACTAAGGTACGTTGCCAGTTTTCCAGTTCCTTGGTAATGTCAGGCTGTTCTTGAATCCTCATGGCAGCACAGTCCAGCAAAGTTGTATTTTCCTCCCTGTAGTAGGATTCTCCACTCAAAGGCGAGTATCTTCTGGCTTTCTTCTTCCAAGGGGATGCAAAAGAAGGCATCTTTCAGGTCTAACACTGTAACACACTATATTCAGGTATTACTGACAATAAAGTATCAGGGTTTGGTATGAGTCTTGTACCAATTGGTATTCTCGAGTTCCAGGTTTCTTAACTGGTAAAATAAGAGTATTGTATTCTGATTGGTATTCCCACAATCCATACTTTATAAAAGTATTAGTTAAAGGCTCTAAGCCCATTGTGGCTTCTAATTTTATAGGATATTACTTCCTTCCAGGTTTTAATTCAATCTTAATAGTAATCACATTTTTTGCTTTACCACACCAAAGGGATTTCCGCATCCAGTATTTCATCTGGAACATTACTCTCAACTTTCCCAGAAGTCTTGTCCAGCAAAAGACAGATTTGTGCTTTCCATGATGTTTCAGGAGGGATACATAGCTGCACAGAATTCTCAGGGTCTTGTCACAGTAAGGGCAAGGAGCATTCTGGCACATAGAGGAACTCATGAGTTAATTTAGTATTTCCAATAATACACTGGCTTCAAAAATGGCCTCAATATTTTCTTTCCTGTGGCACCAATAACAGGGATCTTAGTTTTATTTAACTGGCCTTTGCAACCAGTTACAATGGAGTGCGTTGCCCCACTATCTATTTAAAAAAACCCTATAGTTTCATTCCCCAACCTAACTAGAACTAGTTAATTATTTCTTATTATGATAATATAATAATGATAATTTTAATAATAATAATAATGGAAGCATTCATTATTTCCTCTGGTCCCCTTCAATCCAGATTTTCTAACATTATCAGGTCTCCTTCCTCATTCTCACTTTCTCAGTTCCCCCTTTTATTGTTGAGGGTCATTTTTCCAGCGTTGTTCTTTTTTACAATATGCACATTGGTTCGACCCCAAATATGATCTGGATGTTCCTCTTCCCACATTTTCTTTACCGTTCTCTATTCTCCACATTTTCATTTCTCTACGACCTCTTTCTCTACTTCTGGTTATTGCTTGCTGTGAACAGACAAGCTTGCAGCTTCATCCTACTCTGCTGTTTCTTTTCCTCTGTTCCCTGTCTATTATTATAGACTTTGTAAGCAATTTCCATTAGTTTTGAGATAGACATTGCACCAACCCCATCTACTTTTGCAGTTTCTGTCTAGTAGTCTGAAGTCGACTGCTTGACAAACAGCATATTAAACATCTTATGATTACTGTCATCCTCTGGACCCAAATCTATGCATTTTCTAGCAGTATCGCAGTCTTTCATAAAAAACAGGAGTTTTCATACTCTTCATGTCCTTGCCTGATTTCATGCAGTTTAGATTTTTTTTTGTTTGTTTACTTACCCCATGTTGAATTCCATATAATATCAATTGCTGATACTGCTTTAGCCTTTCTAGAGCCCGCCAGTATTTGGGTCCCACCGAGGATCATCCTTTGACAGGATTTGAGTCAAATCCCTTATTCGCTTTTGTTGTTCCCCTTCTTCCCTAACCTTATCCAAAACAATTCTCCTTTCCTCGCTAGTGAAAAGGGATTCTAACAAAGCTTATATATCTCCCCAATTTTAATTATGAGCCAGCATAACAATTTTAACTAACCTGTGCATACCTTCAGCATTATTATGACAAGGACCCACCGTTTGTTTCCAATTTAATAAATCAGAGGTAGTAAAAGGTACATGCACATACACTCAAATCCCATTTGGCCCTGCAGCTTGCTGCAAAGCAGCGTGTACCGCAGGTCTCTGCTGCCAAGTTCTTCTAGACATCCTTTTCATCCTTGGTACTGGAAAATTCCAATTTGGGTAACTTTGAAGGGGGTACTAACAATTGCGCATCCTCTTCCACCTCCCCCAAGCAGTCTTTACCAGTTTGACATCCAGCACAAGACTTTTTAATTTTCCCTTTACTATTGGGTTTAGCCTCTTCTTCTAGATCAGAACCTTTCTATCATCTAACAAATGTATGCCTACTTGATGTTGTGAACCAACCAACCCACATTTCTTTCTCATTTCCCAATCATTTTGCAAGGCAAAAAATAAATCTACATAAGGAATTTCATCCCATTTCTCTACTCGCTTACAAAATAAAGACAACTGCAAAACAGCATTATAATTAAAGGATCCTTCTTCTGGCTATTTTTCTTGATTGTCTAATTTATACTATGGCTACCACTGATTACAATACCACTTTAATTTATCCTTAGTCATGGGGTCCCCTCCGAATTTTCTCCAATTCTTTAGGATGCTTCCTAAGGGAGAACAAAGAGGAGCCTCCTTGGAAGCAGTGGAACCCATTTCGGTACCTGAAAGAATTTTCAGACCCAATGTTTCATATACTAAAGGCCCAAATACAAAATAAGGGATTTTTCTCTCTATGTTACTACATACAACATGTAGAAACAAAACTACGCTACTGCTGCATATCAATCATTCAGAGCTTATGCAAAGAGCAACTGCAGCTGCTTCCTTGAGAGGTCCTGCTCTTCCTCCCTTTTTCCCTTAAAATACCTCTTTCAAATAGCGTTGCACCATTGTGTCACCACCCAGCTGCAGGAGAGAGGAGCCGATGGAGTGCCTGATCAACAGGTTGGTGCACACTGGAGTCCAGTCTGGCTGCTTGTCGCTGTCGGGTATAGCAAGATGATCCTGGCAAGGCCGTCAGCGCAGTCCCATCTGGGTTGCCAGAAAACTGTTGTGCCACAAGCAGGGTTGTTTACCCGGTGTGCAATACACCAAGATACACACAGAGCAGAGGAATTTTATTTATTCCATGTTTATACAAAGTGGGGTGCTAGGTGGCAATTCCACAAAGCTAGCACACTGCACAAAAGAACTTCAGTGTGTTTATATACTTCAGGCTACACAAATACACATTTACTGTAACCACCACTGGTTAGTTTCTTACCACTTTGTCCCTCACTGGTTAACAACATGCCTCATATCGATGTGAAGTTACAGTGTTACTTATTCTGGGCAAACTCAAAGGGTGAGGCGGGGCAAGTATTTTTGGTCTTAAATTGAGTCCAAGGTTGCCATCGCCCCCTGCTGTCTTTACCTTTTCCCCAGTTACCATAGATTTTTGCTGACTTTATGCTTCTTTGGCAATTACTCAACTTCCAGCGCTTTCTCAGCAGGATGTTCCCTTTCTCTTCACAGGCATAGTTGTTAGTAAGGCCTGCATTGTTTATACAACGTAATCAGGCTTACATAATAAAGCCATCACTCCCCAGCCTCCTTAGATGATTTACATGCATTATATCCAATTCTAACTTGAATAGTGTCACTATAACTGAGGCACTTATTCAACCATACGATTTTAACGCTAGCTGTAACTGTACCCTAGAATTTATGATGTGCTCAATGTTCTTGCCAACTAAATATAATTTATTGGCTATGATGTAGTCGTGGAAAGTTCCTTGGCTGGGCTGACCCTTCCCAGCAACTCCTCTGCATCAGGCTCCGCATTACAACTCGTAACATAGACTCTCTATGCCTTCTTCAAATCTGTGTCACTCGTAAGCATGCCAGAAAATACAAATCAGTCTTCTAAAGATATTTTTTCTGTGTATTATCTTCACCTAAGAAAAAATAAAATGTAAATAGCACATTGTGCTTTCAAGCTGTCATTGTTTTGGGGGAAGGCATCTGGCAAAGAATTTAAAACAAATTTAACTGCTGAAATACCTTTTCTTCTTTCGAGTAGGTGATTAAAGGCAAAGGTGAGAAGAGGGAGAATAATACTTAGCCCATAATGCTGATTAAAAGGTTTACCCTGTAATTTTAACTTTTTTTTTTTTTTTTATATATAAAAGGTTTCATCTTGTTTAATGAAATCATAAAATACAGTTAAATGGTATCTCTGGTGATTACGTAGTCCAGTCTTCTGCTCAAAGCAGGGCTAATGCCAAAGCTATACGGTGGTGCTCAAGGTTTGGACCACTGGGGTATGAAAATCCTCACAGATGGAAATTTGGCAGACTTCTTGGACAGCCCATTGCTGTGCTTAACTGCAATCACAGAGATTTTTCTTTTCATGTTTGAAATTGAAATTTCCCTTGATGTCACATGTGACTGTTTCATCTTGTCCTTTGCCCTAGTCCTCTATATCCCTGAGGAGGGTCTAGTTCTCTTTAACCTCCAAAGAGACAGGTGAAAGTAGCAATCTGACGTCCCCACTTAGCCTTCACCTCTGAGAACAAGCACAACAATCCTAGATCCCTGATCCCCTCCTATGCCATGTGCTCCAGACCCCTTCCTTTCCTTTTGTTTGTTTGCTGTATCCATCTCATGTGTCTTGGCTTTTACAGAGAACACAGGGGACTGCTGGGACAGGTGTTTACATAGCATGAAGGGGTACTGCTGCTTTTAAATTAAAGATTACTAGTAATAGTACCAGATATCCTTAAGAAGTGGTGCTTAACAAGAATCTGTAGGAGATTGAATTCTCAGCTGCAGACAGAACAAAATTCTATACCTGAATTTAAAATACAGCAATGTTAAAGATATTAGCAACTTCACTGAGATTCCCTTTTTTGTGAAGTATAAAGACACTGTGTAGCAATTTGCCATTCTTTTAAGAATACTTTGCTATTCTCATGTGCCTAAGGGTTAAAAGTGACATAAGGTAAGCATCACCAGAGGATGCAGAACGTGGTGTGACTCTTGTTTTGCTTATGGGTATGCTGGGATGTGGAGAAATTACAGACATGCTAAGCTCTAAATGAGCAATTCACTAACTGAAAAGGGATCTGTGGACTCAGATCACATTTTGCAGGGGTGCAAGAAGCCCCATGAAAACTTACTCTGATCTTTTGCTTTCTCTCCCGTTATCTCTCTCCTCACACTTAATAAGATCTGTCTAAAAATTCTGGGTTTTTTCATCATACCTGTAAGACTGCAGGACTGAGGAGGAGAGCAGGTAAGACACAAAACTATTATAGAAAAGGGACTCTAATAAAAATGTTAAAACCAACTGAATTCCAGCTGAGTTTTCATAACTCTGTTTGCAATTTTGTTCTTTTATTCAAAAACATACTTTTAAATGTGGCATTAATGTCTCCCCCAGTTCATTTGTGCTAGACAAATGTTTTCAGTGTACTACAATTTGCTGAGTAAATTCCTTTTAGCAGTAACGTGCAAAACTTTTTTTATGATGCTTTAATTGTTACAGAGCAAGAGAAAAACAAGCTGGAAAGGCAAATGAAAACAAAGGTAGGGTACTGTACTAGAAAATAACAACGCTCTTCCAACACAGTATGAAGAACACACAGTCCTAGGTAGTGTTCCCTCTTGTTCCCTGAAAAGCCTGAAACTGAGATCAAGGAAGGAATACTGTAACCTGAAGGAGCTAGTCTAGAGAGGAAGGTTAAAGGTGGATCACGTGACTGCTCAAGGAGCTTCTGCTGGAGATGAGGAAAAGCAGAAAAATGCAGCAGTACTGTCCCATGGAGGACCAAGAGATCAGTGCCTTCCCACCTTGCAAGTTTTGAAAGTGTCCTGGATACCAGAACCAAAGTCAGTTTGTCCAGGCTACTCTGTCTCTAGCTGTAGATTATCATGAAATACCAGAACTGACATCTAAAGTCACAGGCTACAGGACACACCTGGGCTGGGAGAGGAATTGCACCCTTAGACCACATGCAGACTTGCAGGCTGCATATTCTGCCTACTGAGGGTTGCATTCTGAAAGGAACCAAAAGAAACCAGCATGTAACAGGATTATTTCCTTTCTATTGTCCTCTATTCATTTTCCCCTTCTGTACCTTTATTTTTTGTCTACTTTTATTTTCCAGTTAATGCAAATTAGTATCTTTGCTTCTCCACTTTGATATTTTAAGCTATTTAGTCTGATTTTGAGATCAGAATGGCATAGGGACTAGACGTGCTCACTGATTTATCTGTCTTCCACCACTATATGTCTTTTCACCCTGGGCTGTGGCTCACTCCGATCATCCATCCAGAGTTAAAGGTTAGTCTCTGGCTTTAGCACAGGTGCATTCTTCCTCCAACAATCTGCTTAACTTGGAGTGGATGATCATGCCCAAAGGATATGCAAATGTATTACCTGGATCAGCTGGTTAAGCCTGTTTGAGTTCAGTGTTGCCCTAAGTAAACTACGCAGCCATGCCCTATAGCATGCGCTGTGCTTTATTGCATGCTTGTCCTGTATGTATAACAGTGTTCGTATTATTGCCATTAAATTGATTATCTGCAAAGTCTTAAATCAGAAAATTGTTTGAGTGAAGTACTGTAACGTCAGGAAAAGCCTAATGCAGATTTTTCTGTGCAGGCTTACCACAGCTCTCTATACATAAAGTAACCATGTGATCACCAACACTTCTTTTTCCACAGTTTCCCTACCTCCACTGCAGGGTTCAGAGGACCTCACCAGGGTTTAGTTACCACATTTCATCCAAATTTTTACTGAATGCTTCTACTTTATTGTGCATCACTATACGTGCGCCTCTTTCTGTGGTGTCTCTCATTTAAGAAATAAAAAACCAATCACAAACCCTGCCAGATTACTTTCAGAAGATCTTTGTGGTTATCTTTCCTTAACAGTCAAGGAACTGAGACAAATATGGATTTAAGACTAAATTTTCATTAACTTTGTGGGTGTGATTTTTTATACCTAAACCCTCCTTCAAAATATTTTAACTATTTATGTTTCTCAGCATGGGTTTAACAGTATTGGTTATGTAGTATATCCATCTGAGATACAGGTCTGTGGGTGCTCTCCCACTCACCTCATTTCAAATATAACACACTAACAGAGCAGAGCAGGGGAGTAGTGTTTGCATTGTCTCCTTGTAGCTTTTATGGAACTTTAACCCAAAATACCAGTTTGCAGTAACAGGGGGTGCTGAGCTCATATTGCTTATGAAAGTTAAGTCAGTGCTTTTCAGCACCCTTCCCTGCTACCTCCATAGCTATCCTTTGCTGGTACAGAAACCGTTTACTGAAGGGCTGAGCAGAATGAATGACTTTTTCTGATGACCTACACATGCCTCAGACCAGCTCACTTTGCCACAGACTCTCCAGGCTCTGTCTCAGTCTTTATTATAATTAACAGAAGTTGCACAACACGTTTATTGAGCTCTGGGTTTGGCTGGTTCTTGGCTTCTGAGTGTCCTCCTATTCAGTGCAATTTTATCCTCCACTTTGGTCAACTTCTCCAAGCAAAACTTTCACCACCCTCAACTGTTGCTTTTCCTTACATTCTAGCTCCTCTTCTGAGACTTCTGACTGCACAAACAACTGACCCTTTTTAAATTTTCTGCTACCTCCTCTCTTTATCCCAGTGCAAGCAGACAATAAACATTATTTTCCAAATATCTTTTTGTTGGCTTTCTGACCGACTGCCAGGGTTAAGCCAGGGATAAGCAAAGATTAAAAACTCGTTTGACTACATTGCTGGGTGATTCTGCAGGTTGCTTGAAACTGTGAGGTGTTGCGGGTACTAGGTAAACTTCTCAATGCTATACCTGGCCCTCCTACTGTCCTAATCACCCTTGCAGCTTGACAAGAGGCATTGCCAACTTTACCCTCAACATGTCTGTGCATGCAAGTTCCCTGGAGGGGCCTACGTGTAAATTTCTCTCTGGGGAAATATAACCTGAATGTGTCAGCTTTAACTAAACTTGCTTTGTGAATGGGTGAAAGGAGCGCATGTTACTTTAGCAAAGAAATTAGAAAGTGTACCACAAAGTTCTAAGTGAGAAAGAAGACACCACGATGATACACAGTTCCAAATCACATTTATGAACACATTTTTTCTTACATATCTCTTCTGGCTAATGTAGATTCTTTCAGCAATGTCTCAAAAACAGAGCAAGCAGAAATGTTCAAATGTGTCTCTTTTTGCTCTCCTATACTGGGGGCTTGGGAGCACTGTCTATAAACTTTCTTTATGTTCTCCAGTTAGTACATTTCTCCTATGTTAAGCAGCTTATTATCCAAGAGTGTTTTATAACTTAGGTAACATTTGATACATTTACTTTTCCATTGTACCAGGGTTTTTTTTTTTTGCAGAAACCATGAATGGGCTAACAGTAGCACAGATGACATAAGGTATCAAAGTGCATTTTCTAAAACACTTTTTTTTTCTCCTTATTAGTCAAGGAGCTCCTGGTACCACATCCACATGGGGGTGAGGAGGAAGAAGAAAAAAAAAAAAAAAAAAAGAGGTAGCAGAGCAGGGAAAACCACTAGCAGGAAGAGTACCCTGATACCTGAAAGGGATGCAGATCATGTAACTTTTACAGAACCTCATATGTCTACCCTTTCTGGTAGAAAATGAACTCTCTGGAACCCTAAGCAATGGGATTTACCAGTTTGCACTCAGACCCTTCCATCTGTCCCTCTGTCTAGCCATATTAATAGTATTGTTAGTGTCTGACTTCTCTTCCTCTGTCAAAGTACTTCTGTAAGTCAACATTGATGTTAGCCACCCATCATCTCAAATATCACAGCAATAAAGGTACTGGGGCAAAAATTATTGTCAAATACCACTGTGTGGAGTTTGCAGAAGAGAGGTGCCAGTATATGTAAATGTGCTGCTTCTACTAAGATTGTGCTCTAAAGCCTTACGATATTGCTCCTTCTATACCTGGTTGAATGTCCTTTCCTTGTACTTCTGGAGCTATCATGGAGCCTCTTGTTCCTTAACTTTGGAAAGGAGGCAAAGGACACATTTCTCACCTTCTGTCCCTAACAGTTAAGAAATAAGTTGTGAATATAAATACTTCTTGTGTCTTCAGGGTAACACCAGGTTGGTGTCCCTGTTAGCTCCTTTATTCAAATGAGCCTGTAAGCACAGAGTTAGTATTAAAGTGCTTAATTTTGCAGCACAGCCAGAGCCAAAATTTCTCTAGATTGTATTTTTCTTCATTGTGTTTATCTAGATTTCTTTTCTTTGCCACGAATCTTTTTCTTTTAAAAAGACTGAAATTTGAACTAGGGAGTTGAATTGGCTCAGTACAAGGCCTGATGGAATGCTTGATGGCAGAGAGAAGCATGAAATGTGACATCCTCCTTTTGGTGCTTTCAGCAAGTTATACTGTGTAAATTTGCTAAAAACCATTAAGCCGCTTCAGGCTGGTGCAGCTATCATCCCATCATCCTCCCAATCATCCATTCTTATCCTCTCTCCTCTGCTGATACTGACCTAGATGGTTTTGATGGTTCTGGTAGCTAAAGCAAAAAACTATCCACTGCTTTATACATCAATTTTTCTGCCGTTTCTGTCCTCTGTAGCTCCCAGCGTTCCAGTGCAGAGGAGGATGGGACTGCAGCAGTGGCAACCCCAGTGAAACTGCCGTGGAAGGGCGGTCTGAGGTGGCTCTGGCACTTTAGCGAGGAAGGGGCAGTGAGGGGACACGGCGAGAAATGCTGTAAATATTCACTAATTGAAATCAAAGGCGGCAGCGGCTGCTACCGGCCTGCAGCGGGTGAGGCAAAGCCGCTTCAGCAACGGCAATGGCGAAGGCAGCGACACCCTCTGTCGGCCGCAGCTGCGGCAGAGGCGGTTTTCCATGAGTGACAACCCGGAGCCGTTGTTGTTTGGTACGTCTTCCTCTCCTCTTCACTGCAGTTCGAAATGTTCTCAGTACTTGGTTATTCACAGTGCGAGGTTCAAGTATCTCCAAGCACTAAACTCCACTACTTCAGCGCAAAGCCTCGGTGGTAACGAAAATGCGTTAGTAGAAATACAGTGTTAGATGCTTCTGATTTCTCCCCAAAGCCTGTGAATTTCAAAATGCGCCCCATGTCCTAAGTGAATTTAACGCGTGAATGAGGAGGGTGAAGCAAAGCCTGACCTAAAGGAAGCCGACCACCTCACAGAGAGCTGCGGGACTCACCGAGGAGCGGAAAGCCGTGTAAAGGGCCGCGCGTGCACGGCACTCAGCGCGGCGGCGAGAAGCTGAAGGGCGGGCACAGGGGGCAGCCGCGGCGCGGCGCGCCTCAGCGGCGACAGCGGCCGCTCTCCCGCCTGCCACCGCTGGAGGCCGCGGCCTGCCCAGGCAGTAACCCGCCACCACCAGCGGCCAAGATGGCGGCGCAATAGCCGGCGTGACGTGCTGTGATGTGGCGTAACGCGCCTCGCCGCTCCGGCAGGCGGCCTTCCCCGCGCGGACGCGACGATGACGCCGCGGGCGAGCCGCAGCACCCATTGGCTGCCTCCCACGGTCACCTGAGGGTCCCGTTCCCTCAGCAGCTCTCCAGCTTGATTGGCTCGCCACGCTGCCGCGCGGGAGGGCCCCGGCGCGGCCGGCGCGAGGCGACTGGCGGAGGAAGCTGCCGCTCCGCCGCCTCTCCGCCCCTCTCCCCGCCGGGCGGGCACCCCGTCCCGCCCCCGCCGCTGTACCGTGGTTCGGGCCTCGCCGCGTCGGGATGAGCCGCGTTTTCCCATGGAGACCAAACGGGCCGAGATCCCCAGCAGCGTCTTGGACGACTTGTGCAGGTAGCCGCGGGGCGGGGTCGTTCCCCGGCCCGCCTCACGCCCACCAGCTTCGGCCGGCCCCTCCCTCTTCCCCTACGCGGCTGCGCCCCCCTCTTGTGGTGCCGCGGTTGTCCGCTGCGGGGGGCGGGGTGGGCACCGTCTCCCTCCCTTGCCCCGCGCTTCGCCCGGTGCGAGGTGCGTGCGACCGGGCCGCAGGGCCAGGGTGGCGTGGGGCCCGGGTTGCTCGGGGCTGCTCGGAGCGCTGCGTGGGCTGGCGGGACGCCGAGGGGGAGGCGCGGCGCGGCCCAGGGAAAGGAGTGGCGTCGGTAGTGCCGCAGCGGCCGCGAACCGGGAAGCTCGGTGTAGCTCCCCCCGTGCAACCACGTGGGGCTGCACTCGCACTCTTCACGGCTTCGTGGCCCAGGGCGCAGCCCCCCCGATCGGAAGCTGGCGGGAAGGGTGCGCGCCAGCTCTCATCTGCCGTCGGCAACCGTCGTCAGAACCTCATGTAGGGCTAAACCGGCAGCGAGAAAAAGGCCGAGTATGGACGATAAATCAGAACCTGATTTGTGGGTGTTCCTTATGGTGTTCAGCAGCTCATGATGTTTGGCCAAGGGAGGTAAAATTGCGCGGGTGAAAGAAGAGTTAGAAGCATAAGGTTGTTATGACGAGTGTAGTGATGAGTTGATGTGATACCGTTCAGAAGTCTGGTTGCATTTAGAAGGGGTGGCAGGAAGTCCTTTCTGCTGATTTATCTCTGCTGGAAGAGAATGTTCCACTGAGACAGAAAAGGAAGAGCCAGAGGAATACCTTTCGCTCTGAAACTGTCCTCTCCTGCTTTCTGGTCTTGTCAGAATGAAATAGCTTTTTCTTATCCTGAAGGTTATGCGTTTAAATTTTCAGAAAACATGGATTCTGTTTTCTTGGGGAGGGGGGAGGCACTTTTCCCCTTATGATCTCAACTTCTGATTATCTGTGGTGCAGCCCTTTAGACTTTTAAATTCATCTACTATCCCCAGAATTTGATGCCCCAAACTGGATGTGATATTTGACATGAAATAACCCTGTTTTACCACTTCGAAAAGACCTGAAGTATTTATGTACAAGAGGGAAAGGCTAGTAGAGATGAAGGACAGTCCACCTACTGGAATTATTGTCTTCAAATCAATGAAAATGCTTAGAAGTGAGATTACCACAGGAAGCTAGAACTGCTCTGCTCAGTAGTGTTTTGTCATGTATCTAATGCAAGAGTCAAATTTTGCAATACTCAAGTAAATGTTTAGTTCTCAAAGTCTGGTCTCTAAAGTGTGTTGGTGTTTCCATCGTGTCTCCTTTTGGCTCCCTACAGAGAGATGGGTCTTGTATTTTAAATGACTGATCACATATGAAGCAGGGTTTAAGACTTCTTCATAAAATCCAGAGGGGTATCACAATGCTTGCAAAACTGAAGTAGCCTATTAGTGTCACTCCTGTGGAGTGACTGATAGAAGAGCACATGAGTAATCAGAGCTTACATTGTTATAGGGTCAATCCCGCTGTCTTACTGTGTTTCTCTGAACTGCTGTCATCTACCTTTGAAATGGTGTTTTGTCTTATAAATGTACAAATGTAGTTGTGTAGCTTTAATTAAAAAAAAAAAAAAAGGCTTAGAATGGTAGATCAGGGGCTTGTAGTTACCATCTGGCTCGCTTTTCGTCTTTTCCTAATTCACCTTGTTGATTTTCATTAGTGCTAACAGATCGGCCGTGCTTCAGATATGTTGACTTGCTTGGACATGGACAGAGCAGCTGAAAGAAGCACAGGAGTCAGGTTTTCCTGTGGGAAAGAGAGAACGGATTATGGTATGAACTGGAAGAGTGACAGGGCCTGATAGGCCTTGGCCCAAGGAAGAAAACTATTAAATAAGTGGAAGATCAGTGCTGCATCACTTCAGGTGGTTGGCTATAAATGAATTATTAAAATATTTGTTGCTTCCCACAGTCTTCAATCTATATATGCTATTAGTGGAAATTTTGGTAGAAAGAGCCAAGCAATTTTTCATACTCAGTTACCGAGAAGATTCAAAATATTTCTAACACAACCTTGTACTTCTTTTTTGCCTTTCTTTGCCACCCCTTCTGCCTTTTCTTCTCTCAGGACATTAAACTTCAGTACTAAAATAATTCTAATTTCAGTGTAACAGGTTTGGAAAGTTACAGGACCAATATGAATTCTCTAATACCTTTTTATACGAACTGTAGCAGTGTGAACTACAAATCTCAACAACTGATAGTGAATTTTTTAGGAGATGGCAGGCATTCACATTGCTCTCACTAAGCTACACAATTAAATCAGCTTTCAAGTCAAGCTCGCCCTGTAGTTTGAGATTTTTTTTAAGTGGGATTTTTCTTTTTTTCTTTTTTTTTTGGTGTTTCTGAAAACCAAAAAGCTAAATTAAAGCTTAGATGTCCACAAAACAGAACTATTCGTTTTATTTGTACCTTGAGAGTGCTACAATGTCTGTCAAGACTTCCACGCTTTGTCTTTGGACAGTAATATTTTCCTTTGTCCTGAAGCAAAAGGCCTGGATTCTTTGTAGAAAACTTAGTTATTAAAAGTTTGTGTATGCAGGAGATGCAATCATCAGTACTTCTTACTATGTCAGCCATTTTACCTGCTTGATACATTTCCTTATGACAGAAAGACCACCTTGAGCTGGTGCTAATTCTATGAACAAAATGCATTGCTGAATTAAAATGTGTTTGGCTTTTACTTTAAGCTGAACCACTTTCTTCAGATTCCTCGCAGGGGTTCCTGTCTAAGCAGAAGCTCAGGGTGGTTCCACACAGAGGCTAGTTAAAGAGGCTCATATGTAGGTCCTCAGATCACTTGCAACTGTTCCAACTAATTCAGCTAATTAGTCTAAATAGTAATTCCACTGGTCGGGGCAGCTACAGCTGTTCTAATGCCTGCAGGCTATTCTCATGGCTGTTGCTAGCTCTAAAGGCATATAAAGGTGCCTTAGCTAGTATCTTAATTTTTTATGTCTTGAGGAGTGGGTGTGGTGGTGGTTTGTTTGGTTATTTTTGTTGAGCCCAATAGGATAAAAAAACATGAAGTACTGCTGAGTAACCTTTACCACATCAATTATTTTATTTTTGCAATGGTGAGTTAAAGCTTCCAGGTTTTTAGGTACTGTGCAGAATGACTGAATTTCTTTTTGTAGTAATCAATTTTGATACTAGGTTGACAAATGCTGTTCAATTGTAAAGTTAATAGGGCTAAAACTCCAAATTTTTATTGTCTGTGGTCACCTAAAACAACTCAGTGTTGAGATATGTGAACTTCTAGGAGGGTCTGGGTTATGTTCTTAGACTGTGGCTTTATGTTACTTTTACAAAGTTTAACTTGTAGTATTTGTATGATGGTGTATTTTGCTGAGGGTGAAGTTGTACTATTAAGTAGCAACTGTAGCATTCAGGATCAAGTTTTTAATTGGACAAGGAAAACAGTGTACCAGTTTCTTCTGGGGGGGGGGGGGGGCGGGGTTTGGCACCAACTTGTGGATGTTCTCTCTGTTACTAACCTTCCTGTTTTTCCACACTGTGAGCAGTGGAATCTATAATAATTTAATATAGGTAAGCTTAAATGTAGAATTTTTAATGCATGTTACTAAGAATTCTCTTGCATGTTAGCTTTATCAAATCAAGTACACTGGATGAAGGTCTCTCAGGCCCTGGGCCTTGTTTGTCCTGTGGAACTCAACATATAAAGTTACCTGCTGTAATAGGTATGTTCAGAGTCAGATGTTCATAGCTGACTTCCCAGAATCTAATACTGAAATTATACCAAATCAATATAAACTTGCTCTTAAAAAAACCCCAAAACCACACCAACTCACCCCCCCAAAAAAAACAAACCCAAATTCCACAACTTTTCCCAGCTGTATAACATAACAAGTAGACTTTTATATTCAGTTATAGAGATCTGTGAGAGAATTGAGCATAAGTGATAATGGTGGTGGTGGTTATTGTTAAATGCTTTCATTGCAAAACCATTCTCCTAAGGATAACAAAAGTAAGTTTAAAAACACTAGTCTAATGCACTTTCATTTAACTTTTTTTTTTCCAAGCTGTCACAGTTTTTCCCTGCTGGTGAACTAAATTAAGGAGATTTCTACACTTAGAATTCATATTCAGAGAGTAAAATGTTCCACCTCCATTCTTATTCAGAAATGAAAATGTTACTTGCCAGCATGTGATAACAAGTTGAAAGCTAAAGCCACATACATAATGCCTTCAAACATTTGTTTTGTTCCTAGGCTGTTTTAGAATCACACACTGACAGGATATAACTTATTCTAGTTCTGGTAAGTTATTGTGTGTTTAAGGTTCAGTAGTAGGACCACTCTGACCCATTCAGTTAAATAACAAGTGACAGATATCCACATCACTTTTTTGTAATGCTGCCTTGTGCTACTGAATTGTTCTTTACCGAATAAAGAAGTGGAGGTGTGGGGTCTTAATGTAAGTTTTGGGGCTTCTTGGTGCTCTCTTTCTCCTGTAAGCAAGTGCTGTTACCCCATCTTTTGATTTCAGGACTGTGGTGGGTTAACCTTGGCCAGCAGCAAGATGCCCACCCGGCCACTCACTCCCCCTCTTCAACAGGATTGGGGATTAAAGTAGAATGGGAAAGCTTTTGGCTCAGGATGAGACAGGAAGGTTTCTTACCAGTTACCATCATGAGCAAAACAGACTTAACTTGGGGAAAACTAATGTAGTTTGTTGCCAATTAAAATAGAGATAATTTGCATAGAGAGAAACAAAGACAAAAAATTTTAAGCACCACCTTCCCCTGCATCCCCTTTTTTCCCAGGTTCAACTTCATCCCTTAATTCCTGACTCCTACCTCCTGCCCCCTGAGCAGCACAGGGATGGGGAATGGGCGTTGTGGTCAGTCCATAACACTTTGTCTCAGCTGCTTCTTTCTCCTCATGCTTTGCCCCTGCTTCAGCATGGGGTCAGTCCTGTGGGCTGAAGTTCCTTCAGGAAATAACCATCTGCTTCAGGCTCCCCACAGGCTGCAGTGTGGACATCTGTTTTGCCATGGAGTACCTCCTCTCCATACTTCTTCTCTGACCTTGGTGTTTGCACTGCTGTTTCACACTCTTTTTCTCTCTTCCTCTTCCTGTCTGGCATTTTTGTCCTTTTTTAAATACACTTTCCTAGAAGCACCACCATCTTAGCTGCTGGCTTCAGCAGTGCCCTGCAGTGGGTCTGTTGGAGCCAGCTGTATCCATCACGGGCAGCTCTGGCCTATTCTCAAAGGCCATCCTGCAGCCCCCTGCTGCCAGCACATGGGCACCTGCACCTAGTACAATCTAGAGATGCCTGTTGTTAGCACTTCAGTCACTCAAAGTAACGTAGGCATTAACTTTCTGATCAATAAGTATGTTCTAACTGGCTTTACTCTTGTAACTCTAAGCCTAGTGCTGACATGTTCTTATTCCTCTTTGCTAATACTTCCACATATTGTGTCTTTGGATTTATGTTCAGCTGCAGTGCTGGGGCAAGAAAACATCATCAACTAATTATAAAATTGTGTTGAGTTTGTGTGTCATGGGCTTTTGGTAGTGGGGGAGGGGGCTACAGGGGTGGATCCTGTGAGAAGCTGCTGGAAGCTTCCCTGGCTCCCAAGTCGGACCTGGTTCTAGCCAAGGCTGAGTGAATTAGCAATGGTGGTAGCGCCTCTGCTATAACATATTTAAGAGGGGAAGAACATGTGAGACATAATGGGGAAGAAGGGAGAGGAGTGGGATGTGAGAGAAACACTTTGCAGACACCAAGGTCAGTGAAGAAGGAGGGGGAGGAGGTTCGGGAGAGCAGAGGCCCCCCCCAGCCTGTGGTGAGAGGGCAGGCTGTATCCCTGCAGCCCATGGAGATCACCAGTGGAGCAGATGCCCACCTGCAGCCTGTGGAGAACCCCATGCCAGAGCAGGTGGCTGCACCTGAAGAAAGTCAGGACTCTGTGGAAAGCCTGCACTGGAGCAGTCTTGCTGAAGGACTGTTTGCTGTGGAAGGGACCCACATTGGAGCAGTTTGTGAAGAGCTGCAGCCCATGGGAAGTTCTCAAATGAGAGAAGTTCATAGAGGACTGTCTCCTGTGAGAGGGACCCCACACTGGAGTAGGGGAAGAGTGTGAGGAGTCCTCTCCCTGGGGAGGAAGGAGTGGCAGAGAGAAGGTGTGATGAACTGTCCACAACCCCCATCCCCTGTGCTGCTGTGGAGGAGGAGGTAGAGAAAATCAGGAGCAAAGCAGAGCCTGGTTTGAAAGGAGGGGTGGGGGGGGAAGGTGTCTTTAAGATGTGGTTGTATTTCTCACTGTCCTACTTGGATTTGATTGGTAAATTAATAGTGGTGTTGTTCAAGTTAAATTGATGTCTTTTTCCCAAGTTGAGTCTGTCTTTTGCCCAACTGTAATTGATGAGTGAGCCCTCCCTGTCCTTGTCTTGACCCACAAGCCTTTTATTGTATTTTCTCCTCCCCATCCCATGGCAGGGGAGGAATCAGTGAGTGGCCTGTGGTACTGAGTTGATGGCTAGGCCTAAACCACAAAAAAAATAAAATAGACTTTTATTTTTTTTACCTTTAATCTACAGCAGCTTTATATGTAAGGCCTATTTTCCTCAGTAATAGAGCCTTCAAAAAGAAAGGAGCAGTTGGAGGGTGGTATTGCTGATTGAAAATTGGCCAGTAGGAAAATGTTGTTGTTGAGGTGAATAAGGTTATTTATGTAAGGGAGAGTGTCTGCTTCTTTAAGGGTATTTGGTTGAAGACCTTTTTCAATGTGAAAACAGGATAATGAGAAAAAGAGGAAACCGTAAACAAAACGTACAGGGACACAAATCTGAGGGATGAACCATAAGGGAGGCAGAGATGAGAACTAAACCTGGCCACTGATTGCTGCGGTGGTGTGGGAATGTTCGCTCCAGCAAGTTTATCTAAGGGGAACCTGCTCCTGGGAATCTATGGGAAAAAGAGGGAAATCAGAACCGAAAATATACAGACGCAGGCCTAAGAAAACAAAAGTGGAGACAAGAAACAGACTTGCCAGTCATGCTAATTGATGGGCTGTCAAGAAACCACAGGCACCACTTCCAGGAAGATCAGCCTGGCCTTTGAATCCGATAAGGCTGATCCCACACACGATAATGCTGGGAGAGGTGTGGCAGGGGAGGGGGAGCAGGGGGGAACAAAGTGGGAATAGACAAAGGCAGAAAGGGGTGTAAGAGATGCTGCTTGTGTGTAAAACTGGGCTGGTCAGTACAATTGTCTGGCTGAGCGTTTCGCCTAATTGCCACAGTCTGTCCTATCTTTTTACATCTTCTTATTAAATATTTTCTTAATTTTCTCTGCGTAATCTCACTCTCTACCCAACGTACATGTGTGCTGCAAGGGTGAAGTGCCAGTTACTGCTGAGACCTATATGTGTGAGTGGATGGGGTGTCAGCTGCTGGAGTGAGGGGGAATATGTCAGTACCAGCCACTCACATGAGTGGGGGTCTAAGCTTCCAGCCTCTGCGGGGGGAATGGTGAATGTCCTGAAAACCAGCTACTGCAGGGGAACTGTGTGAGTGAGGTGAGGGGCAGAGCTCCAGCGGCTGGAGCAGGACTGTGGGTCTTGCAGCCCATGTGTCTGGTGCCAGCTGCTGGGATGAGTGTCTTCCCTTCCCAAACCTGTTGTGCTCATGTACTCACTAACGAACTTCAGGCTGGACCATCCAGCAAAGTCAGGGACCTGTGTGATGGGTATGAGGACCTGGGGTCTGCATAGGGGTATTGGGTGGACAGAGGGAGCTGTGCTGGTAATTGGGGGACCCGTCAATGTGTGTACACTTGTGAACCTGGAGAGTGTCAAGTGTGTGCCTGCACTAGCTACCTTCTGCCTCTGCCAGCTGAAGAAGAGAAGGGGACTTGGCTCTCTGTGCCTGTGTTTTGTGTGAGTCCTATACGTAGCTGTTGATAGCAGGACCTTGTCTGTGGCAGCCTGTATTAGTGTCCTGTGTGTGTCCCTGGGATACATGGTGGGCTTTGCTACTGGTTGAACTTGTCAAAGGGAAAGCAACAGCGGTGTCCCTCAGCCTGGGCAGAGACCCTGGTGCTGAGCTCCAATGGGCGGGCAGGAGGCAGCGCTTGGCCAGAGTGACTGGAAGATGCAACAACTTTTGACACTTTTCAATTTATACTTGTCAAATTTTAAGTAAATATGTGTTAAGTTTTTCTGGTTCTGGCAATGTGCTTTTGGAATTTGGCTGGTGGTACTCAGGAGTTGAATGTAAGAGATCTTGTGTCAAATGGTTCGAGTTCAATGGAATGAATGACCTTAAATTTCTAAAAAGAAAATTCTGTTGTTCTTGATCTTACAAATAAATAAGTAAGGCTGCTTCTGCTTAAGTAAAATAAGCTATCGCACTGCTACTTACACTTATATCTCTGGGACTCTATGTTTGTGTGCCAGTATCTGAGCTAAAGCATAAAGTAGACTTGAAAAATAAACCAATTGTCCATGTTCTATTTCAGACTGAGAAAATTAATAGGATCGTATTGAATTTAAAAATCTACATAAATTAATAGTTCACTGTGGCTTTAAGTGAAAATATATAGCTGTGTTTAACTTAGCCCCAGAAAAAAAATGTGTTGATGTTATTGGAGTATGCAGATGTTCTTTACTAGACATGTAAAAATGCTTTCATTCTTGTAATATAGCCATTTATGTAGATGTCCTTGCCCTCCCTGTTTTCACAACAGTTAATTTACTTAGTTTATTGTCATTGACTTTTGTGAAAGAACATCATGATCTGTTCTCCTTCTTGACTTTAAAAGTTGTATTTTACTTTGATGTGAAAACCTTTTGCTGTCCAGATCACCAGGAAGATTTGGTGATCTGTTGCTCTGTGCGATTTGATCAGGAATTCCACAGTTGCAATGCATTTTTGTTGTTAGATTTATTTAAATCGACAGATTGGGCTAATCTTACTCTTCTTTCTTTCCTGGCAGCCGATTTATTTTGCACATTCCAAGTGAAGAGAGAGACAATGCAATCAGAGTGTGTTTTCAGATTGAACTTGCCCATTGGTTTTACTTGGATTTCTACATGCAAAACACACCAGGATTACCTCAGTGTGGGATAAGAGACTTTGCTAAAGCTGATATCCTTTTTATTACTGACTGTTTTCTCTCTCAGTGGATAAAGTGCAAACTGAATATTGTTAATGAAATTCATACTTGCAGCAGGAAAATGTCAGTTCATGTGTTAGTGATTAAAAGTTAGTATTGCTAGGTATGTGATTTTATCTGTTCATTGCTTCCGTTGTTTTGTAGCATCCAGAAAAGAGATATTTCTCAGACTGCTGAAGAACTATGGAAAACAGGTAGTTTCTGATTGTTGAGGATTTTTCCTAGTGGTTGCGCTTTGGCAGACTAGGTGAGCTGTTGGAGCTCTTCATTGTGTCTTGTCTAATCCCTTTCCAAGTAAATAGTGACATAAATGTTAATGTAGCTGAAGGTGGTATGCATTCCCCCGTGGGCACTGGTATGTATTTGTTGGAAGTACTGACAGTTGCTCCTAGAAAAGGTTCTGTTGGCAGAGGAGAGGATGTATTTTTACTGAATTCATATGGTTGACCTCAGCTTTTTTCATTGCTTACAAGGACTGCTGAAACTTTCACTGTATAGTCCCTTCTGGAGAAAAACTCATGACTTTCATCCAGCAAGTGTTTTAGTTTTAACCTTTTCCTGTATGTTTGTGATGTGGGATTGGAGTATTGCTTCTAACTTTCACAACAATATTAATCTGTAGTTTCAATACACAACATACTCCTCTGTTAGTTTGGTAATAGAGATTTACTTTGAAACACTACAGCTTTTATTTTAAGAATAAACTGTAAAAATATTATAATTTTCTGTATACTTCATGATAATATTATCTGTGGTTTCACTACACAACGTACTTCTCTAATAACAGAGAATTACTTTGAAACACTATAGCTTTTATTTTAACAATAAAATGTAAAAATATGACAATTTTCTGTCGCTTGATATTATGCAGTTATTTTTTATTTATTTTAGGTATGGTTTCAGTTATAAATGTATTTTCAGACCAACAGAATTCTTCTAGTAATTGTAGGCAGCGCAGGAAAACCACAATGTAATAGATGTTATTTGTTCATTACACCTGTTCCTCTCCAGCTCACATTAGCCAGAAATATTAATTACAGAATCACAGAATCAGCTAGGTTGGAAAAGACCTTGAAGATCACCTAGTCCAACCCAATTCTGCTGCAGTGTCATATTTTTAAAGTACTCTGCTATGGAATATCTTTTATTGGTAGTATAATTTTATATTTAATATCTAGTATTAATATTTTTATTAAGGACTTGTAGATTTGCTTTCAAAGTTTTAGTTATAAAGGTTGTTCATATTTTCTCTGCATGATGAGTCTTCATAAAACGTATTAGACTTTAGATCTCTGTAATTTGATGTCATTAAAAATATTTTTTTTCATAGTAAATACTTAAGTACAGATTCTGTACCATAGTCTAACAAATGATTGTGGGAAAATTTTATCTCCACTTCAGGCAGGAGATGAAACTGTATTTTTGTCTGTCTTACTCCCTTCAAAATGAAAAATATGTGTTTAAGAATAATACATATTCAAAATAACTGTTATGTGGATCCTTTTTCTTCAAAATTAGGGGAGACCTTCCTTTGAACAAGCAGATTTGTCCCATCTTTTGTCTTTTTTTTTTTTTTTTTTTTAATTGTCTTGTATTAGAGTTACAAAATTACTTGATGCTTTCCGACCTTTAGAGTTTAGTTATGGATTGTTCAGGGTGCTTTTTTACTTTCAAGAGAATATATGTTGAAAGCAGTTAGGGGAGGGAGTGTGGTTTTTGTAAATGTTGAGTGGGTATCTTTTATATGTCTGCATGTGATTTGAAACTGGATGCTTAAGTTTATCTTCCTTAACATGCCCCTGTACTCTTCAATCACTGCCCTTTTTTACTGCCTCAAGGTGAAGATGTACAAAAGGTTTTAGATGAGTGGAAAGAATACAAAATGGGAGTGCCAACCTATGGTGCAATTATTCTTGATGAGACACTTGAAAACGTAAGTACAGAAATAGTTGTGAAGGGCTAGAGGGAAGGATGGTGTATGCTGGCAGAAATAATTTTTTTGTAATTTACATGTTTCATCTGAAGAAAAAAAAAAAGTGCTTTAGATTCATAAAGACCTGACAGTTACTTGCCACTGTTGAGTGTGTACAGAAATACAGTATGGGAGACAATAAACACACTTCTGCTTGCTTTCCTACTCAGTTTTGGGGTTTTTTTATTCTGAGTTGCATGATCCCATAAAAAAACTCGCCGTTCTTGCTCGAACACAGAAAATCTCATGGGTTCCTTCCTCCAGGCTAGACTATCTTTTTGGAGAAGCTGAGGATGTGAAGGGAAGAATAAAAATTGGTTAGAATAGTGCATGTTTGACAGTTGCATTCCCTTTGTATTTTGCAGGTTCTTTTGGTTCAGGGCTATTTAGCCAAGTCTGGTTGGGGATTTCCAAAAGGGAAAGTAAATAAAGAAGAGGCTCCTCATGACTGTGCTGCTAGAGAGGTAAGTTATATTTGATTCCCTTAAATTTAAGCTAAAGAGATGAAATTTGCTCAGAGCAGGATATATACATTAGATGAAAAGATGTTTTACTTAGGTATCTCTTTACTGAAATAAGGTAAATAAACAGTCTATTCTTGCAGGAGGCTTCCGCTGTTAGTGCTTTTCTGAGTTCCACAGTGATAATCAAGGTGTGGTTTTATAATTTAAAAATCACTGTTAGATGGTTTTAATTGTTTTACACTAACTTGCTAAGTTAAGTGAGCACTGTCTTTAAAGATCTCTGCTGAACTATCAGTTTACTTTTAAATATTATTTTTGGTGCTTGGGAATTCTTATGTACTTTGTGGCTTTTGGAATATTAATTTCAAGGGCCACCATACCTGTAAAAAGGTATAAGAATGGGAATTCAGCTTATATGCACTGGGCTGTGTAACAAGACTAAACAGTTGAACTGGAGGTTGTAGATTATGTAAAAACTATGAAGAACTTTACTTTTCTATTTTTATGTGATGCAAGCACAAGGATCAATGCATTTTACAAGTAAAATCTCAAAAATAAAATAATCCGTTGGATTTATTGCTGCTGGAGACCTAGATACATAAGGAAGCTGCATATTAAAAATAGCCTATAAAAGAATATTATTGGTATAAACTCAATATTCATGTAATATAATGCGTCCGGAATTTTTGAGAGGAAAAATTAAAATGAGGGAAAGTAGAAAAATGCATTAGTTTTCTTCATGGTTGGACTGAATCAGTGTCTGAGAAATCACAGATTTTTTTAATATACCTGTCAAAGATGCATGAATGAAAAATTCCATATTTCTGATTCCCTGATAGTACTTTCCATACCACTCATATATTCAATATGGACTTGGAAAAGCAAAATAAGGTGTTAGATCTTAAAATTGCACTATTATGTGATGAACACACATGAAATACACTTTCATGTTAGCAGTTACCGATCTCTGAGTGTAGAACATTATTTATATAGTATCAAATGGAAAAAAAGACTGTTGCCAAAAAAGGACTGTCATGGCTTGAGCCCAGAGGGCAACGAAGCACCATGCAGCCATTCACTCACCCCTTCTCCCTCAGGAATGGCAAGGGGAAAATAAAATAAAAGGCTCGTAAAATGCGATAAGGACAGAGAGGGGTGGCTTGCCCATTATGGTCACAGACAAAAGACAAGCTGGTAGGGGAAGACAAAAAGACCATCACTTTAATTCAAACATAACAACAAAAACACTTAACAGACAGAGTGGGATAGTGAGAAGCTTACCACATGTTAAAAACACCTCCCTACACCCCTCCCTTCTTCCTGGGCACAGTTTTGTTCCAGCCTCATCCCCTCCAGTGACACAGGGGGCAGGGAATTGGTGGGGTGCAGTGAGTCTGCTGCTCCTCCCTCCTCAGGGGGAGGGCTCCTTGCATTCTCCCCTGCTCTGGTGTGGTGTCCCATCTCACAAGACCCAGTCCTCCATGAACTTTTCTCTGGCTGAGTCCTTCCCATGGGATGCAGCCGTTCTTGTTCTGCTATGTCACTGAACTGCGACAGTTGGGGCTGCTTCTTCCTATAGAGTCCTGGCCTTACTTGGGCACAGCCACCTGCTCTGGTGTGGGGTCCTCTACAGTCTGCAGGTGGATCTCTGCTCTTCTGGTGACCTCCTCTCTCGGCACGCTTCCCCCCCTTCCTCCTCCTTTCTTCCACTTGGTGTTCACATTGATGTCCTCCTCACAACTCCCCAACCTCCTCTTGAGTTTTCCTTCTTAAATACGTTATCACAGAGGCATGGCCACCATCGCTAATTGGCTCAACCTTGGCCAGAGGTGGGTCTGACTTGGAGCCGTGGGAGCTTCGAGAAGCTTCTCACAGGGGGCCACCACTGTAGCTGCTCCTCCTCCACTACCAACAACCCTGCCACACAAACCCAGCACACTTGCCAAAGAGTGAAACCCCTGAGCTACAGATGCAGTGGGCTCTCATTGCAGAACTCAAAGGCTGGAGAAGGGTGAGCAGACACTTAATAAGGTTAACTTGTTTATTCAATGCATGTCCCTCTCCCCCACTCCATAAATAGCTTGTTCAATTCAACTTTTCCTAGTCAGGTACTTTTAGAGTTGGTATAAAGGACTGAACTGAAGGTAGAGAAGACCATAAAAAGATACAGACCACAACGCAGTGGACAGGACAAACTAGGTGTAACTGCTCCAGGAAGGAATGATGTGAATGCATCCATTACAATCCATACCCTGGTCCCTTTGGGCCATGTTACAGGGTTTAACATTGCAATGAACTCCTCCCCTTGCTCCTATCCTGACTAGCAACAAGGGGTTCCTGCTATAGTAATTCTCATATGTGCAGCTCAAATCCTGGGTTACAACAATTTAAAGGTGTTACCATTACAATTTACACCCCTGTTCCCTTTGAAGTAGACTGTAGGGTTTAACACTGGCAATGAACTCCTCCCCTCGCCCCTGCTCCGGCTTGGACTTATCCACAGACTGCAGTCCTTCCAAGTGGGGCCTTATCTGTGACCCACAGTCTCTTCTACTGCTGTGGCGTAGACTTATCCACAGCCACAGTTGCTTTGAGATGCACCCGTTCCAGTGTGGCCTTCTCCATGGGTCGCAATGCCTTCAGAGATATACCTGCTTCAGTGTAGCCTTACCCACAGCCGTTGTTCCTCAGAAGTGAATCTGCTCTAACATGGCCTTACCTGTGGCCGCAGTCCCTCCAGGGGTGTACCTGCTCTGTTGTGGGCTTATCCATGGCCACACACTTTGACATGCTCCAGCATGACCTTATGCACAGCCACTGATGCCAGCTACTATGAAGAAAATTATCCCAGCTAGAACCAGCCCAAGTGGGCACAGTTCTACTGAGAAAAAAATCTTTTGATGGTGTTTTTAATTTGGAGAATTGATTTAGATTGCGCTAGTGAACAACACTGTTGCTATGATCTTTTTCCATCAAGGTAGATTGTCACTGTGAATAAATTGGCAAACTCTTACAGGCTTACAGTGTCTGGAATTGGGATGTCTGTAATATCTGTACATAAATCTTTTAACTGCTTTTACTGGAGTCAGCACAGGTCTAAAACCATAAACTGCATCTGTTACAAGGTCTAATTGAAGAGATCTTCAATGGGCGGTGTCTACACTGTTCAGTAGTATTTCATAAGTTGATGAGGGCAAAACCGTACTAAATGGATGATTCTCTTGGTACATGGAGTTTCTACAATTAATTCCCTTAAATCATCTGGAAAGATCATTTAGGAAAGGAAAACACTCCTGTTAGTTGTAAGGGTAAGTATGGAGGAAAAGCATATCTTCTCTTCATTGAGACAGTGTATGGTGGGGTTTTTGGTTGGTTTTTTTTCCCCCTAAACTCTGCTGTTCTTAATCTAATTAGATGAGAAGATGGCTTGCTTTTTGTTTTGATATAAGAGGGGTTGTATATGCTAATTTGAAGACTAACTGGTCAATTATTTGCTTTGTATTAAACACTTCTGTTTTTTCGTATTTGTGCTTAATTTCCTCTGCCTTTTCAAAAATGGAACTTACAACCATTTTGTCAATACCAGTATATATACTACTGTTTTGCATAAAGTATTGAGTATTTCCTGCTATTATGATTTTATATGTAGTTATTTGGTTCTATTTTTCATTATACATACCCAGAGGAGATGGGGGTTGAGAAGAGGTTTTGCTGAAGATCCTGTCCCTCTTTTTAATTCTAAATCTGGTCTTTAAAAAATTTAACTGAGGACTTCTGCCTTTGGAATATTGGCAGTGGGGCTTAATAGCCCTGGGGTTAATATCCAGTTCTGTAAGTTCACATACGTGTTCCACTGTCTGGGCAGAAATATTTTGGATAGTGGTACCAATCCTACATGTTTTCTGAGTACTTGAATTTCCTGTGGAGATTTTGAGGACTAGGAAGCTTCTAAAAACAACTATTTACTTAACAAGCTTAGAGGCATGATCTGATTTAAGCTATTAGGTGTGTTTGACATAAGTCTTTTAATATTATAAACCTTGTATATTTGAGAATGTTGTAAAAAACCAGTATTTTTAAGTAAGCCTTTGAGAAACCTGATCTAGTGAAAGATGTTCCTGCCAGTGGCAGGGGCGGTTGGACTTGATGATCTTTGAAGGTTCCTTCCAACCGAAACCATTCTGTGAATCTGTGATCCTTCACTGCAAGACTGTAAAATATGCAGTGTTCTTTTAAAATATCATTGTCTTTCTAGTAATCTCCAGCAGGTATAATACTCCTATTGTTTTCTTTACAGTAGCTGACAATGCAGTTTTAAGTTTGTTTGTAAGTGTGGATGTGCAGTTTGGATTTTGTAGTTTTGCTACCCTATTACTGGGTTTTTTTATGAGTGTAAAAATGATTATATGTATTGGGGGTAGAAGGTTCATGAAGTAGAAGGACTGTTGAAAGAGAAGGAAAATTGAGGTGCAAGTAAACCTTGCTAGAATTTGAAGATCTCTTTAGTCCCCAAATAGTGGTTTTTGCTGTGAATAAGATTTCTGTGCATCCAGCAGCACCAAGGAGCAGCTAGAGACTCCCCATCCATATTAATAAATTGCTACATGAAGGTGTAATAGAGTTGTTTCAACTTTTATTACAGATCTGTCTATCTTGAAGAAATGTAAAGCACATAGGATCTTGGATAATTTTTCTGTTATTGAGCATATATCTATGTGTAAAGGCTTGTTTTTCCCCGCAGTGGCCTGCTTTCATGGATAGATCTGAAAAATAGCCATTCCTTCCCTTGTGATGATAGGATCTGAAAGCATGAATTTGAATACACACACTGATTTCATCTATATGCTTCTCAGGTGTTTGAAGAAACTGGGTTTGACATAAAAGATTATATCTGCAAAGAAGAATACATTGAGCTGCGAATTAATGATCAGTTAGCACGGCTGTACATCATTCCAGGAGTTCCCAAGAACACAAAATTCAACCCCAAAACTAGAAGGGAAATTCGGGTATGTGTTATCTTCTTTGAATCTATAGGACCCTTATTGTGAAGCTTGATTTTTAAAACTAACAGTCTGTGAAATAATGAAACTATCATTTGATGAATACCTCAAATACTAGGTACAAATGGCATCTCTGCAATGTAGGGTGTTGTCAACTTCTTGCAGCCCTACTGCAAAGACTGATTCTTTACCATCTGTCTGATGTCTCCATTCATCATGAAAATAACAACACTAGAGCATGCTGTCAA
This sequence comes from Strix aluco, assembly GCF_031877795.1. Lineage (NCBI taxonomy): Eukaryota > Metazoa > Chordata > Aves > Strigiformes > Strigidae > Strix > Strix aluco. The sequence goes on along the minus strand of NC_133971.1, from coordinate 51,972,590 downwards.
ACTATAATTCTCCCCTTCTTTTCTCTTACCTGTTGTATGTGTTAATCATTTAATGTTATTCCTAGTTATAGCTGCATATATAACTATGTATTCTGAAAATTTAATTATTGATTGGTGATATACAAAAGCCTACATATCAGAAGGAGGAACTAAGGATTGTGTTCTCTCTTTCATGGCTAATACCATCCAGACTTATAGTGTATTTTAAGGAGGAGGTTGGGAAGGGGACACAAAACAGGAACTATTTTTGATGGTTTGTGTACCATTAGACTCTTGAAAGGTATTGTGAAGCAGAGAAGCAAAGACTCAGGTAGTAGACTTGTTGGAAACTTTGTTCCTGATATTCAAACTTCAAAGATTATGGATATCTTTCTTGTATTGCAGTTCAGTTTAAAACAGCTATCCCCATATTTTCATGCAGATGGTGCCACTGAAAATGGCATCTGGCTTTCTGAATAGAAAAAGGTACTTGTAGTTGACTAGACAGCAGTCCCTTTAATTTCTTGCACTAGAGACTGTTTTTCAAAATTGAAGTAAAAGAAGATGAACTTTTTTGAAATGTAAATACCTCTCTTTGTATAGCAGTGACCATCTGCATGGGGGTGACAAAGAGTTCTTACAATGACAGATTTTTGTCTCCCTGCTGATGTTACCATCTTCATCTGATCTAATACAACTGGGCATGCTGCTTTTGTATTCCCTGTAGAACTATACAGAAAACCTGTTCAGTTTGTAACTTCCTTCCATAATATGCATCTTATCTGGACCTGGGGTTCTGGGGTTAGGGTCTGCAATAGAAAAGCTCATGTGGGTTCTTCTACACTGTGTATATTCAGAATTCCTGATTTTGTTCCCCATTCTGCAAAGTATAGTTTTAATAGTTAAAACTATAATGTATAAATTATAACACATATCCTATCCCATACCCATGTTTTTTTCTTTTATAACAAGAACTAAGAGTGCAAACTAAATCCCCTTCTTTCTTGTAATTTTTGAACTGGTATTGGTGGTCTAGTTTTGATGGCATTTTAAATAAAAATAGCAAGAATAGTAGTGGCTTTGAAGGTTATTTAAAGCCTCTACCTTTATTTATGGCATTCAGTATGCAGTGGTTTGGTTGTTTTTTTAAAACCCTTATTCTGAATTTAGTTGCTGGGTTATACCTTTCATATTTTAGGTGCCGTATCTTGTGGTGAGTATGTGCTGTACCATCTGTTACTCTGTGCTGCAGTTGAAAGAATGACCCCATTGTTAATTAACCTTCTGTGAAAAACTGTGTTGTGGTCTGTTAATTAAAGTCTTGTAATTTTTTATTTAAGGGAAATTACACATTTGTAACATTCTGTAATGCTACAGTAGTGGGTATTTTGATTTTATTTCTTGTTTTTCTAGAATATTGAGTGGTTTTCCATTGACAAATTACCATGCCACAGAAATGACATGACCCCAAAGTCCAAGCTGGGTTTGGCACCTAACAAATTTTTTATGGCAATTCCCTTCATCAGGTATGTTTGAGATGAGGCAAATGCTAGGCCAGTGCCTTTCAGACAACTTTAATTTCTTTAGATTTGTTGCACTTCTCCTTGCTCACAGGCCATTGAGGGAATGGATTGCCCAAAGGAATGGAGATTCCTCAGATAGCGACAATGGATTTTCATCTACAGGGAGCACACCCTCTAAACCCAATTTGGAAAAAGCTAGGTAAGAACCAGGTCAGTCTAACATCTCTATATCCTTTCTATAAAACATTGGTCATACAAAGCTCCTTGTCCTTTCTCTTTCTCTGAGTATTTGTGTTCTACTCTATAGTGGGTTAATAAAAAAAAAAATAAAAATTGTGAGCATATCTCATAGAACTGTAAACAGGATGAGAAGTTAATGTCATGATACACTTTTTTTGGTAAATTCTCATGTGTCAGAACTGAGATAATTTCCTGAGTCCTGTCTATGGGAATCCAAAAACCAGAAGCTAAAAAATGTAGATAACTTTCAACGCTTCAAGTTCAATGCTTTTGGCACTTCCACAGAGGAAAAATAGACTCTCTAAAGTAGAACTGTAAAGTACTATCAGAAGTAGCTAGCTAGCTAAAGCCTGTGGGGATCAGTAGGGAAGCAAGTACAGCTGGCTTTTGATTCAGCTGAGCTAGCAGCAGTAGAGTGGACTTTAAAACCTGTAGTCCCAAAGACAAGGCTGTGCTCCAGTAATTAGGGTCAGGTCAGCACCAACACTTAGGGCAACAGAACAAATGCTAACACGGACCTAGCCTGCTGTCTATGCAGAACATAGGTTTCCTACCAGGAGGCAAAACAAAGTTGCGTAAATGTAGTGAGCATTATTACCAATTTCACACTAAATTACTTAAGTTTGTCTTACAGGTTGTTCTCAAAAAGCAGAAAATTCTTTCGTATTTATGTTCTGCTATCAATAGGTTTGAAGCCGTGCTGTAAACTCTTTGTTTTCCTGTACTAGATCCAAACTTCGCTGTAGTCAGCAGGTGTTTACAGATGGCTTTTCAGGAGAGCAGAGTGTGAAGCCAAAACAGCCACAGAAGCCATATAATCATCCTGAACTGTCTGAAGTTTTGAAAATGAGGGTAGGTTGTTTCTTAGGCAAATATGCATCTGGGCTATTTAAAACAGATGTCTTTGTTCGTAAGGTTTCTCCACTGGAACAAAAATACTGAATTTTATCACCATAGCATGCAAAAATAAAAACATGGGGAAAAAAACAATCTTTGGGATTCTCAGGTTTATCTTATATTAGAGGTGGTATCTGGTGGTAGTTGTGTTGTTTCAGGTATAGATAGTAATTACTACTCACCATTTAGTGTCCTCCATGTACCATTTTGAAATATTTTGGGTACCACTAGTATATATGCATCAGTGTATGGGAACTCACTGAACTGAATGTATCATGTAATACAGTGTCTGTAATAGTGCAAGAGAGACTGACTAAGACCTGATGTCTCTTTGTAACTTGAGTGTATGTTTAGTTTCAGTGTGCTTTGGTTTGTCTACAAAAGATACTGTTTACATGTTTTGAGGTTATTTGGAGAAAAGTTTTAACTAATAAGTAGGAAGTGTTAGTACAATGATGTTCAATGCTGCCATTTAAACTCTTTGCTACATTTTGAACTTAATGGCAGAGTCAGAGCTTGAGGAACAATGGCAGAAAGCAGTGTCAAGATAATTCCAACCAAAAGAAGCGAACAAATGGAGTCCACAGTCAACCAGTTAAGCCGAACCATACCTTGGTAAGAAACATACAGTGATTAACAGGTTCCAGTAATGCTTAACAAATGTCCAGGCCAATGTTCTGTTGAAAGAAAGTAGAGTGCATATCTATCAAAAGCATATTTGATCAGAATATTTGCTATGTATTTGTAGAAATATGATATTTCTTACCTTGTATGCATATACACCTATAGACAAGCATCCTAAACTAAGTTCATGTTTTGGAAGTAAATCTTATTTTAGCACTTGAAAATTTTTCAGCTCTTTCAGTAGACAATCCTGCAGCTTTCCACATTCCTATCAGGTAATAGCCTACTGTAGTCTATCATAATAAATTAGTGTAGTACATGTCTTATGTATGATATATTATTGTAAGCATGGAGTTTTGTTATGCAACAATTAGATACAAAGTGGTAATTCATATGCTTATTATTTCCCTTCTCTCTAGCAACAATGTTGAGATGCAGACTTGACTTGTACGCCAGAATCTCATATAGTTTTTTAATCATACAGGAGAACTACAGCAGTTTGTAAATTCCAATGTGACATTCTTGGTTTGTTCCCTTTTCCTTGCAGTAACTAATTGTCTTTGTCCCCACATTTCTGGCTGGGAAAAGGCTGAGTTTTAATATAATGTCTTTCTGACACACGCAGAGACAGCCACACACACACACAGCCACACACACACACACACACACCCCCGCCCTGTTCTTTATGGCTATTCAATTTTACTTTCTTGGCTTTTGTGCAGCAGTGAGCCCCAGTTCTCCATGCAGCTCAGCTGGCCCAGGCTTTAGTTTTTCTTGTCTACTGGCTGTAAGCTATATTCTTCCCATTCTGGATTGTGTTTATTACCTTCTCTCTGTTTTTCATGTAAAAATGCAGAGGCCATAAACTCTGTAAAATCCTCACTGTAGCAAGAAATGGGTAGTTGCATTTGGGTCTGAGAGTAGAAAAATGAAAAGTCAAAGAACTGCCTGCCCAGAAGTTTGGCTGTATAGAAAAGACTAGAAGGAGAATCTGTAGGATCTTGATGGCAACAAGTGCAACTGTTAATATTTTGCAGTTACTTTTTAGGCTTTTCACAGACTTTGCTAAATTCTAATGTGGTGTTTCGTTTTCGTTTTCACGCGTTGTCAGTCTTTTGAAGTTTAAATATTTCATGTCCCAGTGATAATTTTCCGATACAATTTGGAGGCCAGGGAACTCTTAATTTGCACAGAATGCAAAGGGCCATACTTTTCTTTGTATACTTACAGCAGCATACCTGGGGCTAAAACTGAACTCTTCCCTGGAGAGTTCGAAGTTTGTGTATCTTAACACATGCTAATTTAATTGGCAGTAGCATCGTGTTTGCAGATACATTCCCCTTGCTTTTTGGGACAAACTGATTGAAGAACGGGCGTATTATGCATGTGCAAGTTTGTTTCCATACCATCATATGCAAGACCCTTCCAGCTTGAAACATTTAGAAAGCGCTCAAAATTTTTCCCTAAAAGCCAGCATTTTAAAAATGGTTTGTTGACTGTTAAAAGGCTGCATGCTTCTGAAAGACTTTTGAACTTGAAGCATGCTTACTAGGTAAAGTAACATGACACAATTCATGCTGAGTTATAAATAAAATAATTCACACATCAGGAGGTGTGTCAAAGCAAATATAACCAGCATGCCTTTTAGCTGGTGCTTAAGCTATACCACTAAGAAATAGAATGCCGTTTCTTTATGAAATGTGTAATGTACGATCATTCTCTTAACCAGAAATGTGAAAAAAGGCTTAATCCAAGAAGACTTCAAGATAACTTTGAAACAGGCAAGTGCAGTCTGAATTTTCATCCATTGTCATGTGTTACAGGCTGAAGGCACCTGAATAATGATGGTTGAGGGTTTTTCCTTGTTTGCTAACCTACCAAATGTTACAAACCCATGTTTTTCTGAGGCAGTCTTCAGTTTTTTCTATTATTTGGTTAACTTCATGTGCTGCTTCATGTTGGCTTTGCAGTTCTTCTCGTAATTATTAAGGCTGTCAGATTATATCAGGTGGCTGAATAAAAAATAACTGAAAGCTGGTTTAGGAAAGTAGTATCTGAGTCAACACAATGCTGCTAATTGAGTGTTGATTCGAGGCTTTCTGTCCTACTAGTAATAAGCTGCAGTTGATATTGGATGACTATAGAGAGCACACAGTTTCTAACTTACTGCTCAGAACAAAGGGCCATATTTCTTTTCTCCTTATTAAGAAATGACTTGCAAAACAGCACCTATGGGTAAAGCTGTCTATTGAAAGTGTTCCCAGATTGCTGTGACTTTTAAGATTTGTTGTAGCCACTAGATGACTTCTAAATATGGCTGTTTGAGTTACCTTCTTCTGTTTATGACCAGACATACAGATTTTGTCAGGAATATTAATTGAAGATACATTTGTGGTATGACTTTGTATTGTTATTGGTACTCTTATTGATAACTGTTTAAAATTTATTTCATGTTTTTTTTCTTTGAGTAGATGCACCATATGAGATATGTTGCTCCAGTGAAGACCCACTGCCAGAACATGTAGAAGGACATTCTGTGGCATGTAATGGCCATTATAAATTTACTTTCTCATCAAGAGCTTTCTTGAGTTTCAAGTTTGACCATGATGCCATAATGAAAAGTTTTGACCTCTGACAGCAAAATAGGAACAAAAATCAGACTTGCCTGTTGCAATTGAGGGGGTTTCTTATCCAGCCTTACTCTTTCTCAGGAGTTTATTTTGTTTTGTTTTGTTTGTTTGTTTTTAAATGCAATGCAGGGACTGACTGTTGGTTTGGAAGGGTTTGTTCTCTTTGCGGTATGGGAGTGGCATAGTCAAGTGTTGCACTTTAAATGCAGTATAGCCTTTATCCACAAAAGTACCTTTCCAGTGTTCAGTTCACTTGTTCCTAGCTGTGCATTAGAGGGCATTCTTTTTTATTTTTTTTTAACTTGCTGTGTGTTATGTAGAATGTCACTGACTTTTTTTAACTGTTGGAGTATTACCAGCTTGCTAAAATTTTAACTGCTTTGATGTAAATTATTGGACTTCTTGTTATTGTGTAGTACATTGCAATATTACGGCAGTGGCAATGAAACTGATTCTCAGAGGACTTCTCAGTCCTAGTGATTTTGAAACCAAGTTGCACATTTCAAACCTAGCCTCAGCCTGTCATCCTTTCTCTGTCCTGGTTGCTTGCCCAAAATACCTTCCCTCCTTCACACTGATAGTTCTGTTGGCTGGCGATCAGTAGTACCTGGAATCAGATCTACAGCATGTTGACTTCTTGTACCTACTCTGCCTCTGTCTTCAGTAAGGATACACAGACTGGATAGAACTTAGCCATTCAGTGTCTAGCTTCAAATCTTATGCACTGTTTCTAGTTGGGTAGGAAGTTGCAAGTTTTGTGTTATCCCAGTTGCAGCTGCTTTCAAAAAGGAAGGCTTAAACTTTGTCTGTGAGAGGTTACTTGTGTAGAATTTATACTGAATGTAAATAAGCCTCTGTAGATCTTGCTGAGGAGGAAGGCAGGTGCATGGATAATAGTAATTGTGTGACACTAAATGGCTTAATCAGGCTTGCAATAACTATTCTAAGGGTGTCCAGTATTGTATTCTGTGCTGTTGTCCTCAGATCTCTTGTGTAGTGTATGCTTTGTATATATCCAGTTGTACTGAATTGCACTTGCAGTTAGCATTTAAATGATGTAGCCTCAGTTGTTTTCAGCTACAATGCTTTTGGGGTTTGAACACGTGCTTTGCAGTTGAGAGAAATGCACTGAAATAATTTGTCACAGCAGCTTGTGGTAGCAAGCATGTTGTCCCAAATTTAAAAATAGACTTTTCTCTAAAATAAAGGTGAGTAATTGGTAACTTTATAGGTTGAATGAACTACGCCCTTGTCTCATCACAGTGTATGCTAATGCACTGAATCTTTATGCAACTTGTGTCATCCAAAACCAAAATCCTGGTCTTCCTTCAACCACCCTACTTCATCTACCCTACTTGATCTGTTACCTAGTGCTTTTCCTCAGAAATAGCTTTAGAACTATCTCCTGGTTTATTTACCTGCTTGCCACCAGGTGATTTGGGACTCTAATGTTGTAAGAATCCTGGCAATAGGAATGTTGGACTTCTGTATCAGTCAACAGGAGAAACAGACTGCATTTCCTCCTTCTGGAGGACAGGAGTCCTGAAGGCCTTGTCTTTCAGGACCAAATCGTGAAATAGTTCCATCTAGCTTTGTCTCACTTTGTATTAAAAAAGAAAAAAAGAAAAAAAAAGAAAAAAAAAGTTATCCAAAGGCAGTTCAAAACAGTAAATGACAAAGAACAATAACTGAGAATGTGGGATAATGCTGGAGGAGGTTATGTTTTTCAGCTTCAGGTGAAAACTAGTCTTTAGTTACTTCTTTAGTGCAAGTAGTTGATTTCCCAGCAGAAGTGCCTTTACTCATGGTGAGGCAGAAGTTTGTATTCATATCCTGAGGCTGCTACTGCCTGTGGAGTTAACAAGACTCTCCTAAGGCATGATTAAATATCAGGCTGTGGAAATCTTTAATAAGTTGACTTTTCAGATAAATTAGTTGTATTTCATCTAGTGCTCTGTGAAGTAAGGGGGATGTTGATGAAACAGTGAACTTGGGAGCTTCTTTCAACTGTTTGGGGAATCATGTCCCAGGCAGAGGAAGTCTTTACAACTAAGCGTGTCCTATGAATAGGAGATGCTGGCTGCCCTCTATAGTCACTGGGTCATTTTTTTCTTCTTAGTTAAAGGTTGGTTCAGTGTAAAAGAAATCAGTTGCTTCATTAAGCAACCCGAAGTGGGGCTTATACATATGTCATGATTTTAGTAAATCTAGCCTTAATGTGAGTTGCAAATAAATGTGATAAATATGCAATAACTTACTTCTTTGTATAAGGGTACTGTTTCTTGTAGTAGCATTGCTTTGTTTTCTCAGTAAGGTTTCTAAAACAATGTAAGTGTGGTGGCATGAGGTCACCTTATGGGTTCCATCATGCCCTGCACTGTGAACATTTTTAATTGTTTACTATTATTTCACCATCCTTTTACAAGTAAGTATATTTCTAAGTTTAGAAGTACAGTTTACATTATCTTCTGTAAAACAGTGAAGAAATAACAAGATAGAGAATTTAGTTCTATGAGTTTTTATTTTATGGGAGCTAGACACAGAGAAACAAGTAACTGTGTGTCAGACTTGAGAACTGATGTCAAGATACTTGAAAAACAAGCATTGCTCACTTTGAGAATGCTTGCCTATAAGGGGTTATTCAGATTATGAATGGTCATTCAGTGTTCTTGAAATTAAAGAACTTGTGACATAAATAAATGTTTAACAAAAAAACTACAAATGTGTAGGTGCTGGGAATCTAGTACTAGTTTGCAGTTTCTAGTACTACATAAACTCCCTGCTTTAGTGTGAGATTTTTAGCATCTTTCACAGAATGCTCTAAACTTTGAACTCAGACTGAAGAGTGATCTGCCTAATTGAATGACTTATGTTCTGTGTTGAAATGCTATTAACTCCTTGATGTACATGCATGCTTTTGAAAGTAACTGTGTCTTACATAGTTTGAAGTCTGGAAACAGTGGTACTGGGAAGAAGAGGGGAAATAGTTTGCTTTATTGCACAATCAAAGTATTTTTTTAACACAATGTAAATTCTTTAGACCAGACTTGCATAAATAGTTTCTAATAAAATTTTGGGCCTAGTCACTGTTCCAGGCTTCTGTGCTGTGCTCCAACCTTCCTTATTTAATTTGGTGATTTGAGAACAATACAGTGTTTTTCCTTTATCTACCTGTGGCTGTTACAAATGTTAACAGTTCCTTTTAAAAACAAGGCAGGCTTCAGGTCTGGCTATACCTAACAGACTTGCTCTCAAATTGTAATTTCAGATAAGAAATTATTTTTTCCAACTTTCATTTACTGTAGTAGAATTGCTGTTGTTGATTTGCAGTTTATAGCAGCACTCATGTCATTCTGGTATGAAGAGCAAGAGTCTGTAAAAGAATCCAAGCTCTAATATCCTGTGGTGCAAGATGGCACTGCTGCTCTGTAAGTGACTGGCTGTCCAGTTGTTAGGTCAGTGAGCCTTTTAATCCACAGCTACCTGTTTTTTATACATTCTGAGCAAAAGAGGTTTTTTTCAGACCTAAAAAGTCAGGTGCCTTCATCTTTTAAATTAGGAGGTTATATCCTAAATGTGTTAGGAAGCTCAAAATTATTGAGAACTGGTAGAATAGCCTCTCTTGTTGATTTTAAAATCGGTTTATTTACAGAAATTGTCTTGCACTGTAAATGTTTAATCTGGTGCTTATACATGACTTCATAATTTCAGATGTTTTTGTTACTACAATATTTCAGCTTTTGAAGCAACCAAAATTATGTAAGATATGGTATTTCTACAAACTAACTGAAGGTGCTTTTACAGTAAATTGGGCTTGGAAATATAACTACTCTTGCATAACAGGTTTTTGTTCTTATGCATTTATAGCAATAGTGTAGTTCAAGAATGAAAGTAGGCTAAATGCTAGTATTTGCACTGTTCTTAATCCTGTACGTAAGCACTGATAGATGCAGTAGGATTTGTGCTGTGTGTGCATTTCACTGTTTCAAGTAGGTTGTGAATTTATGATGAAGACAACATCTGTAGCAATTACATTGGCCATATTCAAGATCATACAAGTGAAAGTATTCTGGATTAGTAGTAGTACATTAAAATTAAATGATTGGGTTTTAACTTGTCTTTTCATTGAGAACGTTAGGTTAAGCTAGACATAACTTATTGTATAGATTCAGCTTTACAGAAACCCTTCTCTTTAAATTGTTCTCAGCTCTGGGATACTTCTGGGAAGGAAGTAAAAGTGTCTTCAATCCCTCCTTCGATACTTGCAAGAAAGAAGAAAGCTTGCTTTTAAAAAGTTATCAAAATTTCACGGGGTAGAGAATATTTAAATTTGAATAGGTCCACTATGAAATTTACTGAAAACACTGTTGAGTATTTTGTCATTGTTAAGCTTTTATATTGTTGATCAGAAGAACTAGCTTCTAGTTTCCATCACGGGTTACAGTTCAGTGCCTTTAAGAAAATGATTACAGCTCATGGAGCATTAATCATTTTAAAACAAGGCATTTATAGCTTTTTAGGAATATACAGCGCCTGCAAACTCATTTCTCTACACCACACTTCTCACTGTGAGAAAAACTTAGCAAATTTTTTTAAGCATGTTTGAGCAAAATTACTAAACTAGGGAGATGATGAACTATTTATATCTTACTGGTTGGGTACATATTTTTGTGATGCAGGAAAAGTATGCAAAACTGCATGATTCAGAGCTCTCAGCAAATACTTCTCAAGCCTATACTTAAGACGGGATCCTTAGGTAACTCTACTATGTCTGCATGGCACTGCAGTATATGGAATATATGCAGTATATGCCCTGAGGAACAGTTTAGCTGGGTTTGCAAGGCACTTTTTAACATTAAAAAGCAAAACAGACTCCACAGAAGAAGGTGGGTTCATTAATTTTGGCGTAATGCTAGATTGCTGGGTATTGCTGCCCAAAGATAACACTTTTCTGTGCAGCACTGCATGCCTCACAGAAAATAGGGAGACAGTGTTTTATTCTATGGCTCATGCATGAAGGGTTATGTCTTCCTCCCGTTTGTTTAAAGCTCAAGAACTTGATCTGTTTTCCTCACTGGTATGTAAGTGGCATATCGGTGCTAATTAAGTAGAAAGTACATACAGCTAATAGGGTTAAAACCATGTAAAGTTACAGATTTTACTCAATTTCCATTATGTTACCTTGAAGAAAGTTTGCATTAGTCAACTCTTCAATTTTAGTAAATAAAATGTAACTACCTGTAACATCTGCTGTACTGATTATTGTGATTTTGTTATTCACTAATTCAGAAACTGAAGCACCCCATTTAAGAGGCTATGATGAAATTGACATGTTCTTCCATACTGTAATTTTTCTCTGTAAAATTAAATGACTTTATGCATAAACTTACTGAAGTACTGAAGTATGAATATAAGCATTGCTGATCAGTGTGAAATGTAAAGCCTGTGCTGCTGTTACAGGTTATTCTTTCACTGTAGAATGTTTAAATGTTGCCTTAAGCCAGTCAGCAGCACTGATCATATATAGTGCCAGAAGAAGTATTATTTTTTAAAGTAAATTGTAAAGGTGGAAGAGAGGCCCATTGAACACAATGGAAAGTAAAAAAAAAAAAATTTAAAAGGTGTTAGATGTTCTAGAAAAAGGAAGTATGTGAACTTCAATCAGTGCTTTTAAAATATTTATGAGAATGATTTTTTTGGTCCATATAACTTGTTATTAAAGGAACTGGATGTGTGGAAACAGTTTCGTATGTGCCCTTCCATTTCTATAAAGTGTTCATTGAAGCTGTAGAGAGTTTGTTCTACTAATGTTCTTGAGCTCAGCTAAAACCTGTTGATCAGATCTCTGGCAAGTTCTTTCCAACTTTTCATGCTTCTGTTATGGGAACTTTCCTGACAGTGTCATACCGTCTCCCTCTATAATGTATCTTTGAGAAAGTCTCTGTGGTACCTGTAAGCAGACCCATTCAACAATAAGATGACAAGGTCTGGTAAAGCAAACTCTGAGGCAAAGAAACAGCATTAGAAATTTATTCAGAATATAAGAACATTTGTAAAATAAGTATTATAAATGTCTCTGTATAAATAAATGCAGTTTTTACAATTCTATATCAAATAACCACAAAATAGCAATTTTACAGCAGCTAGGAAACTAAAAAGCAGCAATACATTTAAAGCTAATTCAGTAAGGTGAAAAGTTTCTAAAATTACAATGTATGGTACAGTATTAAAGGAGGAGAAAATCCTAACAAAACCAGTAGAACAATACTGACATTAATGCAAACTTAGTCACATGTGCTTTGCAATAGCTAGCAGTACATTCAAGCTGGTGAAGATTTATATATTTAATTAGAAAAAAGTACTTTTCTTCTGAACATGTGAAATACAAAGTTTCATGCGCTCTGCTGACAGAAAATAAAAAAAAAATACCCTAAGATTAATGATTGAACAACTTAGGTTCTGTTGGCAAGAACCACCTATTTTTCTTGCTTTGCAAATGTATTATGCCTGCAACAAGTGTTAAGTGAGATAAGTTGCTGTCTCTCAAGGTGATCTGCACACTCATCTACAGGCTGGTGTGCTGGTATTTCACACAGTTGCATAAAAAGAGTTTTTTGGCATTTATTCTCAGGGTTGGTGCCATTTTAACAGGTACGCTGAACTGCAGCTAATTGTTAATATGAAACAGTTTTCATAATAACAGTAAACGTTTTACCACTTCCCTACTGGCTTTTTCCAGTGTGCCAACAGATGAAGCAGTAGCTGCTTGCTTAGGCAAAAGAACTGGTGGTCTGGCAAACTACAGCTACTGCTGAGGCTGTATGATACTAGTCTTGCTTTTTCATCTATAAGCCCTATGGGAAGAGTTTACTGATGATTTATAATTTATTCTAAAACGCTTTTAGAGCACAGTTGGCAGGGAAGATATGAGTAAATGTAATAAAGCAATGTTCAGTTTATGCAGAATCAGCAAATCATTAGGCTTGCAAAAGGCACAGAGGGACACTGCAGCTTTTTAATGCCTTTAAACCCAGGTGCATTTTAAGATTTCTTAACCTGTATCTTTCACAGAATCATCAAGGTTGGAAAAGACCTTGAAGATCATCCAGTCCAACCATTAACCTAACATTGATAGTTCCCAACTACACCATATCCCTCAGTGCTAAGTCGACCCTACTCTTAAACACCTCCAGGGATGGGGACTCCACCACTGACCTGGGCAGCCCATTCCAACGCCCAACAACCCGTTCTGTAAAGAAATGCTTCCTAAAAACTTTCCTTTAAAGACAGGTTTCAATTCAAATGCTTTAAGCTTCATTGTATTACGTTTAACAGCTTCTCTAGCTACCAAGAAATATAAAAAAAATGAGCCTAAGAGGAAATCCAGTGCAGCAATGGTTTCTAGTCACCTTAAGTGAAAGGTATTTCAGATGGACAGTTTGAGATGACCTCAAATTACATGGATGCTTCAGATTCAGTAAGACAAAACTGTTAACTGCATTTTGCCACAGTACATAGTGGATAATTTTGTGTTTCTTCAGAAACAAGTGTGATCAGCTACCACTGAAGCTTATGGCAAAACCCCACATTCCTGTTGGTGAGAAACTTGTTGGCCAAAAAAGGGAAACCTCATAGACAGATACTTAGCAAAACCATAAAGACAGTAAGAAAGTGTGCTTGTTGCTCCCTCAATAGACTGGTTTGCAAAAATTTCCATTTGCATTATAAATTAAGAAGTGCAATTATCTTGAGAAAGAGGACTGCTCAAAACCAATCCCAGGGCATCACTACCTATAACTTAATTTTGAAATCAGCATTGTTTTAACTTGTTATTGCAATCAATCACATATGATGTTGGCTTTGTAGCTGATGTATCAGACTCTAGTCTACCCCAAGAAAAGAAGAAAACAGTGGCTACAGTAATAGGAAATGTCATAAACACTAACTGCTCCAGTTTCAGATGTAACCAAGACTCAACAATAATGCCATATTCTGAACACAAATTCCCACAACTATTTTGGCTGCCTGGCCTAGCGCAGGAGTAGGCAAAAATGGTTCAAGTCCTCTAAAAATATTTTGCTAGTACTAGAAATTGGACGAATAAATGAGAGATGTTACCATAATTCTAAATACACCAATAAAACTTGAGGTGTGACTCAACATGTAAAGCAAAAAGGACAAACAACTGCTGAAATCAGATTCACTCCAAAACAGAGCCTGAAAAATATAAAGTAGAGATGTAACACAGTAACAGGCTAATGAAGTTAATGGACTCTAGTTTGGCACGTTAAAACAAACAGGGAAGCTCTTTTACATACTCAGTCAAAAAAAAGAATTCTGAATAAAACAGGTGCTGTGGCCAACTCCTGTATTTTGCTTCCTAGAGAAATCAACCTGATTGCCATGCTTTGCCTAATGTTCATTACCATAATAGGCCAACATTTTCGATTTAGTCAGTCTGATAATACAGTAACATGATGTGACTTAAACAAAAGAAGAGAATGATAGCAGTAACAAAAACTAACATAAGAAACTGTATGAAGACTTCACCATTCACATTCTGTTGCGGCTGTATATCCATACACCTACACATTTACAGTTTTGTGCCTATATATTCAATATTGACTAGGTACATTCCTAATAAGTACCTTTTTTGCTCAACACAAGTATAAAAAGACAACATTCTACCTCTTGATCACAGAAAGCTGTAATAAGCACTATACATGTGACAAAAATGGCCCAGCTGCTTAAAGAAAAACCTTGGCTATAACATATTACCAAGAAAAACCAACTGTTTCACAAAATAATTGCAAACACCATGCAATATAAATACCAGGAGGTCTCCTATAATTTCTTACCCAACCTTGGCACAGGCTATCTGTCTGGCATGGTGAAACTCACAGTCCTCTTACAAACTCTAAGAAATATACCATTATCATAGTTTTCAGAGATACAACTAGGGTTTCTTGGTTTTTTTTTCCAAATCAACAGTTTTCCTACCTGATTTGCACTGTGAGCAAGTATGGTGCAGAAAAGCAAGCCAGCCTATCATCTCCCCACTCTGCAGCAAGTCTTGATGGTACAATACAGAGTTGTGTGCAGAGGGAGCTCAGGGATTTGGAAAACTCAAATTATCTCCAAACTGCCCAAATTAAAACCTCTTAACATCAATTATTTTGCTATGTGACACTGTCACCCATTGGACACATAAAATGGAAAAGAAGATGTATGAATACAGATATAATGACACAGACAATGTACATAATTATAGCATTACAATTTAGGCACTGCCATTTTATATTATGAAACAGTACTTAAGGTTAACACTTATATTATCCCCATGGCACCTCTCTAGGATCCCAGAGAAGGTGCTTAAGTGTGTCAGTGTTGACAGAAGCTACCTAAAAGCCTCCAAAAGAAAGAATTTGTAATGGCACTAAGCATCTTTGAAAGAGATTCATTTAAAGTGAAGTTTCATTGGTGTGTGGTCTAGAATTCTCTTCTTCTAGTAAAGCTATTCTCTGTTTGAGCATCCTGACTTGTGTTTCATGTCTCTCCACCATGGCCATCATTTGTGATTCCAGTTTCTTCAGCTTATTTTGATGTTTCTTCTTTGCTTTTTCATACGCTGCTACCAAGTTGCTGTTAGAAATCCAAGGTAATACAAGGTCATTCAAAAAGATTTGTTCATAGTAGGTGCTACAAAAATCCACCCCAGAACCCCACCTTCAGAGAACTCCAGTTTGGGTACTGATGACCTTCTTAAAATTCACTAGTGCTTTAAAACCCATTTGATCCAAACCCAGATTAGTGGTAATCTCTGTATATTTTTCTGGGGCAAGTACACACCTTCACAGTAAACTGGTTACTAAAAACATTTTTAAACATGGTCCAAAGAGCCAGCTAGAGGTTGCTGATGATGACCTTGCACAGCACTGTTCGTGAGTCAGGATACCACAACATTAAACATGCAATGATTTGCAAAAACATTTCATGGCCAGAATCTGCTTACAAAAGCCAGCCCTGATTTTGCATTTTCCCTGTAAAAAATTAAGTTATATTCAGAGGATGGCTAATTTGTCAGCTGCTAAGTATCTCCTTTGTCTTTACCTTGACTCAGTAGGAGAGCTTGAGATAGGTACTGCTCCTCACCATAAGGACTTTCAAGTATAATTTATTAATGAAATCTATATTGTGAGTGATAGGCTCCTTGCAGGAAGGGCAGCTACAGTCCACCATATTCTCAGTCCATTCAAACCCAGTGCCAGTAAAATCTACTGAGTGAGCAATAAAAGTGTGATTACCAAAGCCAGTTTATTAATAAAAAGGCTGGAGCCAAAGAAAGGGGAGCAATTTGAAACAAAATAACATTCATAAATTTTATCAGAGGTTTTTGTTTGTTTTAATAATGCAATTGCTAGTAACTCGGTTAAGATTAACCCATTTCCCCCACTGTTCTGTATGTAGTTTTCAGTGTCCTACATGGGAGGTATAGACCTCCCCCATCTCTAACTATAAAGAGTCAACATGTGTGAACGCAAGAATCCAGAAACTGATCATTAGGTAGGGAGAGGATTACAGTGCATTATCAGAACAGGAAAAAAAAATAAATCAGTGGTGCATCTGTCTGCTGGTAGATCCTTTACCTGTTTGCCCTTTTAAGGTCATTAACAAATTCTGCAGACTGCTGATGTCTAATTTCACTGCTCTTCGTGAGTCTCTCCAAAGCACTCACTAACTCTTGCACTCTAGCTTTCAGTTTCTTCTCCCTAAATCAGGAGAAAAGGAGAAAACTATTTTCAAAACAGAAATATGCCTTCAGCTTGCAAGTGCATCAATGGTTGTCCTGCGCGGGGTGACAGGCTGAAATATTTTCCTTACTACTACTTGGAAAGTATAGGACGTAGTTCTTACATTAAACTTTTCCACAGATTGGCTTTTATAACATTCACCATTTTAGAATATAGGATCAAAGATGCAGCAGACAAAAGAGAAAACAACTTCTCTGGTGGATCATGGTATTTTATGTATTCAATCACACTAAGAAATAATCACAAAGATACATAAATAAAAATTTAAGAATACCTGGCACATGCCACCTACTGTGTCTTGAATGAGATACCAAAGAAAACTACCAAGGAAAATCAAACATCATGGTAATCATATAAGAATTTTAATTAAAAATAGCATAGCAGGATTGCCGTTAAAGATAATTTACTAAACAAATTTCTTTTTACTTAGAAATTACTATAGAATCATAGTATAGTTTAGATTGGAAGGAGTCTTTAAAGGTCATTAGCCCAACCCCCCTGCCATGGGCAGGGACATCTTCAACTAGATCAGGTTGCTCAAAGGCCCCTCCAACCTGGCCTTGAATGTTTCCAGGGATGGGGCAGCTACCACATCTCTGGGCAACCTGTTACAGTGTTTCACCACTCTCAGAGCAATTCCACTGACTTCAGTTACCGCCTCAAATTTACCAGATTAATTTATACTGCAGTCTGTATTACAATAGATCACTAGGTTTTCTTAGGAGCCAGTGGGAAACAGAAAAAGTTAAGAATGAGAGAGGGGAGTACAGACAGAAAAGGGCAAGCATGAGATATACAGAAGAATAGAGAGCACAGGGATTTTCTTCTATGAGGTACTCTTTCTTTCAAATAAGCCATAGTAGTGAGGTTTAAAATGCTAATATAGTTACCAATACTTACTTACCAATTATGAACCAAAACCTAATTACACGAAGTGTGCCAAAATGGAAGTAAGGTACCAAATAATACTTCTATGTTACAAATGTCTCTATAAGGGAAAGTAAAAGTGAACAAGGCAGAAGTTTTGGGGAGAAGTAAGCATTACAGCTCGGGTTTAAGCTGGCTTTAAAATGCATTTCCCAGTGCAGGCAAGCAAGTGGCATGAGGCAGGTGCTTCTTCCCGGGGAGCTCCCTGCTGCAGAGCCAACGGGTGCCCACAACCCGCTCCTATACAGACATGGGACTGTCCCACCTCTTGTGCACAGGTGCTGATGTGGAGACCCAGGAGCCTTTCTCTGTGATCCATCCTCATAGCATAGACAGCCCATAGAGGAAAACATCAGATTTGAAAATAAAAAAATGGGGTATAAGAATGACATGGAGGTGGGCTAAACTGGGACAAAGTTAGATTTTGTAGTGTTGAACCTTACACTTGGGAACTTTGAATGTATGGAGACATCTGTCTGTGCTTTGCTGCCTAGAACTGCTTTGCAGTGATTTGCCTTTCCCTCCTGTTCTTGTTGCAGTGCTGCTGAGTAAACTGGATTTCAACTCAATAACAAGCCTACCACTAGCTCCCACGTAAGCCCACCAAACCCCACCAGAATCAATAACCTAAAGTTTTTGAAAGCTTCCCCAGCTCTGCACAGATCGCACGGATGCTCCTCAAGTCCCAGGTCACAAGCCTGCAGTTCCGAGGCTGGCCTGGCAACGGCAGCATTTTATAACCAGTCACAAGGATAGCACGTGGTATGTTTCACTGTGCCCTGCTTCAGCAACAGAAGGGCTTTCACAAAGTCAGCCGGGGAAATATTCCAAGTTAGCAGTTTATCCCAACACATTGCAGACGCTGGTTTACTGGCCAAATTAAAAAGGACATAAGAGGGGCCTTGTTGATGAAAAATCATCAGTATTCTTTACGTGTCCTTTCGCTGAAGTAACATACTCTCATTTTCAAATTACACAATCTTTTTCCGTAGCTGTTAAAAGCTCACTGCCATCCATACCAAATATAAATTTTTTTTTATCCTATCTTAGCAGTCAGAAAGACTCAGCAAGCCTACAGTCAAAATCTGTGCTCTTCAAAGAAAACAGGAAGAAAAAACCCTCCAGTTTTTACTTGCAGTGGAAGATAAATAAAGGATCAGACCTGGCAGAGGCCAGACCCATTACCTAATGTGTGTGTGGCACTACTGATATGACAGAACAGAGTAGGGTAAATTTGGTGCTTGTCTGCTCCAAAGGACACCACAGCCAGAGAGAGGCTCTTGTGAAGACTCAGTAGCACCGTGCCCAGGACTGCGACCTAGCATGAACAGCAAGTTTAAAGAATAAACATTCAGAGTATTTGAATGGGGAGAGAAAACTAAAAATCATGTGAGGTTTATTTAATATTACGTGCAAGAAAAAGTATAGCTGTGAAAACACTGCACACAGTCCCATGGGAAAGAACCCTGCAGAGCCAGAGTTTACTGCAGCTGAAGTCCTTAAGGCACCTGCTGTAACAAAAGTAACAAAAGCTGCACGGAAAAGAAACACAGTGGAAAGACTTGGAGGAACTTGTCATGCATGGTAAAGTTTGGTTGCCATGGTGACTGTTACCTGATAAAACTATTACATCACCTTTTGTTCGGTTTTGCATTTACACCTTTCAACCAGTCAGTTCAGTCAGAACTCAGCTAAACATCAAGACATATTTCTTTTCATTTGGCCTGTAACATCCTTGTCTTGCTGCTTGCCAAAGATACAGCAGAGTGGTAAGCACCCTGGGCCTCCAGAGGCTAGTTAAACAACTTTCAGATGCCAGTTCTGATCCATCTAGCTAAATAGGTAACAGTGGGTAATCCTTCAATCTATAGATGCCTCAAATTTACATTTATACCAGTGAAACACATGTATTCCCTGAGCTGAAAAGACCCACACAGTTCTTTTGGCTCATCTTGATGTCTTGAGGTCAGTGAAAACAGCAGTAGCTAGAGCCTACTGCCACCTTAATCTCAGAGAAAGCAATGGGCAGTTTGATTGCATGTGCTAAATGTTCCAAAACACACAGGGATCGACTTTTACGCTTACCGTTCCTGATTTAGAACATGCCTATCTAAGTATCTTTACTCCAAGAGGCATTTCACAGGACAAGTAACACTTGTTAGTGTTGACAGACATAGCAGCAACAGTAAAGGCACAGTGAATACCTTTAGTCTAGAAAATGGAGATGCAGATATACTTGATTAATGACTATTACATGCAAAAAACATGTAAGGTTTTCCCAGAGTGCTGCACCTTCTATTTTAGTAGCAGATGAGAGACCTCAGAGCTGTACCTTACTGGCTGGCCAGCAAATGTTCTATCCCTCTGTAAAAATCCCATGCCTTGTAATATTAACTCTTGCCACTTCTCTCCATTTCTATCACTAATTACCTCAGTTTGGACAGCAAGAATTGTCCTTATTTGTGTCTCTCCAAAACGGATTGCTTAGTTGGGCAGTGGAGTGATAATGAATCCTGAGATGCCATTTGTATTCCTTTAATGCATTACAAGGTTAGCTGTCTTTATGGGATTTCTAGCACCACTTTGTTTTCCTGATTGCTATTATAAATCAGCAGGATACGAAGAATCAACCACTACAGGCTTAATAAGACAGAATATTTTAAAACAATAGTCATAGTCATATGCAGCATTTTTCCAGGATGAAAGCGTCAAAGCTGTGAACCAAGGATGGAACTGAATTTGATGCGACAACTATACAAACATCCTCCTGATAGATCACTGTTTGGCTGTAGCATGTCCTTCTGCTGCCAGTCAGTCTTCCAGAGTCTGAAGAGCAAACTCACACAGAAGCTTACAGGCCAAACTCACACTGCTATCATGCCTCAGGGCATGTAACACAGACCAATATGGATCCTGAGAAAGCATTTGTGTATATTTGGATGGGAAGAGGGAAGGAGAAGCAAGAATTTTTAGGAGAACACAATTTTTGTGAGCTCCAAGTCACAAGTCAATTGGACCACACAAGTCAGAACAGCTTTTGCTCCCAACAGTTCGTCTTCCAAATGGCTACTGCTGCTGGAGCTGCGAACACAATCATGGCACCATGCGCACAAAGGGAAAATGAGCACATATTCCCAGAAGAGGGAATAAGCTTATGATCTGAGGGCATGGCTCACTTCCAACACAGGGGCTCTGCTGCAGGGCACTTGAGAAGTCAGCTAGGGAAATCCCTGACTGCTCCCTTTCCAAGGAAAAGTTCGAAATAAGTGTATTCAGAGGCCTACAGCCTACTCCAACATCCACTAAAAACACTATTTTCAGTGAAATGCCTAGTATGCTGGTGACAAAGACTTTTGTTTTGTCTTTTCACAATCAAAACACTCAGTGGGCAGTTGCTAAGTGGTTTTCAAGGGCTTTTTGTTTCAGACTTACAGGATGGTTTGAATAGGAAAGCAAGTGGACAGGGCGAAACATTTTCTCTGGTTTCAAGGCTACAGTTGCAGAGAGCGGGGAATTCTGCCAGAGCCATAAAGGAAACTATATAATATTGGGCACATTTTCTGCAGTTTCTGTCAATTTGGTCTCCACACAATGACACCATATTTGGCCCAGAATAATGTAAGCAAGGTCTTGTGCATCTTTTATTTTCCTTCCTGTCTGGGCTTTTCCAGACATGTTCAGGTTTCATATGCCAGAAGTCTTCCCAGGTGGATTTTCCTGCCCCTGGTCATTTCACTGAGAATTCCCCAGTGCTGCCAACAGGGAGCTGCTCTTCCCTGGCACACAGAAAGTTGATTTTTCAGCCCCTGGCTTGGAGTGTACCCGGCTAACTCCCCTTCTGGTGAAAGCACAGTCTATCACCCCTCTCTCCCGGGGTCAAGAGCACCCACAGGTCTTGCCAAATCTGGAGCAAAAGAAGAGTATTGAGCCCTCTCCAAATCAGGAGGTAAGAAAGTTTCCCACAGCTGGGCAGAGGAGTTGGGGGGCCTTCAGGGCCTCATTATCCTACATTTTGCTATCCCTCGGAACATCCTTTCACCCACCAGGGACCATTGCCTGCTACAAGCAGACCTCTTCAGATTCTGGCTCTCCTGTTAAGAGTGGCACCATTAGCTTCAGCTCATCATCTGCCGCTGAGCTTTGCATGCACAAAACCCTGACGCAGCAGTTGGGCAGCCAGCCCGAGGGCACCAAGGCTCAAGGTTTCCTCGGTGTAGGTACCCATACAGGCTGGACAGTCCCCAGGCACGTGGGGTTTGGGGAGGGGAGGGAGGAAAAGCACCTGCATGGCCCCTAGCTTTCTGCATGGTCCCCACTTTGAAGGCGAGGCACACACCTTCCATCCCATACTTTACTCCTAGTCCCTTTCCTAATATCCTCCTGTTGGTTTAAGCCTGGCATGTTCCTTCAATCCCCTCTCTGCCTTTTACAGTTCCAGCTGAATAGGGTGACACGATTTTTTTTCCTAGGCATTTGACTGCTCTTCTCTCAGGAGGTAACAGCTGGACATTTAAAAGGAATGGAGATAAATTCTCTTTTTATCAGTAGTTTAGCCTAACATCTTATGTCAGACTGGCATGCAGAATCCCCAAGCCAATTCAAATGCATGCCTCCCTCACTAGTGTGGGTTGGCCTGCTAAGGAAAACAACTAATAGAACTTTTTAAAGAGGCAACAAAACAACACTACAAAAATGCCAAAAGAGTCTTGAAATCACCCTCTTCAAATGCCATATCTTCCTGTCTCGTCTCCTCAGGCATCAGAGGGCTTGAGAATACCCATGCTGCCTGCTATCTGTGCAAAGGTAGCCTTTTCTGATCACAGAGAAGACAGAGAGTGCTTTAAAAACCACTTTGCTGGTGTAGGATACTGAACTGCTTTTTTTCTGATTGTCAGATGCTTATAGCAGATCTCAAAAACCAGACAGTACCACAGGCGTTATACCACCAGCAGTGGGGAGACAGGCCAGGTGTGGTCCTGGAAACCACAGACTAGCAGCAAAAAGGGAAAACAGGCCTGGAGGGAGGCAGCAGCACACCTGCTGCACTCACTGCTCAAACCTCCCACCCAGCTCTGCCAGCCCAGCCTGGAAGGTCTCTAGACCTGGAGCTATTTGGAGCTCCCTGTGATGATTATATCCAAGTACACAGCAGCTCGGCAGTTCAGATAACCATGCAGTGGTAAGGAGAACTACTTATTCCATGACAAAAACCGAGAAAAAGACAAATGACAGTTATCTGTGATGCATAGCTACCAGAGGCACTTCTGAGGAAACTGTCCCTTATATCACCATGAGTCATTTCTCTGCTTACCAGAAGGTTTCTCCCAGTGGGGCTCTCCAGGGGGATTTCCAGAGACAGGCCATGCCTCCTGAACCCCTCACACAGCCAAGGGAAATCATGGCAGAGACTGCAGAGTCATAAAAAGGACAGAGATCACTGAAATTTGCAATCCATGCCAGTGTCTGGTTTTCAAATGTTTGAGTTGTGTATCTCCCCATTTAATGGATGCGATAATGAGAGAACAGAAATAAGCAAATGTAACTGACAAAAAAGCAGCTTACAATGCACTGGAAAAACTCATCAGTAGCTTCTGAATGCCAACCCTTGCCTCTCTCCCCCCAGTTTTATCCACTGTATGTTCGTCCTGTACTTTGGCCAACAGAAAGAGGATTTTCCTGATTCAATTCTTAAGAGCCATTTAAAATCTGAATCATTACAACATGATGTGTTTAGGCATTTCTCTTTCCATTTCCAAGACAGCCTTACTGATGGTCAAGATAGGCCTGAATTTCATAGATGCTTCTACCTACTCCTGGATCCCACTATCATGAAAATAAGGGTTGCCCTTTAAAATATGCTGAGCTAAGCTGTCATCACATGGAAGTTTGGGGAAGTTTAAAATAAAGGAAGGTAGTTTGATTTATCTCTGCCTGACACTGTGTCAGGAAATAGTTACTGTTGTGCCTTGGCACAGCTTTCTGTTGAAATGGTTGCTCTCTCAAAACAAGAGTTTAACACAACAAAGGGTTGTGGTCTTTGAACAGGCATAAGGACCTCAGATTGCAAAGAACATTACAGTGTCTCAGTAGACACATGGAAGCTACTGCAATAGGATGAATTTTCTATGTCCAACTAAAATACCTGCAGTTTCCACTTCCAGAGAGACAGGACCATAGCTCTGTGCTAAATGTACTTTTTGGTGAGAAAGAGAACTGTTTGCCAGCCCTACCGATTACAACCCTTTTCCCTCTCCATGGCAACTTCCCAGTTGATAGCATCACTTACTAGGTTATCTCTCAGTTCAGAAGTCATCAAACATGGTAAATATATAACCTCTTTGTTGTGTTGCCGGATGAAAAGTCACTCTTTTGTGAGAGAGATACTGAAACATGTCTAGACCGATGAAATTCATGTAGCTTGGGCCTATTGTCCAAACCTTAGCACTTCACCCTGCACAGCCATCAGAGACCATAATTTTGTGCCAACTGATGACCCAGCTGAGGTCTGAACAGTCAGCCTAGTTGCAAAATGTCATGTCTGCTATGGCTCTTACCTAGTACTGTCAGATCCTACCTGCACAAATATTTTAATGCTTATAAAGGATTCTCTAAATACATACAGAAAATACAACACTATGCAGACAGAAAAGCTATCAGCAACTGGAAATACAGGGAGAGACTGCAGGAAGACCTCAACAATCAAAGTATTTCTAATAAGGCCTGGGGAGAGGTAGAAGTTTCAGCCTTGCCAGCTTGGCCATTTTTCACAGAATGAAAGAACTTAGCAGAAAAGAAGAAAAGATTAGTTGTATCACCATTATTACCACCCTGCTAAAGCAAGAGCATTTCTTATCTGGAATTCTTTTTACTGCCTCCTTTCTGCCATGTCTAATGCATTTATAATGTGGTATGTGCCTACTAAGTCATAAACTCATAGAAGTTATCTACAGCATTCCCTTCTTCTGCCACAGCAGAGCAGAACACACCAGCAAGGAATATCTAATTTTAAGGTCTCCCTCAGAGACTGTGTAATGTGCCTGATTTTGTGGTTATTCAACCAGATCCTCTCTCATAAAACTGGCCACTGGCACAATCATTGAGGTGTCAGCGCCAGGCCATGAGGTTGCTGGGAATACATTTATGTCCTCCCAAGAATACAGTATTTCCTGACAACAAGCTCATTTACAGATGTGTCAAACTCAAGACAAAACTCAAGAGGCTTCATGTTTATTGAAACTTTCCATCATTACATCAATAAAGGAGAGAGGGGAAAACAAAATTGCTAAAGACTCTGGCAGAAAGTATTGATGCTTGGCTGGAACAGTATGTGTCTCTAAATCAGTGGCCTCAGCCTGCAATACCAGAAATTTGGTAACCTAGACGTAACTTTTACAACATGGAACTTGTAAATAATTTACATTTCTACTAGTTAGCATAGTGGTCATGGAAAAGAAATGCGATTTCCATGGGAAGCCCATAAGATGGGCTTTAAAGCTGAACACTGTTATGGGAAACCCTGAGGCCTACAAAACAAATACGTTGTGAAATAATAAATGAAGAATTGCTCCTGCCTTGAATTTCTGCTGATGGGCACTACCAGTGGCAACTCAGGGAGCTTTGCAACATGCTGCTGGATTCCAGATTTATGAGGAAATCCACATCTGCAGAGAGAAGATAGGCAACCTCTGTGGATGAAACTGTTCTGCTGCAAAGCCATTTGCGGACTATGAACAAATAAATGCTTCCAAACCACACCAAAATCCAAACTGTAACTGCATCCTGCTGTTCTATTTGGGTTTCCTTCTATTTCAGTTAACTGAGAAGAACCTGACAGTTCTGCAGCAACAGAAGGACAGAATGGGAAAGCAGCAGAGGGGGGAGCTGCCAGGGCTTTTGTCTCTGTGAAGACAGGATGGGGAGGGGGCAGCAAGCAGGGTTGCTGATTGATATCACAGTCTCTGACAAACAGAAAGACTCAAAAGCAAATCTATTTTTGTCCCTGTCCTTGCAGCTGCTGTCCCCTGCACCAGTGTCTACTGTCTGGAGTAACAACAGAGAGGTCCAATTGCTGGACATATGCACTAACTGCAGGCAGCCCTGAAATTCTCCTCAACATTGGCATTTAAATATTGCCTCTAGATCAGATTCAGTGTGCAACATTCATGGGCTTCACATGTCCCTCCTGCCCTCCAGCAAACACAGTTACTGGGCAATGTATTTTTTATTTTGAATTCTGGTCCTGCTTCTTGGGTGAGTGAGAAGGGTGCTAGGGGGAGCCACCAGAATGTCTCCTGGTTCACACACAGTGCCAGCACTTACTTTCCCATACGTGTGGGAAAATTGAGGGATTGGCACATGTTAAGTGCAAAAAGAGTTAAATCCACTTTGCCCTTAAAGACATCATGGCCACTTCAGACCATTCTGCATTGCCATAGCACTTGAAAAGAGGAAAATGCACCTTGATTATTTTTAAAACTCTTTTGAGGATCCACGATGGTATAAATTTTATTGTGATATCTGAGGGTTCATTTATCCAGGACGGCAGTTAGGAACTGCTGGTATTTTTTAGCATAGCTATGGCTAAACAGGTTGCAGTAAGCTTTCTCCATGTGCTAGACAGACCTTCTGCCAACTTTCAGAGAGAAGACTTCAGGATAAGGAGACTAAGCATTCAGCCTGATTTGGCTACCACACTGATTAGGGAGAAAAATACCGTGTCCACACAGCTCGCGGGAAATGTGCTTGAGCGCCACTGGCAGTAGCAATCACATTTAGTACAGTCGTATTTCCATTACAGAGGGTCTTCACTCCAAAATTTATGTATGACTTAATTCGATTATTTTTCTTCCCCATTTCTGCCTGACAAACTGTACTTGCTAGGCCCCTGGCTGGAAATCCATGCTAATCAACTTAACGCCTGGTAGATAAAGCAAAGGTTTTTTCCCTGTGTTGTCAGCAAACCACATTTCATGACTATACTCAAGCCTCTGCTAACTAAGGTCACTGGCACCTTTTCAAAATCCAGGAGCAAGTTACAAGAACAGGAAAAAGCTGCAGCTTGAGCAAAGACAGAAAATGCCAGCGGAGGAGCTGCTTGCACCGGCACTGGAGTGTGGGGGGTATGGGGGAGGCCAATGGCTCTATGTGATGTTTATGCAAATGGATTTGTTGATGGATTTTATCCTCCCACACTCAAATGACAGTTTTGATTATTTTAACTACAGAATTTTGTTTCCTGCATCAAGCAAACTAAATACTCAGCAACTGCCAGACTATTAAGCAAATGGTATGAGATGCATTGATTCTGCAGCAGTAACAATCTTACATTTTTACACAGGCTTAAGTGTCACTAGGCACACTAAAAGTTGCACCTATGAAAAAAGCACTTCAGGAATGGAACACCACAGCTGCCCGAGAGGCCATTCCATCAGGAAAGAGGGTGCAAACACCAGAAAAGCAAAATACACTCTTCCCAGCCAAAATTCTTAGTAGCATAGTTCTAAACACAATAACCAGATAAGATATTAGATAGCCATGTCTTAGAAAACGTGGAACAACTATGGAAACAGTGAATATCCTTGTCATGAAGTTTACCACATACCTGGTGCAGTGAAAAGTGCTGCACAAAGAACTAACCAGTTAATATATAGCTGTACTGAAAGCTTTGGCTTAAAACCTGGCTGTTGATAAAAGCAGTTTGTCGAGACATCAATTTTCTCTCTAGTTGAAAATCTAATGCTTCACACGTCATCTGTAATTGAACTGTGGCTCTACTTACATATTCAGGAGGCAAATGCGCATCTCAGTCATCAGAATCACTGCAATTCCCACCCCTGTAATTCCTACCCAAATTCTAATCTGCGACTAACCCTCTTAACCAAAGATCACACTTCAAATCTTGTCTTCACTAAAGGTTCTCTGCATGTCCTCAAGCAATTCACGTCACTGTTTTGTGTCTCATATTCTTGCCTGAATACGGACATTCCTGACATTGTGAGGGTTTCTTAGGGATACAGTTAATCTGAATTTTAGAGAACCTCAAGGAGAATGGAGCAGAGTACCATGTGAGGACTTTCATCAACTGAAGAACAACAGCAAAGAGAGGGGAAGATCAGAAGAACTTTGATCCTTACAGGAAAAATCTGTGATCACTCTTAAAATCACATGAGGGTAAGAGCGAAGGCTCAGAACTAAACCTCACCCTGGCCCTACAGAACAAGTCATGTTTCTGGTGAAGGAAGCTGCTTACCGCCTGAGTGCGTTTGTCAGTTCAGCAGTCAGTTCACTCTCATCGTACGGTCTCAGCTCAGCTAGTGTTAACGGTGTTGCGGTGCCATCACTGCATTCCTGAGAAATGAGGAAACGCCATCTAATTTGAAGTTACTTACCAGCTTAATGGGAAAACTCTGAAAACCTGAAGTAGTTCACAGCTACTTTTAAAATGGAAGTGAAATAAACATCATAATGTCACAACAACATGGCAGTGTATCAACATACCAAGAAATGGACTAACAGATTAACACTTTGCAAATCCTTCTAAATGTTTCCTAAGTCACCACAGCTCACTGATTTGCAGAATTCTGCTACAGAGTGCGTAACTGCTGGTGCCTTATATTACTTTCTGACACCACACTTGAAACAAAGAAGCACTGGATCAAACCACTCAGAAACAAATAAGAAAGACAGTTCTACACTAGTTCTGGATTTTGTTTTTAAATGTATTACTGAGGTCTTCTGGGGACACAGCACTGAAATAACAGGATTAAAGCTTTTCCAGGTATCACTATTTCTTCATGCAAATTATTAAAGTAAAGGTAGAAATCTGTTTGTTTTCCGTTATACTAAGGGGGGAAAAGTCTTCATTCTCAAATCATTACAAACTGTTAGACTTGGAAGAGCCTGACATTACATTGCTCTAACTGCTTCATTGAAATAAGCTCTATTTTTTCATATTTTGTGTTTGGAGTAGGGGGAGGACAGCATTTTGCTTAGCCTCACTGCTTCCAGTGAGTGGCAACAGGCAAGACATACATCTTCAACCACAGAAGCTTGTATGTTTGGCAAGAATAGCTTTGTTGTACTCCTCCCCAAACTGACAACCTTATTTTAGCCCAGGCTTAACAGTAATTCTGCAAAGTCTTCACAACTCACAGCATGGAAAGAACCACCTAACAACTGGAAAAAAGAGGTACATACTGACAAAGGAGAATGATTAACATGCTGAAGACTGCTGTAGAGAGGGGAGGTGTACAATAAATCATGTTTACGCTGATTTTGGAAACCTGACTCCTGACCTTGCCCAATTTGTCTTTGCTTCCGCTGCTGGTTGAGCTGAGAGACCTCATTCTCTGCTCTTTATGCTCTTCCACTTCAGACTTCAAGTGCTCAATATGGACGAGGTACGCCTGTTCCTGGGCCTCTCGCGTGCTCAGTTTCAATTCCAATGCCTTCTTCTCCTTCTCTAGCAAGTAAAGCTGTGCCTTGAGCTCTGCCATCTCCTCCTGTTGAAGAAACATTATCAGCATGCTGCTTCACAGGAATACATACCTAAAGGAAAATGAGGTTAAACAAGGTTTTCATCCACTCCTATTACTTGAGTGTTCTTTCCGTGCAGAACACTATCAGCATCCAGAAGACTTTTTATAATCACATATTTGTCAAAAGACTAGTATAACTTGAGACTAAGTATGATGAGCTGTGCCATCCCTTTATCAGCCTCAGAAACAAGCTCAGAGGCAAGACAGCAACTAACGTGGTGCTGAAACTGGAGTATCAGGGATCTGAGCGGGTTGCCACAGCTGCTGAAATTGCTTTGGTTCTACCTTACCCTTCAGAGACCATTGCCCTATAAACAGGAGTGTCTTGACTTTCTTGTCAATGCCAGATTCCAGTTTCTTATTGATACATAAGAATTAGAGTTGGTTTACCTCATTAAAGTGGAGTAGGTTTGAGGGACTAGGACAGCAAACACTGATCACATATTCCTGCCTCATAATACCAGCCTCTGTGGTAGAACGAGATAGTCAAAAAGGGCAACTGGGTATAGCACCATTAGGTGTCCATTTTTGATTTCCCTCTGCTAGAGGGCCAGAATCCCAACTATAAACAACTGGAGGCTAACAAAATTGCACTCACTTACAGTCTTCCATAAATATGATCCACTGAAGATCTGGATCCACTGGTACCTCACAGAAAGAACTCAACTCTGAGAGCTAGTTCTTTTGTGTAGTTCTTCTGTCACTCTGATTATTTATGACAGGGCTGTCAACTATTGTAACACAACAACTGCTATTTGGGGAGAGACCTCTGCTTTAACATCTGCTCTGACAGTGGCTGGGCAGAAGTGTAAGAACATGGCATGAGTGCAGTGACCCTTCTTTCAGCACTTGCTCCCAGCCTCCCATGAAAAGCAGCTGGTAACCTGAACCAGAAGGCTTTTTGTGTTTGACAACATTTCAGAAGTTTCTTCCATGAAATGTTTAGTTATTTTCTGAACCCAGGAAAAGCCAGCACCCACAAAACATTTAACAAGACAGTCCTAAAACATAATTTACATTATGTGTTAAAAAACCACCAAACAAAAAACTGCTGAAACAAAAAAAACCAACCCAAGCCAGAATCATGTTCTCACTGTTGACCTTGCCGTGCCCTAAGTCACCTTGTGTGTGAACACTGAGTTCATGAAGCCCTCTTCTGTATTACAGTTCAGTCCTAGACTTGTTCACTGTGCAAACACCTCTGAAAGATAAAAGTTTCTTGTTGCGTGGCCAGCCTCAGAACAAATCACTATTTTTAAACAAAAAACCATATTCTAGTCACAAAAATATCAAAAGTATCTTACCTCATCCTTCAAAAATAACGTTCTTTGTATTCTATCCATTATTAACAAAGATCATACAAACACAAATCTTAGCACATATTTAGACTAACTTTTTGTGTAGAAGAGAATCCACATTCCTACCAAAAATTTGCTGTCTGGATCACAGCAGTGATCACAGGTGTAGCAGTGCACACAGGTGTAACAGAGTTAGAACCAGCATATAGTAATCACAGGCAATCACTGGCTTATTCAGAATTGCCAACCATGCAAAACTAAAATCCATATACTAAAACACCCTCAGGCTTGGAAAGGTTTGTATGAGATTTAAAATCATTCATTTATTCATATACTTGTTTGTGAACTGAAGGTTAGAAGCACATTCAGTTCTATTCAATGTGGCTTACAGAAATTCAGTTGTTAGGCAAACTTACCACTAATTTCTTCTGTAAATGGTAAAAATGTAAATAATACTGATAAATAATGATGAGGAAATTTAGTTATATGAGTTGAACTAGATTGTCTGGTATACTTAAGTGTATGCATTTAGCTTCTTAAGCCTCTGTTTCTAAAGCCAATAATCTACTTAGCCTGTTTAGTGAAGGCTGAGAAGTAATTTGAGCAGAGTATTTTGGCACTTATGTGAATAGAAGATACTCTTGACAGAGGGCTATCTATGTGGGAAAGTAATGACAAGATCTTCCCAGCTAGGCAAATTCAGCCTAGAAATAAGGGACATTTATTTCCTAAAAGAAAAAGGTGAATTTAACCATTGCAACAATGAATCTGTGGAACTGGTATTTCCCATCACCTAAAACTTCTAACTTATGACTGGATGTTTGTTTGTACTACATATCCTAGCTCAAAATAGATTTGAGAATCAATGGTGAACTCCTTTGTTCATGAAGGCAGTAAGCTTAGACCATCATATATGAATTCGCAAGTCTGCACCCTGTCCCAGAAGACATATCATGGACTCCAAAAGCATCCCCCATACATTAGTTTTCTCATGTCAAGACAATGTGACTTTGAAGTAGAAAAGCAAAGACAAAGCAGGGGAAAAGTTGCAGAACTGTCAGCCAGTGTTTTACAGAGGCTCCCAGGGAAGGAACAGGAAGGAATGGAAAGGTTGAAGTTAAAAATTAAAACTACAGTTGAGGATTCTGATATGGACACATACAATCTGTAAGGCAGGGTGGCAACAGTAACATCTCATGTGGGAAAATTTAAGTAGCCCAGGTTTACTTAGAGAGTTAACTAGTCTTTACATATGCAGTAATTTTTTCCATGAAAATATGTTTTCTAAAGATAGCTTCTAAATTTCATTTCAATGACATGTATATTTATGATCCTTTTTTTTTTTTTTTCTAATTACAGGATGCTGGTGAAACATTTTGCAGTTTAACATATTTACTTCTTCAGAGTGTGTGCCTAAAGCACAAGTGGCATTTACAAAATGAAACCCTGAAGGAGGAGGTAGCAAGTGGTCACTCTTTCAGTTGATTGCAGAAGACTTATACAACGCAAGCAAATTCACAGTCTTCGAGTACAAAATCTAGCAGTCATTTCAGGACTAATTAACTGAATATTGAGGAATATTTTGTACTTGCAGTCATACTGTAATTCTGAACTTGGGTGAAAACTTGAATGAAAATTAAGCACTTCTGACGCAATATAATCAGAAACACCCAGCATCCTCAAAATTAAAATTTGTGTTGGATGTGGCCATGTCAGAAGAATAAAACAACAAGGACTCTTAGTGACAAAAAGTTCTGAAAGTCATGAAACGGGACTCCACGATGATCACAGTACACAAGGTGGAATATACCAGCCTTCAGAAGTAAAATAAATATCAGAGCAAATAAATGACATGCTCTAGTTAACTGTATTTTACTATATACAGCTATAAGAGCATGAAATGCTGTAACAAAGGTGGACAACAGGATTCTTAACATTTTCTGCAAAGACACTGTAGTCTCAAAGCACATTACGAGCAATATCATCACTACCTGTACACAAAAGAGAAAAAATTGTCAGTGTAGAAAGCTGAGACTTATCTAGATTAAGTCTCTTGAAATGCAGAAAGACTGTAAACCAAGAATTATTTACACCCATCAGAAGTAATCTCCTTGCTAACTGGGGCATGACAACAATTGACCTCAAAGCAACACCAGTGACTGCTGACAAACTGCAGATAAGAATATATTTGGAAACATGGTTAATTATTGCTTGAAGCAATGAATTGGATTTTACAGAAGTACTGGCGGACCACTAAGTCTTACACTCTGGATTAGTAAAAAAAATAAACACGGCAACAGAGAAACCATCCCCAAACCATCTTTCTATGGATCATTTTCATCAATAATGAAGAACTAATGGTGTAAAGGCATTTTCAGAACATTATCAGTGTAACACATAGATGCAAGAAGCAATATGAGCGATGTGGTGATCAGTTTTCACTGGAAGTCATAAATGAAAGGTGCCAAAAGATACAGCAGAGATTCCAACACAGACACAAGTTTCAGGAAGACAGCAGCAAGTCATAAGACTCAGCAATGCAGGAAATCCTTGAATAACTCAATCAAGTGATCAATAGAGTTCTCTATTCTTAGAGAGGCCAGGAGAGGAGGAAGCAGAACTGACATCCTGGACTTCTAAAGGGCTGACTTTGAATTGTTTAGGCAACTTCTGGACAGGATCCCTTGGGAGATGGTCCTGAAGGGTATAGGGGTCCAGGAAGGCTGGACACTCTTTCAGAAGGAAGTGTTAATGGCTCAGGAGCAGGCTGTCCCCCAGTGCTGTAAGAGAAGCTGACACAAGAGAAGACCATCCTGGCTAAACAGGGAGCTTTGGCTGCAACTTAGGGAGAAAAAGAGAGTTTACGGCCTGTGGAAGAAGGGGCTAGCCACTCACAGTGATTACAAAGAGGCTGTGAGGCTATGCAGGGTGGAAATCAGGAGGTCTAAAGCCCAGCTAGAAATTAATCTGGCTTCAGCAATCAAGGATAACAAGAAATGTTTCTATAAGTATGTCAACAGCAAAAGAAAGACCAGGGAGAGCCTCCATCCCCTGCTAGATGCAGGAGGAAACATGGCAACGAGTGATGAGGAAAAGGCTGAGGTGCTTAATGCCTTCTTTGCCTCAGTCTTTAATAGCAAGAGTAGTTGTACTGAGGGAATCCAGCCTCCTCAGCCAGAAGACAGAGACTGGGAGAATGACCCCCCGGCATTCCAGGAGGAGTTAGTCAGTGACCTACTGCATCACATAGACATACACAAGTCTATGGGACCGGATGGGATACACCCGAGGGTGCTGAAGGAGTGGCTGGGGGACCTGAGCAACAACCATAGATACTAACAAGATAGCACATTCTCTTGGGAATAAAGCATGCAAAGTGTAGCTGTGCCTTTTGTAATTCTTTATGCATAGAAGAAAGCCAGAAGTTTTCAACTTCTGCAGCAGAAGAGCACTTACCAACAAAATCCATTCCAAGCTTTGACAAACTTGAGTTTTCACCATATCCCTTTCAGAAACCTAGGGATTTCCTCCAGTTGTGAATTCCAGCAAAGTACAACAAATTATAATGAATAACAGTACTGTCACTTTTTCTGTACCAGAAAGGACTGAAGGTGACTTCAGCCACCTGTGTAAAATGTGTGTCTACTCCAGTATGAACTGCACACAAACCAATCGAAGAAGAAAAACTTCCTCTTCTTCTACGGATAATTCCTGCAGTGAAAACCCAATGTGCTAGGTCCACCCAAAAGTTATGAGTGGACACCATATGTCAAAAACAAGTTAGATGATCATTTAGTGAACAAAAGGATTACCAGCACTCAAAACTGCCAGAAATTATGATATGCAACTGTTAGTGTTCTTGCCAGGTCAGGGAATGCAACAGCACTAATCAGATGAGATAGCTCTGCAGATTGCCTTTACCAATTTAAAGATAGAGGAAGAATCATGTACAGGAGATTTCAGGGAAGCTCTGGATGCAAAAGAGAAGAAGAAAGTGTGGTATCTGAAATATACATCTAATGATCTATAAATGTCTTCCAGTACATCCTGCATGCTCTAAATATGGAGAATATATTGTTGACCACAATATATTCAAACAACTAACATAACTAAATCCTCTGACTGACAGTAGGCAATCTTTTCTTCTGAACTGCAAATATTGAATGCATTATTGCAAAATTGTATTTGTCATCATGGAAGAGCAGCACCACTAAGAACATAATTATAACTAAGCTACCAGTTAGCCAGCAGTAGCACATCTGAACAAAAATCTGTACTTTAGAAGCTTATTAAACTATTAGGATTTGCTCTCCCACATGATACCATCATCTGATATACCTGCCATTAGTTGACTAAAACAGGACTCATTAACATGCAGAAATTAAACTTATGTAAACTGAACCAAAACGAGACAACTTCTAAATGCAGACATGCTCTTGTATTGCCTTTTATACGTCCCTATGTTTTAGTTCACCTCTCTCTCTACAACTACCTGAAAGGACACTGTAGAGAGGTTGGTGCTGGTCTCTTCTCACAGGTAATTAGCAATAGAACAAGAGGGAATGGCTTTAAACTGCAACAGGGGAGGTTTAGACTGGACATTAGGAAAAAATTTTTCACAGAAAGAGTGGTCAGACAGTGGAATAGGCTGCCCAGGGAGGTGGTGGAGTCACCATCCCCGGATGTGTTTAAGGGTCATTTGGATGAGATGTTGGGGGATATGGTGTAGGGGAGAACTTTGTAGGGTAGGGCTGATGGTTGGACTCGATGATCCCAAGGGTCTTTTCCAACCTGAATGATTCTGTGATTCTTAAAGTCAATACAGAAGCCAGATTTAAAATTATATAAGCTTCATACCTGGTCAATAAAAGTTAGTTTTTCTAGATCACATCTTTAGAACTGGAAGTATAAACCAGGCTTGAGGGACCAGAGTTTTCCCTGAAAACCTCTTACTGTAAGTCATTACACACTGCATTCTTTGCTCAGGCTCTGAACTGAGCTACAGATTGCAACACAGTGCCTAGAACAGCTCTGGACTTAGACACCAACCATTGGAGAGCATTAGGGATGATAGCTTCTGACAGACCATTCCTCCTGCCATGGCAGTATTAAAAGGAGGCGAATTTGTTCTGCTTCAGTACACAAATATGCAAGATGCATATTTGCAAGCTTGTAAGTAAAGTAATGAATTGTCTCTTCGGAAGTGCTGTATCATGGTTTTGGTCACCCTCAAGCAACTCAGCTGCTGTATCTCTTAGAGAGTGCATCCGGTTTGTCAAGGAGACCGTTCCAAGTTTAGAGCCACAGATGAAGTCCTCGCCTAATTCAAAACACACATACCTCATCACTGTTACTGCACTGCCTTCTGTCACTTTCTGACTACTGGATTTTCATCCCTTTATTTGGTTCAATAAAGTTACCATTTATTACCCAGTGATCACTATCAAAGCCTCTCATATGTGTGACTGAGCATGTTTTATAGCACAGGGGCATTGTTAGCAGCACACTTAGCCTGTTAGATATAAATAAAATACCTTCATTGCCATAAGTTCCTGCATCAAGACCGCATTTTCCAGGTCTAGCCTCTGGCTGTCTCCACGAGGTTTAACATCATAACTAAGGGGATCAATGTGGATGCTTTCCAGCTCCAGCATTGTCAGTTTCACTGCTGCCCTGTCATTTTTCAACTGCTGGATGTAATCCTTCAGCCGCTGCTCATCCTCCTTCGTAAATTCTGTATCGCAACTGCTTGCAGTTGAGCTGGTAGTACTGCAAAGAGAAAGAGCGGTATTAAAAAAACGTCTGGAACAAAATCTATACTCCTACCTTAAACACGCTCCCAATATTTTATCAACAAATCTGAGTCTTACTTAAAAGTTCATAGAAAGGACACACATAGTGTGGACTGGACGTTGCAATGTTCAGAAGATGCAGAGGGGTGTGAAAAATTCA
The DNA here is from genome assembly GCF_031877795.1 of Strix aluco. Lineage (NCBI taxonomy): Eukaryota > Metazoa > Chordata > Aves > Strigiformes > Strigidae > Strix > Strix aluco. The sequence continues at coordinate 51,936,172 of NC_133971.1, read as the reverse complement.
GAAAAAAATTAATACTCTAAGCTGCATGAGAAAATTGTATCATGTGATGAAAACTCTACAAAGTCAGATATTTAGTGACATGTAACAGAATTACTTTTTCTGAAATGGTGTCTTCTGGAACAAGTCTTCTTTTTAATTAAAAAAAAAAAGCGCTACTTAAGGTTTCTTAGCAATACACTAGCAGGGCAAGCTTCTCTCTGCTCTCAGTGGGTCTTCATCTTCTTTAGGAAGAAGTATCTGCTAAGAAAAAAGAATCGGCCCAGATCTCATTTATCTCTGCTGATGGCGATACCAGCTATCATCTCAAATATTTTTTAATGGATGCTGGCAGATTTCAATTCATCTTTCAATTTCAATGCACCTTTCAATTCATGTTAAGGTGTATTCCTTAGTACACTGCCATTCCTTCAGGGCTGGAGGGGTTTAGAACCAACCTATAAGTTAGCAGGATTTTTAATAAAATGTCATCATCAGACATGGCAGTTCTTCTATCTACAGGCATCAAACAAATGACTGCCCATTAGTCTGCCCCATAAACGTTTACACAGAGATCGCAGAAAGGGAGAACTAATGTCTTAGAGCAAGGTGGCTCAGTGCTGCCTACCCACCTAGATGCATGCCAGTGCTGCAGGGGGCCGAGACCGATACAGCCAAAGCATTCTGGGGCTGAATATAGTTGCAATATCACTAAAAGGAAAATAAAATGCCACGTTGTTTCTATAACCTCACTCAAAGCTGCCTGCTGTCTCCCGAGGTCCTGTAATCAGCTGCTGGGTGAGGGATAAGTCATCCATTAACTGTGCTTGTCTGGAATGCTAGATGATCTCAGTTTTCAACAGGGGAATAAATCACTTTCAGTATCAAATTGCACTGCTGTTCAACATTTTGGTAGGAAGAAAAAAAGCCCCATCCGCTACATGCTGTGAGAGTCAGGATGATGTCCTAAAATATATTATGGATGTGAAAAAGGGGAAGCCTATCAAGATAGGCTTGATTTTTCTCTTTTCTTTTGGTTCTACTTCAGTTAAAGCTACATTGATTTTTAAGTGCCTCAACTAACTGCCAATGTTGCCACATATTCCAAGCACAGCCTTGGAGGAGACGGAGAATTGACAGGTCTACAAAGATTTTTTCAGAATCCTTCCCCCTCATGAAATATCACATTACAGTTCCTTACTATAGTTCTCTGTCAATTTCCCATTATTCCTTCCTTTTCTTAGGGATAATAGGTGCCATATTTACCACAAATGTAAACTGCTCTGTGCTGTTGTTTCCATCCATTTCCATCTTCAGTGAAGCTAAAAACACCTGGTACCTACATTACATAGAAACCCTTTCAGATTGAAACAAGTTTTTGTTCACACTTAGTTCTTCCTAAGAGAACCTCTAAACACTTAATAAATCTTGCTTTACTGAGTCTAGAGATACCTCTCTGAAGTAGATACTGATATAAAAATCATGGGGATAGACAACATGAGAAATACTTAATTCTGTACTGAAATTATGTTGCAAATTTCCTCAGCATGCAAAGACAGCAATTGCACAGCTTTTCTGGATTAAATGTAAAACATCTGTTGTTGGAGGAAGGACAGATTTTGAAGCCTACACAGGCTTCAAATCTTGGGACACAAAGAGCTCATCTCAGTTTTTGCTTGCAAAGGAAAGAAAACCTAGCTTTCCTGCTGGGAATGAAACCTGAGCAAAAATGCTGAAAGTCTATTGTTAATGTTGTGTTAGACCTTGTACTCACTGGATATTCACAGATTTTGGCTCTTAAAGGTCCACGGCTATGCATGTATATTTTAGAGGAGAGCAGTCCAAACTGAGGAAGGCAGTCTGGGTTGTTGCCAGTGATACTCAGGCTGCTTTTACTTTAGTCCTGGCTGCCTGCCTGCCTGCCTGTCTGCAGCTGAGTTGGTCCTCTGGTGAATTGCTAGCAAGCTGCTCTTTTTTTTTCTTTTTTTTTTTTAAGAAGGTGAGGAGAGCTTAGCAAGGAAACTGTCTCAGCCAGCACACAAAGGGACAAGAACCTTCCCTCTCCCTGTACATTAAGCAGCAAGACCCCACCCAGAAGACTGGAAGCAGTATGGGTTGCAGAAAGCCAGGAGACAAAGCCCACTTTGGACTGTTGTAAAAATGAGGCTGCACGATTAGGGATGGAAACAATGCAGCAGTGTTTCTGAACTCCTACAGCACAGCTCTGCCAGGGTGTGTTCCCCCAAAAGCCCCTCCATACAGCTCTCCACAGCCTTAATGCCAGTCCATTGCTGCTCTGTTTAACAGCCCACAGCTGGTAAGCATATGAATTTCACATATTGCTCTCCCTTCTAACAGCAGTCAGGACAAAGGAGAACAGACTGACAGAATGCATATATAGTATAACGCATCCATCCAAAAAACACATGAAACCGTTGCAAAAGATGTGCAGTTTCTCATTTCTCAAGCATGTAGGTCAGGATAGAGAAAGGATCACAATTTCATCACACCTGGAGGGAATACAATATCAATCTGCTCATTCTCACTGCTGCTGTATTCAGAACACGCAAAGAGAAATGTTTGTCCAACTCACTTCACCCCTCAAGTCTTTTACAATGATGTCATGCATGGATGATGTCAAATTAATTTTCATATACAGTCTGTGGAAAACATGCAGATTGGTATAGTATAACATGCAGTCTTATTTGCTGTCATGCATGCATGTGTTTGCATGTGCATGTGTGTGTGTGTAAAATCCAGTGGATGGATACAAATGAGGCTTCCAACAGTGCCTCAGAGTAACAACTTCTGTACACTACAAAATTTTGTCCGTAAAACCCTGTAAAAGCTTCAGTTCATAAATCTGCAATTCAGCAATGATGCAGATAATACAAAAGTTGATAGAACTAAAAGCTGTCAGAATTGAATCCACAAAACTTGCTTGAATGTCTGCATGCAACCTCAAAGAATGCATTTGATACGCAGTATACATGGGCCAACTATCTTCTAGATGAATGTTGTGGCTTGAGATCTGAAACAGCACAATGCGAAAAGATAGTAACTTCCTAAGAAACTGAACAACACTTCAGACAGCCAAAAGACTAACAGTGAATTTGGCTAAAATCAGAACCTTTGGTGAAACCACCCTGCTTCCTTCTGAGTCTAGTTCAGTCCAGCAATGAAGTGTTACACAGATAACATTAAGATACCCGTTGGGTAATTTCTAAATAATTTGTACGCTTCAGCCAAGATAATTTTGTCTGTCAGCTACCTATCTGAAATCTGAGGTGATTCTGACGAGAGTTATAGTCCTACATTTGGCTGAGTTGAGATATTTTGTGACACAGCTTAATACTAAGAAGAATTCCCTTTGCATACAAGAGAGCAGATCTTTCCCCCCATAAATCCAGATAGATGTAATGCTGAGCTTACTAGCACTGCAGGGAATAAAATCCAGTTTTCAGTCCTTCTCTTTTGTTTCTTTCTTTTTAATGTGCAAGCAGTCAAACCTTGTTGGCAATACATGTTCTGTAGTTAGCTTCTGTCCATTTAAAATAATTATAACCTCCAACTACACTGCAGACCTATTTCTATTCTCAAAAAATGAACTGGCAACATTATTGTGCTGCTGTCAGACAAATGAGTCGATATGCTTGCTATTATTTTTATTCACTTCACCAGTAACAACCTCTGTGATGCTCTTTCATTGCATTGCATTTCTTTTCATTTCAGTCTTAAAGACTCAGTCACAGTCTTTCACCACTTGTCACTAGTGGCTCACCAAGCATTTATTTATTCTCGGTAATGTGTTCAGTGATCTGACATTCAGAATCTCATTTGAAATCCCAAAGCTAAAGATGGGTCAACAATTCTGCTGTAAGTCCCTATTCTACAGGATTTTGAACAGCAGGGAAAACTACGCATTTGTCACAGGTCTCAGAAAAGGAGTTTTCATCATCCCACTACCACTTTACTCAGCTGGTTTCAAAGGGAAAAGGTAGCAATACATATCTCAAACTAAAAGCCTGCAACACTAAAACAGCTATGGCAAAAGATCAGTCCTGCAGATTTGGAGTATGTTTGAGCCACACAATGTAAAAATGTTTTCATTTCAGTGTAGTGGTCCCCAAATGGTGGTTTACACAGCACCCGCTGGTGATGTGGGCTTGTTCTACTCCCCAGTTTTATAGACTGTCAAGTTCTTTAAGACACATAAAAAACATTAAGCCTGTAGGAACAGCTAGAAATCCACAGCCTGCTTTACTATCTCTGCTTGGATTGCTTTTGTAATGGAAAAATTAAAGGAAATGGAAATCACCAACAACAATGAATTATAGAGGGCTGGAGGTCTGTGGCAATGGGACGTCTGTGTAGAGCAGCAGGGAGCCAAGTGACAAGGGAGCACGCATGAATGGGTTGAGAGAGCCAGCAATATAGACAGGGTAAGTCCAAAAAGTAGGAGTAGGGTCCTGGAGAGAAACAAAAAGGATCCAGATGATAGGGAAAGGGGAGTTAAAGACAAAATCTTCAATTTTTTAAACCCTAGATAGAACATTTACTGACAGAAATATGGAAAATGTGTGCCTTTTGAACTAACACAGACTTTCCATCTATGGGCTGGCACAGTGTGTCATGTGTCTGTAAGCTGAAGAGGGGATGCCTCTATTTTGAGACAGAGTCCACAGGAAGGAGAGATCTGAAAACCCCTCTACCATGTATCACTTGAACACAACAGAAGGAGGGAAGATTTGTATCTCATGGAGAAACTAAAGTTTCAGAAATATTTTCACTGATATGTATGTTTAGACAAAGACAATTTACACTGGATGTGAGGGGAGGGGAGATGGACAACAATGTGTAAGTGATGACCAGATCAGGATGCCCATATGACAAGTTCCCCGACTTGCTATGTGCCCTTCAGGTGAGTGAGAGCAGCTTTTCTCTCTTATGTTTCATATATATCAAAGCAGATAATAATAGTTACCTTATTCAGTACAGTATCTTGTTCCATGCCAGAAAAATTACCCTACAATGATAATGACTCAAGCTAAAACATCTCTCGCACACAGAAGCTTTCATGTTTGCATTTTCACATTTCATGACAGTCTATATTGACGAAATCTGAAATCCTATGCCATTTTAATCATACTCTGCTGAAACTTTATCTGCTCAGCCAATACATTACGTGCACACATACGCAGACTGCCAGCTGACCACCAAAAGTTCACGGTAAACAATGAGCATGAGGGATGGTTTTCCTCCCCAAACACACACAACTCTCCCTTAGCCTCCTCCTCACAAAACCAAAAATGACATTCAACAAAGCAAGGACTGTAGACTACCAAACACTTTCAGTGAAAGACTAGGAGAACAAACAAAAAACACCTGGAAACAGCACCCCCACCCACAATTTCCCCCATCAATACTGGAAACTATCTAAATTGTTTTCAAGAAAAAAAAAAAACGCCTTGACTACATAACAGATACCTCACAAGGAAGAAAAACACTGAGACAGTTATGAACAACTGAAAATGACCCTTTCAAATAACAGAATGGAAAACAAGCTCAGCCTAGGTAGAGGTGTTGCTATGTGTGACCACTTAGAACATGTTCACATGTGGCTGTAGATAAGGCGTAAGTGCATGCATATTGAGGCAAGTCAAGTATTTTAAACAGCTTTGTATAACTGCTTTCCAAGGCCAGTAAATACTTTGGGTACAATGAGCAATCAATGTGTTACTAGCACAGATGCTGCCACATTAATTTCTGAATAAAGATACAGCTTTCTTGGACTGAAAGTGCCCCATAACACTTGTTTGAATAAAACGTTAAAATATACCTCAAATTTGGACCCTGTTCCCTCAAGTTACTTTTCTGCTCACTTTTTAGCTATTTCATGCTAGTCACATGGCAGGAAATAAGATCCTTTGGAGGAAGCATCAGCAAGAAGAGGAAATGATATAGTACTAAAATAAACTTCTGAAACTGTCAAAAAATGACAGCATTTGAATAAAGAACTGGCTCAAAAACTGAATTAAAATGAATTTTTAGAGTGAATCTGAGAAACCAAAATAACTTTTAAAAAGAAAAATGTTCATCTATATTTATCCAGGATACTTGCCAAATTCGTATCCATACACAAGCACACATATTCACTGCACAGAGTACAATTACACTGCAGGCAGGCAGCAACTCAAAATGAAGCTCCTAGCAGATGTATTTGAACTGGAACACTTCTGCAATAATAGCTCATTTCAGTTTCATTAATTTATAGGTCTTCAGAATAACTGCAATATCCAGCCTCTCCTGCAAGAATCCACTCTGTCATGATGTTCACTTGCCACTCCCCATGCAAAAGAATAGCATGGGAAGGAGGAATTTGGAGGGGGGGGCAAAGGGGAATGAGAAGGGAGAGGAAATGGTTTAAAACAAAATGGCTGGATTTGCAACATTGAGAAAACAATTCCTGAACACTCCAAAACACCAGTGGAAGCATACTTCTGATCTCTAGTTCTCCATACGTCTGTGCTGTCTGCATGCAATAGGTATGAATAAGAAGTACATGATTTGAGTTCCAATAAAATAGCAAGAAAGTCACTGAAGTAAAACAAACATAATGGCTTTGCCCTTTACGAGGAAGATCAAAGCTCAAAGTCACCCATTTGCAAAAATTTATACAAAGCCCTTCTTGGCTGGAGTTGCTCAAAGTCTAAAGATAATCAGACCACTGAGGCATGGTGACTTATAAATCAAAGCAAAGAGCCAGCAGATTGAGGTGAAGGAGGTAGGTCACCAAATACAATACAACATAACTTTTGGTCTGAAAACAAACACTTTGGGATTAGGAAAGCAAGATGAGTTGCAGTTACCTTGTGTGGCTGTTGGATGACAGGCTTTCCCAGGGCTGCACGCTACAGCCAGTGATTGCATAGGCTCCCCCACAGCTTCCATCTAGTTTCATCAGCAAGGCTTTTGCTGCATTCTCAGCTGTCTTCCTGCAGTCATGAGCTCTCTTAAGCATCTGAGTGATGTTTTCATCACCTGTCTGGTCCCCTAGTTTTCAAGCAAACAATCTGTTTTAGAGCTCTGAAGAGGGTGACAGAAATTAATGCAAGAGTAGAGGTGCTTCTGCACACTCTCAGTTTATACCAAGACGATGACAATAAATTACCAATCTGTAATGTAAAAGTGACTTCACTTCTGTGTGAGCATCAGTGGCAACTGGGCTACTGGCCTGAATGCATCTCCCTCCCAGCCAGGTAGTTGTTGCTTTGGGTACCTGTCTTAAGTGATGCTTTATCTTAGCTAGCTTGTCTGTAAGGGTGTGCATTGTACATTAGGTTAGGATGCTCAAATTAATAATACACTGGAAAAGCCTCAGCCTGAATTACAACTTTTACTCCAATCAATCCAGCGCTGTTTCACTGTGTGGTCATTTTCAGTGCTTCTTCTCACAAGCATCTTTATCTCAAGCCTAATCGCTTGCCAGAACACCATCTTATGGGTTACCTTTCAAGCTAGAAGAATTGCCTTTCAGAGTTTACCGTCATGAATACTAAACCAAAAGAAAACTAGCACTGATGTTTATTAATTTGCTATAATTTTTAATGGTTATGCAACATCTATGGAGCCAGTAAACCACCCCTTCAGCAGAGGCAGGACAAAAACCACCACTGTCACTATTCCTATAGTCCTAACTCCAGCTGGAGTAAAGACATTAAAGCAAGGCACATTGGTGGCCACACTGAAAGTCTGAACAAAACTACAGTATATTCATACTTTACCAAATACAGTTCAAACATGTCAAGAGAGTATAAAAACCTCCCAGTTTGCTCTATGTCAGATTTTAATTTCATCCTTATTCAGGTCACATACCAATTACCCATACTTCGCACTGGTTAAGTAAAGTGCATGCACTAGAAATAACATTAATGTGGAAGAAAAGAAGGGAGAATGTTAAGAGAAGCTGGATATGCTCAGCTCCAAGTTACGCAGAAGCAACTCCCATGAATCTTCCACTCACAGATGTTGATATAAAACTCAATTGATCTTCAAACCAAAAATCTGCTATTTCATCTGTATCTTTTCATCAATTTCATGGTGAAGTAAAAGTACATAAACCAAACACAACTTCCGTCAAGCTGTGTTATGTAATGGGAAATTGGCACTTTTTCTATCACATGGCTGTAACTGGTAATACTGTAAGAGCTGTAGACAGACACCTATACAAAAACTATACTACACTCTCATAAAATGCATGTGAGATGAAACCCAAGGTATTTCTCCCTTCTAACATTTCTTTCTGCGACCCATGTGTACAGAAAATCCAAGACTAAATTCACTTTTGCTGGCCACTGATCTCTGCCAGCAGGGAAAGCTCCCTAGCACACTATGGAAAAGAATGACCAGAGTCTGGAAGAAAGGTGGATGAAAATCTCGGACATTCACTCTAACATTCAGTGTATGGCACACACTGCACAGGCCAAGACAGGGCCTGCTTCTAGCACTGGGAGAGATGGGTAAGAGGCATGGTTAACAGCACAGCAACTGTGGGCTGACTGCATATGGTCATCTCAAACAGAAGGCTGACCATGTCAGTCCTGTGGCTCTAAAGCCAGATGGTCACTCTGTCTCTAAAAGCTTTCCATTTACATTTCAGTGATTCCTGAGAAACTAATGCTGTAATACTGTCTCAATCAGGCAGTTACTATACCTCAGCACAGCATGAAGAGCTATTCACAGAATCATCAAGGTTGGAAAAGACCTTGAAGATCATCTAGTCCAACCATTAACCCAACACTGACAGTTCCCAACTACACCATATCCCTCAGCGCTATGTCAGCTCAACTCTTAAACACCTCCAGGGATGGGGACTCCACCACTGCCCTGGGCAGCCCATTCCAACGCCTAACAACCTGTTCTGTAAAGAAATACTTCCTAATATCCAGTCTAAACCTTCCCTGGCACAACTTGAGGCCATTACCTCTTGTCCTATTGCTTGTTACTTGGTTCAAGAGACTCATCCCCAGTTCTCTGCAACCTCCTTTCAGGTAGCTGTAGAGGGCGATGAGGTCTCCCCTCAGCCTCCTCTTCTCCAGACTAAACAACCCCAGTTCCCTCAGCCGCTCCTCGTACGACATGTGCTCCAGACCCTTCACCAGCTTCGGTGCCCTTCTCTGGACACACTTGAGTAATTCAATGTCCTTTTTGTGGTGAGGGGCCCAGAACTGAACACAGTAATCGAGGTGCGGCCTCACCAGTGCCGAGTACAGGGGCAAGATCCCTTCCCTGTCCCTGCTGGCCATGCTATTTCTGATACAAGCCAGGATACCACCAGCTGCCTTCCCTCTCTGAAGGTTTCCTCTCTTTCTACTTGAACATTACTACAGCTACCTTCTATCAGTAAAAGGAATGGGACTATAGAACCCAGGTTCATGTTCATTGTATAAACACCTGTATCAGAAAAGCGGAGCCAGCATCAATGTCAAGCTCCAAACACTTCTGAACTGTACGTATGACAGTGGCTTATTCCATTACTTAGCGAGAAAGTATATTAAAAAACACCACCCCCTAGCCACAAGATTAACTATACACAAAATAAGAAAAACCCAGAACATATAGGCTAATATCCCTGACAACACAGTAAAATTTAAGATGAAATATTTTAAAGTTTCAGAGCAAAGGTAAAATGTGGGGTGAAAAACTAAAGCCATTTTTGGTTTTTTTCTTGGTGACTACTCAATGCTACCTTTGTATTGTCTTAATCCAAGATTTTAAAGACTACACTCAACTTCTAGAAAGTTCAATGTTGCTGGTTCAAACTAAATTTATACTTGCAGTCACCACAGCTGTATGGCCTTAATTCACATATCTTCATGAGTATTGTGTAATAATTCCACTCTGTACAGTTGCATGCCTGTAACTGCCTCACCACTGCCAGAACAGACATCCCCTTGTAAAAAGTACATGGAGGTTAATTTAAATTGCTGGTGAATTTTATGATTTAATTCCAGTTTCTCTTTCTCTTGTTTCCTATTTTTTGGGTGTGTAAAATGATTTAATTAGTTAAAAACATGAAGATACTGGAGAGCATTCTTAAGTGATGGGTCATGAGATGATTCACTGTTACAACTAACTCTAATGCTAACTGACTTGCAAAGAAAAAAAAAAAGTGATTCATTGACATCTTACCAACAGAACCAACACCTGCAGCTCTGAACTGCCCAAGAATGAGGCTCTGCTCACTTTCTGCCAGTGCCAACAGCAGCTCATATGCTTCTATACACTGTTCACTGAAAGAGAAAACAAACCCAGAAAACAAAAATCACACAAAATATATCTGCAGTTTAGAGGGGAAGAATACCTGCAACAGCAACAACAAAAAAAAGAGGTAGCTGATGAACAGCATGATTCCCTATTGCTTGTCTAGCAGCAGGATACTAAATGACATAACACACATAAGCTTCTATCACAAGCATTCAACAGTCTCTCCTTCCTTATGATGGTGCCAGGTTGGCCTCAAGTAATGTAAAAAGTTAAAACAGAAGAGAATGACCTGATGTGAAGTGAGCTCCAGAAGCGTGTTTGAAACAGTTAACATCATGAATGGTGGTCAACACGATCCCTCTGAGAAACCCTTTTTCTGGCCTTCTTACTATACGAAATACAGTATTCTATACTCTACTATATAACTATACTATCATAGTAAGAAGGAAAGACAAGAAAAATACTTCTTGCTCTGTCCTGGCTGTATGATTTTCCTCCTTAAAACTTAACAGCTTCTAAGTACAGTTGTGAGTCACTCATTCCATTCTAATGTTTTTGAAAACATATACATTAATGTACCTATTTGCAATTTACATTTCCTTGTAATTTGATCAAGGCTATTAGTAAGAGAATACATTCTTTAAAAGGCACACAATTTGTCTTAAGACCAGAACTGCCTGTTCCAAATTAGTTGCAGCTCAAGTAGTTAAATGACACGATCTTTTTACGTATAGTTTAAAGCAATTTTAGATACTTGTAACCACATACCAATTAATCCACAATTCCAACTGATGTAATATAAAGTCACTCTGAATTATGTGGAGTACAATATCACTCTTTGGTCCACTGGTCTTATGAAAAGTGCCAGCCTAATACAGAGAACCTGTATCTTAAGATCAGATACAGCAGAGACAGTTCGAGCCTACACACAACCCCTAATTCAAATGTTAACTGAGTATTTAAAAATTAGCAGATAAAGCCGTATCTTTCTCTTAGATCGAGTTCACTACTGCTGGTGAATTAGTGTTGAAATATACTTTTATCAGTAACTTCTGTTCCGTAGTTTGTCAAGTAGTTTAACCAAAGGGGCATTTTTTCAGGGAGGAAACAGAAAGAAACAGTATTACTATAGCACACCAACAATGTCACTCTCAAAGACTTCTACCAAGTCTCCTCACTCCCTCTTTTTCTGGCTGAGACACCCTCTGTGTAGTTACATACCTGTACTGCAGTGCAAGCCTAAGGGCTGTGGCATTGGACTCGTACTTCCCAACAAGCATGCTCATCCTCTCAGCATTGCTCTTGCACTCTTCCAGTGTTATTGTCAGCAAGTCATTCTGGGATTTCAAGTGCTCGATACGGCTGTAGAAAAGGAAGTAATTTGCAACCTTCAAGCTTAGTTTGCAGACACTGTCCTGAAAACTCTAGAACAATCATAATCTAAAAAACACAAATGCCATTTGATCTACACAAGACTTTTAATGAAGATGGCAAAATCTACCAGTTCTGTGTCCCCTATCAAGAGTCAAGAAGATAGTAATTTGTCTCAGGACAGAGTCTTCTTCTCCTCTCCTTTCCATAAAATGTAATCATAACCCTGTGCAACAGCAGCAAGCAGGAAGCTGTACTCCTATTCTGTAGCCACAAGACTGCATAGGACAGCTTTGTATTAATGTTTTGCTTAAATTTTCTGCCTCCATTCCTCACTTCCTGCTGCCACATTTGCTTCTTGTTTTAAGTGGCATGTTCATTAGTGTGTGTGGGTGTGTGTAGGGATCATGCAGCTGCATAAATGTCTTTTGTCTTTGGAACATCCAGAATAACTGTTTCACTTGAAGTAATATTTTGGTTGTGATTAGAGACGTAACCCCCAAAATAAAAAGCTTCAATGAGGCAATGAAATGTCCAAAAGTTCTGGCAATAGTCAAACAGAAGGTCGTATCAGTTCTCAATGAGCTTAACTCTGAACCTGAAAATGAGGCTTCAGAGTATCAGTATTAGTTGTGCGTTCTCACTGCTGATACCTGCACTACACATCGAAGTACTACGCCTAGTTGTAATAGTTGGACATACACTGAAAACAGACAGGCAAACAATTTCAAAATTTGGACAGGTACCTAAAGAAGAAATCAGTGCCATCCAGAACTCTAAAATCACTGACTTCTTAACAAGCACAAGAAGGAGAAGGGCTAGTATACTATTTATTCAGCTACCAGCACAACGCTCTGACTTTCCTAGCTGCTAGAACTCTCAGATGCTTCACCTCCTGTATCTTCTTTGACACCTCCTATAAGGATACATGTTGTCAAAGCATAATTGCGCAGCACACAGAACAAAGAAAAAATAAGTAAGAAAAAAGAAGGATCACATTTCGCAGCACTACAAAAACACGAGCTACAAAAAAGAGATATTGTACTGATCAGACTAAATTTGAGACAGCCATGGGGAGGAGAAAACTTGGAAGGAAACATGCTGAGACATGATTCTCACATTCCTGATCCGCAGTTTTGATTTTATGTGCCAAAAATGACATGAAGCATTGGTTTTGACAGAGCTTATTGAAGGATAACACCAGCAGTATTTTAACTGCAACCAGAAAGCTGCCATCTTTCTTCTGCAGACAGAAGTCTATTTACTGATATATACGCCACACCACCATGTATCAGCACATTCAGTGATACAGCTAATGCTTAATTCTTTTTCAGGACAAAACAAAGCAAGATAATTTGAGAATGATGGAGAATAAGTTATGGGAATCCTTATTTCTAGAAGTGATGTGTCTTATAAAAAAAATGCCATGTCTACCTAGCCAGCCATAGAGCAGGTCGCTCTACCGTGCAAAACTGTCACAGATGAAGGTGCCATGCTGATCTAATAATGCATGACCAAACTGTCACACTAATGGAAAGAATCCTTAGCATACGATTCAATCTCTCCTCATCAACTACATTCAGTGTTTATCTGCAGCTGCCACACTTGAGCTGTGACTGAACTATGAAATGTTCAAAAAGGATAAAAAAGTAGTAACTTTAACAAAAGTAGTAGCAGACAATACATTTGATCATATCTAGATTTCCACCTTACCTATTTAATCTCTCTGTCTCCACTTCAAACTCTCGGATTTTACTTTCAGAGATAGCAGATCCATGTGAATAAAGAGTCTGGAAGATTTCCTGGATGTTTGAGCAGTCTTGTAGGGAATGTGCCAAATGTTCAGCCACAGTACTAGACACCTGCATAGGGCAGTTAATAGTTCATTGTGAATAGATAACCACTGTATTCCTCCCACCAGCAGTGTGCACTGAGAACTGCATTTGCTTGCACTCACTTCAAGGCATTCATTATTCAGTTTTTCCTGTGAATTTTACATTGAATAGAACATTTACAAGTTTCCACTTTAAGAAGCTATTTTGATTTAAGATTCTACTAACCAAAGGGTGAAGCCCCCTATTTCATCATACATTTAAAAAGCCCAATATGCAAGTTATTTACTTTCTTGAAAGCTTAACAAAACATCAGAGCTAAGTTCTTCAGTGAAACAAATATTAACACACAGTAACAACACTGGAATGGATTTACACGGGCATTACAAAGCAGAAGCCAGTCCTCTGTTGATTGGAAGCTGTGAAAAGCAACTGAACAGTCTTTTTTTGAAGAATAATTGTTTTGGAGGAATTGACTCCAAAATTATGCTCTTGAAGTCACTCAGAGAATGATTTCTAGCCACCAGTTATTAGAAAATGACCTCTTAATACTGGGTGAAATATTTGCTGTTGAAATATTTTTCTTAAAATAACTTTTGAAGTATTTTCATTTTAGTAAGAAACCAATGCTGCTTTTAATGAAACATGCATCATCTCCAGAAGGTACCATGCATGCACATTAATATTAGTCCTTACCCCTATGCTGCTGATTTCTGATCCTAAGACAGGTCTATCAGATGATGAAGACTCTGATCTTGTCTTTGACAGCTTCACTCTTTCAGCAATCTGTAAGTCAAAATGCTGCACAGGTTACACAGGAACCCACACTCCATAAAGATTACACAAAATGCATTTGTTCATTAGGCCACAAACTTGCAAAAGCTTGCAAACGTAAACTACTGTAAAACTGACACCTGTGCTGTAACTGAGAAATTACAATCATTAGCACTTAATTCCTTTCTGCAGCTCAAGTTCACGGACCTGCTTAGGACCCCAGAGAACCTCTGGGGAGTCTAGGTATCTCCCAGTTAATCACATGCTTGCACAGCAGCTGTGCAAAATGAAGCCTGCTTCTCCCCGATAACGAGAAGAGTCGCTGCAACACAAAATAGCTCACCTTGGCTATGGGAATGTCATTGCTACTGCTGCTTGTGCTCAGCTCTCCCGTGCTGGGGTTAATAGGTCGATTGGCAGAAGTAAGACGACTTGGGCTGGATGGGCCTGTTGCCTGCACGCTTTGCAAACGTGTCTGCAGTTCCCGAACCTACAATAAAACATAATGTTCTATTTTTTCCACTTTTATGGTTTAAATAGTTTGGAGATTTTCTCACTGTCTAGCCAAGCCTAATTGCTTCTGGCTTGAGCAAGAAGTTGTATTTTGTCCTGTGGTGCCTATGAAGTTTTCATGTGTGGATCACATGAATGGAGGTTGTTTTAAAATTCCATTGTTGTCAGTTTTTAAAACTATTTCAATGTGGAAATATGGACATGTATTATCGTAAAGTACTTACCCAAAGTTTCAGCTTGTTTTATATAACCCCTTCAGTGCAGCTGTACTATATGTATAGAAATTATTCTCTCTGGGGTGAAGCTAATGCTCCAGTCTAAGATTATGATGACTAAACAAATCAAATGAAGATCCTGCTGTTAATGGAAAGCTCCAGTGTTGAAAAAACTCTCAATATAAATATATCACAGGATAACTTTGTCATACTTAAAGAAATTCTGACATTAATCATGCTTTCAAAACTGAAGTTAAGTTACTATATAGTGAGTAATGTACAGACAAGGAAATACCAGCAAACTACCCAACCAACAGTCTGCAGAAGCCCTCTGTATAATACACACTGCAAACACGGCACAGTCCTTATAACACATCAGATACTTGTAGAACTGATGTCAAAAGATTTTCAGGACTAAAGGGTAAAAAAAAAAAAAAAAGTAGTCTGTAGGAGCTAAACTATAGCTAAAGACAGTAGTGTTTACCTTGGAGTAATTCTTAACAAAGAATAAATGGTCTGCTTAACACAACAATTATGCCACAAGGTAAAGTGACAGAGCTCATTTTCCCCAGAGAATCTCAAGTAAAGCGTGTGAGATGAGGGAAGGGGTAGGAAACCATCTGAAAAAGAAATTTCCTCGAATATAGAGTGTTTAACGTTCAAGTTTCTATGCCAATTTTGTTGGAACTGTCCATCTGCATAATACAAATGGCGAAATTTTACCAACAGTCCAGTCAAACAAAAGTTCAGTCCATTTGATATGCCGATGTAGCAAGAAATGCAACTTTGATTGCTATTCTCTAAAGCAAGGTGGGATTTTATACTAAACAGAATACATTTACACAAAGCAAAGTATTACATATTACACATTAAGCAAGCTGAAATACCTTAGTCAAAAAATATCCAATTAAAGTTGCATTAAAGTTTAGGCTTTCTTCAGATACAGGCTCACCAAGTGCATGGTCAGTGCTTTAGCAATCTCTGCTTGAAGAAGGGGCAGTCAGCATGTTCTCTGAACAGCATATACAGATCACTTCATCCTACTGCACTGAGGAAAGAGTTCAAGCTGAAACTCTCTCCAGTCACAAAAGCAATATCCTATGCCTACTACGATCCCCTACAATCTGCTTCTACTTCCCTGAAGAGTACCCCTGCCTCTCCCTCAGTCATATGCAAACTGAAGTTCAGGTTGCCTGAGGCCTTACTGTCAAAATAACAGAATTTTCAGGTACATGCATATTACCAAAGAAGAAAAAAAAAGTGGTTTACGTAACAGAGCAGAACAATTGCATGTTACTAATAAAAAGCTGTAGGTGGCAACAATAAGAGCACATAAAGGCTAACTGCACTTATAATTTCCCTGTTCAGTTGTGGAGGAGTGCTACACCTTAAACAAAATTAATCCAAATGACTGCATCGGTGTCTCTGTGGAAAAAAATAAAAAAAGATAAAAGTACACAAAAACTCAAATCAAATCCCCAATGTTTAAAGTAACTTGCTGAAGAATGGATATGGGTGCTTTCTCCAGAATTATACACCTTAACTGTAATTACATTATGAAGTTAACTGAGCAGAGTGTATAAAGTGCACATTCATAGCATGTATCTTCTACATACTTGCAGCTGAGGCCTCCTTTGTTCATATAGACATATATAATTTCAACATGGGTACAGCTGCACTAATGCAAACCTTAAGGACAGAAGTGCTCTACTGATGCAAACCAATCATTTCAGCTTGTTGATATGCATAAAACTGAAATACATGGTTATGTATGCATGTTTCTGCGTGCAGATGTGGAATACCAGTGCAGATAGGATTTCTGTGGCATTAACACTGGGGGGAAAAAAAAGGAACCCTGAAACTTCTTTACATCAAAATCACTTTTATTACTGTTTCTTTTAACCTGGGCTGTTCCAAACTAAATTTCCCAAAGTGCTTAAGTTACAGCATGGTTTAAAGGCAAATAATCAGGAAAACCACTGTGGATGTATTCTTCATAAAATCAAATCTCTGCCTCAATGTCTGACTTAAAAATTACTAAAATATTCACCTATGCCCAGAAGCTAGTCCTGGAAAATTTGAGTCCAAAGGCAAGTAACATTCTAAATTTAAGGGCAACCAGGAAACAGAATGTTAAAACTGCTTAAAATGCTAAGCATTTATTGACTCCAAAGTTTAAAACCACCTTATGGAAGGACAATATTATATAAAACTTTAATGCAGATAGGGTTTGTTCAGTCTATGTTTCATTACTAAGCAGCAACTATTGACCATGCTTACGAAGCCAATTATTCTTAAGGATCTGTAAAGCAACATTAGCAACAGAAAGAAAATGAACACAGCTAATACCATAGCCAGGCAAAGCTTTGCTCACAAAAGCATTTATAACAGACAACTCAGAGCACAGCACAGTTATCAATCTATGCAAGTCACTGCTTTAGTACTGTATCACAGAAGCAACCACAACTTAAAGAAACTGCCTGTTTATTCGTGCTTCTTAATGTATTTACTGATTCAGGCCTTCATTTGAGAAATTACATGCTGAATTAATTGCTATAAATAACTGCACTAACTTTAGCCATGCTGAGTACTGGATGCTAATTCTGAGTAGGATAACAGGGTAAGTTTGTCTGACCTGTAAAATCACTGGTACCACAATTCACACGTTCACCAAGCCAGAATCTCATGACTGGGCTGCCCACACACCAGACTGCCCAGAGACACCTCAGGTAACTATTTCTGGTCACCAAAACCTCCACTGTAAATAAAGCAGTATGCACTCCTCAGAAAGTACTTTTCCACACTAGTAGAAATTCTACAGGAAAAATAAAGGAAGACCAAAGAACAGGAATCAAGGAAAAAAAAGTTCAGAAGAGCCAGTTTCTTCTCTGGGTTGGTGAACGCATGAGTTATGAAAAGACTAGTTTAATAGGTATGATTAAAAATTATCTGTCCACCTTTGCTCAATACTTCTACCAGTCTTAAGAGTTGTTACCAGTGTAATACTAATTATTCTGAAGGTTACATTTATCAGTAGAATTAAGGTAATAGCAATACTGCACATGAGACACAATAAACACTTGGAAATGAGAGAGAGAGGAAGGACAGATCTTACAGGAAATGGATGACAAAATCGGCAAAATCTGATTGGGTAAAGACAAGTAAAGAAACAAAACAAAGTTCCACTGAAAGACAGGGATGTGTGGATTTGTTAGTTAGGAAGGAATAACAAGGAAGTATTTAAAGAAAGGTTTCTTCAGCCCTTGCATCCTACTAGTTTAAAGATGGAAACATCCAGAAGGATATAAAAATTGCCATGAAGTCCTAAAAGTCAAAATTGAGATCAAAAGTGGCTGACAGGCAGATCTAATTATATATATGATCAGAAAAAATAAAAAGGGAGGCGAGAACAGAGGAAAAAAGGAGAAATCCAGGGAAGTTGTCTGTGAAATCCACAATTAAAAAAAAGAAAGAGCAAAGATCTTCTAGACAGCTGGAGGAAGTCCAAAGAATTACAGAAGTAAAGAAGTGCTGGAACCTTGGCAAGACAAGGAGCATTAAGTAAGACACAAGGCAGCAGAGCCATTAGACTTCAGAGCAATGGGTAGCCTAGACTCCAAGATAAGTCAGCTGCAAACAGACATTGTGTGACATCTCAAGTGCAACAACTTGACAAGTTGTTAATATAAACTTAAATAACTGGAAATTTTATTTGCTGTTTCGCAGTATGAACCAGTTGTTTAGCTGCATTTTTAATGTATTCCTCTGAATCCTAAGCATTGGAGTAGGAAATAGGGAAAAATAATACATAATTCCTCATGGGTACCTTAAGAACTAAATAAAAAGACAACAAGGGTAGAAGAGAAAAGGGGCTGACACACTACAGTAATGTTGGATTTATGAAAGACTTCATAAGTGATTAACAAGCATCATGGACATGTTTGCAGAAATGCACAGAGGGTTACAGAAAATATTTCAGTGGAATATGCTTGTTAACTACGATCATTAATCTAAGAAACATGTTTTTATTCTTTGTATTTTACACATGCATGCTCACAACTACATGATTTGTTAACATATCCTACATAAAAAACCACAGCTACAAACTGCCTGTTTTTGTCACTGATTTTCACAATCAAAGCACACCTGCCGCTTTTGCTTCTAAGCCAGTTTCAGGTAAGGGGCATGCCTGTGATTCTTTTCTTTTTACCCTACTTGAGACCTGTTTCATCATGCTATATCTTGACTCCTTCAAGTAATAACAATTTTCCCCCAGCATTTTAATACTTCAATTTTTCTCCCCTGTTATACAGAGGAAGAAGATGAAGTACAACAAACCACAGGAAGTGAAAACACCTCTCCCACCTTCTAATTTATTCATGCGTATTACAAATCTGTGGAGGGGAAGATGGAAAATGAAAGACCAGTGTTGATAATTCAAGCTGCTCTGAGTGATGAGGGCCCTTACCAGCCTAAAGCACTCCTAACCTTTCAGTCAGGCCCACTGATGATTATTTTCAGTCCCTCTTAAATCATGAGCACCAGAGCTAACAAGGTTTGATTTCCTACAGGTTGTCCATTGTGGTTGGCTGAATATGGTAAAGAAGTCTTTCCTGGTATTTGTAAGGGCCATCCCCTCAATGAATACTCTGGAGTTGAATGTGCTTAGATCTGCGCTCATCAGTTCAATGGAAGCATTTACAGAATCTCTCTCCTCTGGAAAGATGTCTGCTTTCAAGAAATATGTAAGAACTTAACCGTCACTAGGAGTGCTACTCCTATGGCAGATCTGAAAATCAGTCTGCAGTTTGAACAATTTGAGGAACAAAGAAAGGGAACAACACACAGACACAACAAGCTACCAGAGAACAGGTATTCCACTAGGGTTTATACATACGGCTTTTTTAAGCAGCAGGAGAGACTACAGTGCGCTGGGCGATACAAATATGTTACCAAGGAAGCACTCCTCTGTTTTTGACACCTTTCAGATAAAAGACCCTCATGCAATACTCCATGTGGAAAGATTTGGGTGCTGCACCTCTATAGAGCATGCAAAGCAATGAAAACCAAGCACGTGGCAGGATGTGACATGGGAGGTGAAGGGTGGCTTGCCCTAAAAACTCCAAGCGCAACTGAAATGTTCTGATCCCGGCTAGCACATGACAGAAACAAACACAAGTGAGGGCAATAAGCCTATCTCAGGCTTTTTCTGACTTGATTTGCACACAAGCTTGGAAACAGAAGCAAAGCTCTAGTTCATTAACAGCTAGGAAAAGATACTGCTGCAATAAGCAAATACCATACAACTGTGGAGGTGGAGAATGGAAATAGCTTTGGCTGCTACCTCAGGTTTCTGGTGCACACCAAGAGACAAGGAGACAGAACAGTTCAAGGATCCCTTTAAGCTGTCCGAGCTGATGATAATCTCTAAAGGGCCATAACTTATCAGTGTTCTCTAGCAATTTGGAACAGTAACTTCTGATCCCAACACAAATGATATCAAAACACGGACAGCCGAGCAGCTTGTGCTAGCTTTGTGTCATCTGAGAACAGTGTGGCCTCAAGAATGTCTGCAAGGCCACAGATCTGATTCCTGCTGTGGTTCGCGTAGGTTTCAACGCCTTGCAAGAACAAGGTATTTCAGGAGAGCCCTCATGCTAAAATGAAGTTTCTTGGAGTGGGAGCAATCTGGGCAGCTAAACGGGTCATGCATTAAAATGGCACTTTTCTACTTCTCTGCAGGTTATGTTTTCATGAAGATCTTAAATCTAAGATAGCTAAAATATTAAGTCTGCTTTTGTCCTGGTCAGTCTGGTGAACTCAGCTGAGTTTGGAACAGGTACAGAATAATCCTCACAACTAGAAGCATTTGATTAACTGAACAAGTTGACATATGGCTTATGCAGACAACAGACTTAACAGACTTCCAGAGCTGGAACCGCCTTTTCGCTTTAGACTTTGTGTTGAAGAACAGCCTCGGGGAAGCCTGAACACTGCCCACACCCACTGCTTCTTATGCCGACTGGCTGCTTGGGACTGTGCTGAGGCACTACTCATCTGGCAACTTTCATGGGCAGTAACTAAAAAACCCACAACTTTTACTTTGCAGTCATGATGGAGTATATATGCTGCACCAGTGCTGCTCATCTGACTCCCCTGGTGGATACAAGGTATTTTGTGTAAGATTACCTTTTCTACTACTATTTAAGCCTGTTACTATATATAGCAGTTGCA
The DNA here is from genome assembly GCF_031877795.1 of Strix aluco. Taxonomy (NCBI): domain Eukaryota; kingdom Metazoa; phylum Chordata; class Aves; order Strigiformes; family Strigidae; genus Strix; species Strix aluco. The sequence continues at coordinate 51,914,991 of NC_133971.1, read as the reverse complement.
AATAGTGCTGACCTGATTACAGCCTTATTCTCATGTAATAATAATATTAATCCCATGAACTGGTAAAGAAGTTCCCGAGCATCTTATCTGTATTACTGTATTGAGGATTATGGTCAGCTATGTGCAAGTAGTTTCTAAGGCACTGACTGGCCCAGACTTTAATAGATTCTGTTTTTAATATGGCAATATCATGCAGAGGTAAAACCTCTGCATTATGAAATTTGCTGCTACACTGCAGGCACCCTACAGAAATAAGTGATTACCTCATTTACTAATGACCCATGAGAAACAAACTCCATATGTATATTGTTTCTTAGCTACTGTTCTAGCTACTCCTAACTGAGCACAGTAAATACCTAATTAAATTAAATTAAATCTTCAACAAGCGTGAGAAAAATGTATTGAAAGCACTCTGCTTGATTACAGACATTGGTGTAAAGTAACAGGCCTACTGATCTGGTCAACTTCAAGCTTACCCGCTTCACCCAATTTAATTTCAAAGAACAATAACTAAATTTTAGTTGGATCGCCTTCCCCGCTCTCCAGGGTAATAATCTGAAGTGACTCTGGCTTCAGGTGGCATACAGAAAATATTTAACAGGTCAAAGAAAACATTAATTTTGTTGCAACTATGGACAGAACAGTACATTAAAAATGCAGATATGGTTTCCAGTGCAACAGTTGCATAGTGTTGCTGACAGGGTCATATGCCATAAACAAACTTTTCTGGTGGGGGCAATAAACGTGTTGTGCTGCAAGTTCAGGATGATATTAAAAACCATATTTCAATGAAGTCCTCTACAGTTGCAAACCAAATGAAAGTTACTGAAAAAAAACCCCTGCCAGCTGTGTCTAAATATAGAGGCTGCTTGATTTTGTTATGCCCTGTGCCAATCCAGCATTAACCCTTTGTCTACTGGGCAAGACATCTATCTGATCTGCCCAAGAAGAATTTCCTTAATTAAAGAAGAATTAACATTTAAACTGGCTTGCTCTAGACTCTACTGAGCAATTCAAGGCTTACCACCATCCACCCTCCCAGTCAGTGGTCTGAACACAATTCAGGTCAGTAATATCCCACTGCTGCTATCATCCAACAATTGCTCTAGCCACTTACATGAAACAAGCTGATGATCTCAATTCTGTTTCCACTAGAGATGCTTCCATAACAGAGACACATCAGTAACACATGCAGCACCCCTGCTAACAGTTCCAATAGACAGGCCAGCAACTACTAAATCAGCATGATTAACATGCTACTACTGCAGATCACAGCCCTGCCTATACTAAGGAAATTGTGAAATACTCAATTAGCACAGCCAGTACTTGTGTGGCTCCACAAATGTTTGGTTCACTGCAGATTCCAATATAGACTGATCAAGTCAAGCAGTACTCACATACACAGAACTAAACATTTTCCTCATCATCTAATCCAACCCTCTGCTACTGCTGTTAGCCAAACAAAACAACAGTTTTGTGCAGAGATGCTAAGGCTAGCTCTAGAATTGATGCAGCTGTATTAACTGGGCCAAATAAAAGTATGCTTTTTAGCTTTTCTTTGGATATAATCCTAATGTAATGATCCTGGTTTTAAGAGGTATCCCTGCATAGTCATACATTATACAAACATAACTTCAATATTTTAAAGCTCCATTTTGAAAGAAGTTAGTCAGTAGCCTTACTCCTTACTGTTTCTTCAGAACCTCAATCCTCTAGTCTGTTAAGACACCTCACAGTCTAATTTCTAGCTTAATATAGCCACAGGTGGTTTATATTAATCTGTTCTTGCTCCAGTTTTGTCCCTAAATTTGAAGGGCCATTAGCTCCTATTCTTATTTGCTTTCCCCAGCACTAGTAAAGAGACATCGAATTCAGATTTTGCTTTGCAAGCTTAACAGGACAATCTCTTCAAGTCACTTCTCCATTTATCTGACCATCTTCTAAATCTTTTTTTGCCAATTTAAACCGAACCTTTTCAAGGGTAAGAGGTAAGAACTACATATAACATTCCAGATCAGATCTCACCAGTCTTTATACAGCCTTTCCAATCTCTGCTGGAAATAACTGATCTGGTATATCCTACGACTGAATTTGCCACCATGCATCAACATCTCAGCCATGCCGATCCCTGAGAGTACAAACATCAATTCTTTCCCCTTTTGTGTTTTTAACTGAGAAGCTCCTGTCTGTCAGCATACATTCTTGTTACCAATCTCTTAAGCACCTTAACTTGCATTCCATACTTCTCAAATTTAAATATTTTTGTATTAATTCTATCCTCAATGCCATCTACTTTTTCTCCTCATTTGACATCCCAATATTGATCTGTATCATCTGTAGTGTCAACATCTGCATTTGTGCAAGCAAATTTCACAAGCACATGCTTCTATTCTCTGACTGCTTGATCCCTGCCCTGCCCCAATCCTGCAATAATTCACCAGGGGCATAAATGCTACTTCTGTAGTTCAAGGGGTAGTAATGACTCTTTTTTAAAAGGAGTGTCACTATAAAACCAGTCCAAAAACTTCAGGACTGAAAATGACTTACACTTATGTTATATAATAAAGCTAAATTTTACACAGAAAAAGTTGAAGTCATCTTGTGTATATGATAGCAGCTTACTATTCCTCCCTCATCACACATACCTTTTTATACTGTTAAGAGAGGCTAAAGAGTTTCACAAAGGTAATTGGTGGTTTGATATCTGAAGATCAGCAGCTTCATGCTAAAATGATACAGTCACTAAAGAACAATGTTGGTTTAGAAACACAGTATTTGCATAAAAGGTTGATCTGCTGCCAGTAGGTAGAGAGCAACACTTTCAATAGTTTTATCAAGATACAGTGGTCTAAATTGTCACTCAAATTGAAAACAAACTTGAAACTGCCTGTTTAAAAAACAAAATTATTTTGTATCTAGCCAAAACTCTGCAGATTTAACAGGGACAAAGTTAACACATTTTAAAAAGTAACAGAAATTCAGGTCACGTTTTCTTGGATCTTTCATCTTTTTTGTGAGCAAATTTCCAGGTTTCTTTTACTTTGGACTCCACACAAAGCAGAAGGCCTTTATTTGACCTTGAAGCATCTTAAAATGTACAGGGAAGTGGGACATGGCTCGGACTACTCATTTCTGAGAATTATTACCCACTGACAGGAGTCCTGCTCTTTTTATTTCCCCTTATCATAAACTGAATTCCCATCAAAACAAATAAATATTTGTTGTTTAGAGGGAAAAAATGCCTCACAGGAAAATTCACTAAATTAACATATGCTTTCTCTATAGACAAGCTAGATAAGCTTCCTTGGAGATGAGTATCAGGTTTTTTGTTAACACATGATTTCTAACATCAGGTTGTTGTACACCTCAGCTGTACATCTCACACTCTTTTTCAATTATGTTCAGTTTTGTCCTAGTTCTGTAATTTGTATAGCTCAGCTTTAAAAATAAAAAGCCCTACAGACAGTACAGGAAGTGAGATTAAAGAGAAGTCTCTTCTGGTGACAAAATTATACAGGCTAGGAGGAACAAGAAACATCATCTATGCAGCAGCCTTACCCTTCTACGCAGTCTGTCCCTTTCTTCACGAATAGCATTCATGGTAGCCTTGGTCCTGTTCAGCTCCTCCTCTTTGCTACATAGCATGGCTGTGAGGCTCTCATTCTCTTCCCGCAAGCCAGCTAGCTCCTTTTCCCATCGAGATCTCTCTTCAGATAGATTTGGATAAAGATCACGTCCCAGTACACCCTCAATCTCTTCTACAGTCTGCAAAAATACAGTCATCAAAAAACAGAAAGAAGGAGAAAAAGATGACTGAACAAGACTAATGGTCACAGGACAGAAGAGTGTAACAGGTAACTCTATATACTTATATGCACACACCCAGCCCCACAACACCAATCATCATCATCAATACCAACCAATATCAAAGTAGTATCAAAAAAACCCACCCCAAACAAAAATTATTGCTTATTTTGTTTGATAGTTTGTCCATTTTATCAAAGTATTTCATACTGACCAACACCAAAGCAAACGGATGTTTTATATGCAGATAAAACATACGTCACCATGAGTGACAGCAATCCCAGCAGTTTAATCTCAGAACAATTTAAAACAAATTAATGACTTCTTGTTATGGGTGAGCATTATGCTCGTTGTTTCCCTGCCTGAGTAACAGGCAGAAAGTAGCAGCCTGTGAATCTGCATGGCATGGGACCTTTCTTAGTTCTAGACCAACTCCACAAAAGGCCAAGAGTGGGACAGTAAAAAACCAGGACTCTTCTCTCTCATACCCCTGAGCAAGTTCTTTCCTAGACAGGATAAAGAGATAAAAGAAAGAAAATTGGCCTTGGCTAGGCTTACATTATACCAAAAGATGTTACAGCCTTTCTTAGGCTGGGTTTCTCTGGGATGTATAAAGCCATTCAGCATTTCCTGCCCCATCCCCTTGCTCAGAACTGTGCCTTGCAGGCACCATTCAGCATGAATGATGCCTGCAGCAGCATTCAGCAGCTTCCAGTGGGTGAAACTAAACTACACACACACACACCACTAGAAGGGAATTTCTGCCATGCCTGAGCTTACTGTCAGACTGGTCATTCAACATGCTGAAACACAGCATAACACTCAATGTGTCAGGTAACTACATGCAGCTCTGATTCTACTACACAGCGTATGCTGTGACTGTGTTAAATTTTTTCATTTATGGAAGACCTCTGCAGCAAGCAAAAACCCTCCAAATATTGCTTATATAAGCTTTTGAATCTCTCTAAAAGCAGTCTGCATAAAAAAGGAAAATAAATGCATAAAAGGCAAAAAAAAGGAAAATAAATAAATATATGATGTAACTAGCAACCTACAAAGTTTAATTTCATTGGATAATCCAAGAACAAATTATAGCTAAAGCCTATACTTTAATGTGGAAGATAAACAGCTCATGTACCAAGGTTAAAAACAGTATACTTAGTTGTTTTATTCAGAAGGACTTAATTTTTTTACATAACAAGTTACTAACTGAAGTTTATGTCCTTAATTTGGGAGGAACTAAAAGAACGAACTACAGTAGAGCTAAAAACGATAAACCAAGTTGAAAATACAACTCTGCCTTTTTTCTGCAAGAAATCTTCCCGGTGTTTTCAGCACTGTCTGACACTAAGGTACCAGTGAAATGTTATTATTTGTTCATTATAATGAAAAGTTGGTTATTTATTGTTATCAATACATTAATATTCTTTAATTACATTAAAGAATAAATCTTGGCTAGAGCAAGATTCCTTAGCGAGGAGGAAAGACACTCACGCAAAAGGAAAAAACCTATTTAATAACCAGTTCAAGATGCCTCTAAGGAAGGAGAGACAAAACTTTTGCAATCAGGTTCAGTTTATCCTTTTATATCATATTTCATATCTCTCTTCCACAAAACTGCAATACATGTAGAGACATAAATATAAAACTCCATTGACAAAGTATCTACACTACAATTCTACTTACATATTTGGTAGTAAGCTTGAATAACTTTTCTAAAAGAGCAATGCCTTGCAACATCCCTGTAATCTGGAAGAAGCCCCAGCTCTCCCTTACATTAGTTTCACCTGGACCCGTAGGTCTCAAACTATGACATGGTAAGTTATTTCAACACAACATGAGGATGAGTTCAAATGCTGAATAAGCACAGGGCGGCTAATCTTAGAATGTGAAGAAAAGCTCTGTAATGGCAGGAGCATTCTCTCTTGATGATGCCAGCTTTATTCTAAACAGTGCCTCTTTGCTGTCTTCTCTCCCTTCTTCCCCCAAAACTCCTCTCATCTTTCCCCTGCAGCTTCCTCACCCCTCTAATGCCAAGTTCTGTGCTGCCGCCTTCCTTTATATTCTCCATGCTCCTAGTGTTGCTCTTCCAACCCCTCCCTTTCTCAAGTCTCCTCTCCTCCTCAGAGCACTACTGGGGGTGATAAACCTGGAACAACACTGAAAGAGGAAGGACTGTCATGAGAAAGCAGCAGCAGTGGCTCAACACCACGGAGGTATCTTCAGACAGAGAGGCTGCTGCTGTTTCTCCAGACTCCATTGCTACCATCTGCCCACACAAATGCAAAATTCAGGCAGTGACAGCATCAGCATGGGTCTGACAGTCATACTAAGGGCTGCCCTACAGTCCTTAACAGAGCTGAGGGACCTTTCTGCTTGCTTCTATGCTCTTCATTTTGATGTGATTGATACCCTTTTGCTGACTAACCTATTATCACAATTCTTCGGTTTGATGACCAACATGCTACCATCCTCCATGGTAAACAAAATATAAATATTGTACATGGATATATCTATGTAAACTACCAAGTCATTTATTTTTCTTCAAAGCAGTACTACAGAGCAGTTTTATCTGGCATGCTGCTGCACAGCAGATAAACTCAGGTATAATTTCATGGATTATAGGATTGAATTACAATGTCATGTTCCAAGCACAGGGCTGGATGTCATATCATGGTAATCTCAGTCTTGTCTCTGACACTGCCATCACTACTTTCTGCTTTAGTCTCCTTACAAGAGGTGTTGTGTTACAGACATGGTATCAGATGAAATCAGCAAATATCAGGTTTAAAAGAAGCAAAAAGCAGCACTTTTTCACAAGGCATAACTCAATGGTATAATTGATTCCTATCAGAATTTATGGAGGCCAAAAAATTAGACGAGTTAAAAACACATTATATACAAACATGGAAGAAAATTCCACTCAGTGCTATTAAGCATCATCTCTGGCTCAAGAAGTTCCTAAACCCACCTTGCTGGAAGCATCTTTGAAGGAAGAAGAAGGAGGACATACCGTGCATGTCCTTTTTGATGCGGTCTTTCCACTGGCATCTGTGGCAGTGGACTAGGCAGACAGACTTTTGGTTCAACCCAGTGCAGCTGTTCTCATGTTCTAAATGGTTCCTGTATCTTTTTTTAATTAGTAGAATTTTAGCAGTAGGTATCTGCTACTGATAGTCATTGACTCTTCAAAATATGCAAAGCATTAACCAGCCTACTCTGTGGAAATTTTCTTAAACAAAGGACAGTTTTGTAACTGTTCAGACAATCTGATAAATCTCATTTCAAGGTCTTTTCATTCTTTGCGGGTCAGAAACAACTGAACTAGCCAGGGGCACATGATTTGTGTAAAAGAAGGAAAAAAAAATAATTACTAGAAACAGCATTACAAGAAACCCAGTGAAATTTAACCATCAAAGCAGAAGCATTCAAAACATTTAAATGTTTAGACCCATTAGTCTATGGGTGAAGAAAAATCCAACAGTCAAAGCAAAAGACAGTCAGAATATTTCAGCTTTCCGTTCATGATTCCACCTGTTTTAAATCTCTCAGTTCTCTGTCTGAGGAAGCAGGAAAGGAGAAATGACCTGCAGCCATGGGTGGAATTGTGGAGAGAGGCTCTATGTGTAGGTTTTGCTATATTAAACACATTGGTGACACACTTCCCTAGCACATAATCGGAGCATGTCAAGAGAGATTCCTATCTTCCTGAAAGGTTAATAACCTTAGCATGCTATCACTTGCCAAACACAAACAATCCCAGGCTTTACATCACAAGCAGTGGGGAGAAGTCTTCTCCAAAAATGACTATGCATGCAGAGATCACATGAAAATAAAAGGTCTGCGTTTTGGACCAGGAATAAGTTGGTGACAAGTTACTTACCATTATAAAAGTCTGACTGTAGTTAATTTGCATCCACAGTAAATACCAGGGTTAAAATAAAAAGCTTGATTTTGACATTTTGTTGAATCCACCTCCTGCAGAAATTTTCATCTCATCTCACTTCAGAGACCTCTGTGGACCTCACAGAGATCAATCTCTACCTGTTTTCCAGGATCCACATTCTCTCTCTTTTGGTGAATACTGACTTCTGAGAACACTTAGCCCTAAAACTCCACGTAAGACTGGGTAACATTCAAAGTATTGATCCTAATCCTTCGAGACGCTCAATTAAACTGTTTTAAGACCATTCCCAAGAGACCCGAAAGTCAGCATGTCTCTCTCTCTCTCTCAAATATACCCACATTCTTCAAACTACTATTCAACATTAATTTATAGGCCATTATATTCCTCAGGCATCACCAGGGACAGAATGGACCTCTCCCAGTAGTATGCCTAAGGGCTGCCTAAGCCATCTAGAATGGTCAAAGAGCTCCCCACTGCAGACTGTCAATATATTTTTTCTTATCTAAATGAATCACTGGTGCCTCTTCATCTGACACAAAAAACTTGGTCAGCTCTTTCCCTGTATATAGTAAGATATTCTATGGTTCCCTCACTCTCAGGTTCTGAATTGCAACCCCTTCATTACCTGTGCTATCAGGCAACCCTCTTCTTGTTCTGTTACATACACAATAAAACCAAGACATACAAGTATCAGTTGAATTATTTGTTCCTGTGTCTGGCTTGTCTCATTAGAATTAATGTACAACACATGCTTTGTGGTAAATACTAGCTTCATATTTTAAGACAGTAAAGTCACAACTTACATACAGTTTATGGCATTTCAACTTCAAATTTCAGTATTACATATTGTATTTTCAGTTACCAGTCAATGACTGACCCTCAGCAAGTGACAACTTGTTTGCTGGATAACCTTCAGAAAGTGTATTAACTGCTGAGTATCCCCCACTTCTCTTATCTCTGAAATGAGCATAAGAACAATACATTTCTCATTTGAGATCAAAAGCCTAATAGTAGCTCCTTCTGTGCCTTGAGGAATTCAGTCTAAAACAGGTGTACTACTGCTCACACTGTGAGCTGGAGTTGATTTCTGTGAAGAACTTTGACACCTTTGGAAGCAAAAGTGCTATCACTACAGACTGTGATCAGGTGTCTCAGGCAATGTACACACTGCATTTAGAGCCTAATGTTACCGTTACCTTAATGGCTAAATCACAATGTTCACTGGCAGTAGTGAGTTGTTCAATATGTCTATCCACTTCTGCTACTGATAAACTGCAGCTGCTTTTCTTCCTTCCGCAGACAACATTTTCCAGACCTGTCAGCACTCTTTGGAGTTCAGAATTCAAGTCACTACAGTTATCTAAAAGAAAGCAAACCAAAGAAATTATCAAAACAATTAGTGACTCAGTGAGAAAAACTCTAACCCAGGAAATGCCTGTTGCAGTACAGCTAGGACTGATACTGTTCAAGGAATGCCCTTGCAATCTGCCACTTTTTCCTCACCAACTGACAGGCTTAAATACCATAACCACATCAACTGAAATCATGACTTACCTCCCATCTGACAAATAACACTCCCCTGACTTATCTGAAGTGTTCATTCTTTCTTCAAAAACCTCTCTTTTATGAAGGACAACATTTTAAGACACCACATGCTCACATACTACACCATTCTTTTTCGTTATTCTTTTTGCCATTCAGTGCCTATTATCCTGATTTTATTACCCTCAAAGGTTTTTCTCTGTAAAGTCAACATTTTTTCTGCCTGGTACATTCATTGACATTATGACTTGACATTTTTCAGAGGAATTTTTGAGGTTGTACTTAGGCACTGCCTGATGTAAAAAATCCTGGAGTTTACAGAAATGTTCCCTACTGACTATCTTAGAGCCTATGTTTCACTTTGTAGCTGTTTCTTCTTCAAATGGAACTGCAGAATATTCATGGATAATAACAGCATACCTTGTTCCTTGCTATGTTCCACACTACAACCGTATTAGCAGCATATACAACAACGCTATTTTAATTATAAAATGTGGCAAAGAATCACTTCCTTTTCTGTCTTTAGGCAAAACCTTTCTAGTGCCCTGGGCACTGCCACAGTGTCCTCCATTTCTGTGAAAACAAGTGGGTCTCAGGACCTTGCTAGGTCACTTCATAAATTATTTTTGTTTTTCTTAGGCTCGTATCTGGTGATAGTGACATTCCTAAGGTAGACACATGGTAGAATTCCCCCTTGTGCTGTTTCTCAGATGTGCTAGTTAGTATTTCGGGTTTACTAGTTAAGAGTTTGCAGTAACTACCATCTGTACAGCACACAAGTGGTGCACTATGCGACAGCAGTGCACCAGCAGTTCCTGTACCTTAATAAAAACAGTGGCAGGCATTCTTGCTGGAGGGAGTTATTTCTGTACTACTGCTGCAAGCATTTCACCATGGTCAGAATTCCCTAGTAGCCTCATAGCTAGCTGTGGTTCTTACAGAGGACTACAGTAGTATGGCATTGAAATGTGTCTGAAATTTAACAGACATGAGATACCAGATTATTGTAGATTGCCTTGAATCTCTCTGTACAAGAGAAGACTGAAAGTGGTTGGATGCAGGTATGAGATGGTCAGAAAGTAAAAAACTGGAAACTCGTTACCACAAATCTAACTCCACAGCCTAATGCACATAAACGTGAACCTTTTGCTGACCAAAAAGATTAACTTGGAATGATGTCACAGTATTGTATGAAAAATCTGAATGGGCAACACAAACAAACCTTTACTCTTGAAGTCATCTTCACTAGTTACTGACTAGCAGCCACCCATCTGTTGAAATAATATCAAAAATCTCTCTATAATAATACTCATTTATGAGCAGCGTATACCATACAGGCCGCTTAATTGTAAAAACCTCTGTTTGGTTTGCTTTAACATCTTCTACAACAGACATTTTGTCCATTTAAACAACCTTCGCAAGACCTTGTATGCTGTTTTGTTCCCACAATAACGTTTTCCCCAGAAAATAAGGGTTTACAATAATAAGAACCCCATTTCTCACAGAAAACCAGTACAACCCAACCACAAGCTCTGCAAGACATACTGGAGAGCATACATAGTTTTAGCTCTTGGTGTTTTATTGACTGTAGCAATGGAGCAGCATACCCACATGTATTAGTGTATCATGATGTATTACTGTTTTTAGTAAGTCACTAATGCTCATTCCATTAGGGCAGTAAGCAAGGTCATGCACATAGTTATTAGGTCATAATTTTTTATCCTTATATATCTGTATCCAGAAGGGTAAAAATATATACATATTTGTGCATATATACAAGGATTAATTTTCACAGGAATATGGAAACAAAACCCAAAAAGGACAGAGTCTATGTATAGAAGGAAAACAGATTAAAAATGCAAGAATCCCTAGAGTTAACATTCGTATTTTGTCCGTTGCTATATTTCATTTTATTGCCATGTTTCCCACTGTTAGCAGAAGCTTGGATAATTTGTCGTTAATGTACACAAACCCTGCTTCAGCTCCACCCCATGAAGAACAAAATCAAAGCCTTAACTCCAAAATAGATGCTGAAAAGTAAATTTGGTTTTTTGTCCAAAAAAAGGAAAAAGAAAGAAAATTAAAGAAAAGTCCTCCTGTTAGAAGCTGTTCAGGTAGGAACTTAATAATAAGCATTAACTTTTGGAAGTAAAAACATACACTTTTTAATGACATAAAAACCTCTACATAATGTCTTGACTCCATATGGTATTTTGTTAAGTATTTTGAATTCCGTATGTCAGACACTTTGAAATTACATTATTATTAATATTGTTCTATCGATGTTTCTAGAAATTTAAGACACTGAAATAGAAATGTGCTGTGGCAGGTCTTGCATTTATAAACTAATACAGCTCTAGAGCTGGTGTACTCATTCCAATTTAAGAAATCATACAGAAAATCTCTTTTATATGGTTGTTTACAATATCAACATGTTTTCTACATTATTAAACTCCTTTTGAGGGCAATGAATACTACGCCCAAGTCAGTCTACTCTCAGGTCCATTCCTCTAAAAGGCACTGTACTGATAAAAACAGCAAAAAGTTCTCAATAATGAAGTGCTCTGCTCCAAACAAGTGGAAACAGTTTTAATAACATTTCTTATGTGTGGAAGTAAATATTGCATGTTGCATTATAGCCATCAAAACCCCATGTAGAGTTAATAACTCAATATTTAAGGATCACAAGTTCTGCAGCAGAGCTTAAGACTGCTATTTCTATGATTTTCTAAACACTGCTTGTGTACAGTATCACCTACAGAAGCTCCTAGACACCTGGGTAGTTTACCTAGGGAAGAAAATGAAGACCAACTATTTGGTTTTAAAATTAAATTAAGAGAACTAGTATTCTGAAAAGAATTCTGGAAATCAGTCATAGTGAGGATTACACCAGACCTCTGCTCATCTACAGCTATGGTGTTCAGCAATTGTGCCCAAACACTTAAAACACTATCACACTGAAGCCCTAGTATCTGCTTATGCGTATACTGCAAACTTTATGTAGTAATTATTCCATGCTTGGACATTCTTCAAATGATCACTAATTGTACTTGAATGACAAAATAGATGAAATTCTGAAGGCAAGATGCTTGCTCTTTAAGTTTTTAATTAGAAAGAATTAGTAACAGACTGGAGGTACTCCCTCCTTGCACTGTCTTTGAACAGCTTGTGTTGGATTTATCCTTGCACAAATCCATTTCAGTAAGCTATCCCTGTTCATTACTTTAAAAAGGTTCTCAGTTTTCAGGAAGTGCAGACACCCTTTAAAATTAGGCTGTAAAAGAACCAGACAGACAGTTCCATTCCCCACACTTTTTTCCCCAACATTTACTCTGTCTACAATTCTTTCCTAGAGTAAGACTACTTTACAGGCATGTGTAAGGTATGTGAATAGCTTTCTCCCCACCCTCTTCTTTCCCAAAAGTCATGAGCAATCCTGAACAATCATTCCATTTTAGACTCCATAGATATTCTATATCGAGGCACAGATGTTACTTCACATACAAGTTCATAGTTGTGAAGAAGTTCAGCGTTTGTTGTGATTAACAAAGCCTAGATTAATTTATTTCCTCAACAAACGTTTGGATTTGCATTTCAAAGGCTATGATGCCTTTCTGCTGCGAGAAAGTATCATGTCAACTAAGAATCATAACTCACCCATGTCCGCAGTGACCATGGTGGACTGATTCTCTGGCACTGAAACAGAATTCTGGTCCATGCTGCGTGAGTCTTCGTTAACCTCATGCTGGCTTTGGCTGAGCTCTGACCGCAGCTCTGAATACTCATCTTCCTCCCTGGGAGAGAGCACAAAGGCAGAAATAAAATCCTCTGAGGAATTTTTTTGGACCTATAAGCTGAGTCATGGAATACAATCCACACAAGTACAAGTGTTTTGTCCAGCCAGGAGAGAAGATTTTCTACCCTTTACTGCAAAGCAACTGTGCTATGTTCATAACACTCACTGCAGCAGTCAGTGCCTGGTCTCCATCTCTTTATTCCCAAATTCATTATTACTCCAGACTATTATACAAGGAAACAATGGGTGGAACTGAATGCAAGCAAGGATGTGTGCAAGGAGGACACACACTGCTCTGCAGTAACTTCCCAACTGACAATTCTTAATCAGTGCAAGTGGCTTTTGATCCCAAAGTGGATTAGCAATTAGCAATTTTGGTCTCTTTCTAAGTTCAAGGATGCCATCAGCTTGCGTTCAAAGCAAGGGTGCACATGCACATACCTGCATATGTGTATCAAAATGCTCTTGAGGACAGGTAGGTTTTTCATTTTCTCAAAAGGAAGAGAACAGATGAGTATACCACTGAACTGTTCGAGTTAGTGGAAAATAAAACCCCTCAATTACCTAGGTTTTAACTTATTTGTCAAACTGGTTCTACTTAAATAATTGACACAGAATATTTTAGGTAAAGCTAATGAGCTTAAAAAATTAGGGGCTTTTCCCTCCTGTCTCCACACAGAGAGTTCAAAGCACTGGGAAAGAAGATAAGTAAATGAATAATAGCTTTGTCTGAGAACATTTGCACACATTTTTTCTTTTGATCCACTTGCTGATTTGACCCAGAATTATTTTTTTTTTACTTCTCTAATAACTGTTTTGACATTAAAGTATGTATTTTAAACATGAGAAAAACACCAGCTTACTCAGGTGCAGAGCCACTCTGATAAGTAAGCAAACAGCCATCATTTTGTTACACACTAAATCAGATGCAAAGATTCATTTTGCTGCGGATTCGGCAGAAATGTGTGAGAATGGAACTGTCTAGATTTGGAAACAGTAAGACATAGCAAAGAGCTATCTGGCCATCTGCATCTGGGAGGGGCACCTGTAATGTTAAATCTGCCATGTGCATGCTATATGGTGACGAGTGTTTCTTGCAGAAATATTGCAGGATTTAGCCTGGAGGTGTGCCTGGGTTTGCCAGGCAAAATAGCAGAGACAATGGCCCATACATACAGGGAACAATGACAGAAGTAAAGTCTGATCTCAAAGTAGCAGAGGTCACAATTTATGAACCAGGCCAACTCGAAAACGAATTTCAGCTTGCTTGCCAGGCAAGGGTTCCCCAAGGTACTGAGATGCAATTTCTACAGGAACTATTATGCTCTTCTACCCCCTACATTTGCTTCAGTGTAATGAAAGTTTGACTTTATCAGAAGCGCTTAGTGACTATTTATTAAACAAAAATGTAGGTCAGCTGGTTAAAATTGAGATTTAGATCAAAGAAAGGTCTTTAAGGTACCATGCAATAAACATTTAAGAAAGTGTGAGAACTGAATTATGAATAGCAGGAATTAAAACAGTGTAATGAAGACACTTAAGCATGAGTTAATGTTCCATGAACTCATTTATTATTAGCTATGGCACAAGCCAGTAGTAATTAGCTTTAGACAAAAACAATTACCAAGCACTCAGTTACATTTTTTTGATCTGAAGGTAATCAATCTTCTCATTTATGAAACAATTAGTCCTACATTTTTAAAAACTGAACTACCTCTACAAATGGACAAGAGACTGTACTGATCATAGAACAATGCCATACACAGTAATAATTTCTCACCACCCTTGCTTTGGCTCTTGTTGCACAAATTTTCTGTTTAAAATCCAGCACAGCTTCATCTAGCTAGCACTAGTGCTGTTTCCTTAGTTTAAGCACCCTCAGCATCTCCGGGCAGCTTAAAGGTATGTCACATGGCAGGACTCACACCATTCCAACGGCTCAAGCCAGAAGTCAGTTTCTGAACGAACTAATGCTTCTAAGACTTTACCAGAAAGATCAGAAATCCACTTCTGGTAAAGAGACAGCAAGGGCAGTCCATCTCTCTACCACCAGTCTCACAGGGGGCAGATTGAGGGCTAAAAACACAAGCAAAAATTTGAGGGGAACAATGTACCACAAATATAAATTCTGCCTTTAAAACTGAAGTTGGCAGTAACAGAAGGTACTGTTTAAGAATACCCTTTCCCCAAAATGGTAGAAGAGTCCTCTGGTGGCACTGGAACTGCAAGGAGCACAGCAGTTGATGATGACTAGCTGCTGAACTGCTGCTACACCATCCAGAAGGTGGAGGTATTACAACTTGCTTGTTGCTGCCATCATCTAGGGCCTGGGTGGAGAAAGCAGGTATTTGTTCTCCTACAGGTCCTGATGGTTCCCAGTTGCTAGAATGTCATCCTGAGTTGGAGGCAATTAAGATCAGATCAAGCTGTTCTAAACACAGACTGGATTTCATGTTGACATAGCGCTTCGGGATATGGTGTAGCTGAAAACTGTCAGTGTTAGGTTAATCATTGGACTAGATGATCTTCAAGGTTTTTTCGAATCTGGATGATTTTGTGATTCTGTGATTGGCCTGGGATCAATGTTGGAGCAAAAAAGTGTGTTTTACAGGTACATCTGCATCTATTACTTTCCTCACGTTTGGGTGCAACAAAGGATCAAAACTGCTGCACAGACACCGAGAAAAACTTGATCAAATAGTGAGTAAAATGCTGCACTTTCAGCATCACAGAATCACAGAATCATTCAGGTTGGAAAAGACCCTTGGGATCATCAAGTCCAACCATCAGTCCTACTCTACAGTTCTCCCCTACACCATATCCCCCAACATCTCATCCAAATGACCCTTAAACACATCCGGGGAAGGTGACTCCACCACCTCCCTGGGCAGCCTATTCCACTCTCTGACCACTCTTTCTGTGAAAAATTTTTTCCTTAAGTCCAGTCTAAACCCCCCCTGTTGCAGTTTAAAGCCATTCCCTCTTGTTCCATCGCTAACTACCTGTGAGAAGAGACCAGCACCAACCTCTCTACAATGTCCTTTCAGGTAAGTGTAGAGAGTGGTGAGGTCTCCCCTTAGCCTTCTCCTCCTCAAACTAAACAGTCCCAGCTCCTTCAATCGCTCCTCATAGGATTTGTTCTCCAGGCCCTTCACCAGCTTCGTTGCCCTCCTCTGCACTCGCTCCAGCACCTCGAGATCTTTCTGGTATTGAGGTGCCCAAAATCTCAATACCGCTGGTGTGGCCTCACCAGTGCAGAGTACAGGGGGACTATCACCTCCCTACTTCTGCTGCTCACACTATTTCTAATCCAAGCCAGGATGTCGTTGGCTTTCTTGGCCACCTGGGCACACTGCTGGCTCATGTTCAGCTGCTTGTCGATTAGAACCCCCAGATCCTTCTCTTCCAGACAGCTCTCCAGCCACACCTCCCCAAGCCTGTAGCGATGCACGGGGTTGTTGTGGCCCAAGTGCAGGACCTGGCACTTGGCCTTGTTGAAGCTCATCCCGTTGACGTTGGCCCACTGATCCAATCTATCCAAGTCTGTCTGTAGAGCCTCCCTATCCTCATGCAGATTGACACTCCCGCTTAACTTGGTGCCATCTGCGAATTTACTGATGATACACTCTGTGTCCTTATCAAGATCATCCTTCCACACCACTGACGAGTACTGCAAGGATGCTGTCAGGGTGCACATTCTTTTCATGGCTGCAAACAGGGCATAGTTTCATATTTTAGGTCATACTTGAAACAACATGGGAATTAGTCACTTAAGGCAGGTGGGGCTGTGCATCGTACGCTGAAGCCAACACTACCACACTCACACTGACATTTGAATTGAATCCAAGTAGCTTCCACCTAGCACATATTCAGAAGCTAGAATGAGATCTCCAAGTCATCGTGTAAATATGACTAAAAATGCCATGTGTTATTTCTTGTGATGCTGTAGTCTATTCACCCTCCTTCTTCCTCATTAACTCCAATACAACCTACTTTCTGATTATATTTCAGATTAAAAGCTGTAAATCTGAACAAATGGTTTTACAGCAACAGGTTACAAGCTTCTTGACAACTGTTTCAAATAATCCTTAGCAGGCACCAATATTCAACATGTATTTCTGTCTGGTATTGTTAAAGTTGCCTATTATTTTTGGAGTTGCAAAGATGTACCCAAATGACCACTGGTTTAGCAATTTGATCTCTTCCTTTTTCCTTTTGCTGAACCTTAATTTGACATCTAAGAAAGACTGTGAGTCATAGGCCAAAGTTGTTTCTGCACAACCAACTCACAGATGATTCTGCCTGCCAAAGACATGATTAAGAAAAAGAAAAGCTGAGTTTGAATGAATTTAAGGCAATACTAAAAGCTTCTGAAGTCAGGAATATTTACTTTTAACACAGACATAATTCCCTTTTAGCACACTACTGTGTAATTTGTAAATCTTTTCTGTGCTTCAGAGTTACTAGGTGTATCCTTTATGTCCAAGTATTTACAATATGACTCTACAACTGGGAGGATCCATTTGATCAGCTCTGCTGTCTTCTAAGTTGTACACACTTGGAGAGAAAATGGGAGTAGGCATACACCTTGTCAAAGAACAGAGAACCTTTGCAATCCAAAAACGTTGTCTTCTACAAATTGAAACAGCAGAAGTAGGGGTAAGAGGGCCACTGGCATCCATCTGACATGCTAACAGGAGCCCCATGCTAGCACCACTCACTCAGTGAAAACTGTTCACTTGAAAAGAAGATGACAAAATGTGCTCTGCACAATCATCATAGGCTCTTCTACCCAACAGTCTTGCAGAGTTTGACGAAAGCCTGTGACTTGAGTTTTAAAACAACCTTAAGCAAAATACTAGCCACCTCCTCCCACTCCCTCCCTAATAACATGGTAAGAAGAGTAAGACACTGTCACACAATTGTAATTCTCCAAGAAAAAAGAGCTGAAGTTTATGTCTCTAAAGCATCCTCATGCTAGTGGATCACTTCTTTAGTGTCTTTTTCTCCCAAATTGCTACATTCTTGAGCTGGTAGTGGGTAAATTCTGCACTATCACACATGAAGAACTAGGCAAGCAAGAGGCTCATCTACTTGCACAATATGAGTATGGGCAAATCTCTTTCTAGCCTTAATATCAGATCAGTTACAGCTGTATTTCAGCTTTTTTTGGTGAGGCTGGGCTTCCAAACCAGCTGGGCTGTCCAGAGCAACAGCAGGAAGATGAGACAACTGTAGATGAATGTTGGCTTCCTCCCACAACCATGGTGACCTCATTTTCCTTTGAGAATGCTGGAAGAACATAGCACAAGAGCAGCAGCTAACTTCACATGGCCACACACATGGAACTACTTGTACCCAAGAAATGGCTAATAAACCTAGAACAACCCTGAAAACTTCTAAAAATACTTTTGTAAAATTACTGTTACTAAGATCAGCATATCAGATATACTTGGGAACAGGCACAGGCATTGATACATGACTTAAGATCTCTTCTAGAGCTGGCATTACTAAGCCACATGAGCAAAAGCTATTATACTTCAAGCTGTGTGAAGCCTCTGACACTGCAAGGGGAAAAAAAACCTCAACACCGAAAAACAAAGAGAAAAATTCTCAGAATGGAGAATATTAAGTAGCTTAATCAGCCTGCCAACACTCCTCAAACTGTGGCAATACCTTATTCAGATTTAAACACTCTTTCTGCTTACTTTCTGCCCTATTTTCTGAGGGTACTACTCACATTCAAGCAGAGACCTACAAATTTAAAAACAATACAGCTTAAGGAGGATAGTCAAATAACCTCCATGAAACGTCTTCTAATTGTTTCCAGAATATTTTTGGGTTCTGGAAATGAACCATCAAGAATGTTATAAAGCAGCATGCTGTACATCAAGCTACATGTTAGTTTATTTTTACAGCCTAAAAAGGATACATGAAAATACTGAACAAACTCTGTGTCAGCACTGGGGACACATTTATCTGTTATGCAATTAATGTAAATGCAAGAAAAATGTTTCCAGAAAGACAGACTAAATTTTGTGATAGCACAAGTAAAGCTTCCACCCAGTATTACTTGCAGGTATCCAAAAGTCAAATCAAAACTGAAATCCCTCCTGTGTTCTGGTTTAGAGGAAAGTATAAATGCTGAGGCCCTAGCAGGGGGCCAGAACCTTTGCTCTCAGGACTGTTGTGTTCCAGCTCCTGGGCACACAGTCCCCATAGCCAAGGGTGGAGTGCTGTGAGTCACACCTGTCCCAGCAAGGACAGCAATTACATCACCCTTGCTCTGTGGGATGGAACAGCTTCTCAAGAGTGATGCAAGTAGGTCCCAGAGCTGATTTACAGAAAGTCACAGCAGGAAGTATCAGTTTTTCTTCTTTCGGTTGTCTTTACAAATCTTGTGGAATCCCTCCAATTCTACCTCTGCTTTCCATTTTTAGGAGGAATATTACTCCTCTGTTCCCCATACATCAAATTATTGGCCTGCCAAAGTAAACAAGCGATTCCAATCATCAAAGGAAATAAAAAGATCCACTAAATTTTTTTGTTCTTACTAATAAAACCCAGAATAAAAACAGTGGAGGCATCCTAGCTCTCATACAGTAAGACGAAAGAAGAGGGGCATGACAGTGGTGTGGCACCTGTTGCAGCAGTATTGTTCTCATGCCTTCAGAAGCCTGCACCCTCTGAAAGTGCAGAAAAACTGCAGTTTTCATGAGAAGCATCATGCGCTTCCCACCAAGCTTCGTTCTTACGCCTCACTTTCCTGTACATGACATGGCTGACTTGCTTGTGGACATGGTTAAACATTCACAGCATCTGCCTGATTCCCGTATTTTCTAATTGAAGACCACTTGGCCTTTAGCTTGAAACAGGGACTCCCAACAAACATTTTTTATGGATTCTATGTAATTTTTTCTTAAATGTCATAGAGTTCTTCTGCCATTAAAGAAAAAAATTATCAATGTAGCTCTCATGCTTCTCAGATTTTGCTTTTCAACCAGTCTTTTCAATTGGTAGAGCTTTACCAGAGAAGAAGGTGTGATGAGCAGCCAGAATCATGCTGAAAAGAAAGGTGATTCAAAACAAGATGAATGGGAAGGTTGTTTGCAGAGGTATCAAGCATGAATGAACAAGGGAGTCACAGGGATTTTTTTCAGAGAAGTACTACCAGTTTAGAAAATATGTGAAAAATCTCACCATGATCACCACTAGATACAATGATCTCAAGAGCTGGCAGTATTCTTCTTAAATAACATTAACATAATGTGATTCTATCACTGCTTTTATAGTGGTATATATTCATGATGATACTTACTCTTATTTATGGTACACCAAACCTTTTTCTTTTTGCATATAAGTATTTTCATGAAAGGTTAAGTGAGTAGTTGTAACATTGCCTTGTGCTAGGTGAAATGTTTACAAGAAAGAACAAATGAAGCAGTGATCAAAAAATTGCAGGTAACCGGCAAAGAAAACTGAAAGTTTGCTACATGGGTAGAGCATGATGTCAACATTACCTGTGAGTGTCAGATCTAATTGGACATTCTCCAGAAAATCCATAGATTCTAGTGGTTGCACCCTTACAAGCTAAACTTTAAGCAGCTCCTTCCTCATTCTAGTCCAACTTTCTCCAAGTTGAGAATAATGGGTAAAAGTGAGGAGAAAGAACTGTTTTCCTGTAGTCAAATGTGAAGTTTATTTTAACACAGTAACAAGTAATGACCTAGACTAACAACCCAAGCTTTGCTGCTCCAAGGACAAGCAACAATGTGATTCTGTACCACTGTGTTTTGTCACAAATACCACTACAAGTAGATCCAAAACCTACTGAAATCCACTTCAGCTGTATTTCTCACAAGTGATTTGGCTTAAGTGATCTACAGGATGCCACAAAATAAAGTTAAAAGCACAGATGCAGGCTGGGTGGCTACATGCTCCTTTATCCATCACTGCTATCACTTATCTGGTACCCTGGCATGAATGTTACATTAAAGGAATATTTGGATGGCACAGTGCAGCTCTCTGCAGTGCTCGTTAGGGCTTTGCAAAGTGTGACTTTTCCAGAGAGACTGTAGCACTTCTGAGCCTTGGGATGATACTCTGCAGAACACATACCTTAAATATGGGCAGCTACTCAGTACCAGTCATAACAAGCCTAACTACCTTAAGATCATCATCAAATTATATTTAGAGTATAATTCATAGCATATTTTGCACCATTCTTGCATTGGTCCAGAATTTCCAAGAACTGTTGCTGTACCTTATTGTTGTTCCCTGTAGTCGATCAATTTTCTTATTTAACTCAGCAATGATACTGTGCAGCTCTGTGATTCGTTCCTCATAGCGCAGTGTTGTTCGTTCCTGCACATCTTCATGCTCTCTCATTAGGTGGGATTGTTCACACTAAAGCAGAGAAGCAAGGAACAAAGTGTCTTATGAGTAACTTCACAGAGATCAGATAGAAGGAAAAAGTGCACACCGTTAATGGTTTTCTTACTTAGCAACCCAACAGTGCCTTAGCAAGAGAAAAGGACAGATGCAAAATACTGACAGGTAAACAAAGGTATGTAATTACAAGGTTTTAGGAACTGAAAGACTATGCAGTGTACTTTTATTATTATTTTTTTCTAAAGGGCAGAAGTTGCCCTTCCTGCTTGAACAAAATCACCATTTGCAACTCAAATAGCTATAAATATCTCATCTTTGAATCTGTGAGATTCATGATGCATCACGAATCTTCAAGGATCCTCCCAACATGGTCTGAATTAGAACAAGTCCTAAGGCAGAAATCACATTATTATAAAGAAAAGTAACCACACTTTGAGGTTATGACTTCTTCTCTAGTATAACTATTTGTTTTTACAAGACTTTAAGATAGCATATTTTTTATTATTTCAATCCTCTACAATAAAATAATTATTTGAACAATTAAAAGGCTACGTGGCTGCTTGTTTTTTATACGTTTCACGAAATCCTCCTTTTGGTTTCCAAGAGAATTTTAAATCCAGCCTCTCTGGCTTACTCTTCATGCCAACACACACTCTACTTACACTAAACAATTACAACTTACTGCAACTACAATCCAGCATTGCATGATGATTGAAGTTATGCTTCATAGTGGTTGGAAAGAGCAAGACTTCTAACATTTTGCTTCTCACCCCCTGCAGAAAAGTCAAGCCTGCTTGCAATCGCAGAACAGTATGTACTATGCTGTCACTAAAAGAAAACTCACAAGCCAACTGACAGTATAAAACCCATACTCATTAATTGAAGACCTGCAATGTAAGATCCTAGTAACATTTCTAAAGGCTAGAATTTATAGTAATCTGTGAGGTCCTCCAACATTACTGCATCAAAACTCAATTTTTCAAATCAAGTAAACACTCTATACAGAGGTAACTCCCTCAACCCTTTACATCATAAATATAAAAATTCACAGGTATGCCAGAATTATCATAGTTTGCCCTCATATTTTTTGGCCACTGACACTCACAGCTTGAGAACACCTTCTACATAAAAGGCTGCTTGAAAACTAAAATTTACATTGACCCTTGATAACATTTTTCCTTTAAATTTTAAATAAAATTAAATTTAAGTATTTTTAAGTTCCACAAACATGCACATTGTAATGTGGCCCAGATATGAGAGCACCCTTTCACAGACTACAACAGAATAGTTTCTTCCTCCAGCTGGAGTAAGAAGCACTTTCACCTACACTGAGACAAACAGACCACATCTTCACACTGAAGAGGAGAGCAAAGGGTCATGTTTTGGAAGACTGATAATGTTCACCTGGTCTTTAAGACTTCATGTTGGCAACTGACATGGTTATACATGTATATTATAACACCTATTGTAGGATCATTCCACAACTTATTTCTCATGTTTCTGTATCTTAACATCATATCTGGCTGAAGAACTACCAGGGCTTTCAAAGTGCAGAAATAACACAGAGAAGATGTTTAACAAAAGCTTTAGAACAGATTTAAGTGCAATAAAAAGAGTTGCTTATTCTGCCTTTCTAAACCTAAATTTCCTCTGACAGACCTAAATTTCCTCTGATGTTACCTAAGCATAATCCAGATCAATCAATTATGTGCACTGTTTTTCTTCTTTTAAACCAAAAGGATGTTTCAGATGTAGTGTGTAATAATTATTTTCTGACAATAAATAAAAATCCTATCACAACAATTTTTGTCTTTCTAAGCTGTGCGCTGAAAAGCAGAATTTGTCTATCTTGACATATATGGACTCTGGCTAATGGACTTCAGTCACATTACTGGACTTGCTTTCTGTTTTCTCCAGCCATTTCTCAGTCACCATTTTTCAGGATAACCATCATTTATTGTGAACCACCATCAGCCTGGCAATATAAGACAACAGCTTCACATTTGATTTTTTTAAAAAGGCTCTTGATAATCTTGGGCAAAAGTATCTGGAAAAGGCAGAAAGGAAACCTCTGTGAAAGACAGAACATGATGCAAAGGACTGCTGTGCCTTGGAGGTGGGTACAGAGTTACATCTTGTAAGTTCTGGTCAGCCATGACAAGTCTCAACTGAAAAAGGCAAAAACAGTGGAAACATAGTTCAGTATGAATCCCAAAATGCAGCAATGGAAAATTCTTCTGGTTACACATGACTGTTCCTTATTATGGCACATTCATATCAAAGCTTAAAAGGGAAAAGAAACAAATGCATGTTTTGGTACCCATTGCTAAAGTATTTTTCTGGGATACTGAACCTGTTCATCATCCTCTTTAGTTTCTGTGTTCTTTGAGTCTCAGAACAATCATCTGCCACCAATTCCTATTTGTTTCCAAGGTGTACACATGCAGCTCTTGCAATTTATTTGCATGCCAGTCACACAAACTTTTTAAGACAAATACCTTACACCCTTTTCCTCATCCCTCTTCCAGCCTCATACTTATTCTGATCAAAACCATTAAGAGCTCTAATTCTCTAACAAAGCAAACTCAGGGATAATCCACTGACAGGCTGCAAAAGATCAGCAACTGCTGAGGTCAGGAGAGAAGCTACCAGCGCAGCCCTCAGTGTAAGTGACGTCTGGCTGTTTTTTGGTATGGACTAAAATGGTTATTTCAATTACAGTCTAAATTAGCAATGCCTGGAAACACCTTTGCCTGACCTCTTGATGCTGGGAAACAACCACAAGAACAAGAAGAGTATGAGGTAGAAGGATGACAAGAGAAAAAATATTTTATCCCAAGGATATTATCTCAACACTATACTGCCTGTTAGTATACACAAACTCCTAGCACAAGAAACACTACCCGTGCAAACCTTTATGTTAAATTTGCAGTGTTCAGTCAGAGTACAAAAATAAGAAGCACCAATAGCAGTGCTCACTAAGATACCCCACAGTGCCTCAGGCCCTGCAGAGACAAACACTGGCTATCGCATTGTTCACCAAGAATACAAGTCATCACCTGAATGAGCTACAACGATAAACCTGTCTAACAGGCTGAAGCTAACAACTAATACAGTACTTTAATTAAAAGGAGTGGCAGATTTTAAAGTGGTAATCCATTCATCTAATTTTGAATATAAACTCAAATCCATCATTCCAAATCCTCAATCACGAAAACATGAATGGCCAGAATTAACTGCCTGGCAGTATAAAATTCTGTGTATACTTGAAGTGAAAGAAGAATACAAGCACACAGGACTAATTCGTGTGAGATAAGGATATCATACAACAGTATTAGCGATTTCAATGTTCATCTGAACACCATGCATTTCTATTTCAAGTTACTTTGTTAAATAAGAAACTGAAGCCTTCTTGTGAAGTTCACATGTTCTTACATGCCTACAGAGCGTTGGTTTTACTGTTATACTGAAATTCTGCTGTTCCTCCCTATATTCTGAATAATTGAGAAGATGGTAAAGAATTATTACTGCTGTAATGGGACTTACTGCTGTGCAATACAGAATCCAGAATGATGCAACACAGCCTCTGTTAGCCTGTGTCTAGAGCTATTATAAAATTCCAAAATTATAAGGACTAAGCACAAAAAATGAGAAAGCAGGAGTACCTTGTGAAAGGAGATGAAATGATAAGAGAGATGTAGTGAACTGTCTGTTCTTGTTGTATTCGCTGAAACATTCACCATGTTATTAAATCCCATGTTCTATCACAAAACTGCAGAACTCAATATCACAGGATGTAGAAAATGCCAAGAATGCAGATGGATTAGGACGAAGATTAGATAAATCCATGCAAGATAAAACCATAGAGAACTATTAAGCGATGCAGCCTCCTGCTCACAGATGTTAGCAGAAAAGTGTGGGAGTACAGAGGACAACTCTCTATATGTGTTTCTTCTGCTCTCCCTTCAGACATCCACTATTTTTCATTATCAAAGCCAGGACACCGTGCCAGACAGAGCTAGTAGAAAGCACTACTTTTCTTCTCATAACCACAGGAAGATTTCTGGAAGAAGACATTAGTTGTGGTTGACCAGTACTTTACAGCAAATTTCATTCAAGAGATCATTCCATTGCCAAACTGTACAACAGAGAGACAAGGAGATCTGCTGTTTTACTGAAATAATAGAAGGGTGTAGGCAAATGCTACAGCAGGTCTGCACAGACTGCAGTTTTCAAAATGAGCATGATAGAACAACCAGTAATCAATTACATTCTTTTACAAAATTTTAAGCACTGGCTATCCAACTATCTATCTTCACCATTTGTCATCTATTACTTGAATTGTGGTTCCCCAAATCACCTCTGCTCTGCAAATCACTGATCCTTTCTTCCAAAGTGTCTCACATGCCTCATGAAATGATGGGGAAGGTATTATCAAAACGTGTACTAAAAGCTATTTGTTCCAGAGAGCATTTATCATGACAGCTGAAATGAAACATGCGCTACCTTTCCAAGTATAGTCCAGATGCAGAATAGGGATTTAATACTGACCCACTAGCATCTGAATATAGTTATGCAGAACCTCAAACACCTCTTATTTAATTCATGCCTTCTGAATCTCTGATTCACATTAGTGAGGAAGAAATGCATTGGACAGAGCTTGTAGAGGAAAAAATGACATGATACATGATATGAATTTGGATGAATCTCTGTGGAGTGGGAGGAAAAGTTCAAAAAAATTATGTTAAGTGAAGCATCTACTTGGAAGTGATGCAGTTAGAAAAAGACGAAAAGGTAAAGTGGTTTCATCAGAGTCTGTCTCAGTACTTAAACACAGCCAACACACTGAGTATGAGTTGTGCTTGTTTAATGGCTTATTCCTTAAGGTTGTATTTTGTTTTAATACACACCCAGAAAAATATTCTATCCACTTGATTTAAAAAAAATAAATTTGAAAAGAGCTAAAACATTAAAACTTTATAGAAATTGTCCATTAAAAAGTAGGTTTTTAATCTGAAAGCTAGCTAGCATGCTGTTGTGTTATTCACAGTTCGGGTAGCAGTCATCACTACGCTTGTATTCACAAGCACAAAGTCCAAGACCATGTAAAACCCCTGGCATTACAAATAGAGCACTACATACACATGCATAATTGGTAACCCATCAAAGAAAACACCAAACAATCTTGTGCTAACAGAGCACATGTTAACTGGGATTAAGCACCAGCCCTCATCAATGAGGATTCATTACTGTATGAGAGCACCTACAAGACACTCTTCATTGGCTGAGAGATGATGTATGTATTTTTGAACAAAGATCTGGAAATAAAACTAAAACACGAGCAAAAACCTGTGGTTAACACAAGATCCTTCAGAATTATAAACAACAAAGCCAGTGTAGTCATGCAGAATGATGTGGATCATTTGGATACAGTGGATCCATCCAACTGTTTAATGTTGCCAAACGCAGTCTCATATCAAACTGTATGTCAGAAAGAGGACTATCTCAGAGTGCAGTAGAAATTAGAAAAGGCTCTCAGGATTATAGCTGATAAACAATGTTAACTCCCAGTGTGGCTCTGGTTCACATATCGAGAGGAATAAAAACTTGAAAGTGTTTTTTGTTTCTGGATGTTGCACTGATGGTCTGCAATAAGACTATCACAAGTGCAAAAACCTTAAACGTAGCTGAAAAAACATCAGGGAATGCAGACAAGGGCCAAAATATGGTTGGAGGACTGAAGTAAAAGCCCTAAAATCTAGACTGCTTAAATATTTCTACATTTGGCTTAAGTAACACACAGATACAAGCTCCTACCAAAATGCATTGAATACTGAAGACTCTAGATTCGCAAAATCACTGAATGGTTGAGGTTGACAGGGACCTCTGGAGGTCATTCATCCAACCCCTTACCCAACTCAAGGAGGGTCAAGCAGGTTGCTCAAGACCAGGTCCAGGTGACTTCAGTATTTCCAAGGTTGGAGACTGCACCTCTCTGGGCAACAAATAAGATGCTATACTTCACAGGACAAAATGCTTTGACTATTTCTATGCAAGTATAAATGAATTTTGAATTAGTTTTGAAATGTAAAGTACTTATAAAGTATTTGCCAGAATGACAGTATCTGAAAACAAAAGTTTCATTTATAGAAGAAATATTAAGAACAATAGTTTGGCTTTCCTTGTTTGCATTTCTCTATGTTTATCTTGATCTGAAAAGATTTTTTTTTTTTTAAAGACCTATGAAAGCATTAGAGTTCAGACCTTATTCTTATCTAATCCCTTGGCTTTCCACTGACTGTGTTTTCCACAACAGATACATATAAAGTGGCTTACTAAAAGCTAGACTGAGATCACAAATAACTTCTTACATATCACCAAAGCATTGCCAATTGGCAATAGTTTTTGATCAGTGTTTGTGCTGTGTTTGAATCTGATGCAGGAGTGGAAGGTTCTGCAATCGGTTACTTAGTCCACCAGGAGTATGCTGCAATTTTTGTATTCTAAAATATTTCAGAATAGTCACTGTTTATATTGGCTTCAAAACAAAACTAATCTAATTCTTTCTCTGTAAATTTTAGAAGAATGTCATCAGCACATAAAACTTAAAACCCACAGCAATTGTGTTTCTTGCAGTCTTAAAACTCTTTTCACTTGTGACATTGTTCAGATATTTCATCCTCTCCCCACATACCACATTCCTCTCTGAAGAACAAGGACAACACAAAACCAAGGACCATCTTCAGAATCTTGAACTATTGCTCACCTGTGCTTTTGCCAATTTCTTTTCCAGCAGGTCACGCTCCCTTTCTGTTTGTTGTAGACGTTTATTAAGCTCCACTATGTCTCCCTTTAATGAAGCCAGGGCTGCTAAATGAAGCTAGAAGACAAAAGAAAAGAAATAAATCAACCTATTCACAAGCCATGTAGCAGCAGTAGCACCTGAAAGAAGATATACTATTATACCGTAGCTACAATATCTGTGGATTTCTGCAGTAGTTAATAGGAACTTTAGTATACAAAAGTCTAAAAGAAATCCACATGCTACTACTTTCTACACAGAATTCTCTTCTCCCAACAGCACACACATTACTTCATCAGAAAACCCATTATAAGGATAAATACAATGAAGTATAATTCAGATGTAAATGTGTAATGAGTTCTAACATTAGTTTAACAGGAAGTAGCTTGAGTCTTGTGTTATAAAACCTCACATTAAATATGGACTTAGATTTATATTATAAAAGAAGGCGTATCATGTTTTGATGCCTTCAGACATACAGAGGTTATCACTTTGGTGAAGGGAATCCATGCATAGGATTCGGTATTATTTTTCAACTAAAGCTTACTCCACTTTGAGCTACTGCTCTGTAATTGTTGTTCTTCTCGGTCCCACATCAGCGAGTTTCAATAAACTGTAATCTACTGAAGCCACACATGAAGAACCTGAACTGTTTTTCTTTCTGCAGTAGACCCTTTGGATGAAAGATATGTTCTACATTTAACTGATAGGATAAGGAAATATGTAACAGACTAGGATAACTAACATCATCTAAATTACGTTAGCAACAGAACTTAGAAATCAAAAACTATTCTAAAGAGAATCCTATACTTGTGACTCATTCACACTCTTTCTGTCCCTAAATACCCCATTCATTGTTACACTGAAGGCACCAGCTACAATTCAACACTCAGTACTGACAACTACAACCAAAAAGTCCAGGAGGAAAACTAGCTACTAATACTGCAGTCTTCCTTTGTAGCAGTAAAGAAACAGCTCCAAGTTATACTCAGTGCGAAAACGAAAGTGACCTTTCACACCAGACCAAGTAACACAGAAAACACTGCTCTGCTGCCAGGACTCAGACTGAAACACAAACCCTGTTCCTAGTCCTCCAGCCAGTTTCAGTCCTTCACTCTGACACTTTATTGGGCAGGTCACTTTTAAGTTATTTTTCTTGTTCCATTTCCAGTCAATTTGCTAATGAGTCCTATTTTGATATCATTTTACCTTTACAATAGTGGAAGCCAGGCAAAACCATAGGAGTTTTCATGTACTGATGTGTGAAAGTAGCTGTATGACAGCAGAGAGACTAGATCATTTGGCAACAGCTCCTTCACATACAGTATTCCCATTATTACAGAAAAGGCCACCTCTGGCTTCAAGACAGAAAACATAATTTTATAAAGATTTTTAGATGTGAATTCTGCAGTTTTAAGTGCAGTGTAACTAGTTATGCTAGAAGCTCTGGGCATCATCATTTGTGAGTTCAGTCGAAAGCACTTTTATTAAGTCAGATACAAAAATGTCTTACACGTGCAGTTACTCACTTCACTACAAATATACACATATACAATTTTATGTTGCAGTAGATTTAAGATTCTTGAGGCAGCCTCATTTTTCAAGTGAAAAAGCAGTAATTCAGGCCTGCTACAAGCATATGCTACACAGCTTCTTTCAAGTATGTATGCATGCTGAAATCTCTCGATAAACTCAGGAACACCCTGAGTATCTTTAAGTATTCTTGGCCTTCAGCAGAAGACCTTTCTTCCTACCAGAGGAAACTATCTCTGGTTTTACAGCGTGGAGAAACAAGAGCCAGCCTAATTGTACCAATCTGTTCATAACTTCCAATTTTCAGGAAAACTGGTGAATTTATAAACCACTCATGTTATTCCCTTAACAGAAGGGAAGTGTTGCAATGAAGCTCACCAGTTTGTTCATCACATCTTGCACCCTTCACCACACTTTTCAAATAATACATGAAAAAATGGCTACAATTCTCCAAATTGAATAAGGCAATGCTACATAGTCAAGTATCATTCCCTTTTGTACACTATAATGAAATGATCACCAGCTGTGGTTTTAATTAAATACCAGACCAATAATGCCCATACACATGGCGCTGTAATACAAAAGGACACTGTTAATTTAAAAATCTTAATGAAAAACAACTTGTTCACTGAACAGTGGAACTAACGAGGCGAACTTCCTATGGATTTGTCTTTGTCCTCTTTCCACACTGTAGTCAGCTCAGATCTTCATGTCCCCAGCACACCCCAAACTGGGTAAGAAACAGCATGAATTGTGTCTAGTTTTATAGCAATGCTGCTGCCTGGCCTGGTAGCTCCTGCCAAACAAGGGTATTCAATACTAGAGTTACATCATTTCAATATAGGGTCTCTCTTCTCCAAGCAACCAAAGGACTGACTTACTAATTACAAGGAAAGGTTTTTTAATTTTTTACTATCCGAAATTATCCTTTCCTTTCATAAATTGGACCAATCCAATTTTCAAGTACTAATAAAACAATTAAAAAAAGAGAAAATTACTGAGAGGACAGACTAGACAACAGTACGCTATACAGAGAGGAGGGCTGCTTGGGATACTCTTCAGTTTCATTATGTACCCACTGCACACAGTAGTAAGTCATATGCAAATGGTGCCTCCAGCTACTACCGCAATACACAGTGTTAACATAGCTAGTGTAGCTGTGTATTCTTGGCAGAGTCAAGCTCTCCTCCCCAATTCCTTAAAAAAGGTGTTACAAAGTATTGCTGCATCTTCCCTTAAGGTGTGAGTGTTCCTGCAGACCATGCTTCCCCATGTGTCTGTATAGCACACAGCAGGGTGGGAGCTGGAACACAGATATTCGGATGTTGCTATAACACAAACAAGGAAACATCGGAACAGAAAGCTACACACAACAAAAAAGTAATTCTGGGGAAAAAAAGCTCACTTTTAGAATTCAAATTTAATAATCCAAACTATTACACTTGGAAACACTGTCTTTAAAGATCTCAACTGGAAGGCAGGATGTCAGTCACGACTGTAACTCTGCAGCACTGAACCACTACGGGATATGACAACTGAGAGAAGAAAATGGAGGTAGCTATATGGCATACTGCTTTTTTACTCCCCTCAGCAAACAGTGATAGATAAAGCAGAGTTACTATCAGTAACATTCGTAACATAGTTCAAGGTGGGATGCCTCTTAATGAGGCAAGATAATGAAACAAATCAAAAACTCAGTAGTTTATAAAAATTAACAGACACCATAAAGATTTGTTCATCGGTCTGAACCTTTAAGCAACAACTCCCACAGAGAACTGCTTCATACAGAGAAAACAGTTCACTGACAAACCCTGTATTGTTCATAAACTTTATATTGATCCAGTACAGCTACTATTGTATTCAACCAGGAAAAACCCACTATGTGATGCTGATGCACCCAAACTGTCCAACAGGACAAGCAAGGTCCACACGAGAGTAATTACTGAAAGGGGATCAGACAAGCCAACCAATGCGCTTCTCCATCATCATCCAAGGAAATAAGAATTCTTTCAGAAAAGGAATTGGATGCATAGTATTAATAAAAAATGCATTACCTATCCTAACTTAGAAGCTACAATTTCTATTGAATTTTCTGCAACGACAACTGCAGGTTGTTTACTGCAACATATATACACCACATTTCATAGCCAATATTATCCTGCCAGGTTCTTATATTTTAAAATGCAAACCATTGTAGAGCCAAGTTTTGAAAGTTTAAAAAAAAAAAAAAAAAAAGCACAAGCTTAGGAAAAGCAACCTCCTGACCTCTCTTCCAGCCTCCTTTATGACTGCAGTCTCCTCCCCATTATGCCTGCTTCTACAAACATCTCATAGAACACTGTAGACTTATTTTAATGATGTGTATTTTGCAAAGGGCTTTAAACACTGCTTTTGGTGCTCGGCTTTCTGAAATATTCTACGCGGGTACAATTAAAACCAGTATTTGCTAGCAGTCATGTTTCTCAATAATTTTGTGGTGAAAAGAATACAAAAGTGGATGGGACAGTAATATGAACTGAATGCCAAGGAAGCAGGGGACTACCGACAGGTTTGTAGTACATATTGCTTGGAGTATTCCAAGGCCATAAACAAAACAAGAGAAAGATGCAAAGGGCAGCGAAGGAGGGTGCTGAAAAAATGATAGGTTAAAGCACTGCAAAGCAGAATTACTCTTATACTCAGCATTTTCTGCTGCCATCGTGAACTGTGATCCTCATCACTAGGTGTCATCCAGATTTTTCTTTCCCCCAGCTTGGAACCAGACTAATTAAACCATACTGCTAAAACCAGTTGTGCTCACTGCGTATGTTTGGTATTTTCAACAGAGAAATCACAAAAAGGGCCTAAGCACATCCTTATCTGTGAAATTAAAGAATTAATGTTATCTTTTTCTTCGTTTCCTGCCTTCCTTGGTTACAGCGTGAATGTGGCCCAGCACAACACAGCATATAAAAACCAGAAAACTAGCAAAAGAATTTCAAAGAGAGCAATGGGCTTGAGCTGGCTTCAAGGCTAGGATGCCTTCCTAGTGAGACTAGGGATGCCCAGCATTATGACAGTGAGTGTATTATAGAGACCAGTAATGGGAATCACACTGGTATCATGACTGAACTGTGTATTGCAATTGCTATATTCTGCTATGTGTAACTTACATTTGTATTGTGTTTTCAGTAAGTTTTGTATTACTCTGTTAAATCAGAAATCCCATGTAACACTGACTATCTCCAAATACATAAATCTGTTAAACACGACACCCTCCACACTTGGAACATCTGAAAGAACCTGGTCAGAGAGTATCGGGCTCCGACATCTTCTCCTCTCTTTTGTTTCCCATTCTGCATTTTGCATAGTTTAGTGCTAACAGACCGCAACTTGGATGTTTTCTGTGTATTGCTACTACTTATTTTAATGGCAGGCAGTATACACAGAAACACTTGATCAACTATTCAGAATGCTGCCTCCTCTCTGAAAACCTCCCCTGTTTTGTTGTTATCAAATGACACTGAAGACTACACTGGATTTGAAAACCCAGGCTGGTTTGTAAGATGAGAGATGGTAGCTGTAGAGGATAGCATGGAAAATACAGTTAGAATCCCTGCTAAAACTGCAAGGACAAAACAACAACAAATGCCTATACATCATATTTTCTGACACCCTCCTTCTTCGTGGGAAAGAGGGAAATATGACTAAAACCTACAATTGCTGTCAAGGAAATAAAAAGGCTGGTTACATAAGTTCATAATGAAAAACACATTTCAAGACACAGAAAAATAAAACCTTGCCTGAATTTTGACTTCAGGAATCTTAGGGCTGTGATTGTGCTGTGCATCGCTAACTTTCATTAATGGTAGTAGAGAACAATATCAGGGCTAGCCCAGGAAAAGCTTAGCTAAGGCTGGCACTCATCTGCTGAAGTGAATGAGAACCTGTCATGCTAACACATGGCAGATATACTTAAGGCATGTAACAAAGGTACAAGAGGAAAAACTTACACAGAACAAAAAATACAAAAGAAATTATAGCACAGGTTCACACAGCCAGGAAACACCTTAAAAAACTTTCAAAACAAAGGAAAATCCAGGCAAAGTTTAAAAAACTTTCTAAGAAAGAAGTTAAATATACAAAACTTGTGTTAGAGACATTTGCTGTACATAAAAGCTCAAAGGCACTGTCAAGTTCACATTTTATCAGGAGCACAAATCAGCACTACTTGCAAATAATGCACTTACTTAAAGTGATTGTTATATAAATGTGTAGCTACTCTCAACCATTTTTCTTCCCAGTTCTACACATTCTTCATGCCACCTTTTCCTGGCCACGCTCCATGAAAGGTGCATTTTTATGGTCCAAGTGATGAAATAAATGTAATCAAATCCAATTTCTGTGAATGTACTGACAAAATGGAGTGGAAAAACTTAAGAAGAACAACCATCTCCAAGAAGCAATGACAGGGCTGCTCAATATTCCCTAGACAATTTCAGTTGTATGATCGCTAGAGCATTGCCCTGGAATACCACATTCAACAGTCCTTTAAGTAATTACCTAAGGCAAAGTCAAAATGACTAAAAAAGCAGTACCACTGGATTGCTGGATGTACCTACAAACATGCCCTGAAACTATAAGTTTGAAACAACTGTTACCTACAAATTTTTAGAGTGACATACAGAGTGGACATTTTGTGACTATGCTGCTGAAGCAACTGTTGTCATAACAGACATTAGACAGTTACTTCATATGCTTGTGCAATACTGAACAAATGATATGCTAACACAATCCAGGACAGAGACATTCAAATTCTAGAAAAACAAAGACCAAGTGTTTGTAAGACATACTTTGTTTTAATTTGAAAAATCTGCAAAAGATGTGTTCAATCTGTCTGCATTATTTAAAGCCAATTTCAACTGATTTTTTTTAAACTGGAAATTAACATTTGCAGGCACTTGCGAATATTTCAAACCATTTCTTAAAACAAACAAAAAACTCCCACCTTAATCATAGTAAAAAGTGTTTGATAAAGAAAACACACTACAAATTGTTCAAAAAATGTCACGGAACAGGTAATCTTACGCTATTCCAGTGAGTGGAAGCAGTTTTAGAACATATTTTAAAAAAATGTAATCATGGAAAAGATCTTCCTTTGAAAAATTAATCTGACAATTCATACTTCATGAATGGTGCATGGTGCTAATTTGTACTTCTGAGTGTGCCTGAGGGCTAGACTAATAGCTCTACTTCTATTAAAACAGATGTTTACACCTTCATGGAAAATAAAATTCTATGTGACGTGAGAAGAAAAGCCTAAAAACGACACGTAAAAGTAACCAAAAGAGACAGACATCTGAATCTGGAGACTGTACAAAACAACCTCACTTTGCAAATTTTACTCTTTTGGGATTCTTAAGAACCTTAACTGTCCCATTGCAGGGCAGCCCGCATATCCACATCGATAACCTCTTACCTGGCTTTTGCACCATGTATGAAGGCTCAGCCTTGCTTTTGCTCTCCAAAGGAGGAACCTGTTGCCACTTCCACTCCCAGTGAGTAAGCAAAGTAACAGTAATGTAGGGGACAGAAATGGGGTGGTGGGAAGACTATGCTAGGACAGAATATTGTCTTCGTTTCAACTCAGTCTCAACACACTGTCTGCAACCACAGCCCTTCTTTAAGGAAAAATAAAAAACTGGTATTAATATACCATTACGAGCTAGGGAGGGCTTGATATGTCCATACTTAGCAGGATTTGATTCCCCTTCAATGAACTTATTTAGCGTTCCTACCCTCCTTACAATTACTCTCAATGTAAGTAAGGTAAATGATCTCTGTTTTTATCACTGAATTGATGGAAAGCAGAAACAGACCTATTTTTTCTCTCCCCTCTGCCCAACACAACTGGGGACAATGAACTAAGAAGGGAGAAAAACAGTGAGGTTTCAAGGGGGTCCTTATCCCTTGCAAATCTCAGGATCCTCTCCTCTGTTCCTTTCCAGTTTGCAAGGACCACCTCTAAGGTGGCAGGCATACCATTCTCCCCTCAGGGAAAAAAAAAAAAAGGAGTGGAAAAGTAATCTCAAGAACGCACCTCACTCAGTCCTCTGCATTTAGCATCAAGGTGACCCATGTTCTAGTGCTGGATAGAACAATGTCACAGACAGGGTGCAAGCTCATCCACATCGATTTATTTTCGAACAGCCCCACCATTTTTTATATCACCTTAACTTGCTCCTTCAACCTCAGTCTCTTCTGACTGAGAAGAATTCAGATCATTCAAAACAGAGATCGCCATTCAAGAGTCACTCAAAAATGAGATACTACTTATTATGCTAATTTAATAATTTAAAAAAGCATCCCATGGTTCTTGTGTTCTTTTCAAAACTTCTCAACCAGAAAATTATTTCTGATTTTCAAAGACAAGACTATGCACAGGCAACAAAGCTGTACTTACGGTAATACAAGGATCTTTGTCTCCAGCACGACCCACATGATCTGCTGTCACCATAAATTTAGAGAAACAAAATTTGTATTGCCAGGTCAAATCGGTGATCTACCACATCCAGCACTCTCATTTACACCACAAGCTAGAATCTGACGATTCAGCAAGAAAACAAACAACAACAAAAAAAGCCCCTCCAAGCCCATCAGCTAAACCCCCTGGAATGTACTTGTCCAATTATTTGAAATTCACAGAAATAAAACATCTTCCCAGGTTTTCTTAAGTCAGCTCATGCCCTGAAGTGCTTTATTAGAATGTTCATTATGTAGCTTCCAAAATTACAGCTCTAAAACAATTTTTAAAAGCAGCTCAACAACTTTAGAGCCCCTAGTTGTGGCAGCAAAATTTCCTGGATGCTTGCTTAACAAAATGTATTTAGTTCAGTTCTTAATTATTTCACCATTCAAGGTTAGCTGCATCTCTGAGACCTTCACATTCCCCTTTGTGCTTCTTTAACTTCAAGCCACCAGCCATCCCCTCTTCATAGGGCTTCTGATGGCCACTCCTCCCAGGACTCCCTGCACATGTAATAGCTCCCACCAGATACACATTCTCCGGGTGAGTGAAGAACAAGTGGAGAATGACTCGAGGTCTCCAGTGGCCTCCCAGCTTACAAGTAGTGTTTTTTAAAATGTTTTTAGAAAGATAACACACTATAAACGACACTCAAGTTGCATATGGTTTACCAAGTATCACCCACCTTTACACTCCTGGCTGTACATCTCAGGCTTGTCTGTGCTACAGTCCCAGGTCAGTGTCTCAGTATTGCAGGTCAATCCTTAGCACAAGTGACTGTCCCCTAGGTCAGACCTGCCATTTTAGGCAGATGTCAGTTCTTTTGCCTAGTAATCTTTACCAGCCAACCAGTTCAAAACCGGCCTCACCATTTCCCCAAGGGGAATTAACTTCTTCAAACTTTATACAAATCCCTAAGCAGGAAAATTACCTATGCTACTATAACTGTTCCTGCAGGAAGCTTCCACAATTTCCCCCCTAGCTTCATGCCGTAAACCTTTGTAAAAGTTATGTTGGGAGTATTTCGCTCATAAACAACATTCAGCGCATTCTGGCATTTCCAGACGTCTCAAGTCCTGCATCTTTCATTGTATCCTCTTTCTTACTACCTGGCCAATACAGGAGGGAAAAGCTGACTGTATTTACTGAAAGCTTTGCAAATGGATGGAAAACTATGAGAGACTTACTTCCTGTTAGTTTTCCCACTGCACTGGATGCTATTACTGAAACAATAATTTTAACAAATTTGACAGAAAACAATCACTGTTGCAAAATGTAGCCCTGATAAGGCTCTGTGATGAATCAGCTTTAAAAATTACTATGTTACAAAGAAAAGGTTCAAAAAGAGAGTTATTACAACACTGTTAGAGGAGTTTGCTTGCAACAGAAAAAGCTAAAAAAGCATCTCCTTAGCTGAGTTTTAGTACATCAGTAATTAGTATTTATTTTTTATATTTAGATAAGCAACTAACCTCAATTGTTGATGAAAGCATGTTACATAAAGAAAAATATCCAGCACAATTGATATGTTCTATACTAATAAACTCCCCTTCTTCTAAAAACAGTCCATAGGTCTATCCAAGGAAGTTCTTGCTCTTTATGGTATAACTCACTTGAAATAAATATCTTATTGAAGAATTCCACTTAAAACATCTTCTTCTTTCAGGAAAAAACATAAGAAATAAATTTGCATTAGTGAAAATGGCTAGGTTTATTTCTGTGAGACCAAAGCAATGAGTCAAAGGAATGAGAAACTGAAAATGCCCTCTATGACCTTGTCGTCCTCCATTCATACCAGTTATTTGCACATTATATCTGGTGCTAATCATCAGAAAACCTTATGCAAGAGTTCTGCATGATGTCTCAAACTCCTGATGTGAACTACCTTTAGAAGAAAGCAGACAGCACAGAGATATACCCTTCATGAATCAGACTTTTTGAAAGAAATTGCATTAATGTATTTTTCTTCTCTAGTCACTATATGGCTTACGTTTTAAGCAGTGGAATCTCCAGTGCACAAACAACTGAAAAGGTCAAAATAAATACTGATAAATGTTTATTATCAATTGCACCAGCACAGACACGTCTACACAGCTGGCACACTTCTATCTTTTTACTGAATAGGAATTTATGCAGGTAGGTTTTTTTAGTATTTCAGTAACACCTAGATATATTATTCCATTCAGGAGAAATATTTTATTTTGCAGTGGACTAATAATCCAACACGGTGTCTTTGTCTGTAGCATTTTCTTCAATTGGCTTCATACTTTTCAGCCATTTATTTAGCAGGCTTCTCCAAATACAAAAGCAAGTAGCTGTAAAATTTGCAGAGAATCAAGTGTCTGTAGCATGACAAAACCATACTAGAACATTTGAGTCAACTGGGTATAGCAATTTGTAAAGATAGTATCAAAAGTAATCCAAAGGTACAAGTAGTCAGTAATTATAACCTTGAAGCTAATCAAACTAACTGTCATCCTCAAATGTAATGGTTACATTTTCAGTCCAGTTCACAACTCTGCACTGCTCATAGGTGGGAAAAGGTGCCTGGTAAATCCTAGTATAAGATTAAATCTGTTTCTTATAACTTCTCTTCCCACAATGAGCTTATTTTTGTATCACAAGTTCAGATGCAGACACTTGACAGTGAGCTTTAGTTCTTCTTTAAGTTAGGATGCCTCCATCTTCTTTTTCAATGGACCTAAAAAAAAAATCCCTTGTTTGTCAAGAAAAAAAGCATAGCAATTTTCTTAAATGTCAAAAATTTCTGCAAATGGAAAAGCCATTTTCTATCCAGACTACTATGTATTTTGGTTAAGACTACTCATTCTACATGACATTTTCCCTGTGATTTCTCTGAAAAAAAAAGATAAAAGATTTAGATGTTTTAGAGTATCTACTGGACAATTAATCTTCACTGGTATATGCACACATTAAAAATTTAATTGCACTTAATGAAATTACAGATGCTTATAATTAGCAAAATTGAAAGCTTCAGTCAAACAAAAATTAAAAATAGTAATTGCTCTAACATTTCGAGATTAATTTACACAGTATTTCCAGCATTACGTGCCTGTCTCTACCAAGCCCAAGGCAGGATCACTCCTTATCTTGGACTCTGAATGCCAAATTTGACCCCATTATTACACCTATACAATCCTATTAAATAAACAGGAGTTGCCTAGATATTTATGAGTCCAGAGCATGGTTCCATGGGAAGTGCACATCCCACAAGATTGTCGTTCTCTCCTTGACTGCAATTTTCTTTGCTTTAAATCATCAAATAATATCACAAAAACCATTACTAATTCTCTAAGGAAATCAGGACAGCACAGGAAGTTACTTCTGAAACATTTAATAAAATACATTTTTTATGTTTATATCATACAAATGCATGCCCACATATGCACATATATAAAAGAAAGTCAGAGGTCATGACAAGACAAAATTTATAATTTAAAGACATTTTATGTGTCACACACTCCATTTAACACTTAAAAATGTCTGCATCCTTCATATGACCACTTTCACTAACATACACAAAAAAAAGACTT
The DNA here is from genome assembly GCF_031877795.1 of Strix aluco. Lineage (NCBI taxonomy): Eukaryota > Metazoa > Chordata > Aves > Strigiformes > Strigidae > Strix > Strix aluco. The sequence continues at coordinate 51,875,157 of NC_133971.1, read as the reverse complement.
GCTGTGAACATGCCCCATAAAGAGCTTTCAGGCAGTAACTGGCACAGCTATAAATCTACATAAGGTTGTGGAAATAAATCTTGTGCTCTCTGCTGCTCATATAGGAACATTAATCTTAAGAGGAACACAATACAGTACCTCCTTATCTGTTTAAAGTAGGGCAAATATTTTACTCATGTTAATTGTCCTGACAGAAAAGGATCAACACTGCATTAATCCATTTAACACATGGCTTATTTTTCACCCCTGCACATTACATAAGCCAAAACACCTGCTGATACCAAAGCTAAAGCTATTGTGTTAATTCTTCATACAGCATTCTCACTTGTATCTTTACATAACATGTGGCATATTGCTAACAAAATCTGGAGGAAAGAAAGTGGAAATTACTTTTTCCATATTCCATGGTTTCACCATTTGTGCAAAATGATACTTTTAGGTTAAGACTTACATTGTTGCGTTATTTTTATTTTACATTCTCAAAAATAGTTTCTGTGTGCTCTAAGATCTCAACATATTAAAAAGTACTGTATTTAACATAATTTTAATAATTAAACAGAAACCATTCTAATCTAACTGAAGAAACATCAGTGAAAAAAACTAGGATCATGTTTTTTCCCATCTTAAAGCCAGTTTCCTGGTTCAAAAAGCATACTTAAGAAGTGCTGTATCAGGCCAGACCAGAGGCTGACAGCCCAGCATCCTGCCTCTGAGTGTGGTGAATCTCAGAATTTGAAGAAAAAGCCTAAGAATTGGGTACATATTTGTAATGCTTCCCTGGTATTGCTTTGCATGTTCTGCACCTCAAGGATAACTTTGGTCCCCCTTTTGATCTTTGTATCATTCACAAACTTCTCTCTCAAAACATACGCTCCTTTTTCTCCCTTACCATCTGAGGCTGACATGCCCTAATCTATTTAGCAGAAGGTGCTCTTTCACTTTTGATCCTCCCTTTCACCTTTCTTTGGAGCGCTCCGGTTTTACAGCTCTGATGCTCGACACATTACAGCCCTGTGGGACAGTGCCTGGCCGCACAGCTGACAAGGCTAACCATTTTTTGCTGTCAGCAACCTAAATCTATGCATATATTACATCACTGGCCTCTGCTATATTAACATTTGGGTCCATCTAGCCTGTATATTAGCAATCCTTGTGTTCTCAAGTATACCTCTGGGGTATATTCCATTGTTCTTTGTGCTGAAAAGTTCGAAGCTGGTTCCCCACCCCCACCTCAGCTAACTGTATCAATTGCAGGAAAAAGTGTTTGTCTTTAGGAGAAAGCAGTGGGAAAAGCATTAGCAGTTTCCTCTCTATGGAGTGGGGTAGGGTCTGGCTTAAGCTAAAACATTTTTGGGGCTTTAACAAGTATCCTCAGCCACAGAAGCAAGCATCAGTTCAAAATGCAAACACAGGCATCTGCTGAAAGGTTCTGTATATGAATACTGGTAACAACTACAGGTATGTGAATAGGAACACAAGACACTTTTCTATGTCCTTTCTTTTCTGGGTTGTTCATTATCTTCCCTACATACCATTCTTCTCTTGTTCCCTTTCTTCACCAAAGCTGCTGGGCTGACCACAGCATCACCCTTTGCAGCCTAGAGCCTACAGTACAGCAGCTGTTCCCAGTCAGCCCTGTGGTCCCTCTGAGGATAGAATTAGCCCCTCATTAACCCTCTCCCTCCTGCTGTTATGCACCGATGCAGCTATTTACCTAATTGCAGAGAGCAATTAATATTGCCTCTGTTTGCAGGCACCATTTTTTTCAGCTGTAATGCTGAGTATGCAGTAGAAGCAGCATGCTCAGCTGCCACATATATCTAAGCACCAGAAAACATAAAATCTCAAAAGCCTCATTCTAGAAACTGAAGTGGATAAACAGATATTTTAAAAAAGACTTTGTGACAAGTATCAGATTTATAACAACAAGGGCCAATCTAAATGTGTTACTGCTGGAAAAGAGCAGCAACGTTAAAAGTAACCTGTTCGTTTGGGGTTTTGTTTGGTTTTTTAACCTGCTCAAAATTGTGGAACGCTTCATGATTTAACTTAGCTAAAATGCACCTAACTGCTAAATCACGCCCAAATACTGTGGGATATATATCAAAAACCAAACTTTTAAAACAGCTGAGATAAATCAGCTTTTTAAAAAAAGTTATAATCATAGAAAACTAACATTAATTAAGCTGTCATAAATTTTTCAGAAGGATATTCTTACTCTGCAATAAGAAGGTGCTTGTTCCTCCTCCTCCCAGCCACACTCCCCATCTTTCTCATTTTCAAGTAACATAAAAGCATTTTGTCTGTTCAAACAAACTACACAAGAAGATACTGCTGGCTACCTTTCATACACAGCCATACCTCAGTATCTCATCCAATTCTCGTAAGTTGAATTTGTCATTAGATGGACCCAGACTGAATTTTACACAAAACTATTATCAAAAAGTAGCCAAGCTTGAAACAAGTTGCACAGCTCTCACTGAAGTACAAGCAGCAAAGCTGGAAGTGACTATCCGGGCAGAAGCAGCAACCATACAGTGCCTGCAAACTGAACCTTAATCAGCCAAATGTGCACATCCCTCCTCTCACTCTCCCCATGGTCCCAGAAAAATCACAGGACAGCATTCTGTGCTTAGTACAAGGCTTGCCATCCTAGCAATAGACCTTCATCATTGCTGTTTCTTTTACTCTTCCTCTAATCCCACCTGAGGCCCTACTATTTCCACATTGGAGGAAATCTCACTGCAGAACCTGGGATTCACGGAGCAAACTGTTGGCATCACACAACTGATTCTGAAACATACACTTAACTGCTTACAAAATTTCCCTAAGTGAACCTAAGACTGTATTTGGGATTCTCTCTTCTAGCCATGCAGATGTTGAAATGTCTGAGGGGGTTAAGACTGTGAAACAAACTAAAAGCAAGCCAACGGTCTCCTCCTGAAGGAAGAATCTTCACCTTGTGATCTCAACTTAAGGATCCAGCCGGACACAGTTCTGTTTCAGTCACTAAGCAGATCTCAAAAAGCATTCTGCAAATCGCTCTCGCAGTCTCAACAACTGGAAGGGTAAAAGAGCTACACATGCCACTGTGAATCTGCTCTTACTTGAGCCACACAGTGGCATACCTTCCTGCCAACTTAGTTGCTCTAACATCTCTAATCATCAGAAATCTAAACGTCCACTACAAAAAAGTAGAAAAACAAAATTGGATTTGACCCAGAAAAAGGGGGAAAGTAATTTTCTTCTCTTGTTCTAAGGTTCCAGAAACAGATAGTGTATTTGAAAGTCTGTGCCACTCTAAATAAAAACCTACTGATATACACTATATATTGCTGGAGTAAAAAGGTGTCAACTTCTGTTAGGACACACCTTGGAAGAGCGATTCTAAGGCATCGACTGAGACAGAAAGTTTATAAAAAACATATTCCACCAAACTTCCATAGTGGAGATAAAACAAGCCTCGGTCCTACTGTTCCCTTCCCACTTCAAAGAAATTGTAATCACAAAGGTGTAACTGCATGTGCAGTGTGGTTTAGCTGTCAAGGATATGTAAATTTTAGTGTAATCTTTCATGTTCCTAACATACCATATATCTCTATCCAGTCAAATTTAAGTGCAGGTATTTCTATAAGTGAAGGAAGGGAGGTGAGGGACAGGAAGGGAAGGAATGTTTTGTCAGACTCTGTCAAATTTAACTTTTCAAATAACTGCAGTAGACTATTTCTGTAAACATAATTTGTAGTGCTCCTTAACCCTGTTACTGAGATCTCCCCTTTGTCCAGTCTCAACAACAGAGAACCAGAGAAATTTATAATCTGCTTCCCTGAGCTCTGATCATGCACAGTTCATACACACACAAAACCTCCACTGAAGCTCCATTTATGTATTATGAGACTGAAACAGTCCCCCCTGAACCACCAGAACATTACACAGTCTCCTCCAGGTGCTATGGGTCAAAATTTGTATTAACCTGGTTAAAACTTTTTGCTGAGATTAGTTCCACTGCCTGGCAAACGCATGAGATTCAAGAGTTAAGTCTACAAGAGTGCAGTGTATGGGAGGACCCCTTATCTCCCCAGTCTTTCCCCCTTTTCCACATTTGAGTAAGAATAAATGCCAGTTTGGGCTGCTGTTAGAAAACAGAGCAGGAATGTACTCTGATCAGCAGAACTTTTTCTGAGTCACAGTGGTCCAAACTTTCCAGTGATGACAGAAGTTTCATAACACCTATTTTATGGCCCTCCTTGCAGGTAGAAGCAGCTGGCTGTGTAATTCAGTGCTGCCCACCAGCCGTATTCTGGAGTTGTCAATTCTGTCAATTCTCTTCCTTTTTGTATAAGGATGCAGCAACAGCAACTCAGCTTCCTTATCAGGCTGTGTACAAGCACCTAGGGAGACATTCAGTTGTAGGGCTTACACATGCTTCCCCTGTAGTCACCCCCTCTTTTCCCGAAGGTTATGCTGGCAGATGGTGTGGACTTGGTCTGTAAATGGTGCTGTGAATTAGACCACCCTGCTCTGAATTAATGTACTCGAGTTTCTCGAGATATAAGTTAGCTGCTTTTCTTCACTAAGGACATTAAGGGCTTTCCTTTTCTAATTAATAGCAAATGTTCCATTACATTACAAAATCAGAAAATAACACAGAGATCTGGAAAAGAATTTGAGGACAGTATAAACCAGATGGCTCTAGCAAGAACATTACATTTAAACATAAACGTATTTCTGTACAACTCATACACATTTTTGCAGTGTTACCGACTTAACAGTTTCAGTTATCCCATATCCCAGAACTATATACTGCAAGAGGTACAACTGTAGCACAATCAGCCAAGGGAAAATTAGGTTTTGTTTCACATCCTCATCTATGAGTATCAACGGACAAATCTAAACTGGCAACAAAAATTATGGAAACTCTGAGAATCAACCACTCCTGTCTGCTCAACCCACTCCTCAGCCACAGGCAGAATGTACACAGATGGGAATGTCCCAGTCCTCTCAAATCCCAGCAGGCCTTACATATTGTAGCTTAACTTCCATCTGAGATGATTTTGGGTTTCTAATGGGATGGAACTGTTTCTCCCACTATTCTGAATCATCCACTTTGAAATCATTACATCCTGCCCCTTCACACTCCCCGCAGACCATGGGAAGACTGGAGACTCTTCCAGTGTGACAGAATTATACCATGATCTTTCAAACAATTTAAAAAAAATTATTACATGGACAGAGGTTTAAGAAGAAGTCCTCAGTCACCCTTCACTTAGGTCTCTCAGCTTGGTAAAACCAGAATAGCATTGTGGCATTTAGCTGATGCAGTTTACACGTTACACTAAAAGAAACCCCACCAACAAACCAAACAACACCCCGTGCCCCCATCTCCCCAGAAAAACAACAAAAAATCCTAGATAATTTCATATTCTTTAAGTCCAAGCCATTTAGTCTGACCTTCCAAATAACTCCAATGATAGCACTACATCCAGAAACTCCTGTATCACATTTAAAGACAGCTGGGAGACTCATTACAGTCCACTCTTCTGAATTAAAGTCTGCAAACACCACATGCTACTAGTTAAGGATCCTAGGGATTTTCTAAGCTGAGTCAGAAAGTAAAATTAATAATACTTAAAAATCTTTGAGTGAGAAGTACCATATGAACACTTTACAGCAGTGGGTAATGGTATTTCTCTCCATAGACAAGAATAAATGAGATTGCTTTTCTTTTGCAAACATCAGACAGGGAATGGCAAACCTGGCACTGGAAACCAGGTGTTTCATTTCCCAGATGAGTGCTCTAATCCTTCAACCATCTTGGCCACCAATGAATTTTATGAATATATTTTGGCAAGCACAATATAGTGTTAACACTACCTACTATCCTATTCTTCTGTGCATGAACTACAGTAATGATATAAAAATGGTTAGTTCTTAGAAACTAGTAAAACTCTAAAGCAAATACTCTTTCTTTTAAAAAAGAACAGCGAGATGACATTGCCAGGTTTTTGGTAACAAATTATGGATTTTTTAGATGAGGACAATGGGAATTAGCAAGCCTGTTCTGAAATAGTAATTGAGAAGAGACATTTCATTCACATAAACCCACAAATGCACCAGATTTTATCTCTCTGAAGCAAAAACATGAACGGAATGAAAGAAAAGCTTTTATTGTACTACAATGAATATGGAAATCAAGTTTTTTTCCATTCTAGATGTTAAAATTTGGTAACACTTCTTTCCCAATTCTGGAGTAGGTATTAAAGTCAAGATATTTCAGTCTGTCTTTGTTGAACAGAGAAACAAGAAAAGCTTACGCAGCCCCCCTGTACCAGAAACAAACAAAAAAGACTTTATAGATCATCATCCTATACCTTAAAATATTTTAATGCAGCAACTATAACACAGAGGAGAAAGTAAAATAAAAAAGAACAAAGATATACACAAGCTACACTTGAGCACTAGTGAACAGAACACAGTATGTAAAAGAGGCTGTTCTTTATTTATAGTTAAGAATGCAGGACCTCAGATGGGAACTGAAATAATAGATATAGCTTATGTTAGTTTCAACTTGTTCACATTTCATGGAGGCCCTGCAGTCATTTCAGAACACCCTGTTTTCTTTTATAAATTAATCATAGTAATGTGCTCTGTTGCCAGACTCCATGGAAATATGGGACCAGCTGACAAACACAGTTCTTGCCCTCATTTTAAAAGATGAAGAAATTAGTTACAAAGCACCTATCAGAAGATAAAAATATATCTGATGGTTTACATAAGAGGTCCGTTTGGAAATGCAACCTGAATTTTAGAAGGCCTATGAAACTAGAGCTAATCCAACACACTTACTGTTAAACAGGGAAGCAAACCCTGAGACATGAACAGTCTGAAAGATGAGCAGTGGTATAAGGCTGATGAATGGTACAGAACTGTAGAATGATTATTCACATTGGATCTCTAGGTCTCTAGCCCAATCTCCCGCTCACAGCACAGCCCCAGTTGCTCCAGACTTTTTGTACAGTTGGGTCTTGAAAACCTCCATGGACGGAGACTGCACAGCCTCTATGAGTAATCAGTTCCCTTGCCTGACTGTCCTCACAGGGAAAATTTTTTCCCATATATTCAGTTAACTGTCATTTCAATTTAAGTATATTGTCTATTGCACCCTCCCACTGCGCACATCAGCAAGAAGCCTGACTCCCTCTCCGTGATAACCATCCTGCAGGCACAGGAGGCTTCTGTTCAACCCAAAGCTATTCTTTCTTCAGACTGAACAAGCCCAGATCCCTCAGCCTCTCCTCCCACACAGCAAGTGCTCCAGCCCCTGATCCTGGCAGCCCTCCACTGGACTTGCTCATCCTTATGGTACCGGCGGGCCCCAAATTGGATGCACAGCCATAACGGGCATACAAAATAATGGATCTAGAGTACAAGACACAGTGGATTTAAAAACACAATGGCTTTTATTTGTTAGCTAAACAGCTTTACCAATAATGCCCAGATGCTAAGAGGTAAAAAAACAAAAACTGGAAGTAGTAACGAAGAAGTCTTCCTAAGCACCCTTACAGAAGTGCAAAAAAGCTACAGCAGGAAGTGGCTTCATTTCCATTCTGCCACCACTACTTAACTAAAATGCATAATCTGGGTAGATGGCAAGGAGCATGACCAGCTAATTCCAGGGTATGGACCCAATGAAGAAATGCATTTTGCCCCACAAGAACTTAGATATGGAGGACTAAGAAAGGGATGTATATAATGATTTTTTTCTGACTATATGATTTTGTTCAATTCAAACAACCTCCCAAGAGACATTTTTTGAGTTTCCATTATTTAAAACACATTGAAGAGTTGGAAAAGGTTCTAAAATACTACACAGTAGTAACAGACAAAGATATACACTGGGTACACTGAGCACTAGTGTTAGGAACAGACTGACTGCACTAACTGCTGAGGAAATAATCTCAACGTCTTTGCCACAGCTAGCGTTCTATGACACCTTTAAAAATTGTCCTTGCATTTAGTCCTCTTAATCTCTTGTCTTCAGAACATAAAAGTAGATGTGAAAACAAAAAAAGGAAAAAAAATCCAAGAAAAAAAGGAAGTATAGAATTATTCTTTTCCTAAAAGCCTTAAAAAATATAACATATTTATAACAAATAAAACTTACCAGCACAATTAGATTTATACCAACAGACCTTTATTACTGTACTACTACCTCTTGTGCATAAGCGAATAGCTTCTCTTAAAGCTTATCTCTGGTGCCTGAATTCTTTAGATGAGCCATACTTTTCACAAATGAGCAACACTGCAGGAAAGCATGTAAATCCATTAACTGGATAGCCTAGTACTGTTTTGATTGGCATTCTTCTAATCTTGATGTAGGTCAGCGTTATTTCTGGCTCACGACAGAAGCACCCTCGGAGCGCCTGCCCTACCAATTCTCTCCCCCCATCCTGCCGCGGGCCAGTGAGTGGGTCACCAGCCAGGGGCTTGGCTGCCAGAGGGGCTCAACCCACCACTGTGCTCTACCCCACTGAGCCAGTGTTCCCCAGTGAGGGAACCATACCACGCATGTTCATCCGCTCCCTTCTTTCAAATACACTCCGAAGACTGATTCATTTTGGTACGCGATTACAGCACCAACACCGAAAAAGAGGGCAAATGAGTAAGTAGCAGTGGGAAGTAACTAAGTCTAGGAATTTTTTTTTTAAATCTACAGAAGTTTAAGAATGAAAAGATGTGCTAGTCCAGCCTGTTAAAATGAATTTTCCAAAACCTAAATGAGATGTTACTATAACTCACCAAAACACAGAAAAAATACTCTGTGCCAGAGGGGGAAACGTCAACAATCACCTAAAAATAGCTTTTAAAAAATGAGGGAGTTCACTTCCACATGAGTGATCCTGACTTTTCTGCTTTCACGCTGACTGTAATCCAGCTCAGCAAGAAAGAGGTTTGCCTCTGCAGGTCTCATTAATGCATAACTAATTTCAGAGGGAAGCAACTCGGAAAAATCATCAAATACCAATCTGTTCCTTATTCTATAATGGCCAGAACACAAGATGACTTACAGGTAGAACACTGAAGGGGTCACATGCGCTGTAGCTTCACAGAACTCATCTGAAATGAGTTTTACTGCATCCAAAAGGTTCCTTCTATTGGAGTGAAAACTGACAAAAGGCCATGACCATAAAACTTCTTCCAGATTCTTTACAATTAAAACCTCTGGTTTTTAATGGAAGCTCTAATGAAAGAAAAAACTGGACAAAAACAATAGCAAACCTGTCAAATCATTGAGGAAGTCAAGATGACTCTGCTTAGGAAGCACGCCCAGATTCTATGACCATGAACCTGGGTTCTTAGTCAAGAGCATGGAACTAGCCTGGAACAGTGAAACTAGCCCAGAATAAAGATCAAGGGGGCAAACACTGTCTCCCACTGTCAGAGAATGGTATCTCTTTCTCCTTCTGAAAGGATTCTCCAGAACAAAACAAGACTCTCTCTAGCGAGATACTTCCAAGGAAACACCTATTTTCTTAGCCCCCATGACCACCCTTCACAAGTCACTAGGGAACTCTATGCTGCGACACTACGGGTCACAGCTTAAACTGAGTTTCTTGTTACCACCATCTCTTCAGTGCGTACCTGCACCTTCATATACTCCCACAGATCTATGCTGCTACTTCCTACCTGAACTGTGTTTGGAGTCAGTCACACACTGTGCTGTCTACTTGTGCCTTCTGTCCACACCACTAATAAGGAATGTATCGATCTCTCTCTCTGCCTGATCTCCATGTCCCTTGGAGCAGGAAAGTTAGCACTATCCTTCTGGCAATACTCATCAGCAAGACAGAAGGGCTAACTCCGCTTGCTTCACAGTGAGATTCTTACTGAAGTTTGAAATTTCTTCCTCTTCAGCACCTTTCTCTATCGTTAAAGTTCTGCTTTATGCTTTGGTGTTCTTGACTGTTCCCATAATTCCCCCAGGATACCTAGAACAGCATGGAAAAACGCCGTTGTCTTTACATCCCCACCTGTACCACCTTTCAAAACATTTCTGCTGTCTCTGTGGCGAATTTTTTGACCCTGTCTTCACAGGTGTTTTGTTCAGGTGTTTATAGAGTCCCATGGGGAAAAGGCTCACTTTTCCCCAATGTTTTAAGCACTGAAGCCAGCCCCTAGAGGACAAAAAAAAGCTGTCAGGTAAGCAGGACTGCAACAGATTTCCCCAAATTTAAATCTGAAAATTAACAGTGTAAAAATAAATACGGTGTACCCGAATTCTGAAAAGCAGAATGACAACCCTAGTGAGAAATGGTCTGCTACTGGGCTGTGCTCTCTCACTCTCCATCTCTAGATGCTTGTTTATGCTTCCCAGACTATCCTGTTCATAGGAAGGTGAAATTTATCCCCTCTCTGAGTGACAGATAGTGAGAACAACTGGATTGGGGGTGTTAATAACAGTCAGTCAGACAGAGCATGTGAGCAAGCAAGAGCGTCAAGATGCGCACATCTGTCTCTCCAGGCATGGACCAGTGTCCCAGTGACAGCTGTAAAGCATGCGGTAAGTTCAAACAAGGAAGAGCAAGAACGCACAAGAGGAAGGCCTGTGGACATGGCTGAACATTTAGACTGCGCATACTAGCTCTCATTTTTCACTTTGTTATGGTGTTACACAATGACAAAGGGATGGGAAGGGAAGACTCTAATAGTAACAATAATGTGTATATTTTGGCTGGATATAGAGGATTTACCACACTGGATCAGAAGAGCAACCTATCTGAGGTGTTGTCTTTAGTACTGACTGAAATCCTGCATTTTAGAGGAAACAAGGACAATAAAATTTACACTGTTAATGAAATACTCTGCATGGAAGATTAATATTATTCCTTATTCCCTACTGTATTTGCTCTGATATAATCTGTACCACATCATCTTCTAATATTGAGCAGAATTAGACAACGTACTGGTAAAAATAACACCACCTGAGTCCTGTCTATGCAACAGCTACCCTTGTGATAGCAACGAAGGAAGTGAATAACGTGTTTGAACTTCTGTTGCTGCTGAACTGATTTAATAATAGAGTGGTAAATGGTGAATGTGACTTCTTTAAATCCAGAATGGCAAAGGGCACTGTATCCATCATACCTCCCATTCTTACTCAAAGTTTGGAAAGACTCTCCTTTAACAGGAGGAAAAGGAACATAGCAAAAAGACGGGTCATAGTTTCTTCTCTAGGCGTGAAGTTCTGGCGTATACTGATTCATACAGGATGGATACAGCGCTAATGAAACCAGCCCAAACACCTCCAAAAGGAAGTGGGGGGAAAAAAGAAAACAAACAAGGTCAGACACTTTGAATGGCCTGCGCCAACAAAACAGTAAGCTAGGCATAAAATTAAGCAAGAATTGTTTGCAGTGTTACTTAGACAATGCCAAAGAAATGTACAGCAGGAAGGCTGCTGTACATCTTAATGTAACTGCTAAAAAGCCTTCAAACTTGAGAACCAGGCTGGGAAGAACACTTTTTTTTTTTAAAGCGTAGGTATCTTTGGATAAGAAAATATTCTTTGGATTTCCCAACAGCATGTTTTGGAACTCAGCTCTCTCCCACTTCCTCAACAACAGGAAAGTATCTAAGCCACAGGGAAGTAAATGGAGAAGAGGATCCAGTATATAAATCCTTTCTACCTTGCCTCAGCCTCCCAAAGCAAGTAACAACTATTTAACATAGCAGAGGTAGTGTTTGCGGCATTCCTCAGAAGTGCTGGCCAACTCAAAGTGAAAACTTAGGATCAGAATCAATCCTGGATGTAGCACAAGCATGTTCATTACTCCTGACACACAGGATGGAAGGAAAGAGTGAAGCGGACTGCTCTTTTCTACCTTTTTTGTTGCAGACTTGGTAGCAAGAACTTTTCCTGTTTGAGCAATCACGTACAACTCCCCCCCCCCCCCCCCCCCCCCGCTACACCTGCTCCAATTCTCATGAGCTCTGTGGCTGTCACAGCAGCACTAAATTAGAGAGGGTTCCAGGAGTCTTCATCATTGCCCTTTGCATCCTTTCTTGTAAGACAGAAATAAAGAAATGCATTACAGGCTGCTGTGGCTTACCTGCACAAGAACTGAATGGTGAGGTTTGCTTTGTTTTCTAGTAAAAGAATCTAATATACACAAAACTGTGGAAGCAGGTTAAGGTGGTAATAATAGCTGTTATACAATGATTGAGATTAAAGGGGAAATACTTATTGAAAAAAAAATTTATCAGAAAACTTTACTACCATTATCTGTTGCAACAGACCAGTTTGTGTGGGCACTGTCACACAAAGAAAACACTTATATAGTCTGGTCCAAAAGAGTTTATGCTGTAGCTAATGTGCAGAAATTAAGTTTACCTCAAATACACTCTATTCAGATGTGTGGTCTAAATGCTAATGATTATTGTAATTAAATATTATCTCTTATTTTTCATTTGTCTCTAGCTCTTCTGTACTGCCAAGTAGGTTCACATCAAACCACCATTTACAACCAACCTGTATTTGTCATTACAATAAATATACTGATGTGAATTAGAAGGACTGATAACTGAAAACAGGTCTATTCTTGCAGCTGACCTCTGACATGTTTCCAGTTGGCAACGCAAGTATAACACCAATCAAAATATAATGGTATAAATTTTTTTATACTCACATAAAATTTGGTAAAAAGCCATTTTGATATGTTGTCAACACCATATTCATGGCAATCAGTACTTTAACACAAGGGCAGGCAGAATTTGTTAAATAATTACTTTTTAAAAAAATAAATTTTTAGTTAAGTTCAAGATGCTGTATTTATTTCCACTACATAACTGCTGCAAAAATTTTCTGAACATTTCATGTAAAATAAGCTTGTTAACTGTTTCTATTGTATTAGTTGAGGGGATGAAGGTGATTAAAAACTACAGAGAAGCTTTCAGATCAAAAGAAAGAACAGATTTACTAGACATGAGGTTTTGTTTGGTTCAAGAGCACAAAGTTTCCTAGTAACTCTATAGATCCTTCACTGATTTAATCTTCTTATTAAGTCAAACTTACTCATTTTTAAAGTTTCAATGGTCAGCTCAGTCATGTAATTCATCTCACCCGTGTGTCCAAGATGGGATCTCCTTCCATTCTTTTGCTAGAGCTCCCATTGCCAACATCTCACACATCGAAAATCTTTATATCCAAAATCTTTATATCCAAGCCACTTAATTACTACCCAGTGCCACCAGCACTTCCTATCCATGTAACCTACATGTACCTCCAAAATATGGGGTAGGAATCTCAGTGCACAACCGAAATAGTTTATAGACTGCTCCCAATCCTTTCTGAAATACTCAGTGAGCCAGTTACTCATTCCCATGTTCATATAAACAAAGGTATTTACAGTGCAGAAAAAAAATCAGAATCATGTTTTAAGTTGCCGCTTCTGCCAGTTAAGATCACGCAGAGGTTAAACACACAGGATGGGAACATTTATTACTCAAAAGCCAACTCTCTTACGTTAAAATTTAGATTTAAAAAGGTTATGTTTTGTTCACACAGGCTGGCACCTGTCTGAGGCCCCCCCCTGTTCCGTTATAAAGCAGTGTAGAAAAGCTTTAGTTGCAGAAAATAGGGGTGGGGGTGGGGGCATAAAAACCGCCCCCAGTCACCAGCTGTCTGCTCTCTTGCTGCCTTACCTGGGTCTCTCATCCTCAGCACTGCAGCGAATACACATGGCTGGTAACAAGTGCTGTCCGAGCACAGGACTTCTTGCAAAAAACCAAGTTGTCCGCCCACAGCAGCCCTCCAGGTTTCCCTTCGCCAACTTCCCCCTCCCTGCCCCCACCTCCTGCCCTGCCCCGCCCCGCCCTCCCCTCCCCCAGCCGAGCGCACTCCCCACCGCCACAAAGGAAAAGCTGCAGGTCCGGAAAAAAGCAACACGTCGCCGTGATGTGACTGTAGCACAACGTTTAAGGCCAGTAAAGTTGTGGGAGTAAGAGGGGAGAACACAGAGGAGGGGAAATGAAGATGCCGTAGTGTTCTGACCGTATGTGTACAGAGCTGCAATGGGGCACACCGACTGCTCCGCCCTGCTTTTAGAAGAAAAATCAATCCATAAACTCACTTAGAACGCACAGGGGGTTTTTTGTGGGGGGTTTTCTTTGTTTGGTTTTATGTGGTTTTGTTCCCGCCCCCCCGCCCCGAGGTGATTTCTCGCTGCGGGATGCCTGCTGTCCGCGCCCAGAGGAGGTGGTGACGGGCGGCAGCGCCGGGGAGGCGGCAGCGCCCCGGCGCCGGCCCGCCGCCCACAGCTCTTCCTCCCTGCAACTCTGTGCAGACAAAACCCTATGCGTAGCCGGGAGCTGCTTCAGCAACTGTGTGCTTCCCCTGGAAAGCAGTTCTTGTTTAGGAGCGTGCGCACGTATGTGTATATTTCAGAGGGGAAGGGGCGAGAGCTAAATGCCCTGCCAGAAACGCGTGGCCAGTCCAGCAACTAGTCCTTCAAGTACACCCTAAGTAAGTGCTATGCTCCCCAAGGAGCAGTAAAGTTGCCTTCTTCAAACAGGAGGAAAACCTCCTACCACTCGACCCCCTCCTCCTTCACGTGCAAAGCTCAGGCTGTCCCGTGTCCCTGCAGAGGCCAGCATTAACACCCGTCAACACATCTCCCACCAAGTACCTTCAAGCACCTAAGTCCAGTACTGGAGAGGCACTTTGCATAATTCTGCATTTTTGGCCGTTCTCTTCTCTCAGTACCTTCCACACTGCCTTCCGTATTATGCAGACACTTCTGCTTCGTTTACAATTTGTACAGAATGTCACAAAATATAGCAGAATACTGATGATTATTTGTGAGACTTTCTGTTTTCCTGTTTCTTTATAAAACCTCCTTATCCACATGAACAGGAAACGTTGCGGTAAATCAGCCTCCTCCCTTTTGTTAAAAACACTGATGCTGACTGCCTGGGAAGCAAAAACAAATCCATCCTGAGTTCAAAGGCATTTCTGCATTCCCGTTGTTTCTCTGACAATACTATGTTAGAGAGCAGCCAATTTTTTTTTTTCCAACAGCAAAGCAGCAAACTGCACTTTAAAAAAGACGCACACAGATAACAAACAAAGCTCATATCTGCTTCTGAAGAACAATGCCCTTACCCTAATAAACTGCTTACTTGTCCCATTAGCAGTGAACAGAGCATCTTATGTCTAACAAACTCTGCAATTTTTTAATCAATGCAGCTTAATAAAGCATTAGCTCCTTTCACACCCTCAGTCTCTGCAGCATAGGAACCAGCTTCAGCCTTCCCTGTGAGTTGATCCCCCTGCTCTCAATCCGTATATGATGAACATGTGACGGCAGGACTTCTCCATCAAGACTAATATCAATAAGAGCTTTCAGCATAGCCCAAACCACAGATTACTTTATGTCTCAGTGGTACTTTGCAGGCCTTAACTGGAGGCTGGAGAGTGTTCCCTTTGCATATCACATTTCCAAATTAGCAAAGATTTATTTTCAGGTGCTCACATTTATAGTAAATTTCCAAGTAACAAACCTACAATAATAAACATGCATATACAACAACAGAGGACAAAATGCTCTAGAGTTCAATGTAACGTTAGAAGTCACAGGTTAGAAACAAGAGAAAGGGAAACTATTATTTTGATCTAAAGACATGCATAATCATCTGGTTTTGCAGTGCTATCACTTTGACAAAACAGTACTACATTATTTAATAAGACAAATCAAAACATGTAATTTTTCCCTTCAAGGGGCATCCAGAACATACTATAATTACTGTAAAAGCACACAGGAAAAGTCTCCTTTTCTTAAAGTATTTGAGTTCTTAAACATAAATCCATACTTGTTATTATCATTAATGCAAAAATAAGCATGAGAACATGACATACACAAGATGATCCTAAAGCTCAGCAGAAGACCAATAAAATGAACATACATCATTGTCAATATTCAGCTTACAGATGTCACCATGCTAAAATCTATTCCAAATAAAGTTTTGGGTTGCAGATCCTAACAACATAGCCTACTTCAGTATGTTGCAATGTAGACCATCTGCATACATTCCTTTATATTTGAAAATGCACATTATTTGTCACTGCTGCTTGCAAGACTTTGTCTAGAAAGGCAACTAACTAGTGGTCAGACTAATATTTTTGTCTCTTTCGCTGTGGTTTAGTACAGAAACATTACAAAGCACTTTCTTATGGATGGAAGCCACTCAAAGAGACAATAATTTGCAAGAGAATGCTCATCTCTTGCAAAAATCATCACAAAAAAGTCTTCATTAATTGGCACAACATGGCTGGATGATAAATTTCATCACAAGTTTGGTTTGAATATCAATGACCAATTTCAGTTTTGAGCTATTTTACTGAAAACTGAATTCCCTAAATACACACTTTTGCACATATGGAGTTAAACACTGGAATACATGAATACTTTTCTATAGATACATATTTCTGTTATAAGTAGTAATTTGGAAATCTGAATGAAAAATTAAATTTTGTTCATTACTTCAAGTTTAGCAACGTATCTAAACAAAACTGAATTATTTGACAATACTTCCATAAATAATGTCTGTTAGCTGTCTTAAGTGACATGGAGCTTCCTTGGACAGACTGTTTTTGAAGCTCCTAATCTTACCCACCATGTGAATGGCACTGGTAGCCATTCTAGGTTTATCTCTCCAAGTCACTGGCTCTGTATACATTCTAGAACAGCCCTGCCTTGCAAGCTTTCACCATTACATGATTACAAAAATAAATAAATACCATCTTATCCACATAGTCCTGCTGTTCTACTATGCCAGTATTAAGTGTACAGGTACCTCCCATCTACTATTCATAATTTGTCTATAACTGCTTGCTTCCAAAGCTGTTTCAGACACAGCCCCTGCCCCAAGTGCCATACCACCATTGAGTTGTGCATTTGTGATGCATGCCCAGTTGAGCTTCCAGTTCTCTTCCTCATAACTGATACCAGCAGACCTCTGTAACCCTGAGGAGCTCTTCCGGGTTCATCATCAAATTGTGGTATTTTAAAAGGTGCTTTAGATGATATGCAACTTCTCAGAATTTATTGGCTTCAGACACTTGCGTGCTCAAAAGCTTCCTTCTGTTTTTTTTTTTCCCTTTTGTGCTATAAATAAATAATACACAAACCAACTGAAATGAGCTGAATAAAGCTGCTTAAACTGCTTCCTAGTAACTAAAGTAAAAAACTCTCTCTGATATCCTCATTTAAATGTATGCTCAAAGACACAAGCTTCTGACCAGCACACTGACATCATCACAGCACTTAAACTGTTTTGAAAGAATCAGATCAGAGGTAGGTGCCTCTGACAATGGTTCATGCCACCAGAAACAACCAATTCTCGTACTATAAGAAGGAACTTCTGAAGGAAAATGATAAAAAACCTTCACATTTATAGTACAATGAAATGGCCAAAGCCTATGAGCACACAAGCATGTGGGTTATGGCAGACCAGCCTCTGAAGCACTCACATTTGCGAAATATTTGACATGAGACACAGACAGACATCCTGCCAACCAATAATGATAACCCTAAAAGCTGTAAGTAGCTATAACCACCTCACCACTTACCCAAAATATATCTGTTTACAGCTAACAAAGAAATAAAATAGTAATACCAGAGTAAACCCTGGGCACCTTGCAGAAATGGTAAACTCAGAAATAATATCTGTGGCGAATCTTTTTTTACTTTCAGCCATTAAACCTGCTTACTGTTCTTCTAAAGGCAAACTGGAATTTTAAATGTTTTTTTTTTATTAATTACTTTTTAAATCTGTATTTTTGTTTCAGAGAAACTAAATCAATATCCAGCCAAACCACACCAAATATCCATCCAAACCACATAAACAAAACCAGCAAGGGGTGTCAGAGAAAATACAATAAAAGCAACAACTCTGTATACAAATTGCCTTTGGATGGGTTGCAACACATTCCTTTGACAATAATCAGAAAGATGTGCTGTTGTACCAAAAGGCTGTGTTATGCCCAGTGCTCCTGAATTACATTAGAACAGTTAGCAGTTTCATCTGACCTATTTACGTTCCCTCTTTTAATGGGCATAGCTGATTCCAGAGAAGAGCTACACAGACCATCTGTTGGAAAGACATTTAAAAAATGTTTGGAACATACCAAAGATAACAGTGACTGCAGTATTTATTCATTTGTCCATTAAAAATATGCCTTCTCAGTCATTTTTTAATGAGCTTTGTTGAGTAAAATTTATATACAATCTCAAATACAGTATTTGTTTGACTGAGGACTCATCATCCTATCCCAGACCCTTGCAAAGAAAGGAGGGAAATCTACAGCTACCAGCAAACTAATTAATATTACATGATGATCTCTCTACCCATAGCAACTCTACCATTTGAATTGCTTCAAATAAAAACAAGTATTCTAACAGACAGATAAAGCGGTACAGGGTAGTTAAGTGCATAGAGTGGTGCTGACTTATTAAAATGGGAGCAGTGCTGTGACATGCATCCCATCTTGTCCTTCTTTGAAAATTGTGTCTTCCCTTCCCTTCTTCAAAAAACAATGTGCCTGGCAAAACAATTATTGCTGGGAAGCAACAAATTCAGCGAGAGGAGAGCTTTATGTCTCACAAACACAGCAGACAACACTGCAGTAACATTAACCAGTTCACTATGACCAACAGATTTCAATCTTCAGATTTAGAAATTAACTCATATTTATGCAAGCTTAAAAAACCCCAACTTTTTCAACAATTAGTTTCATGTTTTGTATTTTTATACATTTATGTAGCAGCTTTTACAGATTTCATACATACAAACTCCGACTGAAAACCTAGCCTTATCTCTCTCAGTATTCTCATGCAAACAGAGTTAAACTCTTGTGACTCAGGCCTTCAGATTTGGCCTAAAATTGCATGCACAGGTGAATTCATGCCTGTAACCAGCACCTGTAAAAATAAAAGGAGAGATGAAGGTTTACCAGAACAAGTATAGGGCTGCTTACACATATCTGAACTGCAAGAAGGCATTATTTTCAAGAATATCAAATACATCCAATTGAGGCAATCTTTGACCAATCCTGACCTGTACTCTGAAATCCCTGTGATGGAAACAGACTAATTGTTCATTTGAACACAGCCAACATCATACAAAAGGCTTTCAAGCAACAGCAGTTTACTGCAAGCTGACCCATTTACTTTGTCCTTAATTCTGCATTAAGAACATAATAATATATAATAACATGTTATATGTTACACATAATACATAGTAACATACACAATACATAATAACATAATTCTGCATAACACACAATTCTGCACTCTGTGTTTTTATTATTGCTGTTTCTAAACCCAAGTGAAGTGCTGCCTTACTTTAAAACAGGTTCTATTGATTTAGCTGAAGTTAGTCAAGAATACCTGAATTTTTTATTCAGAATTCCGTAATCTTCAATTCCTCTCTCTCACCCTGAATTAACTCCGTGTCATGCAAGTATGCAATATTTAAAGTTCCATTTTGCTTACCACATTGACCTATGGGAAAGCTTTTCACGCCCTGGAAAACAAGCATTTCTATTACAGTGTGAGCCACATATGGATGCAAGCTGATTTGGGTGTGTCGATGATAAACAAGTATGGACAGTGATCGCATGGAACAACGGGTTCCATTAAAGTCACAGAATTTAAAACCAGAAGAAACAGTGATGATCTAATCTGACCTCCTGCATAACACAGGCTGTACAACCCCACCTAGCAATTACCTGCATCTGTGACAAATTTGATATGGTAACTCACCAACACTGGTTTTGCCAGATCCATTTTGAAACATTCACCTACAATGCTAATTTGAAGCATGCTGCATCAGGCAGATTCTGCACCTCCCAAACACGCTTCCCAGAAGACGGAGGTATGTCCTCTCCCGGATCCAGAGATTAGTGCCCCACATTACCACCCCACGGTTGTGCTGACAGAGCAGTCCCTTGCTAATTTGCACGAAGCAGCCGAATTAGCTCACCCTTCAGCAGAGCAATTGTCTGTCTAGTGCTTCATGGAGTGCACGCACTGCATGCAACACCCAGGCATTAGCACCAACAGTTCCAACTGTCAAACCAGCAGGTCTCCAGACAGCAGATAAAGCCAAATACACTGTTTAAACTCAAGGACTCAAGGACTCATACCCTGTTTTAGGATAAACTCCTTGGGATGACCCAAGGCAGTTATCTTGCATGACTTCAGTGGGCTTCCACAAGCCTTGTGAGAGCAAGGTATCCCGCAGTTCTAACACCTAAATTAAACAACCCAAGCAAAACATTTATTCAACTTAAAATTGTTTTTGTCATTATCAAATAAATTATTCAGATATACTAGCAGACACCTACCCTTTCAATACATATTAGTAAGATTTACGTTGCAGGTAAGTTTTGTAAGTACAAAGATATTTTTGAGTCACAGAAACAAAACCAATTTGACAAGATAAAATTATTTCAAGTTTTCATATTCTTCATTAAATTAGGTTTTTGTACATACCTTATCTCTTATATGATTACTTCAACCAATTGACAGCCTGAGCCTATATACAGAGAGAAATAGATTTAAAATTGAGTTTTAAACTCTTGCTTTCTTTACTACACAGGATTTTCCAGTGAATTAACTGTTATATTTTTCAAATCTACAAGAAGCTTGCCTTTTTTTTTTTTTTTCTTAATTAAATATGTTCCTTATGCCCATGGGCATTCAAATACTGAGAAAACTCTCCCAGAAAAACATTTGCCTTCTTACTGCAAGCTACACATTTTCTCTGCTCAGGATTCCCTCCTTCAGTATTTATCATGAGTCAAAACAAGAGAAGATAATCAAAGTGGTCTCAGAAATCTACCTTCAAGTTAACCATCTCTCCCGCCCTTTCAAGTGCAGAGGTAATCAGCAGACACAGCATTAGACAGAAAGCTTTTGTATACTGTACCTATCTTCCTAGCCATTTCACACAATAAAAACTGCTTGGAGGAGCTGCAGCATTACAAATAGCTTGGAAGGTGGAAGGAAAACAGCTAAAGCGTGATTAGAGTCAGAAAACCCACAGTGCTATAACTGCACCTTTCAGTTCTGCACACCTTCTCCTTCTGCCTCCTCAGGTAACAACAGCTTAATTGTACTGTTAAATGTTTTTTTCTGATTTTTTTTCCTGTTGCTATATGAACTAATTAAGTTTGCTACTATACTCAATTCTGCTTCATTTATCACTAACAAAACCACCAGTCAAGTTCTAAAAGCAAAAGTACTTCCTCAAGATGCAGAATAAAACCATCTGCCTGTGACATTCCAGGTTTTCTTTTTGAATTACACATATGGTCTAGATGTTTAATACTGATACAAAAGCACAAAGATAAAATCCCTAACAAAATACAAGGACTTTTCTATTTTACTGATGTGTAGGTATGTTTTTTGGCAGCTTCCAATCTGACACCCATAATACTGAGGGACACAGTATTTCAGCTTTCTGTAATCTGGAGACACTTCTGCCTAATCCCTGTTCAACATCAGACTCAGTCCACCATAACTTTCTGAAAAATATTTTCAGCATTTATCAGAGATACAGTGAACTCATAAGTGTGTAATAATTACAAGTGTATGAACTAAAGACAAATGCCGTGTTTGTTCTTTTCCAAATACAGTAATCCTTTAGGTAAAACACTGTCAGCATAAAATATTTTATGCAGGTATACTGTTTTCATGCTTTTAGTTTCTATATAAAAATACAGAGACAGAGAGTACAAGAGCACAAGTAATCCTTAAGCAAACAGAGATATGGTTTTATGGGCCAACAGGCACTATGACTTGAGGGAGAAGTTTCCAGCAGAATGCTCTGATCACAGGTCACTGATTTAGATGTAGAAAGTTATCCAGGTATTCCTCCAGCTTCTCATTTTTTTAATCTGGTTAAGTTGTACTGGCTCCATACTTCCATGATGTCACATTGTTTTCCACATTTCAGATGGGGAAATAGTTTTAAATAGACGAATGGTTGAAAAAGCAAGGTTGTGTGGATGTCAGTATCACCATCTTAACCACAAAAAACATGTATTTTGGTGTTCAGAAAACTTGGCACATAATAACTTTCATATTGAAATTTTTATTTATCGCTGGACAAACCAGGGCAAGTGGATTATAGCAGATGATTGCAGGGGTTTAGCTCAGCTGTTGTGCGAACAACCTTGTCTCTTCGCCATTAGGAATTTATAATAAAATACAAAAATGTTTCTTGTTGTAACAAAAAACTGCAGCTGTATCCTTTCTGAACTGTGAAAGAAGGGCAGGGGGCATGGCTAATGGCTCTGGCTCTGTCGGGAAGAGTTAGATGGTTCAGCTGAAGCTGCTCTTCTCCGTAGCCGACCTCTCCGATTACCTCCAGAATGCATACCTCTTGCTGAGGCGTTGCAGCTCACAGCCATGGCCACCAAGTAGGAATCATTGCCAGCTTCTGGCTGCATCACTGTATAAAAATGCAAACGATGTGGCTGAGAAGCCCGACTGATGTCCAGATGAGCCAGACCTCTTACAGACAACAGCAACCTCAGAAAGGCGGTAACAGCAGCTGGACAGTCTCAGCCATAAAAACTCACTCTGCCTGATAGCATGACTGAACGCTCAGAGTAACCTCTTTTAAAAATGCTTTTGACTTTCCTCCCAGAGGTTCACATACTCTATGTGCAGATATATATCCACTATATGCATATATATTAAGAGCAGATCACATGGTCTACTCAGATGTGAGATAATAAAATAGTAATTAAGTAAATTTTACACTTGCGTTTTTCAGTATCAGATGTGATTCTTACACTCCTTATTTACTACAGTTACTGAAAAGTGTGATCCTGATAGCTTTTGTACCTTTTTCAGATCAGTTATACTCCTGTTGCATAAGCATCACAGAGGTAACAGATTCTAGTCTAAATTTAAGCCTAAATCGAAGCCATTAATTTGTCACCCAAAACTACTATTGCAAAAATATTTTCCCATTACAAATAGCCCCATTTTAGAGTCAATTTCTCAGTGCTGTCACAAAATTATACCCTTTTACAATGTTGCATGAGTACAATTACTGTTAACAGATCTCCCCACCGATTCTCCTCTTAGGTTGTCTCAAAACTTCTCCCAGAATTATGCCAGTACTTCCATTCATGTAAAACAGATTTGTCCGCACATGCACTAAACACTTAGATGCACCTGGCTCCTTAACACATTTCCTCCAATCAGCAGTCATATTAACCTTACTTCAGAATATTTTAATAAACAAGCATTTATAGAGTCATGTTCCCCTCCTGTCACTATCCTTTATCTGAACAATCTTACATCTTCAATTTGGAAAATAAATGATTTTTCTAAAGCTCTTAGACAAAATTAACCCCTGTTGCTCTTTTCTTTCATTGCTAGGCAGTTCTCATTTAAACATTCCCAGCAGTGTCTGGTAAAATCTTTATTAACAGTAAAAGCAGCTCCTCGGATTAATATGCATCCAAGGTAATATTTCATCATAACATTAGCCTTTAAAAAAATGATCACAGAATGACTGAATGGTTCAAGATGGAGGGGACCCCGGAGGTCATCTGGTGCAACTGCCTGCTCAAGCAGGGTCACCTGGATGTGGTTACGCAGGCTTTTGAGTATCTCCAAGGATGGAGACTCCACGACCTCTCTGGGCAACCTGTGCCAGTGCTCGGTCACCCTGTGGTGGGTTGACTGGCTGAATGCCAGGTGTCCACCAAGCCATGCTATCACTCCCCCTCCTCAGCTCGACAGGGGTACAAAAATATGATGAAAGGCTCGTGGGTCGAGGTAAGGACAGGGAGTTACTGCCATGGGCAAAACAGATGTGGCTTGGGGAAATTAATTTATTAATTTATTGCCAACCAAAAGTCAGAGTAGGATAATAAGAAATAAAAATCTAAAAACCATCTTCCTCCCACTTCCTAGGCTCAGCTTCACTCCTGGCTTCTCTACGTCCTCCCCCTGCCAAGCTGTGCAGGTAGACAGGGAAGGGTGGTTGCAGTCAGTTCATTATGTGTTTTTTCTGCAGCTCCTTCCTCCTCACACTCTTCCCCTGCTCCAGCGTGGGGTCCCTCCCACAGGAGACAGTCCTTCACGAACTCCAACATGAATCCTTCCCATGGGGTGCAGTTCTTCACAAACTGCTCCACTGTGGGTCCTTCCCATGGGGTGCAGTCCCTCAGAAACAGACTGCTCCAGTGTGTGTCCCCCATAGGGTCACAAGTCCTGCCAGAAAACCTACTCCAGCATGGGCTTCCCACAGGGTCAGCCTCCTCCAGGCACAGCCACCTGCTCAGTGTGGGGTCCCCCACGGGCTGCAGGTGGATCTCTGCTCCACTGTGGACCTCCATGGGGCCTGCCTCACCATGGTCTTCCCCACGGGCTGCAGGGGAACCTCTGCTCTGGTGCCTGGAGCACCTCCTCCCCCTCCTTCTTCACTGACCTTGGTGTCTGCGGAGCTGTTTCTCTCACATATTCTCACCCCTCTCTCACAGCTCCTGTTGCACAGCAGTTTTTTCCCCTTCTTAAATATGTTATCACAGAGGCACTACCACCATCGCTGATGGGCTCGGCCTTGGGCAGCAGCGGGTCTGTCTTGGGGCTGGCTGACATTGGCTCTATAGGACATGGGGGAAGCTTCTAGCAGCTTCTCACAGAAGCCACCCCTGCATCCCCACCCACCGCTACCAAAACCCTGTCACACAAACCCCTCCTGTGTTCAGTGTGTGCCAAAAATGTTAGGAAAAATGCTGAGGTGATGCAGTATGATCTCCAGTAAACTACAGACATGCAATATTGCAAAGCTGTATCTGAATAATAGCATAGCTTACTAAAAATCAAGGTATTAACATTAATAACTGGTTCAGGTTAGAGGCTTTCAGCCATCACCATATATTACAGCAGATGCAGGAAACAATTTTTCACCTTTTTTAAATCTTTATAGTTAAAAACAATGTTATTTTGTTCTAATGGAAGTGACAGTGAAGCACTTGCAAGTCCAACCCATAACTCCTTTTTATGCCTCTATCTGTAGAGTCAGAACATAGACATGCTCTATTCCCCAAGAAGGTGAACCAAACGCATTTTATTAAAAAAGAAAATGTCTATAGAGTTGTTGTGATTTAACCTCAGTAGGCAGCTAAGCACCACACAGGCACTCACTCATGGGACAGGGTGAGGAAAGGAAGAGTAAAAGCAAGAAAACTTGTGGGTCAAGACAAAAATTGTCTAATAAGTGGAGAAGTGGAAGAAGAGAGAAAGAAAACAAAACTAAACAAGGCATGCAAAGGTATTTGCTCACCACCTCCCATGGGTCCAGCCAGTTCCTGAACAAAAGATCGCTAACCCCCTCAAATCCTCTTCTCTTCTTTCTTACTGCTGACCATGACATATGGCATGGAATATCTCTTTGGTTAGTTTGGGTCACCTGCCTGGTTTTGACCCCTCCCAGCCTCTTACACACCCTCCTTGTCTATTCACTGAGGGTGGGTAGAAAGAGAAACAGAAAAACCCCTGACCCTGTGCAAACACTGTTCAGCAACAGCTAAAACATTATGTGTGTTATCTGCACTGTTTTCATTAAAAATCTAAAACACAGCACCATATGAGCTGCTATGAAGAAAATTAACTTCATCCCAGCCAGGCCCAGTACAAGAATGAAAAATTAATGTGAACAAATTACATGCTAACACAAGAAAAAATACCTGTAACTGTAAAATAAAATAAAGAGGAAATGTTAAGAAAATCTGTTTTTTAAATGTTTCTGGGAAAAGAATTGAACAAACACAAAAAATGTGCTAATCTGAGGGTGAGGCTATTAAATGGTAACTAACTCAGGTATACAAAGGCGTTAATGAGCTAAAAATAAAACAAAGATAGATGGCAAGGACAATCCAAGGCTGAGAAGAAAAGTAATTAGACTATAAAAGAGCTGACTGTTAAGGAAATCCTGACTGTTAAGGAAAAGAAAATCAAAGAATGACTCTATTGTCTCATAATACAAAAATAAAGTTGTGACACTGGAAACGATCAGATGCCACATTCAACACAAACAAAAAGGTACCTTCACACAATGTGCCACCAGGCATTGGGACAACTGCCCTGACATGTTGGTATTTTCAGTTTACATTTATTCAAAGAACTAACAGTTCCATTAATGCAAGGAAAATCCTTCAAAAACCATTAAGCAGAACATCCTACCCCCAAAACAGCTCTAGCTTAGAAAGTCTACTGAACATGGCTGGTGGGGCACAGCAGTACCTCACTGCCTTACATTTGAACAAGCACCTATTCTCAGCTACCATCTGAAATCAGACTGTGGGGTAGCTGGACTTCAGTTCTGATTATTGTATGGGCTTAGCTCTTACATACGGCTTAAGAAATTATCTTCTCATTTATCAGTTTAAATTTTACCACTCCCAAAAGCTTGTTTTCCTTATTAAAGATTTTCCATTTCAACAAGGAACTGTTTGGACACACTCCCACAAGTTTGTTTCCAGACCCTCACAGTGTGTGCAGCCAACTGATTCTGCCCAAAGAGAACCTGGTGCCTTGCAGGCAGAAGAGCATAAGGCTCAAGAAGCGGAGCAGCCAGTAGTGAAACAGAAACTTTCCTCTCAGGACAGGAAAACACCAGCCCTGTTCCGGCTTTCTGCCCATAGCATTCCACCTCCTCACCCATGCCAAATCATTTGGCTTGTATGCCAGCTTGTTTGTCTGCTGTCTGAGTGGGAAAGAACAATTTCTTTTACCTCATTTCCCCTCAAATTCAGTGCTGCTTGTTTTCACTACCATCAACAAACTCCAGGGGGATATTGGCTGAAAAGGAAAAGAATCTGGAAGAGTACAGAGAGTAAGAGGAAGAGGAGAGGAAAACAGATGGAGATAAGGTCTTTAGGAAATTGAAGCTGAGGACTGAAGTGCAAGTCCAACACAGGAAAGCAGAAGAAGCAGGTGATGAGATCAGTGATCAATCAGCAAGGAGAGCACTTTAAGCATACACACTGAAGTTTTACCAAGGTATCTTTGGGATTTAGGTGGCTAAACAGCATGTTAAGTTTAGCAGTAAACACTAAGGGAATGGGGAGAAAAGTAATTTTAAAAGGAGAATTTTCCTTTGGGAGAATCCTATACAGAGTGGTTAACAGACACTGCAAAACATGGATGACAAGATTACATATGAACACTAGTGAGTAAGAGTAGAATGCCCTTCACTCCCAGTTAATGAACCAGGCCCCCAGGATGACTACTCCTGCCATCAGGAACATTTTGGTTGTTCTCCATTTATACCACGCCCTGATGAGATTGGCACTGTTAGAAGTACTCCTGAAAGAAAAGATTGCAGCTCAAATGTGAGACCTGATTAGCATGAACAGGTAAGCTATGTAACAGCACTGTGAACCCTCCAGTTTACACACTAGTCAAAATTCAGCCCAAAGCAGGTTAACTGAAAGCTAAGACCTAGACAAGTTATGTCTACCAAAAAGATAAAGAAGTCACATTTTCTTCATGTGTGTAGCAGCACATAAGCAGAAGTTTAAACATCACATGAACACTGTGTCACTAAAAAGGTTTCCAACCTGTGACAGCAGCAGTGCTCCTTTAACAGTAAACAATGGCACTCAAGTGAGGCCAGAAGCAGAAGGATCCTTTAATCAATGGCCAGCAGCATGAGACATCAGAAGTGTGACTTTGTTTCCACTTATCAACTTATCATTTCTCTCTGCATATCTCTTCCCAAAATAAAGCAACATATAATGTCTCAAAATGACCCAAAGAAGACAATATGCTACCAACTTTTATGCAGAATCATTCAAAACGTGGAGATGGATTAAACCAGACATGCTGGCAGAACCCTCTGTTGGCAATGAAGATTTTCAATTGGAAACAGAATGAAGTCTGTTTCAAAGGGTAATACTTGTCCGTAAGGACAGTCCATAAAGCTCAAGGGAAAAACAAATCTAGCACAGAGATTTTTGCTGATGGTCTCATGATAACTCAAGATCACAGACATACTTTTTCATAGGCCTTAACATAACTAACAATTCAAAAGCATTTTGTGTATGAAATACTATCTGTTGTCACCTGACACTGAGGGGTCAGACGGGTTCTTTTAGGGATCCTTGGCAGAATGATGTTGGCACTAAATATTAACAGAATATTATGATTAGTATAGCACAGAACCTGTGATTAGAATGACACAGGATTTCTACAAGCAGAATCAAAATAGTACAATCTATAAATAGCATAATACAGAATTTGTAATAGAACTTAACTTATTAATTTCTAATCACCTGGACCCTCTGCAGATCAGGTCAGACCTTAATACATGGTTTGCTGTACCAGTGTAACAATCATAATCTAGACTTGAAAATCATATAAAAGAATACGACTCACTCAGTCTGCGGAGGAGGGTGGAGGTGTCCCTGGCCACCGGAGGGTCCTGGGTCTCACTGCCCAGCAGCAGCTCTGGTCCAAGTTCCCCACTCAGGACTCGTAACCGCATGATTTTATGGACAGCGTTCGGGGTGTGGTTACGCTCCCCCGTTCCGTGATGGGGTCATCACTGACAGGGGATTGGCCGGGTGCCTGGGACCTTCAAGGCCAGCAAGGAGGGGAATAACTGCCCTGGCGCCCAGGAACCTTGAGGACGGGGGAGGGAGGGAAGAAGAAATCTGTTTGATTTGTCTACTTGGTTCACAGGACCTCCAGGGCCTGATAATGAGAGAAGGGGAATGAATACATGACCTGCTCAGTCACAGAGAATGGCTGCTTGCCTTATGAAATGGCGTTAGTTATGCTAAGCACATTAACAGGGGTTGGGAGCAGGGGCTACCGGTCTCACCTGTGCACTAAGATGTCAGCAAATGACGACACATCTGAGCACAAATCTGAATAGAATTCATGTGTAACCAAGCTTCATGATCCTTCTCTTACCAAAGCCAAATAAATCACTTTGAAGTTTCCCAGAGTATTCAGGAGCATAGTACTCCCCGTGAATACTTAAACAGAGAGCAATACCCATCAGAGCAGCCTTGCCACAGCAGAGAACTATCCTGATGAAACCATACACTGCCAAAGCACTGGTGTGTACCTATGCCCAACACAGATCCTCTCGTCATGTCCAGTAAATTGAACAAAGCTCAGAAGAGGTTTCAGTGCATATACCTAGATTTCCTGACCACCTCTCGGCATCATAAATTGGACTGACACAAGAACAATTCACACAGCCTGCTTCTAGCTACTGTTCTTCCTAGGAGCATTTAAATGTGAGCTGGGAGTAAAGCAAGATGAACTGTTCTGCTGGGGGACACAACAGTCTCTAGGAGCCTATGATACAAACCTCTCATCAACAGTGAGATATACAGTTCAGTGACTGGGATGTCTGCATTTCAGTCATCCAAAAGGAAAGGGTCATTCACATGCAGATCACAAAACATAATGAGCAATACAAGAACAATTTCCAAAATCAGTAAATAAACACCAATTGATAAAATTTCTACCCACGTTCCATCACTGAAACATTCTGTGGAAATGGTAGCTATGTCAATTTGGCTAAATTTAGGAGAGAAGGGTTTGTTGTTTTTTTAAACTACTAGGATTATTACTAAGGTTATTTTCAGTGACTGAAGTTATGCACACTACCATATGCATGTATAAAACAACTATATGAAGAGGAACAAATCGCTAATGTGCAAGCTTTGTGAAATCTACCCATGTATTTGCATTTTGCAAATACCAGGGAAATCATCTGAAGAAAGAACATCACAGGAAGTTACGAAAATAGCAGAAGGATTCTTTTGAATGATTGAACAATCTTCAATCATTGTGTCAGGTAAGTTTAAAACCTTTCAAACTTGTAGCAAGCCCTCCTTCAATCAGGCTCACTTTAGCCTTACACATATGCAATTCCAAATAATGTCCATTTTGAATACAAAATACCTAACCCTTGAAAAAATGAGCTAGCATGCAAATCACCAGTAAACTGAAATATGCAACACAATATTACTCCTTAATTCTGCTCATGTACTTTCAAAGTTTAAAGTGTCAGGAGGAGAAGGATATTATGCAAGTGGAAGTAGAGAAGACATGGAGTCACTGATTTTCCACAGTAAACATTTTGCAAGAAAAACGACCTTTCCTAGTAGCAAGTATTAACCATCAGATTCCTGCTTAAATGTTGTTTGGGATTTTTGTTCACGAAAACAGCTTGTTGTCCCGTCTCCCAGTCTCCATTTAAAATAAAACCATGAAGATAGGAGGCCTTGGCAGCACATCTGACAAACTTTTAAAATTACTTAATTTTTCATCTGTGAGACCATCTATTCTCTTTGCTGTTTAAGGAGAAGGTCTATTTGTTAAACTGGCAGAGTTCGGACAGCAATATCTAAAGCAGGCATTTCTTCAGCTTTCAGAGTTGTAACACAAGCAAGTAAGCATACATGCACACACACATACACAAAAGGTAACCCACAATCATATACAACCAGCAATTCTTGTTACAGCAAGATCAAGAGCCCAAAATATTTCAGTAATCCAATGCAACACTCCTGAATTATTAAACTTCTACCTCAATATTAGTTGAACCCACAATTAATTGCTGCTTTTGACCAATTTCTACTACCATTTCTTTATGCAAAGGTTTTTTACGTATGCATAGAACCAAAGAAAGAGTAAAAGTAGAAAACTAAGCTATAAACACAACACTACCACTGTCATCACAGTCCACAGATAAGCAGATCTGCAACTGTGCATGTATTTGAAGGGTATCATGAGATAAGTGTTCTGTCTGATGTAATCTTGAAGACAAAATATTCAGACAAAATAGTCTTTAAGATAAAAAAAAGGTCCCAGATGAAACCAGGGAAGATTGTGGGTACTCATGATGTCACAACAAGTCTAAGGTTAATTGAAAGAGACTTCAGGGCTCTGGGAACAATGCTAAAAAATTCAGGAGCACAAGCAGTGTTTTCCTTGATCCTCCCAGTAAGACAGACTTTGGAAGAAACAGGAGAGCCCAGGATATTAATACCTTGCTCCAGGACTGGTGCCTCCTCCAAAACTTTGGGGTTTTAAACTATGTTAGAATCTTCAAGGCACAAGGTATGCTGAGGCCTGAAGGGATCGACCTGTGCAGATGGGGAAAAATGCATCTTTGGACATAAGCTGGCAGGACTGATCGAGAAGGCGTCTATAGACTAAAGTTGATGGCGGAAGGGGATACCAACAGGATTGCCAAAGGTAAGCCAAGGATTAACATGGCATCGCCTGAGGGTGGCAATGCTAGTGGGAACATATACGCTGCTCCTGGGAGCACAGAGGGCTCCGGAGCATATCTAAAATGGTTGTACACCAATGCACACAGTATGAGAAACAAACAGGATGAACTGAAAGCGTTGGTTAGCTCGCAGAACTATGATATCATTGGTATTAGTGAGACTTGGTGGAATGAGTCCTATGACTGGAGTGCCGGGATGGAAGGCTACAGGCTGTTCAGGAGGGAAAGGCAGGGCAGGTGACGTGGAGGTGTCTCACTGTATGTAAGGGAGAGGTTTGATTGTGCAGCCCTTACAGTTCACAGTGATACAGGTGTCCACTACCAGTCGCCCAGACAGGATGTTAGCACTGTTGAGTTCTTCTGTAGACAATTATGAGAAATTTCTGAATTGGTAGCCCTTGTCTTTATGGGAGATTTTAACTTCCCAGACTGGGAACATCATACTGCTGTGACAAATGGGTCTTGGAAATTCTTGAAATTTGTGGGAGACAACTTGTTGTCACAGGTACTCGGTGAGTCAACTAGGAAAGATGTCCTCCTAGACTTGATGTTTGTGAATAAAGGACTCGTGAGGGATGTGATGGTGGGTGACTGTCTTGGCCACTGTGATCATGAAATGGTTGAGTTTAAAATTTTCAGTGTAATGAGAAAAAAGGACAGCAGAATTTCTAACTGTGACTTCAAGAGAGCAAACTTTAAGCTATTCAGGGACTACTCTACTTAGTAGAGTACCCTGGGAATCTACTTTTGAGGGCTTAGGAGTCCACAAACGCTGGTCAGTCTTTAAGAACTGCCT
Organism: Strix aluco; assembly: GCF_031877795.1. Classification (NCBI taxonomy): domain Eukaryota; kingdom Metazoa; phylum Chordata; class Aves; order Strigiformes; family Strigidae; genus Strix; species Strix aluco. The sequence goes on along the minus strand of NC_133971.1, from coordinate 51,843,014 downwards.
TTTAGAAGCACAGGAGCAGGCAATTCCACTGTGTTATAAGTCAAGCAAGTGGAACAGAAGACCAGCTTGGCTGAACAGGGAACTCTTTGTGGAGTCAAGAGGAAAAGAAATTGTATGATCTCTGGAAGCAAGGTCAGGCTTCGCAGGAATATTACAGAGCTGTGGTTCATATATGCAGGGAGAAGACATGAAAGGCCAAAGCTCAATTAGAGTTGAACCTGGACAGTGTTGTGTCAGACAACAAGAAGGGCTTTTTTAAGTACGTTAATAGCAAGAAGAGCTCTAAAGAAAACATCAGACTGGTACTTGTTGAAGACAGTCACCTGACTAATAGGGATGAAGAAAAAGCAGAGACATTCAATGCTTTTTTTGCCTCGGTCTTTAGCAATACATATAACTTGGGCTGCCTGTCCCCCTGAGTCAAAGGACCATGAGTGTGGAAACAGTGACTTTCCATTTGTGGACACTGAAATTGTAAAGGACCAGCTGTATCAGCTGAATGTTTGCAAGTCCATGGGGCCTGACAGGATTCATCTGAGGGTAATGAAGGAGCTAGTGGATGTTATGGCAGGACCCCTCTTGATCATCTACCAAAGGTCTTGGGAGTCTCTGGGGGTCCCTGCTGACTGGAAGCTAGCCAGTGTTAGTCCAATTTATAAGAAGGGTGCAAGGAGTGATCCAGGAAACTACAGATCTGTTAGTCTAAACTCAGTTCCTGGACAAATTATGGAGAAGATTATACTGGATACTGTTGAAAGGCATTTAAAGAACAATGCAATCATCAGGCACAGTCAACATGGGTTCACAAAGGAAAAGTCCTGCGTAACTAAGTTGATATCCTTCTCTGATAAGGTCACCCACCTAGTGGATGAAAGGAAGGCGGTGGATATATTTTTTCTGGATTTTAGTAAGGCTTTTGATACTGTCCCTCACAGCATATTTCTGGACAAGTTGTCCAGCTGTGGGATAAGCGGGTTCACAGTGCGCTGGGTGAAAAACTGGCTGAAGGACAGAGCTCAGGTGTTGCAGTGAATGGTGCTACATCTGGCTGGTGACTGATCAGCAGCAGTGCTCCTTGGGGCTCAATCCCAGGGCCAGTTCTGTTCCATATATTCATCAATGATCCAGATGCAGGAACTGAATGCACCATTAGCAACTTTGCCGATGATACCAAACTGGAGGTGCTGTTGACTCTCTCAAGGGACTAGAGGCCTTGCAGAGGGATCTAGATAGATTGGAGCATTGGGCAATCTTCAATGGCATGAAATTTAACAAGAACAAATGCTGGACTCTACACCTGGGATGGAGTAATGCCAGCACAATATAAATTGGGAGAGAAGTGGCTGTGGAGCAGCCCGGCAGAAAGGGTCTGGGGGTGCTGGAAGACAGCAGGCTCAACATCAACCAGCCATGTGCCCCAGCAGCCCAGAGGGCAAACCTCTGCATCCTGGGGTGCATCAAACACAGCATAGCCAGCTGGTCAAATAAGGTGGTTATCCTGCTGTATTCAGTGTTGGTGTGGCCTCACCTTGAGTACTGTGTGCAGTTCTGGGCCCCACAATTTAGGAAGGATGTGAAGGTCCTTGAATGCATCTGGAGGTGGGCAACAGAGCTAGTGGAAGGGCTGGAAGGAATGACCTGTGAGGAGCAGCTAAGGACTTTGGGTTTGTCTAGTTTGGAGGAAAGGAGGCTGAGGGGCAACCTCACTGCTCTCTACAGCTTCCTGAGGAGGAGAAGTGGAGAAGGAGGTGCTGATCTCCTCTCCCTGGGATACAGTGACAGGACATGTGGGAAAAAAGCTCAAAGCTGCACCAGGGGAGGTTCAGTCTTGACATTAGGAAGCATTTCTTTACCAAGAGGGTGGTCAAACACTGGAACAGACCTCCTAGAGAGGTGGTCGATGCCCCTAGTCTGTCAATGTTTAAGAGGCAAATGCCCTTAATAATTTGATGTAACTTTTTGTCAGCCCAGGCAATTGTACTAGATGATCGTTGTAGATCCCTTCCAACTGAGCTATTCTATTCTAAGATGCCAACAGTATTATTGTTTTAGTAGAATCCAAAGATTGCTATACCTCTATGACAAAGTAATATTCACTGAGGAGTCATGTTTGCATTTATGTACATATTTAATTTTAATAATAGGTTACACACATGAGATAATAGTTAAGTTTTTTCTGTCAGTGTTAAACAGATGCAGTGGTCTGTGTATGCAGTTAGCCCATTTCTAAAATAAGCAAAGATTCACCTTTCTTTTTTGGGGGAAACTCTTCCTGGACTTTGAACAGCAAAAGTTATACTGAGATACTGCAAAGGAATACTAGTCCCAGTTTTCCATTCTTCAGCTGACTTAAATCTCTATCTCTCTGCTATTCTACACCCTCTATGTTTAATCTGTTACAAAAAGGATCATGGTTCACTGGTGTCAGTTGGTACTCCACTGCACCTTAGCCTTTATTGATTCTCTAGCACAGCAGCTGACAATTTCACTAGTACTTCCTCTACACTACATAATAAACTGAAGTAATGCCTAAATTACAACTCTAACAGAATGGGAGATGCAGAAAAAGCCCTGCTCTCTTAGGGACTTCAATCTTACACTCAACCTCTACCCATAAAATGCAACTTCAAGAGGTTATTCCTGAAAAGGAGAAAACATTCAGAAAACAGTATGGTGAGTTCCAGCATGATACCATCTCATTTGCAAAGCTGCTTTCTCTCCTCTATGTTGCAAATTTAAAAAAATAATATCTGGTCTTCAGCTGTTACTATCACAGTGAAAACTGCAAAATGTGTTGGGAATGTAACTGATGCAGAGGCAAGTCTGGAGACTGACAAATTCAGATTTTGAAAGATGTATGCAACTGCTGTCTGACTGGAAGTAGCTTAGGTGTTAGTGATAGTAGTGATTTGTAAAGTGAATCACTAACTACTGAACTGCTTATTTGATTGGGGGATGACCGGCAGTCTTCAGGGCAGCAGAAAGCAAGCAGCATCAGATACCAATTTTTATTCTTATTCTTAATTTGAAAGGGGAAGGAGTCCATTTCCCTTTTTGCAACAGAGCATGACATTATTTTAAGTTCCACTGAGATGGTGAGAGCATAAAGGGACCCAGCAGAGCGCACACACTCATACTGCTTGAGATACCTCTTTTCACATATGTTTATTTTAGAAAGACTTTTCTGAGGGTGTCATTTATAAGTGTACCTGTACTTTATTCTCTGTTGGTGATACTGATTAGGAATATTGTTCTAGTGAGTGTACTCAAGATCATGGCCTCAAGTATGGCCTGAATAGCTTGCTTTGGTTCTGGACTGCAGAATCCTACTCACTTTTAAGTAATTTGTGAATCAGTAATCTCACAAGAGCCAAAAAGGGAAAAAAACAATAGTAACAGAAACAGGATGTATAAAAACTACAGAAATATTGACAACAGAACCATTCTCAGAAAAACATAAAACCTGTTTTTAATCCAAAGAGGTATTTTTCCTTCATAAGCCATGCTTCCCTTGGAGACGGTTGATGTTTGTTTTATTACCCCTTATATCTTGCCTACTATTTTATAGGCAAATAGTCTTCGGTTCACAAAAAACTAGTCTAGCCAGCATCTTTCTAAAACCCCCAATCCAGAAAAGGCATCAGCCTAGCAACTGCTAGCTCTCACAAAGGTCAAGGCAGCCAGTCGTCTCTTCCTTCCTGGGAGACAATGGCTTGGCTGGGTCTTCTTCCCATGGAAAATTTTAAGCATTCAACCTGGTTGTGCTCTGAGAGACTGTGGGAACTGACAATTAAGCAAGTTGACTTCTTCTAGTTGTCTATGCCATTTGTGTGCAGTGGCACAAACATACAGAACTAAATGCCACAGGGTTCCAGTACATATCTGTGTTAGGAGAGAAGAAATCTGTCTTTGCCCCAGTAGCTAAGAGTAAATAAACAGATTAAGAGCAACAAGGAGTTACAAAGTCAAAAGGTTTATTGTCTACACTGTGTAAATTTGTATTAGATGCATCTATCTGACATATTCGGGATATGAAAATGTCCCTTAGTATAGTATTTGCTCTTTAAAATTCATTCTGAGTGAAATTCATTCTAACAATTCTAAATTAAGTAACTTAACTTCTAACACAACTTTCAAGAGAATTTTTCTATCCATATATGAGGAGGTTTCTGAAATGTCTTTATTTTTGAGGGAAAAAGGAGTGACAGGAAAACCACTGGATTTACCTTGTCAAAACAAACAAAATATTGTTCTCCGAAGCAATACACTGAGATTTTCCTTTTTTTTTCCTTAAAGTAATACTGATTAAAACCAGTATGTTTTGTACACCCAGAAGAGAAAGATGGCAAAACGTGACTTCCTCTCACACAAAGCATCAGAGAACACCACCACACAGTTACCTCCTGTATCTTTCCAGTGGGTCCTAAAGGGGATGGTTTGGGGAATGAGTGTGTGAATCAGTTTATACTTTTTCACCAAGCAGTTCCACTCATTATGGAGGAATTCTGTTATATAGCAGGTCTAGAGAAAAGCATAGCATAGACTAAAAAAAAAGCATCTGCATAGATCAAATTCCCTTGACTGTGACAATGCTGCAGTACTGCTGTCGAAGATGAGATTTTCATTATCTTAGAAACACAGACAATATCCTGGAGTGCTATAGCATCTTCCATCACTGTCTTCCAGGTCATGCTAATATTATCCAGTCTTATTTTCTCTAAGAAGCAAAAATCTGTCTGACCTGCCCATGTTACTTCTCAAACTATGTAGCACAATCAAGACCAGCACTATTTTTCTAATCATAAGAGATGAAAAGTCTTCATGCCTCCATGTTCTAGTCCAAGATTTCTAAATGTTTTTTTAAGCACTACAGAATTAAATTAATCCACTAAAATCTTCTCTTAAAATTCCACATTCAACACATTGCATGCTGTATCTGGTTACAATTCATTAACTACTGGCAAGTGAGAAATGAGAGCTTTGTTTACAGGATATGACCTTTTACCTGTTACATTCCTTATGTGCAGCTAAGTCCGTTATGAAACATCGCTTAACCACTTTTGCTACTTCCTTGTTAGTCTGATTTCCAGAAGGAAATCCTGCTCAAATTCAGGCAAATTTTCTTGACAGATGTGAAACTTTAAACAGTGTAGTACAGTCTATCCTTGCCAACTTTTCAGTAACTCTAAAGGAATGGCTTGAAAGGTGATTTAGAAGTGGACTTTAAGCAGTAATCAGGAAGGTTTTAATGTATGTTCTGTTCCAAATTTGCTTTGAGATTATTTAACCTGGTCAGCATGTGTTAAAATGTCCAAGCTACATCAGACTACAGTACGTGTCAACTCTATTTGCATGAATGTCCAGTCTCTTCTATGATGAACAACTCATTAACTGACACTATGTTTTGCAAAGCCTGTTCAAATTTGAAATTTAAAGAGGAAAACTCTTCATTCATTTTAGGTGGCTTAATAAGCCATAGTTGTCTTGATATTTTATTTTCACTGGTAGCATCAGGAACCACATGTCATTTTCAACATCTTTCAATCTCCAAAAAACAAAAAAAATCACTTCCCTTCTTCTGCCACATAAATCACACAGAAAAAGCTTATGATGCCCTATAAAACTGACAAATTTAAAAAGACATCCAGACATGAAAAGCCACAGCCAAGCTTCAGCATATCAACATATCAACTTATCTTCATATCAACAAATACTGTAACCAATTTTTCAATTACTCTGGCAATGTCCAGGTCACTACTGTAGTTTCAAAATTAGTCCCTAATCTGATATAAAGTTAACATGTCTAGAACTGCAGTAGTGATAAAGCATCCAATCACCCAATTTCAAATGACACTCAGGTAGATGTTCTTTACAGTGAGGTTCGACTTCAGTATTTTTCCTGTAATTTAAAAAACAGGGATTTTAACTGGATTATGTATCCAACCTCTGCCATCAGATGACTTTTTAAATTGAGTTGTTCCCTATGTGTTCATGAATATCTTTGTGATCTACTAAAAAAACCCAGAAAATAAAGTCTCAGAAAAGCTTACAATATATACTTATTCGGGCAAAATCTGTACCAAATTACATCTGAAATGGTTTCAGTTGATCAAACCCAGTTTATTCTGCAAAAGGTATTTCACATAGTGCTTTCTGCAAATAATTTCTGGACACTGCATCTTCCAATCTAAGGTAAAAATAGTATCTGGAAAATAAAGTACCCTACCAGGAACAACCTAGACTGGTCACCAAAGACCAGGAAAGTTATGAGAGCAATTCCAGTAAAAGCAGTTTTCTGTTACACTGGAAATTCCCCAAACCAGAAGATTTCACTCCCATCTGAATAAAACATTCTTTATTATTTATTAACAATAGCCAACTACACAACATTTCAACTTATACAGCGCTTAACAGTGGGACATTAACTTGCTCATTTCTACAGTCATAGTTCTATTACTAGGCAAACTAAAATAAGAGGTAAGTGTGAGAGATGACTTTTAACTCCCCAAAACAGGGCCTGAGAGAAACAGGCCTGCAAGAAAAACCAGCCTGAGAGAGATAAGGGATTGGGGGAAGTGTAGGCCCTCTGAGCCGAGGAATGTCTCAAACACTCGCAAGTAACAAAACTATGGTCATGGGGTGGATAGTGTGGAGTCTGGAGCTGATAAGGCTGCCTGGACAGCACAGGATGCAGCTGGAGGAGGGAGCCCTGTGAAGGCAGGATGGTTCTGCTCTGGTACATCTTGTAAAGTTTCAAGGGCCATCCACCCAGTGAATGACCTTTCCTTCATTATCCATGAAATGCATATTAAAGTGACACCCCAGAATATGCTAACAAAGATTAACAAGATCATGCTAATTACATCATCCCATGAAACACCTTACCCCTCCCCATACATGGGATATGTAGGTATGTGGGCTGACCTAGGGGAGGAGTGAAATATAGAAAGAAAAAAGAAGACAGGAAGAAGAGAATAAGAAAGATGCATCCCTGATGATCTCAGACGGGACCAACGCTTGAACCCGGACCGGTGATCTCTATTTCTCTATTCCATCTTCCTCCTTTTCTTTTTCCCCTTTTCTCTCACTATCATTAAGTAACGCAAGGCATACTGTATCACTTGCCATAACTTGTTATATACTTAGCCAATTACAATACTGTGTATCCAATTAGAACATTGTGGGATGTAATAAATGTCTGGACTTTGAGACTTGTCCACTCTGCTGGGGATTTACGAATCTAAGTCACTTGTCTCCCTCGTCTGAGTGGATGTGATAGTAAGCAAGCCATTTCAAAGCTAATTAACCAAGGCAGCATGCCATAACAACCAAGTAATGCTACACTAAGATGTCAAAATGAGAACTTACAATGAAATCAGAAGTTTTACTGACACTTAAGCAGTAAAGAAAAAGATTCATTACAGGAGGTCACCAAGAAAATCCTACAACACATCTCTGAACCCTACACAAAACTGATCCCTACACATACCACTAACTCATTCCCTGCACAAGAGAATTCAAGTCTTGTGAATCTCACAGAAGGTATGACGAAAAGGGGCAAATACAACATGGAGAAATCGCAGAAGGAATATAGACCATGAGAGGAGGACAAAGGTTTTATGCAAAAAGATCCATATAATCAAAGATTTAAAAAAAACCCTTCCAAAAGAAATAACAGCAACAACAAAAGCCTCTTAACCACTTTTTCCCCCACTTAAATATGTATCAGTAATGGATATAACTCATATGCTCATTGAGGGCAATTACTAACTTTGATCTTCCTTGCACTTCTTATTCTGTAGAATTACTTTAAACTATACTTGAACCACACCTTTCAATACTTCACCCATAACAAGGTTTTAGTTTACTTCTAAGTAACCTTTGCTTCTTAGAAATCTTTATAAACACCCAGGCTACATATATAAAAGAAAGCTTCTTCTTAAATGTTTTGGGTTTTTTTTAACCTTACGTTCCCATTGGCATAAGTGGTTCCTCTTTAGTAGAAGTATTCCCAGAAATATTTCCCATTATCTGTAAAAGATTATCAGATCTTTGTCTCCAGACAAGTACCCTGAAAATACACTTCGCAATACTTTGTAACTAAGCCATGTCTTTCTGACAGTACAGTTTATTATTTAGTATCAACATGCAACATTTCTCTGGAAGCTTTATTGTAGCCCATCAAAGATTTTTTTCATTCTATTTTTCACAATTTCTCATTACATTTTGCGACTTCCTATTTCAGAGAAAGCAGATATTAAATAAAACTTTGATGACACATACACACATAAATACATATCACATTGGGAGTTAAGAAACAGGCTTATCTTCAAGCCCATTCCATTAAGAATAATGTAGGAACCCACCCTCAATTGCTCCTACAGTGTACTGTACATGTATGAATTTATGGTTGAAAATAAAACCAGTAACTGACAACAGTCAACAGCAAAGTATGTTCAGTGCTAACAGAGAAGCTATGTGACAATGGATAAGTAGCTACGCACCTCAGATCACCTAGTCCAACCGTTAACCTAACATTGACAGTTCCCAGCTACACCATATCCCTCAGCGCTATGTCGACCCGACTCTTAAACACCTCCAGGGATGGGGACACCACCACCTCCCTGGGCAGCCCATTCCAACACCTAACAACCCGTTCTGGAAAGAAATGCTTCCTAATATCCAGTCTAAACCTTCCCGGGCACAACTTGAGGCCATTACCTCTTGTCCTGTCACTTTTTACTTGGTTCAAGAGACTCATCCCCAGCTCTCTGCAGCCTCCTTTCAGGGAGTTGTAGAGGGCGATGAGGTCTCCCCTCAGCCTCCTCTTCTCCAGACTAAACAACCCCAGTTCCCTCAGCCGCTCCTCGTACGACATGTGCTCCAGACCCTGCACCAGCTTCGTTGCCCTTCTTTGGACACGCTCGAGTAATCAACACAACCATGTATTTTCTCTTAGTAGTTTCTCCCTTCCCTCCAGTTTACCATTCACAGCTGCTTGGTGCATTGTAGCACTGTGCCTGAAAATATTTTAACACAGAAGGCATCATAAAAACGATATGGTATCTTTTGTTCCTTTTTGATTAACTTTGGTTATCATTAACGATGTCTGTCAGCCTCCACTTCCATGATACACTCAAGGACAGGGTTGCCGTTGAGATGGACATAAACCAGCTGGAGGAGTGGGCAAGCAGCAGTCATGAAATTCAACAAGGACAAATGCCATGTCTGGCAGACAAGATGAACTAAACTCTGCAACAGGGCATGCTGGGAACTGACTCACTGGGCAACAGTTCTGCTGAAAATGGGCTGGGGTTCCTGGTGGAGAGTCAGCTAAACAGGAGCCAGCAGTGCACAATGGCAGCAGTGAAAACTAATAGCATCGTGGATTGAACCAACATGAATGCAGACAGAAGATTAAGCTAGGTAAGCACTCCTGTTTACTCTGCACTCTTTAGGCCACATCTGGAAGTATGTGTTTTGTTTTAGGTGTCACAGTACCTGAAGAACATTAATGACCTTGAATGAGTCTAGCCAAGGGCCATAAGATGGTCAGGGGGCTGGAGCACTTGACGAAAGGCTATGAGAACTCAGCTTGTTCAGACTCGGCATGACACAGCTTTGGGGAACCTCATGCAGCCTGCCAGTACCTGTGAAGAGGTTGTCAAGAAGATATAGCCATGCCCTCTACTGAGGTGCATGGTGGGAGGACAAGAGAGAATGGAAATAAATTGAAACAGAGGACATTCCAGTGGGATGTATGGAACAACCTTTTCCGTGTGAGGACAGCCAAAGCAGCAGAAGGCGTTGCCATGAGGTGCTGTTAGAGGAAATCTTAAAGATTTCTAGAGCTAACTGAATAAAGCCTTGACCTGGCTGGTCTGAATTCAGTGTTGATTCTGCTCTGAGCAGTAAGTCAGTTTAGAGGTACCCTGAGGTCCCTCACAGCTTGACTAATGCTCATACATAACTGCTGCTCCATGAAACAACCTGGCAGAATTTAGACATAGACAAGGCACCAGCTATCACAGCTTCAGTATTAAAATACCATTAAAAATTAGCCTGTATCTATAACCACTCATCTCTTCATTGTTCAAGTAAGTATTCAAAACCCTGAGTGCCACAGAAAAGTTGAAAAGGACAGCTATTTACTTCGTCTTCTCCCTTGTTGGGGAGTATGAGATAAGCAAAAGCCACTTCCAGCCTCACCTCAGGCTGGATTCACAACAGCCTCCGAGCCCTCACAGAAGCCACAGCAGTCCCAGATCTGAACACGGCCTGAACACCAGGCCAGGAATCTAATATTCCCCATTATCTGTAGTCCAGCTCCCATACAGAGGCGCTGTTGAATCCCATTTGCTACAGCTGTACTGATTGCAACAGTTACACAGGTCTCAGGGAAACCAGGTCAGTAAACTAAGCCTCCAGAAGCTCCCTCTGCGTGCAGCTTCTCTCCCTAATATAGATCTGACTCACTATTGGTGGTGGCCAATGCTCCATCTTCGTCTAATTCTAGAAGAGCATTTGTCACTGACTCTGCAGCTGTTCAACAGAAACTTTATCTTCTGCAAAACACAAAATATTTTATTATCATGAACAGTTGAACTGAATATGATAAACACTTTGTATTTGCATAAATAGATTTTACTAAACATCCTCCAACATTTATGGATTGCCAGAGTAAGTTTTATTTCCTGCTCCCATTGTGTACTATTTGTAAAACCATTAAAAATTATTTTTGGTAAAATTTTTTATTTTACAGAAAGGGCCAGCTTCTATTCAAGAAAGACAGAACAAAAGGAGAGGAAAGCAGAATCAGAGTGAAAAGGCTTTAGGTCCCTGGATTACCGGAAAGCAACATAAACTGATTTTAAGGTCTATATATATGACTGCATTAGGGTTATTTTACTAAAGACTGTGATCTCAATATAGTAGATGAGAGGCTGAATAAAATTATCTAGATTCAGACCTGCCATTGAAATAAAGCAAAAACTATAATATACATACAAACACAGCCACATATGAGTAGTATGTAATTTGACAAAACCATTTCTCTCACTGACTTCTCCTTTCTCATGAAGTATAATGATTTAGGAAAGCTAAAGAAAAGATGTAAATACAAGCAGGACAAAAAGTGGCATGTGCCACATTTGTCCTAAGGGAGATAAAAGAAAAACCTGAAAAATTGTTAAATGAAATGGAAATTTTATTGCAGTTGCCCTGCATCTTGTATCTGAATTATACCCTTCAGCAACAGCAGCAAAATCAAATGAACTAGGAAAATAAAAGTTTTTTTCAGTATTTCCTGTTCTTCCTGTCAACTACCATGAGTGCTAAACTATTTCTGGCTCGATTAATATCAGAAGTCAAGAAATAAAAATCATTGCATGGGATTATCAGGAGTCAAGGCAACATATATGTGTGTGCACCTGGAGCAGTGAGATAAAAAAAAAAAAATTAAAAAAAGCCCAGTATATAGATAACATCATATTCTATTATCCATCCAGGATTTTGCATTTTAACAAATATAAAAATGAAGAAGAAATATAAATTAAGTTTCCTCAAACAAAGGTAGTTTGCCCACAGGTAGTAATAGTTCTTTATATTCTCCCAGTCCAGAAAGCTTTCCTCAGAATGATGATTTCTTAAGCTTCAGTGTTCGGATTCTCAACCAGTTTTGGTTTGTGGATTTTTTGGGTTTTTTTAGGGGTTTTTTTTAAAGCGTGGTAAGCACAATAAATATCAGAATTAAACTCAGTAATCATATTGAAAGGTCCAAATTCCTATAACAGGTCAGAACTTTGACCGCAGAGCAAAAATAAATATGCTTACTTTTGAAACATGGAATTAGCTTCTATGAAGATAAACAAGCATGGGTTTATGAAAGGCAGGCCCCGCTTGACTACCCTGACCTCCTTCTATGACAAGGTGACCCATTTATTGGATGAGGGCAAGGCTGTGGATGCTGTTTACCTGGACTTCAGTAAAGACTTTGACACCGTTTCCCACGGCATTCTCCTGGAGAAACTGGCTGCTCATGGCTTGGATGGGCACACGCTTTGCTGGGTAAAAAACTGGCTGGATGGCCGGGCCCAAAGAGTTGTGGTGAATGGAGTTAAATCCAGTTGGTGGCTGGTCACAAGTGGTGTTCCCCAGGGCTCAAGTACTGGGACCAGTTCTGTTTAACATCAATGACCTGGATGAGGGGATTGATTGCAACCTCAGTAAATTTGCAGATGACACCAAATTAGGTGGGAGTGTTGATCTGCTCAAGGGTAGGAAGGCTCTACAGAGGGATCTGGATAGGCTGGATGAGCCAAGGCCAACTGTATGAGGTTCAACGAGGCTAAGTGCTGGGTCCTTGGGTCACAACAATGCTTGGGTCACAACAACCCCATGCAACACTATAGGCTGGGGGAAGAGTGGCTGGAAAGCTGCCCAGCGGAAAAGGACCTGGCTGAATATGATCTGGCAGTGTGCCCAGGTGGCCAAGAAGGCCAATAGCACCCTGGGTTGTATCAGAAATGTGGCCAGCAGGACTGGGAAGTGATTGTCCTCCTGTACTCTGCACTGGTGAGGCTGCATCTCAAATACTGTGAGCACTTTAGGGCCCCTCACAACAAGAAAGACATTAAGGTGCTGCAGCACGTCCAAAGAGCAGCAGAACTGGTCTAAAGCACAAGTCTTATGAGGAGTGGCTGAAGGAACTGGGATTGTTTAGTCTGGAGAAAAGGAGGATGAGGGGAGACCTTATCATTCTCTACAACTACCTGAAAGGAGGTTGTAGTGAGGTGGCTGTTGGTCTCTTTTCCCAAGTGACAAGTGATAGGACAAGAGGAAACAGCCTCAAGTTGCACCAGGGGAGGTTTAGATTGGATATTAGGAAAAATTTCTTCATGGAAAGGGTCATCAAGCATTGGAACAGGCTGCCCAGGGTTGAGTCACCATCCCTGGAGGTATTTAAAAGATGTGTAGACGTGGTGCTTAGAGACATGGTTTAGTGGTGGACTTGGCATTGTTAGGTTTATGGATGGACTCGATGATCTTAAAGGTCTTTTCCAACCTAAATGATTCTATGATTCTGTGAAATCAATGACACGCACAAACGCTTATCACATTATGGCTAAATCTAATTTTAGGCATGTTAAATGCTCAAAACTGAGCATTCCTCCTATTCTCCAATACATCATGTTTTGTTATACAATGCAAAGTATTTGAATGCTGAAATGGGAAAACTAACTAAAATCATATTAGTTAATTCAAGACGTGCTAAGATAATTTTCTCCTTCAAACAGTGTAAACATGTAAAAAATGATTTTCAGCCACCAATGTCAAGAAAATAATGAAAACATAGTTTGATTCACAAAGTTAATGCATCAGTTATCATCCATTGTTCTACCCTTTAAACAAGCAACTCTTCAAACCAGCACTAACCAGTAATGAGTTTCAAAAATTAAAGGGTTTGCACTTCCACATAATTGGAAGATTACATAAATACTGATGAAAGTGCAACCTACCAGCCAACCCTGCTGCCCTAATCTTTAGTCTCAAAGTCCCATATGTGTCAGGATGGGATTATGGGGTGTAACTGATGTGGTGAGATGGGAAGATTCCCAAATGTTATGTTTCCAATGAGAACTGCTTGCTTATATAACTCTCCAACAAACATTTTTGGCACCTCTTCCCTTGTGTCTGCACTGGTGGCTACCCAAGGATATTTACTGAAAGGACCAGGAATATTCAATGAGTTTCTGCAGCCTTAGGTTGGAAACCTTCACCAGGGGGTCAGAAATAAAGGGCAGAAACTGATGAAGTAGCTGACATAGCACACAAATCTGTGTATTTTATTTCACCATTTTTAAAAAAGAAAAAAAAAAAACAACAACCAAAACCCTTGACTCTGCCAGACCCAAGTTAACAAGTAGACTTCCCCCTCATATAGCTTTCCATCCTCTCTCCTTTCAGCCTGCCAACACCATAGGGGGTAAATACTGCTACATTAGAATGATCACAAATAAAAGTTTATACCAATTACTACCCATGGGATAAGACAATCACTAGAAGTTATTTAAAAAAAGGGGAAACTCAAATATACAGAATATATAGCAAAATACGAGATATTCTCTGACCTATATCCTGGAACAACTTTCCCACTGTTAAATTATACTGGGTGTAATTCAAGAGTTGTGAGTGCTCTTCATAAGAAGGACTTCTGGTCTAATGCCTTCTATTCTTACAGTGTGACTGCAAGACTATTAGAGAGCTCTCCAACAGCATCCAGATGTAAAGATGTACACAGCCACACACAGATATAGAAAAAAAGAGCACTTGTCTTCTGAAAGAGAACTCTTATGGAGAGTTGAAAGAAATAACTTCAACTTTCCTCCCTTCACTGGGAGGAGAAGAGGCCACTTTGCTCATTTTCCTATGAGTGGTGGCTTATACCAATTAATTAATGATGTGGTAGTTAATATGAACCAACAAGCAGATGAAGAAAAATATGACCATGAGCACTTATAAACAGTGGGAAATCTCACTGAAAGACAAGAAAATAATTATGATTTTGAGAGACAAAGGTTACTCCACTGAATAGTAATTGGTTTATTGGTAATTTAGTATTATGAGGTGTTACTAGGTACACAAACCTATCTAAGCAACCATGTAATTTAACAACATTGAGGGTGGAAAGAAGAAAAGAAGAAATGAGCAATAACAGTTTAAAGACTGGGAATGAATGATTTTCCAGAAGGAACTACTTTGCAGCTGAATTTTCAAGTTTTTACCTTGCAAATTTGGCTAGTGCACTCACATTAGCATCAGAATTTAAAAAAAAAAAAAATTGCACCTCTATAATGCACATGGAAACACAGACATGAAGAGGGTTTTTTTAGAAAAAAAAGATAGATGTAAGAATGTTGCAGTAAACAAAGAATACTGAGACAAAGTTCAAAAAAAGGGATTCCTGACAACAAAATTCAGAAGAGTTGTAAAATGGCCTGCCAAGTCTAAAGACTCCATGACTTGGGAAGTGTACACCTAGACTGGAAAACAAAATATACATTATGAAGCACTCTTACACTGGGAGAGATGTGGAACAGATTTTATGTATCTTTCCATCTGTAAACTTGTATAGTTTTCCAGCTGACATAATTTCCAAGGTCATCAAGAAACCATAAAAAAATTATCTGCATCTTCTAAAAAAAGCAGAAGTAAAAATACCAGCTATACCAGACTGCAAAGAAGAACATTTGAAGTGACTTAACCTAGCCATATGACTAAAATACCCAAAAGAATACAGAAAAACAGATTAAGACACAATTTCTGCTGTATTTAATGTTTTCTTAATGTGGAGTGGTCGACATGCTGGAGGGAGGGAATGCCATTCAGAGGGACCTTGACAGACTTGAGGTGGGCCTGTGCAAACCTCATGAAGTTCAACAGCCCACATGCAACATTCTGCACATGGGTCAAGGCAATCCCAAGCACAAATACAGGCTGGGTGATGAGTGACTTGAGAGCAGCCCTGGGGAGGAGGATTTGGGGGTGTTGGTTAATGAGAAGCTCAACATGATCTGCAAATGTGTGCACACAGCCCAGAAAGCCAACCATATCCTGGGCCACATCAAGAGAAGTGTGGCCAGCAGGTCGAAGGAGGGGATTCTCCCCCTCTACTCTGCTCTCATGAGACCCCACCTGCAGTACTGTGTCCAGCTCTGGGGCCCCCAACACAAGAAGGACAAGACCTGCTTGAGCGAGTCTAGAGGAGCACCACAAAGATGATCAGGGGGCTGGAGCACCTCTCCTATGAGGACAGGCTGAGAGACTTGAGGTTGTTCAGTCTGGAAAAGAGAAGGCTCTGGGGAGAGCCTTCCAGTACTTAAAGGGGGCCTACAGGAAAGATGGGGAGGGACTTTTTACAAGGGCATGTAGTGATAGGAAAAGGAGTAATGGCTTTAAACTGAAAGAGGGCAGCTTTAGATTATATAAGGAAGAAATTCTTTACTGTGAGGGTGGTGAGACATTGGAACAGGTTAGGTTGCCCAGAGAAGCTGTGGATGCCCCCTCCCTGGAAGTGTTCAAGGCCAGGTTGGACGGGGCTTTGAGCAACCTGATCTAGTGGAAGGTGTCCCTGCCCATAGCAGGGGGGTTGAAACTAGATGATTTTTAAGGTCCCTTCCAACCCAAACCATTGTATGATTCTCTTTTTCCACTTTTTTCCCAGTTCTGCGTCATCAGCAAGAATTAGCTTAAGTCTGCAGTAGACTTTTTAGCTTCCTGGTCGTGGGTTTGATTTAACAGGTTGGACTTGAGTTGCAGAGCTTGCCACATGGATATTTTTCATTTCAGCTAAATATTAATAGGATTGTATTTAACATCTATCATTAATACAAATAAATATTATCCATCCTACAATAAAGGTGATACAAGTCAGAATACTGCCCTTAGATCTGCTTTTGAACTAATGTTGTATGTATGAACTCTTTTACAAAATAAGCCCTCTAGGCCAAGCAGATCTACAATGTACATAGAAATGATAGAGGGAGAAGACAGCGGACACAAGGAAACAGTAATACAGTATTAACAAGCAGTGACACAAGCACATTAACATATTCAAGACTTGTCTAGCCAGGAAAGCTATACAGGATGAGGGAAATGTTTAAAACACCATAGCTACTGAGTATAACTCACTGTGTATTTGGTCTTATTTTGTATTTAGCCAAAAAGTTGGGGTTGTTTTTCCTCTTTTGGCTCAGTTCAAATTACTTCCAAAGCAGTACACCTCAAATCAGAAAAGGGCATGTTTCTACTCAGAAGAGAGTCTCACTCAAGGAATTCTAGCAGTATAATTACAGCTGTTTAAATACAGCAGTGCACTGGCTAACAGCACAACTGCAAAACAGCCCTGTGTAGACAAGCCCTTACTGTTTTCTCACATATAATATGGGAATAACTCTACTTCCTTTCATCACAAGGGTGTTAATTAATTACAGCACTCTAGATAAAAGAACATGCATTTTTTTCACACGAACATCTCACCAACTTCTTTTTCAGGTGTGACTGTTTTCTTAAGCTTTTTTCCAAAAATTACTTTAGCAGCCCTGCAGTATGATAGCTCTCCCTTTAGCTAAGGGCGATGTGTCTTGCATGGAGATGTTGAAGTTGTTGTTCACATAGTCATCTGGAAGGATCATTAAAAAAAAGTGACTTGGCACTAACCAGAACTGAAATTGCTGCTGTGGCTGCTGCCGCCACTGGAACATTCCCAGCTTCAGACATCCCAGACACATTGAAGCCAGGCTGGCACACAATGGGTAACCAGTAACTAGCTAACACACCACACACAGGGGACTATGGGAAAACTGAGACTGCTGTGTTATTCTTTAAATGAGCAGACCATGCTCAGCAAAGCTCTGAGGTCAAAATGCTTAACATGGACTTCAAAAAAAATACAGTTAAAGGATTCTGCAACATCAAGCAAAGTTATACTGACTCTCTTTGTTATACTTTACCTCTTTGATCATCATCTGAAACATGATATTAAGGGAATCTACAGAAATGTTTAAAAGTGACAAAGAAATTCAAACACTTGGTTACATCTACCACTACTCCTTCTGGAAGAAGATAAAAACTTGGACCAGTATAAAGGATGGCCACCTCAGATGTGAAATGGTATCATTATGAACCATGGCTCAAAAGTTAAAATATTCTTCATGTAGACGAACAAAAAAACAGACTTGGGAGGGCTGTGGAATGCCTGAAAGAATACAAAAGAGCATCATAAACATCTCCTTGTAAGCGTTGGGATAGGCTGCTTTTTGAAGAAATAAATTAAGGAGAGTAACTGAGTCGTTTTACTGTTTTTTGTGACTTGATTAGACACATACATTAAAAGTGTATTTAGCCATCTAACTTTAGGTATTTCAGCCACCAAATTAGCACCCTGGCTATTTATGTGTTAGTAGCTATAAACTGCTGCATGGAGAAAAGTAGAGCACATACTTACCAATACCTATCCTGTTTGTTTATATATGAAGGACTGCATTTGTACATCACTTAAATGTCACAAGAAAATTTATGACACTGAAAAGATAAGGGTGAAGAAAGCTCACTTGAAACAGGATTACAGTCTTGCACAGATTTGCAGAGACAATCTTGGAACCTGCCTTCAGAAATACAAATTGAAGTTTTCCAAGGAGTCTAACAATTTCAGAGCACAAAGTGATTTCCCTGGGATTTAGGTATTTAGCTTCCACAGACTCTTTAAAAAAACCCAGCTGTAAAGGAATACCACATTTATTTCAAATTACAATAGGGACTACTACAGCATCCAGAGATTCTTATCTGGAAAGCCCCTGCTAGTGCGTCTCGGCATATGAAGCACACTTTACATATGAGGTAAAGGTACCTCCAAGAGATGTGCAATTAATTTCATGGCCTAAATACCTGAAAGCCACAGTAGCCAATCAGTTCACTGATGTGAGGTTTGAGACTTCTTCAGCAGGGGATGGGGAGGTGACCTGTAATAGGGGATGTGTGGGGGTGTCATTTTCTAACTGAAATCCACAAGGGTGGGGTAGGAGAACTACACATTATAAGTAAGTAAACCTGACACACAGTGTACTTCTTGTCCAGAGTAATGGACCAAGAGTAAAGACCAAGTAATATAGAATAATGTATAGGAATAGTCAGAGCAACTATACAGTCTGTAGATAAGGCACTACAGTTTTGTCAGCATAGGACCTTATGTGAGCACACTTCTAATGGGAATGCTTTTTCCCCATTTTTGCTACACTTCTGTTTTGTAAACATGAAGTATAGTCTCAGTCACAATTGTGTTGGACTGTTGTCTATGAACTAAATGGATTCAACTCTAAGAGGATAGATCGATACTTATATGTCTCTCCTACTCTTCTGCTGCTCCATCAGCTGAAGATTCAGGCACCTTATTAACAATTAAGTCCATTTAGACCATGACAGTGTATTCATATGTAAGGCCTTTGACACCGTTTCCCACAGCATTCTCCTGGCAAAACTGGCTGCTCGTGGCTTGGATGGGCACATGCTTTGCTGGGTAAAAAACTGGCTGGATGGCCGGGCCCAAAGAGTTGTGGTGAACGGAGTTAAATCCAGTTGGCGGCCGGTCACGAGTGGTGTCCCCCAGGGCTCGGTTTTGGGGCCACTCCTGTTTAACATCTTTATTGATGATCTAGACGAGGGGATTGAGTGCACCCTCAGTAAGTTTGCAGATGACACCAAGTTGGGTGGGAGTGTTGATCTGCTCGAGGGTAGGGAGGCTCTGCAGAGAGACCTGGACAGGCTGGAGCGATGGGCTAAGGCCAACTGTAGGAGTTTCAATAAGGCCAAATGCCGGGTGCTGCACTTGGGCCACAACAACCCCCAGCAGCGCTACAGGCTTGGGGAAGAGTGGCTGGAGAGCTGCCAGTCAGAGAGGGACCTGGGGGTGTTGACTGACAGCCAGCTGAACATGAGCCAGCAGTGTGCCCAGGTGGCCAAGAAGGCCAATGGTATCTTGGCTTGCATCAGAAATAGCGTGGCCAGCAGGGACAGAGAAGTGATCTTACCCCTGTACTGAGCACTGGTGAGGCCGCACCTCAATGACTGTGTTCATTTTTGGGCCCCTCACTGCAAAAAGGACATTGAATTACTCGAGCGTGTCCAGAGAAGGGCAACGAAGCTGGCGAAGGGTCTGGAGCACAGGTCGTACGAGGAGCGGCTGAGGGAACTGGGGTTGTTTAGTCTGGAGAAGAGGAGGCTGAGGGGAGAGCTCATTGCCCTCTACAACTACCTGAAAGGAGGTTGCAGAGAACTGGGGATGAGTCTCTTGAACCAAGTAACAAGTGATAGGACAAGAGGTAATGGCCTCAAGTTGTGCCAGGGAAGGTTTAGACTGGATATTAGGAAGTATTTCTTTACAGTGGTGGAGTCCCCATTCCTGGAGGTGTTTAAGAGTCGGGTTGACATAGCGCTTAGGGATATGGTGTAGCTGAGAACAGTCAGTGTTAGGTTAATGGTTGGACTAGATGATCTTCAGGGTCTTTTCCAACCTAGATGATTCTGTGATTCTGTAGTCTCACATTTTTCTCTCCTCCCTCCAACTGCAAACTCTTTTTCCCTTGAAAGTGCTATACCTCTGCAAATCACAGTCACAGGTAACACAGAAGTAACCTTGTTACCTGCAAGTACAGGTTAGTATCACATTGGTCTGTTCTGCTAGGTTTTAGTTGAAAGTCAGACATACTTGACTGCAGGAATGGTAGCTTGAACTGGAAGCCAAAGCACTTCAAGGTTCAGCTCTACAAACTGTACAGAACCTTAAGCTACATGTGAGATATAAAGGGTGAAACTTCCCTTCCACCTGCCCTGTCCTTCCTTTTTTCCCTTTGTTTTTGATTAAACCATATCTGATGCCTACTTCCCTAAGCAATAGATTAAAAAAAAGAGTGACAGAAATCCATAAACTTTTTTGTAATGTTCATATGATCACAGATGGGAGTTCATGGTACTTTCTCCTGTATCCACTTTGCATATTAAGTGGCATTTTACTAGCAGGAAAAATACAGGTAACAATAAATTTAAAAAAACAGAGAACACCCTGTACTTAATAGAGAGAGTAGCTTTAATATTCATTCTACACTATTGCTTTTAACCTGTGTTCCTCCCTTGCTTAATAAATTAAGGTTGTGGTTGGTTGTTTTTGTTTTTTTTAAAAAAATCACATCTGAATGCTTGCACTTAAACATAAATGTAAAAGCTAGGTATCTCCAGAAAAATATCAACTCTAAAAGAATACTGTGTCCATGAAAAAAGAGGGAATTCAGAAGCAGAAATTAAGCAACTTGACTAAAATAATTACAAAATCAGTGGCAATGCTGTGGTGAGAACTGGGCAATGGCATATCACTGGCAGCAGTGTTTAACTTCAGAGTAGCAAAAATTAGAAGAGTAGGAACAATTTCATAATTGACACATTATAGCACAGTTTCACTGTTTGCAAAATAGGTAATTCTTCAGGGTTTATCTGAGAATGAAATATATATTCATAGCTGCAAAAATAGATTTTATGATTAATTTTACTTAGATAAATTCTAAACCTAAATAAGTAATTTTAGGGATACAAATGTGCAACCTTAACTCCCTCCCAAGCCAGGCAATAATTCCTAATATTTGTCTTAAAATTAAAATGCCAAATGGATAAATGAGTTGACAGTACTATTTTTAGCATGTGATTCTCTTGCACTTTTTGTTTCTTTATTATGTTATGAACTCCTTAAGACAGAGGAAAATTAAGATGTAGTCCCTATGTACAATGCATTGTGTAATTCCAGAGTTTAGCATTATCACAGGCCAGCAACTGTTGAAGTGTACACTTTTTTAGTGATCTTGTTACATCTTAATTAATAAAATGACCAAAGGAGGGTTGTGAAAGAATGCCAGGAATTGATAAAGGAACTGGTAAAGCTGACAGAGCAACACTGAAGAAGTAACACTGTAATTAAAACAAGGAAATACTGAGATAAGCAGGAGGGATGACACCATAAAACCATCAAGCAGGGAAATACCAAGATAAGCACACAGCAACAAAAGCTGCTAATTGAACCAAGGAGAGAGCTACTCAAACTGTGAGTGGGCTTTCCTCATTAACAAGCCCGGGAGTAGGAAAAAGCCCCCTACCAAGAAACACCCCTTCCTCCCTGAACATGCACAGTTAATAAAGAGGATATCGTGACTTTAAATCAAGACGAGGCATGTTGTTAACCTGTAAGGAACAAAGCCATAAGAAACTACCCAGCAGTCATTACAGTAAACGTGTGTATTCGTGCAGTTTGAAGTGTATTGTTGCCTGCCTTTGTGCAGTGTGCTAGCTTTGTGGAATTACCACGTAGCACCCATCTTTGTGCAGATATGGGTTAAACAAGTATCTTGACTCTGTGTGTTTTTCAATGCATTGCACACCAGGTAAAAGAACCCAGATTTTGGGACAGCAATCTTTTTACTGAAATTTGTATGTCAGTAAACAGGGCAGCTTGCAATTGGTATTCAAGAATAAATAATTACATGTACGTATGAGTCTCCATAATAAATGGAAATGTTGAAAAGTTAATTTAAGGAAGAAATGACCCAGAGAAGTGCCCAAAACTCAGGGATCTTAGGACTTTTTTTATTGGACAGGATACTCAAAGTGCACAAGGAGCATATAACTCCTGTGAGGATATTTCCAAGATGACTGGAAGCCATCAGAACATCTCAAGACCTTCCCAAGGAGTTTGTGGCAAAACATGTAAGGGAAAAACAGTCCCCGCAGTTTTGTGGGGCTTTTTTCCCCCCAAATATATTTTTTTCGCAAAAGAGCAAGCTACAGGATAATGTTAATAGAGCAGGCTGTTACTCAGAAGATACTCTCCATGTATCAACAGAATGAGCTACTCAACCCTCCTGCTACCTTCACAAAGCAAAAATATTAACACTACTCTGAAAAGAATTAAGTTATTCATGCCATTAACTTCTAAGCCTCAGGAATCTGCTGTAGACAGGGATTAGTTTAGTGCAATAAGCATCCCGTGTCTGACCGGCAGATGTTATAACCACATCAGAGTAGTCTGAAATAAGTCCGTTGGAGTCTAGAAGAACTTATTTTCAGAAATGTTGCATACTTTCAAAGGGAATGTCTGGACATAAAAAGTAAGTAAATAAAAGCTACAGACTTAACTTTTTCTATTAGAATAGAATGTAAATCACTGAAGCCATTGCTATGTTTTTTTTTAAAAAAAGAAAACAACATTATTATTTATTGTTGGTATAATAAAGTTATGCTATGTAGGAAACAGCTTACTTAAAGCAGATGGTTTTATATGCTTTAGAAATTATTTCTCCACAATAATTTTGAAAGCTCTATTACCTGTGTTTTATTTAATAATGTGAGTTAGATAATGGCTTTCCTTTTTATTTTATTTAAATAGATTTCAGACATTTCTGGTGGCAAGGGTAATGTGGCACAAGAAAAGATCCATAAGTTAACACACAGGCAGGAAATCCACCTGGTTGAGACACTCCAGAGATGAGTTTGAGGACTTCAGTTTGTAAAAGAGATTGCTTGCATCAATGCACTAAGCACATTTGAAATCATGACACTTTCTGTCAACACTTAGCTCTGCAGGGAAGGATCTAGGAGGGTTTTACTCTCCAGAGTAAGGCCACAAACCCCATGACTCATGCTGTCTGGTCTGATGTGCAGTCTCATTCACAGTCTCTCTGCTTGGTATTGCACAGGGATCTTTATGTGGTGTGATACAAAGGGTGTCACAAAATAGTAAAAGCACTGGTAATACTTTACTGGTCTTTCTTCTGCTATCAACAGAGGTTAGTTGGAAAAATAACAATTCAAGTAAACAAGAAAAGTTTCTATTCTGATTTGTGGAAACTGCAATAAAAAAATACCTGCCAGGTGATATGAGATGAATTCTAAAACAAGTGACAAGAAGTTATCTGCAAAAAGTAGCCAACAGTTTGGGGATACTAAGAGTTACAGCAGTCATGTTAGTACCTATGGTATCAATTCACAGTTTCTCTAACTGCTTTTATTTCAAGCACACTCAGTTTGTGTTTGTAAGGCATTTTGCATAATGCTCCCTAAGGTGTCTACTTCATTCTTCATTTAAGTAAGTTTTCTGTCCTCATGTTAAGGTGCTGAGCATGCTAATATGTACAAAAAGAGGGGTAAAAAGCACCTAGGCCTTTGCTACTTTAACAGCCTGTTTGTAACCAGTCTCCTTGAACATATTATCAAGCTTCCTTCACATACTTGTATAGGTGCTGAGAGGTACTGTAAACATAGAACTTCAAAGAGCAAAAGAGATCTGCATTTGGCACAGACTAAGCTTTCACAGAATATCGAATCTCCAGGAAAATATTTCCAGAAAATCTGGCACATCTTACATGTGAGGGAAAAAAAAAAAAAAAAAAAAAAAAAAGGTGATTATTTGCAGAAACCAATTGATGGTGCTTTATTTTTCTGCACTGTCAAGTAAAGTATAGTTAGAGCATAATTTTACATTCCTCATTCAGATAGAGGAAATAAATGGGAGTTCCACATCAGGTATACACTCTGGGAGTTTTGATAGCACACCTACCTTAGCCAACAGTAAAAAGCGTGCTTCTAGCTATCCTAACTGAGATGACAAAACTTCAACATAGTTGCAGTTAAATGGACACGAAGACAATAACTATTCAGATATGAGTGACACATCCATTCAGAAAGTCAGCAAACCCACTGATATAGACAAGACACAAGAAAAGCATGCATGCCTACCAGAATTAAGCCTTTTACAACAAGAGTAACAGCTACAAAACTTTACCTCAGACCGCTTCACTTGTGTCAGTAACCACAGTATCCCTGCAAGTGTGCACATGAACAGAGCATGCAGTCCCTCAGTATGGCATTTGCACACTGAGCAACGCAACTGAAGAGCAACGTTAGCAGTGAACTTGGTTTCTGTACAGTTATGCGAGGAAGAATGGTGAGGAGCTTGGCGATGGAGGGAGGTACAGCTACTTCCCAGATTCTTTATAATAAATCCCTGTATGCTTTGTTAACATTGTAACATATTGTTGCTTATGTTGTCCTTGGCTGGGTTTCCCCATATGTGTCCACCTGCAAGGCTATCCACTAGCCATGGCAACATCTAAACTTATTGCACATGTGTAATTTTACATAAAAAATTCATAAGCTTATGCACATTGTTCCTCACCATGGACTGTCGCTCTGCAGTGCCTTGGACCTCCCGGGTTGCTGTTTACCTTGCTGGGGTACTTGTTGGGGAACCCCTGCTGGAACGCCAAGGTAATAAAAGCCTTTGATCATGTTTGCGTGTATTGTGTTTGTATATGCAACCCTGCTTCGGTCCGGTGAGGTCGGGGCCAGTATGGTGTCGCTGCCTGGATCTGACTGTTCCATAGCACCCAGACAAGATGTCATGGAAGCCATTTACAAAGCTACCACTCTCCAGCTGTCCTTTTTGCCATTCTTAGAACAGTGTCAGCAGAAGACACTGCCAGAACCTCACTGACTTCCTTATAAATCATGGTGTCTTATATGATCTCATGTTTATCTGGGCTCAAAGCCCATCGATAGGTTTTACACTGAAGTGGTATTAGCACATACTCATTTCAGTACAGTAGGCAGGAGATGGTGGATTGACCAAAACATCAAGTTTTTTGCTAAACTTGAACTTCAGCAAGTGCTGGCAATACTTGGCACAATACCATGTCCTTAAAATCTCACATTAGTCTACTAGTGAAAAAAATGGGATGCATAAATATGACATTTTCACTTTATGTTTATCTATTATAACCTTGAATGCATTAAAATAAATTTATAGCAGTCTCACCAAGACTTCAAAAATCTCAGAGAACAGAACATTTTATTTGTGTGTGGTTATAAATGTCTGTGGAACAGCTTGTGGAGCCTCAAAGCAAAATGCAAACTGTGACCAACAAATAGAAATGGATGCTATGATTCCTCTGAATTTGGAGAAAGGGTTTAGCTGTCATCTCTGTCAGACTAAATCACCATGATACCACTGACTACCGGAAAATCATTGTTAAAACAGCTGATCAAATAGGCACTTAGAAGAGGAAAGAAATGCATACTTCTCAAGACCCAAGTTCACAGCAAGCAACACCAACATAATATACTGTTACTAGAAATATTGCAAGATTTAATCATTGATACAAGAATTAAACAATACAAGAAAGTACTGTTTTATGTCTTACCCGAAAGTATTTACAAATGTACTTACAAACACAAAAAAACATATAAAGATTTATTTCTTGAAAAAATCTGAAGATTGTTTCTCGGATTTTTTTAAAAAGACACATTTAAAGTGTATCATACCAGATATATTTCTAAAGGTTACTTTTGTTCAATGAATTTGTCATGGCATCAATATCAGCTGCTGTATTGATATTCAGAAAAATGCAACTGAAAGTTTGTTCCATTCTGCAGCAAAAGTTTGCTCCCAATTTCAATGCAGTCAGTGGCAGTATACTGCTCTTTAAAACAAAGGGCACAGGAGTCCTCCTCTGATCTCAAACACCCCATCTATCAAGATGGGGAAAATAGTTAACGCTATTCTACATTTTGCATATTTTATAAAGCTTATTATACACTAGTAATTTTCTTACTGTTTGCTGGAAAGAAAAGCACCTTGAAAAAAGCAGACTGGCCATGAAATCACAATGCTGGCAACAGAACTGGCATAATCCCTGAGGCTCCTCTCAACTAAAAAAATAAAATTAAAAGGAGTATGATTCAAATTGACAGCATCCCTTTAAATTAAGCATTTATTACTACACTTACTCAAAGCACACAAGACAAAGTTCCAGCAATTTAAAAAAAGTTTACTTTGAATATATACCATAAACCCAAACTCCCTTGGTTATTAATTGCATTGCATAATTGTGGCTCTTACAAGATACACTCAGTAAGACCAAAATGACATGGTTTTTGCAAATTATGAGTCCTCATGACTTGCACAGATCCCTGGCCCCCGAGCGCCATGCTGATTATACCAGGATAGTTTTTACGAAATGAGTTTGCCATTCTTGTTTTATTTCATCCACAGTTTTCATCTCCATCAAGACCAACCACTGCCTGTTAAAGAGTAATTCATTCCTGTGTCAAGCCCTTTTGTTATTCTTAAATCTTTGCTTTATCAAGACAGTGAACTTGCTGTAGTAAAGAAAACATGATGCAACCATGAGGCACAGATAAAACCTGGACCACATTCAATGCAAAATAAATTCTTAATTGATTTGAGATTAAACAGGCATTAATATAACAAACTTTTCAAGAGAACCAAGTGCCAAGGAGAGATGTTAGACTCTCATCCTAAGAACGTCAGCCAAAGCCACAGGAGTACACTATTATCAAACAATTTAATTTAAATCTGAGACAAACATGGAAACACTGAGTTTATGAAAGAGCTAATTCTTTAAAAAGAAAATCTAAAATCTGCTAAAATCTACTATGAGAGTGAAAACTGTCCTGTACCACCACCTGCTTTAAAGACATGCCACATAAACTGATGCATTAATATGAGTACACTTATTTCCCACATCCTTTATTGTTAGCTACATATCTGAGCAGAGATAAGGACTGGTCTAATTACTGCCATATCTCTTGCTTTGTTGATAGCTATGCCCTGTTCAGAAGATGCCAGACAGAACATTACTTTGGAACACTGGGCAGTCTGGATTTTCAATAACAGCCAAGTCTGCTCTGTGGTTCATAGCAGAGAAGGTTTTCAAAATACCAGAACCCTTCAGACAGCTGCCCAAGTAATTGCTTTTAGATTATTACTACTACCACAGTAAAACAGCATATTCATTTAATAGGTCAAATGATCAGTCTTCAAAAAGGACCAAAAACTAATCAGGATGAGAACTGGTAAAAAGCAAAGAGAGGTGTTTTTAAAAAAAGTTAACCCTACCTACTTTCATGGTGGCTGTAAGACTTCAGACATGCCTCCCAGACATGTTCTCCAGTGCACGTAGTCTAACAAAGACCAGTATTTTGACATAAAGAAACAGACCTTGAGATCGTCAGATCTTAAATTATATATATAAATCAAGTAATCCTTTGGGGAAATAACATCCTCTTCTCTGGAATGCTGCCAGAGAAAGCAGGGCTCAAAGGAACAGGAAAGCATGAAGAAAAACATGCAAAAAACTGTATTTAATACCACACTGTTAACAAAGGAAAACATATCTGTACAACCGCAACAGAAAAAGTGAATGGCATTTCTCAAAAAATCTGGATTTCTCATGCATTCAAAACTCGAGGTGGGGGGAGGCAGGTGAAGAAACATTTTAGAGAGGCTGATAAAGCCCTAAAATAAAATATTTCAAGAGCCAAAAAAGGTAGTACAACAGTCTATTGAGACTACAACAAGGTGAGGACAAAGCTAGAATATTACTGACCAACAGTTTATGAGAAACAAATGGCAAGACTCAAGGTTCAAAACAATTGTGCAAAGAAGATAAAAATGACATCCAGATACTTACAGAGCAGAAGAGTATGTGAACCTCGTTTCCCAAAACATGATTCTGCAAATAATTTAGCTTAAAATTTTTTTTTAAAAAAAAATTCCAAACAATGACTAGTTCTTTCCATCAGCAAACACTTTTCCTACAGGGGACCTTCTTCTAATTTAAATAAAAAACAGCCATCTTTTTTCCAATACAAGTGATGTTTTAAAGGTGTAAGTAATATATTGTAGATACCCAGTATTTTGTGTTCTCAAAACACTGTACAAACAATAACTAATGCTCAGAACAACCCTGTAAAGGTATATAAACAGACACAAATAAGAGTAATTTCTTCTGATTAAATTAAGCATGGGAAGGGAGGGATCACCAAGTCTCCCCTTGCCCTGGGACAAATACACTATATGCACTTACCGCTCTTCCTTTTAAAACAGCCATTTGGAATCTCTGCTGTATCTAATGGCTTTCTGTTCCACCTCGACTGGAATTCATGACAAGAATCTACACATTAAAAAAGGTTCAAGTAATCCTGCTGTAATTCTTGAAAGCTATTGTGCTGGGTTTGTGTGGTGAGGTTTTTGGTAGTGGGGGAGGGGGCTACAGGGGTGGCCCCTACGAGAAGCTTCTCAAAGCTCTGCTGGCTCCAAGTCAGACCTGACTTTGCACCCAGGCCAGGCCAATTAGCTATGCCTCTGCGATAACATATTTAAGAAGGGGAACCTGAGAGGGGGAGGGAGGACTTTGAAGACGAGTTATGAGAAGGACACCTATGCGAACACTGAGGTCAGTGGAAGGAAGGAGGAGGAAGGGGGGGAGGTGCATCAGAGCAGGGACCCCCTGTATCCCGTGGTGAGACAGCAGGGCCACCCCCCTGCCACCCATGGAGGTCACCGGAGGAGCAGAGATCGGCCTGCAGCCTGTGGAGGACCCCCGGGACTCTGTAGGAAAAAGAAGCCCCCACTGTTGTAGTTCAGCGCTGGGAGACTGCAACACGTGGGGGTGACCCACACTGGAGCATCTCGAGAAGAATGCATCCCATGGGGAGGAGTCACAGCAGAGAGAGTTTGTGGAGGACTGTCTGCCATGAGAGGGATGCCACATAGAGCAGGGGGAAGAAAACAGAGGAGTCCTGCCCCCCTACCTTGGAGGGAGAAGCAGTGGACTGCCTGCACCCCCCATCCCCTGCCCCTGTGGGGAAGGAGGTAGAGATATCGGGAACAAAACTGAGCTCAGGAAGAAGGGAGGGGTGGGGGAAGGTGTTTTATAGGAAAATGAGCTAGTCTTTTGCCTGTGACCATAATGGGTGAGCAACCCCTCTCTGTCCTTATCCCCATTCCTGAGCCTTTTGATTCATTTTCTCCTTCCCAGCGCTGGGGGGGAAGGGGTGAGTGAATGGCTTCATGGTGCTTAGTTGTCCTCTGGGCTTAAAGACAGCTATATGTCATAAACAACAGTTGACTGAATTGCAGCTTTAGAAGGCTCAAGAATATTAAATTCTCACGTGCTTTTGCTCACATCCTGCAGCTACCCCAGCATAAATCTTTGTAATAGATCATATACATTGTTACTTGGGACCCAAAAGGAAAGCACTTTTACTTGTGTTCAGCTTCAATATACTGGCTTGCTTTTCCTGAAGGAATTTAAAGTATTTTTTTTCTTTGTGTATGGAATCCACCCATCGCCAATCAGTTCACAACCATTAATGAAGTGGGAAATGGGACCACTTTTAAATTTTTTTTTCCAAATTACAAACATCTATTTTCTGGAACAGTTAAAAAAAACCTGTACAATATTTCCCAACACTCGTCAAAACTTTTCAATAGAATCACATGACACTAGTCCAGTTCTCATTCAGCCACAGAACACCTGGCAATGCTGTACCAAAATCTGCACTAAGCTTTTTAATAAAAATAGGAATTAATTTCATACTGGTAACTTCAGTTTTCATATAAAAACTCATTAAGAACATATGTCGGCCTACCTCAGTAAATATCTATCATTTGCAAGATTAGTTATTTCCTCAAATGTTAGGTTTTTTTAATGTTTTACTATGTTAACATGTTGAGTCCCAATATCTAAAAAAATTACTGTCATTTATTATTACTTCTCTCTGAAGCTTGCCTTCCGCACCTAGCTCTATCCTCCAGTCTTCTGTGAAAAAATAGCAAAACTTTTTCAGATTATCTGTAGGAAAAGCTCCTTCTACTCTGAGTTTCCTCTCCTTCCATACTTCGCCCTTAGAGCAATGCAATGCTGGAAGTATAGTACAGAGCTCAAGCATCTCTATACCCCTCCCTATCACTGTACTTCATGGATGTCTAGAAGCTACTGGTTAGACTGTGGTACCACAGTTATTAAACCTGTATCTCAGCACCACCAGACCCCTAGTAGGACAAATTCCATCTGGGCCAGGCAAGGTCACATGTCTGTATTTCCAATGAATAATCCAGAAGGAATGATAACAGTATTTATACCAGCTTGTACCTTTATACTGACTACTGGAGCACAGACAACAGATAAACAGGCATAAAAGGTAGTTCAGGCACTACCTGATCTGGTATGAAACGTGCTGGTAAAAAATAAACACATCAAAATATTTTGAACAACTCCAAATGAGTACAATTTTTCTCTTCTGTTTCCTTCTTCTCCGTCTCCCTCTTCTCTCCCTCTCCCTTTCTCTCCTCTCTACAGGGCTCCTGAAGTTAAATTTACAGTGTCGCTGAACTGCAGTCTAGGACCCAACTGAATGTGCAGTGCAATACTAAAATTCAGTCATTGCCTGTTAGGGTTCCTACTGCAACGACAGCTTTATAAGTGCATGGTATTCATCATCAAACCAGAAGACATTGTGAGCCCTATTGTCCTGGTGGCCCTGATCACTTACTTTGTACGTTATGTTAGTATGACAAAGAGCTTAAAAATGCTAATATTAGCACTGCCTTGTTTGGTTAAAAAAAAAAAAAAAAAGAAAACAAAAAACCAGTTTAAGAGTAAGGTTCTGATATACAGGAAATAACTTCCCTTTCAAACATAGCAACAAGAACCCAGGAAAAGCTTAAGAATTCAAATGAAAGTGAGAAATAAAGGAGGAAAGATAAAATCATTCCATGGAAATAGGATTGTAAATCCTCATATAGTCAACTAACATAAAATCATGTGGTCTTTATTAGTCTACTATTAAAACAATCAGGATTTTTTGCCAGCAACTACTGATCAAGCAACAACATCAATTAATTACTTTTTTCATGTCACCCAGTCTTAGAAGTATTCTATCTACTAAGCCAAACAGAACCCTCTCAGAAGTACTACAGAAACTGCAGCTTTCAGGTCCTTTAGGACTGCACTTTTTCTTTTTAAAGTACTTTGATAAAAACAGTCACCAAAAAAAGTGAACAAAAATAAGGGATTATTTTTATGTTTACCAAATTATAAATGGATATGTTCAATTAAAATTTGAACATGTTGCCAGGCTTGCAAAAAGTATTTCTTGGAACATGACCTACAAAAGAACTGTGGTCTCTCTCATTTGTATTCTCTTTTTACTTCAAAGTTCTTTTTATTTCAGCCCAATGAGAAGCAATGTTTTTGTGCGGCTTATACAAATTTTCACTAATGAGGAAGATTTTGATTTATATTGACGAATTACTATTATATTGCAATGACTTCACAATCATAATCAATGTACTTGGCCCATAACCATAAATTGTGTACCGCTTATTAGATTTGCTAATTAGGAGGTTGCAAGGTCTTTATCTTTCTGCATATAAAATTTTATGCATGAAATGCAACAGCACTGAAGCAAAACACTTGGGTTAGTACCACTATTGAGTGTAGCAATGCTAAAATGTCCGTGACTTCACTCTGGTCACAAAGATCTCAGTTTTCTAGATCAATTGTTTTTCATAATTTTTATTAAAAGGCCAAAGAGAAGTTAGTAGACCACTGGATTTAACAGAACTAAATTAAGCTTCAAAGCCATTCATTCTTTTATAAGGAAACAAGAGTATTTGGTAGAGTAACATCAAAACATTCAGTTATGTTTCCTTCTCTGCTTAAAATATTTTGTTTTCCCTTTTAAGCTGCCATAAAACCCTGGCTGTAGCCAAGGAGAAGAAACAGTAGTGGCACTGGGGCTAGGGACTACTACGCATATGACATTTGCAAATTCCTGTTGGGGATCTAGCTCAGAATCACCAGAACTAACTACATCCAGACAGCTCTCAAATGCTACAGCAGGAAAAAGTTACTGAAGAGGAGGATATTTCAGGAGATTGCAGGAGGGCTCACAGGGAAAAGGTAAGGTATCCTCTTATGATCTATTATCACTTACGGTCAGCAGAGTAGTAATCCAACATAAAATCTAAAGAAACAGCCATTTGCAAAACAGTAACCTGATACACTGGAATTTCAACTCAACCTGGCCATCAGCAGTTGTGAGTTCTCCAGGAAAATCACTCCTCACAATGTCAAAATCTGCCAAGGAAGCTTGACTTTTCAGAGTACTCTGCAGCAAAAAAGCAACTCTTAAGGCAAAACACTTAACCGTAAATTCTCCAGAAATCTTACTTTTATCATTAGGATTTTAAGTAGTGTGTAATCCTCTGGAACTCTAAATTTATGGGTACACAACTAGGGGTGGTTTTGTGTCAAAGCACAGCACTGCATTATGGTTGGACCAGCACCACCTGGGATCACCCTGCTCATGTCTGTGCTAGCCTTCACACTATTGCTCATTGTATTTAGTTATTGCACTGATTTAATTATGACTATTCATTTGCTACAATATCATGCTAATTAATCACAGGGCAGAAACATGTCATTGTGCCAACAGAATCAGCCCTTTTCTCCAAGCAGCTGCAGCCTCATACAGTCAACCCTGCAAGAGACAGGATTCCTTCTTCCTTTATTGAAGGCTGTGAGACCTCCAGAGGACTGTGCGCAATCTTGGAGTGTAACATAAATAAAAATACAG
Source organism: Strix aluco (assembly GCF_031877795.1). Taxonomy (NCBI): domain Eukaryota; kingdom Metazoa; phylum Chordata; class Aves; order Strigiformes; family Strigidae; genus Strix; species Strix aluco. Next base: position 51,809,978 of record NC_133971.1, on the reverse strand, counting down.
AGAGAGAGAGAAGAGGGAGATGGGCATATGTAAAAAGCAAAGGGATCAAAGGCAGCAACAATAAATTAGGAACTGCAAGAGGGCTGAAAGAAAGGGCAAATGAAAGCTGAGAACACACATGGCATTTAGTAAAGTTCTAAGAAAGAAGTGATTGAACTGTGGACACAGAAAACTGAGAAGCAGAAAAGCCTACCCAGGGGCAAACTATAAAATTCTATAAACATCTGCTGACTGAGCCTCCAGGCTCTAAATACAACTATTATGAGGTAGGAGAAAAAGGACTGCCAACAGTTTTGCTAACAATTTATCTTTAAATATAGAAATAGGAGACGCCATGGTCTAAAAACCCTATGTGTCATGGTCACCTTTTTTTTAATTTGTTCTCTCAACATTACTAAATCACAATTCTCTTCACGCAATGCCACAAAATCTCCTTAAAGCTGCAACACTGTGATTCTTGAGAAGTAAAACTGTCCCAACTCAGCCTATCACTAAAATCCTCTAAAAACCTTTTCTGTAAAACATTTTCTAAGTGTAATTTCATAACCATGCCCCAATAAGACACATTCCTCTCTGCAACACCAAGTCAGGCAACTGGAATTGAGTTATCAGTTTGACTAATAAGGTTTCTGATAAAGCATGTAACATAACATAATTAATTCTCATACTTACATACAATGACAGAATTGCATCAGTAACGGTGTACAGTTTATTTCAGCTCCTCAAATGAAATGCATTATGAAGTACAAAGCATCACTGTCATTGTGATGGTATTGTATATTATTGGCATTTCAAATTTAACACAAAGCTTACTCTATCAGTTGTTCTATTTATTTTTCCTGTACAAAAGACAGGGTATTACACTTTGGCCTAAATAATACCCACTATATCTTGGCAACTTGGTCCTTTAACAGTTCCAGGATAAGTCAGATGACAGATAATTTAAGGTTACCAACTGTTCACAATTCCCATTCAGCCAAATAAAAAGTTCAGCTTTAGACATAGTCCAGTTGGATGGGAAATCTAGAATCTAGATGGGGAATCTATAAAATACTGAAAAACAGAACTATAACTGGACTGTGAATTACTTGACTCCAAAAGATCACTTAAATTAATCATTTTAATTTCTCAGTAACCCAATGGCAAACCTGTTTTTGAACATGTATTTTTAGCTGTAGAAGAAAGGAAGGGGAAATCAACAGGTAATACAAAATAGCTAAAAACCCCTTTCAAAAATAGCTCTAGAATTCCTGAGTGTCCTCTTATGTTTTTATCTCATTTCTTGTAACTAGGAAATATTTTTTTAAACTTAAATAATTTACATTATCATAGCTTCTGATATATATAGCAGTTTTCCTACAGATACTGTGTTGTTCTGCAGCAACTTAATATTGCTCGTTCGTCTGTTTGCAATTTTTTTCACACTAAAAGCCATTAAGCTCTGATGATGACACATGAAGAAGAAAGAGACCACATGAATATAAAAGCACAGATTGAGTTTAAACAGTCAAGAGGTAGGGAAAAAAAAAATATCTACTGTTAGACTTATAAAATGAACACTAACTCAGTTGTCAGAATGATGCCCTGAAACCCCTCTGAAGTCATGAATCAGCAGTAATGGAAAATGTTCACAAATGAGAAACTCACTTAACTTCTTATGGTAAGTTTGAAGTTCATTTCCTCCAGCCATCTTCCCACTTCCTCCTCCCCCTCTCCCAATGCATGCTAACTCCTGTTCTCTGCTTTTCCCACACTGTAGAGTACTTCCATCCTGACTGTGTCAAGTACCAAAGTGAGTGTTCATGTAGCTGTGATAGAACAGTGGTGTGAAAGAGACAGGCAATTCTGTGGGAAAGGAGAAAGGGATTACTGATTTTTAACTTTGTTTTAATTCATTAGAAGCTGTGCTTATAAACTGTGAATTAATCAGAGTATCTATGAATTTTGATGACTGTAGAATTTCCCACTTCTCAGAAATGGTGTCCCATTGGTTGCTGACAACAACACATACATAGGCCAGATAGGTCTGTCATCTCCAGTGTACTTGGTATCATGCAGTACTAAACCAGGACACCTATACTCACATCAGGAATTATTCAAATTTTTCTTAGACTGTATTTACTATGAGTATGTCTTTGAAATGGAAGTTTAATTTCAAAGCTGATTTAGGTGAACAAACTGAGCTGGATTCTGGATTAACAAGCAAACTCATTATCACTAGAAACTCCCACATTACTGCATTTCGAAAACAAAATCTAAATTTAAAATTTCCTACTGTGATTTCTATTGTACGGCTTTTTCAGATCCTGATGAAGGCACCAATACATGTGATAGACCATACATAATGTCAACATCTGGTAAGAAATAAAACTGCAAAATTCTTTTGTTCTCTTAGAAAACTTCTTCCATGAAAAGCCACTGTAACTTATTCTAAAAATTAGCAGCAAGGGCACAAAGAGGAATAGTGAAAAGGTTTTCCTCTCTTCTTTTTTTTTAAAGCAGTATAGGCCATCCTTTGTAGAAGGTTGCCATTTATTTTTTGTTGTTTTTTTTAAAGCAGAACCATGCAAAATCTGCTAGATCCTAATCATATCGTCCTGTAGAATGAAATGAAACATTTAAATAAACTGACAAATTCTGATGTATATTTCTTTTAAGAAATTAATCATGGTAGGATACTACTCTCTCTTGCCACTCCAAGACAGAGAAGTTTCTGAAGAATTAACTTACTAAATGTTCTTGCAAGTGAATATTTTGTTTATTCACAGAAAGTTCCCTAGTGCTTTTTTAAAATAATTGGGTTTTTTTCCTTTTTGGTTCCAATACACGTTATGTTCCTATCATCTTCAAACACACAACAGTTCATGCACTTATAGAAACATTTGATCACTTTGATGATGACAAGATGGTGGAGTTCAGGATCCTGAGAGGAGAGAGGAGGACAAAAATCAAGATCTCAACCTTAGACTTCAGGAGAGCATAGTTTGCCTTGCTCAAACATCTCCTTGGAAAAGTCCCATGGGATAAGGTATTGGAGATAAAGGGGCCCAAGAAAGCTCATTAATATTCAACAATCACCTCCTCCAAACTCAAGAGAAGTCCATCCCAACAAGTAGGAAACCAGGCAAAAATGCCAGGAGGCCTGCATGGATGAATAAGGAGCTCCTGGAAAAACTCAAACACAAAAAGGAAGCATACAGAAGGTGGAAGCAAGGACAGGTAATGTGGGTGGAATACAGAGACATTGTCTGAGCATGCAGGAACGAGGTTAAGAAAGCCAAAGCTCAAACGGAATTGAATCTGGCCAGGAATGTCAGAAGCAACAAGAAGGGCTTCTATAAGTAGAGAGGTGACAAAAGGAAGGCCAGGGCCCACTGCTGAATGAGGCTGAATGCTGAGGTACTGAATGCCTTCTTCATCTCAGTCTTTACTAGCAAGACCGACCTTCAGGAATATCAGGTCCCAGAGACCAGGGAGAAGTGCTGCAGCAAGGAAGACGTACCCTCGGTGGAAGAGGATCAGGTCAGAGAAGACTTAAATAAACTGGATATGTGTCCATACCCTGATGGGATGCACCCACAAGTGCTGAGGGAGTTGGCACATGTAATTGCAAGGTCACTCTTGATAATCTTTAGTACATCATGGTGACTGGGAGGAGCACCCACAGACTGAAGGAAATCAAATGTCTCTCCTATATTCAGGAAGGGCAAGAAGAAGCACCTGGGGAACTACGGGCTGGCCAGCCTCACCTCGATCCCTGGCAAGTAATGGAGCAGCTACTCCTCGGAATAGTTTCCAGGCAGATTAAGGACAAGAAAATCATCAGTAGTTGTCAGCATGACTTCACTAAGAGCAAGTCACGCTTGACCAACATGATCAGCTACTACAGTGGCACGCTAGATGAGAGGATGGAAGTGGGTATTGTCTACCTGGACTTCAGGAATGCCTCTGACAGTGTCACTCATGAGATCCACCTAGAGAAGCTGCTGATGTGTGGGCTGGATGAGCAAACAGTGAGGTGGACTGAAAACCAGCTGAATGGCCAGGCCCAGAGAGTGGTTATCAGTAGAACAAAGTCTGGTTCAAGGACAGTAACTAGCAGTTACCTCAGGGTCATTACTGGGTCCAATACTGTTTCATATCTTCATTAATGATTTGGATGATGGGGCAGAGTGCACCCTCAGCAAGTTTGCAGATGACACCAAACTGGGAGGAGGGGCTGATACATCAGAGGGTCATGCTGCCATCCAGAGGGACCTGGACAGGCTGGAGAAATGAGCCAACAGGAACCTCATGAAGTTCAACAAGGAGAAATGCAAAGTCCAACACCTGGGGAGGAACAACCCCAGGTATCTGTACATGCTGGGAGCCACACAGCTGGAAAGCAGCTTTGCAGAAAAGGTCCTGGGGGTCCTAGTGCACACCAAGTTGAACATGAGCCAGCAACATGCTCTTGCTGCAAGGAAGACCAAAGGTATTCTGGGCTGCAATAGACAAAGTATTGCCAGCAGGTTGAGAGACATGATCCTTTTATTCTACTCAGCACTGGTGAGGCCACACCTGGAGTGCCCAGTTCTGGGCTCCCCAGTACAAGACAGACATGGACACAATGGACAGAGTCCCATGAAGGGACTGGAACACCTCTCACATGAGGAAAGGCTGAGAGAGCTGGGACTGTTCATCCTGGAGAGGAGAAGGCTCAGGGAGATCTCATCAATGTGAGTGGTGCCCGGTGACAGGACCAGAGGCAATGGGCACACACTGAAACACAGAAGGTTCCCTCTGAACATCAGGAAACACACTTCCCCTGTAAGGGTGACCGAGCACTGGCACAGGTTGCCCAGGGAGGCGGTGGAGTCTCCAACCTTGGAGATATGCAGAAGCCGTCTGGACATGGTCTTGTGCAACTGGCTCTAGGTGACCCCTGCCTGAGCATGGGGGTTGGACCAGATGACCTCCAGAGGTCTCTGCCAGCCTCAACCATTCCGTGATTCTGTAAAAGAAACTGAAATCTCATTACTGAGAATATTATGTTACAATCTGAATGAGATACGACACTTACCTATACCCCACTGGCATAAATTATTAGGTTTAAAGCTGTTTAAATAAGACATAAAAAGAAATTCAGCATAACGCACAATACAGAAATGTAGGAAGTTAAAGAAATTCTCACTGGAAAGGAGAAAACCTCCTTTCATTAAAAGCAATTAGCATATTTATTTCCGCTGCAAAAGGGGTAGGTATTGAAATTCAACTGCAAGGAGTTTCACAAAGAAAGGTAATGGTGTTCACAGGTATTCAGCCCTGCAGGATGCAAGACAGAATCTGTACGTTTGAAAAAGCGTGAAAAAAAAGTTCTGTGTTTTGCAGAGATCTCTCACAGAGTAACTAAATTAATACAGATCTCCATGCCATCATGACTTGACTATTATGAATCAATATACTTTTTTTCTTCTTTGCACCACAGGGAAGATATCCGTCAGCGGAGGAGAAGAAATAAAGAGACTCTATCCATTCTAACTAGCATCTCATAAGACAGAAGAGAAGCATCACTGGAAATATTGTAACATTCCTTTTCCTTCATGTAAAACAGTTACCTCAGTGTTCCTATAATACTGGTATCATCCACAGCACTTAACTGACACATCATGCTACAGGCAGAGATAAATTTTCCCTCAAAGATTTAATTTATTTACTGATTTAATTGAAAGAAACTGCATGCTTAGTTAGCACAGGCCAGACCTTCCACCAGGTTAGTTATACATAGCAGAACACTGACTTCTAATATGTCAAGCATCATGAGAGAATCATTTGTTCCTACAGGAATCAGACTACCATATATAAAGAGAAAGAACCAGCTGATGAACAGGTAGACCATCATGAGTTTAAATAAAAATAACTAAGTATGTGTGCAAATTAGCTTAAATAAAAAGAACAACCTAAGTCAGTAAATCAGACAACAGCAGGATCAGTAACTTGCAAAAATTATGCTGTACTGTGCCATGCAAGCAACAGGAGAAAAGAGATGAAGGGGCAGAAAAATGAACTTATCTCATGCAGATTTAGTGACAGCAAAGGATGGTCCTCAGCACACCATTCTTAAGTGGGTACCTGGTCTTTTCTGCAGATGACAATAACCACTTTGGTTTCTGTACGTGGTGCAAAACCCATCTCAAGCACACTAGCCCGGGCAGTCCAAGAAAGAATGATATAGCTGATGTGCTACAGCTGACTTGAAGAATGGTAATATCCCCAACTACAGTTAACAACAAGCTAGACTCTGCTACTTAATATCTGGCAACAGTTTAAGCATAAGCAACCTGTGCAATTTAGATAGGATGCAAAGTACAAAAGATTATCAAACTAGATTCATTCAGCACTCTGAAGGATAACTCTTAATAGCAAATGAGAACAGTCTGGGGTAGGGTTCTCTCAGCCTCTTGTACATGAGGTCAGATAACATAATGGCTTTGCAGGCAAATGATACATTTGGGCTTACAGTCTGCAAAGGATAGACTGACTGCAAGATACACACCTGTGCTGTTTTGTGGTAACATCAGCGTCATCCAAACCTCTGTAAACATAGTTCAGAAGGGCACTGAGTTGTCAATGAAGGAATTTTGAACTTAGTAACATAGCACAGCAATGATCTTGTATTTCTCTGTCATGACAACCATGTATCATAGTTCTGTGTTGCCAATTAGAATTCCATCACTGCAACTAAATAATATAGTCTTTTGGAAATGTTTCAAAAAGTTTCTCTGGCAGATCACAAACCAGAGGTGCTGTTATGATTCTAGCAAACACTGAAATATCCTTAGATTTTAAAATGAATAAATGGCCTATTTTTAAAACAGTATCTCATTTCAGTTATCAGCAGATGGCCATTTTCCATAGCCTGATTCAAATTTCTATTTTGTGATGTATTACATTCTAGTGATATCCTGGGTAATCTGCAATAAAATCCAGCAAGCACCTGCTGAAGCATTTCCAAAATTTTACAAAGGTTAGTGATGGTAATTTACAAAATCTAGCATGCAATCAGTACTACAAACAACCAGGTTTTTTTAAAAAAAAGAAGCATTATCATGATTCAAAACTCAACATGTGCTGGATTTACAACGTTAATACAAATATAATTCAAAGCATTTGCACTAATGTATTAAAATGGATACAACAACTGCACATTGCTTTTCCTCTGCACAGATGGGAAGCTTGCATATATTTCCTATACCCACATATATTCAGGTCTAGTCTCTCCTCTCTGGTTTTCTTTTCTATTCTCCTCTATCCCCAACTCTTTGTTGCATGGCCCACAGCCAGGTCTCACCCATACCCTTCTCAGCCCTTTTTCCCCAAACTCACAGGTCCCCATTCTCATCTCCCAGCACAGACATCTTGTAGCACACCCAGCTTCGTGCCCAAGGGGTACTCCCAGTGACCTCTGCTACCCTCTCCTTTTATGCCATCTCCTCACTTCAAGTCCTGGTTTCTCCTGACAGCCCACCTTCCAGCCTTCTTTGTACCTGCCAGCCAGAGTCTACTCTCCCTTGTGCCTTTTCCTGATTTCCAAGTCCAGCTCTTGTCCTTTACAACTTTCAGTCAAAAAGCATGATCTTCAGAAACTGACAAGGCTGGACTGCATGGCTAAGAGTGGGAATTATCTGGAGCCAGAAAAAAGCAGACATCTTCACACCTGGTCACAGTGACTCTAGCCTAATATAAAAACCCAGGGAACAACTGTGGAAGACTTCTACTAACCTCTGAGATAAAGCAAACTTAGTGAAATCTTCTCTGTGAAAGACTTAGCTGCAGCAATCTAGACAAATCTTGTACTGAGCACTTGCAAACATTTTTGCCTCCTTCCAAAGATCAGTTAAAAGAATAAAATCACATAAATGCTAATACCGTGGCAAATTCCAATTTCTACTGCAAACCTGCATGGTAGCAGAAAGAATCACCAGATGTTCTTACATTGTTAACATGAGGAAGCTTTGTCTGTTTCACTAGTTTAATTTGTGGAAATAAAGGTAACATTTAATCTGATAATCTTCCCAAGAAATTAATCTTATGAAAGACCACGATTTCAATGGTCAAAGTCTTGCAAAGGCAGAACGCAACAGGAGTTTACATTAGGAAGCAACATTAATAGATATTAGTATCAGTTCCACCTAAAAATATTAACTTTGTAATTGCATTACAATACAAATTTTAAAAAAGCTTTATAATAAAGGCAAAGCTAACCAAAATTTTGGAATTTCCTTAATGATTATACATATTTAACACCCAAAGACAAACTTAGTATTTTAACAGGAGAAAAGTATTTCCACCTTATTTTGTTCAATGTTCTATATTTCAATAACAAAAATGGTGTTTATTATTATGGTAGCATCCATTAATAATTAACTGTTCCTTACAACACCTTCTCATTTAGCTGAAAGTGGAACAACACAAGCACGAACAAGCAATGACATACTCAAAGTAAGAAGCTCTTATGATAGTAAGTAATGCCAATAATTCTTCAGTCATTGCACACTGATCACATTTTTATCTGCATTTAGAAAGCTTTAACTTTGAAACAGAGACATCTAGGTATTGCAGGAAGAAACATCTGAACAAAGTTAGGTCATGTTTAAAAACACATATTTAAACATCGAAAGCTTTTCTGCTTCAATTTCAGGTTCACCTCCTAAAGCTAAATATTTACATACATATTGTTTTAAAGTATTTTGTCTAATATAGGCTTGCACTGAGAAGTGGCTTTTCCAATGTGCATATCAAGGCAGCAGTTCAACAGCACAGAGCAGCTCTCCAAACAGAATTGCAGACCATGAAATGGAGAAGTAGACTGGGGATGACTTAATGCCACTGTGGAAACTGTTACCTGTTACCATGATTGCTTTCAGCTCACATAACAGATCTGTAATGCCAGATTCTGAATTGTACCACAACTCTTTGCTGATATCTGACTTTTCATTATAAGTATCTGGGATCTTTAAGCTGCTCAAATCATTATTAATTACACACATTCAAATAATGACCAGCAGTCCCACCACAGCTTCACCATACTAACAATAAGAAACAATCCTTAGTTTAGGAGAGTTACAGTGAAGGCAGGCAAGACAAAGAAAAGATATGCACAGAGAAGTAGGGGGATTTACGCAGGGTCAACATAAGGAGTCACAGCCCAAGTCCCAAACAGCTCTGGTGCCATCTCTATTCTACCACCAAAGCCCCTCTTCAACCAAGAGGCTAGTTTAATGTCTTACCTGGAAAAAAAAAAAAAAATTTCATCACAAATAGCAACACTGAAAAACTGAGGAAAAATAAACCCAACTTATATTTTTTCTCTAGAATTTTAGACACCAACAACATGCTTTCAGAAGCTTTTCACTTGCAAAAAAAAAGACAATACTCCCTAGTCAACTTTACAATCTAGAACAAAAATTTACACATAGGTGGGCTATATCTAAGCACACTGAAAAAATATTTCTTTCTGTATTTGCTTAAATTTGGCAGGACTGAAAAATTTTCATGTATAATTACAACAACAGAGTTGGAAAATGTAAGCCAATTTCCAGAATTTTAATGAGTATTTCTATTTATTAAGAGATCATAGAATTCTGTATCTTCAGAAAATAGACATCATCCCTGCAGAAGATCCCCACACTAAACATCTGTCCATCCATTACTGAGAATCTTTGAATTCAGAGATCATCACATTTTCCTACAGAGTACATAAGTCAATATATTACAACTACATGTAATGGAAAAGCTCAAATAGGCTTTTCCATGCTATTTAGGAAGCAAAAACTCCCAGCACAAGTAAAACCTGCAACTAGAAATAGTATACAATGTCATAAAGACAATAAGACTTAAACAAGGAAAAACACCAGAAGCAACAAGAATACCTTTCCTTTTCAACCATACATCAAACTACTCAGAGCTCCAAAACAAAAACACCTCATTACACCCCACCATAGCTGTCCAATCCCATTACAATGCCTCTCTCTGTGTCCCCTCTTCACACAACATACAGCATAGACACTTCTGCCTTTGCAAACATTAATTCTGCAATCTACAGATTCTTCTTTCAGAAGCTTTAGTTTATGTGTCCTTTTACAGACTACAAATCCACAGATGGCAGAGGAACACACAGAAATACCTCCTGAAAGGAGAATTTTGCACTTGTTCCCACACAGAGACAGGACCTGGTATGTCCAAGCCTAACCAAGACAAAAATACATTTTTCTTTTCCAACTCAGGTTGGAAAGTGAGGTTGGAAAGGATGATGATCTTTATCTACAAAAATCTTCCAGGAATGAACTTTGTCTTTTTTATCTAAGAATAAAAACAAGAAGTCTCTTAAAGCATTTAGAGGATCCAATACATTGTTAATGTTAGTTTCACAGCATACATTTGTCTTAACTGATTTTTCGGCCCTTAAGGCATTTTTCAAACATGATTGCTCCTAAAAAGGAGCAAGGAATATTAAAATATCATGCAGATAAGTTACATAATCTTTGTCTTTTTTTCATGAGAAGGCTGCAGAAAAGCATGATCTGTGCTGAGAGTATCTGGACATTTTGACTAATCTTTTCATAGTGCTTCAATTTAATAACATCCAAGCCTGGAACACACTCTGTAACTGATAAGCAGCTCACACAAATCCGGAAAAAAAATTTCTTTGAAGTCACTGCATTTTTTACACTGGAAATACCATGCAATCACACTGTAAATTACATATGTTGATCATGCCAGAGTCCCCTCAGCTTGACTACAGATTCACATTCATGTTCTAACCCATGTTCCTAAAATCAGTAATATACACATACCAGCAAATCTGTCTATTAAAAACCTGTAGATGTCCAAATGACTCCAGAAAAGCTGACCTTCCCCTGTCAAAGGATGTTTTCACCTATGTAATTTAACATAAGATTTCAAAATAAGCTACAAAACAAAATTATATTTTTCAAAGAGATAAATAATCTGTAGTAGATCTATGGAATACAGCAGAAGTGTATCCAATCTAAAAGCTGCATTCAGTCTTGATGGTTACTATTCAGGAGCACGTCCATTAAAGTTTCCCACTGAAAGATTTTCTTTAAATTATGATAGATACATCAGTATAACTGAGACACACAGTTAACTCTTTAAATTCTGTAACTATATTTCACATTTACTGTCTCAACACCCCTCAAGACAACAGTATAGAAAAATGTCAGGTCTGTAAGGCTGACTAGTACTTCACAAAGCCCATCTGAATCAGGAAAGATAGCTCACCCAAAGAAGATATGCAAACGCTACCTCAGCATCTCTGAAGTAATAAAGCTGAGAACACTCTTGTAAGGCTACAGATGTTATTGCTACCACCAGATGAAAGTTTTATCCAGATCTCCACTAGAATCCACTTAAGCAAGTTTCTCCTTAAGTTACTTTGATCTAAGCATACTTGGTTACTGTGCTCACTTTTCTAAGACTTTAGCAGTTCAAAAACACTGCTGACCTTTTTGGTTTGTCTAGTGTTACTGAAGAAATCAGTTACACAATTTTTTCAAGGTTAAAATAATTTAAAAATATTCCATTAGTATTTGATAACCACAACCCACTCTGTTCTACTTCAAGGCTGCAATATTTGAAAGGATTAACAATAAGGATTGGTCACACTTCCCAAAACACCTTCTGATCAAGAAAAACATACCTTCTCTGGTGGCAAGACGCAGTACACTCTTCTACATTACAAGTTGCATACATCTTTGACACTGATGGCCAAGGCCGTGTCCAGTAGCAGAGATGAAACTGCAGTACTGAAAGTGTACGGCCATGCTTGTTGCATGGCCAGCAACCATTCAGGAAGCAGATGCAATATTAGGGTGACATTCACTTACTGACTGTCTTAATGAGAAGACTACCAAACCCAGGAAGATAAAACAAGTGTTTGAGATTTAATCCCAGCCTTGAATGCATGCAAAACCTGTTCCCATTCCATCACAGGTACATACACTGCAAGCACAAGCTGATGCTTGTTCTAAAAGAACAGAGTCACACATGGAAAAGTACCTCAGGGTGGGGATTGCCACTGTTGAACTTTTTCCTTGCCAGTGAGGTTTGGCCCAATATTCTGCTCTTCTGCTGGTTACTCAACTCACCCTGCAACTCCCCTCAGACTTACTCACTGGCCTCATGTACACAACTTCAATCCATGCAGGCCCTTTTCTTTCTATATTATTCTTCTACATCATTTTTTCCTCAAAGTATAATTTCTAAATATAGCAGCAGTGGAACAAGAAAGTGCAATATTGTCCTACCATAAAATTATAAAAGTCATCACCATTTAAGCCTTTCAAACTTGTCTCTCTTTTTACTTCTTCACATCTGGTATCACATATAAGATTTGGTGCAACCTTTCATAAACTCACTATTCTGCTTCCCACACAAATACAAACTTCGAATCCTATCTTCCCTTCCCCTTCCCAAAATTTTAAATACCCCATTGTTAAAACACACAAACAAACAAACAAGTTGCTCATTTTTCCAAGACAAATAGCCCATCTGTTTATTCCCATAAGGGTTTATTCCAGTAAGGGGTTAAAGAACACATAGCTGTACCTAATGCTGCAAGCCACAACATTCACATCGTAAACACCTGACTTCCAAATACAAAGAAAGAAGAAAAATATATCAAGTATGCACCTAAAGCAGCATGAAATCTTCTAATTTTGCTGTGCAGAAAAGAATATATCCTTTTTAGAAGTTATACACCATCAACTTATACAGTAAATGCTAAAAGAACACAATAATCACATTATACAAGTCAACTACATCTAAAGTGCTGAATGTATTGCAATAATACCAGCCCTTATCCCACAACAAAATCTCTTAGGCACAATCTTACCATCAGCAAATTTACAAGACTCACTTTAATGAAAATTATATCCAAGACCATAATTTGGCTCTTAATTCAAGGATAAAATTTAGCCCTTAAGTATACAACTGAGAAAAAGACCATTAAGTCCAGTACTTATATTTCCTGAATGTTCCTACATTACTAATTTAAACTGTCACAGAATTAGGCATCAGCATAACTGCTGACCACATTAAGCCCAATAGGTATACTAGGTGAGACCACAGATCTCCCTACCTCAGCACACCATCTCAACAATGGACAGCCAAGGGAGTGTATAAGAACAAAGCTAGTATGCAGTGATACCTCCCCAGAATGCTGGGGCTTAAAGCCAGGTAGTGTCTTTGAATTTGGAAGAAGAAGAAAATATAGATAGACAATCTAGCTCCTTCTAGATGAACACCTCTTTTTGCAGAAAAGCTGAATGAATAGTATGTGTAAAGAATATACATTCTGATATAAAGTTTCATTTTTAGCTGTGTAAAAAACAGTAATTGCAGTTTCTGTGCACCAAACTGTTTACTTGTACATGTTTTCAGCAACGTTCATGATGTTGGCTTTAAAACTATGCCTTGTGATTACATTAAAGGTTTACAGTATTGTATGACTGAAAAATTGAAAGGATCCAAAGAGCACTTACCTAATTTGGGTGTCATGTATTGCATAAAAATCACATCCTTCCTTGATCAAGCCTTAAAAACCAAACTCTGTGAATCACGTTAAGCCATAATACTGACAGGCGAAGGCCCATTTCGTAATAGTAGAACTGAGCTTGGTTGGACACTTATTTATTTACAAAGGTACCAAGGGCTGTCATATGTTCTCATGGAGTACAGCAACAGTCATCTGCAAATTCTAGATTTTTTTAATTTGCCTCTCATAATGTATCATATATTTAAAAAACCCCAAACCTAACACCATGATTAAGCAAACCTTGTTCTGTCACAACAATGCTTCTTCTACCTCTTTATGCAGTTACAATACACTGAATCTACCACACAAACAGCATACTGGCTAATCCTTCTTTCTTTCAACAGAAGAAAGAGAAGGATGAAGAAAGAGAAAAGCAGAAGAAATGGAGTAACATGTATCAATAAACAACAGCTTGAACTCTCGAGCTAGGGAACCACAGAGCATAAGATCTGTGGAAGTCTGACTGACCTATGACAGAAATCAGATTTTTTTTCTGCTTTCTGCACGACCTTTGGACAGGGGTGAGGGGAGTAAATAAAGACTATCAAGATCTCTGTTTACCTGAACAAGAGTTTAGGAATAGCAAACAGTAATCACACGCAAGTTTCTACAATACATTGTGTCTTGAAAAAAAGATATGCCTTAATTTTTGCCCGTTTCCCAAAGAGAGATGTAAATCTCAAGTAGAAAGTTTCCATACAAATGGAATGAGTTGCAATAATTTAATTTTCTATTTTGTCTACTGCATCCACTCAAGAATGCATTTACTGTATCTTCAGGGCTTTTTAGTTTTTTTGTTTAATAACAGCACTTTCATGCCTAGAGCTCCATGTACTGAGATAAAGAGATCAAGGCACCTACGTCAAAACCCACTGTGCATCACGTGAATCATAGTCTTTTTTGGTCTTTATTATATTTGCCATTCAGACATACACACTGGTAGCAGCCCACTCTAATGTGAAAATATGAGCTGACTCTAGAGACAGAGGTGCAGGTGAAAACACACTAAGACAGCAGTCATTTAATCAAACTCCTATTGTAGCCAGTTACAAATTTTTCCATTGTTTAAATGAACACAATGCTATTGTCTTCCATTGATCAAAAATAAACACAGCATACAGAAGATATAGTCAGGAAGGAAGGAAAAGGGGGAGGGCATGATGAAGAGGTGAGAAACACAGATATACAAACCATAGGTACAGGCGTCTACCCAGGGCTTTCTATTTTCAATTACAGTACCAGTCACCAACAGGAAAAGGCCTAATATGAGCATACAAATTGCAGGGAGTTGGTTGAGTAAGTAACAGAAGTGAGCAACTAACAGCATCTCAGAGTACTTACACATCTTATCCCCTATGAGAGGTGGAATGTGATGGTTCTGTAAGGCCTCCATGTTTCATTCAAAACACACTGTTTTATCCGAGACCAGTGCTGAAGCTGACCCAGCCCTTTGAGTGACGCTGGCTAAAGCATGCTCACGCAAGAAGCTCAATTCGCAAAGATGAAGATTAGCAGCAAAGAAATTATGATTAGCAGCTGAGTAAAGTTAGGAGTGTAAGATCTTCCCTGGTATGTCTGCAGTCAGAAAGGGGCGTATTTCTAACCCACCTGTAGTGCCAGAGTACAAATGTAAATTAACTATTAAAGTGAGCTTGTTGGAAAAATCAAACAAAAAACCCCAACGTTGCACGGTGCACAAAGACTTCTTTCAACATTTCCCATGTTAAAACATCAGGAGAAAAAGGTATTTCTGTCAATAAAAGTCTTACTTTGTGGATGTGTGAAGTAAACTTGAATAGGTAATATTTCAAGGTAGCAGCACTACCAGTAAATACTGCCTGCTCCAAACAACAACCCAAGTATCAAATCTTTGTGACACTCCATGTTTTATGTGATCCTGTGCAGTCTTGAAATTTAAATGTTGAGGAGATAGAAAGCAGTGATCAGCAAGTGATCAATATAACCATAGCCAGAAACACAGTGGCAAACTGCTACCAAAAGTAACCTGGGCTTTTATGCTGAGTTTATGAACTCCATTTACGCTGCATTGCCAATACACAATTTCTAAGCAATCATTTGGAAAAGTAACACAGAGTTAATGAAATTGAACTCTTTTGTACTTAAAGGAGTAACACATATGAAATTTCTTTCACAAGAACTGCGCAGTCACAAACCTACTGTTCCTCCTGCATGGCTGCGTACTACTGCACTTGCTAACCCTCACGCATTTACTCTGTTTTCCTCTTCGCTGTTGTCCCGCTCACTAGCTTACTGATTTACTTTCCATTCTATACCTCAGTGCCTCCTTTCTCTGTGCAATTAACTCCAGAAATTAACTCTCTCATTTCGCCAAGCATATCCTATCTAATATACCTAAAAAACCAAACATATGAAGTAAACAAAGGATATGTTACAGTAAAAGGTGTATCAAAGAAATGGGCAAAACGGAAAGAGAAGCATTTCACTTAAACTGGGACAACACAGACTGCAGATTCAATTTTCTACAAAATTACCTTAATCAAATGCTAGGGATTTCATAGCATAACTAAATTAGCAGTTCTCACTATAGCCCATAAGGATGACATATGTAAGACATTTCAGTAACTGACAAAATATGCCACTTCTAAAATATTTATTAAGTATTTGCATAACATCTGATATGGCTCTAATTTCGAATTTATTAAAAACACACACACAATCATGTTATACAAAAACCAGACATAACCACAACTATAAGAAATAACAGCTTACTGTGGTTTCCAATGGAAAAGCAGAAAGTTTCCCATGGCTTGTTTTCTTTTAGGCAAGGAAGGAAAGTAACCTAATTCATCTAACCTAAAGAAACAACATCACCGTAGCTAAATACAAGCAAACACAACTTCTGGCAATGTTGCCTTACCAATAAATATTTGCCATCTTCCACTCATTCCACTTCCCTCCTAAATTAGTCACCATCTGCTTTATCTCAACTGAGATGTCCATATTTCACCTACTACAAGGATGAATGTTGGGTATAAACACAGTGCTTGGGAGGCAAGGCAATCTATGCTGCAGGATAACAGGAAAAATGTCTCTACATGGTTACAATAATTTCCTTTTCACCACTTACTCAGAGTAAAGCAGCAAAAAAGTTCAGGTAATTTCCTGACTGGCACAGCAAGTTATAGCAAGATAGACATTCTATTAATTTTTAATTGCATTGGTTGCAGACTGAAAGCCCAAAAGGGGAGCGTTTCTTTTTAAAGCATAAAAAAGGGCACTGAAACTGCTTACCTCACTCAGCTCTGCAGGGGAGTCATTTCCATATTTCATAGCAACTCCAGAATTCATGATTATACTTCTCAGAGCTTGATGATTTCTGCAGATTTTAATGCTTCGAAGCTTTGTTCAACTGATTCAATACCTTCTTCTCCAAAATTTTTCCGTCTTACACATTTTCCTCTAGACAGCCATTTTTACTCCACATCGATAGTTTAATGATGCAAGATCTTCCGAAAGAGCCAAACTGGTTTTGATTTCACAGACAATCCATTGCTGCAAGAGACTTGTTAATACTGTGAAGTGCTCAGAGAATGCAGGGAAGGAACTGCTTGCCAGGATCCCAGGGCTGTCTTAGTCCATCTGCAAGGCGTGCTTCATCTCTGCTGTTTTATGCTGCTCTTTTCCACAACTCTGTTTAAGAGCATCTCCCAATGCTGCTTAATTTACTCAGAAAAATTTTATAAGCTTCAGGCAAGTTTGCAGAGAGATTAAAAGGAGAGTGCTGCTACAGTCTTCAGTGTTCGGGGAGGGAGAAGGGAAAAGAGAAGAAAGCTCCCCTCCCCAAGACAAACCAATGCAGCACTTCACGCTAAAGTTTCCCCTGCCAGTGAGTCTGGAGTTTAAGTGGTTTATGATCAAACACAGCTGTCTTGCTGCTGGCTAAAGGGTGCATGGAAGGGGCGGTACTAAAAGGAGAGTGCAAGTGGGAGGGAGAGAGCTAAGGAGAGTTCATTTTGGAATTACAGGCGTCTTTCCAGCTTTCTACATACTAATTACTATACACAAACCAGTAAAGCTAAGTAACAGGAAATACCACCTGGATAACAATAAATTGGATTCCTGTTTCCCTATTCCCATGTGCAATTAAGTAAGGAAAGTTGGGGGGCTTTTGGGGGGTGGGAGTTGTAATGATTTCAAAGGTCACAGTAAGCCCAAAAGCACCATTAGAAAGCTGCAGATTTTACGTAACACACTGACATTTTACAAAGACTTTGGGAAGATGCTACTGGAAGAAGAGGAGAAAAAAGCATTTGCTTTCAACATTCAACTAATAATCTAGAAAAATCCTTAACAAACTGGATTTGTGGACATGCTGCACCCATTGCAAGAACTGACAACCTCCTTTCCCCTTCCCTTCATCCCCTAAAATACAGTGACAGCCTCACACACTTCATGATGCTGGATTATGATGTACTGTTGACATTAGAAGTA
The DNA here is from genome assembly GCF_031877795.1 of Strix aluco. Taxonomy (NCBI): domain Eukaryota; kingdom Metazoa; phylum Chordata; class Aves; order Strigiformes; family Strigidae; genus Strix; species Strix aluco. The sequence goes on along the minus strand of NC_133971.1, from coordinate 51,791,908 downwards.
GGAAATACCATACTCTGCATCTGAAATTTACCTGATCACCTTAGTACAATGTAATTAAAGTGCCAAATGAGTTCAGAAAAAAAAAAAACATGAAAAACTGGAATAAATGCTATACAAGCTGTGGCATAATTCCTGCACCCTGGCAAGAACATTCACATGGAAAACAATGCTCTGCTCTCCAAGAGCAACATTTTGAAAATCATCTTGTGGTATTTTTTTTTCTCCTCTGTTAATCACAGATTAACATCAGTATGCAGACATAGGGATAATTTATCTAAATGACAATACAGAAAGTGCATTAAGAACAAGAACTAAGATAAACACATATATATCGCTCTATGACACTAACAAGCAGCAGCGCTTTCTCAGTCCCTGTCCTTCCTCCATGCCCATCATCAGGAACTGCAACTCTCCTCTGGCTCAGAGCATAAGGAGAACGTCACAATCTCTTTACAAGACTTTTTACTTTCATCCTCCAGGCCTATTTTCCAGCCTTTCCTTTCTCTTTTCTGTATTTTTCCTATTCTCCAGTTTGCTTTCTAGTAGTTCCGTATTTTTGTGTTTCACTTCCTCTTCTCATGTACACCTTGCGTTGCCTCTGTTCTTCATTATTTTCCTCATTCAGAGCATCCTCCCTGTCTCACATTTACATTCAGTTCTGCCTCTACGTTTAGTGCTTCTCTGCATATTCCTCCTTACTCATCTGCTTTGTTCCCGACATTTGTTCCCATTTACGGCCCCTCAAATACCGGCAGCGGGCTGCACTGCTCTCTGCTGGCGGATGGCTGCTGTCTCAGACACAGCAAACAAAACAACACAGTGCCACGCTCCCTGGGCAAACCACACGTTCCTCCGCCGGTGGGTAGGAAATCAGGAAGATGCAGAGTCCTCCAGACCACAGACTGCAGTATAGAACAGCATATCCACAGCAGTTTTGCACACTGATGTCCTGTGCATTAAAATGTGATTAACAGTGTTTTATACCCAGGAACAAAGGTACTGTATAATGACTTACCTTATTTCTCATACATGAGAAAAAAACCAGTTCAAAAATTCCTGCAGCTGACACAGTACATTTTAAAATGTTTTATCTTTTCCAAGTTATGCCTTCACAAATGGGAGGATGACAAAGTTTTTGTATTTTGCATCACCACCCCTATCAACTTTCATATTCCCTCTTATAGTCTGCTTAGAGTCTGCTCTGATCTGATCTTTGTCCAATTCTGTCACACGTGTCAAAGGCTCACCTACACAGGGATGAGTCTCAGAATTACTCAAGAATAAAGTTTTCCTTTTCTAAAGGAAAAGCCATATTAATTATGGTTTCAATATACTGCATTTCCCATACTATATCCCTCTACTGCCAAATACTTCCCAGATGACTATAAACAGGCATTCAGAAATTCAAAGTTTTGATTTGCTTTCCTCACTCACCATTGTTCATTCCTGGCAGACTAGCCACCAGACAGACCAGAGCACATGGCACTACAGATGCATCCCAAGCATAATGGTGCAGGACACTTGAGCATCTGAACTAAATCCCCTCCATACTGTACCCCTATGCTGCACAGGGTTTTTTCCTGCCTCTTTCCTACTCCATACAGTAACACGATGGGAAGAGACAGAGATACTGATTGAAAAACAACAGCAGAATTCAGTTTCAGATGTGCACAAGAACTTGGGAGATACATGCAGATACTTTCAGAACAAAGTTTATTTAAAATTCAAAAATTAATTGTAACTCACATGCAAATTAATGAAACAGTTAAACCAAACTCTGATGAAAAATGATTTTACTTTAACCGCAGCTGACTCCCACTGCAATCTCTGCATGCTTGCACTAAGTGGTACGGGATTACACATTTCTCAGTTGGAAAGCATCAACTGTTAGTTTTAACTAATCCATAAATACTGGCACTGCTTGTTTCAATGTCCTTATAAACTTTGCAGGCATCTCTTTATTGTGGAGGGCTAGCTAAGACTAAATGTAATCATTCTTCTAAAATAGTTACTATTATATCACATTTTTAAAATACTCAGCAGCATCAAGAACATATTCTGAATACCTGAAGATGTAGAACTTGTTCCTCTGTGAAATGTCATATTACCTAGCATTCCTACAAATCCATTTACTAACTGAATAGAAACATTACATCACAACATCAAATTCCCAGATAGACCTGACCAATTGTCTCCAGGCAGTTTCACCATCCTCAGATACATGTAAGTGATCTTATACAGTAGCAGGGTACTAAGAACTTTGTTGATGCCAAAGTATATTTTCCTACTGGCTTGTGCCAAAGGCAGGCTTCAAAGAAGACAAAAAATCTCAAGTATACCAATTTTGCATTGCCACGAAAAGAACAGAGCACCCTCTGATCCAGCAAGAGTCCCTCTCTGTTTCTGTTTGGCAGCTGACTGTTCATTCCCACTCTCTCTGACTCAGTTCCTCACCTAGGATAGTGATGCTCCCTTGCCCTCAACGTTGTGCCTGTCTTCTTTAGCCTCTACACTCTGGGAGGGAGGTGGGGTTAGGATGAGAATGGGAGGAGGAATCTCTTAACCTGCAGATGTACATTTCTCAGCCCAAGAAGACATGGTCTCAGTGGATGCCTCAGTGTATGTGTACTCTATACTATGATACAAACAAGAAGGTGGAAACAAGAAGCTGGATGAACCTGTCACCAACACTTTCAGAAACAACATCCACCAAACACATTCAGACCAGACATAGGCACCAGCCTCGGCTTCCACCCAGTCTCAGTGCACTCTGTACCTCTAAAGCACTGATGATGCATACTGCTTGTAGGTAAGTGCACCTGAATGGACAGATTCTTCCCAAGATAATGTCAGAATTATCCAGTAACAACCATTAGTGTGGCCAGTTTGCTGATTGTTGATCTAATAATCTTATGGCCACTCTATTCCATTTGCTTACTCTTATTAAACTGTAGTAAAAGAATCATTGACATGTATCTGAGATTCACTGAGGAGCCTACCTTTTGACTGTATCTGAATAATCATTTAATAAGATTTACTCTATCACCTGGTGTAAAAGGATTATTTTGGGACAAGATACAACTCTCCTGCCCTTCTTTACTTTTGAAACTGCCACAGAGTACGGAAAAAAAATAGCATTGTAGTTATTTTACAATGTTTCTTCCTCATGTCTCAGTAATTACAAAACACTATTTCTTAACAGTTATTGGAGCAGGTGTGACAAATGCCACACATGAATGTTCCTTCTTTGTCTTGACATCTGCAGAGTGAAAACTACAGCATAAAAGCAATTATCTATTAAATACATATGTATCACAATTCTTCAGCATAGTGTGTACCACTTTCTGAGAAGCAGTTTCACTTTGCATACAACATGCACGATTAGCTGATAGCAATGCCAGGATGTACGAAATAAGGCTTTCTTGGTTGGTTGTTTAATTAGCTCTGTAATTGAAATACAACTAATTGAAGTCCACTGAGCATTTAGTTCATGTTTGCTTGTTTCAGTATCGTCTTTACAGTTACAGCAGCACCCTGCACAATCCCACACACAAATAAATTACACTTTCAAATATTGCAAAATCTGCTACACACAATTTGAGTACAACATGGTTTTGTTCTCATTCTGGCACAAAATACACAGGTGTAGTGCCAAAGTCTAAGTTTCCACAAAATAGTAGCACTCAGAAGGTTAGTGTGAAGGCTAAACTTGGAAGTGGAAATTCAATACAAGTAGTTGGATAATGTTTCCAGAAAATTCTTTATTCAATAGCACTAATGCACTATGATTTTAAAAGGGAGAGGCTGAAAGGGATGGTAGGTTCTTCCTGATGCAAACATTAGTGCTAGTGAAGGTTATGCACCTAGGTTGAGAGAAAAAAATCCAACTCATTTGAAACCATTGCAAGTAACCTTATACTGGAGAATGAAGCGCTCTCTCTGAAGAAAACACAAGCAAATTTCTCTTCTCTTCTTCAATCACACCATCTTGATTAGTCTAAAACAGATAACATGTCTAGAATAATGTAATTTCCAAATAGCACTTCAATCAGCTACTCTCACCTGTTCACCCTTTCTTAAATGCTTAATCCACTTAAAAACTCATGTCCTTGACCTGACCAATCTCCTCGGGAGTTCACATTTGATCCCTTTTTCCATCCTCCAGTATTTCACGCCATGAAGCCACTCACCAGCCTGTCAAACAGACACTCTTATTTTCTGTCATTTCATCCAAAGTCATGGCATTCATTTTGATTCTCTCTGACCCCACAGAGCCTTAGCATCAGGTCAGGACCGGAAAAAGACCAGGGAGTCAATGTGTGCCTGTTATTCATGTTAGAGACTTGTCTGTGAGGACAACAGGGAGAGATGGTAGCAGTTTCTATGCTCCTTCCACGCTGCAGCCACCTAATTATCATCACTGTTCATTTGCCTTTTGCTTAAAAACACAAACAAGGCCATTCTGTAAACTACGATTCATGCCATCATACTTCTGCTTAGCTTCCCTTCACTGTCCAGCATTCTCTCAGTTCGGTCAGGCATTCCTCCCATTATTAACCACAAGGTAAATTCACTGATTTTACTTTCAGTCCTTACAATCTTGTAGCCATTCTGATTTAACTTCTCTAGATACAGTCTGTGGTTTTGCATACTTATTGCTCTAAAAGATGACCACTCTTAGTAAAATGCCTGTGGATTAATCCTACCTTTAAGATACCTACTCTTCTACTCTATCAGAACTTGTATTCCCTCACTTTTATCAGCTGTGAATTGAATCTCCAAAAATTCTCACTTGCATAAGAAAGATTTGCCAGAACTCCTCTGCTAACTCTCTTCTATTTTTCCCAATCCCTGATAGTGAGATTTCCTCATTTACATTCTCTCCTTACTCATAAACTCTCTTGGGTTTCTATCTTGTCCTTCATACACTCTCATTTCCAGTTCCAGTCCACAGTCATGATCTCGTCTCTGTAAACATTCAGCAACTCTATTCATCAGCTGCCCTCTTTTCTTTTACTCTTGTACTCTTCCAAGACATCTATGTGTGGTGACTCTGTAATTATTTTCCTTAATTATAAGATTTCTGTCCACTCTGACTTCCATTACCACTGGCATAGTGAACACACAACTCCCTGACCTGGATCAGTGACCATGTAAGTGGCTACAATGACACAGAGGCCCCCGGTTTACATCAGATATGTATTTGGATGCTTCACTCCCCACCTAGCCAAGCATCTCACTTCACCATCTGTGTTCAAGACCTCTTCTCAATGTTTAACAGATGAACTGATACATACTTTTTGGCTACATGTATATATATATACACACACACACACATATATACATATTTATGTATATGTAGTGTGTGTGACATTGTATGTATACATACTTACACAAACAAGTATACACATATATAACTCATATATGTGTGTGTACTCTTATCTATATAAATGTACTTTTATATGTATGTATATATAAGTATTTGAAAGTTTGGATTCACTGAAATATTCCATTTGAAACATTTTCAATCAGATGAATTCTGGCAAATGCAAGACAAGTGCCTGACAGATCCCTGCTTGAAGCTCTACGAGACTTTTTGGCTGGCATGAACACTTAAATAACAAGAGCATCAGCGTCACTGAACACTTACAGGGTTTGGAGAGCTTTCATTTTTGGCAGAAATTATAACAAAAATTACTTCAACAATAATGTGAGCTGAAATGATACATATAAAACCTCTGGTGAACCAAGCTGCCTAGTTTTCAACCAGATTTATTTTACTATGAACAAATTTAAGATTATTGCAGTTGAATTCCTACAGACCTCATCTGAAGTTTATTTAACTTGCTATCTTCCTTGGCTTTATAGTTTAGTGGCTGCTTATGAAGATCCGCAAGTTAGTCAACAGATCACTTCTCAAATCCCTAACTATCTACTATCTAGTAAATATGAATATTTCTTTATTTTTCTGAAGATCTGCTTTTTTCTCTCCCTGGATAGCTAAACATAAAATCCAAGCTGTCTATTCTAACCCCCAGTCTGGTCTATAAAATGCAATTTTTTGCTCTTTTAAGTGCTTTGCCATGTACCTTTTAAATCTGTCCAGTGACTTTTTTCCTATACATCATCCTACATTTAAGCTTCTCATCATAATCTTTCAAAACTGCCTTACCTCTGCCTCACTCACTTATATTTCAGTCTTCATATCTGTAATTTTCATTTTACATTGGGAGGGACATCGAACAACCCTGCTTCAGCACATACGGTGTCTCTGACTTTCTTTCATGGTCTGGGTGGTTCTACAGTCCAAGACCTGTTTATAATTTTCTTAAAGACACTTACTTCAGGTTCATGAAACATGATTACAAAGCTAAAATCTTCTCTACTTCCAGGCCTCATCTGCATAGTTCCTTACTTCATTAAGTTTAGAAATTACTTGCTAAATATTTCTAGTGTTTACTCACAGGTAAAGGTCTATCAATCAACTAAACCAAATCAAAGAAACCAATTAATCTCTTTTTAAAAAAAAAGTCTTGTTTTTTCTGTCTTCACAATTTAGAGTCCTGGCACAAGACATTTCATCATTATGAAGAAACACCTGGCACTCACACAGGTGCTACACAAAGACTTTTCCCTCCTTTTCTATAATGCATACCAGACAATCAATATTCATGTAAAAATTTTATTCAACCAATAATATGCACTTATAGTCTCTTTAAAAATTCATAGGGTAGAAAGATTCAGTGTCTTTTTCTCCAGTCAATTACCTAAAATTATAGCTTCAAGCGGGTAAAGTAATACAAAACTCAGTGCAGGAAATTAGAGATGGCTATTTAGCTTAAAGACACAAACCTCACTTGGGTACATCAGTGGGGTTCTTATTTCATTATGAACTCTTCACAGAACAGACACTGCCCTTCCTGGAACTCAAAAGTTTACTTTGATTGCTTCCTACCATGATGAAAAGTGGAGTTTACCACCGCAACATAGCTATTATAATAATCTGTCTCCCAGATGGGAAGTAATAATGTGGTTTTCTAGCCCAAAATGAAGCAATCATGCTGAAAAAAGTTCTTCACAAAAAGTGGAAACAGTAAGCACAAGAGCATGTCTGTGCAAAAGTACTCACCTCCCATTTTCTCTGCATTGGCACCAAAACAGTTCACCAAAACAGCTCACCAAAACAGCTGTGCTGATAACCATATATTCATTTAAGAAAACACCAGAACAAAAAGAGAAGCAGGGGGTTTGAACAGTAACAGCATCCTGCAACTGCCTCAGGTCAATGTCCCAGACCTAACAGTGACAGACAAACAATTCCAGGGAGCAGGAGCATCTTGATGAATTTAACTATGGCACTGACAGGCTTCTATGGAAACCCTGCCTTGTCTTGCTTGGTTGTCAGGATAATGGTTGATTACTGCATTATAACTGAACTAGCACTGAACTGCAAAAGCATTTAGAGTCTGTTTTCAACTATGCACTGCAGTTAAGATTTTCACTTTATTATCAAAATTCCATGTAACCAAAACATAAGAGTTTAGTACGCATGCAGAATGGGAGGGAGAGTAAACCATCTCATCTTTCTAATAAATGAGGATCCACAGAATCTCAGCATTGCCAACTGCAACTATGTCAGGTCCACAGTTCACACCCAGAGAACAGGCAGAAAAGTTGATAAAACAGAAGACCCTGTGACAGAAGCTATATGGTAATCTTTCTGGCACACCAGAACCCGGGAGGTTAATGTTGCTTCAACAGACTAATCCCAGGCCTCAGGCTCAGTTTACCAGTGCCAAGCAAAGTAATAATATTAAAATGTATAGCTGTGTGCAGTGGTGTTGGACCAATGTACTAGATGAATTGTTCTTCATTTCATACAACTGAAAAAAAAAAAGTTTGAAAAAGTAAGAAGATCTGAACACCTGCACTGGAGTTAGAGCTCCCTTAACTACAGCAAACAAAATGGGATGCATAAAGACAGTTTCTAAGCAATGAGGGGGGGAAAAATACAGAGTACTTGCAACTAAGTTAAATTAGAAGTTTTGAAACTTCGTTAGTAGACCTTCAAACATTTACTTAACACACACTTGTTAAGATTCCCTTTTCTACAGCAACTGATTGCCACACGCCAGTTCCCATCATCCAATTACAACCACAGAACTAGGTCAAACTCCATCATTCTGTGCACTTCACCTTCGTTATATGCTTGTAAGACATATTGTTCAACTGCCACAAAAAAGATCCAATTAAAAGCCTCAGTCAAAAAGATCTATTAAAAGGCTGCCTGAACATATGTGCCCTGTGCTGACACCCATCACATTGTGCTGTGATCATCTGCAGATGGAAATAGTAACAGAATTCAGAAAAAACAAAACAAAACAAAAACAAAACACCAAAAAAAGAACCTCCACATATACACTACTGAAGGGAATTTTCAAGGAAGTTTATAATTTGCCTTTTGCTCAGCTCTATGCTGTTATGATCCAGTAAGTTCAAAAGACAGAACAACTACAATTCATATAAAATAGATGAGTCCTGGCAGACCTAATCCATAATGTCCATTTTAACTTAAAAGTGACAAATGAGTAACCAAGCATTTGTAGAGGGCTATGGAAGCCAGAACTGTATAAACACAATGCATAATTCTATTACATCTGATGCATGCTTCAGACAAACAAACTCCATTACAATGCTGACTTGAAATGAAAGACAAACAGGAAACAGCTTCCCACTTCCCTAAACATAAAAAAGTCTACCAGACAAAACTGCCTTTATGCCTGCTTTCTGACAAGCCAAGCCTCCTGAATCTATATTCCAATAATCAGTTCTTGCTTTAATGGAATTCTTAGATTCTATTTTTAGCCTGGCGGAATGGAAACGTTTCCTAATTTGGAAACAAAAGGCAGAAAAGGCAAGGTTATCTTGGGCACAAATATTTTACAAAGAGTAGGCTCTACTGTCTGTACCACAAGAATCTTCTTCAACTTCAGGCTTTCTGAGTTAACAAGGTTCTGGCTGAAGGAATCATTAGGCTACACTTTTACAGTAATAACTTTTATTGGCATGAAAAAGAGATTGTAATACAAGTTGTATACAGGACATGGAAAACAAATGGGTGCAAGGAGGAAGAGACCCAGTTCCCATGGTTTACTGTAACAGTATGCACTGGTTCCCAAATACAGAACAGACTCCCCAGCAAAATAACTTGGGAAAAATCAATCTGTGCCCAAGTAACTGAATTCTGACATAGCCTACAAAGTGGCTATAGCACTGCATAAATTCCTTGATATACACAGAATCTGTTTCTTATCCACACTAGCCTCATGCAGAGTGACTAGAAAGGCATTACTCTCTCCCATCCAAAAAGATGTGCTTTGAGAGCATGGGATACCTGATGCTTTGGGGCCAAATTTCCTTGTCTATAAGGGGAGGGGTGAGGAAGGTGAAGGAGCAGCACTTCCCAAACCAAAGAACAAACAAGCTTGATTTAAAAACAGAGAATATTTGGAGAGAGTGGGAAGTGGAAAAAGGGGCAGACATTGCCAGAAGAGGACTTACCAGTATTACTGAGTTATAAAACCATAAAAACTTTAGAAATTAAAGGAGACACTTTACAGTAGGTTCTCATTAACAGGGATGTCAAACGAAAGTAGCCTACAAACCAAGCATGGGATCACCTTACACAGTACAGTTGTCTTCAGACTTCCTTGATACTTTCCCTTAAAACATCATTTCCCAAAACAAATACCTGCCTGATTTCAATAAAATTCACATTTCATTTACAGCTAATGGCTATAAACTATACAATAGAGAAAATGGTTCATATTTAGGATGGCTGTAAGAGTAAACACCTAGACTGCCACAAATCTCTATGAAGGCCTGTTTTCCTCATCCCCTACAAAAGTATTTTTGCTTTTTTGGCAACTAGACAATCCTTCCTGGCTTTAAGGAGTCAATTTTCAAATCTATATTTACTAGCTTAGTTAAAATGAGCCAAAAATGTAGCTTAAAAAATTACAGTACACATACAAAGTTTACAGCTTTTTGGGAGGGTGAAGAGTACGGGGGTTTTAAGCAGTATAATTTTTACTCTCTAAACATGCTAACATTACAGTGCAAAATAAAAACTTACACACATAAGATGGACAAGCAGACATCTGTAATCAGCAGACAATCTGATCATATCAGTCTTTGTAAGGAAAGACTGTTGCTTACATATGTACATCCCTTGCTAGTCACACAGCAAAAGGACACTAGAAATATCGGTAGACTGACTTACAGCCAAACTGGGAGGTGAGGTAGGAAGTAACAGAATAATTGATGTATTGTGAAGTGCTGGAGAAAGGGCTGGACAAAGAGATTAAATTCAGCATTTTGAATTTCACTATAGAACATCATATGTGAATATATGCCAAAAACCAAGCGTCTCTACAATATTCTCTTGCTAAAGTACTAAGTACACTTCATAACATTAAGGCATCGCAAGAAATCATTATATGCTCAATGTGGATCACTTAATTTACGTTTACATGCATCTCAGAGCACACAAATGGTTGTTGTGACTCAGGATGAAACAGCCCATTAATGCCGTTTCAAGCAGTTATCTAAAACTAGCTGTACTAGAGTCTGACATAAATGTAAACACAATGATAATATTAAGTGTGCTCTTTTATGCACAAAAGCTGTTTGTATAAATAAGCCACAGCACATTAGGTTTCCCTGATTATGGAGCAGATCATCTAGGTGGAAAAGGAAAAGCCACCATTTTATACCTGAAAAATGTAATTGTGACTTTTGGAATATTATCACTCAGTATAACCTATGTCAACTAAAAAGAATAGCTTTCTAAAAACAATGGTTCTCTCTGTCATAACTTGCAGCTCAATGCTCTGAAGGAGGAAAAATTAGCAATGCAAACATTCACTAAGTCTGACTAAGGAAGGGTATTGGTACTGCAGTAAGAATATCTATTTTCAGATAACATGACACTTCTTAAGACAAAGACATTAAGTTCTCATCTACGAGTGATCATGCTGAGAAACTAATGCTAATACAACTACATATTGCTTTGCTATGAATATTTTCAGTATGCCTTCATACTTCATAAACTTTTGGGTTGTGTACCCAATAGAGACGATACCTGCATTTAGCACAGAGTCCACAGTCAGAACTAAATTCCGTTTAGCCACCTTAATTCTGCGGTACAGAAAGCATACCCTGTCACACAGATGCATGATCAAAATGGCCATTCTCAAGCTCAACAAAGTCTTTAGTACCTCCAAATGAGGTATGTGCACAAAAATCAGGAATAGCTGAGGAAGAGTATATACCAGAGTAGTTACGAAAAGATGCATTAAGAATCTTGTTGCATTAGCTTTTTGTTTCATTCCTGATGGAGGCATTCCAAAACCAGCTCCCCTTAAGTTAAGAAATAAGTGCAGATTTGGCAGGTGGAGCAACCTGCGCCAATGCCCTCCTACCTTGACACATCCATCTTGGATTATCTTGGACATAACAACAAGATGCTGCAGAGGAAGGGATGCTGACAACTCCGAGTTAGTAAGAAGAAGCCCTTCTCTCAGAGTTAGTAAAAACAACTCTACCTGTGGCACTTGCATGACTGCTTTGAGGAGGAAATAGTAACATGGGCTTCTAAAAGCAAGTGGTCATGAAGAAATCCTACCATAGTCTATTCTCAAAAATATAGCTGTGCTCTTTCTGCAAGTCAGCCATACCCTCATCAAATCTTTCTAAATGTTTTCAACTAGAAGAGCTCTGGCAAGGAAGTGCAGTCAAAGAGCTTCCAACATAGCTGGAGTGTCTTTGGAAGGAAAAATCAGAGATTAAAGGATCCTGGATCACCCCAGGCCAGGGACTATATAGTTAAAAAAAAAACCCATATATCAACATACTTGGGGTCACATTTTAAAAATGTAAGATCTCTGTGGAGAAACTTTCTCAGCAAACCAGAGTTATTTACAGCTAAAAAGCCAGAGGTATGAGATCATATCATCAGGGCAAATGAAACAATCCCAATTGGTTTTACATATGTAACTGTAAAATATACATTCATCTGAAAACAACACTGAATTAAGGCAACAGAAACTAACAGTAAGTACACAGACACGTATTAGCATTTATATGTACACATTCTACTAAAAAGCCCAAAATCAAGTCTATTTTAAGCACGTGCATGGAGAATATGAAAAGGGGATCAAACACATCCAAATCTTATTGCTTCAGCTTATTAAACGTTACTGGAATTCTAATGTGAAACATGCCTATCTTATCAAGATGCTGCCCCATGCAATGTTTTCAGAGAACAGCAATACTTGAGCTCCTACAAGAGTGTTATCCCTCCTGATGGCACCACAGGGAACACATCAAGATTGCATAGCCGCCTGGGTCGTGAACAGATGTGACACCACATGAATCAGCTATTTCACTGCAGTTATATGACTATCCACACTAGCAATCCTTGCCCAACTTAGAAGATTCAAGTACAAATAAAAAACAGCTCCCAAACATGCACACACACAAAGAAATGCTTGAATTCTTTTCTATCCATGAAGAATATTTAAATTATTTACATCCCAATGCAATACAAACAAGCTCATAAATGATTACATTTGAAACACGTACAAGGGTTCCCATCAGAGATATTTGCTGTAGTATTTAACCTACTGGCACAAACAGGTACATCATCAGTAAGTGGTGACAGGTCATGTTAAAGGTTAATATGTTAGTCATAAATAATGGTACCAAGGTGAAGAGCCATCAAGAGAAATGTGTTCTTAATATTTAGGTGTAAAAATGTGAATCTGAAAAATGCTGAAGGAGTTACACATCCTATGAAGACTACAGAATAAATTATTCAGGTAAAACAAAAGCTGAATCTGAACATGTGTTAATAAACCAAAACATAGCAAAATGACATGAAATGAGCACATAAAAACATATTCAATGAATACAAATGGTTAAATGTCAAACAGCACTTTTAAAAGATTTGCATCATTCATGTGAAGGAATAGGAATAACGCTTCAGAGCAGGATTTCAAAAATGCATTAAGAAGGTTCACTTCATAAAAGCTAAGCAAAGTGCTAGTGGACTGACGTTCATTTAGCTCTTGCAAATGGAAAACTTAAATGTTAAGGGCAGCGTGGAGACTCTCTGTACTGACTGAAGAATATAATCTATGCTGTAGAAGAACATAATCACCACAGGGATGTCTTTAGCCTGACTGCACAGTTTAAAACCAAAAGAAGGCTGTCAGAAAGAAAAACAGGAAACTAAGTAACAGGAGTTGACACTTCAATGGGGAAAAGTACTTCAAGGTGCTGACAGAAAAACATCACATGACTTCTCAGAGAGCACCTAACTGATTTATGTTCACCCATACAATAGTTAGTTTGTTAGACATCTGAGACAAAAGTCTAAACATCTACAAAGAAATGTAAAAAACACTGCATTCAAGAGTGTGTCCATATGGCCTGTGTAGATGCATTTGGGAGAAGCTGCCAGGAACTGTCCATCCAGGAGCAGGATGACACAGAAAGGCTCTCTCTGCTTTTTCGTAAGCACTCTGAAGAAGATAAACCTCTCTGATTAACTCCAGAAGCATTCAGAGTTCCAGAGAGAAACAGACCCTGCACAGAGCCTGTTTTTAAATCTTTGTCCTTCTATTACACAGCTTCACAGAAAGAAACACAATCAAATCCTGAAGGGAAGAAATGCGGTTATTAAACCCCATCAGTTTTTTTGAAGTAATCCTTGTTACAGTACAAAGGAGTCTGTCCAGCTCCTTGTATACAACTGGAAAAGCTCCCTGGATTCAACCCATAAAAATGTGAAAGCTGAGATCTGCCATTTCTGAGAATGAATGCAAGCGAGCAGCTTGGCTTGTCACTGTGGCAAATGCAGTTAGGTAAAACAATCTGATACAGACAAGGAAGTACCCATATTAAATCACAGCTCTCAGAAGGCTATGTTTACCTCCCTAAAGAGTCTAAATTTAGACTGCAGTAAGCATGCCCCTCATTACTAAAAATTGTCTAAAGGCAATAAATGTAAATAATGAAAAACAAAATAAACCATTCTCTCCATTTTCTCCCATTCCTTTCTCTCTCCGTTTTCACAAAGCAAAAGCAAAAATTTACATATGACCCATGACACCAATGCTCAGCAGGAGTCAAACAGAGATGCTACTGTATTCAACTACATATAAATGAGAGACTGCTGATTCTACTACGGTTTGAAAGAACATTGAAAGAATATTTAAAAGCAGAAGTAAAGGAGATGCTTGTTAAAACAAAGATAGGCATCTTTCATGACAGTAAGCATAGAAGGAATTTAGATATGTGAATAAAAAGAAAGCCATAATATCTGGAGATCTTTATTTCTTATGAGCCTTCAGCATTTTTAAGATTTCTACATGTCATAGCAATGCAGTAGCCTTCACACTGCATTCTTGAATAACACTGCACACCTGTGTCTTCGTATTTGCAAATGTACAACAGGTTACCAAAGCCCATAATTTCTGAATCATCACCAGTCAGGAGCATAGCCAGAGGATGTATTAGTACACATCCACCCTTAAAACTGAATGAACTCCAGATCCAAAAATGACACAGCAACTCATAGTTCCTAATCCAGAAATAAAAGTATGCAAGCCACTCTTTTTGCATAGCTATATTGGTCTTAAGCAGCTCTACTTAAACTTCTGTTAAAGTACATTCTACATCAAATATGAAACAGCTCATGTCTCTCCAAAATCATAATTTTTAACCAAGTCAGTCAAGGCTAAGGAACATGTGTAACTGAACTGGAAATTGTATGTTGATTCACTCACTATCCTCCTCAGTCCTAGACTTGCACCTTTTTAATGGATTATTGTGAGAGCAGTGTTCAGTGTGGGGAAGTACTTGTTTTACCAGTATGGTTTGATTTGAGTTTGGCAGTATTTTCATACAATACATTTCAGAGAACACAGGGCAAAACAGAGCTCAGGAAACATTCAAAAAAACAGTGACTCACAATCTTCAAATCAGTTCAATATCCACCTATTAGTAGTTACATTTAGATGATGTTTCTTGCCTTGATGACGATGACGTTACTCAAGGCAGGGTCAAATGTCTTACTGGAGAAAACACACATCTACTGTTCCTGTTCTATCTCCAAAGTCTACTAAAAGAGATACTAGATTGGATGGACATGATTGTTCTTTTACAAATCTACATGTTCTCTCTTACTCACTTAAAATTGCTCACATTTCCAGAAAACTACTGGAATGTATAAATAAAGCTGCTAACTGGCCTATAATTTCCCAGGTCTTCCATCTTACCGTCTTTATAATATATGTGTGCCTGCTCATTTGCTGTTGTTTCCCATTTCCATACGCTTCTGTCCAGTTTTGAATATAAAGAGTTTATGATTTATTGCAGTTGAGCCCTTACTATCCCTCCTATTGAAAATGAGGACACAATTCCTTTAAGGAACTGTCAACTTCCTTGAACTCTCTTCTCCCTTAGGTAAGTTTTAATATCTACATATTTTTACTCTGCCTATGGAAACTAGGTCCTGTATCAGCTCATGATCAGGAACTTAAATAAAACTTAGAAGGGTTTTGAAAACACTTTCAGAATAATTTTCATCATTTTCTTTTTAAATAATGCAGCTTAAAGATGTTGATTTTCCTCTGTTGCCAGCAATCGCTTCCATCAGACATTAAGTCTTGAGCAGGATGCTGGACTAAATAACCTCCTGAGGTTCTCTTACAGCCTGAATTATCCTAAGATACAAGGAGTCTATTTCATCAAAGTCAAGTGTACCAATAAGCAGTCATTTTAAAAATGAGACACTTTTCCCATTCATTTTAGGATTTTTTACTTCTCCGCTTAAAACTCCTGTGCAGCATAAATCAGAAACATGCTACAAAATGGGTGGTCTTTTATAACATGCCTGGCTTAAAATTAAAACACGAACTTGATCCCAATACACTGTTGGGGAAGCAAAAAATAATGCCCTACTCCTTCAACAGTTACATGTTTCTTTACAACAGAGAATAGTTCTTGCCTATAGAAATAAAGCAGCACAGTGCTAGCACACCAAGGGTTTAAAACAATTATCAAACAATTTAGTGGGCAGTAATGAAATATCATGGGAAGAATTTTTCTGCACAACAGTTCTGAACAATTTGACACCACACTTAAAATATTAATTGCTAGGGGGTTTTCAGACACAACTCTTCTTCTGTTAAATTGTATAAATTAAGAACTTCACTTTGGCTGCTCACAGACTCCTACCCTGTTTGATGAAACTCAGTTATACAAGCTTTGGAAATACTATACACCTGCCAACTTCTAAAATCACATTGGTTTTCTGGTAAATGAAAAGCAACAGCAGCATTGCTTCCATGAAGGCTCAAAGGCTCTAAGGCTGGAATTAATATGCTTCTTTGGAAAAAAATAACAAAAAATTTCTGCAAAACTTAAAAGCAGAAGCAAGAAGCAAAATGCACTTACAGTGTTAGCAAGTTCTAAGTAGCTTCCTCCAACAGAGCTGCTAAAATTTGAGGCCTGAGCTAGAAGTCTTTGCAGAGCAGCCTGTTGAGTCACATTGCTTCCACCATACTCCATTGCCTTTTGTAGTGTAAAATGACTCTGGAAGTCTGGACTCTGAAGGTCTCTTGCTCCTGAATCATACTCCCAGCTTTCTCTGGCTCCTGATAAGGCACCTAAAATGCAGAAATGGGAAAACATTGTAGTATGGACTGTGTATAAAGAACACATAGCACCACAGAATATCTCAAGTTGGAAGGGACCCATGAGGATCATCGAATCCAACTTCCTGCTCCTCGTAGGACAACCTAAAACTAAACCATATGACTAAGAGCATTGTCCAGATGCTCCTGGAACTCTGACAGGCTTGGTGCTGTGACCACTTCCCTGGGGACCCTGTTCCAGTGACTGACCACCCTCTCAATGAAGAACCTTTTCCCAATGTCCAACATGAACTTCCCTGATGCAGCTTCATTCCATTTCCTTGTGTCCTATCGCTGGTCACCAGAGAGAGGAGATCAGCACCTGCACCTCTGCTGCCCTCCCTGAGGAAGCTGTAGACTGTGATGAGGTCACCCTCAGACTTCTCTTCTCCAGGCTGAACAAACCAAGTGACCTCAGCTGCTCCTTGTTAAGTCTTGCCCTCGAGGCCTTTCACAATCTTGGTCACCCTCCTCTAGACACACACCCAGTTTCATGTCCTTATATTGAGGCGCCCAAAACTGCACACAGTACTCGAGGTGGGGCCATACCAGTGCAGTGCAGAGTGGGACAACCAGCTCCCCTGAATGGCTAGCTATGCTGTGCTAGATGCACACTAGGACACGGTTGGCCCTCTTAACTGCCAGGGCACACTGCTGACACATGAATAATCCTGCTTGTCTTTCCAGAAAGAAAAAAAGCAAACAGCTCTACCACCATTACTCCCCATCTTGCACATGCTGACAAGGCCAGGAAAAAAAAGTAGTAACATTTTCAATGCACAGATCATTTACTAAATTACAAGATCCAGAAGGGAAAATAAATGCATTTGCATATATTATTTAGTACAAACAGTGTAATTTAAAATAGCTAAGGACTACTGAAAGAGTGTCAGTTACTATGTCAGATTGAAAAGCAGCATCAAAGAATAGGAGGAAAAACATAATTCACCTCTTTTTATTACTGAATACTAACACAATGAGTGAAAATTTTAGCTGTAGAGTTCACTTTTTATGTTAGCACTGCCTTTCTTATTATCTCAGGATTGCTTGTTTCAGTTGAAGTTTCAGAGACACATCAGTCACACGGTGTTTCATTACAAATCAATGCAAGAATATGATCATGTAGCTAGTGAGAAGCAATGAATGCTTCAGAGAAAGCTTCTGTATCATAAAGTTGTAGAGTTGCTGTTTCTGCATGTACAATTCTTCCAGTTCCCTACAGCCAGAGACAGGCTTAAACCCTAAAACAAATCTAACAAGATTTTCTTACTTTATCTGTAACTATTTCACCCCTGAGTGCTTCTGCTTCCCCTACAACTGCCCCACTCCTTTTAAAATTTTGTTATCTTTTAGGCTCAACAATTTGCTACGGCAAAACATTCTACAGTAGTCACTAGATGATTTAGTAACCCTGGGCAGCACTGTAAAATTTCATATGTAGCATAATGAAGATTAAAAACAATTAAATGACTTGTCCAAGCACACATTCTAAGCGAATAAAAAAGTCAGAACAGAATCCAGAGCTACAAACTAGAGTAAAACTCTAAATCCACCATGCAATCATCAAACCATAAGTAATTGTCTGTGATGCCATCCTATTAGTTTGAAAGCTTTTCCTTTTTATGAGCTAGTTCTTTCCCTCAAATATTCATTAGCATTCTAAGTGAGCATTTACCAATCAGTGGTTATGACTTATCCACTACAATGCCAGGGAGAAACAATAAAGCATATAATGAACAATTAGGAGAATGCCTCCTCCTTGCCAACAAAGTTGAAGCTGCAAAAGTGCAAATAGAAAACCAGTCAGCAGGGAAGCAAGACAGCAACTAATCTGTAGCTTTAGGTCAACACCCTAACACCCTGTAAAGCAGTTATGCATGACACACCACTTCAGGAAACTCAGAGGTGGCTCCCCTGCCCTACTATAATGAGAATATGCTAGTCTTATATTTGTAAGTAGAAAATAATGCAAAACAAAACAGAATTACATTTTATACTAATATAATTAACATGATTCATTACCACAGGCACAGGTAACAATTAAAGATTAATTCAACCACTTTTACACCAAGATGCACCACCATACTTAATCTAGCTACCTGCTGCAAGGTCTCCAACAGAGCTGAACTAAAGTACTGCTGCTACAAGCAATATTTACATTGTGTGTAGTGTACTATGACTAGTGACTATACACAATGTTAGGCATCTCTGCCCTCTTGCGGCTACAGCATACCCTACAGCAAAAAAAATCAGCCGCTCACAGAGCTGAAGCGGCAGAAATGTCTCAGGAGCCTGAGGGAGAGGGGGATCAAGTCTGCCATCTCCCAGGCTTGACAAGAACATGCGACACAACTCTGTCTGTACAAGCGTAGCCACAGCATTAAGAGAGCTGGTTATATTATATACATACTCTTCTTTTTACAGAGCTAAATATTGCACATATTTCAACAGAGTACATGAACTAAATTTCTATTACTCAAACGACATTGTTCTGCAAAAGAGCTTTCGCATTCATTCAATTAACAGTAGCTTTGTTGAAGACCCAAGTGGCCTTCATAGATTGCACCATCTGCTATCAGACTGGAAGCACTTACAACACTCCACTGCTCAGAAGTCACAGATGGCTCCAGGAAAGATTAGTTCTTTATGACTGTACTGTGACTGTATTTTTAACCCAAGTTTTATTAAAAGTTCAACTCTGTACTCCTATTTTAAAACATACATACTAAAAGTGCAAGAAGAGATGACTGTTACAAAGGAAGGTATTTCCAGTATTTTATTTTGGGCTTAACCCTAATCTCTAAATTTGCCCACTATTTTCACCACAGATTCTAAACTCTGGCTATTAAGATGCTGTCCTTCTGGGTCATGCACCTTTCACGTCTCAGCTCTGCAGGGAAACTCGTGTTCAAAACTGAGATTCCAGTTATAACTGAAAATTCAGTCAGGAATTAACATACAACTCTTGCATGTTGCTGTAAGTAACATACAGCTCTTGCTCTTACAGTAGTAATCAGAAAGATGGGATCATTAGGTATGATGGCAGACCAAAAGCTGATAGCCGACCTGGTAACTGGGAATCTGTAGTTCCTAAATCTGTGTTTAAGAATTAGTCTTTACAGAACTACACACATCCCATAATAGTTTTGCCTGTTGCTCTACATGTACAACCATAGGAAACACTAGATTTCTGTATTAAATGAAACAAAATTATTATCATGAAAATTCCCAGGTAATAAGCATGCCACAAATTTGGTGTTACTACAACTACTAAGCAGTAAAAAAAATAAAATTAGTTTCATAGTATTTGTATCAACCAAGTAATATAAGACCATATACTTGTTTTCAAACTATGTAACTAATGTTTCAATTCCAAAGTAAAACAGTTAAATCAATCCTTTTTGGACTGAATGGATACATCAGACTTCTCTGAAACTGCAGTATAAAAGCTTCTGATTCTAGACAAGCTTCTACACAAGTATTCCTTTAACTGCCTTCCTAGTACTACTAGCACTTGCCTGTTTTGACCTGTAATTAATTCTGGGTGAAATTAAAGTTATAACAAACATCCAGGCCCTAACAAACTGTTTTGTTTCTAGCCTTCTGTAGAGTAGATGAGTGGAGCACCTCAGTATATGCAGATCCCTTAGTAGCAGTTAGGTCAATCACAGCAGGACAACCTAAATCTTGTCTGAAACATTTATTTAAAGATTTTGTCTTTTGCAGGTTTTCCTGTTCATTTAGCTAGCCTCAGCTCTTACTTATTTCTTTACAATTTCCAATTATTTAAACTTCAACATATGATATCCCATTTAAGAAAAACAAATGACAGTTCAGTGATGACACATACTAGATCACAATCACAGATAAAATTTCCGTTGGTGAATTTTACCAAAGCTGTTGAAAGTACCTTTAATCAATTCCCCTCACAAATATCACTATAATAGGATGATTAGCCCTGCATCAACTTCTCAAATGAGTCTGGCTTATGAATAGCAAACATGAAGTGTTCTCCCTGGAATTGTTCATGGCCAGGTTGGATGAGGCTTTAAGTAACCTGATCTAGTGGAAAGTGTCCCCACCCATGGCAGGGGGGTTGGAACTAGATGATCTTTAAGGTCCTTTCTAATCCAAATCATTTTATGACTCTATGATTCTATGAAGACAGTTGACAATGTAAGACACTATGAGCGCAACCAGCCTCTAGGTCACATAGCTACACCTCACTCAATAAGGAGAGTCTTAACAGCAAAAATCCAAAGTCTGATCACTGTTTTCCATGAGGCATGAGTGACATTTAGTTACCTAAACTTATTTGAAGAACTCTGACATGTAACACAGAATATAATTTATATGTACACTGAGCACAGCTCGCAGTTTCTGGAAGAAATTTTATTCTAGAATATGATGAGTTCACTGCTGAGTGGACAGAAGTTAAAGTCCTCTTAGTTCAGTTTTAGCCTCTGGTCCCAAAACCTGTTTCAACCAGCCATGATTCTGTAATCAGAAGATACGTGGTTATTTTAAAACATTTTCTTCACACTTTACTATATGTATATAACAATTTCTGGAGATATGGTCCATCTGATTTTACCATCTCATTTCACACACCAAATCACTCAGTAGGCATAAACAGGTTATAAATTTAGGCAGTCAGTGACTTTGCAGTTTTCTAAGGTGAGCCAGACAGTTCCTCTCTTTTCCACTTCTGTTTTGTTCAATATTCAAAATTTGGATTCTGACTGACTGAAGACTCTATCCTTCTGTATTCCAAAAGCATTATCTTACCAAAAGAATGGCTATTTTTCTTTTTTTATAATCTTTCATTTAACAGTCAAAAGAGTGAGAATTTTGAACACTTATTCTATTATTCAATGAAGGTAATGGAGATTTGTGAAAAGCACTAGTCATTTCAAAGATCCCTACTAACTTCAGTAATAATGATTTATGAGGTAAGCATAGCATTGAATGAAGGGAAAACATACAAAATTAAAGAATGGTCATTTTGCATTTAGTAGTCAGCTGAATAAGACATCAAGGAATAGGCCTAGCTATAAAAAATGGGAGGTAGGGCAGGAAACAAAGAGGAAAGGAGAATAAGTCTTTGGACATTCAGACATTCAACTCCCATATGCTGATGCAAAAATTACAAGGGCCAAATGCACTTTAAAGAAAATTTAGAAGCTGAAGAGAACTCTGATTCCTCAAGCAACATATGAAGCACAGGAAATCAAAACTGAAAAGAAGCTATGCTCCAAAGAGGGATCAACTTTATACTAAGCCAGCTTGACTAGAGAAATGAAAATTACCAAGTCACATTTGGAGCTTACTGATATTATTTCCACTGTTTTCTACATAACATCATGTGTGTCCATGACACCAATGTTCTCCATAACACATTAGAAAACAAGTGTTGTCTCACATCCTGCTGTGATATCTTTCCCAGAAGAGTTATAGGAAACTAACCAGAAAGTGGAGATAGCTTTTTTGTTCACAAAAACCTTTTGGCAGAACTGTTTATGTGGGGAATTGAACCTACTTAAAACCTACTTAAAACCACAAGATAACCACAAAAGGGTCTATGCAAATCAGAGAACACTCCCATACAGGAATCAAAAGACCAAAGGCTCCAGCTTCACTCTCCATGGTTACCATCTAGTATATGTCTGACGCCTGTTAGCTAGAGTAACTCTCCTAATTTAACAGGAATCACACTTTAAAACTGATTTATTATTTTGCATCAGATGACAAAACAATATGAATGATAGCATGGCAACAGAGTGATGATAATAACTGATCCTCACACATACAGGTGGGTGAGAATGCTTATTTAAAAATACAGAAAGCTGTCTGTTAAACACCCATTACAAGTTCTAGGAGAATTCAGAATAAAAAAGCTTCTCCTTTTTTTGAAAAAAAAAAAAGTCTGCAGAGTTGTAATTTTTAAATGCATTCTTAACTCATTCAGTCCTAGAGAAAGTTCTCATCGGAACTTTTTGCAACTCTTCTCCAGTGACCTAGAAGGAAATTAATTTGCTATGGAAAAAGCAGTTATGGGAAATGAGGAATCTCTAAGACAAGAGTCTGTGGGATCACTACCCAGGTCTTGTTCCTCCCACCCGATTCTTACCTGGTTTGATGCACACTGCATAGAAGATACTGTGTTAGGCTGTTATTTCAGTCCTTTTCTCATTAGGATTGAACGTGAGGATAGGGGAGCTCTAAGGGAAGGAAGGCACAGTTATACTCCACCCTGACTAACTAAGGCAACTTACTCCATGGGGTAAATCTGTTTCATGAAATTAGATCTAACAGGAAAATTGAATTAAATCAATCATTTTTGCTCTAAAAAAGCAAAGCCTTAGACTTCTCAAAAAAAAAAATGCATCTGATACCTTTGATAATTTTTGTTTAGATTTAGTGTTTTCTAAACCCCTCAAATAACAAAAAGCTCCAGAACACTTTGATACCATGCCAAGACAAGCAAATATACTTTCAAAGAATATGAGCAGCATTTTATATGCTTTTACTAGTACTAGTAACATATAATACAATGCACATGCTTGAGAGCATTACAGAGATCACAAAAATACTCATCAGTATCAAATGACCTAATAGAGCATAACGGTTTTGGCATGAAAATGTGACAAAGAACAACGGAAAAAGAAGTCAAGAGTTGACTGAAAGAGTAAAATTATTTGCCTTTGAGTACATATAAAACTCATAATAGACAAGAATTCTCCTGTAGACGTAACTCAGTAAAAGAAACCTTTTCCAATCATGTCTGTCAATGCCCACTGAAGGCTCATGCACAGTTTTAGGTGCATATCATAAGTGTAGTACATACATCAAGTACAGACAGCTCATGCTTCATCTCTGCTGTGTCCCTGAACTACATTTATAACATTCTCACTTTCTACTGGCATGTTTCTTCAAATCACCACAAAACCTCAAGTGTATTTCAGGTTCACTGAAGTATCCTCAGTATTGGTACATTCAGAATTCAGGAAGTCTGGAATTTTATGCTGCCAGACTCACTACAGGGTATAACTACACAGTAAATCTGGGAAATACTTAAATGCACCTTTAAAGAAATTAGAACAGTTTGAAAGTTAACCAGCACTCTCACTTACTAAAGTAATGCTAGCATTTCTTTTTTTAGGCTTTTGGGTTTTGATTTTTTACACTGCATGACACATTTTTATAAGCAGATTTTTACCAGGTATAAAAACTATGTAAAATCTTAGAAAAAATAAACCGAATGCCTATAAGAAAATTAGGACAGAGAAGAATGAGCTTGCAAAGAACAAAACCATCAAGCAGACAATCAAACTTTGTATCAGACAACTCATTCCTTATAAAGTCTTAAGAAAGTAAAACGCTTAGTGATGTGCCTAGTGAAATAAAAAGTTTCTCTCATTACAACTTCGCAGTCATGCAACACAGCTAGTGGATGAAGAAGCTGGGCTTGTTAAACCAGTAGCCCAAACCATGCATATTAACAAATGTTTGTGGAATTTCGGTCAAATTATCTTCTTCAAATTTATTTCAATTACTGTAGAAATGCGTATCTGTAAACTACCGTGGTTTCAGTACTTGCCAGCAGCCTGGCATTGACCATGTAGGAAACGATGAAACACAAAAAAGCACACTATCCGTGACCCCTTCATTCACCTGTCCCTGAATTTAAAATGATTTAAGATTATCATTGAGACATGACAACTTTTTCCTCTATTCAGGAACAAGAAACGGATGAAGGGAATGACTTATCAACAGTCTAGAAACCAAGGTCTCCTAGAACCTGGTGGCGTTTCATTACCAAACTAAATTTTGTCAGAACACTGATAACAACTGGCTAACAACTGCATTGCACTCAGAAACTCAATCTAATATTTCATTTGAAGTTTATAGTAAGGGAGAAAATAACCCTTTTTTTCCTGGAAACTAATAATTTCTACCAAAAATGGGTGTGTATAGCAATAGGAAAAAGGGCACATAAAACCTGAAATCATACAGAGGCTAGATGAAGTTTCAACATACCTTCCAAGTACAGTGTTTGTACTGTATGCACTGTATTTTTGAAGTTATTTTTTCTCACATGGCAATTTTTTCTATAGGTGAACAATCAGCTTCCCCCCAGACTATCTTCCACTCAAGACAATCTCAGTTTGGATCTGACTTCAATTCATGTGTACCAAAGCAAACAAACAAAATGTCCTGAGTATGTTGTCATCTGTCATTGTCATTTTGTTGCTTGATGTTTTATGAATACGTCAGATCCACACTGGTGATTATTAGAAGTGGACAGGTAAAGAGTATGTCACCACATAAGTCAGGAGAGGGTAAACAGAAATATGCTGAGTGGCCACATTTGTTTTACAAAAGCTAGAGAGTGGGATATATCACAGTGCTCATTCCTGAGCCAAACAAAGCATGGCCTCCATGAAAATCCCAGCTGCATCATTTGGTTTCTCAAGCTTATCACAGTTTGTGTAGAAAGCATAAACTGGGACAAAAGTGATGAAGTGATGCTGTAATCCAGTTCCACACTCCACATGGCATGCCACAGATCCATGTCTTGCCACTGGAGTTCACCAAGAAGCATGGACAGCAGTAACGTTACTCTCAAACAAGCCAGACCTGTGGCGCTAAGAAAGCCAAGGACTGGGCTCCAGCTCTACCTCCATGCTTGTGTCTGGGCCAACCATTCTATTGACTCTTGGTAGCAGCAGCTATCAAGAAGGGCAGCTTCCTGCGTTTCCCCTGTAAGCATGCTCTGCCCACTGGTCTGTCGGTCTTCCCCCTTCCCTCCAATTTTTTAAGCTATTTGGTAATTTCAAAGACATTTGATAACGGTGTCAGAGTCTCAAATGCACTAAATTCCTGTAAGTTCTATGGAAGGCACCAAAATGACACTCTGTTAGTGCTCCTGCTGAGAAAAATAATGCAATGTGATGCAATGCTCAACCTTGATTAGACACACCAACGGGGAAAAAAAAAAAAAAAAAAAAAAACCACACATACATGGAAGGAGGAGGTCAGGAAATTGAAGCAAAGCAAAAAGAGTTTGTTCCTCATACATCAAAAGGGTAAGCTGTGCTACTCCTGGCGACAGGACACAGTGAATGCTAAAGACCAGCAAGGGTTCAGAGACTCAGTTCTGTAGAACAGTATTACAGAGACAATGCATGTGTGAACAAGTGCAACTATCTCTAGTTCAAAGTGCCTGAACTGAAATATAATAGAGCGAAACACACTCACCCAATTTCTACGATTTTCTCTAACCATTTGCTTTTCACCACTCTAAGAGAGAGGATATAATTTCAGAATAACCTCTGGTCTAATGCAGATTAACTGTTCTTACATTTCACAAATATTCAAACCATAAGAAAGCTCCAACCAAGTTTGTTGGTCTATTAGACACCAGAGAACCCATCCTGCAGGGATGAATTCCATCCTTTGTAGATTCACTAGTGTTTCATATATACTATACATTGCAGTTTTAGTAAGATTAGTCAGCTGTCAGTTACAAATCCCTTGGAAATCCAGTTTAATTTGTTCTGCTTTTTATAGAACTTAGCACTCTACATTTCTAATAAATAAATAAATAAATAATTACCTATATTCTGCTGCTTTTCACAAAGATAGTGGTATCAGAAGAATATTTAAAAGTAATAAACTGAACCATTTACAGTTAACAGAAGTTTGTATGTAGTTAAATTTTGCCTAGCAGATATTCACAGCTTTTCCAGTCAAACAAATCTAAGGTGAAACTTTATTCACCAATATCAAGAAAATCTGCAGCACAACTTTGAGACCTGTGTATGGTTTGCAGACCTGAGATATGAGTTCTGTACCTTTTAACTAAATATAGCATAAATAAATGTAATAACTGCATCAGTTTCTTGAAAGCAATTTATTTGCTGTAAAATCAAACACAGAATTAATGCAAAGCAAAAGTAATGATTTTTCAGCCCCAACTGGCCTGCCTCTCATGTTTACCCATAGGCTTTATTTGAATCAAAGGAATTTCTACCATTCCTTTGATTAATCCCCACACTTGATCCACAATGTAAATAGCTTATCAAATTTTCAAGGGACTTATTTTCAGTCCCTTGAAGAGAATAGCAAGTTGGCTATAAATTAATTACTAATTACTAACCTACAGCCAAAGATTGCTTACAGACTCTGGTAGTCATAACTATTTATCTAGAATAGGAAATCAGATCAAATACGCACATGCAGCTTTCAGTAGGACAGAAAACCATTCACCTGTCTAAAGAAAGAATTTATTAGTAAACAGTACCATTTTTTGTTCATCCTCAAAAACAATGGGTACTAGAAATAGACTATTCTTTATCATGGGAAAAAAAGGCAATTTGATAATTACCTGTAAGGAGCTAGACAAATCTATACAACATATAAATAATTCTAATTCTAGCTTTTATATAAGACAACCCTGAAAAACCTAACAGAAGCCACAACTGTTCAGGGAACTTTCTGTCTTAAATCATTAGAGGTGTAGTTCTAATGTTCTTGGTTCTCATTTGCCAGGCAATCCACTTTCATCACTCACTAGATGATTGACACATATTTACTGTACCCATCATGGCTTTCAGTCTCCATAACTGGAAGTAGGACCCACAGATCTGATCAGTAACTGATGCTCTTCCTGTATTTCCTACTGAAATGATGTATTAAAGAGTCAGGTAGCATACGGTCACTGCAAGACTCCACCACACTTTCAAAAGTTATCCATTTTTAGTATATTTTAAACAATGTCAGAAGAACATTAACAGAGCTCACATTCCATTTCACTTATAGAAAAATTACTGGTTATCATTGGCAAATTATTGTTAAAGCTCCCACTGACATTAATAGTGTAGGGTAAGAACTACAACACATTATAATAGTTTTGCATTGCTGATATCCAAGCAGCAAAAAGCATCATTCCAATAACTTGAAAAATGTCCTTTTTTATGCATTTGAGTAAAAGATTAAACTTTACAATCCATACACTCATTAGATTGTCAAGATGGTAGAAAAGGACACAGGTTTGGCTTACTGAGCACACATGTCACTGGGTATTAATAAACCTGAATCCCGTACCTTAACTAAAACAGTCAGCTGGTTTCCTTACCTCTGCATCCTACCTGAAAATACAGGAGGGAAACATTTTTTGGGCAAAGTTGGGCAAAATTATTAGGATAACCTTATCAGTGATAAAAAATGATGGGTGAGACAAAGTTCAATAGTCTTTTAGATGCAATTATTTCTCAGGACCTTTTCCCCCCAGTTATTTTCTTTATAATGAAATGCAAAAGTTGTAGGTAGCAAAGAAAATCTTTTATTTAGATATATGCATACATTTTTGCACTCTTTGTTAAGAAATTGCGAACAGCTACAAGAAAAGCCTGCACAAAATGCTGTCTGACTGGTAACCTCTGCACAATTACATACAAACTTGCAATGTAAAAACATCCATGACAGAGGCTGGATTCATTTGCTCCAGATCACCACTTGAAATTTTGTAATTTATGCACCCCACACAGATACATGGTAACAGCTTTCAAGGATTACCAGCAGCTAACACATTATGTAGAAATTAGCCTGGAAAAAAGCCCTGTAGACTATCTTTAAATAATGTTTATTAAAAACTGTTCTTTGTCCAGAAAAAAAGATACACAAAAGAATATCCACCAAGTCTGTATGTTTGAATTTGCACATGATGTCTCCCATCTTAAACAATGTTTAGAAAGCAATAGCAAACAGTCAATTAACACAATCTACTCTTTGATCAGTATATCATGAGCCTTCAAAGACATGGCATAGAGGCATATGCAGATCATAATTCAAGCTTGACTGCAAGTATAATTCCTCAGCTCTCATTATGTTCGTACTCTGTGTGGTGTTTATATCACAGAAATACATTACAGTGGTGTTTCCTTGCCTCTTTAAAAAAAGATCTGTAGAACATCTTGAACAGCGCTGCCACAATGGTTTTTTTTTTACAACCAAATAAAAATCAGTTGCATTCTAAATGCTCATTATTATTATTTCCTCCCATTCTGTTTTTTGTTTACGTGGAGGAGCATCTCCTTATGTTCTCTAATTACTGAAAAGTCTTGCAGAATCTGCAAGAGTCAAGGCAGGACAAGTTCAAAAACCGTGAATTCTCTATTGGTTTAAAAACACAGTACAGTAAAATAGTCAGGCTTCAGCAGCACAGAGTGAAATATACCAAGGCAGGAAATTCAAAGGTCGTCTGGACTTAACTTTTGAAAAAAAAGCTAAGAAAAGAAATACGAATGCACTTACCAACTTTAAAAATGTGTTAAATTACTGTTGTACAACTAACAGAAATTGGAAAATAGGAAAAAAAGAGTAGGGATTGAATTGTATATATTAACAAATTTGAATGTTCATTTACGACTATTTTTTGGCAGCAATTAGTAAGATTTCATTTTGAGACTGTAATAAAGACAGCAAAGCTCAGAACCTATCTTTTACCCTTGATTATTAAAAACCCTAATTATTAGGCTGGTTTGTCTAAGAAAGAAGATTTTAAAACCCAAGTTGCCAGAAATCTGGTCAGTAAACAGGAAAACTTTGTATAGCAGTCTGAGGGCACAACATGTTTTCTGTTTTGCAGGAAAACACATCAGTGGCAGCACTGAAAAAACAGCCAACAGAGGCAGAAGATAACTATATGAGCTAGGGAACACACACCATCTTTAATCCAATAAAAAAAGATATTAGGCACAATCCTGGTTTTGAACTGTTGTCTGATACAGCTCCTGAAAGAGATTCATGGGGTGGAAATGCAACTGAGCTCAAGGATTCCGAAGATTCAGTATACACAGTGATGGAGAAATGGGTGCAGAAACTATGGAGTTAATCATCTTGCAATTCAAGAATATATACAGAAGAAGGATAAACAGAGGAAATGTTAACAACAAAATACCTCTACAACAAAATATAACTACGAAGCAGTGAAAGAGCTATGTAAAACTCTAAGTAAACAGAGCTATGAAACAGAATTGCTATGCTGAGAAGCCAAAAAGAAAAGTCAATGAGCATGAGATGATGGGATGGCGAGGGAGAAGTGCAGTTAATGTAAAAAGCAGTAAGATAAGGAACTCACCAAGGATACAAAGCAAACAAGGAAAATCTGAATGCCTGAGATGATCAGCCAAAAACATGTACAGAGTTACTATAAGACAGAACAACATGCTAAACCCACTCCCCCAAAATAAATAAATAAATAATTCCCACAAAAACAAACCTTCAAACCAACACACGCCTAGTTTTACATTCTAGGAGACTGACTACTGAAAGAATAAGGCAGGTGTGACTGACTTGTAAACTGCTACCATGGAAGAAGGCTCAGAGGAGATGGGCCAGGGCAATGGGCCCATGAAGCTTAGGGAATAATGTAGGCTGGGACTCACCTCAGCTATTGCAAAGAAGCTGACTTGATCTCAACACCAAGTGGATCCAAGGGTGGTCTTTGCTTTAAATAAACAGCTATCAACAGCTGAGTGAATTAACAGGTGATGTGTTTCTCCCAGAGTTCATTAGAAGAGTGTGAACGTATCCCTGAGTTAGCCAAGTCAAGTGGGGGAGGTGTATATGTGGCTCAGCACAACATAAAGACTACAAAAATGTGGACAACTAATAAAAGAATTTAAAAGAGAGCAATGGGCTTGAGCTGGCTTCAACTCACATATGTCTTTCTGGCAAGATGGGGGATGCCCAGTGTCACAATGGTGAGCATACCAGAGAGACACTGGAAATCACGTTGACATTGTGATTGAACTGTGTATTGCAATTGCTGTATTCTATATAACTTATATTTGTATCATGTTTTCAGTATGTTTTGTAGAACTCTGCTAAATCAGAAATCCCATGTAACATCAGCTATCTTCAAATAAGTAAATCTGATGTTAAACATGACACCCTCCACACATGGAACATCTAAAAGAACCTGGTCAGAAGATCTGGACTCTGACAACAGGTCAGTTACATGAGGAACCAGAACACAGATAAGCAAACTCTCCAGGAAGGTGTATGAAGTACATGTGACTGCAAAAAATATTCCTAACTTAATTTATGACACATGCAAAGAAAGACTATTTGGATGACTGATGAAGGATGTCTCATTAAAAGAGTATTTTTAAAAAATCTAGGCTCATGTAGTCTAAACAAAAGGTTGAGGAGACAGAGTTCTAACTCAATATAATCAGACGTTGATGGTCTTCTGAAGCATGAATGTAGGTCAGCTCCAGATCAAGGGCCAGCAGTCATGTTTAGCTAGCATGCAGCTGCTATAGGGGGCTAGAGCACTGACAACATCTCCGGCTTTTTCCACAGTACCTTGCATTATGGGATTTCTGACCACAGAAGCTGTATCCTCTGGTCTCTTGCATCTGTTACAGGGTGAAATGAAGTGGTTTGTAGGTGCTAACATTTCTGATATAATGCCAATTGATGACAGTCCTATCAAGGACCGGACTCAATGACACAGACAATCCCTTCCTACATCCCATGTTCCTATAGATGGCATAGCAAGGGGGTTTTTTTCCTTTTTTTTTTTTTTTCTGGGTGGAGGGAGGGCAAAAGGAAAGGAGAATTTCTGTATTCTTTAAATCACAAGGCACTTCCAGCACTTCAGATCCCCAACTAAGTAGAATGATTTTTAAAGCATTCAAGAAATATCCACATGCCTACAGTACATTACATCTGAAAGACAAAAGACTAAGATTATTTCTCTCCTCACTTTTAATATTTCTACCTACCTACCTGTCTGGGCTATACAGACAACAAAGAGCTCACTGGATCTTCAGTTACCAGCTGAGCTCCATAGATCTCACCCTTAGAAAGACTGTTGTCTTGTGCAAGTAGGGTTGTTAGAAGAGGATGTGTTGCATGCATCCTAGTCTACATACCAATGACCAGACTGCATTAATTACAACAGCACTCTAATATATGATGAAATTATGCCAAAGCATATTCAAAAAGCCCTTAAGGTGCAATGCTACTATCAGTAAAATTGGTAACAAAACCCACGGATTTTATCTTTTGTTAAATTACACCAACAGGACATTTAAAAGTCATACCTACCTAAACTGTTATTGCTGCTAGTTGGCCAGGAAGCTATTCTATCCCTTAATTTTTTCTTTTTACAAGAGTCATACGATTTCACAGAAAGCTCCACTTCCTCCTTCCTGATTTCTTGTACCAGTTCCATGCGGCACTGACTAAAATCCTGGAAGGAAATTTTTCCATTTTCATCTGCTCCCAGCTGGTGCATGATCTCCACGACAGACTCCTCCATATTCAGCTGGCGGCACACCATCAGCAAGTCATTCCTAAAGATATTTTTAGAAGGAAAATGGGGGCAAGGGAAGGATGGAAGTGGAAGAAAGATTGGAGAAGTAGAAACAGAGAAGAAAAAAACAACAATTTAGTTTAGAAGAAAAGGAATACTAACTTCTGTCTAACCTGCAAATGCATTAATGCACAGATATTTAAAAACAATAAACCAACTACTGTTTTTGTTAATCCAACAATAGAACTGTGAGTTTGGCAAGAAATTACAACACAGAAAGACTATGGAAAAGAAGGGAACATATTTCTTTAAGTGTTAACCTCTATTTTCATGTCATTATGAAGACTTCTACTAGCAGAGACAGACACAAGGGAGAGTTGAATCCTGCTGTTGATCTCCACATTATCCTCTGAAAAGGTGACATAATAAGAATTTAAATAATGATATTCTCACTAGATCAATGGCTACTTAAATTACTATTTTACTCAGGACAGGCCAAGAAAATTTCTTTTGACACTGAACAGCAGTAAGCTAAAGAGGAAAACATATAAAGGACATAGAAAACAGCAGAAAAGGTAAATACTATTTTGATTACCTGGCTTCAAGCCTGTCTCCAAACATTCTGACTACAAAACCCTCTTAAGAAGCTTGCTTGGTCCAATTGCTTAATGAAACTCACAAAAAGGGGGAGGAGGGCAATACTATGAAAAAAAACTCTGGCAGCAACACAAAGAGCCTGAGACAGCTGCAACCAAATCAACATGGAAGATACTTACAGTATATGACACATTTACAAATTTATACAATGTGTTCTTAGGCGAGATTCATCTAAATAACCCTAAACATACTAGTCTAGAAAAAAAAGAGTCAGCAACACTATGACCAATGCCATTTTCTATTTTATGTGAAGACAAGAACCTCAGAAACATACTTCAGGCTTAATTTGGGGTATAACACTAATCTCAGAAGAAAATATTCTGAGGGGTTTGTTCCCCACCATTCTTTTTTCTTTTTCAAAACTGAAGTAAGATTAAGTATTTTGAAAGAATTCTCAACAGTAGCAACTGGTAAAAAAAAAAAAAAATCATGAATCCAAAGTTGATAACTAATGTAAATAACCATTAATAAGTCTACTCAGGGAACAACAAGAAAGAAGGCACTGGATGTTAATTGGATATGAATATAAGTGGCCTATTAGACAAACACTTGATATTCTCCAACAGTGCTGCATGTGCAGCTCAGTGAAATTCCTCATTCATTTACTACATCAGAGACTAAATCAAGCCCTCAGAAAAGAGGGGTCATACCGTTTTTTTTTTCAAAATGTAAACCACTAAAAAAATCCACTGCTGTTTTTAATCAAACACAACTCTGCAACTGTAAACCCAGATCAAATAATCTTCCTGAGCATATAGAGAAAGCACCTCTGCTCCTTTCCACATGCTCATAGTTTTTATAAACTGCAGGAGACAAAGTTGAGAGACTCAGGCCTGACTCATTCTGCTGCTACTCAGAAAGGCCCAGACACCAAAAAAAACAGAGCACCAAAAGATCCTCTTTCATCCTCTTTTCTTCCTGTTCATCTTCCACCCCTACCTCATTTTAGAAAGGAAGAGGCATGGGGAGAGAGAAGGAAACAAAATCTTGAAATAACTTCTCCAGCAACTGACGGATGACAGATAATTATTTGTCAAATGACAACTAATTAAATTCTAAATAAAATGTGGGTAACTCAGTTCAGTCAGATCTGAAGCAACTGCTCTGCACTATCAAAATCTTCTTGGTTCCCCATTCTCTCTGATTTCAAAAGTCAAAAGAAATTACCACTACTTTGCCACTCTCACACTTCACTACTTCTTTCCCACCATCCTTTTCTTAAATACTTTTTGAGTTGGACTGCATAATACTACCACACCGATTCATACCACAAATAGTATGAACATGTCATGGCTTCTTTTAAGTGTTGCTTTTTATGTTGTACAAAACTTTTCTGTAGGATAAAGGTAAAGGAAACGTGTAATAATATTATTATTATGTGAACTATATTAGCATTTTTAGTAGTAGTATTATTTCATTGCTAATATCTGAACATCATTCAGAAGGTTTCTATGAAAAAGTGATACAGTGGAATATCCAAAGTTCTTGCATGAACAGTTTCACTGAAGTAATTTATTATCACAGTCAAGGTCCACCTATTCTACAGAAAGAAGCCGTACATAGGGTGGAGCTTTGTAACTCTGTTCCACACAGGAATTCCGAAGCTGCCTAACAGAATTCTTGGCAAAGATGTTTACAGTAAAACTGGAGTGTAATAATAATAATTACATTATGACCATTTATTTTAGCAAAAAATAAATCTTCACTTATGATAAGAAATAACTTTTATTACAAGAGAATTAAATTACGTTACATAGGTCAAGTATAAGTGATTGATACTTGCAGTTACAATTTTGGACAGAGTTTTGCTCTCAGCTTTTAATCTAGTCAATGAATAGATAAATAATCTTAGCATGGCTTGGTTCCCCATTTTTAAAAATTAAGACAACGATACAAACCAATCTCACAATGGTGTTGCAAATTAAAATAAGGATGACAAATCATTCAAATTTTTGTAAGGGGAATGACAGATACAATTAAGCTATGCCTACACGTGTTCTCTTGTAACAGATCAGATCTAGCACTGCAGTCTGAAGGACTCCCCAGAGGAGTGCTAATTTTGGAGTATCAGGAGAAGCAGCATAGGGCGATGCTGCCAGGGACTTCCCAGCCAAAGGCCTGCTGCCTGAGCCTCGGAAGAGCCATTTTACCATGCTGGGGTGGGATGAAGCCGAGGCATCGGACTGACAGGACTGCACAGCTTGCACAGTGTGTGGCCACTGCAAGCCTCCGTTCCCATACAGCCCACAAAGGACATATCCAAACTGGTATCTGGTTCCCAACAGCCACTCATTTTGATTCAACTTTTAAAGTCAAGATGACTGTAACAGTCTCTCCTAAGACATCAGTTCAATACAGACAAGCTTTGGCAGAAAGATTTACGTAATTCCAGCACATCTGCTCTTACACCTGAATATTCTCTATTCTGTGGGAGTTAACTGGCACCTTTCTACTAACTACTACAAAATTTGGATCAATTTTTATGGTGACAGACACACAGAAGACAGTTGGGAACAAGAGGCCTGTATGTTAGAGAACCCACTCAACCCATCTAAACATATTTCAAATGAATTCTCGCCTCTATTCAAAGGTAGGAATTTTTCAGAGTCCAAAGGGTTAGGCATTTAAAACTACTCAGATGCTCTGAAAGTACTAGCTAACATGTACCATACAAACACCTGCCACCCTGTTACAGAATTGTTTTATTAAACACTGTCTTACGACAAATCAGTCTTGCTCACCTTAAGCTGATGAGCACCGGAAAAAAAAAAAACAACTAAAGACACAGAAGAGACGGAGTTTTCAAAAAAACACGTATCAGAGTAGGTAAGAGTTACAGGACTATTTATTTGTGTTTATTTGTGAATACTGTGATATGTAACATTTTAAAATATTTAGAATGTTTTTCATCCTGGTAAGGCTTAATTTCACTTTTTGTGCCCCATTTTCTCTTCAGTAACTGTCATGGGTTTTGTCCAAGATACACTGGAAATTAAAAACTAGACAGTCAGCTTTATTGCTTCAATTGTGGTTAAGGTTTAGCTCTTCAGACAACAAAGAAACCAAAACAAACGACAACAAAATTGAAACTGTAATAGTTCACATAAAAAAAAATAATCTGGACTTTTCATAGTATCACTTTCTATTAACAGTCTCAATAGACTATATAGCAAACATGTAAAAAACTTCACATAAAAATACATATTAACTGACATCCATGCAAGATCCATCCATTTTTCATTTCACAAATCAGAAAGACGCTTTGGATTCAGCAGTTTGCTACATAATATTAAAACTCTTCTCCAAAATACATAATCCAGAATATTTTTAGGTTAAGGAACCCAACACTAGGAGAAAAAAAAAATATTTCCTTAAATAGAATCTTTTAATTTAACCTTGAATTAATTTCACTTTCACTGGAAAAACATACTCAAAAATTAAAAAAAAAAAGGACCACATAATAGGTTTTCAGGATATGTTAGCTATCTGGTCAATGATACCTAAATTTTGAAAACAGACAGAAAGAAAGCTAAGGAAACTGTAAAACTGAACTCCTGCCATAACAAGAAACTGTTATTTTAAAGGGAAAGCATCACTTACCACACCAATCCTTCAAGAATTGCTAGACATTCCATCTTCTTAATTCCTAGTAACAGTTTAAGAAGGACAGAATTTCTCTAACAATTAAAAAACTGAGCCTAGCTTATAAATTGATATAAGTCTGAAACATTTAGATGTTCTCCCCCAAGAAAAATTAAATACAAAAACACTGTCACACATACTGTATGCTATAATAATATTGGGCAGTTAAACATATAATTCAAGCGTACATGTGCATACTCTAAAAATTACAACATAAAAGTGTTCAGGGGTTGTTATTTTTTTATTTGGGTTTTTTGGTTGGTTGGTTGGTTTGTGGGGCTTTTTTGATAAATAGAAGATCAAAAATTGAAATGAGTGAAACTTCTCTAAGACAACTAACCAGGATTAGTAAGGTAGTCTTTTTCTTTCCTAGAACAGCCATACTCCCTGCTCTACTTACTTTTAGCTTGTTCTGATTATGGCTTTCGTAAGCATGAGGAACAACCTAGGAAAGCATACATATACACTGCACAATACCTGCATGGTGTTCCCTCTGACAGTGAACAGAACCATAAAATCATACAATGGTTTGGGTTGGAAGGGACCTTAAAGATCACCTAGTTCCAACCCCTCTTCCATGGGCAGGGACACCTTCCACTAGACCAGGTTGCTCAAAGCCCCGTCCAACCTGGCCTTGAACACTGCCAGGGAAGGGGCATCCACAGCTTCTCTGGGCAACCTGTCCCAGTGCCTCACCACCCTCACAGGGAAGAATTTCTTCCTTGTATCTAATCTAAATCTACACTCTTTCAGTTTAAAGCCATTACACCCCTTGTCCTGTCACTACCCTCCCTGATCAAGAGTCCCTCCCCATCTTTCCTGTACCCCCTTTAAGTACTGGAAGGCCACTGTAAGGTCTCCCCAAAGCCTTCTCTTCTCTAGGCTGAACAACCCCAACTCTCTCAGCCTGTCCTCATAAGGGAGGTGCTTCAGCCCCTGATCATCTTTGTGGCCTTCCTCTGGACCTGCTCAAGCAGGTCTATGTCCTTCTTATGTTGGGGGCCCCAGAGATAGACACAGTGCTGTCTCAGAAAAGTGGAGTAGGGGAGGAAAGCCGGGGGGGGGGGGGGGGGGGGGGGCGGGGAGCCAAGGAGGGGGAGAAGAGGAAAGAGTCAAAGAATCCAGATCACCACCCCAGGTTTCGTCATTGTCTCAGGTCCGGTAATCTTGGGTAGCAGCTACACAACCAGTAAAGTTTTCTGTTACCTTCTTAAGTTCATCTTATCGGCTGATTTGCATACTAGACAAAAAGAGGCAGGTATTCCATAAACTCATTGCATGAGAGAGGAGAAATAGGTGGAGCACGTGTTCTGTGTGTGAGTTGAGCAGGAAAGCTCCCTTTTGTCCAACTGAGTCGGCGGTCATCATTTCCCCCTATGACCTTTACCTTTTCCTCAGTTTTTGTTTCCTGGGCAATTATTCAGTCATTAGCTCCATCTGGTGTTGGGTGTTTTCTCTCTTATCAATCTTCTAGCTCTTCTTCAAGGTTATAGTAATAAATTAAAGTGTAGGCATTAACCTGAACATAAGGTTTTACGCGGTCTACGTCTCCCAGCTTCAAGGATTATTTAGGAAATTTGGCTATACAACTGCAAGTGAGCAGAGCCATGCACCTTCAATACACTCAGCGCTTCACTAGGCAGATAATTCATTCCTTAGACTAACCACAAAGGCCACAATTTGTGCTGAGGCTTTCTGTATCAATGAATGTTTGAGGCATTAACTCCTTCAGTTCCTCACAGATGGTCTCGAACCTGATCTCCTAGAGTGGGCGGTTCTCCATCCTTCCAGTCTCCAACTTTGCCTTCTGTGTCTTGGACAGTGTGGCTAGAGCCCTTGCTGGTGAAGACTGAAGCAAAAATGTTGCTTAGTACCTCAGCTTTCTCCATATCCTGGGTGACCAAGTCTCCCTCTTGCTTGCAGGGAGGGCGCACATTTTCCCTAGTCTTCCTTTTACCACTGATGTACCTATAGAAGCTTTTCTTGTTGCCCTTGACGTCCCTGGCCAGAATTAATTCTATCAGGGCTTTGGCCTTCCTAATCCAATCCCTGGCTACCCAGACAGTTTCTCGGTATGCCTCCCAGGCTACCTGTCCTTGCTTCTACCCTCTGTAGGCTTCCTTTTTGTTTGAGCTTACCCAGGAGCATCTCGTTCACCCATGAAGGCCTTCTGGTGATCTCACCTGACTCTGTCAGGATGCACAGCTCCTGAGCTTGGAGGAGATGATCACTGAATATCAACCAGCTTTCTTGAGCCCCTCTTCCCTCCAGGGCTTTATCCCATAATACTCTGCCAAGCAGCTCCCTGAAGAGGCTGAAGTCTGCTCTCCTGAAGTCCAGGGCAGTGAGCTTGCTGTGCACCCTCCTCACCACCCAAAGGATCTTGAACTCCACCGTTTCATGGTCACTGCAGTCAAGGCTGCCCTTGAGCTTCACCCTCCCCACCAGCCCCTCCTTGTTGGTGAGAACAAGGTCCAGTATAGCACCTCTCCTCATTGGCTCCACAATCACTTGCAGAAGGAAGTTATCATCAACGCATTCCCGGAACCTCCTGGATTGCTTGTGCCCTGCTGTGTTGTCCCTCCAACAGGTATCAGGGTGGTTGAAGTCCCACATGAAGACCAGAACTCGTGAATGTGAGGCTGCTCCTATGTGCCTATAGAGGGTCTCATCTGCTCAGCCTACCTGGTCAGAGGGCCTGTAGCAGACCCCTACCATAACATCTCCTGTCCCTGCCCTTCCCTTTAATCCTGACTCATAAACTCTAGATTGGCTCCTCATCCATCCCCAGGCAGGGCTCCATGCACTCCAGCTGGTTGCTGACATAGAGGGCAACACCCCCTCCTCATCTCCCCTGCCTGTCTTCCTGAAGAGCCTGTGTCCTTCCATTCCAACACTGCAGTCATAGCTGTCATCCCACCACATCTCTGTGATGCCAATAAGATTGTGGCCCTGCAGGTGTGTACACATCTCTAGCTCCTCTTGTTTATTCCCCATGCTACACATATTTCTGTGGAGGCATTTAAGTTGGGCCCCCAGTGAAGCTGACTCTCTGGCTGGAATTCCTTTATGCTGCTGTGGTGGTTTGACCTTGGCTAAATGCCAGGTACCCACCAAGTCGCTCTATCACTCCCCCCCTTTCCCCTTTTTTTCTCAACAGGGCAAAGAGGAGAAAGAAAATAAGATAGGAAAAAAAAAAAAACCAACCCTTGTGGGTAAAACAACAGCAGTTTTAATATAAGCAAAGTGAAGCAAAGGTCTGTGCATGGAAGGAAAAAGAAAACAGATTCATTCTCTACTTCCCATGAACAGGCGATGTCGGGCCTTCTCAGGAAGCAGGGCTCCAATACGCGTAGTGGTTGCCTCGGAGGACCAAGGGTGACCCCACCCCTTTCCTCCTTTCTCCCAGCTTTATACTGAGCAGACGTCATATGGTATGGAATATCCCTTTGGTCAGTTCGGGTCAGCTGTCCTGGTTGTGTCCCCTCCCAAGGTCTTGCCCACCCTGTCCCACTGTGGGGGGGAAATGTCAGGAAGAGCCTTGGTGCTGTGTAAGCACCACTCAGCAGTAGCCACACCACCAGTGTGCTATCAACACCCTGCCAGCTCCCAACATAAAACACAGCAGGGGAAAACCAATTCTGGCTCAGCCAGACCCGGTACAGCTGCTCTTGAGGTGCTCTCCTGCTGACCTATGATCCCTCTCCAGGCTCTGGGCATCTACTGCTGGCACTGGCATCAAGCTGGTAGGGTTGGGATGGATTAAGGCTCCCCTCCTCTAGCAACTTTAGTTTAAAGCCCTCTTCACCAGCTTGACAAGCCTATGACCAAAGATGCTCTTCCCCTTCTCTGACAGATGGACCCCATCAGCTCCCAGTAGGCCACATTTCTCAGAGTGAGTGCCACGGTCTAAGGAGCCAAATCCCTGGCTGTGGCATCAGCCCCATAACCAACTGTTGATTTGCCAGATTCAACTCGTCCTCTCAAACCACTTACATTTGACTGGGAGGATTGATGAAAAAACTGCCTGCACTACAGAGTGAGTCCCTTACTGCCACTCCCAGGGCTCTGCAGTCCTTGATACTCCTCAGACTGCTCCTGCCTATATCGGTGGTGCTCACATGAAACAGCAGCACCTGATAATAATCAGTGGACTGTACAAGGTTCAGCAGTCTCTCAGTGACATACCTGATTTGAGCCCCTGGTAAGCAGCACACCTCTCTAGAGAGTGCATCAGGTTGGCAGATGGGTGCCTCTACACCTCTCAGAAGAGAGTCTTTTACCAAGGTTCAGGCATTTTGTTGCTGGAATTCCTAAAACTGAGTTGTGTGAAGCTTTCAGATGGTTAAAGAATGCACAGAGCAAGAAGTCCAGATCTCAAGTGAGAATAAAATCTTGTACTGGGGTCTAACAACTTTTTCAACCCCCTGGTAATAACGGCCCAGCAATATGAAGAGCCAGACTGAATGCAAGGACTAAGCAAAATCTTGTCCCCATCTTGGTGACATTTTGCAGACTGCTTCTAAATTATGTTCCCTTGTTAGACAGCTGGATATGTCATCTCTATGAAATTTTCTATTCTGTTCATCCTGAAATTTCCTATTCTGCTCATTCTGAAACATGAACTTGTAAATAGAACAATGACAGGGCAAGGTACTGATTTAAGAATGTTGCGGTCAAAAGAAGAAACCAGGAGATAAGGGAGTGAGGTGCTTCCAACTTTGCATAAACAATGCATGTTTTGCCTACAACTATACCTTTGAAAAGGAGCTAAAAGACAGATAAAAAGGAAACAACCTGCCTCAGAAGGCATCAAAGGCTGGATGATTGTCTGAGAAGCATGAAGTCAGCAAAGTGGTAACTGGGAGAAAGGTAAAGGCAGTGGGGGGAGACCATGACCATGGACTCAATTGAAGACCAGGAAGACTTGCCCTGCCTCATCCTTTGAGTTTGCGCAGAATAATTAAAAGATACTGTAACTTCACATCGATATGAGGCATGTTGTTAACCAGCGAGGGACAAAGTGGTAAGAAACTAACCAGTGGTCGTTACAGTAAATGTGTATTTGTGCAGTTTGAAGTGTATAAACACATTTCTTTGTGGAATTACCACCTAGCACTTATCTTCACGCAAACATGGAATAAATAAATAACTCTGTTCTGCATATATTGGCGTCTTGCACATCAGGTAAACAACCCTGCTTGTGGGACAACAGATTGCGGCCAGACTTAGGACTGTACAGGACTAGGACCAAACTGCTTTTGAAATCTGAAACCCCAGTACCTGCAAAGCTAGCAGAATAATATTACTTCTCTCGCAAGTCTTCAAAGGCAGTTTTTTATTTCCATCTGTTCTGGTACAGAGTTGATCTTTTTCAAACCTCTTGCTTGTAGGATACATGGCTTTATCACTCCCTAGTCTGCTGATACCTGAGCAACCACAGCAGCTTCTATTTACATATTTTGCTCCTGATGCTGCTTCCAACCAGCACAGAATAGCCTGCAAGGATTAGGAAGCATCTACATGCATAATATTATATAAAATATGAAATTAAGTTTTCAGAGATCCTGACTGAACGTATTTACATGGGCTCATAAACAATCATCTTATGGGTGAAACCCACATTTTACCACCACAGGGCTGCAGAACTGCATGTACAGTATGTAAAACTTCATGCCCTCAACAGCAAAAGAGGCTGATAAAATCTTTGACAATCTGCATGTTTGTACAATTACAGAGTTTAATATAATTTTAGAGGCAACTAACCAAGTTAGAACAGTCTCCAGGAGGTTATTAGTGCATATATGAACCAAATGATAGCAAAGCTCCTTGTTCATATGTTTTTGCAAAGTCTATATATTGGGCTTACTTCAGAAGAGGCATCATTTTCATATTACACTTTAAGTCCACATTATTACACCCATACAGGTTCCTCTGCCTTTCCCCCATTGTCCTCAGACTATCTATGAAAGGAAAACAATTTAATCACAGCAAAGCATAACCAGAAGTCAAAGGAAGAAAAAATAGTGACAGGAAGAGACTGCTCATGCTTTTGTCCTATATGTGGAAACCACTTAGTGGTTACCACTGTCAAAACTCCTTTGGTAAGTTCAGCCTTTGAGAAAAAAAGGCCTTTTTGTCTTGTCAACAGAGTTGTCTGCACTCCACTTGACAACTCCCACCAACACTGGGAAATTATTAATTGCTAATCACAGAAATACACAATAGAAAGGAGGACTTGGAGAACCTAATGGCCATGCAGTAGGTATGTTCTTTACATGCTTGAAGACCTTGACATATTGCAGTCAGCCCCTTTGAGAACAATGAATGTTTCCCCTCAACATTAACCCTGTGTGCCTCTGCACACTGAAGAGTAGCAGAAGATACAGGGTAGCAACCACACAAGGCCAAACCTCTGTCTTCTTTAATTCTAGTAAAAGTGTAACAGTTACCCTATTGATGAATTTGGTGCTCGGTATCTATCCATTTAGTTCTCACTAAATATCTAGGTTAAATACTAAGCATTTGTTTCATTTACCTATTTTATTTACAGGACCTTTCACAAGTTCATCACAATCTACCCCACACCAGTAGCTTCTTTGTGGCTTTTGTCCCCCTCATAACAACGTGCAAGACAGTTTTGAGCTTAACATTTACTCATCTTCTATGACATTCAGATAACTACCTCCAGTTTATACATGAATTTTAAAACATATGCTGCTTGGACAATATCTCTGACAATGCTTTGTATGAACCTGATTTGTGTTTTCATATGGCACTACAGTCTACAGTATACTGTATCCCCTTTGAACAGCTGCAAGGAGAAAAGTCAGATTACAGTCTTTAAGAAACATCTATATTCACGCCAAACACTTCGCAGTAACTACCTATTTTTAAAAGGGAGAGTAAAAAAAGGAATAGCAAAAGGTTGTTTTAGGGGAAAAGTAATTTTTACACTACTTTTTAAACACAAAAATCATGGGCACTTTTGTAATTTCACAGTTCTGTTTCATACACATTCTCTCCTGAAGACCCATCAAGTCAAACTCAACAGGGCAAATTCTGTGCTACTATACTACAATCAATTACAAGTCTGGCCTACATTCAGGCAATAGAGATTAAAACATCTCACGTTTTACATAAGGACCATATATTTTAAATAACTAAAGGATTATTTTTATTCCAAAATTCTCCAGTTATAAGGCCACTCTCTATCCATTTAAGAAGATTCCAAGGCTGCCAGTTTGGGCACTTACACTTCTCAGCAGTACTTATTTTACTTACAGAAAATAATTTAAGAAAAACCAAAACAAAAGAATCCTGTAAATGGATCTAGTTCAACCAAGTTAATAAATGAATTTACATGACCACTAGTTTGCAACCTGGATTATAGCAATAAATACTGTTACAGTTTCTGTCACAGGTACAAAACCCCAACTTATTTAATTATACACCAAAAACTGTAACTGGATGTCAGCCTGAATTACTAACTTGCTATGACACAGCATATATATTTTCAGACTTCAGACCGCAAATAACAACAGCACAACAGCCAAGGCAGTAACTTGCCTGGTCATAGACAACCCACACTGATTTTGTTCCTGTCATATAATTGGTCCTTTTGCACTTCAACAGGTATCTCTTTAACTAAACACCAAAGTTGAAGCAACCACCCAAAAGTTTAACAGTAGTGGCTGTAGCGGAGAGTAACAGAGCGCACAGAAACATGTATCTCTTCCCTTAAAAACACAACCAATAGATACATACTTTGCCTTTTTGAAAAGACTTTCTTTCCTTTTCTAATAGCATGTGGCCACTAGATGCAAAAGCACTGAAGGGGGTGCCAAAATATACACAGTAAGAAAGCTGAGAACACCCTACTACTGCAGCCCATAAAAAAGGGAAGTAGCAGCTCGTCCTTGCATAGGTTCCAAAGCTATGTACCACTAAAACCACTCATAGCAGATCAAATCCAACCAGTTCCTTTTAACTGCTTCTGCGAATGGCTAGCAAAGGACACAGTCCTTCAGCATGTCCTTTTAATGGCCTGTATAAGCTCAATACAAAATCAGT
This sequence comes from Strix aluco, assembly GCF_031877795.1. Taxonomy (NCBI): domain Eukaryota; kingdom Metazoa; phylum Chordata; class Aves; order Strigiformes; family Strigidae; genus Strix; species Strix aluco. Next base: position 51,747,442 of record NC_133971.1, on the reverse strand, counting down.
AGGTTAATGGGGTTTTAATCATCTTACTCTACCTTTATATGAGACATTTTCTGTAAGACACTGACCCCAGTGTAAAAAAATGTATACACAGAAGAAAATATTTTTTAAAAAAATCTCTAGAAACAGAACTTCATTCCATTATTGTTAATATGACAATTCTCATTTAACATTTCTAATTTAACACTAGCTTTACCTTTCTACTTCATAACCCTAGAAATTATTTATCCATGCTTAAAAGTTAAAATCAGAAAACTAGCACATTTGTAACTTACTAATTAAATTAATTTTCTTCTTCACCCATTATCTCCATAGCTCATAGCTTCATTTTTTAAGCAAAAGTATTTCCTGCAGATTCAAAGTAACTTTATTTAGAACTTGCAGAGTTAGAACAGAGTAATTTGGAAACCCTTTTAGTGACTTCTGCATTAAAGATGAAATTCATTATGTGCTAAATGGAACTTCAGTACAATACACATATAATAAAGCTAAAAGGCAATTAAGTTTCTAAAGAAGACATTAATCTAGCCCATCACCTGTAAAAACCCAGCATGCTCTCACTTTACTCACATCAACCAAGGCCACATATGCTGACCTTAAACAACAAAAAAAAAAAAGCAGCAGGTGTCCTCTCCAATGTACCAACCCCCTGAAGCTAAATATATTTTTAACTGTAACATCGGATTCTGAAGCTTTTCAAAGCAAACAGAGTAAAAAGTAGAATGAATGCAATTAGTGTTTTTTCAGTTAACTTTTTGTTAATAACAACACAATCCAACTACAGCTGCAAAAACAAAGTTCTGCTTTAAACAGTGTTTAAGGCTGCCTTTTGCTACCAGGAAGGCTGATCCAGCTGATCTCAAATGTTCAGAATCCAGCCTTAATCATGGACTGCTTTGCAGTCAGGGGTTTTTTTGGTAAAGTTACCTGTCATTGCTGAAGTATCAGAAGAATGCCAAGCGCTTGCAATATGTTAAAATAATTAAGCAACTAATATCAATCCCCAAAAAAGCAAAAGCCATTTCAGTACAAACCAACAAGTTAAAATTCTTGTGTTTTCTTAGTACTTTTTTCTAACTAGATGTTGCAAAATTTCAATATGCACATGTCAAATGCAATGCTCAAAGACACAAGCTTAGCATTTCATACTCCATCATTCTGCTCCTTCTGCGTTATAACCACCAACAATACACACTTAATCATGCTTTATAATTTTTATATCACCCTAACTATTTAGACCCTGAAAATTAATCAGCATCTCAGGACATGCTCCTCCTCTCCATCTGTGTCTCTACTTCCCTGCTATTATCTGAAGAGGTTTACAGTTTGATGCACAACAAAGCATTTCCACAGCTGAGACACCATGTTACTTGATTAGGAATGCAAATAGCTCTTTTCCCCATGCAATATGAACTAAACAATCACGCAGACAAAATGCCTGCCTTTGCTGCAAGAATAAAGATCTTCTCTTTCCATAACAGCTCTGAAGTTGGAAAGAAAGACATCTTACAAACAAACTGCTGCATGTGTTATGCAAACAAATGACTGGCCAATCTTCAGTCCTGCAAGCAGAAGAGAAGGGATCTAATTCTGAAAGATATGACCACTTATGCTGAGTAACAGCTGCAAAACTGCAAATTTCAACCCCATTGCAGTGAAATAAGTAAGTTCTGAAAAAGACGCTCAAACCAGTAAAAGGCTATAGATCAGTTCTAGTCCACAAGGAAGCAGACAATTTTACAGTGCTATCTGCTATGTTTTCAACTCTTTATACAGATGCCTAGGCATTTACTGCAATGTTGAACCTGCTGTAAAAGGCGTAGTAACATGCAGAAGTCAGTCTACCATCTCCATGGGCTACAAGGAAGAAAACAAAAAAATTGTTACCCTCAAGAATGAGCAAAGGGAAGTCCAAGGAAGCAGGGCAAGAGGGAACTGGAGGACCAAGTAACTGGCCTGTATGAAAAAAGAAAAAGAACAAACAAGACAAACAGTATGCACAGAATGGCAACATTAAGTTTAGAGTAAAAGCAGATGTAACTTTTTCACCTTTATTTTAATTCATTACATTAAAAAAGATGCAATTATCTAAACACTAAGACTGTAAACAACAAAACCCCAATTGCTATACTTCTAACAGGGACACTGTGTGTCCATGAACCAGAAAGAGCATTCTGTAAGACTATGATGGTGCATACTACAAATATATCCAAAAACCACTGGGTAAATCAGCTCCTGCATAAGTCATTGCCATAAAACAGATCATGAAGGATATTGAGACACTACACAAAGCAAGGAACACACTCCGTTATGATACTGATTACCCAGGCTAGCTAATGAAGTCAAGAATAAATGATTCCCTCTCAAGTCAAAGATTATTTGTTAAATGTTCATTCACTACTTTCTCACAAATACAGAAATCTAAGGGAAGACAGTAATTTATAACGCTATGTTCTCTGATCAAGGCCATACCAGTTCTGTTTTGAAGGCACAACTCCCTTCTGAAGCCACCTTCAACAATGGACCCACAATCTCCTGAAGAACTTTCAACCACTATCTTCTAAGCTTTATTTCCATTTCCTGCTGAAATCCAAAGTCCCTCCTCAGACATGTCCTGGAGTTTTCAAAGCTTTCAAGCAACATTCAGAAACACCCATTTTGAAATATACAGAATACAAATTTGGAACAAAATTTAGGCAATATAGAAAAGACAATCAGAAAGGAGTGGCTTATGTCATGGTAACATCTCTCAACTGTCCATATGAAGCACCAAAACATTCACACTACCTCAGTAAGGTCTTTAAATTATAAATACACAGCATTGCAGGAAAGCATCACTACCTGTCAGCGAGTGTGCTCTGAGGAGGCAGCATATGCTTTAAGTGAACACGCTAAGTTTTCAGACATCAGAATAATTTCCATGAAGACAGTAACAAAAGGAAATAGAAGAGATCCTAGCACACTGGTTGGAAAGCATACATTTTCAAAGTTTACATTTCAGAACCACAACTGTCAAAATAATCATTAGACTGGGAGAAAAAGAGTGTTTGGGGAGCTGTTTAGATAAGGAATATCATGACCCTTAAATTTTATTTTTAAAGTGACTGCCAGCTGTTACAGATTTTCAACAACTTTCTGGCTCCAAAGAGATGACAGTGGGGATTGCAGTTTACTTGGCCTTTTCACAAGGTCATATTCTTATGTTTCAGGTTAGATGACCAGACTTAGAAATTCCCTCACTGCCTCAACTCTCCAGAGGCACTGACTAACTACAACTAGCATAGGTTTCATTTTGAAAACGCAAGTTCCCACCACCTCTGGCAAATTCTGCCTTTAGAAGTTCAGTATTTTTTTAACTACGGTGTGAGAGCAGAGGACTAGCTCCAGAAATATCCTTTCAAGAAAACCCAGTCCTGAGCAAAACACAGTGCCAGTACTTCCAGATACACCAACATTTCATTATGGCTTATTTCCAACTATCTACTGCAAATGTACAAGCTCATTACCTTCTCCCCAAAATCTATCAGTCTGGGTCACAAAGGAATTTAAATGAGATTGTATAACAAGGATATTGATAAAAACACAGTAAAGAATAAAATCAGATGATCAGTACGAGTTTTCTCTTAGATTACCTGTGACCATCTTTCTTTGTTTACTTGAAAAAGTCACCTGCCTAGTGCATTAGGTGACAAAAACCACCCAGGTTGGAAGGCGTGACCTTCCAGACCTGGTGGAAGTGCTCCAGGCGGTATCTGTCCACCCTCTCCTCCATTCCCCAAACGCTCTCGGTGCTGAGGCACGGCCAGAGTCCCGCTCTCACACACCTCGCTCCGGGAGCCAACGGCCGCCCGCCCGGCCTGGGCCGGCCGCCGCGCCCGGTGAGGCGCAGGCTGCGTCTGGCGGCGCCGCGCCGCAGGGGGCAGCGGGCAAGGGAGACCGGCGGCCCGAAGGTCCGCGCCCGCCCTGCCAGCGGCAGACGCCGCGGGGCGGCTGCCCCACCGGTGGCGCGGAGGGTCCGGCCTGGCGGCGGCGGGCGCTACGCTCTGCAAACTACTCGAAGTCGCCGAGAAGTTGAGACGCCGCTTCCCGGGCAGCCGCGGAGAGGGGGAAGACGGGGCGGCTGCCTACCAGCGGTGCAAAGAACCTCCTCCCTCTGTCGCTACCTGCTGATGAAGCCATCCCCATCGCCGTCGCAGGTCTGGAAGAGGCGCCTCATCCTCTCCTCCTCGCCTGTGCTGGAGGTATCGCTGCTGCTGCTGCTGCTCACCTCCGCTACAGCGGCTGCCGCCATCATGCTCCCAGCTCCGGAGGAGGCGGCGACGAGGCTGCCTCGGGCGCCCAGGATTCCTAGTCCCGCCGCGCCCGCAAAGTGCGAGCGGCAGCACAACGCTGGGGCGGGGAGCCCCGCCGCGCCGCCCCGGCCCCGCAGCCACCTCCCGCCGAGCCCAGACGCGGCCCCGCGGGGGTGGACGGGCGGGCGCGGGGCCGGCGCCGCGGACGGAGAGCGCTGGAGTCGGAGTCCCGCCCCCCGCCGCGGCCGGGACCCCGCAGCAGCCGCACGGCCACCGCCGCGCGCCTGGGCTTGGGGCGGGGCGAGGGCGGCGAAGGGTCCCCGCGCCCTTCCCTCACGCTGTCATCCTGCCTCCGCCTAGGCCCATCTTCCCGGCGGTCTCTCTCCCTGTGCCAACACCCGCGGTGGCACCGTGAGTGCGTGGCCGAGTGAAATGAGGGCTAGCTGCCCTCATAGTTACAGTTTTGCACCCCACCAGAGTCCAGCCAGCAAGTGCTAGGCAAACCTCACTCCCTCGGGTCGTCTGAGGGTTGCTTGTTTTCCTCCCACTGGGCACTCCCTGCTTTGGGAGTGCTGCAAACTCGTTTGACTATGGCTGGCCTGTGGAAGCCAAGCCTAGACAAACTACAACAAAATCCAACGTTTTCAGTACTCCTGTGTTTGCGCTTCAGTCTGTTTGATGGGGCATTGAACAGGTGGGAGCGTTCTGGGGCACAGAGCACCAGCCCCTCTTGACACATGCGCTGAGTTTCTTTCCGCTGATCAAATTTTACCTGAAAAGTACATAATTTCTTTTTCTGTTTGAACAATTCATTGTCAGGTAGTGCTCTGAATTTGTTCATGGCCTACACCTCTCGTCCTTCTGTGTCCTCTGCATTTAGAGAAAAGTAATTTTCTTTGCAGGCTTCGTGTTGCCAGATGAAAAAACATTTTCACCTCATGTATAGGATGGCTTCTTAAATTCCTTTAGTATCCTTGGCGCCCTTTTTAACACCCGGTTAAGTTTTAATCAGTCCTCATTCATGTGAAAACAACTGATATACCCGCAGCACCAATGGCAGTATTTTTTATCTCTACTGGAAATGCATATTTTGAAATAGTCTAGAACAGCATTTTTGTGCTTCCAAGTACCATTACGTTTCTTACTCCATCATCCTGTGATTAATTAGGTCACTTAAGTTTTTTCCTAACCTATTTCTGTACATGGAAAAAAATCTCGTTATTAAGGACATGCATTTCTCTCATACTGTCAGATACTACCCTTCTCCTATTACTTCAGTCTTTGAAGGCATCCAGTTCTTCCCACATTGATCTTCCTTCTTGTTGACAATGGCTCATGAATATGTAAAGCCAGCAAAGTTATCACACTTCTCTTGTTGCACAGTCCAAGTATAATAACTCATGGCAATAGTTGTTTTAATATTTATTGTTTCTTGTTTAAGTCAGTGATTACAAGGCAAAGAGTCTCTGTAGTGTTTTGTTAACTAAACCTACTTGTAAGTGCAAGCATGCATACACTTACTCTCATATTCTCTCAGTCTCTGCCGTTTTCCAAATTAGGTTCCTCACGCTGGTTCTTGCTGGATGGTAAGAGCACTGGGGTATGGAGCCAACACACTTCCATACTCTTTCAAGACAGTGAATGCAGAGAATACTGCAAGTATCCTTCTTTCAGACTTTAGTGTGTAATCTTTGAAGATTTACATCATGTTCTATCTTTTCACCTACAATGGTCTCACTCTTAGCCTTAGCACATGCTTTTTCTCAGTCCTGTGTAGGACATTACTCATGTGTGAAACCGGTTGTTTACTGCAGCCAGTTGTTTTACACTGAGGATTGGATGAGCTGAGCAGTCACAAGGCCATTTTTTTCAGCCAGATCCCATAGACTAGCTGTTCAACACCACACACAAGAATTCTTCAACACATTCTGCAAATACAGCACACGCTGCTTCTTATTAAGAATTAAAATTCTTAACCATACAGAGTCCTGAAACAGCATTTCCTGACAAAGCCACAATACAGCAGCCACCAACAAACAGTTGGGGGAAATCTTGCCATCACTTGCCGTTGTTCTTGTAGGGGACTTTAACCTCCCGGGTATCTGCTGGGATCACAGCACAGCAGAGAGGGAACAATCCAGGAGGTTCCTGGAATGTGTGGAGGATAACTTCCTCACACAGCTGGTGAGTGAGCCGACCAGGGAAGGTGCCCTCCTGGACCTGCTTCTTGTGAACAGGGAAGAGCTTGTGGGGGAAGTAAAGGTTGGAGGCCATCTAGGATGCAGTGATCATGAGATGATTGAGTTTTTGATCCTTCATGAAACAAAGAGAGGGGTTAGTAAAACTGCCACCTTAGAGTTCCAGAGGGCAAACTCTGACCTGTTCAAAAGACTGATTGACAAAATCCCTTGGGAGGCTGCCCTGAAGGATATGGGAGTCCAGGAAGGCTGGACATACTTCAAGAGAGAAGTCTTAAAGGCACAGCAGCAGGCTGTTCCCGCGTGCCGAAAAACAAGCAGGAGGGGAAGGAGACCGGCCTGGCTAAACAGGGACCTTTGGCTGGATCTCAAGAACAAAAGGAGAATCTATGACCTTTGGAAGAGGGGCCAGGCCTCTCATGAAGACTATAAAGATGCAGTGAAGTTATGCAGGGAGAACATTAGGAGAGCCAAAGCCCAGCTAGAGCTCAAGGTGGCTACAGCTGTTAAGGATAATAAAAAATGTTTCTATAAATTCATTAACAACAAAAGGAGGATTAGGGAAAATCTCCCTCCTGTATTGGATGCAGAGGGAAACATAGTAACTAAGGATGAGGAAAAGGCTGAGGTGCTCAACGCCTACTTTGCCTCAGTCTTTAGCAGTGGAACTGGCTGTTCCCTGGACACCCAGCCTCATGAGCTGGGAGATGGGGAGGGGAAGCAGATTGAGGTCAGCACGGTTGAAGAGGAAGTGGTCAGAGACCTGCTACACCACTTGGATGCACACAAGTCTGTGGGACTGGATGGGTTACACCCAAGGGTGCTGAAAGAGTTGGCAGATGTGCTCGCCAAGCCGCTTTCCATGATTTACCTGAAGTCATGGCTAACTGGGGAGGTCCCATTGGACTGGAGGGTGGCAAATGTGACACCCATCTACAAGAGAGGCAGAAAGGAGGATCCAGAAAACTATAGACCTGTCAGTCTGACCTCAGTACCAGGGAAGGTCATGGAGCAGGTCATCTCGGATGCCATTAGAAGTCATATAATGGACAACCAGGGGATCAGGCCTAGTCAGCATGGGTTTATGAAAGGCAGGTCCTGCCTGACAAACCTAATCTCCTTCTATGATAAAATGACCCGACTATTGGACGAGGGAAAGGCTGTGGGTATTGTCTACCTGTATTTTCAAAAAGCATTTGACACAGTTCCCCATAGAATTCTCACAGAAAAACTGGCTGCCCACGGCCTGGATGAGCGAATGGTCTGCTGGGTCAAGCACTGGCTGGATGGACGGTCCCAGAGAGTGGTGGTCAATGGAGCTAAATCCAGCTGGCGGTCGGTCACAAGTGGTGTTCCTCAGGGCTCGGTGTTGGGACCATTTCTGTTTAACATCTTTATTGATGATCTTGATAAGGACATAGAGTGTATCATCAGTAAATTCACAGATGACACCAAGTTAAGCGGGAGTGTCGATCTGCATGAGGATAGGGAGGCTCTACAGAGAGACTTGGATAGATTGGATCGGTGGGCCAACGTCAACGGGATGAGCTTCAACAAGGCCAAGTGCCAGGTCCTGCACTTGGGCCACAACAACCCCATGCATCGCTACAGGCTTGGGGAGGTGTGGCTGGAGAGCTGTCTGGAAGAGAAGGATCTGGGGTTTCTAATCGACAAGCAGCTGAACATGAGCCAGCAGTGTGCCCAGGTGGCCAAGAAAGCCAACGGCATCCTGGCTTGGATTAGAAATAGTGTGACCAGCAGAAGTAGGGAGGTGATAGTCCCCCTGTACTCTGCACTGGTGAGGCCACACCTGGAGTATTGTGTCCAGTTTTGGGCACCTCAACACCAGAGAGATATCGAGGTGCTGGAGCGAGTGCAGAGGAGGGCAACGAAGCTGGTGAAGGGCCTGGAGAACAGATCCTATGAGGAGCGATTGAAGGAGCTGGGACTGTTCCATTTGAGGAAGAGAAGGCTGAGGGGAGACCTCATCACTCTCTACAACTACCTGATAGGACATTGTAGAGAGGTTGGTGCTGGTCTCTTCTCACAGGTGATTAGCGACAGAACAAGAGGGAATGGCTTTAAACTGTAACAGGGGAGGTTTAGACTGGACATTAGGAAAAAATTTTCACAGAAAGAGTGGTCAGAGAGTGGAATAGACTGCCCAGGGAGGTGGTGGAGTCACCATCCCTGGATGTGTTTAAGGGTCATTTAGATGAGGTGTTTGGGGATATGGTGTAGGGGAGAACTTTGTAGAGTGGGGCTGATGGTTGGACTCGATGATCCCAAGGGTCTTTTCCAACCTGAATGATTCTGTGATTCTATGAATACCAATGTAGGAAGATGAGATTCAAAACACAGCAATGAGTATCTCTGAGAACAACCTCCCTCTGTCCTGATGCTATCTGCCAAGCCTCACAGCCAGTTCTTACCTTTTCCTTTTATTAAACTAATCCCCCACATCTTCTCTAATCTAGCTAAATTCCCCAGTTGGCATTTTTTCTTTTGTTCTCATCCGCATGTTTCATGCAGTAGCTTTCTTTGCAGATCAGGAATTCATCCATTCCTTACATTCTCTCTGCTCCTTGCTAATGACCTTTCTGAGTTGGTTGTTTAATATGTTGAGTTTTTCTTGTTAGCTTTTTCTGTTATGGGGGATCAGCTGCAGTTAATTTTTGCATCTTCAAGGTAAGTCCCAAGAAAACCTAGTGGAGTAGTTTCTGACTTTTCTTAATGCAAAATCACTTGCACCAGTTCCTCCTAGCTGGTAGGAACAGCTGATATCCTAGCTGTGGTATGGCATGCAACACAGTAAAACCAGCTGAGCTTGCTGGCTTGTATCATGATCCACATCTAAGTTTTAAAAAGATGTATCACATCGGGTCGGAGGCAGCACTCTTAAGCTGTAGTTCCCCACATTCTGGTGCCTGCTATGAATTATGTGGCAGTTCACTCCTGCAGCCAAAAATGTGAGTTTCAGATGGCAAAAAACATGTTTAAAACTGTGCAGTATAAGGTACAATCCTTCCTGATGTGCATTCTCACTGTCCCTGGTGGGAAGGGTTTGTGGTGTCCAGAAGGTTAGGGAAAACAAGGAAGTAGGGCAAGGAGTGAGACCTCCATACTGCTGCCTATCCCCTCTCAGAAAATAGGCTTGATATTCCTCAAAAGAAGAGAGATTGTAGGTTTTCTTTTTGAAAGTGGGGATCTTAACTGCCAATGTGGGTTTTCGTTTATCTTTTCATCTAGGTTAAATGAACCCATAATTTTTCAATATTAGATTACTTTCTACAATCAATCTTCCATAATGCCCTGATTTCCAAATCCAAATGTAAAAATATACCAGACAGCCATTGCAAAAATTCATAACAATGCTGTAGTGGTACTATCTGCATTTACTATCCAATATTTATATACACAAATTGTGAGACCTCTAAAAGACAGGCAGGAGACACCTAATTTCCAAAGGTGCTGAGCTCCTAAGACTTCCCACCAAATCAACAGGAGTTTTAAGTTCGTGTGATCTCTGAAAGTCAAGACTATCTCAAGTTAGGTGTTGAACAACAGAAAAAGAAAATCATTGTCTCAAAATTTAACTACAGATGGTTTTGCAGAAGAAAACAGCTACAGTGACTCTACGTAGAAAGCTGCCAAATGACCAAAGTCAATTGACCAAAAAAGAGAAAAATTTCCTGCTGCACAGCTTTCAGCCATAGCATTCTCAGATTAGCCTCCTTCATAACCAACAAAGAAAACAACCAGTAAGTTAAGATTTCAAGCAGTAGGTTTTAATTTAGTAATATTCCTTTAAGCAAGGTAGCCAGGGTGTGCAACACAGAACATTCTCAGCATCAGGAGTCCAATTCCCCAGAATACCATCCCTTCCCATTTCCTACATACTGCACCCAAACCTTTTCCAACCCTTTTCCAGTTGTGCCAAACACATGTTCCTTGTTTCTCCATGAGGTTCTCAGGTAATAGGCATTTCCCTGTAAACTGGCTGACACACTGTCACCTGTCACCAAGGGGACAGATGGGTACTTTTAGGGATCCTTGGCAGAATGATGATACTAAATCATAGTTACAACGAAAGCTTTATTTTCTTAACAGAATATTATGATTAGTATAGCACAGAATTTATTATTCGAATAGCACAAGGTTTCTACTAGCAGAATCAATACAGTACAATCTATAAGTAGCATAATACAGGATTTATAACAAACTTAACTTATAATTTCTAATCACCTGGACCCTCTGCAGATCAGGTCAGATCTTAATACATGGTTTACTGTATCAGTGTAACAATCATAATCTAGACTTGAAAAGAATACAAGTCAGTCTGTGGAGGAAGCAGAGGATGGTGGAGGTGTCCCTGGCCACCTCTTGAGTCTCACTGCCCAGCAGCAGCTCTGGTCCAAGTTCCCCACTCAGGACTCGTAACCGCATGATTTTATGGACAGCGTTCAGAATGTGGTTACGCTTCCCTGTTTGGTGATGGAGTCATTGCCACGGCAGGGTTGGCCAGGTGCCTTGGACCTTCAAGGCCAGCAGGGAACGGAATAATTGCCCTGGCATCCAGGAATCTTGAGGCCGGGGAGCAGGGTGAAGGAAGAAGAAATCATTTTGGTTTGTCTACTTGGTTCACAGGACCTTCAGGGCCTGATAATTAGGGAAAGGGAACAAATACATGACCTGCTCAGTCACAGAGAATGGCTGCTTGCCTTATAAAATGGCGTTAGTTATGCTAACCATATGACCAGGGCTCGGGAGCAGGGGCTACTCGTCACACTGCATTATACTTAAGGTATAATGGATCACTAATTGTTACAGGCCTCAACTTGCAGGCACCAACTGCTCACAGGCATCAGCTAGCAGGCATCACATTTAATGTCTCAAGTGTTTTATTATTTTTTTTAGTTTTGTGGAAACATCACTTTCTGTGGAAGTTTTGAATACCTATTTTGTAGGCACATGATTTTTTTTGTCAAAAAGAAGTAAGAATGCATTGCCATCAACCGTGACAGATAAGCATGATTTGAAAACTGCTTGGCTGTCGGATCTGTCCTACACCTCAAGCTGTTTTTCCCAGACTTGATCTGTAATGCCTTTGGAGCCCAACACATCTTTGCACACCAGCTGAGGTACAGCTGGCACTCCTATGGAGAGTGGTTTATTCTGCCAGGGCTCAGCAGGGATGGCTGCTGCCTGGGGACTGGGGAGCAGGGGGTCATGGGGGTTGCCTAGGGAGACACAGGTGGCAGGGCCTGGCAGCCAGGGCCTGTGCCCCTGCCCCAGCCAGGGACCAGGGCAGGGGATCACCCCTGGGCATCAAGCACCTCCTTGGGGACAGCAAAGGCCAGGCTGGGACGTGGGCCCATGGGTGGGCCTGGCTCAGCCACCAGGCATTTCATATCATATGAATTTGCACATGTATACCACACTAACAAGATGTGGATGATATGCCCACATACACCTTAGCTAGATCTGTGTCTAGCCTATATAATATGTGCTCAACCTATAATAGCTAAGTAAAAATTACTTCCTATGTAAACACTTTTTAAATTAAGGAAGTGAAATTAATATGAATATTTAATTTTCTATCACATAACTTAAAAAATGCATACTTCTGATGTTAGCGTAACATAGGTCAGGGGATTAGCTATTTAAACTGCTGCAACTGCTTGGGTATTCAGACTGAAGATTCTCACATACACAAGGATTGAAAGCAATGGCTGGTAGTATCAAAGGGGACATGATACCTTATTTCAGTAGGCTTCAGATAAAGACCATCTTTGTTTATCAGTCTTCACCGTACAGAATTTAAAGTAACAGATATATGATGTGAGTTTACATAAATATTATTTAAAACATCTTCATATACAGCAAAGTGTGTTTGCTACCAACAGAGCCATGGTTTAGCTAGGAAATTGCTAGTTAAATTCTCAACAAAATCCTGATGTCTGGAGTCACTCTATTATCTTTCTTACATTTCTTCATTCAGATCCACATCACATCACAGACCTAGGATTTCAAGCTCCAGCTACAAATGTAATTCTTGTGCAGGCTTTACTGTGGAGTTCCTATCAAACAGAACTGGTTGAAAATTCTTAAAACAGTATTTTCAAAAGAAAATAACTTCTTTGGTGAGACAATTTTTTGTGATTTTTTTTCCCCTGCTCCAGAATGTGATATGCAACACTGAGATATTTTATCTAAGACTGAAAACAGTTTCATTTAGATAGAATATTCATGGCTTTTTTTGAGAAGCCTCCTATTCATTATTCACCTTTATAGTGCTCAACCACCTTGTAAAACTTCTGTTTTAAAGAGTGTACTTTTGCTTGATGATAATGGACATAAATGAGAACAGTTTGGCCCTTTTTCTAAAAATGTCCTTAACCACTCTCCTACTCAGTACAATTTGCTAGTCCTGGATCTTGCATATGGATCCACAACTTGGATCTGCATACATGACAGAACATTTATTTCCTGCATTTCTTTTATATACATGTAAACAAAGATATTCAGTATTTCCACTGTTTTTTTATCAAAGGTTCCTCTTTGGATCTATAACTCTGTTAACAGAATATTACTTTAATTGAAAAAAATAGGGACACTTGTAGAGATAAATCGCCTTTTTGTAGACTGTGACTATGAGGTAACCTTGGTATCTTATTTCTGCAGACTACTGATGGCTACAATAGTTAAACATGTTCTGTGCTCCAGAAAATTTCTGTAACCCAGGTATAATTTTGGTCAAAATATTTCAGTGAAACAGTATTTTGTCAGGAAATGTCAATTCAGTGTAAATATATCTCTAGGGAACAGGGAACATTCCAATTTCAGCAGAGACCAAACACATGAACACCATGTATGAATTCTTTCTGACTTCAGTCTACCCCTCAACCTGATGAGATATGGAATCCCTGCAGTTTTCACGCTGCTTTTATATGTTCCAGCCATAGTAAGATCTGTTAGTGCAGGATCATTCCACTCTCCCTCCTGCCCTCTGTCATTTGCTCGCTCTGGAAACTACAGTCATTTTAGGAGGGAGGAGTAGTGGAGACAGTTGCTGGAAGAACTGGGGCATATTTGACCCTGTTGGGAACCATGCCCTTCCCAGCCCTCGTTCTGGATATATTGCTGAACTCTCTGGATGCTTTGGGCTCCACAGGAGGTTGCTATTTTCCCCTGAAGGTTCAACAGCCCAAGCTCTGGACTGCTCAAAGTGGGGACCTAAGAGAGATAGTTCTACAGTGATAGAATACATTAGAGAACTGTGTAACATTCATCATCAATATTTATGGAGTTTCCAAGTTCCACAGGACATTAAAGGAGAAAATTACAAAGAACAAAAAGATATTGATGTATAATAATGCTCACCTTTTGCTGCTGCTATGGTAGATTTCTGCATTAAATTATTGAGCATGCGGGATTTGTGCAGAATTGAAAGTGATTTTGGGTTACAGGTGTTATGGGGTATTCAAGGTAAAGTAAAAATCCCCAATAAAGTCAGTGGGGTGTCTATACAGACAATATATACTTTGAATCAGCTACAGTGAAACATTATGCTGTAACTAAGTCTTGTGTAGCTGATATCATTTACATACTTTAAAGCTAAATTCTAAATATAGTAGAGACAATTGTATTATGTAACAGACATACTTAAAAGGGTGATCATGGTATGGATAGCCACACCAAAGATAAATACATGATTATCACTAGAGAGATATTTTTTTGTAACTAAAGATGATTACATCTTGCTGGATTTACAACTTGGTTTCTAAGCACTAATCTTGAAGGAAAGACCATCAAATAACTCATCAATGAGGAAACAGTTACATGAGTTCTATTTTGTATCAAAAGGTACCATATTTGACAATGGAAAATATATAAAAAGGAAAGAATACAAAAATGGACGGATGAAGCACAAAATAAGCAAAGAAAACTCATTAAGATCCAAGGAAGAGTGCACACCCAGTATTAGATTTCATATTGTGAAATCTGTTTGATAAATATTATAGAATACAGGCAATTGTGCTAGATATTGCAGTTTTATAACTTTTTTCCCAACAAACAAAAAACGTGTAATAAAAAACATCTAAGCATTTTCCCCTCTCCAAAATAGGGTAGAGCATATAATTTTCTTCATAAATTGGAATAAGAGGCAGTGATTAACACTTCAATATATTTACTGAAAAGCCTGATGCAGACTTTAGTGATTTGGTCAGGATTTTTAAAACAAGTTACATAACCAGTATGCCTTTTATTTGTTTTTATGATATGTAAAGAAACTTCTCCATATCTTTCTTGGGAGCTTGGTTTTTATCACGTATACCTTAAAAATGTAAATATCTCACTGAAGGAAACTGAGTGTTAGCTCTGGAAATGGAAGCTGTCACAGCTCTGAATCTTGTCCTGGCTTCAGCTGGCTCAAGCATGGCACCATGCTAGTACACCTTGTTGCATTCAAGGTGAAGAATTCATTTGGTAAGAGATGAATCCCCTTGCATTCTAGTCAGTCCTCAGAGATTAGAGGGGCTAGGGGCAGCTGAACTTATTTCTTAATAGGTATGCCAGTTACTGCTGGAGAGGGCTGTTCTGGACAATCCACTCCAATATTTGATGTTCAAAATACCCTTGGGCTAAATTAAGGTGACATAACACCAAATGATTTATTGAAAAATTTATTAACAGCAGAAGCTATATTTTAACTGAAGCCAACTAGAATTTTTAAAGCTAATTAAACCTCGTTAAAGCTCGGTAAACAGTTATCAATAGTGGATAGTAAACCCTGTTATTTTAAAAAAAGGGCTGAACGGCCTATAACACAGAGAAGGGGAGAAAGATAGAAAAACAGAGGTAGAGATCTGGATCACCACCCAGTGTTCCAGTGATGTCCCTGGTCCAGTTCCCCGTCTTGTCAGCAATGGTGGTGGATGCACATCAAGAACTCGCTGTTCCTTAAAAATATTGGCTCATTTGCATGCGAGGCAGGAGGGCGCACATCCTCTTCTGTCATTTCCGTGCGAGGCGGGGGAAGGCAGTGTTCGGGTGCTAGTTCCCGCCTCTAGTCTCCCTTCCTATGCTAATTACAGTCACGCCTCTTGAGGACTTATATGGATCCCGAACACCTGTTCAGTTTACCTAACTCTCGACCTTCTCCGCAGGTGTCACTGGAGGGTGGTTGCGACGCCCCTTCCTCACATAAACTCTGCAAGTTGTGCTGCCCGTTGCGCCCTGCAGCATCCCCCGCCTGCTGCCCGCACCGCACCCCGCCCCCTCCCCCCCCCGCCGTGGCGCACCGAGCTATGCAGCCACAGTGTTTGAGGCATTAACTCTTTTAATCTCTCGCACACCTCCACTCCTTTCTATGATGAGATGAATGCCTTGGTGTAGTGCTTCTAGTATGGTTAGATGTACCACCCAAGGTTGACACTAACTCCTGCTCTCAACAGTTCTCTCCACTAAACAGAACAGCGTGACTTTACCTTCTAAATTCATATTGTTGTTTTGAATGTTTTATTCAGAAAAAGAAAAGAAAAAACTCCTATCTCAGAACCTAAATGAAATGAAACTAAGAGAGCCAAATGATTCAGAAATAGGAGGTGTGCTGGAAGTGTGTAAGAATTGTTCCTTCAGCTCTTGTAGTTCCCAGGTCCTGGCTCAGCACAGGCAGTAGTTTGTGCATGCAGATACAGTTTCTGTGCCTTTAGACAGACTCAAAGATCATAAGTAGCCATGGCAGTATTTTTCCAAGACAAGGGCTGCAGATTTAAACTATAAATTGTCACTTTCTTCTTTACCTTATGACCAATAAACTTGGATGTTACCGGATGATATGGCCCTGCCTCTGAGCCATCCTACCACTCTTGTCCTGAAACTCTTCATGAGGACATATTTGGCAGTGAATGAGTGCAGAGAAAAAATTAGTGTAACTTGTAAAAGACTGGCAATGAATAAAAGAATTGGTTCTATGAATCTCTGATAGAGGGAGCTGAGGCTGAGCTCATTCTGCAGACTTTCTATTCAGTTGAATAGGAGTAGAATTTCCATCTTCTACTCTGCTGCCTATTTTTGTTTTACTTTGAGGAATTTGGCATCTGAGACTTTTACCCCCCCGTTCATTTTTGGTTTAAACTGTTCAAAAGATTCAAACATTATTAAGGAAAGACTAAGAGCAGACAGATAGAAGCACATGTGTAAATATTTATCTACACACACGCTGATACACCATTGATTAAACTGATCAATAGACTTTTTCCCTTATGTCTCAAAAATAAAGTGAACAAGGGAAGGAGAAGAGACAGATGAACAAGAAGTTATGTGTCAGTACGTGATACAAGAGGTAACCATCCACACACAGCCCACATAATCAGCAAAATTCTTGGGAACTATCAGTGTATACAGTTGTGTGGACAGATGCCCATTTTCACCATAGGTAATTTACTAAACAACTATCTCCCATTATAATTTCATATTAGCCATACTTCCCTAAATATGTGTAAGTACATAAGTAATTTTATGGGATCATTAATAACCACAACAGCCAATACCTATATGGTTACAAATTTACTATGATGCCTAAAATAAAAACCTATCACTATCTCTTTTTTATAATCAAGGAATGCAAAAAAAAAAATCTTGTGGTCTTTTGCTAACC
Organism: Strix aluco; assembly: GCF_031877795.1. Taxonomy (NCBI): domain Eukaryota; kingdom Metazoa; phylum Chordata; class Aves; order Strigiformes; family Strigidae; genus Strix; species Strix aluco. Next base: position 51,730,292 of record NC_133971.1, on the reverse strand, counting down.
AGATCTTGCAGAATATTAGCCCATCAGTAATTCTTGCATATTTCAAGAGATAACAAGTTCTACAACACTAAAAACCTTAAAAAAAATTCACAAAAAGACTAGCTAATTTGCAGTCAAATCTGACACAATACACTTACACAACACATAGTGGATAATTTTGTTTCATAAGCTTACTTTACAGCTCTTTTTCTCTCAGTAGTCGCATTTTTTGTGGAATTTTATAGTATTCATGAGAGAAAAAATCTGCAAAGTAAAAAGAAGCCAGCAGAAACTGCTACATAATAAAAGTGTCTCTGAAAAGTGTAAAATACAAATGCATAACTGTATTTGAACGTGCAGATGCATTTTAGCATAAAACTGCTGCCTCAATGCTTCTCATAAAAAATATATGGGCATTTGGACATATGGTGATGGAAATAATTTTAGGATTTGTTTTGTGTAAGCCTTAGCCAGAAGGTATATCTGAGACCAATCATGAAAAAGGATTTTAAAAAGTCTTACAAGTTGTTAATTCTAATAAGAAAATCTACAGCTGGTAATTTTTATTAACAGAAAATGTGTAAAGAATATATATAAACCACCTAAGAACTTTGATAGAAACAAAGACAAAAACTGTTCTGTATATGTTTTTCAGAATGAACTACTGCACGTTCCTGTTGTGCTTCTACATCTCATACGGACCCGAGCTAGAGCTAGAATGCTAGACTGTGTGAAGATCTGGCTGAATGCAGAAGAGCACTTTCTCTGCTTGTAGACACAGATCTGTCTGTAAAGCTCTTTTTTCAAAAGCCTGAGAGAAGACATAACTAATGGGAAGCTGGACCTGTTACACCACCATGAGGCATGCCCTATGCCGTGCTAGTATGGGCACATTTGGATCCCATGTGCTCCAGATCCCATGTGATCCAGGGCTGTTGCCTGCATGCAGGCCAGTTGAAGCTGGAGGGCAACCTCAAAGGAGGCCCAGAATCATCCTTAGTGTTTTTGGAAGTAAATTCACCAACACAGGATACCAATTTGTGCAGCTGCCCAAAGGTGTGGGCTTAAGGCACAGTTCTGTCTTCACTCTTTTTTTTTGTGTACGCTCAGTGGAGATTGCAGTCAGCTGGTTAGGTTAGCAGGGCACAGCACTCATGGCAGCATGCAGTATGTGGGTGACAACTCATTGTCAAGAAAATCTTCCTCCTGCTTCACTGTAGCATGGAACGACTCTGTGTTCAGTAGATTTTGTTACCTAAATGCTGACTCTTCTAATTTGTGTCAGCAGTTTGGGAAGAATGATTTATTGGCTGATTGAGGGTTTTTCATGTATATTTATGGTGAGAATCTATAGCAAGCAGATAAATTAAATCATGCTCAGTGTGCCAGCACTCCACTCACGTTTACAATGTGTTAAATTCAAACACTATTAGTTTACTGAGTCAGGTTTCCCTTTATTTCACTAATATTTTATGAGTTCCTCTCTTAAACTCCTGGAGACAGATTAACCTCTAGTGTAATGCTACCAAGAGTTACATTATCTGGGAATTCAGGCTGCAGCTTTATTTTCCAGCAGGAGTATATAAAAATGATTCTTTCTTTCTCTGTGTATCCTCACTGTGTGCTTTGAGCCATGTCTTTTCATTTGAGTGACTACACTTCCCCATTTTTTCCCACTTAATAGCATTGGAGAGTCAACACAGCAGTGAAAGAAGCAAGCTGTGTATTAAGAAGTTTATGCAGGATGCATGCAGGCTTCATCATCTCTTAACTATACAGATGACACCTAACAGCTAGTTATTTTCTCTGTAAGCTGTTGTATGTACAAGATTGCAAACTGAGATCAGAATAGGGCCTGAGGAATCATTTTGGAGAACCACACGCTTTTTTTGTAGGAAGGCAAGATGATGCTGTTAAGACAGAGGAATTAGTAACAGATCTGGATTCATAATTAAAGATTTCTGACTGACTTTTTCAAACAAGTTGTGATCTCTCATTTATCACTATTGATACTAAGGAAAATAAGAGGAATCCTCATCTTGCTAAGTTAACTTAATTTTTCATAACAAATCTTATGTGCTCTAACATGACAGTACTGAATGTCACAGAAACAGCTATAAGGAAATAGCATTAAGTGCTTTGGCTGAAGATGTATAGGAAGGTACCTGGATTAAAAACCAGAAAATTTTAAAAGCAACCTTACAATAGAGCAAACTTTCAACTCCAGTGCTACTTCCTAGTGCAAATTACGCTGCTTTGTATACAGCTTTGGCATACAGCTTTGGTATAGGTCTCTTGAGAGACTTTTCAGGCAGCTACACCAGTCAGTGTTTATTTGCTATTTATTTAGTTCTCCACTTAAGTTGACACTTGAGGAATAGTTTGCTCTTCTTAAGTATTCTCCTTCTGACTGAATGCTTCCACAGTAGCAACCTTAAATAGTTAATCCTGTGTTATGTCCAAGAGGGTTTTTTTTCATATCCTCAGCGTGGAGTCAAAGGACTGCAGGAAAAGATGACTTTCAGCCAAAGGGTTATTTACTGATATAAAGAATACTCAAGACACCAACAAAACCCCATAATGCTAAATGGCTAAGTAACTTCCCCTTGCAGTGCCATCTTGAAAAATTACTTGCATATTACAAAACTGAGGGCAAATAATACTTTACAGTGAAGAGGCTGAGGACTGTGATGATCTTACCCACCTACACTTAGTGTCATTCAACTAAATTATATATGACCAGACAGGTATCACTGTTACTTTTTAGTCACCGCCAGTTGTACACTATTTCAAGATATACACTTTAACAGCCTAATGAAAAAACAACCAATTTCCTTCTGTTTATAATACAGTTTTGTATTTAGCTGGCATCAATTTTGGGCATGCACCACCCCGCCGTTGACTGTACTTACGATACCATCAGAGTGCACTTTAGCCATCTCTCCCAGTTGCGGAAGGCAGGTTTCATTACTCACCTTTCACATTCACCAAAGGAACGGCGCTGACAAGACGTTACACCTCCCGCACCATTTACTGGTGCTAACTGCCCCAAAGGAGGGCGTGACGGAAAACAACCTTCCAGCTCCCTGGGCCGGGAAGTCAGCACCTCCCCGCGCAGGGACCTGCGCCTCCAAAGGCTCGGTATGAATCACCCCGCAGCCATCCGGGGGCCTTGAGGAGCAACCCCCCCGCTGCCGCAGGCGGCGGAGGCGGCGACTGACGGCCGCCGCAGCGCCCCCCTGCGGCCGAGCTGGGGATAGGCGGCGAGGCGCGCGGGGCCACGGCCGCGCGCTGGCGGGGCGGGGCGGGGCGGGCCTGCACCTCCGCCTCAGCCCCAGCCCCAGGGCCCGGCTCTCGCCACGCCCCCAAAGCCCTGGGGGCGGAGTCTCCGCCGGGTGGGAGCCGGGCGGGGGCGGGGTCGCTCCTCCTGCCCGCCCCGCCCGGCGCAGAACGTCACGGCGCTGCGCCGGCGGACGGGGCGGTGCGCGGAGCGTTTGCTTGTGCCGGACGCCGTCTGTGGTGGAGCCATGTCGCAGCCCAGTAGTGTCTGTCCGCGGCAGCCCGGCGGGGACTGTGAGGACTCGGGTGTCCCCGCCGCGGCCGGCTCCGTCAGCTCTGGGGCGCGCCGCCGCAAGGGGCTGATGGATATCCGCGTCGACGAAGAGGTGGAGATCGCGGTGAACCTCGCCCTGGAGCGGTTCCGGTACGGAGAGGAGAAAGGTGCGTAGCGGCGGCCCGTCCGCGGGGGAGAAAGGGGGGTGCCCCGCCTGGCAGGTGCGCCCGGGCGGGCCCGTGGCGGCGAGCCGACAGCGAGGCGGCTCCTGGGCCGCGGGGAGCCGGGGCAGCTGTGAGCGACTGGCCTGGGCCGGCGGGAGGCGGCGAGGCCCGAAGTGAGGGTGACAGAACCGAAGGCTCTTCATCGGTTCACCAGTAGAAGCTTCTCCTCAACTCCTTTCTGCCCGAATAAGATGGCTTGCTTGCGAACCCTGCATTGCTTACAAGTACGAAGATACAGCACTGCCATTAGGCCCGTTGTTCACGGGAGAATGTGATAGATTAGAGATTGAAAAACTTGTAACGTGGACATAACATGTCAAGAATACTGCGTGTTGTGTTGTTATGTTTGCTCTTTTAATTATCTTTCTAGAAATGGAATTTCCTTCTTCTTTCACTAGTACTGAAAGAGCATTTGTTCACCGGCTCTGTCAGTCTCTTGGACTGATATCTAAAAGCAAAGGGTAAGTTGGAGTCTGATTATTATTTTCTTTTCTTATTGCAAGTGTATGGAATTTCATGACTAGTGTTAAAATGACCTCTGTTTCTAGCATATCCTGCACTGTTGCAAGGAATAGTACTAGAGAAAAAAGCTTATAAAGTAAGAAGAAAGTAAGTATCTTTGTGCTTTGCTTTATGTCTACTTAATAAAGCGTGTGGCATGCTTAGTTTGAGATAGCTTGCCCTAACACTGTTCTGTAGATTTCATGGTTCCATAAAAAATGACTTCTGACCAAGACATGTTCTGTTTCTCATGCACTGTTGTGTGCCCAGGGGTTTTGCATAGGCTTTCATACATCGACGGATAAAACATAACCTAGAGTAGCATACCAAAAGAGTGTTTCTGTTGAGAAGTGTAGGAGAAGAGGGTTCGTGTGCAGGTATGATGATGTTTCTTTCTCTTACCCTGCTGTGATCTTCTGAAGAGAAAACCCATGTTCATTGACCTGATAAACTTGTGTGAAAGCAAAGAATCTGCATCCCTTAGGAGTTCAGGTGGTAAAACAACAGGAAAGGGAAAGTTACAGGAAAACCCAGATAGATGGAGTGTCACGTATAACTTGTGTGTGTGGGGACTGTTGTAAAACCGTAGCAGCATTTGCTGCTCCTCATTTCTGGTGATACTTCATGATTCTTATAAAAGCAGTGTAAAATGCTAGTTCTCTGATCTGCACTTAATTAGGGAGTGAGTGCTATCCAGCACTGATTGTGTTGAAAGTGTAGCTTGGTTTCAGAAGATCTTATTGAAGCATAGTGCTGTTCAAGTTAAGTTGTGCTTTCAGTGTGGTTCCTTCCAGTCTTGGAAGTGGTATAGCTGATTTTTGCCACAGATGCCTGAGGGAATAAATTTGGCTGAACTTGTGTATCTTTGCATCACGTTTTGGGAACACGGAGGGTTAGCCTTCTCAGATGTGCGCAGATGGTTAGCAGGAACGTGCTTGGGTTGCACGGTGCCTGTGCTTAACTGTAACTAGTAAACACTGCTTGAATCCATGTTGATTTTGTAGAGCTTTGTAAGCATCTCTGAGAAGCTTCCTAGTAGCTTTTCTGGTATTGTTGGTGGTTTTTTTTCATAGAATCATAGAATATCTCAAGGTGGAAGGGACCCATGAGAATCATTGAGTCCAACTCCCTGCTCCTTGTAGGACAACCTAAAGCTAAACCATATGACTAAGAGCATCGTCCAGATGCTCCTGGAACTCTGACAGGCTTGGTGCCGTGACCACTTCCCTGGGGACCCTGTTCCAGTGACTGACCACCCTCTCAATGAAGAACCTTTTTCTAATGCCCAGTCTGAACTTCTCTTGACACAGTTTCATTCCATTTTCTTGTGTCCTATCACTGGTCACCAGAGAGAGGAGGTCAGCACCTGCTCCTCTGCTGCCCCCTTTGAGGAAGTTGTAGACTGTGATGAGGTCACCCTCAGACTTCAATTGACCTCAGTCACTCCTTGTAAGTTTTGTGCTTGAGGCCTCTCACCATCTTGGTCACCCTCCTCTAGACACACTCCCATAGTTTGATATCCTTCTTATATATAGACTGCACACAGTACTCGAGATGGGGCTGCACGAGTGCATTGTGCCCCCATTTCTGTTTTGTTTTGTTTTTTTTTAAAGGTGGAGTGTTCAGGGTGACATGAAGTTTGGAGGATAGTTGATCTGAAATTTAAACAGTTGAGAAAAAAGGAATATTCACCTGTGAAGACATAAACTGTATCTTCTTTTTCACTACCGTTTACTCAGCACTGGTGAGGCCACACCTGAAGTGCTGTGTACAGTTCTGGGTTCCCCAGTACAAGACAGACATGGACATACTGGTGAGAGTCCCGCAAAGGGCCACCAAGATGACGAAGGGACTGGAGCATCTCTTCTAGGAGGACAGGCTGAGAGATCTGGGACTGCTCAGCCTGGAGAAGAGAAGGCTCAGGGGGGATCTCATCAATGTATCTAAACACCTGAAGGGACAGTGCAAAGAGGGCAGAGCCAGGTTCTTTTCAGTGGTGCCCAGTGACAGGACCAGAGGCAATGGGCACACACTGAAACGTAGGAGGTTCCCTCTGAACATCAGGAAACACTTTTTCCCTGTGAGGGTGACCGAGCACTGGCACAGTTTGCTCAGAGTGGTGGATTATCTCTCCTTAGAGATACTCAAAAGCTGTCTGGACATGGTCCTGTGCAACTGGTTCTTTGTGACCCTGCTTGAGCAGGGGTTTGGACTAGATGACCTCTAGAGGTCCCTGCCAGTCTCAATGGTTCTGTGGTTTTAAGTTGCTGAGATATGAACTACCAAAGACTGGGAGCAGTCAAGTGAAGCATTGCAGTTTGCTTTTCCAGTTCTGCCAATCCTTCCCTGCACATGCTCACTTAAGTGCTGTTCCAGCTTCAGTATTTTTGCTATTCTGAAATGTTATCTTGCATTGACAAGGAACTGAACCCAAGCCAACAACTTAGAAAACATCCATGTTGGGGTGGGTTGACCCTGGCTGACTGCCAGATGTCCTGCCAGCTTCGTTGTCACTCGCTTTCCTCAACAGGACATGGGGAGAAAATAGCATGGGGTCTCCCCCACAGGCTGAAGTTCCTTCAGGATAAACGTGCTCCACTGAGGTCTCTTCTGTGGGCTTCAGGGGATTCTCTCCTCCAGCACCTGGAGCAGTTCCTCCCCCTCCTTCGCTGATCTTAGTGTCTGCAGGGCTGTTTCTCCCACATTTTTTTTTTACTCCTTTCTGTCACAGCTGCTGTGCAGCATTTTTTCTCTTTCTTAAATATGTTGTTACAGTTTCCACCATTGTGGCTGTGGGGCTCAACTATGCCCTGCAGTGGGTCTGTTGGAGCCATCTGTGTCTGGTATGGAGCAGCCCCGGCCTCTCCTCACAGAGGCCGCCCCTGCTAGCACTTGGGTACCTGCACCCTGTACACATGCACTGCTACACCACCCCTGCCAGGGACAGGGCACTGGGATTCTAGTGTGACCTTCTGTTCTTATCCTGAGAAGTCATTTTCGAAGTGTTGATATGTCGTTGTAGCCCAGGCACAAGATAGTTCAGTTTCAAGCATGTTTACAGCAATTCTTCGCATTTCAGTGTCAAGAGTTCAGTCTGAGAACATATGGAGTGTTATGATTAAGTGTTTTAGCTCTAATTCTACATTGTAAATGTTTGATAATGAACATCCTGGGAATCTGATTTGTTTTACTGGATTTCATTAAGGCTTGGAGTATCAATAGAAGGCTGCTTGTTTGTCTGTTATGTCTATTTGTTGATTTTTAACCTCTAAATCTCTTAAATTAGTCTAGAAATCAGTTTTGTGTGATACCTCTCAATATTGATTGACAGAGCGATTGATGGAGCTGAATGTCTTTTGGGAAGCAAATGCAGGGATAGACCTTTAACAGAAGGGTAGCAAAAGTGTTACATTATGGAGGCCTAATTGTGAGGTTGTGCTGGGCATAGTCATCCGAAGCCTGCAGTTTCTGTGCTGCACTCCCTCGTATGAATAGAGGATGGTTTTGATGGTGTGTATTGTGGATGCTTCTGTTATTTTAGTGTGCCTTATGTAACACAGGACATTATTTGGAAGTTTCTAGTTATGACAGTCTATTTGAAAATAATGTGACAGCCATCTTGAAAGAATTATGATTGCTACATAGAGTTAAATAGGTTACTTATTTCTAAAATACTTTTTTTTTTTTCCTACCAGAAAAGGAGCAAATCGATACCTGACTGTAAGGAAAAAGAATGGATCAGAACTAACACATGCAGTAATGACTTGTTGCTTGGCTCCCAGTACGAAACATGCCATTCGGAGTTTAATTTGGACTTTTCCTGTCACAAATAAAGAACGAACAGAACTTCTGCCAAAGACTGAGCGAGGAAATGCATGTGCTATTGAACCTGGTATATTCAGTGTGTCTTCTGATATTGACCTGTGAATCAGCACTGCTTTAAAAACCCCAAACAACCCACAACCCAGGCAAAACCAAACCCCTTTCTTTTCTGTCTCCTCCCCATCCCAACTGACACCCTCCCCCCACACAAACCCATTAGTTTTCTTGGTTTTTAGTTGCTAATGTAGGGTCTTTTAAAACTGGTGTCATGAGAAACTTAGGCAGTCATGTCTCCCTTGTACGAAGTTACTTCTGAGTCTTTGAGTCAGTTCCAACCAAATTTATTTGGAAGTACATTTCTGAAATGTGAGTTCCTACAAGTTCCAGGAGATGAGACTGGAGAGAGAAGTGTTACCATGACTGCTGTATAAGAACACATGTATGAGAAAATGAGGCTGGCTGTTCAGAAATGTACAGAAATTCATGTTCTTGGTAAAATAAGAAGTTTATTTTTTGCTTTGTCGTTTTCTAAAATAGATTTAAATAGTCTTCCTAAGAGACTACTATCTAGACTTCTTGATTTCTAGAATATGAAAGAGTTGACTGGAAGACAAAGTTGTGATACATTGTTGGGTTTTTTGAAACGGTGCTTTTTAACAAGATTATTGCTTTAGCAGTCATGAGTGTAAGAGTTATGTTGTGTTTCTGTGTGTAAAGCTGGGTGTAGTGCAGAGAAAACACTTGTACCAGTATGCCTTGTTTCATAGGATATTTCTGATTTATGATGGTTTGTGCTTTAAGTGCTTCCTTTGTTAGGTTTTTTTTCAGTTGTTTTGGTTGTTATTAAACAACCTATTAAGGATTGTTTAATGAATAGAGGGTTCATCTTTTAAGTGCTTCCTTTGTTAGTTTTCTTTTTCAGTTGTTTCGGTAGTTTAATAGGATTGTTTAATGAACAGAGGGAAACTATAATAAAAGTACTGAAAAGCAATTCCTTAGGAATGTAAGGCATAAACTAATGAATGGTGTAAAATTTATCTTTCTTTTCCAGAATGTTTTTTGGCTCTTTTAACCTGTTAGCCTGTGTCTGTCTTGGTAAAAAAGTGCTTGTAATTTAATATATTAATCTGTTAATCACATTAAATATGTATAACTGAATTCACAGCAAGCTTTTCATTCTTCTGGAAAAGAATTATTAAGGAATTATAGAGTAGCTTTTACAGTACTGAATTTGAAGTAGTCTTCTCTGAAGATGTGCAGGTTCTTTGGCTACTTATTAATTGCTTTCTGATACATCAGACTGTGCTGTGTGCATCCAGTGGTCTAGATACAGTATGATTTAAGGCAGATCTTACAGACTAGAGCATTAGGTTGTGCAAGACTGACTGAAAGGAGGTCATAAAAGGCCAGGGAGGATGTGAAAGAAGGCATGTGGATCACAGTAATCTTCTCAGCAGACACGCTTGTCAATTTGGAATAGTTTAAAGGTTTAACTATACAGTGAATATATCTAAGCAAACTGTGGAGGTGTGAATGTGTAAGCATGATAACAAAGGCCAAGAAGATATGCCAGGCTTGTTTTCTTGGGTTTAGTTTCTATTTATCTTTTTGCTCTTCGTGATCTTTTTTGACTTTGAGCAATGCCCTGGGATAGTCTGTTTTTGTTCACATTATCTGTGACAGTAATAACTCCTTTGAACAATATTTATTTCAAGCACCATAACAGGATGTGTTACTATGAATGTTTCTTTTAAATGTGTGATGGGTTTGTCACTATCTATAGGGATACATGTAAAGTCAGGAATGATCATTTTTATGTACAATTTTTAAGCAATGTTTTAGCGACCTTTTGTATCGATCTAAATTGTTAACTTCTCTTCACAGATAACAGAGAAGTGAACAAGACAAGTGGACGACTTAGCAGTGGTGTCCCCCAGGTTCCAGTGAAAAGAGGGGAATCAGAGTTTGATTCCTTCAGGCAATCACTACCAGTTTTTGAAAAACAGGAAGAAATTATTAAAATAATAAAGGACAATAAAGTTGTTTTAATTGTAGGAGAGACTGGATCAGGAAAAACTACTCAAGTATGTTTCCTTAATGAATTAAAAAAAATAACAGTATTTATATGAAATTAATGCCGATTTTGTAATATTTATGTAATAAGGGATTTCTTTATGCCAGTTTTAAGGCTTTTGTTTTCCTATTATAGTCTTGGGTTCTAATTCACTTTCTTGTTTTTGAAATACTAAGCCAGCAGATACTTACTAAAAGCATAAATGATTCTGCACATTTTTCTGGTACATACCAGTTTTTCCTTAATATAAAATATTGAAGGGAAGGTTGGTATGATTTTATATAGCCCTTTTCCTTTTAAAGCTAGTTCTGTTCTTAGTATCTAGAGTAGAATATTATTCTGTTAAAATTATTGTGTTAAAATGAAAGATTACCTACGGGTATTTTTTTAATAGATTTCTCTGAAGCAGGAGAGAGAAGCTTCAACTTCTTTTTGGAAACAGATTAACCTTAAAATCAGAAATTTATTTTTACTGCCTTTGTGCCCCTTCAAATACGTTTGCAATGATAATCCTATATTGCAATGATAATCCTTTTGCAACCTGTGTAATATTGAGACGCAGTTAAATTGTTTCACCATGGTAAAAAAGCTATGACTTACTTCATCAAACTAAAATGTATGTTTAAACCACTTCTTTACAGATCCCTCAGTTCCTTCTTGATGACTGTTACAAAAATGGAACTCCCTGTCGTGTATTTTGCACTCAGCCAAGACGTTTGGCAGCTATTGCTGTGGCTGAAAGAGTGGCAGCAGAAAGAAGAGAAAAGATTGGCCAAACAGTTGGTTATCAGATCCGATTAGAAAGCAGGTAGTAATGTTATTTCTTAAAGTTAATTGATCTTGTGTTGCTATCTTTATCTTGTGTACATTTAAACTACAGTATATTTGGCATACAGCCTAGTAAAAGCTCGGTATGTAAAGTACAGGTAGGATCGTTATTTCAGGAAATGGAACATTTAAGAGTGAAAAGGACAGTTTTCCTCCTGTATTTTGCAGTTACATGTGGTAAGTTGTCTAACATAAAAGTAAATTGCAGGTGCTTTCTCTTGATTTCTCCTGTGGGGGTGTGTTTGGAATTCTGTGTCTTTCTTTCAGATCAAGCCTACACTTTCCTTTCCTCTCCTTTTTATTTTTTTTTTGTCCATACTTTTTATGATGTATAGATCCCAGAGTTCTGCAAGCTTTGAAGACAGGCAGGAAGACCAGCATGCTGTAACAACTGCTATATAGTGAGAGTTGATAGGGGTCATAAAAGGAAAAAAAGCAAAATTTGAAAGTGAATGATGTTGAGCATTGTTTACCAATCTAGTTTCAGCTTTTTCAGCCTGTTCCAGTTTTTATGTTTAAAGCATGAAATGATACAAAATTAGAGATTCCTAGGTCACCTGAGGAATTTGTTCCTAAAGTAGAGCAGGAATGCATGAAAGTCTGAAGATTGTGTGCCTTTTCTAAATTCTTTGAACTGTGTAGATAATAGGATTTCTGGGAATGAGCAGCAGTTGGGTTATGAGTGAGAAGAAGATGGCAAAGGGTATAGCTGGTTACATTGCTTATATGGATGAAAATATCACACAGCTAATGAAAACAAATTGAACAACAAAGCCAAATTAAAGAGTTCGAGTATGTGTACAAGAGCTCAAAAAGCTATTAAGGAATTAAAAGAAGTAGTAAAGATGAATTGAAAATAAGGTGGATGATTAATGCGTGGAGGTATTACGCTGGCTGAAGAAGAACAAAGGTATCAAAATGGAAGAATTACTGGAAACAATGCAGAAAATCCTGCTTAAGAACAGATTCACTCGGAGAAAGAACAAAAGGGAGAGATGGTACTATTTCCAACTCGGCAAAAAAAAATGTGCGGTGGAGGTGTCTACAGTAACACAAGTCTAATTTTTAAGCTTTATTAACTATTAGACAACAATGATGATTTCTAGAAGGCTGTTGAAGAAGGGAGAAGCGTACAGATAGGTATAGTAAAGCATTTCCATCTTGGATGTATTCTTGAATTTAATATGTAGGAGAAGTTTTGAAAGGAGGGATGAATTCCAAACTCAGAAAGAAATATGCATATGATAACTAGTCAGCTTACGTCTTCCAGAAAAGATACAGAGTACAATACAAAGAAACTTTTCAGTACTTAAGGTGGCAGTGCTGGAGAAAGGAGTGGCAATTACTGTTTTTACTTGCACAGCTAACCCTACCACAGGTACTAGAATAGTAACTTTTAAAGATTTTGAAATTCTTGAAGAAAAAAATTAAAGCATTTGAAAAACATCAGCTGATTTCTTTGTCATTCAGTCAAGTATAGTGTATTGGGTTTGCATGGCAAGGTTTTACTAGCAGGGGGACTACAGAGGTGGTTTCTGTGAGAAGCTCCTAGAAGCTTCCCCCATGTCTGATAGAGCCAATGCCAGCCAGCTCCAGGACGGACCCGCTGCTGGCCAAGGCCAAGCCCATCAGTGATGGTGGTAGTGCCTCTGTGATAACATATTTAAGAAGGGGGGCTGTAACAGCAGTAGTAAGAGAGGGTTGAGAATATGTGAGAGAAACAGCTCTGCAGATACCAAGGTCCGTGAAGAAGGAGGGGGAGGAGGTGCTCCAGGCACCAGAGCAGAGGTTCCCCTGCAGCCCGTGGGGAAGACCATGGTGAGGCAGGCTGTGCCCTGCAGCCCATGGAGGTCCACAGTGGAGCAGAGATCCACCTGCAGCGTGTGGGGGACCCCACGCTGAGCAGGTGGCTGTGCCTGGAGGAGGCTGACCCTGTGGGAAGCCCACGCTGGAGTAGGTTTTCTGGCAGGACTTGTGACCCTATGGGGGACCCACACTGGAGCAGTCTGTTCCTAAAGGACTGCACCCCGTGGAAGGGATCCACATGAGCAGTTTGTGAAGAGCTGTTGGATAATTTTGTGGAAGATGCTTCCCAAGCTGGAGTAGGGGAAGAGTGTGAGGAGGAAGGAGCAGCAAAAACAACTGGTGATGAACTGACCAAAACCCCCATTCCCTGTCCTCCTGCACTGCTCAGGTGGAGGCGGTAGAAAAAATTGAGAGTTAAGTTGAGCCTGTAGAGAAGGTGTTTTAAGATTTGGTTTTATTTCTTGTTACCCTACTCTGATTTGATTGGTAATAAATGAAACAAATTTCTTCAGGTTGATTTGCCTATGATGGTAATAGGGAAACATTACTCACCTGTCCTTATATCGACCCAGAAGTCTTTCACTGTTTTTTCTCTCCCCTGTCCACCCGAGGAGGGGCAGTGATGGAGTGGTTTGGTGGGCACCTGGCGTCCAGCCAGGCTCAGCCTACTACATATGGGCAAATACGAAGACTATATCCAAGCATATGCTGAAGAATTGGAACCTGAAGAATTGGAACCCTGCATTCCAGGAGGAGATAGTCAGTGACCTACTGCATCACATAGGCATAGACAAGTCTACGGGACCGGATGGGATACACCCGAGGGTGCTGAAGGAGCTGGCTGGGGTGCTCGCCAAGCCACTTTCCATCATTTACCAGCAGTCCTGGCTGACCGGGGAGGTCCCGACAGATTGGAAATTGGCCAATGTGACGCCCATCTATAAGAAGGGTCGGAAGGATGATCTGGGAAATTACAGGCCTGTCAGCTTGACTTTGGTGCCCAGGAAGGAGATGGAGCAGCTCATCCTGAGTACCATCACACAACACGTGTGGGACAACCAGATGATCAGGCCCAGTCAGCATGGGTTTATGAAAGGCAGGTCCTGCTTGACAAACCTGATCTCCTTCTACGACAGGGCGACCTGCTTATTGGATGAGGGAAAGGCTGTGGATGTTGTCTACCTTGACTTTAGTAAGGCCTTTGACACCGTTTCCCACAGCATTCTCCTGGTGAAACTGGCTGCTCGAGGCTTGGATGGGCACACGCTTTGCTGGGTAAAAAACTGGCTGGATGGCCGGGCCCAAAGAGTTGTGGTGAATGGAGTTAAATCTGGTTGGCGGCCGGTCACAAGTGGTGTCCCCCAGGGCTCGGTTTTGGGGCCACTCCTGTTTAACATCTTTATTGATGATCTAGACGAGGGGATCGAGTGCACCCTCAGTAAGTTTGCAGATGACACCAAGTTGGGTGGGAGTGTTGATCTGCTCGAGGGTAGGGAGGCTCTGCAGAGAGACCTGGACAGGCTGGAGCGATGGGCTGAGGCCAACTGTAGGAGTTTCAATAAGGCCAAATGCCGGGTGCTGCACTTGGGCCACAATAACCCCCAGCAGCGCTACAGGCTTGGGGAAGAGTGGCTGGAGAGCTGCCAGTCAGAGAGGGACCTGGGGGTGTTGATTGACAGCCGGCTGAACATGAGCCAGCAGTGTACCCAAGTGGCCAAGAAGGCCAATGCCATCCTGGCTTGTGTCAGAAATAGCGTGACCAGCAGGGACAGGGAAGTGATCTTACCCCTGTACTCAGCACTGGTGAGGCTGCACCTCGATGACTGTGTTCATTTTTGGGCCCCTCACTGCAAAAAGGACATTGAATTACTCGAGTGTGTCCAGAGAAGGGCAACGAAGCTGGTGCAGGGTCTGGAGCACATGTCGTACGAGGAGCGGCTGAGGGAACTGAGGTTGTTTAGTTTGGAGAAGAGGAGACTGAGGGGAGACCTCATTGCCCTCTACAACTACCTGAAAGGAGGTTGCAGAGAGCTGGGGATGAGTCTCTTGAACCAAGTAATAAGTGATAGGACAAGAGGTAATGGCCTCAAGCTGCGCCAGGGAAGGTTTAGACTGGGTATCAGGAAGCATTTCTTTACAGAACGGGTTGTTAGGCGTTGGAATGGGCTGCCCAGGGCAGTGGTGGAGTCCCCATCCCTGGAGGTGTTTAAGAGTCGGGTCGACATAGCGCTGAGGGATATGGTGTAGTTGGGATCTGTCAGTGTTAGGTTAATGGTTGGACTGGATGATCTTCAAGGTCTTTTCCAACCTAGACGATTCTGTGATTCTGTTTTTTCAAAGCAGTCCACACTGAATTTTCCAGTAAATTAAACAACATGGAGAGGTTCTCAAGGTTTGATTTCTCTTGCTTATTTATTTATATAAATTTGAATTTCACTTTGTTAATTAGTCTCATTGACTGGAGTTTTGAAGCATAAGCATTAAGATTCCTTAGGATCTCTCTGATGATAGGCATAGCTTAAAAACAAACAGCATGCATGAATTCTTTGGCGAGAAAACTGTAATTCCACTTCTGGTGAGCAGCTCTTTAATCCTTTAATTTTCAGTAAGTAGTGGAAAGCTAGAAGCATTTAAATGGTACAGAAAACTGAAGTATCTTTATGAACTGTTCAATAGGGTTTCACCAAAGACTCTGTTAACATTCTGCACTAATGGCATACTACTTCGCACGCTAATGGCAGGAGACAGCACTCTCTCAACTGTGACGCATATTATTGTGGTAAGAATCCTGTTGTATTTCATGTGAGATGGAGCAGTATGTGTTGCTTGTTAATTGGAAGATGAGATCCTAGTTTTCTTTATTAGTTTGCTGAGCATTTTTTTGGTTAGAAACTGAATTAACGTTAAAGACTTACTGGGTCTCTATTGTAGCATGTACGTTTCTTTTTTTTTTTTTATAAAAGTGTCTTATTTTAGGTTCATGCCAATAATTAATTTTGGAATCATGATGCAGTTGTGGACAACAGAGCTCTAAATTTTTCTGAACCTCCTCTGTCAGAAAGCAGCTGAGCCTTAGGGAGGTTTATATAGATACGATTCAATGTGTGTCAGAATTTCTTGTATCACATACTTGTTTTAGCAGTACCAGGTTTGCAGTCCATTTGTTTCCCCAAATATTTTCAAGATGAGTAGTCTAATTCTCAGCAAATTATTTCAGTGTCTTCATTTATGATTATGTGAATTTTCCTGTTGTGGAGTTTAAGTCAGTGGAACCAGAATGTTTACTGCAAGATTAAGTTCTCCACTGCTGAAGACAAAAAAACTCATGATAATTTTAGGTGTCTGCCTGTTTATCAAAATGGAAAAAAGTGTGAGAATGATGTATACATTTTTGACTTCAGCCTAAAAATGCTGTATTTGGGTCCCTGCTTCATAAGTTCATAATATAAAATAAAAAAGAACACACCAACAAAGATGATTAATCAGACATGTGCCTTAACTGGTGATAAGCTTTGTGCATGACCTAATGGATCTAAGCATTCTAAATTTTTTGTGATTATGTGGTATCATACATTTCTTTAAATGTTCACTGGTATGAAGTGAGAATTTATTAAAATAAGATTTGTAGGATTTGTGGTTTGTGTCATTAACGTGAAAATGAGATTCAAATATAAGAATTAGAAACGTTTCACAAGTTCACTTTAACCTCTGAAACCAAGGTATATGTGGCTTGTGCATTACCAGTGCAGTCTGTTCTGGTATCTTTATAAAACTTTTTGAAATATTTTTTGACTTTCGGATAGTTCTAAAAAAAAAATCCTTAAAGTAGACTTATACATTTTAATGTATCTGTAATGTACCAGGAAATTATATTTTTAGTTCTTAAAGTTCATATTTGTGGAAAAATTACGATCTTGGTTCTGTGATGTTTATATGTTGGGTTTTTTTTCCTTTTGTTACAGGATGAAGTACATGAGAGGGATAGGTTCAGTGACTTCTTGTTAATAAAACTGAGAGATGTGTTGCAGAAACAGACTAATTTAAAACTAATTATTTCTAGTGCTGCTCTAGATGCACATCTCTTTATTAGGTATTTTGGAAGTTGCCCAGTAATACACAGTAAGTATTTATGTAAACTCTTAAATCTGAGTATACCTGACCTAGGACTTGGAGCTCTTATTAAACTGTAGTGAACTGTTCTGAGTAAGGGAACATGGTAAATACACTGAGAGTTACAGCAATGCCTATTCTTTGTTCATTTTTGTTGTTTCTGCACCTACTTGAGAGTGAAGTGTTTTTATCACAGGGAGTTTCATAAGTGCAGGCATGTCCTCACCCCCTCCATGTTCAATTTATGAAGCAGGAAAGGGTTCTTAAAGTGCTGATCGTCATGGTGTTACAGACACTAGGATCTACAAGAGTGTGATATACATTAATTCATTCCAGTATTTTTCTAGTTCTTCAGGCCTCACAGAGATTGCTACTGGTTAGTGGATAAAACACAGATAACTGCACCTGGTCGCTTCAGAAATACAGTCCTAGGCAAATTGGGGTTTCATGTTTTAATCACATGAGTCTTTAATTTAAAGGAAATTATTAGCTGTTAATATATGTAAACATTGAGAAAAGACATGGCAATTTATGTTCACTTATGTTCAGACTCAGTAATCTGCAGTTAGATTACATTCAGATGCAAAGAAACGTTATCGTTGTTTTAATGTAATTTGACTGATCTTTAGAGGTGAAACAGATGTGTGGGAGATGTGGTTTTTGGCTGTTTTTTTTTCTTCTCACTCCCTTGGCTTGCAGGTTTTCTTCATGGCTGACCTCTGGCACCTTGCAGTGCTCTTCCTTTTTCAACAATGATGTCTTAAGTATAACATATTTTGGCTTATTGGGTGAGGGAAAGGCTGTGCATGTTGTCTACCTTGACTTCAGTAAGACCTTTGACACCATTTCCCACAGCATTCTCCTGGCGAAACTGGCTGCTCATGGCTTGGATGGGCACATGCTTTGCTGGGTAAAAAACTGGCTGGATGGCTGGGCCCAAAGAATTGTGGTGAATGGAGTTAAATCTGGTTGGCGGCCGGTCACGAGTGGTGTCCCCCAGGGCTTGGTTTTGGGGCCACTCCTGTTTAACATCTTTATTGATGATCTAGACGAGGGGATTGAGTGCACCCTCAGTAAGTTTGCAGACGACACCAAGTTGGGTGGGAGTGTTGATCTGCTCGAGGGTAGGGAGGCTGGAAAGTTGCCAGTCAGAGAGGGACCTGAGGGTGTTGATTGACAGCCAGCTGAACATGAGCCAGCAGTGTGCCCAGGTGGCCAAGAAGGCCAATGCCATCCTGGCTTGTGTCAGAAATAGCGTGGCCAGCAGGGACAGGGAAGTGATCTTACCCCTGTACTCAGCACTGGTGAGGCTGCACCTCGATGACTGTGTTCATTTTTGGGCCCCTCACTACAAAAAGGACATTGAATTACTCGAGTGTGTCCAGAGAAGGGCAACAAAGCTGGTGCAGGGTCTGGAGCACAGGTTGTACGAGGAGCGGCTGAGGGAACTGGGGCTGTTTAGTTTGGAGAAGAGGAGGCTGAGGGGAGACCTCATTGCCCTCTACAACTACCTGAAAGGAGGTTGCAGAGAGCTGGGGATGAGTGTCTTTTACCAAGTAATAAGGAATAGGACAAGAGGGAATGGTCTCAAGTTGCGCCAGGGAAGGTTTAGACTGGATAGTAGGAAGCGTTTCTTTCTAGAACGGATTGTTAGGCATTGGAATAGGCTGTCCAGGGAGGTGGTGGAGTCCCCATCCCTGGGGTGTTTAAGAGTCGGGTTGACATAGTGCTTAGGGATATGGTGTAGTTGGGAACTGTCAATGTTAGGTTAATGGTTGGACTAAATGATCTTCAAGGTCTTTTCCAACCTAGACGATTCTGTGATTCTGTTATATATGACTTTTAATGGCACTCGAGATGACCTGCTAAAGACTGAGACAGAGTAGGCGTTGAGCACCTCAGCCTTTTCCTCATCCTTAGTTACTATGTTTCCCTCTGCATCCAATACAGGAGGGAGATTTTCCCTAATCCTCCTTTTGTTGTTAATGAATTTATAGAAACATTTTTTATTATCCTTAACAGCTGTAGCCAAGTTGAGCTCTAGCTGGGCTTTGGCTCTCCTAATATTCTCCCTGCATAACTTCACTGCATCTTTATAGTCTTCATGAGAGGCCTGGCCCCTCTTCCAAAGGCAATAGATTCTCCTTTTGTTCTTGAGATCCAGCCAAAGGTCCCTGTTTAGCCAGGCCGGTCTCCTTCCCCTCCTGCTTGTTTTTCGGCACGCGGGAACAGCCTGCTGCTGTGCCTTTAAGACTTCTCTGTTGAAGTATGTCCAGCCTTCCTGGACTCCCATATCCTTCAGGGCAGCCTCCCAAGGGATTTTGTTGATCAGTCTTTTGAACAGGTCAGAGTTTGCCGTCTGGAAGTCTAAGGTGACAGTTTTACTAACCCCTCTCTTTGTTTCACGAAGGATCAAAAACTCAATCATCTCATGATCACTGCACCCTAGACGGCCTCCAACCTTTACTTCCCCCACAAGCTCTTCCCTGTTCACAAGAAGCAGGTCCAGGAGGGCACCTTCCCTGGTCGGCTCACTCACCAGCTGTGTGAGGAAGTTATCCTCCACACATTCCAGGAACCTCCTGGATTGTTCCCTCTCTGCTGTGCTGTGATCCCAGCAGATACCCGGGAGGTTAAAGTCCCCTACAAGAACAACGGCAAGTGATGGCAAGATTTCCCCCAACTGTTACAGAAAGCTTCATCCATCTCACTGCTTTGGTTGGGAGGTCTATAGCAGACTCCCACAGCAAGATCTGCTTTATTGGCCCTTAACCTAATCCAAACACTCAACCCCGTTATCACTATACTTGATTTCTGAGCTCTCATAGCATTCTCTAACATACCGGGCCACTCCACCACCTGTCCTTCCTGGTCTATCCCTCCTGAAGAGCTTGTAGTCATCGATTGCAGCACTCCAGTTGTGTGAGGCATCCCACCACGTTTCTGTTATAGCTACTATGTCATAGTTCTCGTGCTGCATCATGGCTTCAAGCTCCCCCTGT
Organism: Strix aluco; assembly: GCF_031877795.1. Taxonomy (NCBI): domain Eukaryota; kingdom Metazoa; phylum Chordata; class Aves; order Strigiformes; family Strigidae; genus Strix; species Strix aluco. The sequence continues at coordinate 51,710,393 of NC_133971.1, read as the reverse complement.
TTGTTGCTCATACTGTGTGCATTGGTATAGATGCACTTGAGATGAGCTAATGAATCCAACACCTTTTTGTGAGTGTGGGCCCCATTCCCTACCAGACCCTTCTCAATGCTTCCATGATTTCTAAACATCTATCCCTTCTCTCAAATGAAATGGCAGAAGGAGAGCCCTCACTTCCACCATCCTTCAAGCGTTGGCATGCTTCCCTTGAGCTTACACGTAACAGGCCCAGTTATCTCCCCCTCCCCCCTCATACCTAGTTTAAAGCCCTGTCAATAAGCCCTGCTAACTCTTGCCCCAGAATCCTTTTCCCCCTCTGGGACAGCTGCATCCCACCTGTCCCATTTGTTGCCAACAGACCAGGTGCCTTATAAACTTTGTCATGATCGAAGAACCCAAAATTCCTATGGTGGCACCAATCTCTGAGCCACGTGTTAATCAGATGTGTTTTCCACCCTCATTCAGTGTTTTTCCCTTCCACTTGAGGGATTGGTGAAAACACCACCCGAGCTCCTGAGCCTTCAACTAGCCACCCCAGTCCCTTGAACTCCTTTTTGAGTGACTGTAGACTTCCCTTTACCACCTCATCATTACCTGCCGGGATAACCAACAAAGGGTAGTAATCAGAGGGCTGCCTCAGAGCAGTGATACTGTCAGGTGTCACTGTCAGATGATTTTCAGGGTCTTTTTCAACTTAGATGATTCTGTGAAAATAAACTTTTAAGAGAAATGCTTTCTTTTCAAAACAATCAAGTAGACTGCATGTCAGTCTTTTTTTAAGAAGCTTGACAGTCCCAGGACATGGGTAGGATCACTTTTTTTAGAATTGTCTTTGCAAATCATCGGTTTATTGTAGTGAAAGTTCCTGAAAAAGAAATCTTTTTTGTTTTTTTTTTACAGATAGAAGTGCTTATTTCTAGTTCCCGGTTCTGAATTTCTGCCTAGTAAAATAAGGCTTGCACCTTGTTGGAGGCAGGAATCTGAAAATTACGCATGACTTCAGTGTTTCCCAAATATATTTTTTGGAGAGGGGAAACCTCAGTTACAATTGTGTGGCTTTCCAGTTTACTCTTCTTGTAGCTTCCTGTTCATTTAAATCAGTATCTTTATTCAGGAAATTTTGATTACAGTCTCTTTCTCCAGTTTACCTCAGTGGTCATACTGTGATCACATACTAGTCTTCACAGGCTAATCACAGTTGAAAGACATGTTCCTTTTTCCATTTTTGGGAATTTAAGAATTAAAAGAAGAGGGTTTAGATACTTTGTCTGTTAATGTAATGAAAAAAATTTGATCCTCCTTCAACAATATACTTGCCAAAATCCTGATCACAGAAACAAACATTTTGTACTCGTGAGCCCCTGTAGTACACAGAGTTTGCAATCAGTGTTGGAAGACTTCCTCCATGGCAGCTTGTAAAAGTATGTGAGTTGTAGCTTGTTCTTTCTGAAGCATAGAAAAGTGCTAGGTGATTTAAGCTCAGCTATGGAAAATGTCTGCTAAGGGACCAGAAATTAAAATCTAGAGATTTTAATTCTTCCTGTGACAAAGAATCCTTTAATGTCCATAAATAAGCTCTAGATAACAGTGATACTGAAGAAAGAAATCAGGTTAAATTATTAGGAGATCAAGACCATTGGAATGTCTCTTTTATCAGGAAGTATTCAGTAAAGAAAGCCAAGTTTGGCTGAAGTGATTGAGGAAGTAGAGGGAAGTCCCTTTCTTCATATACTTCTCATTAAAAAAATGTTGTTTAATAGAAAGGTAGCCATCTGCTTGTGGTATCTTGCACTAAAGCTGTACTAATTGCTGTTATATTTTGTAATCCAGGTGCTAGTCTTACACAGTGAATTCGTTTTTGTAACCCTAAAAAACAATGGCTATTTTCTTTTTCTCATTTTAATAAAATTTGAATTAATAACTGTCAATCTTATGAGCATCTCTTGCCACCACAACACTTAATAGAATTGAAGAGGATAATGAGAAGCAAGGTACCCAAGGTAATCCAAATGTTGTTTTCTTTTGTGGCCAACTAGTCTTAAGAAAATAAACTCCACGCTAACCCAAATGTTGTTTTCTTTTGTGGCCCACTAATATTAAGAAAATAAACTCCAGTATAGATACTCCTACAAGGCTTTTCAAGGAAAGTAGTAAGTCCTTAAATCAGACCCGAATAATGTTTAATTTACTTTTTGTGTCTACAAAAATGCTTTCTAAAAATTAAGGTTATAAATTAAGCTAAGGAATACCTAATATTTTATGAATTATTTATACTTTCAGTACAAGGAAGACCTTTTGAAGTTAAAGAGATGTTTTTGGAGGACATTTTACGAAGCACTGGGTATACAAACAAAGAGATGGCGAAGTACAAGAAAGAGAAGCAGCAAGGTTTGTGGAATTCTTAATTGTTAGGGTTGGCAATAAGTCTAATGATTGAACATCTAAATAGGATGATTGTTAAAATTCCAAAGTCAGAATATTAAGTGAGACATGATTAGATGACAGCAAGTATCTTTAAGCTCTCAGTGTCTACATTATTGAAGTAGATTATGTAACTTTAAAAAAAATACGTAATGGTTGCATTCAGTTTGCTTTCAGTTGGTAAATGTTATATTTTTTCAGATTATTAGTATTGCATGTAATTGCGGGCTTTGACCATATGAAAACTATGGAAGCAGAAGACACTATGTGCTGACTTTTGTGTACAGATTAAAGTGTGACCATTAAAGAGGGCAGGATTTTATACATCTCGCACAGAAGTGGTTCCTATTAGTAACACTTTTTACAACATTCTTCAGATGTGGATGTATTTAATATATGTGGGCCAGAAACGTTAACACACTTGGACTTAATATAGTTGCTTTTCAATTAAGTAGATATATTATTTGAGAAGTTTTCTTGGCAATTGAAAGTAATGATCTTAGTATGTATTTAAAAAAAAAGAAAAGAAAAAAGGCGAAACCCAAAGCTATAACATACAATCCTAACTATAAGTTTATCACGGTACTCATCTGTCATGGTTTAAACCTGCTGGCAGCTAAACACCACACAGCTGCTCTCTCACCCTCCCCCACCCCCAGGGAATGGGGCAGAGAGCTGGAGCGGTAAGAGTAAGGGGACTCATAGGCTGGGATAAAAACAAATTAATAATGGAAGTAAAATATTATTATTATAATAATGCTGATAATAATAGTAATAGTAGAAAATACAAATGACTAATGCACAATGTGATTGCTTACCACCCACTGACTGATGGCCAGCCCATTCCTGGCTAGTGATCCCGGGGAAGAGAGAATCCTGCAACCACAATCCTGGAAGCCAGAGTGAGCTTCCCAGTCAGCCCTCATCTATGTACTGAGCATGACATTAGAAGATACGGAATATTCCATTGGCCAGCTTGGGTCTGTTGTTTTGGCTCTGCTCCCTCCCAGTTTCTTTTGTACCTGTGTACTAGCAGGACATGAGAAGTTGAAAAGTCCTTGACTTCTTAGCAACAGTTAAAAATATCAGTACATTATCAACGTTCTTCTCATATCAAATCCCATAGTGAATCCAAAACACAGCTATTCTAGCTACTAAGAAGGAAAAAAACCCCAAGCTTTATCCCAGCTTAAACCAGAATATCAGCTCTGATCAATGTGGATAAAAAAGTTCAGTTAAGGCACTGGTTTCTTCTACTTGTATGCAAAAATTATTTGTTACTTGAAGGCGCTATATCACTTCTTTTTGGTATTTCACTTTTGGAGAAAGATCTGGACTGAGAATTGTGTAGTAAATATTTACTTAGGAACCTCATTTGAATGCACTAAGTTGGAATACTGGAGACTTAGGGGGTTAAGCACCCAAATAGTATTTTTTTGCCTTGTTCTTATAGTAGATGTTTGCAATGGTGTCCTTAATCATGGAATTTATATTGGACTGGTAACAGTGTTCTAGATTAAATAAAAGAGCTTGAATAGGTAAAACTTTGTGACTTGAGATAACTATTTTTTGTAATTGAAAAGAATGAATAATTACGATGACTGTAGAGCTTGTTTTGGAAATACTTTATGCATCCTAGAAGAAAAACAGCAGAGCACTCTTACTGAGTGGTGTTCTGGTCAAGAAAATAATAGCAAACCAGAGTCTCGGAGACAAAGATCTGTTCCAAGTGCTGAAGAGTATAATCTGTTGGATGATGGTGGTGACACAGTATTTAATCAACTGGTAAGTTTTTCCTTTTATTGGAAGAGATGTTTAAATCTGCATTAAATTATTGCTATCCATTTAAAAAATGTTTTCTAATTATATTACTCCTGTAGAGTTTCTAGAAGGATATTAACATATTTTAAAACATGATTTTTTTTATTAGCATGAACTGCTCTAGATAAAAGTGTGCTTTTAAATTATGATGGTTATATATAACTTTTGTTTAGATCAAATGGCAGGACTGCTGTTTAAAATACTTGCATATGATGCAATAAATTCTTTAACAGGTATCTGAATGCTGTATTTCTGGTTGTTATTTGGAAAACTTCAAATTCTTTGAGTCTAATATATGAGAATGAGGACAACTCTTTGAAGAGATTGATCTTTCAGTACTGTTTTTTCTCTTCAGACTGAAAAAGATGCGAATTGCCTTGAGCCATGGCTAATAAAAGAAATGGATTCTTGTCTTTCTGACATCTGGTTGCATAAAGATACTGATTCCTTTGCTCAGGTGTTCCATCTCATTTTAACTGAGAATGTCAGTGGTAAGTTTCTCCTCTTATTACATAAGAAAAAAACAACCATAAAATGACTTGAATTTCTGTGGCTACTTTATCTCCAGTTTCAAATGTTGTTACCTTTGAATTCTGATGCCTGTTGAAAATTGAATAGGGTTAGCAGAATTAATGAGTTTGTAGTTTGTTGTTGCTATACTTGTTTTAAAGTATTGACAGATATAATACATTTCTAAACTTGTTAAATTCACATGAATTGACTGGTGGGATGAAGCGAGGAAACAAATTCTCTTTGTGCTCGGTTTTGAAAGTTATATTCGTAATACATTTAGATGAAAAAAACATTTTTATTGGTTTTGCTTATTTGTTTTTTGTTTTGTACTTATCAGTTGATTATAGGCACAGTGAAACCAGCGCGACTGCACTAATGATTGCTTCAGGGAGAGGCTTTCTGAGTCAAGTAGAACAACTGATCAGTATGGGAGCAAGTATCCACTGCAAATCATCCAATGGCTGGTAAAAACAAACAGATAAACTGAAAGATAGATTTGTTTGTCAATATACATATGAGAGAGAAATTTCTGTAATATCTAAACTAATTTGTTAACTTACCAGATAATTGTAAGCACTAATAGGTTTTGAAGTTTAAACAATTTCTAACTTGTGTTTATCACATTGTTTTCTGTAATTTCTAAATAGAATTCTTAATTAAACAGTATTGAATATGGGTTATATACTCTTGGTTTCACTGAGTCTGATTTAACACACTGGTTAGAAGAAAAATCGGAATCTTTCTCACTGGATTGATTGAATTAGACCCAAAATGTTTGGCAGTTCTTACTGTAAGAGAGCAACCTGTATCAGATTTAAAAATAGTATATTACAAGTGCAAAGATCTTTGCTGTGTTATATCCGTAAATATGTTGTATCATGTAAAAAATATTTGTGAATCTGTAAACGTTCAGGTTTTTATGGTCATGAGTTGTGTCTTCATATAAACAGGGAACTATAGTAAATAATTATAATATGGAAAAATAAGAATTAGGATTCCAGGAGTCTGATATTTGGTACTACCACTTGAAAAACTTGGGAAGAAATGCAGTTCAAAAGGAAAACAGAGTGAAATGCATTGTAAGGAGGGCAACTTCTGTAAGACATCAAAAAGCCCAATGTTTTCACCCATTTTGGAGAAAAAACATCTGGGGTGTGACTTCTCAGGATGATTCAAAGGAGCTAGTAAAGGGTACTGCAAAAAGGCATGGCTTATCTCTGCACGTTGGTGTCTGTTTTTTGAAACAAATTTCCTCATCATTCCCTTCTGCCTGCTTGCTTGTACTTATGTGTAAAACAGGGATTCTTTCTTGGTGAAGAATTGCAGTTATCTAAAAATCATACCTATTACACTTGTTTATGCACTTCAGAATGGAAAGTTGCAGATCCAGTAAAAACAGCACTTATTAAGCAGTAATGCAGAAATTGTCTCTTCACATAATGTGCTATTCATGTGTATCTTTTGAAGTGAGAAATTAATAAAGATTTTTATGCAACTCTTTCAGGATGGCTTTGGACTGGGCTAAGCGCTTTGGACAAACAGAGGTTGTTGACCTGTTGGAGTCCTACAGGTAAGCTATAATACTTTGCAGAAACAGTTGTATAACATGGTGAAGGAAAATTTATGTTTTGTTACCTTTCAATAAGAACAGATTTTAGCTTTTTATGCTTTAAAATCTGGCCTAAATAGTAAGATTTATTTGAGAATAGGAATATTTTGAAAACAGTTATTTTAAAAAAAGTTTGTTTGTCTTCAGTATCGTAGTGATTGTGTTTGCACAACTTCTAGGATAAATATAGTTCTAGTGGTGTACGGCTTCTTTTATATTATTAGCATTTATCATCTTGATATGGACATTCCTATCATGATTATGTATCTAGGCAGGAAATTATTACAGTAACTTGAATAAATATGCAGAGGAGATGCTGATGCCCTATCACGTACCACTTTAATTTCTGATGCTTATTTTGGAAACAAATCTGTTGTGTTTTTATCTGTATATTGTTGATACATGATAGCCATGTTAAAGAGGCTTTGTATGAGTAACACATACACTAGGCTGCTCAAGCACTGTTTTTTGATTTACCCTATAGTTATCATAGTTTAGTTATAATTTTGTAGAGATGTATACCATTATAATTTCTCTTAGTGTAGTTTCTGTTAGTGTAGTACCTGCTTAACTGTTATGATAGGGAAGTTTTTGGAGAATAAGTTTCTTTTAAATATTTTCCTTTAACAGATAAACAAGTGGTGTCTTTATACTTTGAGTTCTGTCACATTTGCTTAAGGTTGTGTTTCAATGAAGTATAATAAAGTTAGTGCTAAAAATTGAAATCACATGCTTTGCTGGGTTAACACTTAAATCAGTGAACAGTAAGAGTATTGTGGAGGTGCTGTGCTGCTACACTTTAAAATTAAAATTTGAGCAAGTAGTCTTGTTGGTCTTGATCTAAATTAGAGTTGATGGCTGAAATGCAAACCCAAAGCAAACAATCTTGACTTTGACCTGTATATTTGTATATTGTAGTGCTTCAGTGGAATGTGGAAATCTGGATGAAAGTTCCCTGGTCCAAACAAGTGGCAGTGACCTTAGTGCAGAGGACAGAGAACTGTTGAAAGCCTATCATCACAGTTTTGATGATGAAAAAGTGGATCTGGACCTGATTATGCACTTACTTTATAACATCTGTTGTAGCTGTGATGCTGGTAGGTATATGCACACATTCCAAATAAATTGCTGTGGATTCAGCTTCTGATGAAGTGTGCTCTTTTTTCAGTAATACCAAGCAGGTGAAACCTTCTAAGTGCTAGTATATGCAGTACTAACATGTCTTTGAAGTGAATTTTCTGTTTAACTCTGCAAACCAACTTCTTTTTTAGGAGCAATTTTAATATTTCTTCCTGGATATGATGAGATAGTTAGCCTGAGAGACCGTATTCTTTTTGATGACAAGAGATTTGCTGATAATGCTCACGGGTAAAACCTCTAGTTTCTATAGTTGTCTTGAGTTTTTTATTATTTCTCTTGAAGATCCTTATAATGTACTCTTTGTCTTGCATTAGATACCAGGTTTTCATGCTTCATTCAAATATGCAGACTTTGGATCAGAAGAAGGTACTTAAAAGTCCACCTTCTGGCGTCCGCAAAATAGCAAGTATCAGAGGACTTTGTCAGATGTTGTATTGATCTGTTTTGTCTTTGCTTTTACAGTTACTATAGTTTGTTGTTTTTATTGCAGATTCTTTCTACCAATATTGCAGAAACCAGCATAACGGTCAATGATGTTGTATTTGTTATTGACTCAGGCAAAATGAAAGAGGTATGATTGGCTTAAACTTTCTTTGGGAAGTAAACTTCCTAGTGTTATTTTAAAATACATAAATTTTGGAGAACTATTTTTTTTTATAGTAGGCTGAGAGCTAGTGCATGTCAAGCAACCAAATTCACTGAGAAGTTTTGACATCCGTTTTATGACAAATACTGTAAATAGCTAGCTGTTTAAAAACCCTGTAAAAGCTATTGCATGGTGATATATTGATAGATTTTTGTTGTTGTTATTTTTTTAAATTTTTAAATTTAGTATTCCTGTTTGAATTTTAAAACAAATTCATCAGTTTAGACTGCTGTCTTCCTGAGACTTACAGAACACCGGAAGTTTCCTTTATCCTACTATTGTATCTAGCCCAAGTCTAATCTATTAAATTTTTAATCATTGTTTCTGATGTGTTGAATGCCCATTCCCTAATTACTTGCTCAAGAAAAGTGAGATGACACAGTGAGACAGTTTAAGACCTAGTATATGACTTACAAAGTTTCTACAAAAGTTTTTACACCAAATTTCTGAAGTTTTCATGGCAATACATGGTAATACAATTTTTTTTGTAATTTTGTATCAAATATAAGAAAATATGGACGTCATTTCCAGGTGAGAAAAAGAGGAAAACTTTATTCAATGTAATAACATATTTTTGCTTGGCTTGTGATACCACAAAATGTAATCCATGCCTTTTATTAACTTATAATTACCTATTGACTAGAAAAATTTAATATAGAAAACTGTGTAGCACAAATATACTGCGAAGGAGAGAGTTTTTAACATGAAGTTATGCTAAGTACTTTAAAACATGCTTTTGTGCCAGAATCTGCTGGTGCTTATTATTTATTTTTTTTAGAGAACTTCTGATGATGATCTAAATCATTAGTAACTTTTATTTCATGTACCCTATTCAATCTTGATTTTATGTTCCTTACTTTGCTTTTATAGAAGTCGTTTGATGCACTGAGTTGTGTTACAATGCTAAAAATGGTGTGGATTTCAAAAGCCAGTGCTATCCAGAGAAGAGGCAGGTAATAAATGCTTTATACTGAATTTTATTTTGCAGATATCCACCATCCTATATTGAGGATAAAGTGCATAATGTAATAGCAGCGACAGTGGGTCATGTTACTAGCCTAGTCCAAGTATTGTATTGGACAGTGGCCAGTGCTAATGCTCTGCAGAAGAGTAAGGACATATTCCTTGGGGTCATTTCCCAAGTTGCAGAAAAGTGACGGTTGAAAATTTCCCAAAGCTTACATTAGGTCTAGGTTGTTACCCTCCATAAACTTGTTCTTCCACTCTCCCACGTAGCACCAGAGCCACAGTGTCCAGTAAGGTGTTTTGCAACTTATTTGTGGGTAAAGGGCTGCCTATTGCTAGTTTTTAATTGATGCTCCTTCATCTCTATATTAGAAGAGACATTGAGCAGTGATTCCTTATTAACATTCTCCAAATTATTCATGACTTAACAGGCTTTTATCCTATTCTTCCCAACAATGGGTGAGGGCTAAGAGAATATGTAGCAACAAATGCCTGTGTTTGGTGATATGGTATTGGCATTAACTTGCAGGAATTTGAGTGTGAATCTGAGCATTTGCTGTCTCTGTCCCCTCACTCACAAGTTGTTTGGTCTTCATTCTGCCTTTTACTCCCGGAGTAACGTTCATCTGTTTGGGGGATGTGAAGAGGAAGAAATGAAGTTTACAACTTATATTCCTTACATCAAAGGACAGTTGAGATTTGGATTGATCTTAGGTTAGCAAAAATCCCACATCACTTTATTTTTAGATAGGTCTTATTTTTGTTTCTCCAAACCTTTCAGTGTTGGGGTAAAATTATAATAACAAATTTCCATACTATCAAAAATAATCCATGTACTGGAACACTCTCACCTCATGTGTGGGACTTAACGACAAGATTATCTTTTTCTTAGACCTGCTTCTACATTTCCATTCTATGTTTGTGTGTGTATGGTTTTTTAATTTTATTTTATTTAAAATAAATTCTAATTTTCAACAACTTCCCATATTTTATTTTCAAGGGCTGGGCGCTGTCAGCCTGGAGTGTGTTTTCGTCTCTTCAGCAGGCTCCGATTTCAGAGTATGTTGGAATATCAGACTCCAGAACTTCTAAGAATGCCACTTCAGGTGCACGTTAGAAATTATAGCTTTTAAAAAATGTATTATCATCAAACCATGCTTTTAACTCCAAAAAAGTGTTTGTTTTTTTCTTCCCCCCCAATCTTAACAATCCTTTTTTACTTTTTAACTTGCAGGAGCTTTGTTTACACACAAAACTTCTGGCTCCAAGTAATTGTTCAATTGTTGACTTTCTTATGAAAGCTCCTGATCCTCCACCAGCTTTAATTGTGAGAAATGCTGTACAAATGCTTAAGGTCAGCAAAGGATTAGATTTAGACAGGAATTTTATTTCATTCTATATTTGTGGTGTGGCAATATGTTTGTACTGAGACTGTTCCGTTACTTAAGGGTGCTTTTCAGTTGTTGGTGTTGTCTATTTTTCATTTTGTGTGTGTGCATGTATTTTTTCTGTCTTACGGGGAGAGAGTGATTAAAAATCTTTTCTCGAACTGTTAAGAGTTTGACTTGCTTTCTTAGTATTTAGGAATAAGTCTAGTTAATGTCCAGTATTCCCATCCTTCCTGCTTTTATTGTAAATTAATTTTATCCACTTCCCCCTTCCCCCACTCTTTTCTCTTTTTTTATTTTTTATTTTTTAAACAGACAATAGATGCTATGGACCCTTGGGAAGATCTCACTGAACTTGGTTATCATCTCACTGAATTACCAGTAGAGCCACACCTTGGTAAAATGGTGTTGTGTGCTGTCGTTTTGAAGTGCCTGGATCCTATTCTTACTATTGCTTGCACTCTTGCATATCGAGACCCTTTTGTCCTACCTACACTGGCCTCTCAAAAGCGTGCAGCCATGCTATGCAGAAAACGTTTTACTGCAGGAACGTTTAGTGACCATATGGCGCTTCTCAGGGCTTTCCAGGTATTATTTCATGTTCAGAAAGCGTACTAATCACAGTAGATCATATATCAAAGTAAATGATGTACCAGTCAAGTTGGGTGTAGAATGAATGATAGACTATATTAAGTCCTTAGAGAAGAATCTTTACTTTTGCCAGTTGACTTTCTGGTGTATTGGACTCATAAATCTGTGAGGGAAGACTTTTTGTCAGATTTTTTGTTTATCCTTCCAAACCTGGTTAAATTCTGAATGTTTCAACAAGGTGCCACTTTATATTCTGCTACATTGATAACTTAAAATAATGATCTTAACATAATCTTTATAATAACTAAATGATCTTATAATAACATAATGATCATTATGTTAATTTAGGGAATGGGTAAAAAGAAACCAGAAAAAAAAAAATCTGGTTTGATACATTTCCTTTCTTTCAGAATGGTTTTTGCCTTTGTTTTGTTGATGTAAATGTTCTTTTTAAAAAAAGTGCAAAAAAATCAAATTCATAGATAAGTGTAAACAAATATTCTTTATAGGCATGGCAGAAGGCACGCAGTGATGGCTGGGAGAGAACCTTCTGTGAAAAGAACTTCCTGTCTCAAGCCACAATGGAAATCATTGTAGGAATGCGAACACAGTTGCTTGGCCAGCTTAGAGCCTCAGGTAAATAGCTTGGAAAAAATTTTAACATCGTTTTGTAGTCAAGTATATACTTAGTACAATTGTATACCAGTGGTAATGAGTAGTGTTCATTGGTATAATTTTCCTTCCTTAATTTGAAACAGACCAGTATACATTTGTGCTGGGCATGGTGCAGATGCTGGAGGAAGTGTGGTTGTGGAGCAGCTAATCTAACTGAAAGTGCCCTGATTGTTTGACATGTCACTGGCTTTCAGTGTGAAATACATTTCTTGGGATTTGTACATTCTAATAAATTATTTCCATAGGAAGTGTCTTTGTGTTGTAAAAAGTGGTTCTATCCTATGTTAGTATAAAACCTCTTATCAGGAAGGATTTCAATATAATGGTTTCTTCTTGGTGCTGTTAATGCTGGTAGTGGTGAAAAAATGCAAAAAATTTGCAGTTTATTTCTTTTTTTTCAAACTCTTTTTGAGAAGCAAAGAAGTAAATATGAAATGCAAGCAAATATAACACGTTTTGTCCTCTTCTTTCTTCAGGTTTTGTTAGAGCCAGAGGAGGAACTGATATTAGAGATGTTAATACTAACTCTGAAAACTGGGCTGTAGTTAAAGCTGCCTTACTGGCTGGGATGTATCCCAATCTAGTGTATGTAGACAGAGAAGGCCTGGTTTTGACTGGACCAAAGGAGAAGAAAGTGCGATTTCATCCTACCTCTGTTCTTAGTCAACCTCAGTATAAAAAGGTAAAATCATTTTGAATTTATAGTTCACAAAACAGAGCACTATACTCTATCAAATGTTTTACAAATGTCTCTTCGTAGTTCTCAGTACTTTAGAAGCAGCATGTGCATTAAACACTACATTTTTAGAAAATTTTTTTCCTGGCAGTTGATAAAATAAAGAATTGAAGTTGATTTATTTTTCCAATATTATTTCATCAAAACTCATTTCAGTTAGTTGTCTCAATTGAATGAGACAAAATGGTAAAAAATAGTTATGAAACTGTTTTAAAGATGTAACTGTCCCTGCTCATAACAGCAGGAAGAAGTTCTGCTCTGAAACAGATATTTTTTTAGATCCTTTTTTAATGCAAAATATTTTGTTTCAAGGTGGTAGGATAATTTGTGAGTCCGCTTGAATTTTCTCTCACTTTTTTACTTGTGTGTTTAAATTTGTGTATATATAAATATTTGTTTTTATTTCTGCATACATAAAATAAGAAATACGTTAAAATTTGTTTTAATTACAAATAGAGGGAAAAATAGCTTAGTCTTATTTGCTCTTGCACAGATTCCCCCAGCAAATGGGCATGCTGCGGCTGTTCAGGCACTCCCTACAAACTGGCTTATATATGATGAAATGACAAGAGCTCACAGGATAGCAAATATCAGATGCTGTTCTGTTGTAACACCTGTCACTGTGTCACTCTTCTGTGGACCAGCTAGATTACCAAGTAATGCTTTGCAGGAACCTTCATCCTTTCGAGGTATAGTGGGTTTTGGATTTGGAATGTTTCCATTAGTATATACGAGTATGTGATATGGAAAGCTTATTTTTCAAGAATATTTAATATGTATATTGGCTAAGAATAGTTTATAGACTCTGAAATAAACATCTCGGTTTTGTGAATCCTTATAGATTCATATCCATAAGTTAAACCTATATAATTCTGAAGTCTCAGAAATTACAGTATAGTTTGTAGTGAAACAAAAAATGCAAACAAAATGTCTAATGAGAATACTAATGCTGAAAAGTGTAGCAGGTATGTTTTTTCTACAGACTAGTTTATCTGATACTTTGAACCAGATTATTCAAACTGAATAATAATTTAGAAGCTATCAATATGGCAAATAGTCATATTGCTTCCGGGTGAAACATGCATTTTAAAGATTATTTTCTACTGGTAAATTTTAATGACAATTAGCTATACTATTAACTAGAAGTGTTAAAGAATATATAGAAACTTCCTTTTTTTATTTAAATGGAGTTCTGTAGGAATAGAAGCAAAAATAATCTATCCTGCTGCCAGTTCTCTAGAAATACAAGTTTAAATCAAAGTAAGAGTCCAACTTATTTTTGAAGCTTTCCTGTTTTGCTCTTAAACTATTACCTTAAAATAGTGTTTATGCAGATTGAATGGCAGTTTAAAAAAAAAAAAAGAATCCTACTTTATAGCCATATGTGTATATATAATTTATTTTTTCTTAATGGGTCTTCAAATCTGCTGTTTTACTAAGAAATAAAGCATAGAGCAGTGTGTGGTTTTGCAAACAGCTTCAGGAAGAAGTTTGAAAATGGTTTGTTGATATTAATGGAGGTACCTGAGTCAGATCACATCAGTACAGGGGCTTATATAGCAGGGCCTTCAGCAGCTCTGGATACTTGAGTTCTGCTAACTGAAGCAAAGACCTCCTGAGGTGTATTTGCAGAAAATAAAAAGTGCTTTTATAAATGTTTACATTTTAAAATAAAATTTAGGAGAATGGGTTTATTGCTGGTAATACAGTAGTGTTCAGTTTTTTGTATGTACGTGGAAATAGTTTAAAAATGTCAACGCACCTTTTAATTTTAATTCAGGGGATGGGTTATCTAATGATACCAGTGATAGTGAGATGGAGGACAAAACAACTGCTAATTTGGCACTACTGAAGCTAGATGAATGGCTTCATCTCAGACTGGACCCTGAAGTAAGTAGTGTATCACTTCAATGCTTGTTTCTTGTAGAAGCATATTTATGTCATATCTTCCTAAAAAGATTTCTGAAACATCTGGGTAACCCAAGAATTTTCTGTAAGAATGGCTGTCACGGTCCATTTGGGTCTCTCAAATTTATAGGACAACGTAATCTGTGATTTAACCTTAATTTCATGATCTCATTAAGAAATACAACAAAGAAACAGGGCCTCAATCCCCTTTTGCCCAGACTAGTTTATTGCATGCATTCACTTACTATTTAAGTCATAAGGTTTCATAATTTATAACCCATAACTCTCAATTCACACACCTGTGAGCAAAAAGAAAAAAATAGTTACCTAGCTGATGGTGAGTGCTCATCCTTCTTCCTCTGTTATGGTGTGAGTGTCCCCTGTATCACACAGGGAAGCAGGAAAGCCTCAGCAGTCCAGCTGCTATTGCATCTGCTTCAAAAGCTTTTTGGGTAAGCTGCTGTTTTATAGCTTCCTACGTGGAGGTTTGGTCCATTTCTGTAAGTGAGCAGGTTCTGATGAAACTGCCAGACAAAAGGTAATGCCTGCAGGACACAGCAAGCTGCAGGTGATAGTGGCTGCATAATGGCCCTTCAGCTCTTTCTGGCCACCCGTCCTGCCTACGTGGTGCTTTTGCTTTGACCTAATGGCACTGCTGCCAGCAGATATCAAGCCTTAGCATGAGCTGGGTTAGCTAAAATCTGAGCAGGAGTTCAGTGAACAGTTACAATGACATATTGTGTATTTCCGTCTCTGAGAGGATGACTAAAGTCGCATCAAAATGGAGCACTTTAAGTTGGAGTCCATGAAAGAAAGCTGCTGTCAGATTTTAGAAAGAGGGGGGAAAAAAAAAAAACAAACCAAAAACCAAATGTTTGAAGATAGAAGGCTTCAGGTCATTGAGAAGCTATGGCTGTGGTAGGAGGTAGAGTGGTTTATAGGTTATGAAACACTTGGACTTACCAGATCTAATGATACTATATCTTCTAGAGATGTTCAAAAGTGTGATTTTTTTTTTTTTTTTTTTTAATGGATACATTTCTGATAACGTGAGAATTAGACTATAGTCTTCTGAATTCAGTCATCTCCTTTGAGCAGAAATCTGTTAGAAAAATTTGTCACTTGTAACTCTTTTTGCTCAGGTATAAATGTGCATAAATACTGAGTGAATTGAGAGGAAGGGCATAAAGCATGAAAAGGTGGGTTTTTTTAAAGATAAAATTTTAAAGTGAAAAAAAAGTGAAAAAAACCTGTGTATAATTCTAAGCTTGGTGCAGGGCTAAATGAAATACAATGTTTCAGAAATGATCTTGCACCTGAAAAAAGAAAAGATAACAGCTCATTTTAAATGCAAGGTTTTCTCCCCTTCCCCAGCACTTTAGTCTTGCCCTCTAGTTTGGACTTTGTTCATTTTAGAATACCAGATGCTGCTTGATAGGAAAGATGCAGGGTACCCTTACCTGTCTGATGTAATCTTTATTAGTCTTTAATTGAATTGAAATTTATTACAGGCTGCTGGTTTGCTGCTTCAACTCAGACAGAAGTGGCATAGCTTATTTCTGCGTCGTATGCGAGCTCCTACTAAACCATGGTCTCAAGTTGATGAAACAACTGTAAGAGCAATTATAACTGTTCTAAGTACTGAAGAACAGTCTGCAGGTTTGCAGCAGCCTTCAGGAATTGGTCAGAGACCGAGACCTATGACTTCTGAAGAATTTTCTTTAGCATCCACATGGAGGTCAACCAACACTAGAAAAAGCTCAGCAGAAACTGAGCTCTCTGATTCCTCTAATGCTGAAAAGTAAGCTTTTGAGATCTTCTAGAGTGTAAGTTGTAATTTATTTAGCTATAGAAGCATCACTTAAATTTCTGCTAGTAATAAAAAGGAAGAAACAATAAAAATACAGTTGAAAGAATTTATACTGTCCTATGCTGCATTGTATTTGTGATTTCATTGAGAAATACTTTGTATGTGTACCTGCTGTTTGAGGGAGCAGTCAGGAATATTGTCCACAAATTGTGATCTCTGGAAGGAAGTACCAGAAGAGATTTAACCCTAGCATACAAAAACAATGCTTGATCAGTGGTTTTTTTAGTTAGTGTTTAATATGTTTTGGAGTTAGTGTAGTATATATATTCATGCAATAGGCTGATATGTGGATATAAATTGTTCTGTGGCTGCTTATGAAACTCGTGGTGTGTCCTGTATCTGCCTTTACTTTTTAGAGTTCTAATGAAATCTATGCCTCCTACACTTCACCAGCCAAAGAAGCACAAAGAAAAAAACATTTTGCACTCCAAACGAACTTCAGATGACAGGTCAGATCAATCATCCATGAAGTCTACAGATAGCAGTAGCCCCTGTGCTAGTCCTTCTTCTCCAATATCTGGAAAGGTAGAGTTCTAATTAACAAATTACTCCACTCTTCAAAATTAGTAGAATTTCAGAAATAAATTTGCTGATACCTTTCAGCAACTATCAGGTATTATATTGATAAATTAAGGACCTAACTTACATTTTGATTTTTAACAATAAGTAATACTTATTTCTTTCTGGAACTTAAAATCTAGACTAATTATCCTTGTTACGCTAGTTTAAATGTTATTCTTTGCAGACTGCTGAGTAAAGCTATCCAAAGTAGAAAAAATTGGATTTTTTTTAACTTGGTATAATAACCAGTGAAAGTATATTAATTTTTTTCTAAATTAGTATACAGTACATGCATTTCTGAATTCTTTGGATTCTGTCTTTCTCTGTAATAGCATACATCGATACTGATTCTCTTTAGGTTTTGTGTTACCTGCTTTATTATGACTGCTTGCTTTTTTATGGCAGTAATTTTAACAAAGCACGCATTTTTAGTGAGGTTATTGGCATAATTTTGCCTATGTGCTCGAATAGTAAACTGGAGCAATACTAAACAGACCACTGAGAGGAAGACCCATTGTTCCTCTAGGCATACTCATTGGAGGATTTAATAATTCCTCTTAAGTATTTCAGTTTTTAAATTCAGCTAATATAAAAGGGAAAAAACTTAGTTTCCTGAAGGTGGAAATGTGAGTAGTGTGCTTCAGGCTACAGTCTAGAATGATTAAGTTTGTGTCATGTGAAGGTGTGTCAGACTTCAGAGAATTGTAATTAATCTAGACTATTCAGGCCTGTTCTGCTATACTTGCTTGCTGCCCCTCATGAATGAATTACTATTTTAGAAACTTTTAAAAGCATAATAAATGTGAAGTACATTTTAAAACCAAATCAGACCATGCCAGCTGATAGATTTTTGTGTTTCTTGTAGAATCTGGGGGAGGAAGGTAGGAACACAGTCAAGTGATTTCTGTCTTCATGTGTGTAAAACTTTAGAACTAAAGCCTGATTTATTTTATTGTAGCTTAATTTAATTTAATTTTTCCAGGGTTCAAAATCTCCTTCACCAAGACCAAATATTCCAGTTCGGTACTTTATAATGAAAAGTAGCAACTTGCAAAATATTGATATTTCTCAACAGAAGGGTATATGGTCTACTATGCCAAGTAATGAACGAAAACTAAATAGAGCCTTTTGGGAGAGCAGCGTGGTTTACTTAATATTTTCTGTTCAAGGGTCTGGACACTTTCAGGTGAGTCCTTAGTTAATACTAAATATTAGCTTTTTTGATAGTTTAGGAGAGTGCAGCAAATGACTGTGTAGTATGGAGGTTTTTGCTTATGATTTCTGACCTTCTAATAAGTAGAGTATCTGGTTGCTGAGGAAAGGGTACTTCATTCTTCTCTGAAATATGCTCTTTTAGCTAACTGAGTTTGTCACTCAAAGGCTAAGACTGAATTGCCTCCAAACATCTTGAGTCAGAATAATGTTTATACCCTGCATTAGTACTTTAAAACAACAACAAAACGAGCAAACAAAGCAAATCTGAACGAAGCAGGGATTGCTACTCTTTTCTCTGCATGCCAAAATAAATACTGTAAGTGAACAAGCAGTTATAATCAAGTCACAGCTTTCTAAAACCAGGAAACTCATAGATGGCTTCATTACAAATTTTAATAAAATCTGTCTTGCCTGAAATGTAGTTTCTAAACTTAAGAAGCTGGAAAGTCATGGCTGTGATTTTTCCAGAGCTATGTCTTGACTTCAAGTTTAGCAAGTTGTTTGTCAACAATTTGTTGACAAAGTTGTAGCCAATCTAAAGTTAAATACTTGACCTGGTAGTGCAAGGCTGCAGGTTAGCTGTGTTGTAGAGCAGGCTAAACTCAGTTGTTCTAGGTAAAGAAAGTTCAGTTTACCTCTTTATATATGAAGCTATTCATAGGTCAGCTAAACTGAAAGTCTAATGAACTAGCCCAAATACATCTGTCATGGTGATTCCGCTGAACGATTATGGTGAGATATAGATATGATTATTTGGCAAATGCAGATTTAGTACTGGAAAGTAATTTTCAGCGTGCTAGTTGATACTGAAAATGGGCTGTTGTATTGGTGCTCTTAAATGAGGAAGCTGGGAGGGGTAGACATGCTGAAGTCAGGAGTGTAGGTATTTGATGTTGCCTTGCTGTTACAGTTTTGACAATGCATTGGACATTCATCAGAATGTGAGGTTAACATTCCTATTAATATTCTCTTGTACCAAGTGTCTCTTTACTTTGCACTTTTATTTTTCCTCTGTTCCTTCTATTAATTTCCATTTAAGTCTGGCTTCAGCTATCTAGGACTGCATGTCTTACAACAGTAGTGTGTGCTGGCAACTTACGTAGAGCACTGCATCTCTTGGACTCCTAAATCATAACTGGAGTAAATTTGCCTGAATAGTTGATAAGTGGTGTGTGTGATGGGGTTTCTTTGTTTTGTTTAGTGTGTGGGCAAACAAGGATGTCCTTAAATGAGTTAGAAGCAATCTTGGATTTGGGATTTCTTCCATTTTCTTTCTGAGTACTTGTATTGTAGGAATTTCTTCCCGCTGTGTTGAAGGTGGCAATAAAAGCAACTTTACCTTTTTAATTTGAAGAATAGCTACTCTCCCTTAATTCTATGTGAAAGTTTGTTAACATAGAGGGAAGATGGGAAGGAAGGAATGGATTTCTGCAAAAAAATACCTACAACTAGAAAGGAATAGCTAATGGACTATTATGTAGTACAACATTCATCTTGATTGCTTATGCTTCAAATGTTTTTACACCATCTTTTCAACCTCTGTTACAAAGCTTAAAAAACTTTTAATGGTAATTGTGAGAGATTGAGAGATGTTCTCTGTTATCAAACTCTCTAGAAAGCATACTTGAAATGGAAAAACAAATGATACTTCTTTTAACTTTCTAGATATAAACATTTTAAAAGATCCAGCTTCATGAGGTAGAGTGTGTGAATCACTTTGACACTAATTTGAAAGTTTCATATGAAATCCAGTCATTTAATTCCAATGTAAGCAGGTGTGCTCTAATTATGTCTTTCCTTTTATATTTCAATTTTTGCTCCAGGGTTTTGCTAGAATGGCTTCAGAGATAGGGCGTGAGAAAAGTCAAGACTGGGGGTCTGCTGGTTTGGGAGGTGTATTTAAGGTGGAGTGGATCCGAAAAGAAAGCATTCCTTTTCAGTGTACACACCATTTGCTCAACCCTTGGAATGACAATAAGAAAGTACAAATAAGCAGAGATAGCCAGGTAATGTTATTCTCTTCTAAAGTCCTTTTTACTTGTTAGTACTGTGTATTGTTTATTAGCTTGTTCAGCCTTGACATTTATCAACTTGTATATCTGTTAGTCTGAATCACAGTTGATTGGTGCACATTGTACATTCTGCTAATGCATTACCATTGAAGTAATGGAGGCTTTTTGATAAAATCAAAGCAGTTTCTTGCTTAATGTGTGTTTAAAAAAAAAAAAAAAAAATTAAAGCTGGATGCTTCAAAAAATAAAAGCTTTTTGGAATTTTGTAATTTTGGTTCTGGAGATTTGTTCCCTGTTTGGTTCAGATTTGTGCCCCGAGATAGTCTGTCACATCCAAATAACTGTTCATAATTATAGCTTTGAGTTTCCTGTAAAGACTGAAGAAAATCGTGGGATTTGAAAGCTTATGACAGTTCTCCAGTCTGTTAAAGCTAAATGCAACTACAAAAAGTTAGAAGAGAATTGGCACAACAGTTGTCTGTGGCAGTTTCTGCATTCTCCCCAGTCCCCTTCCAAAATATCTCCTTGACATGAGATTCTAGAGCTAGCTTTTTGTATCATCTTCTCACTAATTCCGCAAAAGCTCTCCAGTTGTAAGAACGAGTAAAGGAACATACTGTAAAAATGGGGAAAGTAGCACGTGATGGAGTTAACAGTGCATCTGTTACAAGTGTCTCTAAAGACCTAAAGAGTCTTAACGATCTCAACGATCTTAACGATGGTTATATATAATACTGTGATTCCACCAAGAGCCACTGTATTACTTGTGATCTTCCTTTTCACATTCTCCACCATTCTTGATGGAATTAAACTTTTAAAAGATGTGGAGAATCATGATCTTTAGTTACTAAGTAAGCAACCTGTGGAAGGAACAAAATATGTGGTGCATATGGTCTTGTATATGGTGGTGGTGTGTTCACTCAGTATTCTGTTCTTAAGAACTGGTGTCTTACTGTGGATGAAAAAAACCCAAAAAACTTGTAGGCCAGGGTTGCTCATGCAAGTTTGTATCTCCTCTTGAGCCCTAGCAAAAAACCCTTCCTGTGCGGAGAGTTCTAATGTGTCTGTCAATAACGAAAGGAATGAATGAGCTCTTCAGAATGACTGAAAGCAATCACCAGTAACTTCATCTAACAATTCTGTTATAAATAGTTTCTATATGTTCAGTAGTAGCAGTGCAAGTAACCTCTCTCATTTCCTGCTAATTTCTAGGAGCTGGAACCACAAGTAGGAGAGCAGTTGCTACAGCTTTGGGACCATATTCCTGTGGCAGGAAAAAACTAAACTGATTGAGCATGTCAAGTAATGTGAGAGGTAGTTATTTCATGCATTACTTGCTGGTTTTATGATAGAGGAAAAGCTATCTATATGCAATGTATCATTACAGTACTGTCTTTCCTTTGTAGTTTGTGAAAGAACTGGTACACTTAATGGTAAATATTACCTTCTTTTTGCTTTTTTTTTTTTTAGCTGTGGTTGTGAAAAGATCAGCTATAACCACTAGAACCAGCAGTGTCTCTACAGTGTAAAGATGAGGAAGAAGGCAGTGCAACAAGTTCCTGAAGTTGTTAGCCATGCTGTGCAGCTAGCAGTGGAAAAATAAGAGGGAATTATTTTGGTTTCAGTATTTCCTTGTCTTAACAAATGTCATAACATTATTCACCAGCCTGGTTTTGACTGAATTATTTTTTTTTACAGTAGTGTGCAGTTGATATTTAAAAACACGATTAACTTCAGAGCTAAGTTTGAAACAATTGACCACATACAAATTTTTTGTGGGTTTAAAATAGCATAGCAGACAGTTTAAATATACAGTTTACATTTAAAGCTTTCTCAGCACAGTAAAATACATAAGAGAAACTAGTGTGATATTAATTAATCAATCTTGTAGTTTGTGTAAAATAAATACATTGAGAATAGATGTCTCCAGATATATTGGAAGATTCCATAAGTATTTGTTGAACTTCTATATGCACAGTGCAAGAGAGGAGGATATATTCATATAAACAACAGGGCAGCTGGAGAATGAAAATTTTGATTTAAAATACATAAGTGAAAGGAGCATTGATACTCTTGAGAGTGTCTTGGTCTAGTGGTAATTCCGGTTTCAGTTATTTTTCACCTTTTAAAGGTCCTCACACTTTGGCAAGCTGAAAACAGTCTTTCAGAGGCCTGCTGCCAAATTGTACTCTAATAGTTCACTAACTTGGGCATTATTAGAAGATTTTTATTTCTTTAAAAAAAATAAAATTACCAGTACAACTTTCTTCATCTTTCAATGTAGTCTTTATGCTTTCCTTCTATACCTCTTCTTTTAGTTCTTTCTTCTTCTTCTATACTATTATTGTTTTGTTTTATTTGGCTTCTCCTTAGTTGTTAACATACTGTACTATAATGCTGGTATAAATTCAGTCTGCTCACTCTCAGCACTATGTTTGTGGTCATACATAGTTTAAACCAAGAGCTTTTTCTGCTTCTGAGCCTGTACTTATGTTTACTAAGTCTACTAAGAATATTCACGCAGTTCAGAGCACCCTGTGTCTTCATTCTTGCATTCTGTGTAGTGACTTCCATACGTAAACAGTTGGTTTTGCCTTTGCAAGACTAACTGGGTCCTTGTAAGGCTAGAATTGCCTCATATGGTATTTCTGGAGACGGTGCATACAATGGAGCTGTAAGGCTCATATTGCCTTATATGATATTTCCAGGTCTGTGTCCACAAAGGAATGTGTGGCAGTATTGCCTTGTACAGGGTTCCTGGGCCCCATGCACACCAAGGACAGAGCTGGCACAGAGAGGCAGTGGAGTTGGGGTGTAGTGTTTGGTTAACAAGCCCAAATAGTGCTTCTGCAGCTTGATGATAAAAAGAATGGTCCAGCCAAGGAATTTGCATTCCCCAAGGTCATTGGCTGGTCCAAGTCACTTGTCTGGAGAAGAGGTCCTGCCCTGCTGCCTGCCTGACAG
Source organism: Strix aluco (assembly GCF_031877795.1). Taxonomy (NCBI): domain Eukaryota; kingdom Metazoa; phylum Chordata; class Aves; order Strigiformes; family Strigidae; genus Strix; species Strix aluco. The sequence goes on along the minus strand of NC_133971.1, from coordinate 51,687,360 downwards.
CCATGGTCACTTAAGTCTTTGCATGCGCAGATGTTAGGACTAGCTCAGTATTACCTGACTTGCTGTTGTTATGACCCAGATAATTGTACTACTGATCTGTACTTTTTCTAGTACTGTTATTTAGAAACAAACTGTTTATCCCTGAAGCTGTTGGTCTGGTGTCTGTTACCATACCCTGAACCTGTAACTTGGCAGGGCTTCCTTAAGCCTCTGGTGTCAGAAGTGGGATATGGTACACTGCATCATGACCAGTCCTGACCCTGTACCGCGTGCCTTAGTTGATTATTTGGGACCTTGCCCTGCCCCAAACATCAAATTATACTATGTTTAGAGAGAGTCAGAACGACAGAAACATGAAGGGAGAGTTACCCTGCTTATATCTCTTAGCTCATTGCCTTAGAGATACTGAGCAGTGTTTGAAAGCAGCCCAAGCCCAAGGTGCCTACCTATGAAGAGAACTGACCCACACCCAGCAGGACACTCAGGCTGCAGTAGAGGAGAAGGCTCTAGCCCCTGCCTGTGTTAAAAGCTGTCAGGCTAATGTGGAGAAACTAGAGCAATGCATGGTCCCCCATCTAGCAGTATCTGTCTAGGAAAAACTTGACTGTAGTCTGGCAGCTGTGGAAAAGGGAATTTCTTTTATACAGAGACCCAGAAGACAGGAATGATACTTGATCTGATTCAGATTCAGACAATGCTGTGTCAAAGTCTTCCCTTCCTGAAGATTTATAATCCGACCAGTTGTTAAAACAGAGTATGATGCTATTGGAGGTATGACAGGTGACTCTACATGCTCTTTCATAAGCACACATCTAGCCACACTAAGTGGGTGATATCACAAATCTGTTACTGTGGATTATTTAACCTGGCTTGCAAATATGTTATGTCTCAGGGGGGACACTATCTGAGTTTCAGACTGGAAAGCCTGGAGACTCATTCTGGGGTCTGGGATCCAACTACAGCTTCCAGCAGGAAGTGTTGACAGCATTAGCCTGTATTCAGAGAAGTACCCTGAGATGACTGAAGGCCCCTGGCTATTCCCTGGGCCAGTCCCACAGATTTGAAATTGAGCATCACTAGGCTGGTTATCAATCATGCTTTAGAAGTAGCCTCTGTGGCAGAGGAAGACCTATGTGGACATTGTCCCATGTGGTCCACTGGTACCCACTAATCAAAAAGGGTCCTGGTCCACTCAGTGCCCATTTAAAGTCAATAGACACTGCCCTTACAGGCACAGCACCCAGCCCCATGTGGACCCAGCTCTTACAAAGGTGAAGTTTCTGCTGTGCCCATTCATACCTCATGTCCAGGTAGTTAAAAATGTCCCCAAGTGTGTGTGAAGAAGAGTCTGCAGAAGCTAATTAGGAATTGAGATGCTTTTGAGTACACTTGAAATTACTTTCCACCTCTTCCGTGATTTGTCAGTGTTTTCATGGCAATCAGACTTCATACAGTTGGTTTCATTCTAGCAAATATTTTAAAACAAGGTTCACATTATTTTGCTTATTTCATGTGTCTTTGGATGCTGATAAAAGTAGGATTAAATCAATGTTGACAGTATAGGCAGTTACTTAATGTGATCTTTTTGGTTCTACTAAGCTGAAAATCTGTTGTTCAATTGTTCTCTGTCTTCCTTTCCTGTTTGTATTTTCTGCTTTCTCTCCTTTTCCTATGAAGTTGTATGTTAAGTTCATGGATATGCATTCAGGGTTGCTCTTAGCATTTGAACTCGGCAAAGACCATATCAGAGATGAGTAGTGTCTGGAGCACAGATCCAGGGGACTTTTCTTGAAGCTACTGAAGCATCAAAAGTTCATCTGTAAGGAGATAATTACACTGTTTTTTAAATGATGATTTAAAAAAAAAAAAAGCTTACCTCTGCTCTCTCTAGTTGTATGCTAAGTGCCATAGTGTATCAGTGCTTCCTAGTGATTACTGAAACCACCTCTATGAGACAGAGTCAACTAGTTGCTGCTGCTCATCCTTTGGACTTCTGTCATTCAGCAACAATAACAGATGGTCTGTAAAACTAAAGGTAAATGCTTTTTCCATAGACAGCAATACTGCAACTTGTCTGTGCCAGAGTCTGCAAGGAGCATCATATAGTATGTTTTGTATCTATAGTAGATTTAAGTGTTTTCATAAATGAACTAAATTACTAGAAGAGGTGATTTTTAATGAAGGAATACTGAGCAATGTGATGCATAGTAATTTTGTCTTGCTGTGCACAGTCATTTGCAGAAATATTTTATTTCTAAATAAAAATAATGTGCTGTCATTCCCTTTTTAATCTGAAATGAACAACTGTTTCTTGGTAATACTATAGTAATACACATTTCTGAATTGTAACTTTCAATAAATCAGCATAAATTATTTTTGAGTGAGTCTGGCAGAATGTCTACAATAAAATATTCCACTCTTGAAACTCAGAGGAAAGTGACCTTACTTTCTCAGGTAAACTCCTTTTTTTTCTGCATTGCCATCTACACAAATTTTGCTAGGTTTCATCCAGTGAAAATAATGGTGTCTTTATGGCCAGACATTACTTGAGTTAAATCCATGCAAAATGTCTTTATAGTTATTTCACTGTGCAGCAGTGAGTTTTCTGATATTTCTTTCCACAGAATCCTGTGCTCTGGTTTCGTGTTATGTCTGTAAAACTACAACTTGTTTCAATGTTTTGAAAAAGGGCTCTTTTGAGCCATTAGGTGCATTCGAGTTTCCTGACCCTGTGTAATGACATTCTTTGTTTGTCTGCTCTTTGTATCACCCTGATCCCCAAAGAGAGAGTTATCTTTGTGGCCATGTGTGTGATGATACCAGCAGTATCAAAAGTCTGTGGAAGAACTCCAGTGCTGCAGCTCTGTACCGGGATTCTTGGAGACACCCAACCTGCCTGATAATGACTGAATGTGATTATACCAGAAGTGAAAACTAAAGCATGATGAAGGGCAAGGAGGTGAATCTATCTGAAAAATACTAGGGCGGCAACAGCATGCAGTTCACAGAATTCTTGTATCTATGATGACAAATGGCACAAATGGCCCATCACAATCTTCTGTGCAACAGTAAAAATCCCAGTTTGGAGATTGTCAGCCAGGAATTGATTTACTCTGCCTTAGTGTAAATGAAGTTCTTGCAAGTTAGACAGTTGTCCATAAACACTAGAGTGAGGAGGAAGGAAACAGAAATAGGGTTATGGATGACAGCCACAGGTTTGCAAAGTTTGTTCATACACGAGAAAAGCTTATCTAAGCAGTGCTGATTCAGGACAACTCCAGTCGTGTTCCTCAGGACAGTAGGTAAGAGCTTTGCCAGTGGCTCATGTGAGAAAATGCTGATGTGTGCTGCCCTCTCAGGAACATGTTCCTGAAAATAAGCTAAGGTGACAAGCTGTTTTGCCACAGACAGAATTTACTTACTTTCTCTAGGAACTAAAGATAGTTTGTTAAATATTTTGTTTGTTAAATATTTTGTAGCCTAAAATTGCTTATTTGTTGCAGCTATTTCTTTCAATATTTGCTTTTTTGCATTTTTTTTCCCACTACTGCTATAATTTCTGCTCTGTCGTCACATCTACAACGACCTTTCCTCCAGTGCTTGTAGGTTAAATTTTTACTGTGGAATTTTTTGCAGCTTCCATTTTAAGTGCCTGATACTCGCTGTTGTCAAAATTAAATCATAGCTCATATCTGGCAGGCCAATTTCTCTGGGTTGTGGTTGGATTAGTTCATAGTTACCCCTAGGTGCTTTGTCTTTAAAATGAATTAAAGTGGTTTTGCAGCCCCTCATTTTTTTTCTTCTTTTTTTTCTCTTCTTTTTTTCTTCATATGGAGCTGAAGTTACTGTTCCAGACCAGCCACTTTCTAGATGTATTCAGTCATGGCTTTTACTATCTGAATAATACTAGCAGTTTGTCTCCTGTTGCTCTACATCTTTCTATTCACACCTAGCTGCACTGTTTTCTTCCCAGTGGATTATGCTACATTGTTTCCAGCCATCATAGCTGCTATCTTGCTGCTGTCTGTGTGGCATCTTCTAACAGCTATGCCAGTGCGGAAAGTAGGTGATGCTGCTCGGAATTAAAAGGTTTATTTGTTGTTACGATTCTGTTGTTTGATGTTGAAAGGTGTTGCCTAAAATTAAAGTACAAGTCTAGGTTTAAAGACAAATCAGTTCTCAGGAAAGCAGACTGGGGGAATGCCTTGCATCATGTTAGAGATTAAAAAGTTGGAGTCGTAAAAATACTAAAAAGCATGGCACATAATTGAATCAGGCAATCCAGAAAGGAGACTGTTTTTATTTGTGTCAAGCTCAGGAGTTTTAAAGCTAATTCATTCCATGTGGGTGTGAAATTATTCTTTTTTGCCTTGTGTTGTATGATGCACAGCTCTGAGATTTGCAGCCTGATGTTGTAACGTTGCCTGTGTGAGTGGGCATATTGCATTTGGTACTGTTGATATATGAGCAAAGGTTGTAGCCCGAGGCCCTTAAATAATGTACCGCTTTGTTCTATCTATAGGGAGTATCTGGTGAAGCCTAGCAGCACTCAAATAAGATTAAGGAACAAAATACAATTGCCAAAATCACTCCTTTATGAGGATGTTCTGGATGCTGGCAGAAACTGAGAGTGAAATTGTGTTACACATGTAAGATAGATTTAATATCTTCTGCTCTTGTAAAAAACATCTTAATAATCTTTTTTAAAAGCAAACTGTGCAGAAAGAGTCCCAAATCTCTGTGGGCTGACAAGCTTGCTTGACTTTTAGCTTATAGTGTGTCCTGTCAAAATAAGAGCACAAACCTTCCTTTTTTGATTGTTTTCATGGCTGTGTTCAGATTAAGGAACTCATTCTGTACTCATGCTTTTTGTATTCATTTAAGTGCAGTTAGTAATGAAGAAATCTGTCTTGCAACTTGGCAAGGGTAGTATTTCAGTGACTTTCAGCAGCTTAGCCACTGCTAAGTTTTAATATGCTCTAAAACCATATTAAGTGAGGTGTCATCACTGTAAGAGAATTACTGTGCTCTATCCAAAGCTTTTACACAAAAGAGTGATACACCTTTTATTCTAGAACAGTCCTAGGGACTTGATAAAAAGTACCAATCTAGGAGGGAGAGAAAAGAGAAACAAAGGACACCTTGCAAGCAGGCTGTGAAGCTTCAAAGAGACTCATGAATGGATGCTCTAGCTTATTTTCCTGCTTACCTACACTGGTTGAATTGGAACTAGTTAATGTATGTGTGGCGTAGATTTCATGTGTGAATTTCTCTTGGTCTTCTGTCTTCAGAGGCACAGTGCAAATATGTTACAAAGAACTGTGGCCCAGCTTGGACATTAGAGGGCTGCAGTAGCCATATTTATATTGCTCTTCCAGTACTTCAAGGGGGCCTACAGGAAAGATGGGGAGGGACTCTTTTATCAGGGAGGGTAGTGATAGGACAAGGGGTGTAATGGCTTTAAACTGAAAGAGGGTAGATTTAGATTAGATACAAGGAAGAAATTCTTTACTGTGAGGGTGGTGAGGCACTGGAACAGGTTGCCCAGAGAGGTTGTGTCTGTCCCCTCCTGGGAAGTGTTCAAGGCCAGGTTGGATGGGGCTTTGAGCAACCTGGTCTAGTGGAAGGTGTCCTTGCCTGTGGCAGGGGGGTTGGAACTAAATGATCTTTAACGTTCCTTCCAACCCAAACCATTTTGTCATTCTGTGATGGTTGAGTCTGATGTTGAAGTTACTTTGCTCTGCTTTCATTCCTCTTTAGAGCATTGAAGCTGGGTGAGGTCAGAAAGTAATTAAAAACAGTGCCATGGTGCATTTACCCAAGGGAGGTACACAGAGTCTGCTATTTCATTTCCCAGTACTCAAGTTCAAAGACTGCAGAAAGTATTCTTTTGTCAGAATTGAAACTTCATGAGAATGTACCAGTTTTCATTTAAAAGTCAGGACAATTTTGACTGAAGTCAGAGATCACAGACACCCTGTTTTAACACTCCTAGAAAAGAAAATATAGCTAGAAATGTGACCAAGGGTGCCTTCAGGTTCCCAGACACAGAATCAGTAAGTGGATGCGCTCATATGTACTGAGATTTGCTTTAATTGATAGCACTCCACTCCGTAATGAACAAACCAACAGCAGGTGCTGGCAGGCTTTGGTAATTGTGGACACGAGTTACAGGAAGTATCCATGGGCTGGAAGATCACACCAGTCTGCGTAAGGTAGAAGAATGGAAGGGTAAATAAGAGCTCTGTTACAGTCCTGTGAGCACCAATACTATGTTGTTTTTAGGTGAGATTTCTTGAACTCTGAGCGTGTCAAAGCTGTTGAATTGTTTGTTGTATCAGTAGTGAGACACCAGATGCGTAGGGTGATAACTGGAAGAAGTATTCACCTTGAAGGAATATAAACGCTGGTGTCATAAAAAGTAGGATTCTGAAGATCCTTTAGAGTGAAGCTAGGTGGTGCAGTTGGCTAGCATATGAGCTCTTGTCTGTTGTGGACTGTTTTAAAACAACCTAGATTTATTAGCAGGTGCAAACGAAATGGCCTCTGTCCAGGAAAAGCAGAGAATTATAGTAAGGAATTTTTATAGTAGCCTGTTGCTTTATATCTGACATATTTATCTGTGAGTTTTCACTCCTGTAAAGAGGAGGACAAGAAGTACTAGGCTGCAGGTAGATATTAAAACATACATCTTAAAAGTTGTTTTTTAAGTACTTCTTTTCTCCTCCTTGGAAAGGAGACAGTATGAAACCAGGGCAATAAGGATATGTTAGTTATTAAAGGCTTTAAATAATACTTTTATTGTGTAGACACTGTGGAACACTACTTGCCTGCAAGAAATGATGGACATGAGGATGGTTTCTCTAAGTAGAAAGGTCAGCTCAGGACAGGGTTCAGGATCCAGCTCCCAGCCCTCATGTGCCTTCTCTCCATGACTTTGTATAACTTGATAAAATGTTTAAATGGCTTATAACTTTCCAGCCTCTTAGTGATGTGTTTATTTGCATTGCTTGTCAGGAACTTTCTAGAGAATGTTTGTGAAGTCTCTCTTACTGAAATACTGTGTATAAAAATGGCTTGTTTATTAGCTCTTGGTCCCCAGGCATATGGAAAATGTGACTCCTCACTCAGCTGAAGTGCAGACATCAGTAGGCTTCTCCATAACACTCTGAGCCCTGCTCCTTGCTATTTCTGTTGTCCTAGATTGCAACAGAATTTTTCTAGAGCAATTCTGTTTCACTCTGCTTGAGCTGTAAACTTAAGAGCCATCTCTTAAGAGCACAGGAGCAGGCAATTTCAAAGTGCTGGAAGCCAAGCAAGTGGGGTGGAAGGCCAGCTGGGCTGAGCAGGGATCTTCTAGGACTTAGGCAGAAAAGTAAAGTGCATGGATGTTAGAAGCAAGCAAGGCAAAATGGGAGGACTACAGTGATGCTGTTTGCCACTGTAGAGAGAAAATTTGTGTGGCCAAAGCTTGATTAGAGTTCGAGCCGGCCAGAACTGTGAAGGACAGAAAGAACTTACAATATGTTAACAGCAAAAGGAGGATCGGAGATAACATTGATCCGTTGCTTGATGAGGTTGGTCACCTCACAAATAAGGGTGTAGACAAAGCGGAGACATTTAATGCCTTCTTCACCTCTGTCTTTAACACCAATGAAGGGCCCCAGGACTCTCAGAGCCCCATGTTGGAAGACCACAACTGAGGGAATGATAAACTCCCAGCTGAACTTGAACTTGTTTGAGGCTTGCTGCTCCAGCTGGATGTACATAAGTCTATGGGGCCCAATGGGATTCATCCCAAGTACTGAAAGAGCTGGCTGATGCTGTCACAGGACCCCTCTCCATTATTTTTCAATGATCTTGGGAATCTGGAGAGGTCCCAGTCGACTGGAGGCTGGCAAATGTCCCAATTTTCAAGAAGGGTAAGAAGGAAGACCCTGGTAATTACAGACCTGTCACTCTGACTGCAGTGCCTGGTAAAATTATGGAGAAGGTTATTCTGGAAGATACTGAAAAATACTTGAGAGACAACATGGTCATTAGTCATAGCCAGCATGGGTTCATGAGTGTAGAGTCCTGCTTAACCAACTTAATTTCCTTTTACTACAAGGTCACCCATCTAGTTGACCAAGGAAAGCCAGTAAATGTAGTTTGTGGGTGGGTTTTTTTTTTTTGTTGTTGTTGTTTTAGCAAAGCTTTTGATACTGTCTCTCACAGTATCCTGCTGGACAAAATGTCCAGTACACAGCTAGACAAGTCCATTGGGTGAGCAATTGGCTGATGGGTCGGGTTCAAAGGGTTATAAGTGAATGGGGTGACATCAGGCTGGCGGCCAGTCGATTTCACAGGGGGCCAGTGGTTTTTAATGTTTTTATAAATGATCTGGATGCAGGACTTGAATGTACATTAAGTAAGTTTGCTGATGGTATTAAACTAGGAGGAGCTGTGGACTTTCTCAAGGATAGAGAAGCCTTACAGAGAGCAAGCTCAGCATAGCTAGCCATTCAGGGGAGCTGGTTGTCCCACTCTGCACTGCACTGGTATGGCCCCACCTCAAGTACTGTGTGCAGTTTTGGGCGCCTCAATATAAGGACATGAAACTGGGTGTGTGTCTAGAGGAGGGTGACCAAGATTGTGAAAGGCCTCGAGGGCAAGACTTAACAAGGAGCAGCTGAGGTCACTTGGTTTGTTCAGCCTGGAGAAGAGAAGTCTGAGGGTGACCTCATCACAGTCTACAGCTTCCTCAGGGAGGGCAGCAGAGGTGCAGGTGCTGATCTCCTCTCTCTGGTGACCAGCGATAGGACACAAGGAAATGGAATGAAGCTGCATCAGGGAAGTTCATGTTGGACATTGGGAAAAGGTTCTTCATTGAGAGGGTGGTCAGTCACTGGAACAGGGTCCCCAGGGAAGTGGTCACAGCACCAAGCCTGTCAGAGTTCCAGGAGCATCTGGACAATGCTCTTAGTCATATGGTTTAGTTTTAGGTTGTCCTACGAGGAGCAGGAAGTTGGATTCGATGATCCTCATGGGTCCCTTCCAACTTGAGATATTCTATGATTCTGTGATTTTTCTCTGTTCTATTTTTTGTGCAACTTCTGTAAGGAGATAGTAACTAGATTTTCAAGGAGAGGTAAGATCAGTTCTTTATGCATTGGAAGGGTTCTTCAAAACCATTTCCATGCTTTTCCAGAAAGCATTTCTGTTCTCAGTGACTGCTATAAACAAGCAGAAGAGAGATGAGAAAGTTTAGTAGTCCTGTACTTGCTTGAGACTTTGCAATAGTACACGCTGGTACTATTTGGAGTAATGTTAAAATAGGAACAACAAAAAAAGTTAAGTGCCCAACTCTAAAGACTCCAGATCAATGCCACTGGATGTTTCTTTTTGGGCCTTAACTCCTGCACAGCATCATTAGAAAGGTTTAGGTTAGACCTAAAACACACTACTGCAGGACCTAGTGCAGTCACTAAGAAGTCTACCAGGGATATGAATGTCTCAGTGGATCGGAAAGAAGAAGCAGGAGAAGATACCTAAAGATTTAAAAGAAAAGGAAGCTTTAAGCATTAAAGAAAAAAAAAAGTTTTTGAAAAAATAATACCTGTTTTAATCTTGAATCCAGAGCTGAATACTCATTTGCACCAAGTAGTGCCATTTAATAGCCATCCTTGTTTCCTATTTTTTTCCCTTAGGATAAATTTATGACTAGCTCAGCACTCTGTTTAATTTATATGAAAATGGTGAAGATAGCCTACAAGAACCCTGTATTTTGGCAACAGTCCAATTCTTGTCATGATACTATTTCTCTCTGTCAATCAAAGTGCAATCCCTTCAGAAATAGGTCTTCCCAAGAAGAAGCCATGCCCTGCAGGTTCTGCATGAATCCACTGTCTGCTTGAGGCAGCAGACAACTGGAAAGCCAAAGATGGCTTTTGGTTGCACAGCAACTGTTCTCTCTTGAAATCAGCTGTAAGAAAACTGGTTCTCTCAGTGGGAATATCTTCTGTCAGTTTTCTATAACAGAGGGTTTTATGTGAGTTAGTTGTTGAGAATGCTGGGAGTGAAAAATGGGGAGTACCTAATGTGAATGAGAAATTATCAAAAGAGCCCTCAGATCAAGAAGGGAAAAAGAATGCATTTACTTAGTAGAAAACTCCAACATGGTAGGCTAAAAAAAAAAGTTTTGATTGGATGTGTATAAAATGTCTATAGGAAAAAATAAAAACAAATTAGCGAAGTTAGGTACCTGACCTGCTATTCTGCCCCCAAATTTTGCAATAAGTACTAAATATATAAATTTTTGTATTAGTTTTTAGCATAAGTAAGAGTGCAAAAGAGACTTTGTGATTATTTCCTGTATATTTTTTAAAAATAACCCATTTTTGGACACTTTTATCATATGAAATATTTCTGAACTTTGTGCACAAATGAAGATATATGGGTTCTCCACAGCCATAGCCTTGCCAGGACTGCTCATGACCTCTTCATTATTTTCACTTACACTTGAACAATGTTCAATGTGAGCCGTAGAGGACATCTGACAGTGTGGATTTTATGAAATTATTGTCAGTTTTATTTTCCAACTGTAGAATGTTCCCATGAATTGTGAAAGCTTAGAAGGGTTCAGCCTTTCTCTGTTGCCAGACTTTGGCTGTGGATGTCTTCACAAAGTAGACAGTTTCTAGTATTCAAGCCTTTCTCTGCAGGTGAAGAAAACAGCTACTGTGCAATGAAGGGAAATGACAGCTGAACAAACATCTCTGTTGTGGACTCCTGATTTGCCCTCTTCTCCTGCTGCTTCTGAAGACTCAGAAGCCCTGACCTCCATCACTCATTTTGCCACTTCACTGGAAATGCAATCACTTTGGGCTTTTGATGAATATTCAAAATGACACCATCTGTCACCCTGTCATCTCTAAGGGCAGAAGTAGTTTCACTCTCCAAAGATTCCTCTTCTCTTTTTTTTAAAGGAAAGTTGAATAATGATCTCTGTTATCAGGGAAAACCACTAAGTGACATCTGCAGAACAGTAATTAAGAAAAACCATGCTAGTTATTGGGATGGAGAAGAGGCACTGAAGCTACTTTTGACTGGCATTTCAGAAGCCTTCTCATTCCCTAAATGGGGATGGCAGAGAAATGTCAGTTCATTATATGGAGAGTGTTTTTTGGCATTAATTTTGAAAAAGGCTGTGTTGTTACTATCATTTGTGCTAATACCTGATTTGTCTCCATCACTTCTTTATCTTGGGTAACTTGCAATTTTACCTGGGTCTGATGGCAGGAGTATGGTGAGGAGAATCTTCCCTCTGAAGTGGGGTTTGAGGGTGGTAACTCTTTTTCCCTATGATTTTGCTGAAATGCATTAGCTCTAATATTGAAATCAGAGGAGTTGTTATCCTTCTTACAAGCATGCATTTTATACACTGTAAGCCAGGAGACTGAGCTTATGTTGGACATGTAGTTTAGCTGCGAAAAATTAAGGTGCTAGTTATGTTCCCTCTGACTGCAACCCTTTCTCTCTGTGGGATCAGTGGTTGTTCCTGTTCATTAACATGGTACTTGGAGGAAGACTGCTTACAAGGACCCCTATGGCCTAAGGAATAAATTTCTTTCTTTGTAAGAGTAGAAGGTGGAATGTGTGTTTTTCGTCTTAGGTCTGAAACTGGCTGACATATTGAAGGGAGAGAGAAAATTTATACTTAGTTTTCAGCCCCTGAGTACTCCCAGTGCACAATGTGCTCTGTGCTTGGCATAAACTGCAGATTTTGTGGACTGGTGTCTTTCTTTAATGTTCAGCCTTTTTCTTTTTTTCTTTTTTTCTTTTCTCTTTGTGCTGTCAAAGCACTGTGTAAGGAAACAATAGATAAAAGCTTTTGTATTGATCTAGCCTGAGATGGTTCTGCAGCGAATTGTTCTGCAGTATCCTGGAACATTGTGTCTCTGGTCTGTGTGGCAACGAGGATGTACCTATTTACTGTTTAAGGGAACCATGAAAGTTTTGGTTTAGTTTGCATTTACGGATGGAGAGAAGGTGGTGAGTAGCAGAGATAGAAAAGAATAGTATCTCTGAATTTGGAGGCACCACCAGAAGGATCCCCATCACCTGCACTTGCTTAAAGGTTGGGTGAAGTCAGGTAAGTATAGCACAGAGCTAAGCTCGAACTCCAGTGTTCTCCAGTGGAGAGGTGAGAAGTTTTATAGTGCTTTCTGCTTTGCCTCTGTCTTTCCTTTGCTTACCATAGTCTGTGAAACCTACTGCAGCTGGGCTTCTTTCATGCTCTGCAGGGAGATCCTGTGTGGCTGGATTGCAAATAATTAGTACCAAATACAGGCAGGGCTGCATCTGGCTTATGCACTGCTTCTGGAGGTGCCAAAGTCAGAGGACAAAATCAGCTGTCTAACCTGGCTCTTTTGGTGGTGATCCTAGACTTAATTGAAGTGTAACGTGGGAAGAAACCTATTGTGGCAGGAAAAAGAGATAGACCTTCCTAGAGAACTGTGAAAGCTTGGGGAATATCTGGCTGAAGTTTCTTGGGCTTGTGCCAGGGGAATAAAAGGGTTTATATGCCAAGATAGAATTGGGCAGTGATGTCTAGAAGTTAGTCCAAACAATTAGGTCCTGGTTGTTGCTTGCCAGGATTATTTTGTGTTTTCCACATATTTTATTTGAATGTTTGGTTATAAATGTTGTGCATTGCTTTTTACGTGTGAAGTGATTTTTTTTCTCATTGCCAGAAGCTTCTAGCTTCTGTTTTGTTTGTTCTACCTGTGCCAGGTATTGTGTGCTCTTACCATAATTCAAACGCTTCAGAAGCCAATTAAATAATATCTGATTGTGCATATCTTGAGCAAGGGGAGTAAGCAGAATTTTTAAGGCTAGTGAAAAAAATGTTGAGGTAGGGAAAGGAGAGAAGGTCATACATTACTGCCTCTACCTGACCCTCCTCCATTTCAGCTGAGGCTCAAATATCTCCTGGTTGTTCACAGGGCTGCCTTCTCTCTGCTGTTTCCTGTGGGAGACTGCCAGTTTATTCTGCTCAAGATGTTCCCAGACTGTTGTGGTTTGAACTCAGCCAGTAGCAAACGGCCACGTGGCCAGTTGTTTATTCCCCCTGCTCCCGGTGAAATAAGGGAGGGACAAAACAAAAAATTTGTAGGTTGAATAAAAAAAAATTTACTAGCAAACCCAACAGTAATAATAGTATTCCAAAATGGGTAAAATATAGTAGTGGCTCACTGAGCGGTGACTGGTACAGAGCCCATCCCCAGAAGCGATCCAACCACACCAGAGAATCCACCAATCTGGAAACTGAAAACAAAAAAAACGCGCGTGAAAGAGCACACGCCCGCCTATATATTGAGCTTCACATCACATGACATGGAATGCTCCAGTGATGGATCAGAATCTGGCCCTTCAGCTGTGCTCCCTCTTGGCCCAAGGAAAGTTAACTCCTGGCTGAAACCAGGACAGTGTCCACCCCTTATTCCATGCCATTGATGTCATGCTCAGGTTCCAAATACATCCTAAGGAATCACCACCCCTTTCCCAGGTCTCACAGATATCATTCCCTCAGTCTATGGACCATCCTTCCAAAATGTCTGCTGAGTTCATTTAGTCCATAACTTTGGGTTCCATCTGTCATGACAGTCTTTAAGGCTGGAGGAATGAGGTGGAGTTGGCTCAGTCGGTGGAGCAGGAGGCTCTGGATGTGGCACGAGGATGTTGTGAGGCACTAATTGCAATAACAGGGTTATTTAACAGTTTGATTCATTGGCTATTTTCACCCAAAATCAAATCTTGAGGCACGCATCAGACTTCTCCGTCCTGCATTACCCACCAAGTGCACCCAGGTCCTTGGGCAAAAGTGATCCCACACATGGGTTTACCTTTACCCAATGCAGGAGTAACCCAGATGGTCTTCCCCAGCATTTTTTTCATGTGCACTATGGGGGCTTTATCCCCATCTACAGTACGTAGAAGGTTTGATTGAGCAGGGCCAGCTTGCTTGGCAGATCCTCTGGTATTGACTAACCAGGTGGCTTTTGCTAAATGCATGTCCCAGTGTTTGAAAGTTCCACCAGCCACTGCTCTCAGTGTAGTTTTCAGCAATCCATTGTATCGCTCAGTTTTCCCAGAGGCTGGTGCATGGTAGGGAATGTGATATATCCACTCAATGCCATGTTCTTTGGCCCAGGTGTCTATGAGGTTGTTTCAGAAATGTGTCCCATTATCCGACTCAATTCTTTCTGGCATGCCATGCTGCCATAAGACTTTCTCCTCAAGTCCTAAAATGGTGTTCCAGGCAGTGGCATGGGACACGGCATGAGTTTCCAACCATCTGGTGGCTGCTTCCACCATTGTAAGCACATAGTATGTGCCATGCAGAGTTTGTGGGAGAGTGATATAATCAATCTGCCAGGCCTCCCCATATTTATATTTTGACCATTGTCCTCCATACCAAATGGGCTTTAACCGTTTGGCTTGCTTGATCGTAGCATGTCTCACGTTCATGGATTACCTGTGCAATAACATCCATGGTTAAGTCCACCCCTCAGTCATGAGCCCATCTATATATGTTCCATCTCTTCCCTGATGGCCTGAGGAGTCATGGGCCCAGCGAGCCATAAACTGTTCACCCTTACGTTGCCAATCCAGATCTACTTGAGCCACCTTAATATTAGCAGCCTGATCTGCCTATTGGTTGTTCTGATGTTCTTCCGTGGCCTGGCTTTTAGGTATGTGAGCGTCTACATGGCGTCAATGCCATCAAATTTTAAAGGGGCAGAACCCATTTGTATTTCAGGAGTCACAGGGAGGTCTCAACAGTTGACTGTATTGGAGGCTGAGGTAAGCCTAAGTGGAAAAGAATGGGAAAAACACCCCATTGTGACTGGCCCAGATGCTCCATGTATTCTTGGTGTACATTATCTCAGGAGAGGGTATTTTAAGGACCCAAAAGGGTATCGGTGGGCTTTTGGTATAGTTGCCTTGGAAACAGAAGGAATTAAACAGCTGTCTGTGTTACCTGGTCTCTCAGAGGAGCCTTCTGTTGTGGGATTGCTGAGGATTGAAGAACAACAGGTGCCAATTGCCACTACAACAGTGCACTAGTGACAATATCGCACCAATCAAGACGCTGTAATCCCTATCCATAAACTGGTTCGTCAGCTAGAGAGCCAAGGAGTCATCAGCAAGACGCGCTCCCCTTTTAACAGCCCCATATGGCCAGTGTGAAAGTCTAATGGAGAGTGGAGATTGACAGTGGACTATCGTGGCCTGAATGAAGTCACGCCACCGCTGAGTGCTGCTGTGCCAGACATGTTGGAACTGCAATATGAACTAGAGTCGAAGGTGGCCAAGTGGTACGCCATGATTGATATTGCCAACGCATTTTTCTCCATCCTTCTCTCTGGCAGCAGAATGCAGGCCACAGTTTGCTTTTACCTGGAGGGGTGTCCAATACACCTGGAATCGGCTGCCCCAGGGGTGGAAACACAGCCCCACAATTTGCCATGGACTGATCCAGACTGCACTGGAACAGGGTGAAGTCCTGGAACACTTACAGTACATTGATGACATCATTGTATGGGGTAATACAGTGGAAGAAGTTTTTGAGAAAGGGGAGAAAATAATCCAAATCCTTCTGAGAGCCAGCTTTGCCATAAAGTGTGATAAGATCAAGGGATCTGCACAGGAGATTCAGTTTTTAGGAGTAAAGTGGCAAGATGAACGTCGTCAGATTCCAATGGAGGTGATTAATAAAACAACAGCCATGTCCCCACCGACTAACAGAAAGGAAATGCAAGCTTTCTTGGGTGTTGTGGGTTTCTGGAGAATGCATACTCCAAATTACAGTCAGATTGTCAGCCCTCTCTATCAAGTGACCCGGAAAAAGGTCACTTCAACCATCCTCTGCTACCTTATAGCTGTTATTTTATTAATCACCTCCATTGGAATCTGATGATGTCAGACTGTACACAATTTTTAAAGAGAGAAACAACCATTAAAATGTGTAGTTTGACCTCCTGTACAACATAGACCTAGCACAAAAGATGTGCGTAAACTCACCCTGTACCCAAAGGCTTACCATGCTGTTAGAGGTAGTAGTTGTGTTCCCTCCAGACTCCAGTAATAGGCTCATTTCCATAAGGACTGTGGCTTGGAAGATGGAGTCAATTATCAGATTTTTTTAGTCCTAGACAAAGGGTGACATGAGGAGAAAAGCCCCTTCCCCCTGCCCCTTCAGCCTGTGTGTGCTACACAGTGGGCAGCACCATGCACCATGGGATGCAGGTCCGTGTTTCTGCAGACACAGTAGTTGCTCAGAGAGCTCTGAACCAGGCTTGCAGGGACAAGAGGGGACCTGGTTACTACAGGGTGTCTCGCATGGCAGACAATTCCTTGCCTCTGTCACTTCACTATCCTCCTGATTTATGGTTTACAGATATTTAAAGACACTCACAAAGGGGTTGCTGCTGAACTTTCTAGCTGTGTATGAAATTACCATATTACTATTGATAAGAAAGCAGCTACATTTATTTTAAGGGTTTATTTTGACTATATGTAAGCAAAATACTAATGTCTAAGAGCAGATGTAGTAGTTTTGGAGCAAGAAGTATAGCAAAGTCAGTTTGTACTTAGCCAACAGAAGTTTTGGGTCAGAAATTTCTGAAGACTAAAGCTTTATTCTTTTAGTTGAAAACGGTAGCTTTATTTAGAAGTTGATCCCAGAGAACAATCAAGAACAATAAAGAAAGGAGACTTTAGAGAAATCACTGTGGTTTGGGTTGATGCTAAATGAAACTTTTCTTCTTCCTTTCTCTTTTCCTATCAAATATGACTTGTTTAATCCAATCTAGTTTCTAGTTTTTGATATTTTCCTGTACTCACACTCCAAGTTTATCTACCACTAATCTACAAGACCCAATATGCACTGGCTATATCACAATTTTAAGGCTTTATATATGTAATGTAATAGTGATCATTTTATAATTCACATCAGCCATAGACATTGGACTAGAATTAATTTTGTACTATGAAAGTGATACTAAGACACAACAGAGCTGTAATGGGCTATTGTCAAGAAGCGTAATAGTGAATGTTGCTGATGGTATAGTGGTCAGGAACCCAAAAAGGACCATCTTTATCTTGGATTAATTTGTTGTATATTTATTCTTCTATTCTGGAAACATATGAACTGAAAGTGGTAATTTATAAACCTAGCCTATGTAACTGTGTTCTGTTCTTAGTTAGCATGCTTCCTATTTAATCTCCTACAGCTGTCTTGCTCTTCTCACTGACACCTGTTTTCCTTTAAATCACAAACTCCTAGTAGTACATGTATATTAAAATACAATCACAGAATCACAGAATCGTCTAGGTTGGAAAAGACCTTGAAGATCATCCAGTCCAACCATCAGCCCAACATTAACAGTTCCCAACTACACCATATCCCTCAGTGCTAAGTCGACCCTACTCTTAAACACCTCCAGGGATGGGGACTCCACCACCTCCCTGGGCAGCCCATTCCAACGCCTAACAACCCGTTCTGTAAAGAAATGCTTCCTAATATCCAGTCTAAACCTTCCCTGGCACAACTTGAGGCCATTATCTCTTGTCCTATCGCTTATTACTTGGTTCAAGAGACTCATCCCCAGCTCTCTGCAACCTCCTTTCAGGTAGTTGTAGAGGGCGATGAGGTCTCCCCTCAGCCTCCTCTTCTCCAGACTAAACAACCCCAGTTCCCTCAGCCGCTCCTCGTACGACATGTGCTCCAGACCCTTCACCAGCTTCGTTGCCCTTCTTTGCTCATGCTCCAGTCATTCATGTCCTTTTTGTGGTGGGGGGCCCAAAACTGAACACAGTCATCGAGGTGCGGCCTCACCAGTGCTGAGTACAGGGGCAGGATCCCTTCCCTGTCCCTGCTGGCCACACTATTTCTGACACAAGCCAGGATGGCATTGGCCTTCTTGGCCACCTGGGCACACTGCTGGCTCATGTTCATCCACCTGTCAATCAACACCCCCAGGTCCCTCTCTGACTGGCAGCTCTCCAGCCACTCCTCCCCAAGCCTGTAGCGCTGTTGGGGGTTGTTGTGGCCCAAGTGCAGCAACCGGCATTTGGCCTTATTGAAACTCCTACAGTTGGCCTTAGCCCATCGCTCCAGCCTGTCCAGGTCTCTCTGCAGAGCCTCCCTACCCTCGAGCAGATCAACACTCCCACCCAACTTGGTGTCATCTGCAAACTGACTGAGGGTGCACTCGATCCCCTCATCTAGATCATCAATAAAGATGTTAAACAGGAGTGGCCCCAAAACCGAGCCCTGGGGGACACCACTCGTGACCGGCCGCCAACCAGATTTAACTCCGTTCACCACAACTCTTTGGGCCTGGCCATCCAGCCAGTTTTTTACCCAGCAAAGCGTGTGCCCATCCAAGCCACAAGCAGCCAGTTTCGGCAGGAGAATGCTGTGGGAAAGGCTGTCAAAGGCCTTCCTAAAGTCAAGGTAGACAACATCCACAGCCTTTCCCTCATCCAATAAGCAGGTCGCCCTGTTGTAGAAGGAGATCGGGTTTGTCAAACAGGACCTGCCTTTCATAAACCCATGCTGACTGGGCCTGACCCCCTGGTTGTCCATTATATGACTTCTAATGGCACTCAGGATGACCTGCTCCATGACCTTCCCTGGCACCGAGGTCAGACTGAGAGGTCTATAGTTTCCTGGATCCTCCTTTCTGCCTTTCTTGCACAAAGAGCTAGCACAAAGAGCTGTGACTGTTGTTAATGTTTTGGCCTCAAAATATGATATATTAGTAATATTTGTGTCTGCAACTCCAGTCACTTGCAACTAGTCTTCTGCTGTGTATGCCATGACATACAGCAAGAACTTGGTAAATACTCTGGGAAACAACTAGAAATGCAGCATGCTTTAAATTAGAAGCATTTCTGTTGTCATGTGTCTCCAGGACAGGTTGATACTGTTTTTCTCAGTGTCTGCTTTAAGAATAGCAGGATGGAGACCTGCTCTTCTGAAGAAATTCCTGGCAGTTTGGTGCTGCATGTAAACTTTCTGAACTTCAAAGGGAATGATGCATTGTGCTTTTGTCCAGAAGCGGGATTTTTCCTCCCTTTTTTTGGGTGTACGTTCAGTCCGAAATGCATAGCTAGTTGCGCTTCTTTTTAAAGCTTGGTTATGGTTATTTTGTTCTTGGGCTCTGCTGCCATTTGTAAAGAGGAAGAAGAAATTTTACCAGGATCCCTGGAGTTACTAACCTTGTTGTCAATCTCTTAATCTGTAATCAAATGAAATAGACTCAAGGACTTTGTGCTTTCTTTCTTGTAGATTCTCAGATGCTACTAGATGTGTAGGATGACATGGCCTCTAGCAATGTAATGAGGTTTGTGATACTTTTAGAGACCCACGATACTGATAAAATGGAGGCTTTAATCAGTGATTTCTTTTTAATGCACAAAATATCCAGATATATGCTACACCAGGCACAAAATACTGTATGTTTCAAGATAACATTTTGAAATGTGTGGGTTGATTGAGTAATGCTTCCTCAGTAGGCAGTCTGTGGGCTGCAGAAAGGCAGTAGCAGCCTTAGTCAGGGAGAGAAGCAATGTTTGAATTTGCTACAGTGGCCCTGTTTCGAAGATGGGTAAGTAAAACTTTTCAATCAACTTCTGTAACATGGACCAGTTTCTAAAAATAAAAAATAACTTAAGAAGTTTTGGTTGTGGTGGGTTTTTTTGATGGGAAAAAATTCCCTCTTACGGCCTAATTCAGCCTTAAATAATTTCCCGTAGAGCGAAGAGCAACAGTCTGCTTTGGAGGTGTGAGAAGTGGAGATACATTTCTTCTGCACAAGAGAAATTGTAGAAATTAAGGTAAACAAAAATAATAAATATTGGATGTTAATTTCAAATTAATAAGGCTGGTGAATAGGATTTGTTCTGGAAAAGGCAGTTCAGATTACTTTTAGATCAATTTATAATCATTAACTCTGTAAATCTGACTTTAAAGCTAATGTTCAGGGCAGGGGAAGCCAAAAGAAATAATTCACTCTATTAAATTGATTAAGACATCACCAGGCAATTTAGTTTTAGTGAATAAGGTCCATATTTTGCTTAACCACTGAAAAATACAGCATCATGACAGTATGAGACTGTGACACCTTATCTTAGTGTTTAAAACTAGTCTGTAGCCTGTTGCTAGACAACCTCTTTGCAGTTTCCAACTACTGCTTTTTGGGTAAAGTAATTTTTAGGAGGAGTGTATTTGTTTGTAGACTTAGGACCAAGTGCTACTCAATAGCTTCAAGAATATTTTTTATGGACCCTACCAGTGATGCATGCTAAGTTGTCTTATCTGCTCTCCTTAAAAAATACAGTATGAGATGTGTACATTTTACTTTTGTTGAGTGTTGCTAATGTTAGTTGCCAGTGACTTAATTGTTACTAGAGATGCCTCTTAAATATACAGAATTGAGGTACTGAGTCAAATTCACAGTGACAAGATTGTACTCTTGCAAACAATAAGAAAAAAGAGATTCATTAAGAAGTTGAGAAAGGTAAGGATAAAACTGGGTATTGTAACTTAGATTTGACCCTGTTTTAACTGACATCTATAGCAAAACAAGTGTTGGGTCAATGAGCCTGTACTCAGGTTTTTGAATGCAACTTTCTTCATAAAACATCCAAATGACATCTTTATTTCTTACCCTGCTTTGTTTCTTGTTGATTTCTGCTGCTACTATTTTTAATCACAGTGATATATGTGCAATTTCCCCTGAAAGGATTCCCCCTGGCAGCTGTGGGAAAAATCATTCACGAAGCTTTGGGAACAGGGCCAGGAATTGAACTTTATTGGCAGGAAAGACATAAATATGATCCATTCAATGTGCTTCTAAGCAATGAAAGAATTGGGGAGAAAATGCTTTGGAAAGCATCTGAAGAGGCAAAGCTACAAATATGCTGGAGTGAACTTCCTTAAAAGAGCCCTTGCTGTCAAGGTCATTATTCCCAGGTGAAACTGACTGTGAGGTAATTTAATTGTCTGGCTAGTTTTGGTAGAGACTTGTGAGGCTGCTCAGCATTAGTTATAGCTCTATTCAGCATCTGATCAAGAAGAAAACTCCAGGTATGTCCACTTTGGAGAGAAATGATGTTGGGAGCAACATTGTTTGGCCGTTGTTTAAATGTGTATTATCTTCTGCTTACATTCAGCACAAGATAATACTGATATTTAATTTTGTAGGTCTATTACACATCTTCAAAAATCTCATTTGTTTTTTTTGTTTGTGTTTGTTTTTTTTTTTTAAATATCCGACAAAGGTAAAATATGTATGGCATTAGTCTTTAATTCATATTTCTGTCTTGTAAAATTACTCTGAAGGTGAACAGAGTTTAACTAGAGTGGTGGTATGGTCTCACAGAAATAAACTCTTTAATAATGGTTGCAATAATATGCAATTTATTTGGGAGAACCTTACCTACAAATGAGATCTGTATCTTGATTCTTAGATATCTTGGAGCAAAAAAAAATCTAAGAAAGAAAATATCCATCGGACTACATGCAGTGGTGGTAAATATGGGCTTGAATTCCATGGTATTGTATAGCCTAGTTTTAAAATATGCTAGGGGATCAAGACACTGTATCTCCACTGAATAGGTCTCACTGCTGGCTTTCCTGGCATTGTCTGAATTTCCTTCTTGATATTTTATATTTTAATTTAATTCTAAGTATATCTGATATTGGTGAACTAAACTGGTCTGAGATAGTGTGAGCTAAAAGCCTAGCTTTTCTTATCTAAGATGATAAATATTGTTACTTGTTAATCATTTTATCAAGCTGTAAAAATCTTGCATTTCATTAGCATGTCTTCTTTCAGCTTGCTTAAGAAATTTTTCCAATGTAAATAACAAAAAAGGTTGTTCCCCACTGTCATTTTCTTTTTTCTTCCTATCAGCCTTCTCTTTTCAATGTCTGCTAACACAGTTTCTGGAAGCTCCCATAAGCAGTCACAGTCACTAGGTGGTGATGTTCTTTCAAGAAAAGCTTAAAATGCGGGAAGTACAGATTCATGAATAAAGGACGAAAAAGACCATATAACATAGAGATTACTATTCTTTAATTATTGTAGCTTTTTCTTTACATTGTCATAAGAAACTGCAAGTTTAGATAAAACCTCTTGCTGGTCGATTTAATTCAATCTGACAAATTATTTGTTACAGACCTTAATTTAACCTGGGGTAAAGAGAGAGTGTATGTGAATAATTACATCTTGCATCATCAGGCAATTAGCACTATTGCTGTGAAGACCTTGGAAGGCTGATGACATCTGATACTTCATTTTCAAAGCTAGTGTTTAAAAATATGCTTGGAGCCAGTTTACAGAAGGGCGTAAAGAAAGTGCTGAGATTCACACATTGTTATGCTAAGTTTCTGTTTTGATAGATGAATATTCTCTGTGTTATGCTTCCCTGATCTATAAGAAGGTAAAAACCCTGTACTTCAAAACCGGAATGATCTTCTTCCTTAACTAATGGGATAGTTGTTTTATATCACAGGGAATAGTGTGCAGGGGACTTGGACTTTCAGAAGAACCATCTCTTAATAATTTTCAAACAGTTGTTAAAAACCTTTCAGTTTTATCACAGTTACTGTATTTCCAGTTGTCTCCCAAAATTTTGATCACAGGAGTAGAATTTGCATTTCCAAAGTATAACACAAATCTTGGTCTTTGCCTGTGTATTAAAAAGAAGCTGGAAAGACATGCTCAATTCTTTTTTTCTCTGGCAGTTGCTGCTTGCAGCTTATGTTATGAAACTTGCAAAGGAATGCAAAGCACATGTGTGCTAAAATAAGTGAATTCCATCCTATCTGCTTTTTGACATGTGCTTTTCTGTAGCCTACTTCTCCTTTTCCAGCAAATACAATTTTCCTTAGACTGGTTACCATTCCTACATCTGAAAAATTATTTGTCTTTGCAATCTCCTTAACATGGATTAAAAGTGACCAGAAAAATACTGGAAGCAATGAAATATAAAAAGCTTCTGGATAGTCATCCTTTATCTTGTGGGTTATCAGAAATTTTAACCTGTGAGCACCAGATTTTGCACTAGACAGGCAGTGGGGGAAAGAAATTACAGCAACCTGTCCAGAAGTTCCAACACATCTTTTGGAAGTTGTGCATGTGCCAAATGGTACCACCAATATTTTTCACCCATATTTTTCACCCAGAGCCTGTTTCTGAGAATTTCACTCCAAAATTAAATTCTGGGGTCTCATTAAATAAAAATAAAAAATAACTCTCTCGCCTCTGCCCCTAAAAATGCTTCCTAAGAAAGCATTGTTAAGGGCAATAGACAATAAATGCTTAGGGAATTATACAGAAACATGTCTACTCACCAACCTTACGAAAAACAGAGTCAGTTTTTAATTTGCAGGCAATAAAGAAGGGCGAGGAAAAGGCATTGGGACAGGTTGGTGCAAAGAGCTTTTTCAAGTCTACTAATGTCTGTGAGGATTGTGGGTAAAAAATAAAACAATCAGCATTTTATGCCAGTGGAGCAAATACCTAGTGCAAATGCAACTCATTTTGACAAACAAGTCAATATACATTATTTTATTTGTGGCAGTAGTAATAAGCTGTGTCAGCACAAGCAGTCTTGCTGTGTAAGCTGTATCTGTGCTAAGAGGGTTCGATAAACTTCTCTGCTGTAGACCAAGCCTTTTAGAGGAGCTTCTTGTTCACTTACTGGCAGCAGTCAAAAAATTAAGAGAGACACTATTGACTTCAAATTTTCATATGATGAACTTTTAAATTCTACTTTTGTCCCTTTTAAGTGTCATGGCTATTCCAGCATCATTGTGTCAACATTTCTGTGGGTACTGATGATACCCCCTGATATGGAGGTGGCTTCTAGGTGAAAATCAAACCACACCATGTTAGTTTACTTTTTCACACCAGGAAGTGTGAAAACTGCCCCAGCCAAACGGGTTTGTCTCTTGCTTATGCCATGTCTAATCAAGCTGCAAATGGAAGACTTTTCTGGAATGGAAAATACTAAGATGCTATTACTGGCCATATCTGGAAGACAGGAGGGCTGTAAGAGAGGCAAAAACATCCCATCACTATAATACTGAAATCTTAAGAAACTGCTGGAGAACTGGCAGAACACTGTCGAATTGGACTACGGCACTCCTGTAAAGACACCTGTGTTTATTACACTGATTTCTAATTTACTGCTCTCATTTTTCAGCCAAGTACAAAGTTGTATCAAACAGGAGAGGCGGAAGGTTGTCTCTCAGCTGACCTGGGTTTATTACTTTCAGCAGATGAGGCCCTAGCATTGCTGGCAAGAGGAATGTTTAACAGGAGTCTTTGGCTATCCAGCTCATCTTTTATTTAACCAGAAATAATATTCAATAAGAAAGTGAAACAGCACTTTCTAGCACATTCCCCTTGCAAGTAAACATTTTAAATCCACAGGCTGATGGCATTAAGTCCTTCTGAAAACTCTAATAACCTTTGAAATGTCCTCATTCGTGAGTAAAATCTGTTATATTTTCTGAAAAAATAGGCTTTCAGCTGTGCTTTCTGTATTAAAAAGTAGGCTGTGGTTGAGAGAACACGATTCATATTTATATATGAAAATTGTGTTGCCCCTGTGAGTTCTGTAATAACTTTAGTTTTACAGCTTTTTAATGCTGCCACTTAGTAACCCTGCAGATTCCACATCTGAAATGAATGCAGAACAGCTGTAATTATAACAATATTTTGGGTTCATTTTGTTTACCCTTTGGCAGTTCACTTTAAATGTATTTGATTATGCCACGCCTTTTCCTTTATTGTGAAGCATTAGGAAAAAACACAATTTAAGCATTGAGGCTCCTGCTTTTACTCTGAAAAGCAGCTCTGCTTCTGCAGTACTCTATCAGGATAGGTCTCAATAATACCAATATTGCTTGGGTTTTATTGCTAAGTAATAAAATGCTGAAGCCTGTTAACTGTGTTGGTGATGTATTCAGAATGACATCCAAGCTCTCAAAATTTAACTGATCGTATTTTAGAGGGAAAGGAGATTTTGGTCATTCAGTTAACTTCAGAACTGGAAATGGCTGTTAACAACACTCTAATGCCAGGTTTGTGCACATGTAACTGCTTTTAGTTTGATCTCTTCAGGCTATACCAGTTAAAACTGCTGGTGAAAAATCAGTCATAAAGCTCCTCTTCTGCTGCTGCTGGAATGACAGGATTATCATAATAGTGATTTTATTTTTTTTTTCTAATTTGGAATCTTTTTATTCATAACGCCCCCTGGAGACGTCTGCAGGAGCCTGTGGCTGCGGGGTGGTCCTGGGATGTCTGGTTGCAGGAGGCAGACCTGTGCCTACAGCAGAGCTCACTGGCTACAGCAGGATAGTGAAACCAGCAGCAAGTCCTTTAACTTGGTGAAAATCAAAAATACCATGAGAGGGTAGCAGAAACCTTGTGGTACACCCTACAGCTGCTGGATTTTGGATTTGAGGAGGGCACTCTCTTTGGGTGTGAGATGGAAACACCCATTAATTTCATGACATTTCATGTAATTGCTGTCAGATGGAGGTACCGCCTTCCATCCAGTATTACTCCTTCCTCTAACTTCTCAATCATTTATTATGTCTTGCACATTTAATTGAGGTAATTAATAGAGGGCTTTTAAGGATTATGGTCATCTGTATCTACAGAAAAACTCTTTGAAGAAGATTTAAGATTACTTAGCTCTAATGAGATAATGTTTTGTAAGTTGTTTTTTAATAAGCTAATAAAACATTTTACAAGGAGAGAGAGATATTGGCAAGATCATGGACTACATCTCAGTATTTTTTCCTCATTTTCTTGAGGAAAAAGTCTTCTAGTTCTGATTTCCTCAACTGTGAGTCTAATTCAGTCTAAGCTCTGTATTACCCAGCAGCCAGTAGGTAACAGTGAAGGTAGGTGACAGTGAAGGGCTTTTATCCAGGAGATGTACAGCCTGTCTGCATGGGGACAAGGATTATGGAGAAAAATGTAAATAAAACTGAAGCAAAGAGTTTGGGGTTTTTCCTAAAACTTTCAAAATCTCTTTTTACTATAGAATAAGTTTTGTTGGAGGTCTGGAATGGAGAGAAGTGCTAACATATTTTGTGTATTTTTTTATAAAATTGAAAAATGACGGTGTTGTGCTTCCCTCCGTAGCCATGTAATGTAAGGGAGTCCTGTAGAGCTATTGCTTCCTGACAGTGGCAGGGCACTGATGCTGGTGGGGCTTCTTTCCCCACTGAAGTACTCCCGTGAAGGTGATGTTTTGCAATTAGAAGTGATACTGAAGTGATTAAACTCATACCGACCATACACCGTCTCTGTCCAGTGCTTTACCTCCACAAGGAGCTGGCTGGCCAGCCTGTCACAGACTAAGCAATAGTGAAGCAATTCTTGCAGGATGCTCTGCCATCCAGAGGCACCGCTGGATGGGTCTGGATTCATTAGCTGTTTTGCAAAGTGGATTAAATGTTCCAGAATAACTTTTGTGAACTAGTAATGCTGGGTAATCCCCTCTCTGCTCTTGTAGATGGGACCTAACACATTTTCATCTGCTTCAATTTATTTGCAAAACATTAATTATCTGTGTGTGTTCTGATGTTTGTTTATAGCCAACAGAAATAAACAATTGGACTAAATTGCATCATACTGTTTGGTATGGGTGCCAAATGAAATCAGTCTCCTTTGGTAATTTTTTAATAACTGTTGCTGTATTTTACTCTGGGAGTCTCAAAAGCTCTATTTCACTGAGGAAGCTATCACTGGTGAATGTTCTGCTTTACTTGCTGCTTATCAGTTATTGCTGTTAGCAAAGCCGGGTCATATTTCCTTTCTGTCCAGTGTTTTAACCTCGTGATTTAGCTGTAAAATTTGGAATCAAGCTGCAGCAAAAATATGGAAGCGTAATTGAATGTGTCCAGGCAGTGCTTGTCTGTTTAGTATTCAAAGTATGGAATCAACTTCTAACCTTTTAATTTTATTGGCATCAATTTTTTTCCTTACCTCCTTGCTGATTAGTGATCTGCAGGTTCCCGACTCTGTGTTTCCCTGTAACTTCAATCTAAATCACATTAGGGACAAATCCAGAAAGTAGTGTTCCCATGATGACAGTCTGTGGTGGTTTTGTAATATGAGGTGACAATAAAGAAAAACCAAGGATTTGTTTCCTCCTGTGTGTATGCGTTTGTCCCTCATTGTCTCGATGGAACACAAAGGGAGAAAAAGACAACATGGTTTTCCTCCTCTTTGTAGCTGAGGAACTGGAGTGGCTAGTGCAGCAGGATGGGAGGTGAAAGATGGCTCCTGAAATACACTCAGGATCTGCATGGATACTAGGTTACTGGCTCATCCCCTTTTCCCACCTTGACAGGACTGGCCTAAATGGCAGTTTTTCATGTAGATGAGTAGACAGAAAAGGGCAGGGAAAAGGATCTGAGCTGGAGGGGAAGATGAGGGGGACATGTGGCTGCTGCAGGAATTTACAAGAGAATTGTTACTGCAGGTTGTTTGACAGTGAGGAGGGAAAGCCTACGACTGACTGTGTTCTCACTACCTGAAAAGCTTTTGGATTTAGTAATTGGAGACTTTTACTTTTTCTCAGTACAGGTAGGCACCTTTGTGACATGTAAATACTTTCCCAAAACGTAAGCTTTCTGCTCCACTGGGGCTTCCAGCCCCCACTGATAACACCAGGCAAAGGTGGCAGGCGAGAGCACATCCCCCAGCATCTTTCTGTGACCCTCATCTTGGAGAATTTAGAAACAAAGCAACTGATGAGGAGAGGAGACTGGCAGTACATCACCATTGCTTTCCCTGATGCCTGGCTCTTTGAGGCAGTTTTCAATTCAAGTGATTATTTATATATGAATCTGCAGTGTGACTGGCATTTCTTCTTGTGAAACCTTGGGAGGTCATACTAAATGTGAGTGACACAACTGAATTATGAAAGAAGCCAGAAATATTTCACAGGGATGCCAAGAAACTTTTTTTAGTATGAGATACATTTTTCTGGAGGAGACTGAAAATACTTTTTTTAGTATTTAGGATAATGCTTAAATGTGCTGCTTTATAACCAGCATTTGCATGCAGACAGCTCAAAAATTATTCTTGGGAATCAAAATAATCATATAGCATTCATGTATTCAATGAATGAACCTCTTGTTGGGGTGATTTCCTCTGACTCCCCCCCATTCTTTCAGCCTGCAACAGATGAGGCTGTTCAATGTTTTATAGTGCAGTGAACAGTATCACCAAGAAACAAACCATTGATAAGAGGTTGCCTGGGAAACCCTGTGCCCATAGTCTTTAATTTTGCTGCATTATGCATTTGTAGGTACAGTTATTTAAAATTTTAAAAATTCCTCCTGTGGAATCAGTGAAGTGATGGGGAAATTACATTATATTCCCCATGGAATCTAATCCTAGTTTCTCAGTTGATTTTTGATAATCTTTAACAGTGGGGGAGTGGTGGAGTAGTGGTTTGATTTTTTGGGGTTTTTTTTAGAAAATACTTGCAGCAATAGAAATTGTGCTTGAGAAAGCAATATAGAAATATGCTTTAAATGCAGCTCACGTATGATGTAGTCTGCCTGACAGTGGAAAAACCCCACCAGCTCTTGAGAGAGCCCTGCTTTGATCAGTCTGAGTAGATTATTCCTTCAGCTTTAATGATTCAAACTCCCTGTCTGCCTTACAGGGAGATTTCCTCTCGCCTGGAAGACACATGATGCTGACTGGGGACATCCCCAGTCTGCTGCTCATATTTTTAATGATAGTTTTGTTCCTGATGCTCTCTTCTCAAGGAAAAAAAAAAAAAAAGTATTTTTATCCTTTTCTTTTTAACGAGAAAATCCATATTGGATCTAAAAGATTTATGTGGACTTCCATTCTCAAGTTACTTGGGATTTTTTTCCCCAAGTAAGAGAAAAAATTTAGGTTTGGCTATTTAACTTGTGCTAACAGTAAAAGATTAATCAAAATCATGATTAGCCTGTTTCACCTGACTTGCTACCCTGAGCTTCCTTACACTCATTTTGTGCCAAAAGTATTTTCATTCTGTAAGATTTGATGCTAGACTGTTTAAAAAGAAATAAGTGAAAACCTGACTCCATGTTCTGTGTATCCTCTGTGCAGTTTGCTGAGTTTTGTCTGTGTGGTGGTGGTAATATTTTGCTGAGTTTCATCATGCAGGATTTCAGCTCTTATAACCCAAGTATGAATGGTGAAACCCCAGCAAGTCCTTCAGTCTATCAGTACTTCTGTCCTCCTTGTGTCAGGAGGGGGCTCCCAGTTAGGTGCCTGACCTGAAAACAGCCTGGCTGAGAGGGGAAGGTAGTCGATGTGTCCATGAGAAGGGAGCGTTAGTCATGGCCACAGCATCCTTCCTGTCAGATGAGAATTAACTCTGTGACACAAATAGGATCCAAGGAGGAAAAAAGGTGGTGGTGGTGGTGGTGGTGAAGGAGGAGAGGCCCTCCATTCAGTCTCACTGATTTTGGTAGGGCCATGCACTACTGGGACAGCCACAGAGGGAAGAAGGTTTCCCAGGGCTTGACCACAGTTTTGGTGTGCTGCCTCCTTTTGCAGTCCAGGGGGTCTGTTGTACCCGGCCACAGGAGGGGAGTGTATTGTGCCCTGTGCGTTAACAGTGGAGGGCTTGAATGTGTGGGGCAGGAGGGAATGATGCACTCTGTGCTAAATACACTGATTTTCTTTGTCCCTCTCAATCATGGAGCAGCAATAGAGCAGCCTAGCCAGCAAAGCAGCCTCAGGCAGTGGGGCGGGGAAATGCAGGAAGCCAACATTTGAGCAGCAGCTTGTTTCTGCAGGTTCCCACGCTTGTACGCTCTGCCCTGCAATGGCAACGCTCTCTCGTGCCAGTCAGGGCTGTGATACAGCATCCTCCTGACTGTACATCCTTGAAAATTTTCCATCTGAGGTGAGGACAGCAGTCTAGTGAATTCAGAGCAATGACTTGCTTTTCTTAGTTGCTTTGCATGTACACAACAGGAGTGGTACTCAGAGCTCCAGGTGACCATGGGCCAGTGCGGTGGTTGAAAGCTGCTGCAACGCAGCATAACAGGGGGCCACTCCAGAAATGAGGACAGCTATCTTTGTCCTCTTTGCAGAGACAACCTACAAGTGGGGTGAAATGGTACACCAGTAAGTGCAGTAAGTCAAAAGGAGAACAGAGAGTGTTTCTTCTCCACTTTTCTTTTTCTGTAAAACCTAATTTCTGTCCCTGAGACTGTATTTTTACTCAAGCACTCTCCTTCATTGTTGTCCAAGGATGACAAGGATCAAACCCTAAATTTTCTCCTATAAAGTTACTTTTATACCAGATGAGTGGTAAAAGCAAGACATTTATGTTTTAAAAAGCTAATGGCACAGAATGTGAATACTTACAGCTGACTGTCAAATTCACTTCTGTTGCTATGCACAAATTTAGATTCAAGGTTACGCAGCTCCAAATGCTTTACTGAAAGAAGTGATACTTCAAGTTGTTTAAAGACCTTCTTTGCACACAGCTATTATTTTAATTTATTCCATTTTTACATGCATTTTGTTCAATAAATGTGTATGTTATTTCTTCTTGGCAATGATGTAATGCAAAGATTTGGTTTCCATATAAATATATTACATATTCTGGGGGTATTGCAAATTGCTAGCAACATTGTTTAAGCACAGAAATTCATTTAGTAAGACAGATTTATTTGAGAACTACTGACTAGTTCACATAATATATACCCTCAGTTTGCTATTGCCTTCCGCCCTCTCAGCGTTACAAATATTAAGCTGATTAGCTTGACCATGCAGCAAGCTGTGCCTGCAATTTCCTCCTTTATGGAGAGGCTAAATGAAACACAACAGAATAGTTGTGCTGACTGTAGTCATGGAGCAAATCCATGACTGGACAAGAAAGAAATCTCTTAATTCCTGTACTCTACCCCAGCGGTGACACTCTCTTAATAAGTGTCACACCTGTCATTTTATATGCTGTTTTTCATTAAAGAGACAGAAGCTGTAGGATACTTTTTAATAAGGAGCCCTTCCTAATTATCCTCTGCCATGTGTATTTATATGTTTAGGCTGAATCCAGCTCTTTCATTCTCTACAAGAGATTAATTCTCTCTACAAGAGACTGAAAATGTGAATTACAATAATTCAAAATCTCTTACATGATCATTTCACCTCTGCCTGTGAACCTGTTGTCCCCAGCCAACCATTGCAATTGGTGCTTGTGATACAGAGGCTAGTTCAACTGTTTGGTGCCATGCACCACAAAATGTCAACCTTAAAATATGTTCCATGACTTAGGCAACATCACCTGAGGAACTGGGGAGAAGGGCATGGCAGCAACTTGCAACAGAAAAATTCCTTTTTCCTGTGTAGGGGGGGCAGTCAGTATAGTTAAGCATATATGTATGTAGATATATACATACATAAGTTTTCAAATCACATTTCCAGTTAAGTATATTGCTGCCTAGTATATTACCAGTTAAAATGTAATTAGGTTATGGCAATCTATTTTTATTTGAACTTTGGAGTTTTCAGCTTTCTCTTACTAAAGTGTGTGAGTGTGTTTAGGTTTGTTTTATTTAGCACTCTTGTGGTCTTATTCCTCAAGAGTAGAATGTCACCTCCACTTTCTGCTCTTGAGGAGTGTGACAATACACTGCTATGGGCAAAAAATGTTAGCCAAGCACTCAAACTGTAAAGCAGGAGACTTTAAACTATTGAGCTTTAAAATACACACAAACGATAGTAGAAGATGAGACATATGAGGATACAACAGATAGTCAGGATAAAGTCATAAGGGAAGTTATTTCTTCAGTGTTTGGTAGTTTTTCTTCAATATAATAAGAGTTGAACCACTTCCACTGTTCCTGAGATAGATAGTGGCTTGGACATGCTATTTTACTCTACACCAATAATCTGTATTGGATTCAGGGCACAGTAATCCTAAATTTTCCTTGCACATGGAAGAATCCCGTGCCAATATATACATACCCTGAGCTGGGCCATCGTAGTGTAACCTAGAGATACTTTTGTGCATCTGAAATGAAGATGAGGGTCTTGGCAACTACTGTTGAAGTTAGACCAGAAATTCAAGAGCAGTCTTTAACAGCTCCAAAAATAAGTTTGTTGGGAAACCAGGAAACCAGCCCCACCTAAAAAGCAGTTGTATCTAGTAATCCTCTCTGCCTGCAATTTGCAAACACTGTTTGCAAATCTATTTTGTGCTAAAATTCAGGGCTTGTAGACTCATGGAAATATTATGCATCTAATAAAAACAGATGGCAAACATTTATACAAGCTGATTACTGCCATTTTCTACCTCTTATGTTTCTTACCCCTACCCCTTTATTTTGTCTCCTCTCCATCACTCCAAAGCACAGTTCAACATAGTGAAAATGGACAAACAGCTGTCCAAAGTCTAATGGGAGTGTTTTTCTCTTAGCATGAATCTCACTGTCCTGGGCAACTCCTAGCAGCTGGTGTCAAAGCTTCTTCAAGATGTAACTTGCCAAAGGCTGGCCCTGCCAGTGCACCTCCCTTATGTCTCCGCTTTTGCAAGCCTCTGCTGTAGGTATTCCTGTCAGGGCTTTCACATTGCTGCTGAGAAAACCAGTGTCCTTCTTCAATCAAGTTTTTCCCTGTTGAGATTAATTTCCATCTCTTCACCTGGACCCCTTCTTTACCTCTTTATGCTCTTCATCTTGCTGCAGTCCTCTTTCATCCACAGCCCTCAATAGTGGGACCTGGGATTCATCCCTTCTCCCAGGAGGCTAAGTTAATTTTCTCACCAGAGGGCTCTTGGGCCTAAGGCCCTTAAATGACAAGCTAACTTGCAGCAATAGACTTTGTGAAACCCAGAAGATTAACTATCCAGCAGCCTTTACTTTTAGCTGTGAAGCCAGTCAAGCCTCAGTACTTTTTAGCTACTCTCTCTTTTTAAAAGAATTTTAACAGTGTGCCAGCTCAGCTGCAGCTAAAATGGTGAACTGCTGTCAGTTTAAAAAGGTCAACTACTCTAAGATCTTGAAAATTCACATGGTAATTCAGATTGTCTCAAAATTTAAATCTGCTGTTTCTCTGGGGATACAGTGTAAGGCAATTATCAAGATTTGGGCACTCTGAAGCTCATAGCCCGCCCAGAACATCCTCTCGCATGCATGGTGGAGTCTAAAACTGTTGTTTGGCTTCTCCTCAAGTAGATCTGAGTTTCTGGAGATTTACTTAGTGTCTGGCATCTTTTGGCAGAAGCAGCACAGTGTTAAATGTAATTAAGGATGAAATTTGTAATACCAAATCAGGATGAGAAATACAGAGGACTGGGAGACTAGAATGGATGTGCGCAGCAAAACTGAGTCAACATAAGGGTTTGTTGGCAGCATCTTGCTGCAGATCTGAGCATCTCTAGACAACTTACTGTAATCACAAAATCTCAGCTGTATTTGTGCTTTGTGAATGCAAACCTTACACTGACAACTTTCTATTAACATGTGTAGTGAACTGGCATGACTGAGATCAGTGCTTCTAGGTTGAGAGAATTACTCTAACATACTCTACAAACCATGGGCTCACCCTGACATTAGAAGGAAATGGGCACTGCCAGTAACTCCACACCTGAATGGTGAGATATTTGTTGTGGCCCATGCCTTTCTTATTGCACATGACACAAACATGCTAGAAGCAGTAGCCCAGTATTACTCTGTGCTTTGTGACTCAGCAAAGAAAGAAGTCACTCCAAGCATGGCTATGTACAGCTCTTTCAGATAGTTCCACACTACTTTCCATTCTTGCTCCTAGGAGACTTCTTTTATGTGATTTTAATGTGACAAATGAGTGGAAGGCAGGAGGTGTGGCTAGTTGAAATTCTGTTTCATGTCTTTCTCTTGTCTAAGTAGACCAACTGACATCATGATTATTTCTTTCATCAGTTGAGGAACCTCCTGTCCCACAATAGTGACAAATAAAAGGAAGACATCTTTTCTCCATTGCTACCTTTCTCATAAGGGTAGATAAAAGAAATAGTACTAGTTTTAATGCATTCCTTAATCTAAGCAGGGACTTCAAAGAGACTGTATCTGTTACTGATATAAAAATCAGATAATAGTATTAATCAGATACATCTCACCTCACAACTGCTGCAACATCATACTAAAGTTAGGAGAGGACTGTAAAATAGTAAATGTTTGCCCCAAATGCAAAGCAACAGTCAGTCTGGTTATCACAGCTCTTTCTCTCCTTATCATGATCTTTTTTTTTTTTTTTCTCTTTCCCCTTATGTGAACTGCAATAGTAGCAAAAACAAAGGGACAGATAAATTGTAGAGGAAACCCACTGATTCCAGTCATCCAGAGGAAGAGACAACATGACTAATAATGTTCTTGTGCTGATGGAGACAATGAAAACCCATTTGTAATGAAGAACAGAAACCCAAATGAGAGGTGGTGCATCCCTCATGTTGTCCGAATTGCTTGCTGCAGGACAAATTATACAAGAACAACTGACCATGTGAAGAGAAAATAATATGGGGCTTGTGGACAGCTGTTACTATCAGTTTAGCTGGTAATATAGGTCTTGGTTTATTAGTTCTATTTACACTTAGAAAAAATAGAGACTTTCCTGGAGCCCTGCACAAACAAAAGTTGCAGTCTGGAACCTCAACTAAATGATCGATACAGAAAAATACAATTTCCTTTCCTTTCAAGCAGTGCTGTACTTCAGGGTTTGAGGGGAGTTATGTTAATGTTTGGGTAATGGTCAGCGTTCATATAAAGAATTCATATTGACATGTGATCAGATGTTGTAATGTGTAGAAAAAACATTTTGTTTTTTATTTTTTCTTTGGTATTTCCCTGTTTTTACAGTCATAACAGTCTATGACCTTAATAGCCTGCACTTTAATTATGCTCTGGGGGACAAGGACTTCTTTTTCTTTTTCTACAGCTATTACTTGTGAATTTCACTGGGTGTCTCACAAATTGTATGCTTGTCAAAACAGTAACTACCTGTTCATCTTTTTTGTTGTCATTCATGTACCATTTTTTTCCCTTAGCTGTTTGTCTTCTGGGCTCAAGGAATCCTGATCTATTTATCATTCCCTCCTCCAGGAGCCATTATGCAACAATGACCAGCCATGCCACCCTACTCTGTACCTCTTGAAGTTCTGCAATAGCCCTCTGAAATGAAGATCTCTTTTCTGATATTTTTGAGATTAGATTAGATGAAGCTGCACAAAAGATCTATATGGTGGCAGAATGGATTTTCTGCTCTGTTTTTGATTTCTCCCCTAATACTACTTGCCTTTTTGACTGCTGTTAAGTATTGATTTTATGTTTACATAGAACTGCCCCAAATGGCTCCAAACTTCTTCCAGAGAGATAATGGCTAAGTTAAAGCTTATAATTGCACATGTATATCACTAAGACTCTCCCCTCTTCCCATGAGTGATACTTTGCGTTTGAATGAATTTCACAGATGAATTTCACTCAGCATTTTATTACTAGTAAATCTACTTGAGTTACTGATACCCACCTGTGGTGGTTTAGTCCCTGCCGGGGTCTGAGACCACGCAGTCGCTGCCCCTCCCCCACAAAGGGAGTGAAATACCAAGCCCCGAGGCTGAGATAAGGAAAGGTTTAATACAACAGTGCAACAGCAACAAAACAAACAACAACAATAACAATAAGAATAACAGTAATAACAATGAACAGAGCAAAATATCTACCAATACAGCAGTGAGAACAGAGCAAATCCCACAGTACACATGGTAACCGACTGTCCCGCTTAGGCGCCAGGATGTGACATCCGCATGGTATCTGAATAACCCAGCTAGAGCTTCCCCCCTCACTGCTGGGGAAACTTAACCCTATCCTGGCTAAACCAGGACACCACCTTCAAGTCTTCTCAGTTACTTTCTGCTCTGATTTTCCTGAAGAAATTCTGTTATCAGTAGACTTCACTATTCATCCTTGATTTTGCATTTCCGCTTCGAGATCATAAGAATATGTTAAACAGCAAATACTTGGCACAGATCTTTGTTTGATACCCAGGATGGCCTCCCTTCCTTCTGAAAAAAACACCTTATTTCCTAGCTTTGGTTTCCTAGTTTCTACGCTGTTATCATGCATGAGAGAATTTTCCTTTCCACCTTTTTCTTAGTGTTTTGTGGGTGACTCTGACAAGGTTTTTGTAAACTTATTATCTGAAATCAACCCCCCCTCTACATTTACAGATTTATGGATTTCCTCTGGGAACTCTAATAGAATTGCAAGACATGAGCTTCTTTCACAAAAGCCCTGTCAATACTTAGTGTTATTTAATGTTTTCCTCAATGAAGGATGAAGCATTCCAATTAAAGAGTATTAAATTTGTAGATGACATCAAGCTGTGAGAGACAGCAGATTTGTAGAATAGAAGCAGGAGGAGGCAGAGGAAGAGAAGGAATAGGAGGATGTGGAACAAGTGGAGGAGGAACAGAGGGCATAGGCATAAGAGGAAGAGCATGAACAGGAGAAACCAAAGAATAAGATTAGGAGAAGAAGAAACAGGAGATGGTGTCATGTCCTGCTCAGATGAGGGAGACAAGTGACTCAGATTCGCAGATCCCCAATGGAGCAGACAACAAGTCTCCAAGTCCAAGCATTTATTAACTACCCACAACGTACTAATTGAACACATGATAATTGTCTAAGTATATAGCAAGTTGTGGCAAGCAATACAGTATGCCTTGCTTTTCTTAATAGGAAAGGGAAAAGAGGGAGATAGAGGGAATGGGGAAATACAGATCACCGGTCTGGGTTTCTGCACTGATCCCGCCAGCGAGGGTTCCAGGAGGCAGCCGTCTTTTTCACTTCCATCTGTCTTCTTCACTTCACTGCACTCTCCAGGTCCCCCCACTTTCTTCCCCTCCGTTGATTTATACACACTTTCTTCAGGTCCCTCCCGTAGGTCGACCCATACACCTACGTATCCCATGTATGGGGAGGGGTAAGGTGTTTCATGGGATGATGTAATTAGCATGATCATGTTAGCCTTCGTTAGCATATTGAGAGGTGTTAACTTTAATATGCATTTTGTGGATAATGAAGCAAAGGTCATTCACCGGACAGATGGCCCTTGAAATTTGTCCAGGTGCCCCAGAGCAGAGCCGTCCTGTCTCCACAGGACTCCTTCCTCCATCCCCATCTTGTGTCATTTGGGCAGCCTTATCAGCTTCGACCTCCACAGAATGCACCCTGTGGCTCATAGTTTTGTCTTGCGAGTGTTTGAGGCATTTCTTTGATCAGCCTCAACTTTTGCTTTCTCAGGCTGTTTTTCTTAGTTTCTCGCAGGCCTGGTTTCTCGTCTCTCGCAGATGGAAAAAGAGGAGGAGTGGAATGAGGAGGAAGTGGAGGAGGTGGCAGAGGATGAAAAGGACCCTGTTAGTAGTATGAATGTGGTTGATCCTCTCTTGGGACAAAAAGGTGGACTAGATAATCTCTTGGCATCCCCTCTTGGATCTGTTTTTCAGAATTATGCCTTGAACCCTAGAATGCAACCCTAGATGAAAAGATTCTGTTGCACTGGTGTATTTCCTCTAAAAAGAGTCCTTTGGGATGTCTAAAACTGTAGACCTTCTATTGTGGTCTGATGTTATTCAGTCAGCTTGGCAGTAATTGAAGTCTCTACTTGTTATTGTGTTTCCTGCTGCTATAGACTCTCTAATATTTCAAGGTTATTACCTTCAGGCTGCACAGAGGGAAGGTCATCTTAAATTCAACCTTGAGCTGACTCACACAAGTAAGCCATGAGTTGATGGACCCTTGTGTCTGCTCAGGGCAGAAGAAAGAACTGTCCCCCCTTCCCTGAAGTGCCTGTGTAACAGATATGATGCTCTGGGGATGGAGAATTAAGAGAATGTGAGTAAAGGACATGATCTACCATGCAAGGAGCCCATAATGCAAAGTTCATTCATCCACCCACCCACCTTAGAATCAGTGCCACCAGACAAGTGTGTAAAGTATCAGTAAATGGAGATGCCTTACTAAGAGGCACCAAAGCACCCATCTGCTGTCCAGTAAGCTTCTCTAGAGAAGTTGGCTGCCTGCCAGGATCTTGCCTTCATGATGTCACTGAGAAGCTGCCAAGCTGTGGACCCTACAGATTACCATGCACTCCTACTATTCCACATAGGCTCCAGGGAGTTAGTATTAGGAAAGTACTGTAATCTTCCTTCCTTCACTTCAGAAAAAATGCCATTTAAAAAGTTATTTGCAAAGATCTCCTTTAGTTGGAGATCTTACTGGTGAGAGGAGCAGGGGAATTGTAGGACTCCTCACACGTTAAATACTTACTCCTTTGTGGCACCCTTGCTTTTCTGCTCAAAAACAGCCAGCACAGGAAGGAAAGCACTGAAGAGGTGACCCTAAAAATATGTTTTATATCTGTGAAGTGTTGGTCTGCTTGGTAGAAAGTTCCAGAAACTCAATGTCACAAGACACAAGAAGTTCTCTGCATCAGCAATCCCCATGTCTTCCCTCAAGCTATCCTGTTTGCAGTGCTGGCTCATGTAAGCTAGCGTGACAGTGCCATAATAAGTCAGCATCACTTGTGTTGTTTTGATCTACAAGGCCAGGGAAGACTGAGGATTCTAGGGTGGGAGAATATATTGCTGTGCTTGTGTCCTTCATCTGGTGAGAGAGGCCTGACTAGCATACCAAAACCACTTTACACAAGACCTCATTTTAATTCTACATCTGAATACATAAAAGAGAGGTCAAAGTCTGTGTACCCCAGGCACCTGTCCCTGCCAGCCCTCACTTCTAGCCCTGAGTGGTACTTTTTGTAAGCTACATGTGGGAGGGTGACCTCTCTGGTGAGCTGTTTGCTGCTGCTGGCTGCGTGCAGTCTTTCTGTTTTCTGGTTAAATGGAAAACAGGCCAGCCTTCTACCACTAACACAGCACTACCTCTGCTCAGTTCTTAAGCATAATAGACTGGAAACTACTTAAGCCTGTAATTATGTCTTAGCCAGATGTTCTTCATTTTCCTGTTGCTGTTGCCTGCTGCTCTTTTTGTGACTGCTGCTTTGTGAGCTCTAATATTGTGCAGCTCAGAGGGAAAGGGTGTGCATACCTTGAGAACTAGCATTGTGTTTTGCTAGTTTTAAATACAACTGACAGGCTGAAGCACATTAGTCCTACTAATATAATTAGAATGATGAACTGTCACATTTGATGCATGTGTTCTTAATCAAATCCTTCCCTTGCTCATGTCTTCTCCTGTGTGTGTTCACTTGTCTTCAGAAATCACCGAGTCCCTTGTCACTGCTTTTCAAACTATGCAATCTGTCTGTAGGCACTTGTTCTTCAAAGCCTTTAATACCAACATTAAAGAAGTGCTAACTAATAAACAGACGTATGTAGTCGAAAGTGTATTCCTCTCTTTTGAATATTCACACACATCCATGTGTTATTCTATGGAAAATATTTAAATGTTTTTCTGCGAGGCAGATAAATTCGTCACTGTATGTTGTCAAGTGAAGTAAAACTTTTATCCAGAGAACTTCCCTCCTCTAACATGTATGTCACTCTTCTATAGCATTTTCCATTCAAGAATCTCAGAGAAATTTAGCGATAGCAATAATTTCTCAGCACTGTTGAAAGATGAAAAAGACTGAGCCTTACACTACAGGTGGTGAATGTAAGGTATAGGTGAAATCATTTGCCAGGTATTTATTAACAAACAGTCATAGGGCAGAACTCAGTACATACCCAGGAGGGGCAAGAATCTCTGACTGTCCTCCATCCATCTGAATGTCCATGGCCAACTTTCTGTATCTGCACAATCAGTTTGACAATACAGGGAAAAAATTAAACCCCCTGGCTGTGTTATGTATTTTTCAAATTCTGCAGGATAAAGAAGCTTCCAAGATCACAAATCACAGAATCACAGGGTTATCTAGGTTGGAAAAGACCTTGAAGATCATCCAGTCCAACCATCAACCCAACATTAATGGTTCCCAACTACACCATATCCCTCAGCGCTAAGTTGACCTTACTCTTAAACACCTCCAGGGATGGGGACGCCACCACCTCCCTGGGCAGCCCATTCCAACGCCTAACAACGTTGGAAAGAAATGCTTCCTAATATCTAGTCTAAACCTTCCCTGGCGCAACTTGAGGCCATTACCTTTTGTCCTATCACTTATTACTTGGTTAAAGAGACTCATCCCCAGCTCTCTGCAACCTCCCTTCAGACAGCTGTAGAGGGCGATGAGGTCTCCCCTCAGCCTCCTCTTCTCCAGACTAAACAACCCCAGTTCCCTCAGCCGCTCCTCGTACAACATGTGCTCCAGACCCTTCACCAGCTTCGTTGCCCTTCTTTGCTCATGCTCCAGTCATTCAATGTCCTTTTTTGTGGTGAGGGGCCCAAAACTGAACACAGTAATCAAGGTGCAGCCTCACCAGTGCATAGATGTCTCATAGCTTGGAGTCTTGAAACATACAGTGGTACTAACCTTTAAATAAAGTACAGGGCTGCACTCTGCAGCAGAAGAAAGGCTTAGGTGTGAAAGGACATCAGCAGTACACACTGTTTAAATAAAATTATTTGACTACTGCTGAGCAGAAGCACAAAGAATCTTCCTGGTCACTGTATTTATGGACAGATTGTAGGCTGAGAAGCATGAAAGTAAATGCTGAAAGTTTGGGAAAGGGCCTTGCAAAATAATTTGTAATGAACCATCCACTGAACTATGTTAAAGCCACCTGTGATTAATTTCAGAGTCAGTTTTGACTGCTGTAGCTTGCCCTTGGTTATTAAAATAATATTTCTCTTGTACTCCCCCAGATAATTGCAATAAGTGTTTGCCATTTGGGATGTGTCATTTTATCCCTGTTGTGAAAATCAACAACCAGATATATCTTTGCAGACAGTGGAGAAATGGAAAGAGAACCAAGTTCCTGCTGGACCAAGCAGACGCTTGAGAAAACTAAGATTCAGCTTTCTCTCTGGCTGCTTGTTAGTAGTCAGGACTGGAGTGAGGAAGAAACCACAAGTCCCCTGCTTTTTGCTGATGCATGCCAGTCACTAGTATGAGCAGACTGATGACTTAGCCCTGTTGCCTTGCAGCCAAATTTTGTCCAAAATGTCCAATTTTTACTGCCATAGCAGTCTCTGGCCCCTCCAGGTCACTTTGAAAACCACCACTTTCGTGGAAGATTGATCAAAAGTCAGAGCTGAACTGTTGGAGACAAAGACAGTACTTACCAGAAGTGAGAGGTATTGTCTCTTGGCCCTCCAGAAATTTTTTGTATAGTATTTCTCCTGTTATGTCTCTTGCCTTGTTTTGCATTGTTAAAAGCCTTGCTGCTTTACATAGTGACTGCCATTTTAATTTTAAGTTATAGTCAGGTTAAAAAGTTCCTCTTCAAGTCACATACAGATTCAAACATCTCTGTAGTCTTGCTGAGAAGATTTTAAAATTTAGTGAACTTCAAAACTGAATGTGAACCTCAACAACAGCTTCTGACTGAAAGATGTGAATGATAAATCTCTAATGTGTTTTGTGTTGATGTGAGATCCTCTGAGGAATCATGGCACTGAATGAGAACACTTTAAAACTTGTTTACTCTTACACTTGTTTACCTTCATATTTTAGGGGTGGAAATTATTTCTGTGATTCATCAGGGAATTTCTCTTCAAAATCAACCAAAGATGGAAATATTTGCTAGAGACTGGAGTAAATTCTGCTCTGATGTTAATGTTGTACAGAACTGAGAAAAAAAAAAAAGGCAAATAGATGATACTTATTGCAGTGTGGACTTATTTGACAAGTAAATATGGAATTAAAATGTCCTGAAAATGTGAATTCAGGGGGAAAAGAAAGTTAAGTTTAAGTCTAAGTTTATACTGAGGCTCTCTTGTAAGTTAACAAATCTATTCTAATTTTTCTTGGGGCAAAAAGAAAGAGGTTGCCTCCACCACCAGTAGCAACGTTAAAAAGGAAACCTGTACTATGTAAGTATGGTGAAACACAGAACAAAACTATACTATAGCAAGTATATTATACCTTTTTCTTTTTCAAAATTTGCTCAAGTACATTTGCTGCACTTTAGGAGCTAAAACTTTTGGCAACATAAACCAGTCACATCCAGGAATCCTTAATGGATGCTTCCAGATAACGGGAAGGTTTTATAGATGTCAGTTACAGCTAAATGTTGCCACTCCTTATTCTGAATATTATTCAAAAGTGCTTTGAACAATAGGAACAAGATTGGAATTACAGGATGCTTCTGGCCTGTTTATGTAGTAACTGTATGGGCTGGATTTCTGTATTCATGTGGGAAATCTCTGAGCTCAGTGTCCCAGAGGTCTGCTCTTCCTCTTATCAGGACAAGGACTTTTAAAAAACATTGAATGAGTGGTATAAAAGCTGTGTCAGGATAAGCATGAGATTCCTGCATGCCTCAACAATGGTGATGTTCAACAAATAACTCCAAAGTTACAGTTAATAAACTCTTGATAATATATCATTGGAGTAAGTGGCAAAGAGAAGACAGAGAGAGGTCCAATCTTTTGTAGATGTCATATATTTTCTAAATATTTCATGCAGTAACTGCTTTCTTGAAATGTATTATTTCTTTGATCTAATGGAAATCCTCTAGTGCAGCTGACTTTCCAATTTATTTTTTTTCTACATACTATTATTGACATTCCTAATAATTGCTTAGAAACTAAAATATAATTTTGATGAAAAAATAGACCAATGAATGCAAATATTTTGTCCAGTTTCCAGGGAGACTTGCCCTCCCTGATCACTACATTATCAGACTTTTGAACCTGAAAAGTTTAGTTTTTAGGTAACCTCACAAAACACAATGATAAAGAACTTGTAGCAGTGTTTGCTATTTGTGGTGGTTTGACCTTGGCTAAATGCCAGGTACCCACCAAGTCGCTCTATCACTTCCCCCCCTTTCCCCTTTTTTTTCTCAATAGGGCAAAGAAGGGAAAGAAAATAAGATAGGAAAACAAAACAACCTTTGTGGGTAAAACAACAGCAGTTTTAATATAAGCAAAGCGAAGCAAAGGTCCGCACGTGGAAGCAAAAAAAAGAAAACAGATTTATTCTCTACTTCCCATGAACAGGCGATGTCGGGCCTTCTCAGGAAGCAGGGCTCCAATACGCGTAGCGGTTGCCTCGGAGGACCAAGGGTGACCCCACCCCCTTCCTCCTTTTCCCAGCTTTATGCTTGAACAAATGTCATATGGTCTGGAATATCCCTTTGGTCAGTTCGGGTCAGCTGTCCTGGTTGTGTCCCCTCCCAAGGTCTTGCCCACCCCGTCCCACTGTGGCGGGGGGGAAATGTCAGAAAGAGCCTTGGTGCTGTGTAAGCACTACTCAGCAGTAGCCACAACACCAGTGTGCTATCAACACCCTGCCAGCTCCCAACATAAAACACAGCACCATGAGGGCTGCTACAGGGGAAAACCAATTCTGGCTCAGCCAGACCCGGTACACTATTGTATGCTAGTAGTCTTTGTTTGCTGAGATTATAAAGGCAGCTACATTTTACATATTGAAATTCACATGTAGGTGTGAGCATTGCTGTGAGAATGTGTAGTCTTACTGATATGAATGATGCTGTTCTTCCAGCTTATGGAGAGAGTGGGGTGAGTCAGTGAAATATGCTAACCTGGACTGAACCAGCTGACGGAGGTCAGGCTCTGTAGGGAGCCTCTCAAAGGGCACAGATGTAGCTCACCTATGACTTCAGTAACCAAGGGGATTTTTTTCAATGGTAATATAATCTTCATTTAGGCGACACTTTTATTTCTTTTAATTTCTCTTAAATCTTGAATGTTATAGATTTTTTTTTTGGTTGTTTTGGGTTTTTTTTAACCTTTTCTAATGTCAATGTAGATGGCACCCTCCTGCAATGTCTTCATCCCCACAACACTAAACTGATTTTTTTTTTTTTTAATGTTTTTCTGTACTCTGACTGCCTGTGTTTCCCTTCTTCCTAGAGTTAGTCCAAGGTCCTGGGAAAGAATCTTAAAAAAAACTTAGTAAAAGTTGGTTTGCGAAACACTTGCTATGCCCCCACATTGTTAATATTATTATTGTCATTTTGTTCTTGTCATTGCAGGGATACATGGCATGTATAATGAATGACAGATCCCCATCTCCTTTTCTTGACACATATGTATGTGGTTTTTTCCATTCCCCCCTGCCTATTTTTTCTCTTTTTAAGGAAAGCAGAATTTTATTCTGACGTAGCCGACTGTACAGCCTGGGACTGTAAAATCCTATTGCTGTAATTAAAGTCAATCAGAAACTGTTTATTGAATTAAGTGGGACCAGGACCAGGCTCTAAAATGGTTTTCTGCAGAGGTGCAAAGAGCACAGTCCAGACAGCAGCCGAAAGATCTCATTGTTATGAGAAGTGTTGCTAGAATAGAAACAGATACAAATCCTTAATGACTATGCAACAAATACACACCCCAAAGCACTGCTTACCTTTTCAGATGGCAATAAGGTGTTCGCAGTATACTGTTCTGATGTGAGTAATGCATGAACCAGGTTAGGAAAATGGGTATGATCTCATCAGCTACCAGAAAGGCTACAAACCTTTCCTCTATGTTTTTCTTCTCTCATGTGTTAGATGATTGTGAGAAATACTAGTGAGCTACAATGTACACTTCTTTTTTTGCTCCTTGAACGATAGGCAA
This sequence comes from Strix aluco, assembly GCF_031877795.1. NCBI lineage: Eukaryota > Metazoa > Chordata > Aves > Strigiformes > Strigidae > Strix > Strix aluco. The sequence goes on along the minus strand of NC_133971.1, from coordinate 51,642,569 downwards.
TCTAAGAAATGATGATACAGGTGATCTAATTCAATTTGGCCTACCAAAACTGAACATGCTGGTGCTTTTTGCAGCATGATGATAACATATGCATAAATAGAGCTGTGTCTCCATTTGGGAACAGAAGGGCATGAGAATAAGGGAATGATACTAGTACTAATGACAGTAATGTAGAATCTCATTAAATAAAGCCTGGCACACAATCTCCTCTGGGGACATGCTTTTTCTCCTCTTAGCTTACCATAATTCCATTGAATATAAACTTCATGACTTGATCACTTTCTCTTTACAATACAACTGAAAGAGCTGTGAACAGCATTTGTAATCTTTACAAGAATGCAAATATAATAGCATGTTTTTTGCCAAAAATTATCCAAGTTAATTTTATTACAATACATATTGAATCATAGTTTGTTTCCACATCATAAAGTAGCTTGCAGAAGAGCACACTCAGAGAGAGACAGTGCTTCTTAGGTGATGTTTCATGAGTATTGTGTTATTAAATCAATTTTTTAAATAATCAGAATATCGTAAGTTGGAAAGCACTGACAAGGATCATTGAGTCCAACTCCTGACTCCACACAGTGCAACCTAAAAGTTAAACCATATATCAAAAAGGTCTGTCCAGCTGACAGTCTTGGGGCCACAAACATTTTCAGTGTTTGACCACCCTCTCAGTGAAGAACATTTTCCTAATATCCAATCTTAACTTCTCCTGATGCAGCTTTAAGCTTTTCTCTCAACTCCTGCCACTGGTCAAGAAAGAGAATAAATCAGCATCTCCCTCTCTGTTTCCCCTCATGATAAAAGTGTAGACATCAATGAGGTAACGCCTCAGTCTACTGATCTCTAAGCTGAACAAACCTAGCATCCTCAGCTGTTCCTCATAAGTCATGCCCTCTAGTTTTTTCACCATCTTCATTGCCCTCTTTTGGACACATTTTAATATTTTTATATCCTTATGTTGGGGACCCCTAAACTGCACACAGTGCTGAGTATATTGAGACAATTGCTTCTTTTGATCAGTTAGCTATACTGTGCTTAAGGGACACCAGGATACAGTTGGGCCTTTGGGCTGCCAGGGCACATTGTTGTCTCACATTGAGATAACCATCAACCAAAAAACCCCAATCCCTTTTTGCAGGGCTGCACTCCAGTCTCTTGTCCCTCAGTCCATACATACATTCAGGACTACACTGTCCCAGGTGCAGAATATGACATTTGGTCTTGTTAAATTTCATACAGCTGGTAATTGCCCAGCACTCTAATCTATTAATATCTCTCTCTGTAAGGCATCTCTATTCTCAAGGAAATAAATATCTCTTCCTAATTTAGTATTACCAGCAAATTTACTCAGTATGCACTCATCTTCTCTGTTCAGGTAACTCAAAAACATAGAAGCCCTATACTGAACCCTGGAGAACACCACTAGTGACTGGTCACCAGCCAAATGTTACTCCATTTACTACAACTCTTTGAACCCAACCCTTCAGCCAATTGTTCAACCATCATATTGTGTATGTATCCAGTTGTATGCTGGACACTTTGTCCAGGAGGATACTGTGAGAGACAGTATGAAAAGCTTTGCTAAAATCCAAAAAATCCAGATCCGTTGCCTTTCCTTTGTCTGCTAGGCAGTAACCTTGTCATCAACGGATATTGAGTTAGAAAGGCATGACTTTCTCTTCATGAACTTGTGTTGGCTTTGACTGATGACTGCATTGTCTTTCAAGTGTTTTTCAATAACTCCCAGATAGTATTCTCCATAGAATTACGAGGCACCAAAGTGAGACTGACTTCAATTGAACTTTGGTCATATGAATTTTCTCCCTACAGTGGCAAACAGCACCTCTGTAGTTCTGTGTAGCCTGGCCTTGCTTCCAAACTCTTTTTGTTTTTTCCTTTCTTTTTCCTCCTAAATTTCATAAGAATTCCTGGTCCATAGAAAATACCTGTTTGGACCATGTGATCTATTTGAACGTTCACAGTTTGACTGGAAATTGCACTTTTAATCTGATAACATAGTTTCTAGTCTTGCCAAAGGCTGGGAATTTACTTGAGGTTCTCTAAGCCTCAGGTATGGAGTATTTTGGTTCTAATAGCATAGTATAGCATAACTTTCTGTAGTACTGGTCACCATTTTATGCTGTGGAAGGAACCCTTATGGCCACATAATGTGAATTTTTCCAGCTGAAGGTAAGGCTGTAACCAAATCCACTGAGCATCTTTATTCATTCCCTTTTTGCCTCTTTCCTACTTCAGCTTGAGTCCAACTACTGCTTCACGCTTTCCTAAAAGTTCTAAATAGAATAATTACTGTGATATTACTGTCCTATGTGAGAATGTTTTTAATCAATGATTACTTATAAACAACAGAGGAAAACTGGGAGAAAACCTCAAAGTCAGTCTCTATAGAATGTGAACATGTCACTGTGTGTTTGGTGGCAGAGTGTGTATGGTCAGTGGCTGGCAGGTGTACTCAGCTAGATTCATCTAGTTGTATATACTGTCTTCCAAATAGAACACAATGACAAGAAGGAAGATGGTTTTTTTTCAAAATCAGGACATGAAACCAGCAAGTCGTCACCGCTGCTTTGGAAGCTTGAAAAGATAATTAAATACAGAATTTAAACAAAAAAACCTTGCTTGCATTGCTGTGTTTCAATGTCCCTTTAAATAAAAAACAATTCCTAACCTTTCACCAGTCCCTTATAGGTAAGTTGTTGATTTCTGAGAGCAGAAATTAATTTTACTTTTTAAAGGAGAATAAAGATTTCAATTCTGTATTAAATTATCACCATAGAATTTAAGTCTAACTCTGTAAAAATTGTGCTCTAGTATATCAGTCTAGTTCAGAATCCTTAGTGATATAACAGTATTTATTCTTGGCCATTTTAAGAGCTCTGACACCATGTAAGAATTCAGGAGCTCTACTAAATTAACAAAATGGAAAATCAACAAACATTGCAATCTTAGCAAAGTAAAAATACCTCGTTAAAATCTTTCTTTCTTCTTTCCATATTGGTATGCTTTTTAAAAATAGGTTAATGAGAAATTTCTTCCAATGTCTGTCTGGGGAGAAGAGTGTCAAATTAATTAATTTCATAAAATTTGTGTAACTGAACATGCTGATAAAAGGAGATAGCATTTTCTGCATTAATAAGGATTTGAAACTTCGGTATGTTTTAATATTTAAAAGGTGTGAAGACACTTCAAATTCTCTTCCCTGACACAGAAGATGCCTCTCTAAAATATGTTTCTGATGTGAAACCCTCTCTGTCTAGCCTGAACACACTTCCCTTGTTAAAGGAAACTAGCAGTTATCAAAGCAGCCAAGGGTCTTACCAAGAATGGAAAGGTTCATTAGTAAAAAAGGAGATACAGAATAAATGCTAGTGTCCTGGTAGAAATGTTCAGGACAGATCCTGGCTGACCAGGGAGGTCCCAACAGATTGGAAACTGGTCAATGTGACGCCTATCTATAAGAAGGGTCAGAGGGATGATCCAGGAAATTACAGGCCTGTCAGCTTGATGTCGGTGCCCGGGAAGCTGATGGAGCAGCTCATCCTGAGTACCATCACACAACACATGTGGGACAACCAGATGATCAGGCCCAGTCAGCAGGGGTTTATGAAAGGCAGGTCCTGCTTGACCTGATCTCCTTCTATGACAAGGCGACCTGCTTATTGGATGAGGGAAAGGCTGTGGATGTAGTTTACCTTGACTTCAGTAAGGCCTTTGACACCGTTTCCCACAGCATTCTCCTGGCAAAACTGGCTGCTCACGGCTTGGATGGGCACACGCTTTGCTGGGTAAAAAACTGGCTGGATGGCCGGGCCCAAAGAGTTGTGGTGAACAGAGTTAAATCTGGTTGGCAACCGGTCACAAGTGGTGTCCCCCAGGGCTCGGTTTTGGGGCCACTCCTGTTTAACATCTTTATTGATGATCTAGACGAGGGGATCGAGTGCACCCTCAGTAAGTTTGCAGATGACGCCAAGTTGGGTGGGAGTGTTGATCTGCTCAAGGGTAGGGAGGCTCTGCAGAGAGACCTGGACAGGCTGGAGCGATGGGCTAAGGCCAACTGTAGGAGTTTCAATAAGGCCAAATGCCAGGTGCTGCACTTGGGCCACAACAACCCCCAGCAGCGCTACAGGCTTGGGGAGGAGTGGCTGGAGAGCTGCCAGTCAGAGAGGGACCTGGGGGTGTTGATTGACAGCCAGCTGAACATGAGCCAGCAGTGTGCCCAGGTGGCCAAGAAGGCCAATGCCATCCTGGCTTGTTTCAGAAATAGCATGGCCAGCAGGGACAGGGAAGTGATCTTACCCCTGTACTCGGCACTGGTGAGGCCACACCTCGATGACTGTGTTCATTTTTGGGCCCCTCACTACAAAAAGGACATTGAATGACTTGAGCGTGTCCAGAGAAGGGCAATGAAGCTGGTGAAGGGTCTGGAGCACAGGTCGTACGAGGAGCGGCTGAGGGAACTGGGGTTGTTTAGTCTGGAGAAGAGGAGGCTGAGGGGAGACCTCATTGCCTTCTACGACTACCTGAAAGGAGGTTGCAGAGAGCTGGGGGAGTCTCTTCAACCAAGTAATGAGTGATAGGACAAGAGGTAATGGCCTCAAGCTGCACCAGGGAAGGTTTAGACTGGATAGTAGGAAGCATTTCTTTACAGAATGGGTAGTCAGGCGTTGGAATAGGCTGCCCAGGGAGGTGGTGGAGTCCCCATCCCTGGGGTGTTTAAGAGTTGGGTTGACATAGCGCTTAGGGATATGGTGTGGTTGAGAACTGTCAGTGTTGGGTTGATGGTTGGACTGGATGATCTTCAAGGTCTTTTCCAGCCTAGACGATTCTGTGATTCTGTGATTCCAACCTGACAGCTGGATACCTTGGCACAACTGGCCTGGAGACCCTAATTTTCACATATCAGAGGACTGGTAGGATTCCCATTTCATATGACTAAGAAATAACACCAGGCAAGAATAGTTAATATTTATATGTATTTACAAAGTGGTGAACTCTGCAGCTAGCATCCAGTTCCACAAATTGGGTTTGATAGTCAGGAAATTCAGCAGGAGCTGAGGGAGGAATGGTTATTTCTTTTTTAACATGCCAGCAAATTCTATCAATGTCCTTCTGTTACTTCAGGTGAGCTCAGTTGTACTGTGGGGTAAGATTAGTGAACACAGCTACTGTGGATCAAACTAGTGGTTTCCCTGGTCTTACCTTCCCAGAAATACAAAAGTTTGCTTGATTAGAGGAATCAGAGAATAACAAAATGTTTGCCCAGGACTATGTCTAGATGTTTTTTTAATACCTCCAAGGAGGGATACTCCACAACCTCTCTGAACAATCTCTGCCACTGTTCAGTCACCCTCACAGCAGTTTCCTGATGTTCAGAGAGAATCTCCTGCATTTCAGTCTGTGTCCATTGTCTCTGGTCCTGTCACTGGACACCACTGAAAAGAGCCTGACTATGCCCTCTTTGCACCGTCCCTTTGGGTATTTATATACATTGATGAGATGTCCCCTTTTCTGCAAAGTTGCTTTCCATTTGGGTGGGCCCCAGCATGTACTGATGCCTGGGGTTGTTCCTCTCCAGGTGCTGGACTTTGCATTTCTCTTTGCTGAAATTCATGAGGTTCCTGTCAGCCCATGTCTCCAGTCTGTCCAGGTCCCTCTGGATGGCAGCACGACCCTCTGACGTACCAGCCCCTCCTCCAGGTTTGGTGGCATCAGCAAACTTGCTGAAGGTACACACTGCCCCATCATCCAAATTGTTGATGAAGATGTTAAACAGGACTGGACCCAGTACTGACCCCTGGGGCACACTGCTAGTTACTGGCCTCCAACTAGACTTTGTTCCATTGATAACCACCCCCTGGGGCTGGCTATTCAGACAGTTTTCAATTTGCTTCACTGCTTGTTCATTCAGCCTATACTTTTCAGCTTCTCTGTGAGGACGTTATGGGAGATGCTGTTGAAAACCTTCCTGAAATCTAGGTAGACAACATTCCCTGCTCTCCCCTCATCTACCAAGCCAGTCATTTAATCATAGAAGTTTCTTAAGATGGTCAAGCACAACTTCTCCTTGGGGAGTCCATGCTGACTAGTTTTGATTACTTTCTTGTCCTTAATGCTCCAGGAAGGAGTTTCCAGGATTAGCTGCTCCATCACCTTCCCAGGGTTTATACATGCAAAGTGAAGCAATGACCTGCAAACCCTGCTCTAGCACTGTGTTCTGCCTGCCACCAGCACTTATTCTCCCATCTTTAAGTCCTTCCTTCCTTCCTTCCTTCCTTCCTTCCTGCCTGCCTGCCTGCCTGCCTGCCTGCCTGCCATGCACCCACTCGCTCACCCATTTCCCCCTTCAGGAATGGGAATGAGAAAATAAAACAAAAGGCTTGGAAATAGAGATAAGGATAGGGAGGAATGACTCCTCCATTATGGTCACAGGCAAAAGACAGACTCATTAAGGAAAGAAAAAGAACACCGATTTAATTCAAACACCACCACCACCACTTAACAAACAGAGTAGAACAGTGAGATGTATAACTACATCTTAGAAACACCTTCCCCCTACCACTCCCTTCTTCCTGGGCTCAGTGTTGCTCCTGATTTCTTTACCTCCTCCCCCTTCAGTGGCACAGGGAGGGGCAGGAGATGGATGTTGCAGTCAGTCCCTCACATGTTGTTTCTGCCACTCCTTCCTCCTGAAGGGGAGGACTCCTTGCACTTCTCCCCTGCTTCAGCATGGGGTTCCTCTCATGGAAGACAGTCCTCCATAAACTTGCTCCAACATGAGTCCTTCCCACAGGCTGCAACTGTTCCCAGACTCCTCCAGTGTGTGTCCCTCTGGCATGCTGCAATCCTCCCAGCACCAAATTACAACAGCATGGGCTTCCCCCAGAGTCCTGGCCTTCTTCAGGCACAGCCACCTGCTCTGGTGTGGGGTCCTCCATGGGCTGCAGGTGGGCATCTGCTCCACTGGTGACCTCCATGGGCTGCAGGGAGACAGCCTGCCCTCTCACCACGGGCTGCAGGGGGGTCTCTGCTCTGGCACACCTCCCCTCCCCCCACCTCCTTCCTTCCACTGACCTCGGTGTTTGCATAGCTATCTCCTTCACAGCTCCTCACAAGTCCAACTCTTCCACCCAGATTCCTCTTCTTAAATATGTTATCACAGAGGTGTGGACACCATCACTAATTGGCTTGTTGGCCAGAGGTGTGTCCAACTTGGAGCCAGGGAAGCTTTTGAGAAGCTTCTCACAGGGGCCACTGCTGTAGCTCCCTCCCCTGCTACCAAAAACCCTGCCACACACACAAACCCAGCACACCTGTTCAAAACTGAATTCTAATTTTGAGCTGGGTGATGAATAGCACAATGATAAAATAGAAGCCCCCACAAAGCTTCCCATTTCCAGAAAATGTTTTGAAAGGGATAACATCAGGACTATTGTTAGGGGAGGGCCACTTGCATCTCTATACCTCATATGAATCATGCTGTAACAAGTACTATTTACCTTGTGCTATAGCCTTATTTGTAATTAGGAATGAAATGCTGTATATTCATTTATTTATGCTGTTCATAGCCCCTCAGTGCTCCTGCTAAAATACTGGCTTGCATCATTGCTGGTTGCAGAGCCCAGGCTGTTTAAAAACAGCAAGGCCAAAGCCAGGACACCTGCTCTTGTCAAGGGAAGACAATCAAGGCATCAGTCCAAAGTCTTTGCCAGCTGTGAAGTCAATTATAATGCTCTTCCCAATGCCACAGCAGTCATTTCCTTTCTTACACAGAGTTGCTATTATGCTGACAGTAATTCCCTTCTTGTTTCATTATCTGGCCACTATTTTCAGCAAAGCAATTTCTCCCTGTTATTCTCAGACAATTATTTCAAAAGTCTTGTTAATTACAACAAGCAATAGCATCTCCTCACTTAGTGACACTATTTTCTGTATCAGGTGTTGGCTGAATATAGAAGTGCAGTCTGGGATCTGCACCATGATGGATTAATCTGAGTTGCAACTGAGTCAGAGATAACATCCTAGCTCTTCCACACAATGTTCCTCAAGTGACAGGAAATGATAGGGACTTTAAAGCTTTGTTGCTGAAATAGAGTCCCTGGTGTGTTGCCTGCTTCTTATCTTTTGCAAGGAGCATCACAAAAACCTTCCAGATTTGCTGTTCATCTGTACAGTGATAACATTTTTAATCATAAGTAAATAGGTAAAATGTGTTCAGCACCAATAAATTTTCTTTTAATTCAGAACATAATTTGTAAAGTTTATGAAACAGATTGCGTGACTGTCAATATTAGTAATATTTGAGTAAGAGAAATTATATCCAATACTCATCCATATTATATTCTCTATTTTTCTCAAAACCCCCAAAGTTACAGATATCTTTTCACTTCTTGCTTACAGGGATAATAAGTGATGTTTTGTGAACTGCTTTGGGACACTATTAATAATGTTTTTATCTCTGCACACAGCAGACCTATACAACAAATGTATTAAAGATTAGAATATTACGTGGTGTGGATCTGAAGCCTGACTTATGCAGATAAGTGATCCAGCATGAGAATGCATGTTGCCTCCATTTCCACAGATGGCAGAACACAGATTTATAAATGAAAAAAACTGTTGGTATAATTTTAGCTTTAAATGCATCCTTTTGAAGCTATTTTTTTGGAACTTTTCCCATTAAGATCTGGTAGAATTCCAATCGCTATTGTGCAGAATTTCTGCTCTGCTTGTTATTTGATTTAAGCACATGAACATATTGATGAGAATGGATTGTTTCCTAAAAATTAACTGCTTACCTTATTCAGACTGTGTGTTGTATTTCATAAAGCCTGTTTTTTCATAGTCCATTCTGAGATTTCCCAACCCATGTATGTATGTAGGTAATATTCCTTAAGAGCAAATAGAACATTCTTACTGTTTCCAAAAAACAAGCAGTGAGACTCTCTTGGACCTGCTAGAGCACAAGCATAGAGGTTTAGAACAGCTATTGTGTCCACAAACTCCTATCCACTGAATAGTATGTCCCACAGAATGTAATAAATTTTATTGCAGAGTTATCTACCACTAAGCAGTATCCACCTTAGTAATTCTGCAGATTTTCTAAGACAAATTTATAAAGAATTGTCCTGGTTTTAGCTGGGCTTCTCTTCCAGAAAGGACTGTTGTGGTTTAAACCCAGCTGCAGCAAAACACCACACAGCTGCTTGCTCACTCTCCTCTACCCAGGGTATGGGGGAGAGAATTGGAGTGATAAAGGTAAGGAGACTCACAGGTTGAGACAAAAATAGTTCAATAATTGAAATAAAATAAAGTTAAAATCATAATGATAATAATGATAGTATTAATAGAATATACAAATGAGTGATGTACAATGCAGTTGCTCACCACCCACCAACTGGGGCCCAGTCCATTCCCAGCTAGCGATCCCAGAGGATAGAAAATCCTGAAATTGCAATCCTGGAAGAGAGAGAGAGAGAGCTTCTTGGCTGACCATCATCTATATATTGGGCATGATGTTACATGATATGGAATATTCCATTGGCCAACTTGGGTCTGGTGCTCTGGCTGTGCTCCCTCCCAGCTTCTTGTACGCCTGCACATGGACAGTTGGAGAGTCCTTGATCTCTTAGCAACAACCATAAACATTGGTGTATTATCAGTATTCTTCTCATACCAAATCCCATACTGAATCTAAAACACAGCACTATTCTAACTACTAAGAATAAAAATTCTATCCCAGCTGAAACCAGGACAAGAATCCTTTTGGTTTTGTCCTGATTATGGTTTCATAATAAGTACAAAAGGTAAATCTTTCAGGATGAAATACTGAGTTGGTTTATGCAGCCTGGAAATAAAATTTTCCAAGTAGCTGCCTGTGTAATTTGTACTTAATCTTGGTACTCCACTGCTTCTGGTGGGCTGTGTGCTCCACTATTCTGTTACAAAGAGCCCAACCATTTGTGGTTGTGTAGACATTTGCTTTCTTCCTTGGTTTCCCATTCCCACTCTTGACCTCTCTGAACTGTGGGTGGATCCTCTGTGACTACCTTTTCCACAGCTATAGCAGCTGTGAGAGAAGCAACTATGGGAGGAATCATATCGGGTTTTGGGACTGGGGTCAAGGAGTGAAGGCTTACTGAATGTTGAGGCTGGTATGGCAAGAGAAAATGTAGTGACTGGATACTCTCATTTACTATAGGACTGGCGTAATCTGCTGGGTTCAGAAGTGACAGACATATATTGGTGAAGTGACATTCACTGTCACTCCCCTAGCCTCCCTTCCATGTAAACACTCCCCAGACTGCTTTGTAGTCATACATTCTGATTTCTTTGGGCTTTCATTAAGGATAGGAGATTAATGAAAGCCTCAGTGGGATAATTGTTACTGTTGGAGGTGCCTGTATTATCTGTATCTTTGGGATAGTGTGTGCTCTGCAGTGCAGTCTGGAAGGCACTCTGGAAGTGCCTGATCTGTATGGCAGCACTCATAATAATGGCCAGATAGTCACAGTGATCTGTGTTCTCATGCTACTGTGGGCAGCAAATGCTGATCAACTCCATCAGTGGACAAGGGAAGAGCTATGGATGTCATCTACCTGAGCTTTTATAAGGCCTTTTTTACAGTCCTCCACAACATTGTTACCTCTAAATTGGAGAGATACGGGTTTGATGGTCACATCCAAAGAGTTACAGGCTCAATGTCCAAGTGAAAATCAGTAACAAATGGTGTCCCTCAACAGTCCATACTGGGACCAATACTATTTAATATCTTCATCAATGATATAGACAGTGGGATCGAGTGCACCCTCAGAACATTTGCAGGTGACACGTAGCTGAGTGGTGTAGTTGATTTGCTAGGGGGAAGGGATACCATCTGTGCTGGTTTTGGCTGGGATAGAATTAATTTTCTTCATAGTAGGTAGAAAGAGGCTATGTTTTGGATTTGTGCTGAAAACAGTGTTGACAACACAGGGATGCTTTAGTTACTGCTGAGCAGTGCTTACACAGAGCCAAGGCTTTTTCTGCTTCTCACACCACCCCACCAGTGAGTAGACTGAGGGTGCACAAAAGGTTGGGAGGAGAGACAGCTGGGACAGCTGACACCAACTGACCAAGGGGATATCCCATAACATATGACCTCATGCTCAGCATATAAACCTGGGGAAGAAGAAGGAAGGGGGTGATGCTTGGAGTGATGACATTTGTCTTCCCAAGTAACTGTTATGCTTATGGAGCCCTGTTTCCTGGAGATGGCTGAACACCTGCCTGCTGATGGGCAGAGGTGAATTGTTTTGCTTTGCTTGTGCGCACGGCTTTTGCTTTACTTATTAAACTGTCTTTATCTCAATCCATGAGTTTTCTCTCTTGCACTGTTCCAATTTTCTCTCCCATCCCACTGTGGGGGAGTGAGCGAGAGACTGTGTGGGGCTGGAGTTAAACCAAGACATCATCCAGAGGGACCTTGATAGGCTTGAGGAGTCAGCCCATGTGAACTCCTGAAGTCCAAGAAGGCCAAATGCAAGGTCCTACACCTGGGTTGGGGAAATCCCCAGTATCAGTATGGGCTAGGGGATGAAGGGATTGAGAGCAGCCCTACAGAGAAAGACTTGGGGATCCTGGTAGACAAAAAATTGGGCATGAGCCAGCAATGTGCACTTGCAGCCCAGAAAACCAACAGTACACTGGACTGCGTCAAAAGAAATGTGGCCCACAGGTCAGGGGGTGTGATTCTGCCCCTCTATTCTGCTCTGGCGAGACCCTCCCTGGAATACTGCACCCAGCTCTGAGAACTCCAGCACAAGAAAGACATGGACCTATTGGAGCAGGTCCAGAGGAGGGCCATGAAAATAGTCAGAGGACTGCAACACCTCTTCTATGAGAAAAGGCTGAGAGAGCTTGGGTTGCTCAGCCTGGGGGAGAGGAGGCTCCAGGGAGAATTTATTGCAGCCTTTCAATACTTACAAGAAAGATGGCAAGAGATGTTTGATCAGTGCCTGTAGTGACAGTGCAAGAAACAACAGGTTTAGATTGAAAGAGGGTAGGTTTAGATTGAACATAAGGAAGAATGATGAGGGTAGTGAGACACTGGAACAGGTTGCCCAGAGAAGTTGTGGATGCCCCATCCCTAGAGGTGTTCAAGGATAGGTTAGACAGGGCTTTTGAGCTGATCTGGGCCGTGAAAGTTGTCCTTGCTTATTGCAGGGGGTTGGACTGGATGATCTTTAGAGGTTCTTTCCAACACAAACCATTCTGTGATTCTAACATCAGACTACAGGCAGATGGAACATTCTTCAGCTCTGTTACTAGCATGTCTATGACTGAAAACCTGTTGCCTTCCAATGTAGATGTAAGGTAAAGTCATGCAAGCTAATGGCGTTACTCTGCATTTACACTGCTGCACAGAGAGCAGGATTCAGCTCTTTGTACTTAATCATCCCAATAATAATGGTTTATATTATAAATTCTATCACAGTTTACACAGAGATGTATGATCAACAATGGATGCCTTTGGATATTAGATGAAGAATGGATATTTATCATACCAAAATCTGGACATTTTTATATTAAATAGATGGCAGTAAAGCATTGCACAGTTTATAATCCTAATTAAATTGTTGTATTTTTAGTATGGAAACCTTGAAAACTACAAGCCTTGGTGATCTATGATGGATGATGCAGTCATTTTTGTACTGTAGAGTTAATGTCTTTTCTTGCTGTGCAGTGCTAATTTAAGGTTCACCCCAGACAGTCTAAGATTCTAATTCCTTTCTGGTGTAGAAATACAGTAATAATAATACAGTTTTGCTAAGTACTTTAACATTTTTCTTCTAAGTAATAAAGTGATAGTATTTATTGTGTATGATTGTGGGTAAAGTTCTTCTGTCTTTCAGGTGAAAGAAAATATAAGTTTTCCAGATAAAGAGTACTTCTGAAGTATTGAGTTCTCTCAATTATTTGACCCTGTCTATCAGGGGGAAAAAAATGCACTTGAAAATCAGCAAGGGCAATGAATGGTTATTATTACTTGAAACCATGTGTCAGACCAAAAGAAGACCTGACTCACTTGTATAGGATACAGGGATGCACAAGACTTTGGATGAGTACCCACCCACTACTGGAAAGGCCCAAGAATACTACTGCATCTTCCTGTGAAACGAAAGTTCCCAGCATATCTGTCTGAGCACGTTGGTGCCTAGCTCCAAAATAAGCCCTACAGAGGTCCCGATATGGGATGGGAAAGTCCTTAGATTTTCTGAGCTGTACTATCTTGTGGTCATGCTTAGAATATGACTCACACACAGAGACAATGCTGAATTCAGAGAGGCCATACATGTTTTCATTCAAAAATGTGCAAGTGAAAAACACTCCATTGCAGAGGAAAGACAAAAGATGTTTTAAAGATAGAGCTTCATTGACTTCAGCACCAGGAGGAAAATGTACAGGAACTGGAAACTAGGTCAGTTGAGTGGATTGGTGGAGTAGCACCTTGGCACCCCTGAAGCAAAAGGAGCAAATGGAGGCTCCAAAAGAGCCAGGCGATCCCTCACCCTCTTGCTACCAGGCAGAATGAAGGAGCCTAAGAGATGGGGGAGACTGGAAACAGGTCCCTGCTCAGGGAGGCACAAAAATCCCCTCCTGACCTCCCTCACCTTCCATGGTGTCCCTTCACAACAGATATGGGGCCCTGGAACTTGTGAATGAAACAGAGAAGGATGAAGAAAATGAGCCAAGTAAGGGGGAAGATGAAGGTCCACGAAGGATGAGTCACCCTAGACCAGGTATTAAAATCAATTCTAAAAAGAATCCCAGAAGGGTCATTGTAGTGGGTGACTCCATTCTGAGGAGTGTCGAAGGCCCAATACACAGACTGGACCCTGCCTTCCTGAGGCCCGCATAAAGGATCTCATGGCAAAACTCTCCACTCTAGTGGGAACCAAGGACTACTGCCCTCTCGGTTTTTCAGGTGGGTAGCGCTGATATTACCAGAAGAAGTCCAAAATCAATCAATTTCGAGGCCTTGGGGAAACTGGTTAAGGGGTCAGGGGCACAAATAATGTTCTCCTCCATCCCTTCAGTTGCAGGGATGGATGAGGAAGATTACAGGAGAAGTCAACAGATGAACTTGTGGCTCTGAGACTGGTGTTATCGGCAGGGCTTTGGATTTTTCAATCACGGGTTAGTATACAGGACGCCAGACCTTTTGGCAACAGATGGGATGCACCTGTCTGGAGGGGGAAAGGGATCTTGGGGCAGGAGTTAGCTGGGCTCATTGAGAGAGCTTTCAACTAGATTTGAAGATGGAAGGGGGCAAAACTGGAACTCCCAGATATAAGCTCCAGAGAAGATCACCAGAGTTTGTGGGCTGGTGTGCCAGCAATGACCCTCACCCTGCCATCTCAGTGGAGGCAAGGGATGGAGACATACAGCACAACAAAGATGCAAGGGATATTGATGGATCAGTAACTGTGGTAACACCTGTGAAACCTCAGGCTGGACTTAGGACCTCTAAATGTGAAAAGGTGCTGGGGACATCAGCCCATCTGAAGTGCATGTATACCAATGCACACAGCATGGTAACAAACAGGAGGAACTTGAAGCCGTGATGAAACAGGAAAATTATGATGTTGTGGCTATCAGAGAAACATGGTGGAATGTCTCCCATGACTGGCATGTACCAATTGATGGCTATAAGCTCTTTAAAGGGGATAGACAAGGAAGGAGAGGCAGTGGGGTGGCGCTGTATGTTAGAGACTGTTCTGATTGCTTTGAGCACAAGTGTAGTGAAGACAGGGTGGAGTGTCTTTGCATTAGAATCAGGGGGAAGGCCAACAGGGCAGATATCGTAGTGGGAGTCTACTATAGGCCACCCACCCAGGACAGAGAGGTGGATGAAATATTCTATAGGCACTTAGGCGAAATCTCACGATCACTTGCCCCTGTTCTTGTGGGAGACTTTAACTTCCCAGACATCTGCTGGAAATACAACACAGTAGAGCAGGACCAGTCCTGGAGATTCCTGGAATGTGTGGGAGATAACTTCCTGACACAACTGGTGAGTGAACCGACCAGAGAAGGTGCCCTGCTGGACCTCCTATTGGTGAACAGAGAAGGACTGGTGGATGATGTGGCAGTTGGAGGCCGACTAGGGCACAGCGATCATGAAATAATAAAGTCCTTTGTTCTTAGAGAGGCCAGGAGAGGGGGCAGCAGAACTGACATCCTGGACTTCCAAAGGGCTGACTTTGTCTTGTTTGGGCACCTGCTTGACAGGATCCCTTGGGAGACGGTCCTGAAGGGGATAGGGGTCCAGGAAGACTGGACACTCTTTAGGAAGAAAGTCTTAATGGCACAGGAGCAGGCTGTCCCCCGGTGCTGTAAGAGAAGCTGACACCAGAGAAGACCATCCTGGCTAAACAGGGAGCTTTGGCTGCAACTCAGGGAGAAAAGAGAGTTTACAGCCTTTGGAAGAAGGGGCTAGCCACTCACAGTGATTATAAAGATGCTATGAGGCTATGCAGGGCGGAAATCAGGAGGTCTAAAGCGCAGCTAGAAATTAATCTGGCTTCAGCAGTCAAGGATAACAAGAAATGTTTCAATAAGTATGTGAGCAGCAAAAGAAAGACCAGGGAGAGCCTCCATCCCCTGCTAGATCCAGGAGGAAACATGGCAACAAGTGACGAGGAAAAGGTTAAGGTGCTTAATGCCTTCTTTGCCTCAGTCTTTAATAGCAAGACTAGTTGTGTTGAGGGAATCCAGCCTCCTCAGCCAGAAGACAGAGACTGGCAGAACGACCCCCCCACATTCCAGGAGGAGACAGTCAGCGACCTACTGCATCACACAGACATGCACAAGTCCATGGGACCAGATGGGATACACCCGAGGGTGCTGAAGGAGCTGGCTGGGGTGCTCGCCAAGCCACTTTCCATCATTTACCAGCAGTCCTGGCTGACCGGGGAGGTCCCAACAGATTGGAAATTGGCCAATGTGACACCCATCTATAAGAAGGGTTGGAAGGATGATCTGGGAAATTACAGGCCTGTCAGCTTGACTTTGGTGCCAGGGAAGCTGATGGAGCAGCTCATCCTGAGTACCATCACACAACACGTGTGGGACAACCAGATGATCAGGCCCAGTCAGCAGGGGTTTATGAAAGGTTGACAAACCTGATCTCCTTCTACGACAGGGTGACCTGCTTATTGGATGAGGGAAAGGCTGTGGATATTGTCTACCTTGACTTTAGGAAGGCCTTTGACACCGTTTCCCACAGCATTCTGCTGGCAAAACTGGCTGCTCATGGCTTGGATGGGCACACGCTTTGCTGGGTGAAAAACTGGCTGGATGGCCGGGCCCAAAGAGTTGTGGTGAATGGAGTTAAATCCAGTTCGCAGCCGGTCACGAGTGGTGTCCCCCAGGGCTCGGTTTTGGGGCCACTCCTGTTTAACATCTTTATTGATGATCTAGACGAGGGGATCGAGTGCACCCTCAGTCAGTTTGCAGATGACACCAAGTTGGGTGGGAGTGTTGATCTGCTCAAGGGTAGGGAGGCTCCGCAGAGAGACCTGGACAGGCTGGAGCGATGGGCTAAGGCCAACTGTAGGAGTTTCAATAAGGCCAAATGCCGGGTGCTGCACTTGGGCCACAACAACCCCCTGCAGCGCTACAGGCTTGGGGAGGAGTGGCTGGAGAGCTGCCAGTCAGAGAGGGACCTGGGGGTGTTGATTGACAGCCAGCTGAACATGAGCCAGCAGTGTGCCCAGGTGGCCAAGAAGGCCAATGGTCTCCTGGCTTGCATCAGAAATAGCATGGTCAGCAGGGACAGAGAAGTGATCTTACCCCTGTACTGAGCACTGGTGAGGCTGCACCTCGATGACTGTGTTCATTTTTGGGCCCCTCACTACAAAAAGGACATTGAATGACTTGAGCGTGTCCAGAGAAGGGCAACGAAGGTGGTGAAGGGTCTGGAGCACATGTCGTATGAGGAGCGGCTGAGGAAACTGGGGGTTTTCAGTCTAGAGAAGAGGAGGCTGAGGGGAGACCTCATCGCCCTCTACAACTACCTGAAAGGAGGTTGCAGAGAGCTGAGGATGAGTCTCTTTAACCAAGTAATAAACGATAGGACAAGAGGTAATCTCCTCAAGTTTTTTTTTATTTAACCTACAAATTTCTTCTTTTTTGTCTCTCCCCTATTTCACCAGGGGGTGCGGGGCAGCAAACAACTGGCCACCCGGGGCAATTTGCTCCCGGCTAATTTAAACTGGATATTGAGAAGTATTTCTTTACAGAATGGGTTGTTAAACATTGGAATGGGCTGCCCAGGGCTGTGGAGAAGTCCCCATCCCTGGAGGTGTTTAAGAGTAGGATTGACATAGCACTGAGGCATATGGTGTATTTGGGAACTGCCAATGTTAGGTTAATGGTTGGACTGGATGATCTTCAAGGTCTTTTCCAACATAGATGATTCAGTGATTCTGTGAGTAAGTGTGAGGATGGTAGTACAATGTAAGTTTAAGAAAAAACAAAACACAAAACAACCACAGAACTACCACGGTACCATAGAGTCATTTTATTAGTGTATTAGCAGTAATCAGAAGAATAAGGAAGGAGTTCGTTGACTGACAAAAAGACAAGAAAAATTATTGGCACATGAAGTTGAGAAGGCCAAAGTTAGTATCTTTTGATAGTTATCTTTACCATCAACCACAATCAGAAAGCCAGTGATCCGCGGAAACAAACTCTGCAACTCGGGAAGAGTTATAAAGCAGGTACATTTAATCCAGCACCAGGGTGCAAGGGGATTTCTCCACAAAGCTTGCACCAACAGCACATTTTACCAGAAACTTATAGAGTGTGGATATACATATTCATTGGATTACATAATACAAATATCCATATGCATGAGTAAGGCTGGGTTAGTTCAAAAGGCTGGTGTCAGCAGTTTATGTTATCTTTGTGCCTGCACATTGCCTCCTGGTTGCCCTTTTCAGGGGTCTTTTGGAGAAAGGCTCACAGTCTTCTTCACCTTGTACTTTTCCTCGGAGCATGCGCAGATTCTCTTAACCAATTTCTTTAACAACAAGAGTGGTTCCAGCTGGTTTATCCCCTCTATCTTATCTAAAAGCACTAACATATTAGTTTCTACTGACTATATATGGCTATCTATCCTCTATAAAGACTCAACTTGTTAGAACACATCTGCTTTCCAAGGACATGTTTCTTGTTTTTGTTGAACATTGTAGTTCTTGGTAAGTTTGCACAGAAAACGTCTTTGTTTTGATGAACATAGTAGTCCTTGGTAAAATTCCACAGAACAGTCTGGGCAAGCAGGATTATTAAGCAATATTAGCAATATTCAAAAACACAAGTTGCTATAAATCTGTAAGTAAATAATTTGTAAAGCAGTTGTTATAAGTGTTGCTATAAGTAAATAAGTTGCAAAGCAAGTAATCATTTCTCTGTATCACTAATATTATCTTAAAGGAGTAACACCTCAGTATGTAAGATGGAAAGAATGGAAAATCAAAAACTGAAAACCAACTGCCATTATCTTCAGTTCCCAGGGAAAAGGTCTGTAGAAAATGACCAAAGAAAATATTTGAATCTGGAAGAAACCAAGGAAAACATTCAACATGAGTTTGCTAAGAATGAACGCAGAAAGTTTTTCAGTAGGGGAAAAGCAGTAAGTGTCATATTGGTAAACAATATAGTGGTATTTTGGTACTGTCATCTGATACCCTTACAAAGTATGTGAGCATAGTCCAGATCAAGCTTTTTAATCTCTATTCTCCCATGTTTGCAAAGCTATCATTTCACTGTTACTGTAGCATTCACTGTCAAGTTGGAGAGAGATCAAGTGCAGGGATACAGTGCAGGGACTCAGCTCTGAGTCCAGCACTATTCAATATCCTTAGGGAACTGAATGGTGGGCTAGAGCTGTACTTGAACTCCTGCCAGTGCCATATCCTTCTACAACAGTAGCCACTGAGCAGATGCCCAGGAAAAATAGTAACAACGCAAATATACTTTGTACTTTTCCCAGGTACTCTCCCAAGCCTCACACTTTTTTTATGAGGGGAACTTTGTGAATCTGATGTGGTTTATCTATCTGTAAATCTATAAAGGATCTTTATTTAAAGTCCTTGCTCACTCTTCCATTGAACCCCGATACATGTTTTGCATGATAGCATACATTGGTAGGGACTTCTGGAGTGCTACTACCTCTGGCAGCAAGAGCCACCTCTTTTTGTTTGTTTTGAATCCTGTTTCTCCTAACTTCACTTGATGGTCTTACATTCTGCACTGGAAAAATAGTGAATAGGTACCTTTTAAGGAGGCCGTTACATACTTTTGATCACCCTTATTTAGAAGCAGATGAAGGGAAAATAAACATTAAGCTTCTACTGAAGCCATGTTTACTTGCATAGCTCTAAAATGTGGGAATAAAGGCAGTCTACATAATGGTTTCCTTGCAGCAGGCTAAGCTACTCCATGGATTGTCTCCTGTAATTATGAAAGCATGAGCATTCATCCACCCGTTTCTAGGAGGGGGAATGGCTACAAGGGTTAAGACCATGTACTATACTATGGTCATGGTAACAATAGATAAGTTATGCTAACTTGTGCGTCAGCTTGTGGATTGCTGATTTCCCTCCCTTGAGGGAAAGAAGGATCATTATGCTTTAGTTCAGTGTCTTTGAGCACAAATGACATTAAAGCAAAGACCATACTTAACTTGCCCATGAAAAAATTCTATACAGTCAGGGAAATCCCTTTCAGGGATCTATCAAGTTCATTGTCTGACTTGTTTTAATCTCCTGGAAAGTGGTAGATAAGCATGCAATTTATTTTCAGTAATGAGAAACTGTAATTATCAGCAAGCGAAGAGTGTGCATGTTCAAGAACAGGCTAATTTGGTAAAGCAGCCTGAGAAAGACAACCATGCATAAAAGCAATAAATTAAATACAATTTAAAAAAAATAACAAGCAATTGCACATATCACAGCAATTAGTACATGACCTGTGACAATGAAAATACATGAAGTGGTGGTTTGTTTGTTTTTTTAAGCTTTGAATTTTTTTGGCGTTTTTTTTTTTGTTTGTTTGTTTTGGGTTTTTTAAATGTAATTTAAATACTCACATATTTACTCAAATTCTCATGGCTACTGACAATATCAGTGCACTAGTCTTGACAGTCATTAACTTACATACTTTGGGGGACTAAAAATCCCAAGAGAATCATCCATACAAGACTTATGAATCCTAGGAGTTATGAAGCCTTTAATAGCAATATTTCCTGTAGGTTTCTTAATACAAGAGACAATTCTATAATATGAACTCTTAAAGAGTTCAGAAGGACTGACTGTTGCCCATTGCAAGCAGCTTTTGGTGAATACTGTGCACTACTTAGAATTATTTTTTTTCTCTAACAGTTTAAAGTTAGAGCACATTTGAAGTGGAAAACAATATGGACTTTGACTCCATAAGAAGGTCAGCTGTCTGACTCCTGGGAATCCAAATGACTTGTATGGCAGTATGAACTGTGTTTGGAATTTAGATTGTATCAAGTCTAAATTTTATTTACTCAATGACAGCCTAGGCATGTGGAGTGAGATACTGTGTCTATCCTGTGTATATCAGTAAAACCAACAGAACTATAAAAGGATTATTCCAGTTCTGCTTACTGTCATTTTTATACTGGACCTTGTCCTGGTTTCAGCCAGGATAGAGTTAACTTTCCTTAGGCTGAGAGGGAGCTCAGCTAGAGGGCTGGGTCTGGACTGATCACTGGAGTATTCCATACCATGTGACATCATGCTCAGTATATAGGCAGATGTGTGCTTTCTCACGTGCCGTTTTCGGTTTCCAGGTTGGTGTGGCGGGATTTTCTGGTGCGGTGGGATTGCTGCTGTGGAGGGGCGGGCTGCGTACCTGTCGCTGTGCTCAGTAAGCCACTGCTGCTTTTTACCCGTTTTTGGACTCACTATTGTTACTCTTGGTTTTGTTACCTATTAGTAAATTTTAAAATTTTTTTTTATTCAACCTATAAATTTTTTCTTTTGTCCCTCCCCTATTTCACCGGGGGGGGGGGGGGGGGGGGGGAGGGAAGTAAGCAGCTGGTTATGTGGCGATTGGCTGCCAACTGAGTTCAAACCACAACAGACCTTAAAAGTGTTACTTCAGTATGCCAGTCTCCATCACGTTCTTGTACACAGGGAAATCCTTTGATTAGTAGCAGGAGCTTCCATGGCACTAAAGAGATGTTCAGAAGCAGATTAAGAGGTGCAGCTGAGGAGCCTGCCCAACAGTCAGGGCTTTGCCTGTGCCTTTCTGTTTGGCAGGTCAACAGGGCAGAAACTGTTTAAGATGATATAATGTCACAGTATAATGAAATAAACCCTAAAGTTAAACCTTTTGTATCTCATATTTCTTCCTAAAACTACGACAAGTGGAGGAAATGCTTTTGTATTTGATATCTACCTGGTCTAAAGTCTTTTCAAGGCCCCATCAGCATCAGTTTAAAGGTAAGCAATAACTGCTCTGCTGCCGTGCATTTCCCCTGATGGCCACTTTTCTGATGATTTCACTATAGAGAGCTTGTCAAATACGATATATGCTGTCTCATTCTGTTATGTTTATACTCACAGTGTCTAGGGTAACAATCTCTTCTAATTGCTCTTTTGCAATTCTCATTATCTTATTATCCCATAAATGGTTATGTGGTCAATTATGTGTGATTTGCTTAATACAATTTTGGGGTCATTGGTAGTGAAGAACATCACCTGCTTGGAGAGAGAAAGGAGGTCACTAAACACATCTTCATATGTCCTGGAATAGCTAATTTTGCAAAACTTCCACACACTTGGAAATTTTTCACTGGGTGTCCCTACAGATTTATCTATATTACCAGGTCACCATAATCCCCTAACAGATTTATAACCTGCCTGGCACTTAGTGACACAGATGGAAACAAGCTATACTTAGTATGACTCTGTGTCATGTTTATCACATCTTTTAGTATTGTCTCTAGAAGGAAGATCAAAGCAAGTAAGCTCAATTTCAGCTTTGGCTTTGTACTGGTTTTTGACACCAGATTTTCTGAGTGATTAAAATCAAATGACTGAATTTAACACTACTGTAAACTTGTTTGCAATGACAGTTGGGCACCTTAGCATGATGTAATAGAAGACAGGTCCATAGTTCTTCACTTACAGTTGGTCCTGCAAGTCCTGAATATTTAGGGAATGAAGGTTAAACTATCTCAGAACAACATTAGGTCTTTAAAAAATGATTTGAGACAGCATTTTCAGAGCTTTCTACATAATCGTGACATAAAGTCTGTGTGTGTATTGCAGTTTGCTTTAGCAATTTAAGAGTTTAATTTATATCCTTATTGATGAAGAAAGACTTTCGTGCCTATGCAGAATTTAGTAACACCTAAGGGGATGCCATGATCTGTATGGGTTGTTTCAACTGGAGGTCAAGAAGAGAGACCACACTGAAGAAACTCTCCCATGCATATAACTTCTAACCAGTATTATAACTGATTAGTGCTAAATTTCTTTTCTGAATCAAGAGCTAATCCCTTAATTAGTCTGCACTCTGTCTTTCCTGTCTGGAAATTATGTGTGAAATCCTCCTTCCTGACCTTCTAACAGAATTTTGTTAGAAGCAATAAAGGCAGTTAGACAAGCCAGTGTTTATAGGGCAAGAGGTAGTAGCTCTTAGACCAACCAATGTAGCTAGAAAAAAAAAAAAAATTCTAGGCACACAGACCCTAGAAACATACACACATACATACAGAAATGAAAGATTGGAATACATACATGCACACACACACACATAAAAAAACCATACAGAAACAGCTATCTGCCAAGCTAACTATAGGCTGAGAACATGCTTTGTGTTTAGCTTGTATTAAAAACCTAGATAATTTGGAGAGAAAGATGTCCTGTTGAAGTGATGTATGGGAGGTGTTAGTGTAGGAACAGCCAAGGAGCTCATTTAGCTCCTAGGGCAGAGAGTGGATGAGTAACTGTTGCTTTTTGGACACAAAGACGTTAACCATACGTGGTGTCTGAGGAAGATTATGATGACCCATAAAGTCAATGCTTGATCATTATGATGACCCATAAAATTGATGTAGAATCTGTGATTTTTAGTATGTAGTCGGTTTACTAATTTTAGAAATAGAAATAGAATAATTCCAGTTGGAATGGACCTACAATGATGATCTAGTTCAACTGTCTGACCACTTCAGGGCTGACCAAAAGTTAAAGCATGTTATTAAGGGCTTTGTCCAAATGCCTCTTAAACACTGACAAGCTTGGGGCATGGACCACCTCTTCAGGAAGCTTGTTCAAGTGTTTGACCACCTTCTCAGTAATGTTTCCTAATGTCAAGTCTGAACCTCCCCTGGTGCAGCTTCAAACCATTCCCATGTGTGCTGTCACTGTATCCCAAGGAGAGGAGATCAGCACCTCCTTCTCCACTTCTCCTCCTCAGGAAGCTGTAGAGAGCAGTGAGGTTGCCCCTCAGCCTCCTTTTCTCCAAACTAGACAAACCCAAAGTCCTTAGCTGCTCCTCACAGGTCATTCCTTCCAGCCCTTCCACCAGCTCTGTTGCCCACCTCCAGATGCATTCAAGGACCTTCACAACCTTCTTAAATTGTGGGGCCCAGAACTGCACACAGTACTCAAGGTGAGGCCACACCAACACTGAATACAGCAGGATAACCACCTTATTTGACCAGCTGGCTACGCTGTGTTTGATGCACCCCAGGATGCAGAGGTTTGCCCTCTTGCCTGCTGGGGCACACTGCTGACTCATATCAAGCCTTCTGGTGACCAGCACCCCCAGTTCCCTTTCTGCTGGGCTGCTCCACAGCCACTCCCCTCATAATTTATACTTGTGCTGGCATTACTCCATCCCAGGTGCAGAGTCCAGCATTTGTTCTTGTTAAATTTCATGCCATTGAAGATTGCCCAATGCTCCAATCTATCTAGATCCCTTTGCAAGGCCTCTGTTCCCTTGAGAGAGTCAACAACACCCCCCAGTTTGGTATCATCAACAAAGTTGCTAATGGTGCATTCAATCCTGCATCCAGATCATTGACAAATATGTTGAACAGAAGTGGCCATAGGATTGAACCCTAATGAACACCGCTGGTGTTCTTCATGCAGCGCACCATGAACCTGCTCATCCCACAGCTGGACAACTTGTCCAGAAGGATTCTGTGAGGGACAGCATCAGAAACCTTACTAAAACCCAGAAAAACTACCTCCACTACCTTCCCTTCATCCAACTTTCAGCTCTCAATTCATCATAAATTTCAAAAGTCCATTATATTCCACAGTTTTGGCTGGTTCTCATCATTCTGTTCCAATTCTTCTTCTGATGCCACTGCTCACTGATGTATCTTCTGAACAATCTTAAACTGTCAGTATTGTTCCTAGAGCACATGTGCATACTGCATTGAACTGTCAATATTGTTCCTAGAGCACCTGTGCTCTATTAATTAAACCTATAAAACAATATCTATTTATTAATTATTCCTGCTATTAATAATATCCTAAGAGAAAAGAGTTTTTCTAAAGCTTGTTCCTTTTACATCCATGCTCACTTCATGACAACATTTTCCCTCTAAAGCTATAGGATACAACAAACTTTTAAATTCATTTATTAGTCTGTGGGCCTTCTTCTTGGTTGTAAGGAAAAGGCCAATTAAAAATGCTTCAGTAGTTACACAGAGGATTCTATTTTATGGATGGTTGAACTGGAAAATAAAAAGTCATTACCTGTGAAATATCCTAATTGAATTCTTGATGGCAGGGTCAAATGTACTTTTTAAAGTAATGTTTAAGAGATTACAGTTTCAAAGTATAGTTTCAAAAGTGGTTTTTGGTTTGTTTTGGGGTTTTTTTCATAATTTCCATATATACCTTTGTGTGGTACTAGCATATTATGAAGGTTAATGTGCGCTTTTCAAGTTCAACAGGTGATGGACATGTGTGTGGGGCATGTAGCTTGCAACAGAACACATGAAGATTTTGCCTTTTACAGAAGAAGCACAGAAACCTGAACTTTGAATCAGGCAGATCTGGACATCACAGATTCTGACTTGCTGGGTTTAAAAAGTAGACCTGTCCAGTGTTTGAAAGGACAGTCTTGCTCTGCTTTGAAAAATACATGTAAATCTGGCACTTCTGCTCAAAAAATTATTTTACTGAAGCTATTCAATCATTTTTTGTGTGATTTTTTTTTGGTTTTGCTACTTTATTCTTGTTAGCAATAGAAATACAGAGAGGGCTGAGTGCCATATTTCTTCCCATGTATTACTAACAGAATTACCAACAGAGTTTCAGTCAATGGCAGCTCTACAGATCATTTCTGTAAACATAGAAAAGCCAGGTGTTTTCATGGGTGTCACAACTACACTGGCAAAGGTTGCAGAGCTCTGAGAGTAAAAACTATCCTGAAAAAATCTTTATTACAAGAAAAGAATGGCCCCTCCATTACTCTCAGCATCTAGATTGGGGTGATCAAGGGGGCATTGGAAAATATGGGTTTATTTGAGAACCAAGCAGGACTTGGTTGGGCAAAAGTAGCCATGGAACTACTGTATTGTCTTTACTGTCATTTTACAGACATTTCTCTACTAAGACTTTGGAATATTTATTGCTAAATTTCACTATCAGTAATAATAGTAACAGTAATCATCATCATCATCATCACTGTCATCATCTTCATCATCATTGCTTTTCCCTTGTCATAGAATCAGATAGAATATTTTGGCTTGGAAAGGACCATTAAAGGTCATCTAGTCCAACCCCCCTGCAATAAGCAGGGACATCTTCAACTAGATCAGGTTGCTCAGAGCCCTGTCCAACCTGGCCTTGAATGTTTCCAGGGATGGGGCATCTACAACCTCTCTGGGCAACCTGTTCGAGGGTCTCACCACCCACTTTGTATAAAATTTCTTCCTTATATCCAATCTAAACCTGCCCTCTTTCAGTTTAAAACTGTTGCCCCTTGTCCTGTCACTTCAGACCTTGGTAAAAAGTCTTTCTATGTCTTTCTTATAAGACCCATATAAGTATTGAAAGACTGAAATAAGGTGTCCCTGGAGTCTTCTCTTCTCCAGGCTAAACAACCCCAACTCTCTCAGCTTTTCCTCACAGGAGAGGTGTTCCAGCCCTTTGATCATTTTTGTGGCCCTCCTCTGGAACTGTTCCAACAGATCCATGTCTTTTTTGTACTGACTGCTCCAGAGCTTGACACAGTACTCCAGGTGGGGTCTCACAAGAGCAGAGTAGAGGGGCAGAATCACCTCCCTCGACCTGCTTGCCATGCTTCTTTTGATGCGGCCCAGGATACAGTTGGCTTTCTGGGCTGTGAGTGCACATTGCTGGCTCATGTCCAGATTTTCATCCACCAGTATTCCCAAGTCCTTCTCCACAGGGCTGCTTTCAATTCCTTCATCCCCCACCCTGTATTGATACTGGGGGTTGCCCTGACCCATGTGCAGGATCTTGCACTTGGCCTTGTTGAACCTCATGAGGTTCACATAGGCCCAGTTCTCAAGCTTGTCCAGGTCCCTCTGAACGACATCCCATCCCTCAGGCATGTCAACCACACCACTCAGCTTGGTGTCATCTGCAAATTTGCTGAGGGAGCACTTGATCCCACTGTCTATGTCATCCTCTGCAAAAGGGAATGCCTTCTGGCCATCTCATGACACCTCAGACAACTAGATTGCTCTCTTCTATCTACACCCTGTGTTTTGGCCTTTGGTAGGAAATCTTTTAGTTAGAGTGTCTAGTTCATGCATATTGCTAAATTAATATTAATTTAGTAGTAGCTAGATCTCTTCAATTTTGCTTTGAGTGTACAGTATGCTTTAAATTTATACCAATTTTATCAACTGATTATATTTATATCATGTCAGCTGTTTATATTTTATATCAACTGATTATATTTTGTCAACTGATTATATCAGTTGTGTCAAATGTCATTACATTTGTCTTCTAGTTAACTGATAACCTGCTTTATTCCCTCAACAATTTGATATTTAATCTTAAGAAAATTATTTTCTTTTTTGTAATTTCTCCCACTCTGTGACAATTAGTTACAAAATGAGGAATGACTCTGTGGATGTTACCTGGACTGCTTCTGCAGTTGTTCAATTCTTATGAACAATCTGGTCTCTTTTATACATACACAGAATCTAATAAAAGCTATTATGAGCAGATGCCAAGAGCTCAGTCCTCCAGTCCTTTACTCTTGGAATTCCAATGAGATCAGTGGAGATATTTGTGATTTATACTGTCATAATTGAGAAGACAAGCAAATTCTGAATTCTGCAAGGGTGTCACCTCTGGAAAATGGTGACTGTGTACTGAAGTTCAAATTTGGCAAAATGGAGCCTACATAACAATAGTGCCTTGTTGGAGACTTCTGCCTGTTTTTCTGTAAGTAGGATTATTCTGATTGAAATGGAAAGTGATATGAACTCTAGGGGCAGACTTTTTGGAAGATCTGGTGCTTAAAGTTGTAGACAGATACTTAGTAGGCCTTTGAAAAGTGCTTTGGAGTCTCTCTTCCACCAAAGTCAAGGATGTTGGTATACAGCTTTGGGTTTTTTTGAACTCTTACTCGGGAACTTTCTTCATCTTTAAGTCAGCACTTTTGAAATGGTCCATTAGAATACCTCTGCAATACTTTGATAATGTTCTAACATCATAGGATGAAATAAGTTACAATCTCAGATTTCATGTTCTGGGAAAGACACCTAAGAATTCTCATCTTTTAAATATTCTCATAGCCAGACAAGACTGTTTTTCTGGAAGGTTGGGAATATACTTTTGGTAAGTTTATAACCACCCCTAGTTCCTGACTGTCCAGTGTAAAAGCGATGAATGTTTAACTTTATATGAGATGAAAGATGATGCCATATGTGATTTTTAGGGAGAGCATGGTTAGTGAGTTTATGGTAGGAATATAGAAAAACTGTATTGGAAATTGACTGCAATAATCAGTTTTAAAAGAACCCAGCAATTTTCACAAGAAACCCTTCTTTTTACCATGTTAGCTCTTTGGTGCAGGGACAGTAATTTTCCCTTCATCTTTGCATGCTATAGCTTGTGTAGCGTTGCATGCAGTGGGATAGGAAAAATAAATTGCAATAATAGTAGTCTGTAAAATTACAGACTATGTTTGCCAGCCTTCCTTTGTATTTGGTCTAGAAAAGCTGCAATATTCACACTGGCTTGAATGTGTACCTTTGATTTAAGGAGGTATACAGATTTTCTGCAAAAGTGCTATAAATATATTTTTTAAAGACTGATAAGCAAATAATCTAAATGTTGCATTATATTTTTCTGGAATGTAACAAGGACAAAACATCACATAAATCTAATAATTTTTGAATTACAATGCTTTCTTACTTATAATTTACAAACATGTATTTCACTACTGACATTTTCTTAATGTAATTTCAAGCTTTGCTACCACTATATTGAATTTCAGACAGTAACAAGGTCAAAGGCATCAACATGAAGACTTCAAAAAAATAGTTTGGTACATTACAAACTTCCCATGAAACAGACAAGCATCCCCTTCAGTGTCAAATATGTTGTGACTTACATGAGTGCAAATGGAATGCAAATATGACTAAAATACTGCTATTGGAGAATTCTGTGTTGGCTTAGCAATGAGGTAAATCACTTGCAAGGTGCTGGGCATCAGGAATCAGTATCAGGGCTGATGCCCCTGTCAGGTTCACTTTCTGAACATGGATGTCAGTACAAGGATCTTTTCCTGGCAAGAGCGTAATGACTCTTTGTAGCTCTACTAATACTGTTATGCTAAGATGAATTTTATATCCTAACCAAGTAAAGAAAAATAGAATTGGCAGAGAGAGAGAAAGAAACTTCTTAAAGATTCAAAGAAGGTTTTGAGCTTTTGTTTCACATAGTCTTAATAAAGTCTGAATACGACCGACTCAAATCAAGCACTGCATCTACAGGTCCAGAGAATGAAGTCCTTCTCTGAATGGATATTTATGATATTTGTATTGGAGGTACCTCTATTAGCTGGGCCTTTGGCAGTGCAAAAGGTCTGTTAATGTCTCCCAGAAAACATCTTTTTGAGGGAGATATTTATATTACAGTGTTACCCTTACAGTGCTGAGGGAACAAACATATTTGCAGTTTAACCATTCAGTCTCCAAAGCTATGCAGTGGCTGTAGTAATTTCTTTTGCATTACAAAGATTGGTAGCAAACCTGTGGACAGCCCTGAGAAGAGGGAATTGACCACTGAGCTTTCAGTGAGTACTCATCAGGGTAAGCACCATGAACCCTCCCTCAGTACAGAACTGAGCAAATGCAGCTGGTTCCAGTCACAGGTCTTGCTGTAGCCTCAGTTAGTTCCTGCAGAAGAGAAGCATGATAGTCATGTACATACAAACTGGCATAAATTTAATTCCTAAACCTCTCTCCTACCTCTTGCTTCTTCTGAGGTCCTGTGACAACTTTTCCCAAATTTTCTGTCTTGATTCCACACAAGGGATGTCCAGCCAAGAGCTGCTGACCTCAGCAGCTGAGGGAGGTGAAAGCTCCCACCAACTCCCACCGCTCAGCCCTGGGAATATAGTGCCCTCCATGGAATGTTTATAGCTCTCAGTCCTTATTCTCTCTCACATATGCTACAAGGCACATCTTTATATTCTCATCAAAGTATGCTCTGCAGGTCACTGATTATTTTACCTGTTAACCCCCTAGCTTTTTTAGTCTCTTCCAGACATTCCTTATTTCTGCAGTCATTCATACACACAGAGGTTAGGGAGACTTGTGGCAGTTCACTTGGGATGGCTGTGCAGGAAGAATTTCTAGAAAGAGGGATGAGTAAATAAATAAAATTCTTCCATTCCTTACTATTGTGTCCTCATGATGATAGTGTCTTCACTGGATGTATGGAAATATCAGCGGTTAGAAAAACTCTCATCAAGTGTGGGAATGCTTGTTCTGTTCTCGATCATTCCAGCTTTTCTCTACAAATGCTCTTCTCCTTCCTTTATTGAGAAAACCTCATTTAGTGTATTTTAATGTTATTGCTATTCTCCTGTCTCCCCGGCTGCTCCATGTTTGGGCAAATTTTTGGATTTCTTAGTTATGCAAAAATCCTTCTATTTCCTGAGGGAAGCTTGAAAAGGGCTTAGGTTTAAAGTAAATAAAGGCTTCAAAAGTAAATAAGACTTATATTTAACCATATCTGGTTTTTACATGGTTTTCTGTCAGTTTAGTCTGAGAATTGAGATGTGGCTCTTAGAAGGTTCCAGTCTACAGTCTAAAACTCAAATAACTAACTCTGCAAATCATGGAAGCTAGTACAGATCTTCCCAAACTTTACTCCACACTGAAGTTATTTTGAAAGCAAACGGTGCATAGATAAAGCTCACTTGTGAAACACTCATAGCTGGCTTTAAGGTAACTGCCTGCCAGCACATCAAAGTTTTGACTTGTACCATTTCTTCCCATTAATAGACTTTCAAGACGAAAATATATACAGCACATGAGTTTCAGCTTAGTGCACAGCTGTATTTGACAGAATCTTTTCAAGCTTCATATCTTCTACCTGTGGAAGAAAAATCCATGTGCTGGTTGTATGAGTATAATTTGAAAACCAATTACTTCCAAAATTGGTTCTGCTGCTGCCCTTTACCCTGGGTTGTGCTAGAGGTTTGCTTTATTTTTATGTATATTTGAAACAGACAGGCACAGCATACAATGGTCATTCATTTCACAAGCAGATATTTTTTCTCTCTATGTTCTCACACACTTCTACTACTCTCTAATTCATCTGATCGGAAGGTGCAAATTATTTTATGCAAAAAATGTCTCTTTTGAAATATCTTCTGTTGAGCAATTTTCCCCCAAATCCAAAGGAGTTTCTGAAAGAACCTGTCTAAATATCTGGCAGGTTCTTCTTCCTTTCCCAGCCCTGTGAAAATCTATCTTGTAGCTTTACTCTGGAGCTGAAGAGACAGGTGCCGTGGCTTTGGGACAGCCAACCAAGCCAAGCTTTCCTGGCTCTCTTTGTAGGTGAGGATCTGAGGCTGCAAGAGCTGAATCCCTGCCACCATTTGGCTGCTGGAATTCCTGCTGGGAGACAGCAGCTGTGAGAGCTGCAGGCTTTCCAGGTGCTCCACTGCAGAGATTAAATTCTTGGGCCTGAAATTGTTGCTGTTGGATCCAGGGCATCTGAATCAGTGGGACCTGACATGCCACCTTGAAGGCCCAGATACAGTTTCCAGGGAAATCTGCATGACAATTTATCAGAGCAGCAGCAGGGTCAAGGTGTTCCTGAACCAAGATAGCATCCTATTTCAGCATTTCCCAAGAAATTTTTATGTAGAATCCTGAGTTTGTGGAAATGTTGAAAATCTCCTCTTGCCTGGAATATCAGGGGTTTTTTGAAAGATGTATTCTGCATCTACAGTTAAGTATGCTCCTAAATGTTCCTATCTCTTCACAATCCTGAATTGAGAGAGTTGAAACTAATGTTAGGAGGATTTTCCTCTCCTGTGATGTATTGTTCAAAGACAGAAAATGAATCTTGCTTCTTTACATTTTTCTTTAAATGTCACTTACTTAGATAAATCTTCACGGCAACATATTTACAATATCTAAGGAAATTACAAAGGAAGTGTTTTGCATGATTAGGGATTGAGTGCATTTTTACAATAAAACCTGTCCACATAAACAGAGTTTTCTAAAATGATGTCGATGTATTTATTTACTACTTCTACATTTTTACAGGCTGTTGTGGGTTTGCTTTTGCTTATCATCAGAAATGTTAAGTGAAGGAAATTCGGAAAGTCAGAGTATATTCATTAGTTCTGAGACAAGGACAAGTAAACTAAGGTCATCTCACCCAAAGATATTTAACAATTTCTCAGAACTGGAACAATCTCTCTGAGGGATTTCTCTTACTGGATGTTTTTAATTGTCTATAATGAGGAAGCTTTCTCAAATATCTATCTTAAGTTTGCAAATAAGTATTTTTATGAGTCACATCATGCATTGAGCACGGGGAACTTATGATCATTATTCTCTTCTCAGCAACATTCTATGTATTTGCAGACTGCTTTGATGATCAATCTCCATGTTCTTTGTAGACTAATTAAGCTAATTTCTTTCAGCTTTTTTTCTTAGCTGCTGTTTTCCCTGCTTCTTGCAACTTTTGTTGCTCTCCTCTGAACTGTCTCTAAATCACCTATCTTCCTCTAAGTGTGTGCTGGAAATAAGACTAAATACTCCAGCTAATGTCTTGCCAGCATTAAATTAGGCAGAATATCAGCTGCTGTGTCTTGCATACAATATTGCAAAACAAGATTTCCTTTTTTTATCATACTGTTATCTTGTTCACTCATCTTCAATTTCTGAGACATTCCAGATCCCTTCCCTGATTTTGCATGTATATGCATGTGGTTGTTCTTCTATATATGCACTACTTTCCACTTTACTGTGCACTTTAATCTTACTGATTTTAGATAATTTCTCCAATTTATCAATATAATTTTGAATCCTACTCCTTTTCTGCACAGTCCTTGTAACCCCTCAAGCTTTGAGTTGTCCAAAGATTTGTGCATAGTATGTTTCCTTCTTTATATGACTGCTGGTGGTATACAGTGATTGCACTCAGGACAGCTTTTTGTAGGGCCACATTTCATGCATTCTTCTTGTTTGACAGTGAGCCACCAGTCACTTACTCTGAGTTCACTTTTCACCTCTGATCACCCTTTTCAGTAAGTTTATCTTCAGTAAGTTATCTTGACCACATTTCCCTTACCCATTTGGTTCTGAGAATACCATTTAAGTCTATGTTAAAGCCTATCTAAAGTTAAGGTACATCACATCTAGGTCTGCCTGCTGAGACAAAGCAATGATGGCATGTAAGTTAGTTTGCCGCTGTTTTGGATAAAGTAAGGTTTGAAAGTAAGGCCATTCAGAAGTATTCTTACTTGTGGAGTATCAAGCACTCTTGTATTTGCTCAGTGCTAACAGCCTGCAGGAAGGAAAGGCATGCCTGAGCAGGCAGAAGGTCCTGGTTCCATGGCCTAGATGGGACAGGCTCGATGTGCACTTGAGGTGGCACCCCTAAGCCTGCAATCTGCACCACCAGCTTTGAGTATGCCCCTAACAAACCAATTAGATCAAGGCATTTCAATCCTTTTCAGGTTGCAGTCAAGCACTCAAGAGGTGTGCTGCCTCGTGCATAATGAATTTAAACCTTGTAACATGAGGTTTTCTTTTCCTGGTATAGCCAATCTTTTGGAAGAAGGACCAATGTTTTAGAGAAGACGGTGAGATCTACCAAGGATGATCTTATTCCACAATTTACTTGTAATCCCTCCTCTTTAAACCTTATGTTCAGCCATTTAGTGATGTTAATCACTTTGATTTGGATACTTAAGTAATAAAAGATTATTATACATTTTAAAAATGTTTATTTTACATGTCAGAAAAGTTTTTCTCACTGTTCATTAACCTTTAAAATGTAAAGGCTTTTGCTGTTAGGGGAAAAAAGCACCTTTTAGATACTTCTGCTGTGATACTTTTCTTGATTCAGTTACAGCAGATGTGGCTCCCATTCAATATGTGACAAATGTTCTTAATTGGAATTGTCAATAAAGGGAAGCACCATGTTAGATATCATAAAACGAAAAGTGGTAATGTGATATATTAGTCACTTTCAAAATATGAATACTGTTTCTCCTTGAAGTAAACTAGCTAATGTTTACATTTGTATTGTTTAATAATATTTATTATTTTATAATGTTATTTATAAGTTTAGAGTCAATGTAATCTCTCTATAAGGAAGTAGTGCTAAGTGCCTTAAAGCTGCTTTTGGGGCTCTAACTTTTACATGTTCATCTACCTACTAGAAGGAAAAAGATAAAAGTTAGATGCCTAGGGTCCCTCTGGGGTAAAAGAAGTGAGTTGGGTAGCTAAGAATACTACATAGAAAACCTGTATGGAAACCCTTTGAGAAGAATCCTTCATTTTGTGTCCTACTTACAGAAGATCTGAGAAAGAATCTTTCCTTCTCTGCTGAAATTCTCTGCATAGCTGCAGATCATTTTCAGCTCTCTTTCCAATCCTTTCTCAACCACAGCAACCCATATTCATTCAGATTTTTCAATCATGGGTTGGTATACAGGATGCCAGACCTTTTGGCATTAGATGGGATGCACCTGTCCCAGAGGGGGAAAAGGATCTTGGGGCAGGAGTTAGCTGGGCTCATTGACAGAGCTTTAAACTAGATTTGAAGGGGGAAGGGGGCAAAACATCAGCCCATCTGAATTGCATGTATACCAATGCACACAGCATGGGTAACAAACAGGAGGAGCTTGAAGCCATGATGAAACAGGAAAATTATGATGTAGTGGCTATAACAGAAACATGGTGGGATGTCTCCCATGACTGGCGTGTGCCAATTGATGGCTGCAATCCCTTTAGGAGGGATAGACAAGGAAGGAGAGACGGTGGGGTGGCGCTGTATGTTAGGGACTGTTCTGATTGCTTTGAGCACAGGTATAGTGAAGACAGGGTGGAGTGTCTTTGCGTCAGAATCAGGGGGAAGGCCAACAGGGCAGATGTTGTAGTAGGAGTCTACTATAGGCCACCCACCCAGGACAGAGAAGGTGCTCTGCTGGACCTCCTCTTTGTGAACAGAGAAGGACTGGTGGAGGATGTGGCAGTTGGAGGCCGACTAGGGCACAGCGATCATGAAATAATAAAGTCCTCTGTTCTTAGAGAGGCCAGGAGAGGGGGCAGCAGAACTGACATCCTGGACTTCCAAAGGGCTGACTTTGTCTTGTTTGGGCACCTGCTTGACAGGATCCCTTGGGAGACGGTCCTGAAGAGTATAGGGGTCCAGGAATGCTGGGCACTCTTTCAGAAGGAAGCTTAATGGCTCAGGGGCAGGCTGTCCCCCGGTTATGTAAGAGGAGCTGGCAACAGAGAAGACCACCCTGGCTAAACAGGGAGCTTTGGCTGCAACTCAGGGACAAAAAGAGAGTTTATGGCCTTTGGAAGAAGGGGCTAACCACTCACAATGATTACAAAGATGCTGTGAGGCTATGCAGGGCCGAAATCAGGAGGTCTAAAGTGCAGCTAGAAATTAATCTGGCTTCAGCAGTCAAGGACAACAAGAAATGTTTCAATAAGTATGTGAGCAGAAAAGAAAGACCAGGGAGAGCCTCCATCCCCTGCTAGATCCAGGAGGAAACATGGCAACAAGTGACGAGGAAAAGGCTAAGGTGCTTAATGCCTTCTTTGCCTCAGTCTTTAATAGCAAGACTAGTTGTGTTGAGGGAATCCAGCCTCCTCAGCCAGAAGACAGAGACTGGGAGAAAGACCCCCCGGCATTCCAGGAGGAGTTAGTCAGTGACGTACTGCATCACACAGACATACACCAGTCTATGGGACCTGATGGGATACACCCAAGGGTGCTGAAGGAGCTGGCTGGGGTGCTCGCCAAGCCACTTTCCATCATTTACCAGCAGTCCTGGCTGACCGGGGAGGTCCCGACAGATTGGAAATTGGCCAATGTGACGCCCATCTATAAAAAGGGTTGGAAGGATGATCCGGGAAATTACAGGCCTGTCAGCTTGACTTCTTCTGACTTGACTTCTACGACTCTTCTATGACAGGGTGACCTGCTCATTGGATGAGGGAAAGGCTGTGGATGTTGTCTACCTTGACTTTAGGAAGGCCTTTGACACCGTTTCCCACAGCATTCTCCTGGTGAAACTGGCTGCTCATGGCTTGGATGAGCACATGCTTCACTGGTTAAAAATCTGGCTGGATGGCTGGGTCCAGAGAGTTGTGGTGAATGGAGTTAAATCCAGTTCGCAGCCGGTCATGAGTGGTGTCCCCCAGGGCTCAGTTTTGGGGCCACTCCTGTTTAACATCTTTATTGATGATCTAGATGAGGGGATCGAGTGCACCCTCAGTAAGTTTGCAGATGACACCAAGTTGGGTGGGAGTGTTGATCTGCTCGAGGGTAGGGAGGCTCTGCAGAGAGATCTGGACAGGCTGGAGCGATGGGCTGAGGCCAACTGTAGGAGTTTCAATAAGGCCAAATGCCAGGTGCTGCACTTGGGCCACAACAACCCCCAGCAGTGCTACAGGTTTGGGGAGGAGTGGCTGGAGAGCTGCCAGTCAGAGAGGGACCTGGGGGTGTTGATTGACAGCTGGCTGAACATGAGCCAGCAGTGTGCCCAGGTGGCCAAGAAGGCCAATGATATCTTGGCTTGCATCAGAAATAGCGTGGCCAGCAGGGACAGAGAAGTGATCTTACCCCTGTACTCATCACTGGTGAGGCCGCACCTCGATGACTGTGTTCAGTTTTGGGCCCCTCACTACAAAAAGGCCATTGAATCACTGGAGCATGAGCAAAGAAGGGCAATGAAGCTGGTGAAGGGTCTGGAGCACATGTCGTACGAGGAGCGGCTGAGGAAACTGGGGTTGTTTAGTCTGGAGAAGAGGAGGCTGAGGGGAGACCTCATCGCCCTCTACAACTACCTGAAAGGAGGCTGCAGAGAGCTGGGGATGAGTCTCTTGAACCAAGTAACAAGTGATAGGACAAGAGGGGATGGCCTCAAGTTGCACCAGGGAAGGTTTAGACTAGATATTAGGAAGTATTTCTTTCCAGAAGGGGTTGTTAGGCGTTGGAATGGGCTGCCCAGGGAGGTGGTGGAGTCCCCATCCCTGGAGGTGTTTAAGAGTAGGGTCGACATAGCACTGAGGGATATGGTGTAGTTGGGAACTGTCAGTGTTAGGTTAATGTTTGGACTGGATGATCTTCAAGGTCTTTTCCAACCTAGATGATTCTGTGATTCTTCTGCTGGTCCAACATTCAGTAATTTTAACTATCCAGCTAAATGAAACAAGCATCTAATATGAAAAGCCAGGACCAGTACCCTGCAAAAATGTCACTGGATATTTAAAATATTTATTAGAAAACGTGGGAATAGAAACAAGGGAAAATGATTAGATCTATTTTAATTTCCACATATAGATTGTGTCTAGAATTGAAAAGAGGTTTCAGGTGTTTCTAGAGGAGAAAAGGTAGGCTACGTCATAGTCATTGCCTTTGAATTCCATTCTGATTTTGAGAAACAGAAAACACTGCTCTCCACCTATAGCTCTGCAGCTGCAGATTAAGTATTCCTTCCAATTTTCCACTGTAAATTGTGAGGACATAGGTTTGACCCCAGGTGAATGTTCAAGCTCTGTGGTTTTTAAAATTTGGTCTCAATATAGAAATGAAAAGATTTATTTTCCCCACCACCTTTACTGAAGAACTGACCAAGTGAATGTTTAGATGGCACCATGCCTAGCAGTGAAGTGATGCAAGGCTGAGGCAGTGTTCCTCTAGTAAATGTAGCCCAGTCCGCAGCATTCTGCATGTCCCCATGCTCCAGGGTAGTACATGACATTAGAGACAGAAGCTTGGACGAACATATCTCCTGATGTTACCCCCAAAATCTTATGAAATATAATTTGAAAAAATTCCTAGGACTTTGTAAAAATGTAACAGAAACCACAGTGAGGTCCTCATGAATATAGTGGAAATGGACCTTCCTCCTTTGTTTATTTGTTTTAAATTATCCTTTATAGTTGTGTAGTTCAAGGACTATATGGTAAAAGCATTTAGTTACAAAGGGAAGCAAGGGGCACATGCTTCAGGAGCATGTAGTTTATGCTGAAGAGTCTTTTGGTTGCCTGGTAGAGTTTTGTTAAATTCTTTAAGATTTTCTCAGAATGAGATTAATCATACTATGGCAGCAGGTCATTGCATTTATAGTAATTTGGGGATCTTTCAGTCAATTTTGCAGGAAGTATCGATCTTTATATGTGTAAACAATATCCCTATCTTTTATTTTTTAGTGAACTGTTCTCCAGTTCACTAGTTCTGGTAGCTGATAAAGAAAGCCTCTTGCAGATAGTTCCCGTATACCTCAGCCTGGGCAGACACCAAACTGCTCAGCCATCATGCTGAGGCAACCAAAAACCATAGTGTGTTGAGCCTGAACAAATAAGTCCTGCCTCTCAAACAGGGCTCATGAGTTGGGCTCATTGCTGTACCAGCTGTCGTTGTATAGCTTTTGGATGGTTTGGGCAGAATAGCTCAAGTGTGAGAGGGTTGAGTTTCACAGAATATACCATTCAAATATACTCACAGCGGATCCAATTTGGAAAGAAATAAGCCCTTTCCATTAGCTCTGGTTTGTTCATGATTGAATAACAGTTGCTATTTTATTTTGTGTTACACACCTAGATGAATGCAAAATCAGTGTGTTGCTATAGAAATTAATATGAAGGCTTAAGTGTCAACATATCCATATGTGATGGTTACTTGCAATTTTTCAGTTAAAAATATTCAGGGAAAAGAAAAATCTTCTGTTTCACAATACTTATGTGCAACAGATTGGGAAGGTAGTCTTGCTTTGGAGGGACAGAACTATCAAAACCACAAATAAAGCCATTGACAAATGTGGCATGAGCAATCACTGACTCGAAGGACCAGGGTCCAAAAATAGCTACAATACATACGGCTTATATGTGCACTAGGACCATGACAGAGTTCATCCCAACAGATGTTGTTGTGGCTCCAGAGGAGGGGGTCTTTCAGTCCCTTTGCAACTGAAAGGACCCAAGGTGTGCTGGTCACTGCCGAGGTGCATCTCTCATACCTTTGTCTGGCTGACTGTTGGGAACAGGAAGGGTGTCACATCCCACTCAGACGAGGGAGACAAGTGACTCAGATTTGCAAATTCCCAGTGGAGCAGACAATGGTGACACAAGTCTCAAAGTCCAAACATTTATTAACTACCCTCAATGTACTAATTGGACACACGATAACTGGCTAAGTATATAACAAGTTGTGGCAAGCAATAGAATATGCCTTGCATTACTTAATGGTAGTGAAGGAAAAGGGGAAAAAGGAAAGGAGGGAGATGGGAGACCTCGGCTGGTCTGGGGGAGCAGAATGTAAGTTTGGTATTGACCTTGAGCAGATAACCATGTACCCTTAAGATGCTTGAAAGTCCCAAGAAGAGCTGAGTAAACAAGAGTAAGGAACTGCCAGACTGGAACTGCCTGACCGCAAGGAGAGGAAGGTTATCGAGGTTGCGGCAGAGAAGAGGTCATCCAATCATGAACTGTTAGTCTGTAATTAAACCAATCATATATGGACACATACTCTTCATAAAGTTATGAAAAGGCTTGTTAGGACAATGAAGTGGCCATTTTGCACAATTTGGTGTTTGTCGTGTCTGTCTCAACAGTGACAAATAGTGACCCCGATGTGATTCCAACACTGAGGAAATAAATAACTGCGGCGGGAAGAGCCGCGGAGACGGAGCCGAGTCAGGCGTAGCGGCGGGGAGAGCTGCATAGTCTGGACAACCTTCTGAAATTTGACACCGTGCAGGTGAGTGACTGGGAACAAAACGATGGGTGCTAGCCTCTCTAAGGAGGAGGGTATGATTATGACAATGTGGAAGTTTCTGCTTCAGCTCAGGGGAGTCAAATTGGATGACGTAGTGCTCCCAAAAATGTTGCTGTGGAGAAAAAAGCAAGGATATGAAGCTAGAACTGCCACTGCATTTAGTGTGAGCAAATCGGAAGAATTGGGACAGAAATTGCTTGAGAGTGCTTCTCAGGGTAATAAGAATGCAGCCGACCTCCTTACAACCTGGAGGTTGTTAAAAGAGACTTTAAGGTGGAAAAAGAAATCTCAGGGGAAATCCCATATAATCCAGGGGCATCCAAGGTCTGGGTCTTAACAGCAAGAGGTCAAGATATGGACCTAGAAGGGGGAGCCCCTCCTAAACATAGACCACGGTTGAGGGCGACGGGATTGTATGAGGTCTCTGATGAGGAAGCACAAGATTAATTGTTTCCTCCACAAAGACTGAATGAGCAGAAAGCCCCTCAGGCAGTCCTTGCTTCGCCTCCCATCGTGGAGTCCTCTGCTCTGCCACCTCCCTCTGATGAGGAAAAAGCCATGCACACTTTGCTTATTTCATGCAAAAGGAATGGGGTCCCTGCTGATGCACTGTCTGCTTTTAGTCTCGAAACATGGAAAGAGACAGGGAACATCTTATTCGAGGCAGCCATAAGGAAGATCACTGTGTCATCTTCAACTACATGACAACTGGTACATCAATCCCTTAAACAGTTAAAAAGTGATCCGACTGGTGCGGCAGCTGCAGCTGATGTCACGTCAACTCGTGGATCGATTCACCTCATGGATCGATTCTAGGACGGATCCTACAGTTGTGGCTGAAACACCTCCGGAAGAGTCGCGAGCCCCTTCCACATGTCCACTAGCTGCTGATAAGGACTTCATTTTTCTGCTATTAAAGACCTACAGAAAAGCATTAATGAGGGTGGACTTAAAAACTCATTTACAACAGGTATACTAGAGGCAATCACTCATGGCTGTACTCAGCATTTGCACCCCCCCCACCTGCAAGCGCAGAGTTGGTGGCGGTGGCCCTAGGCCTCCCCGAGCGCCTCCCCCCCACTGCAGAGTGACTGCCTGTGACCAAGTCTGGCACCATGCCCCCAGCGTCTGTCCGTCCCACCTCCCCCGAACACCAAAAGCAGCAGTTTTTACAGAAGGTGCTGACACTGTGATGCGGCGTCCCTTGTTCATTCTAAAAAGACACTTTAAATCTTTCTGATGGTCAGTACACCAAAAGCCTTGATTTTAAAACAAAGAAGGGGGAATTCTCTGGATACACCACATAATCAACTGGCACTGGTTTTATACACTCTTAATGGTGTTTTGATGTTTGTAGTATTTGTCATTTTATGTTGTGTGAGTAATAAGTGTAAGGGGCCCCTTTGTATGATTGTTTTGTGTGTGTGAGACGCAGCCCAGCTGCAGCTGTGGAGTGTGGAGTTCTCTGTAATTTAGTCGATATCGATCAGGTGTGGATCTGTGGTAAATGGCAAATGGCAAACAGCTTATAGTATAGGATTTATGCTTTTGGCTTTGATTTATGACTTTTATGATTTAGCAATTGTTGTAATTTTCTTAAACAGAAATCATTTTACTTTGACTAGTAAAATCTGTATTGTGTATTCAACTTTCTTTGTTTAGCAATATTAAGAATTAAGAACTCAAGTGTTTAACCTTATTAGAAACTCCCTTGGTTTTCCCCCTTGAGTGGTGGCCAGGCTCTGGGTGGAACCCAACAGAAAGATGAAATCAGATGTTTCCGCTCAAAGAAAAGTGCCAGTTATTTTGGCCTGTTGATTCAGAGGCTGGACCTGCTTGCAGCGACTTTGGATGCCTCACCTACGGATGGACACATCGTGTAGGATTTCCAACTTGCAAGGAAAGGTACTCTAAATCCTCGCTGCAACCATGTTTCCCCAGCAACTGCGGATCTGAAAATTAGTACCCCGTTAAGCAAGTGTGTTATTCTGTATCTTCCTTGTTTTGTAGTACTTAGTCATATGCTTTAATTATTAGCAGTGGAACCAGGCAAGGGCCAAAAGAACCATTTCTGCCATTTGTGGAGAAATTACCAGCAGCCATAGAGAAACAGGTCTATGATGCCAATTTAAGATTGACATTAACAACACAGTTAGCTAGGGATAATGCTAATGAAGATTGTAGAAAGATAATTGAGGCATTGCCAGGGGATCCAACCCTGGAAGCCATGGTTACTGCTTGTGCTAAGTTTGGGTCAGTGGAACATAAGATGGCAGCCTGTAAGGAACTGTGTTAGACTTTGTTTGTCTCAACATTGCTGCTTCACGACTACCACTTCTTGGCCTCAGCATCCTGTGGCTCTGAAGGAGTACGCTTTGGAGGAGACGCAGAGTCCCAGACGAAACCACGACATCCGCTCAAAGCTAGAACAATGACAGCCTTGGCAGTGCCTGCCAAGCTGTACCTGCGCGTGAGCTGGGTGAAGAGGAAATCGGGGCGAGGAAGACGTGCAAAGGCTGAAGGGACTGCAGGGCGACCCCCCCTGCCAGCACGACCACCATGAACACCTGGGCATGCACGCATGGAGGACCACAGGGCGGCACATATTACAATGAGCTCCGTGGAAATGGGCAGACTCTTCGGAGAAATCATGGGGAGTGGGACAATAAAAGGACTGCGTATTCCTCTCTTGGGGTCGCCCCTTCTTTGAGGCTTGTTACTTGGAGCTGGGACCTCAACGAAGCTTGGAGCTTGGAGCACCATCACCTGCACCGAGCCCGAGCCAACGGAACATTGCTGGATCTGTGGTGGTGGCGGTAATTAGCTGCATCTCTACTGTTTTTCTTGCTTAGGGATTCTGACTTTCTCTTTCTTTTTCTCTCTGTCCTATCGCTGTTATCAGTTGTTATAGAAAATAAAGTTCACAAGGTTGTACGGCATCTGACCTCGTTTGTGTCTTAATCTCGCTCTTGGGATCGTTTAAGAACCCGCCCCAATATTGGATTGGGACACAGCCTTAGCCAGTGCTGTGGCAGCTGTCCGAGTAAAAGAATAAAAATGTTATCACTGGGGTCACACAGGACGTTTTAAAGCCAATTGTCCTGATAAAAAGTGATAAAGCACCTAGTCCCATAGTAATACCTTGTCACTGATGTGGAAAAGTGTGACATTTCATGAAACAGTGTAAATTTAAATACCATATTAATGGACAACTATTGTCAGGAAACAGGAAGTCGAGCGTGAAGGGACGCGTGCCGACACAAGTATTCCCTTCAATGCTCCAGCAATTTCCATCAAACCTATCCTCTGCGAACAACTCGCAGGACAAACCATGGAGGCAGTAGGGACAGATGTATCCACCGCTGAGCAAGTAACCATATCATCGCATTCTGTGCAAAAGGTGCCCCTTGCGGCGCATGGACCAATTGGCAGAGGTCTGAGTGCATTGTTAGTAGGACGCTCAAGTGCTACCTTACAAGGTATCAATGTACATGTTGGTGTTATTGATGTTGATTATACTGGACAGATAAGTGCTATGGTTTCTCCTCCAACGCCACCCTTGACAGTTCCAAAAGATACTCGTATTGCTCAGCTTGTCCCTTTTAAGAGTTGTGTTGCCAGGTCACATCCAACAGAGTATGGAGATGATGGATTTGGATCTACTGGCGTCCCTCAAGTCATGTGGACACAAAACATCTCAGACAAACGGCCTCAAATGACTTGCATCCTTGCGATGGATGGCACCACCCCCTCACAGGTGAAGGTATCTGGGCTATTAGACATGGGGCCTGATGTTACCATTGTCTCCCAACTACACTGGCCTCAGAGTTGGCCCCTTGTTATGACGGACACTGGGGTATTGGGGCTGGGAGGCATGACCCAAAGCTTAATAGCAGCTAAACCTGTAACAATTGGGAATCCTGAAGGACAGGTTGCCACAGTATGACCATATGTTACTGCTACTCCTCTGAATTTATGGGGAAGAGATATCCTGGGAGAATGGGTTGTGAGGATTACAATGGATTTTTAACAGGGGCCACTGTGCTTGAGGGCATGCAACAACCTACCAAGGCTTTAACATGGTTGACTGATACACCTATTTGGGTAAATCAGCAGCCCCTCAACCCAGAGAAGTTAAATCCCTCCAGGACTTGGTAAAAGATCAACTACAGGCTGGTCATATTGAACCTTCTCACAGTCCCTGGAATACACCTGTGTTTGTAATAAAAAAGAAATCAGGAAAATGGCGATTGTTACATGATTTACAACAAATCAATGCCATTATGGCT
The DNA here is from genome assembly GCF_031877795.1 of Strix aluco. Classification (NCBI taxonomy): domain Eukaryota; kingdom Metazoa; phylum Chordata; class Aves; order Strigiformes; family Strigidae; genus Strix; species Strix aluco. Next base: position 51,598,735 of record NC_133971.1, on the reverse strand, counting down.
AGTATGGGCACATTGCAACCAGGACTACCGTCACCTACTATGATCCCAGCAAGGTGAAATATCTTAATTGTGGATCTGAAAGACTGGGGGTTTTTACCATTCCATTAGCAGAACAAGATAAAAACAAATCTGCTTTTTCGGTTCCTGTCATCAACCACACAGAGTCCATGAAACGCTATCAGTGGAAAGTGTTACCTCAAGGCATGAAAAATTCTCCCACAATTTGTCAATGGTTTGTAGCTCAGGCACTCTCAGGCCTGCAAGAACAATACCTTGATTCTTATTGTTATCGCTATATGGATGATATTCTTCTTGCAGTATCTGACCCGACCCAGTTGGATGACATGGAATGATCGGCATTATGTCATCTTAAACAATATGGGTTGGTTGTGTCCAGAAAAGGTTCAATGTAAAAGTCCTTCGTTATACCCAGGTGCAAAAATATTGGATCAGACTGTAGCTCCACAGCCAGTAATGCTGAATAGGGAAGTAAAAAATCTCAATGACATCCAACAGCTATTGGGAGCAATTAATTGGGTTAGGCCCTATTTAGGATTGACATCTTCTCAATTGAGCCCCCTAATGGAATTATTGAAAGGGGATTCTAATATTTGTGCACTGAGATGGTTAACCAAGGAAGCACATCAGGTACTCGATGAGGTAGAAAAAGCAATACAGAACAAATATGTTTATCGCCTGGAACTAATAGAAGTTGTGCAAGTTTTTGTTTTAACATGTCACACGATTCTGTATGCATTACTTTGTCAATGGAAAGAAACCTGGGCGGATCCCTTAAATGTGCTGGAATGGACGTTTTTACCCTATCGATTCAAAAAGACAGCACCTGCTATTTCTGAATTGGTGGCTCACTTGATAATTAAAACATGGACCCTTTGCCTTGAACTTGTGGGATGGGATCCAGCAACCATTGTTATTCCAATTCAAGCTGAATATTTTGAGTGGTGCCTAGCAAATAACATGGTACTGCAATGTGCATTGGCAGACTTTCAAGGACAAATAAAATACCACCTCCCCAGCCACCCAATGTTGAAGCTGGTGCACGAAATTTCGATTAGGAAAAAACGGCTACATTCCACGAAGCCAGTGGAGGGGTTAACTGTGTTTACAGATGGATCGGGAAAAACAGGAAAGGCAGCTGTAACGTGGTTTGTGAATGGTGAGTGCCACAATATTGTCACAGAACAACAACGGTCACCGCAGATTGTAGAACTTAGAGTGGTAACCGAGGCCTTCCACAAATTTACAGAACCTTTTAATTTGGTTACAGATTCTGCTTATGTTGCAGGATTGGTTCAGCAGTTAGAAAAGGCAATCATCAAACAGGTGGACAATGAAAAAATTGCTTAATTTGTTACGGTTCTTGTGGGAATTGATCCAAAATCGTGAGAATCCCTATTATGTGTTGCACATTCGTAGTCACAGTACCCTACCAGGATTTTTAGCAGAAGGCAATGCATGGACTGACAGGCTTGTGTCTATAGCCGTGGTGCCAAATACTCTGCAACAAGCCCAAACATCACATCAATTTTTTCATCAAGGTGCCAGAGCATTACAAAGACAGTTTCATCTTACAGCTACAGAGGCAAGAGCCATTGTAGCATCATGTCCTGATTGTCAGGGACAGCAAGTGCCATATTCTTATGGGGTGAACCCCAGAGGGTTACAGGCGTCGCAAATCTGGCAAACAGACGTTACACACATTGCAGAATTTGGAAGGTTGAAGTATGTACATGTTTCCATTGATACTTTTTCACATGCAACTTTTGCTTCCGCACATACAGGGGAAAAAGCCAGAGATGCCATTCGACACTGGCAAAAGGCATTTTCTCTTTTGGGTGTCCCTGAAACAGTAAAAACTGACAATGGCCCTGCATATGTCTCCAGACCGGTTTGGGAATTTCTACATAGATGGGGGATTCAACATATTACTGGTATCCCATATTCCCCTATGGGACAGGCAATTGTTGACCGTGCCCATGGTACCCTAAAACACCTGCTTCAAAAACAAAAAGGGGGAATGGAAGGGGAGCCCCCAGAGGCCCGGATGGCAAAGGCCATTTATGTATTAAACTTTTTAACCATGCCTGAGCAAGGGTTAGTCCCTCCCATTGAGAGACATTTTGCCTCTTTTTCTTCAACTCAGGAGGTACGGGGAACTGCCTTGGTGCGTGTTAAGGATTTACAGACGGGGCAATGGTCTCAGCCTTATAACCTAGTCACCTGGGGCAGGGATTATGCTTGTGTCTCCACAGAACATGGGCCGCGTTGGTACCCTGCCCGTTGTATTCGGCCTGTTATGGCTTGTTGACTGATGTTGATAGTGTTAGGCATGCTACATTACAAAATAGAGCCACAATAAAATTTTTGTTATTAGCCCAAGGACATGGTTGTGAAGACTTTGAGGGAATATGTTGTATGAATTTGTCAGATCACTCAGAATCAATACATAAAAGTATCTAGCTTCTGAAAGAAGGAGTGAAGAAGTTACAGGCGAATGATGGATGGGATTGGTTGAATAACTTGTTTAAAGGATGGGGACTATCAGGGTGGTTGTTATCTTTGATAAAAACTGGGTTGTTGCTTTTGTTCATCATTGTAGTTGTGTTATTAATGTTGCCATGTCTTGTGTCTCTGTTGCAAAGTGCCCTCCAGTGGACATCACAGGCAATTTTTGTAGCACAAATACAAAAAGGGGGAATTATGGGAGACCTCGGCTGGTCTGGGGGAGCAGAATGTAAGTTTGGTATTGACCTTGAGCAGATAACCATGTACCCTTAAGATGCTTGAAAGTCCCAAGAAGAGCTGAGTAAACAAGAGTAAGGAACTGCCAGACTGGAACTGCCTGACCGCAAGGAGAGGAAGGTTATCGAGGTTGCGGCAGAGAAGAGGTCATCCAATCATGAACTGTTAGTCTGTAATTAAACCAATCATATATGGACACATACTCTTCATAAAGCTATAAAAAGGCTTGTTAGGACAATAAAGTGGCCATTTTGCACAATTTGGTGTTTGTTGTGTCTGTCTCAACAGCGACAGAGGGAGATAGAGGGAATAGAGGAATAGAGATCATCGGTCTGGGTTTCTGCATTGATCCCACCAGTGAGGATTCCAGGAGGCAGCTGTCTTCTTCATTTCACTGCACTCTCTGGGCCCTCCCCCCCTCCCCACGTTTGCCACCCCTCAATTTATACCCACTTTCCTTGGGTCCCTCCCGTAGGTCGACCCATACACCTACATATCCCATGTACGGGGAGGGGTAAGGTGTTTCATGGGATGATGTAATTAGCATGATCATGTTAGCCTTCGTTAGCATATTGAGGGGTGTTAACTTTAATATGCATTTTGTGGATAATGAAGCAAAGGTCATTCACCGGACAGATGGCCCTTGAAATTTGTCCAGGTGCCCCAGAGCAGAGCCGTCCTGTCTCCACAGGGCTCCCCCCTCCAGCTGCATCCTGTGTCATTCGGGCAGCCTTGTCAGCTTCGACCTCCACACCATCCACCCTGTGACTATAGTTTCGTCTTGCGAGTGTTTGAGGCATTCCCTAGCTCGGAGAGCCTCAACTTTTATCTCTTTCTCAGGCTGTTTTTCTCAGTCCATGTTTCTCGCAGGCCTCGTTTTTAGCCTCTCACACAGGGTCTTTTTGGCACTGGGCCATACTTTTTCTCACACCTTGCCCTTTCTTGCTGTATTGTAGCCATCCAACAGGGAGGTGTGTCCCTTGACAGCTCAAGCCCCTTGACAGCCATGAAGACTGCCTAACTGTGGAGTGGCCATGGGAATCCACCCAGGGGAGCCCCCCTGGCCCTGGGCTTTTTTTGTCTCCCCCATCATCTGGAGTAGCTAGGATGGTGAAAGTCTGCAGATGTACTGAGGTGGCACGGAAGTTGCACTGGGCACACTCCTGTGCTACTACCTGACAAGCATGGGTAGATTGCACTACTTTGTTCACACCTGCAAATTTTCTTTACCCTAATAGCATTGTAGATTGCAAACTTTTTGGTTAAAATCCTTTTCCTTTATTTGTGTGTAAAATACTGTGCAAAATGATGATGCCATAGGCAATTTCTGAAAGTCTCCTTGTCAGGAATTCAGGAGGAGGATGTTTGTGTGGCATTTATTTGCCCTACGGGACTTGTAGATGCTAAAGTCCTGATGGGGAGATGGCTGGGTGATGTGTGCTTTCTCAATTTACTTTTAACCTTCCATATCCCAGCACTACTATTACTTGTTGCTTGCAGAAAACCTGGATGCCTCCCTGATTACAGGGCAGGAATTCCTTTGTGGAAACTTCTGGTAGCACAAGTAATTTACAAGTGCTTTGGTAGTGACAAAACCCTGGTATGAAGATTTTATCTTATAATTGCTTCTTGGTCATATGGCAAATATACTGAGTCATGTATTTTTTATACCAAAAAAAAAAAAAAAGAAAAAAAGAAAAAATGCTGCAGTGCTGCAAACAGCTTTTTACTTACTTTCAAGGGCAAACTGTTCTTACTGCTTCAAATTTCACTCTGTGACTTTTTGGAAAAGTATGTCTATGGCTGTTGTTCTGCAAAGACTGTATAGAATGTAAGGTTGGATCTCAAGGTATGGTGTTTAAATCATAGCTAGATGAACTAATGAAGAGGCAAATGCTTTAACAAGTTTTTGTCCAATACGCTAAATGTATTGAACCTAGAGTTAATAGGAAGTCTACTGCTGGCTTTGTCACTGGTTTTGTGTAACTTTGATAAATAATTTATTCTGTTCTATGTCTATTGCATAGAATCGTAGAATGGTTTGGGTTGGAAGAGTTCTTAAAGATCATCTAGTTCCAACCCTTCGATCATGACCAAGGACACCTTCCACTAGACCAGGTTGCTCAAAGTCCCATCCAACCTGGCCTTCAACACTTCCTGGGAGCAGATATCCACAACTTCTCTGGACAACCTGTTCCAGTGTCTCACCACTCTCACATTAAAGAATTTCTTCCTTATATCTAATCTAAATCTATCATGTTTCAGTTTAAAAACATTACCTGTTGTCCTATCCCTACACTCCCTGATAAAGAGTCCCTCCTCATCTTTCCTGTAAGCCCCCTTTAAGTACTGGAAAGCCACTAAAAGTCTTCCCAGAGCCTTCTCTAGGCTGAACAACCCCAACTATCTCTGATTGACCAATAATGTATCATTTTTAAACTCACTGTCTTCAGGAAATGCCCCTACACACTCCTGCTCTTCTCCACCCCTGCATCTAGATGCTTTCATTTGCAGTAATGACACTTTCTCTCTTTTCTTCAAAGTGTAAGTTGTTTATCCAGTAATGTCCTACTTACACACATTCATTTTGATTTGAAAATTTATCTTCAACTTACAATCTCGCAAAGGAATTTGAAATATCTGTGTAAGACTATGGGCTTTGACCTTTAACAGCTAAATGCCCTTTGTTTTCTATGTACTTGTTTGTATTCTGTCATGAAATAGCTCTTCAGGTCTCCAAGGGCATAACGAAAACTTCTTCCAGCACACAGGCTTCTTATTAAATATTTTACAGGACTCTCTTTCCCCAAAAAGAATTATCCCACAAGAACAGAAGATAATTACATTTGTTAAAGTCTAGTGGTAAAATCTGGATGTCTGTAGGGCAGGTTAGTCACAGATTTTTTTGTTATAGCAGTGGCTGAGAGATGCTGCTGTTGAATGTGATGTTTTGTACACTGTAATGTATTTTGTGCTTTCTGGAAAGGATTCCATCTAAGTCAATGTTTTTGAGTTTTTTGATAAGTTAAGGAGACTTGGTGTTACTGATGAACTGAAAAGATGACATCAGTCAGGACCTCTACAAACATCTGCTTTCCCCACACAACAAGGGACTGTAAAGATTTCCTGGATAAGACACTCCAATTTCTGCCCCATAGATTTCTTTTTTTAAATTTTCTTCATTCCAATTAATTCTTTATCTGTGCGATGAAAAACTGATTTTTCAACTTAGTGGCTTTCTCCTTCTGATACTCTTTTAAATTTTTTTTTGTTTGGTTATTTACTGCTAATTGGTGGTCACATACTGACCTTTTTCACAGTAGATCCAGCACGATGGAAAGAGTCCCAGATAGCTTTTTTCTACACCTTATTATGCTGAAAGTGGCCTTATGGCTGTACAGCACAAGGTCTGGAAAAGGCTGGTGGCTGGGTGCTGTATTTGTATAAAGCAAGCTGCAGCGAATGGAAAGTGGGAATTTCAGGTCAGAAGAAATATGCAGTGTGAGAGCAGTAGTGGGTGGGGGAAGTGGCTTTTTGGGTTCCTCAGCACTGTGAGATCAGCATGTCAATGAAAAATAACAATCCTTGCTTATCACACCTGTCCATGTGTATTGCAAGCTGATGAGAGGGCATTACTGCAATGCAGCTTCTGGGAAGCTGCCTGAAGGCTTATAGCCATGTTAGAATAAAAGCAGTGGCAGTTTGCACCTCTCTCAGTGAAAATTTTGGGAGCTGGATGAGTGTAGGAGACAACACATCAAGAGGGCTCCCTTAGCAAAGTGATCCATGTTGTTGGTGCTGTGGGTTGAAATTGGTGATGCTGCAGCTGTGACGGACACCATCTTGATTAATGCACTGGGGAGTGAACTGGGATATACTCAAAGCTAAAATGAACTGCTCTAGCTTGAGCAAACATAATTTTGACAAGACTGTAACAGAATCCTGTTCTCTGAGCTGCAGGCAAGGAACAGATCTGTGAAACATATTCACCTGGATTATAAACATCCTCTGCTCAAGGAAAACCTCAGTGTCCTCAGACTATCTCCATCCAAATCCTGATCAAACCCATATTTATACATTAGTCTGATGATTCTTGGAGGACATCAGGAACAGCAGGTACAGGTTCAAAAAGGCAGGTAGGCTCTTATGCACTAGTGCTGGCTTTCCACTGCATAACAGATTCTCTTTCCTAGTTTAAGAGGAATTTGTTAGCTCTCCCTGTATTCCTTTTAATTCTGAAGGCTCTGCTCTGAACTCTGGGAATCTGAAAGAGCTTAGTTTCTTCAGACTCTCACTGTAGTCAATAGGAAGAGAAGAGCTCATCCTAGGAATCAGTTTACAGTGCATTATGTTTTCACCAGAAATTTCCTGAAAATTAACCTTTTCAAACTGTTCCTTGTGAAGAGAAAGATTAAGGATACTAATCTTTCCTTTCTAGTCTAGTGACCACTGAGTTTACTCCGTGTTTTGCAAACATCTAGGAATTATGGTTGAACCCAAATTTTCACAGAAGTTGACTCAAGAGTTCAAAGCAAAACAAAGGTCTGGATTTGCTAGAAGTTTAGGGATGCATGAGGAGTTTTTCAGGCCTGAAGCTTCATGCCTGATTATAGTTGATTTGGAACTTCACTTAAGATAAAGAATGAAGGGATGTGTTTAACTACAAATTATTTCTGTTAATGGAGTTTAAAAGCAAACATAGATTGAAGATATATTAGAGAGTCCCCTGGGAAGAAAGCCAAGAAGCAGCCATGTGTTTTATTTAAAAATCTTACATTTATTTGTTTTTTAGATAATAGACTTCTTCCCAAAAAGAGAATGACAACATGTTAAGTCAGCACGAGAAGGCCTGCATTTGTTTCTGCAGTGTGATGGAATAAGAGACTCATGAAGAAGGAGAAAGAACTGAGTAAAGTATGAGTAAGGTATTGTAGGAGAGAGAACTTGTTCCTTTGTTTGTTTTGTTAAGCTTTTATAGCCATGGCCCCATATGTAAAATGCTTCTGGAATATTTATTTTTAAATGGTCTTGCATTCTGGGTTCATAACATAGATCTCATGAGGTTGGGCTTAACACTTACCCTAAATAGCTCTCAGAAAACTGGGGCCTATGTATAATAGAAGACAACCTAAATGAAACAAGTTAATTATTTATACAAAATTTATTACGGTGAGAATAATGTAACATGTACTAAAAGCTGTTGTCATGAAACAGTCATGGTATCTGCAAGATTGATGATCTCAGGATGATGGAGAGCAGTTTTTAACAAGTCAGAAGAGGACAAAAAAGTCTGGAAATTTTAACTTCTGGAAGCTGGAAGGTAAATTTAGGAATAAGACATTTTAGTGTGTATAGAGTTGTTCTTCTGATGAAAAGTAAAACCTGTACAACATTCTGTCTTCTGTTCCACATGCACAGTTATGGAGGTACAATATGGATTTTTTGTAATCATAATAATAAAATAAAAATTTTATGAAGTTTGAAATTTGGGTGTAATCCTATCCAAATATTGCCATATAGACCCATTTCTGGTAATTAGGAAACTCAGATCCAAACCTCTCCACCATAACAAAAATCCCTGTGTGCAGTTCATTTCCACACAGAGCCAGAATTCAACTACGAATAGAACAGCACCTTAAAAATTAGGAAGTGCCATCTTCTGCCAGCTGTAAAAATTTTGTGTCCTTCAGGATTGGAACTTCATTCAGACTAAATTTCTTACACCTAGAAGACTTCATATTTATCTAATTTCCTGGATTTATATATATTTAACTTCTGCTTTCAGATACAGTAAAGTACATCAGCAAGAGTTTGAATCCTTGATTTGGGGTTAAGCTTTATGTCAGAAGAATGACATTGTGTATATATCTTCATCAGAAGCAAGAGCAGACATTAATTTGTGTAGGCTTGGAAGCATGAAGTGTTCTTCAAGCTTAATTGTTTAGCCTAAGAAAAATAACTTGCTTCCTGGTTTATAAAGTAGCAATCCATTAATGTGCTCAACAGTCTTACATAGTCTGTTGTAAAGAGTATCTACGGAGAAGAAAAAACCCAACAGTATGATATATTGAGGTCACTTGAACCAGTTTTTTCCTAGTTTGTCTTCTAGTTTGGTTTTTATATGTGAACATAAGGTCTTATGCCTGTTTTTTCCACAGTTCTATTATATTTTCTTTCATTTTGTTTTGGAAGGGGAGAGAAAGCTACTGAATTTGGAGGTTTAGAGAACTGACTTTAGCTACAGTTAAGGTAGGGAGTTGCTTGTGGCTGTAGTTTACCGGGACCAGGTATGGTCCTGATGTCTGATTGCTCTGTGCTGGAAGAGAAGACGAAGAGCAGCCTGTGCTGCCTTAACAGTTGATGTCTGCTGCTGGTTTTGTACTCTGGAAGTCAAGGAATACATTGGTGAATACCTGCGTGCCCCAAGACACAAGTCCTCTTTCTGTCCCATTGCTGGCAGCAGAAGTATTTAATTCAGTGCCTGTTCTCAGGCTTCCTGACCTGGTCTTGTCTCGTCCCATGTGGTGGGTTATGAGGGAGGTGAATCTTTTGATTTGCCCAAGAGCCTGCATGCTGGTGAAAGAGCCTGTCTCTGCTCAGCAGAGCTGCAGGAGGAACAATTTAGTTGTAATTAGTAATTTAGTTATTAACTGACAACTTTAGTGAGTGAATGGAGACAATTTGGCAACAATCAACTGATAACCTTTGGGAATGAATAAAGGCACTTTGGCAATGAAAATATTTGCCTAACAACCATCTCAATTCGTAAAAAACTTATATACATGAATATATGTAAGAAGGAGAGAGACCACAGAAAGAGGAAAGAGAAAAGAGGAGAGGATAGGAAAAGGAGAATCACCACCCTTGGATCCCGTGTTATTGTAGAGTAACAAGCTTGGTCTGTAGGTGATGGGTTGACAAAGACACAGGTGGGATGTTGTCTTTATACAGTCTTTCTTCACCTGCTCAATAGGTTGTTCTAGAAGGTTCTCATTTGCTGGCTTGCCCCTGTGCAGTTAGGCAAGTTCTGTCTCTGGGCAACAACAGAAGGGAGGTGGAGAGAAATGGCTGCCACCCCACCTCCACAGAGCTTGCTCTGCTTCTCCACCACAGGGTGTCTCACTTGAGTTGTTTGAGACATCCTCTTTAAGAACAGTTTCTTCTTTATGAACAGTTTGTAACAGGTCTCTTCTTTCCAGTTCATGGTGGGAGGACCCCAATTCTGTCCCAAGTTCTCCACATCCTCAGTGATGCTCCATCAGGCTGGGGATGTAGGGATTAGGTAGTGTTTATCCAGGGAATGGAAATGTAGTTGATGTGGGAAGATGAAGCTTTTGAAGAAAGGCTGCAGAAGTGCTGAGTAGGTAATTTTCCCTTATGCCTTTGTTTATGCTTTTCTGTTCCCTGGAATACTGTTAGGTCTGGCCCTGATGACCCAAGAGTAAAAGCAGTATCAAGCTTAAGCTTACTGTAATATCATAGACATCCAAGATATCGAGAGAAAAGGAGATTGCATTAGTCTTCATGAAAATATCACTTCTCAGTTAATGACTGAGAAAGCTTGCAGTCATGGGATTTGATTCTTTGTATAACACCACAAACAGCATTTAATATGAAATGACATTGCTTGTATTTCTGAAGTAGAAAATATGGCTTTTTACTTTTCTACTTAAACTTTTAGATCCTTCTACAGTTAAAAGGTAAGACAGTAACTCCTTCCCTTCCTTTTGACTATAGTGTTTCAGAAGATAGGAATATTCACTGCAATAATTTGAATCTTTATTTCAAGCTATGTCAGTCTGCAGGCTGTTTGCTGGGTTTTAATATTTGAGTCTATCTTCAGATTTTTAAAATTACTTCGTTTTATTTGTCATATTTAAATGACAAATATTTGTCATATTTGTTATTATAGTATTTGAAGCAGAGGTGCTTGATCATTAGAATGTAGTTCAATAACCTGAAATATACTCTAAAGTTGTTGCAGCAAAAGTGGTATCCTACTGTTCAAGTTTAATTTGAAATTAACAGAGCATATGAGATTCTATTGTATTTTAATATTAAAGTCACATTCTATCAGTTGCCTTCTGAGGAAAGGGCAATGTTTTTTCTTCAAGTTGATGCTTTTCTATTTTATGACGCACTTCTGTTGCTGAAGTTTTATCCTGAGTGCCTCTGTCCACTCCTGCACATGTCCACCTAATGTCCTTTTTGAAATGAGGTAATTGCATCACTGAAACCAACAGGACGATGGGAGTGTAAAGTGTCAGCTCAATAGTTAACTAAAAGCTACTAACAATATTAAACTTGACAGATCTCAAACAAGCAAAAAGGGTTTCCAGAATTGGTTGAAGATAGTTCTCCTGAGGAACTCCATATTAAGATGAGAGGACAGGATATTTTGCAAAACAGAGAAAGAAACCAAGGAAAACTGTTGCCTTCCACAAATTTTAAAAAAAAAAAAAATCTCAAAAGAAGAAATTACCTTCTGATGTTGGTAGGAAGCATTGCTTTAGATGCAGTGTGAGATCTCATCAAGAAGTATTCTAGACGTGTAGAAAATTGCACAGGATGGGACTAAAAGGGAGAAGAAGAGGGAATATCTAGAAACCATTGTAGGCAAATAGTGTTTTCTGTCTTTTTGCAACAAGAAATCTTGTTTGGTAGGAATATAAGGACCCCTGTGACATGCAGAGGATGGCTTGTGTGCTCTGATAACCTCCACCATAGTAGTAAGGAATTCAGTCCCTGAGTTATTAAAGTGGGCTTCGAACCAATCCTGAAAGTCAGTGGGGATAACTGGGCAGTTGTAGTATCATATCATAGTATTTAAAATAATTTTTGTGGATGCATTTATATAAGAAATATAAGGAAAAAGGTCTGTGTACTGTGTAATGAATAAAGTTGTAAAACTACTGATGTTTTTTAAGGAAATACATTATGGCGGTTGGTTGGCTCTTATTGATGGAACATTTCAAAGGAACATTTAGTTAAACTATGTTGAATTAGGATGAATAAACAAAACAAGAGGGTATTTCTGCCTGTATCAAAGACACTATTACATGTAATTAAGAATCAACTGTGCATGGACAGTTCTCATGTATCATCAGATTCACCTGAGAACAACAAATTACTCCTTATACATCTATTTGTAATATATAGGAAGAATGTAATTATGTTTGATTTCAACATAGGTGACATCTCAGATAGCCAGACACTTCTTCAGAGTTCCTAAAAATGATAGGGTCATTTTATTTCCTTAAAACCATTCCAGCCAAATTCCAGGTCAGATATAGGTCATTGTTAGATGCAGAAGTTTTTTTTCTTTTTTTCTAAATGGAGCAACAAGACTCAGTAGATATTTTCAGTTAGTGTTTGGAATGAAAGAAGTGGATGTTTCCTTCCTAGCTGGTGATCTTGAATAAAATGGAACTTTTGCCATCTGTAACAAAGGAAAGTTGAGAAGATACATCTGCTAAAGACAGAAGTATAAAATCATAGGATTAATTTAGGGTGGAAGAGATCTTGGAAGGTTATGTAGTCCAGCCCCCTTCTTAAAGTGGGACTAATCTCAAAGCTCGATCAGGTTGCTCAGGGTCTGGGTCAGTAGAGGTTTGGAAATCTCCAAGGCTATGATGACAGTTTTTTTCAGCCTTGCTGAGAAAGGCTTAACAAGTCCCAAGACTGAAAATTGAATCAGGTTCAACCTTCAGATAAGATGTACTGAGGAAAGAGGCAGCTGAAAGAGGGTATGAAGGGCTCATTGCAGCTTGGAGGCTTCTTAATCAGAGATGCTCTTAATCACCCTCTTTAATCAGAGATGCTCTGATTTGTGCACATGGGGCTGAGAATGAAAGCAGCAGACTGAAGAATATGTTGATACATGGTGTTTTTTGTATCTCATACTCTTAAATCCATGAATTCCATAGTTGTTGCCTTACTTAGAGGATTGTGAAAAGAGCAGGATTGCATCTGTTGCTCCTGACACTGACAGTATTTTGTTAGGTTTATAATCAAATCTCATGTTTCAGGATAGTATGTGGGAGTCCTTTTTAACTTCTTCATGCACCACTAGTAAAATATACTGTAGTAAAGGTGGTAATGGTTACAAATAGGAAAACAAACACTCTCTTGGAGGCTGGACACCATCTGAAGAGAATGAATGTTCTGCAGTCTTGAGGGAAACCCTCTTTCTGAGATGCTGGAGTGATGTAGCTTGCTACCAAGTCACCAAACTGGGTGATAGAAAGTTTTGGTTAGAAAGGAGATGAATCTTAAAATTGTGGGGACAGACAGAAGAGCAGGGGTGGGTGGAAAAGGCCTTCCTTTGCATTGTTCATGCAGGGTGTGAGTATGCGATAGTGTGTGCATTTTGGTAATGTGCTTCTCTAGGGCATGGGGCCCTAAGTGCTGTGGCTGGGACCACACATCACTGGACCAGCCCTTGTGCAGAGCTGTGCCTACAAGGCACAATTCAGTTTAATCTGTGTTGAAACTCTGTTTTTGCTGGCAAGATTATGTTACTGCATATCTTCTTCTCTTCCTTCTAGCTATAAGGAAAATCTCTGCTGGTCCCAGAGCTCACTTAAGTGTGGGACTGTGAAATGACAGGAAAAGTTTGCTCTGAATTTATTCAGGATGACAAGATGAGAAAGCACAAAAAATAACTGACATGTAAACAGGACGTCATTTACATCTCTTGTGTAAATGAAGATGCTTGTATATTTTTTTTCCCACATTTGTTTTGGAGTGCTGCCTTCCTCAGACTATGTTATCCATCCCCACAGAGGGCCTACTGGAGGTTAAAATTATAGTTACTACTTAGAGGCGAAGAAAATAATTTTCTTAAGACTGGAAGTTATTATCTGGAATTCATTGCATTATATTTTGTTATTGTATATTTTAAGGGCTCAGGAAGCTTGGGTCAACTCACATTTTTACAAGATGTTTGTTAATATGTTGGTATCTCTGAATCTCAAATGGGCTTAGTTAAGGACTTTTTGTCTTTGAAATGTGCACTACAGAGGGTTTGTTTGTCACATTTAGCCAATGCAACGAACTGTAGAACATCTTTGTGTAATGCCAAACTTTCTACCTTAACTTCTAAAGGCAACTGCTCTCTTACTTTTTCCTTTTTCTCTGACACAGAGAATAAATGTTCCCCACAGCAGCAGGAACATTGATGGGGAACAATGATGAACAGATTGCTGTTCTTTTGACTGTCCAACTTTGGACTCTTCTGTGAGATTTCTTGTCTTTATTTCTGATTTTAAGGTCAGGTGAACTTAACCTTTTGTTTAAAAATTTTAAAGCACCTGTTACTTATCCAAAGAAAAAGAAGTTTCTGTGTCAACTACCTCTGTTTGACCAACAGGTTCAGCGCAGTATTGAGGTAGAGATAGAGTGGTTCAGTCTTGCACAGTGGTCTGTAATTGTCATGCTCAATCAATGAGGACAACACAGGTATAATTACATAATAGAATGTAGGATGTTATCAGTATTCAGCACAAAGTAAGACCAAAGGGTCCAGAGAAAAACATGTTGACAGGAAATTAAATTTACTTTTTATCTTTACTTATCTGTACCATAGTGTTGGTATTTGGCCCTATTTTTCCTCAAAGTGAGTGCAATCTACATTTACTAGATTCATTGCAATCAAAAAAGTGAATTGGAAAGGCATTGTAAGATCTGATACAAAGGCTGGGCATGCTAAACATAAACTTAGATGAAATAATCTAACTTTGTATCAAAAATGCTAATTCTCATATATGAACCTTGAGGAGTGTGTTGGCATCTACTGCATGTGAAATGAACCTTTCTGAGAAACGTTATCCCACTGGCTAGACTGCCATGATCTAATTAGTTGGTTTTTGCCAGTTGGTTCTAAATTTTTGTTTCTTACTGCACCAAAAGGTTTTTGATGCTACAAAGTCAGGTACTCAAAACTGAGCTGGATCAAGGTTGCCTTTACATGTTTTAAGGCTTCTCTGTTTTTCCCATGGTCTTGTGTTAAAAGGCAGTATCTAACTATAGGCTAACCTCCTGTCCTGTTTTCCTTTCTTTCCTTAGCCCTCTATCAGGTGGACAGGGTGGATGGTGCATGCTTCATGAGCAGCTATTCAGTATCTGGAATATCCTTTCTTGCAACTTGTGGCCATTGCACAATTTTCTTTTAGTGCACCCCTCTGAGAAGAGTCCATCTCTCTTTTCCTGTCACCGCAGTGGAAGTAGTAGCAGAGACCAATTAGAGTCTCTTTTAGCTTTATCTCTTCCAGGCTAGAGAAACCCAGCTTTTTCAGCCTCCCCTCATGCATGATGTGCTCCAGCCTCTGACTTACAATAGTGGCCTTCTGCTGGACTCTCTCAAGCACTAAGGCACAGAACTCCAGATCTGGCTTCATGAGTGCCACAGAGAAAGGAGTAACCTCTTTGCTGGCTACACTCTTGTTAATGCAGTGCAGTATGCAGTGGGCCTTCACTGCTGCAAGGGCATGCTGCTGATGCATGTTTAACTTCTTGTTTGGCAGGACCCTTAAAGTTTTTCTCTGCAAAGCTTCTCCCCAGCCATGCTCAGCCTGTAGTGAAGCATGGAGCTCTTCTATCCCAGGTGAAGGGCTTTGTATTTATCCTTGTTGAACTTTGTGGGATTCCTATCAGCTCATTTCTCCAACTTGTTGAAGTCTCTGTTAATGGCAACCCTGCCCTTCAACTTATTAACCATTGCGTCCCACGTGGAGTCATCCAGCCACTTGGGGTTCACCCCCTCCCATTGTCCAGGTCACTGATGAAGATGTTAAGTGGAACTTGCCCCAGTATTAATTCCTGAGAAACACTTGTAGCTGTTGGACCTATGTTAGAGTAACACTAAAATAGATTAACTGGTAAAGAGATAGTCTTTGAATCCTTCACCACTGCCTTTTGACCCCAACAGCCACAGTCTTTTTACTTATGTTACAATTCACCCATCCTCATTATCTTTTAAGGGATGATGGGACATGCTACAACCTCAGGATACCATTTATATCCACTGTTCTCCCTTTGTCAACAAAGCAGGTCTTCTCATCACAGAAGGTGGTCAGGACGCTCAAGTATTATTTGCTCTTCGTAAATATAGGCTGGTTATTCCCTGACTTTTTTGTGCCTTTCATCTACCTGGAAATGACTTCATAATCCTACAAGGGAAGGTGATGCTTTTGGTTCTTCTAAGCGACTGACTTTAGGTTGACTGGCCAGTAGATCCCAAGATCTCTCTTCTTCCTTTTTTGAAAATTGGTGGAACATTTGCTTTTTTCCAGTCACTAGGAACCTCTCACAACTGCCACCACCTTTCAGGGAGGATAGAGTGGTCTTTTAGGGACATCTGCAAGCTCTGATCTCTTACACCCGTTTGTGCAATTTCCAGTGAGTGTAGGGCAGAAAATGCATTATAGACAGGAATCTCTTTACAGCACGACACTGGTTCTTTCACACAAGTACTGAATCAGGGAGAGAGTTAGTGCAAAAGTAAAATACAAATATTGTATGGTCTCTTTGCAATTTGTCAGAGTATTTAGAGGAGAGAAGGGCTGAGACAACCCAGATAAAGTGAAAATACAGATTGTATAACACTTCTGTAAATTAAGCTGTAAGAGCATACATAGTATGTTTGTAAGGTTAGGAAACTTGTAAATTGTAGCCTGGAGACAGCAGGGACAGCTTTGAAGAGCAGAAGGAGAAGTGGTGGTGATCTGAGAACAATGTGCTCTACATATATTCCTAATGCTGGCACTATGTCACAGATTGGTCTGTGGGTACAAGGCATGGTTACCTGCATGAATCAATGAGTTATTGAGTAATTAAGAGTTGTCTGATAATGCACATGTGCCAAGTGGACCAGAAAACTCTACTTTGGTAGTTTGTGGAATTACACCTTAGTGTCTAAAGCACTAACTACGAAGAGCTGGATATCTCTGACACATTACCAACTAAAAAGCTTTCTTAAAGCTAAGCACTCTGATAGCGTTGCACCTTCGAGTAATCTACTCTGCACTCTTTACTGGGACTGTGAATGTATACATGGTTGAGCTGTTCCAGGTTTAGAAAGCAGTGAATGTGTGATGTGGTTCCTAAAATGCAAATTTGCTCTGTTTTAAAAGTGTCCAACTTTATTTTTTTCCCAAATGCTTGTTTTCCCAGTGCACATCTTGCTCAATCTGTAATTTTTCTTCCTGATATTTCAAACTGATAGTATGCTCCTTTGCACAGAACTCCAACAGTTCAGTGTGCTCCAGTTATAGGCTTTGAACATCTCCTCTCTATCCATATGTTCTTAGCCCAAGCTGGTTGTATAATCAGTTTGGTTGAATTTCAGAACTATGGCAAGCCTCCTGAATTAATCTCTACTGTATGGGTTTCTTCCTGTTTCATTGTGAGATTGATCTAAGCTTTATCAAAGCCTCATTTCTGAAACTGGTATTTTCTCTTTGGAGCATAGTACAGACAAAGTAGTAGAATCCAAAAGAATGATGACAGAAGCAAGAAAATAGTGAGTACCATTCAGAATTTGGCTCCGGTTTTAAACATCCAGAAACAACAAGTGTCTTTTTGAATACTGCATGGAATTTGTTTGGGGCATTGCAGAATTCAGTCCTCACAGGCTTGTTAGGAGGATAGCCATACAATAAAATCTTTATTTTTACAGATGAAGAATCTTATAACATATCCATGTAGGATGAAAGGCAGAACTGCCTTGACCACACTTGTGGAATCAGAGGTAGACCAATCATGTTAGCCTAAAGCTGTGTCCAAGTTAGTAAACCCTAAATCACAGTAGAGGAAATTTACATGGGTGCAGCACCATGTTTTCACAGCTATTCTGCTTTCAGGACCCAAAAAGCTGATATGTCTGCCTACTGCAGTACCAGGGCAGGTCAGGTAAGCTTGGGAATCATGAGTTCTCCCAGTGGGAATCAGTGAGAGGTGTTCAGGCTGAGCACCCCTGGACTTTGGATTCTGACCTAGACTAAACTGCCCTCTTGAGGAAAGATGTATTTGTTGCAACAATGTAAAATTGTTTTGAAAGCTTTTTCTTTTACACTTGAAAAGAAAAAAGTATTTTTTCTTGCTGTTATTTTTTTTTTTATGCTTTGTAAAGTGAATATTTAGCCATCTATTAAGACTAATCCTGTCTTTCATACACTGCTTGTGTAACAGAACTGCGTGCAATCTACACTCTTGTACAGGAGAAGGATAAGAACTAGTACCATGGGGAAACGTAGGTGAATGGATTACTGAATCCATACATTGAAAACTGCAGAGTTCAGCCAGCAGATCTCAATGTGCGTATGGGTTGGCCTGGGTTTTCTCATGCATGAAACCTTTGTCTCTTCCTTTACTGTTTTCAATGCTCTGCTTTTCCTTAATGAAGGCTTAACTTTGTTCATAAACACTAGGCAGTCCATTGTCATTCAGATCAAGTAAAAGTTGATTTCTCACTACACTATAGAACTTGGGCTCAACTATTACTGTATTTTTTTTATTTTATTTTTTGTTTAACTGTGAAAACATTACTCCCATAATGAAACTACAAAAAGCAGAGATTTCCAAAGCAATGAAAAACTTTGGAATCAGGGAGAGAAACATTGGCAGTGTTGATGTACCTCCCTGCATTGTGGGTTATGCTGTGCCTGCACTGTTGACACTGCAAAGGAGCCTGTGTCCCATTTCACCATCTTTACCACATCGTGCCTGGAAGGGCCTGTGGCTGTCTGACTCTGAGAAGACAGGCACCATGTTATGGATCAGATTCCCCAAATCCTCTGCCCTGAGAGTGCCTGACATTCTCTGTGCAACCTCTGTGAGGATGCAGATGAGCTTGCTTTTCCATCGTACAGAAACAGCAAGCAGCAACACCTTCAACATCTGCATGCTCAGGCCTCTGCCAACAGTTTGTGTTCCTGAACAACACTTTTGCAGGATGTCATCTGTCCCTTCGTGGATGCAGTAGAGGGGCAATGCTGAGCATCTAGGGACATGTCAAATGGAGTGGAGGAAAAGTGGTTACATGTGAATGCCATTTGCCAGTGTGTAAGTGTAATGAAAAAGGGATGGGTTCCCAGTTTTTCTCTGGGTCATCCTCACCCTTTCCTCCACCAGTCAGAGGTATCTTTGTAGCTTGTGTAGCTTCCCTTCTTCGCCTGTTACCTCTCTGGTCACATTTGTCAGCTTTGTGCAGACAAGTTTTTTTGACTGTGTCATCTCAGATCTTTTATGTCTTTTACCCTTCTGGTTGTTGGTGTGCACCTGGTGTCTCCACAGAAAACTTTGTAGGCCTATACCTGAGTGATTTCTTAGGGGAAATACAGCATACAGTGACTGGCACTGCTTAGAAGAAGTGTGAGGCACTGGAAACCTTCAAGCATCTAACAAGGAACTGGAGCATGAGTGGAAATTCTGGTTTTGCTTCCTGCAGGAGGAAGGTACTTTGTACTCACCCAGATTGCTTTGTGGTCTGCCCTGACATTTGAAGACAGTGGGGGATTTGGTTTGAAACTGCACTCTTGCCCCAAGTCAAAACACACTGCAGATGCAGCCATAGTGCCTTAGGTTCTGTGATGCTGGAACAGAGCTGGGTGCTGGGAGAGGCAAGCAGGGTGGTTTACCTGTCAAAGTCATGTCATGAATGAATTACATTGTATCTTGATTTCTGATAGGGAAATTAATTATCAGTAGTTTAGATTTAGATTAAATATGCAGGGTGATCAAATAGCATTTCTTGTTCCCTGTTCATGGTATAGTAATGTTTATGATCTGCATCATAGAACCCTGGCTGATTTTTTTGCACAGTGTAGCAGGATTATTAGGAAAGGAGCCAGCACTCTCTTTGATGTTACAGAGAAAAAGAAATTAGGACAATTTTACACTCTTATATGGTCAAAGTTAAAACACTTTTGTTTAAAACACTTTTGTGTTGAGATCCATAGTGAACAAGACAATTTTTTTGGCCATCATTGTGTCCTATAATAGAGAGTAGCATTCTTTTTTCAGTTTATGTGTTTTTAGGGTCCTGTTGAGCCAGTGCAGAAGCAAAGTGGCTAACTAGGCATCTTGATGTGACTCCAAAAGTAAGTTTGCACTTCTCTTCAGTCTTGCACCAAAAACTTCCTTCATTTAACCCAACTGTAAATGGCTACTGGGCTGCTCAGGCTGGAGTCTTAAAGGAGCAAGGTAGACTGTTAGCTACAGTTCTTCCTAGTGAACGGAGGAGCATTAAGGAAATAGAGGACTGGGGGCTGATGGCTATATATTGGTTGGATGTGCTGTTAAAAATTAGAGTACTTGCTCTTCATATGTCAAAAAGTATGGTTCTAAGGTAATATTAAATTGTATTTGTTATGTCCCGCATGGAGAGGTACAAGCAGGCATGTCTGTAAAACCCTGTTCAGGGCCTCTGAGATTCTATAAAACTTGACAAGGTAAAACATAGTGTAAATTTTATAGTATAGTAATAAACTTGTGTTAAAATTAACTGGAATCAGATTGTTGTGTAGTGAAACTAAGCATCTTTCTCTGTTGATTTAATCAGAATTGACACAGGAACACACTAGAAATGCAATTTTGTTTTGTATGGCTGTGGTCTCCAATTTGTGGCAACTCATGCACTTATTCCAAGAACCAGAAGACCTTCTGATACTGCCTGTGATTACAGAAAATTAAACACTATCACTGAGGTCAACAAGGAAAGCAACCTATATTATTATTTGTTCAGTGCAGTCGGCCTTGGACCAGCTGTTAGCTGTAAGATAGTGTCTGAATAGCTAAAGTACCAGTAGATGGCACTCAAGAATACGCAACCTAGCACTTGGATTTTGTTGACCTTTTTCATTGTGAAGACTTCCACCTGTGTGGCACTTTAGGTAGTAAAAGTACTGATTCTGATAGTAGACAACATAAGTAAAGCCTGCTATATGAAAAATATGTTGAACTAATTATCTCCCTCTCTGTTATACAGAGAAATAATGAGTAAGAACACTGATTAAATTGTGACCAAGTATGATCTCCTGGGGAAATGGGGAATTAGATG
Source organism: Strix aluco (assembly GCF_031877795.1). Taxonomy (NCBI): domain Eukaryota; kingdom Metazoa; phylum Chordata; class Aves; order Strigiformes; family Strigidae; genus Strix; species Strix aluco. Next base: position 51,577,914 of record NC_133971.1, on the reverse strand, counting down.
ACTTCTTGAATCTTCTTCTATGCTTGTTTTGGTAAGTCAATTGTTGTGAAATATGTATATGAAATTCTAAGATTTTCTAATACGAAGAGTTTATAGTTATCCAGGTTGGTGTTAGTATGGAGACAACTTCAGCATGTAGCCAGCAAGGTGATAGAAACTGTCCTTTATTTCTAGCTAGATTTCATATGTGTACAAAGAAGAAGAGTATTAGAAAAAATGTGATTTTGTACACAGGGACTATCAGAATGGCATTAGATTGTGGTTTTTAAATATATAAAAGTTTGTTGAAGAGAGGAGAGTAGTAATCTGTTCTCCGTGACTGTGACAAGTAGGACAAAAAATACTGAGTTTAGAAGTTATGTGAAAAAAAAAAAAAAAGGTTAAAGTTAGTCATTAGGAAACACTTTCTGTCAGTATGGGTAATGGAACACTACAGAAGATTGCTGTGGATGCTGATATTACTATCATAATCAGCAGTCTTTTTAAGAACTGCTTGAAGATTTCTCTGAAATGGACTCAGATAGGTGATCCTGCCTTGATGCACGGTGAGGATGAGACCCACAATGTCCTTTTCAGCCTTCCTCTTCTCTATGGCTCTATCACTGTGATTTTACTGTTGTGAGGCATAATGGGTGACAGTGTAAACTTGAGGAAGCCACTGGAGCATCACAAGTCTGAGAGTATTTCCTCTTGCTCCAATAAAAGGGAACTACATGCATCTTCCCCATTGTCTTTCAAGAAACTTTAATCATAGCTTTAAAATGTTAATGAATCTAAATGTAAGCCAATGCATCAACTTTTTTCTGCTTGCATTTACTTATTATGTTTGGTGAGAAATACATTTTTGAATTGGATTTACAAATATTCACCCACATTAAGTAAGTTTGGGTATATATTATTGTAGTAATCTGAGCATTTTCTTGTTTCTGTAAAACTAAGTTAACCGAAGAGTGATATACACATGCATGTTAGTGAGTGTTCTGTTATTTTCAGCAATATTACAAATCTGACTGAATTTTCTTTAACTAGAAAACTGTTTGAGATAGGATAATCCTGTGAGAATGCTAAAGAGCTGCCTGAGGTTGTCATACAGTATTTTTACATCATGCTTTCTCTCCCCCTTAGTAACTGAAGAATGATATGATCTCCGAGTTAATTAGTTTAAAAACTAAGTAACAAATCTTTGCAGACATATATCAATATTGTATGCAGGTTTTGTGAGACTGTATGTTGGCAAAATCACACATTAGCCAAAACGACTAGAGTGATATCAGTAAGTGGAGCTTTCAGCATATTTAAAAAGTTTGGAATATAGGTCTTTCATATAGGGTGGAATATTCATTTCCCTGACGAGGCCAGTGAGATGTGCTCCTACTGAGGAGTTACAAACTGTAAATGCTGTAGTGGATTTGGGAGGCCTAGACAGGGATGTTGACCGTGTGACCATTGTATAAGTCATGTGCTACTGTGGTCTAAGATGTCAAGGTAGTTCTGACTGCAATTCAGCAATAATGTGAAGATGAAGTTGTGGTCAGTTTCTCTGACCTAGATTTCACTTCCTTCTAGAAAAATGCATAGACATCCTGTATACACACTTCTGTGTAAGAGTTCTTAATGTCCCATTTCAAACTGCCCATCCAGTAACATATTAATTATGTTTGTCAGAATCACATTCATGAACTATTCTACTCAGGGCTATTTATTTTGGTATTGTTTTTCTTTTTCGATACACTTCCAAAAAGCAGGGAGACAATCTTGCCTAAAAATAAAAATATTTGATTGTGTTATGATAGGTTCTCTTTTTTTTTGAGGAAGAAAATGCACTGTGTTATAATCACAGGTAGAAGGATGAGGTTTTGGGGAGCTCCTTGTGAAAGTGCTGGCAGGAAATCACTGGGTTTGCTTACCTTAAGTGAAGCAGGGCACTTTTGCTTTCGTTATACAATGTATACAAAGCAGAAATAACTGTCTTGTTTTTGATCAATACTTCTTGCTCTATGACCTGCATGGAACCTGTGCTGATTGGTCTTTGTGCTGCATTGAATTCACAATGGGGAAAAAAAAAGAAATATTGATTACAGAAAAGATAATTAGTTCTAGTCTACGCTGTTACAGAGGTCAAAGCAAAAGTTTTTAATTTAGGATTAAAGAATTTAGACTGTGTGTCACACTGTAGGAGAGTCCCAAGCATCAGTCATCTCTCTAGGGAAAAAATCATAAATATTGTTAATAATTTGTGAAGTGCCAAAGTACAGTGACTATATAGATATAAAATGCAGGCAAAAGCCACAAATTAGAAAGATTTAGATTTAGGACTAAGTGAGCTCTAGAGGTCATCTCCCACCAACATTACCATGTTCCCTTTGTATAGTGACTACTCACAATGAGAAGTTTTGAGAAAAGTTTAGGTGAGTGTTAGGAGAAAGACTGCTTAGAGTTTGAGTTGGAGCGATGCTGCAGAGGGTCTGCCAAAGGAAGAAGTGGGCGGCAAAAGTAGTTGTCTCCTGAGAACTTTTCTATCCTGGCCATGGCTGGAGACCTTGTGCCAAAATTTAGCTCACATCTAGGGATAGGGGCAGGATTCATGGTAGGCCTAGGTTAGTGTTAGGAGGGAGAAAAAGCCTAGAGTTCCAGTTGTGGTCAGGCTCTGAAGGGTCTGCCAAAGAAAAAGTTTTTAACTACAGATACATTAAAACCAACTGGGGCTAGTGAAGGAAGCTGTCATTTCAGCTATCACATCTGATCTGTGCTGGAAAAGATAGTTTATTGCTATCGTTATAAGAATACACATTTTTTGCAGATACATTTTTTGGCTATGTTTGAAAAGCCACCAAGTGGTGGCACTGAGTAGGTTTTCTCTGTTGTTTTATTTTTTATTCCGGGCACCTGCTTGTCTTCCTAGGAACTTTTGAAATTGCAGCAGGACATCACGATCCTGATGTCTACCTGTAACAGCCTTGGACCACAAGTAAAATTAACAATTTGTTTCGGCTCATGTCATAAGCTTAGTGGGTGATAAATGTTGGGGTTTGGGGGGTTCTTTTTTTACAGTTTTCTTTTGCAGTATTTTGGAACTTCTGTGATAATTTTAATATCTAGTATGGACTGGCAACTATGGTAACTTAATGCACACCACTGCTGTAGTCTGTTTACATAGTTTAAATTAAGTAAGAGATACTCAGCTTAGTTTTTCTTTTCCAAACAGTTCAGTCCAATACTTATTTATTGAAAGTTAAGAAAGTGAAAGAGCAATCATAATGCAAGGGCTCAGCTGTCTTTGCAGAACTTCAGATTTCTATAGTGTGGAAGTTTCCACTTTACCTACTTGTCTACTTGTCTGATTTGTCTTTCTGTTCACTGGAGAGGGAAAAGTGTGTTTCAAGGAGCTGACTCATTTAATGGAAAGGCAGATGTCTAACAGGGTGTGGAGAACCTGACCAGGAGAGCATTCCACATTTAGGAGGTGGTGATCCACATAACAGTTAGCCTGAGTTGGTGCGCTGTGCTGCACGTACAGCCTGGCCTTCAGGGCTGTGCTGCACAAACTCCCTGGCTTCAGGATGAAGGCAGCCAGCTCAATGAAATGGAGGAGCTTGCAGGCAGCTCCCACTGGGTACCAGTGATGACATCTCCTGCCTGGCCTTGTCTGCCAGTGCAGCAAGAAGTTCTCGTGTGAATATCCTTCCTGCTTGAGAGCAGAAGTGAATAGAGTTGTTTCCTTGTAAGGGGCCTGGAGAATAAATCCTATGAGGAGCGATTGAAGGAGCTGGGACTGTTCAGTTTGAGGAAGAGAAGGCTGAGGGGAGACCTCATCACTCTCTACACCTACCTGAAAGGACATTGTAGAGAGGTTGGTGCTGGTCTCTTCTCACAGGTAATTAGCGATGGAACAAGAGGGAATGGCTTTAAACTGCAACAGGGGAGGTTTGGACTGGACATTAGGAAAAAAAATTTCGCAGAAAGATTGGTCAGAGAGTGGAATAGGCTGCCCAGGGAGGTGGTGGAGTCACCACCCCTGGATGTGTTTAAGGGTCGTTTAGATGAGGTGTTGGGGGATATGGTGTAGGGGAGAACTTTGTAGAGTAGGGCTGATGGTTGGACTCGATGATCCCAAGGGTCTTTTCCAACCTGAATGATTCTGTGATTCTGTGAATGACCCAAATGGAGCGAATCTATTTTATGGACAAGGTCTGCATAGTGTGTGTGGGTTGGAGATGCTGCACCACTCAGGGTTCTCAGCATCTGAAGCGATGTAATGTTATCATCCACACTATTCTGTGTTTCTTTATAGTGTTAGCTCTAATAAATGGCATTTTAAGTGAAGCTTTACAGAGGCTGAATGTTTTTCTTTGGAATCATAACAGATCAGCACCTCCTGGTGCAAAACACAGGGGTCAGACAAGTCTTGGTCTGAGAGCAGCTAGTCGTCTCCAATGCACTATGAAGAGGCTCTAAAACAATAGCTCAGAAGTAGAAACTTGTGCTACATACCTCAGAAGTTAGGCTGGGTTCCCACCCAGCAACTAGAAAGAGTCCAATCAATGCGTACAGATACTCAATATTTGATTTACTGATTTAAGTATATTTTGGAAAAGTATCTTCTCTTTTGTGTACTTAGCACGTGAAAAATTACTTAATAAAATATCTAAAATGCTGTTTTGTCCTACTTATTTTTACTGACTTCTTATTGAGTCCTGATTTTAGTCAAAATAGGGCTTGACAGAAATGTGCAAGAAAATCTAGATAAGAATAAAAAAAATCTTGTTTTTCTTTATTTTTAAAAGAAAGTCATTACAATAAATACAGGGAATTTGTGAACAATATTTCTCATTCTTAGTGCAGATCAGATGTGCTAGCTAAAATGGCAGATTGCTTTACTCTTCCCAAGTGTTGGTGAATTTGTAGTTAAGAATTGCCTATGATTAGATCCCATTCTCCAAACTGCTAATTGCCTTTAATCATTGTATAAAGGACCCATAAAAACATAGGTTGGAAAGGACTTCTAAGATGTCACCAATCCTACCTCCTACTCCAAGCAGGACTATTGTCAGCACTACATGAAATCAGCTATGGCTTTGCCTTGCTGACTCTTGCATTGCTTTGTATTGAACCACCTCGTAGCTATGTTTGTTCATTGCTATTGATGAACTGGCTTTTATTTCTTTCAACTTTGAAATTGTTTTGCAGTAATGAGGAAAAAGAGAAAGACAAAACCACATAGGACTGGCTGGCAAAGCAGTGACAATCACTCAGTGGCTAATTTATACTGTTGTTTCTGCAACTGTTGCACATGATGCATCTGTATGTATACAGATCGGGTAATACCTTGTTACAGTGGAGGAAAGGATCAGGCTTTTATAGTAGACTACATACAGACAAACTGATGTCATGCAGTTGTGAAAAGAAAAATTATGATTTGGGTACTACTAACAAAAGTGGTGTTTAAAAACTGAAGGAGAATTCTTGGGCTTGGTGTTTGTGAAGCCTCAGCTGAAGTGTGACTTTTAGGCATCACTCTTGAACAGGAGATAGAGAGATTACAGAATGCCCAGGAGAACAGTCAAGAACCAAAAATGATAATTTTATGAAACATGATGCAAGAGAAACAGATTAAACCAGAGAAAAGAAAAATAAGAGGGAAGATAAAAGCTTTCAAGTATGCAGCAGGTTGATACTAAAGATAACAACAACTAACTACTTTGAGTATCTGTTAAGGACTGGGCAGGAAGAAACTGCTTGATTTGTTCTGGATGGAGTTTGGGGTTGGATGTCAGTGCTAGATGCGGTTACATTATGGCATTATGGAATTATCATCACAGGAAGCTTTTGAGAGTGGTTTAGCTAAACTCTACCTGCTCCATGAGATCAGGCTTAAAATAAAAGAGGTTGTTTCCTTGCAGCCCAAGCTAGCTTGTTTTTCTGTGATTTCTCTGAATTTGGAAGAAGAAATGGTTTGAATACCAAGCCAACACACGAGCTTTATGGGAGCTTCCTCTTCACAGGTATTTAAGCTTAGCATGATACCCAGTACATCAGATGGGGGCATGGTAAATTAGTTAATCTAATATGACTAAACAGATCACGGTCCTTTCAACTTATGATAACACTCTGAGGCTGGAAAAGGTTTGGTGAGCTGTGTTTGGCTAAATTTTCTGGCAAAATGCTTACTTGTGAAACTTACACCTCTTAGTGCCAGCTGGGAACAGAACCAGCAGTACCAGTGTGGACTTGGGTGCCCTCCTCTCATCAGTTTTGCATAATTTAAGGATCCATCTTCTGGAGTGGCTCATCTGAACTGCTAGGTCTCTCTTGTTTTAATGCACTCACCACAAATCTGAATACATTGGGTTGAAAGGGCATTTAATTCTTTTTTACATGTATGTTAATAAGATATTGGGTAATAAAGATGCCCTGGTGTGGGGGTCCTGACTAGGGGCTTCATGCAGAAACTTCATGCTTTCTCACTGGCATAGCAGGAACTTAATACAGAGGCAAAGATATACTTGTGCAGTGCTCATTGCTGTATTTGGAACTCTGACCTCAACAATTTAAGAATTAATTACATACAAAAGTGTAGTTTTGTCCCTGCATGGATGGTCAGTCTAAGAGATGTTACATTTGTTTACTTTCAGTTTTGTTTTTCCACTTTAAAGTATGAAAGGGTAGGAATGCCAAATAGCTCTGGTGCTCATCAGATATTTATGTTCATAAATACTTCCTTGGGACTGTCTTTGGTGGCACCTTGCTAGGATACACTTGTTTTATTTTTTTTTTTTTTAATTGTGCAGAGCAGACAGCTTCTGTTTTGTTGCCACAGATGTCAGCATTCATGACAGAAGCACTCACGCTGTCACTGTTGGAATGGCTATGCAGTTTCTCATTCTCTCTGTTTTGTCACAAGCAATTTCTTCTTAAGAATATATCATTTATTGGTGTTGATGAATTTGGAAGACAGAGAATGCAGATGGAAAATTTTACTTCTTAACAAATTGTCCTTGTTTACAGAACAAACTTCAGATTCCTCATTCTCAACAAAATATATTACTGCTCTGGAAGACAAATGTATGAGAGTAAATAAAACAATTTTTGACATCATTATTTGGCTTTTTGCCCCTTCCATCCTTGAGGTATTTTCTCAAGCTGCTTTGCAAATACTAACAGAACATGTAGAAGAAAGAAGGACTGGGTAGGTGTGTTGGTTGTACATTTATCAGCCATTCATGCATGCATGACCGGATATTTGTGCTTACCAAATGGATGTCAGTTAGCCACATGCAGCTGAGGGGTTGAAGAGTAATTGGGTAATTTTTTAAAGAAAGATACAGACTTTCCCAGCAGTACTGGATTTGTGGAACGTCTCCACAGTTTGGATACTCTCAAAATAGTCAGTTAGGATTTTGATAATAAGAAGATGCTTATTAAAAGAAAACATGGGCCAGGAAATGAAGCTACTTATCACTTAGCACTATCAGGAAATTGTAAGTGAAATATATTATCCACCAGAGAAGAAGAGCTCTTTGTCTGAGGGTCAACAATTATAAAACCTTTGGAATCAAAGTTATAATGATAATTGTATTATTCTTTTAAGTATCAAGTATATTCCCAGGGCTAAAAAAGAGTTCACTCATGGGCAGCCAATTAACTGCAGTGCAGTTTTGGTACAGTACATCTTCTGCACTTACAAAACCAGCTCATTCCAGTCTGTCTTCTGAAGAGGTCTAAGAGGTTGATGTGATAATAGGCCAAAGCCATTCAAAGAATATATGGTACCCTATGAAAATGCAAATTTTCCTTCATCTAGTTAGCTTCCTGTCATGATAGCAAGGTCCTCTTATGTTTTTTTTCAGTATAAATGACAAAGAAAAGTCTCTTTTTCTTCACGGAGCATGGAGAGGTGGTTGGGGAAATTTTGTACATTGCAAATGCATACTCTTCCGCATTCCTTTTCTTCAGATGTAACAGTTAGCACAATGTAGAAGTTGGAATAGTATAATGAGATGGAACACCATCTCATTTTTCTCGGTGTGTTTCTTAAAAAACTAATTCGACATATTACATTTTAAAAGCTTTTTGATATAAATGCTTATTCCTGAATAAGTGGTTTTATTTCAGAAAACTTGTGGCCATTTATTTATGAACAGGAAATTTGATGGTTGCTAATGGCACAGAACTGTGGCTCAGGTGACATGGGTCTGATTCTTAGCTATGCTACAAACTTCTTTTCTGACCTGGAAGATTGTCCTCCAGTTCCTGCCAACTCTTGTGGGGGGTGAACTGCTGATTCCTGCATATCTCCATGTGGACCTAGGAGATGGGCCACAGGGAGGAACAGGAAGGGAGGAAGAGCCCGTGTCCTGCTGTGCCTTAGATCACCATAGGCAAAACAGAGATAATACCACTGCTGTATTATATTCTTACTACATCTCATTTATAACTTAGAGCAATTACTTGGAGCAAAATAAAATCTCTGGAGCAGCAAATGTACCATACATTTTACTGTCTTGTACTTGCTCTTCAATACCAGATTGCAAAGCAGCAATACCACTTTAGTACTGGGCAGAACTCCTGAAGGGTACTGTAATGTGAACAGTAACAATCAGAGGGGAAGAAAGGAACAAACGTGCTGTAAACTTGGGCTAAAATGACATGCTAAAATTTGAAAGAACTATACTAAACAGAAAAAAACAAATTGCTTCTTTTTCCATAGACAGTAGTTTCTATAGTTTTCTAAAAGCTTTTTTATAGTTTCACCAATTAAACCCACATGCAAGTAAAATCAAAGCACTCCCTATTAGCAAATAGGAAATGAGACCTGACATTACAGCTCTCCCCCTGTTTTAATTTCCTTTGTACTTCATTGTGATCACCTATGAGCAAGTTGAACACTCATTTTGAAGTCCAGGGGAACAGTTAATTTTTCGGTAGTGTGTCAGCAGTAAATGATTCCTATAAATAGTTGCTTATGATTCTCTCTGATTTAATAAATCTATTTTTTATTCAGGCTTTCTGCCTGACTCTAAAGCTGACAAACAACCATTTGGCTGTTACAGTAATTTTTGTGCAGAGGTAATTTCAATCTTGGAAGGAAAAAGAGCTTTCATAGTGTAGGTGGCAGAACTAGGTCACTATTTAAGAGAGCAATCACTGGAACATACTATTTAATTTATAGTCAAAAGACAGACTGCTGGGTTCTCCTATCATTTACCACTGAATGACAGCAATATTTACTGTTAGTTTCAGAGGTTTCCAGCAAAGTTCAAAAAGAAAGAATATATTTTCCCTCTTCCTCCCAGTTTTTTGCAATGTGAGGGTACACAAATAAAGCATTCTTATTTGTTCTGTTCATTCAAAGAGATAGATTTATTTCCTGGTTAAGAAATAAATGAGGAATCAACTGGGATTTTCTTCTGTTTCATAGTAAGAGAGAGAGAGTGAGATAAGAGCAGGATCCCCTTGGGAACAGACATTCAGTAGGAGGGGCTTCTAGGTAGGGGTTATGGGGAACATGATAGGAGATGAGGAAGTTATGTGAGAAAGATCTGGGCAGTAGACAGACCATGGTGTGGTGTCTTGACAGATTGTTAAAAGATTAGAGTCCAGTAGCTAAATCTAGCTTGGGGCTTGTGGACAGATACCAGCTGATCAAGCTGGTCTCTGTGCAGGATAGCTCCATAAACCCACTTGTGATTTACCTTTTTTTTTTTTTTTTTTTTTTTTGTGCATGTGTAAAGGTCAGAATCTAGTCATCTCTTGTTTCCTCCCTCAGTAAAGAGCACATACTGTGATACCAGAACATATGCATGTTTAACTTCATGGATGTTGCTGAAATTTGTCTGAGTGCTGTTAGCTTTATGTTGAATGGTCAGCATTAGTTAGGAGAGCTGCAGTCTTGAATGCTACAGCTAGATATGTTGTAGCTTAAGTTAGCTCCAGTTGGTGAAATATCTTTGCGCTGAGAATTTAGTGCTGCAGCATTCCTTAGGGACTGGAGATGAAAAATGTCTCCAGGAAGCATCAGAATTTTCTAACATGTATATTGCTTTGAAAATTTATCCAATGAGATATAAGAAAACACCACATTGTCTTTAAAATTAACTGTGTTTTTATTTTTCTCTTATTTTTTCTTTGCACTTTTTCTTTGCAGTCAGAGGTACTGATGATAAGCCATGGTGCAAGGGAATTGTTTAGTTAGAAGATAAACAACATCCTTTAGATTTCTTTAGCTACAGCTTTTATTGAAGAATATCAGAGTCTATGCATGAAATTAAGATGATCACAATAAGATTCATTAAAATGGCTTTAATCCTTCTGGGCTGTTCGCTGCTTACCAGTAGATTTAGAAAGTCATAATGAAGAATTTGGTAATTGCAGCAATTTTGCACTGATCTAACACATTCTGAGTTGTGCTTGCTGACTGCAGTTGCAGCCATCAGCAAGGTAGTTTAGACAAAGTGATTTTGTTTTGTGTACATTTCCAGTCACTACATGCTGCAGCCATAAAACTATGCTTCCAGTTGTCAAGGCAACTCTCTGTGTCTCAAGTGTTCTGTTTATCTGGTTATCTGCAAAATTGGTTAAATTCCATTCCCATGTACTTCTCATGTCAACAAAGACAGATGCAGATAAGCTCATGAAAATGACTTTCCTTTTCTTTTTCTGGCTTGGGCTGAACGTGATTCTGCCTTCAGGCCACAGTACTTCACTCAGAGAAATTCATTTATGAACAATTGTAAGCATATATATGTGAGGGTAACTGTTGGGAAACTGTGCTTTCTAAGGCATAAGACTGAATGAACTAGATCTTTGTTATACTAAATAACTGGAAAAACTAACTGCTGTTTGCAGAAAACTAGTAAAGTGAGAATCATCTTTTGTCAAAAGAGAATTTGAAGAATTTGTATTTAGTGTCATGGCAAATTTATTAGCTGATAAAAGGGGAATAAATGAAGGTTAAAATTTTTTATTATAGTTAATAGCAATGTCAATTCACTCTTTTTAATTTCTCTGGTCAGGACTGAAACTGAACTATCCTGTGTTTTCCTGAATTTTAGACTTAAAACAGTGTCCTGGTTTTGGCTGGGGTAGAGCTAATGTTTCTTCTTAGTAGCTAGAATAGTGCTGTGTTTTGGATCCAGTATGAGATTTGGTATGAGGAGAATGTTGATAATACACTGATGTTTTCAGTTGTTGCTAGTAGATCAAGGATTTTCTAGCTCCCCATATCCTGCCCGTGTGCAGGTGTACAAGAACCTATGAGGGAACACGGCCAGAGCACTGGACCCAAATTAGCCAGTGAACTGTTCCATATCATGTAACATCATGCTCCGTACATAAAGGAGGGGTGGCTGGGAAGGAGGGGGTTTTCTCTTGCTTCTGGGATTGCAATTGCGGGATCTTGGCTTTTTGGGATCAGTAGCCAGGAACGGACTGGGTATCAGTTGGCGGGTGGTAAGCAATCGCATTGTGTCTTACCCATTTGTACTTTCCGTTATTGTTATTGTTTTATTCTATTTCAATTATTAAACTCTTTTTATCTCAACCTGGAAGTCTCTCTTTACCCTTCCAATTTATGCCCCATCCCCCAGCTGGGGGAGGGTGAGCAAGCGGCTGCTTCTGTTTGCCTGGCAGCCAGGTTTAAACCATGGCAGTTTTAGAGTTTTAAAACCGTAATAGAAAACTACTGCACTTCAGGCAGTTACTGAGCAGTGTTTTGCCACAGCTAATTTTCTGGTGACCCCTACATGTTAGTTATTAAATTGGTCAACTGGTAAATATTCATGGGAGATTGCTAAACTAGTTAAATGTTCTGAATACAGCAGCACTGCTGTTCTGATGATCTAGCTGTTTTCTCATATATATAAATGAGCACACCCCGATGTATGTTTATGATTAGATATGTGTAAGTGGGGAAGGGTCAGTGAATTCTGGACAAGGACAGCTTTATACTTGGATGAATCCTGGCTGCCTGTCCTGATCCAATGTTGGGGGAGGTTTCGATATGATCCCAAGAGCGAGATTAAGACAAAAACGAGGTCAAATGCTGTATACCCAAACCAGGTTTTTATTATTAAAAAGGTGAAGAGGGGTAGCGATAGGACAGAATGGAAGGAAAAGACAGAAATAAAGCAAGGATGTGGGATAGGGCTGCAAGAATAGTCACCACCATGGATCCAGCGGCATCCCATTGGTCCTCAGTCTTCAGTTCTTCGGTGGTGGGTGCACACGGATCTGGCTTCGATGGTGGATGCACACTGAGCAAAATTTTCTGCTGCCTTTTTAAGTTCATCATATCTTCTGATTAGCATATCTGCTCGCCTTTAGGTTTGTTTTTTCTCTGGTCCTACAGGTTTTGTTGCATCTGGCTTCAGGGCAGGAACGTTTGCCCCTTGTCAGTTCATTATCAATGCATGCATGGGGTCTGGCCTACACAATAGAGCCACAAATGGCTACAGGATGGGGCCAGCTCAGCACACCTCTGCCCCTTTGAGACTTATCTAAGGAGTTTGACAATGCAACCGCGAAGAAGTGGGGAGTGCATCCTTCGATACACTCCCGCTTCTCTGGGCGACAATTCATAGGCCGCAGCAGCTTCTCTTGGAGGTTTGCACAGACACAAGCAAGCTTTGAGGCAGTCATAGGACATTTCAGTCTCTCACACTGCCAGAGTGTTCCTGAGGGGGCTGTAAGACCCATCCTGTTCATGCTGAGGAAAATGGCCAGAGCCTTGAACCACATGAGACCCTGTTGTACCCAGAATAGCCTCTGACTCTGTCCTGTACCAGGCTAGTGCTCTTCTGCTGCATCGTCCTTGTGTTATGTGAATATTTCCTCTCTGTATTTGAGAAGGCAACTTAAGATCAGACACTTTCTTGTGTGTGAGTTGCATTCCATTCCAGCCTGAGTATCATGCATTGCAAGCCCTCTGTAGCTCTTTAAGGTAGTACAGATACAGATCTTCTATATACAAGAACTGTTTTCAAGACAAAATGAGTAAACAAAACTGTGAAAGTGATTGTAATGCAGCTCTGCTGATTTTGCACATAATAGATCCTGACTAAGATATTTTTGGCTCTGTCCACAGATAGCAGTCACTTTGCCTTTACAAGTGTCTGGGTAAGGTAAGCTGGCCAGCATGGTGAACTTCACAGAGTGAAATTTTTGGTCCACCAAAGATGTTTGGTTATCAGATGTAACCAAAATGTGCAACTTGGCTACATTCCCAGCTGTCTTAAATCACTTGACAGAGTCCTGACTGGGATGGTTTTTAATTTAATTCATGGCTAAAAGCCTTGTACCTTATTTCTACGTTGTCTTGGTATATCTCAGGCAGTCCATGAGGCTGGACATAGGGCTAATGTTCTTGAATCCGTTCCAATGAATTAATATCAGTTAGGAAATAACCATGAGTGCAGAGATGAGTTGTTGACCTGAGTACTTTTACAGGAGTAGGCTGTGATAAAGAGTTAGCTTCTTGGAAAATGATAAATGTGAAGACATGCAAAATAGCTCGGTGTCAGAGGAATGAACAAATTCTACATGAGTTTCCTGTGACTTCAATGTTCTGCAGCTTGCTATGAATGTGTGAGATTACTTTTTGAAGCCAAGTCTACAGGCCTTTTGCAGGTGAATTTTGCTTCATGCTGAAGAATTACATAAAAAAACAATATAAAATTATTTAATATGCTGTTGACCTGCAATAAACAAATTGCATCTTAGAGTAGTACATGAGTGACCAGTTTTACTTGTTGTACATAATTATCAGTCAGCATAACTATTCTTAAAGAATGTGACTTTGCAGAATCTGAATTATAGGTCATGCCTGATAGAAGGAGAAATTGGTGGTAAAATATGTATTTTATATATATTTGCAGCCTTGTTTTTTAATGCAGCCTGTGTATTTTCAGAGAATGCAGATGAAGCTTGTTGTCATGATTACTGCAAAGATCTTTCCTTCCTTGTAACAGCAGAGGTCCTTCAGCCTTTCAAGAAATTAAACACCCTTTTCTAGACCTCTTTATTTTGAAGCTCCTTTTGTTCCTTTCTCAGTTCTTCCCTGTTTCATTTCACTTCTATACACACCCCATTCACTTCATATAATGCTATACTTTCTCCCCTTTCTCATTCTGTCTTGTCTCCCACTTCAGATGGCTAAAATTCTTGAGTCAGTCCTTAAGAAAGGCGTCTGCAAACTGTAATGTGGGTCAGTGCCCCTCCCTGAATCCTGGTATTGCTCCTTTGTCATGGATCAAGGAATATTAATTATACAAATGAGATTCCACAAAGCTTCATCCACACTTTGTGTAATAAAAAATTGAGCTTAAATATTCCACCTGAAAATGGGACAGAACACAGGAAAATAATTCTGGACTGAGTCCACTCTCCATTTTTGATGACAGCAGAGTCACATAATCTTGCTCATAAATTTATCAAACACAGTCCAAGGCTAGTTTGATTGTTGGACTCATTATTAGTGGAGGTCTGGTGAAGATTGTGTTTGCTTAGTTGGCTAATTTGCATCCATTTCTCCTGAATGGATATTACCCATAAACATTTTTTTACCTCCCTTGTTTTGATCTACATTGATATATTAGAGTAAGAACTACAGTCTCATTCAGCTTCCATTTTGCTAGATTTCCTGACCTAGCTCTGTTTCTTCGGGTAAATGAGACTTTTTTGGTACTCTGGTGGTCATAGACCTTCTCTGTTTGTATTCCAGTTAAAAGCACATTTTGTGAAGTATAAGCAAACTGGACCTTAGTGATCTATCTTAGTGTAACCTCACTGTAGTTCTGTGCAGAGGTACTAACATTTCCTGATTGAAATAAATTTTAATATTTATGCATATAAATTTTTATACTTCCTGAAGGAAATTAATGAATTATATGTTTTAGGATTGCATATATTTATTCACTGCTGCAGGAGACTGTGGTTCATAATCATGCAGTGGTTATACAGCTCTTTCTTCTCCCTCTGCAGCTGTCCACTGATAAACCCATATCTTGTAACAGAAGTTTCTCTTCTGAATTTGCACAGTCGGACAATGGTGCTTAATGTTCCACTGTCTGTGCTTTTTGTATGATATTACAATGTTGAAAATGCTTTGTGACTTCAGCAAATTTCATTAGTATGGTCTTGCTTTCTTTACCCTTTACACAGTTCTTATAAATCACCTATCTCCTTGCAACCTGATTTCTTTTGGACTATAAAGTTCCTCTCATAACACCACACCACAGTGTATTTTCTCCTTTGGTTAGGTCTTTACCTGCTCATAATTCTTTTGCTGAGGTGTCTTCTCTGGGTAAATAGTTTGTTTTGTGGTACTTCCTAGGGGATTATTTTATGAGATTTGTGTCTAATTAATTTACTATGTTTTATTTTGCTTTCTTTGTTGTTAGCATCATGTTTGCTGTTTCTAGACAAGCAATATTACTGACAAATATGTGAAAAATCTTTGCAATTCAATTTGCAGTCTGATGCGGGGATGGAAATCAATTGATTCCCCTATACTCCTTCATCACATGAAACTTTCACCTAGCATGGGGTAGTTCACCACAGCTGAAAACTATACCCCAATATTTAGTTATCTTAAATTCCTCCATCTTCATAGTTGCTCCACTTTTTTTGTTCTTCTACTTATATCACCAAAGGATATTTTATTTTTTGCTGAAGTTCACAGTCAACCTGACTTCGGCAGTGCTCTTTCTTCTGACCTTTAAGATGTATCTTTATGTATTTACTGGTCCCTTCTCCCCTAATTTTCAAGCCCTCAACTTCTTCTGTTTTAAAAAGAAAATGCTGCTAAGAAAAAGACCTTGTCTGTACTTTGATGTATTTTAGATTTATTCCTAATTGAGCAGAGACAAGACCATATGTGATTCCGAGTGCCATCTCTGGCCTGTCTGTAAAAATGAGTACATTTATGTATCTATACAATAGTGTGAAATTACCATTACAATTTGACATTTATGGAGCTTTTATTTCCTATTAGCATTTCAATCTGGCAATTACTACTCCGTATAGCAATTCATTGACTTTATACCTGAATGACTAAGAATTCTATGTATTTATATGAATTAAAAATTCAATAATTCCTACATTTTATCAACATGATGAATCCATTCTATTACTACCAGATTAATAATGCCTCTATTCTCTTCCTACAACATGAAAACAAATTTGGTTAACTCTTTTGTTAGGACCCCATTCTCTACTGATGTGTGTTGAAGAACACAAAAAAATTGTTCTCCATTTTTGATTTAATAACTGTAGGAAAAGAATCTTAAGAATTAGACCAATTAGTCCAATAAGACATTTAAAAAGGTAGTTATATTATTCTCAGTTTATGAAAAGGAGTTGCATACGCAGAAGTCTTGATATTTTTGATTAAATGTCCTGATCATTAACACTGGGCTAGTGATAATGATCTACCTCTGATAAGTGCTGTAGTTAGCTCAATTTATGTTTGTAAATTTGAGATATACAGTTAAAATGCTATTGCAATAAGATTTTCAATAAGCACTAGTTAGCCTAGATTATAATTAAGAATATTTTTAATGATAGTTATTGATACCTCTTTCCTGTTATTATTCTTTCATAGGTCAATACAACAGACACAGTGATGGGATGGTAGAGAAAACTTCTGATTTTGAATGAACAAGAAGTTAAGATTTGAAATGCTGAATCAAATAGGCTCAAGTTGAAAGTTAAAGAAGGCAGCTGTGGTCAGGAAGAGTAAAGTAGACTTACCATATCTGCTGGAAATTAAATCCTGTAAATGAGTAAAATTTTACTGCACCCTGAGGAAATTCAGGCTTGCATTTGGTTAGTTTATTTTTGTATGGAACAATTTGATATTAATGAAGGGAAAAAGTTAATAACTAATCTGTACCTTTAAGACTCTGAGCCTTTTGCTCACCTAGCTGCAGAGAACCGATAAAACCAGCAGGTCCTTGAAGATAAGGGAGATACAGCCTGTCTAGAGACAATGGGATTATATGGAAACACACAGCTCAGCAGAAACGAGCAAAAGGTCAGAAATTTACCAGCGGGGAAGACTTCTAGCCTTCATCAAATGACCACCAGAGAACACCCAACAACCACCGCCACATTTTACAGAGCATGCGTGGTTGGGGCGGGAACTATGTAAACCATTTTTGGGAAAATCATTTGAATACTCTGGCCTTTTCTTGGAAAACTCATGCATATGTATGTATACTGTCTATATAGCCTGAGGTCTTTTAAGGTGTGTGTGCATTAGGAGGAGAGATCCCACACACACCTGGTGCTGTACTAAAGGAATACCTGCTTAATAACTATGGTTATTGAGTTTTCACTATGTCAATATATAATGTATATGTGAAAAAATGTCTAGATCCACTTCAATATTACTGTGGGAGGGTCACAGTTTTTAGGGCCACACAGGACAGCTAGCATAAGTAGCCTGAGATTTACAGCCCAAATCTGAAATGAAGGTCTGGATTCCCAATTTGGTCCATTACTGAGGAAAACATTCCTGAAATTCAGATATGAATAGGCTCTGGGTTTCGATACTGAAGAAATTCAAGTTTGTGTCTAATAAAAACATGAAAACAGCATGGTGAGTATTTATGGAAGAGTGTGGTCAAGGAGACCTTTGAAAACAATATGGAGAGGGCAGGTTCTTTTTGCCCCACTATTTACTGAATCCATGCCATCTTAATCTGTAAGAATGGCCCAACTGAAATACAAGTAAGCACAAATGGAAATGAATGAGAAACAAATTTGGAACAGATGGGAGGAAAGAATTTTTCATGGAGAAAATGCTAAGCTTTTGTAATGACCACAGAGGTGAGGTTGTTTTGGAGGTAATTTAGAGGAGTGAATAATGAACTGTGTTATGAATTCAATGTGATAATAATCTGAAATGACATTGTATAGCCTTTTCTTAATACCTCAGGCCATGCTTTCTTTTAGGTTGCTGTCTTTGCATCTCAGAAGACGTCTTTTACAGTGCTGTCCCTTTCGTTGGAGGGGGGCAGCAAACTGCTTGTTATAATGCTGCCAGATATCTGGCCTCCACTGATAACAATTTTCCAGTTTTGTTTTCTTTTCTTAGAGGAAAGGAAATGATGGGAAAGCTGCTAAAAGAACAGTTTCATTGTTGGCCCTAGGAATCTAGAAATATATTTGAGTTTCAGTTGAGATTTGTTGACTGAGCCTCAACAGAAGAGAGTGAAGTGTGATCCTACTCAGGCAAGTTACAAGTTCCAGGTGGCTTTACCTTTAAACCATTGTGGAGTATTGAATCATAGATGAAACACAGAACGTTTACCATTACTGTGTCAATTAATTTTAAACATTGTGTTGCATGTTACATTGCGAGAGTTTTCCAAAATATCTTTAGCTTAGTTCATTGCACTTCACATAGACTGTATGGAACCATAGATTCACAGGAGCTCGTTATGGAGTTAGTTTCTTGTATGTCCAAGCAAATTATGAAATCAATTAGGAACCAGAAGAGAATCCGCAACACTGTAGATAAAGCAAATGGTAATGCTAACATATAGATTCTTTGCATTTCTAATTTGCTCGTTCCACTAACATGTAATATATAAATTGGTGCAGAAGCAAAATCAATCCTGATAAATAATGTAATTATATACATAAAGGGTTTATAATGAAAATGAAACTCAGCTGCTATTTGCAGATTTCCACTATGGAAAACTAATATTTTCCAGTATAATTTTAGAAAATGCTGCTATGATTTGACACTGAGGTGTTTCTGTGAACAAGACCCTATGGTTTATAGCACTGGTAAATCACTGTTGAAGCAATGAAATAGAGAAAGGAAATGAAGAAACTTCTTTTGTCACTGAAATATACCCTCTAAAGAGGCAGCAAAACTGAGAATTAGATGTTCTGATCAGCAGCTGGGGACAGACAAAGAAACAGCTTGGCTTTTTTGTTCCTGGGAGCATCCTGTTGACAACATGGAACACAGCTGCTTGTTTGGAGTCTGCATCATTAGTCACAGGTGAAAATAGGATATCATTATTTCCATTAAGAACCGGAAAAAAAATAAGTTTCTTGTGAACAGTTTTAATGCATTTCCTAAGTGCTACCACCACTATGTGACCTTGCAACTCCGTACAAACACCCAGTTTATTTGAGCTTTTAGGAAGATTATGTTGCAATCATGTATCTATTTTTCAAATGTTTTCAGAGTCTGATTTCTTAAGTATCTTCATGGTTATGAAATACAACCTCATTTGCTGGTCATCAGCTTTCATAGGTACTTGGGTTAAAATGAGAAGTACTTTTCAAGATTCATCATAAAGCAGTTAACATGGGGAGCAGGGTAGAGAAAACGTTTTCCCTGTCGAATTTAAGCCAGTTTTATTTATGAGAGTGTGGTGGTGCAGTAGTCGTCGTCCTGTTCACCCCCCCCGCCTCGGTATGGAGATAACTACTGCTGATGGCAGTACTTAGACCGTTAAGACGCCCCTTTGAGGAGCTTGGCTCTGCCCTCCTTATCAGCTGGGAAATGTTATAACAGCCCATCACCTGGGAGAACAATAACAGAATTGCACACTCATCAAGTTCTTCACAACTGTCCAGAACATCTCACTGTCCGAGGCCGGAGTGGTAAGTATCTGACAAAAGTCAATTATCTGGGATGCTATAAACAGCAGCCCCAAAATGAGACCCTTTGAGCCCTCCTGGACTGCAGCGGGCTTGTGACCGTCTCCCCTGAGCAGGGATGCCTCTCCGGCATTAAGTCCTCGAGGGACTGTCCACTGATAGAGCCGACGGAAGGCCAGGACGAAGTCGACCTCTTCGTCTCAATTATCGCCTGTTGAGGAATGCTAATGCATTGTGAGTATTTGCTCTAAATTCGAGAAGGGGGAAATTCTACTTCGAGCTAGCTTACTTTGCACCCACTTGCTCTCTGCTTACCGATGTGTTTAAATATACACAGTTATTTTCACGAGTGTGGGGACATACCTATTTTTAAAGGATCTAAATACTTTTGTCTGCGTGTTTTATATGTTTTGTAATTATGAATGAGCATGTATGTATGTCTAGATTTAAGGAACCTTGTAGTAAGTTAGTGTGAATCTTGTCATCTTCGAATCTGTGGTTAAGTCGCTATTTCAAATTATTTTGTAAACCTTTAAATTGGTTAATGATTAAGTTTTGCTAGTTATTAATAAAGTTTGATTTGCTGTTAAATCATTACCGTGTTAATACTTTCATCTGTGACAGAGAGTCCTGTTGCTTATGAAGTATAGCGGTCTATCTTCTGCTTCAGCAGCAGAGACAATGGTGGTGTATTGCTATACCACCTCCGTTTGACAAAGCAGTGAGCTGGCTCGTTTTAAAGAATCTGATTTGCTCTCCTTGCTGGGCAGAATACATGGTTTGGTAATGACTCTTGTTGCAGATCCCTGAGTTTTGGGAAAGGTTATATAATGGTGATTACAGAGTAGTTACAGAAACCCTTGAGGTTTTCAAAAATCTTTGATTTCTTTGCTGCATTTCAGTTCATGATATGATACTGAGATTGCCTCATATTTCTATCAATTTGTCAACACCATCATTTGTGCACCCGTGGTGATAATTTTAGGTACATCATCTGCCTTTGAGAATGTTGATCACAAGGTTAAACTGACCTGCCGTAGGTGATGGGAGTAGGTGTCATTGTGCCTGAGGGATGTGGAGAAGACGTGGAGAGCAGTGCCTTATGGACGGCTATAATGATGTGAGGGTTTGCTTATGGTGGAGGAGATCAAACAGGCATCACAGAGACCCGTTCTGCCCAACCTCCTGCTCATACCTTTCTGAAGGCTCTGGGAAGTTTTTCCAGGAGGTAATGGGGCGTGTTTGTGGGTTTTTTTTGTTTTGGTTTTGTTTGTTGTTGTAGTATAATTTTATCTTATGGAAGATATCCAGCTCTGCGAGGTTGTTTCATTTCATATAAACTGCTGATTGACAAGTGTCACTTAAGATTATCATTCGAGTGGTAGCAAGCTGGCTGAGGTACAGCCCAAGGTAAAACAAGTAAATTTGTTTGCTTATAGGGACAAATTGGTGGTAATGGACTAATCATCAGGATGAAAGATGCCTAAAAAAGCCTGTGTGTTAAAACAAATGTGAATAATGTGTACAGATACATAAAAAGTGGGCAGCATGAGGTGTTCATAATAATGCTTAGCCTTCTAGTGGCCTGAATGATGAAGCTTTGGCATTTTTTGCAGTCGAACAACGTGATGCGTCTGTCCTTGGATTTCTTTAATAACAAGGGTGCACAGGCAGAAAGAAACTGGTAGCCACCTTGCACTAGAGGTGAGTGCGACATCCTGCTAGAACCTCTTTTGTGTGGATGATGCTGCCCCGAAATTACTCAGGAAGTGCCTTTGTTGCTACAGAATTGTCAGTCTTTGCATTCCTGTGTGCAGTGGGTCACTTCAATTTTAATAAATGTTTTACTTCTGATGTAGATTTTTGGCTACTACTATTTATGGAGTATTCAGATACAACATTAAATACAGGTTCCAGCTGCAAAGTTCCGTTCCTGTTTCCAGCTTCCCCCAAATTTAGAGTTGCTTAGCACAGTATGTGGTACACTGGAAAGAAAGAATATATGGCAGCTATAAGAATTGTGTGAAATAAGTAATTTTCTTTACAGTGGCAGAACCAAGAAAATATTTGAATGTATACATGTACAAATTTTAATGTAGGCAAAGAGTAAGGTGGCCAGTCATTTACAGAAAGTCAGTACAGAAAGTGTTTACTATTTACTATATTTAAGTTTATTTTTTATTATTTACTATATTTAAGTAGATTTGTCATTTAAAAATACTTTTTTTTTAAAAAACTCAAAAGCAGATTTCTAAACAGACTGTGAATTTTAGCTCTTAACAAAATTAAGATAATTAAAAGAAGTGGTAACATCCACTATAAAAACTGGTAGAAATGAGATATTCTGTGCTGAAGCTCACTCTATGTGTGAAATTGTCTGCCGGTTTGAAGTCGGGATTAATGGTGTCCTGCATTTCTGGATAATAAATTATTGTACATTGAAACCACACATTACAAACAAAATAGTGGTCATTTGCCATGTATACAAAAACGAGATTACATCTTCACTGAAGAATTTTTTTCCCTGTAGAAATAGGAAAATTTACCAAAGCATGAAACATAATTGATCATTAAATGCTTGAGAAATCAAGTACAGATTTATGAATCATTTTTAATAGAAGTAAAAAAATATTAGGTTTTGAAAATTGTTTCCATGAAGAAAGTTTGTTTTTATGCCACTCTAATGACATGCCAGGGGTTTTTTTGTTAACTCTGAAAAACTAATCACCAATTTTAGATTGATTCCATAGTTTAATAAGAATCGTTAAACATGGATATTGATACTTGGTTAGTACTGTGTCTGCATATTAAAGTCAAATAATTAATATAGAATTGTCTGGCTGCGTAACGTTTTGTGTCCTAGGCTTAAGAATTCAGTTCTGAGAATGACTATGTGCAAAAATAATCTGGCGTGGAGAAAAATCTTTCCTTGTGAAAAAAGTAATTATACAAAATAAAATTGTATATAAATTATCTAGGAATTTTTTGAGGGCTATTTGGAATTTAGTAAAGGCTTGCTTTGGGTATATTTACTCCCTTAAGTGCTGGGATAATAATGTGTTTTTTCTAAGGAGTCAAGAGGAAAACTAACTTTACTGTCTCACCTGCCAGTGATTTTTACCTTTGGTTTTAGCAGCATCAGAAATAATGCTACTTGTGAATGCTTTTAAAACGTCTACAGTATGTTCCTACCTGTATCAGTGAATGTTTTATTCTCTTTATTTAGATGTATTGTTTAGTGGAACCTGTAAACCTGTTGCTGTTGTAGAGTCTAGCTGGGTAACCCGCATGAAAAATCATACAAATGAGGTAAGAAAACGCCCTGCATTGTCAGCAGTTGCAGCTGACTCCTTGTCGGTAGAGCTGGTCTTCTAATAAGTACGGTACATGAACTGTATTTAAGTCCCCAACTTTGCTGGATTCTTATTACTTTCAAAGAGCCCCACCCAGCATTCAGAAACCAGCTCTGGATGAAGGGATTTTTACAGGTAAACTGTGTTGCTCCTCTTCCTGACTGCCAGCTGGTATTGCTGAAAACATTCATTCCCACTGCTTAGCATGTGCCATTCATACCAGTGTTAAATGATGGGAACTCGATGGGCACAAAGGTCTGCATTTACTGCCAGTATTTTCAGCTGGAAAGGAAGATGGTACTATGTGTACTTCTGATGAAGTGAAAGTTAACTGTGTAACCATAAATCAAAGAAGGTTAATAGCAAATTGCTGCAAAAATATGTAGTTTCAAAGATGCAGTGAAGTATCCTATCTGCACATATTTTGTTATGATTTTCTGAAACTGTTGTCACATGAATGAGTTACCTCTACTGTATTTCCAATTTGATGCCAGTTTTGTTTCACTGTTGCTGCATATGCAGTTAAAATGCACTGTGTAATTCATCTTTGCACATATTCATAGAACACTTTCTCATGAAGAAGCATTTTTTTAATTTTTAAAGCTGATGAGGTCAGCTCACAGTGGGGCTCTTAAGATTTGAAGACTGGCCTAGCTTGTAGGAGCAACCTGTGTTTTGTATCTTGCCCCGGCATGAGGCTGGCACTTCAGCCCCATTTTCTCAGCTCAGGACAAATGAGGAAGAGCAAGGAAGAGCAGTGGTTGGTGAATTTGCAACCATGTTCTTGCTCCCTCTTCCTTCATGATGTGCATCAGGAGTACAGAACGTAAGTGATATTACTGTCTGTGTGCCATTGCCAGATCTGTCTGAGAAGTCCAGAAAAGGAGACATCAACTGTTAAGGACAGCAATTGTTTTATAGATTGTTGTTTAAGATCTTGGCCAGTAAGCTTTTTCTAACAAACTGTCTGGCAAGTGTTAGGGCAGCACAAGCTGTATGTGATGCTCCAGAAAGTGTTTTGTGGTGCATGACAGTCTCTAAGCCAAATCTGACTTAATGTACATGAAGAAAAAAAACATTTCCAAATCCTCTTAATCTCCTTTTATTGGGGGCTGAATGTTTCTCTTGGTTTGTGACTCTCAGAAAGTGAAGTGCTATGTTTTCCCTAGAAAAACTGTTAGGGTACATTAAGAGCCTACTGGAATTAACAGGGCTTCCAGAAGAGGTTTGTAGGCTACAGGATTATCCTGAAGCAGCCAAACATTTTGAATGTTACTAAAATAACTGCCTGAGATTCTTCTATAGTTAAAATTTGACCAGGGTAACTTTTCATGCTTAGTGGAACATGTCATGAAGATGTAAAAATAAATGCAAAATATACAAGCCCACAAAAAATCTGAAGAATTCCAGTGGAAGTTTCTTTTGTCTTTCAGAAAGTAATTGCCTAAGAGAAATGTATGGTTTCTTCTGAGAAGGTATGTAACCAAAGACATTGATGAAACATCTCTTATTTGACTTTAGGCTTTTTTTTTCTACTGAAAAGATTATTGTGTATAAAACAATGGTAACAAGGAGGATGAAGTTGTAGAATGTGCTCACTTTTTTGAACCTTGTCCATAGCATACTTGTCTGTGACTATGGGGGACTCAACTCAAAGACACCAGCAGTCCCTTCTGGGCATATGTATGAGAGCAAATTTTACTTTTGCTAAGAAATATTCAGTTGGAAGCACAAAACAGCATCTTGGGTATTGGGGTTTTGGCACAGATGGAACAGAAAGAAGAACAGCTTTCATTTTTGCTTTTTTTGGTTAATTCTATACATGAATCATGATACCATCTACTGTGCAATTCAGTGGTATAAGTGCCAGTATAGGGGCAGGCTTACATTTGCCCCAGCATCTTGCAAAAAGACCCATTCCACATTTTTTTGGCTAGCACAGATAAAATGAGAGTCAAGTCATTTGGCATTCTAGTTTTGGCTGTGTTGCCTGCTGTCTGTACATTATTAAAAATTGCTTACAGGAATTTTCCTGACCTGGTTTCTTCAGAACTAAAAGGGGAAGATTGTCATTCTTATTGTTTAAAAGACCTGACCTTGTGAAGTGCTAAGGCTTGGACAACAGGCCCAAGCCAGAGTTGACCTATAGATGAATCCTGTATATTTTATAACTGATAACCATTGTGCTAATAGGTATTGTACTGAGTTATAACAAATGACCTGTTCTGATGTAAAAAGTGCTAAAGTGTTGAAGTATTGAAGCCTGAACAACAGGCCCTGAGGTGAAGGTGCTAACTTAGTATGTAGTCATTAACAAAATATATATGCTTGTTAATGGAAGATGTAGCTTAAACATCATAAAACATGTTTATCCTGAATATATCTATAATTCTCTTTGTGTGTGGGCAAGTGAAGTCGCTCAAAAAGGACTTCAAGGCACTGGGGTGGCTAATTGAAGGCTCGGGAGCCCAGGTGGCGTTTTTATCAATCCCTCAAGTGGAAGGGAAAAACACTGAAAGAGGGTGGAAAACACATCTGATTAACACGTGGCTTGGAGATTGGTGCCACCATAGGAATTTTGGGTTCTTTGACCATGACAAAGTTTATAAGGCACCTGGTCTCCTGGTGACAAATGAGACAGGTGGGATGCAGCTGTCCCAGAGGGGAAAAAGGATTCTGGGGCAAGAGTTAGCAGGGCTTATTGACAGGGCTTTAAACTAGGTATGAGGGGGGAGGGGGAGATAACTGGGCCTGTTACGTGTAAGCTCAAGGGAAGCATGCCAAGGCTTGAAGGATGGTGGACTGGTGAGGGCTCTCCCTCTGCCATTTCATTTGAGAGAAGGGAAAGACATTTCGAAACCGTGGAAGCGCCTGAGAAGGATCTGGTAGGGAATGGGGCCCACACTCACAAAAAAGTGTTGGATTCATTAGCTCATCTCAAGTGCATCTACACCCAATGCACACAGTATGAGCAACAAACAGGGGGAGCTTGAAGCCATGATGCAGCACGAGAACTATGACATAGTAGCTATCAAAGAAACATGGTGGGATGCCTCACACAACTGGAGTGCTGCAATCGATGACTACAAGAGGTGGTGGAGTGGCCCGGTATGTTAGAGAATGCTATGAGAGCTCAGAAATCAAGTATAGTGATAACGGGGTTGAGTGTTTGGATTAGGTTAAGGGCCAGTAAAGCAGATCTTGCTGTGGGAGTCTGCTATAGACCTCCCAACCAAAGCAGTGAGGTGGATGAAGCTTTCTGTAACAGTTGGGGGAAATCTCGCGGTCACTTGCTGTTGTTCTTGTGGGGGACTTTAACCTCCCGGGTATCTGCTGGGATCACAGCACAGCAGAGAGGGAACAATCCAAGAGATTCCTGGAATGTGTGGAGGATAACTTCCTCACACAGCTGGTGAGTGAGCCGACCAGGGAAGGTGCCCTCCTGGACCTGCTTCTTGTGAACAGGGAAGAGCTTGTGGGGGAAGTAAAGGTTGGAGGCCATCTAGGGTGCAGTGATCATGAGATGATTTGAGTTTTCGATCCTTGGAGAAACAAAGAGAGGGGTTAGTAAAACTGCCACCTTAGAGTTCCAGAGGGCAAACTCTGACCTGTTCAAAAGACTGATTGACAAAATCCCTTGGGAGGCTGCCCTGAAGGATATGGGAGTCCAGGAAGGCTGGACATACTTCAACAGAGAAGTCTTA
Organism: Strix aluco; assembly: GCF_031877795.1. Taxonomy (NCBI): domain Eukaryota; kingdom Metazoa; phylum Chordata; class Aves; order Strigiformes; family Strigidae; genus Strix; species Strix aluco. The sequence goes on along the minus strand of NC_133971.1, from coordinate 51,551,237 downwards.
AAGGCACAGGAGTGGGCTGTTCCCGCGCGCCGAAAAACAAGCAGGAGGGGAAGGAGACCGGCCTGGCTAAACAGGGACCTTTGGCTGGATCTCAAGAACAAAAGGAGGATCTATGACCTTTGGAAGAGGGGGCAGGTCTCTCATGAAGACTATAAAGATGAAGGGTGCATCGCTACAGGCTGGGGAGGTGTGGCTGGAGAGCTGTCTGGAAGAGAAAGATCTGGGGGTTCTAACTGACAAGCAGCTGAACATGAGCCAGCAGTGTGCCCAGGTGGCCAAGAAAGCCAACGGCATTCTGGCTTGGATTAGAAATAGTGTGACCAGCAGAAGTAGGGAGGTGATAGTCCCCCTGTACTCTGCACTGCTGAGGCGACACCTGGAGTATTGTGTCCAGTTTTGGGCACCTCAATACGAGAGACATATCAAGGTGCTGGAGTGAGTGCAGAGGAGGGCAACGAAGCTGGTGAAGGGCCTGGAGAACAGATCCTATGAGGAGAGATTGAAGGAGCTGGGACTGTTTAGTTTGAGGAGGAGAAGGCTGAGGGGAGACCTCATCACTCTCTACACCTACCTGAAAGGACATTGTAGAGAGGTTGGTGCTGGTCTCTTCTCACAGGTAATTAGCGATGGAACAAGAGGGAATGGCTTTAAACTGTAACAGGGGAGGTTTAGACTGGACATTAGGAAAAAATTTTCACAGAAAGAGTGGTCAGAGAGTGGAATAGGCTGCCCAGGAGGTGGTGGAGTCACCATCCCTGGATGTGTTTAAGGGTCATTTAGATGAGGTGTTGGGGGATATGGTGTAGGGGAGAACTTTGTAGAGTGGGGCTGATGGTTGGACTCGATGATCCCAAGGGTCTTTTTCAACCTGAATGATTCTATGATTCTAAGATAACAGGGCCATGGAGACAGTTGTCTGGCCTTGTGACCTGATGTGTGACCTTGCTCATAAATTAATTAGACAAGCAGCGAAACTCCCTTAGCTTCCCCCTTGAGCCCTGGACAGTCTCTGGGGGAATCTAATGTGAGAGTGAAACCAGATGTTCTGCTTAAAACAAAGGTGCCAGCTATTCTGGCTTGCTGATTTTTAGGTATATAAGGCTGGACTTTGGATGCCTCACCTGTGTGTGGACGCACCCACTTGCTTGGAAAGGCTCTCCAAATCCTCGCTGTAAGCGGGGCTGCCCAGCGCCTGCGGGTCTGGATGATGGTAACGTATGCAAGTGGTGATGGATCTTTCTTAATCACTATTCTCTCTCTCAGGTAGTAATGATGTGATGCATTACCCTGTATTTTCCTATTTGTTTACTTCAAGTGCACTATTCTGTCTTACTGTATGTTTACTATATTACTCTGTTACACTATTTAGTTATCCCCAGCCTACTCTTTTAACTCTGGTGTCTGAGTTTTATTGGTATCCTTAATCAACAGAACATAAATTGGTGTCAGAAGTGGGATTCAACAAAACAATGCCATTATTTAAATTCAAAGATAATTTGTCAAGTCCACCAGGTATTCCTGATTGGGAAAATCCTCCCTATAGTTCGAGGGCCCAGGAAGTGGGCTCAGGTCAGAGGACTGTGCGAATAATGGGAGAGCTGGCTGAAAGAAGCCAAACCATTAGATGTTCTAAATTGTATGAAAATGGTACCTATTGAAAAAGGAAAAGAAACTACAAATTCAAGTAAATGAGGATGGATTTTGTTAACTGGATATAGAAACCACCACCAGAGTAAAGAGAGGCTGTTGTTAGAGCGCTCCCAGATGGAGCGACAGATATGTGATTTGCAGAGTCAAATAGTGATGTTGCAATGCCAGAATAAGTTGCTTGCTGATAAGCTGGATACTTATCAGACAGTGGCGGAGAAAGCTGCGGTGCGGGTAGCACAATATAAGTAGAGGAGAAGGAGAGGGTGAGTGAAACATAAGAAAGTGCATGTAGTGACTGCAGATGCAGGTGTGCAGTGGGACCCAGAGAAATGGGATGGTGATGTTTGGGATTCTATGGATTCTGATGAGGTTGGTTCCACAGATGAATTCATAGATGCGAAACCTGTGTTGAGATGAAGGATAGAGGCAGATCCTACTAATAGTGGGCAACCTATGAGAAAGGTTGTAATAGAGGATTTTACTCAGCATGAGGTAAATGATATAATTGAGAGATTTAAACAGAGGCCAGGGGAATCCCTGCTCTCATGTGCTTGCATGATAAGGGGGCTGCAGGGATAATCCTAGGTGAAGGAGATTCTAAAAAGTTTTTGATTTTTAAGTTCAGATTCTTTTGTGCAAGATACATTTTGAAACAATACTCAGGATATTAATTTGTTAGCATTGGCTGCTCTGGGATGTAATACCAAATATCCTACAGAGAATGATTGGCTGGCATCTGACCGTCAGTGGTATACTTTGCGAGATTGTATACAGCGAATGAAAGAGGAAGGGATGAAAGCAGCTATTTTTGTAGGAGACGCTGACCTTATGATGCAGCATTCTTTGTCGGTCACTATGAGAAACAGAATGATCAAAATTGCTCCACCAGCATATAAGAATGTAATTATGACCCTCCTCATTAACGAAACGGGGAATCCTGTTGATGCAATAATTGAAAAAGTGCAACAGTTACGTGACCTTGGAGAGTGGGGCCCCCAAGGGAGTGCAGGGAATCGAGATACTCGAGACAGCCCTAAAGACAGTGAAAACAGGATTTCTCATAAGGAAATGTTTACTGCTTTACTAAGGAATGGTATGGCCCATGACAAAATTGATGGAATTTTGACCCCAGAATTGTGGAAGATATATAAACAGAGAGAGCTGAATAAACCCAACAAAAAAGTACAAAATTCACAGGCCAAGAAGGCAGGGACAACTCAGCCTATGGTGCTACATCTCAAACCTCATCAGGACCCTCCATCTGCTCACGGAGGGCCCCCCATGAGTGAATCACTGGTTCCAGGGGTGAAAGTGGATTGGGCACCATTCTCAGACTTGTACCGTTTGTGGGAGGCAAAGGGGGTGAGTCAACATTATGATCAGCACAAATGAAGGCCAAGCTCCAGTGCAGTGGTACAGAAGAACCAACGGCCCCATGTGGAGCTTAAAATTTTCTTGAACAACCGGTCCCCACAAACTGTAAATGTTCTAATTGACACTGAAGCAGAGGCCTCTTTAATTTTTGGAAACCCAAAGAAGTATAGGGGACAACCTGTAGTTATTACTGGGTTGGGAGGAAAACAAATTGAGGCAGTGCAAACACAAATAGAAATGAAAATAGGGACCCTCCCAAAGCAATTGTTCCTATTCCTGAATATATAATTGGTATAGACATTTTGAAAGGACTGATGTTAAATCTCTCTGATGGTCAGTATCAGTTTGGAGTCAGATCCTATATTAGTGCCAGACCTGTTACAGTCAGTAAAGTAAAAATGCCTCCTGTGTAGATCCTGGCTGCAACTAAGTTACAATGAAGCAATATAGCTTGGAACAATCCGATATGGCCTGTCAAGAAAAGTGGATCCTGGAGAATGACAGTGGATTTTAGAGAACTAAGCAAACATACTGCACCGCTTGCAGCAGCTGTGCCAGACACTTTAATAGAAAAGGTTCAGAAACATCCAGGAACTCTGTACGCTGTCATAGATTTAGCTAGTGCATTTTTTACTATCCCGATTGCAGAAGAGCATTGGGACCAATCTGCTTTCACGTGGCAGGGCCAGCAATACACTTTTACTAGACTACCACAAGGGTGGTTGCATAGCCCCACTATCTGTCACAGAATTGTAGCTGAACACTTAGATGAAATACAGCTGCCTCCTCACACACGATTAAGTCACTATATAGATGATATTTTGATTCAAGGAAATGATGAGGAGGAGGTACAACAAGTTCTTGAATTAATGGTAGATCATATGAAACAGAAGGGTTGGGAAATTAACTCTGCAAAAATCCAAGGGCCATCTCAGACACTGAAGTTTCTGGGAATTCAGTGGCATTGTGGGCATTGAGAAATATTGCCTAAAGCCTGACAAAAAATTTTGGATTTTGTTGTACCTCAAAATAAAAAAGAAGCTCAAAGATTTATTGGGCTATTGGTTTCTGGAGGCAACATATTCCCCATTTAGGACAAATTTTAACCCCTTTGTATAAGGTGACAAGGAAAAAATATGAATTTGAAAGGGAAGATGAACAACAAGCTGCTTTTGAGTTAGCCGAAGAAGCCATTCATAAGGCTTTAGATTTATGGCCCCTGCAGGAAGGGGAGGTAGAATCAAACGTGTCGGTAAACAAATCCCATGCTAACTGGAGCCTGTGGCAGAAACAAGGAAGGAAAAAGGTTCCTTTAGGATTTTGGGTCAGAAAGCTGCCGGAGGCAGGAAACAATTATACTCCTTTTGAGAAACAATTATTAACACGTTACTGGGCATTAGTTGAAATGGAACAACTCACTATAGAGCATGAAATGGCTCTCCGTCCTGAGATTCCTATCATGCAATGGGTAAAAAGCTCTCCAAAAACTCATTGAATTGGGCATGCTCAGGAATCAAGTATCATAAAGTGGAAATGGTATATACAAGATACGGTAGGAGTGCATGGAGTAGCCACTCTCCATGAGCAAGTGGCTACTACCCCCATGGAGGATCAAGAAATAAACCCTGATTTTGCAGCTGAACAGGAATCTCCAGTACAGTGGGGAAAGACTTTAGACCAATTAGAACCCTCTGCAAAGGAACATGCCTGGTTCACTGGATCAGCAAAGTACATAGGAAGGAAAAGGTTTTGGAAAGCAGTAGCCTACCACCCTCATTCACAAAAATTTTTAGAAACCACAGGAGAAGGGAAAAGCAGTCACTATGCTGAATTATATGCATTGTATATGGCATTGAGACAAGAAGACTTAGGCGAATGTTATCTATATACTGACTCTTGCTCAGTAGCTAATGGATTAACTACTTGGCTGCCAATGTGGATAGCCAAGGACTGGAAAATATATTCCAAAGAAATTTGGGGAAAGGAATTGTGGAAAGATACTTGGGAAATAATACAAAGAACTAAGGTTACTGTGTTTCACGTTAATGCTCACAGTAATACTGACACTCTAGAAAGACTTTATAACTCTTACAGACAACTGGGCAAAGATTTCCCAAGCTGGATTGGAGTTCCCTCAGAAGGAGGATCATGAAGGCTTGGCAAAATGGGCGCACCAAAAGTGTGGGCACCTTGGAGAAAAAGCTACTTATAGGTGGGCTCAAGATAGTGGCATAGTTAATGTCTCTTGATATGATTAAAACTATAATTGCTCAGTGCCCTGTGTGCCAGCACACTCATAAACACCCGGTACCACATGTGGTAAAGGGACAACTGGGGAGAGGGAAGTTGCCAGGATGAATTTGGCAAATGGATTATGTTGGACCCCTACCCCAAGATCGAGGATGCAAATACATTTGATACAAACATCTAATTGCTCATCCCTGTAAAAGGGCCACCCACCACAGTATTATTTCTACTATAGACCTAATAATTTTATACTGTGGAATTCCACTGCAAATTCAAACTGACAATGGCTCTCATTTTCGAAACAACGATATGCTGAACAACAAAATATTCAATGGGTTTTTCATATACCATATTACCCACAAGCTGCTGGACTGATGGAGCGAATGAATGGGTTGTTAAAAGAGCAATTGAGAAAATTGGGGGATGGGAGCCTATACTGATGGAGGACCCATCTCACAGATGCACTACACATTCTCAAGAACAGGCCCATTGGGGATTTGGAACCCCCCTTAATGCGTATGACTACCCCCAATCTGCAAATAAAACCTTTGACAGTAAATGAGACACTTAACTTACTGGGAAATTGTCTCAGGTGCTCTGGCCCCTTATCGGGCCACCCCAGAGGCTGCAGGGTTAGATCTTTATGCATTAAAATTGACAAAAGTAAACCCAAAACAGACAAGGTCATAGATAGGTATAGGAATTCAGATTCCTACTGGACATTTTGGATTAATAACAGCTGGCTCAAGCCTAGCCCTGAAAGGTGTTCATGTCATGGGAGGAGTGATTGATGCAGATTATCAAGGTGAAATTAAAGTAATCTTGTTAAACAATGGTGAGGAAGATTTGACTATTCAACCCCATGACCGAGTAGCACAATTGTTGATACTACTGGTATTGCAAGCAAGGGTAAAAAAAGGGGATCCACCCCGTCACCACAGTCCAAGGAAGTCAGGGGTTTGGATCAACGGATATTAACAGTGGAGCCAAAGTATGGGTCCAAAGGCCAGACGACCCCCCTGAACCGGCTGAAGTAATAGCCATGGGGAAAGACAGCACCATTCTGATTATGAAACGCGGACAAGAAAAATGGGAATATGTCCCTGCAACAAAATGTTATTTGCGAGAGTAATTAGATGTTATAGAATTTTGTTTTATAGGTTCTACACGATTGAATTTACCTGTCTACTGCAACGGCCCCTTCGGGAGAGGATGTTATATCCACATCACCTGATCTAAGAAACTGATCTGCGTGAAGAACAGAGGATACGAGGACGATGAAACTATTGTTGGTATTACTAATTATATGCTATCATTGTCATCAAATTGCAAATTGGGAAAACAGATTCTTATCCCTTGGAGAAACAATAGCAAACATATTCGATCTCCGCAACTGTTGGGTCTGCGGGAGCCCAGGCGGATTTGAAGATTGGCCTTGGATAGCCCAGCCGGTGTCACCTAGATGGTGGATCAGCACACGAAGTGACGTACATGAAACAACAGGATTTTGGACTGATGACAGCGACCCTTGGCGACTGCACTTTCCTGGAAAGGGCCTTTACTGTCTCAATAGGACACGAGAACATGGGGTTCAAATGGGGAAAAGTGTTTGTGAATGGACCTTATCTCTAGGTTTTGATTGTTGGACTCCTAATTGTCCTCCCTATGATTGTTTTAAATATCGGAACAGGTGGAATCAAACACATGTTAAACTCACTAACAGTAGTTGGGTAAGGTGTTCCTACCACAATTATAAGCAAGATTTTGAAGGTTGTAAAGCAGTAGGACAAGATGGTTTCTTTGACCACCTCTTTCTAAGCTGTCCCAGAGATAACTCTACAAGTAAGACCCATGTTGTCCGTGATTATCAGTGGAAGTGGCAACACCAAAATGGCACTCGAGCTCATTTTAGCAAGTTCTGGTCCAAATCTAACAAAACATCTCAGGGATGCAATTGTAGATGGAAATCCCATGTGGGAGCCTGGAGATGCACCTATTGCGATTCTTATGGTGCATCAACTGTGGTCGGAGGACCACTAGGCCCAGGAAACACATTATATTTTCACCCACCAATTGATGATGAAACCTGGGAAGGTCCCTTTGCCAATGGAACCTGGGCTTTAAAGGGACATTACTGGATTTGTGGCCAACATGCTTATCACAGGCTACCCCCGAACTGGTCAGGAATATGCTATGTAGGATACATCAGACCCCTATTCTTTTTACTGTCACAAGATCAGGGAAAGGGGCTTGGAGTCAAAGTATATGATGATTTGGTTAGAGAAAAGCGGTCCATTGACACTTCCCTAACTAAGGGGAGTGCTCAAAAATGGGGACAAGATGAATGGCCACCTGAAAGAATCATAGAACATTATGGACCAGCCTCTTGGGATCCTAACGAAATATTGACAGGAGCCAGAGAACCCATTTATAATTTAAATTGGATAATTCGGTTACAAGCTGTCTTAGAAATGATAACTAACCAAACGGTTATAACTCTTAACCTTCTGGCTGACCAATCCACTCAAATGAGGAATGCGATCTTTCAGCACCGCATGGTCTCAGATTATCTGTTGGCAGAAGAAGGTGGAGTTTGTGGGAAATTAAACAAATCCAATTGTTGTTTGCAAATTGATGATAATGGAAAAGTAGTAAAACAAGTAACTCAAGAGATGATAAAAATAGCTCAGGTACCAATCCAAACATGGAAAGACTTTGACCTGGACCTGTTTTCATGGCTGCCAGGGGGTCCCTGGATCAAACGTGCCCTTTTCTTTTTCCTTTGTGCTGTCGCTAGCCTAGTGTTTATTCCTTGCTTAATCCCTTGTGGTATACAGTTGATTAAGCCCGCAGTAATGGAAATGCAACTTGTAGTTGTACCTGATGAGACATCATCAACTGATGAACGAAAACTAGTGTCACTAACCACAGAAATAGTTTGACAGCCATGATTCACCTATAGGTCAAAGGACTGATTGAAGTGCTAAGACTTGGGCAACAGGCCCAAGCCAGAGTTGACCTATAGATGAATCCTGTATATTTTATAACTGATAATCATTGTGCTAATAGGTATTGTACTAAATTATAACAAATGACCTATTCTGATGTAAAAAGTGCTAAAGTGTTGAAGTATTAAAGCCTGAACAACAGGCCCCGAGCCAAAGGTGCTAACTTAGCATGTAGTCATTAACAAAGTATGTATGCTTGTTAATGGAAGATGTAGCTTAAACATCATAAAACATGTCTATCCTGAACACATCTATATCTTTCTCTTTGTGTGTGGGCAAGATAGCAGGGCCATGGAGACAGTTGTCTGGCCTTGTGACCTGATGTGTGACCTTGCTCATAAATTAATTAGACAAGCAGCGAAACTCCCTTAGCTTCCCCCTTGAGCCCTGGACAGTCTCTGGGGGAATCTAACGTGAGATGAAAACCAGATATTTCCGCTTAAAACAAAGGTGCCAGCTATTCTGGCTTGCTGATTTTTAGGTATATAAGGCTGGGCCCGCTCACAGCGACTTTGGAAGCCTCACCTACGGGTGGACGCACCGCGTAGGATTTCCCACTTGCAGGGAAAGGTTCTCCAAATCCTCGCTGTAACCGGGGCTGCCCAGCGCCTTGCGGGTCTGGATGATGGTAACGTATGCAAGTGGTGATGGATCTTCCTTAATCACTGTTCTCTCTCTCATGTAGTAATGATTTGATGCATTACCCTGTATTTTCTTATTTGTTTACTTCAAGTGCACTATTCTGTCTTACTGTATGTTTACTATATTACTCTGTTACACTATTTAGTTATCCTCAGTAAAATACGCCTGCTTTTTTCACTCTGGTGTCCGAGTTTTATTGGTATCCCTAATCAGCAGAACGCCTTGGTATGGAGGTAACTGGTTTTGGTTAACTGTACTAAGCCCAGTGGACTGGGAAAACAATGTTTTCACCATTTGGGAAATGCTGACATTTCAACTCCCTTTTGAATTGGAATGGAAAATCACAGTATCAGAATGCTTGAGGGAATAAAAAAATGTTTTGAGTAAAGAATGTCTAAATGCATAATTCAGACTTTATTTCAAACAAAATAGGCTATTTCAGAACATTACATTAAGAAACAGTTGTTTGAAATGGGAAGTTTCATTTCCAAAAAAAAAATTACCTTTTCGGTTTGGTTCTCTGGAGCTGGAAGGAAAAATCAATAATTTTGTTGACATTGTCAACAAAAATACTGGTTTAGACAATGTAATTTTCCAGAGGGGAAAGTCTTTAAAGTGCCAAATTCCACCTTAGCACTGAAAATTCTGGGTGGAGCCTGCCATGTTTTATTGAGCATGTTTTTAATTGAGATACTGCCCTCCAGGGCCCTCTTGGTGACGCAGAGGAATAATAATCTGGATGGATGATGGAGAACCCCTTGGGTGAAGGAGAGCTGCTTTAGCAGAGTAACAACTTAAGGTTACATGTTTGTCCAACCTGGATAATAGTCATGCAGTTATTCCTCATATGCTGCAGCAAGAGTAACATCAAGTTGGATATGGAAGGACTATAAAATCACAATATTAAGAAGCAACATTGGTTAGAATAAGATTGATCAATCCATCTTTCCTTGTTGAAAGTGAGGTTCTGTACCCGATGCATCATGTGTAGATGCACCCAAGCTGACTCCAAACCACTTCATCTGGCGCCTGAAGCAGTTTAGCTCGTCTAAGAAAATGCTCTATTTGAGGTGATTGATAAATCTTATTGAGAAATTATCCCAGGCAGAGTGCAGCAGTAGCACATCTTTCTTGCTTCCATGATCTTGGCATTGTGCTGCCCTGCGCTGCATGGGCATACGGATTTATACTTAATCCAAATATCTTTGCACAATGCTGCATTGCACAATGTAGATGCATTCTTAGATATAAAAGAAAACTGACAGGGTCATTTAGGGCAGTTTATTTAAATGAGCTGAGGATTGTAATTCATTATGTTTTGCATTCTTTTCAGTCCAGTCCACTCTGAAATGATGACAAAATGATGCTTTCATCATCTGAGAAATTACCAAAAATAGAATCCTTTTTTCAGAGCATACTTGAAGGAAAGGTGATAATGTAGTGTGCTTTTAATCCGTGATTAATTTAGTGGATACAGTCTAATTTCAATTTCTATGTTCTTGGAGAGCCAGAAAGAATTTCAGGATTAACCTTTGCATTAGAATGAACAATAAGATGCTGTGCTGGTGTCTGAATGGGTTGTTCTTTTTCATCAGTAGAGAGGTCACCAGTGTTGAGAGTGAAAATTTTGTGTGGCTCATCTCATTTTAAAGTGGACTCCTACACTGACCAGGTGAACCACACCCTAGGCTTCGTTGGTGGGATTATCACCATCTCACCCTTGACTCTACAGGGAAGATAGACAATGCAGGTGTGGACATGATGAATTTCATTTCTGTAGGGCTCCTCTATTCCATTTCTTTTTTCTGTGTTCTCTATCCATTTCCATTCCCATTTCCTACGTATGTTTAATTTTCATCTGATGTTTTTTTTTCTTTCTTGCATGTTGCTTCCTTGGAAGTTCTTGAAGCCCTTTCCTCAGTTTCTTTCATCATCAGAAAATACTGTACTTCTTACTGATGTTTTCATCAGTGTTTCTGAGCCAAGTATCCTGTAACAAGGGAGAAATATTTATAACATCTGGCCAATGTCTTAGTTAAGTACAGGCAAGTAGTTTCTTCTTTTAAGATGCAGCAGACCTTGCTGAGTGAGCAGAGCAAGGTCCTCAACAATCGTATTCTACCTCCTGTTCAGAAATGTAGTTCTAAGAAAATGAGTATTTCCTTAACTGCAAGTGGGTTTTATTTCTCTACAAGTCAGGATCTTTTTATAAGAGTGTGTAGAAATAACTGTGGGTGATGATGAAGTGAATATTCCGTGGGTGAATATTCTCTAGCATAGTATCAAATGTAAACATTCAGCAGGGATTGCAAGGATGGAGCACGGAGTGTTGATGTTAGTGCATTTTTGCTGGTCATGCCAAAGCTTTCCTTCCACTGAGTCTTCATATCCCTTCCCTGGTGTGAAAAGAAAGCTTTACCTAGAAATTTGGTGTGCTTTTATTCAGTTGCATAGCCACTGCAGAGACAGTGTCCTTCTACTAACAGTGGCAGTGCCACGTTCCTGGGCTGCAGAACTCAAGAGCTGGGTGCAGGTGATGCTATCACAACCTTGTGGGCAGGGAGATGAGGACAGGAGATCATGTGAAGCTCAGGTCTAGGTAGGAGCAGAGGCACAAGCCCCTCTGCTTTGATTCCCCTGGTGAAAGGTGGGAAAGTCTTGCACCAAATGCTTCCTCAGGGGATGCTCTGTTAACAAAATTCATTGGACATCATGCCCCTGGTATGATCCATGTATACTACGAGTGCTTTGGAGATATCTGGGGGGATCCCTGGCATAGATGCACTTTGCAGTACACATTGTTATTCATCCACATGGCAAGAGTTCCTGAATGCATGTCCATCCATAGAAATTGCAATGCCATCAGTCCATGCTGTCTTCTCATCTCTCCAGGTCTTTTCAAGTGTGTGTGTGAGCTTTGCTTGGGAGAGATCTGCTGTTTGTTCCTCTGTTAAGTTTTTCAAAACCAATGCCTGCAGCCAGAAATGACATTCTAGGGGAGCTTGTTCTGATCTGATGGTGGAATAACTGTACAGTTCACAAAAGCAATAGTGCCATTGTTTGGTCTGTCACTTGTGCCAACTTGCAAACACTCTGGCTGCCTTCCTGTCAGGGACATTGACCTCTCTAGAGCTATGAACTGTTCCATCATTTCTGGAAGCAGGTGTCAAAAATCCACTTTTAAATTAATAAATAGGTAAGAAACACTGAGTAGTGATCTGTTCTTAAACCCAAGTGTGTTGTGAAATCTAAGTGATTAAATAGGAAAGTATGTCCAGATGCAGTTGGGATAATTCTTATACCTACAGACAATTTCCAGAAGTTGCAAAGGTGATGAAGAATTTGTAATACGATTTTGTATCATACATAACTTCCTTCTTTTATCTATATGATAAAAACTTATGCCCATGAATTTAACAATGAAGCTCATAATTCATGTTGAGGCTATATGTCAAATGTTTTAGAAGCATAACAAGACACTGAAAATGTAACTGCTGTTAATAATGGGGGAAAAATGGCAGATAAAAACCAGTCCCTACAATACAAAAAGGACGTCACTATACAGCACGCTGTATTTCTGTAAGATAACAGTTGTCTGAAGTAAAGTTTTATTTTCTTCTTCTTCCTCCCCTCCCCCTACTGGTGGTTGCTTGCTGAACCCAGACTCAAAATGTATTTCGAGTTGTGATATTAAAAAGCTTTCATTACAGTAGGCACTGTCATTTCAGTAAACACTTTCCATGGGAATGGACACTGTCCATTGGGAATGGAGCATTACTGATGCATAGCCCACATTCATCTACTCTGATGCAGTGGCTGGCATGTGTATTTTACTCTGTTTTGACCATGATGAAAAATTTACTGAGGGAACATGTAAGAGCCTAATTGACACTGTAACATGGGTTAAATTCTTCAGTTTGCTACTTGTGAGATGAAATAGAACAATGTATTTTGTTATTGGGTATTCGTATTGGGGAATATTGGGTTCAAAGAAAGGGGAAAAAAAGAAAGAGTCTATCCTCAGCAATGTGAATGACTATTTTTAACTCCTGGAGAGAAGTGGTATGGTTAAGGTCACCAATTTCTTTTGTCTTCTCCAGCCCAACAGAGCAGGTACCTTTTGTATGACTAGTTTCCTCTTAAAGGCATCTGACAGCCCAAAATTAAGCTGAAACTTGTGCTTTCTTAGATACTTTACCAATGTACATCCACGTACCTTCTAATATTATAATGAGAAGAATTATGAGACAACTATCTCTGTTTACCTGTAGGGTTTTCTAAAACCTTCTCTGTCTATACAAATCATAATATTAGACTGGAGGAACCCCCCCAAATAGATGGTGATGCAGAACTTAGCCCATGGGCTTTAACCCTTGGAGGGAGAAACATGACCAGAAACTACTGCTCTCCTGTGGAGGAAGATGCACTCCTGAGTCCAGCAGCAAAGCCAGCATCTCCTAAATAGCACAGAGGACACTGCATAAGTTAAATATACCTCTCCACGTTTCTTCACATATCTTATGATGTTTGCTTCCCTATGTGGGTTGTCTCTAATCAGTAGTGTAGAGAAATTTCATATGGAGAAGTTCAGACTTCACTACATGACCTCACAGCCTCATTGGAAATGTACTGTTTGTTAATTGCCTATGAAGACAATGTTGTCTCCCAGCAGACTAAAAGGACACCTAAACTTGATGACTTGTAGCCTCTTAAAATGCATCTGTTTACTCTCTCCTTTCCTATTTAGTATTTAGGACTACTTCCTTTTAAAATATAAATACCCATTTCCTCTTATGAATTAGGCACAATATTGCAGTGTTTACACAGAAAAAAAAATGTAATTATCTAAAAAGTTGTAATCATGGCAAGCAGGAATAATATTATAGTGACTTTTATGAGTTTATTTTGTTAAATTTTGAAATAAATGTTCTGTTCTTTGCAAAGGTATGGTTGTGGAATATCCATTAATCAGAACTTTGTTGTATGTCATTAGTAGGTTAATTTTGCTAGGTATTTAAGTGTTGATCCTCTATAGCAAAGTTTAACAGTATTAAGAGGACAGGCATGAACAAATGTAAACTGCCTGCAAGTCAACTTTCTGTTCATATAAAGGAAAATAAAGTGATAGCCATTCTAATGCTTGTGAGAAGCACTAGAAATATATAAATGGCCTCTTGGCTGGGTTGTGATTTGGACATGGATATGTAACATCCCCATGACAGCCAAGAGGTGCAGTTTAGAAATCATTTCACAATAGTTTAATGAGAAGATAGCCCACTTCCCTGACTCTCTGAACCACGTGCCAGAATCACTAAGGATCAGGTGTGCACTTAATCTCACTCCAGGCTGCTGTACTCAGTAGCGTTTGCTGGCTTGCTTCCTGCTGTGCCTGGGAGTGGGGATCCTGCAGTAGCCCCTGTCACTGGTCATGCACTGTCATACCAATGCTGGGGTTGTACTCTAAGTGTTTAGTTGCTCATTGGTTGCTGCAAGCTGGCTTTTCCCAAAAGCTGGGAAGTCAAAACACTGAACAACTGGGTCATTTGGTCTTTTGGGCATAGCTAGGATCAAAAAGAATGGTTAGGGTATAGGGAATAATCTGCTGCAAAGCTGGAATTTCTTATAAGCCTTTTGTCCCTTAGAAAGCAAAGTTAGCAAATGTTGGAAAATCCCCAGAGTACCAATGGGAATACATGAAATCACCCAAGCATATGCATTTTAGTGAGGTATTGGTGATGTAATGGATAAGAATAGAGCTAAACAGGGATTATTGATCATTATGTACTTAAGATACATTTTAAAACTGATTTCCTGTAGCTGTATATTGAAAGCATTTTTCATCTTGCTTTTTTTGAGCTAGTGATGCCCATTGTCTGCAAAATGGTACTCAGTATGATATAAGTAATTATACCTAAAAGTGATGTCTGAAAGAATGTATTACTTTTATAAAAGTTAGGAGATATTGTTATTAAGCCCTTGATTATATGGTTGAATACTATTTTTCCACAGAATGATTATTTCTGTGCAGAAGAAAGACTGCTCTGAGGCATAATTAGGAGTCTTTTGCAAAGGACACTGTTGTCTGTCAAACTGCTGTCTCATTTATTGCACAGTCTGGAGCGTGTCACAGAACAAGGCAGGAAGTTGTGAGGGAGACACCTATGTGAACACTTGAGGTCAATGGAGAAAAAGGAGAAGAGGGGGAGGTTCATCACAGCAGAGACTCCCCTGCAGCCCATGGTGAGAGGTTCTGCTCTAGTCCATGGAGGTCCACAGTGGAGTAGATGCCCACCTGCAGCCCGTGGACAACCCCACACCAAAGCAGGTGGCTGCACTCAAAGAAGGTAGGGACTCTGTCAGAAGTCCCCGCTGTTGTAGTTCGGTGCTGGGAGGATTGCAACATGCAGGAGGGACCCACACTGGAGCAACTTGGGAAGACTCTGCAGCCTGTGGGAAGGACTCATGTTGGAGAAAGTTCATGGAGGACTGTCTCCTGTGAGAGGGACCCTGAGCTGGAGCAGAGGAAGAGTACGAGGAGTTCTCCCTGACCTGAGGAGGAAGGAGCAGTGGGACTGACCGCACTCTGCCATTCCCTGTCCCCCTGCACTGCTGGGAGGGTAGGGGAGAAGGTAGAGAAATAGGGAGCAAAGCTGAGCCAGGGAAGAAGAAAGGGGTGGGGGGAAGGTGTTTTTAAGTTGTGGTTACACTTCTTACTGTCCTACTCTGTTTGTTAAGTAACGTTGTTTTTAGTGTTTGAATTAAACTGATGTACTTTTTCTTCCTAGTGAATCTGTCTTTTGCCCATGACCATAATGCGTGAGTCATCCCTCTCTGTCCTTATCTCGATTCCCGAGACTTTTGCTTTATATTTTCTTCCCTATTCCTGAGGGTGAACGGGTGAGCGAGAGGTTGCCTGGTGCTCAGTTGCCCTCTGGGCAATGCTGAGATGGCCAATGCATTATATGGAAGTGATTTTTCAGGCTTTGCTTATAATTGCCTCTTATTGTTATTGTTTAAAAGAACAGAGACATGAAATACTCTTAAATACAACATTACACTTTCCTCCAGCTTGCAGATATATAATTAGATGCATCATCTGTGAAGTTCTTTGAAAAAGTATCCATTTTGGAAACAAAATTAACATGTACACTACCACATGAACTTATTCATGTGTAAAATTGGTTTGTAGTGATTTTATCTGACACAGCTTTGGACTGAGCCCTTTCTGAGCCTAGAAATTGGATTGTTTAACATCTCTTAAGTAGAACTGTGCTGGCATTGAATTACTTTTGGACTCAAACCAAACACAACTAATTTAAATTACCTTCTTTTAGTTCATATTCCAACTGCTTGGAAGTCTGCCAGAACTGTTAATCAGTTACTGTCTCAGCAAAAGGAAGCTGGGTTTAAGCTTTCCAAAGGCTATCCAAACAGAGTCCTGGAGGACAGATGGTCCTCTGGTCAGTACAAGAGTAATTTCCCTTTTGCATTTGGATTCACAGTTGGAATCAAAATGCTTTTGGTTCCTGAAGTGTGCAATGATTACTAATTGAAGCACTTAGAGATGTGTGCCCCAGAGTACTCCTTTCTCTTGCTGGTCTGTCAAAAAGCTTTAGTACCTTCTGCTTTTTTTCCCATTGATGATTTTTAAGCTATCTTTTTTTTTTTTTTTTTTTTTTTTTAAACAGTATTGTAGGATGTTCTGCCTTTAATGCTCGTCCCTTGCTTCAAAAAGATGGTAAGAGGAAGAAATTGAAGGTGATAGCTGGATGTAAGGCTGCAGCTTTTTGAAAAGTGGAGCTGGATGCCTGATTGCCAATAAAGATCTAGGGTGGGGAGGAAAGCTGTGAGCATTCACTCCAAGAAAGAAATGAGTCATTTCATTATTTATTCTACTTTTCTATGAAAATCAACAATGAACAGAAATTATTGAAGGTTTTTGACCTGTTGACTCCAAATGATTTTAAACCATATGTTAGTATTTTGGCAACCCTTTTTCTTTTCTCTGCCTGGATTAGTGGAATTGTTAACTGTGTCTTTCTGATAGGACACATCTGCTGTATAAAATCAAAACCTACATTCTACCAATAATACCTAACATTTTCTTAAAATATGTACCTTCTCATTTTCTTAAAATATGTTTTTTTCAACACTGCTTATGGAAGTGGGTTCACCTCTAGGGATGCTTTCCAGAAAATGAAATTCAGCTCTGTGCTGATCCTCAGTTGCGCCAGTTGAGCCTCAAGTTGCGCCAGGGAAGGTTTAGACTAGATATTAGGAAGCATTGCTTTCCAGAACGGGTTGTTAGGCGTTGGAATGGGCTGCCCAGGGAGATGGTGGAGTCCCCATCCCTGGAGGTGTTTAAGAGTTGGGTCAACATAGCGCTGAGGGATATGGTGTAGTTGGGATCTGTCAGTGCTAGGTTAATGGTTGGACTGGATGATCTTCAAGGTCCTTTCCAACCTAGATGATTCTGTGATTCTGTGATTCAGCATGAGACCTAAGTGACACCTAAATATTTTCTCAGGTGATTTCTTCCTCATCGTTGCATGTGTGATCATAAAGCTTGTACACTTCAGTTCAGCATTGACAGAAATTGAATCTAGATATTTTACACACTGATTTAAATTGAAGTATCTTTCAGAGAAGTCTTCAGTACTCTTGAACCATTTTAACATTGGGATCAAATCTGCACACCTGTTTGCTTCAACTTTGCCAGGCAAAATTTGGGGTTTTTGGAATTGACTTCCCTACTCGATAATAAAGCACAAAGTGAATTGCATTGAGCAATCTGTCAATTTCCCAATTTTAACAGGAAACGAATATTTATGGAGAATTTTGGACTTTTACCATTTCCAAACTTGCTTTGCTGTAAAGGGTAGGTGGCTGCTTATTTCACACACTCTTAAATCTGGCTCTGCCCACAGTAACATAGGGCTGAAAGAAGACCTGCTACGTATTCTTGGGCTTTTATATAAAAGCAAAAATTCTCTTGCTTTACAGCTGTTTACACAATGATTTTTTGATATGTACCTTGGCATCTTGATTTTGTGTGTAATGAACAAGCACACTTTGAGACACACATTTGTCAGGGTACCATTGGTCTGACGTGTAGCCAACATGTTGTTTCCTTGACACTGGGCAGTGCATGCCTCAGTCAATGAAATGTTAATTCTGAAAACCAATGTGTACTACCATTGGAAAGTTAGGTTCTCAGATCACTTTCTGTTTGTGCTGTGCACTTCTAATCACCCTGTACCGACAATTCTTTAATGATTGCTTCCAAAATGCCTGCATGTGCCAGCAGTGCAGACCAGTGACTTGTCTGAAGAGATTATAGGGGAAGGTCACAAGTCACTTTTTTTTCCACTGCTGTAAACTGAAATACAAGTAGTGACCAACGCCTGTTTCACAAACCAGCTTAAAACCTTCCAAACAGTGGTGCCAAGGCAGTGGAATCTACCACCGCTGGACAGATGAGCAGCATTTTTATCTGTTCCTAAATTTTTTCAAAACCCTTCCAAGGTTATGTAATGAGTTTTTCTCATTCATATCACACCAGATACAATAATGTTTTCCCTTAGTATCACTTATCATTCATTCCCTATTCCCCTCTGTATATTATCAGAAACGATTGTGTTGCATTTTTGTCTGACTTTCACTGGAGGGGTTGGAATGTTTATCAAGATTCTAAAAATCTTGTAAAAAAGAATCTTTAAAATCTCTCCTTAAAGACTACCTTTCTCTTATAACTGTCTGTTATCCCATATAATATTGGCCAGTCTAAAAGTTGGCTAAGACTTCTGGAGGTTTTTTTTAATCTTTCATAGCTCTTTTGTCTATCTTCCCTGTTGAATGACCTTATTTTTTTTACATCATTAATCAGTCACTTGCTCTGAAATCTGTTTCAAGTTTCTGCTACTACTTGTTTGATATGTACCTGAAATGATGCAATCTCATTCTTAACTGAGATATCTTATGTGCCGATGTAATCAAGTGGTTAATTATAGAAAATCTGTTGACAAGTCTGGGAATTTAGGAAAACTCATTAATTTCTTGTATTGGTCTTGTAACTGTCAAATAGGAGTATTAAAAGTATTTAAAGGTTATATCATCACTAAGTCTGTGTGTATAGATTCATTGAATGTGTGTGTGTATATGTATGTGTCTGTGTGTATACAGTAGCCAATACCCCAAACTGTGGTTTTGCAGGGGTCCAGAAAAGTCATCTGAGAGTAGTTTGAAGGAAGACCTTTTCACCATGTTTTGTTGTGAGGAAAGTAAGGATAGTTGGCCAGAATTGGAGCTTCTTTGGGACCTTTCTCTTGGGAATGGTAGGAGTATTGGCCTTCTTTACTGTTGCTGTTTTATTTCCACTGCTGTTGGAAAGTGGTAACAGGTATGTGCTACAGTGAGTTTGAATGGTATGTATAGGAAGCAAATTTAAGCCTTGCACTTTCTGGATCCAAGAACTCACATTTTTTTCACATGGAAAACTTTCCTACATTGTGTTACATTAATTAATTGTACCTCCATCAAAAGAGGCTTTGTTAACAAAAGGTTTCTGTGAGATGAAGACTGAAACTGCTGCCAGGGATACATTATTTCTGCCTTAGCACAAAGTCAAGACTGCATTAACAGAGGTTAGTGGCAGCAAAGAAAGTGCCAGTGACTAGAGCAGTGTATGAAGTGCAAAGTATCTTGTTGCACAACTTGTCTTTGTAAATGATTAGAGAAGGTATTTCCTTTGAAGGTTTATTCTGTTCATAATCTTGCAGAGCAAATAAGAATAGTGCTGAGTTGCAGTACCAACAAGATAATCACAGTTCCCAGTGTTGCTGAAGACAAAAGCCATCACTGACAGGATCTGTATTTTATTTGGCCATGAAACAACTGACTGGGACAAAAAGCTCCTGTGTGCTCTATCAGTCATCTCTGATTATTTATATTCTGCTTCTATTCATGTGTGTTTTAAATCTTACAGAACCAAATAAATTATTCTTCAGTTTTCACTGAAGTTGTAATTTTCATGTTTGACTTCTTGCCACTGTTGAATATTAAGATACTTGAGTTTATTCCTCATTTCTACAAGAAATAGGCTGGAATCAGAGTACTGATATAATGAAATTTTGACCTTAGGTATCTGACAGGAAGAAGGTGCATTATTCTGATTAGAGCAAAGGCTCTGGAGGATTGTCCATCTGAAACAACGGGAACTCTGTTCCCATCTGAAAAAAAACTTGCTACTTTCAATTTATTAACATGGATGCCTTCAATTGACAAATTTGGGATTAAAATTACAGAAAAACACTTAATGCAAGCAGCCGTTGTCAATAGTTACCATTAGAGAGGACAACAGAAAGTTATTCATTAAATACTACTTGCAGTTTCTTTGCTCAGGACAGAAAGCAGGGCATCCAGCAAAGATAAGACCAGTGTCCTTGTGTGATTGCTTTGTTCCTTCTAGAGCTGTCCTAGGATAGGGTCAGTTCTGTTCAGGATTTAGAGCAGCATCAAGGGTAGCCTGTCCCAGTTCCTAAAGTCTCCCTTCTTTGTCACAGTCATAGAGGACAACATGCACAGCTCTGCTGGCTCAGGTGGATGACTTCTGTGCTATTGTGTTTCTTTGCCTGCAGTTCACTCTCTTAAGTACCCAGTATGTTTTAAGGGTAGCATGAGACTGAACTCACAGTTACAGAACATTTGAGATTCTTGCCTGGAAAAGTCTATTTAAACTGGAGCTGTCCTGAACACATGGGCATGGCAGATATATACAGGTGGTTGGGACATGCTAAGGTGCCTGGAAGATGTTTGCCAGACTGTGATCCCTGGTGTTTCCTGGAAAAGGGGGATTGGGTCAAAACCACTCCAATGCCCTTAAGTACACAACACATTCATGGGATTTTCTGATGGGCTTGTGTGGTAGAGATTACCGTATTGTTTGTGCATTTTAAGGATGCTTTCCAAAAGTAAATTTCCTCCAAGTTTAAGGTTTCATGCTTTAGAATTTCCTGTGTATACAGTTTTCCAAATACCTCTCCCTGCAACACAGCTTTGTGAAGCTCAGAGACTTTGCTGTGTGAAAGTGAAAAATGAGACTTCTCAAGATATCTTTCAAGGCATATAGTAGTGATGTCCAGGGGGTGTGTTCTTCTGGCTTTTTTCCAAGAACAGATTTAGAGCAAAACAATCTGTTTCTGATTCTGAACATCTTCAGAGTCAATAGTCTGTGACTTTGCCATTCATGTGTTCTGAGAAACAGATGACGTTTTAGATCTGTCCTGTCTGACCACTCATGGGCATAATGAATGAAAATATGGATCTGAAACTAATGTATTATTTTTCTTCACTTGGCACTGAAATTGCATTCTGATTTTTGAAATGTGCTGAACTCCAAACTGTAGTGACCTTAGTCCCCGCCGAATCTAGCTTGGAATGAAAACATTTATGTTTTTCATACATAGCTGCTGTTCTGCTTCACTGAAATTTAGAATTTTTATCAGCAGGATATTTGTAACAAATGAAATTTTTATTTAACAACAATTCATCTTCTGATTGTCTCAGAAAAATGGGGGTTTTTTGCTGTTTAGCAAAGGTAAGACCTTTCTGTGTTATTCTACTTGGTATTGTTTTTCTGTTCTGAGCTTTTCATAGAATTTTGATGTTTTCAGGTGGTGAAGGCCATGATAGAATGGTTTTAACACTTAGTATTGGTCTCAACACCTTTACAGGAATCTTTAGTGCAAGTATTTCTCTAACACTTCTGTAAGGACATTCTGGAAAAAAATCAGACTATGTTTACTATGTCTGTAATGGTGCCTTACACACTTCAGAGGAGGCAGATAGGTGTGCAGACTGACTTTTGGTTTGCTTGTATAAACATAGAACCAAGCAGGTTGGGTCCATGTCTTTGTGCAAGCACTGTGGTTGAGAGAGGAATGCTGGGACTGAATCTGCTCTGGCTTTCAGATCTCAGTGGAAATAAATCAGAAGTGTGAGTTTGAAACATATTGACCTTTTGCCTCTTCCCTATTGCTTCTAGAGTTAGGCTTGAAGTAAACTATCAGAATTCTTTTACTGTAGTGTTTGTTCAAAGCTTTCACATAAGGCAGTCCTCCATAGGCATTTGGCAAACTCCCACAGTTTACAGTATCAGCCTTTTAATCTATTTTCATTAGAGGGTAAGAACTGAAAGAACCAACATAGGACATGTGAGAACAATCTGAGTTTCTGCGATACGTGTTTAGTCTCTGAAAAACTTCTCACACTTAATCTCCTTTAAAGGTAGGTCACTGCTTTTGGGGGCTTTGAGTCACTTCTATTCCTTCTATCCTTTCCTTTATTTTTTATGATCTTTTGCTACAGTTAATTCTCTGTGAACCTTTAACAAAGAACTGCCTAAGAAGCAGCTATTCTCAATTTTTGTACTCTTTTTTTTTGGCTCATGAAGAAAATCAAGTAGTTCTTGAAAGTCAAAGAAAAGTTGGATGTTTAGGAATAAAATAGTTCTTTGGATCCATTGTAAAAGTCAGGATTAAATCCTGACTCCATTTAAGTCAGGTGAACTTTATTGTTGGCCTAAAGTTGAATTTCTAACAAGTTCCATGCAGCGTATTGTGCAAAATATGGAGGTTAACTATGGTGCTTTGGTTAAGACCTTTGTCTATTTTGCCATATCTGTTCAGTTTCAAAGGGCTGAAATACTTGGTTTTAATTTCGTCCTGAGCAGATGTGCTATATTTCTTTGATGTCATATTTCAAATGAGAAAATATTTTTTTCTAAAGCCTGTATGAAGTGATTCCCATAAATGTTCATCTCACATGACGTACAAGCATTAATTAATAAAAGACAGTTATATGATTAGAGATCCCTGCGTAAGAAAGCACTCGATACAGTAATTGTAAGTGCTGTCTGTTGTTTGAAAACCACCAATATTTGTGCTAGAAGGGGTTGGTAAGGAATGAGAGAACCAGTCCAAACAATTCTCTCTTGATATGAAAAAGTTCAGACTGGAATTCTAGTTATGATCTGTATAATTAAAATCTGTCACAACTTTTTGCTGTGTAGCACTGAAATTTCAGGAGAAGTAGAGAAGAAATAAGCTTAAGATGAATGTACTTAGGGTTTGGCTGATTCCGCTATGTCTTTTGATTTCAGTTTATTTGGTAGGTGCTTAACTTAATGTCAAAGAATAGCTGCAGAAATTACACCCTCAAAAAAATGTTACTTCAATTATTTCTTCTCCAGATAAGTTTGTGGTCACCAGAACATGTGGCAGCAGAATATATTTGTTTCTAAATTATTTGTCCTATACAGAGAATATTTAGGGGTTTTTTTTCTTTCTCTACACAATGTAGATTAAAAGAGCAAACTAAATTGATGAATATATAAGCCATAACGCCTGACTTCATAAGACTACTAATGTTGCTCTACTATGTATAAATCAAGATGCATGTGCTTTCTGTACCAAAGTTAATTTTTTTCCACTTTTGCACCATCTCTTATTAAACTGTAAGTCTGAAAACACTCCTTTGCTACAGTCCTGCTCTTTATGCTGTTTAAAATAAGGCTTCATTAGAAAAAGGGATATTTACAGAATTTTTTCTTTGTGAGAAACTGAAACTGTATTTACATCTTCTTTGAAGAGCTACAAAAAATGCCTTCAGTTCAATGTTAAGGTTACCTTAGGCTATACAAAGTTAACAGCGCAGACCTTAAGAAAGTGAGGAAATAACCTACCATAGATCTTTACTTCTTTTTGGCACCCACATATTTTTGTTGGAACTCTGAAATTCATTTGCAGAGTTAGGTATATAATCAACTCACATCTGCAGATTTTTACTGCTATCATTCCAATTCTGGACAACCAAAAATTAATAGCATAAATAACAATTAACATTTCCGTAACATTTGAGACAATATATCTCATATTACTTCTGTTACTACCTGTCTCCAAAAAAACCCCACCCCCTGTGCCTTTTGAGCCTCTTTGTGCTTGAGAATATTGCTCACTTGTACAAACATTCAGTAATTTCTTTAGCTATTTTAAACTAATTATCATAATTATGCTGATGAAAGGACAACTAATTGTCAGTTAACAACATGTTCTCAATCTATTTCTGTCCCTCTGAACAACTCCAATTCATTTGATCTTTTTCAGGGGTAACAATTTCTAGATTTTTATACGACTTTCGTCATTTTCTGGAGTTTCTCTGTTAATGCATAGCCCACCAAAACAGGCCTTACCAACACTGAGTGGAGCAAAAGGATTGCTTCATATGTCATGCAGATTTTTTTTCTGCAGTGCTGAACCTGTGCTTCATGTAACTACATAGACAGTTATACATGCCTACTTTCAAAATTTTACATTCACCCTTTTGTATTATGTTATATTCTTGAGTTCTATTTCTTCCAGTTGTCCAAGATAATTTTGATTTTCAATCTTTTTACTAAAATGTAAACCAGAAATCAGATTTTTGAGTCTCAGTGGAACTGCACTGCTATGTAAAGTAGGGAGGGACAAAGAGGGGAAGGATGAGTTTATATCTAAAGTTGTTTTGTTTTACTAAAAATTTTGTACTAGGATAATGGGAAAAACAGTATAAAAGAAATGTTGTTAGTGCATTATTCCGTATCATTTGTGTACATGCTGCTAATACCATATATTTACATGTCTGTATAAGTAATTCTCTGTATAAATTAATACAAGATCCTTGATGTGCTTTACAGTACTTATCAATCGTCATTCATTTTACAGCATGGTTGACATCATTGTATATTTCATATGAACTAATTTCTCTTTCAACTTTTACAGTGTTAAAAAATATTTCTTCTGGGAAAAAAGAATCTGTTGCTTTGGCTTTCTGTCTTTGTCCTATTCATAAATACATTATAATTTAAATATTATTAAAGGGCAATCATAGGAAAAAATAGGTTAAATATTGGTTGTGTAGTCTGACCTCTTTTCAGAAGAGAGCTAACTTTAAAGCCATCTCAGCTTGTACAAGGCCTGGCCCAGCTAAATTTTGAAAATTTCCAAGGGTGGACATGCCAGTACATCTTGGGGCAAACTTTTCCAGTGCTTAACTGTGAGTTAAGTACTGTAGAAAATATATCAGGTTTGTATTTGTTACCTCAAACTGTGTTAATTAATTTGTAATTACTTTTACAAATTAAGTGGTGTGCTTCCAGTTCCTAGCTGCTATTAGTGATATGGAATGCTTTCAGTCTGAACAGATTTCTTCAGTTCCTTCCAGAAAAATAGTGTTTTTCTTCTCTAATACTGCATGGGCAGAATGCTTCTGCCCCCTCTTTTTGTACTTTCCTGTGGGTGGACAAAGGAAACATTTAAATCAAGTAACAGTAGTGAGAAAATGCACCCAATTACTTTTTAAAATGGATTTAGGAGCCAGAATATTTGCAATGGTGAAATCAAAAGGGTAGGAAAATGCAGAGCCATTATCCACTGAAGACACTTGCCCATTTCCTCACACTATTATATGGAGCACTGTAGGGCTGTAAATCATCTTCATTCCTGAGTAAGTGCTAGCCTGAATGCTTTCACTAACCATGCATTACAAATATTTGTCTTCAAATGTGGAAATCTTCGGGGGAGGAGATAGGATATTTTCACTCTTCATCTATCATTTTGGTGCTACTCATCCCTTTCAGCACGGAAACATAGTGTTTCATCTTGCTTTCCATTTTGTCTGCCTGTGCTCCTTCTTGCATTCCTCATCCTGAGTCCCTCTGACAAGGCAGAGCAATTTCCATCTTTGATACTCCATGCTAGCACTGTTTGCCTAGTAATGGAGAGCCCACCTCGAGCTTTTCAGGCTCAGACCTTCACTCTCCCCTTCATCAGTCTGTGTGTTAATAGCTATCAAAGCAAACACCTTGGTCAGGAATGAGTAACCACAGCCTCAGCAGTTGTAGATCTGGTTCTGCTCCCTGGAGATAAGGCTGACCCTCTGTGAATGGAGATACAAGCTCTCAGCTTTGTCAGCAGGCTCTGGGTTATCTCCTGCAGCTTTGTCTGAACAAGACATCAGATAATCTGGCTATGGCAGCATGTTCTGCACTGCAGGCAGAGAGAGACCCATGCAATAGGTGCTGTGGATAACCTGTAAGTCTGTTTTCAAAGCTGAGATAACATGACAATATTATCAGAAAAGCTAAAGGCCCAGGGACATACTGGAAATATGTATGAGGGTAAGGACATGGTCTCCTAAGTCTTTTGCTGCCCCTCTAATCATTGTGTTGTTTCCTTTCATTTTCCAGTGTGGCATGATTGCTTGCCAGAGCCAAATGCAAACTTCAGCACAGAGTGTCAAGGAGAAGGATAACACTAGTGAACATGTAAGGGGATATATTCTTACTGCTTGAACTCCTAGTTAAAACCCATAAATTAGCACTTATGTCTTGGCTTTTTCTTTCAAATTCAATTAGAACAAATAGAGCACATGAAATTGAAAGTTACTCTGTCATTTACTGGATGTTTATGGACATAAAATCCTCAGTGTGTGAAAAATCATGAATTAAACATAATGCTGGGATGTGATGACATCATCACCTACTGGTTTTTGTACTCTATGTTGCTCATATTGTCAATATTTAGATGCATTTTGGAGTTGTTCTGACACACCAAGCCTACCACTTGATCTACCCCTTTTCTGTGTTAACTATAACGATATGGTATCAAATACAAAGGCTAAATTTTCCATTGGATATCAATAATGAAAAGGAATAGTTAGAGTTAATTTCCCTATAAAGAGTTCATCAAAGACACTGAGATACATGGTGATGATTCTTCATACTAGACAATGGCACCACTCATGGTTTCATTGTTTTTCCTTCCTTGGGATGTATTAGTGGTTTCACAACTGAAACAGTTTTATGTCCCTTTGTTACAGGAAACAAAAAAGAAGTGATGTTAACATACATAATTTTTAGATCTTATAAAATACTCACTTTTTTTTTCATATTTCTAAATACAATTTTTTTGGTTTGACTTTGGAGTTTGTTGGTTTGTTTTTGGCAATGAGGGTTTGAATCTATGTTTTAATGCTTGTGTATAGTACCTTGCGCTAAAAAAATGAGATTGGATTTTGAGGAAGCAGCTTCTGTTCCCAGTGTAATCAGTGGAAGCACAGCTGAATTCTTGACCCAGTGGTCTACATGCTGGACTGGGCTGAAATTGGAAAACAGGAATGCAGAGTGTAAATTGGGCCAGAATTACAATTCAATTCTCTGGTAATTCAGAGATGCAAGCCTAGGTATGTCATATAACGGGGTCCACCTGTGTTGCTTACAAATAGAAGTGATCAGGGGCAGAAATGTAATTTTGAATATTGTTCCTAATCGTTATGGTGAACCTAAGTGGGGAGTCTGTAAGTGTTCATTGCTTTTTCCCCTTAGATTAGACAGTAGAATCACTGTGTAATTTTCACTTCAACTATGCCAGCAAATTTAGCTCTAGTAGGCAAATGTCCTGAGTGCTTATCAGCATGCAGTAAGAAACCACATTTTGCTGGCATGCAAATTAAAGCTTCTTTGTTACTATTCTTCTTTGAAGTGGAAACCTTTCATGCTTCAAGGCATATGGATTTTCAGCATGGGAAATATCTACCCTCCGTGTATCTTCCCTCAGTGATGCTGTGTGTATCAGCATGAAGGGCTGAACATGGCCCTTCTCTAAAAGGTGGAGGTGGTGTGAGCATGGAAGATTTACTTCTAGTACTTCCTCTGGTGTCCCGTGGAAGGTTTATTTTCAACATGGGAGCCCTGGTTGCAAGTTGCCTGACTCCTCTGGGCTGTTTGCTGCCACTTGTCTTCCAGAGCTGGTGCTCCCACCCTGTAGATACTGCTGCTGTCTTTAGGGAGAACAGACTACAGATCTAATGCCCACAGCTGGAGAAAAGAGAGGATAATATGTATCCTAAAAGAGGTGAAGGGGAAATTCAAATTGTAACTGCTCAGCAGTGGTGATTTGTGACCAAATGACCTGGCATGGAGGGCAAGAAGGCCCAACTGCAGAAGAGGTTAAACTGGCTGGAGGCAGGGATGCCAGAGACATAAGGACTTCCTGTAAAGAAATGAAATTTCACTTGGTGATGAGACAAGAAACAGCCCCAGCATTGTCTGGTAGCCATCCTGGAAAGGAATTACTCAGAGGCCACCTCTGGGCAGCAGAGATGGGCTGGGAGATGGTGCCAAGGCTGGGCTGAGGTTTGGTGCTGGTGGAAGTGTAGGTAAGAAATTGGCTTGTGATGTATCTACGCAGACTCCTTATGGTGGTAGCACCAACGCATTGTTTGCTAATTATTGTGAATTTAAGAACAAACATGTTTAATACACCTCAAGAGTTACAATAAGAATTCCCCTAAATATGTAAGACATTTTGTGGAGATCCTCTGTCTACCCTTTGAAGGTATGATTTTGCATTTTGTTTGCCATACACAGAGGCAGCAGAGTGTCATGTCTGCTACCCCTGCAAGTGCTGTTGCTCAGCACTTTGTAGCTGGCATCATTCACTGTCTGATTCTGTGATGCAGAATGGGGTAGACAGAAAGATCTGGGGGAGCAGCAGCAGCAAAGAGAAAACCGAGGCCACAAGAGCTGAGGCAAGTTGAAATCAGTCTACCTGGGGATGTTTTGCACAGACCTGTTGGTGGGCTACTCTGCAGTCCCAGATCCCCATTATCACAGGGACACTGGGGAAGTATTATCCCCAGACTTTTCAATACCTGGCATTTTCCCTGCTGTGCTGGGTTTTTGTACACTCTGTTTATGGCAGCCTGAACTTGGCTGCTCTGAGGGAAGTCACCCTTGGCCTCTAAGTGTCCAGTTTAGATCCCTCTGTGTTGCTGGAGTAGGATTTGGACAGGGAAAAGAGAGAGGCAAATAACCAAATTTGTTCACTGTAGTAGCCCACCGTGCCTGGGATTTACTGCAGCAGCATCAAACGAGCAGCTGCATCTGAGAACTGAGCTTGCCATTTGTAACACAAATGTATCTACATAGCCTTTTCTGTTTGGTGATGTTATGCCAGGTAATGATATCATATCAAGTGAGTAATCTTTTTTCATGAATAAATTTAGTATCACATTCCTTAACCTGTGCTTACAATATTTCAGTGGCAGTTTTTCTGCAAGGCTGTAATAGGTAGTGTTATCAAAAGCCTGCATAAAAATCCTTCCACAGAAGCAAGTTTGTTTGCCTCCTTTGTATTTTTATAATGAAATTAATGAGGACATTCTTTTAACTTAGAAAATGGTGGTAAGGATAAAAGTTTACTTGTGAACTAGAAAGGCAGATGTAATCTTAGAGGCAGCCTCAGTGCCATTCACAGAATTTATGAAAATGCTGTGTCCCTGGGAGGCTAGCTAAGCATAAAATTCTGAACAGCAAATGGTGAGCTCCCTACTGCAGTTGAAAGCAAATCTATAAATAGAATGGCAATGGAATAGCCTTCCAGCTAGTGAACAAGCAAGAAATTCCCTCCTTTGACTTGCTTTGCATACTAATAAGGACAAAGGGTGGTGGAAGGAAGGAAGGAAGGAAGGAAGGAAGGAAGGAAGGAAGGAAGGAAGGAAGGAAGGAAGGAAGGAAGGAAGGAAGGAAGGAAGGAAGGAAGGAAGGAAGGAAGGAAGGAAGGAAGGAAGGAAGGAAGGAAGGAAGGAAGGAAGGAAAAGAAAGAAGAAGAAAGAAAGAAAGAAAGAAAGAAAGAAAGAAAGAAAGAAAGAGAAAGAAATGTCTGTTGACTGCTCCTTTACCAGATTACAGAGATGCTGTGTGCTTGCTAGTTCATTTAGGTGCACTTTTCCTAGCACTGAACAATAGGAAAATAATAGAAACTACTTTTTGGAAGATGACTTATTTGTGGAACTCTGTGACAAAGAGGATGGCTTGTGGCTTTTTCCTTCCAAAGTATGCCTTTTATTGTGACTGTGGCATGTATAAAGCAGAAAAGGGTCTGTGAAAGAGGAATTTCATTATAAAAGAGCATTTTGGGGCTATTTCGCAGTGAAATCAGATGCTTCCTG
The DNA here is from genome assembly GCF_031877795.1 of Strix aluco. NCBI lineage: Eukaryota > Metazoa > Chordata > Aves > Strigiformes > Strigidae > Strix > Strix aluco. Next base: position 51,521,271 of record NC_133971.1, on the reverse strand, counting down.
TCATTCCAGCATTGAAGGTTATGAATAACTCACTGTTCCTACTGTTTGTGATACTGCAGTGATCCTTTGTCATCTTTTGTTCCCATTCTGTCTGCCAGCAATTATCTACCCTGTTGTCAAAGTGAAAATCTTTTCATTTTGTATCTAGCATGGATTATATCACAGCCATGAACACTTGTAAAGGATTGACAATAGATAGATGGGAGCACTCAAAGTGTAGTTTATCATTTTGGTAGCTCACTGTAAGAGCGGGAATCAGCATGCTAAAAGAAGACATGCAATCTTTGTTATGAAGTGCACTTTTCCACACTTGATTGTGCCAAAACCACAGCATCTGGTCTGCACTGGACTGTCATCAATGTCCATGTGGGACTTTGGGGCTTAGTCAGTGGATGCAGGTAGTCATGGGTGCACTGAACAGCTCCACCTCCGCTGTCTACTGATGGACAGTCTTCATTGTGTGGAGGGCATGTAGTCATCTTTCACATGCACTCATGCACCATGCACTTCCCCACCCCTTACAGCATTTGTCATTATTTCTGTTGCAGTTCTGCACCGCAGGTCAGGAATGGAGTTTATTCACAGGTATTACGGTTCTCGGGGAAATAATATAGTGATAACGAAACATAAGACATGAAATGAAACAAAGAACTATTTTGAGAGAATGGTTTCCAATCTCTCATGCCTATGAGAAGCTCTAATAAAATAAATATAAGTATTATTCTGCTTAATTTTGTGCACTACTGTATTTTTTTTTTCATTTAAGTAGTATGTTGCAAAATAACAGAGTAAGTATGGGGACTAGTAAAAAACCTAAAGGTTTGGAGCTATATCTGGTATTTGCCACATACCTTGTTAACTCACAAATTTGAAAAATATGGTAGTATTCAGAAAGCAGAGCTGAATTTTTTGAGATTTGGACAGGAGCAGTCTGACCATCTCAAACTTGATTTGACTAACTGCTGAATTAATGTGATGGTTTGGCAATTCAGACATATTGATCCAGTTCTGTATTACTCATATATTTGCAGATTGCATGTTTGAACCTGTTATAGATAAATACTCCTTTTAGTTTCTTCCCTTTCTTCTTCATATTGTTAATCCCCAATATAGCTTCTTCATGTCTGTTTTCCCTAAGATTAATTTTCTAGAGTTAATCTGAAAATAGCAATGCTTCCAGAAGTCAACACACAAGTGCAAATATAGAATAAAGGCCAGGGAAAACATTAATAGACAAGCATGACCTAAAGAGGAGACTTATCAGATTTTTTTCATTTCTTTCAGCTTAATCATAATACATACATAATACCTCTTCCTGCAATCCCTGATTTGTTTATATCCTTAGATTGTCACAAATGTAACAGTATTACTACTACAATGACAGACTTACTTTAAAACCTGATTTTCCTTGACTTGCATATGGCAAGGAAGAATTGAGTCTTAAACTAGTAAATGTGTGTTGTTGTTCAACCTCAATTGCATGAGGAAAACAGTCTTTCACTTCACAGTGTAAGAATTCAGTGGAATATTTGTAATAGATCTTAATAATGTCAAAGAGGCTATGTAAGTTTCTGTAAAAGTAACAATCATTACAAAAATCAGGCAAACAAAAAAAAAGGTGTCTGAATTATGTACAGTATTGCAGCTAGTAATGGCTGTTGTAAAGAAAATGTCAAACATACATTATACACTGTTTAGTCTGCGCTTATAGAGACACTGCTATGAACTATGGGAAGGGATCTGTCTGAAACCTGTTTCTTACACTGATCATGCTAAAGGAATATCTTTAGGTTAATTCTGAATGTCTCCTTTAGTGAAAAACAGAGGAGCATTTGTGCAGCATATTCAATATCTGCAAGCACCCATCTGTCAACAACTATTTCAGTTATTGGATAAAGTATCTGTCAAATCTGAACAAGGAGCAAAAAACTTGGTGCATTTTTAATACGTATTTAATATTTGTTCCAACTCTATACATGAACTGGAAAATGGAAGACATGAAATTTAGTTCTTCCTTTTTCATTAAACTAACAGGATATGTTGTCTTCTGTGTCTTTCCGAATTAGAAACTCTAGTTTCTTCATTTTGCACTGTTTCGCAGGGTATGGTTTAATGGTTGGACTAGATGATCTTCAAGGTCTTTTCCAACCTAGATGATTCTGTGATTCTGTGGTATGAAAAACAAGCCATCTGGATATTGCTCCTAATATTGCTTTAATCTAGCCATGTTAAGGTATTGATTTCCTGTATGTATATGGGGAAAATATTTTGTTGTTTAGGACTCTGTGATGCTAAAATCATACTTCATGACTTTTCAAGGCAATGGGTTTTTTAAGTACTAAATCTCATGAAGGTTTATTTGTTGTAAAATTTCAAGAATTAAAAATAAGCTTGCAATTAATAACTAACATTTGTAAGCAGATGTGGTTAGGGATGAGAGAGTGAGAAAATGTGAGAAAGTAAGAAAATGTGTTTCTATTTACACACTGATAAACACGAGCCAGCAGTGTGCCCAGGTGGCCAAGAAAGCCAACGACATCCTGGCTTGTATTAGAAATAGTGTGACCAGCAGAAGTAGGGAGGTGATAGTCCCCCTGTACTCTGCACTGGTGAGGCCACACCTGGAGTATTGTGTCCAGTTTTGGGCACCTCAATACCAGAGAGATATCGAGGTGCTGGAGCGAGTGCAGAGGAGGGCAACGAAGCTGGTGAAGGGCCTGGAGAACAAATCCTGTGAGGAGCAATTGAAGGAGCCAGACTGTTCAGTTTGAGGAGGAGAAGGCTGAGGGGAGACCTCATCACTCTCTACAACTACCTGATAGGACATTGTAGAGAGGTTGGTGCTGGTCTCTTCTCACAGGTAATTAGCGATGGAACAAGAGGGAATGTCTTTAAACTGCAAAAGGGGAGGTTTGGACTGGACATTAGGAAAAAAATTTTCACAGAAAGAGTGGTCAGAGAGTGGAATAGGCTGCCCAGGGAGGTGGTGGAGTCACCATCCCTGGATGTGTTTAAGGGTCGTTTAGATGAGATGTTGGGGGATATGGTGTAGGGGAGAACTTTGTAGAGTAGGGCTGATGGTGGACTCGATGATCCCAAGGGTGTTTTCCAACCTGAATGATTCTGCTAAAGGAAAGATGTGGGAGCAGTTTCCTGTTGACCTGAAGGAAAGAGAGAATATCCCTGTTTGGAGGTATTTTGCTTTAGGTTAGTTACCCTGTGCCAAATGTGTAGCATGTAGGAGGATCTTGATTATCGTTCTGAGCCTGCTATAAGTGATGCTGGAAACTTTACAAGACTTTCAGAGGTGATGTTTTTCAGCAGTAGTGATATGCATGTAACCTTTTCTGTGCCCAACCCAATGTGAACTGGCATCAGGACCCTTGTCCCAGAAGGAAGGGCTGTCTGGGAGTGCTTGGAGAGAAGGAAGACCTGCTGTGCTGCCTGCTCACATCCAGGGCTGCACAAAGAAGAGGGTTTCACGAGTTCCTCTCTTCCCCAGGGGAAGAGGCTGCCTGCAACATCACAAATATGGGTAGCAGCCAGGTGGAAAAGGTAGTGATGCATGTGTTTGTCATGGGAATTACATCCTGAATGGCACTGAAAGTAAAAATTTCCTCTTGGTAAAAGCAAATCAGTGGGACTTCAGGAACTAATTTACTCCACACTTCACTGGGTTGTAGTTTGTCATTCACACAGCAGTTAAATAATGATTTCTCCATCAATGAATCATGGGACTGATATTAGCAGCTCGAACTAATCTACTTAGAAATGAGTTGTATGTATGACTGGTAATGGGGTGCTCCTCCAGTTCTTTACTTACTTCTGAGAAAACAATCTCTTTCAATAGCTTGTGTCAGGCATCTGGAAACATCAGAGTGAAATTGAATTTAATGCTGAAGCTGAATTTAATGCCCTGCCCTCTGTGGTGTATTTCCTCTTCAGTGTATTTGCCTACTTCTTTGCTTTGAGATGTATGTGCTGCTTTTTCTTTAGTATTTTCCAGTGATAAAATATTAAGCAGATGAGGTGGGAGCTGGTGAAAACAATAAAAAGCTTTCCCACTGAAGTTAATGGAAAGACATGACATTGGGAAAGTACTTGAAAGCAGGCTCAGACAACCTCTGGGTGTGTGTGGGATAAGTAGATTTGTTGAGGACCTGTAGTGTTGTACTCTGTTACTTTTCCTCCCAATAGTCACACTATGATAAGGAGCTAATGTAGCTGTCAAATGCAGAGTGGCGCCAGATCTCAGATGGGTGCTGATTATGTGCACTGTATTTTTCTTCAGGACACCATTGTTATGCATTTCGATCTGGACCTAAAATGACAATTTTTAAAGTCACCAATTAACTCAACCGTAGGCTTGGTAAGCTTGGTACTACTCCACTGTAGCTAAGCAAGAGGGCAGATAAATGCTTTTCCTTGTTTATGGAGTTTGTGTGTGGTTTGAGGGCAACTAGAAAAACACCTGTTAGATGATCTGCTCCTGCAATTCAAGACTGAAGCCAGGAAGAGCGGAGGTGTGCGTAATCTCAGGATGCATGCTTCTTGCTCTAGAGCGCTTCTTTGTAGGCAAATGGGCTAAGTCTAGTGGGCTACCTCCCCCAGTACTCCTGCAGATTTAGGTGCATTTGGGGTAGTAAACACCTGAGTAAAACAGGAGTTTTGGTGGTTATTTTCATAGTAAGAAACCTCGGAATAGTTCTGACAAATTTGAAAGACAAAACTTGATGACAGAGTCTTTTGTGTTGAACAACCAGTGTGGGTGGCTCTGTATGTGAGGAACTGTTATGATTGCTTTGAGCACAAGTATAGTGAAGACAGGGTGGAGTGTCTTTGCATTAGAATCAGGGGGAAGGCCAACAGGGCAGATGTTGTAGCAGAAGTCTACTATAGGCCACCCACCCAGGACAGAGAGGTGGATGAAATATTCTATAGGCAGTTAGGAGAAATCTCACGATCGTTTGCCCTTGTTCTTGTGGGAGACCTTAACTTCCCAGACATCTGCTGGAAATACAACACAGCAGAGCGGGACCAGTCCTGGAGATTCCTGGAATGTGTGGCAGATAACTTCCTGACACTGCTGGTGAGTGAACCGACCAGAGAAGGTGCCCTGCTGGATCTCCTCTTTGTGAACAGAGAAGGCCTGGTGGATGATGTGGTAGTTGGAGGCTGACTAGGGCACAGCGATCATGAAATAATAGAGTTCTCTGTTCTTAGAGATGCCAGGAGAGGGGGCAGCAGAACTGACATCCTGGACTTCCAAAGGGCTGACTTCGACCTGTTTAGGCAAGTGCTTGACAGAGTCCTTTGGGAGATGGTCCTGGCTGAGTGGGGAGGTCCCGACAGATAGAAAATTAGCCAATGTGATGCCCATATATAATGAGGGTTGGAAGGATGATCCGGGAAATTACAGGCCTGTCAGCTTGATGTCAGTGCCCGGGAAGCTGATGGAGCAGCTCATCCTGAGTACCATCATACAATGCCTGTGGGACAACCAGACGATCAGGCCCAGTCAGCATGGGTTTATGAAAGGCAGGTCCTGCTTGACAAACCTAATCTCCTTCTACGACAGGATGACCTGCTTATTGGATGAGGGAAAGGCTGTGGATATTATCTACCTTGACTGTAAGGCCACACCATTCTCTTGGTGAAAACTGGCTGCTTGTGGCTTGGATGGGTATACGTTTCACTGGGTAAAAATCTGTCTGGATGGCTGGGCCCAAAGAGTTGTGGTGAATGGAGTTAAATCCAGTTGGCGGCCGATCACGAGTGGTGTCCCCCAGGGCTCGGTTTTGGGGCCACTCCTGTTTAACATCTTTATTGATGATCTAGACGAGGGGATCGAGTGCACCCTCAGTAAGTTTGCAGATGACACCAAGTTGGGTGGGAGTGTTGATCTGCTCGAGGGTAGGGAGGCTCTGCAGAGAGACCTGGACAGGCTGGAGCGATGGGCTAAGGCCAACTGTAGGAGTTTCAATAAGGCCAAATGCCGGGTGCTGCACTTGGGCCACAACAACCCCCAGCAGTGCTACAGGCTTGGGGAGGAGTGGCTGGAGAGCTGCCAGTCAGAGAGGGACCTGGGGGTGTTGATTGACAGCTGGCTGAACATGAGCCAGCAGTGTGCCCAGGTGGCCAAGAAGGCCAACGGCATCCTGGCTTGTGTCAGAAATAACATGGCCAGCAGGGACAGGGAAGTGATCTTACCCCTGTACTTGGCACTGGTGAGGCCGCACCTTGATTACTGTGTTCAGTTTTGGGCCCCTCACTACAAAAAGGGCATTGAATCACTGGAGCGTGTCCAGAGAAGGGCAACGAAGCTGGTGAAGGGTCTGGAGCACAGGTCATATGAGGAGTGGCTGAGGGAACTGGGGTTGTTTAGTTTGGAGAAGAGGAGGTTGAGGGGAGACCTCATTGCCCTCTACAACTACCTGATAGGAGGTTGCAGAGAGCTGGGGATGAGTCTCTTGAACCAAGTAACAAGTGATAGGACAACAGGTAGTGGCCTCAAGTTGCGCCAGGGAAGGTTTAGACTAGATATTAGGAAGCATTTCTTTCCAGAACAGGTTGTTAGGCATTGGAATGGGCTGCCCAGGGAGGTGGTGGCGTCCCCATCCCTGGAGGTGTTCAAGGGGCGGGTTGACATAGCGCTGAGGGATATGGTGTAGTTGGGAACTGTCAGTGTTAGGGTAATGGTTGGACTAGATGATCTTCAAGGTGTTTTCCAACCGAGATGATTCTGTGATTCTGTGATTTGTGAGGGATAAATAATCCAAGTTTAACATTTATTGTGAATTCCACTGTTTTTGTGGAAGAATAAAGGAATAGGGGAGACTCTTGCCCTGCCAAAGTTGCAAAGTGTTGGGTGACACCGACAGTTCAAAATTACAATTCATCATGCAGATGCATCACAAATTTGTATATGGCCTCTCAGAGATGGTGTCACCTCAGCTGGATATTTGCTGAGGATCTCGGGTGTTTACAAAAGAATATTTTTAAACTCTGCATTTCCTGATCAGCCCCATACCAGCAAAACAAATAAACAAAAAATCCCTATGCAACAAAGTTACTCTAACAGTTAGAAATGAGAAGATTATTTTGCTTTATTTGTCAACCGATACAGACTACGTAAAGGAGAACAAGGAAAGCCTTTATGGTGCCTATGAAGACTAATAGTTACATCCTTATTATTCAGTCAGAGCTCAAATTGCCTGGGAAAGAATGACTTTTAAAAACATTGTTATCCCAAAATAGGAGAGTGTACTGATACCTGATGTATTTTGAAATCTCATTAAATTTCATTGAAAGCTCATTTTTTATTATAGTAGATTATGTTGAAGTTTCACTTTGATAAATAGGCTCCTTCCATTTGGCAGAAACAGAAAGATTAATTCAACAGCAGAGGTATCTTGGATTGTGTCCTGTATTTTACTTTTAGCTTTTTATGTTGATCCAATATGATTAATCAAGCCATTTTATAACTTAAGAGTTAGACCTACAGCAACTTGGGGTGCACACTGCTTTCATTTCTTTCTCCTTTAGCACCTATATCAATGAGGTCCTATTCTTCACTTAATGTAACAGCCACAAGTGTAATATAAGCCATGAAATCATATACCAAAGACAGCAGAGAAAGTAACATCTGATTTATTTCTTTGTTAGGTGTTGAACTTTTTTTTTCCTTTGCTCTGTACAAGGGAAGCCACCAATATGGCTTAACTGAGATCAAAGACTATTGCCTTCTGCCAGAAGCTGTATTTTGCACCCCATGTGAATAATCCTTTCCTGTTTTGAGGGGAAGACTGCAGTTAGCCCTTTGTTTGCTATGGGAGATGAATTCAGAAAGCATTTTATTAATTGCCCAACTGTTTGTTATCTTTAAAATTAAATTAAACCTGGCTTTTTATGAATTCTGCTGAGTTTTTTAATCTAAAGTCTGTGAATATAATTCAGGTTTCCCTGAGTTCAGGTTGAATGTTTGCAGCCCACCTCATCACTTTTTTCCTTGCTTCTTTCTCAGAGAAACTGTGTATAGGCTTTGACTTTAACCCTATTGATTCCTGTGCTTCAGTGATGACTCACATCCAGATCTGCTACCTGTTCAACTCTGCAAGTGTGAAGGCAGATGCAACCAAGGTCCGGTTTGTGGCAAAAGTGTCAACACTTCAGTGTTTGTAGAAGAAATTAAAAGGAAATGAGACTTATGGATGAGGACAAAGAGATGTTATGAACCTCAAAAACCCTGAAAAAAGAGGAGCACTTCCCCTTGGTGAAACAGTATAAATTTTAAATGCAGTCCCTGAGGCCAGAATTACATAGGTGGATTAGTTTTCCAGCTGTATGTTGGTGTACACACCAGATGCATGGAGATGTTATATATGTGGAAAACTTTCATGCCTTCTACTGTATTCCTCTTTTATAATCTGGATTTCTTGAGTCATGCTACTGTCAAAACCCTTTAAAGTTTTTTGCCACAGAAATATTTCCTCTTTTCCCTCTCGTCATTCTGAGCGGATCTTCAAAATCACCTGGGAGGGGTAGCAGGCAAGAAATTATAAAAAGACATTAGATTTTCCAGCTCAATTTCTTTCACTAAAAAGGTATGACTTTAAATGCTATTGTCTGAAACTGTTAGTTAAAATTAGTGTAAAATTTATCAATTATTCCATTTGATCTCTGCCTTTCAAAAAGAAACTTTAAAATTTAACATTTGATTTTTTCATGTAAAATGTTCTTTGATTTTATTAGAGAAGCAAACCTAACCAAAATAATTAATTTGAAGAAAATGTGTTAAAAATAATTCAAACTCTTCTTCTTCTTCTTGAAATATATTAGAAGTTGAATGGTTTTAAAAATTTTGGTATATAATTTGAACAGAAGAATAATTATTTATACAGCTTAGGTCCTAGACCAGCATCACTTTTCTATACCTCAGATGGAATTCTTTGAGATTTCATGTCACCAGTGACTTTTTTCAGGTCATCTGCTGATGTAAAAATACTAAAAAAATTTGTCTTTAAAAATTATAAAAAATCTGCTTGTGGGCACTTTCTCAAGAACGAAAACCTCAATCCAAAAATGTTTTGACTTCCAGTTCCTAGGTAGGGTTCTAATTTATTTATTTTTAGTGAAGTTGGGCTGTAAGCCATATGGGGATTTAGGAGTCTTTCACAAAACCAGGGATGAAGAGAAAGTGGTGCCAGCATCCTTATAAGCAGGCAACTAAGACATTTGCCCGAGTGCTGGATGTTTTAAGAATCTGGCTTTGAATAAAGCAGAGAAGACACTCATTCTGAGATTTTCTGTAAACTGGAGGCATGATTTATCCACTGGACTAAAAGGATAACACTTGTTTCTTGTCTTTCTCTTCCCTTTAATTAATGATATCTAAAATCCTTCTAAATTTAGAATTTATGAATTTACATTTAAAAACGTTAAATCAAGGTGGATTTATATATTCTTTTTCATTTTAATATCTATTCTATTTTATTCTCTGAATTTGACTGAAAGTCAGAACAAATGCCCAAACCCTTTCCCTTTGGACAGAGCATAGCCCCAGGGGTGGTTTTGTGTGTTCTGTTACAACACTTCTGTAAACAGATTTTGTATTCCCCTTTATGATATGTATCCCATGTAGTGGAACTGGGACGGCAGGAACAACCCCAATACTGTGATTACTTAGTTATAAAAGATGGAATTATGACTGATTAAACAAACTAGTGGTAGGCAAATGCCTGACTACAATGTTCTGACAGAACGGTCTTGCTCGGGGTCTTCTGGAAAGTAGCTTGTGGCAGGACTTGAAGTCTACTGAGGCTCTGTCCACTGTGTTGGCTCATCACAACGCCTTTAGTGAATAAAGTAAGAAAAAGGAGTGGTCTATTTGCAGTACTTCCTACTGTATCATAGAACAGTATCTTCTTTAATGAGAGACATACTTTAAATGTAAGAGGAGAGAAGCCATTTCAAATAACAATCTGTTGCTGCTGGAAAGTTATATTCTAAAAATTGACGTGATAATAGAGTAGAATTATTTTAACTAAATTTAGATTAGGAAAGAAATGTATATGCTTCTTTACTGGTTATAATGATTGTCCTAAATGGCCTTCTCTGTCATGCATGTGGATTGCTGGATGGTGTTCTTTCATGAAGGCTCTGAGGACCTCTTTCACATTTAGTCATTCCTAAAACAAAGAGGTCAACAAAGTGCTGTAAGAAACCCTGGTTTAGGTTCACTAGACTGGGGTTCAGTGTTGCACTAGGATTTCACCTGTCTGGCAGCTATGATGACAAAGATGATGCCTCCTCTAATACTCGACTAGTAAAATAGGAAGGGATTCTGGATCATGTTACATAGTCCTGTCATAAATTTGAGAAGGCTGATTTTAAAAGTACTTAGGTTTTCTGCCCTGCTGATCTGATGGGAAAAGCTGATGTAGCACTCCACTCCTTCCCACGTTAGTTCTGGCAGCCCCATTGAGCTGAACTCTGTCAAGTTTTTGGGCAGTGTGTTTCCTTTGTTGATGTGTCTTAATTCTAAGACTTTACATCATGAAGGACACTGTACCTTCAGTGGTGGTTCAGGCCAGCACTCCGACAATCTGGCTATGGGGAAGAAATAAAATCTCCATGGTTTTGCAGTGTTGTTCCCTTTAAAAGGAAGTTTGATTTGATCCTGGGCAACTGGTGGTGCTCTTAAATTATGAAGCATGGTGATGAAAGCCCTTACATATTTTTATTATCTTTAGATGTCTGCAACAGTTCTTGATTTTTATGAAGATTTATTTTCCACATTAGGAAGTAATTTTGGAGATCTCAGTTGCTGGGGTCCTTTCTGAAATACTTCACATGGTCTTGTCAAGTACCGAAATGCTGATTATCTCTTTCCTGATAACCAGGTTCTTTTAAGGAATCTTTAACTTGGTGAATGTAATTTTGAGGAATGTCATATTAGTTACTTCTGAAAAAAAGGCAACAAATACGTAATCTCATTTTTTTATTCTAACTTTTGTCTCTGCAATGTCTTGTGGTAATGAGTTCCAGAGATGAATTGTGGTGTAAACAGAAAATTACAGCTCCAGTTGTTCACCATGTTACAGTTTTGAGCTCATAACTTACATCTATTTATATGTTGTACAGAAAGCAGGTCTTCTGTAGCTGCCCACGGCAAAGAAAAATGAAAATATGTGACTCATCCTTTTTCTACTAAAATAATAATGCCACTTAAAATGTATATGACTCCATGTTTAAAGCCTTTTACAGACATTAACCAATTAATCCTCATAACAGCACTCTGCTATGTCTAGCCTACAATTAGGAGCTGTATTGAAAACTGCCTACTGTCCTCATTAATTACCTTGTGAATGTGGAGCTATCAAGCGTCAGCTCTGGGTTTGCTCATTTGCAGCAATACATTGCAGCATTCCCCTGGCCTCTAGTTGTCTGCTAGGAAGTTTTCATAAACGTTGCTGCTGCCTATATCCTGACCTGATAATTAGAATCACTACATCTTCCCAGTCACTTTGGAGAATGAGACATAAGTAAACAAATAAATAAGTCACACTGGTTCTCTGTGTTGTCTTTGTGTTGTCTAAGCTGATTAAATTACTTATAAATAAGAAATGGGAAAGGCATGTGTCATATAAGCAGACTGGAAGCAAGTTTTTTACTGACCATGGAATTTCCAACTAGGAAATTCCTAGTTCCTAATATAAAGTCTGAATACCTACTTGATTTTTAAAATTAGGATGATCCAAAAAAAATTATGAGAGTCGTGTCTATGAACCTCCATGAGATTGCCAAAAATCTGAAATCGTAAATGATTTTTAATAACAAGAAGATCAGTAAGTAAGCGATTCTTCATTACACATCTGAAGGATTACTATTTACAACTGGGTAGACTGAGAGATGAAAATTAAATAGTCACATAACAAAATAGTGGTGAAAAGAATTTACAGCTTGTAGCTCCCACTTCTGTGCTTTTACTTTGTTCATATTTGACATTCTGCTCTTAAGCCTTCTTAACCTTCCTCTCATGTCAAATGCCAAGAGTATCCATAACATGCTGTCCTTAGAATTATAATTATCCCAGACTTGAACTGTGAACTTCTAGACAGCAATTCCCATTACTTTGGCTTCTGCATCATTTATTTCAGTTCACATCACTGTAGGTGAAAAAGTCACCTGAAACTCACATTACCCTTTTGGGATTCACTGAGGTATTCATTAGAATGTGAATAATATCCTGGCTGAAATCAAGCCTGCAGTAAACGATGTGACAGTGTTTTTTACTCTCTTCTTTTTGTACCCTAAGTGACATCTTTCAAAAAAGATGAAGATTTTTGAAATTTCATCATTTTTAATAGTGAGTCTGTTTTTGATTTGAAAGTAGCAGCATTGACACACTTTTATATTATCTAAAACAAATATCAGCCCAAACTGTGTACAAGCTAGGAAACAGGTTTGGGTTAAATTCTACATGTTGGAGGGTGCTTTGAGATTTATCACACACAGCAACAACTTTTTCAAACCCAAGGGAGAGTTAAACTTTTATCACTCTAATGTGAAGACAGTTTGTTTTATTCAGTGTTCAAATCCTTTGTTACAACAGAGCATGAGTCACTGCTCTGTTACAGGAGTTGCTGGAAAATGTTGGAATTCCTTTAGGTAAAATTAGCTTATAATCACCTGCACTTTATTCTGTTACAAAAAGCAGACCTGCAGACTGCTTTAATTTACATACTTACAAATGCAACAGCCTTTGTTTTTAAACCTCTAAACATATTTGGTACTATAAGAACAGAAAGCATAATTGTATACAATACACAAATGCTGTAGAAACTATATTTTGAGCAACAAATCATCATCAGTTTACACATTTACAGAGAACTTCATGAAAGTGAGTACAGAGTTGCTGTTGCAGCAGGTTGGGCAGAAGATTTGGCAGCGTTTACAGAGTGTGGTCTGCTGTGGGCATCCTGCACAACCATCCACACCAGTACTGCTTGGTTCTCAGTTGTTCTCTGTGGCAAAGAGAAGTGCTTTTTCTCTTGCACTTGCTGTAGGCTATTCTGCCAGAAATTCTGCGGATCTTTTAGCCCTGTGCTATCCGGGATACAGCAGAGCAAGTGCAAACCTAGTGTTTTGAAGTGTCAACAAAATTACTGACAATCCCCTATTTCCATTCTGTACAATTGGAATACATATTTGAAAATAAGTAGATGTCTCCAGTACTCTTTATGGAGCTGTAAGCAAACATGTTAGACAGGGGCCAGTGTATAAAAGGCAGATAGATGCCTGATGGGTGATAGATTTGAAGAAAATACAGTGCTTAAAATGAAGCAACCACCTGGGTAATTCCAGTTTTCTGCTTGGATCCAAAGGGCATTGTATCTTTGAGGGGTTGTTAGATAAAGTAAATGAAAGCATCAATATGAGTGGTATCTTGCCCCACAGAACCAGATTTTTTAATTAGCAGGGGATGTTTACTACTATCCAACAGTAAAAAAACCTTGTCTCTAGACTTGTGGGAAGAAAATGGTAGATAACTCAAAAGAAAAGAGGCATAAAGTGAAGTGCAAATTAAGGTAGGCAGTGTTCCTTAATTCAGGTGCACTTGGCTCTGCACAACATCAGTTTCTTTGACAGACTGTTGATCTCTGTACTGTATGAACAATGTGTCTTTCCTGTATTGAAGTCAGAGAGGAGTCATGCAAATTGCTGCAGTATCAGTTGGCTACTTGAGCTGATTATATAAATATTCTCTAAGGTTTACATCAGAGACAGAATGGTCATTAAAATCTCCTGCACTTTAGCATTTATTCATGACCTTGTTCTGCTTTAAAAAGAGATACTATAAATCAAAAGAACATCTGACAGGAAAATAGAAGTCCATCACTTTAAGGTACACATTCCAGGAAAATTTTGTTATCGCAATTGCAAAGCCCGACAATAAATTTCACAGATACACTGCAGTTCCTCATTTATGGGCTTGGGCTATTCTTTGGAATTGTATTTGCCTTCCAGGCTTCCATTCTGGAGGAAGAACTAGAAATCAGAAATGCTGGAGCAGATTCTTACTTTTCATTTATGACTGAGGAGTTTAGATTAATTTAGTCCCCAGCCCAACTACTGGCCTTTTATAAGGGCATGTGTCAATGAATGCTAGAGGAGAAAGCCATCTCTCAGCCCTGCAGGAACAAATTATTGATAAGATCTCTAAGGTATCCTGCAAACTGTGTTATGGGGAAGTATAAGCACTTTAATGCAGCTCTACTTGTTTTGTGATACAGGCCATTTTAATCCAGGGTCTTACCTGATTACACTGGTTAAGGAGGAAATGTAGTGTTGAGACAGATTTTCCTCTGAGGTTAAGAGGTTTAGCCCTGCGATCACATGAGATGACAAACTGTATGATACAGTAATGTGACCATAGCTGAGGTTCAGTGACCTGAAGATCCTTTGTCAGCACCAAGCTAAAAAAAATAGCTGCCTTGCTGTGACTCTGGTGCACTGAAATGAAATGGATATACAATGATGAGCAGAAATAGAAAATGAGGGAACTTGATCTTTGCTGTTGCTAGTTTGCCTGAGATCAACTTTCCATGCCTTTATGCAGGTGGTTTTCCATTGAGGACCTCTGTCTTTAGAATTTGGTATCCTTACACCAGATCTGAGTTTTGTTTTCTTCTAGGTGTCTTTGTAGAGTTGTGTTTTGGTTTTTTTTTTAACCATTCTTTCAATGAATTTATAAAAATCTGCCATCAGCAAGACAGCATAGGCTGAATATGGACTGATTTTTTTTTTTCCTAAATCATCTTAGAATAATAATGAATGTTCTAAAATTTGGAAAATGCTAGGAAAAAGCACAGAGTCCCATAACATGGTACAGAAAAACAAAATATAAAAGAAGTGTTCGGTAGCTACCTGAAGTACTAGGGAATCAAGGAATGGGGGGGGGGGGGGGGGGGATAGGAAAGGAATCACATATTGCCATTAAATTCACATAACCATGTAGAGATTCAAGGTCACAGAGAGATTTTGTTGGAGATTAGCTATGTTGTAGGACAGGAAGGGACTCTTTGATTAAACTATTAGGAAAATACAATTTTTTGATTTCACTGCACTCTTTGCTTGGTTCTTTTTAATTGAAAACTTTGTCAGTACGGATAATTTTTAAGTAGAGAGATGTATGAGATCCTTTCAAGTCATGATCCCAGCAGGAGGGCCTTGGCTGTAGACAGGACTGGCTGGTATGCTCATGTCTGGGAGGGAGTGGGCAGACCTGAAACCACTGAAGACCTGAAATCATGCGTGGTTTGATACTTCAGAAACAATTAAGGAATTAGATTTGTAAATGGAAAACTGCAGGAGCTTAACTAAGCAGTGACCTGCAAATGTGTGGTGACGTTAAAGAATATGCAGTGAGTTCTAGGAGTAAACAGACTTAATTTTATCTGCTGATTGAGGGAAAATTATAAAAATATACAAAGAGTGGTAGGAATTTAATTACAGAGGTCTGCCAGCTGTGTCTCTGCTTGAGAGCCACACTTTCTCTTGCCTCTTTTGAAGTTCTGTATATTTCAGTGCAGTAAAGCAGCTGTTGGGACTGGAGATGTTTAGGTCCTGACAGATATATAAGGGCTCCAGAGAAAGTAGGAAACTGTCATTTGACCATCTGCCCAGGTCAGAAAAACAAAGTTTGTTCTGTTGCACTTGTAGCAGAATACAGAGTCGTATGCCTAACTCAGGATTTATATCAGGAAAGCAAAGAGGAAACTCCAATTCAAATACCTCCAGTGGACCTGGGAAGACTATCAAGTTACTCAGTATACTGTATGCAATAATGTTATCTTAAAAGCCCTGGAAGAAATAAGGAGAACTAAATTCTACTCTTGGTTATATCTGTAATATTTGGGAAATCTGGAGTAGATCATGACTTTCACTGGAGCCACTGCTTGTACATGCCTGGTGTGAACTGAAGCAGCTGAGCTATATGAGAGAACTCCTCTTCTGCAGTCAGAAAATGTGTGCATGGTATTTCATTTAACTTAGGAATTATTCCAAGAGATTTCTGAGGGCAACATAAACATGAACATTACTGATTTACTTATCTCTTCACTGCCATGGAGTGGCAGCATGAACACATCTGTGTGGTGAAATAATTCCTGATAAGTAAAGAGCTGGAAAAATCTGATGGAAGGAACAATCTATAATTCTTTCAGTTTATATGCTCAGACTTTAAACAAAATGAAGTCTGCAACATTAACAATGAAGGAAGAAGTAGCTATTTTGTTTCAGACAAAGAAAGGAAGCATCCAACAGTAAAGAAAAAATTACTTCTTAATTGTATAGCACAGACAAAGTGGAAAATGAATGCTCTCAAGCTAATGCCTGGGTACCTCTGAAATGAGTAAGTTAGAAATGCCTCTATACATATTGAAGACAACACTGTGAAATGAAGGTGGGACATCTGGAAGGACAGCATATGATCTTTTAATCAGCCAAATGATTCTTTTTGATTCTTTAAAATAACACCCTTCTCCTATGCCTGTCCTCTCACCTCCTTCCAAAAAGAGTAGTTTGTATTTGTTACACTGGTGTGTTTAGAACTGATTTTGTCTCAGTTTTCTGTGAATGCAGAATGGGGAAATCTGTGCAGACCCTGTTTCTACACAGAGTACCTCATCTCCCTCTGATCTGGGCCACTTGCACAGCACCAAAGGGCAAGGTGAAGAAAAGTTGCTACTGTCCCAGTCTGACTCAAGACATGTGTAGACTGTATCTGGCCTCAACAGAATATGCAGTATCATATTGTTTACTTTACAGACCACTAAAAAACATAGAAACAACATGTGTATGTTTTTCTTCTCCATGGCCAAATTAAAACTGGGAAAAATATAGTGATTGTGGACATGACTGTCTTGTTATTAATTCAAAATTAGGAAAATAATTATGATTTCAAAAGTCAGGGAGGAATTACAGATAGGAGCAGATTATAGGAGGGGTGGGGAAGGGCTCCTACTGAGTTGCCGAGGAAAAGCAGGGCAGGTTCTGCATGCTCCAGATGGAAATATGACCCTAGGAACGTGCTCTGGACCTTGTCCAGTGACTGCAGGATATGCAGGGGAGTAGCTGGTATGGCCTAAATTCATGGGATCCTTTGGGGACTGTTTCAGTGTGAAGATTAAGAATCAGTCCCACATAGTCCAGGAACTTTTTGACAGCATAGTCCTCCTGACGCCTTGAGTTGTACATACTGCATTTTGTGTTTTGAAACACTTTCTAGCTGTCATATCACTGATAACTCCTGTAAGGGCACTAAAACAATTACATTCTGGGGTTCAGTGATTTATTAGTTCTACAGTGCCTGCTGAATTTATGATAATTTTTTTCATGCCTTAATGGCTGGTTTCTCAACCGCAGACTGAACACTGAGGTCCTGCTGAGATGCATCTGCTTTCTGCATCTTTCTCACCAGTGTAGATATTGCATGGGGCAAATTCTACACATCCGTATGTCTGAGCAGCCTTAACTACTGATACACAGGACAGAATAGGAAGGATCTAGTTCACTTACCTCAGGCTCTAGTGGTGGGATGGGAATACATAAGCTAGAGGGCAGCAGCGCAACTGTGAACAGTCCTACTTGTATGCATGTTCCTTCCCTGCAAATAAATGCAAGATAGTTTGAAATATCTGCATTAACAGGGCATGCGATAATGCAGGCATGTCAAGCTTTAATCAAATTATAAAAAAGTCATAAGCGATATGAATGCATGTGGGTAGCAGGAAATTGACTCAGCAGCCCATATGGCCTCTCCTAGAACTATGTCCAAGTCAAATCCTTTAAAATGTTTTAATGTGAACACCAGAATGATGCTGTTCTGTAGTGGTACAAAGAACATATGTACCAAAAAGCTATTAGGTCATGTAAAATGATATAATGACCCTTTTCTGTATTACTTTAAAAACATGTCATTATATTCCATATAATTACTGAGTAACTCAGTAAAATTTTTGCAGGTATCACAGTTCATTTTCAATGCTATGTACTTTTAAGTAGTTTTCCACTAATCACTTTTTCAGCTCAAGTCTGTCACAAGAATTATAAATTAGCATTCTCATTTCCTACTTTGTATGTACACTTCAAGGGAATTCCCTTCTGAGTAAGACAGTAATTTCTGTCATCTCAACATTTTACTGCATACTAAGTATAATTAGAACTAGTGTTTTCTGCTCTGATCAGAACAATGCACATATTTGCATGCATAGATATCTAAATAATAAGTGGTCATTTCCAAATTAAGTTATTCAGTCTGAATTGAAACACCACAAGTTGAATGCTTTCAAAGAAATTGTTTAAGCCACCAAAGATTGGTGTCTGTTTAATATTCCTTCTCTATGTCAACAAATAATGAGTTGCAACAGCAGCTGAATTTCTCACCACCTATCTCTGAGGAAGGCTTCATTGGAGTCCTCTTTATTCTGGTTCCCTGTGCTGTCATTCCGCATGTGGGGAGGAGATCCTGGCTGCCAAGAACCAGTCTGAGCCCTTCCGCTGGCATGAGTGAGTTATCTGGTTCACCGTTTCTTGGAACTTGAATACCATAATACTAGGAGATTGTTGTACAAATTTCAGCTGTGCAGTACTGATGGTAACATTATGGCAGTTAAAACTCATGTTTTTTAACTAAATACTTATTCTTAAAACATCTTCTGTGTGTATGAGGACATGATCTGCAGGATAGTGCAACAGATAGAAAATAATTTGTACTAGAGTTAGCTCAGTGTAACTCACTTAGTAGCTGTTATACCTTCCTGTAGAAGACAGATGTTTGTTCTCAGAGTTGTTATTTATCTGACAAGAGCTAGGAGAAGACCTAACACTTTTGGTCTCAAGAAAGGCATTTACCTACAGGAATAGGCTTTCTAACCAGATGAGTATTGTTACTAAAGCAGCATGTGTTATCTGAAATAAACATGCAAGACACCCATGAAATCCTCATGTCACTTTGTGCTGGGTTTGTGTGTGGGGGTTTTTGGTAGTGGGGGAGGGGGCTACAGCAGTGGTCTGCTGTGAGAAGCTTCTTAAAGCTCCCCTAGCTCCAAGTCAGAGCCACCTCTGGCTGAGGCCGAGCCTTTGCGATAAGGTATTTAAGAAGGGAAACCTGAGAGGGGATTGGGGGGACTTGTGAGGAGGGGTTACAAGAAGGACACCTGTGTGAACACCGAGGTCAGTGGAAGGAAGGAGGAGGAAGGGGGGGAGCTGCACCAGAGCAGAGACCCCCTGTATCCTGTGGTGAGACAGCAGGGCTGCCCCCCTGACACCCATGAATGTTACTGGAGTAACAGAAATCCACCTGCAGCCTGTGGAGGACTCCCAGGACTCTGAAAAGAAGTCTTCGCTGTTGTAGTTCAGCACTGGGAGGACTGCAACACATGGAGGTGACCCACACTGGAGCATCTCGAGAAGAATGCATCCCATGGGGAGGAGTCACAGCAGAGAGAGTTTGTGGAGGACTGTCTGCCATGAGAGGGATGCCACATAGAGCAGGGGGATGAATGCAGAAGAGTGCTTCCCCTCCACCTCGGAGGAAGAAGCAGAAGAGGACTGCCTGCACCCCTCATCCCCTGTCCCTGTCCGGTGGAGGAGGAGGTAGAGATATAGGGAACAAAACTGAGCCAGGGAAGAAGGGAGGGGTGGGGGGAGGTGTTTTTGACATATGATAATGCTTCTCACTGTCCCACTCTGTCTGTTGTGTTGTTGTCAGTGTTTTGAATTAAAGGGATGTCCTGTTAATTCTCCTAACAAGCATGTCTTTTGTCTGTGGCCATAATGGGTGAGCGACACCATCCTGTCCTTATCTCGATTCCTTAGCCTTTTTTGATTCATTTTTTCTCCTTCGCAGTGCTGGAGGGGAAGGGGTGAGTGAGTGGCTGTGTGGTGCTTAGTTTCCCTCTGGGCTCAAACTATGACACACTTTGAAAGTTAGACCAGAGAACATCTTCCAGATGTATCTTCCAGCAACTAATTCACAGATTCACAGTTGACCAGAAGTAGAAGACTTTTTTTTAAAAAATTTGAGCAGAATGACTTATGGAACAGGAATATAAAAGGACTTTTTTTGTTCTTCTTGCCATGTAGCTCATCATGCTATCCAGTACAGCACTTCCCCACTGCTTTTAAGGTTGACTTAGCTGAAAAGAGCTAATGCAGGTTTCTGTCTGGCTTCATCAGTCTTGATCTTGTGAGCATCAGGGTCTAAACATGCAGTTGAGAGTATTCACTGTTTCACAGGCTCCATAGGCTGGAGCACAGAGAACATCAGCAACAGAGAAGGTTTGCTAACTTATAGTAGCATAACTTATAACTTTGCTAACTTTTAAGTAGCACATTTACTATTTTAGTTTGTTTTTCTTAGAGATAGAAGCCATAATTCCTCAAGAGAAAACAACAGTTAATTCAACACGTATGCCCAAACCTCATATCAGACCTGTAAAAAATGTTGCCTTTCTCACAGATGTATCACAAAATGCATCCTGTGAGAGTGCAGCAAAGTTAAACATTATTACATATGTGCACCAGTCAGATTTAATAATTTTTTTTCTTCCAAAGGGTTCAGCTTCCTCTGCCTCTCTGTCTCTTCCTTAAAATCTCTGGCACTGGTACCTTCTTCATCTTACCTTGTTTTCTGGCTCTGTTTTAAGAGTAAATTATTTGCTCTGCAGTCTTTGGGCCCGATATAAGGTTTTATGATGGAATATGTATTCTACAAGCTCAGACTAAATGATCAGGTTTTCTCCTTCGACCTCACTCTCCAAAACGCTGTGAAGAACAGCCAGATGTCATGAGATAGATCCTTGGTCTGGCCTAAGTCACAAGTGGAAATGTCAGGGAGGAGAGACAATGTTTATTCACCTTTAAATAAATGGCCAAAGATTTCTGGCCATTCAGCCCACTTGCCTCTTCATCTCATGCTGAGCTGGATATTTTAATCAGCTGTGACAGTTCTGCAGTTATGGAGATTTCAGTCTCTGTTAGGTGAAGATCCCAGCTGTCCCTTGACAGCAGCCACCTTTCCAGTACAGAGTAAGTACGTGTGTCTAGGGCCACTATTTGAATACTGTTTGAATTGATAATCTCTTCATTTTTTGAATTGTGAGACTCTGCTACAAATGACTTGTAAGCTGCATTTCCAAAGTCCATAATACAAAAGAAATAAAAAGGGGTAATACAAATAGAAACATCATATTCCATTAAATCTCTCTCTGGTGAATGAGACATTCCTAATACACTCAACTGAGAATATGCTAAAATCAGTGCCATCAGTTTGTCTGTCTCAAAAGATGTACAATATTATTAGACTATTATTGTTAACCCAATTCTTCAAGCAAATGATTTATCAAAAAGCTACTCTCCATTGCCTTAATTTTTTTGCTGTGCTTTGGCCATTTTCTCTTAATTCTCTTAACACTTGCTTCTGCTTTTTCGGTTTTAATTTTCTTCTTATTCTCTCTATGCTAAAGTGTTCCCAGATTTTTGGATGGAAATTAATTTCTACATCAAAAGTCTCTTCCATTTAGCTCTGAGCAGGCCGATATCTATGTTCTCAGACAGAGGCTGTCATGGGCTTTGGTACACTTTTTAATTTTTTTGTTTTAGGCTCTATAAAGCAGCATACCTAAGCAGCTTTCTTGTTATGCCCCCTTTAGTTGAGAC
The DNA here is from genome assembly GCF_031877795.1 of Strix aluco. Taxonomy (NCBI): domain Eukaryota; kingdom Metazoa; phylum Chordata; class Aves; order Strigiformes; family Strigidae; genus Strix; species Strix aluco. The sequence goes on along the minus strand of NC_133971.1, from coordinate 51,499,548 downwards.
ATTTTATTTCATTTGTTTAAGTGACTTGATTTCAATTGTTACACAGTGGTTGAATCATCATGCCAGTTCCTGAGAATCAGAAGATGAAACAGTTATTCCCATTGTTTAATCAGGAACCACATTTTACTAAGGTCATCTAAGTGGTTGGACCAATGATCACTAAATATTTTTACCAAAACCTGTTAATTTCTACAGAGATCTGTTTGAGCAGCCAAGATCAGCTGCTGAGCTGAGAAGGGCAGTTACGTGCAGCATCTGATCCTAAGAGACTAGGGGAATGATGACAACTGTGGGATGTCTTGTAAGGACATGAGAGGTGTCATTGGTAACGTCTGTGCAAAATCTAACCATGATCAGCATCTAGACCAGCCTCTCTTATTTAAGTACCTCATATTTAGAGATTGCAAATAGAACCAGCGAAAAGGCTGTTTTAACACTCCAGGTTCTACTAATAAATCAGCACTACACATAATATGTATGAAAATACAATGAGTTGGGCCATACTTTCCTATGGTGGAACCCATAGTATGCCAGGGAAGTAGCAATGAACCCTTAAGTTTCCCATAGAACTTATTTTGAAATGTCCCAGAAGGCAGTAGGCTTGACAGCTGTAAGACAGCAAAGTTGTGGGGAAGGAAAACTCAGCTCCACAGAGAGACAACTTGTCCTTCAGGGACTGCTACTTCTGCATTGCGTTGTGTCCCTTGGCCACACATTTGAGGAACTCAGATCCCAGTAGGAATCACACTGGATGTGTCCATATTCTTCTGCAGGTCTTTCTGTCCACCTACCTATCAAAAATGTAAGAGTTTTACTCCAGTGGCTTTTGTTCTTCCTCACCATTATCTTTTCCCACAGTTAGCTGCTATATTACAGCGTTTATTTTCCAGCCTAGTGGTCAGCTGAAGGACTGGATGTCGGCAGCATTATTTCTTTCCAACCTGCTATCTGCTGGTTCACACTATAACACTAGACAGCTGGGAAACCCTTCATTTTCCCAGGAAGCACCAGATTCCCTCTTTCAGTCTCTATCTGATAAATGCAAACTTGAGAGATTCATAACATTGTGTCTCTTTTCTCTAAAGAAATTTTGTCTGGTCTCCAGATAACTGTTACATTACTTCTCTGTTCCTTGTTATTTAAGTACAACCATGTTAAAAGCAGGAACCGTGCCAGCAGAAATTTATAGAAAGCTTCCAAGCCTCAGAGAGCTGAAACTGGAGTTTTAAACGTTCACACATCAGCTCTTCACCAGTTATGTGTTGAACGTTACCTCCATTCTTCGTTCACGCATTATCATTGAGGTTATTTTGACTTTAGGAGGGTGTTCACTCCTTGAAACGTTAGTGTGAAAACACCTCTCTACTTATGAGTTGTGTTTGCTCTTTGCTGTTTGAAACTTCCTCCTTTGCAAAGGGCCACAACAAAGTCCAAGGGATGTTTAGCTTCCTCTTACAATGGCAATAATATATTTCTTTTTTTATTTATGATGATAGTGTCATCAAAGACGCTTATGCTGGGTACTTTAGACCCACAGAAAACTTTCTCAGGCTGTTGATGAAGGCCTGAAACAGACCAATGTAAAGAATTAGGTGGAATTTTTTACTTTTGGCATTAGGACAGAAATAGGAAGAAGGGAAGGATAATTGTAGCAGGAATGTCTTAAACATTCAGGTATCTAGACTGTTCTGTACTATTCTATTAGGGTGAATACTGGCCCTAAACTGGCCTATTATTCATCTGATCAGGAAACAAGGCTCATTCATGTGAAATATCAACATTCATGTGAAACTTAAAAGTCAGTTCTACTAGCTAGCTGCTATTTTATATTCCAGTAAGTTTTCTAGGGCATATGTGACTTTAAATTTAAAGGTATTTAGGTGCCTGGCACAAAAGGGATTTGGGGAAATTTCTAGAGTCCAGTCCTTAGCAGAGAGAGCAGAGTGTAACTGCCGGATGAGTGTTCAAGTGGGGTGCAAAGATATTCCTGACACACACAATCACATGAATATCTTTTATGGCACTTTTGGTTCCTGCTGGCAAACTTACCTTTTTGAAACATTTTTCAAAGCATGGATTAAAGAAATTGAGAAAGCCACCAATTTTAATTTCTTAGAACAGAACAGTACAAATACTTTGGCTAATACTGAGTTTCCAATGTTATGCCTTGTCCACTGTCATTTATTTTAAGTGTTAAGTGCACCTATCACTTTTGCATAAATACTCAGGTATTTACAGAGCTTCCTAGTCTTCTTATTTATCATATCCTCCTGTGGAAAGAGACTGGGATGTCTGTCAGCATCTCTCTGCCATTATGCTTTCTGAATCTGTCTTTTAAGGTTAAAATTCTTCAGGGCATTAACTGAACATCTGCTTCCTGTTTGCATTATTCAGTGATTTGATAAAGACGGAAATAAATGCTAAAGGACAATGTCAGAACTTTTCAACGACTTGTACTTTTAACAAAGTCATATGTAAAGTACTCTTCCTCTTAGAAGCCTGAAAACAACTTATTTTCTGCCGATTTGGGCAGTAGCCATTTGTCAGGCAGAGTTTATCCTCTTTAGAAGAGAGGTAAAAATAAGGATTGATGAATGATAAGATTACTATAATCAGGCAGTTATTTGATGTGTACAATATTTTATTATGTCAAAACATTTGTATTTATTTGTTAGCGTAATTAATGATGACAGAATACCACTTGGAAAGTATAAATTGAAGGGCAGAGGTTACAAAGTATATTTAGTAAGTCTTTCCATCTGTTAATGCCAGATACAAACATTGCTATTGAGATCTCAGATTCATTACCTGGACATCACAATAAAACAAGCCCTGATACTGCAAGAATGTCAAATATAAACAAGATGTAGAAAGATCAGTAGTCCAGTTGAGCTTGTAAAATTGCAATTCTGAAGGTTTGTCTTCAAAATCTTTGAAGACTGGCACAAATTATTGTCCTTTATAGGTCATTTCAGTCTTGTTAATTGAGTTTCTTCATGATACCCCATTTCTTCCCTTTTTTCTTATTCCACCATCTTCCCATATACAATTTTACTTCATGCTTTTCCGAGGATCCTACCTAAGAGGCTACTAGCTGCAGTGGTGTTCCAAATTTTTCGTTTCAAAGTGACCTGGTAGACCACTATTCTGTCAAAATATCTGCATATATGCAGGATTCACAAAGCTGCATATTCGTAGGCTTCACAAATTACTCTTGAGTTATTAGGATACAACATTGTGCTGGTTTTAGTTGAGACAGAGTTAATTTTCTTCATAGTAGCTAGTATGGGGCTACCTTTGTTTTAGATTTGTGCTGAAAACAGTGTTGGTAACACAGGGATACTTTAGTTACTGCCGAGCAGTGCTTACACAGAGCCAAGGCCTTTTCTGCTTCTTACACCACCCCATCAGCGAGTAGGCTGGGGGTGCACAAGAAATTGGGAGGGGACACAGCGAGGACAGCTGACACCAACTGACCAAAGGGACTTGCCATACCATAAGGTGTCATGCGCAGCAATAAAACTGGGGGAAGAAGGAGGAAGGGGAGGACATTCAGAAGTTTGTCTTCCCAAGTAATAGTGTGATGGAGCCCTGCTTTCCGGGAGGTGGTGAAGCACCTTGCTGGCTGATCAGAAGGATTGAATGAATTCCTTTTTTGCCTCACTTGCACGTGCAGCTTTTGCTTTACCTATTAAACTGTCTTTATCTCAACCCACCAGTTTTCTCACTTTTACCCTTTCAATTCTCCCCCGTCCCACTGGGTGGGGCAGTGAGCAAGCAGCTCTGTAGGGCTTAGTTGCCAGCTGGGGTTAAACCATGACAAACATGTATGACCAGATGTTTTGGGGGCTCATTGACTCTTGCTGTCTTCTAATGATAGGTTTTCTGTTCCTGCTGCCTTCCTGTATTCCTCGTTGTACCCCCAAAAAGTTTGTCAGATCAAAGTCTGGAAAGGAAAAAAAAAAAAAGCCCTGAACTGTGGAAAAGTAAAACACAAACCAAAATAGAACATTGTGACACTGTTAAAAGGAAATAGTCTGGTGTATGTTTTCAGGTTCATTGTTAAAGGGGCAATAGTATCTGTTGTAGCTATTTAATACTCTACCCATTAGCTTAAAATACCTAGGAGAATTTCTAAGGTAATATCTAGATGGATTATTAAGATTTACAAAAGACTGAACGTGCTAAGAATCCCTTAGTTATAACAATGGGAAAATAAGTTAAAAGAAAATCACAGTCAGGGTTTTGAATTACTTGAATTAGTCAGTTTTACAAAGTAAAGCTGATGCATTTCCAATTTGTGTCTCCTTACTTTGAGTTTAAGAATGAATATAATCTTTATACTGCCATGTTTCCTCAGTATCTTGGCAGTGTTTCCTGCCTAATCTAAAACTTCAAACCCAGAAATGTAGGAAAGAACAGCAGGATATTGTTTCTGGCAGTAACGTCAGAGAAGGTGCATAGGCTTCTGAAAGGAAAAGTGTACACTTTTCTACACTTTTAAGTGTAAGCAATATAGTCTATATGACTCAGGCATTTGAATTTGCCTGATACTTGACTGGGGAAAGCTGCTGTAATAACTTCTTCTGTGAAGACCCTGATTGTGAAAAGGTTTTTCCTGTTAAGCGAGAATCACATACCATCCTCTTTGCAAGGGGTATAGGTGTTTCATTTGGCTCCAGTGTAAATCTTCACCAAAGTTTCACTGTGTAAGACTATTTGATTTCTGTTTTCCGTGTAAAATAAACAACAGGAAAAATTAACCTCCATTATAAACAGGTGTGTCAAATGGTGACAACATTTGATATACACCAAATCATAACTGTTTCAGGTAATAGAGCCCTAAGAGCAATCATCTGTGGTAGACAGTGACATTCTAAGTGAACGAATTTAATCAAGTAACAAGGTTATACATTTATGAGGCTTCTACTGTAGCACAAATGCAAATCTTCAGGTAATGAATAGGATCCTGGATGGTGCGAGGAGGAGGTAAATTGTCACAACAATTCATCACAGGCTCTTTTTGATTAGGTTCCAAGAGGCTCAAGAATTTTTTAATTTCTATAGAAATAAATTGGTTTCTCTAAACAGTTTTTTTAAAAGCACATATAACCTCTGCTCAGATGGTGTAATGATTTTGCTGTGCTCTACATGGGTTCATTTTTCTTCAGCAACATGCCTTAAGAAGATGCAAATGGATTAGAAATGGGAATTGGTTATGAGAAAGAAAATAATTTCTGAAACTGTCCATTTCTGCCTAGCATGTTAACATTTTCTGATTCACAGACAGACAGGATGCAGCTGGGGAAAAATCAGCACATAAGTACTGTGAAAAGCCTCAATGTGTTTTACAGTGTGCTGAATGATTTACTCCTTGAGGAGGGCATGTAGAAACAGCCCATCCCATGAGTCCCTGTGTGCAGGTACTGAGCATGCTCTGAGCTGAATACCGGGTCAGACTCCTTCCAACACCTTTCTTCTACAAAGGGGCAGCTCTGGGTAGTGTATGCTGAGTGTATCCTTCAAAGTAGGAGAAATGCAGGGGCAACAATCTGCCAGTTCCACCAGCTTGTTATACGCCAGCTCCAAGACCCTTAAATGCTGAATGTTATTACAAACATAAACTGCTTTCAATTTTTAATGATATATTATTCTTAGAGAGTACTTGGAATGCTTCTGCCCTTCCTGGCAGGCATTTGCTCATCGGGTCCAAGGGTGGAGATGTCTCCTCACTCATAAGTGAGAGGCTGGTTGCTGGTTTGAGAGTGGCCCCAGTAGACTGCTGAAAGAAAGTTTTCTCAGTCTTGTTGAATTTGATGCAGCAGCAGTTTATTAGCATCTGTTGCATGTTTATGTGAAAATCAATTTATTGGGGTGATATTTTAACAGCAGAGAATAATGGTATTGGTACATACATATGAGGAGCCAAACTCATTTTAGCCTTTCTGCTGAGGTTAATAAAGTCAATTACTTTATTAACAACAGTCATCCTAAGCAAGTTCTTTAAGACCAGTCACTATTATACTCTTACCAGTTCAGTTATGCTGGTATAACTGTGACAATGTAACTGCTAATGTAGACGTTTTTATTTTGGAATGAGAGTGCACAAGATGGGTAGTTGTACTAGTATTCCTCTAGCAATATAAGTGTTCTATTAAAAATCTTCCAATACATATTGTTATATAAATAACTTATTGATAATTCTGGCATAATGAATAATGCCACTGTACATGAGAAAATAGGAACTACACAGAGACATAAATTTACTAGAGATTGCTGGAGATGATAATAGCAGAACATAAATCCATATTTATCAAACAAAATATTTTCTTTTGTTGGTAACACAATGGTCCTAGAAATGAAGGCCCTTTGATTTTGGAAGAGTTTCACAAAATATAAAAAGAGAGAGTATTTAGAGTAAGTAGTGGACAGAATGTCAAGAAGCTTAAATAGCTGAAATAAAAACTAACCACTCAAACAAATACTTCAAATTATTTTATAATAATTTGTATCAGGAACCAAAGTCAATTGAATTATGCTATCAAAATGAAAGAAATATACCAGTGGGTATATCCCAGAATATCAACTAGAATATTCCAGAATCAGCAATATCTGCCAGTGGTTAGTGGAGTAAAGTCAGATTCTGAATCTTTGGCAACTGGATTTTGAAGAGCCCTCAGGAGCAGACACTGCGCAATCCATCACCTCCTGTGTGATTAATCCTTCCAAGTCAAGGTTTTTACTGATTCCTTGAGAAAACTCTTAATTATCATCCTGGAGAAAATGCCCAGAGTTGTAATAATTATCACTGTCTTTCATTTATTGATGAAAAAAAGTGAGGCATTGGCTAGAGTCCCAGCAGAAAAACTGGAATCTGTTTTACCACAAGCATAACATTGTCCAAAAACCAGAATAGTGATTTAAAAAAATTTTGCCTTTTCTCTTTTTATAAGATGTGTTAACTGTGAATTATGAATTAATAAAATTAACTGATTTTCCATGCAAAGAGACATCACTTGTACAACAGGCATTACTTTAGGAGTGGGAAAAGCTTTTGATACAGGTAGATGGAAATTTCTGCTTAAAAAATGTTAACAAGTATACAAGCAAAGAGAAATTTTGCCAGCAAATTATCCTAACATAGCATGTCACTACTGATGTAGTAGAGAAAAAACACTTGGTGTTCTCAGCAGGATTGGCTAGTATACACAAATGAAAACAAGTAGTCAGTTCTTTTAGTGTGATGCTGAAAGTGAACAGCAACGTTTCCAGTTGCTAGCTGGCCTTTATGCCAATGGTGTAAAATTGGTTGCAACATGTAGTATGGGAAATTTTCAGCTGAAATGCTTGCATGCCACATTTGAAGCTGCAAGAAAGGTTTAAGTCTGTAAAGTTGAATTTTGTCATCTGAGTTAACATGATGTTTGCAAAACTGCTTAGCTGGGTCAGCTCATCATTCTTTCCTCCCTCTGTTGTTTCTCAAGGAACAGAAAGACTTCAGTCTTTAAACTCAAAACACTCAACTTCAAACTGTCCTTACCTACATCACTTTAGAAGTCTTTCATGTTCTCACTGTGTGATTCCTTTACTTTGTGTCATAAACAGTGGAAGACATTACAGTGCCCGATTCCTCTGTTTCAGGAGCAGTAACATTCTTGAACTAAATGGAGCTGACCACTGACATAAAGTTGGTGGAAGTGAGAAGTTGACAGAGATAGAAGAATACCACCAACATGCCCTTTCCAAAGGATAAGTGTTGAAGTTCTGCTGCAGAGGGACCTGGTACAACCTCTATGCTCTGTCAGTTTCCTGACAGCTTTGTCCTGCTGACTTGTATCATTTGTGTTTGAATACCTCCAGCTATGGCGATGAGCCATAGTTTTGACTTGGAAGGCTTGTCTTACCTGAATTCACATAGCCCTGGATAGTTAACTGTACATGGAGAGGAACTAGAGATGTTACTTAATGATGTTACTCGCTGTCTAGCAAAAGAATTGCAAAACAGAATATTTCTTTATACTGAAATTATTCTATCAGATGGAAAGTATAAAACTGACTGACAGGTATTGCTGGTTTCTCCCCTAAACATCTGAACACATTTAGCATCCATGTTTTCTCCAATTTTCTCCTAATTCTGTCTCAGTTCTGTGTAACAGAGTCATTCACAAGTAATGAGACTGGGTTGCTTCGAACCAACAGATGGCAGAGGCAAGCAGAAAGAAATGCTCAGTTCTGTGAATCGGAACTGGGGGAGGCTATGAATCGTGGTTCAAGTTATTAACATAAAGAGTGAAATCTAGAAGCAGCATGTTTATATTCTGAGTAGGGATTCAGTATTTTGAGAATTCAGGTCCATGATGTGAAACCTTTGCAGAGTCATGCTATTATCCTTTTACAGACTATGATTTTTTGAAGTCTTGCATAAAAACAAGGCTTCATTCCGTTGGTTTTTGAACAGCTTGAAGTGGCTGTTTGTGTTCCAGCCCTTTCCCTACCTCCTCATCCCCACAGAAGCCTCATTAGCAAAAGCAGATGGCAGGTGGAAGTCCCAATCTTGAATTCTTGTAAAGCTCTGAAATTCACAGTTTGAACTTTATTTCACTGGAGGTGGATGAAACAACCAGGTGCCTCATGTCATGCAGACAATGAAAAGGAAACAAGTGGATGAGAATTCACATGAAACAGCTCTCTTCTTCTGGCAGAAGTGGGCAGCACACTTTTGTTTCACTGTATCACAAATAGCAGGGCTACACCAGCTCATTCTTTTCAGTGACTTTTTTTTTCTGCTCCTGTTAAAGTATGCCAGACTGCAGAGAGCAAGCCTTGTAGTACTACCTCCCTTAGATGGTATTCCTGCTGCTACAGGTGGAAAAACATGGCATAGTTCAAGGACAAGTCAGGAGGTTGCTGCCTGCAGCAGAAGAGGGCTGCCAAAACCTGTGGTGAGAGAAGAAAGGAATCCTCAGGCAGGCTCACAAACAAAACCTGGGCTGTCATTGTTTCATGGACAAAACAAGTACAATTTCTCTTTTTCAAGCACTCACCACAACTAGAAGTCTGAAAACTTTCCTGTTTAAGTTTAGCTCCTGCAACACAGGGCAGTGTAGAGGCTTGCTGAGGCAAAATTTACTTATATCTTCTCCAAGCCATTTGCCAGTTTGCTCTAGCTTCTGTATTTGAGTTTGTATTAATTTACATTTATGCTAATGATACTGTGAGAACCTCAAGTAGTTCCTTGAAAACATTTGAAGACTACCCTGAAAAAAATGTCTTGATGGTCCCATATCTGCTGGGTACTCACAGACAATAAATTCAGAAACGTATCTTGTCTGTAAGCAATTAGTAATGCCATAATTTTCTGCATTATGGTGACACTGACAGTATGTGGTACTTTGTATTTATGTTAATAATAAAGGAAAACAGTCAGCTCTATTTGTTTACTCAAAGTATAATTCAAAAACTTCTTTTCCATTTCTGGCATGCTCTCTGGTGTCTGAGAGGATCGCTTCTCATAGCGATGCCTGCTAGCTGATGCCTGCAAGCAGTTGGTGCTAATTGCTGTGAGGGGCCTCAGATAAGAACGTGCCCAAGGACATAATTTTTGCAACTGTGATGGGTACATCCTGGGGAGGGCAGAGAAACCAGGAGACACCTGTGGAATCCCCTCAGGAACCGTTCCCCAAATTTTAGTACGCTTGCACAATGTATTAACATATGCATTAGATCCTCTGGAAATAGGTGTGTACTTCTCAGAATTTACATGAATATTCATTTCTTTTATTGTATATAAGTGTGCCCTTGTCTTTCGGCATGCATGTTAGGTGGAATGACCCCCGTGCATCCAGCTCTGCAATAAAGAATGCCTGTCTTCTAAAACTTCAGACCAAGTCTTAGAGGGTTCTTTTGAGACCAAATTTACAGTAACAATAGCATGTGTGTACAGCATCTTACAGTTGTACTGGTCTCATAAGCATGCACATAGAAGGTATCCTCCAGTAAAAAAAAAAGCTGCCCTGAATAAATGCAGACTTAGTAAATCACTCACACTGCTGTTGCATCTGCTAGGACTTGGCAGACAGAAAAAATAAAATTACTCACTGCTTTGCTTTCTTTCAGTCACTGCTCTCCTTGCATAATTATTTGACAATAAGCAAGGCTGATTCTAGATACAGGCAGAATAATCAGCTGCCAAACTCAACAAACTGCTGGGGACCATGAAATACTAATGTCCCATAGCCTAGATTGCTTTGGTGGGGCTGGAACACCTGAGCTAGCAGCTCCTGAAGGATTGCCTCTGGACATATGCAACTGATGGTAGCTGCTGGGGGGATCCCTTTGACCTTCTTCACCTGTCATTTCACAAGTTTTGTTTTACAGGACTTCTTTTTGTTTCATGACTTCTCAGGTAGAAAAATTCACTTTAATACCATTGGGAAGACTGGAAATGGTTGTGAAAATAATCTGTGTTATGTAGCAGTTCAGTGCTCATTATACAAACTTAAACAATACAGTAAAGGGGATCTGATAGTTATTATGGCCATTAAAAATAGAATTGTATTTAATAGGAGGAAAATATAACTTTGTAGTGTCCTAAATTTATACATGGTATGTCTCTGTATAAAGCATTCTAAACCAGAGTAGGAAGATTAATTAAGTTTTCTCATTTAACTGCCCCAATAAATTTAATTATAGCATTAGAAAGAAAAGATTCCTGTCTTGTCTACAATCTACAAACAATCAGAAAGGAAACAAAAAGGCCAGGTGGCCTGTGCATGCTGCATGTGTATTGCTCTGGTCATAAAGTTCTTTTTATCTACAACTGTCCTACCCTGTTAAAATTATCATATTGGCCACAAACTGCTAAGTTTCAGGCAAATTGTGCATGAGATGTTATATCAGAGGAAAATATATGTACATCATGTGGTTAGAAATCCAGGTATGCTACTATCAGTTACTGTCAGGAAAAATATTTGGTAGCCAAAACTAAAGTGGCCTAATGCTCTTTTCTCAATCTTTTGTTCTATTCCTTCATATGTATTGGTAGTAAATCCCTCTAAAAGTGAATTGTCTTTCTTAGAGTTTTCTATTGATCAAAAGGAAACTGAAGAAGCAGTGCTTTCATGGAGTGGAACTTTTCCATGTCTCTCTTCTTCAGAGTAAGCAGGTTTATGAAGTTTGTTTTCTTCTGGATAATACAGCAGGAACCAGGGATTTGTCTAAGACTCATGTTTCCTTATATAAACTTTAGGTGAATTACAATATAAGATATTTGTAATGCAAAATTTCTATATTAGCAAATTTACTCACTAAACATAGAAGTTCAGATTTTTTCTAATTATAGTAGAACAATGTGAGCAGTAAATACTTAAATAGATACTTGTCTTGTGATTCTTCATTGATTTGACTAAGTTTCTGTTCATTTGGCCATCTTTTCCCCATTGTATTTCCTACATTGTTAATAAATTAATCTTATTGGTTATCTGCCTGTCCCTGGACTACCTTCAAATCCTTTTTTGTAAGCAGTGTTTGTGTTCCACTAATTGGCAAAGTAACGTTAAAAGCGTGTCAAGTTCCTGGAGATAAGCTTCCTAGATAAAAAATGTCCAAGACTGTCACAAAAATGGTAATAGTCATAAAAGGAAGTTTAAAACTTATTTTAGTATAATTTAGTTTAGTTGCTTTCCAAGCTATGCCTATTTTCTCTCTTACTTATTTTTCGAATGATGCGCAGATTTTAATCATAGAGATAAGGTCTAGAGCACTCTTTGCAAACATCAGCCTTCTGCTGCATTCCTCAGAAATGTCCTGAGTATTGAAAACACTGTTTTTGTTGATGAAAACTGAGCATCAATCATGTACTACCTTACATCCTCTTGAGTTTCTAGAGTTATGCTGGCATAATTTTCTGAATAGACTTGCTGTTCCTGAGGAAACATACCACCAGCTACCATGGGCTTTGAATTTGAAGAAAGGTGACAACAGACAACAAAAGAAACTGACAAATGAATGTGGTTTTGTAATAAGCAAAAAGATTATTTCCATGCCAAAATCAGTGGGTTTTAATGCTGTAATTTTTCTTGATGAGTAAGAGGTGATACAGTTGCCTGCCTCCAGGAAGAGGGCCATATTTCTTATACTAATCTTCAGGGATCTGGAAGAAATAAATACTTTTTAATTCAGATTTTAGCAGGTGAGTTAGAATTCAATAACTTTGAAGTACTTTTTTTTAGACACTGTGACATAGTGAAAACTCAATAACCATAGTTATTAAGCAGGTATTCCTTTATTACGGCTCCAAGTGTGTTTGGGATCTCTCCTCCTGATGCACACACGAGTTAAAAGCCCTCAGGCTATATAGACAGTATATGCATGAGTTTTCCAAGAGAAGGCCAGAGTATTCAAACGATTTCCCAGAAATCGTTTACATAGTTCCCGCCCCAACCATGCATGCTCTGTAAAATGTAGTGGTGGTCGTTGGGTGTTCTCTGGTGGTCGTTTGATGAAGGCTCGAAGTCTTCCTCGCAGTAAACTTCTGACCTTTTGCTCGTTTCTGCTGAGCTGTGTGTTTCCGTATAATCCCATTGTCTCTAGACAGGCTGTATCTCCCTTATCTTCAAGGACCTGCTGGTTTTATCGGTTCTCTGCAGCTAGGTGAGCAAAAGGCTCAGAGTCTTAAAGGTACAGATTAGTTACTAACTTTTTCCCCTCTTCAATTGTTTTGTAACATTTTACTTCAGTCTATGTTTTCACTGAGTCCCAACTTCAGATTTGTACTCTGCAAATATGTATGTGCTTTACTGTCTGCTGTGAATTTAATGAGATCACTTACAGTTGGTAAGTTTAACATGTATGTAAACATTTGCAATGTTTGTTATTCCTTCTGGTTTTTATTTCAAAATTACTGTAGTTCACGTTCAACCAGAACATAGCCCAAATCTTATTACCACTGTTTTTAACGCACTTAGGTTAAGCAAGCAAGCTGATTCGTGGAAACAGACTCTACAATTCAGAGAGAGTTATACAGCAGGTATGTTTACTCCAGCACCAGGGTGCAAGGGGATTTCTCCACAAAGCTTGCATACCCACCACACATTTTACCAGAAACTTCTAGAGTGTGGATATACATCTTCATCGGATTACATAACACAAACATCCATGTGCATAAGTGAGGCTGGGTTAGCTCTAGAGGCTGGTGTCAGCAGTTTATGTTCTCTTTGCACCTCGCATTGCCTCCTGGTGGACGCCTTCGGGGGTCTTTGCGAGGAAGGCTGGTAGTCTTTCTCACCTTGTACTTTTCCTCGGAGCATGTGCAGATTCTCTTAGCCAATTTCTTGAATAACAAGAGTGGTTCTAGCTGGTTTACCACCTCTATCTTATCTAAAAGCACCAGTATATCAGTTTCTACCGCCCACATATGGCTATCTATGCTCTACAAAGACTAAACTTGTTAGAACACATCTGCTTTCCAAGGACGTGTTTCTTATTTTTGCCGAACATAGTAGTCCTTGGTAAGTTTCCACAGAACAGTCAGGACAAGCAGGATTATTAAGCAACATTCAGAAATCATTAGAAGTTGCTATAAGTTGCTATAAGTAAGTAAGTTGCAAAGCAGGTGATCATTTCCTTCTATCAAAGCCAGTGGGAGAAAATTTGGGTTGTGCATGTTTACAGTTAAACAAACTGGTTTCTCTGTGAAGCATCTAAACTCCTTATTTTGCCATGAATTTTATCAGCAGTGGAGAAAAAACAACGTTTGGTGTAGGCAGGCAGATAGATGTGCTTCTCCAAGGCCTATTCTAATTTAAATTTCTCAGGACTTCTGAAGATTTTCTTGCAGAGCAGTCCAGAATTTGAGAAATGAGTATTATAGCTACAATCCTTTAGCCAGGTTGGCATAAAGAGTCAAAGATTAAAGGTAGTTGGTATTTCAAAAAGCCTTTGACTAGCAAAATTTTTTAGGGAAGCAAGAGATACAAGGGAACCAAAATAACTCATATTTGGATTCACAAACTCTTTATGGCCTTAGCCTTGTGGTTTGTTTAATGGGAGAAGATTAAAGTTCTGCTAATGGCTACTGGTGCATATAGGTATTTGGACTTTCTTGCCATAGTGGGATGCATCTAGCAGAGAAAAACACTGCGAATGTGTTTGAAAGCAGTGTTCTGCTGCTAATGAACTGTTAAATGTTCCGGGTATACACAAAGAGCAGATATTTAAAGGGCAGAGAATGTGTGATTACTGTGAATTTTTGAGGCTTTTAAGAAATAGAGGAGGTACAAAATTTGATGCATTAGCTCAGGAGAAATTGAGGTCGTCTTTGGTATAGAAAAGAAATATAAGAATGTGCAGGATGAAGGTATTTCAGTGTTTTTCACTGTTAAATGTCTCTGAGTATTTAATTTATGAAAGTAGTTGAGTCTCTTCTTAGTGTTGTGTCGGTATATTTTTGTTACATTTATTCACTTCTCAATAGGTGTTTCTTTGTGCTTCATGTATAGTAATTCCAGAATTTCTTTCTTACTATCTTTGTGTAATGTTCAGTGAATTTCTGTCAATTATTGGCTCTGTGGCTTGAAGCCCATTGATATTGTTGATCATTAATTTTTTTCCCATGTGATTTCTATTCAGTGCCTTGGTAACCTTACCATTCTTTCTTGCTGCTTTTGGATATCATTTGGAAATACCGAAGGTTGATGTCTCATTACATAATTTGTCCACGTCTGCTGGGAAGGAGTAAACCACATATCTGCAAGTGCTAGTAAGAACAATTAAGATGAAGCAAGAACATCAGCAGAATCTTCCAATGACAGTAATTAGTAGTCAAGTAACATACTAATGCCTGATAATTTAGGCATTATCAGAGCTGGAAAAGGTGCTTACATCTACTTTAGAAGTAAAAGATTTAGAAGAAGACTTATCAGGAAACCATTTGTAACAATGGTTCAGATTGAGAGTGAAGTTTCTAACTTCAATCAGTCATTTTCCTCATTTTTTTCCCCTCATTTTTTTCCCCTCATTTTTTTCTTAAGACACCTATTTAATTTTTTCAGTGTTGTCTCTTCCTCTCCTCCTTCCCCTAGAAGGCAGAAAGCTGTATGTATCTTTGAAACGTTAGGCAACAGTTTCTGCAGTTTTAACTAGCACGTTAAAGGACATTCACATAAATAAGAGACTAAATCCATGCAGTAAATATGAAGATAATATCATTGAATGTAACATGATTCAACACAGGCCACGGTCTTCTTCAAGTGATAGTCTTTCAAATGAGTCTTTCTTTTATAAGCTCATTAATTTGTTTCCCAAAGAGCCAACAATCTCATTGCTGGCATCAAATTGTACTGAAATTTCCTTTTGATTCTTAATTCTGCATATTATGAAAATGTAATTAGATATTGACATTAATAGACTTGTGGGGATTATTTCTGCTGCATTTGGTGATTTTAGATCTGTTTGGAGTAATTAATGTCATTTCTGGTTGTATATATCTGTGAAGGCATGTTGAGCGTACGATCCCACTTGATTGACTGATCATGTTATGCAGTATGTAGAGCTTAAGCCTGTGCTAAAGCACTAGACAGTGTGACAAATTAGTCTGCTCATTGACATGTTGAGGCCAGCTCCTGCCTATAAGCTTTTTAGGAGCTTTGTGGAAAATCTGTTGCAACTGCTAAGACTGGAAGGGAAGGTTGCATGTCTTTTTCTTTTCCATCTGTGCTTACATCTTGCTGTGACTTACAAATTTAACTGTTACAGGATGTGTTACTGCTGTTTCATGTTGATGATAATGCTGCTGGCTTGCTGCCTTAGCCTCCCAGTTTTAGAGGCTTCTCAGTGGTACTCGTGTATGGATTTTACAGCTTTACCATTGCTTGTATATTTTAAGATGTTACTCTTCACGTACTTGCAAACTTAAGTGAGGGTTAGATTCAGCAAAGTTCTGGATAGTCTGGCCCTGATTTGGTGAAAAAGTTAATTTAATCTTCTGAATTACTTTGACTCAAATCTCAACAAAACCTGTATATTTGTGAATCTATGTAATACTCAGGCATGGATCTGTGAAGGGAGCAGAGCTAAGGGTCCTTTGTTGCCTCGAACTGGCTTGTGCTTGCTAGGGAGCGAGGGAGCACATAGTGTGAAGTAACTGCACTCCTTTGGAATAAGTAGCACTGCTTTGGTTCTCAGTAGCTTAAGAACCAGTCCAGGTACTAGGGCAAGTTTAAACTACACCACTAGCCCTGGAGCAGATGCTGAGTATGGTTCCTCAGGTTAACCAAAGCTGGAGTGCAGTCAAACAAATCCTACCGTGTTGCTCCTGTCCCGCTTCTGTATTTATCCATATGTCTTGGCAGTGTACCTTCTGCTCCTCTGAAAGAAGGGAACTGTATGCTCTTTCCCAGATGATTGGTTGAACTTTCTCTGTCCCTTGGTCTAAACCTATAGGAAATGTGTTGGAAGACTATCAGCAGTGGAGTGGGCTTGCCAGTGTCCTTCTTGCAAAATGATTGAATTTGTGGCTAAACTAAAACACAGCTCTGTTGTTAACCCACAACTGCACTCTGCCAGCAAGTAAGTTGTTAGTGCACACCAGACGTTTGATTTTTTAAAAAATACATGTATCTAGTCCAGCGATACTGATTGCTGTCTTATTCTCTCATTCAGTTAAAGGATTTTATGATTTTCAGAAACGAATGAATAGCTTATGCACCTGTAATATGTAAATGGAAAATTTGAGTCTTACGGAAAATAAGTAATGCTACATTTTATTTTAGCTATAAAATACAAGAAATTATGCTGTGAATGAAATATACTTCTGTATATTTTCAGATGCTTTGTTTTTATAATGCTGATTTATATTCTAGCTAGTGCATTGCAGGGTAGGGAACATGGGCACAAGCCTGCCCAATGATGTTCAGGATGTAATGTAGTATAGTTGAATTCAGGCAGTGTAACAGCTGAGCCCACTGCAATGCCACGGTGTTCACATTCTTACAGAAACTTGCTTTGATAATTCTAGGAATTAAATGACAAAGGATGTCAAGGAAATACTTCCATTTATTATCTGTCTCTCTGTCTGTCTATCTGTCTGTCTATCTATCTGTCTATTGAGTTAGCTATTTTTTCTGATCTTAGGATCTTTGTCCTAGAAAATTCTTGACTTTTCTGTGAATATCAGAGAGGACGTTGATATAGGAGAAGTAAGGCTCTTAAGTAGGGAACTACCCAGGAAAATGAGTGGGCATTTTTTTTCTTGTTTTAGTTCTTGACTGCATTCATGTGGGGCTTTCATTTTTTTGTTATCCTACAATTATATATTATCTATGAAGTTGGAATCTTCTTGTAAGAGTAGGAGATAATTCTAGGAGATAAGGCCGTGTCATAGCAGATTTTACTTTTCTATTTTTCAATCTCCTGACAGTACTTTTGGAAGACCTGAATTTTCTTTCCACCCTCCTGCCTATACACTTTAATTAATGAAAGATACAACTTAACTCTTAAACAGAACATGGCGATAAGTGCAGCTGATGATACTGTTTGCCAAGGCAAAACTTCTGGAAGTACTTCCCGGAGGTATGTTAATGTATGTGCAATTACATCCTTAATTTTAATTGTGAATGAACTTAATTACATGATGACTGCTTCTCCAGATCTACCTTGACACTCTTATGTTTTTCAAGTGAATGTAATTCCAGACTTCTATCATAACACTCTTATCTAGCCTCCTGCTGCTTTCCTAATACCTCTGCCTAGTAATGATGATGACAGCTTATAACAGAAGGATGATTACATTCCTGGAATTCACAAGGACTGTAATCCCTGCATGCAAGAGGACAACTTGTTGCTAATATCTTTGTTACATCCTCAACTTTCTGATCATAATACCAATCAGATTTCATGTAAAAGCTTAGATATATTTGAAAGCATTGTGTCAGTAAGAGGCTTTAGCTACTGGAACTTAAACCATATTTAGGTAGAATATGACCTTGTATATTCTGAGCTGTTCACAGATGTACTTGTTTTGAACTAATGTCTCCAGTGATTGTGGTCACAAGTAAGTTTTGTATCAGTATTGTCAGTCCTCCTGAATTCCTAAATCCTAGCTTGCTATAATGCATTTGAAACTAACATATATTTTATCTGTTTTGTGGTTTCTTTAGCTTTATGAAGGAGCTGACCACTACAGATACTGTGCAGATTAAATTCAGAAAAGTGACCTAAATGCACAAATTTATTCTTGGCTTTGGCTTCTAAGAGAGATTGTGATTTAGACTTTTCTTGAGGTAGAGAGCTATTGTTCTGGCCTTGTGCATGAGAGCTGATTAGAAAATGTGTGACGGGTTTTTCTTTATGGTCAGAAACACAGAAACTGAGAAGAGAGAAAATTTTTCTTTAAAACTGTTTTGATGGTAAATATTCCTCCAGGCCAGTTCCCTTCCTGTTTCCTTTCATTTGTTTATTCATTCTTCTGCTTGCTGATCATTCTGATCAGAGTCCTGCAACCATGTTTCAGTCAACTCAGAAGTATTCTTTCTTCCTTCAGGTCTGTTCTCTTTCAGCATCTTGATTTTTTCCTTATAGTCTTTTAAATCTTTTATCTTCCTAACTGTGCAGCTTTCTCCAGCGCACACGAGAAAGTAAATATAGATGTCACCTCTACAGCATTCTTAAAATCCCCTGGAAAACTCGTGCCCACGGACTGAGTGCAAAACAACCCAGAAGAAAAATAAGTTTGTCCGTTAACACTGAGGCACTGAGAAAACATTTGGAAAACAACCTGCCATTTTATTTTTTTTCCCTGACTGTCTGTCTTTTCCTGTATTTCCCAGGTAGGGGTCTGTCCTTGTTAAAGGCCTAGTTGCACCTTTTCCCTTAGTTTTTCTTGGAGACATGTTTTTGCATAAATCACATCGATTTTTGCTGTCTTTAGGGTGAAATTCCAGGATGTTTCCACTCGTAGACCTGGCATCTTGGTTACAGTTGTTCACTTCACCAACTGTGATGTTTTGGGCCCATTATTATTTAAAATATGTCAGAGTTTCCTCTCCATGTGTCTAGACCTCAGAGCATTTCTCCATGGCCAGGTCTGCATAAACTTTTGGCTCATGTCATGATGCAGTCGTGGGTATACATTGACATATCAGCCACTCCTTGCACCTTGGTTTCCCGGAAGTTTTATCTGTTTGCAGTGGAGGAAGGGGAACATCATGATCACTGTGTGAATACAAGAGGTCTGAAGAGCTGCTTCAAAACAAGTATATCCTTAGAGCATATGCTTTTTTATCTTCTCAGAGGAAAAACTTACTGCTTCTTTAGGAAGGTCCCAGTTTTGGACTTTGAGGTTCTGTTTCTGCTCTGCTTTCTATTCCTTCAGGTTTTGTATCATTCTAGATTCAGGTTTAGGAAGTAGCTTGACAAATAAAAGTCTTCAAAAGTGAAGTAGCTTGACAAATAAAAGTCTTCAAAAGTGTTGATGTGGACATTGTCAGTTAAGTACTGGTGAGTGAAGCTTGCTGGAGAGCCAGGGTCCATGGAAAAACAGCAGAATGAAAAGCATTACCACAATAACCATAGAAATAGTACAGATACAGATATATAACCTATTCAAAAGGTAAGAAGTAAAGCAATAAATGTTCTTGGAGTTATGGAGATACAGATGCAGCTACTTCATTTATAAACCATTTAGAATATTAAAGGCTTCTTCTTGCTTTTTAAAGCTTTGTTACTGAAATGTCTTTCTCCTGTAGGCTTTAATTTAAACTGCTTACTTGTAAAAAGAACTTGAATACGAAAACATAAGCTTTATTTATTGCACTTCAAAAATTTAACTTACATGTTACTCAGTAAAAATTTCCTTCTTAAAGAATGAAACTCCCAAAGGTTTCAAGATGGATTAATTTAAATTTGGATAGTACACTGCCTTTACTCATAACAATTAATGGAGTATATACCCCATTTGCCCTTCCCTTGTCTCCTTCTCTCCTTCCTGATGCATGAGAAAGCGAAAATTCATCAACTTCAGGCTGGGCCCAATACAGTAGTTGTGAAGAGTGCTGCATGTATATAAAGAGGAGGTAAAAAGTGGATGTCCTGGATTTGGAGTGCAGAGATCGGATGTTATATTGCAAGGAATACTTGTTAGTGATTATCGAACTACTTCTAATTTGTGCCACTCTTTTAGTCTTCTTTTTGTTGCAAACACGGGCTCATCAGATATGCTCTTCTATTTTCTATTTTCTTCACTGTAAAACTAATGGAAGGCAATGGCAAAGGCATGGCAAGGATCTTGAGATTTCATACTTCCATTGCATGGACCAAAGTTCTGATCCATGAAGTACTTAAGTCTCTACTTTAATTATGCAAAAGATGTGAATAACTTGCATGCTTGAGTAAAAGACTAGATCAAACACGTGCTTAGATTTGTGCTTTGGGTAATTAACTGCTTAATTAATTTTTCAGCTGTGATGACCTCCTCCCCATCCTGTTTCTCTCCAGTCCTGTGTTTGCATTTGTCAGTTCTTCTTTTCTTCTCTTCTTCTTTTCACACCTGGACTGAACACTCTGAAGAAAAGTCTCTACAAACACAGGTCTAAAACCACAGAGGACTGTGGGGTTAACAAAATGGGGTTGTTTCTAAGCACTGCAGTCATTTGTAAAATGAAGGCTGACTTACTGCTGTGTAACGATGTCCTAGAGTAAGACTCTCAAGCTCTGTCTTTATTAGTATTGTCCTTTAGTTTTACTCTTTTCTTAATTTTCTCTGTCTTCAGTAGGTGAAGTTGTAATCACATCTCCATGTCAAAAGGCAGTACCTGCTCATCTGTGTCAATGGAGAGATGAATGTGTCTTCAAAAATTGTGTGTGTGATTTCTTTTTCTGGAATTGTTCCTGAGAGGTAACAAGTAACAGACTTAATGTTCCTTGAAAGTTATACTGATGTAGTTGCACAGAAGCTAGAACATTTATCTCCCTGCCCTCAACCTTGGTCCCTTCATGGACAACAGCTGTCTCCTGAGGTGAACGAGCTAAGACTAACATTTATAGCAGCAATTGTTTTGCAAGATTGTGTATGTGATTAAATATAGTAATAATTAAACAGAAGAAGCAGGTCCCTTTTTGTTAAGCACTGCGCAAAACAATAAAATTAACAAATTCACTTACCATTTAAGAAATTTCTCTGATGACCAGATGATGTTTTAAGCGCTGGTTGATTCCTCACTAAAACTTCTCTTATTGAGGTCTCTATTTCTCATGCCACTTTCAACCTCAGACTATAATTATTTGTTCCTTGAAAAGTTCCAGATAATAATAATGCAGTCAGTTTCCAGAGTTAAGTTGGCAGAAAAATATTCTGTAGTGCCCATAACAACCTTCTGTGTTTTAGCTGCATTCAATTAAAACTTTCTTCTCAAGGTTTGACCAGACATTTCAAATGAGTGACTGGAGGGTACGATGTATCCAGTACTGTGATGTTAAAGAGAGTGCATCCTACCTTTTCCCATTAGTATCTTTTATGATGCAGTTGTCTATGAATTTGTCCAGTCTCTCTTTGAAGCTGCTGATAATGTCTGCCTCCACAACTTGCCAGGGCAACATGTTTTGTAGAGAATTTTGTTTTGCTTTAATAATGTGTGAAGCAGTCTCTGTTCCCTGGCAGCCTCCAGCCCTTCTCTATGGTGAGCTTCAGTGTTGACTCAGCTGTCCCCTGACCTTTACCTTTACCCCTTTATGTGTCCTGCAGCATTAATTCAGCTCTCGTGCTCACCTATGATCTATTGTGCTGAGTCCTCCCACTTTGATCGTAACTGGTTCCCTCTCATCATTCTGAGTTGAGAGCTGTCAGCATGCCTGTCACTTGGTCTTTCCATGATGTCTGGTCTTCTAGCTTTGATGTTTTCTCATCTCCTCTCAGCTCTCTACATGTTGTCTTTTGTTCCATGAATATTCTTGCAGATTCTCTCCGTTTCTTGCTCATGTTTATCTTTTGGGGTCTCTGTCCCCATCCCAAAAGTGTCACTCTGCCAGCTTGCAACCTGGTCTTCTGTTGTCGGCTCTGTTTTGTCTCTGGGTGACTATACCAGTGCTCCTGCTCTGTTGTCAGTCTCACAGTGTGGTTAGCGCTGAATTAGGCATTTTTTCTGCCAGCTCTTCTACCTTCCTTGATAACCAGCTGTACTTCTCCCTTGCTGCTTTGCCACTATTGAATCACTCCTTAAATTGCCATCTCCTCCTGGACTCCTCACTCTGTACAGTGTGTCACTGAGACATCATACAGATGAACTGGAACATAACCGCCCTCTTCCCAGCTCATCTTTCCTTCATTTTTTTACAGTTGTTTTACCCCTCTTGAGGTTCTGACACCCAAGATGCATCCAAGGTGCACTCAAGCTCCCTTGTTATTTTTTGTTTATTACTTGGTATTGAGAAGTTGAACCCTGCTTCTGAACAGGCCTTCTTAGAAGTTCTATTAATCTATTAGATTTATTTCAAGACATGAACTGCACTTTCTCTCATATGTTTACTTACATTTGAGAGGAGGTCTCTGCAAGTGAGACTTGTTTTGTTCGCATCCTTCAGACACTCTCATTCAAGTGTTTGAAGATGTTGTGGCAACAGATGAGTTGCTGTTGTGTAGAAACCACACATCTCCTTGCTATGTGGTCTCATTTCTTAGTATATTCTTGACTAGTCTCTCAGTTGTTCTTTGCATTAGGCTGTGTGCTTCTTGAGGCAGGAAGGATCCCAGGTGTGTGTTCACATGGTAGTGTGAATTCCTCTTCTTTGTTGCTTGTGTTGAGGAACTTGAGTAATTTCAAGCACTTCATATACCAAAGTAATAAGTGCCATAGGATCTCAACTAGGAATTTAGTAATTCTGTATTCAGGGAAAAGTTAGGGTGCTCAATGGATTTAATATCAGTTTTCAGTCTCTGAGGTCATGAATGCCAGTTCACCCATGAGCACCAACTTTGCTAATACACTCAGGGGAGACTTCAAAATAGCAATTTTTAATTTTTCACAGTACTATTGTATCATGAAGCTGTTTTGTTATGACTGAAGCCCTCATTTGTGGAATCGCTGGAGAACAACGAACATGTTGTGAGCGATCCAGACCAAGGGGCCTCACTGTAACAACAAGCTGCAGCTGTGCTCAAGGACATAAGCAAGGCCAAGATAGATTGAGAGACTACATTCCTGGGCAAAAGATAAAGAAGTTGGACTGTCGAAAACAGGATGCCTACCTAGTGGGAGAGCAGTGCATGGACACCACACCGGGACCAATCATAGAGGGCAAAAGGGCGCGTGAACAAGTAGCTTTAGCCTATTAGCAATAAGATAGCGGCGCGTGAAGCTTGTGATAGTGTATAAATTGCTGTGTATCCTTTAATAAAGTGGCATCAACTTGATCAGATTGGTCGTCTCTAAGTTGTGTCCGGGACTTCCGCGTCAGCACTCATTAATGGCTTGCTCTTTCTGGTACACACAGAGGGATGTAAGATGAGACAGCATAATGTATATTTCTATTGACAGAACTATTTATGTTAACTGAAAGTACGATTTCTGTATAATTATTAGGACAGTCTCATTTTCAAAAATTGCCTGTTCACAAATCTGGCTTCTCACTGACAGGCAGCAAATATGACAGAAATAAGTTGATATGAAAGCAGTTTTATTCCTATTTGGATGCAGAATTATTGGCCATAAGGGTGAGTGCCATTTTCTGGACAGAAATTGTAGCTGCTTCTATCTGCTTCAATGAAAAGAAAATCTCCAAGGAGGCATTTTTGGAAGGAAGTGGGGTGGGCAGCATTTTTTAAAAATTATTTCTTTATTCTTTAATATGTGCACTAAAAAGAATAAGAGACATAGTGAGAAAGATATTAATTTTCTTTTCTCTGTTACGTAATTTCTTCTGTCCCTCCTTGTCTTTGAATAACTATATTGTGATGGCAGCCCAGAGTCCATTGTTGGCTCTCCAGCAAGATATTGCATACCTGTTAGGAAAAGCCATTTTGTTATCAGACCAAACCTGACCTGAATTTACTGTGGTTTTTTCCATGCACAAAAAATGCTATATATCTTTCCATTTTGAATAACTTTAGAGATGAGAAATCATGAAACAAATATATGAAAATGACAACCACCATTGATCTGTTGTGTGAAACATAATATCTTAAGCAATTTTCTCTGTTTTCTTAAGAGATGAAATAGGATTCCTATCATCTGATTGTAACCATGTAAAAGTTAGGGGCCAAAACTCCTTCTGCAATCAGTGAAGTAAAATATGTATTCCCAGAGTAGGATTCAGGTTGTGGAACAGGATGGTAGAATGTGTTCCTGTTCGAGGATGGCTACTTTACTGATTATGGAAGGACCCTACTCAACCAGCTTACATGAGATGCCCAGCTTTCAGATGTCTATAATTAAATAAGACCACGAATCTGATCTGTAGCCTCTAACCAGCCACTCATTTGTTCTAACACTGAATTACTGAGCAGAGTTGTCTAAACTGCAGATACAAATCTGAGGTTAAAGAGACTATATAAAGTAGACTTTTACAGCTCATCTTCTAATACGCATCATCAGGCTAAAAGCCACTTGGTTTGCAGTTTTTCTGAAAAAAAAAGTGAATCATTGGTAACTGAATAAGTTGTTCTGCTGTTTGTATGAAGTGTGACAAACTAAATTCACAGTTCAGTCCGAGTTGAGATAAAAATTGAAATATGAAGTTTTTCCCTGCTTCTTGCATAAACTTCATGTACAGCATGTGAACTGCCATTACTGTGAAATAAGAATATGCATACCCAATATACTTTTTGCCCTTTTGAAATAAATCAGCTTCTATGCCCAGCACTTGGCCAATCTTATCTTCAGACTTCTTCTTGGTCTTGAGGAACTGACATCCATAGATCTCCATAATGACTATAAAATTTATGAAGTAATGGCAGCAGCTGTATTAAATTGCTTGCATACCCTATTATAATGCTACTATTTTCTCTCAAAGCTGTATTGTGTAATTTTCAATTATTCTTTACAGTTCACTTTGATACTCCCTGTAGCAGGATTATGACATTGCATATTTAAACACCAACTGGCATAATATTTTATTCTGTTACTTCCCCTTGCACATAAGTGTTAAATAAGGACAGAAATACGACTTGCTTACTGACTATGTCTCTTGTCAAGCAATCTGTCTTTCACTGAAAAGCAACTACTATCCATCCCTGCTATCATAAAAGGAAAAAAGCTTCCAATCAAAAGAGTCAGATGATTATTAGTCTAGCTTCATGGGTTTAATTTAATTACTTCTCTATATTATCATGGTTGTTTTTTTGGTTTTGGGGTTTAGTGGTGGGTTTTTAGATTATTTTTTTTTTAATACTGTCTTATGTAAAAGGGAATAATATATTGAAAAATGTAATGTGTTTTTTATAAAGTTCATCTTCAGCATCTTAAGATTCCCATTTTCTGGCATGAAATAACAAACTAAATCCATTCAGAGAACCATGGGAAGACAGGTGAAAAGCCAAGAAATTTAGATCTATTATGATTTATGAAAAACTTACAATATAAAATACTTCCAGTAAGACTTGCCTTCTGTTTTTATTTTCACACCATGTCTGGCAGGATAGTCTCTCCAAAGATTGCTGTCAGCTGCTACTCTAGCTGAAAAAATCTAATATTGTAAAAGTAGCCCTAAGCTCAAACACCACACAGTATCTTAATCATGAATGTAAACTGCAGTCTGCTTGGCATGGACTAGAAAGGATGAGTATAAGGGGCATGGGCAGTCATGCTAGGCCTTTGCTGAGGATAGGGTGGGCTAGCCAGGATCACTACGCTCTTTTGTGCACTGGAGGCGGGAAAGATTGATTTGAAGCCAGGTTTTTGAAGCCTATGTATTGCCTACTACGATGGCTTTCTGTTCAGACAAGAAATATATCAACAACCTTGGGGTGAAATTCAATGTCATTATAACATTGTTGTTTGCAAGGACTCAATTATGTGAAAGGTTTTAAAATTATTAAATACTTTGTGTGTATTCACACAAGTACTATATATGGTAATTGGCTATATAACACTGGCTGCTGCTGCAGCTACAACTAAAGGTTTTTCAAGCATACATAACCATAATTGTACTTGAATATATTTAGAGACATAAACCAGATACTTAGGAGGAAGCAGTTAGCGTATATACTGTGAAGAAGGTTTCTTTTCATTTCTCCTGGGGCCCATTACACATAGCTGTGTGTTCGTACTACCACTGATGTGGAATGTCTCATCAGCTTCTTAGAAGTGGTTTTGTGATTCTCACAGTGGGTATCCAGTGCTACACAGATCTAAGCATTATGAATGGAAACCAGCTTCTACAGCAGATGACACCAAATTTATTTTTGAGTTAATCATAATTTTTCTGAAAATCCTTTGGTCTGTTATTTGACTTTTACAAGGTTGTATCCCTCCTCAGCTTTTCCCTTATTTTGAAAGAGTAAATGAATGTATGTAAAGTAATTCCTTGGAATTAAGCTTGCTTTTTTTTTTGAGAAAGCCACTGGTGATGTTGTACAGCTTGCAGATTTTTCTGTTCTTGAATTCTGGATGGCACACATTATACAGACTGATTCTGTCTAGGAGATAATCATACACAAGAGCAAATGGGGCATAAATTGAAGCAAATTGGGTTGAATCTGGATCTTAAGGTGCTTCAGATTAATATAACCCAAATTCTTATTATAGTACTTAGTTCTGCAGCAAGGTTTCTCCTACAAGTTAAAACAAGGGCTCAGAAGATTTATGTTTAGGTTTCCTTTCTATTGCCTACACAGAACTGCTCTTTTGTGGTTTGTTTTTGTTTATTTGTTGTTTTTGGTTTTGTTTTGTTTTGTGTTTTTTTTTTTTTTTTAATGTGTGTTTTGTAGGTATTTGAATAGATAGAAGTTCTGAGTTCATTAGTTCGTTATAGTTTATGTATGCAATGTGTTCACAAGGCATGTATGCTTTTGTGAATGGCACAACAGGTGTCTTGAACAGGGTCAATAACTGAATATGTCTGATATCCTGTAAGTTCCAAAAGTTTGGGAGAAGAAGGAAAAAAATCTTTCTGCCTTTTGAAATTAATGCTTTGAATTTTGTTTCTTCAAAGCTATCTGTTGCAATTGATACAAATTCACTAAATATTTTATATATTATGATTATAATATTTTTTTCACAGATATTTGGCTGGAAACCCAGCCCTAATTTTGTCCTACTTGTGCTGGTTATTACCCGATGAAAATTAGTAGACCATCTGGTGGGACAGCAGGAGAGCTTGCTGTGGGTCTGTTTAAAGAAGTTCATTAGGTTACCAGAAAGTTATAAGACAGCAGGAACACATACATAATTTGAGAGTTTATCATGGCCAGTACTAAAAGTTACAGTTGTCTATATTAGTTCTAAAGGATATTGGAGGGATTCTTTGTATATATACACATTTCTGAAAGAGAATTAAGGTGCTGGGAGGCTCAGGTATTGTTCATGACTGTATTCCATGAGTTGTGTATTGTTCAGCCATTGCTATTGCTAGTTAGTATGCTGTAATGGAAAACTGCTGACATAAAAACTTATTCAAATAATTCCTTGCTGAGAACACCATTTTTGATAGGGTTTAACATATCACAATGTCTATCACACAGCAGAAATTTCCAGAAGGCAAACACCCAATTCAGAAAAATGTCTGCTTTCAGTGAATGTCTCTCCATCAAAGTCTTTCTATTTGCTCCTCTGGGAAGGCTGCAACATTTGCTGGACATGGCCTATAAAGAAAATATTTGGACAGTTATGAGGCTTCTCTTTTTAATGATGTTCTACACAGAAGGGATTTGTAGTCTGGAGAACATCCCAGTAGAAGACTTTATTGGAAGTTATTAGGAAGACAGCTGCACTCTGTTTCCCCGTTAAGCCTTGCCTGTGTACTTGTGGATCTGTTCTAAGCTATGAAAAGCAACCTGAATAATTCAAAGAGAAACCAAACTTTTCCATCAGCCTGTGGGCATCTGTGAAACAATAAGTGGTTCAAAAAGTGCTGGTCATAGAAATAGAAGAGTGGGAATTACGTATTTACAACAGAGGATCTCAAGCACAGGCAGTGGAAGCCAGGCTGTGTGTGTCATGTCCACTCAGGACCTCCTGTAACCATCTCCTGAGGATGGATATTGTGAGGGGTTTCTCTGTGCATCAAGGAGTAACCAAAGCAATACAGAGGTTGTAATGTTTTAGTTGCATGTGAGGGGTAAACATTTGTCTCCATAGTAACTCTTTCTTAATCACAACAGTTTTTCAAGGTGTCTTTTCTTTGGGAAAAGGGTGGTGCATTTATTGTGGTGGGAACTGCTGCTTGAGCAGCATCATGTTCTGACAAAATTGTCAACAGCTTAATTAATCAGAAATTAGGCCTGTGGGACAAAGGCTGTCTTTTTGCTGTAAATATCTCACTGGCTGTCTGATCAATGATTAGGACTTCATAATCCTACTGCTAGTATTTGGAGTAAATTTGCTGAAATTTATGAGGTCTGGGTGCTGGTTACATGCTAATAAGCTGGGTGAGGTCATTAATGGTTACTCTAATGTGCAATTGGTTTGTTTAGATTTCTGTTTTTGTCAGTATGGTAAGTATCCCTGGCAGTTATCAAGTAGAATTTTGCAGTTTTGAAATACAGCAGTGCTTTTCAAATAAATGGTTTTATTGATAAAATTGTTCCTTGCCTGTGTTACACGTTTACTTATAACTAATTGTTCCTGAAAGTATCAGTTATTTTAAGAGTTTAGCATATACCTCTACTTTTCTTTTATATGGGTGGTGGCTAAAGGCTGAAGAAATTTGCAGAGAAATAATTCTCATTATTATATTGTATTTTATAACTATAGGAGTTCTTAAATTTATGTAACGGATGCCCAAAGTCTAGGTGAGAATCTAACATTTTTATTAACATAAATACATGCATGAATAAATATTCTACTTGGGGAACAGATCTTACTACTTCTAGATACAGTGAATAATATTTTACTTAATAAAAGGTACACTTACATTATTCAGATAACTTGTTGAGTAGGAAGTCATTCAGTCAAGAAAGGTTATGTGAGTTCGGTACGTTAATCTGTGTGTTCATCGTGACTGTGTTTGTCTTGCTTCATGGTACATTTGGCTATGCATTAAACATAAGTTTGATGATTGATGAGTTGTCCTTGTTTTGCTGCTATTTAAAAATGCAGCTAGCTAATTGGAGCACTGAATAAATATTATTTA
The DNA here is from genome assembly GCF_031877795.1 of Strix aluco. Classification (NCBI taxonomy): domain Eukaryota; kingdom Metazoa; phylum Chordata; class Aves; order Strigiformes; family Strigidae; genus Strix; species Strix aluco. The sequence continues at coordinate 51,470,271 of NC_133971.1, read as the reverse complement.
TTTTACTACTGTGATAGAGTTTGGACTTCAGCCTGTTTTTTTATTCAAGGTGCTATGCAGATTACTGCCGTCATCTGTGTTGTATTTTGCACTTATAACTAATGAAAATGAGTTTGGAAGAGGAAAGATCACATGGCAATTGGCAGTAAAAACTGTACCCTAGTTCAGCTGTGAACAGGCTTGAAGCCTGTTGAGGTACACGGGGCTTTTCATGACTGTTACCAGATCCAGAGTGTTAATACATATGTGCTAAGTAAATTTACTACAACCTGCCACTTAGCGGCTACAAAATAGCAATTTTCTGCATGTATTTTGGCCTGTGAGGGAAGCAGAAGAAGGGATTTGACAGAGTAAGGTGGGGACTTAGCAATATATATGTTCTCACTTATTAAATTTTTCACCGGGCAATACAGAAGAAAATGTGAAGGTGATTGCCTGCATTTCCCCCAAAATGAGCAGTGTAGTGTAATATTGTTGTGAGCCAGTATAGATTGTTTGGATGGGATTTCCTGTGGACGGATATAAATATCACTAATTCTGAACTGCAGCACTGATGTGCAGTATTTTGAACAAAGATTGGGTCTGGTTTGTTATGAAGTAAAACTCTACTAACTAGTCGTTATACAGATTTTTTTTCCACTTTTGCTAGTGTACCCACTCTTCTTTTGATCTCACAGGGGACACTGCTTTTGCACGTGCTCCCTAGCCCCAGCATTGTCCTGAAGTTGTGCTGCCCTCCAGATGTCCACCTCTCACAGCTTGCTGACTGGGGTAAGACTGTGTCTTGTGATCTGAGCTCTGATGTATTAGCCACCTGATACATCACTTCTCTGAAAAAATTCTCCCTCCTACTTCTGGGAGAATATCTTGAGTTCCCGAGATCAATACAGATCAGGACAGAAATTGACATAATTATGTATACAAATGACACAACTTTTTGAATATATGTTTCTAACAATTTAAGCCTTTGTCTTTTTTTTTTTTTTTTTTTGGTAAATACTTCTGTAACTCTCTGAAGAAAAAAAAAAGGGTTTCACAGGACACAGGGAAATTCTCTTTCAGCCTTTAAGAGAAGTGATACATCAGATCTAACCAGGATTAAAATGACCCCAATGTTGTTTAATGGAGTCTAGTTTCTTATTTATATCCAGTCACTAAAGGAAAACAAATAATTTGCAAGCATTTCACTTCACTGTAGCACTCCTTTTATCAGCCACAGAATTGAAAACTTTGTGTCTTCTGCTTGCAAAGGTCTGGTATCTGCCCTGGGCCAACTGGTACACACTGTTAACCGAAGTATGCATATATATAAAGCAACTGATCACTAGAGTACATCTATTGATGGAACAAAGTCTGCGCTCCAGTAGGTTGGCATTTGATAGACAGATTATAAGAGTGAAGGCTTTGAATTAAATTTCCTATCTTCTTTCTATGTCCTTGTACTTTGAAATTAATAAGAACTAATGCATCTTTGAACACTGCAGAATAAGAACCTTGATCATTTATTTTTCTACAAATAAATTTGTATCAAGTAGAACTATACTTGTGTCCTGCCAGTGTTTGTAATGGTTCCCTGGTGGTGAAGATACTATTTACAGCAAAATATAGGTTCTTGCTTTACTAACACTTATTCTATATTTCTGTTTGTAATGAATGTCGTGGCTGCTGAAGCATTTTATGGAAGCTCACATATTTCACATAAGTAGTTGTATGCTGTAATAAAGAAATCACTCTTGAAACTTCTTGGATATATAAGGATACACAACAAATAATTAACAACAGTTCCAGATGAAAGGTTATGGTTTTACTCTGAAATTTGATATTTGAAGAAAATAAGTGAAAGGACATCTTCTGCTGGTAATAAACAACCAATACATCAGATTGCAGTAGCATCAACATTCTTATTACTTTGCTTTGGCATGAACTACTGTGACTCTTGCCTGAAGTTATTTCAGATTTATATGGATGGAAGTGATTTGAAGGAAGGTTCTGGCTTGCTGGCATAGGCCATGGCAACAGTCCTTGCTGCCCCTTGCTGCACTTATTGTAATGTAAATTTTGGTCTCAGAGATGCTGTTTTGCATGACTGAAATTTTTAGGCTTAAACTGGATCTAGCAAAATTCAGAAGTTAGAGGAAGAACCAGAGGTGTCTGAACAAAGGACAGTCTTGAAGTATGACTTATTTGTAACTTGGAAAAATGCTTTGTTACTGCTGTGGTGTAAAACTGAACATAAAATGATGGGAAGGATGGGTGCATGGCCAGCAATCAAGTGTTCTTCATTCAGTGGCAGGGCAAGAGAGATCTTTTGCTCATAGTTGTACAGTTGCTTCATTATTCACAGGTATTTATTTTTTATATCTTGCTACAAAAAGAACATTTTACAGTAGGAGTGAGAAGGAAAATCTGAAGGTTAGTTTTCACTTAAATCTGAAGTTGCTTTCAGAAAAAAAGGAGGAAAAAAAGAAGCAGAATTAAAGAGGACTAGTAACAAGAAACCATCTCCCTGATTCTACTGGTAGCTCCTTCTGAATATGTAAAAATTATCTTTCCTCAGATAGTCTAGAAAGATACTGAGATATTGACTTTAAATTGGATTTAATATTTAATTGTAAAATTACACACATCTTCCTTACTTCCTTACTTTTTCCTGGGAAGATATTCAGTGACTGTCCTGCTATGTCCCAGTGTCCCAATTCTGATAAGGGCAGTGGGCAAACAGTTGTGATGTTTGGGAAGAAAAAAAACTCCAAACCCTAACGTAATTTTCTTTGTGGGGAATGTTCAACTAATAATGGAGCAGTCAGCTCCTCCAAGTAGCTGAATTCTCTCTTTTTCAGTAATGTGTGTACAAACAGAAGATCCCTGCAATAGCCTTTAAAATAATTTACAAAACTGTAGATTTTATTAACAGGCATTGATAAACTCCTAAATTCAGCATAGATTCCCAATACCTTATAATATTCTGGTAACGTAATTGACTTCTTGAAACAGACCTACAACATACTCTTCTGCTGTTCTGTCATTATCAGCAGATAACAATCAGATCAAATTAAAGCAAATTTGATCACGTATAGTGTTTCTACATATTCTCATTAAATTATGATTTCTTTGTAATTTTTCTTTGACTATACACAGTTGGAAAAAACTTGACCTAAGTAAAGATCATGTATATCAAACTACTTGAAAAATGCAAGTTCCTCAAATTGCTGGTTTGTTTCTATCTCTTGTCTACTGATCCATGCTAAGGTTATTAAAAAAAATAAGGACTTCTGAAGATATTAGAATCAAACTAGTCCATGTCATAGCAGACTTGAACTTGGTTGTTATGGATGTGCTGAAAAATGCAGTTGAATATTAGTTTCTATTATTCTGACTGTACTGATGAGGAGGCTATCAGGTATCAAAATACCTACATTTAATAATACTTCTTCAAATATATTGTCACACTGAAATCCTGATGAGGATGGTAAGACAAAATCCCGTGTTTTATGTACAAAATTTAGTCTGAACGATCTGTATGTTACAGAATGAATGACTGGAAGTCCTTTAAGTTACTGTGATACTGATGCAGATTGTCTTGCATTGGGCACCTTGCAAACTGCCCTTAGTTGTCCCCCTCTGCTGCACTGTGGGATGGCAACACTGGTGCACTGTGGGATGTGAAAAAGGCTGTTAACTGTAAACAATGCTACTTACCTTTTTACTTCCTTTCCACACAAGGGTTACAAAAATGTTGTGTCTCTACCACACTTTCTCTTCATTAATGGTTACTGTTCTGAGGATACCATCCTCTGTAATATGTTAATGAAAAATGGCAAGCCTTTAGGGTCATTGTTAATATCTATTATTATTTCATACACACACTAGTAAGAATTAGCTCTGTTGCATGAGTGCAAAATATCACCTAAAACTTTTGTGTGAATAATACGTAACTTTGCCAAGTCTTTCATGATGGCAGCACAAATACTCATGCAATTACACATTCTTGTATGTAATTGAGTAAATTCTATTTTCCTGGGATAGTTTTCTGAAAGTGAAGTTAATTAGAAATTTTTCTCTTTTCAAAGTGGACTTGTGTTCACAGTGTGGGCAGTCAGGCAGAAGCACTGTCTGAAGAAATTTGTTTTGTGTGCTCCAGGCATAGATGCCCAGAATGTGAATAGTTATTTTGTAAAGCATATGTGTATTTCACAAATAACCTATAGATTTCTCATGGTCTGGAATGAACTGCTAGAGTCTTACCTCAGGGCAGAAACTGTAGCAAAATGGTCAGTGGATAGTGGTGCTTCCTATGGGGCAACTAGAAGAAGATAAACACAAGAACAGTCATTGAAATCTTACTGAGGTAAATGCATAGTTTTTCTGTAATATATAAAAGACAAAGGCACAGCTATCAAAATTTCAGACTTTTCGTATGGCAATGCCAACAAGAAACAAAACTGATCCAGTGATAGACTGAAATGAAATTAATATAATTTGATGCAGTGCTGATAAGTGATGCATTATGGGAAAATGACTTACTACACACATTAAAAGCTAAGTGATAAAACCACCCTGTTGTTCTCTTTGTCTGCACATTTATAAAAACAATGTAAATGGGTGGTTTTAAAATAATGCTTTGTATTCTTGTCATGTCATAAGATATTGCAGAGCACACAAAAAAGCATTCTTCATTAAATTTTTAAAGTTAAAAGATTGCTTCATTTTAGAGTATATTTTTAATGGCAGCAAAATGTGAGGACTAAAGTGTGAAAATATATCCGTTACTGCCATAGCAGGGTGCTGAACAGAGCAGAGCTATTGCTGTAAATTAGTCATATTTTACAAGTGGAGGAAATATTTTTTTTAATTTCACAAAACAGTGCAAACAGCAGTTGGTTCAGTTTCCTTTTTGCTCACCCAGACCTTCCACAGCTTTGTTAACACAGTGGCTTGGACAGGATCTGGAGGAGGAAGCAAACCTGCTAATTTGCTGATGTTTTAATTTCAATTAGTTAAATCTTCTGAGTTTGGTCCATTTGCTAACAATTTTTTTGCATCTGTGTGTGCATCTGTGTGTGCATCTCTGATATAGCAAACTTTGATGTCAAAATTCCATTTAGACCAATTTCTCCCAAATGAACATAGCACTCAGAATGTGAAAAGCTGAAGGCTGTACACGCAGTTTTGTTCAGTCTGACAGAGGGTTGCAGTCAGCCTTGCAGTGAGCCACAGAATATAGACCATGTTATATATATATATACATACACTCACAGATATATATAAACTCATATATGTGTATATACAAACTCATATTCTTTAATATAAACCCCATGTATATTCAAACCAACTCTGCTTATATTTAACTCATGAGAAATATAATTTTATATTTCTCTACAAATTGAAAGTCAATGCCAGTTTTGATACAGGTTTCCTATAAGTTAGAAACTCAATAGAAATGCACCGCAGTTAATTTTTTTCATTATATCTGATTAATCTGTGCTATTGCATCAAAAATCCAACTAATTAATGATTCAAATTTTCTAGTTTGAGGGAGAGATCTGAAGTTTGATTAGCTTAATTTTTTTTGAGGTATTAATTCAATAATAGCTAAAATTAAATGGAAAATGCAGCAGTGCAAACACTGGATGAAACATGGGAGAAAACTATTGTTAGTATTACTACTACTAATTTGTAAGAAAGTACTTGCCCCAGTCCTACTAAATAACAGTGTTGTGATGATACTGTACCTTAAATCTCTTCCAGAGATGGAAGTCTAGTGAAAGGCATGTTGAATCCTAAATGTTATTAATTTTCCAGAAGGTTTCCAGAAATATTGAAATGCTAGTTTCATAATTCTTAGTAATTTTTACAATTTTATTAAGACATTAGGAATAATGTGAAAACAGAAATGAACTACAGGAAAGACACACAAGAAGATGTATCCTGCTGTCTTTCATTCAAATATGCAATAGTCAAGGGAAGGATACATAGTGCTGCTTGAGTTAACTTCACAGATGTCCTTTAGATACATGGAAGTTATGCAGTGAATTGGATAGGAAGTTATTTATGATTTGGTTTTAAAAATAACCATATTGCTTCCTTTAGCAGCAACCCTTAATCTGCACTGAAGTTAAAATTCTTTAAAAAGCACCCTCAGGAGTTCATACACAGCAGTGTGTATACAAATGCCATCTACTTAGTTCATGACAGGTTGCAAAATTTCCTTCCTGAAGCTTTCCAAAAGTGGATGCTGTTTCAGCATTGCTTTTGTGCTCCTACCCAATCAAGACTGAGTAACAGCAGTGAATGAATGATTGCTTTGGGGCTCATAGTGGTGACAGACATTAAAATCGAAATTATTATTTTTTATGATTGAGAATGTTTTATTATGAAAATATAACATGGTAAGTAATTTGCAGCTGGCCAGTTTCTCAGACAGAATCTATCTGTCAGTAAGATACTTAGAAACAGTATGAGGTGGTACATTAATTTGTATCTCCAGTGTTCTCTATTTCTCTTTACAGGTTAAAATTTAAAGGACTTATAAGTGAAAAGAAGAGAGGGCTTTTTGATAGTCTGGAACAAGGCAAATGAAAACAGAAATTATAAACAACCTCTCTTAAAGGTTTGTTTGATGTCTTGCTAATTATACCACAATCTTCTGATCAGAGTTTGTCAATGCCCACTGAATTCATTATTACTTAAATCTGAATAGCACAGGAGAAATCTAGATGCTGTAGCTTGGGTTCAGGGTGTTCAGGAGCCTTTGTGCAGACAAAATATTGTTGATGTAAGGAATATAAGGTTTGGGCCATTGTTTTTGTTGTAAATTCGATTTACATTTTATTTTAGCAATGAAAGTAGCAACCTCAAATGTTCAGTTGTGCAGACTGTGCATACAGTGATGTTACTGAGTTTTTTCTGTTCTATTTTTGTTCTAAGCAGATCAGTACATTCCTATTAATTTCTATTTTAGAAGTCACCAGTTAATTTTAATAACTTTTTTGGACAATGACCCATTTTGTTGGCTTGCTTGTGAAGTAGGAATGGGAAATTGCAATTACTTTTATCAGCCAGTTCAGTTCTTCATTGTTGATTTGCAGCAATAGATGTGAATCAGTCATGCAGCATCTTCTGAAAGGTTATTGATATGCTGCAGATGCAAAACTCCTTGAGGCAAATGTATGGAGATGGAGCTTAAAAGACCAAAGGATGAAATCATCATGAGAGAAGAGAGGTGGGAAAAGCCTACATTATGAGTGAAAGCCTACGTTATGAAATAGTACTCCAACAGCAGAACAAAATAAATCTAAGATCCTGAGTACTATTTGGGGATTAAATATTGGGAATAATACATTAGAAACATAAATGAGGGTTTGGATGGTGGTGGTATAACTGTGTGCATGCCTAATTCTGCGTGCCTTGAAGTGAATCTGCCAAGTGCAAAGCCTGGGATAGTCTGTCCCAGAGCTGTCTGAGAACAGGCAGTGTTTGCAAAAACCCCTCTGGTGTGCAGTTCCTCTGTTTCATGCACCCTGTGCTCCAGGCACACCAAGACCTCTCCTGACACCTTTCACAGGAGACTCCTCTTGACGTTTTAGATGTTCTCAGAAAGCTGTGGGGAGTGATAATTACCTGAGTGTGTTTGGGTGTTGTAGGTTGTGCTGCCTCCTGTTATGGTATGGCAGATGCTGTGGACCCACTTCTACCACTTGCCTGCATGCTGGGCAGTGGGGCCAGGTAGGTGGAGGAGAGCTCTGCCTTTCCCTCCCAATGAAGGAACACATTATGGATAGGCCTCTTCAGACACAGAAGAGCCGAGCCAGTGATACCTAGCACCACTGTTCCCGTTTGTGGCCAAAGGCCCATTTACAACCTGCTCTTTCATTTTGTGTATATAAGGGATTTTTTTAATATAATCCCGTTAATGTATTATGTAAAGTCAGTGCTTTTGTGTGTATGTTTCAGTGTTTGCAATATTGGATGCTGGAATCGTAAACATACTGGAAGGTGGAAGAATAAATATGATTCATTGTGCAGATAATACAGTTTAATACAACTCTGGATGGAATATCAAAGCCAAATGGCCTTTAAAAATAACATTCAGCATTATTGATGGTACCAGAACTTTACTGCTATTCTGATTGCAAAATGGTCTTGCCGCTCACTGAAGTTCTACTCTATTGGTCACATTTTGCATCTTCTAAAAATAGGCAGCCCTCAAAATCAATTAGCAAAAGTAAAATTTATTAAAATCATCTGAACAAGGAAAGTCAATGGCAGTAGAAAACAAATACAAATTCTAATCCATAAAATGCTGTTACATCAAATATCTGTCAGTTAAAATGAACATAAGGACTATATGCTTTGTTGAGACAAAACACAGACAAGGGAATAAGGTCTATTTCTTATTATAAACCTTCTTAAAAAGTGACAAGAAAATTACTTAAACCAGAATGGATTCTGGCCATTAATAGTCTGTTTCATATAAACCTCAGGATCTTAAATGAGACATATGAGATACTTGATTAGTATAAATATATATTTTAGAGGCTTCTTGAGCTATCATTACAACAATGATATTCTTTATTAAATTTTGTAACGTGATTCAGATTCTTCTACCCTCTATTCTACTGTATATATATGTGGTGGTTTGACCTTGGCTAAATGCCAAGTACCCACCAAGTCGCTCTATCACTTCCCCCCCTTTCCCCTTTTTTTCTCAACAGGGCAAAGAGGGGAAAGAAAATAAGATAGGAAAATAAAACAACCCTTGTGGGTAAAACAAAAGCAGTTTTAATATAAGCAAAGCAAAGCAAAGGTCCGCGCGCAGAAGCAAAAAAAAGAAAACAGATTTATTCTCTACTTCCCATGAACAGGCAATGTCGGGCCTTCTCAGGAAGCAGGGCTCCAATACGCGTAGTGGTTGCCTCGGAGGACCAAGGGTGACCCCACCCCCTTCCTCCTTTCTCCCAGCTTTATACTGAGCAGATGTCATATGGTATGGAATATCCCTTTGGTCAGTTCGGGTCAGCTGTCCTGGTTGTGTCCCCTCCCAAGGTCTTGCCCACCCTGTCCCACTGTGGGGGGGAAATGTCGGAAAGAGCCTTGGTGCTGTGTAAGCACCACTCAGCAGTAGCCACACCACCAGTGTGCTATCAACACCCTGCCAGCTCCCAGCATAAAACACAGCACCATGAGGGCTGCTACAGGGGAAAACCAATTCTGGCTCAGCCAGACCCGGTACAATATAATACACTATTTCATGAAGGTTCTAGACAAATGACTGAGAATTAGTATTTAGTTTGTATTTACAGAATGCCCTAAGCTTATAAGGCAAAAGTTTTGAGCATCTGTGTTTTGACTTTAGTCACTGTTTATATTTCAGCTTGATAGGACATGGCTAGTGGGACTAGTTCTGAGTCCTGCTGAGAACCAGAGAACCTAAATATCACTGCTGATGTTGTATATTGTTGAGATATCAAGCCAAGGTTACAAATGTTAAGAAAATACACAGAGAAGTAATACTGGCTGTGTTATTAAATCAAACCAAGAAGTGATGTCTAAGTTATGCTTGGTAATATCATCCAGAGACTTGTTAACACCAGGAAACTGACTGATGGAGTATATCAAATGACTATGATATTCAGGGTAGTTCCAAACAAGGATATTATTTCCTGGCTATGTAGTTTTTCAGTTTGTAGTTTTTCAGTTTTAGCAGGGCTCACATAAGGATGTTATGTCTGAATATCACCATCTCACTAGTCACCCCAGAATGGTTATTGCCAATTGTTTTTCCTGTGCTGACAAATTCATTAGGGCTATTGACTCTCATGGCTGCTTCTAGTTAATCAAAGTGCTAGTTCTACCAGTCTATATGCATTTAAGGTATTACAGCAAAAGAATGTGTTTAGTCCCTTTTTCTCATGATAGGCCTCTCTTTGCCTCTTCAAGCCCCTATTTTTTCATAATTCTTAACTCTTTGAGTCAGATATTGTCTTATCCATGTTTTCCTTTCAAATACAGTACTAGTAATATGAAGACTCTCCAGAGAAGAAAAGCAACTGAACTCAAGGACATTTCTCTTAAAAGTATTCAAGTTGTTGCAAAACTAACTTATCTATCATTTTCAATTTTTTTTTTTTTTTTAATGAATTCAAAGAAACTTTAAAGAAGTCTTTATGGGTATAACGTGACCATTGAGAACACCACAAGAAAGAGCAGAGCACTCTCCTGAGACTAGTGCTTCTCAGCGTTCTTCAACTTGCAGGTTGCCAGAATGTTTTCAGTGAAACTGCAAATTCTTCGTACAGCAAAATCATCTTGATTCTCATGGCTTCTTCTATACACCCTCCAAAAGAAGTCTTAGTGACTTCTTCTCCCGGACCATAGTGTCAGATCTGAGTGTATCAGCAGCTTCTCCCTGGTACTGGAGGTTCAACTACCTGGGAAGCAGGCCAGCTCCGACAGGGCAGCTGTGCAGCTGTGAGAAGCCCTGACCAGGGTATCACCTTCCCTTCTCTCAGAACCTGCTTTTGAGCTGAGCTCTTGCCCTTGGTCTCTGTCTGAGCTATATGACAGAGACACTGTGCCTAGTCCCATAATGCCTTGACTCTGAGTGGCTGACTTGGCTCCCTGTCAGACCTGCTTCATTGCTGGGACTGGTGTGGCAGACACAGGTCCCTTGGCCACCTAGGTCACTATCCCAGCCCCACATGGCTCTTATTCAGATGTAGTGGACCTGTGCCCTTGTCAGTGGGTTGTTGCTTCTGCCTTCTTTGTGATGCTTGGTTCACCTTCCCATGCAGAGCGGCCTGTTCTTACTGCTTCCTGACACGTGTAGAAAACTGCCAATGAGAGCAAATTTGTCTAAAGCAGTGAACATCATCTAGAAGCAGAAGTGCTTATTAATACATTCTGCCCAAGCATGCAGTCAGGACAAATAAAAGGGCAGAAGAATGAAATATATTTTATTACTTTTCTCTCACTTCTCTGTTAGCACCTGGCAAATAAAGCATGTGTATCTTGAAATATTTTAATTTCATTTCTGACATTTTTGCCATGTAGGAGTTTTTTGCCTCTGGAAAGGTGATTTGGAGACCTAGATATTACATAAAAAAATAAAGTGAACATTTGGTTGGGCTTTTTCTTTAAATATTGCATTTTTTCCTCAGCTGAAGCTTCTAGAAGGTAGAGAAGAGCATTATACATGGAATATGTAAACTGAAACGTCATCCTTCATTTGAATTTAATCTTTGACATTTCCCTTTGAAAGAGAGTGTGCTTGGTTATTAACACATGTTGGCAGAGGTCTGCAGTAATTAATATGTACAAGAGAAGTTGCTAACAAAACAAAAAAGGGAATAGCTTGCAAATATTAAACTCAAAAAGGTCTTTGATATAACTGTTGATGGCAACACCTGCTTACAGACAGGAAAACTGCAAAAACACCATTGAAGGAAAGAGTGGGACTAGATTTGTCTTAACTTCTCAATTCAAATGCTTTTAAAATATAAGGAGACTTGAATTCTACCCATGCTAAATTTTGAGTTTACTAATCAAAATTGATGCCTACAGATGTTAAGCCTGAGGGCAAAGGAAACTCATTTTTTTTCTAAGGTTCTAATAATTCCTTATATTCCAGAGTTGGCATAGAGTAGCTACTACATGTCTAACATGTGGATGCAGCATCAGGTTACCAGAAAGATGATAAGCCAGAAAGGGCAGTCTGGCATCTCTATTATAATGTACTCCAGCATGGCATTTTGGTAGGGAAAATCTGTTGGAAGGGGAAGGGAAGGGTGTTTGTTATACATATATGTGTGATGGCTATACATACTAGAAAAGCTCCTTTCTGAACAACACTGAAATGGATATGAGTGTTCTCCAGGTCAGATTTCCACAGATATCAAGCATCTTAAATCCTTCATAAAGTCTTCTCGTGTTTAACTCTTTTTTTCCAACTCAAATCATATGCACATACATGCATATTCCTTTGCACATCTGATGGACATACGATATTTCTGTATCTGTTTGTCAGCAGATTGCATTTCACTTAACCACAATACAATGTCTTCTTCTGTCTATCCTCTTAAACTCTGGAATGTTAATGAGGGGTAAGAATCATGTGAACAAAATAATGTATGCCGCATAGGCACAAAGTCCTCTAAATTTGGAGTCTTTCCTTGATTCTCAGTGGCTCTGGATTTTGTTGACTAATTTGTGTCTATTTTATAACTAAGAAACAAATTGAGAGACTGAAGCAAAATATTGAGATGGGCACTGTCACTGTGTTGAAAAGAGCCACATGCAACAGCTGAAGCTACCATAGCCCCAGCATTGAAGTTGTCTGCAGTTCACACGTGTCCTTGGCAGAGCAATAAGGAAGGATTAACACCTACACAGCAACTGATCCTCCTTCCCCTTCCACATAGTCTTCTTGCAGTTAGATCTGCTTTACTTAATTTTGTAGTCCCATTATATCCCTTATGTCTGACTCTCATCTTCTCCAGCAGAACTGTGTGAGACTCACTTAAGATGAGCTGAGATTTTCCCTGTGGTTGTGATCCACATCATACCTGCAGTGAGATGGCTGCTATTGGAATGACTGGCTGTCGTGGTTTGATCCCTCCCCTGCTACCAAAAAGCTCCCACCACTCACTCATATCAGGACACTGGGAAACAAATCTGGAAGGTTTTTCCTCATGTTCTTTGGATAAAATTAGCTATGAAGGTAGCTACCAGAGCTACGTGTGAGTGAAATTGATGTCAGTTTTAGACTGGGACTGTAATGATAGTTGTAACAACAATTGTTTGACTGTCTGAATTAATTTAGAGACAAAGTAATTTTTTGGCAGTCCTCAAATGATCTGAAAACAGATTTTTTTCTAACTTTCAAAAAATTATACAATACTAACAAAACTATTTATAACATTTAATATGTGTTCTTGTTACCAAAACTAATTTAAAATTAATTTCTAAGTCCTTTATCCATTTTGAAATCTGTATTTAATATGGAAGTTTTAAGTTGGTAAGACATCCATATTTCTCTGTTTTAGGACTGTTTTGTACTTGGCAAATTTCTCTAATGTACACCTCCTTCTTCATGGAAATACAAATATAGCTAGCAAATTTATGTATGGATTAATGTTCTACTGATCAGCTTACCCGGTTCAGTGAGAATTAAGTAAACAACATGTACAGGCAGAGTAAAAAACTCTTAGGTGCCCTGAACTATTCTGAAATGATTGATGCTGTCTGTGAGACTATTAGAAATATGTAGAAGGTCCACAATCTACTCTAGGTATGGTTGGAAGGAGAAAATATGAGTAACAATGATGCCCATAAAAAGAAGTCTGGATATTTATGCATTTAGAACTCCTCACACCTCAACATAAAAAGTGCACGTTCAGTCCTGAGCACCAAAGCATAATTTCATTAACGGTTATGTCTGTAATCATTTGATTTACAGACTTCAGCTTTTTTAGCTAGACTGTCTGTTGTTATTGACCTGAAGGAAGGGGGTATTCAGGTTACACTGATCATTTTATGGGGTGATCTTGAGATATTGAAATTGTGTTTATTATTACTCTGTTTTCTGCTATTTTCTTTCTGCTGAAATCACACTCAGAGTAGGGACACAATTTCATCAAGTGATTTAGACTCTCTCTGTCTTTACATGCTCAGTAATAATACTCTGGTGCAGGAGAGTAGGTGTGGGGTGTCCTTCCTGTAGGGAAATAACTGCTTGTGTGTCCTTCTTGTGTGTCCTTCCTCCAGGGAAATAACTGCTCAGGGGCACAAGAATGGTATCATCTGCTGTAGAAAACAGAGCCAAATACATTTTGCAGAATTTATAAATGGGCTGCAGTATAATTACCTGCTATTTTTACAGTTTTATAGTTCCCTTTTGAAAAATTCATTCCTTTTCCTCTTTTTTTTGGAGTGTGAACCTCATCTTTACTTTGTTTTCCAGTTCTGACTCAGCAGCTATAGCGTTATGCAGAGTAAGTGAAACAATAAGAAATGTAGAATGGATTACTGCAGGATTAGTTTTATTTTTTAAATACAAAGCAATTTTTAAATTATTATTATTTTTGGGTAGAAGATACGTGGAAATACAAACAAGAACATTAAGTGAAGAAATTGTAAAGGAGTCAGGACTGAGCTGTTCCTGGTTAGTCTGAGCCTCCAACACAAACTATAAACATCTAACATGGGTTATAAGGGAATGTATTATTTTCCTGGTTGATATTTGGTTGATCAAAAGGAGTATCTGGTAATCCCAGATTTATGGTGGAGTCCTACAGGGAATGTCCTTAATTTTCTGAACAGCACAAAAAAATTAGAGCTCAATCCATCAAAATATGGAAGTAAGTATGTTGTCTTAATGGTTTAGACTGATGACGTGCTTAGAAACTTCTCTGGACTCACAGTAAATATCTTGCTGAAAGCACGGAAATTGCTATTAAGAGGTGCTAGTAATTCGCTGAAACCTAGGTTGTAACTCTGGGAGTCAGAAAAGGGGACATTGGAAAGTGGTGATGGAGGAAGTATGGCTGCTCCTAGGTGAAATGGCTGATGCAGTCTGGATGTTTTTCCTGGTTGTTGCTGTTGCAGTGTTCAAGTACCTTTATTGATGATCATTTCCATGTCATGTAACTACAGCTATATGGAAGTATTTTGTTATTGAAAAGGTGTATTAATGTAATGCCTAGGGCCTCATTGAAAATTCATTGTTTGTGTTTCCTGTTATCCTACTGAGAAGAAAATAAAGAGGTGGTGTGAGTAACAGGTGTTTGTTTCCAGTTTCCTTTCTTGGCTTCAAGGAATGACCAAAGGTTTCTATCAGGTGGTAAACACTGGCTGATATTCACAGATGCTTTTCTTGCACTGCTCTCTTGAATACAGCCATCGGCTCAGGAGCTGTGGGGATTTGAGTCTGGTGTTACAGCATGTACTGGGTACTTATTTTTCAGTAAAAGTTATCCATGACCTCCTAAAACTATTTTTTTTCCTGAAAAATAATTTACCCATAATGCTGTTTCTCCACCAAAGCAATTCAGGATCTACAATTCAGTTGCCAGAGGTTTTCTTTTGCTTTAGTTGTCAACTTCTGGTTGAGAAGAGAAAAGAAATAAGGATATGAGACCTGAAAAGACGCAGGTGGAAGGCAAGCAGGGGAATGTGATGGAGTGATACTGATAGCAAGGCCTGTCCCTGCTGCCCCAGCTTTTTAACAGTCTTCTGGCCACCATGATTTTGTTTTCATGCCCTTTTGCCACTGGACATAGTCTTGCCTCTGCATGATATCCTGGGAGTTGTGTTCCCATCTGTCCACCCTTCTTTTCTTGATTAACCTCTGGGCAGCAGACGGTGCAAGTGGCACAGAATGTGTTTGTTAAATGAATGCGAAAAAATCATACCAGGCTGATGGCTCTCTTGGCACAGTGCCTCATGGTAGCGGTACCTCAGCAGGGAGGATGGCTGGGCTTTAAAATGTCTGAGTTTTCTGGTCTGTTCTCTCTACTACTCCTGTGCTGGTGGGATTGAGCTGGGAATCTGTGTAGGAGTTGGGATTTTTCAGACTCCTACTCTCTCCCATCTCCTGATACACTCTTGCTGTGTCCTGACTTTCAGAAAAGTAATCTGTCATCGTGTCTTTCTTGTATTTTTATTTCCTTCCATTAAAATTTGGAGGTGAGGATCTGTCTGCAAATGTTCCCTCTTTGCTTTTGCCGCCCTCTTAGCAGCAGTACAAAGGGGTTATGTCTAGGGAATGGTCATTGCTGGGACTCAGATCCTGTAACACCCTCCTGCTCCACAGGCCTCATAAGGTGATGGAAAAAACACTGTGAGGCACCTGGTACCCTACTGCACTGGCAAGATTTCCCTGGCACTTCTCTCTCCAGTTTTAGGTACAGTGCTTAAAGAAAGGCATTGACAGGTAGGGGAGGGGACAGAAGAGGAGATCCAGGCCAGGAGAGAGCACTGGTGATGATCACCTCTGAGGCAAACATGAGCTCTGAGGAACAGTTAAGTGAAGTGCAGGAGCTGAGATGACATGGTCTTTCTGTATGTACAGACAGCTGCAAAAAACAAGGGTGCTTATCCCCCTGCTGGGACTAGATGTAATGGAATGAAATCTGTGGCAAGAACCATTCAGATTAGGTGGTAAGAAAAATTTTCTAGTGACAAAGTGAGGGAGTGCTAGATAGATTGGTGGGGTTGGCCAGAGTCTCTGTTTTGGGTAACCTATGAGAACAGATGAACAAGTGACTGTTGAGATAGACAGTACTGGTCTTGGAGCAGAGCAGTGGATGGGACCTGAGAAGGTCACCCTCTCCTGGCCCATGTGTTTTTTGATAAGGCTCAGCAGATAGTGTCATGACAAGAAGAATGGGACTGTAGCTCCTTTTCACAAAGTACTGGCTAGAAGCAGAGTGGATAAATGGTAGTCACATTTGCTGTTAGTCATGGACTATGAAGGTAGATGCTCATACTTTACTTCTGCAGCTGAGCACATAGAAATTAATGTTTTTCCATGTATGTTTGAATTTGAAAGTGAGTATCTGAGACCAACTTTCTCTCTAACCCTCTAGGACACATGTCGGGGATACTGAAGGCTTCCCATCCTGAGCCTCCTTGCAACTGAAATATATACTGACACAGAGGAACAGCTTCAACAGGCAATATCAAGAGTTACCTAACCCAGAACAAGTCTAGTGGTGAAAGTATTCCTTCTCCAGGTACTGAGTGGATGACAGCAGTCAGTTGAATGAACATGAAGAAACATCATGGGTAAGTGTAACTAACCAGCAATTACTTCTGATCTCATTTATTCTCTTTTTGCTGTTGTTGTTTTGCATGTTTGTTTCCAGCTTTCTTTTTTTCACAGAAAAACCACTGACAACTTGCTGATGCAGAATGGGAAATGTTTTAAGTTTTCTGAGACCAGGAAGCAACTTTCCCATTCATCTGCCACCACAATTTATAGCCTGTACATTGAGTATGTTTTCATTTGTGTCCACGCTTCCATGTTGTCTTTCTTTCCTAGTTTTTTAAAAATTGCTAACTTTTGTACATTTCAACTTTGGAGACATGCAGTGGACAGAAATACTGCAAGACCTTTGGCTTTGCTACATCACTAAATGTTTGTGAGTACTGGTTTTAGAACAGCATTTATCAGCTGTTGCCTTTTTTAAAAAATACCTCAAGATACCATATCCAATTAAAAAACAAAAAGGAGTCAAAAACCATCTGAGGATTATGAGTTTCAGAAAACACAAGAGCAGCATGCAACAAGCAGCAGGACATAAATAGGGTTATGCATACAAACAGAATACAATTGCCATTCTGGATTAGATGAATAATTAATCCAATCTACTATTGGTTTTGATAGCAGCTACTATCAGTGTTTCAGGGAAAATTGCCAGAAATTACTCAATGGATAGTTACTGGAATAACCATTTGTCTTAAAAAATAGTGGTTCAAATATGCTCCATCTTGTTTGCAAATGAACCCTATGGATGTTTTCATTAGCTACTTTGTAAAGACACTGTGAGTTTCACCAAGTGTTGGTTTTTGCTGTCTTGTGGCCTGTAGTCCCAGACATTGACTAAGTTGGAGGAAAAAGTTTATTTTTATCTGTTTTGTAGCATACTTGACTTTGTCTTGTCCCAGTCATTCACTGCTTTTACACGAATTCTTGTTCTTTTCTCTAATTAAACCATCCCAATTTATTCCAGTCTATTCTCACATGTGTCTTTGCCTTCAGCTGGATGAAGTCTAGTTGTGCCTCCTGTGACCTGTGGTTTAACTGTGCTTTCCTCTGTCCTTATGTCTCCTTTTGGGAGAAGTGTTGCTAGATTTGGACAGTAACATTAAATTGCTTTATATCAGACTTTACAGGGCAATATTTTCAGTTATTTTACCTTTGTTTATTTGAATGTGTTGTTTCCTTGTTTTCATTTCTTTTCATCACTAATCAGAGATGTTTTCATTCACTTTTCAATAAACCTTCATTGTTTTCCCTTATGGGTTAATTTAGAACATGGCAATATGTATAGAACTTATTCTTGTCTGAAATATATTTCTTTCTGCATTGTGATACCTGCTTTCCTAGTTTTATTACATTCATAAATAATTGCTCAAAATTGTCTCTAATCCCAACTAAGAATTAGTGGACAATTTTATCCTGTCTCTGGCCATGTCCTGCTGTTTCCTTCTGTCATTCCCAGCAATTGTCCCCTAAGGCTAGTAGGATTGGAGAACCATCTCCTGTCAAAAACCATGCCATCACCTCCAGAACACTCTGGCCACAATTTGACCACCGCTGAGAGCATCCCCATTGTTCTTGCTGCATGCACTTTTGCTGCTCTGTGTTTTGCCTAGCACTGGGGCACATCGGCACCCTGTGGCGCCACATAATACCTGGCACTTAGGACTCTCACTGCCTGTCTGTGCCCACAGTAGATGTGCCACAGGAGCATTTTCTGATGAACTTTGAAGTTAACAAAGAGCAGTAATATTCCAGATGGCTGTGGGTGAAACGATAGGGTCTTCTCCAACTCCAGTGCCAGAAATCCCTTGTGTTGCCTGGCCTCTGACATCTCACCCTTTTTTTGGAGCTGGCAAGAGCTGGGTGCTCCTCAGCAAGGTGCTGTTGCTCTCAGGTCTGTTGTAGCTACTGCTGATTGTTTCCCAGGAACTGATTGTTGCATGCTGTGAAGACATGCTCTCCACTGTTTGGGTTAATGCTGGAGGGACCATGGGAGTTGGTGAGGTTTTCTAGTTGAAAATAACCTGCTTCTTGCTCTTCACATGAGCTCTTTAATAATTTTCTGATCTTGCTAAGTTCCAGCCTCTGGTGGGTGACTGAGAAATGTTTGCCAACATGCTGTTTGCTGCTGAGGCAGTGCAGGCTTGACTCCTGCAACAGGAATGACTGTGGGGACAAGGTGCAATTGCAATCCAGGTCCCTCTCTTCACTGGGACAGACATTGATGGCTAGAGGCAGCTGCTTATCAAAATACCCATTACCAAAAGAAAAAAGGCTTTTAGTGTACATGTCTTTCCAGCTAATGAGGAAACACATGCTTGTATCTTTTCCCTCAGTAATGGAAAGTTGATTTATTTTCACCAATCGATGTACAGCTTTTTGGATTAAAAGCAGGCTACTCTGTGTACTTCTCCTGCCAAGTACTTAAAATCCTAATCAGCAAGGCCTCGTAGGACTTGGTTCTTTTTCTACCTGCACTGCCATTATTCTGCTAAAATCTGGAGTGTGATCAAGAATAGACTGTGCTCTCTGCTCAGGACTTCCAAGAACACTTTTTTCATGAAGCAAGATATGTTTTGCCACCTTCACTTTGGGCATTTATTCCTCCTTTTGGACTTCTTGGTAGCCCTTTCAGCTTATCCAGTCTGATTCAACACTTGCCTGTTATGTACATATTCCCTACCTGGTCCACACAAACACTGATCTTTGTCTAGATACATTTTTCCTGCCAAAACTGTACCTCTGTGCATAGTCTTACCCAGTGCAGAGATGAGCATAGCAATGCTTTTTGCACAGCTGTCACCAGTTACTGGTATAGTATATTCTTCATTAAGAAAGAGATGTTGACTTGCAGGTGGCGAGGAGAAAGCATTTTGAATGAGACGTCAAAGGAATTGAGTGCAATATAGAGTGGTGATGATTTGGGCTATGCAGTAGGAAGTTTGGGCATATTTTCAGTGAGCATCTGTGAATGTAGGTTATGCAGACTCCTGGTCTGGAGGGTAACTGGGAGGCACTGGGAGGATGGGATGGCTTTCCAGCTTTCATTCCTCAGGGACTGTCAGGGTTCACTCAAAGGCAATCTAGTGGTTTGACAGTGTGGACAAACAGGGAGTTTGAAAAGGAGCAGGACAAATTAGTTGTTTCTCAGAGCACTGGTGTGACAAGACCTTGAACCTATAGCTATAATTCAATCCCTACCATGGTATACCATGGGTAAATGAATAAATACATCAGCACTCCCCCCCCCCCGCCCCCCAATCCAAATCAATATTCTCCTTTTAGGCAGTGAATTAACTTCCATACAGGCTGTTGGCAATTCCCTACAGAGTATGAGAGGGGGATACATTGTACCCTAATTATTTTGTCCGTAAAGGAAATTAGCTATGTTGTTGTATGGGTTGAGAAGAACACTACTTCGATTTTCAACATAGTCAAATGTCCTATCATTAAGCTAATTTAATGAGTACTATTTATGCAACATTTTCAGCTTCTTTCCTTGATAAACATAATTGACAGGCCAGAATGAAGTGATATATTTGTACTGAAAGTTTAGTAGAAATATAAGGCATTTCTGCCAAGGTGATCTATTTTTATTTACTTTTTGGGGAAAAGTTAACTTTTAAAGAAGTGGAAGTTTATATCAGCAGTTTGGCAAGGCTTAAGATTACCATCTTTTACTCTCAGTTTTATTCAATCTGAACACATTTTCTGCTGAAAAGTACAAGAAAAGAAGTGATCAGCATCATGGGTTAACTGTAGAGAATATCTTGCTATAGCACTGCACCACCTCTGAAAGTATCAGCTCTGCAATGAGAGAAAAAAAGATAATTTTCTCATTTCAGTTTATTTAACCAGTTCATGAAAATTTCTACTAGTTCTATTATTACAAAATGCAGTGCCTATGAACAACTAGTTTAATTCTTTAACTATAAGTATTATTTTGGCTGTTAATCAATTAATTTCAATACAAAACATATTTTGAAAAAATTCCTTTCTCCCTTACATATCTGGCACATTTTAGATGGCTTTGCTTAGCTAACATTTACTTAAAATGTAGGTCTTCCCATTTTTAATTAATTTACAGTTTCTACCTACATATAGTTTCATAGAAACCACAAGTTAAACAGTTCCTTTGTACACTTTTATTAACACAAAGATATTCCTAAATTAAGCAAAAGAAAGAAAGCCCTTTGGTAAAAAATATGAGATATGAACTAATAATAAAGCAACTTATTTAGATATAAACCAAAAAAATGCAAATAAACCCAAAGCCAAATGTAAAGCAGTAAAGGTGAAAAGGAAGCACTTAAAGAAAATTCAGTGCAATGCAGAAATAAGTGAGAATGAAGACTTAAGTGAGATGAAAAAAACACCACAACACAGCAAGAGAGAATGACATAAAAACAGATTAGCTGGCCTAAAGTTAGGTTAACAGCAGTTAATACTAGCAAAGCTTGAGACTACAGCAATAGAAGAGAAAATACAGACCTCTGCCAAATTCCCAGAGGCAGAAATCTCCACAGTCTGCTGATAAAGTGTTTCACAAGCAGCTTTTCAAAAACTACACTTTTAGAATAGGAAAGTATCAGCAAATATTCGAGACAAAGAAGGAGAAAGGGTCAGGTTTTGAGCTATGCTGCTGCTAGCTCTCTGTTTCCAGGAGGCTCCTTACCAAAACCTCTGGTATTTAACACATTGGCAGCTGTGGCATTCCCCTTGTCCTTGCCCAGCTGATGCAGCTGGTGCAGTGAGAGGAAAGCAGAGCAGGAGCCCCAGGGTGTGCCAGTGAGGAAAGTGGTGTGGGGACCCACAGGCAAGTCAAATCTGGCTTGCAGATGAGCAACCGGGATCAGGGGAGAGACAATCTTTCCCAGGCACTCACAGGAAAGGTGTACAGTTTGTGCATTGAAACTTGCTGAGTAGAAAGTGGAAAAGCTTATCAGCCTGGTATCTTCTGACTAGCTGTCCTACATGTGTGTGTATTTATACATAGATGATGATGAACTTTTTTTTTTCAAGAATTTAGTATGCTTTTTAAAGTTTAATGGCTATGGTAACTCAGATGCATAACCAAACCATTATTAAATCAGATATCTATATTATCTATCCACAGTAAAATACCAACCACCAATAAAAGCTGCAATGCTGCAGCATTTGTTTTTTCTGTTCATTAAAGGCAGTGAAAGGTATATTCACTCACTGTGGAAAATATATTCTTTTCTTTCACTGGTTAGGTAACTGATAATTAGTTATCTAATAAGTTTCATGACAATGGTGACATAACATTTAGTCCTTTGAGGAGGAGCAACTAGGAAAGTACTGCCTGGGCAACTTAACTCTGATCCTTGGAAAGATCTGATAAAAAAGTTCATTCAGTTTGTTAAAACCTGGGGTGCAAATCGTGATAAATAAATTCAGTTAGCCAATTTAAAAAGTCAATAAAGCAAAAAAGCCAGCATGAATATTTTAAAGATCTGATAGCCAGGTAAATATGATTTTCTTCTTTGTCATAGGAACCGGCTTACTGAGGGAGAAGGTGAAGCAAGATGTGACTTGTCCTGCCTTCATACCAAATCCAAGAGTACTCTGTGAGGCACTCTTTACAGTACTATAATGAAACTTTTCCTGAAGATAATGGGTTAGAAACCAGCTATTCTCTTGAGTGATTGTCATGGTTCAGTATCAAGCTAAAAAGGCTCAAGGTGCTTTTCAAAGAATCATAGAATGTTTTGGGTTGGAAGTGACCTTAAAGATCATGTAGTTCCAACCCCCCTGCCATGGGCAGGGACACCTTCCACTAGACCAGGTTGCTCAAAGCCCCGTCCAACCGGGCCTTGAACACTTCCAGGGAGGGGCAGCCACAGCTTCTCTGGGCAACCTGTGCCAGTGTCTCACGAGACTCACAAGACGACTAGGGCACAGTGATCATGAAATAATAGAGTTCTCTATTCTTAGAGAGGCCAGGAGAGAGTGAAGCAGAACTGACATCCTGGACTTCCAAAGGGCTGACTTTGTCTTGTTTAGGCACCTGCTTGAAAGGATCCCTTGGGAGACGATCCTGAAGGGTATAGGGGTCCAGGAATGCTGGGCACTCTTTAAGAAGGAAGTCTTAATGGCTCAGGAACAGGCGGTCCCCAGGTGCTGTAAGAGAAGCTGGCGATAGAGAAGACCACCCTGGCTAAACAGGGAGCTTTGGCTGCAACTCAGGGATAAAAGGAAAGTTTACAGCCTTTGGAAGACAGGATTAGCCACTCACAGTGATTACAAAGATGCTGTGAGGCTATGCAGGGCGGAAATCAGGAGGTCTAAAGCCCAGCTGGAAATTAATCTGGCTTCAGCAATCAAGGATAACAAGAAATGTTTCTACAAGTATGTCAACAGCAAAAGAAAGACCAGGGAGAGTCTCCATCCCCTGCTAGATGCAGGAGGAAACATGGCAACAAATGATGAGGAGAAGGCTGAGGTCCTTAATGCCTTCTTTGACTCAGTCTTTAATAGCAAGAGTAGTTGTATTGAGGTAATCCAGCCTCCTCAGCCAGAGGATAGAGACTGGGAGAACGACACCCCTGCAATCCAGGAGACAGTCAGTGACCTACTGCATCACATAGACACACACAAGTCTATGAGACCAGATGGGATACACCCGAGGGTGCTGAAGGAGCTGGCTGGGGTGCTCGCCAAGCCACTTTCCATCATTTACCGGCAGTCCTGGCTGACCGGGGAGGTCCTGACAGATTGGAAACTGGCCAATGTGACGCCCATCTATAAGAAGGGTTGGAAGGGTGATCCGGGAAATTACAGGCCTGTCAGCTTGATGTCGGTGCCTGGGAAGCTGATGGAGCAGCTCATCCTGAGTACCATCTTACAACATGTGGGACAACCAGATGATCAGGCCCAGTCAGCATGGGTTTATGAAAGGCAGGTCCTGCTTGACAAACCCGATCTCCTTCTACGACAGGGCGACCTGCTTATTGGATGAGGGAAAGGCTGTGGATGTAGTTTACCTCGACTTCAGTAAGGCCTTTGACACCGTTTCCCACAGCATTCTCCTGGCAAAACTGGCTGCTCGTGGCTTGGATGGGCACACGCTTTGCTGGGTAAAAAACTGGCCGGGCCCAGAGAGTTGTGGTGAATGGAGTTAAATCCAGTTGGCGGCCGGTCACGAGTGGTGTCCCCCGGGGCTCGGTTTTGGGGCCACTCCTGTTTAACATCTTTATTGATGATCTAGACGAGGGGATCGAGTGCACCCTCAGTAAGTTTGCAGATGTCACCAAGTTGGGTGGGAGTGTTGATCTGCTCGAGGGTAGGGAGGCTCTGCAGAGAGACCTGGACAGGCTGGAGCGATGGGCTGAGGCCAACTGTAGGAGTTTGAATAAGGCCAAATGCCGGGTGCTGCACTTGGGCCACAACAACCCCCAGCAGCGCTACAGGCTTGGGGAGGAGTGGCTGGAGAGCTGCCAGTCAGAGAGGGACCTGGGGGTATTGATTGACAGCCAGCTGAACGTGAGCCAGCAGTGTGCCCAGGTGGCCAAGAAGGCCAATGGCATCCTGGCTTGTATCAGCAATAGCGTGGCCAGCAGGGACAGGGAAGTGATCTTGCCCCTGTACTTGGCACTGGTGAGGCCGCACCTCGATGACTGTGTTCAGTTTTGGGCCCCTCACTACAAAAAGGACATTGAATTACTCGAGTGTGTCCAGAGAAGGGCAACGAAGCTGGTGAAGGGTCTGGAGCACAGGTCGTACGAGGAGTGGCTGAGGGAACTGGGGTTGTTTAGTTTGGAGAAGAGGAGGTTGAGGGGAGACCTCATTGCCCTCTACAACTACCTGATAGGAGGTTGCAGAGAGCTGGGGATGAGCCTCTTTAACCAAGTAATGAGTGATAAGGCAAGAGGGAATGGCCTCAAGTTGCACCAGGGAAGGTTTAGACTCGATATTAGGAAGTATTTCTTTACAGAACGGGTTGTTAGGCATTGGAATGGGCTGTCCAGGGAAGTGGTGGAGTCCCCATCCCTGGAGGTGTTTAAGAGTCGGGTTGACATAGCGCTGAGGGATATGGTGTAGTTGGGAACTGCCAATGCTAGGTTAAAGGTTGGACTAGATGATCTTCAAGGTCCTTTCCAACCTAGATGATTCTGTGATTCTGTGATTCTATGAAAAAACTTCCTTATAGCTAATCTAAATCCACCCTCTTTCAGTTTAAAACCATTACCCCTTGTCCTATCACTACAGTCTCTGGTAGAGTCCCTTCCCTTCTTTCCTGTAGGCCCCCTTTTAAGTACTGGAAGGTCCCCTTCTCCCTGGAACTGAAGAACCCCAACTCTCTCAGCCGTTCCTTATAAGGGAGGTGCTTCAGGCCCTGATCATCTTTGTGGGGCTCCTCTGGGCCCTCTCAAGCCGATCCATATCCTTATATTGGGGGCTCCAGAGCTGGACAGAGTACTCCAGGTGAGCTCTCACAAGAGTGGAGTAGAGGGGAAGAATGACCTCCCTCGACCTTCTGGCTACACTTCTCTGGATGCAGCCCAGGATACGGTTGGCTTTCTGGGCTGCAAGTACACATTGTTGGCTCATAGTTTTCCATCCACTACTACTTCTAAGTCCTTCTCCTCAGGGCTGCTCTCAATCCACTCATCACCCAGCCTGTGTTTGTGCTTGGGATTGCCTCGGATCATGTGCAGGACCTTGCACTTGTTGAACTTGATAAGTTTTGCACAGGCCCACCTCTCAAGCCTGTCAAGGTCCCTCTGGATGGCATCCCTTCCTTCCAGTTTTTTGACCGCACCACACAGCTTGGTGCTGTCGTCGAACTTGCTGAGGGTGCACTCAATCCCACTGTCCATATCTCCAACAAAGATGTTAAACAACATTGGTCCCAACACCAACCCCTGAGGAACGCCCCACTTGTCACTGCTCTCTAGTTGGACATGGAGCCATTAACTGCAAATCTTTGAGTGTAACCATCCAGCTAATTCCTTATCCACCAAGTGGTCCACCTGTCAAATCCATGTCTCTCCAATTTAGAGACAAGGATGTCATGCGAGACAGTGTCAAAAGCTTTGCACAAGTCCAGGTAGATGGCATCAGTTGCTCTTCCCTTATCCTCGAAAGCTGTAACCCAGTCATAGAAGGCCAACAAATTAGTCAGGCGTGATTTGTCCTTAGTGAAACCATTCTGGCTGTCACCAATCACCTCCTTATTTTCCATGTGCCCTAGCATAGTTTCCAGGAGGATCTGCTCTATGATTTGCCAGGCACAGAGGTGAGATTGACTGGCCTACAGTTCCCTGGGTCTTCTTTATTTCCCTTCTTTTGGTGCTCTTTTGCAGGCCTTGTTTAACTGGATATTGTCATTAATGATTTCAGTTGCCAATCAGAGAACACTTGTAAAGCAGACACATGTGCAAGGCAATGACATGATGCCAGCCTTAGAAAGGCTGTTACTCTTCTGTGGTACTTCACTGGGGAGGTTATAAGGAAAAAGGGGAAATAACCGTGCTGCTCTGTTTGGGGCTACCCAAATTCTGCTGGGATATGCATCGTTTTGAAGAAATAAAAAGACTGCAAAGAGTCATGAAGAGAGCAGCAGGAAGAATGTGTCTGGGCAATGCTGCCTGAAGCACAAAAGGTGTCATACAGGGAATGGTGACAGTTCCCTAAGTCCTCTGTGGGGTAGGACAGGAAGAAACTACACAATCTGAAAGGAAGGTCTTACATTTTACAACAGGATCTGCTTTCTAACTGTAGGTGTGGTTGACTTTATATAGATGGGCAGATTAGACAAAATGCTCTCTGAAGCAGTCTGATTCGTTTTTGCATAGAAAACCAGGTAGTTCTTCAAGCCTTCCTTTCTCTGCCCATTTCTTTCCTTCTCTTTATCAACTTCCCTTTAGTACAGTAGTTACTTCTCTGAGGCTATCACTTTAGTCTCAGTTCTTCTACTTTGCCTTCTATGCATCACTCACCATATAAAATGAATAAGCAGTACTTAAATATTTCAACATTAAGCTACTCTGCCTAGAAAGAATTGTGAAGTCAAAAGCATTTCCAAGAACTGCAGTGCATTAGGTGGCAATGTAATTTCCATGTGATTACATGTACTGCATTCTCTCTAAAATAATTTAGGATTCTTCTTTAAGTATCTTGCTCACCGGCTTGCTTATGTGGGGTATCCTCTTGACTATTGTTTTTATATCATACTCCCTTTAGTCCTGTCAGAACTAGAGGTTCTGGACTAAAATACCAAGCTGTTCTGTCAGTATTTGTACCTGGAGCATTACATATTCCTAACATCTACTCCGAAGTACATTTTCATTGTAATACATAACTCTTTAAGCTGCATCATAAGATATAAAACACTTTATTCATTCCTTTATTTGGACTTGTAGCTTCCACGCTCACCTGTGATGTCCTTCTCCCCTCAAAATTATGTCAAGCTATTAATTCTTTAACATCATGCCACTTGATTATAAAGATGTGTGCTGAGACATGAAATTGAGCATGTTCTGAATGTCCAGTAGTCTTTCAAAGGACGGTAACTAGATGCAATTAAGAAAAAGGAAAGCAACATGAAAAGTTAGATGAGACTCATAACATCAGTGATCGATTCTCATACTGTAAAGACTGTACCCACAGAGATGACACACAATTTGTTCTACAGATATTCAGAAAATTGACTGGAGTGAAGGAGAAATGAATCTATGAATTACTGTGGGAAATAAAATGATCATAGGGATCATTAAAAGTAAAAAAACCTGTGTGACTTACTGAAATACAGAGCTTTTAAACGGTATTCTGCTAACAGTTTTTTTCCACCAGAAGTGACTTGTCTTATCTGAAAAGTAATGGCAGTCTACCTTGCACAACACTGTCAGGATTTGGCTTCATACGAAGCGCTTCAAAGTGAACAGGGACATTACAAAAGTCAGTGAAATGCAGAAGAATCAGTATTGTTTACTTGGTGAGGAAGTCAAGAGCTAACTGATCTTTTAAAGAAAAAAAAGTAATTTATTTTCCTTATCCATGCTGCCTACTTTTTCGTTATATCTGATTAAGGGAAAATTGTGTTTCTGCTTGATCGGCTGAATTTGGGATAAATGGCAGACTGGTCTCTGGACCTCAAGCAAGCTTTAAATAACTACTTACGACCAGACTCTGCATAGCTCACAGTACCTGCCCACTGAAGAGTTCCATTGATTAAGCATCCCTGCTAAAATCAGTGAGGACACTTAAACCAAGAAGGGTGTCAAAGAATGATAAAAACTGTCCCTTACTATATAGTATTGATATTCAGGGTCACAGGGCCTTTCTAGTTGACGTTTCTCCAGTGAAAGGGACAGAAATGCAGGAGTACCCAAAACCATGTTAAAGTTTTATCCAAAAGCACAAGAAAAAGTTTTATAGTTAAACAATCTGTTCTTCTGTAAAACCAAAATATTAAAAAAATATTTTTTAATAAAAACTTGGTATGCTTTGCAACATGTAAAATACAAGAATAATCATCAAATACAGAAGCACGGAGCATAGATAACTATACCTAGAAAGGTCTGTTTGTTGGAACTGAGTTAAAAAGCAAACAGACATCATCTCTTGAGGGCATGAAGACAACTAGCTGTGCATGATTTTTGTACCCAGGTGTCCCTTTCACTGTGCAGAAGAAAGAAGAGGAATCAAAAGGAAAATGGCACTCCAGGCTGTTGGTCATGCAAATTTTTCTGTAGCCAGCCCCCTCCTCTTCAATAAGCTGCTTTCCTGTCAGATATCTCCCTGTAAGCACCGAAGTTCCTCTCTGTTTTTTTTTCACAATTCCTCTCAGAAGCAGAAGTTGACTGACACTGAAAGCTGTTGGTTTACGTCTCGGAAGACTTCATTAGTATTTCTTTTTAAACTTCAAACCTTGCATACAGATGATCATTTCCATCTTCACATGCTGTTTATCCACCTTAAGGGTGTGCAGCTTGAAGTGACAGGATAGTGCCTCAGCTGGAAATGGGAAGTGAGTGAAATAAACCCACAGGTCTTGCTCGCCTCACACTCCCTCCCACAAGGAACTCTTGCAGTGGCAGAGGAACAGACAAGCAAGAAGACTGTGAGTGATAGAGAAGGTCACACCTTATGGTCAGTCACCACATCCTAGGAACAAGAGCCCTTTGGGGACAGTCTCGCTGATCCCAACAGCTGGAAGACAAGCTGCCAGAACAGGACCCCTCTGAGCTGACAGACACAACAGGTATGCTGAGAAATAGTTTTGTGCTTAGGGAAACAGAGTTTGCCAGTTAGGTGCTTTTGGAATATTTGTTGGAATATTTTTTGAGGCAAAAACTGCAAATAAGGGAGAACCATATTATATAATTCTTACTCATCTCATTCTTTACCATTTTTTAGTATTGAGCAATCCATTTTTCTTTCAATTTCTCCAGCTCCTGGGTTAGCTGATGTTAATTTAATATGAGCATGCTTTACTTGAGAATGCAAGTCTTTCCTTTTCTAAAGATGTGTTTCTGCTCCACACTGAGGTGAGCAGGGCTACCTAGATTGTGGGGTGCTGTTCAAAACAAGTAAAAAAGCTGGTCTGGACCTTTACTGGATCAACAGCACCTCTCAAATCTTAGAAATATATTGCTTAATTTTCAGATAATGAACAGAGTGCATTTATAGCTGTACTTGGGAATAGTGCCACATATGAATTCACAGTATAATCTGACAAAATACAAGTGGCAGTTGGAAAACGTTGTCCTTTATTTTGTATTCCCCCATGTGGTTTATGTTTTACTCAAAAGAGAAAAGACAGGAACTTTGAAAGCTGTTTTTTTTCCTCTCTCAATTTTGCTTGTGAAGAACAAGAACAAAGTATCACCTGTTAGGAACCGTTATGAATAAAATAGAAAGAGCAACATGCATTTTCTTGCTAGAGGTGTTTGGACAATGAATATTTTTTGTTTTAAATTCAAAACCAGATGAGACTGTCATCACGGAATTACTTACAAAGTTCTGTGTCTATGCCTTTCTTTCTGCTTTTTTACTGTAAAAACTCTATCACTATTGATTTTAGATCTTTTCCAACTCATTAGCATATACTCCAACATTGTTCTCTTCTCTAATTCTTGGTTATGCACTCTGTCTTGTAGACTCAGCACAATATTATCATGAACAAACTTATTTTGATCCTGTTGCCACTTTTCTATTGCTTGTTCTTATTCACAGCTCTTATACATCTGTATAAAATAAAAGACTTTCTATAGCCTGAGGATTCAAACAAGAGCAAAGCTTTAAGATTATATTTGTGTTTGTTAGTCTGCTGAGCATGTATCTTAAAATATTTCATTTGTAAGGGTGTTTACATGTCCTGGTTGCATGTCCCAGTATACATCCACATAAATATAGGAATATCTTTTAATATTTGTTGGTGTAGTACAGTGTCATACAAAGCAGATCGTACTTTTATGATGCTAACCTGATCAAGAACACTATTGGTAATAACCTTGAATTACAAGTGAAATATAAATACCTCTGTAAGAAGTTAACTGGCCATTTTTATTTGGGAAAAGGAAAACTTGTGCAAAAATTTTCAAGTGTTACTACTGCTGTAACCCATCTTATTATTTTTGTAAGCAGCCTTGAAAATGCTGAAATACAGCCAGAGGTGCATGAGACAAAAGTACTGAAACAGCTGATCACTTTTGCTTTGTCTTGTAAATGTGCAACTTTAGTCCATGAACATACTTTTTTACGTTATTGTCTGCCATGGTGTAGGTTGCTACCACTTGTGCACCTTGAAAAAATATTCAAGCATTTGTGCTCTAATAGTAGGGCACAACACACATGCTAAACAAACAGATCCTGAAATTATGGGACATTCAGAATAAATGCCTGACAACTTGCTTAGCAGAATAACTGGCTTTGCCTCTGCTCTCAGGTAAATGTAAAAAAAATAAGAAAATTGGCGTCATTAACCATTTGCAGCTATGTGCCATGGTAGATTCATGCTTGTTTTGTCCTAGTGGGTAACTCATACAGATCAAAAACTCAAAAAATGCCTTTAGACCAGAATACCTGTCCATGCCAGTGTAATTTTTACTAGTTCTTTTGGAAGTCCTGTGTGTATCCACATATACAGATGGTGATTAGGGTGTTTTGTAGGATTTTTTGGCAGTATACTGAATTGGAACAGAGCCAATTAGCGTGCCACTATAGAGGAGAAAAAAAAAAAAAGTTGTTTTTTTCCAATATAAATTGGACATTTTCTGATATAAATTAGAATTTTTCCAAAATTCAGTATAAATATGAGACTTGCTTTCACAAAAGTACTTACTGTAGATATATTAGTGTAATTCCACTATAGTTACTTTAAATATACTTTAAATACACAAATATACTTTGAGTGTGGTTTATTTTCCACCTCTTCTGATCCAGATAGAAACTGTTTTTCAACTGTACGTCATAAAAGTTAAAATCTTCTGTATCTTAAGACAGAGATGATTACATGGCAGTGGTTTAGAAGGTATGTGAAAATTTTAATAGAAAAAAAAATTTAAAGCTTTTTGCTTTTTCCCTACTCTCTTGTGTAAGGTTTACCTTCTACAACAGCTAGGTCTTTAGAGCAAACTGCAGGTGGTAGATCCAATTGTAAAAACAACGTAACATTATTCTGACATGACTTCTTAACACTCTGCAGATGCTATTTGCATGTAATGTTTCTGATGTGGCTAGTGCTGAAAGCACTTACTGAAATCAACTGTAAGGCCTCCTAAGCCAGGCATACTGTGGCAATGCAACGCTTCCTTTGAAGTTTGTTGGGCTTCCCCAGGGTCAGGGATTAGTCACAGCCTCGGGCTCTTTTTGGCTACTCTGTACCTTGTTGATGTTTGTTGTGCAAGTCTGTATGAATTGTGACGTCCTCCTGCAGGTCTATGCAGGAGGAGGTTAGAGAGCTGGCTAACGACAACATACACTGGACTGGGAAGTCAGAGAACTGGTTTTTGTTCTTGATTTTGGTACCATGAATTGCTGTGTGACCTTTGCTAAGTCATTGTGGTGAGTTAGCCTTGGCACGCAGCCATACTCCCACCCAGCCGCGCTCTCACTACCCCACCACAGTGGGGCATGAGGAGAAGATTGAATGAGAAAACTCATGGGTCAAGGTAAGGACAGGAAGATCACTTACCAGTTACTGTCTCGGGCCAAACAGATTGGACTTGCAGAAAAATAATTTAATTTACTGCCAATTAAAAGTAGAGTCGGATGATGAGATACAAAGATAAAAATTAAAACAATGTCTTCCCTCGACCCCTTTTCCAGGCTCAACTTCAATCCTCTACCTCTTTTCCCTGCTAGCCAGTGCAGGGGGAATGGGGGTTGTGGTCAGTCCATAACAGTTTCTCTCTGTTGCTCCTTCCTCCTCCCACCATTCCCCTTCTCCAGCATGGGTTCTTCCCATGGGATACAGTCCTTCATGAACTTCTAAGCATGGGCTCATCTCCGTGGGCAGCAGCGAGGACATCTGCTCTGCTAGGGGGCACCTCTTCCCACCCCTCCTTCTCAGATCTTGGTGTTCACGCCTCTGTTTTACACTTCTTTTTTCTTCACTCTCCCTCTGGTGTTTCTGCCCTTTCTTACATAACCTTACTGCCAACATCTGTACACCTGCACCTGATACAGTCATGCACCTGCTTTTGCTTTGCTTCATTCTTCCTCACCCATTTATGTTTCCATTCCTTTGTAAAATGTTTGGAAAGCAGCTGACAGAGAGCCCCATGTCAGTGTTGTTTTATTCTATGACTGTTGTAAATGAAATTGAAAGGTGTTCTTTTATCAGGTACTTTCATCTCTCTAAAATGGAAATCTTCTAATTTTGGATAGAAGATGTTCAAAGTTATAAACTCTCCCTTAGTTAAAGATAATTCAGGTCTGATTATTTTTAAAAACAACACTGAATATGATGTGCAATGTAATTTGTCAGACAAGTACTTGCAACTACAGCTTCCCTTCATCAGGAAGTGCTGTTTAGGTTCCTTTATTCCCAGCTTTAATAGCTACCTAAAATGCTACTCATTATAAAATGACATCCAAGTAGAGTTCAGATCCAGAGCCCTGCTCTGCTGCATTCTGGCTGAGCAACCTACAATAAATTGCTCAAGGTCATGACAAATGTCTTCAGGCTTCAGCAGTGCAGAAGGATGTCCATGTGTGGGCATTGTCCTGTTCACTCTCTTGCATCCCTGTGTTCTTGATGGGAGCAATGCAGGTCTCTGGGTGCCAGTTCATGTTACCTCCAAAGGAGTGCATTGAACAGGGAGCAGATTGAAGCCTGAATGCCTCAAGCTGCAGAAGTAGTTTAGTGTAGGAAATACTAACATATATAATAGTATTGCCAATTATACAATACTGCTGAGTCATTTTCTAGACACAGTAGATGTGTCTGCAACCAGCCTGTAGGTACCTAATGCAGATGTCCTGTGTAGCAGATGCCTCACAAAATATAACTTGTTTTTAAATCTTGCAGCTTCTACGAAGTGTTAGGGACATTGAAACCATAGTCTTGCTGCTTGAATTTGAGTCAACGATAAGATAACTTTTTATTTTGATAGAGATTCTTAAAACTAAAGAGAGCTGAGACAATAGATGTTTTTAAATGCCATGAATTTACTCTGCATTACTAAAATTAATCCAGAATTTGTAAACTAATATTTATTACAGCAACAATTTGGGTACTTCTCCCAGTGGGGATTTAAGGACTTTTCCCAGAAGAGTGCAGGTGAACTGGAAACTAATGGCCTTCCTCCTATTACAATTCATGGCATTTCTTTAAAGCCTTGAAAATGTGCTAACTGGTACCAAAAATGATGTGTTGGCTCACTGCTGGATGTAAATAACCATTAAATGCTACAGCTGATGTAAATTAACATTAAGGTGGATTTTTAAGAACTAAACACCTGCCACTTAAATGTACTTTCAACATTATTTGTTTTCCTGATACACTAATGTAGTGTTTCACTTTCTCCAGAGACATTCTTGGTGCTGCTTGCTCAGACAAATGCAATAGTCTGATTTTTGCTCTAACAAGGAAATTTCATTACTGTAAAAACAGGTACTCTTAAGAGGAATGTCAAGCCTCTGGGCATGAACTTCAGATCCTGATCTCAGTGACAAAACTTTCACTGACCTCAGGGAATCCCAGATGTCTTCATTGGAAGCTACTGTCTTTTACTGCAGATCTCTTTTTGGAGGAATTATTCCCTGTGCTTCTTGTCCAGTGAGTAATCCTCATGTTCTGTTTATTTCTAGTTTCCTAACTTTCACACCTGTCTGCTGAATTTTGAACCCCTTCCCATATACTTCTTTTTTCTGTCTCGCTGTTACTTTTTAATTTTCCAGGTCTCCTTCTGCCAAAATGTTCTGCCCCATTGTAATTTTTTGTTATGCTCAGCAATGGCACAGGTATGCCAAAAGCTTTTTTATCTAGCGTGTTGGCTGAATGGACTGTCAGACTTGGCAGAAAAGTTGAAAGATACCTATGATACTTAATGCTGAGGTGTAAGTGAGGTGCAGTTGAAAGGGAAACAGTCTGGAGGAGTACAAAGACACTCAGTGTAGGGGGAAGAGTAATAAACTTTACTGAAACACTTGACAGATCTTTTGACTTTAGGATTTGGCATGTAGGGGGCACCACTGTCGCAGATAAAAAGCCTCAGCTCTGATACAATATATTATGTTATACTACCATCTTTGAAAGAAACCCAAAGAAAAATATTTATTGTCACATTGGTTGGCATTGTATAAAACAATCATTGTTGGGGCTGACAAGTGCTTTTTGGAAAGTGATATTACCACCAATTTTCTGAACTCTCTCTACATATACAGTATTTTCAATCTCAGTTTTTAGACATTCCTCGGAGCACTAGACCATTGGTTTCAGCAAGTCTTCAGCAGCAGCTTCCACAACTCCTCAGTGCTGTATGCCTAGTATTTCTCACAATACTTAAGCTTATTTCATAAAAGTTTCTGTTGCAGAAAAGGAGGTAGGACAACAGCTCTGCCTCTGTCCTTAAGCTTGTGAAGTTTCTTTGAGGAAAGGCCATTGAAGAACCAGGTTTCTAAGAAGTAATTTCTGTGTGGTTAAGTAAAAGGTAAGTCTGAAATTATTTTTGATAGTCTTCTTAATAATAAATCTGAATATAACTGGGAAGCTTTATCTACTCCCTAGAGCTATGTTCTTCAAACACCTGACGTCAAAAATGAAATAAAGTGATTATCTATACACTTTTTGTTAATGTGGTATTCAGGGGCTTTCTCTGGATGGAGAAAGGATTGCCTCTGTGGCAGCCCTAAACAGTGTGAGCATGACATAGTAGTATCTGAGGGCATCCTGAAACCAAAATCACTTCATATTCTTCTGGACTTGTACTGACAGATAATAAGATAAAACTTCCATTGAGTTTTGTTTTGCAGCTTCTCTTCCCTGTTTATTTCCAGGTATAAATAATGAATATGGTGCCAGTCTGTAAGTCAGCTTTAATTAAATGGATGGTGCCATTAGCAGAAGCTAGTGTTGATTAGAATCTGTCTTATTTGGTAAAGTCTGAAGAAAGGTCTTTCTTTTCCCCCTTATCATCCACTTCTCCTTTTCCTTCCTTTTGCAATGGTCAGGTATGTTTGTCAGTAAGAGATTCTCTGTCAAAGTGCCTGGAGTCAAATATGAAATCTGATAGGCATTTATACAAATGAATTGGCTTCTTGCCACATTCATGTAGTGTTAACATAAACTTTTTTTTACTTTAAGAACACTGTCCTTGAAAAAAGAAAAAGATGTCCTTGAGGCAATTAAAGTAAAAGAAACTGATACTTCAGGAAGAACCTAAGTCACTTTCATGGCTGGGGTTTGTAGAACAAAGATGACATAATGGTACAAGATGATGTAAAATATATTTTGTTCAGGACCCTCTGTTCTGGTGTGTCAAATCTTCTCTTCCCAGTGATCATAAGCCTTCAGTCTTTCATTTTTTGTTATGCTTAGCGATGGTACAGCTGCACCACTTGTCCTCCTTAACAGCACAGGAAGCTGTTTCCTATGGAGCACTGGCCGAGCTGAATGCCTGACATTGCTAAAGAAAAACTCGTGATAAAGACTTGGTGGCAAGTAGTAAGAGGTGTACTAAAAAGGAACCAACTGCAGGGAAGCAAAAAATGTGTGGAAAGTTGTACTGCTTGAGGATGACAGTAAGGGTTCTGATTTCACCAGCTTGTTCTGTGACTTTGGACAGTCAATGTTGGGCCCCTCTGTACCCCAGGGTAATCATACTGCTATCTGCAGAGCAGGACACTATTAATTCTCTAATAACAGTGAAAAAATATGCTCCCTTTATTTGTGTCTGCATATAAAACATGGAAATAGTGTAGGCTTTCCTTTTTGTGAAGCATTTTTCAGCATTTTAAATAAAGTGAGAAATTGTGAATTACCAATCAGCTTCGCATATCTTTATAATCCTTCACCATCGGTGGACACACACATCTCCACCTACATGCACAGCAGTATTGCTTTGTCTCTTGCCACATTCACTAGAAGTGTTTTTACCTAAACATTAGTATCTTTTTATATTAGGACTGATAACCATGTAAGCTTACACATGCTGCTGAAATACCATGATTTTGGCTTCAAATCTTCCATAAAAACTAGAGAAGCTTTTAACACAAGCATCCATTATTGTGTTAGTAATTCTTGGGGAAGGGAGAGAGTGACATGACAAACAGTGGTGTCCTATCAGTTTGCTTATGCTATCTTGTCCTTCTCTTCCAGGCTTTGAAGGAGTGTTTGACGAGAGGGACTGTGCTGATCCTCACCTACTAAGGCTGCGGTAACACATGATCTGGGTGGGAACAAGTCGTCATACCTGCTGATACTCACACTTACTAGTACATCTTTGCCTGGGAGCTTAGGAGAAATAAGAGTGAAAGAGATTTACTGGGCCACAGAGTCTAATTTACTGTATTCACAGCCAGGTATTTCATACAATCCCTTTAAAAATATGATCAAACTCCATGTTTGAACTGGCTAGAAATAGTGGTAATAGCAACCTCTGGGATGCTTTCAACTTCTGACTAGTCCCTTTATGGGTTACAAGTCTTTTTCTGATCTTCATCCTAAATGTACTCATGGTCAGTTTATCCCTCCCTTCCTCCCTCTTGCCTTGTGGTTTGGGCAAAACAGTGCTCTGATTTGTTTTAGAGATAGTGTTAGTTTCCTTTCCATTCTTTAGTGTTATTGCTAACTGGGTAGCAGCAAAGACGATTTTTCCTTCTGTAAGGAAGCTCTGTTAGTGAGTCAGTTTTAAAAATTTCTGAGTACTTTCAAGATGAATAGAAAATTACTTAAGGTCAAGGAAAAGATTCTCAGCGATGCAGTTACACCATCAGTGTTGCAGTTGTCTCTTGTCATGTTACACTTCAGCTGTGTCTATGCTCATAAGTGGTGTGTGACCTGTTAGGAGCTAAGGTTAATGCTAAGGTAGTGATGTTGGCACTCTGACGTTTTTTGGAGATGGAGTGGGGTTGTTTCAAAGAAGCGCTAGTCTGGTCCTCTCATCTGAATGCCCAGTAGTGGTTGGAATGCATTAGGCAAGTCCCTGGAGAGCATTTAGCTCCCCAGTGCTATCCAGAAGGAATTTTTATGGTCTGAGCCTGCTCCATGTAATGAATCAACCCATGTGAAGGTGATTGAGAAATTCTCTTCAGAAGCACACTCCCCATCTAGCCTACAGAGCTGATGTGTCTTTGTCCTTATTCCTTGTTACTGTGGAAGACTGACAGGGATGTTCCTAAGACTGGCACTCTGCTGCAGACTTGAGGTGATGCCCCTAGAGTACTTGAGATGGACTGCTCATATTTCTGTGAGTGAAACCTCCAGGCGTATGAGGTTTAAATGCAATCAGTTGGGGGATGTGTTAGTATTTCTTTCAGCGTAAAATGAAACTGTGAAACTGTGTCTGCTGGTTGCCCTCAGCCCAGAGTTTGTACTTGATATTTTTAATGGGACTATTGATAGGTTTCATTCTCTGTGGATTTTCCCTTTTTTTGTTTTGTTTTGGGTTTTTTTTCCTCCTTTTTTTTTTTTTTTTTCCCCTCAGGCTGTGCTGTGACCTACTGAGTTTATAATTGGAGACAAACTGAAATAGCACCACCAGAGACTGCAGCAATGATCCCATTAAAAAGTCAGTGTTTGCTAATAAAGAAAAATTGATGTTGAAAATGCCTTTAGGTGGAAATTCCTAACAAATCTTGTTCTCTATAATGATCACTTACATACCTATTAAGGCTGTGTTTCATTTTGAGAATTCATCAGTTT
Source organism: Strix aluco (assembly GCF_031877795.1). NCBI lineage: Eukaryota > Metazoa > Chordata > Aves > Strigiformes > Strigidae > Strix > Strix aluco. The sequence continues at coordinate 51,432,169 of NC_133971.1, read as the reverse complement.
ATTGTAGAAATGCTGAATGAGGATGTCATTTCTTTTCTGATATATCATTTAGAAGTGGACTAAGATGCCATTATTTGCCATGGAAACTGAAAAATGAAGGGCTTGTAAGTCCTGAACTTTTTTTCATACCACAATTAGTATTGCTGCAGTTTAAGTGTACAATATCTGTTTTATGTTTTTTTATTGTGCAGCCTGTTTTGGGGGAATGAAAAAAAAATATAATTGAAAACAGGGAAAAATAACCATCTGGCAAGTAAGATGGTTTAATGAAGGCTTATTGTATTTTGAGTACTTGCGAAAAAGGAGGAAAAAGTTCTTCTTGGCTTCGTGTAGGGCAGCAGATTTCAAAGAACCTGAAAGCCTCTAGGTGATGGTCATTAGCTCTAATAACCAGCCTCCCCAGGCAGTTGGTTGAGTTGAAAGGGTTGTTCTTAGCTGCTAGTCTGTAGTACCCAAAATGGTTAATGAAATAATTTTAAAACCAACTCAGAGTTTCTTATTAGGTTAATTAAAAGTGAAAAAACTCCTCTAAGCTGTTGGTGGTTTCCATGAAAGATGGGCATAAATCTCTATGGGACTGACAGTGATTGGGAAACCCAGCAAGGCATTTCACTTTGAGCATATAAGCAGTGTATACATTCACATAGGCTGAACTGCACTGGATTTCTTATGCTCCAAGCTGGATGTGTGAGTTGTGAACTTTATGGGACAGAGATTTAATATAGCAGGGAAGAAGTATTGCAAGTGGTCAAGGTTACAAGGAAAAAGCAGCGAACTCAGGACTGGAATGAAAGACCAGTAAAAGGACAGGGTTGCAGAGAAGAAATTACATTTGAGACAGCCTTGGAATAGCAGGTCTTTTGAGATAACACAGGAATAGAAGTACCATGAGATACATTCATTCACTCTCCAACCCCGTGAAATGAGATGCTCAAACCTGGCTCTTACCTCTTTGACTCATGCAGAGTGGTCTGTGTAGGGAAAAAGTATCCTGTTATATGAATTACATCTATCAGTAAGAAGTCATAGAATTGCAGAATTGCAGAATGGTTTGGGTTGGAAAGGGTTGGAAGGGACATTTAAAGGTCATCTAGTCCAATCTTTCTGCCATGGGCAGGGACATCCTTCATTAGATCAGGTTGCTCAAAGCCCCATCGAACTTGACCTTGAACACTTCCAGTGATTGGACATACACAGCTTCTCTGGTCAACCTGTTCCAGTGTCTCACCACCCTCATCGTAAAAAATATATCCTTATATCCAACCTAAATCTACCGCCTTTCAGTTTAAAACTGTTGTCCCATCCTGTCTCTACAGGCCTTGGTAAAATGCTTCTCTCCCCCTTTCCTTTAAGCCCTTTTTATATAATGACAGGCCACAATAAAGTCTTCCCAGAGCCTTCTCTTCTCCAGGCTGAGCAGCACAATTCCCTCAGCCATTCTTTATAGCAGAGTTGTTCCCAGCCCTCTGATCATTTTTGTGGTCCTTTTCTGGAGCCTTTCCAGCAGGTTCATGTCTTTCTTGTACTGGGGACCCCCAGAGCTGGACACAGTACTCCAGGGGGGTCTCCCAAGAGTGGAGTAGAGGGGGAGAATCGTCTCCCTTGACCTACTGGCCACCTTTCTTTTTATGCAGCCCAGGATATGGTTGGCTTTCTGCGCTGGCTCATGTCCAATTTTTCATCCACCAGGATCCCTAAGTCCTCTTCTCTCAGTCCATCCATCCCCCAGGCTTTATTGATACTGGCGATTGCTCAGACCCAGGTGCAGGACTTTGCACTTGGCCTAATGAAAGTGCAATGAAGTGGTAAAAATAATGAAAGATTCTGTATAGAATTAATCTTTCTCAGTTTTAATGTTTACTTTATTGTTATTGGCTTCCTTATCAGAATATAAATAAATAGATTGCATGAGAGTTTAAAAGGGAGAGGGACCACCTCTGGCAGAGAGAACCTGCTTAAGATAGATAAAGTGTTTCCGTAGATATATAAATGATTCTCTGAAAATACGTTTCTGAAATAGATTAAAAGAAAAATATTGGCTATGAGAAAAAAAAAGAAGTAATAATGAAACAACATTAAAAAAGGGGGCAGTATTTAGCACTGGGAGTTATTTTGCAAAGATGGGATTTGATTTTGGTAGGAGCAAAGACATTTCAAACCTTGGAGCAGTGGTTTTGCTGGGTGTTCAAATACTAATTTCTAAATGATGGTGTATGAAATTCTTATCACAATGTTGTACTTGCCAAAATCTTCACCTGCATCAGGAAGTCCAGGATTTTACTTGGTTTGCTTGCTTCGGTGCCAGTTTTTAGGTATTCAGCTAGAAATAAACAAGTGAATAACTTCAGATTTTCCTTTGGCTTTCCTCCCTCAGAATGGATTTCTATGTTTTGGGTGGCACGCATTAAAGTTTCACAGGAAGATGAAGTTACTCATCAATAGTCAGTATAAATCTCCTAAACTGATGTTCTCTAGAGATCAAAGGCAAGGCAAAACTTTCATTATGGGAAAGGGATGATGAACTCTACCATTGTGCCTGAGTGAATGGAACAAAGCAAGATGAACTTATAGAAAATGAAAACAAACAAAACTTTCTGTAACAGAAATGAAAGCATCTGTTATACTACAGTAGAAGGAAGTAAGTAAAAAAATTCATGTAAAGCTATTTGTTTTATCCAATCTGGTTCATTTATTGTATGTGTCAAAGAATAGCCTCTATACTTCATTTAAAAGGAATAGAAATTCTAGGCTTTTCTTTCTAATTAAGGAAATGTTTATGGTACAGTGCATAAATGACTCAAATATCAGGGAAGGCAGTCTTAAGAATATGAAGAAAGAGTGTTAGATGACTGAAAAAGTGACATAGTGACATTCAGTCAAACATCTTGTGGCTCATTCAAAGCCTGCTGAAATGAGTGCTTTCTTTAGGCTTTTATATTTAGCCTTTCAGAGGTGAAATATTTTTAACCATGGAAAAATTACTTTCTAGATTTTAGAGGTCAGCCCTATATTGTTGTAGATAGTCCCAGTTTCATAAAATGTAGGTAGTAGCTGCCTCTTGAAATCAGTTAAACTTCTTGTCATCACTATTCCTGTTGGAGGGATACTCTTAGAGAATTATTCTTATGATACTTAAGAAAACACTTCATTCCCTCATGCACCTATTTCCTAGCTGAGAAAGCTATTTTTATTAAACACAAAAGCAACCAGCTTGTCTAGATATGAAGCAGCTTGAATCCTTCATTTCTGTAATTAGTGCAATCTGAAATCACCAGCTGAAACTTCCACAGACTCAGAAGTTCAGTCTGGACACAAGTGATCACCACTCTGTTTTTCCAATATAGAACCCACTTTTAGTCAAAATTTGATTTAGAAAAACTAAATGTTTTTTAACCCGTTGTTGCACTTTGCACAGACATGGGTTATTTGAAGTGTCAGGTACACACAGTACCTATTCAAAAAGTCTGGGGTTTGGTGGGGTTCTTTTTTGGGTTTTTTTGTTTGTTTGTTTGCTTGTTTTCTGTTTTGTTTCCCTTTATGTTTAATGTGGGTGACATATGTGGAATTAGGGGAATTCTGGGCTCCTTCCACCAACTGTTTTCTGTAATCAGTGACTAACAACTATTACCTTCCTTTGGGTAAGACACAGAAGGGGACCCTCTAACATGCTAAGCAGTGGGTTACACATTCCTTCTGATCAAAGAAACCTTGAGGTGCACACATGATGTGTAACAGAGGTCCCTCACTTTAGGGTAAAAATGAATCTGTTTCAGCTGCTTCCTACAGGGAGCTGGGGAATTCAGCACTAGAAGTACAGAATACAGTAGTTTGGGTAAGGAGCTAAGGATTTTGTAGGTGGGAATTAGTGTAAATATTTGCTATCTTCCTTGTATCTGTTGTGCATCTGGACCACAGCAGATTTCATGGAGAAATTGCCTAGTTGTAGAGTTTTGAAATAACATGATTTTAGGTGGTTATTTTAGCAGATCAGTAGAAATTGGTGAAAAGGTTATTTCTGTGCAATTTCCTGTCACTAAGAAACACGTGTCTGTTGTAGACCAAACCTGCTCTGCTATAAAGGGAAAGGGCTGCTTCGCTCTCTCCCTGCCTTCTTTCTCTCCGCAGCCCCCATATCACCCCAAATAACCCCCTCCCCATACCATAGAAACTCTCTGTAAGACTGGGATCCAGCTCTGAGGGAGCTTCACCTTGCAGTGTCAGGGCCAGGGACTGTGATCTGGGAGGCTGGTGTGCAGATAACTGGTGGGACCTCCTCTCCCACTTTATTGCTATTACAGTGCATCCTAATCAAACTCTCTTGCTCTGCTATTACTCACATTAGAGCTGAAAAAACGAACTAGCTGGGGTCTGTATATCACATGCAGGCTCTTCTCTCTCTCCTTCTGTAGGTGGTAAGTGTGAAAAGTAGTGTCAGCTTCAGTGCCTCTGCAAAGCCCACGCTTGCTGACTCCCAGTATTGCAGACCTTCAGCTTGGTATCCACTCTCCAGGCACATAAAGGGTGCAAACGCAGAAGCGGTGGTAGGAGGACAACTCTGTTAACACTTGCTCCTTATGTTATTAAAAGGATCCCCTCTTCCTGCTGTGTATATATTTCTGAGATAAAACAGCTCTGGAGCAGGCTGTAAGGAATGATGTAAATGAGAAAAAGGGACATCTTGTGTGTCTTGACACATCTGTGAATGAATTGGTGCCCTCTGCCAGAGTCATCGTGAGACACAGAGGGTGTCTGTGACTGCTAGCTGCACAGAGGGCACGTGGCATGGCAGGGCACACAAGCACACTGGCTGGGGCGGTGGGATGGCCCTGGGTGGCAATGCATTGCCTAGCTGCACCCCCAGGGAACTCCCATTGTTCCCAGCACTCCTCCAGCCTGCACTGAGCCCTGACATTACTGCTCAGTCTCACCCAGATTTGATTTTGTTGCCACGCAATTAGAGAAGTGCATGGGTGTAATTGGAAGAACAAATTAAACTAGTCTAGGCAAACATCAAAAAGTGCATAATCCCAGACAGAGCTAACACACATGACTAAGCAATGTATATAAATACAATTCCAAACATATAAAATATTCAATATATAGAAATCAATATTGCCTTTTTGTTGCTAGGATTTCTTCTCTTGCTATCATTGGAAGACATGTTAATAACAAAACCAGGTTACACTGGTAACATTTCATACAAAAAGGGATGACTGCAAAGTTTGACAGTGATCTGAAATGGAAAGAGTTTCTTTCAAGCCCTCTCCTTGTTCTTCCCCCCCACTGAACACACTTTTTTCCAGTTTGTGATTATTTGTAGGTATGTGAAACCTTAAAGTCCAGGCATAATCTGGAACCTCCAAAAATTTATAGATACTTCAGAAAACTTGGTTTACTGCTTAAAATTTTTACAAATTGAAGTTCAGAGAACAATAACAGTAGTTTATTACCGTTTATTGCAGAAGTCATACCAGCAGCATCACCTACACAGTCTTTCAAAATCATTAATTTTTCATGAATATACAGGACACATTGCCAATCTTAGCATGCGTAAATGTATTTGAAAAATGCAGTATGGGAAGACAAGATCTTCTGGACATGTCATAGCAATAAAAATCTATTTTAGAGGCTTGTGTGCATCAGCATTTCAAAAACCATTTGCATGCAGCATTATCACATTCTACAAATTGTCTGTTATCACTGATAATCTTTTATTAGGCAATTTTCATTTCAAAAATTGGTCTTAATTTTTCAGCTTCCTCTTATCCGACCCTCATATCCTTCACAGAAAAAAGTTAAAGTACATTTATTTTGAAACAAAAGATAAAGTGACCCAATGCTACTTTCATATACAGGAAGTCAGATGGATAAAAATTTATTCAGCATAATTCTTGAAAGTCATGGCTTCATCTCTTTTAAAAATAACTTTATTTTTTGATACTGTTTAGAGTCCTGGAAGCAACTGAATGTTTTGCTGCAATGAGTTACATAATGCATCAAACAACATCCAGTCTTTACAGACATCTCTGGTTGTGGGGCAGATTCTGGTCTCATCTAACTCTTTTTACACTAGTGCATTCTGGTTTTCTCTGTGGTATTTTCTCTGACTTAAATTTTGTACTATAGACCAGAAGCAAACCCTAAAACCTCCACAGAATTTCATGACATCCTATAGTGACAGCTTTTTTCACAAGGAGGGCTATGTTTAAAAAAGGATTTATGTGCTTAGCTTTCTTTAGAAGTGTCTAAGCCCAAAATGTAGATATTCAGAAGCGCTCTGCTCAGTTTTGTCTTAGCCTGCAGGCACTGAGGCTTTTAGCATTCTTCAGCCACTGAACCTCTGTGCAGACAGCTTTCAGCAGTGTGAGTGCCTCCTTTGCTTAAGCCCCTTTGGGCGCTTCTTGCATCAGTCTCTTCAAAAACAATTAGAAAAGAAGCTGGTGGCCTTATCTCCTCTCATCAAGCAGCTCAGCATGAATAGTCTTTCTTTTGCCCGTGAAGTGATTTCACCTCACATCTCCTACCATGTTGCTTTACCTCCTAGTTATATACTCTCTGGTGGAACTGTTCTTGTTCACTCCAATTGAAGCTGCTTCTTTCAATGCCCAGCCTGCAGCTGGAGCTCCATTTGCTCTAGAATATCTCCGGAATAGCTGTTGCGATAGCAGTGCTGTGTATGAGAGTGCACAAACACAGACTCATTGGGCTTGGACAGGTCTCTGAGGTCCTTCTAAAGGGTGTGTTCAAATTTCATGAAATCATTGGTTTTCCTGCTTGTTACTCTAGTTGATATTCCTTTTGTTTAGATTACTGTGACTTCAGCCTCTCATCTTGAAGCAGCACTAGTGACTTATTCTATATAATCTTTTCTAGCTTTCTAGCAGAGTTATTTAGCAATGAAGTTCTTTGTTACTCTTCTTATTGCTGTTAAGCATGTCTGTGAGCAACAGAGAATGAGGCTTTGTTATGCTGGCTCTGAAAAATAAGCAATCTAAATACCTGAATCCCCCAAAGAGTGGGGAAAGAGAGACTGCTCACAAGTGGAATTTGTCTGTTTGCTAGTCACAGCTTGGGTAGCTTCTGCAGTGGTTTCTCTTGGTTGGATTTGCCATCTGACATCTCCCTCCATTTCCTCTCCCCCAAGGCACTGTAGGTGCTTGTGCACTTATGTCAGAAAGTAGCATCTAATCTTGGTCCTAACTTGGCAGGAGACCCATGCAGACAGGTGCTATGACTTACAACTGTGACCTCTTTATTTGTGCTTCCCAGGGCACCTGTTGGTGCTTTAGCTGCTTCTGTCATTTCTACCCACCAGACTGTTGTGCTGCTGCTTCACAACACAATGCACATTTGTCCTTGAATTTGCTCCTTGGTTCCTCATAACGGAGCAATGTAATAACATGCTGCCAAGTCAGATGTGTGGATGGAACAATGTCCAGGCTGCAGTGCCAGAGAACTGAAGTACTTCATAGTCCAGTCACAGAGTAGTGATGCCACAGAAAGTACCTAGGCAGACACAGGACAAATCCACTTACATGTTCAGCTCATTTGATTCAGCTATTTATGAAGAATTTACATTTTAAATAACAACTCAGAAATGTCCCTTTTCTTTATTTAGAATGTACAAAAGGAAGAGCTGATCCCTACAACAGCGATCCATCATGATGATGTGATGTAGTTGCATACACAGATCATACAGTAGAAAATGAAGACCTAAAGATTGAGGTGTCCAGCGGGAGAATATAGTGCAAATGCTGGTCAAAGTTCATGTGTTGGGGTTTATTTGTTTGTTTGTATTTAAGTAAATGAGTTGTATTAAGACTAATCAAAAGGAAGCATCTGCTCTTCATCTGTGTAACAATTCTTAAATGGTATTGAAAAGTAACAGTAAAAAAGAGCTGAATAATAAAACAGGAACATTTAAAAAAGTTATGGTTTGTTTTTTCAGGGATAATTTGCTTAGGAAAAACTGTTTAAAACAGAAAAGATGTACTTGTTTCTACTGGTTGGAAACTCAACTCTGGTGTTATTACCTAGAACTCACCCCTTGTTTTCTGTGGGTGGGTCTCTTCAAATTGAAATAGTCGGAGTAGCCAAAGGTTTGGGTGGTCTCCAGTTAGGTCACTGGGATGATATTCTCTGTTCACTTGAGCCTACCTTCAGAGCAAATCATAGCATTTTCACTAGAACAAGAAGGATGAGAATTAGTGGACCTCTGTTACCTATTGGCTTACAGGGAATCAGATACTGAAGAGCACGTATATGGTTCCTCAGTATCACTTCTTAGTGCTTGTAGCATTTACAGGACTGTCAACAGTTCTCCTTGCTTTGCCCATGTCTTTTCACATTTTTTTTCCCTGAGGAAGACTGAGTGGACCGTTATTCAGACTATTTCTGCTGCTTCTTAGACATCTTCTCTCTTCATAAATCCACCAAATAAAGTGTGCTTTTCTGTCTGCTAGATCTCTTAATTGGACAAAAATTACAGTGATGAAAAACTTGGCAGTACACCTCAAGTGACCCAAGATAGCACATAGCACCAAAAGATTGTTTAGTGTCTTAACTTCTGCCTCCAGATACCTGCACTAGGGACAGAGACATCCTGTGTTAGGCACCGCTCACACACAACTCAGAAATTGCCCTTGCCCAGGAGAATTACTGAATAAATGAGCAGATGCAACAAGCAGGAGAAAGGATATGAAAGAACAGTGGAATAAAATTGTTGTTAAAATAAACAATGGTCAAAGCACACCATCTGCTTTTTTGCAGAGCCTACAAATCACTGAACAATGGCTGGAGTGAGTTTAAAAGCATTTGAGGAAAAATAACTACTGTTGCTGTGGTTTCTGAGCATTTGGGCAAGAATGGATTCCAATTGTATCCACATCTTTTTCAGTAACTCACAGGATATTACAGTCCAAGCCTATTTTATTCTAAAGTGTTTAGATTTTTGAACCAAATTTATGATGGCCAAAGCAGCAGCTCTGTTTATAATTCAGAGGCACAGCTCTGCTGTCAAAGCTCCAGGAAAAGCAGCTGTGTTGGAAAACTTTTTATGAGCCAATGGCTATTTCTTTCTTTTCTGAAGAAACATGACTCAAAACTGCTGTGACTTGTGATTTTGCTTTTCTTTCTCAAAACATATGGAAAAAATGCTACCTTCAAGCAGGTATATGTTAAATGGAAATAATGTTCACTGAAAGGCATATCATTGGAAATTTACCCACATGAGAGTAATGTGTCTCTGCTTCTTCTGGAAGCCTTGGTGGGAGTGGGATTTGGATCAGATACAGAATCAGTGATGCCCTTTGCTAATGGAAAATGAATATTTTTTTAATAGCAAGATGTATGATAATATGACAGGTACTATGAAGTACTCCCTTCCTTTCCAAATGTGTTAATTGCTCAGAACTTGGATACACTCTCTAATTCCATGTCACTGTGGTTATCGAGATCTGCCACATTATCAAGATGATGCCAAAATCTACTGCTTACTGTATGTATTTGGTATAATCAGTTCTATCTGAACTGTGAGCCTAGTGGCAGATACAATTTCGCCACCACCACTGGATTTTTATGCCATGAGCATTAGAAAATCGCAGTCCTGCCAATTTGTTATTGTCACTAAGGGCAAGGCACTTGTATATTCTCAAAGTAGGATTGGTTTTGATCACTAGTCATGTATCATTCTAAGTTACAAACAGCAGAAATTAGAGCTCAAAGTAAAAGTATGATTTCCTGCTGTTTCCCTCCCAACACTCCGTGTTCAGGTACCACTAAGCTTAAGTGATTGTGTTCTTTACCTCTATCCCTCCCCTCAAGCCCTCTTGTAGGTGCATTTCTTCAGTTACCTGGAAAAAAACCCCATCACTTGTTTATTTTCTAGGCTTTTTAAAATGAAAGATTGTAATAACCAAAATACTTGAAAGCTACTATATATCCCATGGACAGAATTGTAAGAGAGGAAATCAAGGGTATGTGGAAATGCTGAGGATTTAGGACTCTCAGCCCTGGAAGCTAAGTTTTGTTCTCTAACCTCTGTCAAGCTGTGAATCTTCAGGCCAGATTATACTAGTTGGTGCAGTTAATCATCATCAAGGGACCAGTTTAAATTCTGCCCACCTGCTTTTGCAGTATATCGGCAAATATTTGGGTATTCAGTAATCTTTTGTGGGTTTTCTTGTTGTTAGTTTGATAGGTTTTACTGTTGAATTAGATCCCAAGGGATCATCTGCTTATCAGTTTCCCAGTAGCTATCAGGTGTAGTCTGTGCATTATCTGATGTTATGCCATTAACTCTGTAAGAACCTCATATTTTGTCACTTCTGATGTAGCCTAGTGAGACACAAGGCACTTACTTTTCTCTAACAACAATTTATTACTCTTCAGAGAATGTGCTGTTAAAACAAAGACGTTTTTCTTACACATGCATACTTCACAAGGGCCACATTCCCACCCTTTACTAGCACCTTTTATTGATGTATACCGCAGATGATGATTTGAGACTTGCAGGGGTGGTTAAATAGGTAATTTATATGGAGGATGTTATGAGTATTATGTTTTATAACAATTTTGAAGCAATAAAAAGTGAATAAAATTGCCGAAGTGATTGTTTTCTTCTAGGATGCCTAAAATCTATACAGATGTGAAGTGTAAGCATAGTTAAGTGTTGTTCTTGGGTTTCATACAGGAAGTCTGAAACACTGATTTTTATATATATATATGTAATATATATTTATTTATTCTAATTGTGAGAATGAGGAGAAAATGTTTATGGAGGGGAAAAGGATGGCTTCTGCAAAAATACTGAACACTGGCAATCTCTTAGTGAATTGGAAAAATTAACAAAATGCTGCCTGAGGCCTGGCTCATTTTTCGCCTTGAATCCACTCTTTGGAGAAATATGATTTTGTACATAAGAGTGGACTTGGGCTGGGGAGAAATCAAAGACTTTTTATCATACCTCCCCTGCTTCTGTGAGAGAAAGAGAAACTCATAACACTTAAATTTAACCCTGGTTCAAGTGCAGTTTCTACCAACTACTGTTGAGACCTAGACCTTTGTTTCTGGTGTTGCAGACAGATGCCAGAACTTCTTCAGGTGAACGTATATGTGTTCTGACATAAAATTCATCCTGGACCTACAGGAATTTTCATCGTTGCTGTCTGACATCGCTTGTCAAGTGATTTTAATTTATCTTACTATGGAAAGGAAATTGTGAGAGTCCTTGGTCAGTAAGAAGAGAAAAACTCTGTCCTTTCTGTAGGAAATAACAGCCATTGGGAATTTTCCGCACAGGTAGGCTAGTTAGGCACTAGTCCAGGCACTACAGCAACCTTGCAGGGGCTGTCACTATTTCAAAGTTTAATTGCTCTGTCACTCCTTAAGGCTATTAGAATTACAAGTGCATCCAACTTTCATCAGAAAATAGTGTAGCCAGGTTTAACTTAATGTGTTACTACAGAGGAAAAAAATTTACTTACTGCAGTGGATTCATTTCTAATAAACTGAACACTTCTTTCCATGCAACTCAGGTAGCTCTGGAACAAAATCACCGAACAGTTTTCATTTAAGTGCAGAGTTAAGATAAATACATTGAATGTGTGACTAACCAAGAAATCAGTTCCCATAGTAACACTAACTGCTTGACAATCCTTAAACTTAGCATCCTACGGGACTTGTAAAGAATATCAGCATTATTTTACTATTTTTGTATTGCTGCTGCACTATCCTAGCCCAGGATAGGAGCTCCACTGTGTTCATAATGTAGGAACACATGTGAAAATATATGTAGTTCTTCAGGACACATAGAGTTTTCTGAATTGAGGAAAAGGTAAAATTAGTGTGATGAGCAATAGGAGGGCTTCCGAGCTAGCAACACACACAGCATGAGCATTTATCACAACTCTGGGATTTTTCCCTCTCTGTTGTAACACCCTGTGCTTTCTTAGCATTTCTTTCAGCTCCCACTGTGGCTGCAAAGGATCTACCTGTAAATTTTGACTCTGTCTTTTCCTCTCATCTGTTTTGCTACTTAAGTTTGGTGGCTTTTAAAAGACAAAAAAAAAAAAAATCCATCAACTTGTCCTGCAATTCTCTTGGAAAAAGGCTTCTTTCCACAGAGTGCCTTCAGGCTTTGTTCAAGGTAACTGATGTGCTGCTCGTCAGACTGTGTCAGACTTTGGGCTGCACCACATCTTTACTATCCTGGAAATGAAACTCTAGTTAATGAAAACAACCTGTACAAAACAATCAAACAAACAAACAAACAACCTACCAGGCTTTTTTGCATAGGCTAGACTTGTGTGTATTTGTTACCAAAATTCACATACAAGTCTCCTGCATATTATCCTGGCTGGAGATGTGCAGGTCTTTTTCAGATCCACTTTTTCTTGCTCTTACTTGCAGACTGCTTCCCAATTTCTCAAAAAAATACATTTGTAAACAAATCTAGAGCCAACTTTAAACAAACCTAGGTCCAGTCTCTAAACACATCAAACCAGATGTCAAATCAGCTTGGACTCTTTCCTGTTTACAGGGAAAAATCAATTGAAATTCAGCAGAATTTTGTTATCTAGTGGATATACACTAGATTATTTTTAACTGACTAGAGATTGCTAGAAGGATTTTTTTTTTAATCAACTCCCACAGATAAAGAAGTCCGTGTTTCAGGACCCTCTTGGAATTAAAACCACAATAAAAAAAAAAAATGCCAAAACCAAGGCATGTTAACCTACTGAACTAGAATAGATACATGTTTAAAACTGCTCAAAAGCCATGCAGTTTCCCTCTAAGTTTGATAATTCTCCCTTATTTGAGGCTTCCAAAAGAAGCTCTAAGGACAGCATAACTTGGAATTTTTGGCTTTGATTAGCTAATTGATTTTGTTGCCAATATTGCTGCAATAACTTCATACAGACTTTTTTGAGATTTTTTATACATATATTTACTTCCATTGATCTAATTCTGACTGTTCATAAACCACAAAATAATCTTGAAGATTTCAATGTACTTTTTGTGTGGCCAGTCCAGTTTTTTCCTTTTGAAAATATATAATCATTAAGAATAACCTGTGTCTCTTCATGACCTTTCTGCAATGAAACTAGCATATCTCCATTTCTGTTGGAGATATTTCCAGAACCTTTGTTAAACAACCCTGGCATTCAGTGGCTACCATTCAAGTTTAATTTGCCCACAGGTTAGAGTTGTGATGTGGCAATGTGACAGCAGTCAGGTTCCTCCACTTCCAACTGTCCGTTTTGCATTAAGACCTGTCCAAAAGTGTTTCAGCAGGTGGTCGCAACTCTAGAAGGATATCAAGAAATATATTATCTGATGGGTCTGTGTACACTCAGCCACTGTACCACTGCAGTCTGTGTACCCAGTAATATCACTCCCCTTTTCCTGTTTTTTCTCATGTCCTGTTAGGATTTTTATTCATGACCAGTTCAATTATATATGATACTTAACATTAAAAATAAATAAATAAATAAATATTAGCATGGATGTCAAATTTGAATTTGAGATATGGCTTCCCTGTATACAGTGTATTCTCCATAAACTTGGGGCACTCTCCATCCTGGTGCTCTATAGGAACTGTATCTGTATTCTGCTGTATCACCTAAGCACCATAAGTAAGGGGGATTAAATATCCTTGTCCCAATTCTCTGCTACACTGGGGGTGAGCAGTGGCTGGGATCTGGGTTTGGATCCCTGATTCTCCCTTTCTGTAATGCTGGCTTGAGAGAGTAGCATAGAGCTACTGGTACTAGCGTAAAGTAAAGCAAAGTAATGGGGTACTGTTTTGCTGATTAAGGATGCCAATTAAACTCAGCCACCAGAGTGAAAAGGGTAGGCTTATTTTACTGTTAATAATTAAAGGATACAACCAAGTAATATCGAATATAAGCAATAAGAAAAATACAGAATAGTACACTTAATTATTACTACATACAGTTAATTATAGAAAATAAGAATAAGCAAGGTAATGTACCTAATCATTAGTACATGATGGGGAGAATAGTGATTAAGAAAGATCCATCACCACTTGCATACGTTACCATCATCCAGATCCGCAGTCGCTGGGCAGCCCCGGTTACAGCGAGGATTTGGAGAACCTTTCCCTGCAAGTGGGAAATCCTACGCGGTGCGTCCACCCGTAGGTGAGGCATCCAAAGTCGCTGTGAGCGGGCCCAGCCTTATATACCAAAAATCAGCAAGTCACAATGACTTGCACTTTTCTTTGAGCGGAAACATCTGGTCTCATCCTCCTGTTGGATTCCACCTAGAGCCTGGCCAGGGCTTGTGGGGGAGAACCAAGGGAGTTTCTAACAAGGTCAAACACTTGGGTTCTCAGCATTGAAAGGCTAAACAAGGCAAGTTGGATACATTCTTGTGACATTTCATCCTCACTACTGGTTACATTTTGTCTAAACTACGTCTTTCACTAGTGAGCATACATATTTCATTAATGATCAGATACTAATAGTAAATGCTAATGGTAATACAGATTTTACTAATTAACATATACTAGTAATGGATAACGTTTGGTTGTGAGGTTCATTGAGAGGTCAACTTTGTTTCAGGCCCTATTATTCAGGCCCTAGCACTATAGGTACAAGCTGTGCAACTCAATGCCATGTGTTCCTAGCAAACATTAAAGGTCCCCTTCCTCTTCAGGAGGGGGAGTGTAATAAGCACAGAAGGTGTCTGTACGGCTTACTAGCTTTAGGCTAGCAAGAACTGCTGTTACTTTTTCAGTTAATTTTAAAGTCCAGACTTTTGGCTCAAATCCACTGTTTCATGTTCATTAAAGAAAGGAGTATGTGTGCTGAAAAGTTTGGTCCCTTAAGTCACATTTGTTGTTAATGTAACTTCTTTCAGCATTCATGTTAAGCCTTGGATATGTTACCAAAGGTAAAAGGAGCCCACAGACTTTTGTGCATGTGCATGGCTTCACAACAGTCTGTGGGAAGCAGGAGATGGCTCATGAGAGAAAAAGGAAAAGAAAAAAGATTAGTCTGCAGCATGTTTCATTACTATGCTGCTAAATGTTCCTCTAGGTGGTTGTGTTTTCATGATTTAGATGGTAGAATTAAAACAGTTAAAGTTTTATCAAGCCTCGCTTAGATGTTCACTTCAGAAATGCAGTGGATTAAAAAGCTGTTTTCTTAGGATTGTTTGCTAGTGTCTCTTTGCCAGAACTTGAAACAAATGATGAAAGGATCTTTCCAGTGTTCGTCATTACCATTAGGACAAAGAAAACCATATTAACCTGATGAAATTGCTAACCTCACTGTGAGAAGGAGGAAGGGCATGATTCATCCCACTGGCTCTGGCTTAGGACTTGAACTCTCACTCTGGGCAGTAACATCTTAAACCATTGCAGCAATTACTTCAGTGAGCATCTGTCTCTGGTTCCCATCCTGTTTTGATGGAAGTATATGAGGAAAGGCTGAAAGATGTTATTTCCAACCTGTTACTCTGATACTGATTTTGATAAATTGGTAAATGATTTTGAGGTCTACAAGCTTAATTTTCTCTCTACATGCAATAACTGCAAACAAACAAACAAAACAAAAATTTTCAATTTATTTTGCTTGAACTAGAAACGTGTTAGCAGTCCTTAATAATTTGCATATTTTGAGTATTTTCCCTCTGAAATTTTTGTGGGAACTTTCCTATCTGTGGGAAACATCAACACTTTGTGATCTGATTTGGTACAGACATTAATTTGGAAATGTCAGTAAAATAGAGTGATTTCCTGCTAGCTCTGCTGAATGCATAGGTTGTATGAAATGTAACATGTATTAATTCATTCAAAACTAAAGTTTTGAACCATAGTCTCAAAATGCTGCGATATAAGATTTCCCACTTTTCTTAGTGGAAGTATGACTAGGTTATTTTCACAAGTCTTGTTCTAATAAAATAGAAATATTTATCTCATGCTTTTAACTACAGATGCTAAAATTAACACTTTCATTGTCCTGTTGGTAGAGAGAGGTATTTTGGGTTTGGTTTTTTTGGTCGTGTTATTATCTTTTCCCTTACATTTCTTTCTCCATTCTTTCAACTAGTTTGAATTAGGTGCAGTTGTTTGTCAGGCCAGATTTGGAACAAAAATATGTATGATATGTAAGTAGAGACTTGCTCATAAGATCCAGATATTGCTATTTGTGTTTGATTCAATAAGAGAACTTTCCTGTTTTAAAACTATAAAAGGTAAAAAGCCCAAATTCAGAGTCCCTAAATAAATTTTTTTTCTATAACCTCTAAAATAAAAACCTGCCTCTTGACTTTATCCCTCCTCCAATTTATTTTTCTACATGCATTGCTCTTGCTCTCATTTTGCAGCATGCACTGACCCTGTTTCAAGTAGCTGCAGTATGACATGCTTACATCATCTGGTGACCATGACATTGATGTTCATGTTTTATATTAAATTGTAAAGTGATGGGGAAGTATCATCTGACTGTTTCCAACAATGAAGTTATACTGCTTTATAGGCATTTGGATAGGAGGCTAACCTGGTCCAAACTCTGAGATGGATCTGCTCAGATCTTCTTCTCATATTGGACTCCCAGTGGAAGACCAAAAGACCTGAAAATCCCATTTTTCATTGAAAAAGCTAGAAATGTAACTCTTCTGAGATAAAGAAAACATAAACCAACAAATTAGGACAGAAGTAAAAACGGTCTGTATAAGACTCCCTGTCCACTGCTCTCTTGCCAGCCAAATGCAGTTGTTACTGGAACATCTCCCCCTTGAAATGGCTCTTTGGCTTGAGAAGGGCCAAGTAGACGGGCAGAGCTCTCTCCTTTGCCCTCCTTCAAGGGAACTTCACCTGCCTCAGTCTTCTTAAAAGAACATATAGATCAAAGGCAAGAGGACCGCAAACATGCTCTCTGTCATGGGCAAAAATGACCACACAGTTTTCTTGGGCGTTCCTTTTAATTTTGGGGTGGAGAGGGCCTGTGGATGAAGATGTTTTTCTCACAACAGCAGTAAAAGATCAAGCACTTAGCTCTCATGCAACAAAGCTGCAACTGCTAATTGTTTTTATATGGAATTCCTTTCACAGGATATGAAGATATATTGGCATTTTAGTTTCTACTTTAGTTGCTGACTGATGCATGCAAATAGTTAATTAAAATATTCCACTGTCTGAAATGATAATTTTGTAAAAAAAAAAAGGAAGAAAGGCATTACAGTCCAAAAGCAACAGTGCCTCCTTCTCATTACAAAAAGGAAGTATTTTCAAGGCAGCTAAAGTATCACTCAGAGGTGTTGAAAATAAATGAAGAAAAGTTTAGACAGGGAGATTTCAATTCTTGTTTTAAACGGCTCAAGTGAGACATCAGGTGCAGAAACCCCAACTGTGAGCAAAATTAATGCTTTGCAGCTATGCAAATTTTAAACGTGCATAGAAGGATAATAATATGATAACTTAAAGTAGCTACCATGTATTGTAATATTGCCAGTGACTGTTGGATCAAAGACAATGTAAAAATTTGATGATGTGTACTACACTGTGATAGTGAATCTATTAATTAGAACACACTTTTGTGTGCCAACATGTTCATAGATTATGCAGCTTGCAGGAGTCACAGGAGGTCTGAACGCCGGTGTATGTTCAGGATTTGGTTTTGAATTACTGATTAAGTGGTTGCCCAGAGTGTTAATCTGCATTAGGAAATTTCTAAAACAGCTGTCACCTAGGCTATACCCTAGCAAACAGGATTTGCAGGTCAAGAACTTGTCTGGTGGATTGCAAGGAGTTTTAGTTTTTTCTTCAGTGCTTGTACAGAAGAATCTACCTGAAGGAGATTGCATAGCACATGTCTTTTTCCTTTCCCCTTGCATGGTTGTGGTCAGGAGAACTTCTACAGGGAAAATTCTGCAATGTGGCAGGAGTGAATTGACCTCTTCTAGAAATTCAATCCATGAGGGCCTCAAAGAGAAGTATTTTCCTCTCTACTGCTTGCTTGATTCACCTGTGGCCTTTGACTTGTTTCAGAAGAACACAGTGATCTTAGAGGACTCCTGAAGAGGGATGTGCCTCTGGAGTAACCATGTCTGAAAATCTGCAGTGAAAACAAACTAGAGCCTCACATGGACAAACTGAGACAGATTTTGGCATGTCACATGATAAGCAAATTATTTCTACATTTTTAATCATTCTTAGATGTGTATGCTTTTCATGTATAAGATTTACCACAGTCCTGGATGGAGAAGATATGTAGCAAGATCGCTGCAACCAGGTTGTCCACTTCGGGGAATAGCAGTTCCTAGTGAGCTGGAGATATAAAGGGGCAGCTGTGTCATTAGTACTGCCCCATCATCTTGATTTAGTGATCTGTTAAGTTTCAATCCTCTTTGGTAAATTAAGACAATTTGGGATGTGTATGTAAGATTGTGTTCTAGTTAATATTTTGAGGTAATCTGTCCTCTGATATCTATTACTCCAGACTTGCCTGGCATCTCCATGCTGAAGGCTGATTTCATACGTCTGGATTTAGTTTTTATTACTTTTTAATGCTTTTCTGAAGAAGTGAGGTTGAAGATCCAGCAGTAAATGGAGAAATTTCTGTATCTAGTATTGCTATGAAAACTGGAGAGGATGACGAGCCTCAGATTTGAGAGAAGTTTGCCAGCAGTGGACACTATCATTCCCTCAGCCAAAGTATGGATCATTCTTTTAAACTAGGACCAGAACTTGTTCTCAGCAATGTTATGCAATTTCCTATGAAGGAAAAAAACCCAACATGTTATTGAAAATAATTCTATGATGATAATATGGAGAGAAGAGAATTTAAGTGTTTTTTCATCAGATAGATTACCTACACCATATTTAAAGTATTTGTGTCTTAAAGCTGTTTTTCTACAGCAATAACATAGAAGACAGGGTGAACACACAGCTTTGTTTTCTGTGGGTATTAGTCCAACTCAATTACCAGAACTAACTATAGTTGAAACAGATAAAAACCATTTGTTACTCTAAATTAGAAACAGAAAAAAAAAAAAAAAAAAGAGAAATCTATTGTTCTGATACATTGATGCATTTAGCTTAAGGGGTTATTGCCATCAGAAGACAAAAGCTGACACATGGCATTGTGCTGCACGGCATATTGTGCTCCAAAAGGCATGCGGACACAATGTTGCCCACGTTTGCATCACATGGCACTGGCATAACAACAGAATCCCAAAATGTTGAGTAAGGAGAACTATCTGTCTGTGTGTGCCAGCAGATGGAACTTTAAATTGTGCCACCACCACAGAGCTGCTGATGAAAAAAAACATGGCTGGAGCATTACCAGAAGTTTTTAAAAATAAATCTTAATTAAAAGCCAAACAGCTCTGGGTTTGGAAAAATCTGCCCTCCAGAAATGTGTCAGAGAGACAAACACAAGGTAGGTCAGGTAACATAGGCTTTCAGTGGTGGTGCTGGAGAAGTCAGTGGGAGACAGCAGTATTGACTGTGGTAAGAATGGCATGCATTGTGTAAATGAGGTCCACAGTGGGAAATTAATGATCTAAGCTAGTGAGCCATTATATATATTAGGCCAAGAATATGTCATGAGCTTTTCTAAAACTAGCTGAGAGCTCAGCTTTTATAGATAGAATAACAAAGAATATGGCTAGAAGGGACCTTTTAAGATTTTCTAGCTTATTCCCAATCTCAGGAATTCTGCCTAAAAGTTTCTTAACAAAAATTTTTTCCAAGGAAATGCTATAATCTTTCCTAGATAATCCATTCTTGCCCTTGAACATCCACACAATCAAAGACATCTAATCTATATGGAATTCAAGTTTATTGCATCTCCTACATACAGGAAACAGAGGGAAATATTTATTAATTTTCTCATTGCAATGTAGTCCCTAGACTAACTAAATATCCCTGTCATCTCCAACTCCCCTATCCACTCTGCCCCTTATGTTTCCAGCTGTTGTTAGTCTACTCTGGAAAATTTCCACTAATATAATAGTTTCTAAACGGTGGTACTTAGAGCAGACTATTCCCATTAGTAAGGCTTTTACTCATATGGGTTCCTTAGTCAGTCCTGACTACTGACTACCTCAGATGATGCCATATTGCAAAAGTACGAGTTGGTAAAGCCTCTTTGGTCTGTGAGTCATTCCATCCCCAACTCCTTTCCTGCAAAGCTGCTGCATAGATGTTCTTCAAGTTGAACTTCTGTAGTTGATTATTCCCACAGAAACATAATATTGTGCGCAGATTATTTCCTTGCTTGTCCAGATAATTTTAGACACTGTCTGCCAAAGTGAGTGCAATCATTTCCACTTCATACACACACAAATTTATTAAGTTCACTGTCTACTCAAGGATTCAGGTCATTAATCTGAAAACCCATTTGAGATATTTTTAAGTTTCATGGTGAAACATTACAAAATTCTCTGGCTATGATTCTTCTAATCAATTCTCGATTTGTTTCATGGTAGCTCCCACCTGGACTGTATTTCTGCAGTACACTTATGAAAAGGTCAAAGAGATATTGCATCTGCTGTCTTTTGTCTACAAAGTTTGCTAAGATATTTTAGCCTTTGAGGAGATTTTCTTGGAGGGCAATGTATTTTCCCTTACTTGTGGCTTTTAGGTTAAGAAAACTGGTGTCAGAAATGCCAGAAGGGAATTGTCTAAGGGAATTGACTGGATGACATCTTGAGGTCTATTTCATCCCAGTTTCTGTGATAGAAAGCCAGTGCTGGCTACATCGTTCTTTGGTGCTCTGCTAGCTTTATGTAAGCCTGATGAATCCAGCCTACAAGACTTATCATGTAAAATTCAATTATAAATGCTCAAGGAAAGAGCTGGAACAAAGAGATATATTGTGTTATTAGTGAAAAAAATATTTTGGGAAATGGAAAGGGGTTATTCAGGAATACATCTCATCATTAAGCAAGGGATGATCCTATAGTAAAATCTTAGTGGAGTCCCTGGTTTCATATCTTCTTGGTAGTTGCATATTTTATGCTCTGCCAATATAAATAGTTTGTCAGTTTGCACTGGACTCCCATAGTTCCTGTCTGCTCTGCTGTCATTTTTCTAGTTGCAAAGCCACCAACAAGTTTCAGGGACTTTGACATGAAGTTTTGAAACCAATACAGCTTAAAGCAGACTCCATGGAGTTAGAGGAGTCACTTGCACATCCTTGGCTCGGGCCCAAATTTGTGTCCACCTCTCTCTTTGCAGAACTGAGCTGTGATATGCTGTGTGTCATTTCAGAAGGAACAATGGGCTGAAAGGGAGAGCTGTGAGGCACTAAAGACAAGTGCTTTGCGATGTGTTAAAAAGAGATGTAATAGCTGTTCCTGTTCAGGGCTGTCAGGGTAAAGAAATGCTGAGAAAGGAGTATAGAGGTGATAAGTAAGTATGATAACTTTCTGTTGATGTCAGAGTTGCCTCAAGCCTCATCCATGGTTTGTACCCATCTAGTCCTTCTGTGATTACTATCCTGGCAGTACAAGAGCTTAGTACTACTTAATACATGCAGTTTAGAAGCTGGACTTTTGTCTCTACCAAAATTCATTTTTTCATCAAGTAAGAGTTATATAACAATGCATGTTTTTTAATCTGGCCCTTCCATAGTACAGGTAGTGATGCCTAACACCTTATCTCCATGTTTTCCATTGGACAAACACATTAAACAAATGCATATAAAAAATACATGACAGTTATCTTAATATTTCCATGAGGCTTAGACAGCAAGACTGGATTGCACAGAAGATGGGCAGAGACCGAAACTGTTGTTCTGGGTATGCCATTTCTGAAAGCTTACTATTCTCTTAACCATGTACTTGTCAACCCTGGTTTCTTCTTTCAGTGAGAAACATAATTTGCATCTCTCTTTTAGGGGGAAAATGTCAATTCTTATGTTTCACTAAATGTGAATTGTAGAATTTGTTATGCTATTTCCTGTTGTAATCAACAAACAAAACAGCCATTTTGTTTTGATTTAGTACATATTCTGGAAAAATCTTAAGTACCTGGCTTTTTTTTGTTGTTGTTTCCAATGTTCCTTTGTTGCCCAAATGGTCTGTTAAGTTTGTCTAACTTCCTCAATAACTTTGATCTTAAGAGAAAGGCATTATGGATTCTGTCCCAGAACAAAACCCAGAACCTGTCTCAGGCCTTTATTTGGTTTCTAAAATATTTGGCAGCCACTGCAAAATTCTTAAAATTGAATAATCATCTTTAGGAATCTTGTGTGAAGTAAGAATCTTTTTCTGTTTTTTAACGTGCATTAAATGAGGTAATTCCATAGAAGATGCAGAAATGTTTGTGAGTAAAAGCATTGTGGTAATCTCTTTAGTTTACAGTTTCACAAACGCAAAATTGCTCATGGACCACAGCAGATCCATTCTAGAAATGGTGTCAGAGCAAGCTTCAGGTGTCAAATCCCTCTCAGGTTTAGTGCTAGCTGGGTTTATCTTGTCTAAAAGGAGCGGGAGATAAAGGTAAGTGTGTGTGTGGAGATGTGAATATTAAGTCTAGCCCAGTATTAAATACAAACCCCAATCTATTTCTATAGCCATGTGGTGGGAGATGTGACTATCCCCCAGAACTTTTCAGAGCCAAGTGTGTAGTGCATTTCCTCTCTAGAGGAGGGCTTTGTATTATGACAAGCTTGACTTTGATGTATAACAGTTGTGCGTTTTTTACAAAAAACAGTGGGTTTTTTAAAAGTATTTTTTTAAGAAAAAGAATCAAGTGTAGTACCTCTATGTGTCAGACACTTTTAGTGTTTGCCTACTTGAGAAATCTTGCAGAATATAACTAAAGGGCAGTGCATCTGCAATGATTTGAATCTTCCTACTAGGATGGCTACCATGCTGTCATACAATAAGGCTGTCGATTATGTTAATACTTCCATTCTATATTAATACTTATGTCACTTATTTATCAACAGATAATATGAAGATTTCCATAACTTCATGTGTACTTGCATTTAATGCTCTATATGACTGAATACAAGGTGACAGGTTGAATGATGGTACAATAATGAATAATGAAATCTGAGACTCATGCTATATAAATGCAGGAGCCACAGACATCTGAGAAAACAGAATGCTATCTCTTAAAAATTAAATCTTTAATTGTAAAAAATACACCAAGCACCTCAGGGTTGTTCTGGAAGCTTGGTATGATGCTACCTGCCTGCAGAAGGGAGAATGCCATACGAAGAAGTTTCAATTTTTTGCTTCTGATCAGGCATAGCCTGATTATGTTGAATGGCAAAGGAACTAGAGTTGTTGAGCCCTGTGTTTGTCTATTTGGAAATATTTATTCTTTTCACTATGCTATCAAATTAAATTCCAAACTATTCTAGTTTCCTTTTCACTTTAGAAGGATGCCAAAATCAATTGAAGGGCAAAAGTGGTTCATTTTTATCACTTCACAGTGGTTTAGGGGAATGGTAGACCACAATTACAAATCACATCTTTAAATACTTATCTATCTTGGAGTCTACAGCTTGGATGATACTGAGTTTAATCTCTTTGCAAGAGATTTTATTTTTAGAGGCAAGTATTTAGGGTCAAACCCATCCTTATTCATGAATAGTACTGAACTCAAAAGCTTAAATCAATGAGAACTATGAATACTGCTTATATCAAGATGTAATGAATGATGCTTTCAAGTGTTTAGCCCTTCTCAAGGTTCATAATGTCTTTAATCCCATAGGTATGACAGGCAGGATTTCAACCATAACATTTGTACTAAAATGTCTAAATATGCACAAATAGTGATGAAAAAAAGAAACAGGATCTTTTCAGGCTGAAAAGTTGCTTCCTGACCTTCAATAACTTTGTTATTCTAGTGAGTTTACTGTAGATGGAGAAGGGGAAGTGAACTGTCCACATGTTGGTGCAGCTAAGCTCTGCTTTCTGATGTGCTAAGGCTGTGTG
This sequence comes from Strix aluco, assembly GCF_031877795.1. Taxonomy (NCBI): domain Eukaryota; kingdom Metazoa; phylum Chordata; class Aves; order Strigiformes; family Strigidae; genus Strix; species Strix aluco. The sequence goes on along the minus strand of NC_133971.1, from coordinate 51,408,244 downwards.
TTGCACTAGGATCAAGCCGCCCGAGTCTTGAGACATGAGCAATGTAACTGCGCTGCTTTTGCAGCTTACAGACTGTAAACCATGATGTTACTGGAAGGCGGGATAGGACTGGCCTACATGGAGAAAGATGCCTGACTGTGCTAATGTAGCTAAAGGGAAGATGGAAATTACAACACTCTTACAGCATGATGTAAAAGCACTTCTGTTTTCACAAACCCAGGGGGAACATGGCTGAGAAGAAAGAAGTATTTCTGTGTGAATACCTGGTGAAGGTCCGTGATCAGGGCACACACAGCACACATCTCTTGTTCTGGCTGTGTGCTGGGGCCAGAGTTTAAGAGACTTAGAACAAGAGGAGTACTGAGAAATCCTAGCATAAGGAAGCACAGGAAAGCCTAATTCTGAATAAATGTGATTCTTCCTTTTGAGCTTGTCTAGGGCATGCCAGAAAATGCAGAAGATATAAACAGAAAGATAACAAAGTTACCATGGCTCAGTCAAAGACATGCAGAAGAAAAGAAATTTCACATCATCAGTGTCAGTCTTAACATTTAGCAAAATTACTGTTGCTACATCACTTCACTGACGTGCAAGTCTCTGCTGTAACAACTGCTACACTACCATCTTCCATGCATTGTAAATGCCAACATTTCCAGTCTTTGTTATGCAGCTCTATTAACCTGTCTCGCCGGTGTTTCTTGCAAAGAACCGCACAAATAAAACACCCAGATGATGCTCGAACTTTTTACATACTTCTGTCTGTTTATAAAGCTTCATTAAGTAAACATGTACTCTGGCTTGCACATATTTATAGTTACTCGTATCTGCCTGTGGTAGTGGCAACCCTACACAGCAGACTTGTGACTACACAGCAGAAGTCACAAAAACTCTACAGAAAAGGAAACAGGAAATATACTTTATCACTTTGACAATGATTATAAGGTTCAGTTCTTTTGCCAACAGGAAAAAAGTGGTTTCTACAGCTAATGGTATATGGTATATGCATAGTCAATTTCAGTAACTGCTAATATGTATATTCAAGCTGGTGTTCTTCATTTATTGAAAATTTTAAATGCATTTGCTCTAATGGCTTATAGAAGAAAAAAACCCAAGGAAATCTTAACTCATTCTGGTCCAGTGAATTTTGCTTTCTTTACAAATTTTGGCCTAGTTTCAGTAGGAAAGCCTGAGGCTGCCATCTGTCCCCAAGCCCAGCCTGGAGCGGGGTGACCTGGGCTCTCCCTGACCCTAAGCAGAGGAGGCATTGAATCCAAGTTCTGGGGAAAAATGTTCCAAGCTGCATTTTTATGTCTAGTCCTGTCAGCTTTTTTTTTTTTCTTTTTCTTTTTCACAATGAGAGAGGCTTCTACCTCAGACAGGCAACTCCAGACCATGAATCACAAGTGACTGAAAAAGGATGCTTGATTAAGACGGGAGCCTTGGAAAGCAATGAGACTTAGAGGATTTCTACACTCATGGGATCAGACAGACTTGGGCTTACTTCCTTCTACTGCTCACCTTGAGGTCATAAGTGCAGGGAACAAGGCTATGGAACATACCTGAGCTGGCTGGACAAGCAATTGGTTCTTCCTAGCTCAAGGTAATATGCTCTCAACAATTCTGCTTATGTAATCTATTGCATTAATAGATCTACAACTCTCATGAGGAAAAAAAAAAGTGGTAAGAAGAATGAATACAGTCAAATGCACATAAATACTTAAAATTCAACCCTGGGGATATTACACCAGCAAAGACAGAAACACTGTTGCTGTTAGGAATCTCACTTGAATTCAATAAACATATTTTTACAAACTCTTAAAGCTTTTGTTAATGAATCACAAATAAGAGACCTCAAATGAACCATGGAGATTTTGTCTTTTTTTTCTTATTAGGGACCATTCACATGGGAAATGTAGTCAGACTCTGAATCACTGGAGCAATGTACGCATGCCAAGCAATGGCAACACAAGGGAGATCAGACTGCAGCTGTGCTTTGCTGCTGTGTTGATACGTAGATACACAAGATGACAGGGGTTTTTATACCCTCTCTTCTCACTTTTCACCCGAAAGCAACCAGCAAAATATGATAAGTATTCACAAAGACTACCTTTCATCTAGGAGGTCTTTAGGAGTCTGTTCAGTGTTAATCCGCAGGACCTTATCCACAATCACCTTAACTTCTGCCTCTAAAGGTTTCTTATACCAGGAAGCACTGTTTTAGCTTTGGTGAACAATTAACACATAATCGCACTTCGCTGCAGAAGTTAGATGTTACATCAGTCTCTCTGAGGCAGTGGTTTGGTAGGGTTTCATACAGCACACACTGTGCAAAATCTAGGGAACTGAACTTCTCATGAAATATGACCACATACGTTGTTTTCTTCAAAACACAGCCGGAAGAGGAGATGGAGGTGTTGCTCTGGACTGGTATAGGACAAATATCAGAGTCCTGGACATCAGGAATGCCTGCCTCACTGAATGTTGGAGCCCATAATCTGTTTAGTCATGGTCCTTTTCTTTTTCTTCCACAAAGACTTTATTCAAACCCTTTGGCAGGAGAGAGATACAGACAGTAAAATATAAGTCTGGGTGGGTTTCCAAAAGGTAAGAGATGAGTTTCTGATCCCAAGACAATGCTGTAGGAAGGAAGATGTCATTCCTGTTTCTGGCTTGCTTTTATACTGGTGTGTGCTCAGAAGTTTCAGGCTCTGAATTTGAAGTGGAGAGAGGTACTCACTGGTGATGTTTACTATCCTTGGGAACAGGCCACGTATAAAGTACGTTTTATACACTTGTATTTACCTATTAGCTAGCTCTTGTGGATCTTGTTTGGAAACCCCTTTCTCCTCTGCACAAGGAGCCTAGGTGCTTAAGGCTGGGTTTGACAATCTGAAGGCTAAGTTTTTGCCATGCTCAGTACTGTGACACCAGTGTGGCTTCATGATGTATTGTGCTAAATCTGACAGAGAGAGTAGAGTAGTTGATATTAATGTACATAGAGGTTTGATCCAGCATCTGTTGAAATTAATGACTCTCATAGTCATTTGATCCCACTGAATATTTGATTTTGATGTGAGGAATTTGGGTTATGTACTTCAGAAAACAGGACTAAAAAGTAGGCTCAAACACAATTCTGATAGGGAGGCTGAACATGAGCCAGCAGTGTGCCCAGGTGGCCAAGAAGGCCAATGGCATCCTGGCTCGTATGAGAAATAGCGTGGCCAGCAGGGACAGGGAAGGGATCTTACCCCTGTACTTGGCACTGGTGAGGCCGCACCTCGATGACTGTGTTCAGTTTCGGGCCCCTCACTACAAAAAGGACATTGAATTACTCGAGCGTGTCCAGAGAAGGGCAACGAAGCTGGTGAAGGGTCTGGAGCACATGTCGTACGAGGAGCGGCTGAGGGAACTGGGGTTGTTTAGTTTGGAGAAGAGGAAGCTGAGGGGAGACCTCACTGCCTTCTACAACTACCTGAAAGGAGGTTGCAGAGAGCTGGGGATGAGTCTCCTGAACCAAGTAATAAGCGATAGGACAAGAGGGAATGGCCTCAAGTTGCGCCAGGGAAGGTTTAGACTAGATATTAGGAAGTATTTCTTTACAGAACGGGTTGTTAGGTGTTGGAATGGGCTGCCCAGGGAAGTGGTGGAGTCCCCATCGCTGGAGGTGTTTAAGAGTCGGGTTGACATAGCGCTGAGGGATATGGTGTAGTTGGGAACTATCAATGTTAGGCTAATGGTTGGACTGGATGATCTTCAAGGTCTTTTCCAACCTAGATGATTCTGTGATTCTGTGAATTCTCCTTGCATTAGCTGCGGTTCCATAGGGTAGACAGTAAGACTGCAGTGATGGAACCACTGCTTTTGGTGCCCAACCTCATGCATTTACAGGGCCTGATACTTGAGACTAGATTCTCAGTACCTTCTGAAGCTCAGGCCTTTTTAAAGTGGCAAGTATAGCTATCAAGAAATAAGACAGTCAAATTTTAAAGCCGTTTCTGAAAAAAAAATATTAGTTACATGGTTTAAAAGATACAGGAAGATTAGCACTGATCAGGAGGCAGAACAATGAATTAAGTAAATGAACATAAGGTATGGTTATACATATTATGGGATAAAAAAACCCATATGGTATCATCCAGCTCTCAACTCAATTTATGAAGAAGAGATCTAGAAGGATTATCCAGTTCTCTGATGCCTCAGTTATTTTCAATTGCTTTCCCTCAAATTAAAATCAAAGCTTTTTTTAACACATCTGCAAAGTTCAAATATTATGGGAAGCAGTTCTGAAATAAAAAGCTGCCTTTTTGCAATACTGAGTGCCGCAAAAGCTGTAACTAAATCTAAAATAGATCCTTTTTTTGTCTTTGGCTTAGCCATGTGAGGGAGTACAATAAAACAAAGGGAGTACAAAACAATGTCCTATATATTTATAGATTGGATATAAATAGTCCAGCTGCAAATGTAGAAGTTCAGTTTCTTAATTTCTCCTTTATTTTTCTTACATTTACAAGGTTACAAATAACTGTTATTTTTGTGTAGATTGGTAATGCTACTCCGTTAGGTGAAAGACAGAGAATTGAAAGGAGAAATTGATATACAAAGAGGATTTGGCTTATCTTTCATTTCAGAATATCTCCCCTACAGCAGTGCTTCTCCTTTGGTAAGATCAATGTTTCTCAACACTGTTCCTCTTTTCCTCTTTCTCTTTCAATAATCCTTCTGTATCTTTCCTCTTCATTTAATGAAGTGAATATTGTCAGCTAAAACTAATTCCCAAATCTGGTTTACTGAAGGAGATAGATAGAGTGCAATGGAAAAGGAACAAAATCCTAAAATACGAAACTTTTTTCTCCCCTTGATAAACAAATGTTAGACATAGGATTTCTTTTGGGAAGGTGAAGAAAAACATTGCATGAAAAATATTGACCAGCTGGTAGTTAAAAAGAGACTCAGGGACCCTATTTCCACCCCCCCACCCCCCCCCCATTTTTTTTTTAATTAAATCAGTCTGCAGTTGCATATAGTTATGAATAAAACTCGAGCTATTGCTGCTGTAGGCACACAGTGTGGCAAGAAAAAGAAGAAAATGCACTGTAAAAAAGAGGAGGGGAAACCTTTCTGTGTATCATCCTTGATGAAACTATCACTTTTGATAAAAAGCTATTTATGCTTCATTTTAATATCTAATTGTTCTGATTATCCAACTAACTCAGTCATGTAAATAGTCTTTCTCTAAAATCAGAGCAAAAAAGCTTTTTCAGGATTTAGTTCCCTGAATGGTTTTCTGGAGGAATCTCTCTCTTTGTCCACTGACTAGTCACCGAGCCATCTTAGCAGCGGTATTCCTGTCACATGGCTCACACCCTCACAACAGGCAAAATAAAGGTACACTGTATTTTTATGCAGTTTGTTCATATTCAGCTGCCATTTTCCTTTGTTTTATTTATTTACAGTAGGGCCTTCATGTAAGAGCAGTAAGATTATCAGGGCTGCTATGCATCCTCTTAGTACTTACAAATATAATCTTAAAGTGATACACAGAGAGAAAAAAACAGAATTAATGGGTTTGAAATGTTTTGATCAGGTGACTTACTATTCTGATTCAGTAAATGAAATGTTTTAGTAAATTTTAGTACTGTGGCCTTTCCACATAACAGTCTATTTTAATGCTTAAGAGAAATGATACAGGGGGGGTGGGGGGTGGGTGTGGTGGGTGAGGAAGTAATGATTATTTACTGCAAAGACAACTTTATTTCAGGGTCCCACTAAATTGCCTTTTGAAAATCCAAGTGTATAAATTGTTCTTCCTTGTTAACACAATTGGGTTGACTTCTTCAAAGAAATCCATCAAAGTTTTAGATAGGGCCCCTCCTGAAGGAGAAGAAAAAAAAATTCTTTCCCAAAATCATACCGATCCATGTGTGTATTACTTGTATCTTTTATTAAAGTTCTTACTCAGTGTTGCAGTCCTGACATTAGGTTTACTGGTCTGTAGTGTCACTTACCTTCCCATGAACTTGGCATCATATTAGCCAACTGTCTGGAGTTGATATCACCTCTTAAGCAAGAGGTTATATATTCTGCAGTTAGTTATTCAGCTATTTCATCTTGAATCACCAAATGCATAGGAAAATACTGGCTGATACTCCCTCCTTTATTTGTTTTTCCCATATCCTCTTCTACTGAGAAATCAATACAGGATAGGTATTCAAATTGTTTGTCTGGATATCTTCTTTATGGGGGACTTGTTGAAAGAGGTAAGATCAGGACTCAAGGCTTTGGAGCCTCCATCACATCTGTGACTTGATTACACAGATGTTTTGCATTCTGTTAGTCAAATTCTCAAGTCACTTGGTTTCAGGGATGCCCAGAACTAAAATCTTATATGTAATGATCAGCTAAACCCCCAGTTTATGTCTATGTCTGCCCAGAACAAACTGATCTTGAGTATTTCTTCTGCCTCTTTCACCACCATGGCCAACTTCAGTACGCATTTTTGCAACTTGCTATATTGTTTCTCTCCTTCCCTTACTGACCTTTCCAAAACAGAGGTGGTGCTACCTGTTCCCACAAATTCATTTATTAAATAATCTTAGGGGCTAGGACTGTGCCCCAGCATGTGAGAGACCATGGTGTAGATCTCTCCTGTGTGATAAAATCTTAAATCCCTCTGAGCTGGATTCTCTAATTGCCAGAATATAGGGTAAGGTTTTCTCAATTACTCTTACTGTTGAACAGAATAATTAAACAGCCATTGCAAAGCTCTACAGAGTAATGGTTGAGGAAGTCATTTGGGACTTGGAAGCCTGGATTCCAGTCCCTGTACTAATGAGTGTCTAAAGTGTATTCTGTTAAGAGTACCATTTCAGAAAACCCTTTAGGTTAGCGGCTGAAGCACTGAGCTAAGAGATGCACATTAAAGCTTTCAAGCAGAGGAATATGTTGACCCTATTTGTTCTTCATCTTGGGCATATGCTCAGCGGGTGAAACATGGCACAGGCACTGCTGCATCCTCTTCCTTCTTCCACCTCACCTCAATTCTGCAGGGAGGGGTGGTGAATACTGTGCCCCAGGCAACTGTTTGGATCTGGGAGTCTGTGGTGTACTGTATTATAGCATCTTATTTTCATGAACTGCCATAGCCCTTCAGATGTTAGTTGTCTACTGGCTAGATGAGATTCATGTGTTGCTTCTCAGTTTCACAGTTGGGAGGACTAACTCTTCCAGTGTATTGTGTAAAATTTCAAGTTGTAATCGGCAAGTAAATGTTCTGGATTATATTAGTGGCTAGACATCCAAGAACTGTTATAGGGCTGAGAAATACAGCATTTATTACTACTGCTGATGTGGCGCACAGTTTTTGAACCTCTAGTTCTTGTCACAGAGGTTAAGTGATGCTCTAGTGGAGCTGAGCGGGTATTCAGTAGTGAGGAATTTCACTGGTTAAATGCTTTACTGTTATATCATCTATATTCTAGTGTAACAAGAGTCCATAATTTTACACAATTCTTGTAAAGATATACTCAGGTGAGAGATAATGTAAACCATGATTAAGAAATCCATCTGCTAGGAAATTTTCTGAAACCAGTAGCTTACCATATGCAAGCTACTGAGAAGCTATTCAAAACAGGCAAATCTTGAAATGAGAGAGGATGTTCTAGGACATAATAATTGTCTACCTTAAGCGAGCACTTTTTCAAATTAATTTATAAAATTAAGAAAATACAGTTTCAAAGATAAAATTGTGAGCTATTGTCAAGCTCCTGATCTGGATTCTCTTCTAATAGTTTCTTCTTTTGTCAATGGTCTTCGGTACTTCACTGATCCTTTATAACTTCTGAAGTATCCAGATTATGACACATCTTCATCCCATTTTGGTCATGTACTTAGTGCTCAACTGGATCACTAGAAAAAGCTGACTGGAGATGGGGCAATTTAGTGGGCAAAAATTACCCCCTACGAAGTTCACTCTTGAGATACTCAGGGAATGCAGGTATTCAGAGAAAATGAAGACAATGCAAAAGGATTTTTTAACAGAAGTTATAAAAATGCTGATATTCCCCTTGCCAAAGGAGATAATTTTACTTTTCTTATTGTCAAAAGTGGATGGACTGGAAATGGTATTGCAGTAAGTATTATTCCTACATGCAGGAGTTGTGGGGAAAAAATGCCAGCAGTCAATTCATGTTTATTCATTAACTATTCCAAGTTAAATGCCTATTGTTGCTAAACATCTTAAAATTAATCAGAGACCTTATTCTTTCATTTTTCTTCAGTTAGTCAAAATGAGAGGGATTCTTTTTAGCAAAATAGATGTAAATGGATGACTGCTTAGCATAGGAAATTTATTGAATTATACAAAATTGTTATCAGGTGATTCTGGTTTTGGAGATTTCAAGGAGGCTATATTGTGCCAGGCAACTATATAAACATAAATTAAGGATTTGCTTTCTGTAAGAAGTAGAGATAGTCTTCTGCTTTCAATCTCCTTACTTGTTTTATTCATTCATATATAAATCAAGAACATATACAGGAACATGTTAATGCAATAAACACATTTATGCAATCTCTTTACACAGAAATACAGGAGTGTTACAGCAGCTGGACAAAATGAATAATATTGTGCACAGTTCTTCAAATTTCAGATACAAACTTATCAGTCTTCTCCTTGAAAGTTCTTCTCATGTAACAAGTCTTATTTGTGTCCACTGCCATATTGCTACTGAGAAAGTACTTTCCAGTTTCCTAGTATATCTGATTTCAATATTTAACACCTCTTTTCATATATTTCTCTCTTCCCTGCGTTAGCATAATTCCAGTAATCTACTTTTAGTATGTCTATATTTAATACTTTTACTTTAACACTACAAAGAGAATGAATGCCACCATGAAAAACAGCCATCCTAAACCAAAACTACTGATTAGCCTAACACTATCTTCTCAGATGGTTCACTAAGCACATATTCAGTATCCATTTTCTCCATAACCTTACAATTTTTTGTATTAAAATAATGTTTGTATTATTTTAGAAAAAGTCTTTATATCCAGGGAAATCCCCTGTGTTTGCTTGCACTGGCATAGTGCCACTATTTTCTTTAGGCCTAGAATACTTGCACCCTTCTTCTGCCTAATATTGAAAAATAGAAGCTTGTACTAGAATTAAGAAAGAGTACTAAATCTGTTAGCATCATAGTAATTGGCTTAATTGTCAGAATTGCTAAGCACCTGATCTAATTATCAGTTTGACAAGATACATCAGCTAAGAAGTTCCAAAAGATCTGACACACCACCTCCACAAGTTTGACATAACTTGCTGGGTGCCTGATCCATATTCTTCATAGCAGAAACACATCTGTCCCCTTGACTGCACTGCTCTGTTACGTGTATGTTGAGAAAAACCCGAACATTCATAAGTGTCCTGAAAAGTAAACTGGGTTAATCTTTGCACATGACTTAACAGGATAAAGGATGTTAGGGTGGGCTGGGGAGTTCTTTGCTTGGACTCTGTAGATAAGCTTGGCTTCAACAAATGATATAAAGATGGGAACCTTAGGGAACTACTGCTTTAATACAGCAATAAATGAAACATTTTTAACCTTCTTTTACAAAGTCAACTGAGGTAGCAATATTACCTGTCACTGCAGGTAGCTGGGTGAACAGCTTCAGTATGCAGTCACAGTCAAAGATGCATACATAAATAATAGAATGAAGAATAGCAAGAATAGCTTACTATCTTTGAAGGCAATGCGTTAGCCTTCTCTGAAGTGCTGCATTCTGTTTCAAGAAGGGCACTTCAATGCTAAAGGAGGCTAAGAAAGGGATAATTTCCATTGGCCAGGCATAGAAAACATTTGTGAAAAAAACATACTACATGCCCTCCTCACTTCTTAGCTTTTTTGAGTGGTCTTTTAAATATCTGCGCTCCACAATGTTAGAATAGTGTTTTAAATAAAAAGGCCTAAAAGTAAAGTACATGTTACAGAAAAACAGAACAGGATCTGTGTCTTCTCTCTCTTACCAGAAAAGTTAGTAGCAAGTAAATGAAATATTAGAAATGGGAATATTCAAAATTTATAATGTGATTCTTTTTTCATAAAATGTGAACCGTTGTAAATTGTTGTCTTGGTAAGTCTGAGCTTTAAGCCCAGAGAGATTAGAAGGCAGCTGGGGGATAAATTTAGATTTGTATCTAGCATTTCAAATAAGAGACCTTGGAAGAGATCGAACCTATTATCTCATAGCCATCACTGCCAAAACTACTACAGAGTAGACCTGAGACCAGGCAGGCACGCTCGCCCTGACAGCCTGCTGCATGGTGGAGATGCCCTGGAAAGGGGATCCTACCAACAGCAGGGGTATGCTTGTCCCTCCATCCACATGGACCAATCTTTCCACACCAGTCACCAGGCTTCTGTCATCCACATCATTTGAAGTCAGCTTGAATGCATCCCCCATTCTCCCACCTTTGTAAGCACTAGCAAGGGGGATTACCCCCGTATCTACTGCCAGGTCCTTAACACTCTCCTAGCTCCTGGCAGGGACAGGATACTCGCCTAAACTTGGAGCCTAGGCATTGCCTTCTCCCTACAGATTACAAAGAGGGGCAGTCCTGGTGCTCATGGGCCTTATCCACCTTCTAAAGCTGAGCATGAGAGGAGGGACACGTCAGCCATCTGCTGAGGACCTAGATCAAGTTTGTAAAGATGACAAGATCTTCTCACTGGTAGAACAACAGCAAGCCAACTTTTGCTGTTCAGGACTTAGGCCAAAATCATATTTGTATTCTACATGGATAAAATCTGTTTCCAGAATTTATCTTTGGCATTTATTGACATTCTTGCATTTTAAGAAATGCAGTGCTGGTGACACATCAAATTAAGACAATTTCTTTTGTATGTATATTGTATTTCTGGCCAAAACATCACCTCTCATTCTTGTAATTACATTTTTAAATCCCCATGTCTCAGATTATTTTTTTTAAACATCTGTTGTCACATCTGTTTTGGAATTGCAGCTTTTTTTATTCCTCATTACCATTCTTTCCATCTGACACAGTTAATCTCTATAGTTTCAGTATTACTTCATAGTGACTGCTGTCTTATTTTCATTTCTGGCTCCACAGTCATGAGTTACTTCTATATTACAGATCAGAGACCAATAAGCAATACTGACCCACTTGAATGGCTTTTAGCTACTTATAAAGAAATAGTTTATGAGCATCCTGAGGGCATTTATATGCAAGTTCATGCTTTGTCTCATAATAGGCAGAAGTGCCACTCTTCCCTCCAGTGTGGGAACTGTGCATCCATTTCCAGTGCTCTAGCACCTAACTTTCAAGTCTGCTTGTAGCCCTGAAGTTATACAGGTACACGTGTAGCTGCAAACATATTGGCAGACTTTGTGCCTACCATATAGCAGCCACCTTTCTGCAAATGTAAACTATTACATTTCATTAGAAAATGACACCTATAATTGTATGCTTCCTGTATTTCACTTGCTGTAGATTTATCATCCTGACCTAGATTCTGCAATTAGATCTGCCACTGTCTTCTAGGAGAGTTTTCAAAAGCAAACATTAAGACTATGTCTATAAAATCTACGTTTACATCTGCAAAGAGATACTTTGGTAGAAAGACATGAGCAAACATTCGCTGGCACACACATTTGGTCTATGTAAATACTTGCCTGTAGAAATGGAAGCATTACACTTGAAACAGAGTTGAACAAAGTTAGAAGAAGTAAAACTGTGAATAATTTATTTTTCAGCGGGGTAATTAGAAAGCCTTGGTTCACATCAAACCAGATTTAGGAGTTTTTTCATCCCTGACAAAATCAGAAACTCTAAACATGTAGTACCACGTAATTACAAAACAAAACAAAAAAAGATTTAGTTGTTGCCATAAAAGGAAAACAGATGAACACATAATTTCATAGTAGGTGACACTATTCTCTCCCTTAGTCAGTAGTCCTATTGTTAGACTAAGTTACCCAGGATGTTGCAAACTTTCTATCCCCTTCTGGCTTTGTCTGTGGGATCCAGCCCCACAGGACAGCACAAGGTGTTCTGAGCAGAGACAATCTTGTGCCACCCTTTTAGTATTTTTCTGTATTGGATAGGTAGCTATTCATTGGTGCAAGAGGAGAAATTATAGTGTTCACCTTCAAGTCTTAGCTGCCAGACTTCAAAGGCATGACTGCATTCTGTGACTTTTTTTTGTTTAAGGTTAAACGTAACAGCCTCAGAAGGAGAAATATAAAAACTTCTGTTCTAATCCCCTAATGCACATAAGGGAGCATGAAAAGGGTGTGAACTGGGATGACTGAATGATAGCTGATTATTTGAAAAAGCAGAGATGGGCATTATTGATTTATTTTTACCAACAAAATTTCAGATTATTTACTTTTGTCATATATCAGCTTGGAAACAGGAACCTTTTTTTGTGGAAAATGTTGTATTTGTCCAGCTTTGACAGAATTGCAGTTTCAACTAGATATGTGAAAATGTGACAGGTCATTCTAACTTGCATTGCAAATGTATTTAGCAGTATGTTCTTTTTATTCCTCATCATAACTACCTCTAGGCTTTATGGAATTGCCACAGCACATAGTTCTGCAATCTCACCTACCTCTGTTAATACTGCTTTTGTTTGTGTGGTAGCACTGACTACAAGCAAATGCAACCTGGAGTGTACTTTCTCCAAAGTCATTCCATTGAATAGTAAATTAGATATTCTGTCCAGGTTCTTGGCAGTAAAAAAAAAAAAAAAAAAACAAAACCAAAATAGAACTGAACTCCTAAATTCTATAAAACTGGCCACTAGGTCTAGAAGATTGGAACATTTCAGAGGGACAGTTGTGGTATTTCCTTTTACCTACCATTGAGTACTGATTTGGTAAGTTTTCTTCAGGAATTTAGAGAGTAAATTTCTGGTAGATCAGAGTAAAAATAGTCTAGACAGTTTTTGTGAATAAACATAGCCAAACCTTTTATAATGTGGTGGGTTTTTTTCGTTAAAGCCACATTTCACATGCTATAAATAAAATTGTGGCTATTTAACGTCCTTTTTCTGTTATTCAAAACATGTTTGTAAAGCATAAATCATAACAAAGCTTGGTGAAGTTGAAAAAGAAATTGCCAAAGCTGAAGTGACTCTCCAGAGTAGGTAAAGAGCACATTCAGACACTTAAAATGGCTTTAAACTTGCAGTCACGTAGCAGCTTCACCTCTTGGAATGACAGTTCTGTCAGTTATGTTGCATGTGCATGGGAAGGGCAGCAGGATGAAAACTTATCCAAACTGACATCTGCATGTTAACTGAATGGCAAATGAATATGATGACATTAGCTTGTAGTGAATCCTCCTTTACCTACATATTTAACAGGAGAGATGAAATGCTGAATTTCATATGCAAGACTAACAGCGACCACAGTTTGGGGTATTGTAAAGTATAAGCGATTCTTGAACACCAGAATAAACACTTAAAAGATTGTTAGAAATTTCTAGCAAATGTCATTTGAGCCTCAAGACCTCAGGTCAGTTCTGAAAGTAGCTTTAAATACGGGATCAAAGTGCTGCATGCTCCCCTGAACATTCAAAGGCTGTTACTGCGTTGCAGCAGTCATAGAAGCCTGAACATGAGAAAGCCCAGAGATGGCCAGCTGGTTCCTGTGGCTCCTCCAAAGGCTGCAGTGGTAGATATTGCAAGGGTTTGTTGGGTATTTGTGCTCTTGGAGAGGCATCTGTGAAAGGGTCTCTCCTACCTCCTAGGGGGGTATTCCTGTTCCTACTCTGAAGAAAGTGACTGGTTTTTGGCTAGATCCATGTGTCTTGTGTACTCTCATTCTGTCTGACCCAATGAATCATCTCACATTTCATGGGTAGCCAACTGTAAGGGGAGGGATTAGTTATTCCTTCCTTCAGCTACAATACAGCTTCATTTTTAGGACCTGCTCTTTGAGATGGAGTATGTGTCTGAGTCCATCGAGGCTGGCAGAAAGGAAAATCACTTTTTCCTCCCTACTGTGTTTATGTGGAGAAGAAACACCCAGACCCATAACTTACCTTTAAAAGAACACAACAGCTGATGGTGTTTAAAAGAAAATGCTTAGGCTCCTACCCCATCAGGAGAGCATTCACCTGAATAGGAGAGTCACTGGTTAAGGGTTGGTCTTGAGGTCACATCCCTATCCTCAGTTCATACTCCTGACTAGCTCAAGTTCTGCACACTGGGTTGCTAACCTCTCTAATCCACATGCTTAAGCTCTGCCATGGGGATCAGGTACCTAGAAACAAGGTGCGTGAAGGTGTAGGTGCCTGTTGCATCTCCACTCTTTAGAGAACATGGCTGGGTGAACACTGGAATTCTGTCCTTAAAAGGAAATTACATTACTGAGCAGTATGTGACAATTTGATGACTTGTTGCTCTCAACACTGTCTGACATCTGCACTGATGTTTCCCAAGACAATATAGGAAGATGTCTTACCTATGCACCTTGCTAGGTCTGCAGTAATGATTGCAAAGGGGAAAATGGATATCTACCATGCCCTAAGGGTGGCTTTCTTCTCCAGAGGGTAGGCTTCTCTGAGACAGAAAAACTAGTTTTATTCAGACTAGCTGGGACACTGATACATTTTTAATATTAGGAAAATTAGTCTGAGAAATAACTTCTAGGACATACTTTATAATAGTTACAGCAGAGATTTTGTAATTAAAGCTAGAAGATCTTTTCCATTTCAAACTTGGTTTTGATCCTCCAAAAAGATAAAGAATCTAAAATGCTGCTCAGGAGTGAAGAAACCATACTGTCCATATATTTATCATTTCTGCACCAGATTACTCTAATGTAGAATATATTTTGAATGTGTGAAGTTGTAGACAGAATTAAAAAAAATATTTTTTTTTTCCTTTGAAAAATGGTCTGGTTATCCTAACTTTTTAAAGCAGTCTACAGTGTTATACATATTTTTAAATGTCACTTTGCTACTAATCTAATACATTGGGTTGCAGAGATGGCTTTTACCCATCTGGGAGGAAGAAAGTTTGATTCTATAGAAATGTTTTCTGAATGGGATAAGATTTTATGGGCTATGTGAAAAGTCTTAAGCCCTTTCTCCTTAGTTTTGATAGTTAATACTGCCTAGTCCTTTCCTCAAAAACATAGTTAATTTTTGGTTGAGTAGTATGGAAATATAAAGGAAAGAAGTGAGAAGAATTATACTTCAGAGAATGAAAATTTTATAAAATTTCCCAGCATTTTCTGGAATATCACTTCAAGTAGTTGCTCAGTCGCTGAGCTTATCAAGCCAGAGCCAGCTTGAAGCCCAGATCACTTGAATAACTCCCCACTTTGAGAATAGCTGAGCTGCAGAACTCCCCTGTCTTCCACCACCTGACCCAGAAGTGCTGTCAGGTACCATAAGAGTAAGTGTCATGCCTTCTCTGCAGTAGGGAAGGGCGAAAAGGAGGAGTAATGTGAAGGAGAGGGGAGTGGCAAAAAACAGGTCCTGCAGACAGACCTAGCTAGGAAGGAAGGAATGAGATGCTTTTCCCTCAGCAACTGCCCCATTTCTCTGTCCCAAACTTGTTTCTCGAGTCAGACATCTCGTAAATTAGAAAAAACAACCACAGAAATACAATTAAATGAATACTGAATAGAAAGTGGGACTGCAGGTAACATAAAACTGGCTTTCATTTTTTTCCCTGCTTCCATTCATTCTGCAAGTGTATAAATTTTCCAGATTTGTTAGAGATATGATTTCCGCAAACAGGACAATATACATTGACATTTGTGTGTGTTATGAACATATCCAAAAGGCTTTAGGTATGATGATGACAGCAACAAACAAGCAGACTTTTGTGACATAGGATTTGAACATGCTGTGGAAGTTTTAGAGCCTTTCAGGGTATCAGGACTGCAGAAACAAATAAAAAGCCCTCAGTAAATACAACCAAAGAAGCAACCTTACATTTTATACATGTTTTGAATGGGAAGAGTTATTGACTGGAAGAACCTACAATGCATTTAAGATTTGAAAGCAATCATACACACCACATATTTGTTACCTGATAAAAGCAAAGTCCGACTTTCACGTTTTACAGCCTAATAAGGTATCATGTTATTAAGTAACCTAGAATGAATTTTCCAAACACAACAATGCCAGTGCAAATCTATAGTAACTATGTTCTCATGGTAAAACGGAAGACTGATGATAAAGCACCCATGGAAAAAAATAATATTTTTCAAACATTGGCAAATGAGATTTAATTATTTAGAATCAATTGCTACATGAATCAGAAATTGCATACTTCATGGAAAGGAAAAGCACTGCTAACATCTTCAGTTTGTGCACTACCAACTTTGCAAGGTATGATCCTATATTTAGATGTAAACAGTGTCTCACTGGATTCAACAGGTCAAACTTCTTCAAATACTGAATGCTGCAAGGTTAAAAGTAAGCTCTCACACTTGATAAACCCCTGCAAACTCAAAGTCACTCTGTGCTTTTGCACAGGCTGAAATAGAAATACTGCATAATGTTATCATTTCAGTAATTGTACTGACTTAAAGTTGTTACAAAACTGCACCAATTTGTGAGCATAAAAGGTAGTCAGATTAAACATAATGTACTCGTCACCTGCTGAGCACCTGTATCAGCCAAACAACATAGTATTAATGCTGATGCAATTAGCTAGCTAAGAAATTCCTTGTAGGCAGTAGTATCCCTTGACAATGAGAAAAAGGTAGCAGCAAAAAAAGTAGTCATCTGTGTGATCTCCAAGTACGATGAAAAGTTCCAGAAAGGGTGGAAAGGTGTATTAAGGGAATAAAAACTTTTCCCAGCTGTTTTGTGGACCCTATCCTCTGTTTTCAACATGTTTAATAGTAATAAAAAATGTTAGCAAAAAATCTGAAAAAAATCCATCCCTTGAGGAAGGCCCCTTGGCTGGAGGAAAGGCATGCAGCAATTTTAGTTATTTCTTAAGCTGCACCCCCATGAATTAAGACATCTCCACTTTTGAAAACTTTGGTTACTGTTTTAGAGCTGTCAATTCAGTGTCCTTATCTTTTGTATCCTACACATCCCAGATCACAGATGAAGGTTTTGAACTGGAGTGAATCTGCATTTTCATTGGTGGAGAAGCCCAAGAAAGTGCAGATTAGTGGAACAGTATAAAATCAAAAGTAGAAACAGTAAAGTATGCCTCCTTCTAATATGTAGCTGTACTATCTGCATGGAGTCATTATTTGTTATTTCTTCTCCTTCCCTCACTACTGTGGAACATTATCAAAAAGTAAGCACAGGTCCAGCAGGAGTGGGATTCCCGTTAGGGTATATAACTACATGACAACAGAAATTGCTGGGGTGAATGTCAGAGACATCTGGTGGGTAAAAGCCCTGCCAGATGGTATGCAAAAGGTAATTTACACATGTGGCTCACATGGTTTGTTTCCATGCCATTGTCTTGGCAGCTGTACTGCAGTCATTTGGTGCTGTCTCACAAAGCATTTTTATTGCTGCATGGATACCCCTGAAGGATCTCATGATACCCCATTACTGCTGGTGTTACCTCTGTTTTTATTAATGTGACTCTGCTTTCACTGAATGGCATCATCCTGTGCATATACTGAGCTGTGTACCTGCTTGCTTTTTTGAACAGGATAAGGCTGCTCCCTTTAGTGCTTTCTAGAAACTCCTAGGTCTTGTGCAGAATATACTTTTGAGTTCAAACTACTGTTACAGAATGGAATTCCCTAAGTTTTTGTTATGTTTGTTTCATTCCTTTTCTTTCCTTTCTGTTACTAGCTTTCTATATTTTTTTACATTTTTATGAATGCAAAGTTCTCAGTGATTTTAAAAGAAGTCTGGCATGAGGAGAGGCAATAGGATAAAAGCAAAAATAGCTTTCTAATACCTTTTATTGTAGCCTGTAGGTGTTGCATCTTCACTGCATGTTGTTATGTGAGCATTTGAAATTACTAGCCATTAGCTGTCACTTCAAATATTTCATAGTGCTTTTTTCTCTCAGAAATCTAATTTTTCCTGTGTCTGTTGAGCTTCCTGTCCTGCTATTGGTAGTTTTGGTGAAGAGTATTTATCTTGTTCTTGCAATTAGTGGGTTTAGAAAAAAAAAAATCTGTTTCCCAAAAATTTGTTTCCCAAACATCTTCAATAATCATCATTATCAAATGAGATCTGCAGGAATTGTCTCTCTCTTTACACAAAGATGTGCACACACATGCATGTACACACACATACATATATGTGTAAAAACAGCCTCTTTGGCAAAGTGGCAGCAGGACCCATGATAAAACAGTAAGTGCAGTTCCATTCAGTATATAATAAAAAGGTAGGAAAAAACCAAGGTCCCCAATCCCAAACAGATAACGTTTGTTTCACAGGGATTTACTGTTACCAGTTTCATATGATTTAGCAGTACTGAGCTGCCCATGCTAATTTATTTGTGATAGAAAAAAAATAACAATTCAGTTCAGTGAAGAATATATTTTATTTCTGAAAACAAATGCACTCATTTTAAAAAGTGAACTTTAAAATTATTTTACAAGGGAAAATGTTAGATTAAATAGCATCTTTCTATTCTGGCTCATTAATCAGTGTCACAGTGTCACACCTCTTCAGCTTTGAAAATGCAAACTCTCAACCATTCTCATTTTAGACCTTGAAACTGTGATGAAATATCCTAGGTACCACAATAGAACTGAAATAAACCCCTAGCTGATTAGTTTTATAACATGCTGTGTGATTAGTATGACCTCTTGTGTTAAACATGGGAATATTCATTTGTTTATTTGCATAATGAAACAAGCAAGTAGATGAAATATCTAAAAGCCAGTAACAGCAGTTACTACAAATAAACAGGATAGCAGCAGTTAGAGGTATTGAAATGGGGACTTGTAACTTTTACAGAAAAATAAATGCAATCATTTCCCCATATAGAACACAGCTATAATATATTTTAGTCTACCAAGACTTTAAAAAAAGATCAGTTTTTCTTCACAATTCTAATAAAACCTTGCATGACCAGAGTAGATGAAATTACAGGACAGAGCCTTGGTGACTTCTAAATAAAACATGAGGATTTACAAATTTCTTAAAAAGCCTTTCATGATAAACTAGGGTTTGAGGACTTTTTCTGTTAAGGAGAAAGTATCTTTAAGAAAACATTAAGGGCATGGTGTGAACAGAAGACGAGAGATGATAAGCTCGACCTATCTAAATTTTTAACTAGTTCACAAAACCTATATTTTGACAGCATGCTTGTGCAGGACTTATTTACAGAGTGATAAAAGCTCAGATTCCCTAAGATTTTAATTTTCTAAGATCCATGCAACTCATGGGGGTTTGAAAACACAGGCAAAATAGGAGCAGTGAGATGTTATTATAGCACTGTGTTTTTTCAAACAAACAATGGAAGATCTGAAGCTGTGTTAAACAGCCTGTTCATTCTTAAAAATAAATAGGACTTTTTTCTTGGTGCTCAGGGGAACTGAGTACAATGGAGAGCATACAAATACAGTTTACCGTAATTTTAAAATACGAGAGTGATGTATTTGGAAAGTGCTTTATCATTCATGCAAGTATGTGTGTGTGGATTTTTATTCAAAACTTCGTTGTTAAACAAATTGTGAATGACCACAAGGCATTATCATGCTGTTTATCACATATACTCCTATTTATGGGTGCTATGTAAACATATGCAGAGATTTTTAATTTTTGGTCACTCTCAAAATAATCTGTCTATATTGTACAACCATGATTTTACTACATTAGTGAGGGTTGTTTGACTGTGTGTGTGTGCAGTATGTGCTTGCTTCAATGTGTGCTTGCAGCATGTGCTTTTGCCTAACCTTGATTAGGAATGAAGTCATTGAAATTTTATTGCAGAGCATATTTTAAAACTTTGTTAATGACAGTGCCTCACTCCTATTTCTAAAATGCAAGCCACTCAAGGGAGTAGAGTTCCACAGGAAATTGAATGTTGTGTGAGACACAGAAATTATAAGGACAGGCTTTTATCCTAGAAAGGCTTGGTGAATATTGTCTTTAACGTTAGTGAGAACTTAAAGATGTAAGGAAACCTTCCATGCTATCAAATTTTGCAATTGATTTTTCAAGCCACAAAGACAGTGCTGCCTGACTGGGGAAAAAAAAGCCAAAATAAACCCCTCTTATAATCTCACCTAGGTGACAAGAATGGCACAACAGTAACAAGGTAAATTACTTACCGTTTTCACGATTCTTCTCTTAAAGAATCTTCCCTTAAAATAAATGCAGAAAAGAGACTTTACTTGATGCAGGCATTAGTCTGCCAAAGGGAAGTGCGGGACTGGATTATTCAGTGAGAGTTTGGGAGGGAAAGGAAGGGGAAACCGCAACATGGTAGAGGGCGACCAGTATAAGGACTGAACTGGCGCTGCACGCCAGGAAGCTGGAGACGGAGGGGAACGGAGCTACTCGGTGACACCGATCCCGTTGCACGGTAAAGCTCCTGCCGACCCGCGGAGCAGGTCTTCAGCCCCTGAACTGCCCCCTGCGGTGTCCCGGGTGGTGGCCTCGCACCCCGGCGGCCGGCTCTCCCTTCCCTGGCTGACGGAGGGAGCAGTCGACAGAAGTCGTGTCGCCCCACCCCTCCCCACCTTTATGACACGCCCGAGATGTGCCGGGGAGGGCTCCGCGCAACCCGGCCCCAGGCGGCCAACGGGGGCCGCGGCCTCTCCCAGCTCCCTCCGGCGGCCCGCGGCGGGCACAGCCCGAGGCCGCGGCGCGGCCGGCGGGAGGCGCGGGCTCGCCGGGACGGCGGAGGGAAGCGAGCGCGACGCTCTGTGTTTTGCAGGGCGGCGGCGGCGGCACCGGCACCGGGCGGGAGGCACCGCTGGACAGCTCCGGAGCGCGGCGCCCATGTTCCGGAGACGGCGCAGATGTGAGCGGCGGCGGGGAGCCGGGGAGCCCGGCCGCGGAGGCCCCTTCCTGGCGGGGGCGATCCCCAGAGCGAGCGCGCTCCCCGCCCCCGGGAACCCCCGGGCTTCCGCGGCGCGGGGCTCCCCGCAGAGGGCAGGGCGAGCATGGGGACGGGGGGCGAAGGCGGCCCTTACCTGCGGGGGCGGCGCGGGCGGGAGGCGGGATCCCCGCGCGGGGCGGGGCGGTGGCGGGACCCCGCGAGGCCCCCGCCGGGCCCCCGCCGCCTCACGCCGCGGCCGGTCCACCCCCCGCAGGTGACGTGATGCCCATTGTTTTGGTCCGCCCGACCAATCGCACGCGGCGGCTGGATTCTACGGGAGCCGGGATGGGCCCTTCGTGGCGGCAGCAGGACTCTCCCCTGCCGACCATAACGCATTGCGCAGGGTGCACCACCGCCCGGTCCTCCTGCGGCTTTAACGGCGCCGGCATGGACGCGCCGCGGCAGTTCCCGGCGGGCTTCGGCCCCGAGCAGCAGCAGCAGCAGCAACAACGCCCGCCGCCGCACTGTCAGCCGCAGCACGGACAGGAAAAGCAGAGCCTCCTCCAGCAGCAGCAGCAGCAGCAGCAGAGCCCATGCCTCCAGTGCAACAACTGCGCCTACTACGGGGCTGCTGCGGCAGCCGCGGGGGATAACCTGCCCCTGCTGCTCCGCGCTTCCTCTCCCCTCTCGGGCGCCTTCCGGACTCACTCCTCGCCGCTTTCCTCCGCCGCCTCCTCCCGGCAGGGCAGCCAGCTGAACGTCAGCGAACTCACCCCTTCCAGTCATGCCGGCGCGTCCAGGCAGCCTCACCAGTACCCCCAGTACCACCAGTGCCATAGCCTGCAGCAGCAGCAGGCAGCCAGCCCCAGCAGCAGTATCAGCAGCGGCAGCACCCACCACCACCACCACCATCACCAGCAGCAGCAGCGCCGGGAGAGCAACCCCTTCACCGAAATAGCCATGAGCAGCTGCAGGTACAACGGCGGCGTCATGCGGCCGCTCAGCAACCTGAGCTCGTCCCGCAGGAACCTGCACGAGCTGGACTCCGAGTCGCAGCCTCTCCAGCCGCCGCTCGCCAGCCCCACCGCCGCCGCCGGCACCCCAGCCGCCCCAGAGATCGTGGTCTCCAAGCCCGAGCACAACAACTCCAACAACCTGGCGCTCTACGGCACCGCCGGCCCCGGCCCCGGCCCCGGCCCCGGCCCCGGCCCGGGCGGCGCCAACAACGGCGGGGGCAAGCCCAGCAAGAAGAAAAATCAGAACATCGGCTACAAGCTGGGGCACCGCCGGGCGCTCTTCGAGAAGCGCAAGCGCCTCAGCGACTACGCGCTCATCTTCGGCATGTTCGGCATCGTCGTCATGGTCATCGAGACCGAGCTCTCCTGGGGCGCCTACACCAAGGTACCCGCCGCCTCACTCCTGGCCCGGCCCGGCAGCCGGGTCGACCGCCCCGCGGCCCCGCGGAGGGGCGGCCCCGGCCCCTCAGATTGCCCAGCGCGGGGGCTGCTCGTCCCCCGTCTCGGCCCCGTCCCGAAGCGCGCCCGCCCAGGCCTGCAGCGGGGTGCACCCGGCCCCCGCTCTGCCCGCGGCAGCCTGAGGCCCCGCGACCCTCCTCCGGCCCGGGGGCGGCGGTGGGGCGGCCCCGGCCCCTGCGCTTGAGTCTCAGGGACGGTGGTGTCTTTCTCTTGCAGGAGTCGCTCTATTCCCTCGCTTTGAAATGCCTTATTAGCCTCTCCACGATTATCCTGCTTGGGCTCATCGTCGTGTACCATGCAAGGGAAATCCAGGTAACGTCTCCTTCTGTGGGTCAGTGAGCACTGCTGACATAACTGGGGGTGCGAGGCAGGTTGTCTGAGGGTGCGGCGGTGGTAAGTCCTTGGCGCTTCCCGCCAGTTCAGAAAGCAAAAGTGGTCTCTGCGCACCTGCCGAAGTTGGTGAATGGACCTCAGCCCTGGAGAGAAGCACGGCCGGCGTATACGTGCCAGGAAGCTCTGCCTGCTAGGGACTGTTGCCTGCGGTTATGCTATCCAATTGCTTAGCCCAGAGGTTGTAACACGCTTTCTCGGTGACATGCTTGCCATCTTCTGTAGCAGATGTACAGCAGCAGTCTTATATTTCCCAATGACTAAATTTCATGCTGTGCATTTTCTCTTGACAGCAAGGTTAACTGTCTTCACTGTGTGAGGTATGTAATCTTCACTGCACTGTCTCAGATACGGCCATACTCTAGCAGAACGTTTAAGAGAAGGGGGAAGGCTTATGTTTGACTTGTTTTATTTAATGCTGCGCAGCCCCTGGGAATGTGGCAGAGGAAAACTGTGAAGAAAGGTAGGGCAAAGGTAGGAGGAACGTAATGATCAAAGCTGTAGAGTAAGTCTCACAAATACTGTCACGGGTTCTGTCTGAGGGACTTAGTTCTAATTTCAGTTGTAATTTTTTTGACCAAGAAATTAAAATTTGGCATTTCAGCTCAGCTGAAACATAAAACAGATAGATTTCAAAGTTTTGAAGGGAAAAATACCTTACTCATAGATACATGGATGCATTTGCTTTTTCAGATTAGTTAGAGGTACCTTGAGCTACAAGCTGAAATGACACCTGTCAAGGGCAAAGAAGACTTTTCCACTTGTACCAATCAGTAAAAATTAAAAAAATTAAGAATTGTATAGTACCATGCTTCTGTGCAAATGAATGCTGTAGTTTCAATGTGAAATGGTACCATAGTCTCCCACTTAGGGTAATGTAAGAGAAGTATTATGTTACTGAAGACTCTTTGCCAAATTGGATCCTGTTGTGCAGTTCTTGCACATGTAAAACTTCTATTCCTGGCTCAGAACCCAGTTTTTCTGCGTTAATATCAAAGATATTGAAAGCTGTTTAATGATATTGTACTCAATAAACAAGTGTTCTGGTGAAAGAGCATCTCTATAAACTACTGGAGTACTGATGAAAAGGTTTCTTCATCTGCACAAAAATAGTTAAGTGGCACTGCTACAATGTGGGAGCCTTCTTCTCTGGGGTATCTTCCCACAAGTGGTGCCTGAGGCATGAAGAGCAAAGCTGAAAAAAACCTCTGTAAACATTTGAATTACTCTATGCATTTTCCAGAAACTTTAAATGGAAAATTTTATGCGAGATAACCAAAGAGTTGTAGGTCCCTGTGTGCATCAACTCATACTAAATAGTCACTCCAAGATTTGGTTGGGGGTTTTTTTTCAGGTAGATAGTTACAAATTTTCATTCCCTTACGAGTGTGTTACAGATTAGAAAAAAAACTGTTTTAAAAAAGCTAAAGTTATAATTCTGGTTTTGTTTTTTATTGATAATCAAGGTTAATGCAGTTTTCAGTGCTGCCTGACAGTACAGAACACAAGTATACCTGATTATAAAACAGCAATACCCTGTTTTAGTCTGAGAGACACCAAAAACTGCAGTAGTTGTGGCAGGGCCTGGAGTGAGCTGCAGCTTCAAGGGGCTCTGTCATTCATGTTGAAAATGAAAAGGAAGTTCTCTTTTTCAAGGAAAGGGCATGGTACCACCCTTAGCTATTACATATCTGATAGCTTTTTAACCTAGCCATAGTCGGGTTTTGTACACACACTTCACTTTTTAAAAGTAAGATGAAAAACCTGTAGAGCAAATATTACATCCGTCTGTGGTCATAAATTTATGTTACACTTGACATCTGAAAGCATGAAGTACCTTTAAAATACTTTGGCTTAGGAACATACAGAAGCTTTTCCAGGCAAAGGAAAACATGGCAAAAATGTAATAATTTTAAAATAATCTTTACAGCTGACTGTTTTCTGAAGGCACATGTGCCTTTAATTCAAGCAAATATCTTGATGTGTGCAGTAGAATGAATCACGTCTGTAGAACCATGCCCACAGATGGTTGGTTGTGTCCTGGAGGACTCTTTGCACCAGCTATTTGTCAACTGTATTCAAGTTTGAACATTCCTGTCTTGTCTGAAGCATACTTAGACTTTACCAGTGGGTATAGTGTAAATAAGCAGGAATTCGCTGAGAGAAGAAAAATTGTTCTATAGAACAGAAGAAGGTCAATGTATTCAGCTTGCAGTGTGGCATCTTTCATACTATGGTGGAAGCAAACCAACTTAAACTTAAGTAGGTTTTCTACAAAGCATGAGACAAAACACATTGGGAAATAAAAAGCTGACAGTTTACTAATTATTACTGATTGTAGATTTAATATTTAGAAACTCCTGCTGACCTAGAATGCCGGGAAATGGAAATCAACTTTTTCCATTCTTTTCAGTAGTCTGTGACTTTGATGTATTGGTAGGAAGTCTGAACAGCCAAGCTGCAAGCAAGTCTATGGGGCAGTGCCTA
Organism: Strix aluco; assembly: GCF_031877795.1. Taxonomy (NCBI): domain Eukaryota; kingdom Metazoa; phylum Chordata; class Aves; order Strigiformes; family Strigidae; genus Strix; species Strix aluco. Next base: position 51,382,932 of record NC_133971.1, on the reverse strand, counting down.
GCAGCATAGCAGGTGACTAGTCTTTCCATTAAAATGACCTTTCCCCTATGTTTTGTTTCAAAAACAGCCAGTCAGTTAAACCAAACTCCAGAGTTTGCTGGTCCCAGGCCTGCTGAACATTTTAAGGGAGTTGGAAGGGAAGTTTATAAAGACTTGCAGGGATTCTTCCCGAGAGCCAGGAGCGACATGTCGACGTGAGACAAATGAGTTTTCTTTTTGGCCTTTTCCCCCAGCTAGGCCGTGGTTGATGTGTGGTGCAAGAGCTGGCGCACCTTCAGTCTCCCAGGGGTGGGGTGGGGGGGCGTTTCCCGCCGCCGCCTTTCAGCACCGCAGACAGCTCCGCACGCCGGCGGGGCTCGGGCGGCGGCGCCGCAGCGCTGGGAGCGCCCGCCCGCGCCCGCGCGCCCCGCGGCCCGGCAGCACAGGCATCCCTCCGGGCATGTGTTCAGCCTCGCATTCGGAAGCAGTTAGCAACACGGCTTTGTTTCTGAATTCCCTGAGCTTGCCCGGAGCCCTGCCTCTGACAGACCAAAGTCTCCGGAAGGGTGTAGCTGCAGCGTTTAGACAAGGGTAACTGTATGGATGCTGCATACTCTTGTGAGATACTGGAAATGTTAAAATATTTTCATCAAATAGGTTTTCAGTGATCTCAGTGTATTGGTTGTTCTGTATAACTGTAAGAATAAACTGTGAGCTGTTACTGAATTTAATACATGTGCGTTAGAGTTAAGATTGTAATAAAAGTTGGGTGAAATCAGCTGGGTTTAAATGATAATTCATAGCATACATTATCATTTCTAGTAAAGAGGATAAAAATTACAAGCAAGTTTCCTTCTCATCCCTCACCCTTCTAGAAAGCACCCTAAAGAACATCAGTAACGATGTTGGAGTTGAGAATGGTGACAACCCCAAATCTGTGTGTTTGCTTTTTGGTCCATTGTTGTCATGCCTATAACGCTCTTAAAAACATCACACTTGGGAGATAATGAAATATGCATTGCTGTCTCTCCAAGCTTGTGTGGTTGTTGATTCTGTTCTTCAGAGCAAGTGCCCTGTGTTTGGAAGATCAGTGGGAAAAATGTAATTCATTGTTATCCCAGCCTAGAACAGGTATTTCTGTGACTGTCACTCCAGTTGAAGAGGTGCAGGAGAGAAGAACTAGGAAGATAGCATGTTCCAAATCATAATAATTTTTGATGCATAGATTATTCACTTAATGCATAAACAGTTTGTTACTTAATACTATTTTACATGATTAAAACAGCAGCATGGAATGTGGTTAAAATTGTAATTCCTAGACAACTTTTTTTCCATTCCACATTACTATAGCAGAATTTGCTTTAGATCAATAAATGAGTGGACTTTAAGAAATTTTTGGGTAGCAGTTCACATGGTAAAGCTGCAGTTGTACTTTTATTGAAAAATAGACCTCTCTGTCTGTCTATAGTACTGCTGGAGATAGAAATGCTATTTAAGTATGCACACCTGAAGTTCTACTGGCAGTTTCTTGTATTACCTGGAGAAAAGGATTAAAATCAAAATTCGCTGAGGTTGCCAGTAGGAGGTCTTTAATATCTTTTGTTAGACATTCTACTACAGCTAGGTATTTCTTGAGAGATGGTTGTCACTGGAGAAATTCACCCACTGCAACACTTTTCTTTTAATGCTGGACGGCTTAGTGTATCCCTTCTGTAAATGAACATTGCCCTTCTATTTCCTGTCCTGAATAACAGTAACCTGAGTAACACTAACCTGTGCTCTCCTGGACCTCTTTTCCTTCTCCCTGATACAGATGCTTTCACTCATGCAGAAACGTGAAACTTGTTGGTATTTGGTGGAAGTGAAAAGAAATCTTAATATTACTTTTGGTATGTCAGTTGAGATTTCTGACAACTTCTAAAATTTATTGCTAGCTCATACTTAGGTAGAATTCCTGTGGAAAGTCTTGCAAACTCCAAGGCTAAGATTAACCATTGCTTTCACAGCAGAGCCTCCTAGGGCTACAGGGAGGAAGCACCTTTAGTCCCTAGATGGTTCTGAAGTGGTGGGAAAATAATGTGCTACTGATAGATTTGGAGTGAAACACTTTCAGTCTTCGTTAACTTTATGGAAGGTTATCACAGTGAGAGCCCAAATATCTTGCTGAAGAATCAATAATCTTTTCTTCTTTTCCCTGTTCCTGAAAACTAAGAAGTGGAACAGGCAGCATCAGGAAACAGCAAAGAGTGGTAACAAATGCGTATCTTGACCTGCTTATTGTGCAAATAAATTCCATAATGAATTATAGTGTTAAACACTGTTTACAGGAGTTTTGTTATCTTATTGGCATCAGTGGAATGTGCTGCAGTAAACATTTTGCACTCATGAACAAATGCTAAGTTAAACTCCTTGCAGTTTCCTGTTGTAAGACCAAAAGGGTATTCTGCAGGCCAAATTACTTACTTGTTTTTATCTGTATTGATTGCATTCACTGAAGTGGTACCTGTGCATCTTACTAGCTGTCTTGGCAATCTGTTGACTCTGTGCTGAGTCTAACTTGCCTTTGCTTAGGTATATTGAAACATCAGAGATTGCACGTGTAGACTATAAAACATCTGCAGAAACAAATTAGATGAAGAGCACAGAGAGCAAGTCTGTTGAATAACAGGTGAAAATCAAGAAATAAACTTTGAGTGATAGTTTTATTCTGATCTGAAGCCTGTTGAGAATTAGTGATTTTTTTTCTATTTATTTTAATAGGCCTTGGATCAGGCAACAACAAAACTCACTGTGTAGCAGTTTTGATCCAGGATACAGTAACTTCATGTACAGACTCAAAAATTCCCTTCCACCAATGAAGTTTAATACACATTCCATATGTGTATTAAACAGAACATTCCATATGCATGTTGAACAGCAGAAAATCATGTATGAATCCAAGGATACCGTATCTGTTAAATTAACACTGTATCTGTCAACACTTCAGAGTATTTTTGTGAAAGTCTTAGTTCCATTCAGTACGTTTATAATAGATTATATCTGCAGAACCTATTGACCTAGGAAAAGTTACAGGTGCCCAGTGTCTGTAATGCAGCACTGTAATGCATACAGCATGGAAGGCAGGCTAGAAAATCCTTTAACAGACAGCATCCAAAAGGATATGAGGCCCTTTGCATTAACGTTATGCATAGAAGATGCCTCTATTTCTAATAGGCTCAATTAGAATGTAGGAGGAGGTTGTATGAATGGTTGGCCTGGCCATATCTAGGATTATCTATTCACATTAGCAGACCATGTGGAATAGGCTGCCCAGGGAGGTGGTGGAGTCACCATCCCTGGATGTGTTTAAGGGTCATTTGGATGAGATGTTGGGGGATATGGTGTAGGGGAGAACTTTGTAGAGTAGGACTGATGGTTGGACTCAATGATCCCAAGGGTCTTTTCCAACCTGAATGATTCTGTGATTCTGTGATATGCACCATTGTTCTGAGCATTTTTTAATGAGGCTGTTAGAAGTTCATCAAGACATAGTAGTGCATAATGAAGTGTGAGAAGGTATGTTACTGCCCCTGTTGGAGGAGAACATTTGTAACCAGAGATTAGATTCTGGATTTGTATAAATTGTGTAGCGTAGCTGAAATCAACAGAGATACTGTTGTCTGTGATCCTAGAGGCATTCTGCATGCACATCTTAATGTGGAAGTATTGTACATGTCAGATCCTTCAGCTGTGGGGACTTAGATCAGAGAATTCTGTCAGGTACTTGACTGACGCTCTGGTTTGCCTGAGTTTAAGTGAAAGTGTGCCAAGACTGTCAGCTATAGATTAACGCTCTTGTGATTCTGGTTCTGGCTTGTATGTGGTCTACTAAATGTAGTCTTCTGGGCTTTGAATTTGGTTTGAGAAATATTTGTGGTCTGGTTGAACAAAGATCAGAGCAGGAATGGCTGCTGCTTAGGACTTGGGAGAATTAAAAAGCTGTGTGGAAGCTTCTCTGCAGCTTCAATCAGCTGTTTTCACCCTTGATGACAAAAGCTGAATTACTGCTCTGAGCCTGAAAATAAACTGTAAAGTATGCATAAAACCAAGTAATTTTGTGAGGAAGTTTCCACAGCTCTGTTCTGTGGAAAAGAGATAAGTTACTCATCATGACAACAACAACCACCACAACAAAGTAATTTAATGTCACTTTTCTAATGTTTTGAGGTTTTTAAATAATATAAGCTATATTACATTGAAAAATGTGAATGGAAAAACTTCCATTCAAAAAAATGTGATATGTGAAATACCTACATATCACAGTGTATTTTTAATGAAGTTGTGTAAATTGACTTTGCCCCATTATTTTAATGAAAGCTACATTAAGTAATTTCTTCTTACGGCTGTCAGAAGATCAGAAGAGATTGTCATGAGAACAGGTTTTACAGCTTAGAAAGAATTCTTGTGTAGAGGGAGTGGTAACACATGAACATTTTATACTTTAAACAGGTGTATCTGAACCCAGGCCTTTGCAACCAAAAATGTTCAGTTAATATCATACATAAATATATTATATAATACTGTTTTAATGTAGTTGCTGGGATTCAGACATTTGTAACTTAGTGATTCATGTGGCTTTTCCCTCTTGAACAGTCCATGCAATTGTGCTCCTTCATCTGCACTTTCATCATTAAGGACCAGTCCTTAATAAACATAATTTTTTATTGACATTGAGGAGTGAAGAGGGATGTGTGCATCTTCTAAGGTGCTTCCTTATCTCGTTCATTTTGGTGGAGACTGATGGACCTTTCAGAATTAAATTCCCTTTAAGAAAATACAAAACCTTTTCATGACAGATGGAAGTACCCCTGTGAATTCCATATAAAGTAAAACCAAAGGGTAGGCCTTAAATATCTTTTTTTTAAAAATTGCTACTCCTAGTCTTTTTAAGAGTAATCTGCTCTGGGTTTTTTCTGTAAAGAAAGAGATTTATTAAAAGAAAAGCTGCTCTGTCCAAGTGGCACCTTCTAAACTTTTATGCATATTAATACTTTAGAGCTCTGTTGATGAGTAGGGGAGAGCTGGGTTCTGTTATGTGACTGATGAAGAGAATTGTTTATTGAATACATATCACAAAGTTACTGAAGATTGCAGGAGCCACGAGGGTCATACATAGAGAGTTAAAAGGCTGTACAGGTGTAACTCTGAGTATAATTTGTCTTGCAAAACCACTGCTGCTGGTAAGGATGGGCTTGTGGGAAGGGACTTAGATTGCTGCTGAATGTGGATATTCAGAAAAAGATACCAGAGGCAAAGGAAGAGTTTTTGCTTGTAAAAGAGTGTATTTGAAATAAAAAATAATTGAGAAATAAATATGTATGGGCTCATATCCATATATTTTATTGTCACCTGTGGGTAAAGAGCTTCCTGAGCTTTCTTACCTGTCTGCAGTAAGTATTGTTGCTTGTAGTATTTTAGAGTGTAGCTGTCTTCCATAAACAGTTATACATCAGCTCAGTGGTTTGATGGGTAGCTGTAAGATAGCCTGTAAAGAAGGAAATGCATGTATAACAAGCATTTATATTGTAGTTTTCATTGTCAAAGGGAATTACCTGGATGAATCCTCACGTTTTTTTCTGTCACTTAAATGATGTTTTTACAAAAGCGAGTGCTGAGACCAAGAGTTGTAGAGCTGTGGAAGTAGTATGGGGAATCTTCTGCAACTACATTTGAAGCTCAGACTTGCCTATCATGTAGTTGTATGCTTAGATCAGTCATTTGTCATGTAAATAAGACGTTGTTGCCATCCAGCTATGCCTCTAATTTTCAAGAATTATCCATGTGCTTTAGTGGATGTCCCAAATACTGCAGTGTAAAATGAATGTAGTGTTCCACAGTATGTCCTAATGAGATACTGTTGGGAATCTTTATGAAGTGTTTTATTCCTATTACAATTGTTTATTCCAGCTTTCACAGCACTGCCACTTCTGTAGCATTATGACCGGTGTATAGAGCATAACTGCAGGTGTATGCAGACATTCACACCTGCCCTACCCCTGACCTCTGACAGTAGTGTCTTTCACTAGAATAACTCATTATGAAGCAATGCTTTATCTTCAGTCTCTTTTCAAAACAAAGATTCATCCCAGGTGGTGAATGACATTTCTTATTTTGTGATGGTTGTTATGCTTTTAAGAATAAGATCTGTTGCAGCCAGGGAATGAGGCATGTCTTTAACTAAAAATAAAAACCGCATAGTAGCTTTAATTCAGTCTGTACCATTGCATCCATAAAATTCACATGCATAGAGCTCTGATTTTAGTCTGGGAAACTGGAGAAAGACTGAATGTTCAGTTGTGGCTAGACAGCACACAATAAATTGTGTCCTACCTGAAACAAATAATAAATATGACTAGCAATAATGATCACTGAGCATTCACTGTTAGCACCTAGGTGTAATGAAGTTTTCATCAAAGTAGTCTCACTGCATTTCTGATACAACATCAGTTACCATTTTTACACCAGTCATGCACATTTGAGGTGTATTTTGACTTCAGAAGAAAATCTGTATTTGTGAATATCTGAATTAGTGGGCTTCTTTAGAGCCTTTCAATTTACAGCATCCTCATTATATGCTAAGGGTTAGATCCTTAACACCTTTGTCATTATTGAAATATCTTTTCAAGAAGACTTGTAATCTCTTGAACAGACATTAATTTATGAATAAGCTAAGGATACTCTTTATCCGCTTTTGCTTTGCCCATGGAGCTGCTCTCTGCAGTAGCTGTAAAATTCAGTTTTGACTGTGCAGCTACTACACCCGGCTTGTAGTGGATTCCTTTGACTGTAGATTCCTATGTCGGATACTGCCCAAGAGTTGTTCTTGGGCTCTGCATAAGGAATAGGCTGATACAGGAGAGATTCTCATCCATTCAAATTCCGGTATAGCTGAAAAGGTACCCAGTGACAACTACTACTAAACATAATCTCATCTGAATGGTGTCATGGGTAAAGTGGCTTCACACTAAGCCCACCCTCTCCTTTTGTTCTCATTCAGGTTTGGGCTTCATGGTAAAAGCCAATAACTTGCATTCTGTTGTGATTTCTGCAGTATGATAGTTTAGAATGACTAAATCTTTATGCAGTAGGGTAGACCAGTGCTGGGCCTGATGTATTCCCAGTTCAGCTTCCATACAGTTTTAAGATAGTTTAATGGCAAAATGTGAAAAAAAAAAAAAAAAAAAAAAATTGATAGAAGTCTACCCATGGCCAGTCCGCTTTCCAGATTTGGTTGTCAGATAGGAAAATGTTTGGTTCTCCATCTTTATGTGCAGCCATATATGAATAGACATTTGTCCACCAGCAACAGAATGGGGTACAGCAGAGTGAGATGAGAAATTTAGTGGTGTGGCTGTAAGCTGGCAGACCATTCTTTTCCTCTGCCATTTGGCACATGGAAGGAAAATAAAAAATATGAACAGGTTTTTTTGTATCCAGCCTGTGATCAGAGATGTCAGCTCATCCAAAATCAATAATTCTTGCATTTCACTTGTGACTTTTGTATGTATGTTGTAGCCAGTATCATCCTGTGTTAACTGCTGGACATCAGACCTTTTGCTGCCATGGACTATCCCGTTGAGCATAATAGATGTGAAAATAAAACTTCGTAAAACATTTTGAATAGCAATTTTATGTTTAAACTGTGCAAGGTAAGGGGGTTGACAGCACTCAGTGCAAACTTGTTTCATGTATTTGGTTTGCAGACTTCTTAAAAAAAAAAAAAGAGCTTTGAGGACAGAGCATCTTTTACCTGAGAGAGCTGCTGTAAACTAGACAGATTTAATGAAGCTGTAACATTCAAATAATTAATGGGGCAGCAACAAGAACTGTGTATCCTAAGAGGTGTTTGACAATATGCTGGGAGTTGTTCCTTTGGTGGAGTTTTTTTGTTTTTTCTAAGGAAGCAGCTGCAGTCATAATTATTAGTGATCAAGTAAAACAGTATTTTACCCATGAAGAAATACAGGTAAATGCCTGTAAAGAAACTCGTGTCTATGTTTATTTAACCTGATGTTGAAAGTCTCCCTTCTTAAAGATATTGTAACGTAATCTTTGAAGCAGTTTGAAGACTTCATCTGCTACATGGTTTAGCCAGAAGCTCACTTTAGGCCTTCAGGAGTAACAGGTACTAACTAAATAGCTGCTTTATTCCTGTACCCTGACAGATTTACTTGCCAGGGTAAATTACAGGGGCACTTCTTGCAGGAATGCCTCTATACACTTAGGATTAGTGCGTGACTATGTTTATTAGGATTTTTAAATACACAAGTACATCTAACTCCACTCTGCATCTCCTGCTACCCAATTCTTAGTTTCCCTTATTTAAGTGGACATGCTTTAGGACAACGCTTAAATACTTAGTTTTTGTATTTCTGTATTTGGAGTTCTTTTAAACATATCCTTAAATAAAGTTCCCAATTTGTGTTTCTGAGACACTAAAAACACTGCAGGGACTTTAATTCCTGTGGTGCTGATATGTATTGACCCATTATCAGTTAAATAAAAATTTACCCAGTTTAAAAACAAACACACAAACTTTTCCAAATACCTGAAGTATTTATGTCATAAGTAAACACTAAAAGAGGAACTGAGAAGACACATTCTTGTGTATAGGATGTGTTGGTACCAGTCATTCCTGAAAAACAAGTTCCTAAGTTTAGAGTCACTGGTGTGCTCCTTTGGCAGAATGAATGACTTAGCTCATTTTATCTAACCTCAGATTTGGTGTTTCTTCCTCTAGCATCTGTTTCCCTTATTCACTTGTGAAAATATTGCCTATTTATTGAGAAAATACATCCTTTTTTTAATTGGTTCCAGTTTTCCTAGGAGTAATGAAGCTGATCATCCCTGAAGAGAGTGAGGCTTCTATTGCATTGGGAACAGTGGCAGATGGCAGCCGTTTTGGGAGATGGCATTTCTTCATGCAGTGATCTGTGGAACAAATTATTTTTAGTACTGAATGGAGAAAAACAAATCCTAAATGAAGAATTGTAAAATAATAATTTAAAATTAATAAAAATAGTGAAATGTAGGTAGTTCTCCCTAGTGAGTTTGGCTTCTGCAAGAAGATTGCAGAATCAGTTACTTTATTTCTGAGGTACTCGAAATGAGGAATAATATAGACCACTAGGTTTCTTAAAAAATGCATTCTAACAATTAGTTCTGTAAAATAGCATTGTTATTTTGTGGGAAGATGTGCTTGTTCTTTATATATGAAGTTTTGAAACTGCTGCTTCAGTGCAAAACTAAATTCACCCCTAACTTTGAAATCAGTGTTTCCATCTCCGAACTGCCAAGATCAGTGTATTAGTTGTAGCAGACCTGAAAGACCAGAACTTTATTTAAAGAGATTTTTTTTGTTGTTTTGAGATTATTTTATTAGCATGGTAATTTGTACAGTGTGGTAATTTGGTTATATTTGTGAAAGCATGAAGGGAACGTAAACAGTTAATTCACTATTTCTTTGCAACTTTCCTTTTTAGATGTAATAAAGCTGGCATAGCTCATGTCCTGCTGCACTGTCTTAGCAGGGATAGTGAGCCAGAGCAGGCCAGCAAAAGTAGGGTGTAGTGGCTGATGGAAACTGAGTTCTGAACAAGTTGTGGTGTGGTTAGGTTAGGTGAGGTGCTGAAATGTTTCCTAAGGGCTGGCTACATCCAGATAACCTTGCTCAGTCCTTAGGTTCTTGGGGAAAAAAGCTGTGGTTGAAAACTATCTTTTTCACTCTGTCTCTGTCAATTGTATGAAGCCACTATTTTGTATTGCTCTGGGACACCCAGCGCATTCTCTAGTAAATACACCTGTTATGTAATAACGTACATATTCTTTTTACTTTTTTTGTTTCTTCCCTGCTTTTAAAGTAACAGAATAGTAAATAGTATAAAACAAGATTAACACTGTTTTAGTGAACTGGTCCTATTTTCCTGTTTTGCATGTTTATGCAGGAGAGTCTCAACTGTTCCTTCTCTGTTACTCTTCTTGCACTTAAGCACTATTCAGAGCTTTATTAAGTCATGCTCCTTCAGTATCTGCTTGGAGAACATTTTTGGGTGTCAACCCCAGACACAAGAGCTTTTGAGAACTACTGGTGCTAGATGGAAGCCTTCTGCATGTGGTAACTTAAGGAGCTTATTCTCATTGTGTTTTAAGCAGCTGGAGAGGGTGGGATCTGAAACTTTGGTGTAGCAAAATAGCTGTTAAATTAAGAATTTGGTAAAATGAAGAAATATCTGTTGTGGACTTTGTAGAAATTCTTGATTCAATCAGTTTAATTCAGCCACTTACTGGTGGATCTACTGAGTATCTCAAATGAATATAGTAACCCTGGGTGGTGGACTTTTATTTTTGGACCTCTGATTTTGTTCAAAGGTTCATAAACATTCATTTAATCTCCCTGTTGATTACTGATCTGAGGAAGTTCAGCTGTGGTTGTTCCAGCAAGAGTCCAAACTAAATTACATTAGGAGATTTTCTTGTGAAATATCTTTTAAATAATGAAAGTGAAAAAATGTTTTGATATTAATATTTTTTAAAATCAGCCCTTTCTATTAATAATAAGTTCATTATCTAACTATTTTGATTTTGTTATATATTTATAAGCTTGTGATGATTTCTGAGTTTGATGCATAATTATGCTTTTCTCAGGGGGTTCTTCATAGTATTGGGAAAGAAATCTTGATATCTTGAAATGTCCTTTTTTTTGTCCTTTGTAGTTCTTAGATTTCAATTCTTAACATTGTTACCTATGTAGAAAGTTAATGGATAGAAAGAATGGCATTTTAGGAGCATCTCACCTTCTTTGGGTCCCTGAAGCACATACATGTATATGGAGAGACCCATATGAAAAGAAATTATGTATGTCCCAGCAGTTGCTGAATGCTGTAATGGTCTTTGGCATTGTAGGCTGTCAGGGGGTTAGGCTATTTCACAGTTGTTTGAGATAAGCAATAGAGATGAAAGTCTGGCCAGTACCATTTAAAAATATTGAGCAATGCCTCTGAATATCTTTGGAGAGAGAAAGCTAAAAAGGATACTGTCTGTATGTGATTTAAAACAGAAGGGAAATATGGGTAGGTGGAATTTAACTTTCTGTGCTTAGGCAGAGTTTAACCCTATGCTAGTTTATGTGATCATAAATGTCCTTTCTCTGTAAAAAATCTCATAGATTATTTGGCGTAGGTTTTTTATAACGAACTGAGGGACAGAGGTTGAAATAAGACATAGACAAACCTGATAAGAGCATTGTTTAATACAAATATGGTTTTTTTAAATGATTGTTTTTATGTATGGCCTGTCAGAGTAACTAAGGTGTATTATTCAGATTTATTTTAATATGAAGTTTTTTGATGCTGCACTTCTGAAAATATGGTTCACAAAGACTATAAATGGTCTCAAGCCTCTTTTACACATCCCTTCCTGAGATTGAAAGGTTTAAATACAGTCTTTGAGAGAAGTATTTTGAGCCTTCTTAGCCACCAGCACACATCAACATGAATTTTTTTTTACATGCATTGATGTACAGTGTTCATAGCAAAATATCAGTAACTATGAATATCTCATTTTGCACAGAGATACCAAACTTAAATAAATATACCATGCAAATAATAATTTTTGTACTGAAGCTAAGTACCAGACTTTTACAATCCTCTGTTTAAATTGGCGTTTTTAATTTTGGGGATTGTATACATCTATACGTGATAGAGAAGTCTTGCTTCGCCATTTGAATGAATTTAAGCATGTTTCATTCGGTAGATAGCTATATCCAGAAGACCTTATGGATCAATTTCTAATGACCTACTAGAAAGTTTGGGTTTAACTCTGGATATGGGAAACATTCTGGAAGATATAAGATAGCCAAGCCTTTATGTAATTTTGTGAAAAACATATTCTTTGCCTTCTGTGCTTTGCATGCAGGAGGTGTTTGATGCCTCATGACTTTACATATGACTTAAACCCACTAATGTTTCTGTTCTGTGGTATTGTATTTAGGATGAGGAGTACAGCAGCCCTCGGGAACTCCTACAGGCTCTCCAAGGTCAAGGACAGGCCTTTAGATAATTTACAGACCATTTGATTACATGCCTTCTGTTGATGGAAAAGGTCTTTTTCCTGCCCTACTTAGGGGGAACTGTCCTAAAGGGTTGAGATGTCTGTCTCCCACCACCATGTGGTTTTAAATAATTTGTACTTAATAGGGTGCTGTGGGACAGTAACTTGGCTGTTTGGAGTGGTGAGACAAAAGCAGTATCTTCTTCCTGTCTGAGTACCATAATGATCTTTTTGGTTGTATAAATGATATTTTGGGAACTACAAACTATAGAAAAATGTCTGGTCAAAACTTTTGGTAAATCAGCAGCCCCAGAGGCTATATTTTGCTACTCTGAATCATAGTCCCATCAGTTCTTTTATAAAGTTTAAGTGACTCCAGTATTTAACCATTTAAAATTTGGATTTTTAAATTAAACAATTGCAATAATACATTTGTGAGTACAGTTGATTCCTCTTCTGCAAGGAATGCTTCCGGGAGTACAGCTGATGCTACTTTATCACTATTTATTGCTTCCTTTTTACTCCCCACAGTATTACAGCAAATTAGTGATAGAGTTTTCAGATTTATTCTTTTACCTGCGTTCTAAAGGCATTTTTACAAAATGGCTGGTTTCCTTGCTCTTTGCATTCACCAAGATCCTCTGATAGCCTTATACTAATGATTTGTAAAGTTAACTTCTCTCTTATTTTAAGTAGCTTCAAGGGGCTCTCTGATCTAAATTGTCATTGTGTGAATGTCTACTTTTAATGTGTTTCTCTTTCTCTTATCTGGTGTTATATGAATTTAACAAAGTGTTATGTAAATATACACATACCTATGTAAATATCTATGATATGATATTTTAATGTTTTTACTGTGTGACATTATTTGAAGTTAAAGATTGATTTATGTCTTACATTTACATTATAGAGTGCCAACTTAGTAAAGGTATGTGAGAGTTCTGTATTTGAAGAACCCTGTGAAACACTGATGAAGTACTTGCATTAGATTTCAACCCTGAATAATTATAAGAAATTTGAAAGCTATGAACAGGCATGACATCTTTGACCCTAACTGGAGTTTGGCCTTTTCCGTGGAGCACAGGACTCAATTCAATAGGAAGAGTTTGTTCTCTTTTTTTTTGCTAGCATCATTCTCTGTTCAGATGGGAGTAGTATTTTGAAATAATTGCATGGTTATTATAACAGGATTGACTGAAAGCAGCTAAGAGGGTGTATACATATCCTTTAAATTGTGCTGTTCAGCTGTCTTCTTCATTCATTTACCTTCCTTGCTTTCTAAATAGGGAATGTACCTAGCCAAGCACACACACACACACAAATACCTCTCTATCTTCCAAATTAACAGTGAAATTTGCATTCAGTAGGTTGCATAACTGCAAGTATATAAAATGTACATGAAATCCTGTACTAACTTCTGTGTCATTTTGGTATGTCCCAATTTAATTTTTATTCACAGCCTGGTTTAGAGGCCCATATTTGTTCCAGAGTGTTTGATATCCATCATAGTTTGAATTTAGAGACACAGAATTGTGAGGAAATCTTCCTCATATATATGATTTTGAAATGTTAATATTTTTATGAAATAGAAATATTTGTACTGGATCTGTGGTCCTTTGTGGCTTCTGGTGTTTTCTACCTTCCATGTTTTCACCTCCTAAATCTCGTTATATGACAGCTGAAGATATTATCACTTTAAAATATTATCTTCCCTGGAAGAAATTGGCACAGCTGAAGTCAAGGGAAGTTGATAGGGATCTTTTGTGTCTGCAAACATAACCCGTTCTACTGAGCACTACTGAGAAACTTAGTTCTTTGTAACATGTTAGGATTTCTTCTGCTGGCAGGAGAATATGTTATCAAACATGTATTCCATAATGACATCGTAAAATTAAAAAAAACCTCAGTGATTAAATAACATTTTCTTCTATGAAAATTGTAAAATCAAATTCTAATGCCTAAATTTAACTCAGCATTCTTCTATTCTCATCTTTTAAATTGTACCAGTACTTAAGGTATCATTTTTAATTGCCTTTCTGCATGTAGAATTCTTTTTGAAATGTGTGAAGATGGTAGGTAAAAAGGGAGGACAAAAGACCATTGCTTTTTTCAGCAGATTTTGGAATGTTAAAAGAAATTTTAAAACACTGCCAGTTTGACATGTATTTGATATGTATCTGAGAACTGAAATATTTAACTCTGTTGTTACTTTATTCTTTGGAAACCCACACGGCATTTGAGGGATTTGATATTATCTATCTCTTTTTCAGTCAAGCTGGTTAGTAGTCATCTGTATTCTGGGTGCTCCAAATACCTCGACCTCTTCATAAGTGATGTAGCACTTCTGTGATCTGACTGACAGCATTTACAGGCTAATCACAAGAATCAAGTGCACTTAAGCCTTACTGTACTTTGAAAGTTTTGCACTTCGTACCAAATAGTACATTTGCTAAGTGCAAACCAGCACTCTTTTGGTAATACATACATACACAGATACATTGGCCTTCCAGTATCAATTTGCATATCTATTATGCGAAGTTTGCAGAATGACTACAGGTAAAAGAAAGTGCTTATGTTGCATACATTGAATTTTCTGTTTCTTTAGCTTAATTCAACACTGTGTTTCTTTGTCTTTAATAGTACTGCAGTGGAGGTGAGAACTATATGTAAGTGGTTGCTTGACCCTGGCCAGCTGTCAGACCCCCACCCGGCCTCTTTCACTCTCCCTCCTCAACAGAACAAGGAGAGAAAATAAGTTGAAAAAGTTTGTGAGTTGAGGTAAAGATGGGGAGATCCCTTACCAGTTACCAGCACTGGCAAAGCAGGCTCAATTTGGGGAAGATTAGTTCATTGCCAGTTAAAAGTAGAGTGGGGTGGTGAGAAATAAAGACACAAACTAAAACACCTTGCCCCACCCCCCTCTTCCCAGGCTCAACATCTCTCCTTCATTCCCAACTTCTCTATCTTCTCCCCTATGAGTGACACAGGGGATATGGGAAATGGAAGTCTGTCCACAGCTGTTCCTTTCTGCTGCTCCTTCCTCCTCACACTTTTCCCCTGGTCCAGTCCATGTCCTGTCTATGGTCTACAGCTCGTCACAGTAAACCAGCTCCAGCATGGGTCCTCCATGGGTATTAGTTCTTGTAAGGAGAATCTGCTCCAGCATGCGCTCTTTGCAGGTGGCAGTTACTTCAGGAAATATCCACCTTGGTTTAGCGCAGAGTCCTCCATGGGCTGCAGTGTAGGTATCTGCTCCAGTGTGGTCCTGTCCATGGGCTTCAGGGAAATACGTCCTTTACCATGGTCATCTCCATGGGCTGCAGGAAATTCTCTGTTCTGATGCCTGGAGCACCTCCTCCCCCTTCTTCTCTGACCTTAGCATTTCCAGGGTTGTTTCTCACACTTTTTACCTTCATTCCTCACTGCCTGGAAAGGATTTTGCCCCTTCTTAAATAAGCTTCCACAGAAGTACCACCAGCTTCACTGATGAGCTTCACTGATGAGCTCAGCTATCTCCTGCAGTGGGTCCACTGCAGAGCAGCAGCTGACCTCTCCTTGCAGACACCACCCCTGCAGCCCCTCCAGTAGCGAAACCTTGTCACTGACACCCAATACAGTAAGATGGAGGGAAAGAACATAAGGGGGTGAAAAACAGGTCCACAAATACAGAAATCTGTTTTGTTTTGTTTCTTGCTATGGTTAACTTATTTATTTCTTCTAGTATCAGTTCAACTACAATAAAGTTAATTTGTGGTTTTCACTTTTCTAAACAAATGACTGGAGCAATTTTCTGAAAGACAAACTGAATGTATTAGAAGGAGAATGTAGAGTGTGTTTTCAATCTTTAAAAAACATACAGAGAAATCAGGCTTGTTTTTTTAAACTCTGAAAAGATGGAAAGGGGCGAAGAACAGTGCATATCAGTAATTGGGGTTTTGGCTATGTATATGGTGTGTAGTGTGCTGAAAATACTTTTCTTATATTAAGGAGCACATTCTTTGTGTATTTTTCCTTCTCACCCATTATTTTTGAATAATCTAATTTTAAAAATCCTGCAAAAGTATTTTTATTTGCTTAACCTGTTTACTGAACAGCCTTGTTTGGATCTGGACTATAGTTGAAGTGATGAGAAGGTCTTCTCTTGTCATTGAGATTGTATCTGCTTTGTCTTTATGGGTTATGTTACTTTTTGAAAAGTTGCCTATTTGCAACTTCTTGCATATCGCTACTCTCTAGTAGTGACAAATACTGTTTGATTAAGTATTTATTTAGTAAATAATCAGGAACATCATTACTAAAATGCTTCAGTACCTTTGTTCCTGGGTCGCAAACTGAAGGCTGTGATTGTGCAAGAATCAACATGTGCATTTAATTTTGAGCTACCAGTAGATATCACCTGGCATTTGCTGGCCTTTGCTTTTCAAATTTTCACCATGAGATGTCTTTTTGAGTCTTTGTGCAGTTTCTCATGTAGCTTTGCATCTTACATTGATCTGTATTGGTGCCTGAAGAATGCTTGGAGAAGTTCTAGTTCTACAGAAGCTATATCATCCTGACTGAAGCATGGATATACTATAGAGCAGGCTTAATATTGCATCTTAGAAAGTATTTTCAATTTGTAATTTAGATATCCATCATGAAAACACTTTCTTAAATTTTTCTCAATTTTTTGAACTTACAGTAAGCAATTGATTTTGAAGGGACAAGGCTTAATTGGTCCAGAGTTTTGTTTTACCAGAAATGACAATTAAAATATGAGGAATTCTTAATACATAATATGTGAAAATTCAGTTTCATGTATAGTTCTAAAAATAGTGCATGAAAGAATTATTTTTGTCTTAACCAGAGTTATGTTTCAATTCATAGTGATGTAATGTAATTTTCTGAAATGGCTTATTTATTTTCTTTTTAGTGGTCATTGGCAGCTCTGAAAACTATGGTATTTTAAAATGGAATTATAACAAGGCTTGTTAATGATGTACTAAAGTTAACCTTATATTTTATTATTTCAGTTGTTCATGGTGGACAATGGAGCAGATGACTGGAGAATAGCCATGACTTATGAGCGTATTTTCTTTATCTGCTTGGAAATACTGGTGTGTGCTATACATCCCATACCTGGGAACTATACATTCACATGGACAGCCCGGCTCGCCTTTTCTTACGCTCCATCCACAACAACAGCTGATGTGGATATTATTTTATCTATACCAATGTTCTTAAGACTATATCTTATTGCCAGAGTTATGCTTTTGCATAGCAAACTTTTCACTGATGCGTCATCTAGAAGCATTGGAGCATTAAATAAGATAAACTTCAATACCCGTTTTGTTATGAAGACTCTAATGACAATATGTCCAGGAACTGTACTGTTGGTTTTTAGTATCTCATTATGGATAATTGCTGCATGGACTGTCCGAGCTTGTGAAAGGTAAGATTGTTTTGCTTGTTTAGTTCTTTCTGTCTGTCGGTCTATTTTTCTCTCTTGTTTTGCTGCTTCAGTTTTGGATTCAGGGGACTTATATATTTAATGGATTGTAGCTTTCCAGTCCTTGATATTTTAAGTGTTGGTTGGGTTGTATTCTGCGTCACAGATTGTCAGGTATGCTTTGCCTTTTAATCTGAAGGACTTCTGCAGAGAGGTTTGTGCCACACTGTTTCTGTAGCATTGCAATTTGATTTCAGTGTTTTGCTATAACTTTAGGTATGTTTGCTAAAACCCAGTGGGCAGATACCGTAAAATGTCTTTGAGAGTAGTTGTTGATATTCTGCATTGATATCAGCTTTCTTTGATTTTGTTTTTAAGTTAAATTTATTGAGGATAAGGTAGATTAAGTAGCCATGTAAAATTCCAATGGAAACTGTTTGGGGTTTTTTTAATTTGAGCTTTATTGTTCTGTAAAAAAAAGGGAGTACAAAATATTGTTTGGAAGTTGGCAATATCAAAAAAGGGGAACAGGCAGAACAATTACAGTAATATTACTCCTTTTTATTCCCCTAAAAAATCAGAAAAGGTGCATTTGAGAGGCAAACTTTCATTCATTTCAGCTAGTTTTCCAGCCTCCCCCTCCTACAGACTTCAGTGTAGGTGTAGAATAAATGGCTATCAGTGCTGACAGCTTGAAGCTGAGTTTCTCAAACATGGCTTTAACAAAAAAGAAATGAGCTTCTGATTGGATAAGATTGTTTGGGAATATGAGATAGTTTGACTCTAAGGAGACGATTAGGATTATTATCTATGAAAGATTTAATGCCTGGGACAGCTCTTAGATCTTGGAATGAATTTCTCCTTACTTAAGCTGGAAGATCTGCAACATATTTAAGGTATTTCTGCTGCTGGTTGTTGACCATACTGTTTTTTTCCTATTCCTTTCCATGTCTGCCCATTTTAGAAGCAGTTTAGGGGAGTTATTTGTGACAGCTAACTGATTTAAATCAGCAGTTAAATTGCACCCCAACTGTAATGTTTATGTTAATTTTGGAAGTTACTCCTTGCATTACTTCTCAGTTTGTTACAGAGAAAAATAGCTGATCTTATAAAGTCAGTGTAGATATCGTGTTGACATAGTTTTTATTGTTAAAATTGCCAGAATTGTGGAATGTTGTTTGTTACAATAGATGCTTTGTGTCAATGTTTCTTCATGTTATGACAAGACTAATCATTTAAGAATGTTCCGAAAATGCTATGTTAACAGTGAGATGCTATAGTTTCAAAATATTCCCCATAGTGGGAACAAACACATAGAGCACCCTTCATCTATAATAGTTGTATTTTAACAATCATGTTCTCGTTTCATATGTAACTGACTTCTGCAAAGCCTCTCCTCTTTGTCTCCCATTCTTCACCTCTCTTCCCACCAGTTTTCTTTCAATAAAATTACTGCTCAGGTATTTCTGAGTGTCTACCCAGGTATTTCCCAGATTGTCACTTGTGAAGTGGCTCTGAATAACTTTGGCATTCATAGCTGTCACTGTTTTACATATCACTGGTTAATAATCTGTATTATTATTAAAAAGTATTAGTCATTGTGTTACTTTTTAATAGATGCACATTCAAAATAAGTCTCTCAGTGGAAATTACTGAAAAATATTAACTACTGTCTGATAAACATTTGTAAAACATATTTATTGGTTAATATAAAGATGACAGGACAAGAATGTATAGTGTATAAGTAATAGTAAAAGTAAAAGAAACAAAGACTACTTCACCCATTTTCCAATCAGGGAGAGTGAAGACAACACTATCACAAAGTCTTGATTTTGTGAGTTTGTTTATTTCTATTTAGAACTGAAGCACTTCTGCATCACTGTGATCCTGAGAAGAAGCTTATTTGTTTGGCCAGGTACACTCAACTGAGGCTTGCAAACAAGGCTGAATTTTCCTCAACTCTCTGCTAAACTAGTAATGGATTTTCCACATTTTAATTTTCAGTTGCTGTCCTTGAAGTGACTGCAATGGTTTGGACAGTAATCTGGATAGCCACTGAGTCCTCTAAAACTGAAACAGAACACAACTAACATCAAGTTAACTTAGATTAATATGTCTCTATCATAATTACCTTCTGTCAGTGGAGTCCAGTCCAAGATTATGTTCATTCACATTTAACAAAATTGTTAATTTTATGTTTCAAAACCACTAAAAGGGATATATCTTGGCTTTGGGAATTAGGTCATTCATGCTAGTTGCAGAGCCAATTTTTGTGTGTTTTACGTCAGATTTTCCCCTGAGGGAATATATAAGTATTTTGCCGAATGCATGATACTGGCTCTGGATTCCAGTTATTAATTAGTCCACTAAAAACCTGCAGATCCATAGCCCATAGAGAAGTAGATTTTTAACAAAAGCCTCTCAGAAGAAAACCCCCAAACCCTACAAATTGGAATGCTCTAAACCCTCAGCCTTCTGAAGCTAAACATCCCTTCTTGTATAGCTGGAGACAGATATAACAGCCATTTGTCATGTGAAAAGACAGATACGGATCCACTCTGTGCTGTGTAGAGGTCATAGTCCTCAGAAGATGTCTCCTGAGATCTTAATGGCTTTGATTTGCTCAGTAGTTGAAAGTTGAATTCACACAAATAAAATACATTTCTTTCATCTGCTCTTAAGTTGACTTTTTTCCCCTCAGTTTTAACTAGAGGGAACCTTTATTTATTGAAAAAGACTATTTTATGTACACAAAATGGTCCTGAAGATAAATGTTATCATTAGGAGTTTTTGCTATTCTGCTTGACACTATGCATGAAATCCTAATGAATTTTGATACATTGAGCTGAAATTAGGAATTAGGCAGCAGTCTGGTGGCTTTGTTTTGGTGAGGGGGGATTTACATGAATGAAATTTCATGGTATTCGGTTCTCAGCATCAGTCTATCACCAAGCTCTTTAATTTTACGTTGTATAGTAGTTTTACATAAAGCTTTGAACTAGCAGTTTTAGTATTTATTCAGTGTATTAAATCAGTTAGCTAGCCATCCAAATTGGAACAAGATGGTGTGATAAGATTTAATACATTAAAATATTAAAATTTTGGAATGGAAGTGGAACAGTCTCATGCTATTCCATGTCCTTGGTGAAGGGGGAAGTCGCAGTAGGCAGCGTCCTTACTCTGAAGTTGTGTGTGCTCAGCAAAAACTGTTGCTGTTGAATGACCACCTGATTTTGAGACTGTTGTTCTATTCAAAGTAAGATTTTTCTCATTGCAGGCTGTCCTGGGAATAGGATGGGAGATGTGGAAGTTTTGCATTTCATAGTGAGGAAGGTAACATGAAAGAGCATAATTTCTGACTTGCATCAGAAATAGCGTGGCCAGCAGGGACAGGGAAGGGATCTTACCCCTGTACTCAGCACTGGTGAGGCCGCACCTCGATGACTGTGTTCAGTTTTGGGCCCCTCACTACAAAAAGGACATTGAATTACTCGAGCGTGTCCAAAGAAGGGCAGCGAAGCTGGTGCAGGGTCTGGAGCACATGTCGTACAAGGAGCGGCTGAGGGAACTGGGGTTGTTTAGTCTGGAGAAGAGGAGGCTGAGGGGAGACCTCATCGCCCTCTACAGCTACCTGAAAGGAGGTTGCAGAGAGATGGGGATGAGTCTCTTGAACCAAGTAATAAGCGATAGGACAAGAGTGAATGGCCTCAAGTTGCACCAGGGAAGGTTTAGACTGGATATTAGGAAGTATTTCTTTCCAGAACGGGTTGTTAGGCGTTGGAATAGGCTGCCCAGGGAGGTGGTGGCGTCCCCATCCCTGGAGATGTTTAAGAGTCGGGTTGACATAGCACTTAGGGATATGGTGTAGTTGAGAACTGTCAGTGTTAGGCCAGTGGTTGGACTAGATGATCTTCAAGGTCTTTTCAACCCTAGATGATTCTGTGATTCTGTGATTATCCATCTTTCATAGGAAAACCCTGTAGAGACGAGTTTATGGGTTCAGGCAGGCGAGTTGACCGTCTGAATAAAGACTTCACTGCTTTAATGGTCATCTGACTGATCACTTGATATACACTGAACTAAGGCAGGACATGTGTCTTTCTCAGTGCCTTAATGGCTATATTGTTAGCTCCCAGAATGCTAATTATAGCAACTGACACTTTGGGTTAGTGAGCAAGGTATTTTCCAGGATTGCAGTTTAAGGTCATCCATGAGGGCAGAATGTGGTGCAGATAATAATGGTGGACAGCCAGCTGAGTATAAATGGGTTGCTAGGGCTGCAGAGTAATCTGTCTGAGGGAGTTTCGGAGGAAAAGGTGGGGAAAGCACAGAAGTGTTTCCAGAAACTTGCTTTTTTATTGCTCAGATTTTTATGTCTGTTTTGAGGGGAAGATTATATTACATAGTTTTTAATATCTGCCTTTTCATTGCCAGCATGAGTATATCTGTCTGTCATATGTGGGCTTCATAATGAAAATCTAAATTTTCTATTAGGTCTCAGTCAGTAGATGTTTGTGTTTATAACATCTCTGAGGCACATGATCTAGAACACTTATGAGTATGTTACTTCCATATATGAATTATGACCCCTGTAAGCACTTTTTGCAGTCTCTCATACTGATCTTGTTACTGAAATGGCTCTGTGCATGGTCATCAGTTGTTCCTAGCAGTTAAAATAGAAATATTTAGTTTCTAAAAAAAAAGGTTAATATGTAGAGCATTATGTCATTGAAAGCCTGACAAATTTGCTTCACTGTTCTGGAGAAGACCTGTCTGCTGTGAGAAGTGTGCTGCTTTTCTAGGTTATGTAGAAGGTAGTCGCTCTTGTTGATCTTTTATTTTGTGTGCAAAAGCAGAAAGAACCTTGCCTTCTGAAGGAAGCATGGCTGTAACGTGCCCATTTATCAGGGCAACATGAGCCACATGTGCCCGTATTACACTGTAATTACATCCCGAACAGCTCATATCACATGCCTGGAGTTACTGTGGATTTACAGCAGCAGAACTCAGAACAGAAGTGGATTTTCTGCTTCCCCAGAGAGCATACTTTTGGCACCATTTTTGGTTCTGTTTGTACCTCTCTTTAACTTCTGGCAATGAAGTCAGTTCGGATTGAGTGGTTTGTTTAGTCAGCATTTCTCCCTCCCATCATCAGCTTCTGCTCTGTATTCTTTCCTTGCTTTAACAAAACCAAAACCAAACAAAAAACACCAAAAAAAAAAATCCGTGTGTTTATGAAAGTGAAATCCTTTTCTGCCTCTGCTCATTCTTGTTTTCTACAAATAAATATCTGCCTTAATTCTTGGAAATATGATGCCATCACAAAGCTTCCAGTAAGCAGCTCATACATGACAACTGCTAGGCAGATGTTAAGGATTCATTTGATACAAGCAGGTGGATGCACCGAGATTCAGTTGTAATTCATGCAGGAAAAAATATTTCTTAGCTATCTAATTTCCTCACAGTATGTGTTTGACTTCTTTGGTTGGCTTGAGGACCTTATCTGAGGTTGTACACTGCACATATAATTGCAAGGCCACACTCTACTAGAAATCGTCTTTAGCAGTTTCCTCAGTGCCAGTGTGAAGATTCTTGCTAGTAGTTTAAAAAAACCCGAACAAACCAAGTACTTTGGGTACTTGGGTATTTAGTTTTAAACTTATTTTTAGCCCCAAAATCTCAGAAGCAATGATGTAAACAGTTTTATTTTTCCTAGGTAATATGTCTAATTACTGTTAACAGATCAAACAATGTTTGTGTATTGACAGTGCTGGCTGGTTATCACAGTTCTTTACCTTTTCTTGTCTCATGAAACTAAAATGTGCTACTTCCAGTCAGGTTTCTCCAGTGGTGTCAAAAGTTAATTGTTAAATATTAAACAAGTGATCAAAGATGAGCCATCATTCATGAGAATCCAGATTCTGTGCGTTCTAGTCTTAATTCCTGGTTTTGCAGACTGTAAATTAACTGTAAATGGTTACTCTTTTATAATATTTACATCTCAAAGCAAGTCATAACTAAAACCAGATGTAACAGGTTGCATTTTTGTTGCAAATGTTACCAACAGACATCAGATGTATTGTTTTATCGAACAACGATGGCAACAAGGGAGTCTATCACAGTAGTACATCAGTGAATGTCTGATACACATAACACATACACATTCCAGAAAAGAACAACTGATCCCAATTAAAAAATGATTTGTCAGGTATATTCAGAAGGATTAATAGCTAAATGATGTGTTCTTCAGCTGCTTGAAGACAAAACAGTTTATGTACATTTAATGGAGGAAGCAGAGACAGCTATTCTAATGCATGTAGAGTGTGGTCGCTATTCTTTTGAATTCGTATTTTCTTTCCCTTTGGAACACTGCTGTTTTTGTGCTCTCAGCAAAAGAATTTTGGGATTACAAGAACATATTCTTCAGTTTGTTTGGATTTTTAGAATTAGCCTTATAGCTACAGGAAGTAACAATAACTGGTGCAGTAACTCAGTGGATATAGTCATCTCTTCACAAAAATTTATCAAGCCAGGATAGAGCGGTGTTTCTCTAGTCCACAAACAGCAGACCCAACCTGGGGGAAGGGAGTGCAAAAGACAATAAGTTAAAAAACAAGCACAAAAAGATCTCCTTGCTTACTTAAAAAAGATCTTATATGTGTTTTTCGGGGTCATCTAACTAGAGCAGGAGAGCAGGAAAACCTTTTTTTTTAGGTTAAATTCCCTTTTGTTTACAAAGGATTTGTACATATAACAGTTGTATGAGAAAGGAATGAAGTGGAAAAGCTCATGTATAGTTCCATGTCTCATAAGAATGGTGAACAAAGTGAAAACGATTTATCTAAATGCAAAAGTCTGAAGAGAATGAGAATACCTACAAAGGAGTACCTACCTGCCTTCAAGGACAAAATGCCTTTTTTTTTTTTTTTTTTTTACATTAATCTTGAATCTGTAAAACGTAATTCAGGGAACGATCTTGCTTCTGTTCAGCAAGAATGGCTGTATGCACTCAGAATTCCTTCAGATAAGAGAGCAATTTATGGAAATTTTTAAATCTTTATTTCATTGCTGGATCCAAAGATAAATCCTCTGGTCCTTGCATTTTTAAATGTGGTAGTTCATTTTTTCCTCCCCATTTTAACCAACACATTAAACTATTCAGAATGTTTTGCTTCAAAAGGAGTCAAAACTATTTGCTATAATACCATAAAAGCAGTCCTTAGAAAATATGATCATACTGAAGCAGAAATAAATTTATCACTTCAAAATATAATTTGTTGCTCCAATAGCTTAATGTATTTGAAATATGCACTCTGAAATGGGGATTAAGGCTTTACTGCTTGTTTTCTTTTGCTTCTTGATCTGGATATCAGGCCACAGTGAGGAGTCTGGTTCATGGTTGTCACTTCAGTGCTAATAAACAGGCAATATGCGAACTGAACTCTGACCTTAGACATTAAAGAATTCCTTTTATTGGGAATTTACTGTTCAGTCCTAAAAATTCAAGTCTATAAGGTCAATGGCAGGAGACAGTGTGGGGGGAACTGCAGTTTCGAGAAATTAGTGGCTATATGAAGGGAAACATCAGAAGGTGCTTTTAAGATATTGTGTTTCTTTATTTTCCTTTTCTGTGCTTCTCCCCCTTTTAATTTGTTGTCTCAATGCATTCAGATTTTTTTTGGTTGGGTAGTTTTTTGCCTTGAAAGTTCAAAATCAGCTATAGTTTTTGCTACAGCTGTTTTTGAGACAGTAAGTGATCTGCAGCAAATTGGTAGTAAGTATTGCAGAGACATCACACTACTGGCCAGTTTATGCTTAGAACTTCTGCTTAGGGATATAGCTGTGCTATATCCCCATATAATTAACATATATATGGGGAGTACAGCTCGCCAGACAAATCTTTACTACTGGTAGGTCCCACAGCTTTACATATTTACAGGTTGCTTTAGTTTTTACCAGGTAATTTGGTATTGTTTTGTTTATGTAGAGCTGAAAAAGCCTTATATTAAAACTGCTTATTCAAAGGATCCCCAACAGTGTTTCCTTCAGTACTGCTCAGTTACCTACACAAGCCCATAATCCATATGGAAACATATGGTATTTAAACCTGCAACAACGTTTAAGGGCAATTACAGAGAACCCTAATTTTGTGTAATGCTGCAGACCAATGTCCAGTGAGTGGAAAAGTCCCATCACCAGCCCTTCTGGAATATTACTGAGATATTATATCAGTGTTCAATTTAGAAATGGCAACTTCCTTCTCTTCGTGGAAGTGGAAGAGGGCACAGCTCTGCCTGCATGACTTGATCTGTATTTCTGACTTTAAGAAATTAATGCTGCATGAAGTAGTCACTACCAAACAAAGTGATGTGTACAGCAGGGATTAGGGAGATTTACCTTGATGTGACACCCCCTGGGCCAGTGTGTAAGATGAGCGCACTTGTTGCATGCAGCTCTCCCTGAAAAGTCAGACCAAAGGTTTCATCTCTTCACTTGCCTTTTGCTCCAAGGAACTCACCCTTAGTATTTCTTCTTTTAAATGGTTTTATATATAAAAAAGAGATTGTTAGTCAAAGGAAAAGTAGCAAAAGTGGTAGAGGGAAGGACATTTTGCCTTCTAAATTCATTGTAAGTGACAAGGCTCTTCCCCATTTTGGCCCAAAAGACAGGAATTCTCATATCCTGATACTAGTATTTTTATAAAGCTTCAATGGTATTTCTGGACTGAAATCCAGACACCTTTTTCACTTTTATTTATACTGATTTATTCTAAATATTTTTATAAAAATACCCTACCTTCTGACATTTGTAATATGTTTTAGACGTTTGAGCATGTTTTAGACATTTGTATTTGGGTAACTGAATCAGAAGAAATGCATTATGATTTGGTTTTTATAATAAGCTTGTTCTCCTTTTTCATCCATCATTATCAGTGGGATGTGTATGTGTTCCTGGGATCTCAGTGTTCTCAGATGCGCAGTGCTCACTAACAATGAATTTGGAGTTAGGGCCATGATACGTGACTTCCTTTCTTAATCTTTTAACTGTGCAAGTGTTGGTGTGTGTTATACTAGTTCAGAGCTTGTAGGATGATCAATCAAGAATATTCCTAAATGAGAAAATAGAGTATGAATCTACTTGCAGTTATTTTGCTCCAAAACAAAGTGATATCCAGTATTTCTTTTTAAGCTTTGTTCTGTGTTAAATTAAATCCACTGGCAAAATTCCTGTGGGTTTCCACAACAGTTGTTCACTGAATTGAATATGTTAATGGAAGATGGAAGCTATCAGTGCAATGTGAATTGGACAGGTATCTCAGATTAGTTACATTGCAAGCTTCTGGGTCAGGGGCTTTGTTCTGTGTTTACACACTGCTTAGCACAGTGGTATCCAAGAATAATGCTTACATATATATGATATTGCTGTACTAACAAATGTAATAATTTCCAGTGAGGAGAATAGGGAGCTAAACACTTCTGAAAACTGGTGATGTTCACAGGAAGATGAATGCCTTCATGTGTTGATACAGCAGTTTAGGACGAACTGTTAAGTTTTAATTGATGCCGACCGTGCTGACAGCTTGCACTGAGAACACTGCCCAGGCAAGAGTAATGCCCTGCTAGCTGGTTTGTTTTCCCCACAGAAACTTGCTGCCTGAGTGGAGAAGGCTGAGGTGAGAGACACGGTAGTCTTCTCACTTGCAGAAGTGAAGCTATGTTCATGTCAGACCGGCGGTGGGACCTTAGAATCCACTATCTAGTAGGGTCAGTCCGCTGTAGTCCTATTAGGTGTGTGCAAGCACTGTGCACAGCACTGCTGCAAACATGCATCAGGTTGAACAGGAATGTCCTGGCACTGAACTGGGGTCTCTGTGCTGTACTTTCATTTACAGTGTCTGTGACACAGGGCTTAAGCGTATTTTCCGATGGCAAGCTTGACAGCAAGAGACCAATCACTGATCACTGGGAAGGTGCAGTGAAGGTAAAAAATACTCCAAATATCACAGAGTAGCAGCTACCTGAATAGGATAAGAGCAGAAGTAGTAATAGATGGTGTCACTGCTGTGGGGCTACAGCTTACTTTGGAACCTGTTACAAAATCTGTGAAAGACAGTGGACTTGCATTGACTTCAAGGCCTTTGATGACGGAGCTAAATTGTTGCATCCTGCAGTATGGATATCCATGTAATACACTATTGCGTGACTGTGTAATTATGCCAATCATGCCAAGTTGTTAAGATGAGCCTTGGGAACAAACTTAAATATCAGTTGTAAGGAATTGTGTACAGGTCTGAAAATAGGTTTTGCAAGGCTAGGAAAAATCTGCAACCACTGTTACTGGCATCAGTGTACATGAAAAGCACACCTGGAGTTATTATCACCTTGGAGTATCAGTGCGTGTTTATGTGAGAGAGAAACAGAAAGGGAGAAAGATATTTGGCAATAGCTATGAATAAAACAAAATCCTGTTTTGGTTTTTTGTTGTTTTTAAAAGATTTATTTATTCCATTAATTCACTACATATCTACAAACAATTTTGGCTTGCAAAAGACTATTTACAGGGTGAAGATACAGTGTATGCTGTATTTGAAACAATAAAACATTGTATTTATAAACAAGAAATGACAGAATGTTTTAGGAGTGCAATGATGTATTCTTCACCAGTGATGTATTGTTCACCAGTGCTTATTTTGTTATGATGACATAATAAAGCAGGCTGTGATCATGTTAAAGAGTATTATTAATAATCACAAACTTGAATAGATACAAATGTAGTTAGATAGCATTTGTTTTGTCTCTTTGGACAAGCTGCATTGAAAATATTTTGAGTTGTTGGCAACATGAGAGTACAAAGCAAAAAGGTTTTAAAAACCTAGGAATTGAGGGTTCTGTGGACTGAACAAATGAACATAATTCCTTCAAAGGTCAGGATTTTGTATAAGCAGATTAGGATACTAAAAACTAGCTTTTCCAGAGCCATCTCTGCAATCCAGGGTTTTTCACTTACTACAGCTATACTTTAATTTCCTTGCTGTGACCCCTATTTTGGGGGCAGATTATTTGGGTATCTTCAGAAGGTACAAAGGGACTTTGCAAGCACGGTATGCACAGCTTGAAAGTGCAAAGCAATTATTACTTACTTATGCACCCAAAAGCTATCTGGAATTTAGTGAACTAAATATTAGGACACTCACCACCCCAGTAAGACACAAAAAGAGCCTTTGCTGGCCAGGCAGGCATGAGGTAGGTGGTGAAGGTCTGGACTCAACACAGTCCTTTGTGCTGCTGTGTTGCCACCTCTTGCCATGCTGCATGAAAGGTTAGTAATCAGTCATGTCAGAAGGGTCAGTGGCTTTGTTTTGAATTCAGTAGTTGGCTATGGTACATCTGAGATGGAAACATTGCACACCAACTGTTGGATTTGCAGTGTGGTGGTAGGAGAATGTGTAGTTTACTCTGGTACAGGTGCTGTTTGGCAAGTGCACTGCTTCAGGCTTGCTTTTGGTAGTTACCAAAAGGTGTGATGTTAATCTTTGTCCTGTATTCTTCAGCCACTGCATTCTTTGTTGTTACTGAACAACCTAAATTTTCCAGTTGTGTAGACAGTCAGTTTAACTGGCTTGACCTGATAATTGTCCAGAGTGTTTTCCTTTCTGAGCTTAGTGTCGGTCCAGGGGCTTGGACTGCATATTTCTGGGCATGCAATAGCATATGTGGGAAATGACCTTGCAAATTATTTATGTTAAGTAATAGTCTTCTAATAAAACCAATTCATCTCTTTACTGAGTTGCAGAAAGAAAATACTTGATCTAATTCCTCGAGTTAAAGCTGATCTCTTGTGTTATTTTATACTTTAAAGAATGCAATAGATGAAAGCTGCAAAACTTCCCAGTCTGAAATCACAGAGATGCAACATTGCCTGAAATTGAACAGTGACATTTCAGATCAAGTATTCATGCCCAAATGACTTTTCCTTTTGACTTTGTTTTTAATCATTCATCTTTTCAGAAAATCATCATACAGCTTCAGACTAATGACCTTCTAAAATTGTAACCTCGACTGCTTAAACTTTGGTGTTAAATTGCCGTTTGTCATGGTAGAGTCTTTCCAAGGTATTCAAAAGCAATTTATATGTTACATTTAGTTAATTTAACACTAAAGACGCTTGTCAGCTCTCAGTAATATTTGCAACATTAATTTTCTTCCTTTTCCAAACCTAGAAGCATTTAACAAAAGTTGTGTGTGATAATTCTTGATAATACCACTTTTAGAGTGGTATTTCCTCAAACAGTTGAATCTCCTTGCAAGGAGATCACATCGGTTGCCTTGCCTTGTTCTTTGTGTGCTGGAGGGCAGAAGACCTGCTGACGCAATCAGTGTACCGCAGCAGGACACTGCTGTCCTTCAGTGATTGTATTTCTGATGGCAACGAGTATGATTTATCTAGATTGAAAATGAGATCAAGCACAGATAATCGGCCAAGAAGCAGATGCTGTGGCCTGATGTTCTAGTGTCTGCTGCAGATGCAACAATCTGCACAAGGAAGTACACATTCTGTCAGATCGTCAATTTGACTAAATTTCTTGAACTCAGAAGTTGCAATCTAGAGAAACCAAAGATTTTTTTTCTTTTAAAAATGAAAGGTAATTTTAATTTTAGTCACATCTTTTCTTAAGTTCTATAAAAGGTCACTCAAATGTAGTTGAACTTGTATAGGAAAATTTTTCACTCTATGTTAAATATGCCTTGCTTAGAAATTTTTATAATTAATGTTTTGTAGCTGCAGAATTGCGACACAGGTTTCAGTGGTCCTAACTCTACTAAAATGAGACACACATGTTCAGTTCAGTGTCTAGTCCTCTTTTTCTCCCAAACATCTTCTGCTGAGTATCTCTGATTTGTTTATTCTTTATTTGTCATGGACTTTTGCTAATGGAATAAGGTGTCTTTGACCTGTAAGATGATAGGCATTAATCGTTCAAAATGGGGGGCAAAACAAAAAAAAAAGTCTCCTTTTGTTATCCTTTGTGATGCTTTCAAATTATAATCTCAGACACTTTTTATGAAGCAGGACAGATGAAACAGTTAAGATACCAGAAAAGTTGAGTTCTGCAGTCACATTTGGAGCTTTAAAAATGCCGATGATTTTTTTTTTTTTTTTAATTGATTCAGCTTCTGTTGTATAAGTTGCAGAAGGCCAGTTCTGCCAAGCAAGTGAAAGGAGGAAGATTAACAGCTCCCTAAGGGCAGCATTTTTTTCTCTAGAACTAGACAAGCGTGTGCACATACACTGTCCTGTGTTTGTCCCATCAATGAACGTCTTGTTTCTAGGGCCAAGAGGGCACTGTAAATTAGATTTCAAGTTTGTTTAATATTTCATCTTCCTCCTTGTACTCTTTGTTGCATTTTAATATTAATTATGTTGACAGCCTTTATGAACCATTCCACAGTCTGAAAAAGGAATAACTAGTAACAGTTGAAATGAAATCTAGTTTTCATATCAAGCCACTATAGTTATAGACAGCTTGCCCAAATTCACGTGTTCCCATCCTGTATTTAGTTAAGCATGACCCCTGATTGTGTGCTTGCCTGCCTAAATCTCGGCATTGGTGAGGCAGCACCTTGATTACTGTGTTCAGTTTTGGGTCCCTCACTACAAAAAGGACATTGAATCACTGGAGCATGAGCAAAGAAGGGCAACGAAGCTGGTGAAGGGTCTGGAGCACATGTCGTACAAGGAGCGGCTGAGGGAACTGGGGTTGTTTAGTCTGGAGAAGAGGAGGTTGAGGGGAGACCTCATCGCCCTCTACAACTACCTGAAAGGAGGTTGCAGAGAGCTGGGGATGAGTCTCTTCAATCAAGTAACAAGTGATAGGACAAGAGTGAATGGCCTCAAGTTGCACCAGGGAAGGTTTAGACTGGATATTAGGAAGCATTTCTTTCCAGAATGGGTTGTTAGGTGTTGGAATGGGCTGCCCAGGGAGGTGGTGGCGTCCCCATCCCTGGAGGTGTTTAAGAGTAGGGTCGACATAGCGCTGAGGGATATGGTGTAGTTGGGAACTGTCAGTGTTAGGTTAATGGTTGGACTAGGTGATCTTCAAGGTCTTTTCAAACCTAGATGATTCTGTGATTCTGTGAAATTGTGACCAAAGAGTTAAGTATGAAAGTCACATAGACACCTAACGCATCTACTGTGTGATTTGCACAGAAATTACAAATAAAGCAACCAATAGGCAGTAGATAATTTCTATTTTATTAAAGGATTTTTCCAACATGTTCAACATGTACACTGCAAGGCACATGATGTGAGCATAGGTAGTGCAAAAGGTAAATTCAGTTGTCACTCCAACCAGACCTCTCCCCTTCAGTACAATGCAGAGTGACAATATGTAACTGCTCTTTCTTGCTGACAATGTCACCTGCCTGAGTTTCTTCAGAGCACAGAGTTTTCATTCCTTTCTTCAGTGCTTCACTGAAATCAGTAGAAATGGAAGGTCAGAAACGAAGCCCAAGATATCAGGCAACAAAATGGTCTTGGTAAAAAGAATTTGGCAGTAGAAAGAACACTTCTCCTGTGTATGGTCTCTAGATAAAATACTGCAAGATCTTTTTTCTTTTTTTCTTTTTTGGTAAATGTTTGTCATTAAAATGAAGGTGTTCCCTACAAAAGTTATTCTGTCCTGAAAGCAAACAACAAATGAACTTGAAAATGCAAAATTAGCAAAACCAAAAAGCCTGATTTTAATCTCCTTTTTAATGACAAATTAGGGAAGAAAATAGGAGAGTTACACTTCATATAATCTCACACTCCCAGTATTACAGAATTTGACAGCAACATGCCAAGGCCTAAAACAGAACAGCGAAAACCGTAACTGCATCTGGCATTTTTAACATACTATGGTGAAGGTCTCTTAAGCGTTTTCTTTTTGGGTGTATTTAGGTGGGCAATACTTCTGTCTTTAAATCTGGCACTGCAAAGGTCTGTATAAGCAAATGAGGATGATACTCCTATATTATCATCACCAGAGTTGAGCACTACATACAGCTGTATTACATTTCTGATAGCCTGACTGAAACTATTGGTATTCTCTCAACTTGCATTTGCCTTGAGAGACTTGTGGCAGAAGTCTGTCCCATAGCTAATCCATGTACATTTTCCACTGTAAGGCATACAGCACCAGAGAGACACAAAAACTTGTCTTCTGTGTAGATAACCTTTCTTGATCCCTAGTAAATGAATGTCTCTAGATTAATCACAAAAATTCACCCTGAAATATTTTCCTAGCCTACTGATCGGTTTGATGAACAGAATTAGAAAAGGGAGAACATTTTTCTTTTTTTTTCTTTTAAATATTGACAACCTCATGCTGAAGTTTCATACATAAAAATGCAAGTGAAAAACATTTATGTTAGAGTTTTTTCCTTGTTTCATTTGCTATATAGCAATATATAGTTATGTTTTTATACTTCTTTATGTTTCATAGTATTAAATGTACTAACTGTCCCCAGTACATCACTAACGAACTGTTAGTGAAATCTGGCACAACTTTCAGATGACTCAAAAGTACAGACTTTGGGTTTTGGAATTGTCTTTATAAATATTCAGTAAAATATGTTTAGTTTCAAGCACTGTGACTTACAGAAGCCAAACTCAATACAGCCTTTCCTTTTCATAAAGGAAATTAAAATATATTCAAGAAATAAGTACACTTTAACTTGATTTAAGTTAAGCAGCCATGTTCATGATACAGGGTGTGAGCCTAGTCCCAAATCTGAGTCAGTCAGTGAAATTTTTTCCACTGACCACAGGCTTCTGCTCTGATCCAAGGTTAGTGTACAAAATTCTGTCTAGTTTTTGTAAAATAGTTACTTGTAAGGTGCTGTGCTATACAGGAGAGTTTTATTCTCCAGTTTATCTAGGACATATATTTTCATGAATCTGTAGGTTATTTTGTTTTTTATCTCAAAGGAAAATGAAATTGGCTTGTTTTTTTTTTTTGTTTTGGTTTGTTTTTTTTTTTTTTTCTTATCATCTGTTTCCAGTGTTCATTACATTAGAGAACATGTATATGTTGGTAAAATTGATGATATTTTCATAAAGTTTGGATGAAAAGAAAGCAGGCTTTATGGCTATGAGCTTGTACTTCACTCCTTTTTATGGAAGGCAATACGTCAGCTTCTGTTGTACAAAACTCGTATTAAAAAATAATTTGCATAATGATAAATGAAATTAGTTCCATGAGTGAAGAATATCTTCAGAGTGCCCAGTTTGTCAGAAAGTCTTCTCTGAGAATTCAGCATCATCTTTGCTGTGTGATTTCCTCTCCTCCTCTTTCCAGCCCCCTTTTCCTACATACAGAGGAAAAGAAAGGCTAACTTTTATCTACTTCTGCCATTTTATGTCAGGAAAAAAAAAAAAAAGGTGTGCTTAATTTTAAATGCTTAATTCTATTTCTAGTTTCTAAAACTTCTATTTCTGAAGTTTGTCTTCAACAAATTACTTCTCATTCTTTAGACGTTAGTTGATTCTGATGATCTCAACATAAAATAACGAACAAAATACAAAACTCTCCTCCTTCTGAGGGGGGCTTGTTATAAAATAGTAACAGGATACCTCCAGAGAAAATGCAAAATGCAAGATAGGGAAAAATTTTAGAAGGGACTTAGTTGGTAGTGTAATGAATGATTCTCAGTAGACCTCACTAAGAGACTCTCATTTTGAATGATTCATATTTCTACCATAACCCAGCTTTAACCAATGCTGTTACAGACTTTGAAAAATTAAAGCAAACCATAAAAATAAGATTCATTCTTACTGTAGTGAAAAATTTCAAAGTCAATGTAAAAAAATGTGGCTGCAGAAAGTAAATATAAATGCATATATATCTCTTTTAAAATACGATTACAAAGTGAAGTGCTGAAAAATAAATTTTCCCTCAAGCTTGCTTATGTCACTTCAGTTCACTTCTTTTGTATTCATGCATTATAATATTCTTTTAACTGTATATTTATAGTAGCTTCTTTTACAGAACCTCATTTGATAAAGATGATATACAGAACTACAGAAAGAGCAGGTCTTTTTGTGTTTTTTTTTTCTTAGTCAATGTGTTTGTGGTCTCAGTGCTTTCTGCATTACTTGTTGAATTTTGCTTTGAAATCAGAGCTATTTTTTACTGCAAAGAGTCATTTGTCAGGGATTGGAATGGGCATGTTCCCTTCTCCAGCTCCTGTCCTAAACCTTTTGGGCAATACCTCTCTCCACTAAATTAAACGGTCATGCTCTCTCCATTTTGAATTCAGTTTAAGGTTGAAATAGCTTCAAAAAGATATTCTGAGATACTTTCACAATCTGTATCCTTAACAGGTAGTGCAGTGAAATGAAGATGCTGATGTGAATCAGCTTTGTGCTTGAGAAGAGACTTAAAGCAAGTTTGCTCTCCTGGTGAATGCTCTTGTCATTAAGCTGCTAAAGTAAAAAGGGTATCAAGGGCTCTTTTTCCTGTGCCTTGTGGGAAGCCTGTTTGGTTACTCATTCCCTAAGAATTTTTCCATCCATATTGCTTCACATATGGATACTGAGGCATTTAAAGGGCTATTTTGCTCCTTCAGGTCATGCTGCTATTTTTGGCAAAGTGAAGAATTTTTGTCTTATGCAACTTTTGGATGTCTAATTTAAGAGATTTATTTTTAAACATGCATGTTGTTAGAGAGGACTTTGAGTTCACTGGTTTTTAGTCAGATCTTCGAGCATCCAGGCTAATCAAACTGTGAAGTACGGAGCTGAAAGCTCGGAAGATGGAGACCACTGAAATAATGATAAGCTGTAACAAAGATGGTTAAATTCACACAGGAATTCTGTCAGAGAGCTATGAAAAATTAAAACATGATTTTTCATTTCCAAAAAATGAGGCAGAAAATTGTATGACAGTATTTTTTGTGATGGTTGTCCATCCCTGGAGCAGAGCTGTACTTTGCATTGAAAAACATACTAGTGTGTTTTTGTGAAGACTAAAAAGTAGCATATGATCATGGGATTATGGAGTGCATTGTAATACACGTGCCAAAGTTCATGAATAAGGATTGTTCCAGACCTTACAGTTTTGGTGCTGATTGCTACTCTTGATCCAGCAGCTAAGAACAACCATTGGAGCCTGAATTTGCCTCTTAGCACTTGAGCAATATGAAGCATGCTTAGTTTTTCTGCAGCCTGGACATATATATAGGAGTTGGGAAAGGCTAGAGTTGAGTTTTTTAATTCTGAAGGCAACCCTGTGAAACATGAAAACTGTTTTTGTCAGAGACAGAATAATTTAAACAATCTTAAGTAGAGCTGGAAAAAGCTGAATTCCTGCACCTGCTCCATAGCATGAGGAAGCTATCTTCTTCTGAAAGAAGATTGTTTGAATATAATAAAACATATTAATCCAAATACAAAATTCTGAGCAAAATTTTGCACAAAGGATAATTAATGTGTTTTCTGAAATGGGAAGAATCAATCATGACAGCTGCTACTGTTAGTCCCAGCTTCCATCTCTCAGAGAAAGGTATTCCTATTGGCCTTACTTTCTATTTCTCTTGTACATATTTTATTAAAATGAGCCATGTTTAGACAGTGAACCTGATTGTTTTTCAAAGCAGTCAGGATACATGTTTAAAGAACCCTGCTGCAGGCAGAGCTCATTCAGGTCTCTAGGAGTTAAGGGTTGATTTAAGACTTTGGGTACAGCTTTCCAAGATCTTTAGTATTATTCATTATTCTACTGAATCACAACAAGCATGTTGGATGTAAATACGCTATAGTTAAGTTTAAATTCCCCAAAAAGCATTTAATTTCATTATTTTGCTTCTTGCCTCCTTGAAGAGGAGAAGCATAAATTTTAACATTTTTTTTAGTTTAGTTAGTTTAGCAATTTTGTTAGCATGTTTCTTGATATACATAATGATACTCATAACAACAAAGCTTTATTGGCATCCAGAATGTAAGGTGAAGACAAAGGCAAAGTAAGAATTCTGAAATGGATAAACCTGGAAGCACTAAATGGAAATATTTTAAAGGATGGTCACCAGAAACTCTGGCAAAAAAAAAAAAAAAAGCAAGCACAGAAATCCTGGTTCCACTGAAGTCAATGGGATCTTTGCTGATTACCTCGAGGTAGATAAGATTTTATTTCCATTATGCTGCTGCGGGAACAAAATAGTTTGAAACTGCTGAAGACAACACAGTGGGAGTAAGAATATGATTATACTGGGGGATAAGCCCCAAAGGTGGAGTTTGAAGGGTGGTGGGTGTGTTTCTTAATCGAAGCAAGAAAAAATTCTCCTTGAATGAACTCTCTGAAAATTTTCATAAGACACATCAGTGTTTTCATATAGTTTGAGACCTTCTGAAGCAGAAGTTATCACTTTATTCACAGCACTGCTTTTTTGTACACTGATACTGAGCACTCCTCTCTGTGCTGTTGTTCCTCTTACTGGATTGCTGTCTGTCACAAATCTAAGGTTTCCCAATACTTGTAGAATTGATTCAGCAGATTCTCCTTAACACTCTTACATAATTATTGAAAGCAGGTTAAAAAAAAAAAAAAAAAGGCATGTAATACTTTCAAGGATCTTCAGCAACTTTGATATCTTCAGATTATGCTTGTAGCTGAATGACCTCTTGGAAAAAAGGAAAATCTTTCCATCTACTAAGTTTGCAGACAAGTATACTGATTTAGCAGAACGTCAGCTCTTTACAGCACCAGGAAAACAAGGCAAGACCTTCTTCACCAGTGGAGGTCAAATAAAAGTTTGGTATGCTTTGAAAAAATGGCAATTAGTCCTTTTCTCTCTACTGTCAGGTTACCCACTGCCCAGGCATTGAGAGTTAGATATTTGACAGCAGCTAGGGATTTAAATAAGTTTATGTCTTCACACTTATGTTTAAACTGCAATTTATATACAAGAATAATGATAAAGTTTCTTAAAACATGCCATCCAATTTTTGTGTTGATTTCTCTCCCCTGTCCTCTTATTTTCTTTTAGATTATTTTTTCTATCCAACTTAGGTAACATACTAACATATGCTACTTATGTAATGTTATTTAATACTTTTCTGTTGGATTTACTAGTTTTCCATAAATAGCCCACAAATACTCTTAATAGAAGAATCATGAGCACTTTGATCCCTGTAGAAGTGATCCAGACAGCTTACTCGCATGCCTTACTTTTGGTTGGGTTCAGAACTGCTACTGATGTGAGTCTGTATGAAATCCAAACATGAGCCATGGTGCTTTGCACTTTCATTAAGCAGTTTTTGTGACAAGAACATTTTTGCCACTGTTCGTAAGTATTTGGGGGATGTCAACAGACACGTTAGAAAAAAGACAAGGAGTGACATGCACTTTTCAAGATGCCTTTCTGATCCTAAACCCATCAAGGCAGGCAAAATGTCTTCAATTGACTTCATTATACTAGGAGTCAGCCCCACCGTTCCTTCCAAGTGCAGTTGTGGTTTTTTTTTTTTCTTTCTTTTAAACAGGAGGAAATGAGAAGGAATAAAAAGACCTATCTATTATCATCACTATATTAACAGATAAAATGCTGCCAGTACCTACCATCTAAGTCTAAAAAGGCACTTTGTAACAGAATGGCCTGATACTGTGGGAGAGCTCTAATAGCTGGTTAGATCAATCATTGTCTCAACAGAGTCTTGACAAGTTTCTGGTTTAATGGGCTGAACTTGCTTCCATCTGTTATTAGCCTAAATGTTTTTAATATTTGGCAAGACTAAACTCAGCCTGGATTGCCATTATAGTCCAGGCCAGGAATTTCTTCATGATTATGGTAAAAGCAGGCCATTTTCTTCCCTACAAAAAGGGTCATCTTTTCAACCATATTTTTAGTTCTTTCCTTGACTTGTTCAAGACAGCAAAACCAAAGGTGACAGAGTTACCAGAGGCTGTTCATGGAGGCAGGATAAACTGAAATGAAGCTGCTAAGTGTAAATTAATGCACCAATGGTCAGGCTTAATGTTATACTTGATCTCTTCATCACTTTTTAAGATGTGTCTTAGATGTCCAGATGTCAATGTGTGCTATGTGCAGCTAAAAACCAGACATTTTACCAGTTCAGTGAAACCATCGAATATGAACATAGTTCTGAAGGAAAGCAATACTGAAAATCACAATAGTGTTAGTGAAACCAGGAGAAAAGGACTGTTGTTTGACAATCTGGAATATTGCTTTGACAACCCAAGCTACTGCAGTATCGTCAGCTGAGAAATGTATTTATGTCTTCTTGAGATGAATGGTAAAACTCCCACTCAGTTTGGCTTGGAAAGGAATCAAGCCATGCTATTTTTGCACAAATCTGATCATTCAGCTATTTTTCATTTAAATTGGAGTAGTCTCAGGATTTATATATGCTGGTTGGTGAGAACTGGATAGTGGTGTTTCACAGGATGAGGATTGCCTGGTGAGTAGCCTGTTCCAGCTGCAGCACTGCCTGCCTGCTAGCACATTCCTTACTAGTGAAGGAGAGAAAAAGTGATAAATAATACTTATGCCTGTGTGACTTCAGCCAGGGATTTTCCTGCCTTGGGGTAATACACATCTTTTCTAAATGACCTTTTTTTCCGCTGCTGTGTGAGGCTGGACATGATCCAGGAAATCAACCTGTTTATAGCTGCAGTTTTAACAATTAAACACTAGCTCTTATTTAAGTGGCTCACTGTGTTTCTAGTACAAGTTTTTATTGACTAAGAATAGTGGGCTTTAAATATTTAAATAAATATTTTTGTAGTGATTCAAATTTTGAAAATCAAAATCTTTGTAAAAAATAAAAGTCTTTATCAAACTAAAGATTAATGACAGAAAACTTATGTTTTGGAGTTTGGTTGGTAATAACTGTATTTTGCTTTGTGTGGAACTTGTCACTGAAAGGAAATCTTTAGTTTCTTTTTCTTTACTTCCCGAGCTTTGGGTTTCCAAGCTGTTCATAGTACAATGTTTTCCTGTCAGATTTCAGGGCTCTCAGATACAGAGTGAATGGATAGTTTAGGAAAACTACAGTTGAGTTCTGGAGTGTGTTACATCCAAGCTGTCTTTCACAGTCCCACTGGAATGAGAAGATGTTTGTAGTGGCTGATGACAACTGACATTGAGCGAGACATCTCTGCTCCAGCTATTCACATGGATGGCTTGTCTCACTATAATGTCCATTGCAATGGGAGTGACTCTTCTCAGGTCTTCTGGTGACTTGAGTGCAAAGAGGTGCACTGATGGAAAAACATGGGAAAGTTTAACTTCTGCTGTGTTCATTTTACTGTTCCCTACATAAATGGAAGAGTTCAGGTTTTAGGCCGGTGATAAATATGACAGCAAGTGAAAAAGGTAATGAGTAGATTTCTTTCCCTCTCCTCAAAACAAAGCAATTTAAATACCTCCAATGCTCATTTTCAGCCATTCCCATGGCTGTACAAATAAGACATTGCAATTCTCTCTTTTTTTAAGAATTGCTTACCCTGTTTTGATATAGATGTAATAATTTGCTACCTGATTGTGGATGCAGGATAGCCAAAGACTCCCCTGGCTTTGCTTGTTCAGCTTGAATCCCAAGCAATGGTGGTGGCTAATGACATATCAGAGCACTTGGAAGTATATGCCAGCACAAGTGTAATCTTATGATCAGAAGGGTGTAGGCATGTACCAGAATTACTTATGACAGAGATTCATGAGTGAGGTTGCAAAAGAACAAGCCAAAACCAATCCACCTTCCTATAAATCTGACATAGAAATGATGGGATTATCAAGACAGCAAGACACACACCCCCCAGCTCCCCCTCCCCCCTTTTAGATTGTCTCTATTTTACTTACAGACTTTTAACTTGAGAAGTCACTCTTTCAACTTCCCCTGCACAGTTGTGAGAGAAAAAGTCTTTTGGTTTTATTGAAAGATAAAATTAGGTTGTAATTTGCGTGCTTTGCCATGCTTGAGC
This sequence comes from Strix aluco, assembly GCF_031877795.1. Classification (NCBI taxonomy): domain Eukaryota; kingdom Metazoa; phylum Chordata; class Aves; order Strigiformes; family Strigidae; genus Strix; species Strix aluco. Next base: position 51,342,460 of record NC_133971.1, on the reverse strand, counting down.
AGTTGAGTCCATAGAGAAGGTACAAAGTAACCTTTGTTTCTCAGTCACAATAAAGTTGTAAGTATTGATGATGATTTTTAAATGTAAGTGTGCACCATTTGATTGCTGAACTATAACCTTAAAATCACGACCAGGTGAAATGTTCAGAGTAGAAGTCCAAGAGTGCTGAGCTAACAAGATAAAAACATTGGAACAGGTCCTTGAAGTGTGCTACTAAATATGGATGCAGGTGGCTTTAATGAATATTTCATCTAGGGGACCTTACTAATTAAGATCCATGTCTCCAATGATACTTGAAAACCTACTGTTATGCTTTTTAAAATTTATGTCACCTTTGTTAAGTGATCTATGTGTAGATTGGCTTGTGTGTTTTCTGGCATGGGTAAAGGAGGGTAAATGGGTAGACTCCATTATCTTTTCCCTGTATTGATCAAGGCTTAAGTGAGTGGTTTTGGCATTCAGGTGAAACTGATGGTGTTTATTTCAGGAACTTACGGAGTTGCATGTGAATGTTTTGTTTTCAGTCATATCAAGATTTCAATAATTATCACCACTTAGGGCTGAAATTTTGTAAGGATTTAACTAGGACAAAATGTAGAAAAAAATCAAAAGCATCGCATTACATTTTCATCTTCATAGGAAAACTAATTTCTGTCTGAAGTATGGAAATGACCAGGTTCACAGCCCAAAGAGGGGCATTAAAGAAATGTATTATAAATTTTATGTAACCATTTATTGGTATTTAACAGAGTTGCTAGCCTTAGAATATGTGTTGTGGCTTTAGCGCCCTTCTGTGAAGCTCCTCCAAAGCCTGTGTCATATCACTTACATGATACTCTGTAGGCACTTGCACGATACATAGGCTTTCTTCTTGCCTCCTGGATGGGATGAACATTTCTTTCTCACTGCATCCATATATTTCACAGCTGTTATTTGTTAAGTTTGTTAAGTGGAGACTGAAATCCATAACATTTAGTGCAGACTGGAAAAAATACCATGTCAGGTCTCTTGTTGTGCAGACATGAGTAAGTCAAGTTTGCTGTCATTTTTTTTACTACTGTTGTTGCTGTTGTGGTTATCTTATTTGTGTGCCTGTCATCCTACCAGTTCCATGTGTGGGCTGTTACTGCTTTGTTCTAGGTGCAGAACAAAAAACTTTCAAAAGCTTGTATAAAGTGTGTGAGAAAGACAACCTGACACCAGGACAGAGAAGAGTACAGGCAAAATGCGGAACAGACTTGTTTGGAGTGATTGCTGTTGTCTCTAGCAGTCAAAGAGTTTTTAGATTGTTGTAACCATCAGGGCACAGGCAAGACTTTGAAGAAGGCATTTTGCAGGTATTTGTAGTGAATATCTTGCAGATGGGAGGATAGGGAATTTCCTGAGAGTGCCTTTGTGCTCACTCTGCATTCCTGCTCTGTCATGGAGACAATAGTCCAGAAGGGAAGAAAACGGAAGTAATTATTTCAGTTGCGGAAAGCAGGTTGCTTAGGGATTTGTGAAATAATTCCCTGATGGGCCTCTGTGACCCACTGTGAGACACGGATTTAGGGACTGGCTAAAATAATACCCTTGAAACAAAGAAATTAACAGTCAGAATCCAATATAACTGTTAAGCAGGTATTCTTTTATTGGCAGCGCTGGGGTCGCCCTGGGGATTCCCCACCATAAGGGTTCCCAAGAATTAGCAAGGGACATCAGTTTACATACACGCAAATCATACATATTCATGAGATTTCCTGGAAGGGGGTGTCTTATGATAATGAGTTCCCAGAATTCATTTACATATCTCAGCATGCATAGTAAAAGTAGAGTGAGGGTATTTGGTGGTCAAGGGAAGAAGTAAGTAGTCTTCACAGAATCACAGAATCGTCTAGGTTGGAAAAGACCTTGAAGATCATCCAGTCCAACCGTTAACCTAACACTGACAGATCCCAACTACACCATATCCCTCAGTGCTATGTCGACTCTACTCTTAAACACCTCCAGGGATGGGGATGCCACCACCTCCCTGGGCAGCCGACTCCAATGCCTAACAACCGGTTCTGTAAAGAAATACTTCCTAATATCCAGCCTAAACCTTCCCTGGTGCAACTTGAGGCCATTCACTCTTGTCCTATTGCTTATTACTTGGTTCAAGAGACTCATCCCCAGCTCTCTGCAACCTCCTTTCAGGTAGTTGTAGAGGGCGATGAGGTCTCCCCTCAGCCTCCTCTTCTCCAGACTAAACAACCCCAGTTCCCTCAGCCACTCCTCGTACGACCTGTGCTCCAGACCCTTCACCAGCTTCGTTGCCCTTCTCTGGACACGGTCCAGTGATTCAATGTCCTTTTTGTAGTGAGGGGCCCAAAACTGAACACAGTAATCGAGGTGTGGCCTCACCAGTGCCAAGTACAGGGGTAAGATCACTTCCCTGTCCCTGCTGGCCATGCTATTGCTCATGCAAGCCAGGATACCATTGGCCTTCTTGGCCACCTGGGCACACTGCTGGCTCCTGTTCAGCCGGCTGTCAATCAACACCCCCAGGTCCCTCTCTGACTGGCAGCTCTCCAGCCACTCCTCCCCAAGCCTGTAGCTCTGCTGGGGGTTGTTCTGGCTGGAGTGCAGCACCCGGCATTTGGCCTTATTGAACTCCTACAGTTGGCCTTGGCCCATCGCTCCAGCCTGTCCAGGTCTCTCTGCAGAGCCTCCCTACCCTCGAGCAGATCAACACTCCCACCCAACTTGGTGTCATCTGCAAACTTACTGAGGGTGCACTCGATCCCTTCGTCTAGATCATCAATAAAGATGTTAAACAGGAGTGGCCCCAAAACTGAGCCCTGGGGGACACCACTCATGACCGGCTGCCAACTGGATTTAACTCCATTCACCACAACTCTTTGGGCCCGGCTATCCAGCCAGTTTTTTACCCAGCAAAGCGTGTGATCATCCAAGCCACGAGCAGCCAGTTTTGCCAGGAGAATGCTGTGGGAAATGGTGTCAAAGGCCTTACTAAAGTCAAGGTAGACAACATCCACAGCCTTTCCCTCATCCAATAAGCAGGTCGCCCTGTCGTAGAAGGAGATCAGGTTTGTCAAGCAGGACCTGCCTTTCATAAACCCATGCTGACTGGGCCTGATCATCTGGTTGTCCCGCATGTGTTGTGTGATTGTACTCAGGATGAGCTGCTCCATCAGCTTCCCAGGTACCGAAGTCAAGCTGACAGGCCTGTAATTTCCCGGATCATCCTTCCGACCCTTCTTATATATGGGCATCATATTGGCCAATTTCCAATCTGTCAGGACCTCCCCAGTCAGCCAGGACTGCTGGTAAATGATGGGAAGCGGCTTGGCGAGCACCCCAGCCAGCTCCTTCAGCACCCTCAGGTGTATCCCGTCAGGTCCCATGGACTTGTGTATGTCTATGTGATGCAGTAGGTCACTGACTATCTCCTCTTGGAATACGGAGGGGTTGTTCTCCCAGTCTCTGTCTTCTGGCTGAGGAGGCTGGATTCCCTCAGTAAAACTAGTCTTGTTATTAAAGACTGAGGCAAAGAAGGCATTAAGGACCTCAGCCTTTTCCTCATCACTTGTTGCCATGCTTCCTCCAGCATCTAGCATGGGATGGAGGCTCTCCCTGGTCTTTCTTTTGCTGTTGACATACTTACAGAAACATTTCTTGTTATCCTTGATTGCTGAAGCCAGATTAATTTCCAGCTGGGCTTTAGACCTCCTGATTTCCACCCTGCATATCCTCACAGTGTCTTTGTAATCACTGTGAGTGGCTAGTCCCTTCTTCCAGAGGCCGTAAACTCTCCTTTTCTCCCTGAGTTGCAGCCAAAGCTCCCTGTTTAGCCAGGGTGGTCTTCTCTGTTGCTGGCTTCTCTTGCAGCACCTGGGGACTGCCTGCTCCTGAACAGTGTTCACTGGTTGATCCTCTTTCCAGAGCATGCACTGTGAAGTAAATTCCAGGTGTTCCCTCCTAAATCAGCAAAATCAGTTTCCCTATAATAGTGTCTCTGTGTCTCTTTGTTTAAGCCCCCCCCCCTCCTTATCTTAGTTTTCCGATTCTAGGAGTTGCCCAAGTGTCCACTGAAGGCCTTGAGTCTGGTATCAGTGATTTACGTGGGGAGCCTAACGAGCGTTTCAGTCTTACCTAAATAGACAAAGAGACCTAAGGAAACAGTTGAGAAGTCAGAAATCCTTGAGAAACAAATGAAGCAAAACACAAGCAAAGCTTTGAAACAAATGAAGCAAAGCACAAGCAAAGCTTTGTTACATCACAGTTTAGTCTTAATAATTGTCAGAAATTTATTTGTTTGAGCGCTTTCATTCCCTTTCACCCTTGAGGATACAACAGCATAGATAGCTAACCTGAGGCTTCACAGCAGCTGCAGGGGTTATTGCAACCTTGAGGCTGCAGTGGCTGCCACAGTCTCTGTTGCAGAGCTACTCCATCCAGGGAGTGAAATTCCACTTACATTAGGCTATTAGGCATTTTTCCTCCACAGAATGAGTGGTGACAGCAGTTTTTAGCCCTAAAATGTGTCCTGATGGCTTCCCAGTTGATTAGGTGTGTATGTCATGTGAAGACTAGATTATTCATCTGAACTTGTTTTCTTTGAAGGAGAAAAGAAACATATTCCTATAGAATATTAAAACTAAGACAACAAATGGCACATCAGGAAATTACACTTAATAGCTGACTTAACACAAAAGGGAGGTTTTGCTATATTTATGGTAAAGATCTTTTGATGATGAAAAGTACAATGGCATACTTTTCTATTTATCGTGAAATGTTGAAGGAGAGGGAAGATCTTAGGTTAAGTCAGTATTTACATGATAGTTCATTATTAGATTTCCGATCACAGACTTGCATTTAGGCCAAGGAGATGGACACACACTCTGCTGTCTCCTTGCCCACACATCCTTTCCTGACTTTCATATTTGCCTCAGACTGCAACAACTATAGGAGACTCGTGTCTTATGCCACTGCAGAGGATTAGCAGGACTTCTACCCCTCATGAGATTCTATTAAAAACAAAGAGGTTTCTGCCATTTTCATAATAATAACAGAATACTGAATTGTAAACTATCCTGAGTATCTCTACTACTGGTGCTGTTGTATCTTCTGTTTCTTTACTGCTGATGTAATTGTATTTGATTTTTATTTAACTCCTTATAGCTGATTTTAAAAAGGCAATAATTGTAGAATACAAGAGCAATTGGATGACCAGTTAGTGTGATTTCTTTCTGACAGTGCAAAAGTTTAACAGAACTTTTCATGGTAAAGAAATTGTTTTCTTTTTCTTTTCAGGTACCATGATCAACAGGATGTTACTAGCAACTTCCTTGGAGCAATGTGGTTGATTTCAATAACTTTTCTATCTATTGGATATGGTGACATGGTACCTAATACATACTGTGGGAAAGGAGTCTGTTTACTCACTGGAATCATGGTGAGTGTTTCTGAATTTATTCATTGGAGATGAGATTAAGTTTGCTGCAATTAATCTCAGAAATTATTTACTGGTTTGTAGAGTATATATACTTACACAATTCACATGGTAATGGAATGGAGGGTTTTCTTCTTTAGGTAAAATTTAGCAGCTGTGTAATGAAATATAGAGAAACAAATTCCACCCTGACATAATTCACAGCTTCAAAATCTCAGTGAAGTCTTTCATCACGTGTTAAGGTATCATATCATCTCGATTATCTTTGGACATGTGTAATTGGACCAGTACTAATAATGATTCTTCAGTTCTGTCTTTTGTTTCTTAAAATTAAGTTACTGAGAAACAAAGAAACATTATGGTAGCTAATCTTCTAAAACATTTTGCTTGAAAATAGTTTTCTACTCTACTTTTTGTAAGTCTAATAACATACTATCTGTAGCATTCCATTGCTTTAAGTGGATTTAAGTAGTGTAGTTTTCACTGTAAGAGTTTTTGTTGCCATTGGTACAATGCAGCAATTGTTAGTCCATGTGGATTCGGTATATATTTATTAACTGTACTTCATGTCTGGTTTTAATTTTTCTGTATTTCACCATTTGGTCAAAGTTAGGCAGGATTAAAGCAGTGTGTTATAATATCTGGGAAATGTATGCATATCTACAGTAAATTAGAAGTAAAAAGCTCTGAACTCTGCCATTTTTATTTGTATCAACTCCTGTGTAAATGTTCCTCTGAATGAGAAGGGCAGAATGAGCATCATATATACTGTATATAACAGTAAGATACATACTGCTTTCTGAATTTTGGCTGTTGTTTGTAAGTAATGCAGCTCCAATATCTACTTCTGTTAAAACAGGCATATTGGGATTATGACTGGAAACCAATGGTAGCAAATAGTTGCCCCTTTTGAACATGTGTTTTTGTAAAATTTTTGTGTATTAGAGTGTATTTTATGTCCAAAGAATAGAATCAATCAATGCATTTTTGTAATGATTAAGATTTTTTTCCAAATGAAAAATCCAAAATGAAAAATTCCATCTGACAGGTTTCAGGTCATTGACCTTCACTGAGAAAAACTTACAGTACATTTTGCTCATGGTGGCAAATGCATATCTCCTTAAATACAGAGTGTGCAATGTAGTTGGAAGGTACAAGCTAAAAGCAGAGAAATGACTCAGGAGACTTTTTTAAAGGCTGTTGGCTAAGCTCAAATCTGCCATCTTCTGGGGTATTTGCCTTGCTCCTCTTTGTGAGCTGGATTTTGGTGCCAGAGAGAATAAAACGTGGTCACAAGTTCATTAGGGGGAAAGGAGGACAAGCAGTATATATTGCCACGGAGGTGTGCAGAATGGGGTCAGAACCCTGTTACAAAGCTTTCCTTCTTCTCAGGCACAGTTTAGAAATAAGAAGCAAATACCTGAAGATGCAGGTATCAGATCAGTTTATTCACTCAAGTTGTTCAGCACTTTTCAGCATTTCATTTTGAAAAAAACCTTACAGTAACAGAAATCTAGGACTTTCAAAGCCCTGCAGAAGTGCATTAATAGTAGTGTTGATACTAATCATCTATGGGTTTCACACTGCTATTGCGTTTATGCTAGTGCAAATGATAGCAGCATCTGGACTGTTATTTTGAATAGCTGTGGGTAGACTTATGATTTTATTATGATGAAAACAAAGTAAAAATAAAATCAGAAAAAACAGACTCCAGATTATAGCAACTGTTTTTCTATATGCCTGTGAATGAACCACACAGAAGCTGAAATTATAAGATGTATTTGTCATTTTGCTTATGACAGTGCCATTTGGAGTCAGTAAAATTTACGGCAGTTGCTTCCATTGCTTTAGTGAAAAACTAAAGTACTGATTAATACATACCATTTGCACACATGGCTTTTCTTTTTCACAACTGAAAAAAGATTCCATTGAAAATTAGACTTGTAAAATGTATGGGTGAGACTCACCTTCATGTCTTTGATTGTTTTTTATGATTAAAAATTCTGCAGCTGCTTCAGAAGCACAAAGGCTCCAATCAGAATCTCAGGGTAATGAGTTTGGGGTAAATACCTCCAGAGACAGAAAACATTCTTAACCAAAAAATTGAGCCAGGTAGCTAATGTGTGATGATAGGTAAAGCAGTACTGAAAGTCTGACCCCTATTACGTTTTTAAGGACATCTGCAGTATGGCTTTGGCAAATGTCATCTCTGAGAAAAAAATTATGGAACAGTGGGAGAAAGTCAGATGTTGAAATTACACTTCTATTTCTTTTTTTTTTTAATAAAAGATCTGAAAGATATGAAGTATGAAACAGTGAACATAATAATGAGCTATCTTCTAGCCTAACCTGCAATACTAAAAAGTTTATAGGTCTTGAATGTAATTCTTGAAAACCAGCTACTCTTCTGAAACTTGTACAATAACTAATTAATGTTTGTTGTGGAAAAGATAAGTTCCTAAAAGAACAGACACATTTTTATTTAAACAGGAATGGCTGATGGTCTAATAAAAAGATACACCAGGATAACTGTTGAATAAATGTAACAAATAAAATGAAACTGTGTATGTGATTTTAAGTGGGAAAATTTAATTCCCTCCCATCTGAAGTAGCAAATACATTGCTGGATTAGTGTGATCAATAACAAATACCACTGAGTTTTTGCTTTTGGATAAGGTCCCTGTTAAAAAGGGTGAAAGGGAGAATAAATAGAAATACTTGTGAATACAAGAGCAGTTACACAGACCACTGAAGAGTTAATTTTGGCTTTGCAAAACTGGTGACCTGTGGAGGGCTCGTTCAGTGTCTTGACCCCAATGGAGAGCCCAGGTGCCCTGACTGTTCTCCCACTTCTGCCTCAGGAACTGCTTTCTGTGGGATGGAAATAGGACTGTTCAGGCTGAACCCTGCATTGTGCTCCAGCCTGGGAAGTAGACTTTATGCAGTCTACTGATGGCACCAAGTTGTGCTGGCTGTTGAAACTGCAGCTACTGTAACCTTGAGACACTGGCTCAAGTGACATCTTTTAAATTCTGCAAATGTACACTGTTGGAAAATACGAAAATCTTTACACATATTCACATTATACAAAAGCCTTGAGAATCATTAAGAGTAAGACAGCAAAGAAGTGTGATTAATGTATTAGAAAATCTAAGAAAATAAAAATGAAACTTGTGAACAAAGAAGGCAAATAGTGAAAAAATAGGTAGCGTCATATTGAACAATTTACTTCTTGATCTTGCAAAGCACTTAAACATGTGAAACTTTAATGAAGATACTGACACAGTGTAATACAGTTAGTGGCATAGGTTAATGCAGGGATGCTTTACAGACAGACAAGTGAAACTGAACTGGGTACCTCAACTCTATTAACTATCAGTGTTTTTCCGATGGGATTTCACTAGGCAGCAGTAGTAGGCTATGGGCCAAGTGGACTATAAATTGGATGCCAAATGTGTCCTCTGCCCTCTGTATACATTAGGTAGGTCTGCAAGAGTGTGATGGATGGATAGAAGTATGAGTGCTGTCACTGTTACCTGAACAGGATATAGAGGAGGTGGGGAGACCTGTGGCATCTTCACCGTACCGTGCAGCTCACTGAAGTTTTGTCTGCACTGAAGATGCCATCCATGGTTGTGAGTGCACACCCAAGCAGATGTCTCAGATCCTGGTCAGCAGGCTGAGCTCAGCTACAGGTGGAGTACTTTGTGCTGGTGCTAAGTGACTTCCTTAATGGCTTTTTGGAGTTAGAGCCTTGGGGTGGTTTGCCAAATTTTCCTTGCTTTATGGGGAGTATAATGAAGTTAGCGAAAATTTAAAGAAGAGAAGTAGAAATTGTTAGACGTAAAAGGAGGGGAGAAGATAGTGGAAGATGCATAATTATTGACTGTGATATGGATAATTTTTACAGATCTTTGTAAGCTTATCTACCTGTGCAAGATAAAATAATGGGAATCCATTCTTCCAACTCCAAATACAAGGACCTGTTGCAAGGTTTTAGAAGGACTCTCTTCCTTTTACATCCAGCATTATGTGGTGAGCTAGTGCATTTATTGTATGATGCAAAGCTAAGGATGCAGAATCTTCCTGCAGAGCCAACTGCCAACAGTTAGAGGCAGAACTAGTAGGTCAAACCTATGTTGCTACAATAAAATGGCCGAGTTGCAATTGTCCTGTCACAGGATGCATAGGGTGGTTGGCTATAGCTTGGATGAAGATTGCTTTAAATGAAATAGCTGTTATTTCAGAGTGTCTGCCTCCTAATGCTGAAAGTGCAGCTTAAATTCTTCTGTTATTGAAATGAACTCCAAAGAGATTGTTAAGCCTGTGAAAGAACCAAATAAATTAGGAAAAATTTCTCAATTTACATCATAGAGATGGACAAGATAAGATATTTCTTTTGGAAAATTTTTAAGTAGCATCTTTTAACTACAGGATTTGAACACCATTCATGTAGGTGAAGAATTCTTATTACAGTAGTCACAATGTAGTCAGTGTGTACAACCTGGCCTTAGGGATACTAATTTTTATTAGTTCTAAATCGTGAATCAAAAATGAATCAGATCTGATTTTAAAGCTTCTCAAGTGGCAGCTTTTAACATCCTTGTGAAAGTCTGCATTTAGTTCAAAAGAATCACAATTTCTTTCCTATGCATCATGAAAAAAGCGATGAGGATGAGGTGTTTCTGCTATGAGAATAGGGGACTCTTCATCTAAGGTTAAATTGTGGTGTTTGTGCGTACAGTTTTATCTTGGACTCAGCTTGGTCTTACCAACAAATACAGAGAACTATCTATAAGAGGAATGTGGCACCTAGAGTAGTATAGTTTTTAACCGTATGATTTTTGATGGTAGAAAAATCTGAACTGTAACATCTTCGAAATTTAATAATTACTAGATTGTAAAAAAAAGAGAAGAAAAGTAGATTGTAACTGCATAGTTAAACATTGGCTGCAGATCTTCTGGGATGATTCCTGAAAAAGAGGAAAAGAAGGTAAACATCAGATTTGAGCAATAAAATATGAAATTATTTTACAAACTTTATATGGATAATATACAAAAAGGTATGATTAAGACTAATACACTGCCTTGTGGGTAGATAGATATGGTTGAATTGATAGAAGCAAATCAATTTTCTGTAATAACAGTAAAACAATAGTGGACTGTATTGCTATTTAAAGGTTTACCTAGAACATTTTACACATTGATCAAGAATCTATAATATTTTCATAATTTCTAGTATCTGGTCATAAAGATTGATCAGAACAATGTGGTAAAGAGTTCTGTGGGTAAGAAGCCTACTGGAGGAATTTCAGAAATCTAGAACACAGTTCATTTTTTACTTCCCTGAGAGTACAGGAAAATATGAAAAGCTTTTCATGCAAATTGGTAGTATCTTGGGTCCATTTCTCAGATATATGGTAGAATTTAATTCAGTTGGTTCTGAGAATTCAATAATAAATGTAAGTGACGTCATGATTCAGAACAGATTGTGTTTATTCTTTCTCACATAATACAACCTAACTGGACAGTGTGTCAAGCAGAAATGTAGTATGGAGAAGATAGTTAATTATTGAATTTATTAGGGTTGAAGCTATTAAAAGTTGGGCTGCTCAGAAATTCTTTGGCTCCTCTACTATTGTTGTTCAGCACACCAGATTGTCAAAATGGAAACTTCTGTGAAGAACAAACATAGTTTGAGATTATTTTATGGCTATGGCTTGTTGGGATGAAATTTCTAACTGAAGTAGAGAAAAATGAATTATCAAAATCGAGTTGAGAAGCTCCAGAGAGTGATCCCTGAAGTAGTGGCAGTTAGGGCAGTAATCTGAAATGTGAAAGAATGGCAGAGGCTCTACTTCCATTTGAGTAAACAAAATCTCCTGGAAGGTGTAACCCTCTTTTAGAATTAGGAGAATTAAAGAAATAACATTCCTCAGAAGGTCTTCAGTTGGTACCAGTAGAGCAGGGAAGTTTTTGAAGTGTAAGAGAACAGGGGAACTCTTTCCCACTTAGGTCTAGCTAGTAGTTACAGATGCATTTCAGGAAGTTCAAAGGCAGTTAGTTACTTGCTGCAATGAACAGCAATTGTCCCATGATACCTTTGTTTACATAGATATGACTGGAGCTGATGTTTTGAAAAAATGTAATTTCATCTGCAATAACTTTAGATTTAATACAGAAATTTTAATATACTTTTACATGTATTCACATGAAAGTTTTGTATTTACAACATGGGTGTTGGACAAGAATGTCATCAGTAGCCATCACCCTGAATTACTGAAGTAATATTCCCCATCAGCCTTGTAGGCTGTTTAGCCTCCTTGTTTAGTGAAATCGGATTTTACCTCCTTGCTCAGCAAAAAGGTTTTTTTGCACATTGGCAGAAATTATCTTGATCTCCAGGGGATTTTTAGCTGTTATGACCACTGAAGGTTTCCCAGGAGCCCAGCCACCAGGTTGCTTTCAATTCTTGGGTTTCTCAGAGTTAACACTACTGTCACTTATAGGTACCCCTGTAGAAGAGAGATTGTCTTCATTACTGTGTCTGAGAGTATTTCATCAACTTCATATTTGTATATGACTTTTAAAGCTCTTCATAATTTTTATTTTTGCAGCATTGCTAAAAAACGTAGGGACTAATAAGTAAAGGAATCTGCTCATTTGCTGTTGTATAGATTAGAAGTTTAAAGGTTGCAATAAAATTCTAGCAGTGGTGCAGACAAACTCCACTGAAGACAATAGTAGCCAGGCAAATACCGAATATATGAAAGTATAAATAATGCAAAACTATTTTAGATCACATTTTTGGCTGAGATGGCATAGTTGTTGTCCTGTTACTCATCCTATTTTGTTTCAGTGTTGCAAGGTTACTCATCTCTCCCAGTGAACAATGACAAATGCAAAAACACATTTATGCAACACCATTTCCCTAGCCTCTGTCTGTCTTGTGGATGGATTCCTCCCTCAACTTTTGCATTGCTTGTTTTGGAGAGGGTTTTTTTACTTCAAGCAAGATTTTTTTTTAATTTTTTTTTTTTCCCCCTCCCCTGGTGGGCCTGTAAATCCACCTTCTAGAGAGCCAAGTGAACAAAATACCTGTTTAAATTCTTACAGGATTTTCATTTTATGCAGAGCAGCAGGAGGAATGTTGTGCCTTTTCTGGTGCAGAGCTAAATTTCCCACCAGAACCATATGTCTGCAAAGCGGACCTTCTCTCTCCCCCAGTGGATCCCAAGGGAAGCGAGCAAGAAATGTGGCAACTGCCTTCTTTCAGCTACAGGCAAGTATAGCAGGACGTTTTTGTGACAACTACAGCACTAAAGACTGCACTTCGCTTCCAGTCCAGTAAACCAAAGCTGCCAGGAGACTCTCAGCTGAAATACTGAAACACAGCATTGCTTCCTTTCTCACCAGTAGCACCCTCCAGGCATATATATGACTCCAGACAGTTGCAGAAATGGCTCAATTCATTGTTGTCTTGTAAAGGTATTTTGGAACCTTATCAAAGAAAGAATTAAGTAGAAATGCCAGAGGTGTTTACTTAGAGGAGTACAGGGTTTCTCTGCTGACCAAATGCTGTTTTCAGTGCAGTTTATGAGCCAGTGCTAACCATTCTTACCCTTAGATAACCCTTTAGTTGAGGAGTTGCAAGCACCTCTCTTTGGATATCACTAAAACTGGGCCTTTACCAGAATGCTAGATGTAAATGCTAGACTTTACTGAAGCCTGAACCCTGCAGTTTTGCAACCACTGTGTATTGCACCAGTGTGAACCTTCAGTCTTGGTACTTGTAAATAGTAGGAAAAGCATGATCTTGATCCAAACTTCATAGCCTCACCCTCATCAGATTCTTTGGGCAACACCAGTTTTTTCCCTCGAGCTGCTATGGCTATGTCTGCTATTCTCTGTGGTGACTTCAAGTTAGTCAGCTTTGGTCTGGTGGTTCTGACAATAACAGCAGAAAGCTCAGGATGGGCTGCATCATTTAAAGAGGACAGAGGACTCTGATTAGGCTGCTGAAGGCATCTCAGCTCGTATAGTATATAGGAAGTATATTGATATATAATCTCATCAAACCACAGCAGGATCTGAAGGAGAAGAAAGGCAAAGTTAGGTCTGGTATTATGATGTGTATGGTATAATTGCTTAATACAGACCTACCATCTTTATTTATTGTTATTTATATCCCTGTAGCACTTCAGGACCTGGTGATACCGGTACTGTATAAAGACAGTAGAAATACATAGTCCGAATTCCTGAACAGTTTACCATCTCCATATAGCAAAGAGAGTGGGGAACAAGGAGGCATTATCTAGGATCAAAACAAGTGATCTTGGCACACCAGTATCTTGAGTATCTTCACTGGTTGTGCCAGGCCTTGTAGTAAGTAATATCCTAAAAAAAAGGGGAGTGATTTGAAAGGAAACTATATATTAGATTTGTATGTGTTTCCAGGGAGCTTTTCCTAAGTCAAGAGATGATACAAAGGGTTTTGTCTGAAAGGGCTTATTAGAGCTCAAATCCATGAGTCTGCAGTCATAAAATATTGCAACTGAGGGCAAATGTTCTGTATGTGATGCCATAGAGAAGGGAAGAGGTGGACACAGGGCAGAGTAACATAGTAAAAATGAGAGGCAAAGAAAATAACCATTGCAGAAATCTCTGATATGGCTAAGAAAGGCATAATTTTCTTTGTTAAAGCAGATGAAAGGAAGCTTGCAATAATTCAAAACGTAAGTGCGAAGAGGAGGGACTGTTCAGACAGATGGGGAAAGTTGCAGTTTATGATGCCTAAGGGTAAAGTGAAAGATAACACCAATTAATATTGTTCTGAAGGGTGTGTTTAAGCATTTTGTTCAGCTGCTAAATTTAAATTATAAATTAAAATACAATTAATTTCACTTTTCTTCTCTTGCTGTTTTCAGATAGTTGGGCTTGATGTCAAAAAGCCAATGCCTGTTGACATTTTTTTTCCCAACTTAGTCCATTCTTCCATTCATTTTTCTAAGGAACATTGATTGTCATTTAGGCCCAAGCAAGTGAAAAAATAATTAGCCTACTAGTGTTTAACAAGTACCCAAGTATGTATGTGAGTCAAATACCTACATAAAATACCTTCTATCAGGGCAAGTCACTTTGAATTCTAAGCATCAGAGAGGGTACTGAATGAGGACTTTCATGCACTATTGCTTACCTGCATGAGCATTTGAACTTAAGGCATTGTTCTTTGTCTTGAACTGAAGCAGTATGTTTAGAATTAAAGATATGAAGTATGCCCTGAAGTTGTTTGCAGGTACATCAAAATGTTTTCCTGCAGAACAGCAGCTAAACAGCTGTAAAACCTTATGCTTCAAGATTGTACTGTTCAGAAATGAAAGTTTTACATCGCCATCAGAGATCTCATGCCACTGAGCAGTCCAGTGTTTGTTATTTTGCCAAATTGAAAGACTGAGGATGTGTCATATATTTGTTTTCAGACTTCTTGCTTTTACTGAAGGCTAATATGCCTTTCATATCATGCAAGAAATACTGTGCATTGAGGATGAGATTCATGTGCTTCATCTTCAGATCCTTGCAAATAGGAAATAGGCATCGCTCAGCTCTTCAGTGGAGTCCTAGTCTTGTTGTTTTAGAGAAGCCCATTCTTAAATCTGTGATCTTTAAGGGCTTCTCCTGGTTTAGTAGATAAGTTAGTTCAGCCTGTATAGGCTTTCTGAAAAATAGAAAAATTCAGGTAGATCAGCTTTTAAAACCGTTGGTTGCTGGCAAACCCTTGATCATAGAGTACTTGAAAGAAATCAAATTAATGGATGGTTAATTCTGTTATTACCTGTTTCCATTAAATGAAACAAACAAGCAATACAGACTTCGAGTTTGGCCTGCCTAAGTTGCTTACACTGTATGTGTTCTAATAATTTGTGTCCAAGTTTTTAACAACTGTGTCTAAATTATCAACACAGCTTGTAACTATTTAATGCTTCATGTGAACACATACAAAACTTTTCTGCACAGAAAAAGAATACTGTGATTTTGAGAAACTGTGAAAGCAGAATTGTCTGTTTTTCAAATTTGCCTGAAATTACTGAAAATCTGAATAGGCAGCATGAATTAAATTTTTTGCCTATTTTTTCCCTTGAGAAACAGTTTTACATCAGGTGGTTTAGTTTTGATATACATAGTTATGAACATTTACTAACTGGCACAAACTGATACTTTTTAATTCTTTGAAATCTGACACTTGCTTTTTCATCTCTTACTTTAGCTACACCTTGAATGGACTGCTCAATGGGATGGAAGTTGGTAGCTTTCAGATATGTATCTCTCTAGCTAAAGCTGCAGTGGACTGATGAGGGAATGTTATGAATATTCTTTCGTTCTCTTTTTCCTCAAATTTTAACATACTGGAAGTTCTAAGTGCCCTTAAAATCTGTTCTGGGGATAAGGAAGATAGCAGTGCATATACACCATAGAGGTGGTTGTCATAGCTTGCTGATGACAGTAATCTGCTGCTCCAGGCAGCATCATTCATGTGAGATATAAAGCTACTGGTTTTGACAGTGTTTGGCCCTTCTAACTGCTGTGCCACTCTGAAAAAGCATGAGAGTTAATTGCAAAGTCTGGATTAATTTCAACTCAGACCAGATTCCTTTTGACTGTTACTATTCCTCCAGTCTTGGCGGGGGGGGGGGGCAGGGCTGGGAAGGGGGTTCTAAGATTTCTCTCCCCTGGTAACTTGGCATAAGCAGCTGGTTTGTGCCTGTTTCCCAGTGGTGTCTGTATTAGTAATCTCATTCTGTTTTAGCATTCTTGCTGTAAGCAGGCAGAACTCAAGTTACATTATTAAATCAGCATCTGGTCCCAGCTATCCTGACATACTAGGCCAAAAGATATCTGCTTTTCTCTTCACATTCTTGCTATTATATGGTGTTATTTATTTATTTATTTGCCCACAGAGAAGTCTTCTGCATATTAGCACTTCTCTCCTGCCCTCCTTCACAGGAAAGGAGACCAGAGAAGGGCTATTTTCTGGGGAGGTAGGGCATATGGTAGCGCATTTACTGCCTAGTCTTCTTCTCAGAAGGCTCGGTGCATTTCTGAAGTGCTCAGCCTTAAGCTGCATTGGCTGTCTTCTTTCTTCTTAACTCTTAGTGGGATCTGAAGAAGCAAAGGAATTTACAGCCCCGTTTTGACTCATCTCATGGAGAAAGCAAGACTTCAAGTAAATTTCCATGCATTTCTATTGTCACAGGGTTGGAGAACAGAGTGTGAAGGAACAGCAAAGCTAGGAAGCTTAGTATTAAGGGCAGGAGAGAAGCAGGAAATGCAGCAAAGTTACAAGGGACTCATTCAAGAAAATGTTGAAAGCAGTTGGGGATAGAAGCTTTGATAGGTGAGAACTAGTTGCAGAGAATTAGGTGTTTGACGGAGCACATGGATTTCTTGGAACAATCTACCAAGGGAATGAAGAATTAATTCATTGGAGACATTCACAAAATTCGTTGGGTGCGTCAGTAAGTAAGCAGAGAGAGCAGATTCATTTTTTTGAGGACACTATGTGAATAAGGGTTTACAATGAGATAATTTATTTGACAGTCTCTATGTGTTTATTAATGGAGCTTATATTTTGGAAGCTAGATTCAGAGATTTCTTCTGGATTTTCTGGAGAGATTAAGGCAGTTACAGAAGTGGGGAATGGAGAGAAAGTAAATTAATGGGAGAAATACAGAAAGAGTGGAAGAAAGTTCTGCAGATGAAAATGTGGTAAATTTCAATGTGCAAGAAGAGATTGCTTTATACTGGAGAGTAATTGACACAGGTGCAGTAACAGTTAGTTTGGGATGAACCTGCAAGTTAAAAACAGCCTTGTATATTTAATACGGTTTTTGTACTTTTTTAAAAAGAACCTGTAAAGATTTGTTTTAAAAAAAAGACTAAGGCAGCAGTATTTATTAATAGTGTAAAGTAAATGATACCTCTAGATGTGTATAGTAGACACTGCTTCTCATTACCTGGCTCATTTTAGCCTCCTTTCCTTTCCCCCCCCCCCCCCCAAACATTTAAATTTGTAATGCTGATAAAGGCATTGTCATCTCAAAGGGACAGGCACCTACTGGCTTTGGCCTGTTGTGAACATGCATGTGCGTGTATATATGTGCATATAGATACATATACACAGCACAAATTAGAAAATTGATATTTTCTCCATCCAAGTTTTGAAGAAATGATGTTGTGTATGTGTGCTATTTTAAATGGTAATAAGATAAGCAGAAATATTTTAGGAAAAGATAATTGAAGGACTCAGAGAACAACAGGGAAGTATATTAAAGTGATTAAATACTAAATTTATTATTTTTAGGCCCTACAGAAAATCCTAAGAAACTTTGGTTTTTTTGTATACTAAATACTAATCTAATCTTATTTCCTCTTTAGCAATTGCTGTGACCTTGAGACAATTGTTAAAAACAGGGTATTCTGCATTTATTTACTAATATTCTGGGTTTTAAAAGTTGTTTTGATCACCCCTTCGTTTATGCACTAGAAATGGGATGTGTTCAAATTTTCAACCCCTGCAGGAAAAAAAGCAGAAGTTTTAAATGCTGCTGCTCACTAATTATTTTGATGCCTTGACAGTTTACCAGCCTGTAATTACTGACTTTTCCTATTACTCTGAGCTGAAATAGCTGTAGTGTCTTCACTATATTTACCAGGTATGAATCACCTGATGCTTGCCATACTTCTACAGCAAAGGAGAAACTTCCGCTAAAAACTCTGCAAAATGCAGAAGTAACATCTTGGGGGTTTGTTTTATTGTTTTCAGGGTGCTGGGTGCACTGCACTGGTGGTAGCTGTGGTGGCAAGGAAGTTAGAACTTACCAAAGCTGAAAAACATGTGCATAATTTCATGATGGACACCCAGCTAACTAAAAGAGTAAGTCACCCTTTGTATTCACACTGAAAAGGAAATGTGTGTTAATTTGTTTCTGCATTTGTTTTAAATAGTATCCTGCTACATTCTCCTACTGAATTTTTTCAGGGGTGCGATTTTACAAGGAGGAAGAATCGAATGCCTTGAGCTTTTCTCTGAATTGAGGGCAACTGCAAGTTCTCAACAGATTTTGAGGATTTGAATATTTTTCTATGGAGGGTCCTTACAGCTGAAAGTTAATTGGTAAAACCAACAGTTAAATGCTGTGAAACTAGACTATTATATTAAACTAAATGTCTTTCATGCAGTATATGAGAAAAATATATAAAATTTTTGTAGCTGAAATAGGCTAGATGACTGATACATACAAGAATTTCAAGCTATAAAGGATGTTCTTAAGAAAAAGATGTATTCATAGTTTGTGAGTGACGCAGTCTTTCCAATTGCTTTGTGTACTCAACACAGGGTCTGCTTAGTGGCACACAGTACTGAAGTGCCTTAAAGATGTTTGTTGATAATAATGGTTTTAGAAGAGATTATTTTAAAAAACCCTCTAGAAATCATTAGAATTTGTAAAAAAGATTTTTAAATTTTCCTTATGAAATATAATTTAAATTACAATAACATCTTGGAAAATGAAAGAATGCAGTGAACAAGGCAATAGAAATCCATTATTGAAATAAAACAGGTCAGTGTTGAGGGAACAAGAAAATGAGTAGGAACTACACAGTCCTCTTAACTTGTTTAATCTTCATTATTGAGAAGAGCCAATATGGAGAGGAAGGTCCTTACACTCACAAAAGGAACTCAGCAGAGCTTGTCCTTACTGATGGGTGGTGGAATGGGATGTCGATGCCTGTGCTGGAAACCAGGGCTCTGCTCCAGGTGGGAAGGAAGTTGTCTGCCTCAGCACAGCTCCGTGCAGCGGTGCAGTGCTATGCTGCCATAGGTCCTCTGCTGCGGAGAGCCATGTCGTGACTCTACACACTGTGTTTCCAGGACATGTCAGCACATTGCTCTGGTTGTGCTGGCTCCCTTGTTTCTATTCTGGTTACCACTAACAGCCTGTGTCTCCCCTAAGCAGTCCTGGTAGGGAAAGACTAAAGATGAGTGGGAAGGCAGTTCTTATATAGGTATAAAGGGTGTCTGACTTGAGGTGTCTTAGATTGAGCTTGTTGATTTACACTCCTATTATAGTCAGTTAAGGTCAGACAATAATTTGTCTCTTCCTAATACAGGCACTTTTCTAGTGTAATCTGACAGCTGAGCTCAGAATGTCTTTCAGGAGGGAAAAAGGTTTTGTAAACACAGGCTAGATTTTGAGTCTGGTGTTCATTTGTGCATTTTAAGGTTTATTTTATTCAGGTATCCTTCATATAAATCTAAATATCAGTCTAATACTGATGGTGCTTTGGTAGCTTCAGACTCATGAAACTCAAAGCACATGAAAAGCAAACAAGAAGAGAAATCTGAGATGCACAGCAGGTCACAAATCGGTTACACAAGTACTAGAGAGGTTTCCTCACAGCTTCATACCTTGTGGAAGTGCAAGGCCTAGGTAGAGATTGTAAGGAGGTGTCTAAAATGTGATTGTGCTTCCACTGAAGTCAGGACCAAGGTTCTCCAACACTTCTGCAGGTACAAGGTCGGGACCTCTTGCTGAGAAGAGCTACTGTATGGCATTCCTTCAATGCCTTTACCTAGACATTGACTTAGGTCTGATGCTGCAGTAACTGGCATGATATAAGTTGGAGGGAGAGAAAATAAAGATGAATAATAAGAACAGTTTTCCTTTGCAAGTAACCTAGTCATTCTGTCATTAATCAACATTGCACTGAAATTCTTTGTTGTTTTCAAGCATTCTTGAAAATTTTTGAGAGCCTAAGAAGGAATTGTACGTACTCTTACCTTTAACATTTTATGTAAAGCCTCATTTTAAAAAAAATTCAAAGTACTTATGAAATAGAACACTGGCCACATTAATTGACAAGATTTTTTTTCATCTCGGAGAATGGTAAAGAAGAAACAAGAATAAAAATGTAAACAAAAAAAGAAAAAAAGTTTGTTTAAACAGCTCTAGAAATTTAAAGGACTGTTAAATTGCTAAGAGAATTAAGAGGTACTAACCATAGAACAAGGAAGAGAGAAATTTTATGATTCTATTAAATACATTTAGTTAATTACCATGGAAGTAATGCATTAGTATTTTTTCACTGTAATTTATATTGCCATAAGCACCAAATGGTGCTAACTCTTTAAAGAGGGACAAATTATTGTCTGATGCAAAGACAGTTGGTCCCAGTATCACAGGACATGGAAACTGCTCAGCAGTCCCTCTGGTCCAGTTACTGCTTTCTGCCCTCAGTGCTGCAGCTTCTTTATGTACCCACTTCCCACAGTTAGGCAGGGTCTTAAGTGCTCTAGAAAGAGTTTATACCAGAAAAGAGAAGACGTGACATAATGCTACTTTTGTCAGCCTGGTGTTTTTCTTTTATTAAACAGGTGAAAAATGCAGCGGCCAATGTACTCAGGGAAACATGGTTAATTTATAAAAACACAAAGCTGGTTAAAAAGGTGGACCATGCGAAAGTAAGGAAACATCAACGCAAATTCTTGCAAGCTATTCATCAGTAAGTACTATTTTGCTTTGGTTTTCCTCTTCAGGGGTTTTCTCTCTTAGTTTCCCTCTCCCTCATAGCTACTCTTAGTCCTTGTGTCCCGTCCTGCCTCCTCCCTTTTCTTCCCCTCTCCTCTCCTTCATAGAACATTGCTCTTGAGATTGATTTTTCTCTAAGAGTAAGACAAAGATAAGGTTTTACTGTATTACCTGTTTACAAAAAAATAAAAAGTATGCTGGCTGGGTATATCCAATATGAGGTAAATCAAACTTGTTAATATTTTTATAGACATTTCCCATGCTTCTTGAGTTATCTAAGACTTTTTTTGTCTTTTGCCACTGAGACTATCCTTTGTTGTTACATATTTACTTACAGGTACTAGGATACAAGCTACAATAGATAGAAAAAAATGAAAAAAATTTCAATTTGTAGTAGAAGTTTTAATAATTTAAAGTCAGAATGATGTAATAGAAGAGAGCCTATGAGTATGGATGTAGTGCTTAATGAAAAGAATATGCATCAAGTGCCATTGTACAGCCCAAGAGCAATTAGTTGCCTCTCTCCGCCATATATTCTCAGTGCATAAAATCAAATGTTGATATGTCAGCTATGACACCTGACATCTGTTCTACAAAATGGGGGCATATGCCAACAGTTGTTGTGTGACCTTTGAGCACCTCTGGCATGATTCAAATGAGTACTTCTCCTCTACTGAAATCTTAAGGGATTGAAAACAAGCCTGAGAACTGTAACCAGTAGTAGGATTAAGCTGTGTTATGGTATTGCAAGACCATAAGTATTTATCTAAAATTCATAATACATATTTGTCATAAAGCACACCAAAACTAGCAGAACTGCACATGATTCAGTTACTGTTCCTTGGACTACATGGGGTCAAAAAAGAGACTTTTGACCCCAGGAACCACAGATTCTTCTTGAGGAATGGTCAGGACCCATGCTACTATGTGTCTGCTCTATTCAGTGTCCCCATCCAGCCTGAGGCAGTCATTTGTACAGTCTATGAAATTAGTCTCCATGAGATACTGCGGAGATGTAGATAAATTAAGTAAGTTTAATTTCGAACTGATGTTTTCATAACTTTTGAGTGTGGGTCTGTGTCTGAGCCAACCTGTGAGGAGGTGTGATGGAAGTGCCATCATGAAAAGAACACCTATGGGTCGTCTTGCAGGAAAGACAGGAAGGAAAGGCCAGTTTATGGTATTTCCTATTAGTAAATTTAGGCAAACGGTTACTATTTCTCTGTTTCATAGCAATGTTTTAAAGCAATGGATAGCTAAGCTTAAGGTATGAAGTATTCTTTATACCTTGATTATTACATTTAGCAAACTTGCAGGATTAAATGTTACTGTGCTATTGCAGAAATACTTCAAGGAATAAAAAGACAACAAAAATAGAGGCATTTTTATGTGGATATAAAAAGTATATTTTCCCAGTTTGGTCATCCTGCTTGGTTTAAAGGATTGGGAGGCAGAGAGGCAGGGGTTCTGGGATATAGGATGGCATGTCCTATGCATCCTTTGCTGGACTTGAAACCTTGATTGCAAAGGTTACTCCTTAACATTTTAACTTTGCTATTTATTTTGTGTGTGCGTGTCTGTGTGTGTCTGTGTGTGTGTGCACACACACATTCAGAGAAGAATCAAAAAGCACAGCAGGCTAAATCTGCAGCTTTATATATCATTCAAGTCCAGAAGAGTTTTACAGTATGTAAAATGTTGTTCTGCACCTGCCTTAAAAATTCTTTAATCAGGTGGGGTGAAGAATGTGGTAGCAGTAATTTTTTCCAAGCTGTGACAGCAAAACTTTGAACAGATATGTTAATAATGCATTTCCCCCTGTCCTTTAGTGCTTTACATTCCATCCCCAAAACTTCTGTATTTAAGCAAAAAAAAAAAAAAAAGGATAATTTTCTCAATATGCTGAAGAATGTGCCATGATAAAGACATTGCTCTAGCAGTTTGCTTTCTTCCAGGTGTAGCAGAGTGGATGGGTGCAAATTATTTTTTCTCCTTTTGCATCTTTGAACTTTTCTCAAATAACTCGTAGTAGTATATGGCTCTTCTCCATCATTCTGGATTCGTAGGTTTTTTGTTGGTCCCCCTCCTTCACTTTCAGTGGAGACAGAAATAAAAGCAGTGAAGTTTTAGGGCCAGTTTTATACAAGAAACCAGAGCAGATCATAATAAGAGTCTCAAACTCACAGTCACAGCTCTAAAACTGCCTTCAGCTGGTCTGGGTCTTTTTTGCTTCTCATGCCCACTAAATGTGATGAAGTTTCAATCATCACTCTAAATGATACTATTAAAAGGCATTTTATGAATTGTGTGAATAAGAAAATCTACAAATAATAGTTAATGGGAAGGTTTGAAGCTATTGCATCTTCCTTCATTGCGAATGCAAGTGAGTTAGACTCCACCTCAGGCAGTTATCGATTGAAAGAAGTAGCAACTCCTTAGGACTTCCCACCTGCTCAGTTGAGCCCACTGTGCTCATTTCATTGTTTTAGTATATTTTACAGTTTGTTTTCTTTTGTTTTGTCTTTTTATTTCAACAAAATGAAAATAGAGCTCGGAAGTAAGTTGTATAAGCTGTTCCTTTCTGAATTTGCAGAATTTACCACTGTCTGCATGCAAAAAATAGAGTCTTTATTTGTGAACTTCAGTGGTCTGATTGCTGCCATGGAAACACGATCCAGAATCATGATCTTTTGCTGTGATAAGTGAAGTTCATAAAATCAAGGTGTTTCATATTTTCTCATAATGAATTTACAAATGAAAGTCTGACAGTTTTCTTTAAATCCGGCTGCTGCAGCTAAAGACTTGCCATTACCTAGTGATATATTTTACAGTCTATTATGGATATTGTGTTGGTTACCATGAGGTATTACCATGTTGATGTCAGCTGGTACTTGTATTGCTACAATAACAATGGATTTCTTGGAATTTTAAAATAAAAATACCAACTGGCAAACAAGTCAGTGAATCTTAAGAAAAGCAGAAAACATATATTCTGCGAATTATTTGAGGGATGCTCACCAAAACAACAGGGTTATCATTCTCCAGTCAAATCATTACATGCTTACCTTTGAATAATTATTCTGTTCTGAGACTGTAATGATAGAACTCCATACCTTAGAGACACCTCCATACTTTTCGTTTTAGAATAGCTCCAGCTCATAACTTCTGAAAGCACCATTCCTACGGTCTGCATTTATGTTGTGCTCCAAAGAAAGCCTCCAGGGGAAGAAGAGCATATGACATTCCAGTAATAAGCCACTGTGAACAATTGATTTCTACCTTAACAGAGTTATTTCCATGTGTTTTAAAAGGCATTTCACTCTTCACAACTTATTTTCTCATGGCAGTTAGCCTAGATGTGAAAGGAAATGCTCAGTAACTAAAGATACGAACAGCAACTTCCTGATTTTGCGATATCTCCAAGAAGGCTTTCTTTAAATCAGCTTTCTAAGTAACACCATCACTAAGAAACAGGCAGAGTATGCATTAGCAACCCACCTGCCACAAAATGCTGCCAAACTTATTTTCATTTGACAGCTAACCGGATGGGTAGCTTGGTTGGCCCGTGACGTACTGGTAGACTGCATGGTATCTTATCACACATCATTGTTTATAAACAGCTATGTTGTTTTTGAAAAATGCCGCTTCCTGCTTAGAACAGCCACCAGAAATTCCAAGTGTTTCTGTTGGGAAATGTTGAACAAATGACTCGTACTTAAGGGAGAAATTGCTTATTTGTGACAACCTACTAATTGCTTCTCTCACAGTTAATCTGAAAAACATGGACTTTATTTCAGGGAGCACATAAGGAAGGTTATGTATATATCTTTCTAAGAATGTGTATAATTAATAATAATGCAGACAGGTAAGCATCAAGGAGAAAAAGATACCCTTGCTGCTTTTTTCATAGTTTTTTCAATGCTGTAGTTTAAATAGCACATTGAAAAAGAATGTCTAATGTATGTTTAAAATATAATCATATTTGCATTCACAAATTATGTAAGAAAATGAAATGTATTGGCAAGTATGTTGGTTATTTAGCTGCTGATCAGATGGAAGTTCTGTTTAAAGTAATGAGAAACTCACTTATCACTGTATTTCCATCAGGTTCAAACACCTGCTAACCCAATCCATTACCGACAGAACAGGACTTATACCTGTATCTAGTCATGTAGGCATGGGAAGATTCTTAATTGCTACAACATTAATGACAAAACCCAGTTGTTCTATGTTTCTTCCTATATCTACTTGTCACGATACTGAGGCTTTGAGGAATGTTTTGGCTTTCTTTCATATAGTCTGGATAAATTGTTCTCTCCCTTTTTGAATTTAACTTTGACCATGCCAAATGGTATTCTCAAGGACATCACATTTCCTTGCTCTTTCCTTTTTTGCCGTGTTGAAGAAGCATGCTTCTCATTGTAGCAGGCACATGATCAACTCTGACTTTACACAAAATACTCAAGGCATTGTCCATGCAGTTATCTGGTCTTGTAAGTTTTGTGCATGCTTTTTAGAAATCCTAATATGACCACATACACAAAAAAATCTGACTTATAATTCAACTTTTTAGATTAAGAAGTGTAAAAATGGAACAAAGGAAACTGAATGATCAAGCCAACACTTTGGTGGACCTGGCAAAGGTTAGTAGGCAATTACTGTGGCTTAACATTCGTCCTTTCAAAATGAAGAGTTTGTAAGTGAAAATGTTGTGCATTATACATACAAATATCATTAACAAGTTTGTTATTTGTAGAAAATGAAAATATGTGTGTGTTTTGTGGTAACACCTACTGAATAACAATCCTGTTTATGGCTCTGACCAAAGTTTCAATGCACCATATTTATTTATTTTTTGTACATTTGAAAAAGATTTTGCAATTGAGAGGCTGATCCTGAGAGCTCCTGAAATGACTGCAGTGGTCATAGTAAATGGTGAACTGTGAGTGGGTCGTAGTAGTGTAGTCCTGGGTAGCAAAGAGATTTCTTGTCTGGTGATAGTGACTGTGCTGTGAAAATCCATAGTAATCAGGCTCTCACACAGACTGAAATCAGAGGTTCTGGTTTTCTATCCCTCTTGTCTTACGCAGCTGTGACTTTGGACAAGTAAATTTAGATCTGAATTTATTTAAGTTTTTATAATGAATAATATCTGCCTACTTTGCTGATATATCATAAGGCTTTATTAATCTTTTTAAAACCATTTGAGATGAGGTAAAAAGACTACTAAATTGCAAATTTCTTGTCTATTGTTGCTGGGATTTTTCATTAATATAAAATAATTACTAGATAGTTAGAGGGCTGAGCTGATAACATTCCAGGTTTCACATTAGACCTCAGTATTTAACAGTTACTTTGATCTTAATTCGAGGCTACATTAAAGGCATTAATGGGCTTTTGCTAAGGGTTTCTTGTACACCTTCTCTTGTACCTCAAAACCCTCCTCAATTTAAAGTGCATCAAAGCAGAGATTAAACTCTTCAGTGCTCATTCCCCTTCTGCTTTAGAGAATCACCTGACAACTTCAGTTGCTGAAAATACATTTCAATCTCATTCTTCTGGCAACTGATAAAGACTCTTCAGATACTATTTAATGTAGACTACTTTGCTTTCAAGGGTTATGCTAGCATCTTGAAACAGGGGGCAGAGAAATGGGTTATCAACACTCATCTGATACTGAAGTGCTTTACACTTCAGACAGTCAGTCATTCAATTAATTTTCATTCCTTTTGGATGTTTTATAAACTTCAACCAGTTTGCCTGCTGAATTACATCCAATTTTGACTCTAGGTTAACTCCAATCTGAAGTCTCAGTCTGTCAGAGGGAGAAATTCAGCCATTATTTCTAACCAGCTCCAAGTCTCTATGAATTAACGCGTTTCAGGTTACATTTTTACTGACCACTACGGCATTTTAAAGTACACTCTATGTACTTGCTGTAACCAAACACTGTTTTGTAGAGGGCAGATTGGGGAATGTGGAAGCAGCAAAGCATACAATTGAGTTTTTACTCCTTGCATTACATTCAAAAACCAGTCCATGCAACTACTCATACTACAGCCAGTTCAAGAAAGCCTGGTCAGTTTAAGGAGAAAGGAAATCAACATTTGTGTTCTGCTTAGAAGAATGATGGTTTTTAAAACCAGAGGAAATACAGAAGAGTCAAAGATGGATCACGGCTTTGGAGCCTTTAGTCTCCTGGTGGCTTACACAACAGACTGTTCACAAAGCTTAGGATGGTGAATTTCTAAGCACCTGAACTTCCAAAAAAGGTCTGGTCTTTTGTCTAATTTGTTAAGATCTTGACATCTAAAGTGCTACTCAAAATATATTACGTTTCTGCTCAGCAAGTTTAGTAGGAAGTTTGCTCTGAATCTGCAAGGAAAACTATTTCACAATACTTGATATTTTTATAATATTCATATCTTTTTTTTTTTTTTTTGTGAAGTGCAAAAGCATTTACAAACCCTTGTAGAGCTGTACTGCTTGTTACAATATTTGTAAGGTCTCTCTAAACCTTTGTTTACGTCCTTCTGCTTTCAGACTCAAAACATCATGTATGACATGATTTCTGACTTAAATGAAAGAAGTGAAGATTTTGAGAAGAGAATTGTTACTCTGGAAACTAAACTGGAAACTTTAATTGGTAGCATTCAAGCTCTCCCTGGACTGATTAGCCAGACAATCAGTCAGCAACAGAGAGATTTCCTCGAGGCTCAGATACAAAATTATGATAAGCATGTTGCCTACAGTGCTGAACGATCACGATCTTTGTCAAGAAGAAGGAGATCATCCTCCACAGCACCACCAACTTCATCAGAGAGTAGCTAGAAGAGAATAAGTTAACCACAAAATAAAGACTTTTTGCCATCATATGGTCAATATTTTAGCTTTTATTGTAAAGCCCTATGGTTCTAACTGGTGTTATCTGGGTTCTGATGTCAGAGTCCTGGAAACCTGAACACATTTTAGGCCAAAATGAGTGAAAACTCTTCTTTTTTCCCCCCTCCTCCTCTCAGATGCACAGTGAATGCACCTATTATTGCTATATTAGATTGTTCCTCCTGTAATTTCACTAACTTTTTATTCATGCACTTCAAACAAACTTTACTACTACAGTATATAATATAATAAAAAGGTTAATTTCTGCACATAGTTGCTTGGTTACTTGGACTTAACTAAAAAAAAGCTCACAATCGACCTAATCACAAACTTCTAAGAAACAAAATTGAAGCTGAATAATTATCGCTCAGTATAACAACTAATTCTCTAAACTTTGCTTGCAGTGGAGGGGGAAAAAAATTAATACTCATCTAACAGTGTGCTGTATATATATATAGTTATTTTAAAAGGTCACTGACAGCTTCGGTTACTGAAGTGATTAATTAAAAACATAGTTTATCCTAGAAAATAAGTTATGAAGTACGCTATGGGTTTTTAAAATCTTCTTAGGGCTTTTGTTTAACATGCATTTTTACACACACACATAGATAATATATATACATACATACTTAAGTATATAAAATTATTTACGCAATGCCCATGGCAAAGATCTTTTAAACTGACTATTTGTAAAGCTACTGGCATGCAAAAAGCATGGGTAAAGTCCTGTTCATTTATTCAGACTCTCATAATTATGCCAGGTAAGTATGTCCAGACAGAAGCATCACTTTCAAGCTGGAGGTCTCCTGTTAATGCTGTTTGGGTTTTGAAAGTGTTAGTTTGCTATTTTCTCCACTCCCTTTTTTGTGTTTAATGTTTCTGGAGTGAATGACTGACATGTATACAGTATACGCAATTGCGTGATGTCAGTGCAGTGTTCTGTATACATTATATTTGGGTAATCCTCAAGGTTAGCAAGACACTTAGCAGTATTTCCAAAAACTGTTGTAAAAAAAACCTGCTGTAGACTGGAGTTATGGCAGTGGGTATCTGTCATACTTTACTTTCATGCACAAATAATAAGATTTCCTGCTTTCTTAAAAAAAAAAACTACAAAGCATAGTGTACACATTTGTGAAAAAGTTCTGGCTGATTTTTCTCCTGGTTTATATTCCAGAGTAGCAAAGCTGGGTAAACTTAAATACTCAGCAGATGCAACTTGCATTCAGAATTCCTAATTATAAACAGGAAATTACTTGACTTTATGAAATATTTTATAGTACTTGCTATTTATGAAATATACTAGTTCTGTCCCCCTCTCCAATTTACAGACAAGGGTGACACTATAGCTAAGTAAAACAAGTAGGCATGGCTGACTGTTTCCAAGAAATACTAACTTCTGCCTAGAAGGAACTAACATGTATGTTGAAGGAAATGTTGATTGCTTCATGAGATACTGTTGAGTTCTGGTCAGTAGTGGCAGGCAGGGAAGACAGTAATGCAGAAAGTCAGGGCAGAGCCACGCTGGACAAAATACATAATTGATGAATATAAGTTAGGTCCAGACACATTGCTTGTTTATGAAAAGGTGAAGAGTTTGTCCAATACTTTTTATGTCCTTGGGAAAGACAATGACTTTGCAGTATTTTTTTTCCCTAGATGAGCAGGAGAGTTGCATGCCTTTGGAGTGCCTTGTTTACAGACTGTGGAATTATTTTGTGATTGGAAATAATAAGCAATATGCACAGTATTTGCAGTTCCGCTTTGGTTTTTATGAAGTTCATTTCCAGAGGAAAAGATGGATATTACATAGTGCTAATATTGTGCTAGCCCAGTCCTAAACTGGATGACATTTTGAGTGGTCATGAGGCCAGCCACTTTAAACTGTTGGCAGGATTAGGAAATAGTGATTAATAATATTGGAATTTAATAATCAAGTTTCAGAATTCTTTTCTTGAAGATTTTTGTTTGTCTGTTGTCCCAATTTTTGTGTTTAATTTAGAATATTTTTCCTGTCATTGAATGTGAAATACACTTGCTGTAGCTTGATTACATTTCTTTTTGTCCTGTCAGCTTGAACTAGCTCTTCCATTGTTTACAACATCTTTTTTATATTTGTAAAACCCATTTTTTTTCTCCTCTGGATTGTAGCTCCACATTGAAAATTCTTACCAATCTGTTAGGGTTAAATTTGAATTAAGATCTAGCTATGAGTATTAAGCTGGTTTACTCTGATGTGAAAGAGCAACCGTCATCTTTGACCTCTCAATTTCTTTTACACAGTAGAACTCAGGAGCCTGAACCAACTAAATTCTTGCAGCAGTTTTATGCAAGCAGGTCTGTGAGATGTGCCAGGACTATCCCCATCAGTTGGATTCTGTAACAATCTGCCAAATTGTTTTGGATTCCTTTCTTTGTTTTTAAAGCAAACAACAAATGATGACACCATGGAATTCCCCAGTTCAATTTCTTAATTTACTCTAAAGCTCACTACAGATATTTTATCTGCATTTCTGGTACTGATGATTCTTTTCTTCTAGTACCTGGTTTTGAAAAGCACTTAAGTGCTACATGTGAATCCAGTCAAAGAGAAGACAGATATAAACTTATATTCAGGAGACCACAAAGCAGTATGGGTTTGATTTTCTTACTCCTGACACCAAACGCCATTTAATCTTTCCTTGTTGGAGTTTTGTAGTACCACAGATTCCATTACTGATTTTTTATTTCCAAGACTTAAGCTCCTTCACTGTGTTCAGTATATGAGCTCACCAAAAGGAAAAAGTAGCATTATGACAGATCTCTGAAACTGCTCGTGTAGTTGAATGTAGTTTTTTCTTTGAAAGATTGTTTACAAACAAGGAATCTTTCTCAAAGCATATGGCATATTTACCACGTTACAGTTGAAAAGCTTCATTCACCTCTTGCTTTACTCTCACTGATAGGAAAATTCAGCTTTCAGTTGCTATTGAGCTGCTTTTCACTGCATTCCAGACACCAATTCCATTTGTCAGTTACTTCGGAGTCTTGTTGCTAATCCCTGCATTCTTAATGACACTTAGCAAAGATACCTGGCCTGTAAGGACTGAAATGTAAAATCACAAATAGGCCTATTCACCATGCTTAACATTGATTTACATAGTAGTTTTTAGTTATATTTAAGTTTTTGCAAGATCATAATAATACATTCACAGATATACTTGCAAATGCTCTGTTCTTAATTCTGCAAATCAGTATCTGTTGTAAACCTGCAGATCTTCCCAGACAGACTTGTGTGACTCAGTCTTTCTTTACCTCCCTCTGCTCCATAAAGATGGATCTGATATGGAAAGAGCTTCACGACCTAAAAGTTAAGCATCCTGCCTAAGGAACTCAACACTTTCTGGAAGTCCGTATCTTTCCTTGTGAGCTATTTAAGAACTGTGGCTCCCCGGACTGGGTCTGAATCGCTGTCATCATTAGAGGTTCAAGATAGGTGATAGGCATACTGTTCTACTGCCGCTCAGTTTACAAGATGCTTTCCATGTCAGGTCATATGTGGACATCCAAATTGATACACTGCACACTAAAAGCATACCTAAGCATAAAAGAATAAATAGCTAAAATATGAGTGTCTAATACTCAGAATAAAACCTATTACCCGTATCAGTACTACAAATGGAAATTGTCTGAAAACTCTTCCCCTAACTGAAAGTTATGAAAAATTCTTAGTAAGTTTTATCTACGGAAGGTAGATTTTCTGATTAGTAAGTCTCTTCTCTCCATCTGCCAAATTTTGTTGCTCGTATTGTTTCTTTTTTAAAAGAAAGTCCTTAAAGTCCTTTTGCCTTTTAAGTCCACCCCTCTCAAAATAATTAAGTGGGAAGAAGCAGCCAAATAAAGAGGGGAAAGGAAGAAAGAGCTAAGACTGCTGTATCTTACTTTCAGAAACCTGCCCCTGCATCAGCATATCTATGTGCTCAGGTGGAAGCTGTCACAAATTTCCTCCAGCAGCACTCCTGGCTACTTACAGCTGTAGCCCAGGAAGAGCACTGGCGTATCAGTGCAGTCCTGAGGTGGAGCTTACACACATTCAGAGCCAACCATTTATGTACGTGGCACTTCAAGTATGTAACTTTGGTTAACCTGCATCTGTCAATCAGGGCTTAGAATCTGTTCCTATACCTGTTCGCACAAGTGCAGAGAAGACTGAGCTGTAATGTCTGTTAGCCTTTTTTTTTTCCAAGCCTTGTAAGGAATATCTATAAGGATCTTTCCCCTTTCCATGACTGAGAGAATAAAGAAAAAGAGATCCTTACGAGGCACTTTGCAGTTGGGTGTGCACAGGTATGGCTCTGACCTGCCTGAATGCCTCACCATCTGCATGTCAACTCTGGACCAGAAACCACAGGGTTCCACTCACTATATAGTGAGTTAGTGCAGCACTGAGCAAATAAGTCCCATCTCTCAAGAACAGCCTGATGCATGAGATGATCACAATAAACAGAAGAGGAGAGTTGTGGTAATTTATGCAACTCTGCTCAGAACTTACAGCTTAGCATAGTACCAAGTCTAATGCAGGCGCTTGACTCCTTGCCAAGAATTGCTTGCAGCTGGGCAGTACAGCACATGGATGGAGCAGGTGCAGCATAGTCTGGGCTAGGGTGTGTAGACATGCTCTGAGAAGGCTAAAATGGAGGCAGCTGCCAGAATTAGCATGACGGTACTGCTGTATAATAGACTTTATTAGAGTGATACAGTTGAAGCTCCACTAGGTCAATAACTTTCAGGCTTTTATATGAAGAGCATTCTCCTGCAGAGGACCGCAAAGCTTTTCTGCATAATGGAGGATATGCAACACAGCTGCAGTGCAAGAAAAAAATGTAAACCACAGACATGAACCTGTTGCAATCTAACATGGCAGGTCACCAAATCGTATGAAGTGTAAAATGCTTCAGGCTGACTTCCCTTGCATTCAGATTCACTTAAACCCATTAGTATCTTCAAATATTTAGGAGAATCTAGACTTTTCAGTTATACATGAAGCAAGCAACAAGCTTTTCGTTAGAGTAGAAGGTTCTACATTAAAATTACACCTATTCTGACCTCTCATTGCCTTCCAAACCTGCATTTCCAAGTGTCTTGAGCTAAAGGGGAGCCACGTGTTCTACTACGTGTTTACAACAAAGCAGGTCTCTGAGTGGAAGAGTATGTCCAGTCCAGATAAATGATCAAACATCATGTGGCACCAGGAATAATAATGAAGTTAAAACATTCAGGTAGGTGAATTGACCAGCTACAGGCTTCAGAACTTAGAAGAGTTTAAGTGAAGCCTCACTCCAGGTCTGAAAGTCATGGATATCAATGAAAAGTAAGACACTGTGCAATTATATTTCCTGACAACAATAGGGACACTGTTTTGTTTAATACTATCTATCACCTCATATGGAGAAGTTGTCGAACTGTTTCAGAAATATGAGGGCTGCCCATCACACAAAAATAAAGCAAGATTTTTTTTAACAAAGAACTACAAACTGTAATAGAAGTGAGGAGAAAACCTGAAAGATCTTGTGCTACATTACTGTCTCAAAAGACAGACACCTAGCCTCCAGAAAAATTCCAAGAGATGAGATTTCAAGTGGTCTAAAGCAAAAATCAAACAAAAAAACTCCTCGGAAGCAGTTTTGCACAATCAGAATTGTCCTTTTAAAAAAAACCCTATACAATATGCTGAGTAGCATAAATCAGTGCAAAATGAAGTGTGGCTGTGCTCTGCCTCTCCAAAGTGACTGAGTCCCGATTCCTGCTGGAGAAGTTAGAAATGTCAAGTGGTCAGCACATGAACCTGACGTGTAGGAGAACAAGAAATCTATCTTGAGAATCACTCCTAAACTTAACCTGCAGTTTCAAATAGTTGTGGCACACTAGGTAACATTGCAGTAATGAGCAGAGTTCCAAGATGTTATTTTTGCAGACATCGCTTACCATACACATGCACATACACGCGAGTGCTTTGGTTAAAAGGTCTCTCAACAGTGCATGCCACCACACTCCCTCCATTGCTCCTGCCCACTCTCAACTCTTTGCTCTATGGGTTTTCTTCCAGCAGCTGCTGAGCGCTGGCAACTGGCCTCTGTCAGCGTTCCTGGTAGAGAGCCACCAGTACTGATATGAGAGGCGAGGTAGCCCTGGGCACTTGAGAGGCCACTGGCCCAGTGCATGTAACTGAAGAGAGCAGATAGCAAGACCCAACCTGAAGGCAGTCATGGCCCCCTCGGCAGGGCAGGAGCATGTAACCTGGGGGTTATGATGACTCCATCCATTCTCCCTCCCACATCACAATATTATTGCATTCTTATATTTCTCAAATGGTCTTACAGACTGAAAAATGCTTTTCCTATCACATCTCAAGCATGTTAAGACCTCATGGGTTTTGACAGCCTGTGGCACTGCTGTGGGGAAAGCATGAGGTGTGCTGCTCCACTGTGAGCACAGGGTAATGCTTGCCACTGAGCAGGACCCTTTCAGACAACTTCCCTCTTTCAAGATTGAAACTGATAGCACTCCACGAGCACCAGTTACCAAGATTCAAGGGGAGTAAGGTGTTCTGGCTGGGCAACGAGATTTAGGAGCTTAGCTTCTAAGTGATTAAACATTAAAGTCTACTTATAAAAAAATGAGAAAGGGAGAAAAAATGGTGCAAGCTGAGACATCAGTTAGCTCTTCTTGATATCTGTGTTGGCTGGAGTTCAGAGTCTTACTTGTGCTGTGTGATGGTGAGACAAAAGACCTGCAGATTTACTCCTGAGCACATGAGTTCAGCAGTCCCAAGGCTGAAATGTGTTAGTAAGCCACCTAGCTTCATTAGCTTCCTTTGAAACAGAGCTTTCAGTCACTTTGGCTATGAACAGTGAATCAAATGCATTGCATTATCTGTGGTTTCAGCATGCTTTGAAAGCACCTCCTGCTGCAGGGCTCAGGACCCTCTGAGGAGTGTATTGACTTAAGGGATCTCAGCTGGCACCACTGCCAGGCCATTTCCACAGACATGCCAGAAAATGTCTATGCCTGTTGAATTTACCTGGTCAGCAGGTGCTGTAACACTTTTTACTGGCTGCTCAGCACATCATCCCCAATCAGGTCTGGAGAGAAGTTTTCCCATTATTTCCCAAGCTACTTTGGAAGATAATGCAGGAATAGCTGGAAGGCTTTCTGTTCTTTCAGACTTTTTAGTTACAGTCTACACACAGAGGAAGCTAATCAGGTATAGAAAGTGCAGTGGTAGGAAATTAGGCCATACTTATTTCAGTTATCAAGTGCATGAAAGAAACATAAAAACTGGAGATAAGAAATAGACCGCTTTTCTAGAACTCCCATATTCAGAGTTATATTTCCTGACTTGCTACCCTGTTTTCTCCAGCCTATAAAATGCATTTAGTGATTCAGCTATATTTATTTTCAATATGAAGCAATTGCTATAATACAGCAGCATGAAATATGTGCGTTTTCAGAATTCCAGATATTCTTTTCAGCAGAAGGGAAACAGAAGAGATATGAGCAAGTAGCAGGTAGGCTTTCCAAATGAGTTTTGCAACAAATTTCAGAGGTAGAAATAGGACATGGAGTTGGATCATCAGCTGGCACAGCCTGTGGCCTCTCTATTAGTGGTCAATGGATAGGTCTGAATTGTCCTTTGGAGGCCATGTCTACATCTGCCATGGAGAAGACACAGGCCACATGGTTTGATGTCTGGTGGCAGCATGAGGGCATCTGTCTGTAGCCCACAATTTGCCCATGTCAACATCTACTTCCTCTGCCAGCTTTCTTCTCAGAGATCTCCAGCTGTAACATATAATATTCAAAGAGGACTAGACACAAAAAAAATACAGAAGCTAGATTGCTACCATAGAAAATATTTGCTTTTAACTGTTTAACATCTGTCTTCTTTTTCCTCTGCATTAAAAAGATTAAGAAGGAAGAAATATGAAGAACAATATTGATTTTATCCAGTAGGAACAACTTGTTTCTGTTACATTTATACATTAAGCTTTTTCTGAATGACAAGAAGATTGGCAAAGTCCCTCTCTTTTTTTTAAAGCTGTCTTCACCCTCTCCCCCTTTGCTCTTTGCTCAGTGGATGTAAAAAAGACATTGTCAGATGCAGAGGCCTTTTGTAACCTTCTATGCAGGTGGAGAAAAATGCCTCTTATGTGTGTATGAAATGGCCAGATACTAGTTGGTGACATTTGAATGCACGGTTCATGACATGAATTTTCACCTGCCTTGACTCATAGTATTTGCCCTGCTAGGAGCTACAGAATAGCACACCTTGCACTGCTTTACGAGTTGTTTAACAGTTGTTTGAACAGTTCTGGCTCAGCTCAGCTGTGAGCATGATAAACAGGCTGAGCACCAAGGCTAGGTACAAGGTAACTGCAAAGGATGTGGTCATTTCAGTCTTGTGAATGAAGAAACACTGCTATGTTTAATTCACTTACACAGAGCCAGAAGATTCCCTGAAGCTATATGTTTATTATTCCTCCAAGTAATTTGCAAGATGACCATCAGAAAATTTTGATGGCAAATAAATTCACTTCTGTTGCAAGCCCTGGCATTTCTGCTAGATAACTCTTCCATGGAAGGGAAGTCACTGAGAACAGTAATTATCTATCCAAAGTAATCTATAGGAAATACCTCTCTTTTCCCTGAGATCTGATTTCTAACCCCTCAGGGATGGATGTACTTGGAGTTCAGTGCTCCTGCCAAAAAAAAAAAAGACATTTCCTTTTTTTTTGAGGAAAAGCATTTGAATTAACTGAAAAGCCGTGTAGCAATGACACTTGCCAGAAAAAAAAGGGTTTTCATTTCTGCAAGGTGGTTTGGTTCAGCTGTCTAATTTTCTGTATGTGCTCAGATGACTCAAATATAAAGATACTTATTAGAGCAAGAACTGGTACACAGATTTCTTCTGCTCCTTTCCAGGTGCATGCTGTAATGACTACCTATCCATCAGCTTCATTCTCCCTGTGACAGGATGCTCTCCCCTAGAAAGCAGGAAGGCTGGTCTCAGATCCCCATAGTGTTTCTGTAGAGCCTCGTTCTTGTCTTACTGGCTGGGAGGAAGCCTTGGCAACTTGGTGCTTTGCTCCTTCCTCTTTGAAGTTAGAGACAGACTGAACTTCTGCATCAGGCAACACCATGCAAGTGTAATATTTAAAAAAAAAAAAAAAAAAAAAAACAACAACAAAAACCAAGCTGTTTCTGGTGGGATTTGGAAGCAAACCAGACAGAGAGCGGCTCAATGATGCAAGTGCCAGAAACACTTTGAGAACTAATGCCACTGTTAAATGACTCTTGTGAAGTTAGTCCCAGGCTTTTTCTATTCCCCATTAGTTTTCTGGGAAAGAAATGAGAAAGAAAAAAAAAAAAAGGCCTATAGCATTTTTAAAAGAGGAAGCAAAAAGATAATTGGTCTAAAAGTTCTTCTATAACAGAAAGAATGAACAAATAATTATTTTTTTTTTCTTTTTAGAAATAATGGAATGATGCTGCACTTTGGAGAAGTCCCTCCATAGGGAGCCAGCAGTGAAGACAAGCAGTTTCACAGGTTGCCCTGTTTAGTGCTTTTGCCTTCCGATAGCTGCATTGCCCTGCTGGCTTTCAGAAACACTTGTATCATCTCCAGCACAACAGGTTACCAATACTTTTGGCTTTATGAGAAAAATAAACACTGATCTGTGCCAA
Organism: Strix aluco; assembly: GCF_031877795.1. Taxonomy (NCBI): domain Eukaryota; kingdom Metazoa; phylum Chordata; class Aves; order Strigiformes; family Strigidae; genus Strix; species Strix aluco. Next base: position 51,304,837 of record NC_133971.1, on the reverse strand, counting down.
CAGTTAGATTGCTGTTTACTAGTCCAAGCACTGTATCTGAGCACAGTAATATCCCACAAATGAACACTACCAAAATGTATCCCATCAATCAGCAGATCATTGGAGCACGGGAACTGGCAGGTGCTTCTATGGTACCTGGACATGCAACGCTCCTCCCTGACTGTAGCTGGCAGTACCTGGCCAGCCTGCTGGCCTACCCACATGTGCTTCTTATAGCATCGTTGCACCCCTGAGAGGCACCAGGCATGACCCATCTTAGAATCAGGCCCATCAGATTATTTTGACCACTTATCCATTACAGTCTTAGATACTGAATGAAGATTATGTTAACACAAGCTGATGCCTAAACTCCAGATTTCAGTATTGTAATTAGAAACTTGTATATGAAACACTCCCACAGTAAAGAAATACAGGTATTTACATGAATCAGCAAAGAGAATGTGCCATACTGTACATTTTGTTGCCCCAATTTACCTATTCATGTATCTGGGCATTTTTCTTCTAACCATCCTTTCTAGCTGGGTCCTAAGACAAGCTGGCCAACTACATCATCTTTGTATGGTGAGTTAGTTGTCCCTGTTATTTTCCAAGATGCTTTGGATGCCAAATCCAGGTCTGAGTATTCCACTAGATGTCTTGACTGTCTTGGGAAAAGCTTTGTAAAATACAAGTCGAGGGCATCCAAACTCTTTTGAGAGCTCTGGTTCTAAAATATCATTAAAATAATTTCCCTTCAGTTAAATGGGGTCTCTCTAAACTCCCAGAATGTAACATAGGGGCATAATATAGGAATTTTTGCAGTAGACACACAGACAAAAATGCTGGAAGAATAGATGTTTATACATTAAATGGAGGGGAAAAGCCAAAACAACAGTGTTATTGCTGTTTACTTTTCACTTAAAATATTGCAAAAATTTAATGATATGTAAAATGCTGTAAATTATTTCTTTTACAAGATGTTCAACAATTTCAGAGGTAATTTGGGTGTTAACCAGTCACTTAAAAAGAATCACATGAGGATTCGCTGCTGAAATATTTATGCAGCATTACTGTTTTCAGCTATATTAGACTCTAAAAGAAGTACATGGGATAAGTCGACGTTATGATTCTCCCTTCTTTCAGATTTGCATTATTTCAATATTCCGTGAATTCCTGGCAAGAGATGAGTGCTGTGGTTTGAAGAAAAAAGTCCATGCAGAGTTTTAAGATTTATTTTAAAATATGGATGCTCCTTTCAAACCTTATACAAAAAATGGCTCCTGCTTCACTGCTGATGACCTGCTTTCTTTCAGACTTCCACACACTTGTCATTTGTATTTTCTTTAGGTAGAGACAAACTGCTACATGGAAGTCTAGCATGGGTACCAGTGGCACATCAACTGATCTGGAGTCATGTTTTTGTTACTCAACACCTCACTCTTCCTCCCAGCCAAGAAAATTCAAAATTCATTGGACTACAGAAAACTTACATACATCTAACTTCCTATCAGTTCTATAACAAAGACAACCAGAGGGATAATATCCACTATGGCAGTAACAGAGAATGGATAGGGGATAGAATTACAGAAAGATTAAAAAAGGTTTTTAATTAAAACCAAAACCACAGAAAAAAACCCAGAAGTATTTTGGAAACAAAGGCAGTCTAGATTAATGGTAGCCTTTTAAACAGATTTCAGCAGGCTCGAGACAAAGCCCTTAGGATTTTAACAGGATCAGAAAGAGTAAATATTACATCTCACCTCTTGGTCAGATGCTGAGACCCAGTGCTGTTTCACCTGTAGCAGCTACAGTCTGAATATATTTACTGGTTTCTGTGAAATAGTCCATTCAGTTCTTAATGAACAACAGCATCCACCCTCAGCTCTGCTGGGGGTTATCACAACTACTGCCAGTGCTCTACAACTGAACTCCTCCTTCACCTTTCTCTTGAAGGGACTCTCTTGCTTCCACAGGTTGCAAAGGGTTAACTTTAGCAGCAGCTGCCCACTTGCTAACTAGAAATCCTCCTGGTAGATTTTCAATGGGTTGTTACTAACTTCTGAGAAAGTCAAGTAATAGCAGGAGGAGAATACTAGAACATCAAATAGCTGGCACCCTGTGTAAGTGTGGTTAATTGTGGGCCTTATCATATTATAAGCAAAGAGAATGCAGCCATTTCCTGACACTAGTGGAGAGAAAATAAGTAAAAATCAATGGGGAATGGTGCACCCAAACTTCAAATTTTATACATATATATATATATACACAGAGGCATATATATAGACACACATATATAAATCAATCAAGAATTAATACTTAAAAGGAACAAATAATTTTAAGTTAAGATTTAACTTTCTAAAGCACCTGTCATTGTTGTGAGATTAACACACCTTCTTTACTATATAAATTAATCTTCTCGGCTAACATTAACAGTTTCTTAAGTCCTGTAAAAATTTTATATATTTGCACACTAGATCTTCATGACCTATTACATCTTCCAAAGGAAAGAAGGTATTCTGCTACATATTTGTTCCGCAGGACAGAGGAAAGTCCACTACTACTGCAGCTTCTAGCAAATCATGGCCATCAGGGAAAAGCAAATCAAAGCAGTGGCTGTTATGTGGCTCCCCAACACTGGGGGATGGTGCAGAGGCCCTTCCACCTTGCTGCTGCAGTCCCTGGGAGCTTCGAAGCAACCTAACTGCAGAGGTCTTGAGGACAGGGGGAAATAGGTCAGCACCACATCGGCTTTTAACACTAGATTTTGTTCGGTATGGGAACAAAGACAAAACAAAAAAGCCTTTCAAATGTATTAATGGTAAATAAACTAGTTCTACAGTATACTGCTAAGGGCACAGGTTTGGGATATTCCTGGAGCTGCTGGCTCAATCCCTGCTTTCCAGCACACATAAGACTAGCATTTTCCTACAAACCAAATAATGGTAATTTATACTTGCGTTGGACACGTTTTGGCGACATACTCATTTGCAGTTCAGCAGAAATCTCATTCACTTTTTCTAAGTCATGAAGGAGATCAACCTTTCTTCATTAAATAATCTGTCCTCAATGAAAAAACTAATTTCCCTGAAAATACATTTGGCCATCTTCTCCCTACAGAGTGTGTGCCCCTTCCCATGCCACAGTTTTGTCAGCAGACCCAGTGTGGAGCAGTATTTACTTCTAGGTAGACTAAGTTAGAAAGGCAGGGCACTATAGACTCCTAGCATCTGTAGATGAAGTCAGACCCATAATACAAACTTGCAATTATAATTCGTTTGCTCTTAACTATAGATCAGTTGTGACACTTGTTAAACTTCTTTTTTTAGGGAAGCAAATGGCAGTACTACTCATACCAGCAGATTTTATTAGTGAGGAGATGGGAGCATAGCTCACATGACACAAAAATGCTCAGCATTATTTTTCTCACCCCCTAGAACAGTTTCCACCTTACTCTGTCAGTTATGTCATCATTTAAAAGCCCAGAGCCTTTCAATTGTATAATACATCTTTTTACAGCTAAGTACATCTTAGAGTACTTTTTTCCTTAAGATACAATTTTTTTCACTTAATGGAGGTGCTTATACATTATTCATTTGTTACTTCAGCAACAGCAGAGTACTTCCCTGGTTTTTATTTGAGATGCACAAAATCACATTTATTTACACAAATCTGTTCATCTTTGCAGTTACCTTATTCACTCTGCTTCAAGCTATCGGATGTCTACCAAAGCACTAAACAGAAAGCAGCATACCAAAGCAAGACTCCTGAAATGGATAGGTGTGATCATCAGACACAATCCATCCTCACATCATTGAAAGTATGCACTACCTTCTCTATTTTCTTTATTGCTAGTATTTTCGATGATCCTTATTGACAGCAGGGAAAAATAAGTATATTCTGGTTGGCAAAGATTGAAGTTGTCTTGTAGTTTGGGTGTCACTGCATGCCCTCTCCCAAAGGCATCTAAGTTTATACAAGTTTAAAAGCACAGGGCGACTCATCAACCAAGTTCGCCACGTGAAACTATGGCAGAATTTGGAGGTCTCAATCATGACCAGATCCATAAGCTCATAGGCCACCTGCTACTCTACCAGCATTTCTACCAGCAAGCTCTTGGCAGCTCTCTGCTAAGCACATGGAATTTGCTTATCATATTTCAAAAAGACATAACCTTTCAGATACGTTGCCTGCAAATCCTTGACACCTAACTTTGGCAGTCAGGGTCACACAGGATAAACAAGCAAATGTGCAACTCTCACATGACCGAAGCTTTTGTTCTTTTTTCTTTTTTTTTGCCATTTTGTTTTTTAAAGGGCTGATATGTCAGTATATTAATTTTATTAGTACCGCTTTTACCCTATATCAAGATAACCCCTTTGGTCCAAGATAACCTCTAACTAGGTTATCTAACTAGCAAGTAATAGTGCAAAAAATATAAACTCTTACTAAGGGTTTGGATTTTTGTGCTGCTGTTTCTGGATTTTCCCTTCACTTTCCATTTTATGCAGGTTTCAGGGTTTGAGGTCTGCCTACAAATCCACTGCAACTTCCTTGGCCATGGCAACTAACTTGGAAGGGTACCAAATACCATAAGTATTTGAAGACTGCTATCTAAAATTAAGAAAACTAGATAAAAGGCTAAGATTATAGACAACCCATTTGCAAGAATCAAGATGAAAAAAATATGTTTCTAAAATGAATTTATCTACATATTTAATCTTTGATATTTTCTTTCTGTTTCTTAATTCCCATCAATTTCTGCAATTTTTCTCTTTGCTTTGAAGCTTGCCCAAGAACTTCAGTCCTTACAGTGTTGCACAGTTGCTTCCTCCTGGAGGACAGCCAGAGACCAAACAAGCTGCAGGCTTCCCTGGGGAATTCAACAGAGCCTAAACCAAAAATGCTCATAGCAACAGATGAAGCTGGAAAAGGAAAGAGGGGAATCCATGCTAATTAAAAGCAGCGTTGTCAGTTACACAGGAATAATATTGGGAAATACTTTTATGATGTCTGGACTTTCCTTACAAATATTTGCAAGTTTTATTACAGCTGTTAGAGTAGAAGGAGGGTCCCTGACCATAGTTGAGTCTTTCACATGAACACAATCAGTGTGACAGGAGACAGTGGACCACTGAATGTCAGCTTAATCAAACAGGAGCAGTCATGGATGCTTGTAAACCTCAGCGCTTTTCTGCTCATGTGTAGCTGGATCTGAACAGCTATTAACTTTGTTACCAATCTTCAGAGAGGTGGTTTTACCTTGGTTGTCACAAACTGGTCTAGAAGAGATGACTGAAATATGTCTGCTGTTGCAAGAAAGACGGTGTAGGATTCCAGATCAGTCAGGTTCATATCATCATTTGCTTTAAAAAAAAAACTCAACAACAAAATAACAAAACCAAAAAAAAAAACCCTTCCACATTTCTCCAAACACATCACTCAACACCCTCTACATGATTCACAAAGACTCACAGATAAGCAGTTCATGAGTGGAGAGACACAAAACTGGTTGCCCAACAGACCCTGGCTGAGGATCCAGCTCTTGCATGGATGCTGCCATGCCACAGCCCTTCCACCAGCAGTACAGTAACAGACACTCTCTTCTGCCAGCTGCTAAGGTCCTAGAAGTTTTCTTTAAATGTTTGATTTTACTCTTCTACTCCAGTGTTAAATTTTCCTGAAATTAGCCAACCCTTTCAAGAGGAAAGAAGGGACTGATTGATTGTATAATCATTGTGTGCCTCACTGCTTCAGGAAGCCAGGTCTAAACACTTTACATACTCCCACAGAGGTACTAATCTCTACCAAAACTAGCTAGCTAGCTAGCTATTACACAGTTACTGGTAACACAGAACTAACTGGGAATCACTGCCTGAGTCACAAAATCTGATTCCCCTACAGCTGCAGAGAATCCTAAAATGAATATCTAACTCAGATGTCTCCACAGGCTCCTTTCATACACAGGTATTTGTTAATTAAATCTTCTGGTTGATCTGTGGCAATGATGTGTATGTCATCTTTCAGAGGTGGGGTGGAATTTTTGTCTAGACTACTAACATACACTTCATGGATGAACTACAGGATTACTCAGAAAGCATTGGCAGTTCCTTAGGAATTGGAGTCCACAGTATCTGGAATACCTCAGACTCTCACTAGTTTATAACACAGCTTTTTCACGCCAGAGTCATCTAGCCATGTAAATATTAAAGAACACCAACATTTGCTCATGTACGCATAGAGAAGTCTAGCTTCTTCTCTCAGCCCACATTTACCACTGATGTTTTTATTTCTCCTCAAGTTGATGTGATATTAGCTATCAATTCTAATTTTCAATGTTTTTATGTTCACTGTTATGGTAGGACACCTCAACCCCCCTAACCCTCCCTAACAATCTTAAGACACGAAGGCTAGGTAGTGAAAAGGGGAATAAGTTGTGCAGTTTTCTTTAGTCTGACAACAAAGCTGAAGATTTTCATTCCCTCCTCCTTCATCTCCAACCTACCAGATAGCCCAAATTGTGCTTTCATGGGAGAAGAAAGCCCACCACCACAGTAGTGCCCTTCTAAACACCTACATCCAATAAACATGTCTTCATCTTTGCACATGAAAATCTGGCAAAAATTTACAGGTATTCCTACTAGTTCTCAACTTTTTGTGCACATCTTGGCAGTCATGTCCAAGACTGACTCCTTTGCAGTGTAAGCTTACCATTCTGAAGACACTAATCATGAAAGGCAGGTCCTGCTTGACAAACCTGATCTCCTTCTACGACAGGGCGACCTGCTTGTTGGATGAGGGAAAGGCTGTGGATGTTGTCTACCTTGACTTTAGTAAGGCCTTTGACACCATTTCCCACAGCATTCTCCTGGCAAAACTGGCTGCTCGAGGCTTGGATGGGCACACGCTTTGCTGGATAAAAAACTGGCTGGATGGCCGGGCCCAAAGAGTTGTGGTGAATGGAGTTAAATCCAGTTGGCAGCCGGTCACGAGTGGTGTCCCCCAGGGCTCGGTTTTGGGGCCACTCCTGTTTAACATCTTTATTGATGATCTAGACGAGGGGATCGAGTGCACCCTCAGTCAGTTTGCAGATGACACCAAGTTGGGTGGGAGTGTTGATCTGCTCGAGGGTAGGGAGGCTCTGCAGAGAGACCTGGACAGGCTGGAGCGATGGGCTAAGGCCAACTGTAGGAGTTTCAATAAGGCCAAATGCCAGTTGCTGCACTTGGGCCACAACAACCCCCAGCAGCGCTACAGGCTTGGGGAGGAGTGGCTGGAGAGCTGCCAGTCAGAGAGGGACCTGGGGGTGTTGACTGACAGCCGGCTGAACGTGAGCCAGCAGTGTGCCCAGGTGGCCAAGAAGGCCAATGGCATCCTGGCTTGTGTCAGAAATAGGGTGGCCAGCAGGGACAGGGAAGTGATCTTACCCCTGTACTCAGCACTGGTGAGGCCGCACCTCAATGACTGTGTTCAGTTTTGGGCCCCTCACTGCAAAAAGGACATTGAATTACTCGAGCATGTCCAGAGAAGGGCAATGAAGCTGGTGAAGGGTCTGGAGCACATGTCGTATGAGGAGCGGCTGAGGGAACTGGGGTTGTTTAGTCTGGAGAAGAGGAGGCTGAGGGGAGACCTCATTGCCCTCTACAACTACCTGAAAGGAGGTTGCAGAGAGCTGGGGATGAGCCTCTTTAACCAAGTAACAAGTGATAGGACAAGAGGTAATGGCCTCAAGTTGTGCCAGGGGAGGTTTAGACTGGATATTAGGAAGCATTTTTTTCCAGAACGGGTCGTTAGGAGTTGGAATGGGCTGCCCAGGGAAGTGGTGGAGTCCCCATCGCTGGAGGTGTTTAAGAGTAGGGTCGACATAGCGCTGAGGGATATGTGTAGTTGAGAACGGTCAGTATTAGGTTAATGGTTGGACTGGATGATCTTCAATGTCTTTTCCAACCTTGATGATTCTGTGATTCTGTGTTATTCCAGTGCACAGGATGTACATCGCATATGTACAGGCAAGAACTAAACCAGACCAGAATTCTTCTCCTAAAAACCAGCTAGCATTAGCTCTTCACTAAGAATAAAAATTTTGCAAATATTGCTTTGACACATCAGTTATCAAGTTTCTTTCTTAGGACACTTTTTCCTCAAGAGCTTTTACTGAAGGGCCCAGTTCATTAAATCTGAACATCTGGGTAGCTTCTATTTGTCACATACAGAAAGAAAAAAAAGACAGGATGATGCTATATGAAAAATATTTGTAGAGAAAACAGATTTCAGTAAATAAACCAAATGCTTGGTGCAGTACAAGGTACACTTTGATTTTCCTAAACACAGTAAATAAACTTCAAAATTTTAATTCTCTTTGCAGGACTGAATTTTAGCCTTTGTACACAGTTATATGGTCACACATTTCTGGGTGAGCAAGTCTGTGGAGAAATACTGATTTCTTCATGTTGGCCTTAAAAGTGTCCACATATAGCTCCTAAATCCATATGCCAGTGCGTAAATAACCAGCTTAATTTTAGAGTGTGGAGAATGCATTAGCTTCTATCAAATTTCCTGATGCTTCACATATTGTAATACTTGGATAGTAGTTTGCATCCCTAAACAACAGCATACCCTCCTAAATTTTTTTAATCCTGTATGTTCAAACTAGTTATTTTATGTCTTCTGTGAATAAGTGAAACTGCTGCCTGTAATATAAACAAAAAAGCATTGTCTAATTTGGTACGCCAGCTACAACCTTTTTAGCTGCACCCTCCAAACAACTGAATTTGAACTGTCTTTGAATCATCTGCTGCTGTTGTTGCAGGCACTAAGTCCCCATTCTCTTAAGTAGGTTGAATTGTAGTTGAGAACCTGTATCCATCTCAAGGAGCTAAAACTTCAAATTTCAGTAGGTATTTGGTAAAGAAAACAGGAAAGGCTAGGGAAGATAGTGCATTTTTTTCTTCTCTAAAGCAAATCCAGAACAACCAGCAACATAAGAGGAAAGGTTGCTTAGCACTAGAGCACATAAAGAAGACAGATGTCCTCCTGCACGATCTCTTGAAATGGAAGGTTTCTGTTGTCTGCCAACAAAATTAGTTGCAGAAAGAACAAAGAGCAGCTGGCCTTCCAGTCACTTCAATGATTCCTGAAGGTACATGGCTGGCAAGACAGTAACAGAGAATGAAAAGAAAAAGCAAGGCCTTAGCAATAAGGAGAAATTAGACATGAAAATATATAATTCTGCCTTAATTACTGTATTCTCTGACAGAGAAATGGAGTCTCTCAAACATGTGTTTGAAAGCCAAGATGGTATAATCGAATCTACTCAAGTTGCTGCAGAACTGTTTTTGTTGAAATAAGTTAATGCTAAAAGGAAAATATGAAATTCATATTAAGTAAGAATGTTAAGTATCATTTTGTAAAATGAATCTTAACTGCAGTCTCCATTGTAGACAGCAGTCCTTTATCTCTACTCATGTGAAGCATTACCTTGGCAAAGGGAGAGAAAGATACAATGTTGACTACAACCAAGAGTTAACATGAAGATCCAGTAATGGTAAACACAACAAGGAACAACTGCACTTCTCTTGTAGCCTCTTGTCACCTAATACATTAATGTCAAAGGCAGCCTCAGCCAGCATCACATATAACCAAAGACACTCAAGCCTGTGCTTTTTAGTGTCTGACAGCAATACAGAATATGGTATCCCAGAGAGGTTTCTTTCAAAATTTTACGAATTCAACCAAAAACTTCTTTTACATTTAGAGAAATCCCATTTAGGTTAAAATGCAGTGTATTTTGAGTTCCTAAACAGTCTGCTTCAGAAAAGACATGAAACAAAGGCTTTACACAGGCCTTCCTTTTCCTTTGTGCTTCCTATATGAGATAATGAAGGAAAAGGTAACCGAGTGCTTTCAGACATGTGACTTCTGTGAGGAGGGAGGGAAGGAAGAGGAAGAGGACGAAACCAAATCAGATTCATCTTAGCACTACACTTCTGAAATTGCACCTCGACAAGCATAGGTCAGAGATACTACATTTCTTAAGAAGGTGCTAAAATCATGGTTTTAAAAGATACAATTATTACTCAATGCTGTTCTATCTTCCTAAACAAGTAACTACCTAAGTCCAAACTTGTCTAGGCAATGATATTTCTGGCCACGATGACACTGGAATAATAATTAATTTCTGGCTATGCTAGCAGTAAGTTCCTTTGTAGACTGTCTTCTAGCATAAACTAGACTTTTTTTTTTTTTTTTTTTCCCAGGACCACTAAATAGTGGAAGATCCCTGTGCAGAGGTAAGCCTTACATACGTTTGGAGCATGCAGCTAGAGTGAGAAACACACTCTGGCTCCGTCCGTTCTTAGCACAAACCAGCAATAAAGAAAGAGGGACTCACCCTTAAGCAATCTTACCTTGCTGCTTTACAGTCCTGATCAGAGGTTGATGCAACTAATGGCTCTGGTTTAGTCTTATTGCAGTCACAAGAAAAGACAAGGTTCAGGACTCTGCAGGAATACTGTGTGTGTCACATACAGCTGTGTTTGTCCAACAACAACTGGAAGTGTGGTAGGGACAAATGAAGTATATAACTGGATTTGATTAGTTTGGATGATAGCAGTGTTTCTGGCCTGAACTGCATCTTCACAGGAAGACATGGCAGTTCTCTGCAGTTGTGGAACATCAGGGGCTACCCCTACCAAGAACTGCAGCTGTTGGTGCTGGAGTTATCTAACGAACACGGCTTCCACTCAGGTAAGCTGCCTTGTACTGATGTAAGCTGTAATCTCCTTGTAAACAACAAGGAAAGCATCTAAACAACAGAGCTTATGAGTAATAAATCTTGATCCTTTATCTCTGGTCATGAATGAATCCTAGCCAAAACCTGGAAGTCTTTTTTCAGCTACATCACTCAGCATCATTTCTCTCAAAAGCCACAGAACCAGAATTAACGACCACTTGCTGGATAGTTAGAAGAAAATTTCGAAAGAGTATCAAGAGTTTGATGACTACCATTAAAACGTTGACAATGGCCATTTCACTATCCTTTGTGAATGTGGAAGCACTCAAGAAAATGGAATAAAACAGAATGACTGCTTCTATAGGACAGATAACACTGAAGAGTTGCAAAGATTTTTTTTTTTTTAATAAAATCTGTCTCTTTGAAACCAAAATAATCTTGACTTATTTGGTTTTCCCACCTCAAGATTTTTAAATTTGTGAAGGGTATGTGAAAATACTCTGGTTTATGATTAAGATATCAAATGTCAACAGGACTTATTTTTCTGAAAGTATGGTTGCAGCTGGGAGGTAACTGGTTGTTGAAAAGGCGAGATGTGACATAAGGGAGATGAAAAGACTCATTACCAAAATGCATATGATGATACTGTGATCAGCTTCTGAACTGCCTTCAATCCGTAACAGGGAATCCTGTTGACGAAGCATTACTTTAGCTTTTCTTCTAACTACTGGCAAGGTTGGGTACAATGAAAAACATGAGAACACAAAGACAGTATCTCAAATCAACACCTATATGAAAGAAGCTTACCTCATTTTTAAAGAGGTTTGGGGAGAGGGGTGAGGTGGAGATGGGTGGTAAGAAGATGTTCATAATCATAAGGTGCAAAAACTTTCCCTGTTACTCAGAGCACACCTAAGAGAAGAAATCTGTCATTTAAATATTATGGCACCTAAAAATTGTTCTTTAACTTCACAGATCCATAGCCCTATAGGACACATTCATTTCTGCCAATAGACTGAAATTCTACAGCAGTTTAACATGAGCAAATTGATTGAGAAAGGAGAAAAACACTATTGCCAGTTCACCAACTGAACTGTTGAAAGCACAAGGTTGTCTTCCAGCAACTGGCTAAATACCACCTGCAATAACCTTCTAGACCAGAAAACTGAGCCTGCTGGGAAATCCAAGTACTTCTTTAAACTTAGTATTATCAGCATATCCATCTGGGGAAGTGAAGACTTAAATTAGGTTGCTATAAATACTGTCAATCCCAGTGTTATAAGAGGGAAGTTCAATTAGCTTAGTCAGGTTCCAAGAATCATGTTCTGAAAATGAGATAATGATGAAACACCACTTTTTTTTTTTTTTTTTTTTCAAAGTAGCCATTCTGTCAGTAGCTCAAAGGGTAAGGTCAGCAGTGTCAGAAACCAGGAGTCTTTTCTGTTAAAATGCAGCAGCTGTTTGTAAGGGCTTGTTGAAATCACCATGAAACTTGAACTGTACTGGAGGGAAGGCTGTGAAACAAAATAGCCTGTAAAGAGCAGCTGTGTCTGAAGAGTTCAGCTTCAGTGCTTTTAAACTGTGAGCTCCTCGCAGAGAGCTTTTTCCAGCCTCAGGAAAGAATTCTCTTGATACCAGGGTCAGAGGAATTTTTAAAACTTACTTGGGTCAGAAAGCTCATTTATCTGTTTTGATACCTTGCTAAAACTAACCCACCAGACTTTCAAGAACTGATAGTGGTCCTCTCACTGGTAAGCATCTGAAGCTGCCAACTCACTAACTACCAAGGAGACAACATTTGACTTTGTGTATTTAAAAATGAAAACCAAGAAATCTAGGATTACTTACAATGCAAGTTAAACCACCTTATATTCCATCCTCTCTGCTACAGAGGACAGAGTGTAGGAGTATCCTAAATGTTGCTTTTCCCTAATGAGGTAAAAAAGAGACAACTATAAGCATTGTAAAAGGATTGTGAAATTCTGAGCCATTTTTTCTGGTTGTTGTCTCTACACATTTAAGCAGAATTGTAGCACACATTACAGAAGTTTCTGGATATGCAATTAAAACAAATAGGAGGTTTTGTTACACACAGACCATAATATTGCCTTTGTCATACTGGCAAGCAATTAACTTCTGTATAAACTTGTGCAAAATATAAACCAGAAGGAATGAGGGATAGAGTAAAAACTCCTTGATGAGATATCTGCAGAGACATAACGCACCCAGATTCCAGGAAGAGCTGCCCGAGAACAGCAGTTGCACTCTGCATGGCATCTAGCTCATCTGCCACAGCTTCTCTCTTCTGTAACTGCTGATACATATAGGGCAAGAGGAGATGTATACCCAGTTAAAAAATACACCCAGAGAGTATAAAGCCATTTAGAGTCCAAACAACAATTCTTTGCGCAGATAGCAGAAACCAAGTGGGTATACAAGGGCTGCACAAATTTTCCAATATTTGCAGTAAGTGAGGTTAGCTGTGCGTGGGAGGACAAATTGGCAGTCTGAGGCCCAGTCCTGATTTGGGCTGTTTGAGAAGCATAGCAGTTAAAAGGGATTTAAACAAACCACAGCAGTTCTGCATGGTGACAGCCTTCAGGACTCTTAGCATTAGTCCTCCCTCTACCCTTTTCCAGCTCTCAACTCAAACCAGCAGCTTGCAGTTGGAGTAAGGGAGCAAAGAAACACAGTGAGGGTGCTGAGCTCTCTCCCTGCATTAGTCCCAAGCTCCCCAGCCCTTTTGTCCCATTGGCCAGAAAGGGGGCACTCACCTGGATCTGCAGTGTTCCTCAGAGAAGAGGTTGTCTTGCTGTCTGGAGGCTCACACCTGTCATTTGCCACAGGATGAGACAGGACAAGGGTCGGGTCACCAACATGGAGGCTGCATCTGCTTCTGGGTTGATTTAAAGGAAAATGGTATTTAGACGGGTCTGTCAGAACCCAGCCCTGGTTTGTCACAGCACCCAGAGCTAAAAAAATCAGGTCAAAAAGGAAGAGGAGGAGAGAGGAAACTGTAAGATGGGAGTTCATCCTTGAGAACTGTCAAGCTCATTTGAGTATAAGCAGTCCTTGCTCCGGTAACTTAAGTGATATTTTCCCCATTTATAACGTGTTCCATCTGAACACTTCACAGCATTTCACACTCAGTTCTCACAACGTTGCACATATGCGTCAATGCGGGCATGTCAAGCTCATGTGTTAACAAAGAGAGTTAACACAATAGCAGAGCATTAGGGTCAAGGCTGAGCAAACCTTGCCTCTTTCACATGTCTGCACAAAGCCTGTATCCTCGTTACTGCAGCTGCTCTGTCCCATCCCTTTCTGCCACTTCATTTGCTAGAAGTAGTGCCAGAAGGAGATTTGGAAGGGAAGGGTTCAGAATAGGACTGTGTGGCTGCCACTTTCGTTTTTGAAATCAGAGAGCAGACTCAGCAGGATTGGGAGCAGGGCATCACAGATCTCCATTAACAGCACATTGTACTGGAGGCAAGGCAGCCAGCCAAGACAAGATTTCCATTTCTAAAACTTTCTGCAGTTGCAATGCCCTGTTGAGAGGAGCAAGTCAGAAGAATATAATTTCATAATACATGTTTATTCTGCTTACTGGCAACTGAGCATTTGAATGAAATCAACTTTATTAGCATGCCTGATACATTGCTATTTGCAGTATGTTTTCCAAGTCCATGATCTGCAGTGCAATGGGATGAAAGATAAGTATAACAGAGAACCTATGAAATATCATATTACCGTGAGGATGGAGCTGTTTAAATTTAAAAATTAGGTGAGAAGAAGGTCTTGAAAATGCTGCAGGATGTCAGGGCCCTCTGTGAGGAGGGGAGATTCTGCAATCTTCCCACCCTCCTCCTCAGGATTTAGCTGCCTGTGTTCAAGGTTTACTGCCATGGTGCAGCCATGCAGCCTTGGATGGAACTCCTGTGAAAACAGCTATGTTGTGAGAAAGAGCTGTGAAATAGCTCATGGAGCCCCTCTTCCTCCTCGGATAAGGAGTTACCTTTAAGTTCAGTGTCTTGCTCCTTGGTCCTTGCCTGAGCCATCCTGCAGATACGTACTTACTGGCCTTACACCATGCTGATCCTGGTCCACTGACTCAGTCAGCTTCCTGGCTTGACCTCCTACTAGCCTCATTGTGGGGGCTGGTGTGGTGACCACAGGTCACCTGGCTGCCCCTCCTCACCATCCCCATCCTGTGCAGCTCTCCTTGTTGGGGTGCTGTGGTCCTGTATCCTTTCAGTGAGGGCATGGCTCTGCCTTTCTCTCTGCTACCCTTGGCTTCCAGCACTTGTAGAGCAGCTAGTCCCTGATAAAGGGTGTCTTAAAAACAAAACCAGCTTTTGAACCATAGAGAGATGTATCATGTATCAGCATCACAAATATATCTGGAGGATGCACCAGGCTACCAGTTCTGCAGTTGCTTTTGCACTTTCTTTCAGGGTTGCTCTCCCTGAAATGTTCTGAGCAGCTGCTTTCTTTTGCAAGGCTAACAAGCAGCCAGTCTGCCAGCAGCAGAAAGCAGGACAGCCTGGTGGATTCCTTCTGAATTTGTTCATGTTTAAATGGAGGTGGCAGGTGGGGAAATCCATGAAGAGCAGATCTTTCTTCTCACTCTCCCCCTAAAACTGCATGCCAATCAGCCTGCACAGCCTGTGTGGGATCCTAGGAGTTCTCAAAAACAGAAATCAAGATGAATTCTCAAATTATATCTGCTTCAGGGAAGGATATTCCCTCTCACGTATTTGTTCAACTCTGTTGTACTGCAGCCCCTAAGGCATCAAATCAAATAGCAGTTTTGGTTCTGTTTTCAGAATGTCAGAAATCTCTGAAGACACTTGCTGATAACCTGTTGCAATCTTTCCAGTAAATTAAGTGCCCATTAGGGGGCTTTCATTTCTTTAAATTTTGAGGATTGTCTATGCAGGAGAGTTAGTCTAATCTAGAGGGCTATCAAAGTGCTGTTCATTTTGATCAACTCCAGTAGATCAGGCACTTGCTACTTTGCTATTCACTTTCATCAGCACAACAGAAAAATCAAATGCTATCCAGGTCACCGAATCTTTACATTTTTTGTGATCCTAAGAAATATTTTTTTTCTGAATGGGAAGAATAGAAAACACTCTCATTCTTCTTCTCTCACCCAATAGATGTATTTAGATGCTGGAAATTGTTTCTTGAAACATTCTCCACAAAATACCTAATGTCACATTGTCAAGACATGTGTGGGAGTTTCTTAAGCAAGTTACTATGTATCGTTTTAGCATGTGAACTATGTAGCAAAAACTTGCTATAGTAAGCATTAAGGTTTTTTGCTTGTTAAATATGCAGCACCATATTCCCTAATCACACAAATTTCTGCAAGTTGCTGGCATATAAACACTGCTACTCTGAGCTATCTCATCTTTCTAATTCAACCTTTTAAGCTCTGATTTCCTTCAGGTACAGAAATTTTTACCACGCAACAATAAATTTTCAAACAATACACCTGTTCATGTGTAAGCATTGTGTTGCCCACACACCACTCACACTTGCTTTCCAAAAGAAAACAGTTTAAGATGTTTTAGCCATGCAATTGGTAGGATTATACTAGTTTAATAGCACATACATTGCTGTCCTGTCATATATATCATTTTTTTCCACACATTTTGGGCAAGATTCTGTTTTCAGCAACTGCTGTATATTGACAGGAGTCCAGCTGGCAGCAGCACAGGACCCTGAGGGCTCTCACTATTGTTCCTTATCCAGAAATCACTCAGTGTTATTAAATGGTGTTCTTAGTTTGATGGTCTCTCTATTCTTCCACACCCCATCACATCTGTTTTCACTTAACAAAATCATCTCATCTGCTCTCATACTCTACTCTGTCCCAGCTGACCTTCATTCTCAGCAAATTACTGTAGAAAACACCCATCACACTGTGCAGAAGAGAGGGGAATATATTTCCAGAGCTTTTCAACATCTCCCAAATATTCTTTTCTACACATGAGAACTGCTGTGTTTCGGTAGAAGTTTATGCCTTTTTGCAGTTACTTCATTGCATCTCCTGGCTTCCTTTGCATACTTATGGCATAGAATCTTAGAATGGTTTGGGTTGGAAGGGACCTTAAAGGTCATCTAGGTCCAACCCCCTGCCATGGTCAGGGACACCTTCCACTAGATCAGGTTGCTCAAAGCCCCGTCCAACCTGGCCTTGAACACTTCCTGGAAGGGAGCGTCCACAGCTTGTGTGGGCAACCTGTTCCAGGGTCTCACCACCCTCATAATAAGGAATTTCTTCCTTATATGTAATTGAAAACTACCCTCTTCCAGTTTAAAACCATTACCCCTTGTCCTATTACCACATACCCTTGTAAAAAGTTCCTTTCCAGCTTTCCTGTAGTCCCCCTTTAAGTATTGCAGGCAGCTATATGGTCTCTTTGGAGGCTTCTCTTTTCTAGGCTGAACAACTCCAACTCTTTCAACCTGTCTTCATAGGAGAGGTGCTCCAGCCCCCTGATCATCCTCATGGCCTTCCTCTGGACCCACTCCAACAGGTCCATGTCCTTCTTGTGCTGGGGGCCCCAGAGCTGGACACAGTACTCCAGGTGACGTCTCATGAGAGTAAGTAGAGGGGGAGAATCACATCCCTCAACTTGCTGGCCACACTTCTCTTGATGCAGCCCAGAATACAGTTGGCTTTCTGGGCTGCAAGCACACATTGCTGGGTCATGTTGAGCTTCTCAGCAACCAACACCCCAAGTCCTTCTCCACTGCTCTCAATTCACTCATCGCCCAGCCTGTATCTGTGCTTAGGATTGCCTTAACCCACGTGCAGAACCTTGCACTTGGCTTTGTTGAACTTCATGAGGTTTGCACAGGCCCACCTCTCCAGCCTGTCATTCTTTCCCTCCAGTGTGTCGACCCCACCACACAGCTTGGTGTCATGAGCAAACTTGCTGAGGGTGCACTCAATCCCATTGTCTACGTCACTGACAAAGATGTTAAACAATGCCAGTCCCAACCACCTACACTGCAAAGAAGGCATTGCTCTGTACTTATTAACATCTCTCTACACATACGAAATGCTGTGGCCTATAACAGGCAGAGGAATACTCTCTGTGTTTGGAAAGGATCACAGTAAACCACGGAAGCACGGAAGAATGCATTTCTTTCTCTTTTCTGTTTTAAAAAAGGCTTCCCATTTTTCTTTGTTTTCTTCCAGTAGAACACAAGCTTTCCATTATCAGGACTTGTTTATGCTTATTTGGTGAAAGTCAATTACATTTGACATAGTACAACACAAGTTCTAGACATTACTGTAAGACATGAAGGACTTCAGAAGGAAATGCAGCACTTGTATGAAGTACACTGAAGTGTCTTGTGCTTTGTATGTCCTGACACAACTGACCAGACTCCTCCCCATACAGTTGACTTGCTTCTTAGGTGAAAGACTGCCTTTTGGAAGAGCAGACAGAGGACAACCCTTCTCAAATTCATTTATGCATGTCATATTTATTCCTTAGCTAGTTCTATTTTGTGTGATCTTTCTCACATTAAGAGAGTTTCTGATAATGTTTGCAGTTTGCTGATCTGGAGAGCTCAGATCTGTCTTTCTTCTGGAACAGGGATGCAACCTATGAATATACATGAACAATTACAGTTTTGAGCATGGCTGAGATAAATTAACTCTGGAAAAGATGCAAAAAATACCCAAAAGTGCCTTTCCTCACCACTGCCATGCTGTATTGACCACAGACTATATACGAGTTATAATTTTTCTTTGTCATGTTACTTAGCAGAATAAACAAGAGTTATTCTCCAGGTATTTTGAAATAATCACAGTGATTATACAACAAGCAGACTTTACCATTGGTCCTGCTCCCAAACTTTTTTAGATAAAAAATTATCTTCCTGAATGAGTCTCCAAGTCATCATGAGGACTTTGCAAGACTGCACATTTGAGTCTCATGCAAATTCAGAGAGGCAAGATCAGATCTATCAAAAAAAAACCCCAAAAATTCCAAATCAGCAATGCCAGCAGATTCTTATGTTTGGTAACGTTGCTGAGCACAGTTATTATATAGTCTTCTCAAACCCATTCTGCAAATCTTTGTTTCAATCTAAGGTCAGCTGAGTGGCTGCAGAACCAAACCAAATATTATCCCTTTATTACATTGAAGTGTTGCCTTTTCTCACTTTAATTAGGCCAAAAGATTTCATAGTAAGGCAGAATAAATAACACTGGTAGAATGTTATTTGGTAAAACTGCTGACAAAGTTTATTCAACATGCAAATAAATCAGAGTTGAATATAGCATGAACGACCTGAAGAAAGCAAGCATTTTAAGAAAGGTTCTTCTGTTCCATTCCTCACCCTATGCTTTTTTTTTTTAAAGAAAAAAAAAAAAAAAGAGACAAATCAGAGCCAAGGAGTTTATTTGCTCAAGTGCTCCCAGCAGAATGTGGCTGCAGAGAGCAAACTACTGCTTGGGGCAACAGTGGAACATTTTTTTCAGAAGTTTCTCCAGTTTTCCTGGATTATGCAGAGCCTCAGAACTACTGAGAGCCTGCTTTCCTGGTCAGACTCCCTCTGGGATATATATCAGAAAAAGTCAGGTACCTGGAAGCTTAGAGTTGGGATTTCTACCTACAAATTAAGAGGATGTCTATTCTTTAGGAAAACTGTTTCTTGAAGATACATCCTTTAAGATCTGCCACCATCTTCTTCACAAGTAGAAAAACAAAACAAAAAACTCAGGTGCACTTTTCTCCACAGCTATATAGTTTCTACTAGTTGTCTGAGATACTCATTACTCTTCCCCTCTGTAGTCACACTATACTAAGAGAAATTTCCATCAGAAGCTACTATTGCCTTTTGAGAACAGAATTCCCAAGGAGACAGGAATGAGAAAAAGGAAGAGCAATTATCTGATATGGTCACAAACTTTAGTACTGAGAAGAGAAGACTAGTTTCATTTTTCAGAAGATGAAAATATGTGCAACAGCAACTTGCTCAGGCACTACATATCTCCTATACCTCTCTAATTCCAACAGATACTAAATACATTCTTCCTGCCCTTAATATTTATCGTTGAAGAAGGGAACATCAAAAAAAATGTGGATTGAAATGAATACAGATAATGCAATTCTGAAGGTGCTAGAAGTCTGAGGTACATCAGTAGGACTCCACATTCATTTTCTGATTTGGTTATGCTACCAGGGTGTTTCATATCCTTTCAGCATTACCAAAATGGAAAGAGAGACAGATAACAGAAGGAAGATTGGGAGATGCTCAGCCAGTAAGGGGGAGGAAAAGAATGATTAGCTGATGATTTTCACCTGACATTTTTTGTGATACATTTTGTCTGCAGTCCTCCATGAAAGTTACAAGCAAGGCATGCAGTGGAGTGAGAAGGTACAGGTAACCCCCTTTATCACATTATACAAGGAAAACATGCAATGTTTTGGTATTGTTTGAACAAATTCCTTACTCTACTTATGAGAAATTCCAACCAATGCAATTTCCTTCATAACTTTGGTAGTAGGGACCTACTTACTTTCTTCCTACTCACTAACACGTAAGGCTGGCTTAATTTCTACTTGTGTTTACCTCAAATTACCATGCTGTGCAACAACAAATCTGCCTCTCTATTTCAACATCTGACATTAGAAAAAGATAGAAGTAGCACGTGTACACTGAATTTGATGCAACAGCAAACCAGTGATGGAAAGCCAGTGCAGAAGCACAAAGACCTAAGTCTGTGCATGCACATGGAGTTCCTTTCAGTTTTCTCCTTTTTGCAGAGATGTGCAGGCTTATGCATCAAGGAGGCAATTCTGTAACACTTCATAATAACAACACCCATGATGAATTTAATCAGCTCAGCCGGAAACAGCCCCAGATCTTGGGTCCTCATCATACACCTCTATACAAACAGCTTCTTGGTATGCACTGTCTGGTATGGATTCACCCTTTGCAGCGATTAACACTGATGTTTTCCCAGTTCGGTTTCTAGTCTGTGCTGTAAAATTGTTTAGAATTGCTTATAGCCCTCCCAGATGTTAAAAGTGAGGTGCCTTGATCTTGAAACCTTTATCTTTTCTTATACTAGCCTGCATACCTCCAGAATTAGAGTTTGAAATACAAATGCCAGTATAGAAGAACTCTGCATTTCAGGATATTTCCTGCTCCATGCCTTCAGAGATATGAACATTAATAGGTCTTTTCTGGGCCCTAGCTTCTGCTGTGCTTTGGGGGCCACTTAGTTTATGAGCACAGCTTTCCACTCTAAACAGAGTCTTTAGTACTGCATACTACGTTGCTTGCAGCCTACATAAGGGGTAAGAATAGCTCAAATAGAAGGTATTTTTTACACTGGGATGTAGTCATCATTGTAGAGACCACACGTGATTTGTCAAGCTCGTGGTTGCTGGCATGAAATCATCCTGCATCATCCTATTAGAGTAAGGGTTCACAAAAGGTTTGAAATATTACACTAAATTCAGAGAAGATTAAAAAAACCAACAAAAACCTAAAAAGATATGAAAGGAAAGCATTCTTTAAAAAACAAATTCACACTAATGAACTAGAGGTAGCTGACTTTCTAATCCCATGAAAGAACAAAATTCCAACCCTGTTCTAAACACATTTCACATTCACACAGGGTAACTGCATTATCGCTTTCAAGGCAGGGTAAAGTACATGTGTAAACATCAGACTTGACTGAGATGATCTATATGTGATTCTAGTAGCATCAGATCCATGGTTAAACAAAGGGGTTAATGCTGCACTGCTAGGAACGCAGTGCCTTTAGCTCTTGGACGCCCAGTGCTGCACCAGAAGTTGCAGCCATGTAGTGCACAGCCCTGCTGTGGTATAAACCAACTTGGGTAGATCACATTCTCACAGAAAGATCAATTTTGCATAAGCAGGCTTCAGGCTAGTTTTATGCTGGCTAATGAAAGAAAGACGAGATTTTGTCTTTATTTTCTTTACCACATGCTTTGGCAAATTCTACGGAAGTGTGATCACATACCATGCCTTATTCAGGTCAAATTTTTATCACTGAGTGACTTTGTACTCTGCTGATCGAGTTTTATGATTGTGGAAGCAGCAGTCAAAAAGAGCAAAGACGTTTTTAAGACAATAAATGTTATGCTTCTGAATAAATCCTATTCCATGTGTAGTACATTAAAAGCCACTGAGACATAAGTAATTCCTTCATCTTCATTAAATATCTCTGTACAGGTTTTTAGTTTTGTAACTGTACCAGTTCTTTTCTCTTGGGTCTTCTGCATTACTGTTAGTTAACACAAGACTGTATTATTTTTACTTACAGGAAACTGACAACAGCTCCATGTCCTGACATTTTTAAAGTTAGTATCTGTCAGGCACTTAGCACACCAACAGGCTCAAATTCTTTCCCCCTGCACCACAAGGGTTTAGCTACCTGCATTCAAGGTCAGCTCTGCCAAGGTGCAGCCTTGGACAAAACTGCTGGGAAAACAGCTGCATTGTGAGATGACTCACTGAGCGCCTCTCCCTCAGCTCAGGCCACTGCCCCTTGCTGTCTCTGACCTGCTGACTTGGCTTTCTGTCTGACCCTGGACCTGCCTCAACGGTGGGGCTGGTGCAGTGGACGCAGATCCCTTGGCCACCCTGGTCACTGTTCCAGGCCTGCACTGCTCTCCTTGTTGCAGAGCAGAAGGTCTGTACCCTGGCTCATGCGGGCATAGACCTGCCAGCTTCTCTACCACCCTCAGCTGCCACTCCCGGCTCTTGCAGAGTGTTTGCTCCCTGATGATATCCTAGACTTGTCAATCTCATTTTCTACCTCAGAGTCAACCAGTGCTTCTGGTTTTATTTTAGATATTTTCAGCTTTTAGTTTGTGTCCTTCTGTTGCTCTTTTTAATCTATGTTCCAGGAGTCTTAGGGGAAGTTGTTTTTTTATTAGAAGTTCTCAGTAAATTAGCATTTTGCACTACTTACAACAGTAGTAGTAGACTTTTTCAAGTTAGTTTTTTCAAGCAAGGGACATAAAATAACAAAATATATTTGCATGAAAACTTTCCTCCTCTGCCTGGACACTGACAGTCATCTAGAGACAAGAAAAAACATATGCTTCCTAGTTAATTTTGTTCATAGTGTACACTGGGTTCCTGGATTTCTGCACCATACTGAATGATTTATGACAGTTTTTAACCTCACTGATGACAATTTGCCTTTGAATGTTATGATTTAGCATATCTTAAATTCAGATATCATGAAAACAAATATTGGTCTCAAGAATCTGAAATGTCTCTTTTTTTCCAAAGCTGCAGCCTAGCAACAAGCACCATTCAAATCCCATAGTGTGAGGTAGGTCTCTTCAGTTATTAATTATTTAGTTATATATTATATATATAAAATATATATTATAAAATATATATTATATATAACTATATATAGTTATATATTATTATATATAATATATAGTTATATATTATTTAGTGCTTCTAGTAGTTTTCTTACAATGCTTAATTATTTTTCATTGTTTTCTAATGTTTCATCATCACCTTTTGCAGGGTTACTATTCATTCTTTGGCAACCAAGTCACCACTACCATTGATCTTGTCCTCTAGGGTACTTAGTAGCCTCAAGACTAGTCAGTACTTGAAGAAACAGCTAAGGGCTGCAGAAGGTGATATTAACCAGCTTTTCCAAAAGAATTCAGCACAGAATTGATTACAGCTCTATGACTTCTATGCTGCTTTACATCACAGTGAACAACTCAATTATGTAAATTCTTCTCTTGAACACTTCTCCAAAGTAGCTTTTATTTTTTGTTTATTCAGTAAGTTATTAAAATTATCATATATCTATACAATGCATAATTTTGTGAGAAACGGCTATGATGCAGCAGCATTTAGATACTGCAGTGAACACGGAGTGAAGAGAATTACCTTTCCTATCACTCTCTTTGGGAAGGAGGGAGGCTAGGTGGATGACACAGGAGAACTCTCCAGAACAAAAGACTTTCTTTTTCTTTTGTTTGGCTTGTACCACAATATTATTTTAATCCACATGGAAGTTTAAGTTCTTTGAAGCTCACCATAAAGACACAGAGTAAGAAACAATAGGACAGAAATTTAGGACCCAGCACTTAAGTGCTGCGGTTCCATAGTTCATCCTCACTTATGTCTCAACAGTCATAAAGGGATTGTAGGAAGATCTGAGAAATGTCATCCTGACATTTACCAGTAACAATAAAACAAACATATCAGAAATATGCCCACATCCAAGGTGAAAATATAATCCTTTTTCCATTTACATCTTCAAAGATGCAAGAACTGGAACAGTGACCAGGGTGGCCAAGGGATCTGCGTCCACTGCACCAGCCCCACCGTTGAGGCAGGTCCAGGGTCAGACAGAAAGCCAAGTCAGCAGGTCAGAGACAGCAAGGGGCAGTGGCAGCGCTCAGTGAGTCATCTCACAATGCAGCTGTTTTCCCAGCAGTTTTGTCCAAGGCTGCACCTTGGCAGAGCTGACCTTGAATGCAGGTAGCTAAACCCTTGTGGTGCAGGGGGAAAGAATTTGAGCCTGTTGGTGTGCTAAGTGCCTGACAGATACTAACTTTAAAAATGTCAGGACATGGAGCTGTTGTCAGTTTCCTGTAAGTTATTCAGTAGATATACTGATGCCTTCTCAACACCTACTCTTGTAAGCTTCAGGGTCTTCAACTCTCATTCAGATCTTCCCTTATGCAAGGTGTCTCTCTGTCCATGAGTTAGGGTCTGGAAAACTGCTCCCGTGTGCTCCTTCTGGGCCTTGGCCATCCTTTTGCTTTGGACACTTACCTGATGGGACTCATATTGACCATAAAATGCAGACAGCTGGAGATGACAATTCCTCAAGTTGCAGCTGATTCCAAGTCACTTTCCTCTTTGCTGACCTTCTGTTCTGCCCCATACACCAACAAACTCCTATCCCTGACATTGTCTAGCTGAATAACAGACTAACCTAAATTCTACTTCACTGTAAATTTGCTGTTTCAGAAGGGCTTATATGATGAAAAAATGTTCTTCCCTGCCCTGCTACATCACTTGGTTGAACTGATTGCTTTAAGGCCATACTTCCATATCTGCACCTACTTTTATTCATACATGATTCTTCCTACCCCATCCATGCCACCGCTCTGCATCATGGATTTCACAAATCTCAGGAGAAAGTTGTCTTGCAATTCAAGATGATAACCTAGATTCTAGCAGGGTTGGGGGCTATCACAGCTTTATAGTCCTTTTCTTCAGGTGTAAAAATTTCAACCCTTCCTCAGTGAGATGTTTCAAAATTTCACTTTGAGGGCTGTAGATAGGCTAAACTGGTGACCTCAGTCATGGTGCATAGTTCCCCTAGTAAGCCTACATTTTCTTTGCTCATTCATCTATCTTTAAGCATTATTCCAGCCTCTCAAACCATCACAATGTCACATTGTAACTCTGTAACACTTACCTTGTCACTTGAGACATCAGCTCAAATCCTGATCTTATTGTTAATCATCATATCTCATAGTTTTTCTATGAAGAACTTGTGTTATTTTGTTCCTACCTGGAAATCCAGAGCTGGATTGGTAAAGTCTCTGTGTCTTTTCTTAAGTGATGTGTAGGACAACACTGTAGAGAAATAGATCACCGATGTAACAAAAAATCCAAATTGTGGGTATTAACGTAGGAGATTTCTTTTAAGGCTTTTCTTAAATTAATAAGAAATAGGAAATGCTCATGAGTATCCCTGAAGATGTGCAGGATACTTACCTTTGGTTACATAAAAAGAAAATGAAACTCTAAGAGCATACAAACATCTAAAAGGGAAATGCACAAAAATTACTGATCTAGGAAGTGTTCACCATATAGAATCCATAAATACAAAGGAGGATGGGACATCACAAAGTTGTTTTGTTTTTTGGGGTTTTTTTGGGGTTTTTTTTAAACAACACGGTGTTCATCCTCACATAAAGACTACCAGAAGTTCTAGAGAAAGGTGATCAATGAAGAAAATGTTCAGATACTTATCTGAATTTTTTTTTAAAATCACTTAACTGTAGAGGCTGGGAAGGCAGAAAATTCTGAATTTCAAATAATCATGCTACTTGACTGGTTCTGGAAGACTTAACAAGCTGAAGCCAAAGTAAGCAGGGAAGATGAAGAAATGCTGTAAGTTGAAAAGAGTACAGGCATGAAATTGTTTTTCTGGCTACCCATAATAAGAACTCTTTTCACAATAAGGTGCAAGGAATAAGATGTTGAAAAAGTCAGAACTTGGGCAGTAAAGAAGCTAAAAGATTTTATTGTGGCAGCAATGGTAAATTGCAAATTCATGCATGTGCAAGGCCACGGGGTATTATAAAAGGAATAGCACAGTTTCGGTTTCCATGCAGAGGAAAAGGAAGTCACAAATTCTGTCTAAACAGCTTTACTGTAGTTGTATGTGAAATAAAGTGTTTATGTCTAGGATGCTCCCTTATAGGAAAACAGAGGCAAACTGGAGCAATTAAGAAAGAAAATTATATTGTCTACATACCAAAAAATCAGTAACCTAAACACACAGGTTTAACAAGAACTTTAAGAAAAAGTTGATCTAACAGAAAAATAAGAAAGAACTGTTGTCCAGAAATATGTCTGTCTGATAATATAGATATAAGGGGGAAGGAAATTGGCCATACTGCTAAAAAAACACACCCCTCTATGACTTTTCTCTACAACTCTCGTCTAAGGAGTCTTATTGTAACAAAACTGAGAAGCATCCAGATTTCAGTTCTACACTATAATTTCCATTGCAGCTGCTATGGTGAAGAACACAGGACTGGGCATTCAGAGGGGGAGGAAGGAAACACAAGCTTTGTCTGTTGTCCCACAGGTTAAATCACATGTTCAGGTTTGAGTCATCTGTTCCTCTGCTCTCTCCTCCTCCATATCCTCTTTTGTTTGTGCAGACTGCTTCTTCTGTCAAATCTAGCTGCAGTCGGCATCTTCCTCAGCATTTTGATTTTCTTCCCACTTCTCACATTGCAGGTAAAGTCCTATGTATCAAACATTCATATGTGCCTAACACCTTGCATGTCCTTCTTATGCTTCCCTTGTTCACTAGAAATGGTGAAGCTGTCCACAGAATAGCTTGCTTCTCCCTGTCCCTTCATGCCAGCTGTGTGCAATGTAAACACAGCTAACAGACTGGGCCACTCCAGTGGCAGGAGCCAGGCACAGTTCAGGTCTGGGATGAACTGGAATGGAGCTGAGGAGGAAGATGAGCGTCCAGCTGCTTGGAGTAGGGAACCTGTGGAAATGCACATACAGATATGTCAAGGGAGGTCTGGGAGCTGCAGAGAGGCTCCAAGATTCAGAATGGAGCAGGGTCGTGTGCTGCTCCAAGGCTCCAGCATCTCTGAAAGGATGGCCCAAACCACAGCCCACATCATTCACTACTGTGGCTCTTCCTCAGAACACACCTTGTTACTCTTACTAGTTTTGTGAAGTTGATTAGGCTGTAGACTTACAGCATAATGTGTTTGATGTAAAAATTAGCATGCTTCTGGGTATCTTTGGGAGGAAGAAAGTTTCCCTTGTTTATTATTATTCTTTGTACAATGAAGCATTTGACCACAGGAGTGACAAGAGATGGAGTGCGTGTCAGAAGTCATACAGCAGTAAAACAGGAATGTGGGATCCTGTGTTTGGTGATTTAAAATTTGGTTGTACAGAGCACTACTTATACATTAAGAAAAAACCCTTTATACTGCCAGGCTAATAAGCTAAATGACATCTAAAGTCTTTCTTCTGAGGTTGCTGGAATTTTCTGATCTTTTTTTGAGGACCTATTCCTTGGTGTGGTGGTTTAGCCCCTGCCGGGGTCTGAGACCACGCGGCCGCTGCTCCTCCGCCACAAAGGGAGTGAAATACAAAGCCCCAAGACTGAAATAAGGAAAGGTTTAATACAGCAGTGCAATAGCAACACAACAAACCACAACAATAACAATAACAGTAATAGTGACAGCAATGAACAGAGCAAAATAGCTACCAAATACAGCAGTGGGAAGCACGATGTACAAAACCACGAGTGCACCGCGCTCCCACGCCCGGAAAATGTGACCTGCCAGGATGTGACGTCCGCATGGTATCTGAATAACCCGGCTAGAGCTCCCCGCCACTGCTGGGGAAACTTAACCCTATCCTGGTTAAACCAGGACACTTGGTGTGCTCAACACGCTATACATCAAACTGGAAAAAAGTTTAATAGGCTTAGCAAGCATTTTACTACATAACCGGTATGCTGTTGCTGGTTTGATGTGCTTCATGTCACCATGGAATTCAAAGAAATCCTTAATATAAGAGGAAGTTATTAGAGGAAAATCTGAATGTCATTATCTTTTATGTTCTAAGTTCCATGACAAAATAGCCAGAGGACCAATAATTTTATTAAAAACTAACATCGTGAAGCAAATAAGTGAATTTGAAGCTTTAGCTTTGTATAATGTAAAGGGAACAAATAGTTTATGAAGCTTTAAGCCCCAGTTAAAGCCGAGAATCATACCTTCAACAGTTTTAAATGAAAGACTGACAGAGAGATTGTTATCCTGGGAGTCAATGGGTGAACTCACACCAGCCTCAGCAAGACCAAACTTTCACTGTCCTGCATAGCCAGCAAGACTTGCTTAGCAAGCCTCGCACTAAAACAAATATTCTACATGCATTTTCCACAGCAGACTAGCTGCCATTAAGAACATCTCAGAATTATGTTTCTTAGGTATTTTCTACTGGGAAAATAACTATTCCACTTCCTTACTGGAAACCTCTACCAGTTAGGAGCATGACATAATTGTTTATTTTTGTACTTAATAAAAGAAAACCCCAGTGCTGGGCTCCTTTGTATGACAAGAACATGGACACAATGGAGAGAGTCCAAAGAAGGGCCACAAAGATGATGAAAGGCTTGTAGCATCTCTCCCATAAGGAAAGGCTGAGAGAGCTGAGACTGTTCAGCCTGGAGAAGAGAAGGATCAGGGTGATGTCATGAATGTTATCTGGAGGGAGGGTGCAAAGAGGATGGAGCCAGGCTCTTTTCAGTGGTACCCAGTGACAGGGCCAGAGGCAATGGGAACACAGGAGGTTCCCTCTGAACATCAGGAAACACTCTTTCCCTGTGAAGGTGACCGAGCACTGGCACAGGTTGCCCAGGGAGGTTGATAAGTCTCCATCCTTGGAGATGTCCAAAAGCTGTCTGGAAATGGTCTTAGGCAACTGGCTCTGGGTGGCCCTGCTTGAGCAGAGATTTGAACCTGGTGACCTCCAGAGGTCCCTGCCAGTATCAACCGTTCTTTGATTCCTAACCAATTTGTATTGCTAGCATCTGCACAGAATTAGGATGGAAATTAAATTCTTTTCTTTTTTTTTTATCCTGAGGTTTTTGCAAGAAGTCTAGATGCTATTTAAAAATACTTAAAGATCTTAGTGCTCAAATAGCTCTAATAAACTGGACAAACAGTAAATAGACTAGACAGTTGAAGAACCAAATGAGGCACAAGTTCAGAAAATTTTATCTTCAAAATGGTCATCTTTGTGGCATGACTACTGAATAGCAGTAAAGGAATAGTTTTGTGTTTATAACTTCTTGTGTTTACTAATTCTTGCTTTTTATACTATAATTGGAAGGAAGCAAAAATCAGTAAATAGGTAATCTAAACATGTTTCAGCAAGGTCTAGACTGAAATGAATTAAAGTAAAAGAATAAATTTTTTAAAAGAGTTCTTACCGAAGAGAAGCAGTCACCCTTAAACTAGAGTTTCTCCACTTAAGAAGTCATGCAGACTTCTCATAGCAAAGTTTCAGGGAGGGATATGGGAATCTCAAGAAACCTCGATTATCAAACATTCTTTTAATAGATTTTTTTCTGCAGACAGACATTAAGCCTCTCCTGTCCTTAAAACACATAATATTTTGATTATCCTATAAATAAGGATAGTGGCTAGGACAAAGCAAAAAGTCTTTATTCTGTTCACTATTAGGTCAGAGAAATATGTTTTTCAAAAATCTTCACTTACACTTGAATTTATGGAGTAAATCATAACCTTCTATTCAGACAATGGATTAGTAAATTAGGTATTTTCCATCTCCTAAACTCAAAATAACAGAAAAAAGGCATCTACTGCTTTGTTTTCAGGAATTATGACTGTAAACCAAGTTCCCATCTGTCAGAATTTTGCTGCTTAGGATACAAACAATAATTCAATATATCAAGAGAACAGTATTATAAAGCTATTTTAGACTCAGAATAAAGTCCTTTCACCCACCTGAGAAAAAGAACAAAATCTTCCTGAATGCTTCACAAGTATCTGGCTCAGGCACCAACAACCTCAAAGCTGTGAAGGTTAATCACGTTTAACCAGGTGGCTGTAGTATGGAGCAGAGCCATTAACCACAGCTGCTATAAGCTAAGGATTATTTGAAATAGACATAACCCAGGTAAGCTTCTGGAGCTCAAATTTGCAATCTTTCATCAAGAAAAGGAAAATGTCTCCTTTTTTGCACAGCATCATAATAGGGGCCCAGAAGTAAAATAACAGAAGTGAATGAGGTCAGTTCTTTATCCAGAAGACTTTACTGTGATACAGCTGTACTGAACAATTTTATATCTCTAGCTGTAAAAATGTGCTTTGCACTTATAGTGGCAAAATAAAGGGTAATAAATATAATTTTTAGCCATTCAATCAAACAGAAGTGTGTTGTACTTTCACAGAATCACAGAAGACACAGACCAATGGTGTTAATTATCCTAATTTCTTCAAGGTCTCACCTTCAGCTGTTACTCTAGCACTCACAGTCACAGAATCACAGAATCATTCAGGTTGGAAAAGACCCTTGGGATCATCCAACCATCAGCCTGCTCTACAAAGTTCTCCCCTACACCATGTCCCCCAACATCTCATCTAAACGACCCTTAAACACATCCAGGGATGGTGACTCCACCACCTCCCTGGGCAGCCCATTCCACTCTCTGACCACTCTTTCTGTGAAAATTTTTTCCTAATGTCCAGTCTGAACCTCCCCTGTTGCAGTTTAAAGACATTCCCTCTTGTTCCATCACTAACTACCTGTGAGAAGAGACCAGCACCAACCTCTCTACAATGTTCTTTCAGGTAGGTGTAGAGAGTGATGAGGTCTCCCCTCAGCCTTCTCCTCCTCAAACTGAACACTCCCAGCTCCTTCAATCGCTCCTCACAGGATTTCTTCTCCAGGCCCTTCACCAGCTTCGTTGCCCTCCTCTGCACTCACTCCAGCACCTCGATATCTCTCTGGTGTTGAGGTGCCCAAAACTGGACACAATACTCCAGGTGTGGCCTCACCAGTGCAGAGTACAGGGGGACTATCACCTCCCTACTTCTGCTGGTCACACTATTTCTAATACAAGCCAGGATGTCGTTGGCTTTCTTGGCCACCTGGGCACACTGCCAGCTCATGTTCAGCTGCTTGTCGGTTAGAACCCCCAGATCCTTCTCTTCCAGACAGCTCTCCAGCCACACCTCCCCAAGCCTGTAGCGATGCATGGGGTTGTTGTGGCCCAAGTGCAGGACCTGGCACTTGGCCTTGTTGAAGCTCATCCCGTTAACGTTGGCCCCCCAATCCAATCTATCCAAGTCTCTCTGTAGAGCCTCCCTATCCTCATGCAGATCAACACCCCCGCTTAACTTGATGTCATCTGTGAATTTACTGATGATACACTCTATGTCCTTATCAAGATCATCAATAAAGACGTTAAACAAAAATGGTCCCACACTGAGCCCTGAGGAACACCACTTGTGATCGACCGTCAGCTGGATTTAGCTCCACTGACCACCACTCTCTGGGAGTGTACTTTGATAGGATTCTAGATATTTATGCATTGCTAAAAATTGCTGTGACAGACTAATCCTTGCATTTGCCCCTGATTTTTCCTCATAGGTATGGAAAAGAGGATGGGAGGAGGAATAAACCAGTCTAGTAGTCTCTATGACTAATCAGAGCATCCTCAGAACTGTTTTCACTCATACACAGCTGTATCTTGGTCCTTCTAGCCTCTTCTAGTTACAAGAGATTACTAGAATACATACGCACTTGACTGTCAACCTTTTTACCAAGGTATATACTTGCCATTAAGACAACAGCTGTGAGAGGGAGATATAGAGAGAGACACAGATAGATATATATATAAGATAAACTGGAAGAATTTCTTGAGATCTTATTCATCAGAGGAGAGTAGAGTAGGTGACACATGTATTTCTGGTGATGCTATAGGCAATCAAATGTCCATGTGAAAGCTGGTAAGAACTTTATATCTGAATTAAAAGAAAAAAAAAAACGGGTACTGCAAGTAGATTCCAAGATTGTACTGTACATGCAGAAACTGAAATCAAACTGAACATTTAGTACTCAGAATTAACTTCTAAAATAACTTTTTGAACACTTTAAAACAATTAATTGTAATTAAAAAAAGGTCTTGAGATTAATCTTATTACTGCATGTTCAGCAAATTTAAAAAGCAATATTGTGGATCATATAAAGTTAAATTCCATTTTAAAGAAACTGAATGATTGCCCAGATGTGCTATCTTCATAATGAAAGCTTTCTTTAAAAAATCAGCTGAACATTAAAAAATATTTCATGCAGAAAAATCACTACCATCCTTCATTTATCATTCAGAGGGGAGAAGAAACAAAGGATGAGCCAGATATTCACAGTTTTCCTTTTCAAAGACTTTATATTGTTTAAAAATAAAATTTCACCTTAGCTATGCACTTCAAGAGAGTAAGTGTTTTAATGTATGCCTGTACCCTGCCAAGTTATAGCTGGTAGCAGAGTGGTATGGTGCTCCACTCTGCTGGTGCCTTGCTGGTGATAAGCTGTAGTGTGAGCATGTAGCATTCTCCTTGTCTGAACGAGAAGTGACAAAAAGGCTGTGGACTGTGCAGTACTGTCCTCAATGACGTTACTGAATGGTTTCTATTACACAGCCAGTGTTTGCAGGACATTTTGCTCTGTTTTTGCTCTAATTGTTCCCAAAGGAGAAAGACTTCAAGGAAAATCATACCTGAAAGGTTATACTTCTGACATGGGGACATATCCCACTGTTCTTCATAGAACCACTGGTCATTTGCTTTTGAAAACTGTCAGTTGAGGGAGGTTAAAAAGGCAGGGCTTTCAAATGTGGACAACTTCTCTGAGGGAGATAAGGTTCACAGTGTTTCACTTTGATTTTAGCTACCATAAATATCACATCACTTTTCACTTCAAGGCCAGCGAATTATTCTACATGTAGTGACTGTGACATCTGACTTTCATCTGTTTCCATTTCTTTCTCTCTCTCTCTTAGCTCAGAGACCCTAATAACTCCTTTCTGTTACAAAACATCATAAAAAAAATCATAAAAAAAAAATCTTTCTCCCCTCAGACCCTTCAGGCATCATCCCAAAAGTTAAGCCAAGCTTTCCTTTGTAGGGGACACTCAAACCCATTGCTGGCATCGGTGGGATTCCCAGGCTTCTGACAGAGGCCATGCTGCCAAGATGGGGCAGTAGGATTCAGAAAGTCAGGGAGCAGCAGTAGCTGCAGCAAGCCATAGCTGGGCTAAAAGGAAATGTAACATCTATGCTTTGCATTGTGCAGGGTACCAAAACCACATGTGCAATCCTATTAAACCAAATGCAAAATTTGACAGACACCTATCACTTTGCTTCTCTTAAAAGGAATGGATTCCCTTTGCCTGTAACTGCTACACTTATATCAAATCATGTTTTTTGTATATCTAATAGGCTAGGTCATCAGGTGGCATGAGTGAACATTAGGGTCTTGTTAACTGCAGAGCAATGTTAGTCTGCACTCAGAGGATTTGACCTTTCTACTTCTTTTACCAGTTAGCCCTTTCCTTAGGATAGTATTGTGGAAGGGACTTCTTGTGCCTGACTCTTTGGTCTCAAGCACATTATGACTGGAAAGGACAGATTTGACAGTGAATGGAACCTCGTTATACGATTAGGAAATCACGTCTGGACTCACTTTGTGTCCTCCTGGTTCTGTATGACTCTGGTGCATTTCCATTACTGCTTTATGATACTGTAATTTTTTGTAAGTGCTCAGATATCATTGTAATAGTCACTGTATAAGCTCCTAAGAGGATATGTAGAGGGACAGATTACCCATATGTTTTATCTTATGATTCACTGTTTGATTCTGTCCAACCCTGGTTGCAGCACAACTACTAGATTTTGCAGTACACAACTACTATTTTGCTGTAAATCTAGCTTTGCAATATGAATAGTTAGATGCTACCATAACTACATGCTTTTTTGGATGTGAATAATGAAAAAAATTAGAAAAGAATAATGCTCTATAATTTTCTCAGATATCAAATAGGAATAATATTTCGTCTTATCCAGAAATGAAAGAATGCAATACACTTATCCACAGGATATAGTTATCTTTTTAAAAATATAAGTCTGACATAAAGAATAGCACATTAAATGTGTTTAATATGTGTGTTCACTATTACTTCAAAGGAATCATTCAGTTGAGTCACTGCTGAGTCAAAGCATAACTATTAACTGTAACAATACAGAAGTATTCAAGCAGGTCATATCTAGGACAACCACTTACGGATTACAACCATTACAGTTTTATAAAAGACAGAACATGAAAATAGTGAATTTATATTTATGAGTAAATTATAGGTATTATCAAAGAACTGTGTAAGAAGTTTGGTTTAACATAAAATTCTCAAGGTTTCATAATTAAGAGGTTAGAACTTTGGTAATTCTCCATGCTCATTTTTTTGCTTCAGCAGTCAAACATCACTGAGTAGGCTTTTGTACACTGCAGCTGAATGCTCAGGATAGTAACATTAAGATGTACAAAACCTCTCCTATAATCCTGCTATGCATACTGTAGGTTGAGTACCACTCACTAATGTCAAACTTCCTCAGAGAAATATAAAAAACATTTTTGTGGAAAATTCCTACCTTACATAACACACCTATCCACTTTGAAAGTTGTTCTTACCCACTGCTAATTTTATTAATTAATTTTAGTTTGCACTGCAGCTGTGGACTAGATGCCACCATGCTTGCCAGTGTAAACCACAGATACAAAAAGAATCTCTGCCCCAAAGAATTCAAAAGATAAGCATTTTCACTATTCTGATGCACAGACTTACCAATTATTCCCCAGATCTACTCATCTGAGAATTGCTTAGACTGCAAAATTGGACATGAAATTAGAACAGTATAGAGGAATGTAATTACAAGATATTAGGTCAGCTGAAAGGAGGAAAAGAATATGAGACATGCAAGGGATAGCTCATGACAATTCATTACCTTGAGTGTGGAACACACTCCCAAGGAAAATGGTAGAACTTAAAAACTAAATAAAACATAATACTGGATAATGTACTGTGCAGAGTCAGGTATGGCACAGGTTCAGAGGCAAAAGGTGGACTCTATTATCATAGGTAACTTCTATCTCTGGACTCTCTGATTTTTTTAAATTGCAACACATCTCAATTTATCAGCAAAACTAGGCAGTGCACATTAGCCAGTAAATTCAAAGCCCTACTATTACATGCAGACAGACTGTGAGGCTTCTGTGGACTCTTTCCAAAAGAAAGATACCAACATTGTAGTGAAATTATAAATGCTTAAATATGATTCACCCTACAACTAAAGGATGATATGTAGAAGAAGAGACTCCAAAGTGTGTATAATGATGTCATACAACTAACACGTTGGTTAAAGAAAGCAAAGGATTCCAGAGGCATTGTTTGAAGCCCTGAAACTACTCAAATGTCAGGACATGATCATTTCTTGGGTCTGTCACATAGTAGTTCTCAGAGAAGTAAGATGAGAGAATAAGGATTCTCAGGTTACAACCTTTCACCAGGTACTTCTGTTTAGTTATAAACCTCAGATGATAAATATCTTTATTTAGAAATTAAAGACTGTCCTTGTTTATTGCTGAAAAAATAGTAAGATTACTATTAACTCATTAGTAATATATATATTATCTTTGTCATTACTCCTAAGAGATTTCCATATGCATTTCATAGAATAGATAAAAGTACCTTTTAAACCCTTTCTGCAACTGAAGGCATTCAAAAATTCAGCAAAAACAAGGGACTGCTATTCCCAGACACATCTGTGAAGGGTTAGAACTTCTGTAAATTACAGATGGAGATAAGGAAGTAAAGAATAATTAAAAGGAGATGTTTAGACCCACAGGAACACCTGCCTTGCACAGGTCACAATTTCTGCTGGTCTGAGTGCAGTTCTCTGGTGACATCTATGGAATTTATGTGCCAGATTTGGATGACAGAAGGCTGAGAAATTTAAGAAAAAAAAAAAAGCAACAACAAAATGATGTACAGGAAAAAATTTTATGTGAAGTAACTTAAATATAATTCTCTAAGAAATCTCATTCCTTAATACCTACATACATACTTGTTATACATGATGGCTATACAGAAGACTATTTTGTGCATTTCACAATTGCTAAAATTTGTCTTTAGCAACTAGAGGCAAATTAATTTCATGCCATTTATAATGCAGAAACATGATGAACAAAGAAAAACAACAAAGGAGATATTACAGCTTGAAGATGATCTGAAAAGCAGGTAGAAATAAGGAGAGCAATGTTTATGTCATAATGTTTAACCTTTAGTCCAGGTTAGATCTATTCTTATGGATGTCATTGACAGCTAGGCCCAGCCTAATGTCCTACTAGAAAGGCTACTGTGTAGTGAAATGCTTGCTGTTACCTTTCAGCCTCCACAAGATTTGCAACTGTTCACCTAAGGCTTCATTACACTGGTGAAATAAATTGGGAGCAACTAACATTCTAGCCATAATTCCCAGTGAAAGATCTCACATTTATAAAGCACTGTGATAAAACCATTGGTTTAAATTACTTCTACATATTTTACTGGATTCTCAAGAAAATATCAAAGGGAGTATGATATACTACATAATGTTCTATTTGACTAATGGCTGATTAAGCAGACAGGGCTGCTTAGTAATGAGGGTGTTGTCTGGGGATACCACAGCCTAATTACCATGTCCAGCTTCGCAGGGGTCCAATTTCAATGACTTCTCTGGGCACGATCAATTTGCCCCAGCTTGCTCATCTAGGATGCTGTTTTTTGCAAAATAATGGAAGTACTATATAAGATTAAAAAATCATATCTAACTGCTAATACCTTTCTTTGGAAATTTGCTCTATCAGTGTTTATTTAGAAGTAGTTCGGTACCCTTATTAGCATAAGGTCATTTAATACAAGGCAGAGAACAGAACAAAGTTTTTCCCTGATTAAATATTCACGACTAACATCTGTGACTATAGTATAACTCCCGTTGTGTCTTTTCTAAAGTCTATTTCAGAAATCATATCTTCAGTTTGGGTCCTTAAATTGGAGGCATTTTGTTCTGCTATTGAAACAGTTGTATAAACAAAACCAAATGTCCATCTCTTGAAAATGGCCACTTTATTTAGAGAGGATTTAGGTTTGGAGTCAGGCTGCTGAAGAATAAAGACTATGTTCTCTGTCATGGTAACCAGATAATTGTTCTTGCTGGCTTTCCTCAAATGGAAATAAAACCTGTTCATATATTAAAATGAAAAACACATGTCTTGTTTCCTAGGTATGCAGGAATGTTTATGATCAATATAAAATGAATTATGAAATATGTGAAGAACATAATTTTTCAAGGGAGTTTGCAAGGAGAAAAGGTTATGACAATATGTATCTTCTGTTCTCCAAAAGGCATATAAAATACCTTACAATACTATTTTCTTTCTGTTTTAGATAAAAAATATGATGTAAAATCTTAATCTACTTTATGTATTAAATTCTTATAGGTACTTTGAATATTTTTACCACTTTCTACAATTTCTTTTGCCATTTCTTTGCCCTAGAAATCAGTCTTTGTTTACTTTTAATTTGAAATATAGACCATGAATGAACATTTATCAGGCCCTTTCAAAGTAAAACAGGTCTTCCTTATTTGTCATTCATTATGATATTCCTGTAAAAGATGGTGGTTAATGTTAAGATTTAAAAATGGAGGCTATTTGACTTATTATCCGACCCTGCAAAATGATGATAGTACAGAAAAAAAACCCCCACAGATACCAAAACTTACATCACATTATGGATTTAAGCACATTAACCATTTCTCTCTCAGCATGTTTCTTCATGAAGGATCTTTTCAGTCATTTTCTTCCTGGTCCAGTTATTGGACCAAAATAAAATCTCTGAGCCTTCTGAGATGAAATCTGCACTCTGTGCATCTTTTTCTCCCTGTCCTTGGAAAAAGGACTTTAGCTGAACAATTTTCATAAGGAATTCTTATGCATCAGTGGTCATCGTCGCAAAATGCTTTGGATTCAAAAGCTTTGACATGAGACACGTCCAGCACAACTGTTCTTGCTGCATTGTGTCAATAGGCCAGATATCTTAGAAAGATTAGCAAGGGTAAGGGACTATCACTGACAGAAGTCTGTGGCAGAAGAACTCAAAAGCAAAATATTCTTTATTGGTCACACTTTGACCAACAGGAAGTGAAAGTAAAATGAAAAAAAGAGAAAGCATAACCATTTCACAGATGCTGCAGGTGCCAGTGTTAGAAAAAATAGGATCAAAGTGTACTTTATTTGTGCATTTTTGGTTGTACCTCTCAACTGAAAACAGCCAGATCTCTCTCCTAAGCATCAGAAGAAGATCTCCTTAATGTTAATGTCACACTTGGTTAATTACCGGGAGCTTTTCAAATCAGGTATACTTAAGAAATTATATTTTCAGTTTTTTGTAAGGCAAGCTGGACTCATTTTGATAATGTTTTGTGTTGTTTGTGCACCATTATTAACACATTATTATTATTGAAACTGTAAGATAAAAAACTTCCTCGTACCTGTGCTCTCACTTCTAATTGTGAAAGAAACTCCTGTTAACAACCCATCTCACATTCTGAGTAGGATGTTTCAAAGCTCAGGACCATACAGAGGGAAGTTTGTCACACTTTTTTCAGAACAGCACAGAAGACAGAGGATTTTATTTAGAATAAAACAGTATTGATCACCTAGCAAGGACTACAGTCTTCAGAATGTAAAAAAATCAGTGATTATTTTGTGCATAGGCCCATATTTCATGGGCAATGAGGGCTGGGTATAAGAAGTGAACCTGCATCTTTCTTGGGAGTGCAGAATACTGAGTGTCCAGGGCAACAAAACAATTTCTGTAAACAAAAATCTGATTTCATAGATAATTTTATAAAACCATGATCTGTTTTTTGTAAACAAGCAGTGAATTCAAAGAGGGCTGTTGGGAAAATGTTAATTTCTAATACTGTTTAACGTAGCTGAAAACCATTTTGTCAGAAATAATGATGGATGTATTCAGAAATCTGTCTGCAGGTTGTATGCTGCTCTAAATAAAAGAAGTCAGACCTGTCCATAACCCGTCTCTACCGGTTGCACATAAAGGTATGCTCCCTAATGCTACCCTGAATTATCATACATTGCCCTTCAGCTGATGGTGGCTTCAAGCTATTACAAAACATTTAGAAAGTATGATCCATGCATTCAGTGGTGTTATTACACTCAGTATGAATAGATGCCTTGCAAGCAAGAAGAAAATAAAGAGGTGAGATTGGCAGAAATCATGATACTTTGTTGTGAGTTTGTGAGAAGGGTTTTACGTACACCAAAAAGCACATGAATTTTAGAACCCTTTTGATGTTTAATTTTTTTACTTCTATTTCAGACTCTGACTATGACCAATTTCCTGATTGAGCTGCTTTCTTAATTTCCAAACTATGGTTTGTATCACTATTTCATGATTAACTTCTGTTGGTTGATGGGGGTTTTTTAAAATAATGTTAATCAACTCCACAGTGTGCAAATTACATCAAAGTCATTATTTAATGCAAAATAAAATCATTCACTCCGTACATGCTTCCCTCAGAAAATACACCCTAAGCCAAGGTGATGTGGGAGAAAAGAGGAAAAGAGAAAAATGTGTATCATCAGACACCCTTTGTGGAAAGGCAACTTGTCAGCTAATTGAGCCTTGTATGTTTTCCTTTGTATGGCAACATACACCCCTTACTTCCTTACTTTTACATATAATACATACAGCTTAATTTTGGTAATTGCACATAATTGTAACCTTTTGGGTTTTATTTGCACTAGAAAAAAACCAAATTTTCTTTCTTTCCCTCTCTAGGTGATTTACCCTCTAATTCCCTTTTCAGTGAGGAAGGCTTAAGAAAAAAAGCTGGCAAAATTTCAGGTTAATGTGGTGAAAATACTTAAAACATTTATGAACCTGGCACCAATAATCACATTCTATGATCAGGACTGACACCTGATCTCACTGACTGTGATGTAGTCATCAAATCTCATCAGGATTCCCATCAGGCTTGTAACATTTCCAGCCTTCCGAGCAGAAGACAGCACACCACCAAGCAGAAGACAGCACCCAGGAGCAAGATCTCAGTTTTGGAGTTGAGGTAGGGACAGACAGGTGGACCATTTCCTAGACTGACTCATACAGGTTGTGAAATCTCAGCCTGTGTTTCCACTTACACGCATTTCACACTGGTGTAATTTCACAGAGGCCTCTGATGAGCAGGGTTTTGTGACAAAACACACCCAAGTGACAGGAGACTAGACACCAACCCATTTTAGGTAAATGGAGACAGTAAAAAGAAGCAGATGTTTCTGGAGCTCATCTCTTCAGTTTCCAGACAGCCCCAACATATGCGGGAGGAATCAAATGGCAATAAATGAATTGTGCAGGTATTTGAGCAGGACAGCACATCTTTGTAACTAGTTCTAGACTTTTGTGAGATTATTCTATGGTCACTGCATGCAAATTAAAAGAGTTGCTGTAATAAGCAATGGTCTGAAACTAAACAACAGTGTATTTAGTTACTAAAAAGTTAGTAAATATTCATAAATATTGTTTTACAGTGGTTGTTGCAGGACTGTTGAATAACTGTGATTATACTCTGAAAAGCTTCCTAAATTAGAAAAATAAATGAAAGACTGAGAATTTTATTCAGCTCAAGAAGTGTACATAACTATCACACACCTGGAATAATCACATACATATTTAAAATATTACAATCTTCCATGAATTCATCACACATCATAGTTCTTCTATCATTTCCTCTTTAAATGTCACACAGGTAGGGATGCCTTCAGGCATCCTGGGATTTAGGTGTGTGTGCGGTGGGGGAAGCTGACATTAAAGAAAGAAAACAAAGTACCCGTGCCAAAAATTACTCTTCTGAGCAAAGGTAGCATATGGCATGCATGAATTATTCTGACCGAAGTCCATGTGAAAGCTGCTGGTTTCTGTAGCTGTAGGATGCTCTGCTACAGCATGACAACTTGGAGGGTAAAGCCTTATTAGTTACTTTTGGCAACAATGAGGAGACCTTTCTCAGTCTAGATTACAAGCACATTTAAATAAGCTAATTATTCCTTGGAGCTTTTTATAGAAAGAC
Source organism: Strix aluco (assembly GCF_031877795.1). Lineage (NCBI taxonomy): Eukaryota > Metazoa > Chordata > Aves > Strigiformes > Strigidae > Strix > Strix aluco. The sequence continues at coordinate 51,263,578 of NC_133971.1, read as the reverse complement.
AAGTAGGCAGCACCTGAACTTTGTAAAGTCAGAAAGGGGATATGACAAAGCATAACCACCATGACACAGATGTCAAGAGAAATCTGGGGAAGTCCTATGCTAAATGGCAGACTGAATTTAGTTGTACTGAAGACTAGAAACATAGTCTGGGCAATTAAGCAGCCTAAGCAATTGTTGACTTAAGTCTTTTGTTTCAGTAAGTCTAATTATAAGGATCTCTAGAGCTATTGTAATGTTGATGGTATTTGAGTCACATCAATTTAAAATGTGTCCCATCCAGAAAGGCACTTAAAAGGTGTTTAACTTTAAACACTCGAACACTTTCATTGTAGTCAGTGGAATTACTGAACTCTTACTGTCGAGCAGATATTCAAGTCCCATGTTGAACCAGAGTTTTCTCATTGCTTTTCAGCGGATGGCACAGACCAGTATTTTTAAAAAAACTTCAAAACCCAACTGCATGGTTGAGTTAATAAACAATGAGAGTTTCAGGTGCCAGTGACATGGCTTTTCTTAGTTTTAACAAACAGAATACCATGGGGTTTTTAGGGCTTGCAGTGAATCCCTTAGCAACTTAGTGTAACACAACCAGAGTAGACAGTTCTTAAATTTGAGAGTTTACCCAGAAGACAGGAAACAGATCTTTGTAATTGATTATAAGAAAGGAAGACATATACATACTGAGTTTTTCAGATTAGCCTTAATGATGTAGCACGCCCAATTTACAAGGAAAATGGTGACAGATAAATAAAAACATAGAATCATAGAGTCTGAATTATTTAGGTTGGAAAAGATCCATAAACCTAACACTGCCAAGCCCACCAATAAACAATGTCCCTAAGGTCTGCATCTACACATCTTTTAAATACCTCCAGGAATGGTGACTCACCACTTCCCTGAGCACCCACAACTGCTTTAACCTGTTCAAAACAGTGGACAGTTCTTGACAGTGGACTAGGCTGCCCAGGGAAGTGGTGGAGTCACCATCCCTGGATGTGTTTAAGGGTCATTTGGATAAGATCCTGGGGGATATGGTGTAGGGGAGAACTTTGTAGAGTAGGGCTGATGGTTGGACTCGATGATCCCAAGGGTCTTTTCCAACCTGAATGATTCTGTGATCCTATGAAAACATTAAATGTCAAGCAGAGCTCTAAAACTGAGGAAATTGTGTCAAAGTAAATAGGGGGAATTTATAGAGCTCCTAAAGAGCTCTAATGATCCCAGGAAGCTAAAACAACTGTTCTGAGTCACCATTACTTTGAATCTAACAACCTCAGCACAGTAAAGAAATGTCTTTTCCAAAAGTGTAGCTATAAGTCTTCCATGGCAATACACTGTACAGCAAGAGTTCAGCATTCCCTCAGTCTATCTGCCACAAGTTTAGCTTTGTGTGATGGCCAATGCGTATCTGACAACAATGATGGCTATCAAGTTTTATTATGTGTAGCCTCAGAATCTGAAATACTTACTGTAAAGCCTTTCTGTACATACAAACTCAATATAGAAATGAGACAGAAACAGCAAGAAAAATATTACTTATAAAACAAAAGAATAATATCTTTATTTGGTACTCATACGCTAATCTAGTGTTTCAGAAACCTTCCGTGCTGTTTAATGTGCCTATCATATGAATGTCCATACAGTTATTTCCCGTTCCACAGTAGCCGATGAGTGGAGAGGCTATCTGATAGCAACACTTCTCACAGCTGGAGATAAAGGAATGAGGTAAAGGGTTTCCACTGTCCATGCAGGGATTTCCTATCTGCTGGCAAGAAGCAAAACAGAGAAGTAATAGCTGGCACCAGAGGAGCAACAAGTGACAATAAATCTACTGGTTTTGTGAGTGTGTGGACATTTTTGCCATTCCACTGGAAGAAGAGAGTAGTATTTAACACAGGCAGCTACTGGTGCTTCATAAATCCAACTCACTGAGTTAAGATATCTATCATGGTGTATATGGTAGAAACATCAACCCACTTTGGAAGATATCCACTTAGGTTTAAATGAGGAGGTCTACTCTAATGGTCTTTGTAGCTGTATCACTTTTAAGAATTTCTTTAAAGAGGACGTGATGATGGAGATGGGAAAAATAAAGACTGTTATAAAGAAGCTAGGGAATCAAGAAAATTACTTCTGAAATCCCCAGATTCTTAAACTCACAAATGAAAATGTGGTTGCCGTTAACAGCATAGTCTAAACTGTACTCAGATGTATATCTATTTCTAATATGTGGGTGTTAGCAAGTAATGCAACAATGTATAAGTAACAGTGAGTAATTGCTGGATTGTGCTGTGACATATGGAAATTAAGTGTAAAGCTAAGTGATGTAGTAAACTGGTACAGATCTGTTGACTGTGCCAGCACAGTCAGCCACAGAGGGACAGTGGAAAGAAAGTGAATAATAGAATTTTTACCAAATGATCGATGATCAAACCTGGTTGTTTTCCAACTGCTTTGTGATATCACAAATTTAATTGTACAAAACTTCTTTTTACCAGTAATACCAGTTCTGAGCCTGATAGCACTTTAAGTGGTGGATTAGACCCTATCTGAGGACCACATGCATATCCAAGGCTCAAGAAAGACTTCTCCCTTACCTTCTTCTTTCAAAAGGCGTAAGAATCATTATTTTCTTATTGCCATTGTCAAAGACTCTTCTGGGTTCTGAAGGGAAATAGTTAATTTCCAAGAAAAAACATTTCCATCAAGTAACTTCATATGGAAGCAAGCTGTATTTCTCATGGAAGTACCCGGATGAGAATAGCCCAATGATTTTAGAAAAATGTTAAAAGCAATCTCTAGGAAAAGACAATGGAAACTAAGGAACCGTAAGGTCATGATTACTTCTCCTGTTTTACAAACTATTTATATTTACTGTTATTTTCATTGCTTCCCTGCCCTCCTTTCAGATTCCTTTGTCTTCCACTTGTTTAGGAATAGGTGCAGGCAGAGAAACTTCTATTCCACCTGCAATCAGGCTGGCCAGGTTGAAGTCAGCTCTTGTGCAAAAGCTGTGTAGCTGCATTAATGACTGAATCTATGCTAACATACTGTGACGGTGACACACACTGTCTCTTAGCAAGCCAACAGAGCTACCCAGCTTCCAAACCAGGCTGGGCATGCCCATCCAGCATTGGACTGGCAGCAGTTAAGATCTCCTCTCACACATGCCCATGGGCTGCTCCTTTACCTTTCTGCTAGGGCTGTAAGTTCAGACCAGCCATTTTTCTGCCATATCATAGAATCATAGAATGGTTTGGATTGGAAGGGACCTTAAAGATCATCTAGTTTCAACCCCCCTGCCATGGGCAGGGACACCTTCCACTAGACCAGGTTGCTCAAAGCCCCGTCCAGCCTGGCCTTGAACACTTCCAGGGAGGGGGCAGCCACAACTACTCTGAGCAACTTGTTCCAGGGTCTCACCACCCTCACAGTGAAGAATTTCTTCCTTATATCCAACCTAAATCTACCCTCTTTCAGTTTAAAACTGTTACCCCTCATCCTATCACTACAATCCCTGATAAAGAGTCCATCCCCAGCTTTCCTGTAGCCCCCTTTAAGTACTGGAAGGCCGCTATAAGGTCTCCCTGGAGCCTTCTCTTCTCCAGGCTGAACACCCCCAACTCTCTCAGCCTGTCCTCATAAGGGCAGTGCTCCAGCCCTCTGATCATCTTCATGGCCCTCCTCCGGACCTGATCGAGCAGGTCTATGTCCTTCTTATGTTGGGGGCCCCAGAGCTGGATATAGTACTCCAGGGGGGGTCTCATGAGAGTGAAGTAGAGGGGAAGAATCACCTCCCTCAACCTGGCCACACTTCTCTTGATGCAGCCCAGAATACAGTTGACTTTCTGGGCTGCAAGTGCACATTGTTGTCTCATAGTCAGTTTTCCATCCACTATTACTCCCAAGTCCTTCTCCACAGGGCTGCTCTCAATCCACTCATCACCCAGCCTGTATTAGTGCTTTGGATTGCCTTGACCCATGTGCAGGACCTTGTTGAACTTGGCCTTGCTGAACTTCATGAGGTTTGCATGGGCCCACTTCTCAAGCCTTTCAAGGTCCTTCTGAATATCATTCCTTCCTTCCAGCATGTCACACAGCTTGGTGTCATCAGTGAACTTGCTGAGAGTGCACTCTATCCCAGTGTCCATGTCTCCAACAAAGATGTTAAACAGCACTGGTCCCAATACCGACCCCTGAGGAATGCCACTCATCACCACTCTCCAGCTGGACATCGAGCCATTGACTGCAATTCTTTGAGTGCAACCATCCAGCCAATTCCTTATGCACTGAGTGGTCCATCCATCAAATCCATGTATCTCCAATTTAGAGACAAAGATGTTGTGCAGGACAGTGTCAAGTGTTTTGCACAAGTCCAGGTAGATGACATCAGTTGCTCTTCCCTTATCCATCAATGCTGTAACTCTGTCATAGAAGGCCACCAAATTCATCAGGCATAATTTGCCCTTATTGAAGCCATGTTGGCCATCACCAATCACCTCCTTATTTTCCATGTACCTTAGCATCGTTTCCAGGAGGATCTTATATGCATAAATCTAATCCTGGGCAGCTCTCAGTTTTACTTATTACTTCCATGTCCAGACCGGCCAAACCTCCCTCATCAGCCCAAGTCTGTGTCTAAGAATGAGTGGAGACCAGCCGTGCCTCATCCTCACTGAGGTACACTTTGATACTGACAGGGCAAGTGCTGCTGTGCACCTCTACAGCTCAAAAGGCCTCTTCTGAGTGTAGTTCAGTACCCACAGCCAGTTCTCCATACAGCTTGCCAGTTCAGTAAGCACTTCAGAAAGGTGAAAAGACCACATGTTAGGAGTATCCCACAGACAAGCAATGGAGAGTGCTCACTAACTGGTATTTGACTGGCCTTCCATCCCCCTTGGGACCTTGGATACCTCCATCCATTTCAGATCTGCTGCCTACACACTTCCCAGAAAGACAGAGGCCTTTTAAAGGAATGAGTAGGTCACACTATTTTTCATTTCAAATGTAGCAGAACAAAATGCAGTGGTGTTCAGCTTTTAGATAACAGCTCTATTACCTACACCTACTCAGCTCATAGCTCCCATTTGAGTTTTGTAGTGCCCCCTCCAAACCTATCTGTCTGTAAGACCTTTGCTTTGGGTAGCCCTTTTGTTTTGGTACTCCTGCCTTCTGATGAAAGAAATTAGTGTGAGCCATGGACAGACTTTTTGCCTTAACTTGACTTCCATATATGGGAGAGAACTCTGCACTTAGAGAACCTATTGCAACTATATTATGCTATTTCATCCATAGACAAAATGTCTTTAAAAAGAGAGAGAATAGGAGCAAGGTAAAAAGAAGAGTTTGCATAACACATTTCATCTACTTACCTGGGTTCAGTACTATTTCAGTGTGAAATTAATCCAACATGTCTAGAGAAACATTTGATCACAAGGCCCCTAGGGAAAAATTGCCTGACCTCATGCAAAGACCATTTATCTTCTAATCAGCTGTCTCCTTGCCTCTAACCTCTAGTATTTCAAAATTTCTCTTGTGCTCGAAAGAATGCCCGCACCAATCAGGATGATTGGCCTGCAGACTGTATTTCCACTGTTCCTTGGAGAAGGAATTAGATTACTCTCTCTTGCCATAGACATCCAGTTGCTACCTCTGCTGACCTCAGCTATTGTCATTATCTGCCTAATAAAATCAAAGTAATTTTTATGTGAGAAAGCTTTGCAGTTAGACAGAGATTAAACATACCCTTAGCAATGTCTCCAAATTAAATTTTCAGATCATAACTCTTTAGCCCCAGGCTATTCCCTAGTAAACGTATTGGGACAAATTAAATTTCTGAATGCACTGTTCAGAATTGGTTTTTTAGTATCATAAATATTAATTCTTTTATTTCTTATGCCAATTCTAAGAAACCACAGCTACAAGTATGTTTCAGCACTATGCATTAACATGGCACTTCAAGCATCAATTGCCTATAATAGAAAGCTCTGTTTAAGTAATATCAGGATGACTCTACAAGTTTAACAAGGGGAAAATGCAACATAAACAGGTACAGTGGAGCACTGGTAAATCATCTATTGTACAAGAAGACCCCTTTATAACACAAGAGAATGGGGTGCATTCAGTTTTTGTAATGTTTACTTCTGAAAGGAAATAATATAGAAGAACCATGTTTAGAGGAAGCCAAATGGCAAACAGCAAGCAGTTCTGTAATCAAAGCACATGCTCATATAGCAGCACGTAGTGATGATAAACTGAATACAAAAATCCATCTAGAAAAACGCACTCTATGGACTGTGATTAAGAAGAATAAACCATAATGTAAGGAAGATTAAAACTGGCTGCACAACACAGTAGAAATGCTCCAATGACAAAAAAAGACTAGAGGAAAGAACCATAAATATCAAATGAAAACTGGATGCCATATTTGTGAAAAGTTTTATTTTCCTATGAAAGAAAAAAGGGAGCTAAAATGAACCATATGAGTTGCTAGTTTCAATATGGGAATCTAATGATGTGTACCAGTCTTGGGAGAAGGAATTTGCAGGGCAGAAAAAGTCTGGGATAACATGAAAAGGTAGTCCATATGACTGGAATAAAAACTCCAGTTGCAGCAACTGTGTAACAATTTAATTTAATAAAAATTTGTATCGGTCTAAAAATGTGGTTTCTTCTTGTCTCCTTAACCAATCCTTCCTCCTCCCTCTTCAGCCTCCCATCAAATAAACTTAAAATGAAAGGAAACACAATAAAGGGAGAGAAAGTAAGAATTACTTGTCTGGAATATGTCCCTACAGGCACTTGTATGGAACCTCCTGTCACCTTTCAGTCATAGTGCAGGGGCATTGCTACTGAAATCAAAAGGACCAATGGATAATTCCTAGTATCTTATTCTCCAACTCAAACAAGCTATTAACAAACATTAATAGGGATTTCAATTTGCCTATTTATGTAGCAAGGACTTTTAAATTTGTTTCTGAGGTGTCCCAGATGTCACACAAATGTCTGGGTTTCCCTTTTGGGATACATCGGGATCACTATTATCTGGGAAAATTGACTCAATAGCTTGTAGCTGTTAGCTGTTAGCTACAAGCTAATAGAACTCTAGTCTGTGGTTTAGTCCTCATCTGCTATCCACAAACTGCCTTTCAAGGAAAAAAAGTTTTTTAAAAAAAGAGCAGCTTCTGGGCCAGTATTTCCCTTCTGCTTGGAATTTTAAGCAGGTTCCCTGCCCCAGTGCAGAAAGTGATGGACTACCTGTGTGACAGGGTCAGAGGGGGACAAGCTTAGTCCTGGTGACACCACTGCTCTCCATGAATGTGGTAGGCACACTGTGCTTCTCATAAATTGACAGCAGCTGTCAGGATAACAAATCAGCCTGAGTTTGTTGTTCTGTCTCTACAGTCTTCCTCTACATGTAAAAGTTTCCAATTATAGTAACATCCACTTCTAAAGATAGAAATATTCTGGTTACAACTTTTGAGAACTAGTGCTTCACTGGTGTCACTCTTAAGCAGTACTGAATACGGAATAAAATATGCAGGCTGTTCTTGATGGGGGTGTTAGACATAGTTTCCTACAAACATAAAATACTGGAGGTAATGAGAATGCACAACATTAAATTCAATACGTAAAATTACAGAGAAGTGAGTACAGTAACAAAAGACCAGTACAGATACTTTTTTTTTTCAGTTGGCACAAAAAAAAATCTGTGCCTACTTTTCTTCAAGGAAACAACTTTCTCATTAACATCAGCATGTGCTCTTTGGCTTTATTTGGTTGTATTTTCAGCACAGGTAATGAGCTTTAAGAATTTCCTTGATAGTGCTTTTGTCTGAGAGCTTACGTATCTTTATTTCTTCACTTAGCCTTTCAAACTGAAAATGGACCCTTTCAAATATACTTTTTTCTGTAATATGTTCATACTCTTAAACAAAATTTAGTATTGAGAGCTCCACATCAACAGATTATTGTGTTTTAGGATATGTTGACACAGACCAATGGTGTTAATTATCCTAATTTCTTCAAGGTCTCACCTTCAGCTGTTACTCTAGCACTCACAGTCACAGAATCACAGAATCACAGAATCATTCAGGTTGGAAAAGACCCTTGGGATCATCCAACCATCAGCCTGCTCTACAAAGTTCTCCCCTACACCATATCCCCCAACATCTCATCTAAACGACCCTTAAACACATCCAGGGATGGTGACTCCACCACCTCCCTGGGCAGCCCATTCCACTCTCTGACCACTCTTTCTGTGAAAAATTTTTTCCTAATGTCCAGTCTAAACCTCCCCTGTTGCAGTTTAAAGACATTCCCTCTTGTTCCATTGCCAACTACCTGTGAGAAGAGACCAGCACCAACCTCTCTACAATGTTGTTTCAAGTAGGTGTAGAGAATGATGAGGTCTCCCCTCAGCCTTCTCCTCCTCAAACTGAACACTCCCAGCTCCTTCAATCGCTCCTCACAGGATTTCTTCTCCAGGTCCTTCACCAGCTTCGTTGCCCTCCTCTGCACTCGCTCCAGCACCTCGATATCTCTCTGGTTTTGAGGTGCCCAAAACTGGACACAATACTCCAGGTGTGGCCTCACCAGTGCAGAGTACAGGGGGACTATCACCTCCCTACTTCTGCTGCTCACACTATTTCTAATCCAAGCCAGGATGTCGTTGGCTTTCTTGGCCACCTGGGCACACTGCCAGCTCATGTTCAGCTGCTTGTCGGTTAGAACCCCCAGATCCTTCTCTTCCAGACAGCTCTCCAGCCACACCTCCCCAAGCCTGTAGCGATGCACGGGGTTGTTGTGGCCCAAGTGCAGGACCTGGCACTTGGCCTTGTTGAAGCTCATCCCGTTGACGTTGGCCCACCGATCCAATCTATCCAAGTCTCTCTGTAGAGCCTCTCTATCCTCATGCAGATCAACACTCCTGCTTAACTTGGTGTCATCTGTGAATTTACTGATGATACACTCTATGTCCTTATTAAGATCATCAATAAAGATGTTAAACAGAAATGGTCCCAACACCGAGCCCTGAGGAACATCACTTGTGACCGACCACCAGCTGGATTTAGCTCCATTGACCACCACTCTCTGGGACCGTCCATCCAGCCAGTGCTTGACCCAGCAGACCGTTCGCTCATCCAGGCCATGGGCAGCCAGTTTTTCTATGAGAATTCTATGGGGAACTGTGTCAAATGCTTTTAGAAAATCCAGGTAGACAATACCCACAGCTTTTCCCTCATCCAATCGTCGGGTCATTTTGTCATAGAAGGAGATCAAGTTTCTCAGGCAGGACCTGCCTTTCATAAACCCATGCTGACTAGGCCTGATATCTGTCTAGATATCTGAATAACAGATAACAGTCTAGATATCTGAAGCAAAATATCTCTCCATCAGAGTGATGTATACTAAAAGTGACTGCAGGCAGAGCGAAAGTAGGGAAAATAGTCATAATAAATACATTTAGTAAATTCTATGCTTTATTAAAAGATTCTGCAACAAGCTATTTGTGTGTGTATATAACTGATTCAATTATATTTGGATTTATATATAACTGCCTCAGTTATAAGCCTCTCTTCTACTTTGCATCTTTCTCCAGAAGATCTCAGAATTCCAACTTCATAAAACAAAGAGACATATCTTAAACCTTCTTATTGTTTGCATTTTGAATTCAGTTCCAGTTCAATACATGGGAAGGGACTGGCATGTCACACTGCAAAGTCGTTAATTGCATTTGCACTGTAGCATTCTGTAGTTGGGATGCTAGCCTCCTCACAGTATAGGAATGGGTAACTTCCCCTAACGTTAATGATGTTAATTTACACACAGGAAGCTCAGGCTCTATAAGATAGAAATATGCCACCCTTGGGTTTCCTTCTACTTTTCTCTGTAATCAAAATTTCACATTAGGCACTTTCTAAATGCACACTTACCCACCAGTTCTAAAAGAACAACTTATTTTTCCTGCTTTGCAACTACTGCAATTACAGGATGTTAAACAATAACATGAAGTAATTTGCTTTTTAGGAGGGCAAAAATAAAGCATTTTCTCTACTGCAGTATGGTACTCCCCAGGAACCCATGTCATTTCTCACTAATCTCTCATTACTTGTGTTTAGAGCCCTCACACTGAACACCCTCAGCAAGCCAACATTGCAATGTTTGTAATAATAATAATTAATCAACATTTAGTACTTACACAGCACTTCTCACCCATACAGCTAAAAATGTTATAAAAAAGATGTAGGAGCAAGTTTGTACAGTAGGGCTAACACAAAGGTTAGGTGAAAATCAAGATCACTGACTGCTTACATTTCGGCAGCTTTATGTCTCGATATGTCTATGCCGCTAAGTAAAAGAGGGACAAGCACTGATCAGTGGTGCTAAAGCCAAGCGGCAAACGATGCTAAAGCTAGTGTTGACCCTGGTTTAGCACTTGCCACCCCTGGAAGAGATTTATCTTTGAAGGACCCCTTTTGAGTCGTTCAAAACAGAGCCAGGGAGTGAACTAACAATGAAATTTTGAATAATCATAGCACTCACTGCTGTAACATGTCCTCTGGACCTAGTCATTAGCCATGTTAATGCATTCTTCTCTTCTGTGCTGGGTCTGTGTGGAGTTTTTTTTGGTAGTGGGGGAGGGGGCTGCAGCAGTGGCCTCCGTGAGAAGCTTCTCAAAGCTCCCCTGGCTCCAAGTTGGACCTGCCTCTGGCCAAGCCTGAGCCAATTAGTGATGGTGCCGTGCCTCTGCGATAGCGTATTTAAGAAGGGGAACCTGAAAGGTGGAGTTTGAGTTATGAGGAGTTGTTGCGAGGAGGACACCTACGTGAACATCGAGGTCAGTGGAAGGAAGGAGGAGGAACGGGGGAAGGTGCACCAGAGAAGAAACCCCTCCCTGTATCCCATGATGAGACAGCAGGGCCTCCCCCCTGCCACCCATGGAGGTCCACGGTGGAGCAGATGCTGACCTGCAGCCTATGGAGACCCCACACTGGAGCAGGCAGCTGCATGCGAAGAAGGCCAGGGCTCTATGGGAAGAAGAAGCCCCCACTATTGCAATCCACACCGGAACAGCACAGGAAAGTGTGCAGCCCATGGGAAAGACTCATGTCAGAGAAAGTTCATGGAGGACTGTCTCCCATGAGAAGGACACCACTCTGAAGCAGGGGAAGAATGCAAGGAGTCCTCCCCCTGAGGAGGAAGGAGTGGCAGGACTGACTGTAACACCCATTTCCTGCCTCACCTGCTGGCAGGGAGGAGGTAGAGAGATTGGGAACAAAACTGAGCCCAGGAAGAAGGGAGGATTTGGGGAAGGTGTTTTTAAGATATGGAATGCTTCTTATTTTCCCACTCTGTCTGTTAAGTGTTGTTGTTGTTAGTGTTTGAATTAAAGTGATATTCTTTTTCTTTCCCTGACAAATCTGTCTTTTGTCCATGACCATAAAGGGTGAATCATCCTTCTCTGTCTTTATCTCGAGTCCCAAGCTTTTTGCTTAATTTTCTCCTTCACATTCCTGAGGGGGAAGGGGTGAGTGAACAGCTGTGTGGTGCTCAGTTTCTCTCTGGTCTCAAACCACAACATCTTCTCATATCTTTCACTTGACATAGCTGTCCCTACTGATAATTGCCAAGCATACTTGTCCATACCGATTATCTTCACCCTCCTAACAATAGGATATCCATTTAATATAATTTGTTGTAATGATAAAATAAAAGTTTTTCTTACTTCTTAAATGCCTTCCTAATCTTTGAGATTCCTTTGCAATATTATTCCTTGGAGCCATGTCAATTTTGTCTGAGAAAAAATCATCTCTACTACCAGGCGGAAGAAAGCAACCAAATCATAAAAAAAAAAATCGTCAAAAATTTCACCGAGGGAAAAAATTGATATATTTCAGACTGTTAAAGAATATGTTGCATCTTAATGAATTCTCACTCTGCACTGTAACAAAATGCAGAGAATTCTGAGGTGCTCATACTAAATCATGGGATAAAAAGTTATGGTAAATTTATCATGTCAATTATTTAGAAAAAACAGCATTGTTGAATTTCAGAATCTCCTTCCAAATATGTCATGAGCAACACATGAGATACAATTAGATTAATATATCACTCATTATGATTTATTTGACTGTCTTAGTAAAGCAATTAAACCCACCTTTAAACTCAATAACAACAAAGAAATGATTTACTGACTTTGCTCTCTGTTATATCAGGTTATATACAATACTTCTTTCTGCTTCCTAGAAAATGGTAATGCTGCAGTTTTTTGTATTAACCATTTTTCTTGCTGAGTTCACAGAAGAAAAGAAACTATCAAAATAATTTATTCTATTCTGATAAATGCAGATGATGTTCTGATGCCTTTCAGCTTAGTCTTCATAGCAAGAAGTCTTTCTTAGTGAGACCTGTGAGTCTGGCAGATTCCTGCATAAAGCAAAACTAAAGGGAACTCCAGAAGAGCTTTATAGTCATTGATTGTGGCGATTGTGAAACAGTTCAATCTTCACACACAGCAACAAAGGTACTAGTATCACACTCTGTCTTTGTGAACACTGCCTGGCATTAGATTAAATCTATTCATAAAACACTTCAAAGTCATTTCAGAAGCCACAGCTAACAGTTGCCTTCTATAAAAGGGCAGATTCTGAAGCCTGTCTTAGCCAGTCTTCATTTGGGATGTAAGATAGGGAAATAAAAATCAAGCTATTTTTACTTTTTTCCTGGAGCCAGGATGATGTCACTTTTGCCTCTCTGTTACTCAGGGGGGTGATCTAACGGGATATCTGGCTGACAAGTAATTGAAGGTGTTTCAGAAATTTAGCAAACCTCATACTTCTACACTGCCTAGCATGATGGCAAGAGGTCTTGACTTGAACTTACTCAGTGCCTTTACCACCTCACCTTCCTTTCAACAGAGAGTAGTGAAGAGGTAATCAATAAGAAAAAGGAAGAAAAAATAATCAACATACTGCTTTTGTGTTTGTTGGTTTATCACCTCTCCAGACAGTGGTGAAGACTTGTTTTCTTAGAACAACCTAGAAAATGCCAGGATGCAGAAGTCAAGGTAATTGCCTGCCCTGTCACAGACTCCTCCAAGGGAGCATGGACACCAGCACCACATGATGGTTCCCTGCAGTGGCTGGAGTGCAACCATGGAAAAACGCAGCTCATATACAAAGTAGGGTAACTTAGCATTTGCTTTTTGTGTTCCCCAGCTTGGGGTTTTGTAAGAGATTTTTTGTTCTTTTCTTCGTTAAGAGAAAAGTAAATCACCATTTGTATGTGGTGCAATGAACTGCAAGTTCATTTTGACACCTCTGCATATGTTTACAGTTTCAGACATTGTGTATGGGATACAGACAGTGACAGGTACAGTAGTGCCAGCTTTGTAGGCTGAAGAAAGAGCTTCATGTTCCAGAAAGAGATACCACTGTTTAATATTCTACCTCCATGCTTAGACTGCTGTTAACTACAGGGAGTTGCTATTAACTGTTTTTACATATGGAAGAAAGTGCTTTAGATTACAAAGATTTTCGGTGTTAGTACAGTTGGTACAAAATAATTGTAGAGTTTCTTTATTTCCCCTTTTCTTTTGTAGAAAGGAGAGAGAGAAGAACATTTACAAAACTTCATTATCCTGCTGAGCTGCTCCTGAGGGCAATGGGAAGAAGAGGGCAAGGTTTAGTGGTTATTGACATGGATTGATATTTCTAAGTAGATAAAGGAAAGAGAAAAGTTGTTCCACAATTTCCAAAACACTTTGCATAAAGATGAGTACTTCTTTAGTTACAGAAAATATGCAATATGTAAACTTTTGAAGATTTTCCTGTTATTAAACCTGCTCAAATTTGAACTCTCTACTTTTAAGAAAGAATTTTTTTTTCTGTAACTTTTCATTCAGCTTTCTCATGCTTCATTGCATAGTCCAATTAGTCTATTTGTTCTGTTGACACTCATGGGCTATTAAATCCAGCTTTGTTTTGATTTTTTTTAGCAGATGAGGGCCTTTAAACTGTATGTAAGTGCTCTTAGTTTGAAGCTGGTCTCAGCCTGGAAAAGTTTTTTGTTGCATTTTTGTTTTGTTTTGGGGTTTTTTTTAATTCCTTTGTTTCCTAGCATAGTGGATTGTCATTTTGATTTTTCTGACTGATCCCATTGGCCAAGCACACTCATTTGTCTACTTCAGAATCTACTTCTGTAGAGTTACCTAGTGAAATAAACAGCTGCATTTTAGGCATCAATGAAAGGAAAAACTCAAAAGTCAGTGCAGGCAAAATAATTAATTGTTCAGATCTCATGAATATGCAAAACAATGTACTAAATCTTAATAGAAAACCTTTCTGAGGCTTTTTAGATTGTTGCATTAGGGTGAGAATAAATTTGGTAAGAGATAAATCCCCTTGCATTCTAGCCGGTCCTCAGAGATTAGAGGGGCTAGGGGCAGCTGGACTTATTTCTTAATAGGTATGCCAATTGGAGCCGTAACTATGGAGGTCTGACCTGAACGCCGGAACAGCCTGTATACTGTAGGTCTGGTTGCATTCAAAAGAAGCCGTCAGATTCACAAATAGTGTGGATTAGTGGCTGTCACTATAGGTCTGACCCAGCCCAAACAGCCCATATACTGTAAGTCTGGTTGCATTCAAGAGAAACAGTCAGATTCACGAATAGTACGGTTTATTTTAATGCAACATCTACAGATTCTTTGAGATTGCCTGCGATAAATGCACAAACTGCAAGTTGGCTATATAGTACTACACAAAGGAAAAGTATTGCAATCACACACACACAGTTCCCGGGTATACACTCAGTGTAGCCGAGGAAGTCTTACCAAAACGTGTCCCTTCGGCGGGGGGGGGCGGGGGGGGGAGAGCTTTATCATCCCCAGACGTCACCAGGCAACCAGTATGAGCTAGGTAAATCCAGGAAGATCCTGACTGTGGTAGAGATGCCCTTGATAAACAAGGTACAGCAGGACTTCCTCTACTGCGTAGGGACAGTTGCTGGCTTTCTCATCACATGGTGTGGCTTCTATCTGCACACCAATAGCAAGTGCTACCATTCTGCAGGCCTGCAAGGCCTACAGAGCCACTGAGGAGGATTCACAGACAGCATTATCAATAATACCAGCTGCACTGGGGTCTTTTTCAACTCCACTGTCTGCCATTAAAGCCAGTCTGGGACAATTCTGTGGTCCTCAGACCAAGAGGGATATGAACGACAGGTACCACTCACTACCTCCTGCCTTGAGTCATCTGTCCATGGTCTAAAAACATATTGCTGTTCATCGTTGTGGCCCCTAACACTCATTCTGGCAGTGAGTCAGCCTCACTGCTGCTACCTCACACTACTTCCTAGTCTAGGTTCTCCCAGACAGCCTGCTGTACCTACTGAGATACTTCAGCCATTAATTAGCACAAACTGGGAAAAGGGACTGGTTGGAGGTTAGATGTCATAAAGACCTGAAAACCTACATGAGATCCCTATTATTTCAGCCCCCATTTTTATTACAGAAATTTATTTTTCTGTTAAAAGCTACGTATATCCTGCAATACCAATGCATCTATGTAAAAAAGTTTATCTTTTTTAGATGCAACCCTACCTTTAGTGTGCACAGCATCAGGGCACTTAGATCTAGCTCAGCTACTTCAGGCCATGGGTCAGTTTGTCAAGAAGGACTAACACCAAAGGAGATGATTTGCTGGTGGGGCTCCAGCTACTGGGATCTGGAAGCAGAAACACCAGAAATAGAATGAGGCTGAGAAATTCAGAGCAGCTACTTGCGCCCCTCCTGTTTTGTCATCTCCAGCTTCTGGAACTGCATGTTTGTCTGGCCCTGAAATCTGTAGTGTCTCTTTTTGCTAGCAGTTCAAAGCCTCCACAGAGTCCATGTATCTCCTTATGAACCCTATTATTGTGTCCGGTATCTTCTGTTCATCCGATCCTGGATATTGTAAAAAGAAAAGGAAATGTGAAACCATCACTTCTCAGATGTTCCCTTGGCTTGTTTCCCTGACTGCCTACCCCCAGTTATTAGCTGGATGAGGCAAAAGTACTAGACCAGAGCTGACTCCCAGGAAAAGGTGGAATTCAGCATAATTCAACAAATAAACCAGATATTACATAGTCATTAGGCACAAAACTTTACAAGAAAGATCACAGAACTACTCACTCCTATTTGAGATATTTCATGGTAGCATTTTAAATTTTGGCAAATATAGAATAAACCTGTTGAGTCCTAGAGGGAACTGTAAAATGATGGAAAAGGAAGATTTGGGGTATGTGTTGATATAAGGATCATTATGCTTATTGGAGAATAGTAGGGAGAATAAAAAGGAGGAAAAATTCTGTAGATGGTTTTCTGGCATTTTGAGAAACAGCAAGGAAACCTGTAAAGGAAAGAGAGTTCCTTGTTATGAAATAATGTAAATCTGAGACATTTCTAATAAAGACAAAAAATTACGGAGGCTTGGACAGTTCTTCATTCTTATGAGCTACTTAATCTCTTTTTTTAAAACTTTCTTGTTTGCTTTATATCTTGTTGAAGCCTCGTTTCCTCTTTTGTATTCAACAGTAGTCTACTGAATACAAATGAAACAAGAAATTACAAAAGGAGGACTAATATCCATACTGAGACATTATTTCTACTCCCACTGCTTCTGTAACAACAAGATTGGCAAAGAATTAGAGAGGATTAATGATTCTTGCAGCTGCATACCATTCAGTAAGGAACTGCTAACTATGCAATATTGCAATATTGCATTTATTTCGTTCTTAGAATACTCCTTTAATCTTTTCCGTGTTTTCCCTCTTTTTATGCTAATAACAGTGTCCAACTTAAACATATGAGTCAATTGGTGGGGCAAGTCACTCTTGTAGCAGATATTGTTCTCCTCCCTACTGCAAATACTGTTAAACTCTTTGTAGGGTAAGATCAGGTTTCATATGACTGTTTGTCATTACATAGCGAGAAAGTAATCTGTTGAGTTTCAGACTGGGCAGGATGGCTTTTTACCTCTTTTGGTGGGAATCATTAAGCAAAATCCTTTAATTTTTGTTTTCTGAGAAAATTAAAAATATGTCTCCATTGTAGGAAACTTCCAGCCTCACTTATATATCTTGTGCTAAAAAGAAAATTATGCAAAGTTTGGAACTTGTCATGGTTAGTCCTTACAGTGGATCACAGCTGAGACCCACAAATGAGCTTTGTTTCTGTGTTGTTCAGTACCTCAGTGCTGAGGAATCAGGCAGCTGCCTTAAAGAACTGATTTGAAATCCCCACACATCTTTGCTGAGCATATGAAGGACACTGAAATACACTCAGCAATCAATGGAGATCCTTTACAGAGTAAAAGTATCATGATGGGAGAATTTAAAATTTCAAAAAGTGGTACAATGATTTTAAAATATGCTCAAAAATTATTTTCAACGTTTTACACAATTAACTGTCTTGACACTTCCTTCTTTGGTTAAGGACAGTATACTCAGGAAACAATAGCAATCAAGAGCAAACATAGAATCCTAATAGCCATATAAGATTTATGATTATTTTTATAAACTTTTCAAAGGGATACAAGTTTATGATGACCTTATATATAGGGAATAAAAATCCTCAGTTTTCTGCACCAGTGTAGGTAGGAAAGTGTACACAGAGAACTTGAACTTTTCCACTACAACAAATTCAAGACATACTGCATGGCCAGTATATGTCTATAGGTCTTGCACTGTTGCCAAACATAAACTCAGACCTTTCCACAAATAATACCTGCAATGTACTATAAGCTTAATATTTTGTGATTAGATCTCTAGCTATTTCATTCACAGCAATGTGAATCTGGAAATGACCACACTGTTCTAAGTCAAAAATTCATGTAGCTATGTCTCCTGTCTCCAGCAGTGGCCATAAGCAATTGAGATAAATATAAAAGACTGAAGTTTGATCTTCTGCTACAAATGTTTGCATTTAAAATTCATTGCAGGGAAACACTTAGAGATACAGGTTTGCAATATTGTTAACCTATTTTTATTGGAATGCTTGATTCAGAAGAATGTTATGTCAGGTGGCCTTGTACCAGAAAGTAAGTCTTACGATTCTTACATCTGATGGTCTAAATTTTTAAAAGCATTATAAAAACTTGTTCACCATTTTGTAAATGTTTCCAGTATGCTAGTGTATCCAACATGTAGGGAATATAAAAAACTTTTATCAGTCAGATTTCTTGGAGCAACCTATGTTGAGCATCCAAAACCTCTGATATGCAAAACTTCCCTAGTATATTCACAAAACCTAGTTCATGAAGATTTAGTTCAAAGAGTGTTTCAAAAACAGTTTTAAACTGAATTCCCTTCAGCAGAGTTTAAAACAGCTTATTTCCAGTGTTGAGGGCTTTTTAATATGTATTTAAACAAATACTGGAATTGTAAATTTTAACTTTGTTTTAGCTAAAATTAGTTTTGATTAACCCAAAATACGTAGTAACTTAGAGTAAAAAAATCTTATGATATCTCAGATGGAAAATGTTTCAGATGTTGCTCATTTGTGTTAAAGAACCTCTTTTAACAGGAACATTTATATGTTCTACTTGTTATTTTGAAAAACAAACAAACAAAAAAACCAGGAAAAAAGTAAATAAGTCAGTGATACAATACTTTTGACGCATAAGACATGCAATTGAGACCTAGAAGCCATAAGAGTTAGAGCCTGTCAAACTCTACTGCCAATTTCATGCTAAAGTGATACTGGGGCTTGCCAGGTAAACACTGATGGAATAGGGTTTGGACTTTGTTTGGAATTTCATTACAGTTAGGGTTAAAAATGGGAAAAGAAAATGAGGTGCATTTATCTAAAAAGATTAAAGAAACCATCCAGACTAAACCAAGGCTAGATGTCAGAATTTATGACCTTCTTATGGTTGTTTTTTATATTTAGGGATTATTAAACTAGATCTCAAAGTAGGACTGAGTTTAGGGTCTTGGGGATGTAAGGAAACTACAAGCTACAGTGAAAGAAGTGTTCATAGGTACCTGGTGGGCTGCAGATTTCATTTTAAGTTTAGGCTTAGTCTATTGTTTAGGAGAAACTGAGTTACTTTAATGCAATAATATAAATTAGCCAGAAAGTTCCACAGTATTAGGGTCCACTAGGTCCTTTCATCCCAGAGCAACTGTAATCTGATGAAAAACCTTGGCTGTATCCTTGTACCTCTGATCCCCTCTGTTACCATGGTCTAGCAATATCTCTCAGCATAAGATGAAAACAAACCTGCAAACCTAAGCTTCATTAAAGCCCTATCCTATCTATTTCTCAAACATCCTTCAAACATATCATGTAATGTGGTGTTACGTGGCAACCAACTTAGCTCCCTCTAAGACTTTGTTTAAACTTATGTCGTTGCTGCAGTCAGTGACAAACTAGAATTCTCATCTTACCCAGAAATACCAAAAACTACAAAATACCAAAAGCCCATACTGGCTTTTTCATGTCATCTGATCTAATTGCTAACCTTATGCAAAGTTCTAAATTTAACTAAGATCACCTCAGAAGGGCTATGGCAGACCACACAATGTGTCTTAGCAAACTACCACTTTTGGATGGAATAAGAGTGTTTGGCACACTTTTTGACAGAAATCAGGACTGACATCAGCATTTGGCTTCTAGCCAACAAAGGTGAGGTTTAGTGCCTAGGTTCAGAGTGTGATGCCAAGTTAAGTTTTGGGGTTCATATAAACAAAGACCACATGTTTACATTTAAACTGGTGGGGGTTAGAGTAGATGAGTAAGACAGAGGTTTGGATTTATGTAAAAGTGATCCTGATGCTCAGGATATGAAAAAAAATATACAAAGACACCTGAAATAAAGGATTAAAAGTTGCAGCAAGACACAGCAGTGGGAAGAGACTGACTTGGTGCCTAAGCACCATCCTGTGTGAGGTCAATAGGGATCACAATGTTGATATCAGAGTACACACATGACTGCAGATAACACAAACCAACTACTTAGAGTAACACGCAGCTTACTGAGGAGCTGCCAGGAACACTTAATGGCTTGTGCCATAAAGAGTTTCTGAAAACACTTGGAAAAAAGAGAAAAGCTTTTAAAATATTAAAGTTGTATTATTTTTCTGTGATTTACAATCACAAAATTACATTAAGTCATTACTTCTCAGGTTGCTTGGAAGGTTTGCTTATAATAATAATGAATTCTGTTACTATTAAAAGTTTAACTTCTCTTTTCCCACGTGTAGTACCTCAATTGATCTTCATGAAAATACACCAATACTGCACCTTGACAGTGGTTTCCATGCTACCAGAACCCCTCATGTTTCCTATACAGGTTGTATTTCTTGTACTCTTCACTGTGTGAAGAGTAATTCGTCTCAAAAGAAAACAGCATGGATCTGAACAAGAACTGGGCAATCCAAATGGAAAAAGTAGCCAACTAATTAATTTAACAGTATAAAACTACTTTTAAAAACAAAATATGTTTGATTATACAGAAGTCAAAACAGGCTGACAGATGTACAATGCTACTCTAATATTTTTATTATTTGGCAGCTGTGTCGAGTTGTACTAACAGGCATTTTAATTTTAGATTAATTTCAGGGATGGACTTGTGATGGAAAAAAATGAGTAATTCTTCCACATGAATCAGATTATATAGAGTCCAATTCAGTCACTAAATTTCTGAAATCCTAAGAAAGCTAGGCAAGAGCTTGGCTTTATTAAAAGAGAGGCAGAATATAAAATAAGTTACATCTTATATATGAATATAAAACATTTCTGAAATGCAGTACTACTACTGTATACTATAATGATAATTATCATATACGTCTTCTAATAATATTTATTTGAAACAAAGATAATGGTAAATAAGGAGAGTTTTTGACATATGACATGTTATAAAGAAGCTATGGTAAGATAGAAGCATCATTGCTTGTATCACTGCCCAAACTTTGAGAAACACTTTCAGTCTCATACAGTTTATATTTTGTAGTGTATTATAAGCAAAGATGAAGTAATTTGCTTTTTAGAGGGTTTGAGTTACTCTAAACTTTTTTTAATGTAATCAGTACTCTTTACAGGCCCTGTTTCAACAACTAAAAGTCTTCCAATCTACAAGACAACTGAAATGTTTTCTCCCTTGGAGTGGGATTCATTCAGACACAACCACACTGAGCACATGACAAAACATGTATATAGTCATTTACTAGGAAAGGCGTTTTAAATAAACCAAGCTGTTGGTTCAATATGTTTCAATTCCAAGGCAGAGAGAGATTTAGTCACTTGTAAGAAGTGGTGGGAAAAAGGTCAAATCATTGACACAAAGCAGACTAATTTTTATGTCGTTTCTATTATCGTTCATGTGTTAGGAAAAAAACAGTATCTTAAGAAAATCAGAAAAGCTCCTTTGTTCACTGTTTCTCATTAATAATTTTATCATGTAAGACTTGGAAAGTAATCTGAATTATGAAAGTATCCATGAGATTCAGTCTTCAGACTGTGGAAAATCACTCTTTATGCTTTTGGGCCTGTCTATACATTTACTCAGTTTAAAGATTAATTTCCTGTTGAGGGAATTCTACTGGTAAGAGAAGTGGCTTCCTTTCTGGAACAGGTAAGCAAGTAAGCAATTGTGATGATTTGATTAATTTACTGTAAATATTTAAGCATTCTGCAACAACATCCTAGTTTTGAAGCTAACTGGTAAGCATAGAAACATCTCTGAAGCCTTGCCATATGGAATTCTAATTAATTAAAAACTGCATGGAATTCACAACCAGAAATAAAGGTGTTTATGTCAATGGTTCTGTCTTGCCTTTTTTCTGAAATGTTTAATTAAAATGGTTTAAAGAAAAAAAGTCATTGTATAGTGTTTTCTTGAGTAATAATTACATAGGAATAGACCTCCTTCCTTTTCAGCTCAGTAGAAAAGTAATCTGTGAATTCATCTTTACAAACAACTTGCAATTGTATTCAAGTAATTGTTCAGAGAGGGAAATCCAAATCCAAAGTATGAGAGCCAAAGCATGGGGCTATCAACCTAAGTCCTGTATCAGCCTGTGAGGAATCTCATCAAAACCAGATGGCTGCACAAAAGCTTGTCACTGATTAAGTCATCTGGGTGATTTGGTTTTACTGATCAAATCTGAATGAGTCCCAATCTACAAAGTATGCTGAGCATCTGCCTTCTAGACACAGATCCTTTAGAAAAGTTTTAAGCTAGGTCTTCCCACAAGAGTTTTAAAAAAATCTTGGTTATAAAAAGTTCCAGTTGTGCTAGACCTAGATACAACACATATTTTAATATTCCATATAATCATTTGTAGGGCAAGAAGTGGTTCTTCCTCTATTTGTTGCTTCTGGCTGTCTCTCTGATGTGTAGTCTCCCTCTGTGAGTGACCACATGCATCCTGTATTCCCCAGCTAAACTTCATTTTTAGGACCATGTTCAGTGAATGGTTTACAAAGTGGCCCAAGTCAAAGTGCTGTTAGAAACATCTCTGGGCTGTGTCAGTCTCACGTTTGTCTCTTAGCACAAATGTGTTCTGAGTTTGCTGTTTTCTTTCAGTATATTTTGTAATTCTTCTTTGACTGGCAATTTCCTGCATTTGTTTTTATGCTGTAGGCAATTTTGCTTTGTTTCCTGCTGCAGCTCATTCAGAATTTTCCTAGCTTTAGCAGACTTGTTAAAATAATCACATTATATATGCTATCCGTCACTTTGTTTAACATGAACATTACTTAATGTACATTCAAGGTATATAATGAGCAAAGAAAGAGTCTGCAATGCACAAAACAAAAGGAAGCACAATCACATTCCTGAAGTAGCACCATTACTTGGTAGCTGAAAACCAGAACTCAAAAAGAGCAGATAAAATTCAAGCCTGAAAATTATTCTGAGTTACAATCTACAGTCTGAATCTACAGCATCCTTTGAGTGAATAACTTTATTCCACAGTGTATTTCCTGATACTATGTGGCAGTGACCCACATCAATCCAGTGGTTTGGTTTTTGGAAGTTAAAACTACCACATTTCCACTACATGGCAGAATATATAATTTCTCATTGTCATTAAATTCAGTTGATTCTGCGCTCCATAACACAGGAAGAAATGGAGCATAGTACAGTATGCCCCATATCAATAATTTTGTGCACTTTCTTAACGGAATAACAACTAACTATATATGTGAGGAGTCATTACTGGGTCATTGTGGAGTTTGTGTAAGTATCATTTGGTGTGGATGAATTTTGCTAAATTTGCACATGGGCTTATTTAATAAGCATGCACAGTGAGTTCTTATGCAATACATAGACCACGTGTTTTGTCTCTGCCCAGAGGTGAAATTCATTTGCATAACTCCCCAGCAATACAAAAGCCTATTTTCTTGAGCTCATGTCTTAGCCACACAAATGGAAAGTGTTTCAAACCATATACATGTAATATAGAAGTCATAAAACTGTAAAATTGTATTTGCTCAGTGGTATGTATTAAGGTATCACTTCAGTGATTACATAAGTAAGATGATAATAATAATACTGAAGTAATTACATAAGTATATAACAATAGTATGACTATTCTAAGTCCCTTTAATCACTGATATTTAGAAAATCAACTAGAATTTACTGCAGAAGTGTATCAATCTTAATCAAAATGGGACTGTGAAAAGAGCAAGTACTCTTTCTGAGGCGAGGGACTTTCATGTTAACAGCCAATACTGGACAAGTCAGCAGAGAGCTTTTTCTAGGCAGCAGCCTGGATGAATTATATTAATTCAGATTAGGAGAATTTTAAATTTCAGTGAAAAGCTAGATATGCTCATGATTTGGTTTAAGTTATTTTTCCTCCAAAATGCTTTTGGTAGGAGACATGTGTTGTTTCAAGGAGATTATTGGCTGGTGATCAAGAGTTAACAGGAATGGGTTTTTGGGCTAGCATATTCTGAGGTAAGACAGAAATGACTGTCTGCACTGTATTGAGGGCTGTTGTATGTTGTAGTTCTCAGCTCCTTCCTTTTTTTGTGTGAACAAATGCAGAGTTATATGAGAAATGGAAAATTATACATGGCTTTTAAAAAATTTTTCAGGCATTCTTCATAATAATATGTTGTTTAAATGTGACCTGTTGCTACACTCTTACTACCTTATTGTTTGATCAACCAGCTACCAGTTGCAAATGTACAGGCTGCTTTTCACATCCCAGTGTTAGCAACTGGGAAGAGGGGCTCCATGCCAGCTCCTGATGGTCTAACATAGAGCTCTAACTGAAAAGCCAGACAGTGGTTTGTTCTGGTTCCATGCACAAGACACTGGACGGGGTGTCTGCCTCAATGGGGTCACTTTGTCAGCCTAGCTACCCACTGAACCACCCCCATCACCTACTTCTGCAGCCAGGAACAAAAGGAAGTAACAAATGTCTTACCTGGTGACAGGAGACATCACGTGTAAAGACAATGTCAGTCCATCTGCACCCAATATAAATCACTGCTGGTAAGAAAACAAAGATCACTCTTGCAGTTTGGATATAAAATTTCTGAAAACTTCTCAAAATGAAGTGTGATGTATTATTGCAAAACAGTACCATAATATGCTGGCTACAGATTAAGATAGCATCACCTAGTAGAATCCAAGGATGACTGTGATTTAAAAAAATGTCTCAAAACCCCCATGCAATTTCCCTAAAGTCTGCCTAGATTTTGCAGCAAGGAGGGTTGGTGTCAGTTAGCATATCTTCACTACCAGCTTTCCATTTATATCGTGATGCAGCTGTATTGAGATAGTGCAAGTGCTTGTCTACTTGTTTGTGAGCTGTTTTTCCAGTTGGTCAAATAATTTCTCACAAATGTGTGGCAAATACTGTTTTTTCAGCAGCTAATTATCCAGTAAAGTCTTTTTTAAACCAAACAAAAACTACTTTTCTCTTCTCCTGTAACTGCATGAATTTGTCTCCAAGTCTCCTTTTTCTGAGACTAATGTTAGCTCTTGCTCTCTAACTCTTGCTCTCTTTTTTAATAAAATTAATTTCATCTGATATTTCACTTCATTTTTTTGTCACTATTAACATCCTTTCCTTTAACACATGCTCCACCTTCTTCAAAACGCTACCTTCTTCAAAATGAGAGTTAGTGTCCCTGCTACAAAATGGTGTGCATCATCATGTAAACTGAGTACAAGGAACTAAAATCTGTTTTAACACCATTAAATGTAAAGGCATATACTTAATAATAAAACAAATAAGGCACAGAAGATAAAGGAACTCTACCTTGGGAAGAATTGACTTAAAATCATACAGGGATTATCCTAGTCTAACATTACAGTTGAAAGCAGTAATATCAAACAAGAGTTGTACTGTTATATGACCAAGTCTTTGAGAAGGGCCTGAAAAACAAATAATGAGATGACATTTCCCTGGAAGATTCCAGTGTAGGAGGGGGAAAGGGGAATAGGCTATGATGTCAAGCTTGATGGAAAACCAGGAGGTACTGCCAAATCTGTCTTTAATTGAAATACTATCTGTGGATCAAAGGAAGATTCAGGCACTGCCAGTGTCCTCAAACTTTGATCTGGCACTGTAATAAATACCCATCAGGATACCTGCCCTTCTTGCCAAATGAGTGCCAAGGAAGGAAAGTGAAGACGACAAGCAAACACTATGGGATTTCACTTGCTATGTATTACCAGGTATAAGAATTAGATAAGGAAAGGGGAAAAGGTTGAAAGGAAGAAGGTAAAAATAAGAATACATGAGCAGCAGAATAATCTTTTGCACTGAGACCTGTAGAAAGTAGTTGTATGAATCATCTGTCAGTGGCTTGACATTGCCTTTTCACTGTTCACAATTAGTTAGTGTATCCCCACCTGCCTTGCAAATTCAACCCCAGTTGTAAAGGTCAGGTTGGGTCTTTTCCCTCTTACACATCATGACTCCCGAGAAAAGGTTCTAATTACTACCACACTCACATTTGTACAGTCCATCACCTTCAAGTTTTGCTCACACGTCTTTATTCATATGTTTCTGACTGATTTTTTAAAGGACCAGTTCAGTCCATGACTAATAAGAAGGAATAGATTCCAGCTCAACCCTGCTTGTGTTTGACCTTCAAGAGTAACATGAGTAAAACGAGAAAAAAAAAATTATGCTAGGCAGGACTTTGGACACACACGCACACACACGCACACACACATGCACAGTGACCTGTACATGACAACATTTCATTTAAGATGTATTTACACAGGCATACCTTAGTCCACCCTTGCATAGTAGCAATCAGTGTATTTCCCATAGCTTTTTGTCACACAGCATCAAAATATTTATTAAATATTACTTTATCATTATGTAGAGAACTAGTGCAGCTTCTCTCTTCTCTGAAATTACTCTTCAACTGCCTTGAGAAATAGAATCTTCTTGTAGCCGGGTTGTGTGTGTGTCTAAGTTTCTGTCTTCTTTCCAATATGGTTACTTTTTTTCTGGATTGTTGAATACCTGTTATGTCATCAGTATACAAAACAGAACAGAGTAATTTAAAAATATTTATCTAGCTACTATAAGGAAATAAACTTGCTTTCTGAATGAAGAAACAGATGGAAAATTAACCAAAATTCTTGACTCTTTTACAATTTATCTTAGAAAAAGCTACAAATCTCAGTTTCCTTATCTATAAACTGTAAAGTCTTAATATTTCATATTGGTGGCATAGAAATAAATTATTTGGAAATTTCAAATTTGGAAAGTGCTTTGAGAGATTCTGTGGGAAAGTCATTTATATGAACCCAGATTGCTGTTTAACAATTATTATAACTTTCTTTGGCTATTTTTAAAATTTCTTAATTGGGGGAGATTTGTTGTGTTTTGCCTGGTTTTTCACCTGTGTGGCTTCAACAGGAGTTGCTTATGGAAGCATTGATTACGTACTGGATAAGGAACTCAGAATTACAGCAGTGTTACAATACTGACACAAGTACAATATAAGGAACATTTTAATTACAACAACAAATCAAGGGCCAATATTGACTCTGCCATGAAGGGCTAACAGCATTTCTTTGGCTCTGCACAATCTTTGAATCAGAAATGGAAATTTGGCATGTTCTTGTGATACACCTCTGTGTTGGCCAGAGCTTTATGACAGACCTGCCTGCACCTTTTTCCTTAAAATGTACTCAACATAAGATCTTCGAAACTCTTTTGTTGTTTCATTAGAATGGGGGTAGTTTAACTAGAGGGAGTCCTAGATCTACCCAGTGGAACAAATTAATAAGGTAACTAAAAAAATCTCTATTCTTCCCACTCTGTCCATTCAATTAATTTCTCTTGCTCATGCTTGGTCCCAGTCCAGCATTTTCCAGTGACTTCCTGAGCTGCTACAGACTTTCTGGGTCTCTTTCTTTCCACCCTCTCTGATGTCTGCCTTCTGGCCTCCTCTCTTTTCCTCTCAGGGAGTCTGCACCAGTTTCTTCAGTTGCTTCCTGGCTGTACCTCTCTTCACCTGGCCTGACCCTGCATGCTAGAAAGATGATCGCAGCTGAACATATCCAGTTACTTGCAGAGATTTTTCACATGGCCCAGCATGCAATAAGCAAGACAAGACTGTCCAGAAACACATTTTCACTGAAGCATAATGCATGCACATGTGTTGGCAAAGAGAATCATGCTTTCTGTCACAGTCTCTCCTATACTTCAGTATAGGAGAGATAGATAGATATAAGGGTTCGTGAAATCCAGGAGATACTTATTACAGAGTTTGGGATCTAATAGGAGTAACATTTACAGAATGAGATTTCAGTTCTTTATACACGAAAGCACATTTTCATTGTGAGAGAATCAACTATTTCCTAAGGCTGAAGTCTTTGCTTCTTTTGGTTCACCGATCTACATTTGTCTTCTAGGCACCTTACAAACAGCAAAAGTTTTTCTTCTCCAAATGCAGCTGCAGCTGGTTGACTTGCCATCTCCCAGAAGGTATACCTCTGCTTACTCAACTGTTCAGTAAACATGCACATTCAGAGCATAAATATACAGGAATGATAATTGACAGCTCACTAACCAGTCATCGTGCCTCTAGACTTTCTACATTTTTTTTTTTTGTAGTTCCAGCATAGGTTCTCAAATAGATAAACTTTCAGAGAAAGGAGAGGATACATAAGGCAAAGGAACAGCTAAAGCAATAAGACAAAATATATATTTTGCAACGTCTGTCTGGCCATTCAGATTTAACATCTAAGATTTTCTGAGGTCCAGTACTTCAAGGGTTGGCCCATCCTCAGAAGCATAAGGTTTTAATACTTTCAAAATTATATAAAATCCTTTGCTAAGTGCTAGGGTAATTTCTACATTTTTGTATTGCAGTCTTTAAAGGACATAAATCAAAGCTGACAACATAAAAACACTATCATTGAAGCACTTAAAATCCATAACGCTCTCATTTTGATGCCTCATTAGACCCTCTTTCCAGATTTGATTGAAAGACTGCTATATAGCTCTGTGACTCTAGTTTGAAAAGCCAATGCATTACTGTAGGACTGACAGGATATGATCAATGATGTTAAAAATATATCAGCATGTATTAGGGCAAACTTTATGTATCAATCCCAACCAGTCAAATTGTCCATTATCAAATGAGGTAAGAAAATAAATCAGAGGCTTTCATTTTGTCACATTCAGATTTTCTGATTACATTTGTTTCTGCAACATCATTTGCTATCCCCTGCTACAGTTCTTTAGAACTTATTTTGTCTTTGAAACATGAAAAGGCTGAACATAAGTCATGTTGAGAAAAAAATACATAATTTATGCTTATAATTGGGTGTCAGAAAGAGTAGTACACTGTCTTTTAACAAAAATGTTCTTGGTTGAAATGTCTCTGTCTGCAAATGCACCAGATATATAGTTGAAACACTTAATTTTCCATCAGCTACCACTAGAAGGTCCATCAGCTGTAACTGGACAAATTACCATGGGTATTACTACTGTTAGAGATATATCCTGTTCGATTTAGGCAGTCAAATTATCCTTCTGTTGTGCACTCTGCCCGATCATCCTCTTCTGTAAGCAGAACTATACAGAATTGCTGCACCTGAGACATATTTGCCTTGAGAGAAGAAAGACTGTCAAAGGTGTTGAGAGTTCAAAGACCCCAATGTACATACATGTGTTAACTGAATTTAACTGTAAAGGAAGAGATTGGGTCCTGGAGGTAAATGAAAATGATCTTGAAAAGGAGATGTTTGCAGAAACCAGGGAGCAGGCACTAAAATAAACTTAAGGATGAGTCAGCTGTGATGATGTGTGTTGACTGAGACACAGAGAATTTACAAAGAAAGTGCAGATCACCATGAAATAAGAAATTGCTGCTGGCATGAACTAAAAATGAGCCTCAGATAAAGACCTGGACACCTGACGCTTTGCTAACCCTTTTCATGTTAACACCTTATAGTTCAGATCCCTCCAAAGAGCCTTAGGTGTGAGCTTTCCTTTTTTAGGGGAGTATTCTCAATGTATAAACTGTGTTTTTAAAGGATCATGGCCTTTGAGAATAACATATCTGGACATTAATGTTTTATTGAAATATAACACATTTTAAATAACAAGTATCATAAATTCTGTGATGCATTAAAGTACCATTTTGAAACATTATCAGGAAACATTTGTTAGCAATGACTATGCTACATGGATTTTCCTTCCTGGACTCCTGGAAGAGTCCATAAGAAGGTTTATTTCAGGTCACAATTCCCATATGAAAATTGGACTAGAACTGAAGACTATCCTGCTGGATTATTGTATACCATCAGTAGATCGTTGCAATTTGAAGATCAGCTTCTAATTCAGGTTTGCTGAAACTGAAGGCATGTCTGTAATCAAAATTCCTTTGAATATTTATACTGCATATCCTTTTCTTGGGTCTGTTTTTCAGACCAATCTATCAGATTTAGCCTAGATTTAGATTTCAGTGTCCTTTTACTAGAATATGGGAATTTTGGTTTAGGCTTGTTTTGTCCTTATTCCCAAGCAAAATTAACACTGGTTTTCATGTTCTTTGAATGCTTGGCTTTGCTGTCTGGGCAAATTTTGTTGTGAGGTGTCTGTGCTTTGAAGTAAAGTTAATGGAATCTGTGTGTGAATAAACATCCAAATGTTTCAAACAAGTTCCAGATGGTATGATACTCTCTAAGGACTGCTGATAATTTTCCAAATTAATTCTCTATTGTGCTACCAAATAATAAAGTTTCTGCAAAAATTTAATGTTGAAGCACTGAGTCTTGAACTTTTTTATTATGTAGAACAAGTGGCAATTAGATCTATGTGTTGTTTTAGTATACTGTTCCAGTAAAAGAGTGACTTTAGGAAACCTGATGGAAGTTAGGAACATACTGCTTTGAGGTAATGTTCAGTGATGGAAGTTAATACAAAATAGCTCTCTATTATATTTATAATGTTAAGGAAAATGATGGCCGGATAAGAGAATGACTCCTTCTCCTTAGAATATAATTTTCTTTTTAGAGCTTAGAGTGTGTGGATCTCTTCCGCTGTATCTTTAACAGCCACTAAACAAAGTTCTTCTAATAATATACCATGGAATCAGTTGCATACCAGTTGATACTACTGCAAGCTATCTGTAAAACTGCATTGAGATTGATACTGTGGTAGAGAAGAACATATGAGAACATTGCACTTAGAGAGAGATCCATATATAACAGATCAAACTAGAATGAAAAATTACTTAATTCCCAGTAATCCAACCAGATTAAGCAGAGAAAGGATAAAGTTGGAGGAAAGCAGGACTCAGAAGCCTTCACCTGCCTTCTTTCAGTCAATATGAGAGGAAGAGCCTTTGTCCCTGTGGACTAATCTCACCCTAATTTACAATCCTATTTCAGAACCAGTGTGGCATGACCTATACAGAAAAAAACATAGCCTCCTACTTTTATATATAAAGAAACTATCAATGAAATGCTACAAATATATGTGTTTCTGCTGGAAAAAAAGACTGTGTCATCACCATTCTGAGCATCTCACGGCCTCAGTTTCCCTATACCCAGATGAAAAAAGAAGGTAAATTTTCAGTTTTTCTGGGAAAAAAAGATAATTGATGTGCTAAGCCCCTTATGTTTCTAACATCATAGAAATTCTGTTCAAAGACTGGATAGTTTCTTTGGGTGTTTTTCTAGTGATTGCAATAACTATTCCATTTTCACTCTTACTGAGCAGTGATTTTGTTGCTATTTTATTTGTCTTTATCAAGGAGAACTTGATTTGTTATTTAAAATAAGCATAAACTAGCAAGTAGGTATATGTTCCACTGGCATCAGGAGGGCAGAGCAAGACTCAGTACCAAGTGAAGGCAGAACAGGACAGAACAGTGATTTATTAGTGCAGAACATACTCATGGATAAAACCACTGCAAGTTCTGAGCAATGCTGGCCAAGTTTCAAACAGCAAAGGTCATCTTGAACAGCAGCTGAGGTTATTTTTGTGTGTGTTTACATGATCTTAAAATTCAGACAATTTGGGGCTCTCCAGTTGTGCAATAGTTAAGCAGTGTAAGTGCATGGTTTGATTTTTCACTATGACCACATCTCTCCTTTTTGTTGGCAAACCTCAGATTTTCTTATTACAGATTCTTCTGTCGTCTCCTTAAACTACAGACAACTTTTCCCTATGACAGGGGTGGTCTCCATCACAAGGGATCCTTTATGTCTACCTGGGATCTAATGCCAGACAAACATTAAACCAATTAATTAATAAAAGCTGATGGGAAAATTTGCAACAGATCCAACCAGGATACTAATAAAGTTGGTCAAAGATACTGAAACTGAAAGATAGAACAGTGAAAAATCTTTTTATTTTAATGTGCTTATATCTAATTATATCACTAAAATTATATCCAGAAGAGCTGGGATACTGCTGTATCTGACCTCAGTAATCCACTTGCTAGAAACCACCAGCCTTTGTCTCCAAGCATCAACATACAGCAGTCTGCAGCCCTGACAGCACCTGACATACAAGCATCTGCAGAGCTTGTATGGAATGACAGGTTTGAAAATTGCTTCTATAACCCTGAAGTCTGAAAGGGAGTCTTGTCTATGTCTCCTTTGCAAGTGTAATACAAAAATAATATATAACATTTTGAACTGAGGAGACCTTACTGGCATTGACTGGAAATGTTAGGAGTAAGGGTTACTCAGCCATGTTGCTTAGAATAGTATATTAATACTGTTGAAGCACTTCCTTTCAATCTGCTGTGGTTTTCTGAGTTTTAATTTAAAACATTGTGCTTTAGAATAAGTTAGGTATAAAGAAGGAAGAAGATAAATGTGATCAATGAAAATTTACACACTCTGTGCCTACCCCAAAAAATAGCAAAATTTTTCAGTTTAGTCATGGTCTTGCAAATCCAAAATATACGTACACTTCCATACCTAATCTACAAATACATTCACCAATGCCATGTGCTCTGATTATATAATCATATTTAAAAGTCACTACTTGATATTGGTGTATTTCTTTACCCTAGAGATAACTGGCTTGTTAGTTATGATTTCTTCACCACAGAAAAAAGTCCAAATATTTATACATAAGGAGCTTGCTAACTTCCTTCGTGAGTTTGTATGACCCAGTCGCCCAAAATAGGAGGGTGAGCAAAGCCAGTAGTGCAGGAAATCTTTCCCAGTTCAGTGTCTCTAAGTGTTTAAGCTCTCTGGCCTTCATAAAACTTTGATAAAAGCTTGTATTTATATGCCCTTTGAGGCTTTGCTGGTAAGAGCTTTAAAGGTTGCATAATGGTTTGTTTGCCAAGTGGCATCACAGACCTATTAATAATGGGGAGAGTGCTTCCCAAGACTGACAAACTTATCTGAAGAACATCCTAAGATAGGTAGGAAAATAATGGTTATTTTCATTTTACTGACATTCACAGGGTACCACAGGGTAAAAGTAAAATGGTAAAGAGATTGCTTGGGGGGGGGGGGGGGAAGTGTGTCAGCGCAGCCATGGCTCCACTTTCTCCTGTGATTTGCAGCATGTACATGAGATTATCTGACTCCACACCCCTGTTGAGGGTTGAAATTACACCATTACTTCCCACTTGTTTTATACTTTCAGAATTTATCTTGAGCAAGAAGCATCTGAATTATTTTATTATTTTTTAAAAAAATCTGTTATTGAAAATGAAAAGAACCAGAAAAGCCCAAGAACACCCTAACAGTGCCAGGTCACCTTCCTGCACTGACCTGCCTCCTTATAGCCGGGAAGCCAGAGGTCCCATGGCAGCTACTGCTGTCCATCAGATGAGGGGTTGCTGCACAACCCTCCCCTCTGTTAAAACAAATCTTTTAGCCTCTTGTCTTGTGAAGTTTCAAGCACGTGAAAGCTCATTGCAGCTCAACACATCAGGGCAGCTTTCCGATGATGTACCGGCATTTTTATGGAGGAAACAGACATGTAATTAATAACAGAAAATTGAATAAATTTCATTTGCAGTATCCCGGCTGTCACTGCTCTGTCTCCTTAGAGTCCTGTTTCAGATGCCATGCTGTGGTGTACCACCCCAGCTACTTTGGCCATGACTGCTTTCCCTGGCATTTGTTTAAAGTCTGGTGGGTTCACAGGAGTTACCTAGCTACTGAGGAGGTAAAAACAGTCTGTTGTTACCTCCTCAGTAAAAACAGGCATGTTTTTACGTGCATTGCCTCTTGAGTATAACCTATATGAAAATGTGCTCTCCCTTTCTGTTTTCTTTATTAATGCTTAGTTAACCATACAGATTAAATAAATTTTAAAAAATACTCTCACCCTTCTAATGGAAAACGACCAACTCATCATTGTCACTCATCATCACTCAGTGACCATTCATCAAATAATTCCAGATCTGCATAATTAATTGCTTAAACTATTACTTTTACAAAAAAACTTTGATTAAGTACTTCACAGTATGTATTTACATAAAGGTTAAGAATAATAATAAAGAAGGTGAATAAGGACAATCAGGAGGAGAGACAGACGTGAAGGGATATTACTGGGCTGGAGAGGAATAGGTGTGATAATGTGGAGTAACGGACAACACTGGTGAGAACTTATTCCAGTAGAAAAATTATATGGGTTGTGGAGTATTGTAGTCAGACAGAAATGGACAGAAATGATGGGCAGAGTAGCTGGAGAGGAGGAGCAGAGTTACTTAGCAATGCTGTTAAGCTCAATCAGAGGAAGTTTAAGTGGAAAGAGAAAAAAGCAGTTCTCACTCTCCAAAATAATCAAATTTTAGAAAATAAAAAAGTGTATTTTTTTAATATTATTTTGTGTGTAATTGCATACATCTGCTCAGAAAATCAGATGTAGATGATACAGCTCTTTATGTTATACTTTATTAAGAAGCAGGCTCTGGAAAACTCATAGTTCATGCAGCTCTACAAAATACTGTCTAATAGAAATCACTGTGACTCCAAATATTTGCTTTCATTAAACAAACAAACAAAAGAGAAGGAGAAAATCTCATCCTTCTCTCATGCCCATCTAGATCAAGAACATCCCCAGGAGAATCCATGGAATCGCACTTATGCAAAACTGACAGTATCATGTTCTCAATCTTTGGCTATTACAATGTTATGAGGATCATTTCAGTTCAGTGTGAAATTGTTCAGTGATGATTTCAGTGCTGTACTCTGTAGAAGGCTACCAGACTAAGTGGTATATACAGTAAGTATCCATTTCAGTGAAACAGAAGGCAGAGGAGTGATATGTCATTCCCAGGTCTAAAGTCAGAACTGGCTTTCCCACAGGATTAGGGAAAATCTACTTTTTCACATCCAAAATTCTCAATTGTACATCAGATCCCAAACTGAAACATTTTCCAGTATACCAAGACTTCATACTGTGAACTCAGAAGTAAAAGGTTCTGTTTTCCTTTCAGGCAACTTCTCCAAAGCAATTATCTAATAGAAAGATCTGCAAAATGAAAATGGAAGATTTTTGAAATTATAAATATGAATGTAAATAATATTAGATATCTTGCTTTTCAAATCAGCCTCTCATGTTTCTTATTCTGCCATGTCATTGCATGAATAAGGTCTGCCCAATAAGCTGCCAGGATAGACTAATTTGAATGGGTTTACTTCAATGCAATGCATTGTCTTCTGTCCTTACAGGTTCACTTTCCAAAAGTTGCATGCTGTCCTCTAGTTGTCCTGCAGATTTGTCCAAATGAGTGTGTATAAACATCCTATCCTGCATAAAAAATGACACAGATATGTGAGCTTTGCAGTCATTTCTAGATGAAAGTGTAGTGTCTGCAGCTGTTTTGAAAATATAGGTTTGATTTTGTGGTAGAAAAGTCCAAACTGTTTTCCACTGCTGTCGCGGATGAACGTATTAACACAGTAATGATTTAGCAGGAAATCTGGATTTATTAATAACTGACAGCAATTTATCATTACAAAATAATTCAGAAATGTTGAAAGAAAGAAAACCAACGTATTTACAGATTCTAAAATGACAAGATTCACACTAACTTACTTAACGGTACCTTAATTTATACATATGTACATGCGCATACACAAAACATACAAACACACACACAGAAACAAAAGTATCTGGATCCAGTAGAATGAAGTACGTACTCACACACCAATAAGCAGAGAAAGAACGGGTGAAAGAGAAGCTAGCTCAAAGAAAAATTTCCCTATTCTCAAGTTTAGAGCAAATACTCACAATGCCTTGGCATTCCTCAACGGGCGATAATTGAGACTCGAGCGGGTTGACTTCGCCCTGGCCTTCCGTCAGCTCTGGCAGCAGACGACACCTTAAGGGTTTGGTACCTGAGAGGTGTCCCAGCTCAGGGGAGATGCTGGTCACAGGCCCACTGCGATCCAGGAGAGCTCAAAGGTCGCACTTGTGGTCGCACTTTATAGGGTCCAATATAATTGACTTTTGTCAGATACCTTCTGGTGCCTTCCAGCAGTTGCACAAGAACTTGATGAATGTGCAACTCTGTTACTGTTCCCATTTGACCACATCCCACGCACAGGTGTGCCAGGCCCTTAGGAGATGATGGGCTGTGGGGCAGGAGCCAGGAGCCAGGCTCGTTAAAGGGACATCTTAACATTATCAGTCCTTATCTCCACAGATTGTTGTATAGCTCGGGGGATGTGGGTGGAATCACACCTAGCACCAAGCAGCCCAACAAGGAGGGGAGGGAAGGGGTGAGAATTTCACCACCACAGTTGCCTGATACAACTGTCCTAAATTTTCATTTCTAATTAGTAATGCAGTGTTACTGAGCAAAGAAATAGACTTGTGATTCTTCTTTCTACTCTGAAAACAATTGCAAATATATTTTATATTCTATAAACTACTTTTATAGGCTGTATAAATAGCATATGTATAAAGAGGTTCAGAAGTCAAGCACTTTAGCTACATATCCTCTCTATCTACTTGCATGACCTGACATTGCACAAAAAGATAAGTCCTAGGAAGACCTAAGACTAGTTCTGATTCTGACTCCTTTAAGTCTGTAATGTCTGTGGGGTGGTATGCTGCTGAAAAGCTGTGGAATTCCCTGCAAAAACAAAACCACTACTCTTACCCTTCCTCCACCATATTTCCTTCTGTCCTCACAAACTGATTAAACTGTTGACAACCACATGTCAAATGTCCCTTGTTTTTTGTCCTTTCCTGTACAATTGCAGCTAAAAGTCAATATTGTATTAACTAAATAATGCACTAGTGATAGAGAGAAATGATTACTTGTTTTGAGACTTATTTACTTATTTACTTATCGCAAACTGCTTAGCAACTTATTGACTTACTTCTAGCAAGTTATAGTATTACTTATAGTATTTTTGAATATTGCTAATAATCCTGCTTGCCCAGACTGTTCTGTGGAATTTTACCAAGGACTACTGTGTTCATCAAAACAAAGAGTTTACTGTGAAAATCTACCAAGAACTGCAGTGTTCAACAAAATATCATGTTTTTGTCCTTGGGAAACAGATGTGCTCTAACTAGTTGGGTCTTGGTAATGAGTAAAGATAGCCATATACGGACGGTAGAAGTTCCATTGGTTCTCTTAGATAAGATAGAACCGGCTGAAAACACTCTTGTTACTCAAGAAATTGGCCAAGAGAATCTGTGCATGCTCTGGGGAAAAGTACAAGGTGAGGAGGACTGTGAGCCTTCCTCCCAAAGACCCCCGAAGACGCCCACCAGGAGGCAATGCGCAGGTGCAAAGAGAACATAAACTGCTGACACCAGCCTTTTGAACTAACTCAGCCTTACTCATGCATATGTATGTGTTTGTGTTATGTAATCCAATGAATATGTATATCCACACTCTATCAGTTTTTGGTAAAATGTGCGGTGGGTGTGCAAGCTTTGTGGAGAAATCCCCTTGCAACCCGGCGCCGGAGCAAATATACCTGCTTTATAACTCTCTCTAAGTTGCAGAGTCTGTTTTCCACAAGTCACTAGAACTCTTAATTCACGATTTAAAATCTTTAGAATGAGGTTATTAATTTTTTTAACAGGAAAATTATTAAAGTAAATTTCACAAAATATATGTTTATACTAAAAAAAAAACCCAGAACTTTTTACTGCTAGATGTCCATTTTAGAATATTTTCCCCTTGTGTTACTCAGGGCTCGTTCTGAGAGTTTTCCACTGTCTTCATAATGTGAAATTTACACTAAACTACTCAAAAAAAAAAAAGACAATATAAATTCTGAAGATTGCTTTACCCCCTTAACTCAAAGCAATTTAAAAAAATATATTTTCCATGTGAGGTGAATATAACTCACCAGTCCCTGCATTTCATGTGTCCTTTGCCATATTTGGCTTATAAAGGTTACACCTCCTATTTGTTTCAAGTGGCTAAGACACACTTTCAGTTCCACAGATCACTTTGTTCAGTCTGCAGTGTACAGCAAGAGGATGGCTGTCCCAGAAAGACAGCTGATGACAATAGACAATCCAAGCTCAGGGATGCAGGCCTTGAAGGCTCAGAGCAAACTGCTCACCTTCCTCTTCATTTACAGGCCACCTAGTTTACTTTAAAGCCAAGGGCTATAGACAGCAACAACTCATTCAAATAACTCTGGATGGGTTTGGTTCAATCTTGGTGTCCATAAAGATGATATAACAGATACACTGAAATGGACTAACATCCAGTTACTCTATAACACTGTTTTTTCATATCTCAGCAGTTACAAAGGAGACTCCAAAGACTTATGTTTGAAATACAAAGTAAGATTAGTATCTATTTAGATGCTCAAGTAGGTACAGAATAGTAGAAGATCTCAGGGATATCGTGACTCCATGCTTGAGCTCTAAATTGTTTTCTGTGTTGATGAGTATAACACAGTGTATAAGATCTCTTTACAAGAATAGTTCCTAGCAAGGGTATGAGGCATAGATGAAATACCAGTAGCTTGCTAAAACAGGCAGAGAGCCATGAGAGCAAGCAGACACATATTTCTTATGCAGCATAAGAGACGAAAACTAGCTGTAAGTTTACTGTAGCCCTACTCCAATGCACATTCTTCCCCTTCCCAGTTACTCACCAACTGCCATACATGCCACACAGACGTATTTCTTGTGCCTGTTTAAAGATTCATTTAAAGATATTACTGGCTATAAATACTGCTCCACTTTCTTTACACTGTCTATATTAAATAATTCAGATTTCTTCTATGAAAAAGAGTTGTGTAATTAGTTGTTATTCAGGGGCAATAGAATCAATTCTTCTCTATATTACTCCAGTTTTATATCAGTACAGAAACAATGAAACCAGTGGAACTTCATTAGCATAAAACTGGCAGTGGAAAGCTGAATCAAACCTACCAATTAGAACTGTTCAGCTTTATCGAAACGATAATGGTTCCTCTGGCATCACTCAGAGGAGAATGAGGTTCTTCTGTTGAAGGTGTCATTTCCACCTGTAAATCTCCATTCACATTAAAGTCATACAATAATCACTATCTATTCTTATTTTACCTCAGCACTGACAAATACACAGGTTTCTGCAATGCAACTATATTTAGTTTTGAAGTTGAATATTGTACACACAAAAACCTCTGAATCCACACCAAACATGTACTATTTACTTCACCTCTGGGTCCGGATACTCGGTTTTCAGGTTAGTTACCTAGCTAGAATGTGCCAAGTCTAAAGCCAGGTACAAAAATTTCCACTGAAGGAAGTGAATACCCATTTAAACTTCTAAATTGCCTTAGGAACGTAAGGAAGAAGCGCAGGTTTGAGTGCACATACAATGTATGAACTGCATATATTGAATTTCTATAGAAGAAACAGCTACTGTATACATTGCAAAAAAAGCTGAGACTATGCTCTTATCCACAGATTCAAAAGCCTGGGATCACCACACCTGCCTTGGAAGATTCTAAGCTGGTCTTGGAAGGTTCTTTCCGAGGACAGAAAATAGGAGACTGTTGCCTCTGGAAACAGCCACTGAAAGACCTTGTTGCACTCATTAAATTCTTCTCTTCTACAATAACCTCTTCAAATTCACACCCCCATCTCAGTTACATCCGAGATTCTTCCAAGAGCGCTCTAAGCAATATGAATTACATCTACCACACAATGTTCATTATTTTATCCTCTCCAATCAGATATAAAAGATCTACAAGACTATTAAAATAAAATGGGAAAAAAAGGCATTCTGGGGATAATGTGCATAAACATTAGGTATTACCTTGTGCTCCTATGAAGTTTAAAAGAAGAAAATGCAACTGTTTTCCTTTGAGCTTGTCAAAGACAGGTTAAGGATTGATGCAAATTAAGCTGTTGTAAAAAGGAATAAATAATCATACAACTACAACAAGTAACAATAGTTGTAGGATTTGTTATCTTTAAAATGCTATTCATAAAGACCCTTGGCACATTAGGAATTAAAAAAAAAACCCACAACAAAAATTTACTCAGCAGTAACATATGGTAAAGTGAAAACATTCATTATAGAGGACTAATTTAGAAAGAGCTTTCAGACACATTGTGTGCACTGACATGATTCCAGTTTGCTTCACTTGGCTGACATGATTTCCATGGAAAGGAGTCATAAAAGGAGAGAGAGCTGCACAGCTCTTCAGGAGAGGACAAACCCTTGTTCTTGGGATTTACAGCAACTAGCTTATTGGGGAAAAACACATATATTTGTGGATGAGAATGGTAGGGGACTAGTAATCTACAGGTATTTATTTATCAGTAATGGGATTTTTTAAAAGAGAGGTGAAAATGGACTTTGGAAAGTTCATTTGGAAAGACAAAACAAAATCTGACATTAGAAAGTATTTCATCAGAAATCATGGAGTGCTGTCAAGGTCTGGTCTAGAAAAGGAATACTCTCACTAGAAAAATGCCAGAATTTAACTTTAAAAGAAGTGTTGGTCTAAATTTGGACTGAGACGTGAGACTTTAGAAACATCTTTTTCCCATTCATTTGAAGCTAATTTTTAGGAAGACATTGTGTACCATTCTTAGAGTGGGTACCTTCCTACCTAGCTTCAGCTTTATCACCTGCAATCTGCAGCAATTTAGATAAGCATGTGATGCAGATTCTTTCCAAATTTAGGAGAAAAAATTTGCAATTAAAATCAGTGGATTTCCCATTTCAGAAGGACAGCTTTCCAAGTGGGAGTGAAGAGTGACTTCCCTTTTTTTCTCTGTAAGTCACAGCAGTAGCAGACTTCCCTTAGTTTCTATTAGGGCTGACTCAGAAAAAAATACACTTGCCTGACCATGCATTCTTCAGATAAGATTCCTGACTCGAAGCCAAGGAAGATGTCACTTTGGATATCCTGTAAAGACAACAGACAGCCTAACTTAGCAAAACAGCTCACTTAAAAATTCAGAGGTTTCTTTCCCTGAAAGAGGAAGATTCATTCCCTATGGCAATAGCAATTCAAAGCCACATGTTTTGCAGAATTTGGTAGACAGAATAGAACAATGAACCATACAAGCATATGTTATTATGTTACTTAAACAGACACTAATCCGTTTTCTTACTAAGCATCCTCAGAAGTCCTCTGAAGGTAAATAGAATATTCCTATGGATTTTTGGATCATCTGAATAATTGTTTTGAAAGAATCTTAATTGAAGCTGCCTAGAAAGGATTAGTAGAGGCTAAAAAAGTCAGTCACTGTAAAAAACCTCTTCAAAATTCTTTTTTAGGCTTCATGGTTACCACTAATAAATGTATCATCAACCTATGTTAGACAACATATTAAAATCCAATTGCAGGTAACAGTTACATAGTTTTGCCATTGAAATAATAAGAGCTAAGTCCTAGAAGGTGTGGAGATTAATGTGGTTTATTTAAGATGTCGGTGTATTTCTCTCCTTTACTTTTCCTAAAGATCTTTTTGAGGCTCTTCCCTTCTCTCCTAAACATGCTTAAGTTTAATGAATTACTCTTTTGGAAAATTTAGGGCCTTTGTTCTCCCCTATCACTGACTACACATATGTATGTTTATAGTGATAAAATTAATTCAGATTTTCTCCTCCTTTATTCTGCTGGACTTGTCAGAATTGTCAAAGAGATGTTTTCAAGATCTGACTTGAGAGGGCATTGCTGAAATGCTGCCAAAGCCATCTTTGCACCCAAGTGCCAATTCAAGCTTTGGGATAAACAGTTATTAACAAAAGAAAAGCTAACAAAGCATTCAAATGTCTGATTAAAAAAATCAGTCAGTTCTTGGCTGCCCATCTTTCAGTCATTTCTTTCTTTCAAAACCATTACTTCACTTCTGTCACCGCTTATTCTTATGTTGCATAAATCATTAATGTATGAAGGAAAAGCAATCTTCTGAGAGAACACCGTCAAGCCTGCAGTTTGCATTATAAGGAAGTATTAACAGACTTAAGTGTATTTTTCTTTTCTCCCCAATATTGTCATGAAAGGAAAATATTATGAACTATTTACTGGCACACAAGGTAGTTGTCTGAGACAAAACTCCAGAATAAAACTTAATTATAATAATACTAAGTATTTGCAAAGAAGATTGTTTTCATATAGGGTTTTCAGCACTCCTCTTCCACTGGGCTGCAGCTAGATTTATAGTAAAAATTGATAGCATGACAAAATCTTTGCAGGAACCCTACTGATATCCTGAGGTAACCAGACACTGAGAAGACCATGCAGATTAACTTCTTTCAGGAAATTCTATCCATCAGCCTTGGCATCTAAACTAGGGCACACAAAAAGCTGTCTATGCTTGAGACATTAGAACTAGGGAGGAAGTAAAAGTGCAAAATGCCACTGCCAAAACTGTGACAGTTACAGTGCCTCTGCTCATTGCCATCCATCTATATTACTACACTCATGATATAAACAAATGGAGAGTAGTGGTATCAATGAATTTAAAGAACACCTGTCATTCTCTCAGATAAAGTTAAAAGCACAGGCTGACCAACTGGGCAAGAGATGGTGTAAGCAGACATATCACCTTTTAAATGACCAAGTTTAAAAAGAACAGATACGGACGTAAGACCATCCAGAAATATTTCACTAGAATGTGTCTTTATAACAGCTGTTGAAAAGTTTCACAGAAATCAAAGCATTTTAAGTCATGCTAATATTTTTAATCAAGACATCTTTAGAGGATGTAATTCTACAGAAGTTACATGCTCCCAGCTGGTATCTGACTAGCTGCAACCGTAGTCTTCTCTCCATTAGTCAGCTAAGGTTTTCTACTGGAGGAAGCCTCTGTATTCACATGTGCCCCAGTGAACGGCATGGCATTTGGGGAGAAACTCTGCTCTTCTTTGGAGCAGAGGGTAGAAAGCAATTCTGAAAAAAAATTAACTCTGTTTCGGTTGGGCACTTTCTGGCAGTGCCTTGAAAGCAGCCACTTACCCTCCTGTGTGTCCACTCTCTATATCATGTTGGGAATACAACTCCCCTGTTTATTGCCTGATTCAGACACTGACACCATTTGCTTCACTTTTACACCAGTAACTGAAATCCTCTGGAAGACATGACTGTCCTGCTTGTGGTGGAATATGCTTGTTAGTAGGAAGATTTGTTGTTATTACTGCAGCTTTAAGGAAGCATGAATACCTGATGACGAATACAAACTCCTTTCACATCAGAGTAAGATAGAATGTAAAGTATGGAAACAGGTATTTATCAGGACTGCTTGTGGATATAGGACAACACTTCTGCAGATGAAGTCAAATACCACCTGCGTGCCTCAGCAAGGCTTACAGAATGCTTGTAAAGCAGTAAACAATGCCACTTCTACTGGGATTAAACCAGCTATTAATTCCCAGGAACTTCATATATAACAACCATGGCACAGTACTCGTATTTATCAGGACCTGGGGAGTACAGAATTCAAACCAGTTTATTTCCTTCCCTTCTGCCTGGTCTTGTCATGTGCAGTTCTCTGTTGGGTTGCTGCCCAAGAAGTCCTTAGTTAATTGAAAACAATCACTCTGCATCTTACTTTCAAATGCTAATGCAGTTTCGCCTCTCCTTGTAATACAATACAGATGAAAGTCCCAACTGTTGTCTGGTACATGTAATTCTTTCCTCTCCAATACATTCACCTCCATAATAATGCAGCAGTTTGCTGGATGTTGTTGATCTTTAAGTATAATGTACAATGATGAGTAAATTAGTAATGAAAGGTAGTTAAAAGTATTCTCTTAAAACATGGAAGACGAATTTTATGAGCATTCAGCACTGCTCTTTCTGTCATTACTCTTTAATAAATTAACAAGGCAGTCAATGAACACTTTCGTCTTCACCTGAGATTGACAAGCTGTAGAAAGCAGGGAGGCAACAGAGGATGCTTTTTCACTGAAAGAGAGTACTCAAATATCAATAAATGTCTGTCAGGGCTGAGGAAGCTCTTAATCAGTTTGGAACATCTAGATGGTCAGTTAGTGTTGCATTGTCTCTGAAGAGGTCTTCTGTGTCATTTTAAAAGAGTCAGGGTTTGGGTTTTGGTGGAGTTCTTTTTGCTTTTCTTTTTTTGACCAGACTGGAAGCATGTTTCAACTTAAACACTTAAAATAATTAGTTAAGGTCCTTTGCAAGGTAATGCTACAAATACCCTACACATAAGCGAACAGGTTTGGTCAGAAAGCTTTCCTTTTTTTTTTCATCCTGGGGGAAAAAAAGAGATTCAGGGTATAAATTGTTCTGATTTGAGATAATCATCAAAATTTCACTTTTTTTTTTTTGTGAAGCAATTTTTCAACAGTGCTTCTAGGCTCCTGAAAGGCTTTTAAAGAACAGTCCTTTCAAAATACATTTGGAAATGAAAGAGTAATTTTTCAACACTGTTTACCTTAAAGATGTTCTTCAGAATATTTGGAACAAATTTTTTTTATTTTGAAAATTTTTGTATTTTTATATTTTGTGATTTTGAAAAAAAGTGTGATAGTGTTTCAGTACAAAAATTGTTTCAATAAAACATTCTGACCAGTTTTGCCAATTAATCACAGATACCAGCAAGCGCATAAAATACTCCTTCAGATAGTCTATTGTGAAGTGTACTGGGGAAGATATTCACTTAAAAACGCATGTGCAGGCAATTCCTGACACTAATGGAAATTGAAAAGTTATTGTCAAATGCACCTAAGTCAAGACTTTGGGAAATACCTGGGAAGTGCTTCTGCCAACT
Organism: Strix aluco; assembly: GCF_031877795.1. Lineage (NCBI taxonomy): Eukaryota > Metazoa > Chordata > Aves > Strigiformes > Strigidae > Strix > Strix aluco. The sequence continues at coordinate 51,218,944 of NC_133971.1, read as the reverse complement.
TAGAAATGCCATAGTGCATTAAAGACACTTTTCTCTGTTTTTCGGTAATTTCAAACATCCAGGCTCCTATAGATGTTAACGTAAACATTACTAAAACATTTCAGCACTGAGTGGATGGGTCTCAGATAATATGTTTAATTTTAAGCATGCAAGCATTTTAAAGATAAGCACGTGTTTATGCATTGTTCTGGTTCAGGATCTAAAAATAGCAAAGCTTATATGAACAGTCTGCTCTGGCAAATCTAGCTGAGGTTCTTCAGCTCTAAAGACCAGCTCACAAACCAGCATGTTAGCTTACATCACTAACTAAAAAGAGATTTTAAATTAAGACACCAGAAATCAATGTGAGTGACTGTGGCATGGCCATGTCCTGGTCTGTCTTCTCTCCAAGGGGTCAATAACCTCCCCAAAAAAGGCTGTAATGAACAGCCAGCAAAAGGGAAACTGCTTGCTGCAGCTGTTTCCTCAGTTGTCACAGGTGAATTTAGGTGGGGGTGGCCACAGAACCAACCTACACCCTCAGTGACCTATAATCTAAAATTTATTTAGTCAGTAGGATGAGCATAGTGGGTGGATAGTGGTTTCTGCTCTAAGATTTCTCTCATGACACACACATGCTCTGCCCCTCTGAGCCAGCTCAAACTGGGAGCAGGACACTCACTTCCACTGCTTGACTGGACAGGTTCTGACTGGCCACCCAGCCCCTGCATGAAGAACTTCCACCTCTCTTAGCCTTCGACATAGTGTTGAATGCCCATGGAGGTTTCTCCCCCAGGCGCGGCCTACTGTTTTAGCTATTTCTTCCTTGATGTAGTAGACTGTTGGCATATGCTGCCAACAGCCTTGCTAATGATGTAGCCCCAGGACAACCTGTTTGACCTCCTCCTGTGAACCAGGGTTTTTTTCACTCTCTGATCTTCCACTCCAAATGTATTACATGAGTGTGGAGTTATCAGCCTTTGCCTAACAAAGTTCATCTATTGCTTCTGTTTTCTAGCTCATATGATTATTTCAATCAGATAAAGGTGAGCAGAATTAAACAAGGTCTCACTCCTCTGAACATTGCCTCGGCATAGGCTTCACCCCATGGAAGTTTGTTCAGGGGACATTTACCAGAAAGCTGAGGAAGGACAGATGAAAGTGGTCTTACAGGATAATTCCACATACAATGGATTAGTGAAATAACAGTGGTACTGCTGGGATAATATTCAGCTATTCCACTTTCCGCTTAAAGAAAAGAACAACTGAGGGTCATTTTTTTTAATAATCTTCAGAAGGCTGTAAATTCAACTTTCACCACCAATTTTACCTTGTGTGTCTTTATAAGTCACTTTAATAGGAAACAAAAAATATGCTCCTGACACATCCTTGTATGGTTTCTGTGACAAATTAGGAGAGAAAGCTGTGGCTTCTATAAAAAGGATTAACAGGCATTCAATGTAAACAGTCAGAACTGCAGTGAGAGAAGAATAGTTTGTAACTGTCTATCTTCTAGCTATTTTATTTGACCAGTTTCCTTCTTAGGCATCACTGCAGGTCTGTGGTGTTGCCAAGCTCTACCACTTTTATTACTCCATAGGCACGTTACTTCTACAGAGGACGTCAACCAAAATCATACTTAGGATATGACTCTATTGTACTTAGAATAATTTATATCTCTTCCTAACAATATAGCCAAAACCGTCTTTTCCTGTTTCAGTTGGTCATTACTCGTAAGTGCTAATTTCTTCTTATTTGGATTAAGGCAGTACTCAGTGTCTGTCCCCAGACCCCACAGTCTGATAAGGAGATATAATGGATGGTCTCAAAGTCATACTGCCTAGACACTGTAGAAGTCAGGAAACCCAAATCCCTTTGTCTGTATTTGAAAGGCAGAAGTTTCTCCTGCATCTTGTTTTGTCTTTGCAAAGTAGATACAGAAATGTGTGATGGCAGAAATTCAATCCACACCAAAACGAACACCATTTTACTTGATGAGTTTCTGCCTCATGAACGGGAAAAGGAGATACAGCTTAAACACTATTGGCTTACTTAGTCCTGCTGTCTCTTGCTGCTGTCTTTTCTACATGGTTTACTGTTCAAGTAGGCGTTGCTTGAGACCATTCATCATGGGTTACTTATGCCCTAGATAAATTCTGTTTGCTAACATTTAGTTTACAAAATTTGCACCCATTTGTGTCTAAGTAATTCTCTCTCACTGAGATCTGTCATTTTGTAGTTCCTTTCTCAGTCTTATGAACTCTCTTATGAATATTTCATTAATTAGGACCTGTTACAAACTGGGGAAAGCATACAAGAACACTTACAGTTGCATGTGTTTTCCTATGCTGCATTTTCTTTTGATGTGGATGTTCTTTTAATTTTTGTCCTTTTTTCCACCTTTAATAAGATACAAAAGTTTTCTGCACCTATAATTTTTTCTTATTGAGTCAAAATTATGGGAAATATAGACAAGAAAAAGTAGGGCAGTAATAACAATATCAGCTTATTAGTGGCTACTGGCTTCCAGAAACTGCTATTAAAAAAGGCTGCTGTTGCACTGTGTGTATAGAAAGCAGAGTGCTAAGAGACACCTCAAATACAAAAACACTCACTTGGTAACTAACATCAATACTTAAAATAATCAATCCCCTATTCTTGTGGGATGCCAAGCATACACATTTGGTATTAATTTCAGTAATGTGAAGGAGTTCCTCAGGATGACTCTGTAAATTGAAAGCACAGATGTGATACTGTAATTACTGGTGATTTCCTTGTGAAATTAGGTGGTTTGTCACTGAGAACTTGCATTCATTGTACTGTTGACACTCTGTCAGATGATCCAGACTAGGTCTATCATGATTAGATAGAAATCAGTTCTGTGAAAAAAACTGAACTATTACTTGAACAACGAGTTTACTAAGAGTAAGCAAATTTTGATGCAGATGGTGAGGACATTATAGTCCCTGTGTCTCTAGCATTCCTTTAACAATGTTCACAACAGATATTTGACAGCAGTCTGTGAACTGAAACTCCTGATGCCTTGACTCATGTTCCTTTTTGTCACATTAATGTAGGTCTGGTAACTATTATCGAGACAACTCTGCATGCAGATCTTGCGAGTAGCTCCTTAATAGTGCCACAGTATGATTTGCACTGTTAAGTGTCGAAGACCTTTGTCCAAACTATAGTTCAGATTTTGTTCCTATCCAGGTGTCTTTCTAGCCATAAGCATTTGCAGCTTGACATAAATGGTGCTTTAATATGTAGCTTGATGGCCATTTGGTGAAAGGGACTGTTGACAGTCAGTTCTGCTGACACCTGAACTGATAATGAAAGAGGGACAAAGTAGTTCAAGTCAAAACATTGCAAAACAAGAGATGCATGTGCAGCTTTTCAGCTGCTTATGCAATTACCTTGCTAAGAAATCAACTTCTACTGCTCTAGTGCTGTTCTGCATCATGGCCAGTGTTATTCTTCTCTCCCTGGAAAGAGGCTGCCTTGAAGCAATAATTCAGACATGTTAATTTATGCTCACTTTTGCAATGAAGACAAGCCTCAGTTCATAACTGCTGTAGAGCCTGTCTGCTGTATTTTCCATCTTTGTCAGGTACAGGTTGAAAATGTGAAAGCTGCACATATCATATGTCTCACTTTGAATGTTTATGATCATGTTCATGTTTATACAGATGTAGGTCTGCAAGGAACCTTATAAATCCATCGTTTGCTTCAAGACAGGAACAAGCATGCCTCGATCACTGAAGATAATGCATTTGTTTGCTGTTCTGGAAAAACTTTCAGTTATGGGGATTCTACAGCTTTCCTAAGTAGCATATTCTATTGCTTGGCTATGCTGTTAGTAAGAACTATTTAATATCTAGCCTTAGTCTTCCTTCTTAATATTAAAGCTGTTTTGTTTTACCTTAATTTCTTGCTTTAGTCTTCCCTAATCTAGCCTAGACAAGCTGTATATTTTTAGCTTTTGGGGTTTCGCTGTCCTCCACTAGATGTGGGCTGATTCATTTGTTCTTGACCATACTCAAGATGCCACCTTACCAGCAAAGAATAGAACAGCTCATACTTGCAATGGCAAACTCTGTTCAATCCCCTGCTTGGATCATGCTCAATACAGAGGAAATGACTGGCATATTATCCATTAAAAATCACCAAAAGTCTCTACTGTGCTTCTGCTGACAGTAATTTTATTCCCAAGGATCTAAAACCTAACAAAATTTAGGGGTAGCAAAAATATATTGCTGACATGAAGAGCAAGTCCTTGCCAAACAGAAAGCTGTAATGCCCAGGACACAGGATGATTCAAGTACTAGGCCTTAACATTTCCACCTTCCTTTCATAAATGAACCTATTTTAAATGTCATTCTGTCCTGTAAAACAGCTTCTCAAGTAACCAGATTGAAACAGAGACCTGACCAGAAAGTATCAGTCTAAAATACTGAAATTTTGTAGACTTGAAAGAACTCAAAACAGTCAGTGGGAAAGCATTAGACAACTTTGTCATGGCCCACTCAAAATCAGATTTGTTTACTTTTAAATAAACCTTAAAAAAACCTTTATGCTGGTAGGGACACAGAAAAAGAAAGGAATCTGTCGAGTAAATCAAAAGCAGACATAGAACAAATGAACACAGGGTTTCCTCTGAATTTCTGTAAGGCAGCAGAAGCCTGAGCCAGCAATAGAGTCTTGGTAATTAAATCTCTGTTTTCTTCTTTCACATTTTGTTACAGCAAAGAATATTTATGCCAATTTTTTTCAGAAAATGTAATGCATTTGGAAATAATTGGATGAATGTCTGTCAGTAATGATAGATTCAGAATTCCAAATCTGTGGTCTGAAAATGTATTGAAAGATGAAAAGCTTGAGCAGAAAGGAAAAAAGATTGTCATCATATTGAAATGCCAGTAACATTGGGCAATAAAAGTGAATAACAAAGTCAATGCACTCAATGCACTTAAGAAAACTGTACCTGATCAAAATAATCAGGGAGCAGGTAATTTCAGTAGAACACTTGAGGCAAAACCAGAGAGACACTGGTCTTAAGACTTCTAGCAATTGCCATTGACAGCTTCGGGGAATGGCTCATGCAGGGTGAACAAATAAAAACATTACTATCTTGTATTTTAAGATTTCAACTCTGAAGTAGTTACTTACTTTTACAACAAATAACAATTACATAGTAACAATACAAAACACTACTATCTTACCCACAGTGTTTTTTCAACATTTAAACAGCAAAATATTTTCAGTAAGTATTCTCATCTTCCTACAACTGCCACTCTTTTTTTTTTTTTTTTAATAAAAATGAACTCATATCTTTTCTTCTTTAAAATATCTCTTTTCCAAAATCAAAAAGTATTCAAAGCTGGTCCAAAATTTTGGAATCTCTTGAAACTATATCTTAAACTAAACATACAGTTACTTTGCAAGTTGGGGGTGGAGTGGGGGGTGTTGTGAAATGACTGTATATGACGGTACTCATATTTCCTCTTGCAAAGACAACTTGCAAGCAACCTCTTCCTCCAATGATCGCTGGTTATGAAATGGTGAAAGGGTTCAACTCTCTTTGAAGTTTCATAGGGAAGTTATTGAAGAAGAGTGCTGGAGCTTGTACCCATTTCACCTGGTTTATCTACTCTTCTTATGAGGACAGTTCTTACAGTGCCTTGGAGTTTACACAACAAGGCTTTTCTTTCAGTGAAGAAATTGACTGAGGGTGTGTACTACTGGAGTAAGGAAGGAATGTGGTATCAAAGAATAAGCAACAAGGTTCTAGCTTCTTCAGAAGAAAATAAGATTGCTGGCAAAGGCAAGTAATAACAGATTCCCTCACTTTAGGATATAAGATAGCACTCTTCCAAAAAAGAGAGAGTTCAGTGCTGGCACAGCAGATTTGCCATTTTCTAGCTGTAAGAGGGTAACAAAGGGCAGAAAGATTCTAGAGGCAGCTGGATGGGCCTCAACATATCTCCAGATTTTTCTAAACAATCTGATATGGGGTATTTGTATGTGTGTATTGAGGGAAGGGTCCTTCTAAATCCCTCATACTATATGGAAGCTCTAAGACTGCTTTCAAAAATCTTAAGCCTAAAGCTTAAAGATGGTTATGAGATAGCAATATGGAAAGAGCTGGGGTGTTAGCTCCCAGCTGTGAGTCTCTCATAGCTACTGAAGAAACTCTGTGTAGCCACAACAGACTCAGAGGGAAATAATCCTTCTGAGCAGGACCTCTGCAGTGAAAGCATTCTTTGACATTTCTGCAGCAGGTATATCTATCATTCAATCACTCTTCCCAGACGTTCCATTTCAAAGTTTATTTTTTTGACTCTCTAGAGATGCCAAGACCTGCAGGATTCTCTCTTGTACACCTGAAAACTGTGGTTCACCTGCAAGATTAGCAGGAAATATGATGTCAGTTTAAGAATGAGATAGAAGTTTTAGAGGATCAGAAGGGAATGAGCACATGGATGATTCTGTATCAATTGTTTTATTCCCACTATCTATTGAACCTATGTCTATTTTTTTACGTCATGAAAACATATGGACATTCTGGATGTTCTTTACTGAGTTTTCTATTATGCTCTGTGGAAACACAGACCTGAAGTTATATTCTATTCAAAATACCAATCAAAACCTGTACTTTACCCTTAGTGACTGGGAAAGGCAGATGATTTTCCTGTGTTTCAGAGGAATTTAGGTCAACAAGGTTAAGGAAACCACTTTGTTTTGGCTGTGATTTGTTGGGAGCAGAAGGAATGGAGAGGAGGCCCACCTCTGTAGTTGTGGTCTGTTGTCTGACTTCATTCTGCAGGAAACAACTGTAGATAAAAAGGATTTTTTCATCCTGAAGCCTCATAAACTGAGTGAAGAACTTAACAAGGAGCTGTTGCTTTCCTAGCATGTATTTTATAGCTACTTTTTATTGGACACCTTAAATGTCTGGCCACAGTTTAGCAACAGGATACAAAAATTAAAGGTTATAAAATGGTCTAAATGAAGGTGCTAATCATAACCCATAGGAAGACACATTAAAAACAAATGCTCATGCCTTCATTTAATAGGATGTTCAGACATATTTTTTTTAGATGTCAATTAAGTAGTTGATTGGATGTGGAAACTACTATAAAAGAGCACATATTATACAATACAGCCTGTAGAGGAATTATCTGTTCATTATTTGGATTAATTAAATTTCGGAATATGCCACTATAACTTACGGCTGATGTTACAGGAAATTAAATACTTGTACACTTGGTAATCTTGGTTGCAAATTGAAAAGTTAAAGACATCTTAACTGAGTAAAACACAACTCGAAGAGTTTTATTCATTCTTTGTGGAACAAAGCCTGTGATTCTCTTCCCCTTCTGACTTCAGCTTCTGTTTTTATGAACACTTGTATACAGCCAACAAAACACCTTGTTTAGCAGAGCAGAGTCATTAAAAAGACCTTCCTGGAAAACACAGGAAGCCAGGAAATATATATTAATTTTCTCCAACTTCTTGTTTACAAGTAACATAAGACTCCAAGAATTTATGTCAGTGAAAAATGTACATACTAAAGGAGAAAAGCATTAAGGTTGTGTCTCTTGAACTTTCTTGGTGGTGACAACTCCTTTTTTTATATGGATAGTACTGGCTGGGATTAGAGAACAGTCACTCTTTGTACCAAAGCTGACTGGGGGGAAAATGGGGTAGCTCATCACAAAGGCATTGAAATCCCTAAAACCATGCAATATCCCATCAGACAACTTGCTTTAAAACTTGATTAAGTCAGAAAACTATTTTAACACAGTAGCTTTGTGTTTGGGAAAGAACTAAAAAATCCCTGAAGGTTATTTTTTTTCAGCATTTGACATCACTGAATTGTCTAGAAAATTGTCATAATAGGGACTTACTGAATCCATGACTAATGTTATAATGGAATTGTCTGGAATGATACACTATTTTACCAACATCAGCCAGTCTGGAGAATAATTATCTTCAGCCTTTCGAGAAGTTTGCCATATTCTGGCCCTTCCTTTCATACATTAGCCCTTGCAATTCTTCTGACAAGGACACAGGGAGAAGGATTTGAGCAATTTTATTTGTATATTGTTGTAATGCTCCCTTTCCAGTCAGAATTTTTTTGTTGTTTTGAAGTTTTCTTAAACAGAAAGAAAAATTACAAATCCCTACAGAACAAAGAAAATAAAACTATTACAAATCTTACTTCACCCAGATCCTAGTCTACAACTCTAGGCCTTTACTCTTGACATATGTTTCTCAAGGTAACTCCTTTTTTAATCTTACTTTTTACAACGTAAGTGCCACATAAACGCATAAACAGAGTTTCTGTATTTATATTGCTTTATAGTTAAAGATTTCTTTAGGGTCTTGGGCAAGTAGACTTTTTCTTACGCTTAGATTGATAGAGGCATAAGATTAGTATCTGCTTGCAAATACTAAAATTCATGTGTCTTGATAAATGTTCATAACAGCAAGATAGGCTGAACTCTAGAAAAAACATTTTTTAGCTACTGAGTAGATAATGCTTAATTTGAATTCAGTGATACTGTAAGCTTTGACTTTTAGAAAGTTCTGAATCTGAACTACATAGTTACATTAACACTATTCCAACATATAATAAACGTGCATGTATTCAGTCAGGAATGTTCCCATGTTAGGTCTTTCCCACCTATCTGCCTTACCTACACCATATAAATTCTTTTGCCTCTTCTCATTTTTGTTCATTTGCAAAGTCCTCTGAATTAATTACTAATGCCAGAAGGATTAATGAAAAACAAATAGGTTCCAATGCCTTCTGCAAAAAACAGCCAACATTCTGCTTTTTTAAAACTAGTTTCATTAACAAATGTAAAAAAGAATAAATGCTCAAAAGTCACCAGAGACTGTTGCCTTACATACATTTGTGCAACAAGCCGTTCTTGTGCAGCAGCATCTCAAAAAACCATAATTTTCAGAAGCCAACAAGCTTTTTTCAGAAGCTCCTTAATGACAGTGAAGCACCAGCTATTTGTCCATGTGGAGACTACAGCACTTGGTATATGCTATCTTACATATTAGTGAAATTCAAAAAAAATGGTGCAAGAAATGAGAATGTCATCACAAGCATGATAGGCCTGTTGCTTGTGAAGTGCTGACATTCCCATCTTGATTTAAAAATAGTATTTCCTTGATTTGAACGTTGCTTTTTTAGTCTAAATTGGACATCATTAAAAAACTAATTTTCCAGCATCATTAGCTAAAAAACCTAGTAATGCTGAGCTAGTTCATCTATATGTCAGATAGAGAGTCTCAAGTACTTGTGATAAGTGACTGAAATGTGTTCCTAGGAACAATAGGACAGGATGGAGCCTTCCTAAGAGTCATCAAGAACTATTTTATCATTATAAATGGAAAGGTTTAAAGATCACTTTTGAGGTAACTGTGTCCTCTTTCCACTTCTTTTGGAAGTCTACTGCTCTGACCTTGCTTCCACTTTACCTCTAGCATGACATACGTATAGATAGCAATCAGACTTTCTCCCTGCTTTAATGTAAGAGAATGGAGAAGTCATGCTTTTTGAATATCTCCCTAGATCATCTCTGTACACCTGATGCACTTATTCCTGTTTGAGCTCACCCTTCCCAAGCATCCCTGACCAGAAGTGTCTCTGAGGTTCCCAGTGAGATTTATCACCATGGCCTTGTGCAAGAACATTAATGTGTCTCTATTGCAAATGACTTGCCTAACACTTCATCATTGTTTTCTTCATAGCCAAGTCAAATCACAGTAATTCTATGATGATTGAATTTGCTGAAGTCAGTCACATTTTCCTTTGCTTTCAATGAATAAAACCTCAGCTTATCAACTATACTCTTAAGTCCTGATAACAGGCAATCTTGCATTTGGGATATTTGAGTTTCATACCTACATTCTACTATTCCAGTTATCAAGCTGACCCAAGCTTACATGCAAGAAATATTTTGCATCTTGAACCTTCAAAGTCTGCCAAGTTCCTTCTGTCATGCTAATTCCACTTTCACTGCAGATGGGAGATCCCCTGGGTTACAGACCCTGGGTCTGCATTCTCCCAGTCCAGACCCTCTTGAATAAGGGGATGTTCCTGGAAAGACGAAATAGACCAATGAATAAACCAATGACTCCAGATTAGGGGTCACATCTCACCTGGTGCATCTAAGAGCTGTAGTGATGAAATATGAATGCAATGAAATAAAATATCTAAATTCATCGTGCAGTCCCCACCCCTCACTTTGAAGTGGCCTCATAGATGAGACATGCTGAAGTCCAAGTGCTGAGGACCATGTCCACAGTACACAGAACAAACTGCTCGTAACATATTGCAGAAATGTCCACTGAAATTAAAAATAGTAATCTGGGGAAAGGGAATGTGATGTCAAGCATATCTAGAGCAGAAGAGTGGAAACTAAATACTGCCACCTCGTGACCTGATGGGAGAACCATCAGGATAGGGGGCATGGAGAAGTGTCCCCCAAGGGGCAGAATGCATCCCTCCCCACCCTCCCCCTGGGGCGAACACCGGCCTCCAGCGCCCGGGGCTTTCAACATGCACAAGTCGGCTTTCCCCATGCATCACAGCTGCCTGTGAAGGCGCCTCCCGGTCTCCTTTCAGTTGAGGAGTGAGGCGGTGAATGCATCCCTCCCACCTCCCAGGAGGTCTTATCAGTGGGTATAGCGGGAGTCGGAGAGATGTTTTCCTGAACAGCCGTAATAAGCTCAGACTGAGAGAGGTTTTTGCCATCTTTATACCCCCATCTAGAAGAAGACAAAGTGCTGGTATGATTTTATGCACTTTTGTTTCAGCCTTATCCTCCCCATCACAGAGCAGGCAAAGTTCTTGCGCTAATAAGCAGTGGCAAGCAGCCTGCAGGACACTGGCAAGGCTGGCACACAAGCAGTTTTGTATGGGTGCAGGTTTGTGCTGTGCAAGTTTGGGGAATAAGGATAGGAAGGTATAAACCGTGATGAAACCCAACCTTCTGGTTTATACAGCACAGTCCTTAATTTAATCAAGTGATTTTGGTATCTCCCAGCTATAGGTGATATGGTAGGAAAAATGGTACAGTTTGTAGCTGGAAAACTGTTGACCAAACCAAATTTACAGCCTTGCTTTCAATACAGCCATTATAGTGTGTGTGTGACATAACTTTTCACATGTCAGATTAAATTCATTTGTAGCACAAAAAAGTCTCTCTCACAAGGTTAGTGGTAGGAGGGTCAAGTTTGCAGTCCAGCACACACCATTCTGTAAAGACTTTGGAGATTATATTTGTTTAGTGGCAAATCACTGGTGACATTTTAGGTCCTAATGATGGTCCTACTTGTTTCCTTTAGACCAAAGCTATAATGGAATTATCAGCTCACCTGCACTTTGCATACTCCCAAGTGCTTTAGGTTCCCTATGCTAAGGCAAATTCAACCAAATGGGCTTGTATATTCCCTTCCTGTAACTTGCAGTCCTTTCTTTTTTAAAAACAGAGAAATAAGTAAAAATTATTACAAAATTATCTATGGCTTCTATAATACAGAAGCTTTTAAGCATGGGCATCAAATCCACGGTGTATATTTCCCTTTTTTAACCTGAAAATTATGTAGTTTGAGATTTCTGAATTGATATTCGCTGACATAGCACCTCTACAAAATTGATGTTTCTTTCAGACACTTCATGTACTAATTAGTTAAAAATATAATCAAACTACAAAAAATGAAAATTATCTGAAATCATACAGATTCCATAGGATGGTTCAAAACCAATCTTTTCTAGTTGCAGGGTAATGGAGGTGAGGAAGAAGGGGCCCAATCTGCATTATGGCTGTCTGCATACATCTATATTTGAAGGTGGAAACCTTCCCTCCCGGAAACCAAAGGCTTTATTCCACCATTAATCCATTCAACCATTTAATCCATGACTTAGCTTCACACAGAGATACTTACATATGTAATATCTACAAAAATAATCCTTATGCCTACAGTTAAGGAAAACTATGTACTTTGACATAAACATTACATAAAGGGGATTGTTCTGCAGAAGTTGACCTTCTGTGCAAAACACTATTCAAGCTTTATTCTGTAACCCATAATTTTAAAGTGAATCAGGCTTTGTCCATCTCAGAAGCACAGCACATAACTTCCCAACTGGTAGCTATGCTGTGATTGGCAGTGAGTGATATGAGAAAGTAATCAGAGACACAATGTCCAATAATGATGATGAAAGTTGGAAGCTCTGCACCTGTTGTGATCCCATGTGAAGCAGAAAACGTGGGTACAAAGAGATGCACTATGATCTGATCAAACTACAAAGAGATGCACTATCTCAAGCTATCAGTTGATTTTCATGAAGAAAAACAACATTTGAAAATTACGACAACTGGATCACTATAACAACAGCACCAAACTCCTCTATTAGCCCATAATAAGGGTTCTTCAAAATTTTGAGATGTTTAATATTATACTCTCAAAGTTTTCCCGTGATGTGACAGAGAAACGTATAAACTAAAAATTCTCCCAACTTCTTAAAAGGCACTATCCTTTTAATTAATTCCCTTGATCCTTCTGAAATAATTTATGCCCTTTATTGCCCTATTTTTTGAATTCATTTGAAAACCCTGGAGGACAGAATGTCAGCCATAGCCCTCCCAAAGATAATACAAAATAGTGCATAGGTCATCAGAAATTGTTAGCCATCTATCTAACACAATTCTTGAGAGAAGTGTTAATGGGTCTCAGGATGGAATTTATTCAGGTAGATATATTTCATGTCTTTGTTCTTTGCTTGTATTAATTTTATAGCTCAAGCCAATATCTCTTAGAGGAAATTCCCTTTTCTCATTAAGTCTGTGTTTCACACAAATTAAACAGCAGTGAAGTAATTTGAAATGGGAGTTCTCTAAAAAAGATCTTTTCTTAAAAAAAAAAAAACAAAACCAAACCTTTGACTCTAAGTACAAGTGCTTCTTCCAAGACTTTCCAAGTCAAGTCTACTGCAAAGCTGAATAATACTTTAAATGGTGTATGCTGACATTAGGGATTTCTAATTCCTTCTTTGCACTTTTCTTACCAGAATCTGAAGGGTATTTAATGCACCAGGGTACCCTTTGGAACTGTTGTTTTTCCAAATCAGCGTGGAGTAATGATAAGAGCAACAAGATGCAGTTGGTAAAATAATGTAATTCAAATTTCTCTGTGAAGAAGCACATCAATGGCTGTTACAGTTTTTGCTGTATTATTTGCACCCATATAAAACCATGAATTGACAGACCACTCAACAGCAGATGCCTTACCTATTCCTAAGTTAACTCTGATACACATTAAATACTGTGTGTGGACCAACAAAAGAAGGACAGAATTAAAAAGGACTTTGTCAAAAACTATCTTTAAATCTTTTATTCCTGGCTCATACAGACCTCTTGGTGGATTGAGTGTATCTCCTCCAAGGGGAGGAAAAAAAAAAAAAAAGCTTGATTCTTGAAAGGTTTTTAGATATTATGTTAGCAAATAATTCTGCAGTACAATAGACACAATGTTAGTCTCCTCTATCTACTCAGTGAAATGTAAGAAAACTTGATCATAGTAAGAAAATTATTTTTAATTCTATGGAACAGAAATACTGTTTCAGTCATTTTGGTTTTGCATTTTGAAAATTTAATATTCTGATTTCAAAGATGAATGAACCTGAAGATTTAACTTCAAAGTTGGTTTAAAATTGTCATCACTGAACACTTAATTTATGAAATGGTTTTACTTCTGTAATCTCTGGGAACAACCTCTTCCTATTTTTTCTGCCATGGCAGTTTACAGTCAGTCAGATTGGACTACTGACATGCAGTGACAAGTTGTGAATTTTCTGGGGGAGTTCTCATATCAGTGGCAATAAACAGATCAGCACAAGGCAGGGAACTTTTATCTAAACACCATTTGGGAGGTTGGAATGGTATTCCCTCATGGACCTGCCAGGAAAAGGTTTTCAGAGGATTGCCTTTTTGTTCTGAATGTACATTTTACTTGTATGTGTGCAAAGCCCACTTGCTCAGGGGAGGAATAAGCATAAGACTTAGAGTCTGATCCTCAAATCTCATCCTGGATGTGCCACTAACTGTACAGAGCCCAGAAATTTTGTCACTCTCTCTCCAAATAGCCTCCTTTCCAAGCAGATTACTAGTACCTTCCAGATATGCCTTTGAAGAAATTTGTAATGTTACAGAGGCCTCAGTTGGCAAGGTAATTATAAAGTTTATGTACGTACTTGCACAATCAGAGTGTTATGGGCTTTACTACATGCTGATGTACAAAGTTATAATATAATTAGTTATTAGTATTCTACAAAATATTACTGTAATTATTATGTGTATTTTGATAATGCTTGAATGCTCCAGTCAGAAGTCAATGCCCACTGCCACCAGGCATTACACAGAAATTTTTAATACAGTACAGCCTTTTTCCAGAGTTGCTTTATAGATTATCATTGTAACACAAGAGCAGAATAAAGCCGATCTGGGTCACCTCTGCAGTACCCTTCTGTACTTTTCAGCATTTGCCTCATTTTTATGTGAACCTTACATTTAGACTTTCCAATTTCCCAAAGACTACGTCTATCTTGTGCTTTGCCTTAAATGTAGAACTGTTAATTTTAACCCTTTTCTTTTAAAACTTCTTGCTTCATGTAGATTTCTTTCTAACCCCCTTTTGTCTAATGACTATATAGAAGATTAGTCACATACTTTTCTTCTCTTATACCACCAAGACCCAGAGCATTTCCTTTCACTTGACACTCTCCTTGTCTCTTGATTCCTGTGCATGAACTGGGCAGACTATACACAGAATTTTAAAGCTTTCAAAGACTTTCAGAGCCTCTAGTTTGGTGAAGTGAGGTACTTACTGCACCATTTAAACCAGAGTTTAACCATTTCTCTAATATTGTGTTCTGTATTTTCTTTACTTTTTTCCTTTGCATACGCAAAAATTTCCTTGCAGAGCATGGACATCCAAACTCTAATGGTGCATGCCCTTGTGATTCGGTGTTGCTATAGTTGGTCTCTGTTTACAGCTTAGCTCTTCAAGTCAGGTGATTAAAGAAGAATCTGAACTTCTGCTTTTCTGAACTCTTACAATTCATAAATCACCATAAAAAGCAGTCAGTATCTAGTGGAATATATATATATTTAAATATTGGGCTGCTCTTCAGACTGATATATCCCTTTCAATAGCTGAGTTAGTAATGCTGAAATCATGTGGACTACATGATGCCTTCAGGATTTTTACTGTCCACAGCTAACATTTAGAAGGACAACATTTAGACAGAGACTAGAACAAAACATGTGAAATACTACAGTGGGAGCATTTCTGCCATGTACACCAAAAATGTGAGTAAATTCTTTACTTCTTCCGAGGAGAAGGAAAGTCTGATAGCTTCAGGTGGAACTTCCTATCCCCTCATGAAAGCAGCCTTTAATTTTGTGGCCAAGATATCTCATAAAGCCTTCCTCAGTTAGTAGCTCTTCTTACCCATATTCTCATGAAGAGGGTGTCTTTGATAAACAGTTTGTGAGCTGCACTCTGGTTCTTTTATTTCACGGACATTTTCTAATTATGCTGCTTCTTAACAGTGTTTTTTCAAGCACTGCATAAGTGAACTTGCTTGTCTCGCAAGTTAGTTCTCCTTCCCCCATCTATCTTTTAGTACCTGGGCCTTGAACTCACACCTCACCGGGCAGCACATACAAAGGGCAGGCTAGGGTGCCTGCAGCAGCTGTACCACCAGCGGTCCAGAAACACCAGTTGTTCAGCTAATCTCAGGCATACAGTGTTAATGATTGGTTTCGTTATTTTTCTGCCAAGGATGAGTGTCAGTTTCTCAGTAGTTCTGACTGTGTATGATTGGGAGGTTTGAGAAACAGCAGTGTCTCAGCTGGAACACCCAGCATTCCCACCAACAGAAGCAGGGTGGTAAGGGCAGAAAAGCAGGCAGTTGTCCTGCATATATTCCTTTCACAAAGCCCACTGGTTTTATAAGGAGAGTTCAACCAAGTTGTTATCTACTTCCAGCCCAAACTGGATGGACAGAAAATGGGTTTGCTTTGACAGGTGGCATGAATTGGGGACAGCACCAGTTACTGGTCATCCATCTCTGAGCTGCAAGATACGTATTCAGGAACAGTAGGAGCCCTTCCCTACGTCTAATCATTCTCACTTATGTCTTTCTATATGTAACTGTAGTAGAAGTCTCTTTGTGTCTTGTTTACAACAGAAAGGCTTTTGTAGTCACAAGGCTGCTTGGTTATATTTTTCCACCTACTTGACATAATGGCTCAAAAAGAAAGTATGCTGGCTGTGATGCAGCAAACTGTGAAAACTTTTCCATAATTACATGGCATGATTTAGTAATAGCAGACACATCAAGTCAATCAGCTTGAACTCTACCTTGATTTTCAGCCATAAGTTGTTACAGCACAAAAATACAGAAGCTATGAGTGATGTCTTTCCTCTGAAGTTTCTCATACAACATAGATCAGGCTCTCCTTACTCACAGCTGGGAAGCAGTGGAGACAAGGCATTTACATGGAGTAGCAAGGATACGTACTTGACATGTAGAGTAATTCACTGTTGTCTCAGAAAAAGTTGCAGTTTTAGTGAATGAGACATGTGGTTTGACAAATCTGTGTTATTATGATCGCCTTTCTAGCTCTGTTGATGTAGAACAGCTAGATGTATTAGCTCACATGTCACCCTGAGGGGAGGGGACTGACTCAACAGTATGAGCTAGTATGGCTGGTCCCACTGACATTTGTCCTTCCATATATCTGATCTTTTCTGGTGCTGATAGATGGTGACTGACCAGTAGAATCAAGACAACAGTTTTTGTCAGTCCTGAATTAATGGCTAGTTTTAAAGAAGCAGTACCTGTAGTAACAGCTGTGAGAGATGAATAGATTTGGTCTAACAGCTTATCCCATGAGGGTCTCAAGGCCTAGATGCAGACATTTGGTACCAGTTTCCAAGCAGAATATTAAAGAAAATGAGTCAGCAAGAAAAGGCTCATGACTACACTGGCTTACAAAAGAAGATGATGCTCAGCATTTTACTGAAAGGAGACTCAAACGATTCACAGCAGAATCATTCCTAGTTTTAGGCTGTGGGTAACAACAGAACATCTCTTTTAATCCAGAAAAAAGATTTATTGTTTCTGCTAGCCACACTGACTAGATGATCCCAGCAGATTTGCCTATACAAACATTGAGACAATTCTGTGATGACCAGTATAACCTTCAATAAAGCCTCTCTATTAAAGAATAAGATTTATAAACAATAATTTATTGGACATGTTGCAAGAAAGTGGCTCATTTGTAAATTAATGTAAATATAACCACAACTAATGCAGAGACAGAAAGTTTTGTGGTAAAACTGTTGCCACTCCTCTCTATGACGTGATCATCATAATACACGATCATATAAACCCACCAAGTTTATCAGCAGTTGAATTCCTATTAATTTCCATGGCTCTTTCAAAGAATGAAGAGGGGTTCTCCCAATTCTCAGTCTAAATCAAGCACATATTAATAAAAGTCACAGAAGTCCTAAAGTAGTAATGATTCCTCCCTTAGTTAGAAGAAATGTTTATTCTCATGTTACTTAACCAAGGTCTAAATTTCTGTGATCACAATGGCGAAATATGTCAATCAGATTTTCTCCGTTCTTCACTGCAATTCTTCAGGAGTTATGTAAGAAATCTCAGAAGACAAAAATAGCCTTAAATTTAATGGACATGTACTTGAAGTTTTAGTAGATGTATGACTGTTGTGTTGGCAGATACTAAGTTGGAATGCTTGAAAGTAAAGATGCTTTAAATTACACACAGGAGCAATATCATAGGAAATAGCATCAGCACAGCAATGACTCACATTGTCAGCATGACAGAGAAAGAAGTTGAAGGAAATAAAAATGACCAGTAGTCACCAACACAGTGATATATTAGCCATCCCAGCTACCCTTTCCCTAAGAAATACCTCAGTTATTATATCATAATTTGAAATGTTAAGCACTGACTCAACACTGGTGACTGATGTAAGCCAAGGCAGTCCGGTAAACATTCTTCATCTACCCAAGGAATTAAAAATATGCTTTCTGAAAAAAAAAACAAAACCCTAGCCTGGCAATTTCTAGAAGTAATTTCCTGTAATCTGATCAAACAAGACTGTGTTTTAAAAGTTAAAATTAATTTTCTTTAAAGTTTTGAATGCCAATACTTTGTTTAATGCAAGCAGTTACTGAGTTATGCATAAGAAACCTGAGTACTCTGTTCCTTTAAATTCCACTGTGTTTTGGTTTTACTTCAATGCTTTTTAGTGAAATTATTTCATTAAAAAAGCCGTAGTAATCACTTATATGTGACAGTAAGATCAAAATCAAGAAATGTGAGGCCCAAGATTACACTCAGTTTCTGTTTTGGTTTCATACAAATGTGAACTTCTCCCAAGCATATCCAGTTGACCATTTCTTCTATTGCCTCCAAGTTTTCATCTTGATTTGGCAGCAAATAAACATCAAATATTTATCATGTCAACTCTAAGTTCAGAGCAACTGAGCAGAGATTACAAATTGCAGTGAAATACAAATTCAATATTCATTATGGCTGTTTTTCTCTTACAGACCAGGTTTCCTTGAAATTTGCATGCAAGTTCTTTCTTGCATGCTATTTTAGAATTAATATCTTCAGTTATTGTATTCTGGAGGAATCAGAAGACTTGTCGTCTAAATCACTTAAAGATTAGCCAAGTTCATCAATAATTTCTTGGTTTTTTAAAGACTTTCTCAAATGAGAATGACAGGGCAGAGTTTCAAAATTATGAGTGTGCAACAGCTGATTATTGACATCAGTGGAATTACTCTGGGTATATGCTGTTATAAGTCAAAACTGAATGTGAGCCACAATGTGAATCTACCAGGTGGACTCTCTTTTGGCAGTGATGGCATAATTCAGAGGCAATCCATCTTGGGAGCAGCAGGGAAAAGAGGATTAGGATTTGGGGATGGCTGGTCCTGAATTTCCCCATTCCTTCAGGCTGGTCAGTGCTTCTCCTCACCCTGGCACTTAGTCCTTGGTTTCTCACCTTCCTCAGTAGCAGCCACATGTACCTACTCCATGTCAGCTGCAGGGACCTGAACTGTATAGGAGAGGTGCTGGGTTGGCCACCATTACTAAGCTTAATGGGATGCTTGCTGCTGGGAGGACATCACCAGACTCTTGGACTTCTCGTGGCTCTTCTGATCTAACCCCTGGAATATATACTTTTATGTCACTCATGGCATGTTATCAATGACTTTCTAAACAGAAACAAACTAACTTTCATAGCATTAATTGAAACACTGTTTTTATCAGTATGCTTCCATTATGTTGTCTGAGCAAGCATTTGCCTATTTTAAGCTTAATGAAATATTACACAAAGAAAGTTTTTTCAAGCTTAAAAAATATCAAATAAAAGTAAACCTGAATAAAAGCAGAAGCAGCAAGTCAGTATGAAGGGTCTACTCATGAGACTGTAAAAAGCAAGAAAGACAGGATGCCAGAATAAAGAGCTCTACCAGCGAAACCCACAGACATCTTCCTGTAAGCAAAATAGTTTTCCCTCTAAGATCTAGATTTCTACAGTAGATCTTTGTCAATATTTTGCTCCTGTTCTATGCATCTTTTCCCATCCCATGTGTTGCTTACAACCTAGTCAGGTTAACATACACACTTAGTCTCATCTCATGGCCATTTCACAAAATAGATGTGCTTTCCTAGGGATGAAATTTCTAGAAGTGTTGGAGACAAAATGCACATGGACTGTAGGAGATAGAGCATTTATGCTGAAAACAAACATTGTAAATTAAAAAGTATTACACTTAGATTAACCGCACCTTACAAAGTCATTTCTATATGTATGGAGAGGTGTTAAATTTTGTTGCCATGAGGTACAGAATTTCAAGTCCTGTTTGCACTTGTGCCATTGACCATGAAAACCACAGAGAAATGGAAAATCGATGAAGAATCACAACTCTTCTAATCTCATTTTCATCATTCCTCCTAAGGCTTTGCATACTAAGCTGTCTAAGGCTTAGTCTGAACTAAGTTTTTACCATCACCCTCCAAATGAAAATATAATACTTCTACTGTCCTAACATATGCCAGTTCCCTCCCTGCATTGCTTTTAGGCCATGTTGTATCAGGGCTTTTACTGTCATGTCAAAAGAATAAAAAAAGATTGCAACTTTAGTCAGCTTGCTTGTGCAAGTAAAATTTCTCTGTGATGTGAACTCATTATACATGAAGAAGAGAGCATTGCAAGAGTGTTAGTGCTCAAGACAGCGGAGTCAAATAAGCAGTCGCCCCGCGATAGTGGGAGGGGGAAAGGAACTTGACAAGATTAAGACAGCTGTCTAATACTGGAGATTATCATGTTTCTCCCAAATATATTAGCCATTTTTATTATGGATTTTGTTCTTTTCTCTTGCAGTAATACATTGTGCATCTTCATCCCCAGTAGCACAAAGGCAAGTGTCCATTAATTGCATAGTGTGTGTCACTGCTGTTCTAAGATCAGCTGTCATCTCATTTTAGATGTAACAAATAGATGAAAACTTAAAAGTCGTAATAGCTACTAAAATGACAAAGCCTTATCCTTACCAGTGCTGAAAACAGGAACAGAAAGTGCTCAGTGATCCAGAAGAAGCTCTTAGACATTCTAGACTAGGCTGGTAGGTAACCAGTGTGCACAATTTTTTTATGAGCAGGGAAACAGGCAAGGGCTGGATAATTAAATACCTGCTTTGTCAAGGTTATCTGAAATTTCCATAACTTTTACAACAGCATGCTCATGTATACTCCTTCTAGGTTAACTGAAGTTTCAGGGCACACTGAACTTTAAATTGCCTTCAGAGAGTTTTAGGTCAGAACAGGTTGCCATCAGATGACGTGTGAGATTAGCTATATCAGAAGCAGAAATGACACTTAAAAGTACCTTCTCTTTTGAGAGATTGTACAAGTTGTCAGTCACTGCACAATTCAAACACCGCCCAAGGATGCCATATATTCAAAGTCACCTGAAAAGTGCCGACCTTCCTTCTGAACATTATTCCTGATCTATTAATAAAATCATGTATTTAAAGTAAGTGGCACTTCACTCTTTCCCACACCCAATAGCAAAGAAACATCTTAAAGGATTTATTAAATTCATTCTTCAAAAGAAAAACACTCTCATGTAAAAAAATACATATTTAATATTTCTCACTTCATTTCATGTAGTTTCTTTCCCAAGCCTCTTCCCTTCACCACAGTGGCTATGCCTTAGATTCCTTTGAAATTTATTGTTGGGAATATACACTTATTATGTACATTATAGATGTTTTTCTCCATTTCCCAACCATTTTTCATTACAATCTCTTAGAAATCCACAATTACTGGCCACTGATTACTAAAGCAACTACTACTTGTAGCTGCAGTTAGCGAGACCTGCCATGATCACAAAGATCATTTACTGATCCTGTATACTTTTCCATTTATTTTCTAAATCTTGGTGGCTTTTCCTTCCCCACAGCAGAAGCAAAGCAAATTCCACAACAGTGAGATTCACCTGCCATTTTCACATACTAGTGTTGTGAATTAAATGTAACTACGGATTACTTACTATTCACGTTGCTTTGAAAGACTGTATCAACTGAAGAAAGTGAGAGAAATATTTTTATAATATTGCAAGTTATATGAATTAGATAGATAGAAATGCTCTGTCTATAGCAGCGTTTGCATCATGGTTTTTATGCCTCTATCACAGAAAATTTAAACCTAAACCAGATTCTAAAATTAAACTTTTGCTCCAGATGAACTTTCAGTTTTACATGAACATAAAAGGTGGAAGAAGAGGATTTTAAAAAGATACTCCAAAACAAAGCACGCAGCGTGAGCCTTTGCAGGAGAATGTGAAATCTGAATACAAAATGGTAATCGTCTCCCACAAGGAAGAGATTTCAGTACATTACAGAAAGCTACAGCAAATAAATGCACCGTAAAGCTTTCTGATACAGTGCCAGCCACTCCAATGTGGCATACCAGAGCACAGATCTCTGACTAAGCAACGGAGGTCAGACATATCATAAAAATGTTATTTCTGATTTCTAGTAGAGAGACAGTTACCTCTTGGTTCTCAAAATACCATGAGTTGTTGACCTAAGGACACCATTCACACAGGAAACAAATGAGTACATCTTGCTCACTCTCAGTCACTGTAGCTACAGTGTAGCTCTCAGTCTCAGTCACTGTAGCTACAAAATCCATAAGAAACTAACTCATTTGAAAATAGTTTGAATAAAAGTTTATCTTCTATAGCATTATAGAGCAAGCAACTGAGTGTAGGACATAATTCCTTGTACTGAGTGCTGCTTAGTTTACACTACATTTCCTAAGGAAAAGCAGCTTTATCTGTGGGAGCACTGAATTCCTGAAGCTTCATAAGCATACGTCTAGAAAGTACACAGTTTTATACCATAAATGGGAAACATGCAAGAAATAATGTATCATCTTTGTCATACCTTATGTCCGTAATTTGTTTTTCAGACTGAAAAATTTTTTGGCAGTTTTTGGCAAAGATATTTCAGTAGGAATAGGACATATATATTTAAAACTTTGAAATAAAAGGAAAAAAAAAATCTTATTAGTGCCCTCTCTCTTACTGACAAAATGGAAGAAAAAAGAACTCTACAACTTTAAATGTGCTTCAGAAAGGATAAGACCCCATCTGAGATCTGCTAATGTCCTAAGTCCTGTTCAGTGTGTACTGAAGTCAGTAACTTCAGACAAAAGCAGTATTTTCTAAAGTATGAATTCAGAATTCCAACTTAAGCATTCTTTTTCCCCTAAATATCAGGCAGAAAACCTCAAAAACCTAGGAGGAGTAGTCAGAGAAATGGGTAGACCACATACAGTATAAGGTAAAATATCCCAGTTGCCCCAGCTGTGACTGGGGCAGTTTCTTGTAAAAGTGATGGTAGAAGCAGATTCTGAGACTAAGAGTTCTTTGCTTTTCCACTACACCTTTCAAAGAAGAAGATGGATCACCTTACAGCTTCCAGTAATGTAAGAGAGCAACAGAGACATTTGAGGGCACAATATACTTACTATGCTCTATCAGCAAATGGCCAAGCTGATTCACTAAAATCTTAGGCTGTTTTCTTGAGGACACAGAACAGAAAGAATTAAAGCCATGAATATCTGACTATCCCTCAGACCGCAAGCATGTGTTCTTTGTTTATTAGACAGGCACCTTATGTGACAGTGCCACAGATGCGCTTCATCTCCATTATAGTTTAAATGAAATTCAACAGTTTGTCATTGTTTATGTGGTATTTATATAGTCATATGCACTTTTAAAAAAAATCCTGAAAAGATAAATATGTGAAATCAATAATGTTCTATCAGATGTGTCTGCTATCTTTGTAATGACAGATTCTTCTGTATTGTTTTAAGAAGCATCAGCCTAATGGCAGTACACTTCTTCAGGCACCAGACTGAAGCCCTATCATATCTACAGTGTGAATCTTTGTTACATATTCTGCCCAAGTTTTGCATGCAGATGTCTTATTGACATCAGTGAGCTTCATGCACAGAGCTAAGACAGAATACACAATAGAAACCTACTTTAACAGTGCAGAAAGACTACGCAGTTTAACTGTGTTAACAGTGGCTTCCAACAAGCACCTCAGCAGTGCACCCATGTTAGCAGTTGAATTCATAGTACTTTAATGTTACTCTGATTGGTCATTCAGCACAGTCTGTGTCATTTTCCCTGTTTGTTTAGACAGCGTACTAAATGAGCCAGGATTTTTATCTTCCTCTGTGCTTTATACAGTGTAGATGCAGGCATTTCAGCAATAATATAAATGAATACTCACTCTCGGTTTGCAGTTTGTGGGTACCATTTCTAAAGCACCAGCATCTACAATGTATAAAGCACAGATGGAGATAAAATGCCTTAGTCACGCAGTTGATAAAGACTGCTTTCAGTTTGTGATATACTAACTATACTAACACAAAAATAGAATCTTCAATTAAACAAGACTCATTGCTATTTTATTTGATGCTAAGGAAATTACATTCTAAAACCATAGTCATACAAAACATACACTCCTTTAACCAGGAATTCAAATGATAAAGCAAAATACAGGTCCCATAGCCAAACAAGCTCCTTTCTCAAGTACTGAGTGAATCTGGAGCTTCAGAATAGTATCAAGTCTTGGTCACCAAAGTCAAGGAAGGGAGATACAGTACGTAGCAGTAAAGTAGTAAAGATGGCCTGACTTGCCCTTCCAGTGTGCCTAGAGAAATTTCATCAGGCTCATTTTCCACAGACACTTAGTCCTTACACTGAATACAGGAAAAGTTATCAATGGTCCCAATGCACCAGTAGTTTTCCTTGTGAAGAGTGCTAGTACTGCAGGCAGTGGAGATCTACTGGTGGTCCTATGCAGACATCCACAAACCAGAATGTGTGACAGGAAAACCTACTCAATGTTAATAAACTTGTTGCAGCCATTTACTTTCTACACTGCCTTGAAGAGTAAATGTGGTGGAAATATAAGCATAAGTTCAACCATCTGTCACTTGCTGGAGAGCTTCTATTGGCCAGAAAGTCCTCTGAGTTTCAAAAGAATTTTAAACCAAGGGACATGCAAGACACAATAACCAGAACTAGGTCTGGACCTCAAATCATAAAATTTTGAGCTCAAGAGTGAGATAAAACTAGACCTGACCATACTTTAAAAATGGGAACTGTTTAAAAAAACCACTAGATGTCAATTAAGGCAGATGAATTCTGTAGAACATTTTTCTTGTTTCCTGCATGCCGCTAGCTTCCCTCTATCACCTTCTTCAAAAGCTGTATTCTCAAATATTGCTTCCAAATCTTTGCGGAATACAACCTCTTTTATTTCTAAAAATTTCTTATCAGAAATTATGATGTCCTTTATATGATATTTCTTAATAAAAGGACACCAGGTGGCACTTTGTACTTTGAGAACTGCCCATAGCACTTTTTAATCTTAGATAGGTTTTGTATATATTTACTGTCTAGTTCCTTGAAACTGCTTATCCTCAGTCACAGAATCACCATACAAACCTCTAGAAAGTTTACATTTAGAAACACTTTTGCGGATATTGCATCTACATATGAGGTATTTTCTGCTCTTTATCTGTTAGTGACTTGCTACCTATTCCTTGGGTGAAAATCATCATAATGGCATCTCTGTGATGTTACAATCATTGCTGCAAACCATGACACAGGCAATATAATACGCAGAGTGCAAACAGAGGTAGATAATCCCTAAAGTCATAAAGATTTTTTTTTTACAATAATATTTTTAGGCATAGCAAATCAAACAGATTTGTCCTATTGATGGTACAAATAAGATGTAGGAATGAATAATCTTCTAAACCAAATATTATGCTTTCTGGAGCTGCCAGCTCTCTAGATAAGCTAAGTAAATCTCATAAAACAGTACCTTTCAGATTCTATAAGGTTAGGTTATGAACGATTTATGTTTAGCACAATATCTGTATTTGATCATGTTGCTTACTTCTCTTTTATACACATGCATGAGCATATACTCACATACACATATATGCACAATAAAACACACAGATGTATATACTCAGCTTTCCCTTGGGAAAAGCAACAGTCAGAGTCATCTCTTTACTTCCATAAGACATTTTACGTCTTATGGAAGTGATCTTTACAAACCCACTATTTGTCATGTGACAGAAATGGTAGGACATGTGGCAGTTGTTTCTTTTGCGTACTCAATTTGAAGGTGCTAATGCCTTTTCAAATATCCACCTGTGCACATCAAAGGGTCAACAAGAAAAATTCTTGATGCTCAGATAATAGTGAATATTTCAAGGAAACTTTAAGTCTGGGTGGCATAACTCATATTTACAGTATGCATGAGAAAAACAGACTCAAAGTGTTGACATTTTTAATTTCAAAGGTATTACTGTTTAATTTCCAAATAATTTTGCTGTTACTGTTGTAAGAGATGAGACATATACAGCTAATTTTAGTTTTAAACATTCCAAAGGGAAATGTGCTTCAGCTCACAATAGTGGTTTGGGCCATAAAATAGGTAATATTTGGACTTTGAATCCAGATCTTCATTTAGGTTTCCTGTGTACATATCCAGTTCTTTTCTGGGACTTTGGTGCAAGGCCATTTCTAATACATCAAAATATCAATCTAGGAAAGTTTCAGTAAAGATGTTTTATTATTTAACAACTTGCAGTAGAAACAAAATGAATCACTGAAATATATTTGTACATATGCGATAACATCAAGTGTTACAGACAGTATCCTTCTTTAATTTACTAGCTTTCATTTGTCTTGCTCTTCTCTCTTGCCCTACTATAAAAACAAAAGCAGAGACAAAACTAAAAGTAAGAAGTTCATGTAAAGCAAGTAGAAAAAATACTGCTTAAGCACTAGTATAAAAACATGTGTTTAAAAAGCTTAAATTCTTAAAAATTCGTATCAGAATAGTGAGGAATAGACAAAAATATACTGGTCAACACACTGAGAGATAGTTCAGACATTCTGAACTGACTCATTCTTAGGTCATAAAATTCACAGAAGACTACTGAATTGGCAATCAAAATAGATTCTCTTTCAGTCCTGATATCAGTTATTCCAATGTACGTATACGTTTATGTATTCAATAAGCTCAAATATACCTATATCCACTAATGATTAATGTGACCCCAGTGCATGCTTATTTCCATACTTCTATCAGCAATGATAACTGAAGCACATGGCATACCTACAAGAGTAATGATTTGGTAAGGTTAATGGCCATCACCTGTGACTCAAGTCACCTGCTGCACCTAGCAGGTCACTCATCTCAAGGAAATATTTCTCACCTCAATTATTATTGCTCAAATAACTGCATTGCAGATATAAAATTGATCTATACTCAACAGGGATGCCCTTATATTAGCCTCATGGAACAGCGGTGTCTATCAATGAAGGTCCTGCCCCTAGTACATACAAAAAAAAAAAAATTCTGGACTCTAAAACTGTTTACAGAAACCAAAGGATTTTACCATTTTCCTCAGGGTCCTGTGAGCCACTACCATCGCTGCCTGCCTCTCTAAGCATCCAGTCCCCCTTCAACCTCATACTTTGCTTGCTCTGTTTGTGGACAGGATTCCCACCACTCCAGTGAGTCTTTGTTATGATCCAGACCAAGTTAAAATATTCTGAAATGAGTAAGTACTTGTCACCACTGTAGGAAATATTTTTTATTTAGCTTTATCTCACTTGCTGATCCAGGACTTGAGTACTATCTACTCATGCTATCTCTATGACTTCTCTTCTGCCCTCCCTAAAACACTGTCCTTTCCTACTCTATTCCCACAGTGTTGTGGTGAAATCTATTCTTCATTCTTGGCATGATTGAGATTTTTTCCTAGATATCAAATGACAACTGCTTTTTGTAGTTTTTACTTATGCCTCACCCAAAGTAGATTTAAAGCACTGAGCAATCAGAATAGTGATTTACACTCAGCTTGTAAGGAAGTACAAATGGTTACAAAAGATCCTTGGCAGTAAATATTCAGATGCTTGTAAGAAGTAAACAAAGATTGCAGGTCTTAGTCCACAGTATCCCTTTCTATGACATTATTGGGGCTGAGCAACATGAATGGATTTAGAAATCTTGCTCATTTTAGGGGGGGGTAAATAATTAGAGATATCAATTAAGAACATACAGCGTTTAAGAGGTTAAATTATGAGATACTCTCCCATCTTCTAGCAACCTACAACTTGCTGAGCTAGAGACTGCATTTGAAACATCATTATTAGAAGCCATGAGATTACATTGCTTGAAGCTGTTACTTTATTTTGCCATTAGCCCTTTGGATCTGTGACATCTGCAAGATTCACCACCACAGCCTGTGGGGAATGAGTACTGTAAAAAGCCATCTACACAGAGAACGATATTTGTTTCATTCAACTTCATATTCTAAAATTGTTGTATCTAGGCTATTTATCTAGGCTCTCTCTGTAGTCATCAGGCAGAAACAGGTGCCTCCAGGAAGCAATTTACACCATATGTTTTCACTACCTTTCCTCAGATGGGAGAAATCACACCTTGGAAGTAGTTGGTTTTTCTCTATTGATTTTGAGGTTTATCAAATAACAAGACTCCCAACTTGAATAGATGACAGACTGAATAGATGAAATTACTTCCATGTGAACAGTCTCCACAGATCACCTTATACTGACTGCTTTTACTGGCTGCCTTCCTCAGTTGTGCAGTACAGGACACTCAGAAATGGGGAAGAATTTGGACTCGTTTGTATAGGTAATTAATTCTTTATATGGCAGATTATCTGGTATGCTATGCAATGGAACAGAACAAAACTATCAGAGATAACCCATTCTCCTTGGATACACCCAGTGACATGACAGCAGAATGGCAGTACATTATTGTACCAAATCCAGTACTTAAAGAGTTTCATGGACCTAGGAAATCACTGACAGGAAGACACGTTCCCAGTGATTCCCACAATGACTAATCCAGTGATTCCCACAATGACTAGATTTTTGCTCCTTGCAATATTACTGTTATATTTTCCCAGTTTAGCTAAAAGACTACCAGAAGTGGCCACAATAAAATCAAATTAATATCATGACACACACTACCAATAAAATATGACAAGAAGCTAAAATGTAAAAGAGGCACAAAACATTAAACTGTTAGCAAGGGCTTCACTCCACTCTGTCAAAAGCTGCATATTGCTGGACTGCAGTATACAGACCTAGCCTTGAGAAAAAACTCTTTTTACCAAGAGGGAAACAACTTCTAGTCTCCCATTCACCTTAACAGTTCTCAGATTAGGTGTCATGGTCCCAGCTAGATTCATGACAATTCCAACTGAGGTTCAGAGGTCCAGACAGAAATCCAGCCATTTACAGTGATATCTGTGGCCACCAACCCAACTGGAGGAGGGCAACAGCTTAGAAAAGTCTAAAAACTGGTACTTTCATAGCAACTGTAAAAAACATCCACAAAAAGAAATAAACTAAGAACAGATAGAAAGGAAACCACAAGGAAACTTTTTGCAAATTCCTCAACAGCAGAAGGACTCTTCAAGTAAATGGGAAGCATATGTTTTATTTCAAGGACATATTTCAAAGCACAAAATACATACATACTCACATTGCAAGCTAAGAAAACATAAAGAGTCTTGGTTTGACATCTCTTAACCATCACTGAATTATACAGACTGGAATACTGTGTGCAACGGAAATGATTACTTTTGAAAAATCTACTAATATTTACAAAGGCTTTTGTAAATAAAAATGTTTTGTAAATAAAAACGTCAACCTAGGGGACAGACCCAAGGAAAGTGTGTATAAATTGGGGGGGGGGGGGGGGGGGGGGAGGAATGAAAGGGAGAAAGAAAAAAGAAGACAGGAAGAAGTGAAGAAGATGGATGCATCCCTGACAAACTTGGACAGGACCAACACAGGAACCCGGAACCCGGACAATTGATCTCTATTTCTCTGTTCTCTCCATCTCCCTCCTTTCCTTTTTCTCCTTTTCCTTCACTACCATTAAGTAATGCAAGGCATACTGTATTGCTTGCCATAACTCATTATATACTTAGCCAATTATCATGTATCCAATTAGTACATTGTGGGAAGTTAATAATGTCTGGGCTTTGAGACTTGTCTCACTGTTGTCCACTTCACTGGGGATCTACAAATCTGAGTCACTTGTCTCCCTTGTCTGAGCGGGATGTGACAGCTACACACTGTAGATTGCAGGGCTGGAGATGTAGACAATAGACCAAGGCAAAAGGCTCCAGTTCTTTTAACATGAGCAAATTCAAAGAAATATATCCACTATTTAAATATCCATACTTATTTTTATGAAATGTTTACAGTTTACTCATGAGCTAGGTGGATTAGAGTTTTGTTTATCTCCTGCATGCTGCAGTATTTGAACTGGGACACAAACCCCTTTTTGTTACCAGTAGGTTACTAGCTAAATTCTTACTAGAGCTGCAGCAGAAATTATTTTCCCAGCCTAGCAGAAATAAACTTTTCAATGTACAACCTAACAGGCTAATCCTCATCCCAACAAACTCTATCATGCATCTCCATGTAACTGGGGTAGAGAGCTACATTTTGGCTGTACACACTTTTACTAAGATTGAGTGTTTGAACAAGCCTGAAGCATGTCACAGCTGAAGGCTGATGTGCAAAACAGTTATTGAGACAGACACTGGATGAGTCTGGGAACTGAGCAGATCATGTTTGCTCTCTGTCAGAGAATTTAGAAGAATGCGTGGTTGTCACAATGCAACAGTGAAGGAGCTATAGCCTCCCTAAAATGAAAGTGCCCCTCCAGATGAGAAGAGGTTATAACAGATGCTGTATTCTAAAATCTCTATGTGCAGTATGTTTCCCCAGGACTTTGGGAATGAACACCCCCACGTATAAGACAGTTGCCTACAGGGATGGAGAGACAGCTGGTAGTGGCACATATGGCCTCTGTCCTGTCAGAGCAGCCACCTATAGCAGAGCAAGCAGCACACTACATGCCACAGACACATACAAGCACTCCTGCCATTAACACAAGTGAAACAACAAAACTATACAGCTAGCACTGTATGTCTAAAGAGCTCTTAGAACAAGATGAACACTAGGAGATTGGATCTGTGAGCATTTTTTTTTTTTTTGTACACTATTCTTTCTCGCCAAATATTACCCAAACTCTAATTAGGATCTCACATCCTCTATTATTATTACAGCAGTGTGAACACTCTGGGTCAGTACTATTTTCTGCTGAGAAATGTATGTACAGGGTAACTGAAATACTGTTTTCAGACTGAAATGAAAACATCCTGAAATCAAAACATTTTGAGTTTTAGAGCAATGGTTCATTTGAATCTTTACTTCAGGAGAGAAATACCCACAGTTCTACAATGGAATGAAACACTGAACAGATTATAATCAATCTTTACCTTTTTCTTGTTTTTAATCAAAATCTGTCATTCAATGTATCTCAATTGACTTTTCTGCTCTTTGTGGATGAAAAAAAAAAAGGTGGTAGAAATAAATTTTATTTTGGTTCCATTCCTAAACTTTCTTTTTCCCATTTATTAAGTTACTGTCACGATCTCTTGTCCTCTATTATCTGCATCTACCTAATTGTTTCTGAACACAGAGTCACAATAACATTGCAGCTTGCTTTCTGCAGTGTAAAGCTGTATCTAAGCAGTGTCAATACAGACATACTAAGGATAGTGTTGAATTAGCAAATTCAAGTGTTGTCAGTGATACTGAACTTAGTATGAGTTACCTGCCTAACTGTCTGCATAAGAAACTAGGTAAGGTGTTTGATCTGCTTCAAGCTCTATGAACTCATATGTTGCAAGTATCCAAACTAGCTGAAAACTGGCTGGGCTGTGGCCATCAGTCTACTTGGTTTTTTATGCTGTTGAATTCTGAGGGTGGTTTTACTTTTGGCAGGTCTGACAGCAGGTTTTAGTGGCAGACATTTGCAAGAGAACTTTGTTTAGTGATTTTCAGTAATAGACTGAGGCTACAGAAATGTAGCTTTCTTTTTATCTTAAAAGTCAGTATCTTCTTTTCAGTTTGTCATCCTTCTGGTTGTAAAAGCAGTACTTTACATTCTCGTTTGGTTTAATGAGCTCTTCTTTCTTTCTTCCTTTTAAGGAATGGTTGCACCATTAGAATTCACATCAGCCTGTAGAGTACCAGTGTTACAGCTAGCAACAGACAACTTGCTTGATGCATTTCAGTTATTGATTATGTGTCTATTGTATCAGTTTCTTGTCCTAGCTAAGTATTACCAACACCTAAAGTTTGCTTAGTGGGTTTTTGTTTTCTGAAAACAAAGGTTTCTCTTCAATTTAGGAGTGATGCTGTTTTATTTTGCATCAAGTACTCACCTTGGGCTTTGCAAACTTTGTTTTATGATGTTTGACATAATGTTTGTGAAGCTTTTTGTGGCTGGTGAAGCCCTTATCCCTTCTGCACACATACTGTCCTTTTTCTGCTTTTCATTAGTTCTGCATATCTCACTATTTTTTGTAATGTTCAAATAAGCTTCAATATTCAAATTTTATCTTAATTTGTAAACTATGACAAGTTTGTTCAGATTCCATTTTGTAAAGGGTAATAGCCTGCCATTTATAATTAAGAACCTAAAGAAACATGGCTTGTTTAACATGATATTACTTTTGAATAAGCGAGTTTGTGCTTGTTGGACTGGAAGAAAAATTCTAGAATTTCAAAAGAAAAAGAAAAATTCTAGACTTCTAGCATCTTCAGGTCAGCTACAACACACCCAGATTTCGGCAACCTTTACCATTGGCTTTGATTCTTTTGTTTTCCATTTTCATCCAGACTCATTATAATTTTGGAGTTTTCTTATTTCCTGCTGTGATCTGAAGACAACCCAGTTGTCAACACTTCTCTCTTTATGTCAGTTGGCTTGGGTAGAGAGCTGGTATGGTGATACAGTTATTGTTTTGTTCTCAGGTTTTGTTTGTTTTGTAATGTGTTTAGTTTCCAGTTTTACATACCTCAGATAGTAAATCATTTCTGACAACATTTCTGTATCTGCGCCTAAAGAGAAAGAGCCAAGACCGTGTAATATTCAGACCTCCTCTTCTACACATACTGTTCTCTGTCATCAAACACTTCTGGAAAGCAGCATTCCCTAGATCTGTACATATAATCATAGTGTCCTGTTGGGAAACCACTTATCATAGCAGTGGCAGGCACAGTACTACTGAACTGCATGGGGTGGTAAAAAGAAATCACATTGTGGTCTACAGAAGACAAAAAACTTTAAGAAGGCAGATACTACGCTGGGCATGGTCACAAGTTTGCACAGGGCTTAGAATATCCATCTTTGTCATTATTTATATAATTAAGCAATAACCAAAGTGTAAAAAATGTGACTCTATGGAAGAAAAAGGAAAATAAAACAACAAAATGGGGATGCTGAAGCAAATCTTTCTGGTTCTATACCTCTTCATTAAATCATAAGCTCATTTGACTAATGCTTAGAACAAGATGGGGGAACACAAGAGGAAAAGCTATGAGAAATCTTCTTATTGTCAGTGTTATAATAGCTGACATTAAACTCCTGAAAGAGCAGGAAGCTTAATCTAACTAAGATACAGTAGGTAATAGGCAGTAATGTGTCACTTCTCGTGCAGTTCTTTTCTCTTTTATCCAGTGGTATGACATGCATTTGAATATTAGGTCAAAGTACCCAAAAAATTATTTTTTACAATTATTTTTCAGCTTCAATAGTAATATTTCCTACTGTTTACAGATCTCTTCTGCAAAAGCAGTTTTTATCAACTATTGTTAGTTTCTTTTCAAAACACTGATTCTTCCCTGTCTCCAAAATAATTAAGATGTCCCACTCAAGTCCTCACTGATACCAAAAGGCAGCTATTGAGCACATGCCTATTGATAAGATATTTTTATCTGCTAATACTATAGTCAAAACATACCCTTTAGTATGAAATTTCTGCTTTCCTTGTGAGTACACTTCTCTGGTTTCTGATGAGCAGTCTGGGCTGCATCTTCTGCTCAGGTGTTCTGAACTGAAGAAGGTGCTTGCCCTTCTCGGTCAGTTGGAGTATTTCTCACTTGTCCATATTTTGGTCACAAAGGCTATGGTCCAAAAAGCAAGAAGGGGAAGAGATTTGTATTAACAACAATGAACTCAAGGTTTGAAACATAATCAGCAGGCAAGTGGTGGGGAAACTCAGACTCTCAGTTCACTGTTCCACCCAAACCACCCATTGCCTAAAGAATTTCATAGCTCTTAAAGGGCGAGGGAAAAGGACAAAAGCTATCATGAAATGTGCTTTAAAACACCTACAACCAAGGACATCAGATACCATCAGAGGATCAGTGTACCCCATGTAGGCATATGCATGTGACAGAGATTTATATATTTATCATGAGTGCCCAGGCATTCCAGGGGATGATCAGCTCTTGTTTAGCAGCAGGGCTGAACACACTGGGGGAAAAAAAAAAATCACACCATTCCTAAACAAGCATATCTACAATTAGACTGGGCATAAAGCACCTTAGAAAAGCCTGTTCCTGGTAATCTAACAACCCAATGACAAGACAATTACTAAAAAATTACAAATTACTTTGCTATTTTAACTGCTACTTAAAACACCAATGACAAGGTGTCATTTTAGACACCAATAATGATATTGAGCAGTTCTGGTGTACTGCACTATCAGACACTAGATCAGAGACAAATTGTCTGTCTTTTCCCCAGTTAGGAATCAAACCTCTGGGAAACCCGTGTGTTCTTCACTTAATTGAAGTCAAGTTAAATTGAGGACTTTCTGCCCCTTGCCAGGACCCAGTGATTTCTCACATTCACAATCCCAAACCTTTTCCATTATCTCAGTGAGTGAGTTGTATTTTTAGTTAGATTAATCATTCCTCCACCCACTTCAAGATCAGTTGCAAATGTGATTTCTCTTTAGTTGCATTTTAATTTAGAAAACCTAAATGGCTTCCAACCTATGTTTCAATATAAAGTTAAATAGATGTTTCTTGCTCTATTTCCTCAGGATGAGTCTCCTAAATTGTTAAAACAGCAGAGTGACATACACAAGTAAGAATAGTAATGTCCGTGTTGGTGACAACTTAATGAAACAAGCAGATTAGTCACTAGGGGAACACTAGGGGAAGTGTTGTATATTTAATTTATCTTGCGCATTTTTTTTTATTTGATGGTCTCTCCCTCCCTTTTTATTTCAATAACCTGGTTATAACAAAAATCAAAACTAAAGGATATTTTAGATTAGAAAGTAGAATTCTTTGAATCCAAAACTGCAAGCAACAGCTCAGTATTTGCATATAGTCATATGCCCAGAGAAGTCTGTAATTTAGCTTTATAGGACAGCCAGTTAGTCCCTCTCAATGTTTGTATTCAACTATTCCGGCAGGATGGGTCTAGAAAATCTAAGTAAATAAGGCACCAATGCAAGCTGCAGAAACACATAGACCTGATGCAGGCCTTCCACTGCACTAATCCCACCTTCCTTGGTAGGCACCTAGCCATAAAAATGATTTGGCTAGGTGTCTAATAAGTAGTAAGGTTGAAAAGATTATCCTGGTTTTGGCCTTCTTAGGGGTGCTTCCTCTTCACTCATCTCTTCTGTGCATGTGTGCATGCATGCATGTCCCTGCTAACTTCTGAGCTGAATGGCTGATTTAAGTCCAGTCTGTCCAAATACGTCTGACAAACATTCTTCTGGTGGCAGTATTAGGCTGCACAACTCCCCTTTTGTACTGCTCCTTAACTGGACCAATAAAATTGCTTGTGTTGCTGTGCAGTCAGCTAGACCCTCTTGCTGGGATAGTTTAAATGTGTACTGATTCCTTGAGCGTGTTTACTGTCCCATGCTACCCTTGCTAGTAGCTGAACCAGAACAACTAGATGTGAATGAGTGGTGGGGAACTGTATAAAACAATGGATGGGAGCTGCTAATGTTGTTAATATCTGCAGTGTTAATGAAAGCAGGTACCTGAGTAGAAGATATAGATGCTATCAATGCTCTGAACAAAGGAAATGATTCAGGATGCTAACACTTCCCACTGGACATGAGAAAATTCACTTTGTTTCTCAGCATAGGTATTCAGAAGAGTTTTTAGCTATTCTGAGTTTCAGCACTCAAAGCCTTGTTAACTTGTTATGAGGTTCGTTCAGGTCCACTGTAACTCCATACACACTGGAGAACCTGAATGGCTGGGTAGGTGGGGTGGGAAGGAGTTTCTAGGTCTTCTGAATGATTCAAAAAAAAAATTTTTTTCTTTTTCACTTGCTGAGATGTCCTGCTGAAGTTCTGCTTAGAGAATCACCTGGAGAGCCAAATCCAGGTGAGATTCTCTGTTGTCACCTAAGACTGACAACGAAGAGGTAAAGACTGGGAATCAGAGTAGCCATCAGAGCTCCTACTTCCTTAACACATTCCTTGAAAACACTGAGGATTTCCATGCACTGGATGCTTCCCTCCCCTCAACAAACCGATCTCCTTCCTGGGACTTGCAGCCATTCTCAGACATGTAGGGAGAAAACTAGAAATAACCAACACTGGAGTTGAGTCCTGCATTAGCAGACCCCCACTCACACAGATAGCCTTGTTTAGTCCCCATGATGTTAGGGAGGCTTTTCTCCATGGCGGCTACCCAATTCTTTAGCAGCTAAAACACAGAGTGAATGTGCCTGGCCAAAACCTGGTCACCTGAGTACATTTCATAGGCAAAATGGCTTTCTGGATTTCTTTTCCTTACAGATGCATTTGAGACAGGTTGAGAAAGACAGTTCAGAAACAAATGGGCAAAAGACGCTTGAACCTCTGCTAGTGCAAGAGCACTAAGCACACTTCTGAGTCAGGCTTTCAGCTGGCAGAATTTTGGAGGCACAGCTGGAGCTCTGGGTGTTTGATTTTTCCCATGTTCAAACAGACAGGACTGTGTGCACACTTGTAAACAAAAATGTAGAGACAGCCTAACTGAATTGCCAAACTTTCCTTCTATTAGGAGTAACCTGCAAGACTCTGGCTTTTGTATACTTGTTCCATCCAAAGAAAAAGAGATTCCCAAAGGACAAGGTCTCAGATCCTCAGACCATGCTGTTTATGGGGAGCCACCACGTAGCAAATGTCATCAAACAATCTTATTACAATGAAATTACAAAGAAACATTCCTACCAAAACTTAGGAAAGAAAAGCATGTTTACTGACGCAGCTAGAAAGGTCACACACAAAGAAATCTTTCTCCAAAGAGAAGTTTTTTGGGGAAGAAAAATAAGGCAGTGAGGCTGTCATTGCCACTGTAATTATGCAGCAATCAGGTTTGAGAGAGAAATTCAGGTCTACAGAAATCACACAGACAGCTGTTGGCTGAAATTTTCCAATTCAGCCGAAACTGCATTTAAAAGTTCCCTAACGATAAGGAGTACATTTGCAAATCAACATTGAGGTGATTAATAATATCCGTTATACTCTATATTTGCACAATTCTCCCATCTGATTTTTTTTTATTTTGTGAAGAAAAAATCTTACCAGAACATGCACCATATGAAATGAGTCGTCAGACTGCAGTATATAAATCACTCCAGAGTGCAAGAGGCTTGGCACACACCTCTGCAGTTCAGCAAATGGTGGGCTACATGTATAACCACTGTTGCTGCTGAATGTGGTACCTAAGGAAAAAAAAATTAGGAACCTCTAGTTACCTGTGTGCTAGTGCTCAAGCTATCAGGCTATCTGACAGACACATTCATTTCCCTTTACAAAAGAAAGATATACAGTGTACAGGCACTGAATAAATTACTGCTTAGCAGCTGTTCAACATAGCTGTATGCATAGTCCCATATGGTAGTAGACACTAGATAGTTTCCAATAGGTTACCCCACAGTGACAAACAGAAAAATCTGCTTTGTTTTTATCATTAAGTAAGGGTGATTCTGTATCACAGGGTTTGACAGGACATAAGTTCACACTCTGTTTATCCCAGTATAATTTGTAATGCTGACAGTAAGTTTGGACATGGGAACAGGAGTTAAGATTTTATTTTTCTCCTTTTAGTATGAGCCAGAAATATTTCCAGAGTCAAGAGAGATCTTGATTTCTGGTAAACTATTCAGCATGCCTCTAATTACATTCAGCTTTAGTATCAGCTCACAAAGGAACACTGCACTTTGATTTAGCAAAATGAATGCTGGTGGACGGCCAGAATTTGAATTTTGTAAAATATCATTAGTTATCCTCAGAAGTGCTGTCTCTGTGCTATTCTGAGGTCTGAATATTCAGATGAATTAGGAGATCTCAATTTGCTAAAAGACTATGCAGCTGGAGAGTGAGACTTGCTCATCATTGCCAAAAGACAGAGCAGTGCATGGCCTTTTACATAATAACATGAGATTTTAATGGGATACAGAGTTTAGTGATAAAGTTTTCTCAAATGGATGCTATCAGCTCAGCTTGTGACCACAGAGCAATTGATGGCAACTTCCAGATACCATCTAGGATGTCTTTTGTCCGTTGTCTTTAGCCTTATTGACCCTAAGCATTTTGATTGGAAGCAGTGATGTGCACACAACTGACTCACAACAGACTGTCTATGCATTTTGGTTTCTGTCTGTGGCATCCAGTCAGACTTTGACCTTGCTCAGAAGACAGACAATCGGAATTTTCCAGCACTTTCTGTGCACTAGCCCTGTACAAATGGAAAATTACAACTATAGCTAGGGAGATGAGTCAGCCAGTCTTCGTGACTCTCAAGTATTCCTGCAAGAGTCAGCCCCGAAGCAGATTGTAACAGGAGATGCAGATCATGAGGCTTTCCCAGAAGTCTGTGCATTTGTATCAGTGATACTAACAGGACAGGGCTGCCGGTGTCTGTAGGGTCAGGAGACAGACAGTCAGTATAGAATATCCAGTACTTGCTATAGTTACTTAGAGAGACTGGAAAAAATAGTTACTAAAGTGGATAGCTGAAAAGTTATGGGCAGATGCATCATGTTCTGTTTGTGGAATTTTTTTCCTCACAGGGAAATAGCAAGCCTAAGTGTGTGCCTAGCACGGTACTAACACAGGTGTCATGTCAGACCAAGAAGATCACCCAAGCTTGTGCAGTCATAAATCTCTGAGAGCTAATCAGAAAGCTTGCCAATCCTGGAATCATGCAAACATTCAGCCAATTTACGAGAAAGGTCAAGGTCTCAGAGATCTGAAGTCACAGGCTAGGCTTCTCTTGAATCTGCCAAAAGCACACTTCCCCACCACTCAGCACCTGTGTGAGCAACACAAGTGTCACTTGTCTGTATCAGGGCAACTCAGCTGCAATTTCATTCTCAAAGGGAAAGAGTAATGAAGAAGATTTGTTTGAGCACACAGCTGCCCTGGCAGAATGTTATTTCAAATGCTACACTTTGACTAGCATTTATTGTTTGTTTTAAAATCTACATGCCATTACCTACAATGAGATGAGAAGAGACTTCAGGTCTGACCTCTATTCTTGACACAGAGACTATGGGATCCTGAGGAGCTTTGGCAAAGGCAAAGCAGACTGTAAAGTCTGGCCTGGCAGAACCAGTAGTGTCATGCCTTTTATATCATTCTTTCTTGGTTTACACAAAAGTCTCCTAAATCAGTCCTCAGCAGCTGCAATATGTGACTATGTTGCAAAGAATCCTGTTGAATACACAAAGTAAGCAGTCTTCTACATGAAACCTAATCACACTAGGTTCTTAACAAAGCAACATTTTATTCCAAGGGTATTCAGCACAATTATAACTATGCAAACAGTAACTTATACATCTCTATTCAGTCTCATCACTATTACTATAGTTTCAAATTATGTTCTAAAAATAGCCACAGAGTTGTCATTCATCAGTCACTATGACATATGCAGATTTCTATTCTTTGCTACTTTTAAGACTCACTGTTTTTCATCTTTTCAGACTTTATTTCAACCATGAAGCTTGATTATAGTGATGTTCATTAAAATAAATGGTATTCACATATGCATTTATTCTACTGTTTTCTGTCATAAGTGTCTGGAACTGTGCCCAGACATTTCACCAATAATACCTAGTACACATTTCAAAAAAAGTTTGATTTGCCCTTTTTGCATTCAAGGCAAATAAAAGAGAGAAAACACACCCAAATCTGCTATTAACCATCATCCTGAAGTAGCTGCTTTACTTTCAAAATCATCTTTTCTATTTCTTAAAGTGTGTGTTCTCTCTCCTCTACACATACATTCTTTATTTCTTTCTTCTTCTGTATTAAACAACGTATGGACCTCACATATCAGTATGTAGACATCTAACCACATTTCCAGCTAGCAGATATTCAGCTTGTACCACACAGCAAGTAAGTTCTCAAAATACAGAACGAAAGATAAAATACGTGTGATTAGAAACCATTAACCAATAACCACAAACTCTTCTGGAATATTTCAAAACATTCCTAATGACCAAGTGACATGCGGACTGTAAATCATGTAAGTTCCCCATTTTTCTCCAAATGCCAGAACTTGCTGATTGTAGCAGGTCAGAATTACTCCTCCCAGTTTTACTTTCTTTAGAAAGGGAGACAAAACAATATATCCCTCTTCCCTGTACTGTGCACAGAGTTGGAATCAGGAAGGAAACTAGTTCAGTTTGCAGAATATTTTTTCTTGTGAATTTTAAGTTACATTTCCAACTTTAAACATACATATTGAGTCAGTTTTCTGCAATGCAAGTCTGACCTTTGGAATCAGTTCCCTTGTCCTGCCTTTATTATCTCACACTTGTTGCCTAGTAGGCTGCCCCATAGACAATAACCTAACAACACTGGCCCCGATTTCACAAAGTTGTACAATAGGCAAGTTGCTTAAGTTATGTTTGGAAATCTGGTCAAAGGAATGTTGGATATTTTTTTTTGCATAGTGTTCTTTTAAAACTTCACTAGTAATAGGTGTGTTGACTGCTCAATTTTTATCCATTTTACTGAGTCACAAATGTGCAAACAAAACAAAACAGGAAGACTGACTTTGTTAAACCTCCAAGAAAGGCTATAATGTATGAGAAATGGTATTTGCTACAACCTTTGATACATCCTCATACTGAATAATTTTTGAATGCATGCATGAATCCAAAGCCAAATTGCTTCCTTTGTTTTTTTGGGTTTTTTTAAAATCTTTTATTGCTGCATCATCTTACATCAGCTGCAATGGATACACCTGCTTATTATTCTCCATAGCAATAAAAACAACTACAGTGAAAAAATCAAAAAATACATATTTTCATTAAAAGCAAGTTCCTTGTATTTAAATCCCCTTGAACTGGGAGAAAAACAGATGCAGTTATCCAGCTACAAATCATTAACAGGGTATCCCTAGTACTCCTCACTGTGCATACCATAGTCTCCACACCACAGCTGTTCTTGAAACTTTACTGGCATAATTCATTTAATTAGGTGCTTTTTGTCTGCTAAACTATTCTGTTGACAACTATGCTATAGGCCCTGAGCCTTTTTAAAGAAATAGTTTATCTACAGGTAGTATAAAAAAAAAATGCTGCTACCAGGGACTTAGACCAGACAAGATGGCCCTTGGGCTTGGAGCCAAATCAAGGCTGAAGAATGCCTCAGAATGCCACTGCTAAATGAAAGATTAATTAATTAATTAATTAATAACTGTTGTTAATAAGACTACCACTATCTTCAATTCACATTCCAGGTCACCAAGCAGTGTTCAAAAGTAGAGCTGCTTGTTATCACTCCCTGCTCATTACAGCATGGGCCATTGAAATAACCCTTACCATTGGCACTGAACAGCTCTTTGCAATCCCTATGGAAGTGACCCAGAACAACATGGACAGCCCTGAGAATGCTGGTGACATACAAGAATCACAAAAATTAAATGATTGTTTCTATAAACAGAAGTTCAAGGTGACTGAGAAAACACCGAGATCAGGAACTCCACAGTCGTAAGACCTAAAGTATTTATCTAGCTTACTTAGGGAGGACATTTGTCTGTAAAGAGAAGCACTGACCTAACCATCAGCCAAGACTATTACTTGGGACCTAGATAGCCCTAGAGGTTAATCACATCTAGAAAAACCCACAATAGCTCTTCTGAGTAAAAATTTGCATGTACAGGAATCTGTGAGTCCTGGTGAAGCAGTACGGCACCCTTCCACCCCACACAGAATCACAGAATCATCAAGGTTGGAAAAGACCTTGAAGATCATCTAGTCCAACCATTAACCTAACACTGACAGTTCCCAACTACACCATATCCCTCAGTGTTATGTTAACCTGACTCTTAAACACCCCAGGGATGGGGACTCCACCACCTCCCTGGGCAGCCCATTCCAACGCCTAACAACCCATTCCGTAAAGAAATACTTCCTAATACCCAGTCTAAACCTTCCCTGGCGCAGCTTGAGGCCATTCCCTCTTGTCCTATCGCTTGTTACTTGGTAAAAGACGGTCATCCCCAGCTCTCTGTAACCTCCTTTCAGGGAGTTGTAGAGGGCGATGAGGTCTCCTCTCAGTCTCCTCTTCTCCAGACTAAACAACCCCAGTTCCCTCAGCCGCTCCTCGTACGACCTGTGCTCCAGACCCTTCACCAGCTTCGTTGCCCTTCTCTGGACACACTCGAGTAATTCAATGTCCTTATTGTAGTGAGGGGCCCAAAACTGAACACAGTCATTGAGGTGCGGCCTCACCAGTGCCGAGTACAGGGGTAAGATCCCTTCCCTGTCCCTGCTGGCCACGCTATTGCTGATACAAGCCAGGATACCATTGGTCTTCTTGGCCACCTGGGCACACTGCTGGCTCCTGTTCAGCCGGCTGTCAATCAACACCCCCAGGTCCCTCTCTGACTGGCAGCTCTCCAGCCACTCCTCCCCAAGCCTGTAGCGCTGCTGCGGGTTGTTGTGGCCCAAGTGCAGCAACCGGCATTTGGCCTTATTCAAACTCCTACAGCTGGCCTCAGCGCATCGCTCCAGCCTGTCCAGGTCTCTCTGCAGAGCCTCCCTACCCTCGAGCAGATCAACACTCCC
The DNA here is from genome assembly GCF_031877795.1 of Strix aluco. Taxonomy (NCBI): domain Eukaryota; kingdom Metazoa; phylum Chordata; class Aves; order Strigiformes; family Strigidae; genus Strix; species Strix aluco. The sequence continues at coordinate 51,176,266 of NC_133971.1, read as the reverse complement.
ACCCAACTTGGTGTCATCTGCAAACTTACTGAGGGTGCACTCAATCCCCTCGTCTAGATCATCAATAAAGATGTTAAACAGGAGTGGCCCCAAAACCGAGCCCTGGGGGACACCACTCGTGACTGGCCACCAACCAGATTTAACTCCATTCACTACAACTCTCTGGGCCCGGCCATCCAGCCAGTTTTTTACCCAGCAAAGCGTGTGACCATCCAAGCCACGAGCAGCCAGTTTCGCCAGGATAATGCTGTGGGAAATGGTGTCAAAGGCCTTACTAAAGTCAAGGTAGACAACATCCACAGCCTTTCCCTCATCCAATAAGCAGGTCGCCCTGTCGTAGAAGGAGATCAGATTTGTCAAGCAGGACCTGCCTTTCATAAACCCATGCTGACTGGGCCTGATCATCTGGTTGTCCCGCATGTGTTGTATGATAGTACTCAGGATGAGCTGCTCCATCAGCTTCCCGGGCACTGAAGTCAAGCTGACAGGCCTGTAATTTCCTGGATAACCCTTCTGACCCTTCTTATATATGGACGTCACATTGGCCAATTTCCAATCTGTTGGGACCTCCCTGGTCGGCCAGGACTGTTGGTAAATGATGGAAAGCGGCTTGGCGAGCACCCCAGCCAGCTCCTTCAGCACCCTCGGGTGTATCCCATCCAGTCCCATGGACTTGTGTATGTCTATGTGATGCAGTAGGTCACTGACTATCTCCTCCTGGGATGCTGGGGGGTCATTCTCTCAGTCTCTGTCTTTTGGCTGAGGAGGCTGGATTCCCTCAGTACAACTACTCTTGTTATTAAAGACTGAGGCAAAGAAGGCATTAAGGACCTCAGCCTTTTCCTCATCACTCATTGCCATGTTTCCTCCCTCGTCTAGCAGGGGATGGAGGCTCTCCCTGGTCTTTCTTTTCTGCTCACATACTTATAGAAACATTTCTTGTCCTTGATTACTGAAGCCAGATTAATTTCTAGCTGGGCTTTAGACCTCCTGATTTCCGCCCTGCATAGCCTCACAGCATCTTTGTAATCATTGTGAGTGGCACCTCATGTTTTCCTCTGGGTAGTATATTTGAAGTGTACTTGCCTCAGCTGAGCTATGCAGCAGGCCTTCTGCATAAAAGTGATGCTTGTATATCTGGTCAGTTCCCATTTCATTTGTTGTCAATCCAGGTTTTGCAAGCTGGACTGCTGTGCCTTCACTGTCTCTGTGGTACAAGTTGAACAGTATACTGATTATTCAAATGACAGTTTATTTTAATGCCAAAGCACTGCCATCCACATTGCTCAGTGGTATGTTGGTGAGAAACAGCCCTTTGGAACAAGACATCTGCCAGCAGGTGGAAAGTCTTTGGTTTACTCACAAGTGCCCGGCTTTTATCCTGCCAAAAACCTGTACATTTCTAGCCCGGTCAATCAGCAGATGTCAATAAGCATATTATTCAGAATTGGTTAGTACTCAATTAATGCAGAAGGTAATAGCAGTCCTGACAAAATTAAACATCCATTTAAGAATTTCATATTCAAAAGCTGTTCTCTTAAAAAAGGTACCATTAGCGTAGCAATAAAATGCAGCGGTTCCCTACCCACTACTCTGCTCAGCACTAATGAAGCTCCATCAAAGGCTCCCAGATGACCTGGCAGGACAGTATTGTCTGGGTAGTCACTGTAGCAGCCCGCTGACTGCAAAGCAACATGCACATAGAGTTAATAACCAGGAAAAAAACCACAGCCCATTCAGGAAACACTAAGGTGCCTCCTTTGTATTACACTCCTTCTCAGCAGTGCTTTGAAGAATGATTACTTAAGTATTGTAAAATGCTGTTCTATATGCAACCTACCTACCACCAGGAACACAGAAAAAGGAGAGGGATCAGGGAGATTATGTGGGAGAAACTGGAAACAGAGAAGGAAAATATCTTATTATTCTGAATTTCTGAGCAATTCTGTGAAGAGTTAGACACCAACTTCTCCTACACCACTGGGAACCACAGGTTATCATCACCCATATGCCTCCAGAAAGATAATTCTCTCTACAAACGTGACAGAATTTCATGTTTAGTGTACCACTTCAATGCCCTAACCATTTGACGGTCTGAGGCTTGCAGATTTCATAGTGCTTCCTCAATCGCCAGTGTGACTGCAAGACAGTCAGCATACTTCATTCTCCCTGCAGAACTTCCTTTACAGTGCAGGTATCTACTTTCTTTTCTCTTTTCTTTTCTTTTCTTTTCTTTTCTTTTCTTTTCTTTTCTTTTCTTTTCTTTTCTTTTCTTTTCTTTTCTTTTCTTTTCTTTTCTTTTCTTTTCTTTTCTTTTCTTTTCTTTTTTCTTTTCTTCTCTTTTCTCTTTTCTTTTCTTTTCTTTTCTTTTCTTTTCTTTTCTTTTCTTTTCTTTTCTTTTCTTTTCTTTTCTTTTCTTTTCTTTTCTTTTCTTTTCTTTTCTTTTCTTTTCTTCCTTTCCTTTCCTTTCCTTTTCTTTTCTTTTCTTTTCTTTTCTTTTCTTTTCTTTTCTTTTCTTTTCTTTTCTTTTCTTTTCTTTTCTTTTCTTTTCTTTTCTTTTCTTTTCTTTTCTTTTCTTTTCTTTTCTTTTCTTTTCTTTTCTTTTCTTTTCCTTTTCTTTCTTGTCTTGAGAGGAAAGTTCTGCAAGTGAAAGACTTTGTTAACAACTCATTAACCAGCAAAATTACTCTCTCTGTTTTTGAAGCAGCTGACCCTGACTGTCCAGTGGCAATGGCTGAAGTAGCTGTCCCTCTCCACAGGAAAAGTGCTATAATTTTCTCCCTGTCCTCCCCTACCAGAGGTCTTGGGGAGCACGCTGCCCCAGCACACTTGTGCCCCTCAGTTTCCCCCATGCCGACAGCTTTCCACCGCTGCCCCCACCCAACGACACCAAACGCAGCCTGCAAGCCAAGACCACAAGCCCATTAAAAACCTTTACAATATGGCATTATACTTCCCTTGGCCCTGCTGGCCACCTCTGCCCCGACAAGGACCATGATGGCTGAGACACCCTGGATGGCTTTCCCAGGGTACAGAGAAAGACATCCACATGTTTTTGATTCTTCCTCTGGGTTTTAAAAAAAGTATAGCTCAAATGTACTGGTACTTGAATTCATTCATATGACCTTGCTAACAAGAAGATAATTTATGAGGGCTTTTGATTTTGTTAGCTGAAAGCTAATGGCAGTGTCAGCTTATCTTTCCACCCAAATTCAATCTTCTAGGGAATCCTAAATGTGTGTGCCAAGCTGCCAAGGGTACAGATTTTCTCCAGAGGAACCTCTTCTCATTGCTATGTGGGTACCAAAGGGTGCACAGAACAGGAGAACAGCTGCAGGGCCAGGCAAGAGGCAGGTCCCATTCTCCCCAGGTCTTTCAGAAACAACTCAGAAAAAACAATGCCTGTTTTAATATTCATCTGTGCTCAGGGACACCCTGGTGAAAGTGTAATGTAACAGCAAAACATTGTACTACTGCAGCTTGTAGAGGTTCATATGTTAACTAGTAAGGCAAAGGAAGAAAATATTTGCAAAAATCCTCAGCTTGTTACTTCTGGTACTTCCGTCAAGTCAGATAACAATCAGATGTGGTGTGATAAAGCTCTTTGAGTACCAGTACACATCAATGGGTTTGCTTTCTAATTCTTTTACTTTGTGGCAATTGGCAGCACCTCTTACGCCCACAAGCCCACCGCTCCATCTCCTCCCCAGCGAGGGAAGCAGTCCACTGCAGATCACACCATGGCACCATGGGGGCCCTTGGGCACAGAGCTGCACTGCTGCAAGCTGTATGAGCCCTGCTCCAAGCCTGTCATTTCCCACCCTCGACTCCAGCAATTGATGGGGGCATCTGTGCTGCCCAAAGACTTTGGTGATAACAATCATACTGTCTCTGAACAAGGGCTCATGCTATCACATCTCTTGAGCCAGCAGTTCTGCAGTCCTCTTCACTTTTTTTCTCAGAGGCTAAGTGATAAAAACAACTTCCTCAAGGTTACACAGACAGCTGGCGACAAGAGTCAGAGAAATAAATTAGGTTTCTGCAATTGCCGGCCCTGCTGCCTCCTGCCCTTCTTGCTGCTCTCCAGTTTTCTCTTGAATTTCAGTAAGTGTCCTCACAACGAACCTGCAGGTTTGTGACTACTGGAAAGGGCAAGCAAGAGCAAGCCAGAGATAAGCCAACACAAAACAGAGGAGTGTCTATAGCACGTCCCCTGCCCACCTATATAACCATGTTACCACAGCAGTGCAAATAATACAATGGCCTCAAGTTCTCCTGACCTGCAGAGTAGCTGTGAAAGTCTGGGGGGCAGGAGAGGGAAAGGCCAGAAAGTTCAGCTGATAGTGCAGCAGAGGCAAGTCTGCATGGGCTGCAAACATAGGCATCAGCAAGCATTGCCCTGATCACTTGCAAATCCTTCGTGACTCTTAGATCTCAAAGCATGAATGTGTTGAATGAATAAGAGCCCCATCTCCTTGTAAAGGATGGATAAAAGCAATCCCATCCACTTCTCAAAGCAATATGGAAATCGGCCTTTACCTAAATACAAAAGTTTTACCTCTGATTTAAGTTATAGTTCTACTCATAAACTCTTCATATATACACCATTACAATTAAAAAAAGATTAGACGTTTTCCCATTTAATCTTCTATACTTTATTTCGCAACATAAAGAAAATTTCAATAACTAATACATACCAGCCATTCTTACACCAGCTTGAAAATGTGCACACATTCAGACATACATCTGCTGTTAATACAATATTTGCATACACCCTGCTATGATAGTATCTTCCTAGATTCACATCTTCTCTTATTCCCCTATAGCTGTGCAGAAAAGACCCAAGTGATCTGTAAGCCAAATAAATGTGTTCCATTAGAAAGGCCACTAACACCCAGAGCATCACTTCCCAAAATGGTTTTGGTTTTGTCGTTTTTTGTCTGACACCAAAATAGCACAATGGGATTACAGTTGAAATATGTTATATATAGCATATATATGCATCAGCATACTTGCTTTCTATCTATAATATATATACAGTATATATTCCTGTATTATATATACAATAGCTCAACAGTATTTTTTGTATGCTAGCTAGTTTTCATCCTAACACTAAGAAATGTGTACCACTTTGCCTATAATTTCAAAGCTAAGGGTCACGCCCTTGTCTCACTCTCACCTTTGGCAACTCAGCTCCAATTAGCTTACTAACACTAATAAGAGATTTTCAGCCAAGTGCAGCATGCTTCAGAAAACACCCTATGTACAATGGGCACTCTAATCAATTTCAGTAATACAGGTTTAAAAGTCACTCCCTTCCAGGTGTGAATTTATCTTTTTAGTGGGGTTCCATTACAAACTTTGTCTTGGCCACTTCATAAACAATATAAATAAAACTAGACCGAATCTCACACGCTAAAAAGAATTTCTTAGGTCAATATCGTGCCTAAGAAATTTAGCACTTTTGTAATTTAGCATCTTTTCTACAGACGGTTATAATTATATATAGAGAGATGGTTTATTACGTATGAGAGTTTTATATTAAAAAAATTTAATAACAACTCATGTCTGGATCTTTTATCTGTAAGAAATATATTCCTTGGTGTCTTGCATGTATGCCTGTATTTAGATTTGCTGTGTAATGAGGAATAAAATAGGTCTTTTTACTTCAGTTTATAGTTTGACTTTACTGTGGACTGCTTCATATTCAAAGGATTCTCCAATCATATACATTACGTGTCATATTACTGTTGTGATATATGATGTATCTTCAACCCAGCTGACACTAGGAATTGAACTAGCAACCTTTCTCATTTAAACAGTCCCTTCATGTGTCTGTACAGCTTGAACTAAGGAAACAACCTTGTCAACGGATAGACTCATATTCAAAATACATCATACACACTGTCCAATAAATTAGGTAAGTGGAATTTTAGGGAATCTAAACTAGTAAAAGTGTGTGTTATATCACTTTCAAATATGTTCACTCATTGCCATGCAACTACCAATACCAATGATAACAGATGAGAGACAATCAACTGCATCTTATGCAGTTTAGCCTCCAGTTCCTTCGAGCTCCTGTCAAACTGTCTTCCTTTCTGGTCCTCAAAAGAATCCTTCGGCAGTGTGGTAGGTCTTGAGGGGCAGCCAGAAAATGGTGAAATTCTTCTACAAATACTCAGTGATTCCTTGTTAATCAATATAATCAAATTCAGAAACAGTAATACATCTACAAAGAGTGCTATTATCCAGACAGAAATGCACCCAAAGTGTGGGAGGCAGGAGCACAGGGATACTGGAGATAGATGACATAACCCTTCACTAGCATGGTCTAATAAGGCATGAACACATTATGGCAGGTAGCTATACAACTAAATACTTAAGATGAGTTTGCCCAGCTACTAACCTGAAAAGCATGTTTTTGTAGTGAGACAGGGAAAGAATGGGGTCTTATGAATATCACTATCATCAAAATGTTCCTGGCAATATAGAAGCATAATGAAGGACAGCTGAAACTCAGGGAGCCTGGAACATCCCCTTTTGATCCAGAATAATAAAGGCTGAAAATGGGGATGAGAGACAAAAAATAAAAAGACACGTGAAATCCACTGCACTGAAGAACATCATACATCATAAAGCTTGCTGGAAGGTTAAAGGAATTTTCTGGTTGTGCAGTGCTACTGACAGTATCTGATTACAGGCAGCAAAATGAAAATCTCAGCGCTTGAGGCAATAGTTTAGTTCACTGCCATTATCCTTGCACCCCTTTCCCAGGGCTTTTTTTTTTTTTTTGTCTTTACGCATCAACTGACAAATATAGCAGCCATTCTGCAGCTGAATATAGCCACACTCACCAGAATAACCCCATTTTCACAATCACTGTCCAACTCAGAAGATAAGGAGAACTTCCACTGCAGAATGACTGCTACTGGACCTCCAGCTTCAACTTTGTGCTTAATGAAAGTTTCATTAAACAGGTCTAAAAAAAGCCTTGATTTTATATCTCATGTGCTTACATTTCCAGAAGTTTAGTACTCCCAGTCTGATTCTGACCGAAAGGGAAGTAAGTCACCTAATCAGCAACATCATTTTCTAAAACCTTTTCTAAGGTGTTTTCTACATGTTGCCTATAACTACCCATGCTTAATCCCAGTGTTTCAAACCACAGCTCAAATAGGCATGGCAACTTCCACCCCCAAGGCACAGCATGCATTTTCTTCCCGATTCTCTCCCTTGTCATTCCCTTACCTAGTTCACCACCTCGGGTGGTTTTACAAATGCTCTGTCGTTTCATCCTGTTAGGCAAGAAAGAAAAGTGCTAAAAAATGCCTTTTCATTGGCTAAACTCTTTAAGGGGTCAGAGTACCAGTTTGAATAAATAAATGGACTAAAGTGCCCTCTTGTGTTTCTCTACCTAAAGCTAAGAGAGGCTTAAGAAAATATTCTTAAGAATATTCCTATGTAGAATATTAATATAGAATATAGAATGTTAAGAAAGTATTCTTAAGAAAACATTTAATAGCATACCAGCTGTTAAAACATGAAAGAGCACAGAGACATTCAAAAAATGTTTTCAGGACCCAGGCTTCCATGCTATCACTACCACATTTCACAGTGCAAAAAATGTGCTAAAATATTTCTAGGCTTTTTTGATCATTTGTCCTGTATTGTACTGCCTCAGCACTGCTACATTTATGTCTAATTACAACATAAATCAAGAAAGTATCAGCAGAACAGAATTACAAAAATAAACACTTAAAAAACAGTCCAGAATGTGACATTTTTGCTTTGGTCCATTTCCTGAAGTAGTATCTTTGAAAATAGCAATAAATCAAGATTTCATGTAAAAAAAAAAACTTTAAGAAATAGCAAATATTTAGTATTAAATTGGCATCCTTTTTTGTCAGATGAATGGGATAACTCATGTGAGAAGGGATAGTCCCTGTGAACCAAGACTGAGGGGTCAGGCCCTGAAATGCTTCTGTGGTTGCCTATGCTTTCACAGTAGCATATTGTAGCATGTTATATGCTAATGTTAATGGTTAGATCCTGCTTTAGGATCCCTTGTTTGGGGGAAACAATGTGAATGATAACAACAAATTTATTGTTTATTTATGAGGGAGGAAAATACTTTAAAAATAAATTTATTTTGGAAAAATCAGTCATAGTTTGCATGTTAACAGTTTGCAAAGTAAACACTCAAACCTTCATGTGCCTTTCACTAGGGATATTCCTGACACATCCAGCTTATCAAGAAGATAAAAATCAAAAGCTGTGTACAAAGCCCATGCAGTAAATTCAGATGACGGCAACAGGAACAGGCCCTCCCACAGCACCCACCAACTTGGCTGGCAGAGGCATCAGGCAGTGCTCATCACCCAGGCTGTTCAGCTCGCAGCACAGCGTCCCCATTCAATTACTCCTGCTTTGCTCTGTCCCCACATTTTTGACAGGCAGCTCCCTGCAGATCTGTGTTTTAATATTTAACAGCTGAGCCAGAGAAGTTTTTCTGGGGAAAGAAATGGAGTTTTTAGTATCTGGGAAAATTTTGCCTGGAGACAAATGAGACTTTCCCATTGAAGTGGTTGGCTTATTGTTGTGGAGATTTAAATGTTCATTTTCAGGTTGCAGTTCCGGTCTATTGAGACAGATGTAGCAATTGACACCTTTCACTACAATTGTTTCAGTTCTCTGGAGGGTCAGAAAGATCGCTTTCAGCTCCTGGTTTTTCTTTAGACTTCTATTTTCTTCACAGCTATAAAGGCTTATTCTTTGAAATGAAAGATAGAGTTCTATCCCAAGGGACCGATTTGATGCCCACCAAATTATAAGTTAAATGGGCCTCTAACCATAAATATGATTCTTGTCTACCTACTGCAAGCAATGCAATGGGGTGGGATGTTTTTGGATCTACCAAAATTCAGAGCTTGGTATGTGTTCAGAACTGGGCTATCTGTAGAGCATTGCTGGTTTATTTCCCACAGTTCTGGTATTGTTTACCACAGACGTGTTTCAGGCACAGCCTGAGGTAAACTCCTGGTTACCTGAGCTGCTCCCCACAGACACACAATGACTCAGAAGCTATTTGGCTTCTCCTGAAGTGGGGCAATTTGTTTGGCCATAGTACCTCTCACAGTAGTCTGACCTCTGCAGCAATCTACCTGGGTGTTTCTCAAAATCCACAGTCCCATCCCTTCCCTGCCTCTGCTATGATGGGGTGTTTTTTGAAAGCTCAGATTTTCACAGGCTGTTCTTTTTCTCTTTCCTCCTCAAATACCACATTTATAAGCCAAGTTCTGGCAAACTGATACATGTTTTCACAACCACCAGGTAGAAATTAGGAAACTTGAAGCGGGTTTAATCAGTTATTGTCTCACTGATTCCACCCTAGAGTCTCAGACATATGATCAAGCTGGCAAAACAGAGGAAATGTGGACTGAGATAGCTCCCCAGACCAACAAAGTAGTCAGAGCTGAAAACTGATCTTGATGACAGAAATCCCCTTCTAAAAGATAGAGTCTGAATTAACAGATGCAGCTATTTGGGGTTTACTAATATTCAAAACTAGCCATAGTTAATAGCAGGGAATGGCTTCCTCTGTTACTATACTGTTATTCTATTATTTTTCAGTTATTACTGTGTTATAGTCTTTTACATTTCGATGTCTTCTCTACTTTGTTTGTTAAATTTTGTCTTCATTTGTTTCAGCTGCTCATAAATTGTGCATGCCCCCTAGATAAAAAGCTATATGGAACTCCAGAAAGCATGAAAGAGCAATTCCCATCAGATAGCTGACTGGCATGACCTAATATCCTGCTTTCCTCACTCAAAATTAGAACTAAGATGTCATTTCTCTTTTCTTGCTATCTCACTGAAGACTCAACCAAAGCCTTCTGAGTTCAGCAGAGTTCTTTCCAGTCACTTGTTTTCTCTGGGCTGTCCATGAGGAACCTGACTGAGATACAGATGTAGATCACTGACTACTACAAGTTCTTTTAACAACTTTGGAGAAAGAAAACATGCTTCTGAACTAAGCATTGAACTGACTGGCCAGAAGACCAGAACTGTCAGCCATGACAATTTGCAAGTGTATTTGCAAGGGAAGAGAGAGCAGAAGTCATGCGCAATGACTCTTTCAGGTGCAGAATGATAAATCTTTTGCATCTCTGGTGTCCTCTCTATAAACACAGTCACTGAAGTGAGTAAGCAGATATTATAACTATTCACAAAAAATGCTCAGATACAAAATACGGTTTGAGTTGTAAAATTATCATAATGAAGTCGGGCACTCTCTTGAGTACAGTGAATGCAAACACATCTTGCAAGATTGAGTAGTAATAATACATATGATGATCCTACAAGTATATAATTTTATCTTCTTTATAGCAAACTATTAGCACATTTTATGATACTGTAATTATGCAGAATTTTCTAAATCTGCGTTTCTTTTTATTTAAAGAAATTACTAGACATCTTGCAGATCTACTCAATATAGGGAAGAAAATCAGACTATGATTTATTAAACAGATGGCTATCTGTTGTTTTGTTGCTGCAATATCAGATGACAGGAGGTAAAAATAAGTAAGGATTTAGAAATGCTGAACAGAGAGAGGGATAGTAGGTTGTTGGGGTTTTGTTCATAGAATACTATGGATGCAACACCAGCAGATACCTTACAGGCCCCTGATTTAGTTGGCTATTTCTATTTAGGTAAGTTTTCTAGTACATTTGCAGTCAACAAAACTTTTTAAGCATGTGCTTAATTCTCACTGCCTTAAAAACCATAGTGAATCTTTCTTTCAGATCAGTATCTCTGTGGGAATCTCACCGGAATACAGCACTTTTCATGCCCTGGATAGACGTTGCAAGTTGCACTTTCAAAAGGATTATCCTTTCAACTGGCTGAATTTTGTGTATGTTTGTACTCCTCTGGCTGTGTCAAATACTGGCCATGTAGAGCTGACAGAATAGTTGACTGTGTTCACGTATCTTTGTTTTTATTCTACATTAAAGCAGTAGGCAAAGACAAAGTAGTGGTTAAAAAAAGCCCTTGGAGGTTTAGGGCATAAGAAAGGGTACATTATTTCCCTTTTGTCATGTTTGAATTTGAACATTGAATTACAGGGGCACTATGACAGATGAATGTAGTCAGCCATGTTATGAAACAGTAAGTGAAAAGTTTGCTGAAGTTAGAGAGAGGTCAAGAATTCTGTTTGTTCCCAAGAGATGACATGTCTGCTTTGATAAAAATTTTCCATTTGATGCTCAATATAGATACCACAGATAAGTGAATGTCAAGTGCTTGCCCTTCTTTGATTGGCATTCTCATAAGCAAAATTAAACTGGTGTTAATGACTGTAGACCCAGATAAGTTGATGGTGCTAAATAAATCCTTAGCAGCTGAGGATCTAGCATAGTGTATATCTTAGTATGAGCTCAGGCGATTCAGCCAAAAATCAGACCTGAGAAGACAAGTACTTCTGTAGTTAATGGTAGGTGCTTCCTGCTGTAGGTTTGGTTGGTTTGTAAGTGTATGGAAGCCAGAACAGCAGAAGCTACAAAATGACACTAAGCTGCTTCTGCTAGAAGCCCAGAAAATGGGGCCATTCTACATATATCCTGGAGAAAGACAACACTCAACTGACATAAGCCTCCCAAATTACTGAACATTTATCTTAGCCCTTGATAGGATTGCTCAAAGCATGTATTTTCTCATTTTGACTTTGATGCTTTCTCATTATTGTTATTTTGTTTAATAGATTATAAGAATACAGTTAGATTCAATATCACAGATAAGTACTTTTATATCATAAAAGTAAGCTAGAGACCAAGCTGCAAATTTCCTTTTGTTGGGCCATTGATCAGACTTGAAAACATTCTCGTGGTACTTTCCTAACCCCACATATATTCACCATCCATTTTAATGTGAGAGCATCTAAACTCAGTTTAACCTAAATCACCTGAACAACCTACATGAGTAACTGCATCCACACTAGATGACAGAAGAATGTGGCAATTCCATGAAGAATAGTTTCTAAGAAAAACAGGCACATGTCTGTGCTGCAGACACGGTGGGAACTGCTGTAGTCCAAAAGGCTGCTCAGCTAGGGGTTCTCAGAGAAGGTATCTGTGACTTGCAAGCACAGCTGCCTGATCTGCTGCATGCCAAGGATCAGGCAGCTGCAAATAAAGGCCACCAAACTATGAACAATACCTGCAATCTCCTCAAAATCCTAAAGCAGACAATGGCCAAGGCTGTGGAAGCAATACAGAGGACTGACATGTGTCCAAAAATGTGAAGCCCAAGAAAACCATTATACTTTTATCAACCAAACCTGTGATCTCAAGCAATTAAATTAAGTACATTTGACAAGACCTATTTTCTTTTAAGCCTTATTGACTGACATTAATTCTCCTTCAATCTTTTAACCATTCCATCTTTCGGCCACAAATCAATTCAAGATTGACCTAAAATTACTCAGGTCATTTCACTTACCTTTCTAAAATATGGTCATGACTTTCATACTGTCCCTAGTCTCTTGGAACATATGCAGTTATAAATTTACAAGAAATTGTAGACACAGCCCAGAGATGTCTACTACAAACAAGCATTTTTCAGTCATCTTGGTACCCTTGTTGGAGTCAAAAAAATGGAAGAGGCTGGAGTAACTTCAACCTCAAACCTATGCATTTCCTTACTTGAGGGTGTTTGTCTGCTCCAGCTTGAGGACTGCAGATGGTATCTCATTAATCCCTACTGCGCTCATACGCCTCTCTTGGCCATTCTCTTCTCAAAATCTTAATGCATATTAGGGTGCAGTCAGTCCTATGCTGAGAAATTTGCAATAGACACTTCTGCAAAATTCCTCAGGCTTGTCCCTTGTCCCTGTGAAGAAGACCCTGGATGTTGGTAAAGCAGCATGAGTCAATATATCCAGCGGTGAGAAGAGGATTTGTCCCTTAGGATGTGCTGCAGATTAGGGGGAATGCAAAACCATTGAGTAAAATAAGCATGCCCTCTCAAATATAATTTGTCCTGACTCTGGATTATACACTGCTTATGTATTTCTCTTCTGAACCAATACCTGAATCTTAACATTTTATAGCATTACCAGGCTGTTTGTTCCTGGATTAACCCCTCTCCATACATCTTCCTTCTGACTGAAGTAGTCCTAAATTTCTGACTTCTTGTAAGTTAATTTTCCTTTAAGCACCCTGGGTTTCATCTCCTCTTCATTCTGAACACCATCTCATTGCTTTCAAAAGATCTCTCTTCATTGTAAGTACCTCAGCCATCAAAACCCTTCTTTCTCCAGAGTTGCTGGTGATGATAATAATGCTACTACAAAAATCTAGTGTATCAGAAACGAGTTTTAGAGAGGGAAGAATAGACTGAAATAGTAATTAGTCTCTATAAAATAATTAGTACTTATAACAAAATACATGTCAGACTGGTAGAAGGCTTGAAGATCCCAATCATTAAATGAAAGTGACTGAAAGTAAGAGACATAGGTATCCTCAGATGAGCATAGCTTCTATGTTTCCTTACACAGTGATTCCTCATGTAACAGACCTGTCTCTAACTTTCAGGACAATCCAGCAAACTGAGCATCTTACTGACATCTTCAGAGGGGGTTTTCACAAGTCAGACTCACTTTGTTATGTAACATGAAAGCAAAAATGCACAAAGTCATGTAGCATTTCCAGTGAAGATGTGCTAACAAATAAATGAATCCTGGCACCAAGGTCACAAGGCCCCAGCATAACATGGCCCACTGCACCCTGGAAGGCTAGAGGGAGAACAGTGAGGAGCATCTCAGCCACATTAGAGTCAGAGGTGAAGCTCTCTAATGAGGCCTGTAAGGTCCAGACTTCATGTTTATTTTGCCAGTATCTGGTAACTGCAAATAAAATGTATTTTTCATGGTGAATAACTGCTTACTGTCTGCTCAGGACTTTCTCCTCCATGCTCCAGCATTTTAGTCAGTGGCATCCATTACAGAAAACAGGTGGTTTAATAGGTTTATTGTTATTTAGTTATCAATCTCTACTTAAAGACTTGTACAGTATTGGCTATTCAGCATTAAACAGCTATTTAAATATCATAACACAGTCAGCCTTTCAGACTGGGGAGGTACTCTCTTGAAGTGACCTGCACTGTGATTTTCAACTTCTTTTTAGTTTATCTACTAAGCCACTATGTCCTTCATCCAGGTTGGAGCTTCAAAAGCAAAAGCAGTGGAAGACAGTGGACAGGTGTGCAGCAGGACTGGTTACTGGAAGGGCACAGATTTTTTCCTGACTTGAACAAGATCTATTTTCACCTTCCATCCAGATATAAGAGTAATTCTAACAATACAGGGAGAGTTGAAAGCTAAGACAGTACTGGTTCTGTCTACTTTGTTTCATGGTTGTGATCCTGGCTGTGACAGGCCTTCTCGTTCTTTTATTAATATTAATTCCTGTGTTTTCAATCAGCGAGGGAATGTATGGACTGCCAGGAGAATGAATTTCACATACCCAGGCTGTGCCAGGAAGCAAGCTAAGGAGCAAAACTAGTGAAGTTGATCAGGTTGGGTATTCAGACACACACCTTTGTCTTGGGCAGCTGAATTGCAGCAAGATTATTTAAGGGAAATGACATTTGCTGATAATGAATTAGGAGAGTCCCTAAATTAGGAAATAGGAGACATCAGCACAGAATTCCACTTTAGGCAGAACCAGGAGTAAGAGCAGAACATCATTTTTTTTCTTACTTAAAAAGGAGTCCCACAGTATTGCCAAATCTAGGGGACAGCAGCATCTGAACTAAAGATCTGCCATGCAGTCATTAACAAAACAGGGCCACAGTCATTAACTAAACAGGGCCACATTCACTGCTGATCTAAGTGGACACAGATCTTTGTATCATCTCAGGAAATTACTTTGCATTTAGTCAGCAAAGTGAAGTGTTCTCCTCAGCATCATGAACAAATAGCTCACAAAAACATCATTTCCTCCAGCACCCTTTGTGTGTGTGTGTCAATCTTCAGAGAGTAAAACAGTTAAGAAATCAGGTAGCTTTTCTCAAATGGGGAAGGTGTCACAGCTCAGTGCACTGACGGGCTCCGGCTCCTCTAATGGAAGTGTTGACACAAATCCTTTGGTACCACCCCTTGGCTAACCCCCTCTGGTTGGCAGGCCTAGCACTGGAGCAGGTAAGCCTTGAGCTTGCTGGGACTCATAGACTAGGTCAAGATCAACAGAGTGTACTCCCCACCCTCACTACAGTACTCTCCACTTCTGTGCAAGGATTTCCCCCACACTAGCAGTAAAAACACAGGTGATTTGGTGACTCCATCACCAGCTGAATTTGTGTTGGCCATTATGACTGCAGGTACTGAACTTTAGGCATATTCTGAACTTTGTAGAAAGCTTCGTACATCAGCCTTAAGTCTAAGGGATTCCTCAGTGTAGCTGCACAAAGACCCAAGTACACAGTGCCTTACACCATAAGATAGATACTAGCAAGAAGGAAGGGAGAATTTACATCACCTTCACTGCCTGGGGAAACCTACCAATGAATGATATCGCAGGACCCTCCAAGGTGGGAAAACTGAGGCACAAGCGTGAACATGAAAGTATGTAAAAAATTTCTGTCATTCCTCATGCAGAATGCATTAGTTAGGGCCAGTATGTCTAACACAGAAGCTTACATACTCATTATCCAAGTTAAATGTATAGCATGATGAGGAAGTACTTCAGCCTCCAAAGCAGTTTGTTACAAGAATGAAAAATCATTGCAGGACACTAAATACTTAAAAGGCATCTCAGCAAAGCAAGTGTCACCATCCCATGCATCTTGCTCTATCCAAAAAATATTCACCTTGCTAAAAAGGGCCCAACAGATACCATCAGCCAAGCATTAAGTGGGTGAGAAGCAACCCACTTCTGAGTACGAATAGACAGGTGCTTGGTACACACAGGTCTTTGATCATGGGACTACAGTCAAGTATTTGTGTAGCCTGAAATACAGTCTCTTGTATTTGACCTATGCAAATACTCATTAAGAAACAGATTGGAAATGGTTGTGTATTTGTCCTTCAAAATACAATGTCTTCATTAAATATTCCTTTGTGGAAGCAGTACAACAGTGACTGAGTTTGTGACACTCCACTGAAATTCAAAACAAAGACCAAAGTGTCATGACACAAGAATTAAAAAAAATCCCAAACATAATCCATTTTTATTCCTCTTACCAGCCACCTTCACAGAGCAGTAACTGTGATAACATCAGGTCCTGAAACAGAGAAATAATATAATGTTTATAAAGTCTCTTTTGCTTGTCAGTCTGGAATTAGAGAGAATTTTCCAGTGTTAACTTAATGATAGCAAATAAGCCCAATTGTTAAAGGAAGCAATTTATAAACTAAAGACCATTATGAGAGTATCTTTATAAACATCCAGGAAGAAAGAGATCTCACAGAATGCTTTTCTTAAGTGATACCCACTTGTTCTCACACAAAAGCATAACACCACATTAAACATCTGCATTTACATACAATCTCTGCAACTGTGTAAGCAAAGTTGGAACCTGGCAAATATTGTTGTTTCCTGCTGTTATCTGGTTGTAAGGACCCACTCATGATTCATGCATGTGGGAGCTTGGTTCTCAGAACTGTTCTGAAAAACAAACCCCACATTTCTATGCAGAGTCCCAGACTGAGATGTTACTAAAGTCTTCTGTTGTTTACACCTCCATCACATACACACACACTAGAAGAACCTTCCTCTCTGTAGACAGTCAAAAATCTTTGCTGTATGACACTGTACTACTGTAGCTGCCAGGTTCCCCAGAGCCCTCTTCCATGGCTGTCTCTCCCTTGTGCCCCAGGCAGTGCTCCCAGACAGTGTGGCCTCTTGCAGCCACCTTTGGCCAGCCAGCACCCACGCAACCACCCTGCCACTGCTGCTCCCGGGAGCTGGCTGCTTCACATGGGAAGGAGCCTGCAGGGGACTGTGTGCGCTCTTGACACCTCGTCAGAATTCTTTTAGTTATACTTCCCAATATAAAATACCTGCTCAGTCATCTGTGGAGGAAATCATCTGCTGCACCCTGATTCAGAGCAGGCATAGACCATAACAAAACTCTCCACTATTCGATATGTTAGCATCAGCAGATCAAAAGAGTAAGTAACACAGCGTTAAAAATCACTGCCAGAAGACACTTTTAAAACACCTATAGAAACAATTGGGAAGTAAAATCAATTCCCATTCTATTAAGGAAATATGCCACAAAAAAAAAGCACAAAGACGAGAAAAGCAGGTAAAACACATGAGGAAATAGTCAGCATGCTGGATCCCATGGAGATGTGAGCCATGAAAGACTCAGGGACACTGTAATACTTGAACTTGTCAAAAACTGTTCCTTCTTCTCCTGCAGACCTCTTCAAGCACACAGTTTATAAAACTGGGGATATCAAGTCCTAGATGTTGAGAGACTGGCTTGGTAATGTCAGATGAAATAACAGTCTTCTGGTCAGCTCCTTCAAAAACACTAGTTTCATAATTTCCATGTGTCTAACTAACTAGCAGGTTTCTGATCTGTCCACAGAGAAGCAGTTTCTAACTAATCGGGAAGTCATTAAGAGTGTGGGAAAAGAGACATCGGTAATTCAAACTCTATCCCACAGGCTTGCATGTATGAGACATGTGAAGTAGTTGTCTGCTCTCCCCAGCTCTGGATTCAGTTTTGGGGCTGTCTTTCCACAAAAATAGGAGCTGCTTGAGAGGCTCTAGAAACAGGGTGAGGGTGGGGGAAGCAATAAGCAAGCTAGGAAGCATAACTTCTGAAGACAGATCAAAGAAGTTGGAAGGGAGTTGTACTTAAAAAAGAAATGATAAAGGAGGACGGGGTGTGATAACGGTCAGGAAACTTCTGCATAGAAAAAGGGGTGATTTGTTCAAGTCCATCATATATAAAGCTTAATTGGGCAAGACATGCTGCTGCAGGAGAGGGAGACACTCTCAGGACTGTCTAGGGATTCTCTGGAAACTCCCATGCTGTGAAGGGTTAAGCACATGTTAGGTAACCCTTTGCCAGGACATAGTTATCAATGTTCCCATCTCACAGCATGGCTGGGACCCTTCTGGGTCAATTATTCTGATATTTGACTCTTCATTATAAAGGAATCATTAACTGAGCTGATCATGGAAAATTTATCTTCTGTGTTGCAAAAAAGAAAGTAAAAAATTAATTATATTCTTGCTGATATACTTGCTGGCTGGCAGCACCCTGCAGGTCTTCTTTCCAAACCTGAACAGTTGTATTGCTCGGTAGGGGATTCAAAGAGATTCAGATATCCAAGGAACAGCTTTAGGCGGCTATAGGCCCATCTAGACAACAAATTTCAAAATTGTGCTCTCAACTGAGGAGCCTGCAGTGCAAATGGGTGTTGTGTACCTTTTCCACCTATGTTTTCATTAGCAGTTTCAGAAATGGTAGTGTGGTCTTCTCCATGATTTTAGTTTTACAATTATTTATTGTCTCAGACACACAGTGACTTCAAATTGAGTGTTCAGTATTAGAACAAGCAGCATGTCCTTCTGGAAATGTAATGAACATATGCCAAGAAAGGCCTCCAGCTGAGACAACCACAGCACAGTCCCTGCTTGCTCAGCTAGAGGAAGGCTCTGCTTCATCTTACTGGGGTGGCTGCTGCCCACAGACCAGATTGTACACTCTGCATTCAGCAATCACGGGACTGGGGGAACAAAGCCAGTGCATAGGCATTGCGGAAATAGTTGGCACTGTGAACAGGATGCTGTCTCTGTACTACAAACAGGGGAGGGATGCAGAAGGGAAGGCAGTTGGTATCTGTTTAACTTTTCTCTTTTTTCACTTAGAAACAAAAAGGAATTTCAAAAGTATGCTCAGAACTCAGCACTCTTCAGCAAGTGACAAGATCGTGTATCCTTTTTGGTTAGCTCACGTACTCACACAAGCAACACCTGATCACCTGCTGATCCAGCAGATGAGAAAGCAGATCTATTGCACAGTGCAGCGCCCCATTTTGGTTGTGCCTGCGTATGGTGGCACAAAGCTTAGTGCTTTTGGAATTTTAAAGAGGGCTGAACTGTAGGCCTGAAGCATGCCTGGTAGATGCGTTAACCAAATTCAGGTAGAAATCTGTTTTGTTGTCAACAGGCCTGTTCTTCAGCACTGCCAAGTGAACACATATGCTTTTCCTCCATTATATGTGTCTTCACTGCAACCGCCTTATGTGTTTGTCTGCTGGGTAGCCTTTGAAATCTCTCCTAGTTAAATGAACTAGGGCACAGGAGCATTTTTAGCCCTGTAACTATGTACACCTAACGTGTATATCTGGCCTAATACCTAGTATACCTAGTATATACATCCTGTAATTTCTTGCACTTTGAACCAGTTTTCTTAGTACCAGTGCAACAAAATCAGACAGGGTGCAGGATTTGTAATCCTGCATCTCTTACCACATCTAGATGTGTCCAGTTCTGCCAGCAAAGTGGTTCACAGATTCACCTGTCACCTTTCTGCATGGGAGACGCGGGTAAGCAAAGATTCAGCAGCTCTTCTGCAACCCAGGGGTGCCTTTGCCTTTGTTGTCTTCTGCTCGTGGTGGGAACCTGCCCGCAAAGCCATTTCTGTTACTTCTCGGCTGTTGATGGGGCTGCAGCACTCCCAGGTCTTCCTGTGAGGCTGGGGACCTCCCCGGGGACCCGGCAAAGGCAACCAGTAGGCGCACAAGGGAGACTGCAATCCACTGCCTCTGTTACCGTTCAGTAGCCCTGTAGTTGCTCTTCAGGCACTGCCCCTGGGGTGCCGCGGCTTTACTCCTGGGAGATGAAGGCACCTATTTAAACTCTGACAAAACAGCCTGTGAGACCCCGCTGGGTTCCCGCAACGAGACACGCCGGGCTGTTTTAGCAGCAGCCCAGCGCTGTCTCCACGCCTGCAGCTCGGGAAGGCGGTCACTACCCCGTCCCTGGCCCCAGGCCGCGGCCGCCGCACCCCGCGGGAGCCGCCGCAGGGCGCCGCGCAGTTAGGCCGCGCAGTTAGGCCGCGCAGTTAGGCCGCGCAGTTAGGCCGCGCAGCTGGGCCCCGCGGGGGTGCTGGACCCGGCGGCGGGGAGCGGGCTGCCCCCTCCCGGCAGCGCCGCGGCAGAGCCCGCCGGGAGCGGGCGGGAAGGTCGGTCGGGCTGATGCTGTTGAGAAAGCCAGGCGGAATAACGTGGGTGTGGGATTCTTTTTTTGTTGAGGGGTTTTTTTTTTGGAGGTTTTTGTTTGTGGTTTGTTCTTTTTTTTCCCCTAAGAGTCGATAGATAGGGCTGCCTCCCCTGGCTGCTAGACAGCAACTCCCGCTACGCTTACAAGTCTGCCGCTGGGCTTTGCTAGTCTTGTCTGGGTCCTGTGAATCACAGTTTGAAAAAGCTGGCTCTGGGTAAGGCAGGATTTTATCTTGGGTATTCCTCAGCAAAAGCCATTTTGGGCCCCATTTATACATGCTTTGTTCACATGACTCCTTTGAAAGTCATTGGGGAGGGTCACATTCCTAAAAGAACCTACCTATCTCAAATGGATGGCCAGACACACTGGTTAAAGCAAACATGCTCTGAAGCAACAGAGTTTTTAAATGATTGGCACTGTGGTTCTTGAGACCAGATACCCTTTCAAACAGACTATTCAGATATTGCTGGCCTGCAATCTCTAAGTATTTGGTTTTTTCCTAACTGACATTTAGAAATGCTTCGCTTTTACAGTAGGTAATTTGTATTTGCTTGCATTGAAATATACCCTAACAGAACGCTTCCTCTACCACCATCACAAATTAATACATCTATACCTCTATCACCTGCAGCAATTCAGTAACTGACTTTGAACAGTGCAGTATATTGATTGTAGCTGCAGGCATCCCTACTTTCACCTTTTCCTTTTCTTAACCCAGCCCCCTTGCCCATCATAGCACTCCAAATATCAATGCATGTTTCTTAGACTTTTACATGATCTAACGAGATTTTTCTTTATGGCATTATGGTTTGTAATCAGATCAAACAAAATGGAGACAAAATTAAACCTCAGTTGCTTCTCAGTATAAATCCACAGCCTTCTCCTGGTGTTAAGGAAATTAGACTTGTGATTCATGGTGTGTCATTTAGCATGCTGCTCACTTAGCATAAGTAGCTAGATTTGTTGAAGCCTTAGGCCGCAAGCTGTAAACTTTCACCTGTACAGAACTTGTGCTTACTCAAGCAAAACAAGGCCTTCAGAAGGGATCCCTGTGTGGTCTCACCTAATCTTTCCCTAATAATTCATCCCAGGCATTTGCTTTGTAGACAGTCTGGGTGGGCACCCAGTATAATCCCTATTGCCCAGCATGTTTGATACAGCAGAGCTTTCTACTAGTGTTCAGACCAGTAATAAAAACCAAACTAGGTGAAGGGTTGAAACTTTTGTGTGCAACATGCAATGAGCAAGAACACTGCCAGTGGCCCAGAAAACAGGCTCTGGTGCTGTAGTTTACATGCTTTATGCTTTCAGTGGGTCTCCTGAAAGAGACTTCACTGCTTGCTTCTCTTAAAAATAGATAAATAGTAAGGCACTATACTTGCTTCTATATTTAATGAAAATATAACAGCTTTGAAGAAAAAGAGACTGAATGCTTTGCTTCACTAGAACTTCTGTTAAGAAGGGTTCACAAGATGTGTTGGGATTGCCAGCTGCATGGTTTAATGACAGCAACTTAATGAAACTAAGCCTATGATGTAATTATATTAATTGTCAGACCTGGAAGGCTGCAGATTGCACAGTGCCACAGAAACCTGGCTTTTAAGCTAAAGAAATACCTATTTCAAGCTGAATCTGTGTGTTTGTGGTGGTTTAGTCCCTGCTGGGGTCTGAGACCACGCGGCCGCTGCCCCTCCCCCACAAAGGGAGTGAAATACAAAGCCCCGGGGCTGAGATAAGGAAAGGTTTAATACAACAGAGCAACAGCAACACAGCAAACAACAACAATAACAATAACAGTGATAACAATGAACAGAGTAAAATATCTACCAATACAGCAGTGAGAACAGAGCAAATCCCCCAGTACACGCGTAACCGACTGTCCCGCTTCGGCGCCAGGATGTGACGTCCGCATGGTATCTGAATAACCCGGCTAGAGCTTCCCCCCCCACTGCTGGGGAAACTTAACCCTATCCTGGCTAAACCAGGACAGTGTTGTAAGTAGAAACAGAGATGATCATGCTCACTGCCCAAAGCCATGATCTAACAGGTTATAAAAGTCCAGCTACCTGACATCACAGTGTTTTTAAAAATGGTCATGCAACGAGAAGTAAAACATGCAGGTGAATGAGGAGAGAAACAGTAGAGATTTCTGCAACACAAAGGAATCTAAGACTATTTCTTTACAGGAACCTAGGGGTTTTTTTAATACGCTACAGATCATGGCTGTTGTTAAGTAAAGATCTTTGTCATTCCATGACATCCATGTGGGCTGACACTCACATCTCTCCAACAGAAAGCTAATTTAGAGTTGAAAGAAATGTTTTGTTCTTGGCTTCCTTTAGGCTCTGTTCTGGAATTTATGAAGTTACTGAAGTGCTGCAGTGAGGTCTTGAAGCAATGCAAGCAAGATGGGTTTCAATTACCTTCTTGAAGCTGGTTTTGTTCCATTTGCTTGGCTTTGTCTTTGACAACCTTGTTGTATGGAAGATGTTTTGCAAAAGCAAATGATCAGTCAATGTCTTGTCAATAGAGTACACTTTCTAAAATACAGGAGAGCTGAGTTTTCCTGGAGTGGATTAGCTATGTTTCAAAATGAGAAAGATTACTTGATATTTTCTGATTGACACTCAACAGATATTTTCTCTCTCTTCTGTTGAATCCAGCAATAGGTTTTAGTAATTAAATGTGCAAAACTTAAAAGAATCTGAAGGTTGTTAACGTTAACTCTGTCAGATGATAACTACCCAAGGATCAAATTGGAGCTTGTTAACAAAGACGTAGAACAGGGTTTTCCCTCCTCTTCAAGAAATAGTTTGATAACTTGCAATATTGTGGTCATATCACTTTGATAAGCTGTTAAACAAAACAACCTAACATCAATTATCTGTTAAATATTTCTGCCACTATTTGTGTCAACATATACAATATTTTGCAAGCATTTAGACTAAACCTACTATAAGAAGGGGAAGGGCAGAGAGATATAAATGTTCTAGTCAGTAACTCAGTTATGGAAGAGAGAAGTAACAATTGGCAGGCTCTTGTATGGCATTGTAACACTTCCTAAATTTTCTGCAAAATTTATGATCATATCCTTTTTTCTTTCCAGTATCTTGACTCAAAGCTGCTTTCCTCTGATTTCTTATTTGCTTCAGCAAGCCTTGGAAGAAAGACCACTTCATAACTTCAACCAATTTGTGGCTGAATATGTTTTGGCTTATTCAGAGATGATATAAACAGGTGTGAATGAAACCTAAGTTTGCTTTGTAAACTGGATAAATCCAGACCATAAAAATAGCTATGCTGGGTTAAAGAACATGGTTAAAGTCCTGTCTACACTGAAAAGGAGAAATAATTATGCCTGCATCAGACATCTACTTTCTTAGTGATGTCTCAGTTCAGGAAGATGCAATCCATAAGATATTGTGGTCACTTCTTAGACTTTTGTATTTTTTTAATAAAATGTAATATCGTTTTGAAATTAGAAAAAGTTGCTGCTTTATTTTTTTTCTCAATAGAACTTGCTTTTTGTTTTGGTACCATCAGCAAATGATGGAACCACAGGGGAAAAAAAAGCTGTGTATCATTTTAAAAAGAAACAACTAAGTGTGAGAAATTCACATTTTGCTAAATCCACAACAGGAACACATGTCAACTAGTGACTAAGCAATCTTTTTCATATCGATAAAGAACATTCTTCTTAAATCAGAGTTCACCCTAATGACAACTTAAGAGCTTCCAGCAGATTTCTCAATGATCTGTGTAGAAGTTGGCAAACCAAGCCTAAATTTCTCATTACAACACATTGCAAATGTAAGCAATATTGATCTCAACAATGAAACACAGTATTATCATCATCTGAGTCACATGGGGGAGATGCAAGCTTTTAACTTAATTTCCAACAAGTTGGTCTCTGCAGACCTACTTGTTGAAGTCTATTTCAACAGGCTGAGTATTGCTTAGCTAACAGCTGTGGAAAATGTGAATATGCTTTCTCTGGTCCTTTGCTTCTCAAAGCCTTTTCATTGTCACTCTCTAGCATTCATCTGCATTGTATGTGCCATATCAAAGGGAACAGCAGCCACTGGAGCAGTGGCTTCACCATGAGGTTTGCATTTCAAAGGAGAACCATTTCCCAGATTTACTTCAAAGCAGACAGCCCTCGTGTGCATTTCTTATATGTTCTGATGACAGTCCCATGCTACCAGCAACATTGGAAGACACATTAAAGCCTAGGCTGGTCTCATGTCAAAGAGCGCTTCATGCAATCTTAAATCTTGTGCCTCTCCCTTGAGAAGTAAATGGGTATTTGTGAGACTGCAGACTGTATAAAGCAAAGCACACACTGACTATACATGAGCAGAATAAAGCAGGCTTGGTCTGTCTCCCAGGAAATACTGCCAATGGCTGCTGTGAAACCACATAGCCCATCTCTCCTAACTATTTAGTTTCTACTTATCAGAAAATATGCTTAGATTATACATTCTTAAAAATATTTCAACATTTCTTCCTTTCTGCCATGCTATGTGTTCCAGTCTCAGCAACATATGCCATTGGCCTTATTGGGGTGAACCTGAAGGTAGAGGTCCTGTGAGGAAGGATCTCCTCAACCAAAGGTGACCAGGGGGTCAGTTGAAGGGAGACACAATAGTGCTGTAGGAGCTTGAGCTGAGAGTTGGTGCTAATGCTGGTTGCTGTTGCCCCCTCTTTGAAAAAAAAAAAATCGACATGGTTAATGGTTGGACCAGAATACACAAAGTCACAATTAAGAAATTAGTGTTTCTTAAACAACATGGACTACACTTTTAAAAATAGTAGTGATAGATCTTCTTAAAAGTTAAAAAAAAAAAAAATCAAACTTATAAACTGGGTTTGTCAGGTTTTTTTAAACTGTTGTAAATAATAAAATACTAAAACAGACAGTATGTCACTACTGTAAACAAGTTAATATTAGTATTTTCTCCTTACCATACATAGTAACTTTACAAGTGATTATGTGGTCTCCCAGGGCATGCTCTTTGCACTGGCTTTCTAGAAAAACCCTTCTGCTTGCATTAACACTAGAAACCCAGCAACTTCCTAGATAGCAGAACATGAAGAGAAGGAAAAACTGAAAAGGGGGAAACACCAGGAAGTAAATGCAAGTGAAGCCTACTCACATGCTCGGGTCTGTTCACTCAGCTCCAAAACCAGCACCTGGGTCCCAACAAAAAATGATGGTAGGGCCCTGAGGAAAGGCCCCCCAAGCCCATACATCCTGTTGTACTGGCTGCTCTCATGGCAGGTTAAAAAAGGGGTGTTGGAACTTAAACTCATGTTTAAATACTCTCGAATGCATTTACAGTGCAAATCTGCATGCCTTACATTATTGCCTTTTGACTGCAGCAGTAATGCACTGGTCTGGGTGCTCTGACTACCAGGTGCTGGCTAGTGCATGGGGAACTGGATGGGGCTCAGAAACCAGCCTGCCTCTGTGGACCCTGACAAAACACAAACTGCATAAAGTTAAAAAAAAAAAAAGTGTGAATTAGCAAGTGAATTAAGATATTTAGGGAAGAAATAAGATTTGCAGAGAGAAATCTTACCAGAAATTCCTTTCCTCACTTGAAATTTTTTTTTTCATAATTTTTTATGTCTGGAAGAAACAAAGTGCTCTGAAATAAAATAGTACAAACCTGGTACTATACATGATTTTTTTTTCTCCTAACAAGTCCCAGTCTTATCTTCTTTCTTATTTTTTTCTCTCAATAGTTCTCTAAAATGGACTCTATTGTCATTTAAAAAAGAATAAATAACATTTTGAGCTATATTTACTTTGTGTAAGAGCTTGCCTGTTCCCCTGTGAGGAGATGAATTCACAAGTGCATAAATACCCTGAAGTATCAGGGGGTGCCTGATACGCAGCATCTTCTAAATAAGGGAAAAAGTGACAAATTCATCTGAAGTCTGGAATGACAGTGCAAAACCAGCTTCCTTTGCCAGTTAGCTTCCAGGTTGTCAGCAGAGACCCAGAGGCAGATGGTGTGGGGGTCCAGACCCTGTGTAGGCATCCTGTGGACAAGGCCACAGCTACAGAGTATTTTTGCCAGGGCTGAGGTGCAGGAATCGGGCTTGAAAGGTGCTGCCCAACAGCATTCCCAACTCAAGAGTCTTGTGTATGTCCCAAGGAACAGCAGAGAGGGAGGTGACAACTGCCTGTGGTGTCTCCCGGTTCATGGAGGAAAACTGAGGAACAATCATCCCATCAGCTCCAATGTCACACCTTCACATCTTCTTCTGGCTTAGCATTCACGTGCACAGGAGATGCACCACTAGCATTGCCCCAGGTCCTTCTGCCTCACAGTAAACAGTCTCTTCACCTCGTACACCCCCAGGTGCATAGGAAAGGACCATCCTCTGCATTGTCCTGGATGCAGTGAGCACACTTGGCCCAGCAATATGCAAAATCCTGAATAAGAAGGTCCTAAGAACTACTGTCAGTATTATTTGAATGAGTCTCAGTGTTTTCTGACCTTCCTAACTTCCTAACAACTTCATGGGTAGTCAAGTAACTTTCCAGAAAAGAGACATGTACATATACAGAAATAGAAATGCATATACCCACATGTCTATATGCACATGAATGAAATGGAAGTGCCACTTGTTTTCCATAGCCAAGTAGTTCAGATCCCTGCAATTCTCTTATGAAGTGACTTCTCAAGTGAATTGTTCATTTTTAATCTTCATTCATTGCTTAACTTGGTTTTGAAGGAACATTTATGACATTATTTCTTAAAGGAAATTTTTTCATTCCACTGGTTCAGTTATGGTGTTTCGTGGCATGCTATATAACTATGACACCTCATTTAATATGCGTCAATATAAATTCTACTCTTAAAAGTTATACTGCAGTTCTCTTTTTAAGAAAGGATGGATATATATCAGATAAGTTTTTTGTTGGAGATGAACTGACACAGAGACAAAATATAACCTTTTTACTTAAGCTCAGGCAGAAATAAAGTTGCTTGCACATTATACTATAGGAAGGAACAGGGAGGAACGCACTTAACTTACCCGTTTTAGCCCACCAGGTTGCAGTGGGTTACCAACCCTGCAAGCAGCCATTTCTTGACACCATGCCAAATTGTGCTGCAGGGTATACACGTTTAGAAACAGCAGTGGGAACCTTCTCTGCCTGCCTGACTCCCTGCACTGTTCAACCATCCATGCAGAATCATCACTCACCTACCCCAAGGGAGAAAATAGTCATTTCTCCTCTCCTCTGAAACTGTTTTTTCTTTTTTTTCCAAGGTGAAAGTTTTTTATCTACCTTGGGCACTTTCTCTCCATCTCCTTCTGATAGGTTTAAGGATAGCTCTGGGTTTTTTTCCTCCTTCCTACATCAGTTACAGTGCATGAAGGAGCAGAGAATGCTGCTGCTGTAGTTGTTCCCAGGTCTGAGAAAAGAGTAGGAAATCCAGTAACTGTACCAAAGCTGAGCTGCTATGGGTGTGATGGAGCAAAAGAGAGGCAGAATTTAATAAACAGGCAGGAAAAGATGAATTTTTGAGAAACACTTCTCTGTTACAAATGTCCTATGGGAGATAGGAGGCAGGAGGAATAAAAGGGTTAAGAACAAGGACTAAGCCTGTCAAACCAGGCAGGCTAGCTAAAACAAATGGATCTTTTCATGCTAAGTTGGATTTGCCCAGTGCAATGTTTACAGTTGGGCAATAAATACACGAAAAGCCTTATTATTTTGGCAAGGAGCTAGAAATATCCTTCAGGTCCATTCAAAGCCACTTCTTTCTAATTTGAGACTCCAGCGCAAACTGAAGTTCTCTCTCACACAGATGGACAGTTTGTTTTTCTGAACCTCAAAATAAGCTTTCAGAAAGCTGTTACTGAATAGGAGCTGAGCCAAAGACCATGCACCATCTCAGTCTTCCCCTGATAGCAAGCATCTCAGGAAGTGCCAGTCAGCTCTGCATTCATTTGCTGACCTGGTGATACAGAGAAATGATTACTTGTTTTGAGACTTATTTACTTATTTACTTATCGCAAACTGCTTAGCAACTTATTTACTCACTTATAGCAAGTTATAGTATTACTTATAGTATTTTTGAATATTGCTAAGAATCCTGCTTGCCCAGACTGTTCTGTGGAATTTTACCAAGGACTACTGTGTCCATCAAAACAAAGCAGTTTACTGTGAAAATCTACCAAGAACTGCAGTGTTCAACAAAATATTATGTTTTTGTCCTTGAGGAACAGGTGTGCTCTAACTAGTTGGGCCTCGGTAATGAGTAAAGATAGCCATATACTGATTGTAGAAGCTTCATTGATTCCCTTAAATGAGATAGGATGAGTAAACTGACTGAAAAACATTTTTGTTGTTCAAGAAATTGGCCAAGAGAATCTGCACATGCTCTGGGGAAAAAACAAGGTGAGAAAGACTACGAGCCTTCCTCCCAAAGACCCCCAAAGACGACCACCAGGAGGCAATGCGAGGTGCAAAGAGAACATAAACTGCTGACACCAGCCTTTCAAACTAACCCAGCCTTACTCATGCATATGTATGTATTTGTGTTATGTAATCCAATGAATATGTATATCCACACTCTATCAGTTTTTGGTAAAATGTGTGGTGGGTGTGCAAGCTTTGTGGAGAAATCCCCTTGCCAGAGTAAACATACCTGCTTTATAACTCTATTTCGAGTTGTAGAGTCTTTTTCCGTGAATCACTGGTGCCAAGAATATTCTTCATCCCAAGCCCTTTTCAAGTGCTTCCTCAGCCACCCTTCTGTTTCTATATTGTCGGTTTTACTTAGCTTC
The DNA here is from genome assembly GCF_031877795.1 of Strix aluco. Lineage (NCBI taxonomy): Eukaryota > Metazoa > Chordata > Aves > Strigiformes > Strigidae > Strix > Strix aluco. Next base: position 51,147,214 of record NC_133971.1, on the reverse strand, counting down.
AAGCAATAAACAAACCTGTCATTTATACCTTCGAATGACATACTTGAGGATGGCAGTCAAATCAGAAAGTTGAGAAAATTCAGCAGAAAACTGCAGTTGGTTTCAATACTCCTGCTTTTCCTGAGTGTCAGCCCTTCTCTCCTGAAGTATACACAGGCATGTATTGACTGTGTGGCTGCTTTAACTGCACTCACACAGTTCACAGGACGTTCACTGTGAATACAGCCTCCAGCATTCTCACGTGTGCATACAGCAGGCCTGAAGGCAGCAACCACCAAAAACTGGAACTTAAAAACATCCCGAAAGCAGCAACATCGACAAATGACAAATGTAAACACTCAATTTTCAAAGAGATGCAGATTTAAGCAGTGGCACCAATCGTCAGAATTGCAGAGCAAAGCAGGTCCATCTAACCTAACTTAGGTATCTTGGCTGGGCTGCTCAGGTTGGAGAACTAAGCATCAGCTGCTTGCTTCATTAAGGAATGGGTAGGTTCCCTTGAAAATGCCCAAGAGCCAAGTTCCTTTTGGACACACATCTTCCTCCCCTGCCTGGAGAAGGAGCCTTAGGCAGCCAAGTTCCTAACATCAGCATTTTAAATAAAAGCCTGACACGGCAGTTAGTCCAAACTAGGCTCTTCAGTCCTCCTAAAATTAGAGGTACTGGCATACGGGCAGACTCAAGAACCAAAAGCAATGCTGTCTTCCCACAAGTCACCGTTGTCATCTATTGTAAGAAATATTATTTCAACCTGGGTAGTTCAGAGCTGGGATGTAATAATGTGAACAACCAAGCTCCTGTATTTTCAGCTTTTATTAAAAAAAAAAAAAAGACATTACATTTACATTTCAGCATATTTTTAAACAAGGTCTTTTTGTTAAAGCTTTAGATACCTAAAAAGTGTCTACATGATTCACACCTGCATGGGGCTTTGCAAATCACACAGTAGTCACCAAACAGCTATATTGCACAAAGATCCACACGATACCACACCATTCCTAACTTAGTCTACATTGTAAAGTGCTGTTTTGTAGGAAGAAACTTGTTCTGGAAAATAGGCAAGTGGAAAAATAGGCAAGTGGAAAAATGGATAGGCAAGTACTGCTGAACTGCATTTCTGAAAGGTGACACTTCCATTGTAGTAGAAAAAATCTGACAGTGTGTTGTCAGTGCCTCTGACAGTGTGGTTTTTTATTTAATAAGCTGGAGTAAGCACCATAGAGTACTGTAATGAATGCATCCGAAGTATTCAAGTAACACCAAAAGCCCCATCGATTTTTAAACTCAGAATGAGATAAATACAGACATATCAAATGGCAGATAAATGTTTACAGTAGCATTAGTCTCTGTCCAGTGGAATAAGTAATTGCATAGCAGATCACATCTTGAATGTAAGATAAAGCTATAGTAGAAAAAACCCCTAAATTTCTAATATCTTCTATGTTCTCAAACCAATAAAATTTAATCTTTCTTTTTTTTTTTTAAATAAAGGAGTCTGACGGACTGTCTTCACATCTAAGATAGAGTGTTCAGTTTATGAGTATTTCCATAAAATAATGAAAGGCCAAAGCCTAGTGATATTGGTCCAGATGGTTATAAAAAATCCAAATGTGGAACTGTGGAGTGCTAACCATGACATAAAACCTCTAATTTATACCAGTTTCTGAAACAGAGGAATCAAAAATGGTATGTTTGTCTGTGGAAGATTTGGTCTGGGAACAACAAACCAGGAGGTTCAACCCTATAATCTACAGCTTTATGCCGATACTAGATTTGATAGATGAACACACAAACAGTGATTATACAACGGGAGAAGTCACAGCTACTGAAGAAAGAATCCCATCTCCTGGGTCTATTTGACTACTGGGCTCACACACACCCAAGAACATGAGTCATCTACTCAACAGAGTGTACTAACATGTAAAAGTTTTCAGTGTTTGACTAGCTAATCATGGTTCATTAAATGACTGAGGGAAAAAAAAGCGGAAGGAACAATAAATTTTAACAGCAGAAAAGAGATTTGCTACACTACAACTTAAGTTGCTCCAAGATCTGGAAAAGCAATCAAACAAAAAAATTGTATTTGTGTTATCTGTGAAGCTACTCAGGAACATTCAAGACTAGAAGTGACTGAAGAGCTGCAGAAAGCCTGCAGGACTAAGTGACTAGGTAAACGAACAGATGAAACAACATTAATAAATGCAAAATAGCACACAAGGTGGGGAAACCCTGTATGTGCACAGCTTGTTTACAACTATCAGGATCGTGTGGAAAACACTGTAGAAGAAACTTTGTAAATGTCAACTTAATATTTGGTATCAACCAAAAAGGCAAATATAGTTCAGACTATGGAAAGAAGGAAAACCCAGAATTTTGTCATTCTTCACAGCAACAGTGTCTGTACGGAGGGCTCCTTCAGTCAGCCTCAGAAGCAGAGAAGAGAAAGAGTGGCAGCAGGATGCTCACCAGTACAGAATGGCTTCCATCCAGCAGAAGGAAACATGAAGGGGAGGGCATAATGGGGAAAAAAAGGTTATGATAACCATCTGTTACAAAAACAAATGACCTAAAGGATAACTAGCAAGGGACAATTTGCCACTTCTCCTGCAGGATAAAGTTCCAAAAGATACCCACTGCTTCACAGCTGCTGCCTGGGACATCAAAGTGTTTCTCACACAAGCACACAATGAAGCTGTGGAATGTACTTCCACAGAGCCTTACTAAGGCAGAAACATTTGCAGGTGAGACCTGGAAAAGAAGTTGCCCTTGCTGGGCCTTTCTAGCCCCAAAAGGGCTGTCATGCTCACCTTGGCACAAATGACATTTCTGCCAATTTCTTCTGACAGTGGCCACTGGACAGAGGCTTAGGAGAGAGGACACTGGGAGGGATGGACTCCAGGTCAGATCAGTACAACAGTTCAGACAGCAAAGCACACAAAGGTTTTGCATTATGACCTACATTCATTTAAGTGTATTGTGATTTTCAGGTCCCATTTCATAGCTCTACAGCTGTATACATGTACTTAGTAAGCATACTTCACACACATTCATCAAGATGCAACACTATCCCCAAATTAGAAAGCATATCCCCAAATGAGAAAGCACCAAGTACATATTAGAAACATCCTTCACTTTAGATCCTTATTTTTCGACAACACAAGTTAACAGTGCAAGTACCACATGTTTTTTTTACATAGATTTCTATAAACAGATGCAGTCCACCTCCGTGCCCAGCAAGATCATGCAATAGATCCTCCTGGAAGATATGTTGAAACATATGGAAGGCAGGGAGGTGATTAGAGACAGCCAACATGGGTTCACCACGGGCAAATCATGCCTGACTCATCTAGTGGCCTTCTGTGATGGAGTGACTGCATCAGTGGACAAGGGAAGAGCTACAGATGTCATATACCTGGACTTCTGTAAGGCCTTTGATATGATCCCCAACAACATTCTTACCTCTAAATCTGACATATGGGTTTGATGGATGTTCAGTGGTTAAGGAATTAGCTGGATGATCACATCTAAAGAGTTATAGTCAATAGCTCAACATCTAAGTGGAAACCAGTAATGAGTGATGTCCCTCAAGGGTCTGTATTGGCACCAATATTATTTAATACCTTCATTAACGACATAGACAATGTGTTCGCTCAGCAAGTCTGCAGATGACACCAAGCTGAGCAGTTCATTCGCTTGAGGGACAGGATGCCATCCAGAGGGACCTTGACAGGCTTGAGTGGGCCCATGTGAACCTCATAGGGTTCACTAAGGCCAAGTGCAAGGTCCTGCACCTCTGTCCAGGCAATCCCCAGTACCAATACAGACTGGAGGATGGAGAGCAGCCCTGCAGAGAAGGACCTGGGGATCCTGGTTCATGAAGAGTTGGAGATGAACCAGCAATGTGCCCTTGCAGCCCAGAAAGCCAACCATATCCTGGGCTGCTGGGTGGACAGCAGGGCAAGGGAGATGATTCTTCAACGCTGCTCTCCCAAGACCCCACCTGGAGTACTGAATCCAGCTCTGGGTCCCCCAGCGCAGAGTGGGTCCAGAGGAGGGTCACAAAAATTATCAGAGTGCTAGGACATGTCTCCTGTGAAGAAAGGCTAAAAGAGTTGCAGCTGCTCAGCCTGGAGAAGAGAAGGCCCTGGGGAGACTTCATTGGAGCCTTTCAGTATATAAAGAGAGTTTAAAAGAAAGATGGAGAGAGACTTTTTACTAAGGCCTGTAGAGACAGAACAAGGAGCAATGGTTTTAAACTGAAAGATATAAGGAAGAAATTTCTAACTGCGAGAGTGGTGAGACCCTGGAACAGGTTGCCCAGAGAAGCTGTGGATGTCACATCCATGGAAGTCTTCAAGATCAGGCTGGATGAAGCTTTGAGCAACCAGGTCTAGTGAAAGATGTTCCTGCCCGTGGCAGGGGCACTGGACTAGATGATCTTTAAAGGTTTTTTCCAACCCAAACCATTCTGTGGTTCTATGATTTTATGAAAATCACTGTATGTGATACAGTTTTTAACATGAGAGGTTCAGAAATTTGAGGGGACACATCCTTTAAGGCAGAAATTGGGTCTCAAAACTTAATCAGTGCATTTTTAACGTTCTTACTAAAAAAACCAAGCTGCTACTAGATCAAAAAATTAACTCAAAGAAACGAGTATTAAAAGAAATACCTGATTTTTTTTTTTAAGTTCCCATATTATTACTCATTTGCTTTTGCCTACATACCAGGTACCATTACTCACACATGCAAACACTTCTGATTTTGGACTCTAAAGTCTGATGTATAAGGTAGAATTGCACTTTATATAATTTATATAGCCTATAGTAAAAGCCTGGAAGAGTAAAGAAACTTACCATTATGCCACCAACTATGACACCGGGTATCAGAATTAGAGTTTTAGCTTACAGTCACATTAAAGGTATATGACATGCAATCAGATTCTAGTTTACCCTCCTCTTTCCAAATACAACCTAAGCATTCAGCTGCAGTTCTGAATTGTCCCTGCTTTATACTGTATTTTTACAAATGTTATTTCATGCTGAAAGGCCCAACCCCTGATGCTCAGGGGTTAATTGGAAAGCATTTGACCCCTCAGAGGCATTCAGGCAGATTTCTTAAATGGAGAATGACAATCACATGCTGTCAGTTTTGACTTCATTAAATACAAAACTGACTATGTAAGCATTTAAGTTACATAAAAGGCAGATTTCTACCCCTGAAGAACAATTTTGGTTGCTAGACAAACTTCTTCCCTGCTTCCCCCTGGGAAGAAAGTCTGTGGAGAACAGCTTTGCACAGATCACAAGAAAGACAGGAGAGTTCCTGGAAGAATATTTCCTACTGGTACAGGAAGTGTCTGCACCGTTTGTTTAAAAAAAACATGGCCTAGAGGCTTGTGAGCAACACACAGGTAGAAAGTAATTAACCAGGACTGAAAACTAAGGCAGAATTCTTCTGCTCTCATCTTCCATCTCAGAACAGCAATGGGAAGAGATTACTGCACTAGATGTCACCGTGGTACTCCCCGTACTTTGCTGTGACAGCTTCCTCAAGATGAACTGCTGCACCACCCATTAAGGCAAATGCTGGGTACATTATGCCAGAGCAGTCCACCTCGCACTCATAAAGGCATTTCATACGGCCTGCATCATAAAACCCCACCTTGCCTTTGTCACAGTCGAGGCAGATGCCTAAGCATGATGGCAGGGGAAGGATTCTGCTCGCTGGATCCTTAGGGGCAGCAGCTGTCATGGGGATAAAGAACTTCTTCATGCCTAAAGTGACCAGTGTGAAAGGCTGAGATGAGTCAAAGAAGGCATCTTCACTCCCACTGTCATGACCACTGTCTTGCTCGTATCTAGAACAGAAAAACAGCCATTTGCTTTTGTCAAATTCTGAAGTGGGATCGGTGATATGAACTGGAGAAAACATTTTTGTAAGACAGGCAACATGACACGATCACCCGCAAAACCTTGTGGGGTAAAAATATACCTAAGCCAGGAGGGAAGATGCATTTAGTAGGTGGAGAACGCCCACCTGGGCCACTTCAAACAATAACAGCTAAACACTAATGAGGATGAGACCACAGAAGGCTCTACTAAGGGAGCAGATGTATCTAAATGTACTCATGCTAGGCTATCATTAATAAACCTACAGGTATAGTAAATTAGTTAACTTGAGAAGTCATTTAATAAATATGACTAATCACTAGAGACAAAATACGTTTAATTTTATTTACATAACGTTAAATGACACCAGTAAATACATTTAAGATTACTGTTGTCCTATGAGTTTTCCATGCCACTGTTCTATTACACTGTCTTTAAAATTCACAACACAAAAAGTAGTGGTTTAGTTTTTGTTTATTTTTTTAAAAAGTGCTCTGCCTGCAGGCTTCCCTGAAACCTTGTTTCCCAGCTGGTTACAGGGGAAAGTTTGTAGCCAGATTTGTTCAGTCTACATGCTTTTCCCCTACTTCTGTCCCCGGATGAAGACAGAAAGAAGCACATATTCTGTGCAGACAATCCCTAGCTAGGTTTGCGGTTTTGGGGTGTTTGGGGGGAGGTTGGATGTGTGTCAGCTAAAGTTTTCCAGATATTTGTGTGGATAAGGAAATCAGGATCTAATTTCTCACTTTGCAAAAAGGGTTCATGTGACTTTAAGCAGCTCAAGACATTGGCATTTTCACACTTTCAGGATGTTATACAGGAGGAAGCCACTACATTTGTTAGATTCCTGAAAAAGTTAAGTCCCCAGAAGAGAGCCTCCCAGCCTGCAGTTCCTAGACACATCCAGGCCTACTACAACTGTAACTGAGAGCTGGAAATCTTTTGCTGGTTTGTCCACTGTACTTTGACATGTGCTCAGTAGCACTCCAGTACTGTATGCAAGGGTATAGCCTGGGATAAACCAGTGACTTGGAATCCACCGTGACGCAAGCTACAGCAAAGATACACACATACGCACAGTGAACATTGTACCTCTGAATGGCTGCCAAACCTAGTATGCTAAGGGAATTAAGGCAGACTCTTCCTATTGACAACTAAACACTGCTTCAATCTTGCAACTGATGCTTTTATTTTACCTTCTTGCTTTAACCGACTTATTTTGACATTTAGAGGAACCTGCTTTCTTTCCCAAAAAGAAAGAAAATAAGACTCTGGATAATTAGAATATCTTTCTACTAACACCAGGGGATGAACAGGACAACCTTCCTTCACCATATCCTTCAAGCCACTTTCTACTGGTTAGGTTCACCGTGTGTACTGAGACCAGACTTGCTCTTAATTTATTTTTTAAAAAGCCATCTCCTTGTATAAAACATGCATAAAGCAAGAGTCTGCAATTTACCTTGGGCTGGTCACATCATGGGTATTATGGAACAATTTCTGTATCTTGTTGCTAGAAACAACTCCCACTTTCACCAGGTATGAATAGGCTTCCACGTGAAAAGCCCAGAAGTGCTTCCCTTTGGCAATCCCAGTGTCACCAATGATGTAATCCAGGGTTGTGTAGCATCCAACCTGCATGCGCTCAGATCCCAGCAGTAGAGGAAATCCAGCCCTACTTTCCACAGAGGTTCTTCTTGGGTTCAGCAGGAGATGTTCACTGTTGTACCCACATTTGTCATCAAAAAGAAAACTGAAAACTGAAAAACAGTATCCCAAAATATTTCCTCTTAGTTAAGTATTTGGCCTTCTGTGCTTATAAACTACATTTTAAGTCACACCAGCATTAGAATTTCTCACTTTTAAAGGCTACCAGGAACGTCATGCAAGCTAACACAGTCTCAGTATGTTACCTACGTAACCTGTTTGTTAACAGTGCTTCTAAACATTTATGCAACCAGTAACAGTATAGTAGAAGTCTGGGAGCTACTGGAAACCACCTACAGCTCTTATCACTGACAGACATAGATTCAGCACCTTGTAGACATAAGAAAACCCAGTACCTGGAGCTGGAGGTGTATGCAAAATAACTTCCCGGCTCCAAGGGCTACAGATGGACCCTTTATATCCTCGAACTCTAAAGGCATAGCTGCTGTCATCATCAAGATCAGATATTACTTTGCTCTTGCTGCAAACTTTGATCTCTTGCCACGTTGCACTCTCCTCTTCTCTATTAAGCTTATGATATTCAAGAACATAGATATCAGCTGAGTCTCTCTTCCCAGGGTGTTCCCAACTGATCAGAGCTTTGTTGTACATTCTGCTCTGCTCCTCATTGATTTCTGGTATTTCTAGACCTGGAATGCCAGAGATTCAGGAGAAAAAAACCCTCAAATTTAGACACACGTTGTTTTAGAATTAACCATACAAGCCCTTTGTTGAGTGGCTATATCACTGTGTGTTTGGGGGGGAAATCTGACTCACTCAGTTAAAGAGTGCAGATGAGGATGTTTCTGTTCATGCACTTAAATTTAAGTCCCTTACTTTCTGTTTTTAGTTAGAAAGTTGTAGTTTTTGTTTTTGATGGCAGCTGAAAAAACATTTAAAAACTTATTCTTTTCTGTTGTGCAACAAAAAGCTTCTGGAAAGACGGGGTATTACTTAACTACAATATTTTGGAAGCCAGTGTATACTGGTACTGAATGCAATGGCATCTTAGCTTCTTTAGGAAAGCTGAAGCTAGCATTGCTGCTAGGTAATTAATGCCTTGTGGGTCACAGAGACAGAAGGGACAATACAATGCAAGTCACAAGACTGAGTTCAGCAACTGCAGCCCTGCATAAGTTTTGCCTCTTTCCACAGAAGTCCTCAAAGCCGTAACTCAAGAAAGACCTGATGCTCTCGCAATTTACCATTGGAATGGAAGGACAAGTCACCAAGGATCTCTTCTTGCTTGGCTATGTCCACCACAAAGTCTTCAAAAGTAGTTTCAGCTGCTGGCCTGAAGCTCTTCAGGGATTCAGTAGCTTTTTGGATTCTGAAAGCAGAGTAGCAGAGGGACAGCAGAATAAAGCAAAGAAAATTCACATGTGTATATTTCTTAAAGTAAAAATGCTACTTTTTGTTTTAAAAAAAATTCCTTTCTCATGTATTTACTGATGGCTCCCAGAAATTTCTGTCCCTCTAGACAGAACTCAAATGCAAAATTTAAAGGCCTTTTGTACATCAGTGTAAAGATAACAAACAGGTAATGGTTCATTTGGCAGAGCATTTTAACAATTTGGGGCCTTATGTTCAAAGAACAAAATAGGTGTGAAGGGCTAATGGAGAACAACTATTAAGATCAAAGAGTTTAAAGCCAGAAGAGACCTGTTAGATTAACTTGCAAATACCCCATACAATCTCTGAGCAAAGGAATGTTTCAGTGAGCTGAACCAGCTACCCTTCCACTGCAGTCCTACTGAACAAGGCTAGGCATTGTCACAGGACAGAACCCTTCCTGTATGCTGTTTCTTAACGCACGCTGTAACATAGTAATTTCAGCTGAGCAGTACCAGGACCATCCTAAGCCTCTACAATACAAGGTACTGCATTCAGTACTTTGCTAGCAGGTGTGAAAAGAGTATGACTGAGCAGACATCCTCGAACAGTACCTGCACCTCAAACAGAAGATAATTAAGATACCTCACATGAAGTTGTTTTGCTGTTTGAACAAAACAAGAAGGATCAGTTTCTTTAAGCACTTCTTGAGCATATCCTACAAGGCCATTATTTTCCAGGAGCCCTTGATATTCTTCTGCTTGCATTTGCAATTTTTCCAGCCTTAAATTCTTAGAATTTTCAATTGCCCTAAGAGCTGCAGATTTCTTCTCTTCCAGGACATGAGATAATTTCCCAAAACTCTGAGATGCTTCTTCTTTAGCTCTTTCACTGTTGCACTAGGAGGGAACAAAAGACATTTTAGACAGATTCCACAGCACTGTGGCTGCATACAGAAACATACTTAAGGTTGTTCAAGATATCATAGCGAACTAGTCATCTGTTTGACAGAGAAGATTAGTGAGCTTTGTTATGCTCTTCAGCACTGAAAATGCAATCAGCACTGCACTCAAGCTAGTAAGCATTTACTGTCTTAACACAGAGAATGAAGAGCAGTAAAGTATTCCTCTGATTATGTCTTGAGTTATGGAGGGCATTTGTCTTAACAGCTCACAGAAAAGCACTGTAAAAGCAGGTCCGTCTCTGAAGTCTTCATTCCCAAGAGCTAGGTGTTCTTCCATCTTCCCCAATCACCCTGAACTGGGGGTCCAGCCCAGTTTCTCACACACACGCTCAGACCTGTAGTGCCACTTTGACTAGTGCCCTGGATAAAAGGAACTACAAAGCACGGAGGCAATCTGTATCAAGATATAGGCAGGACCAGGAGCTCCTACAACTTCTGCCATCACGTTTTTCAGCTTGTATGTGAACTCACAGCTCTGACTCTTCTGCAGGGAGATTTTGCCCTTAATTCTGACTTTACTGCAACATCCTCGTGGTCAACAGACAGTGTGAATTGTGCAGCACCATTAATACACAGCAGCTGTAAGCATAACACACCTCTCTTTGGTTATTGGTATCAAATTATTGGTATCAAATAAGCTTTATTTCAATTAAATTTACAGCAGCATCCAAAACTTAACTTCCCTCTGTATGTTGCCCAAATTTCCCACACTGTCAGGATTAGGTCTTACCGTGTGCGAGTCAGGACTAATACAAACTGTTCAAAAATTGTTTTACTGGTTAACTGAAAAAACCCAAAGGATTTAAAACACTTCACTGAAAACAGTTTGAGTCCCTGCTGTGTCCCTGCAAGGGCCATCTCCAGACAATCTGCAAGCCACTCTTACCTCTGTTTCTTTCAGCAACAGATCCAGCTGGGTGATGTGAGCCTTCACCTGGTTCTCCTTACTGATGAGGTACTCGATATCTTTTGAAAGCTTCTCCTGTTAAAATAAAATGGCAAGCTGGCAAAATAAGGGTATCCCACCCAAACTGACAACCAGTGCAGGCAGGACATCCAGCTAGCGCTCAGTCTATATAGCTACAAGGACAACAGCCTGTTATGAGCAGCACCCCTGCAGAGAATCACTCGGTGACCTGCGATGACTGCACAGAGACATCAGGCCACTGCTGTGAGCAGGACTCTATGGACAAGAGGTAACAGCCTCAGCTGGCTCATTCTTCCCCAGCCACAGGAGTCACCCTCTCTTTGGCTAGGAACATGAGGCTCCAGGACATTACTAAAACTTACAGAAAAGTCTTGTTAGTTATTAACTCATTTGTAGTAAGATTTGCTAGAAAAATGAGTGGTTCAAAGAATGAACTTATGAGTGTCTCTGCACTTCCTTAGTTGCAAGAGTTAACAGCTCTACAGGAAAAGCCTTGCAAGCAGGTGAGAATGGCAAAGAGCACAAGGCAGGCGGGTCTGGTCTTTTTTTTCCTTTTTTTTTTTTACCCTGTGAGCAAGTGAGATGATAGGAAAGGAGGAAGAGGAGGTAGCAGCAATCATTCTCTAGTAACAAAGCAATGTTTGCAAGTCTTCCCTGTTGTACTGGGTTTAGGGAATCAACAGTTATGCAATTTCAGAAACATACAAGGTCCCAAGAGATACTTCAGACACAAATTTTTCAGGAGTGCTTCTAAAGTATCAGCTAACCCAAGCCACAAGGACACTTATCTTAAAAAACCTAGATTGTAAAGTATTAACTGTTTAAACCTTCTGCATTGGTCAGTACTGCTGTACAGTTGGCTAAAATAAGGTGGAAACACTTTTAAGGGGTTATGTTTCAAGCCTTGTAGAAAATATAGTTTAGTTTCTCAGGCATACACTATGTCACACTAATATATACATTAACAGATGTTGCGCAACAGCATGCCTCATGACTACTTCAGTGTCCTCTAAACACACGTCCTGGCTTACTGCCAGATGGAATTTGCCCTTACCACAAGCTCAGTACTCTTCCCCTTCTTAAGGTCAGGTCCAACAATATTTACTTTTACCTTAAGGGTTTTGTAGGCAGTGCTCATGGTTGTTACTCTATGATTTGCATGACATCCACCCAGTTTACAAAGATGACAAACAGGCCTTCTGCAAATTTCACAGTACATGTTTACCCTCTCCATTTCATGTTCTGGACACATCAAAATCTGGAAAAAAAAAAAAAAAAAAAAAAGAGCAGAGAGAATGCATGTGTACTTCCAAAAACTGAGATGCTCAACAAACCATCAAAACACTCAATCATCCCACAGCAGTATTTGATTTCATCAGTGGATTTTTTAATATTCAGTTTATCTTCCACCTTTTATATTTGTCCATGCCAGTGAAAGTCAGCAGATGAACACATACAGTTTCACAAGATTTACAGTGTGTAAACCTGTAGCAATGTCTGTGTACACACCACATAGCCTCCAGACTGCAAATCAACTGTGTTGCTAATCCCTTAAATTGTTTGCATGCCTCAAGATCCCTACACTCCTGTTCAGAGCTGTAAATGCAATATATAATACACCCACTCCGTCACATTTAACTGTTTCTACGCTAGCACCTCTTGAAACAGCTATGAACTGTTTCTTAAAGCAAGAATTGACATAATACTGTAATGATTTAAGTTTAAGCTAGACTCTGATCAGCCACATAGCCACTGCTCTTGGAGCAACAAATGAAATACAGCCACCCCCACCAGTCACAGTCATCTGATAGACAAAAGGCTCCAGTGTTTCAATTTTTCTGACTCCAATTACAAGATGTTCATGCTGAGCACTAATTCCAGTATCAGCTTAAACAGCATAGCAAAAAGTCTGGTGGTCTCTAAAAATCATCTTTCAAAAACTGAACTTGTTTGAACTACTCAGAGGGAAAAAAAGTGCTGCTGAACTCCAAGCTCAAGCAACAGATAAAACCATCTAAAAAGGGAAGTGTGGTTTTAAAAAAAAAAATGCTTTGTCTCATTCCAGAGCACTGAAAGACAACATTTGGGTCCATCTACTCCACGTTACCAAAGAAGAGCTCTTGAGAAAGCTTTTCAGTTTTATGTCAAGGAGAAGAAAAAGACAGCAGTGCCAACACTTAAGCTTTCAAAGTATCATCTTTTAATACACACACAAAAAAAAGACAAAAAAAAATTGTAAGTAGCATAAATATGGACACAATAAGCTAAAATTGCAGATTATTTCTGAAACCAACTCTCAAGCCCTAGATGTTATCTTAAGGCTATGATGAAAAGCCCAGCGACACCAGTCTCTGTAGTCTCCCTAGTCCCTTGGTACATAAGACTGCAATAAGAATATGCAATAACGTATCCCGCTGTCATTGGCTGCTGGATTTAAAAAAAAAATAAAAGGACACTTTCATAAAAACCAGCTGTGCAGGCAGACACCTCCGAAAACTGCAGTCATGCTGTTAGCCTGTGGAAGTAATTTTTCCACAGCAGTGCATAATCATACCTCACAGAAACCACGTATTTTTATTCATGTTCTCCAAAAAGTAAGAATTACAGCCTGCAAGCTAGAGTCAGAAGAGGTCAGCAGACTACCTTGTCTAGTTCTCTCAAAATTCAAGAACAACCAGCCTAATATGTGCTTCTCCCATCCCCACCACACATGTTACAAAGTGTTCTCCAGCCTCCTTGTAAAGTATGACTGAGAACATGGTTTAGGAGACCAGAAAATACTCCATGCATTCAGTTCAGGTCTTAACAATGCAGTGCAATGAAAAACACACTTTTCTTTATATTAAACAGTCCTGAAAAAAGTCTCTATAGGGGCACAGTAAAGATCAGTTTACTGTTGTTGGGTAGTTTTTCTACAAAGTAGATGTATCTACAGTTGATGTAACTATACTAGGTTTTTCTCTTTTTTCTTCATTTTTTTAAATAGCACATCTGTCTTCACATATAATTTTAAAGAGCTAAATCACACACACACTTGATACATCAAGGTCAGGATGATCTAAACCACTTCTCTCCCTTTTGCTCTGCTTCAACAGAATTCAACTACTGACTTTAAACCCAAATTCAGGCTGCATGTAGTATAACAACATATGGTACCTTTACGAGTACAGAAGGATCACAAAATGCCTTTGGTATTTTTAAGTAGCAACATTGCAGCAGTGAGGGTTTAGATACCATAGAAGCTAAGTTTTTAAGAATTTGTACAGCGTTTTAGATCAAAAGCTGGAAGACAGCATGCCAACTTTTACCTCACTCATTTATCCAGTAAAGGGACCTTTCACAAAGATAGCTGTGTGCTAGCTAAAGCGCATCAAGCACATGCTTGTTCTTAACTGGAATGAATGTGTTAGACTCAGGAAAAATGTCACTAAGTGCGCTTCTGGATGTTCACTATCTACCAGCTGGCTAGTTCTGAGGCTCAAATTTTCCCAGCCTCAGAAAGAAAGTACACCACCAGTCAAGCTTCTTACATATTGCACATGAATCAAACCTACTTAATTTAACCAAAATTAATCAGGACTCCTCAAACATCAGCATTTCCAGGATCTGTAGGACCTCCAGCAAGGTCACCAGCCACAGGCACACAGAAAGCGCTGTGACATTAAGACCTACTGTGGTCCCTTGTTAGTGAGATGGCAGCAGTGACAATTCCTCCTGTTATGTAACATAAATTCAATAAGGCACTGCCATGCTCTGCACCATACTTAGCAGAAGAAACAAAGGTAACAGCACTTTGCAATCACACTGTTTTGTCTGAATGCAGCAGCAGTGTGTAAAGTAGAGAACTTGCCATTACATTTTTCTCTTCTGCTATAGCTAAAAAAATAGCAGGGTGTAATAACAACAGGGACCTGAACTCCACCTTTTGCTATGGCTAGATGCAAGGAAGGAGGAGAGAAAGAAGATGCTTTGTGATGGGTCAAGTTCAGGCACAAAACATCCAAAGGGAATCTGCCTTAAGGTAGGGGGAGGGGGGTGGGGGGCCGGGGAGGGGGGCCAGTTGTGTTAGGTTTACTGCACACAGGCATCCTCCTTAAACGGATTTTTAGAGACAAGCTCTACCATTCTAGATGTTCAAGATCATTAAGTCTCAAAAAAAAAGAAAAAAAAGAACCAAATCACAAATAACACAATCCATTCCCCAAAGTAAGATATCCTTATTTTTAGGGTTCCCTTCAAATGTGTTCTCAGTGTCCTCTTCAGCAACAACCACTTCAGCATCAACAAGAACTAAAGCTTATGGTTCACTCAATAATTAACAGTAATAGTCAATAAAGCAACAATGGTCCTAAAAAGCAACTACCATTGCACATATGTCTGAAGCTCTATGTGAATGCTGCAACCCAAATTCTGTGAGATACAGTATATTTACCTTGGGTCTGAAGTTGGTGGTTGGTCCTACATATTCATGCTGGGCTTTTGCAGTTCCCCAAGGATGGTGTATTTTGAAACATTCGTTGCAATAGCTTGCACTGCAGTCCATGCAGCTCTTTGTGGATTCTTGAGGTGGAGGTTTGCAGAAATCGCACATAATCGCAATGGCTGCCCTGGCTGCCTGTCTGTATCTTTCCACAATGGTTTCCAAAGTAAAGTTGCGAAATAAGCCATTGATACCACGTTCTCCAAGATCAATATCCCGCTGGCAACCCGGACAAGGAAATAGACTCGATCTAGGAGTCAGTGAATTGCGTTTTCTGCCTGTGTAGACACCAAATCCTGATTTAGGAGAAGCATAAACAGAAGAGGTTTAGATTTTAAAGGGAGAAGCACAGGAATTTATGAACCAATTCCAAGCTATTGTAGCACATCATCCAAACCAGTACAATACCAATTCATATGCAGTCTGCCAAGCCAAAGAGAATACATTTGCCATGACAAGGTAGTGTACCATCTGAGTCCAGGGGACTTACAAACTAACTCTAAAACTTAATACTATGTTAAGGTGAATTTAGCTGTTCCAATCCTATCTTTTTCAACTAGTTTTGGGTGCACTCAAGCTGCAGTCTTTGGAAGCACTAAACACAAAACCTTTCGGAAACCACCTGGTTTTAGGTTAACTGGCTGCCTACATAGAGAGCAACAGCTTTGTAACATACTGAAGTGAAAGATGCTTATTCCAAGAGTAAGACTAGTTATTCCCAGACAAATACACCCAACTTCAAGCTCCCTGAAGTTTGCTTTGGCTGAGTCAAACTTATCTGGTTCATCCCAAAAGGCATCATAATAAAATAGAGGAAAACAAGACGACTAGATATTACCAGTATGAAATCTCAGCCAAGCCATTTAGTCAAAATATGCTGACTTGAACTTTGCTGAATGGCCTTGATAAAGGAGGGCTGCTAACTAAGCCTATACACTAAAGGGGATGCTGACACAGTTATGTCTAAGAGATTCCTCTGCCCTGAACTGGGGAATCACAGATCTGCAAGGTTACACAGGGTATGTCTATCTCTTTTCATTTCAAAAGGAGATAGCAGAGATGCTGCAATCCTACCAAACAGCTATGCACAAATTTCCCCTCCTCTCCAAAATAAAGTGATCAAAGGCTCGAGTAAAGCCCCAAGCCTAAGGAGCCCTTGGAGCCTGTTCAAGGGGGTGGCTCACACTGACCCAAAAGCTATTTACAGCGTAACATTCTTGAGGCTATCAAACAGGGAGTGCATCCCCGTGTCTCACTCATGAACCCACAGGGCACAAATATCAAGAGTCCTTTATGTATTTCTGAAGCAGGCTAAGCCAGTGTTTAGGCTTAACATGTAACCTCTCAGCTTCCCCTTACAAAGAAACAAAAAAACATTCCCTGTAGCTGAGGCATGGTTTTAAGATCCTTTTGAAAGGACTGCATGTTGGTATAACTAACAAATTTGTAAATGGAGGTATGGCTTAAAGCTGAATTCTCAAGTGTTGAAATTGGTTCTTTTTCAGAAAGGGAATTTTATTCTCATCTGTATTTAGTCAGTATCTTCCCATCAGAAATGTTGATGGTCCATTTCTTTCTGAAGTGTCCTTTGATAGTATCCAAGAGATACTTGCCTTGTGCCACTCTCCCGTGGCTGCTTCACCCAACAATCCAAAATCTCCCTTCCTATTATGCCCTTTCCAGTCACTTTTAAAAAACCACAAACCTACACTCCCATAAGGAACTAGTGCCTTTAAACATGTTTGAAATGTGCCCCATGGTGCATGACCATCAGCTAAGAAGCCACAACCAGAGCATGAATAAGTGTGTACAAGCTGGCAGTCTCAAACTCAGCCAGTCTCATGCCTTTCTGGAGGTTCTGAGCTGAACAACTGGACTGCATTTACAGAACAGTATGTGCAACACAAGGCACCAGTATACAACTCTCTGGCTAAGGGAAGCAGAGATTTTGTTTTAGTACTTACTTGAAATGAATTAATTACCCAAACTGCACATCCTGCAGTACCTGTAACTTGGTGTACACAGCAACACACACATGCAATGCACAGCAATAGCAGTGAAACGCAAACTGTATTTCCAATGTATGCTCCAAGCTAGCACTGCACACAGGAACACAGAGAGATTTTCTACACAGACTTCTACAATGGCCTGGACAAAAAGATAATTTTGCATGCAGTGCCATGCAGTCAACATCTACAGAAAGGAATCTGGAGTACTTACATTTGCCAAAACTAAAAAATTAATGATACAGTGCCATATGTACAGGGATGGCCTACAAGCAGTATACTATAGCAGAGAGCAAGCAATGACAAAGCAAGATAACAAGAAAAAAAACCACGGTGCAGTGGTCAAGTTTAAAAATACAATCTGAAATTCGTATCCAGTAGCATGCTTTTAAAGTCTGGCCCAAGCGGCTCAAATGTAGAAGGGGTGTTTGTTTAACTCAAAGGTGAGTTTGGCTGCATCCCAATGGAGGCCTTTCATTCTGCCCATGGTGGACTGAAACGAGACCATCATCACGAGCCATGCTCTGCGAAGACTGGTGACACTCTGCTTACTGAAAGCAATCCAGTACCAAGGAAGTTGTGTACACCTTCAGATGTCTCATCCCTTCTCACTAACAGCACTCTAAGAGCCTAGGGTTTAATCCCTGGAAGTTTATTTGATAAGCTTCTTGGTGTGCTCTGCCACTTCAGTACTTAGAAGTATGGAAACATTCTCTTTATGCCTAGTGAGTTTTAAAATATTAACATGCAGTAAGAATTAGTCTACTTTCTGTTTACAGGTTTTCTACATTCCTATTTTAAAAAGAAAGCACTGATGAAGTGATAAATTTCTTCAATCACTACCTTTCTTATCTGCCTTGTGTCCAGTTTGCTAAAACTGAATTCTGCTTATACACACACAAAAAATCCACAAAAAATACAAGGAGTCAAAACCATGGATTTTGTAGTCATATAAGATGTGCATCTCAGAGAAACTTAGATCCTCCCCATACTGTCTTTTACACTTTGCCAATCCAGTTTACAACAAACAAGCATGTAGTTTTTGAAACTTTAGGAATCATCACAAGAAGTTTTCCACTGTGTTTTTTAAACAGACTGCTCCACTTGCAATGAATAGCTCAATCAGTAACTAAAATTTAGCACAACATATGCTCATGCTCAGACTCCAAACTCACAAATATACAGATTGCAAAGACTCAAGTCAAAGAGCAATCTTAAGCATGTCTTTTAAAGACATTTAAATGTCCTCTTGCCAAGGAGAGGTACCAACACTTAAAATGTTGAAAAGCTCAACCTGCAGCTGATGGTTTGCAAAGGGATAAGACATCTTAAAGATAAAATTGTGTTTTCCAAGTACACAGTATCACCAGAATTCTGTGATTATGGAAGACATGGAAGTTAAATGTGTGAGAGTTTAAAAAAAATAAAGATTTTAAAAGTCAACTGGATTCTCATACAGGTTTTTTAAAAAATATGAATGTATATTGCCACCCCCCCGAACTCAGTTAACACTTGTGGATGGATTTTTAGGCAAAAAGAAAAGAAAAAAAAAAATAATGAGAGAAGTCGGTAGCTGCAAAATGTCATTTTCAGTTACTTTAATCTTCCCCAAATCAAGGGTGCTTTCTGCAAAAAGTGCAGATAAGGACTGCTTTCCAAGAGCTCTGATGGTTTTACAATTTAGATTTACAAATCTAAGTCACTTGTCTCCCTCGTCTGAGTGGGACGTGACATGGTGTCCTACAGTATCTTTGTTTTATGACACTTTCAGTCTTCAACTGAGGCAATTTAAACTTCCCCTTCCGATTAGCTGCTCTGTCCTCCACTGAGTGTAAAATTCAGATTTATGTTTAGCTCAGATAATGTCTTTCTTGAAGAACACAGTATTTCTATGGATTGCTCATGTGCCTGGCAATATCATGGCAACATGGAGTTTCGGGGTTTTTTTTCTGTTTTTGACAGAGCATCACACCAAAAAAAGAAATATTTATGTTAACAAGCCCACAAAGTGGCTGAACTGCTCAGACTGGCTCAGTTTTGGAAATCAGATGTGCTTAAAGAGACACTGGCTATCCTTCGACCTGACTGTGTCACTAAGCACACCAAACATTACAAGTGTATCAATTTAAAATATTTCATTTTCCTAACATGTGCTGTGCTAAATTGCCAGATCTAGAACTACCTACGCAGATTAACATGGTGTAAATTTCAATCTGCTTCTTTATCAAATTAAGTGGGCTCAGATACAGTTAAGAACTGGTATTACTTTCCATTTAGAAGCGATGGGCAACCATGACCTCTCAGTGTTACAAAGATCAACCTAACAATTACATTTTACTACCAGTAAGACCCTGGTTTTACTGAAACTTGAACATATAAGCTCTTGAAAATTAAAAAGCATGGGATGGGGGGGTGACTGTTGGGATTATGTTTTAAAGGGAGAGAGAACGTGCATTTTTGCACACATCAGTGTATGTTCAGTCATGCATACACACAAGAAAAAATATATAATCCAACCCTTAACTGAATTCCAGTCCAGTTGACCTTTAAGTCAGTGCTAAACAGAATGAAAAGCTTTCCTTATAGAAGTCCTTTGCTGTACCTTTGCTCACTGCAAAAGTAATTTTGTGGACTTGACCACTGACAAAAAGCTATATTCTAACCAACAATATTTAACTTGAGATCTAAATGCTAGACTATCTCTAGCCAATACACAAGAAGTGAAGCATTTCTACCTCTCCACCCAAAAGACCTCCTCTGTGAGGCTGCGAACAATGAACAGAAAGCTGTTTAGAAACAAAAAAATTAGATATACCATTGGTTTACAATGGTTCAAATGAAAACCATCAACTATCTTCTCTCCTGTGCTTGTTAAAATACTGCAGGGCTGAAAGGCAAGAATGTTTAATTTCCTAGCACATGAAACAACTGAAGTATTTAAGAACAGAAAAAGGGAGAAAGAAGAGATGAGGGGAGCGCAGGGAGAGATACTCCATTCAGTTTCTGCATCATCCATCAGTGCTGCACAAGTGCCAACATAACCACATTATGTGCTTTACTCTAATTACACCAACATTGTAATTACACTTAACGTTACAGAAAATGGATTAGCAATAAGAGATATCCTTTATTTTCATTTTATATGCAACATATTTTTTAAATCAAAGATTATTTTATATACAACATAAGAGTGGGTTTTTTTTAAACCAACACATTAGATTTTAAGAAGCACATGCACACCATTTCAACTGAAAAATAAAGAGTTCTGCCAGTTCCAGCCTTTTTACATTAAGATAAATTGTATTTGTAAATGCAAGTTGTGTGTCTACAACAAATACAAAGTGTGAACCAGTTCCTTCTGGCATCTCAAGAATTTAAATGCCAAAATCATTTTAAATAGATGACACTCCTCATGCAGATAGCAGGGATTCCTTAAGTGAAAAAAAAGAAAAATAAAAAGCCTACAGCAGGAAGAAGGTGTCGTATACATTTGCAAATATAACAATAATGACTTGACAGTGACATGCCCTGCATAAGCCTACCAGAAATTCTACCACTTTTTGTTACACATGTGAAGTCCCACTTCGGATGTTTTCTCATGTTTTCTCTCTTACAGAGCTGTTTTATTAAAAATTCCCCTAATGATCACAAAACGAATTAAGCAAGGCAATACACGGTATGGGTACTTGAGATGCAAGGGGAGAATTGTACAAATGTAAGTTGTAAGCTGGTTGAACATTACTGGCATCAAACATCTGAAAGCAAATTTCACACCTCACACAGCAATGGAACTATAATGCTTCTAACATTAGAAGCACAGACAGTATAACCCAAATGTCCGAATGTATTCTCTAAAGCTCCCATTTCCATATGCTTTTCATTTTGCAAATTTAAACTGTCTGAGATGGTAATTTGCCTGTGATGTGCATCTGCCCAATGCTCTTTGTCGGAAGGTGGAGGAAGCCCATTATTTCCAAGTCTCAACCCTCTCCTGCTACTCATCAAACAGGTATGCAGTCTTTAGAAGAGCATTCATCTCCTTCTACTAGCAGGTCAGATGAAAAGATAACACACATAACTTCCCATCAGTTTGCTGGGATGGTGGCAGACTACTGCGGATTTAAAGATTACAACCTCTGCAACAACTTTTGTGCATATATATCTCGGGGTGAGGGGTAGCAGGGGGGGGAGAGGGCAGGAGTACCAAGAACAGGTCTTTCTTGTCCTGTCGTTAAGGGGCATAATGAAGCAGTAATGCTAAACCTTGCAAGAAAAGCAGCCGACAACTATGGCAGCACTGCGAAATGAGCACTGCAAGTCTAATAGTAATTAAATGTCAGGTTCCCAAGGGAGCTTTGCCACCTCCAAGCACAGGGTGGACTGTGCCACTGCAGCACACGTGGGCCATGCCATGCTAGATCGCTGTTTCTACTGCCCAACAGAGAGCAAGCTGGAGGGTAGTTTTTGATGGGAGATAAGGGATTACCTCCTCCCTTACGCCACTGAAGGCAGCGTGGGGGTGCTGCTTCCCACGCACAGCCTGATACATCCATACTTTGCAAGCCACAGTTTTTACAGGGAGCTCAGGTCACCCATGGTGCGTCCACCATTCCACAGGCACCCAACCTGGTGCTCTGATGTCCACCCTGTAAAACATGATGCGGACAACTGCAGCAGAAACCAGGGACCACATTGGTCCATACATAAAATGCCATGCCAGAACATTATGTTTACTGAGGAAAAAAGGGAATAGGCTTGGATTTGGGAGAAGGCAGTCACCAGTGGGCTCTCCTCATCCAAACAATGTGACACTGCAGTTAGAGAGGGCTTAGAAAGAGGCTGAAGTGTATGTAGAGCTAAACAGTGACTGCAGGGCTGTGCACCCCATGTCCAGAAAACAGGACTGTAATGAGGATAACTAGTCATTTGGTCTGGGGATTCCCTCAAATCATACAAGCCTCAACCAGCCACTACAACAAATACAGCATTCGCTTATCAAACTGATTTGAAACAGTACTAACAACTCAGACGTTGTTTAAAAGAAGCAGGTGAAATAAAACATCTGAACTTTGAAAACTGGGGAGGATAAACGTTAGTAACATATGAAATGCAACATACAGCTTTAGGGTTTGTCTTGTGGGTGACTCTTCCAGGGCACCACGGAGTGTGATTTTTTAAAGTGGATAATTATGTCAGAAGGAAGCCTAAAAGCCAAGATGAAGTTTCTTTCAAGCAATACAGCATGCACAAAGTACTTTTGGTGCATCTGTGTAAAAGCGGATGAACTCATCTATGAATTACACAGACAGCTGTAAGAATCTTTCTAGGGTGGTATCACAAAGAGCATGCGGAATCCTACAGCTAAGTGCTCCTTAAAGCTTCGAGCAAATCGCACTGAAAGAGGCTGTTAGTGCAGTCTTACAGTCATCTGTCCTCCAATTCTGCAACCGTGCAATGATCATCATCTATGGAAAATGATTTATTGTAAGCACAGTGAAACGGGTAGGACAAAACTACTATTTGCAAAGCCTGCAGAGGCTCAGAAGGAAGTCAGAACTACTGAATTAGGCTGGCCGAAACCTGAGAGAACTGCCTCAACAGTACTACTGATGGGTAATGAAATTGCTGAAATCTACAGCTTGACACTACTGAACATGATGCTACTGCATCTCAATGTAACTGAAATGGTTACAAAGATTTACAGGGTGCCACAAAGACAAATCTATTATATATGAAATAAAGTGCATTGTCCTTAAAATATTCCCATTGTTCCTGCCACAGAATAAACAAGACTTGCGCTATCCCTAAGTCATCTCTTTAACCATGTCAGGAGTACTGGGCAGACATTCCACCAATGCAGACACCATTCAGCTCAAGCCAGTCTAATACATAAAATTAGGAAAACGTGCAAAAATTCTGATACATACCTGATCTACTAACCCTGTCAATTCTGTCCATGCTAGAAGAAGAGATTTTAATTCGAGGGCTACTCTGATTAGAAGATTCAGAGCCTCCATCAGCAAAACAGTCTTCAAATGCAAAGAGTATTTCTTTCACACATTTGTGACAGACATTGTGCTGGCAAGGAAGGATCAGTGGATGGGTAAATAACTCCTTGCATGCTGGGCAGATGAGCTCTCTTTCGATACCCTTAATGGTAACCTTCATGACAAAAAGAGGGAGAAACAAGTGTAAGTGCAGAAAACCAGCAAGACTTATGGCACAGCTGCATGCCTGTATATCACCAAAACCCAGCTCTCTAGAATAATCGTTGCACACAGTTTTAGCTGGTTTGGAGCACTCCTCTGGTTAACACTGCAAACAAATCTTAATTAATATTTATGAAAGCACTGACAATGTTCATTTCAACCAAAGCGAACACTGCCACTAGGCAAACTCAGTTCACCTTTAGGTCGTGTCTGCATTGCAGGGGAGGAAAGGACAGGAGGGGAATAGTCTTAATTCCCCTCAGCCAACCATACTTCTTAACAATAGTAATCCATACGTTTAACTCGGCTTGCCCGCTCGCTTTGCGGGGGGGGGGGGGAAGAAAAAAGAAACAAAGTGTCGGACTGGTTAAACAACAGGCTTTCCTGCCATGTAATTCACATTTAAGGACTGAAACGGCCTTGACTTCATTAGGCTAATAGTTCGAGTCATGAACATTATTTATTTATTTATTTGCCGCACAAAGAGCAGCCCGTGGATCAATGCAGCTCCTCAGTCATTCAGTGACCCCGCAGCCATCTGGCACCGCGCTCCGAGGCGGCAGGATCCGCCGGAGAGCGAACGCCGAGCCCGGCCCCAGCGCAGCATCAAGTGGCGGGCGCAGACCGCGGCTGCCCAGCGCCCGCTCGTCCCTCCGGCACCGCCGCCGTCCTGCCCGCCGCCAAATCGGACCGATTTCATTTACGTGCCGCCGGGAGCGTTTCCCCCGCGCGCACCGAGCCCCCTCTGAAGGTCCCCGTACGAGCCCTGCCCGCCGCCCCAGCACCGCGGGGCTGCTGCCGGTGCCACTCCCGGCCGGGCAGGGGCGAGGCTGCCGCCGTACACCGGGGGTACGGACGGACGGACGGACGGGGGATGGACACCCCCTCGCCCACCGCGTCCCCCCCCCCGCAGCACAAGGTGCAACACTGGAGGGGACGACAAACCCCGACCCAGCGGCCGCGTGCCCCGGCCCGGCCCGCCCCACCCGCGCTCACCGGGCTCTCCAGCCGATCGCCCTCCATCCCCGCGCCTCCTCCACCCGCCGGCTCCGCGGCAGCCGCTGCCAGCCCGGCGGAGCGCCGTCAGGCCGGGCGGGAGGCGGCCCGCCGAGGGGCGGGGAGCTGGAGGCAGGGGATGCGCCCTCCGCCGGGCGGGGCCCACGGCGGCGCCCAGCGCACAATGGCGAGCGGGCACGGCAGCGGGCACCGGCGGCTCGGCGCGGCGCAAGGGCGGCCACGCCCGCACCGGCAGCGGGGCCGCCAGGGGGCGCCAGGGGGCGGCGCCGCACCGGGCAGGGTCTGCCGGAGCCGTCCAGCCCCGCCCCCGGGGCCGCCCCCAACCGCCCGGCCGCGCCTCGGCGGTCCCGAGGGGAAGTGGGCTTGGCTTCTCCTTTTTTTAATTGTCGCCAAGCGGCACTGGAAATGTCGCCCATCCCAGCGGCGGGCAGTATTTAGTACTTTCCCACTCAAAACCCTGCCGCTGATGACCTCCCGTGCTAACAGATGCTACACAGCAGTGTCTCTGCCCCCGGGGAGAATAACATCACGGTACGCTGGGCACAGGAAAGAGACCTGGACCGGGGCATCTTACGGGTGTAGTAGGCGCGCACCAGGCGGCCCTCGTGTCAGCTAGGACGAAAAAGAGGTGGGGAAGTGGTTATGCTCGCCTGCACCTCCTACCCTCCCCTTACAGTACGTTTCCATTGGAAAAGGTGGAGCAAATACCCTTTTCACCACCAGCCAGCACAAACAAAACTACTGAATCTCCAGCTTCTTCAGGTTTTGGCAAGGGTGCAGATGCAACCATTGCAGACGCAGTGCATGGAGGCCAAGCATTAGGCTAAGGGAGAAAAACCACTAGTTAGGAAACTCAGAGTGAAAGCATACAGTGTCCTTCCATTACACAACAGAAGGAGGTTTAGTTAATTAAAACAGATGGAGTCAGGACTACGTGACTGATGAAATGCTGTCAGTTTGACAAACCCTAAATTTGACCTACTTGCCTATTTAAAAGACTAACATCAGGACAAGAAGTTCATTTTTCCCCTCAGAATTACTCTTCATATGAGTCAATAAAACAAACATGCTTGAAATGTCTTACTTGGGTTTTGGTCATTATTTACACCTGGGCTTCAGTGGTCTGGACATGAAATCTGAATGGAAAATTACACTCAGAAATCATGAAGACAGAGGTAATGTTTTTGCATGTCCAGTAATACAAAGAAGAACTTTCTAGAGAACACATGTAAAGATGTTATTTCACATTAACTCTAGAAACCACCCTCATAAAAATACACAGTACTGTGTTTGAAATTATTCCAATAATGCCAGTAATGCACAGTATGTGCATTCAAACTGAAACATGTCACTAAACTGAGCAGGACGGGAGAACGGGTTGATAGGGACATGAGTTGTCAGCCTTCCAACTATGTTTTGCGTAATGATTTGCAAGCATCTGAATAACTGTATTAGCTCTTCACCACCCCTACTATCCCTAAATTTTCTGATGTTACAGGCAGACTTTAGAGGATGTAGCTCTTAATATGCCCTTGCCTACATTAGCACACTGCTCATCACTGACACTGGATGTGGTTCATTTGGGACCAAATAATCTATCAGTCACAGACCAGAACAAAGCCCCTTAGGCTCTGCTGCCGCCTTCGAAACAGTATGAAGAAATTTTGTCTTTGGTGGCACAGCAAGGCAAACTGTTGTTCACTTCATGCCTGAGGTGTAGGTGCCAGCAGAGGTGGGTGTTGCTAGCGTGGACAGACCTAGACCATTTTCCTTCTGTCCTCCCATAGCCCATAGATGGACCACAGTGCCACAGTTACTGCCAGGACTTGTGAGTGACTCTTTGTTGAATCCCTTAATAGATCATTAAGGTATTAGCTTGTTTGTGTGCCTGTTCGCTCTGGCTTCAGGGTACTTCAGAGCAGGATTTTAATTACCCCCCTTCTCCTCCACTACATTAAGATGATACATGAATGAAAAGGTCCTCAAAGGCTTCCAAAGGGCAAAAGTGCCCCTTCTGCACTCACACCTTTTTACTAGCTTTTTGATCCTGCCCCAGCCTAGGACTACTGCATTTGTAGTGCCAAAATTCGCCTTAGCTCTAATGTACTGGGAGAAAAAAACAACAGTTAGGAATCACTGGTACATTAAAAAGGTAAGAGTGCAAACCACTGTCAGAAGAGACTCCTGTCATTAGCCTCTGCAGAAGAGATTAGTAAAACCAGTGTGGCCACAGAAGTCAAACCTACCCTTCTGCTTTGTTTCCAGCCACACGCATGTGCTGATTGGACAGCTGTTCTGCTAATGAGGGACTCCTTTTACATGAAATAATACCTGGGAAGTGTCAAGATAGTTCAATACAACCTTCATAATTTGCTCCTGCCCGCTCAGCAGGCAGGATCTGACCAGACATTGCTGGCACGCCTTGCATTCCCAAGACAGCAGCACAAGACAGAAACTGGAGTGGGTGGGGGTTGTCATCCTATTTTCCCTTCTACCTCAGGTTAAATGCGCTTGTTAATTTAATCACTGGTACGCAGCAGTCTCCCAAGCACTCATTTGCATTAACTATCAGTGCAATTCAAAGAAGGACGTGGCACTGGTTTTCAACAAGCCATAAAACTCCTACACTTTTTATATAGTGCGGTTGGGGTTCTACTGCATGAAGTAACACAGCCCTGTGCCAAAGCGCTCGGGAGGTTCTGGCAACACTTCCCCTGCCTTCAGTAGTCAGGTCCTCAGACCAAAGCTTTCCAAAACATTATTTTTCATGGTGCTCTTGCAACCATGGCTCAAGCCTGAGCCAGTTTCCCACTGGTCTACATTCTTCTAACTGAACCGTGTCTACCTGCCTTGCACAAGGCTTGCATCAGGGCAGAGGCAATGCATCCACAGTGGAGATAGGCAGGATGAAGACTGAGATTTGTTCCTTAGATAATGGAACATGGAGGCCAAGCTACCAAGGAGACACTTTTCTCCCTGTGGAGTGGAAATGTTTTCTGCCAGGATGGATCCAGTGGGGTTTTAGCCCAGATCCTGCTCTGTGTAAATTGCCAGTGGTGCGATTTGCTTCTCTACTTAGCCCTGAAAAGTGAAATCTTTGAAGGTGACTGTTTTCCCAGGATTTTCTCAGTCATGCAGGCTGAAAGATATATTGTTTGTTCAGCAATAAGGCAGGAATTTATGCGGTCTGAGAGAAGTTTGCCTGTTTTGACTCAGGAATACAGGCTCATCTTTGTCTTTTTGATGGTTACCCTTCAGCTGTGTCACCTTGAAAAGCCACCAAGGGGCTATAGACCTTGGGTGTTTCAAAATTAGAATAACAATGATCTGAGGACCTCTTGTCATAAAACAAAAATATCAATCCCTAATACTATGATTCTTGTTGTTTATGTTCTCTGCAGAGATGTGCTACAAGCCTATAACCCTCAAGCTTGGATGGTTTCCTAACATCCCATAACCTGAACAGCTGGACCAGACAAGTTTGGAAGGTCACGTGAGCCACTGCTGTGCACAAAGCACTGAGCCAATAAAGACTCTGCTCATTGAACTGCCAGAATATTGGGATTGCAATCAGTTTTGTGTAAGGTTTGTAGCTAGCACATCTCAAGGTGTGCTACATTGGATCAGTAACTTTTTTACTTACTACCACTTGTACAGGACACTTCACGTCCAGGACACCTGGAAAGCAGCAGTTGCAAGGCATCCAAAGGGCAGCTAGAGACAACAGTCTACACAGAGGATTCTGCTGTTTCCCTCCACGCATTGTAATCACTTGCCAAGCAAATGAAAGAATTATAATGAAAAAGCTTCCCAAAAATACATGACATTCAAATCAAAATACCCTCCAGCTCTGAAACAGGAATCATACCTGTAAGCAAATTATTACAGTTTAGCAGAAGGGAAATGTAATGGTTATTTTTAAAAGGATTTAGAATATGGGAGGTTTACATTTCAAAAAGACATAAATTTACAGGAAGTCCAGCCACAGAGTCAGTTTCTGACACCATAAAGATATGGCACAAAAAATATGAACTATACACATGTAGCACATGGGGAATTGCTATTCTGTCCTGCTGCCTTCTCTTCTTCACTTTGGATTGTAGCTACCCCTGTCACTGGGGGCAAGGCTGGCAGCTCGCCCTTGCCATGTCACATCCCGTGCTCTTGTAGGCACTTCAGAGAACCCACTGCTGGAGCCACAAGGACACGTCTAAACTGTGGAGACACACCTTTGTCACACAGGTTGACTAACCCAGCTAACTCAGATTAAAAGCTGTCAAGACAGGCAGATTGGACTCTGACTCTTAGCTGCTAGACTCAGGCTCCGCTGCAGTATCTAACTTAAGCTGTTACCTGAAATTGAACTCCAAGATATCTTTACATGCTCTTTTAACCCAAGTCACATTTTTATGCAAATACCTCTCACAATATAGACATAATCTGGCACACTTCTGGATACTCTGTAAATGGAAGAAAATTGCTGTTAAAGTAAAGGACTACTCTCCTCATAGGAACCCAAACCCCAAACAAGCACTTTCCTACACATAAGTAAGAAATATGCAAAGCCCTATCTTCTGAAAGATGAGGAGCAAATCTCCAGTTCAGCTAAGTCGGGCAGCCCAAGAGCAACCCATCAGCCCCCACAGTCACTAGTAAACTTTGCTGTATTTCCTCTCTCCAGTTCCTTATGTGATTCGGTTTTTGTACTCCTGTGTAGCTCTACCCCTTACTCACACCTGGAGAAAAGCTGAAATGCTGCCATGAGAAAATTGTACATCAGTCACTATATGAAACCAGACAGAAGGGAGGCACGGAAATCAGTGTCACCTGCAGCGTCCAGGTGGAGAGCATGCAGAATTTGAAATGCTCTTAAAATTATTTATATGATTTTCTCATGTTTATACCATAGTGGTTTTAGGGCTTGTTTTTAGTAGTATCTATTTCTCTAAATGCTTTTTCTGGAGAAATGTTTTTAAAGCTCTTCCTTATGAATCACAAACTGTCAGTTTCTGCAAACTATGCAGAGGGTAGGAATAGATGGTAAAACAAAACAAACAAGTGAGGGGAAAACCAGACAGGGCTAGGAGTTTGATTAAAAAGTGGAGCATGCCAAGATCCTTATTTCAATGAAATCAATAGTGAGTGCACAAGGGCAGTGTCAGTGTTGCCATCGTCTCTCTGAAATTCACAGCGGTTTATATCGGTTTGTTGATTTTATTCCACTTACAGGAAAATGCCCAAAAATGGTTCTACAAAATGGATGGGAAGTATAGTATCAGTTACCCCATCAGGCAGAAGTATTTCTTTACAGCATCTAAAAATTCTTTGAAGTTAATACTTAAGAGCAGCAGATACGTTCCAATGAAGAAAACACATCTATGCAAGTAAAACAATTTTGAATGGAGTGAGGGAGAATAACTGTAGGGGTGTTCATGTGTTTGACTACTGCAAAAGGAAACTTAACAGACAGCAGAGAGAGGAAAAAAAGAAGCTTGAAACCATTTCTGGAATATTTTGTCTCTCTCAGACAGTTGAGGGTCTGTCCTTGCTGTGATTTGAACTGAGATTTCAGAGTTCTGAAAGAAGGCCACACAATCTCCTTCTGCTTCAGTGTCTCTGCTACAGAATGTAGTTAATTGTTAATCTGTCTCACAGGGGTATTTTGGAGTGCTCAGATGCTGCTGTGACGTTTGTGACAGGTGCCTTGGAGGCCCAGAATATCTCACACAGTACTGCAGTGAGCCTAAACAGATGTTGTGGATATATGGATTACACAAGAACTGTCTTATTGGGGCTAAAAGTGTTACATGCATCTTTCTGTTCCAGGTACAACGAGCAAGTTGTGTGTGTGTGAAACAGAGTCACGGGAATAATTAGTACAGATCATTAAGAGAGATAACAGGTTTTTGAAGTGACATTTCCCCAGGGAAAAGCAATATATAATGATTTGCCCTGTTTGAGAGGCCTGACAGAGGCTGCAAAGCTAAGTGTAAAAACAGCATGAGTGCCAAAAGAGGTCACGTGCCCAGGGTCCATAAGCTGATGTATCATACCTGTTGGGACCCTACGCAGCGAGAGGTGAGTGTGCAAGTGTAAAGTATTGTTATTACGTCCTATTTCTCTAATAGTTCTTTGTTCAGTGAAAGCCTGATGCAGTTAACTCAGAGAACGTTAATGCTCTCAGGCTTTGTTGCAAAAGCTTTACTTATGTGAAAGAACAGGAAAGGGAAAACTGGAGTGCTGGGACCTCTAAGCAGTCATACCCTGCCCCTAAGCACATACAATTTACCATGCAGAAGAGTCCTTTTGCTGGCATGATGTACGTCACTTGAGAAAGCAGCTTAATTATCCCAGCAGAATACCTCCAAGCTGCTGGATAACATCAATAAATTACAAAGGGGCTGTAATCTTAAACCCTGGTACGGAGGTAAAGAAATGCAAAAGGAAAACATGGAGAGCCAGAGGTCTGAGACCTGGCCCTTGGAGAGCCTCAAGCAGTGACTCCCACTATGGAAAGTCTGTGAAGGTCACACAAGTGCTACAGCTCCTCTTTTCTTCAGGAACATCAAGGATGGGACTTGGCAATGTGATGCTCTATGTATAAACAACAGCTCTGTTTATAATAAACATGCATATTTCATACTACTGTGCTAACTCGACTGTCTGCGGAACCATATGTTCTTGCAGAGGGCATCAGATTCAAGCTACCAGCACAGACTGTTTAACTGTGAGGGAAGGGGCAGACGTAGCACCCCCTTACAGGCAAATCACAGGCAAAAGGAGTTTCTTGCCTGAAACGCTTTATGGTTTTGTGTATTGCATAAAATGGAAAGGAATAAGACTTGGCCATCTGAATTTTCCTTTGGAGCCCCAGGCATGGTTACCCCTGGGCAAGGAGAAGAAGAAAATCACCCAGAAAACTTCTCTCTCACCCACTCTAAAGGTTCATCCACAACTTTTAGAAGAGGGAGTGAGTGAGAGGCAGGGGGACGAAGGGTGGGCACAAAAAATGGGGTGTGAAGGCAGTCTCTGGAGATGAGCTGGAAGGTCTTCAAGATGCGTTTGGGGCAGACAATCTTTCCAATAACACCATTGTTCACCACACTTATTTTTAAGTTCAAAAATACTGTGACTACTTCCTTCTTTTTTTTTTTTTTTTTTTTTTTTTTTTTTTTAAACCCAGAATCTTTGGGGGAAAGGCAGAAGTGTTCCCCATTTTTTATATATTACCAGCAGCTCACAAATAAAATAAGTTGGATTTCCCCCTCCTTCCTCTACAAAACTCGTGCTAGTTTCCCTCAAAATATTTACGCTCTGAATCATTTCTTGGGGGCAACACTTTTCACTCCAGCATTGCCCACAGCCCATCCAGCTATGGGTAACAGAAAAAGCCCCCAGTAACAGGCTGGCATGGGCGCAGCCCGCGTTAGCGCACCACATCCACTGATTAGCAGAAGGACAAACTGTGACACGCACAGCACAAGGCTGCAAAAATGCCAGATGCCTAACTGTGCCGGGCTGAGCGCCACTTCGCCTTTTTATTTCTTAACCTTTTTCCGACAGCCTCGGAAGCGTGCGGTGTTAGGCGAGCCTCCAAAGTACATCAGCTCTAAAGACGAGTCAAGTTCCCCCCCGCCACCCCCAATCAACCAACCAACCAAAAACATTAAGGTGGGAACAGACTCTCCCCTCCGGGCGCATCCCTCGCGGCCCGCCGCTCCCGGCGCTGCCACCTCCCCGGAGCCGCGCGGGTGTCCCGGGGATGCTGACCGCGGCCCCACGGGCACGCCGCTGCCGGGGACCCCCGCCGGCAGTCCCGCTGTCCCCGCACGGGCGGGTTCACGGCCGCGCCGCCCCTACCTTTTCCCGCTTCAGTAGGTCCAAGATGTAGCCGAAGCGGCTGCCGTCCGCGGCCACCGCCATGGCCCCACGCTCCACGCGGGGTAGCCGTGCCACGGGCGGGACCGCCCCGCCGCTTCCTCCGCCCTGCGCCGTGCAGCCCCGGCCTGCCCCGGTGCTCTGCGCTGGGGACCCGCCGTGGTGCGAGAGGTGCTCTCCTCGCCTCCGTTCCCCGCCCCGTGGAGGATGCTCACGGGACCGAGGACGCCCGTGAAAACCTCTCAGCCAGCAGCAGCACGGGCAGACTGTCAGGGCACGTCGAGGTGTCCAGAAACACCGTCTCTACGGCCGCAAAAGCTGTGGTCAAGCTGGCAAGGTTGTACCTACTCGTGGTTCAGCCAAACCCGAGCGTTACTGTATAGATCACTCTCGTCCTCTGCTGAGCCCATGGCCTGGGGCTGATGCTGCAGCCAGGTCTGCCCAGGGCAGCACCCAAGGTGGGCATGCCTCTTTTCAAAGAGACTTCAAAGCACAGCTTGAAGTGAGATGCACGCTGAGGTACGGCATAATGCGTGTGTCCCCAGGCTCTATCTGGTTTTCTTAAATTCCAAGCTTTTGTTCAGATGAAAAATTGTGTCTAAACACATCTGCAGTGAAGAGCTCATACTAACGTAATGTACATAATTGCATGTATGATGTCTGGTGTGTTTGCACTTGGCTGGTGGTACATCTATGGGGCAACTCAAACTGGAAGAAAACTTACTGTCATCTATTTTTCTGCATCCCAGGACTGATGCTGCCACTCAGGATGGATACAACATGATTGATCTTACCCCTGTACTCGGCACTGGTGAGGCCGTACCTCGATGACTGTGTTCAGTTTTGGGCCCCTCACTACAAAAAGGACATTGAATGACTCGAGCGTGTCCAGAGAAGGGCAACGAAGCTGGTGAAGGGTCTGGAGCACAGGTCGTACGAGGAGCGGCTGAGGGAACTGGGGTTGTTTAGTCTGGAGAAGAGGAGGCTGAGGGGAGACCTCATCGCCCTCTACAACTCCCTGAAAGGAGGTTGCAGAGAGCTGGGGATGAGTCTCTCGAACCAAGTAATAAGTGATAGGACAAGAGGTAATGGCCTCAAGTTGTGCCCGGGAAGGTTTAGACTGGATATTAGGAAGCATTTCTTTCCAGAACTGGTTGTTAGGTGTTGGAATGGGCTGCCCAGGGCAGTGGTGGAGTCCCCATCCCTGGAGGTGTTTAAGAGTAGGGTCGACAGCGCTGAGGGATATGGTGTAGCTGGGAACTGTCAGTGTTAGGTTAATGGTTGGACTGGATGATCTTCAAGGTCCTTTCCAACCTAGATGATTCTGTGATTCTGTATACAACTGTGGCAAAAAAACCCATCCCAGCAATTGAAGTACCCTGCACTTCTTGAGGAAGACAACCCTCACGGCCTGCTGAAATGTTCACACCAGACAAGAGGGCCAGCTACCAGGAGAGAAACTCCACCAGGACACGGTGGGCAAGGGGGCCCCATGGGATGACTGGGGAATGATGTTTGAGAGGTTGCAGACATTGCACCCTGCTCCATGCCTGCCTCCACACCACTGCAATAGCTTGCTTCTGGTGGAGGTACCACAGGTCGCTTCAGCCAGCAGCTGGCTCATTTCTTTCTCCTCTGCTGCTCTCTCACCAGCTCTCTCCCAAACTGAGAGGTGGAAGGGGACAAGCCACCCTTACATTGTAGCTATCAGGTAGCCCATGGAGCATATCACCCCTGTGTGGTGAAAACATACCAAAAGGTGTTTTATAACAGTATAATGT
This sequence comes from Strix aluco, assembly GCF_031877795.1. NCBI lineage: Eukaryota > Metazoa > Chordata > Aves > Strigiformes > Strigidae > Strix > Strix aluco. Next base: position 51,113,021 of record NC_133971.1, on the reverse strand, counting down.
ATCCTTTTGGAGGCTGTATTTCCTAAGTGTACTGATACGGTAGTAATGTTATCCCAGATTCTCTCTACAGGGTACTCACTGAAACAATATACTCTTTCTTTCTCAGAAAACAGGACTCATGAATAGCTACCAGACTTTTCTGTTACTAGATACTGTACAATTATATATATCAGATGACTCATTAATCAAATAGCTTGTTATTGGGGTATAGACAGGCTTTCAGCATTCCACATATTGCTTTTGTGCAAACAGCCCAGGAATAACGATGGGCATCGGCGCAGGGGGCAGTCAGCTGTTACCACTCATGCAGCTGAGAGGTCCTCGATACATAATTAAGTCAATGTGAGATATTTTACTTCTCTGATCTAATTCCAGCTCACCAAATGGCACTCACATAGGAAATTTTCTCTGCTGTAATTTCTTTGGATCAGTGTTGAGCACTGCGAGAAAGCAGGGCTGGCCAAGGCTGGGACGAGGGATTTCCTGAAGGAGTGACTCACTTTTCCCAAGCTGCTCAAGTCCGGTAGTCATCTGCAGGACACCATGCTGGTGGTGGCCTCAGCAACCATGGCTCTTCTGTATCAGGGAAGGTTGTACCACGATATCGGGGTGAATCTCCAAATGATAACCTGCACCAAGCAGCAAACATACCTTTGACCTTACTACTCAGTAATGACAGGCTGTGAGAAAAGCCAAGGAATTTACAACCCTTTCTGCGCAGTGCAAGAAAACAACATGCAGCGGTTTACTCCACTGGAACCCTGGAGCTGGAGGCATGTCTGCACCTGAATGCCTTTGCAGCTTTGTAATGTTCATGTTAAATGACCCCAAACAACCATCGCCCAAAGCCTGTGAGACAAGGGTCTCCACAGGTACATGCACCATGTGCCTGCTCTGAATCAATGCTTTTGTCTTGCATTTTTGGCCATGAATCACACCAGTATTTTGAACAATGTGCACTGAATTTCTAGCTTCTGTCTCATGACTTTTTTGCTGCACCAGTGTGATTAGATTTTTTTTTTTGTTTGTTTGTTTGTTTTGTTGTTGTTGTTTGTTTTGTTTGTTTGTTTTGGGGTTGTTTGGGTTTTGTTTGTTTGTTTTTCTTTCTTTCTGCTATATGCTGTTGGTTAATGCCAGCCTGGACTGAAATTCAAGTACTTGGGACAGAAAAGATGAGTCCTGGTTTCCCTCCCTTCACCTTCTCAGGTCCTGCTTCCATAAATTGATCAACACCCCAGTCACATGCTGCCCTCCATATCAGGGGAGTGCTGTGGTTCTCATTAGAGTGCTCCACAAATGTAAAGAGATGTGAATGTAGCTCAAGTCATGAAGTTAGTCAGGGCAAGAAGGATACAGAAGGAGACGGAAGAAGCTGATGGTTCTTTCATGCTCTTTTCTTGGAATGGTTTTGTTTCAGCGCTATCTCTGTTAGCACTCCAGGTTCAGGCGGCTGCCAGTGAGAGGCAAGCAGGTGGGTGCCACAAACCACTTTTGCATTGATTTCACCGCTTCGGCAATGGCACCCTCCCAAGCAGCTCTTGCTGGGATGAATCTGGCCCCTGTATGACAGCGCTCTCTGCCAGCAACCGTGCAGGAGAGTGTACTTCTGCAGAGTCCTGCAAGCCCAGGCAGAGCCTTGTGGATGGTTCAGTATCATTAACACAAGCTGTCTCCATAGATCGAGACTAGCAAGTAATTTGGGACTATTCTCTGCAGCAGATATCAATTCCTGTAGCCATTTTGAGGGTTCTCATTTACCTCTCCTCAGATGAAAGACAGTTTGTGCTGGCCTTTGTCTTGCAGGCTGACAGGGGAATGTGCACTTGGAAGGCTGGAGACAGATGGAGAAGCTTCATGTTGCAGCTGGTGGCCCAGGGACTTTCACCCCTCTTGGTAACCGGTTGCTGTGTTTTACACAACCTTTACTGAGGTAGGCTGTATGTCAGAAATAGCTGGGAGCTCCTCACCAGTTCCACATAAACTTCCACATAGATATGCAATTGCTTTTCACACTTTTGCTCCTTTTATTTCATCTGTCAGGTTGGTTCCTTTCTGTGGAACCAGGATATCTGAAAATTAACTCAAACCTTCAGTTGTCATGAAATTATCAATCTCAGAGCATGTCATATTATCTTAAAATGAATCAGTAGAAGGTTTTTATTTGCTTTCTATCACTTAAACTTGTAGCAGGTCTCCAAAAATGCAAGGATCCTGGGCCAGATTATCAACTAATGCAAATTAATTTATATCATTTTATACCAGCAGAAAAACTGACCCTGTATTGCAATGCTGAAATGTCACGCAACACAGGGATCTGTCTTGGCACATTGGTATAGAAATTAAAATATAAAGGAAATTTGTGTTTCCTGAACTGTGAATTATCTTGATTCTCCCAGGACAGCAGTGACAGCTCTGGATTTTCTGGTTGATCTTCTCCGTCTTAGTTTCTACTTCTGAACTAAATCTGAGCAGCAAAGCCTGATCAGATGCTCTTTTCTTTCCACTCACCTAGGATGATGAGGTATTTTCCCATCTCCATTTTACAGGAATCCACTCAAGCACACACCCTAGCGTCCTGAGGGGGGTCTTCTCCCACTGTGCACCTGTACATCACGCTTGAACTTGTTGGCCACCATTACTGGAGGAAATCTACTTAAAGAGTGTTGGAAACCAGCTGCAGGCGGCGATATGGGAAGGGCTAACACAAATAATTCAGTACAGAGGAGAGAAGGAGTGCTTCCATTTTATAGTATGCGTGGGGGAAATGGATCTGTGTTAGATATACTTCCATCTCAGAGGACTCTGATGTCACTGACAATTGCAATGCCAGAGCAATGGAGATGCAAGAAAGAAGATGTTAAAGGTGGTGGAAAACTGTCAGTAGTCAGTATGAACTACTTCAGTGTTAAATTGTACATTTGAACAAACATTTGAAATAATGAAAAAACCCACCACTTAAATGCGTATCCAAGTGTGCATGCCTCTGGTAAGGATTGTGACCTGCTTTTATTCTCTTAACAGTGTTCAGAGGCCTGCATCCAGCTTGAGCAATACTAAAGAGAATTCATGTAAATAGTTTATGAATTTTATATAAACTGCTTCCTTCCACAGGGAGTGATGTAGATGGGAACTGTCATGAGCAGAAAAAAAATTGCCATGAAAGAGATGAGACCTTCTGATGACTGGAAAGGTTTTACAAACAGGACAAATAAGATCAAACCGTATTTCAAAGCTCACATGCAGACTTAAACCTCTCCCTGCAATAAATCCCATCCCCTCTAGTTCTTCTAGGCATCACAGGGTTGGTTTGTTGTTTTTTTTTTTTCTTCCCATTCCCACCTGTGCTCTTCTGGGGAAGAAAAAGGAGCAAACTATCTGGAGTCTCTTGGTGAGTGGTCAGGGAACCGTCTGCTTCTGTGTCTCTTCTACATTCAGCTGAGGTCCCACTAAGACCACCTCAAGCAGGAGAAACTCCTGAACCTTCTCCCTAACAACTGCATTAATAAATCCCACTTGGGATTTAGATTTAGCCTGTGATGCCCTGGGATCCCCAGATCTCTCTCTGCGATGCAGCTACCAATTCACATCTTCACTTTCTGTGGGAGAATTTGATTTTTGGGTCCTCTATGTCTGTAGCCTTCCTGGTGATCAAATTTTTACTTACTGTCACCACATACTGGAAGAGGGTTTTATTTATGTTTATATACTTTGTTCTAATAGATATTGGCAAAACCAAAAAGGTCACTAAACCTGTAACACTAAATATGGAAAACAAACAGCAACAATCAAAATGAGATATTGAAGCAGTTCTGCTGCTGCTCTGTGGCTAAGTCAACATCATCCATTGCTAATGGCCAGAAGAAAAGAGTCTCACCCTTAGCCTGTACCTCTCATTTCCCTCACTTCTGGCTGTAGGTCCTCTGGCAAAGGCAAATGTAATAAAATAAAAAGGCAGATTTCAAATTCACAATATTTTGGAGCCAGACTTTTTGTTCTACTGTGCTCAGACCTTTTTGACACCAGAGATGTCTACCTCTAGCTTTTTGTCTGGGTCCATTTAAAGACCTCTGTCCAAATACCATAAACATGTTCATTCACTATTTGTGATGCACAAACACACAAAATAAAGTACAGAGTGAAAACTGCATCTGTACTATATGAAAAATTATCTTTATGTATGATTTCCTCCTAGCCTGTCCCATGTGACACTAGCACAATATCACATGCCCCTGGGAACAAGCTCATTTAAGAAATATGGGTTAAATATGTAGACTACTATTAATATTTGATGTATTGAGTATGTTATTAGATATTTATAAGGAATCAGCTGAAGTACATAATGATGCATACCATGAATATATAATGTAATTGCCATTTTTTGCTACAACTACAGTTAATCAAGTTTGATAATACAAAGAGAATTTTGGGTATCTAGAATTTCAATAAATATTAATTGAGCAAAACACAACAGGCTAGAGTCTATTAATTTATTGATTATATTCATTTACTTAAAAGAATGTGTCTAATGAAGAAATCAGAGACATGCAAATCAGGGAAAGATAAGGAAAAGATGAGCACTGCTGAGATCTGCATGCAACTGTGGCAATGCATGCTTTAGTGATTCTGTGTCTTTTGACGAAGGGGAAGTCTGTAACAGCAAAGGCTCTGAAGAAGGCAGCATAGACATGAAAGCTTTTCAGACTCAGCTGGCCTTCAGAGAGTACTGCGTCCATCTACAAAGCTTGTCCAGTTTATGCCTTCAAGGTTTAAAGGTGTCAGCTGGGCTCCTGCACTTTTCTTTCAGTTTAACTACACCAGGATTAGGTTTGAGTTAACTTTCCTTTTTCAGAATGCCATGTCCTGTGTTCCTTCAATTAAATACTTTCCCTGCGTTTACCAGTGGGTTAATACAGTCTTTAATCCCCACTGAAAGTGGATTAAGCTCCCTGTGGATTGAATTTGCACAGAGCGAGGGCAGTGCAGACCCCATTCTGCTCTGTGAGAGCTGGTCAAGTGTTCACCCTCCTGGGATCACACTGCACCAGGGTGAGCCTGCCCCATCACTGGTCTGTCCTCTGGACGTCTGAGGCTCTCCAGACCCTTAACACCAATAACCTGCTTTTAACACCAGATTCCAGCTGGGATCAGCACTTAGGCAGATGTTGCGCTGCTGGAGTACCTGCCCGCAGTGCTGCAGCACAGCTGGAGCACTGTTGTGGCCAACCTGGGCAGGCAGCATGGCGCCAACGGAACAGAGGTTTCTGCATCTCTTTTTCCCTCTGTAGGCTGGCAAAGGTGCTGGTGTTCCCTCAAAGAACTACTGGCTTAAACAAAGTCAACTTATGAATATAAAAGGATGTGCAGCACAGAGCAAAAGGCCAAAAATGTCACTTAGGGGAGCTTATCTGAAGCTACAACAAAGCAAATTGTTCCCTGTAGTCTTCACAAAATGCTGAGGGTGAAGCACAGTGACACTCCTGCTCCCTGGTCGCACTGTGTGTAGCATGGAGACAACCTGGGGCAGCAATTTGTCCTGCATGTGAGATGGATCCCAAGGCTGGCCAGTACTGTTTGGGGCCAAAACTCCCAAACCATGGTTCTGGCTGCTTCCCCATGTGTGTTGAGCACCACAAGGTGCAGAGCCAGCTGCAGAGTGTAGCGTAAGAGAGCCACAGCCCCAAGTACTTGGCTGTTGCTCTAGAAGATGTTCCTGTCCCATACATGCTGCAGTGCAGAGTGAACTAGTACAAACCTTGCTGTGTGAACTTGGTCGCTTTTATCACGAGTGATATGCAAAACAGTCCCTGATGCTGGGAGTCCGGGCCCTGCCATGGACAGACAAGCACTTATGTGCTGTTCTGGAGTTTCTAGAAAAGGAAATCTTCCTGGTTTTCCATGCAAGTTTCTTTTCGTTCCTTTGACTTCTACAGGCCTCTCAACAACTTCAGCAGTTCACCTCGGCATACTTAAAAAGGCCTCCCTGATGCAGCAGCCTGAGTGGAAGAGAGTTCCCTCTGATTCAGCTGTAACGCACTCACTTCACAGAGGCATGCTCACTTTGCCCTGCTGTGAAGGAAAGTCAAATGCATGTTGGTCTGCCAAGAGTGGCTCCTCCCAGCATCCTCCCCAAATAACTTGCCAGACAAGGATTTCAAACTGGTTAAAGACAAGACAAACCCTTCTCCTAATAGCTAGGAATACTGCATTATTTATCACCTTTTTACTGTTTTCATGTAGAGCTGGGGTGGGTGAAGTAAACTATGTTGGCAAAATGACATTTTAGCCTGGTTTGATTTTATTTATTTGTTTTACTGTTGGTTTAAAGCAATCAAAAATCATCTGTTCTTGACTGACATCAGTAAATGAGCAGAAGTGTGTAGGCTAGAGCTGTCTCAGCCTGCAAGACAAAGCACCTCTGAAGTGTCTGAATCTTCCTTTGCCAGTGTTTGCAGTGTACAGACATTCACTAGGATAACTGACATCAGAGAGCTTATTTTTGAAAGACAAAATTAAAAAAGCCTTCCTTTACATTCCTGTTCACTCCAAATCTGGCTAGCATCAAAAAGCATCAAAAGACTCAGCTTGCTCTGATGACAAGAGTTGTCTGTGGGTAGCTGGAGTAGGCTGGGCAGCCAGCAAGGGGATGGGAGTGTTGTCCCTCAGACAGGGTTTGTTACCTGGTGTGCAAAAGCCAATCTCACACACATAACTGAAATGTCAGTTTATTGTGTATTTGGTTAACGAGGGGTGCTAGGTAGTAATTCCACAAAGCTAGCACACCACACAAAAGAACTTCAAAGTATTTATACACTCCAAACTACATGATTACATATTTACTGATTATTGGTTAGTCACTTATCACTTCTATCCCTTATTGGTTAGTAACATGCCCACTTCAATTTAAAGTTACAGTGGGTTTTCAATTTTCTGCACAAGCTCAAAGAGGGAGGGTCTTTATTCGGGCAGGGGTCTTCGAAGCAGTGGGTGTGATTTTTATTATTATAATGAGGATAGTCCTTCCAAATGACATTCTAATCTCTAATTAAACTGATACAGGTTAAACAATTTTAATGAGCGTCCATGTTCCAGGATGTTTCTCTTCTTCAAGGATGGTAGCTCCTGATTAGAAGTTTATTACTAATTACAGTTGACAGTTTTGAAGAACAGACCAACCTAGCTGATGTGTCCAATCTGTCCTTGTATTTGATGAGAAACATCATATACAATGGACATATGGACAATAATACATACTATGTGTCCTTGGGTGCAATGAGAAACATTTGTGAGGCCTACAATGTGTGATGAGAAACAGTTGTGTGGCCTACGGGAGAGGGATCCAGTCCAGACTGGCTATCAGATCAACAGCTGCTGCAGACTTTAATTTCCTTTTATAGAAGGGACATCATGGGAACTGTTGCTCTTCATAGCCTGTGGAGCCTTTGGCTTAAAAAACTGCCCTCCCTGGGAACCAGACGCTACATAACATCTCAAATGCTGGTCTGTGTGTTTGCTCAGGTTTCCGCTGCAGTCAAAAGCAGCATGCTTGTCTTTGCTTTGTGCAGAGACACATGCAGCCTTCCTGTTCTGCGGCTCATGGACCATAGCTTGGAGTCACAGGAGGTGAGAAAGCTTGCAGCAGTCCAGAGGGGTTACAGGTGGGTGGTAAGGGAGATGCAGAGTTAGGGCCACCCAGGAGCAGGAGGAGAAATGTGCTACCCACTGTTATGCATTTGTTATGCTCTGGTGTCTGCTCAGGTCCTGCGCTGAGGGGCCATGGAGCAGAGGAGCACGCCGGCAGCTGTTACAGGGCTGGGGAACCGCTTCCCACCGATAGCTGCAGTTCACAACTCGTCCTCAGAGCTGGGAACACCCCTCAGCAGGGAGGGGTGTGCACCTCAGGTAGAGAGGGGAACACGTGCCTCTGCTGTTCCCTTGTATCTACGTTCAATAAAAACTAGACTAACCCTGGGGTGGCAGACAGGAAGGGGACAAGGCTTGGCATACAGTCACAGAAGTTCATGTTGTTAATGTGCTTTACACCTTCTCTTTAGATACCCACCATCACAGTCCTCTCTTTTACTGGCAGCTCCTCATTCTGCAGAAGGAAATTGCTTGAGGCTGGAGTTTATCTACACTGAAAACAAGTGTCAAGGCACAGAGCCACCAGAAACATTTGCATAGGAAGCTATCAATAGCAACTGGGAAGGCAGAGGCACATGTTATCATCACTCTGCAGGACACACTCTCTCTGGCCTTATACAGGGAGTTATATATAGAGCTGTATACAAAAACATAGAAGAGCCCTGTGGCTGTGTTGGAAACCCTTAACCAGACACATCTCTAGCAGAATCCTGTCCTTGGCCCCACCAGAGAGCTGTGTATTTCAGAGGTTATTTCAGAAGGATGCTAGGCATCCAGCACCACCAGAGGACAGCTGATCTGTGAAGTATGAGTGTACAGACCAGAGTGCAAATATGCCCAATCCGTCTAAGATTTCTGATTTCCTCTAAAGTATCTCTGTGCTATTTATAGAAACATCCCTCCCATTCCCATCTATGTACCTTGCAGATCAGCACTACATTAAACAGTCCCGTCATCAAAACTCTCCTTAATTGAGGAATTTACAGGCTGGAGGGGGTGGAAATTAAAAAAATTACAATGTTAAAGTAGAACTGGTAAAAAAATAGTCCAGGAGGGTCCTTAAGAACTTAGAGAGTTCATCAAACTGCTCCAAGGCAGGATCAGCTGTCCCTGAGTCATTCCCAGCAGTTGTTAGTCTAACCTGCTGTGAAAGAATACCCCTGGTGAAAACGGCCTGGGCAGTAGGTTTACACAGATGCCTTTCTGGCACGATTCTCCTCCACAATGAGTCTGAAGTTAAAGACGACTGTAATGGTATAATAAGCAGTATGAAGGTTGGGTCCAAGATAAAAATGTAATTGTGTAAAGTGAGCCTATTTTAGTAAGGCATGGCCATAATTTAAAGAAGGTTGCTAAATGAAGACTCCTGGATAGCATAACAGCAAATAAATACAGCTCTGTGCTTAGTGAAACCTTTAAGTTATCCAAATGCAGCATGCAATTTCAACAGCAGTCCTGCTGATTTAGCTTTCTAGGCAGCATAAGCACCACTCCTTTCCCAGAAGCTTTCAGGACAAACAACAGAAAGCTGTGCCTTGACTTTTCATGTGAAATTGTCCTTTTGCAGATTTCCCATAGAAGGATAAGGTGGGACCCTCTCTTCCAGGATAAGACAGAGCCTCTGTCCTGTGTGCTGGAGTAAAGGGGACACAGGGAGAGATCTGGATGGAAACCCAGGGATGGGTCCTGCAAAATAGCTTCATGAAGGCCTTCGCGCTCTCTCAGACTGTGAGCACGCAAGGTGGTTGATTTAACTGCTGCACAAGGTAGCTCCAGGTCCTTGTACCAGAGCCTGTTTATCATCACTGTTACAAGTTAACATGGAAGTCACCTCCACACACATGCATGACTAAAACTGTCAAAGCCACAGGCTTCCACATGCATATCTCCCTGCTTTCATTTGTGAGTTTAACATAAACAACCTAATCTGGTAAGTTGAAAGCTCTTTCCTTACCACAAACTTCTCCCCTCCCATGCACATTTTGAAATTCTCGAAGTGAGAAGTTGCAGACTGTTCTCAGACAGATTTTCTCCTCCTTGATGAACTTCCCCTTTTTATTGAGAGGCAGGACTGTTTCCTTCCTTGGGATCCTGCTTGTTCTCCAGTGATGACGGAGAACAGTGGACACAACTGCATTGTGCAAAAGTGTAAATCTATGACACACTGTAACCACTCAGTGGAGTAATTTAATAATCATTTACTATAAAGATGACTTTCTTCTCTTTCACCCAGTGCTCGTCTAAAGTGAGGAAAACTTAAGTGGTCTCTACTTGCAATAGCAAATCAAAGTTTTTCAGAACAATCACAGTATGTAAAGCCAACCTAAACAGACCAATGTTCTCATTCAACTGATGAGTTCTGGAGATGTTTCACATTTTAGTTGCAGCAATAGGATCTGCTTACGTCTCCTTCTCACATCCCAACCACACACCTTCTACATCCACAGGGGCACCAATAGCAGGGTTCTTCCTGCAAGGAGACGGGCTGTCCAAAGAGGCTCTGACTTTGGAAATCAGGTGTTCCTTCCCCTCTACACAATGTAACCTCAAGCTGAATAGCTGAGTATCTGCTATAAAGGTGAAATGTATTTCTCTGGCAACACTATTGCTTCTACAGGGTATTTGATTTTTGATACTGGCTTCTGTGGAGAATGGCGTATTTGATGTAGCTTCTTCAGCTCCTCTCAGGTTGTCTTTTACTTTGTTACAGGGCATTAGAGCATAGAGAAGGTAGATTTAGTATGTGCTTTAACACATTCAACGTATTTCAGATATTTCTCCAATGCCCAAACTACTTGTTAGATTGTTTCACAAGTGCTGATTGTTCCATTTAGAAAAAAACTTCTCAACATGAAAAGTTCATAAATATGAACATATTTAGCAAGTCTCCCAAAATGGTGTTACTGTATCTGCCAGCAGCTATGTACAAATCGAGTCGCTGTGAAGGCCCTAATAATGTTTAAAACCTCAGTCCTCAGACCCTATTGAAAGGATACATTTAACTTCCTTTATCCAACAAGCCAGTTCAAAGCTGTTTTTCTGGAAGAGGAGGTAGAACCACAGTTTGTGAGCCTTTGTAAGACAGGGGCACCCAGCCAGGCATATATTTGTCGGATCAAGCCAACATCAGCAAGCTGTGAGTGCTGCTGGGGATTACACAAGGCATCAATTTTATAAATAGATTCTTGACAAACAGGAAGAATTAGGGAGCGGGTCTGTTGTATGACACCATTGCTGGAACATCAAAAGCTTATGGCAGCGTAGGCATTCTGCATAGGGCAAGCCCAATAGCCAAGATGTTTTACATCCTCAAGCACGTGGTACAGCCATTTAATTTATTAATTTCTTATTTAGGTTCAGCCTCAGCAATGTAAATCTGTGGTTAACACAAAATTATTACAGGTGGATAGTAATCACATAGTTTGCTTTTTCTAGCTCCATTAAGCTTCACAGTTCACATCTAAGTTTTAGCGGCATTTGGACATCTTCATTTGAAAAGAGGTTTTAGCTTATGGACTCCTCTTCTTACCTGTGAAATTGTTGTCCATCAATTTATCATTTAACATTTTTCTAGCCAGAAGACATGATAACCACTAAAATGGGAAAGGCAATGTAATCTAGCATTAACTACACAGTCAGAATCAAAGTGTCTGCTACATAGGAACATTCACCATTTGTTTGCCTGACATCAGTTGGGACATTAAGAATGGCAAATCATGCATGCAGAGTTGGTTATTAGCACAGATTTTTGTCAACTCAAAAAAGATTAAAGATTTCAAACCAATTAAAGTAATTAGATTCTCAGTGTGGGCACACACATTTTGCTGGCTTCAGAACAGGGGTTAGTGGGAAACAAATATGCCTCCTGCGACCTTTAGAAAAGGATAACTGCTGTCAACATTCAGCCTGAAAAAATGCTGTTATTTAGCTGGGGGGAAAAAAAAGATTGTAGAATAACTGGGGTCCAAGGAGATGTGAAATGTAAAATCTATGTAAATAACCCAAGATAGCTTACAGATACAGAAAACAAAGCAAGAAATATTAACTGATTTTCAAAGCAGAACACTTAAATTAGTTGCCATGAAAAATTAACTCATTATTGACAGAACATGATTTTTCACTGTTGTCCCCTTACTTCTGTTTTCTACCCTTATGTCCCTCACAGATGGGAACCTGGTCACAGATAGGCAGACTCAGGAACCATAGTTTCAGATTTGACAAGTACAGATTTGCCCCATGATAATCAAAGCCAAGTAAGAAAGTATTATTTGGCCTGTTTCCCAGCAGAGACTCAGAGCACCTTATTCAGCTCTTCTGAAATTCAAAGCTACTTCCTCTAACAGGGGATGTACTAAATGCTGAAAACCACACAGTTCTTCAGCAAGGCAGAGGCATGGGTAGGGATGGGTAACTACAATTACATCTCATCTTCGTTGTAACTTCACCATGTCCCAAAAACCCAGCCCACTTCACCATGGGTCAACTTGTGGCCACCATCTGATGTCACGGACAAACAAATACCATGCTATTTTGAATGACTTTTACCTCAAGGTGGTTTTGTTTGGTTGGTTTTTGGTGGATTCTCAGCTAGGTAGATCCCCATGACCTGAGAGTCTTCTATTCAGGGAAGCTACCTTGGCCTTTGCTGACCAACATCCCATTAGGCCTCTCCAGGAAAATGGACTTACACAGGAACTGCTGTAGTGCACCCCCAGCATGGTATATCCTCTAAGTATCTCTACTATTTCTTTTTATTTGCAGCTGAATTTCAGGCCATCTCAGGATGTGGCAAATAAAACCGATTCCCAAGCTCTATCTTCCTCTCTTCACTCTCTCATGTTGCTTGAGTCAGTACCTCCTCGCTCTTGCTCCTAATCTATGCATTCACCCTTGACAGCTCAAATCCTTTCCATCATTTTGGTTCCACTCTTACTCCACATTCTGCCTTCCCTATTCTTCTTGTGTCTCCACCCTCTATTTCTCCCAGTTTTAATATTCTCTTGCTCTGCACCAGTCCTACTCAAGCACCTAATTTGTCCTTCCTAATAGTAGCACTACAGTCCTCTTGCTTCCACCACTCCAGACTTCTTACGGTTCTTCCAGCTATGTAGTCTCGCCTCCTAAAGGAGTCTACTGCGACATGCCTAGATCACGTCTTACTTCCAAGTCCTGCCCTATGCTCCTTCTCTGCTTTTCCAAGCAGACCACCACCACTGGTGATGTTCCTAATGCTGCCTTACTAGAAATCTGCTTATAGAAATAAAACCACTTTCTTTAAGTAGGAAGGCTGCTACCGGTTTGGATACCAGGACTGTTCTGGTAGCCTGAAGATGCCCCTTGGACCTCTCTGACATCTGCGATACAGGTACAACTAACTACTCTACCCTTTTCACTTGCACTGCATTGCAAAATCAGAATGATGGTTATTCCCAAAGCTCTTTTTGCTGACTGAAAGTGTCTATATGCTGTGTCTTTGGGCTCAGCAATGGCAAACGGTGCACTTAATCTGGTTTGAGAGGTCTTCAGTTATCTGTGTTTGGAAGTCCCTTAGAAAAAAAGAATGTGCCTTAATGACTGGCAAGTAGAAAGACATCCTGGTGTCTACTGTATGCCTGAAATGCACAAACTGACTTGCCACAAATGCAACAGCTGCAAAGTTATTTGCTTTGATTCTGAGCTGCATTTCAAGCATATGAAGTAAGGCACCACTACTAAATAAGCTGAGAATGTTCATCATCTCTCTAACAGTAAACCACTGCCACTTACTTTAAAGCTCAATGTTTCATTCTTTACACAGAATGGGTAAGAAACTTAGAATTATTTCACAGTAAAAAGGAAGTATGTATAAAAAAATAAGCAGAATGCAGTTGTCAATTTTAATGTATTACAAAGGCTTGACTTTAGAAACAGGTTCTAATGCTGTTCTTGCACGCAGCTCTCTTCCAAAAGACTCTGTTGAATATCCCTTGACATATATCACATATGCCACACTCTCATCAAAATACATCAACATGCCATACTCTCATCAAATTTCACATGAAGAGAATATTTCAGATGAAAACGCTTTGTCCGGCTAATGATCAACTGCATCTGTGTAGAAACTACTCAGAAGAATTATAAAATCCATTTAGTAAGGCCACACAACTTTGAAAGTCCGGTATATTGAATAAAATAATTTTATTTGTACTTACTTGTTTTTTTTTTTTTTAACAAAGTTTATGGAATCTGAAAGTAGACAATAAAAGGTAACTTTTAACTGAGACTTAACATGGGAGATTCTCTACCCAAAAATATGTCAAACATTAAGAACATAAAGAACTCCAAGGTTCTGTGCTATACTGTATGATATGTAAACAGATTTTGAAAATACTTGCCTATTATATATGTTGACACAGTATGCACAAATAAAAAAAAAGTTTAAATGCCTCAAGGGATTCCTTAGAAGTAAAGCCATTTGAAGAGCCATTTACAGTCTGCGGTGACAAACTTCTATATAATCAAAATACTTCTTTTTATCACAATGCAGAATAACCTGCTGAAGGCAACTCCCTATCGAAGTGATGCCAGCAACACAGATCTGATTGTATGACCCAGCACTTAAAAGAGCACATTGGTTATACATGGCTTTTAACCTTGGGCTACAATTATGCTACCAGAACTAAATTCAAGTTTAAATCAGTCATGTAGAGAGGTGTGTGTCATCTGAACACTGTTTAGAGTCCTTGTTCTCCAGATCTGATGAAGGTGGTGAAGGCGCTCTGAGGTTCTTGTGCTTACATTCAGGGCAGGATGAACTTTGCAAATACCAGATTCTCCAATTAATGACAAACCACAGATCCCAAAGTAGGCGTGTAAAGCATCTCAAAGAAGAACAGAAAAAGAAAATTACGTCAGGCTGTAACAGCCAAGTGTTCCTGTATTCCAACACCCCTGAATAATTACAGCCAAGGAAAACAAATAAACAGGTGCTACATTTTAAACTTGAGTTTTGACAGAAGAAATCAATTTCTGCCCAAAGCCACCAGTGTGAACTGATAGTCTGCAATCTCTGAAATGAGAGACTAGTTTTGTTTTATAACAATTCTTGCCCACTACTTTATTTCTTCTGAGTGCTCAGGCCAAATAGCAAAAGATTTTGAGCATCTGGAAATAATTTCTGTCCACAAAGCCAATTTTTTTCCCAAACATGGAAGAATTTTTTGGCTGATTATTTGATTAACAGCTGGCTACTGAAACACCAAATTAGTCCCAATAGCTGCCAAACAGCAAGGTTTAGAAGTATGAAAGAAGTACTTTTCCTAGCTTTCCCTCTTCCTGAGAGAATACCCTAAGGATAGGAAATTCATGAGGTGGCTTCATCAGCCGTAGCAGATGACTGCCACCAAAAAGAGATGCTCTTACTCCCCTGTCCCACACTGTTCCTGCTGCCTACCCTATACCAGCACTACAGCGTGTTGAACACCCCCCATGACCTAAAGCAATTGAAAAAACTTGGAAGAAAATTAACCCAAGCAGCAGCAAATGGTCAGTTTTCTGACATTTTAGTGAATTAAACAGCTTTACAGAAGCTTTTGATATACACCAAAGCCAGTGCAAAAAGGAGAAAGGATGTGCTGTACTTGGGGAAGCTGGGAGGAAGAGAAGTGAATCTGTCTCCTCTGGGCAGCAGCAAGCCATTAGATTAGATTATCTGCCCATGAAATCACAGGCTAAAGATGGGAAGATGATGTGAATTTAATGTGCCCCTCACAAATTCTTAACACTTAGTAATCTTTTGGAGGTGTCAGTAAATTCATATCTGACTAAAGTTATATCACAAGAAGGCATCTGGAGAGAGAGACTCTGAAAGAAGGCTTTTGCTTATCAGTATTAACATGCAGACAAACACATGATACAGCCCCTACTGACCTTGCAGAGAGTATGGCAGGCAAGGAGACCTCAACTTCAGGAAATACAGTATATTAACCCCTGTGCACAGCTGCATTTATATGCACTAAAAACCATATACAAAGCTAATTAACTGTATAAGACTATTTGCTGGGTTTAGCCACAAAGTTCAACAGTTGTGCAAATCCATGCTGACAATACTCAAGTTAGTTCTAGCCAAAACACATACATGCAGCCTGTTGTACTCCTCTGTTTCAAGCTATGAAATACACCAAGTTTTCAAGGTCAAAAAAACATAGGTCCAAACATTTTGTTTCATAAGTAACTCACAAACACAGAATGCAGCATGCAACCTCGCAACTGCTAGGCTGTTGTCTTAAAAACATAACAAAATAAGGTGTATTTATACTTCTACAAGAGCTAATCTCACTTCAGTGTTTTACATGTAGTAATCATGCACACTTATTTTCATCCTCTCATGGTTTTATGTCAAATCTTTTGATCTTTCTCTTGCATAGTCTGTAATTCACATGTGCTTCTAATTCTTTTATACTGCATGTCATTTGAAGGTAACAAGTGAGATGCATTAGAGTTGCAGCATGACCTCCTGGAGCATGCAGCAGTACATCCAGCAATTTAAAGTTTATTTAAATCTAGTCAAGACTCATGCACAAGTCTGGAAAAAACCCAAATGGCTTAGGTATGTGTTCTAGCAAAATGTTGTGGATTAACCCTGGTAGGCAGCTAAGCCCTGCACAGTTGCTCACTCACTTCCCCTCCTCCACCCCCAGTGGGAGAAGAGGAAAGAAGAGTAAAAGTGAGAAAACTTGTAGGTCAAGATAATGACAGTTTATAGGAAAAGCAAAAGCCACAGGTGCAAGCACAACAAAATAAGGAAAGTGTTCACCACGTCCCATCGGCAGGCAGGTGTTAGCCACTTCCCAGAAAGCAGGGCTCCATCATGCTTAATGGTTAGATGGGAAGACAACTAGCATTTAAGAGCCTTTTGACTTTTTAGATTCATTTTCAAAGGCAAGAAAGTTCACTGCTCAGTAAGCACAGTGGTTCAGAAAAAGTGTTAAATAATGCTACTGGCCTTCAGAACCAACAATGTATTGTTAGCCTGTTAGTAAAGTGTGAAATCTTTCTTGTGGTGACATACAGCGATCAAAAGACAGTTTGCCTTTCAGGTAGTAGACTGAGCTTGTAGGAAGCTCAGCTGTGCATGTGTGACAATGAAATCTCAGTTCCACAGAAACAACCTTTGCAATGCTGCACTTATAGTCATTCTTCACATTAGAACTGCATTAATTTTTTACACTGTCCTTCAAAACATGAACACAGACTTATGTCACCATCTGCCCAAGGAAAGAATGCTGCAATAAGCCCACCTATTACAACAAAACAAGAGAGACTGCAAAAGCTTGCTTTATAGGAAACAGCAGCTTTCAGGCTGGAACACTACACAAATCAAAAGGAAAACAGCTTTATTATTAGTCTTGACTTTTTCAAATCTTATCTCATACAATCACAGCTATGCTAAAAGACAGGTTAAGGAACTTTGCACGACTGGGGTTTTAAACAGATTTTTTAAATTGCTAGCTCACCAAGTAAATGGTTCATCAAGGTCAACAGAAATATTTCCTCCAAGTGATACTGACTGATCTATATAATGCAGAGTAAATACAGCTAAGTCCTCAGGAATCCTATGCTGGTTTTCAGGGGAGTGGGGGGAGCACATCTATCACAAGCACTGTGTTTTCAGTGTGGGTCCACCTTGAAAAATTCTCCACTGTTGCTCCAATGAAATGATGAAAGGATGAAATATCAGGGCACAGATTCTGAACAGACTCATCCTTTATTATGACTGAATTTTTTGCTTATTTGGTCAGTTTACAGACTGTTTATTGTCCCTGTACAAAATGCCACTGGGCAACACTACTGGTACATGGTTTGTCTTCAGAAGTTTGCAATACCTTCACTTAATTCTAGCATCTTTTCAAATTTTTTAAATTAAAAAGATTTTAGCATCTTTTCAAGTTTTTCACAGTTCAAATTATCCACTTCTAAAAGGATAATAATTAACTCTCAGAAATACTATGTATAATTGCTATGTGTAACTACAATCTGTAAATCATAGTAACTACATAAATTTTGGCTGTTTTTACATACATCAGTGACTTCTGAATAAGCTGAAAGGATTCCTTTATTAAGGAAACAAATGCGTTGAAATATTCTACTCAGCTGATTTACAAAGATACCCACTGCACAATATTCCCTTTAACTAGAATAGTTCAACACATATGTAAAGGCTTGTCCAGGTCTAAATAGACAGTGATACTCTTTTAGCAATAGTCTAAACAAGAAGGAAAAACTGTATCTCCCTCTTTCCACTTAAGTAATGAAAGTCATTATATTTTAAGGAAGGGTTTTTTGCATTTTTTGAGGGACACTGAGGAGAAAACTTCCTTTACACCTCTCACATGTCTGACTGCTGGAATGTACTTCTACCTTAGAACACACTCATGATTTTGAAAGGTAAATTTACCTGGATGGCTATCTGGCCACTTGGCAAATCCACCAACAAGGCGATCTTGAGTTGACAGGATGTAATTTCGGTTTTTCTCAAAATTTGTATATTGAAAGATGTTCAAGAGCTGAAAAGAAATTAGACCATTACAGTAATACACAAAATCTTAGTGTGTTTTTAGTACTAAAATATAACGCCTATTTATGAGCTAAGCAGTGATAGCAAAGATAATACTAATCTGATAAACCTCCATATCCTGCATTTTTGCAAGATGAAAGACCTTTACAGTGATCTGTGCATATGTATGCATTTGTGCAAAATATATAACTCTTTCAAGCAAATAAAAGATATGATCCTTAAAGAAAACGAAACAAGTCAATAACTATCTTGTAGCTGTTCTGTACACTACCTTCAATGTTGCTCCCACCCAAAAGGAATAGCAAGTGTCTACAGGTTTGTTGGGTCGTCCATGGTAGCCATTCTGTTGTCTCATTATACACCACCTTCTTATTCTGTTCAGTTCTTTTTCTGAAAAAACTTCCTCCAGTTTACCCATCAAACACAGTGATGCAATACCACAAAATGTAGAGCCACCTGTGAGAAAAGAGTTGTTTTTGCAATGTTTTGATACTCAGGTTTTTCACTGAATCCTGTATGACCTCAGTCAGAACTTTAACTAGGGTAGGAACAATTAAATCAATGGATTTTTAAAATTATAAAAATGTCAATTTTAAGTCTAAAGTTCAGCACGTATGTCAAAAGGGGAAAAAAACCCCCTCAACCCAACTCTTGCACAAAGAAATCTGAATTTATACTCTTGAAGCTGGATTGCCTCTCAATTCTACACAATTTACATTACACAGCAGTCCAGAAATGAGTAAATTGCAATGCAGCAGAAAACATTTCTTCATATGTAACTTAAAGAAAGCTACTGGGATGCCAGCAATCAGACTGAAGCAGAGATGACAAAGGCAGTCTCAGGCACAATCGCCCTCAGAGGATGTAAACAGACAGAAGTGTCTGATGAGCAGAAAGCCAAAAAAATTAAGAGGAAAAAAAAAAGGTATGGTTAACACTATGAAAAGACTGCTGGACTCTCATGGTTGTAATAAACACAAGTTATGCTTCTAAGGAATTTTTTGTCGTCAAGGAAACTCCACAGTAAAATTTGGAATTAGAAAAGAAACTCATGTTCTTTATCTGTGTATCATGGCCATCCCTTTTTAAAGGCCATCAAAACTCATTCTGAGTCTATTACCCAATATGATAAAATTACAACCTGGGAAAGACCACAAGCAAGCTGCTGATACAAGACTTGGGGCCCAAGTCCCAAGTTCCTTACACTATCCTGGTGATAAAAGACCCCAGGAACTCTAAGATTATTTTCATTCTGATGCTGAAATGCAGCAGGAGAAGGATGCTGAAGCAATGCTATCTGTCATCACTAGCATTTTACAGTAACTTAACTGATTTTTTAAATACACAGGGGTGTAGTTTAGATTTTCAACTTTATCCATCCTGCAGGAAGAAAACAGGTGGAATTCTATCAAAGCTCAATACTAAGGATAAAGCTAGCAAACATCTGATAGATTTAGTATCAGTCACATGTAAGTCAATAGTTTCTCTGTCACAAGCAGACCACTACTTCATGGCATAGAAACATTTGCTTAAAACTATCAGTCTCTTGGGAATTCCTATCTTCACAACTACCAACTGTTTACAAAAATTAACTGCTACTTCAAGATATGAGTCCCCAGTGGATGCTGTGCTCTATCAGAGGAAATGTTTCTAGGTTTTATTAATAGCTGCTGAAATTGGAGATTATAAGGTGCATTGCACAAAGTCTCCTGCAGATAAATCCACAGAGTAGCAATGGTACATGTGGAAAAAGTTTGCTCTGTTAGCAAGAAATGAGAACTACAGCCAACACCTTTCAACAAAACATTCATGAGGTAAGATTAATGGAGTTGATATATTAAGAGCCCATCTAGTCTGTTATTAAGCTGGAACTAAGGGAAAAAGATGATATTCTGAGGCATATTTTGGATTTGCTCCTCCTCATCACACTTCCTTTAAAATCAGAAAAGGCGGCATGACATACCCTGCAACTCTTACAGCATTTTCAATCTGTGTCTTAAAAATAGATGTAGAACATTTTAACATTCTTACCATGAGATTCCAGTCCAGCTCCCTGTGCCAGGCCGTTATCGTAAGACTGAAGGAAAAAACCCCACAGTTACTTTAGAACCACATCACTTTTGCAGACATTGCAATTTCTCAGTTTACTAGCAAAATTATCATCAGACCATAACTACCATTTAACCTGATTAAATTCTGAACCTATGCCTCAAAAAGATCTTGGCACAAAACACTTAACAAATCAGCCTTGTTTCAATGCAAGCAGCTTTTATGACTTCATCATGGAGCTCCTTTTAGTTGTTACGTATGTTAGAAGTCTGAAAAAAAGGTAAATTTGTCTTTGCCAAACAGGGAAAGCACGTGGTGCAGATAATCATTAAAGAAAAAAAACCCCACATTTTTCTTGTCTTTATAAAAAGAGAAAATGGATTGTAATTCCCAACAAAATTAAATGGGTAAATTAAATCTGTCTCTAACCCAACAGATGGTTAACATACAAAAGGCAAAATGCAAGGTACTATTGTGTGTACAATACTCAAGTACAAGAAATGCTTTAGTAAGGAGCAAGAACATCAGGCTTGATGATGGGGTAGGGAGGGGAAGAAGAAACTAGAGCAACAACATAATAAAGCATACTATTGGACTAAACCTACCCTATAAAATATTACTGTTAAAAATACCTTAACAATGTTGAAAAAACACTTTGTTAAGTGAAAGAAAAAGGAGAAACTTGAGTCTGATGAACAAAGCACCAAGAATATTATAGTACAGCTCTGTTAAGAGCAATCTAGAAGCAGATGATACTGTATATGTAGGAATAACAATCTTTATTCCCTAAAAATTCATTAAATCATATTGCATGATAAGAAATAAGAGATCACAGTAAGTTATTAATAAAATGGAAAATGCTTATTTTACAAGAGTTCATAGAATAGTCAATAAATTATCACTGGACAAGTAAAGTACCAAACTGTTTAGTAGGAACAAAAGTGAAGTTTAACTTTTGAAGTTAACACAGGTCCTACATCTTCTATATTAACTGCTCAATCAACATTTGGTTCAGTATCTACTCAGAAAGAAAGCAGTTTTAACTTCCCACCCACCCTCTCTGTCCCAATGCTGACTATGAATTTCTCATGTTTTCTCCAGGGGCTAGAAGACACAGGACACCTTGACAGACCACTAATGACTCCCATAGTCCTAACCAAAGGATGGCTACAAGAGCTAGAATGGCTTCAGGAATGACCTAAGCATTATTTTGTAAATGTTTCTAAAGCTGACATTGAGAAGAAAAAAAGGAAACAGAAGCAGACACAGAAGCTACATTAAAACTATATTCCTCAGTTTTTGAGTTGTTGCTGCAAGGTGAAACAACTAATAAGACTAACATGAGACTAGTAAGGCTAACATCTAATACATACACTTCAGTTTTAAGTAATTCCTATGAACATCTGAATGTTAAAACACATAGTGTAAACTCTTCACACTTCCTTTTAAGAACACAATGCAAATGTGCTACCACACTCCACAGACCCATTAACTGGTAAGCAAAGGCAAGCTGATCAGCAAAGCTATGCTGACAAAGCTAATTAACTCTACAAACTGTAATTGTAAGAGGAGGTGGTTTGCTTTATGTATGACAAAGTAATTAGCTCTGGAGAAAAGCTGTTCAGTGTGCATCCCAGACAGTGTACTATGTTGGGCTGTACAATTAGCTTGAAATTTTAATAGACAATAGGTGACCTTTGGCTGACTGGTGCCTATTTATTTACACACAGCAGCTGCTCTTTGGGAACTTGCATGCATTAAAGAACTAGGGAAATATTTTTGTTTCTTTGTCCTTTTCAAAAAAGACCCAGGAAATTATATGCAAAAGAGGCTCTAGGTTACTGCAACATGAAAGCTGCATAATTAAATACCATCCCCAGGAAATGTGTAAATCCAGTTGGGTACAATCTTTGCTTCATGGTCTCAAAGTTTCACAACCAGCTTAATTATATCAACAGACTCATATACCTACATTTCAAGAGGACTCTACTATATTAGAAGAAGCAGATGCTGTACTTAAAGCTTCTTGCAATATCTCTACTTAAAAACCACATTTGTGGCAAACCAAGCAATGTTGCAAAAAGCAGTATTTTAGAGTCTGTGGAAGTCGTTCAAAATTTCAGCACCCTAGTGTCTGTTGTTTTTCAATTAGTGATATATCTGACTTTTGAATGTGAAAGCCAAAAAACAACGTATGCTGGTAAAAATCATGTGATTGGAATCTGGCTATTTTACTGATGGTAAAATTGATCCACAATTACTTTTGTGATCAGTATTGCACAAACACTTTTTAGTCAAGCGATAACAAGAGGGCTATCCATTCTGTATGAAGATTCAATTATTTTTAAGTTACTTTTCTGAATAAAGCACCACCATTATTTCATGTTCCAATCTTCTGCTGTTCCTCACATGACCCCTCCCTCTTTCAGTTGTACTGAATTATATCTGTCACAATTCTTATACTGCATCACTAGAGAATAAATTCCAAAGAATAAGCTAAAAAATCCAGAAGATACAAAGATTACTGTGCTTAACCAGTCATTTTACTCTCCATCCAGATTAGTTGCACTTCACACACATGTATGCCAATTTGAACTGAAAAAAAATTTAACTATCCCTTGATTCATCTACGTGCAAATGATGACATATGACAGTAAAACAAAACCACACATTTCCGTCACAGAAGTTTACTACTAAGCAATGCAATCTCTTTTGTTTTATAATTAATGGAAATACCAGAATGAGGTAACATTGTAGCAAAAAAGGAATAAGCATTCGTAAGAAAGTCTATAGCATTATTCACTGTACAGTTAGTTACTGTAGTTATAGTGTCAATAGTTACGGTGTCAATTTTCCCAACAGGAACATAACAATTGGAATTTGCAGGTACAAGGATTAATACTAAGGCTCTAGAAGCGAGCTCCAAATTTGGTTCAAGATCACTGTAGACAGTAAATCTCCAGTGCCATTTCAAAGCTCCGAACTTTCAAAAAATCTCCACTTGCCTGTGCTACCAATGGCCTCTATGACGTTCTAGTTCTAGTCTTAGAAAGAAGTAATTGCTCCCTGATCACTTAATCTTTTCAGTGCTACTTATTGCTTTATATACTTCTGTCACACTCCACTTAATCATTTCATTCCCAGAATGGAGAGTCCTAGTATATTAAATGCTCCTTTTGCACAAGCTGGTTTGTATCTCTGACAACTCAGCTTAACTTCCTTTGTACCCCTCCTAGTTCCACTACATCCTTTTGGACCAAAACTGCACTCAGGTGTACAAAATGCCAACTAACAGTTGATACGATGTGTAGAACAACACAGTGCGGATTTTGCTCTTTGGCTTTGTTCTCTGTTCTTTCTTACTACTTGATTTTCCTGTTGTATCTCTCTAAGCCATCTGACTAAAGGCTCACCTCAGTAAACACCAACGTCCAGGATCAGAGGGGGAAGAACCCTCCTGACCTAAGCAGTGAAAAGTGAGCACCCTGACTCAGCTGCTCGCTCAGATTGTGAAAGAAGAATGGATAAATCATAGTCCCTGGAGGAAACCCACCAAGAGGATTCATCAGGGATATTCTCACCCTGCAAACCCATGCTAACTAAAGTGGGCTGCTAACTACTAGGATACAGGGGCTCTTATGGGATGCAAGGGAGTAAAATTCTGGGTTTGTATAAAACTTGTTATGGGGTGTTTTCTGGGGAATGCAGGGGTGTGCACAATATATTATGGGATGGTTAGGGAAAGGACCAACAGTGAGAAACTGAAAGATCAAAGCAGAGTGGGGAGGAACAAGCAAGAGAGAACAAAGGGAAAAAGGAGATAAAAGGTGCTAGTAGAGTGTGAACAGACTGCTGGTCCATATACTTGTATGACCGAGCCCTGCCCTTGACCACCTTGGTCGGTCCAAGACTATGGCAGTGTGCCAGGAAGCATCTTGTGATGTACAGTAAGAAATGCTTATGCATTTAACTGCCTCCTTAAAAAATAAACAACAAAAACCCCACAATTTGGTCTGAAGCAGGAGATTAATTCTTCTTTAGACTTGTTTCTCACTTAAATTTTACAATCTCACTGCTGGCAGCAACTACTAAAGCATACTGGTTTACAACAGAAGTTGTATGTCACCATAAATTTGTCTCTTTTTTGTGGACCAGAAGAGTTTACTAGGTATGTTTAATCACATTCCGGGAACTATAGTTTTCAAGCTTACTCAGCTTCTTTGAAGAACATTTATTTTAATCTTGGAAAATGTAATTCACTTAAACTAATGAAACATCATGAAAAAACATGTATTTACTAATATTGTCCTTCATTCCAAATATCTAATAAATAAATAATGAAGTGCATGACTGGAAACACTTAAAGTTGAACTGATGTCAATAATTAGTTTTACCTTTGATTCTGTAAGTCATTTAAAAAGCTCACTGAAATGTGATAATTTTGTTGATGCAGTGCTTTATTTATGCACTTTTTCTGAGTTATAGGAACATCAGGCCCTGGTTTTCAAAAACTTGCTTTCAATTTCAAATTTAGTTTTAAAGAAAAAAGATTGGATTTCATTTGTAGTGAACAAACACACCAAATAAAATTACCTTTCCAGTACACACATTACAGTGAAAATACAAATGCAAAAAAATCAACATATTTTTTCACTTTCAACTCGCTAAAGTAGGAACTGAAAGAAAGAAATTACCATAATATTTCAATTTGGACAGTGAGATTTTTAGTCATAGTTAAGAAATAAAGCTTTAAAATGTTGTAAGAAATAACACTTTGTACATACTTACCATACTTCTTCTAATGTAGTCAATCACTTTTTTCATATCCATGCCTGACCAGTTATCAAGCATGTAGCAGATGCAGGAAGCACAGTACACAAACCTCATATCATTCTCACTTCCTTCCAGCACCGCACAGAAACTGAAAGAAATGTTTCTGTCATTATACACTGTATAGCCTGTTGTATCAGAAAATATGAAAAGCAGTTCAAGGAATTGCATAACTTTTCTTTCAAAAATTAGTTACTTCTATTTACAGTGTTCACATAAATATAACCCAAAGCTACGCTAGATTT
The DNA here is from genome assembly GCF_031877795.1 of Strix aluco. Lineage (NCBI taxonomy): Eukaryota > Metazoa > Chordata > Aves > Strigiformes > Strigidae > Strix > Strix aluco. The sequence goes on along the minus strand of NC_133971.1, from coordinate 51,087,701 downwards.
TCTTTTTAGATGATATAGCCTAAGTAAGCTAAGCAAAATGAATACAACTATCAACATTTAGGGGCTGGGCGACTTTACTTCCAGCAATGTAATGACACTGGTCTTTATTTATTCAAAGACGTTAATGCTTATGGTCTTTCACCTATCACAGTATATACTGATGTATGAGTTACCATTTTAACATTTACTCTGTTGGGCAGAATTCTTTGCTTTCCTAGAAATCTTAATAGTTCACAAGGTTTTCTTTCCTGACTGCAACTTCAGGACCAGATTCCCATGTATGTATAAATGTAATTGTTATTACTACCATTTCTAAGACAAATGGTGAAAATTACCTTCATTCCAGTTTTTGATTTCTTACAGCTACAGTCTTTTCAAACTCTATGAACATTTTAAAGTTCTTCTATCTGGGTTATCTAGGTACAATCCTGTGCTCTCTCAGAGACCCTTAAAATTAAGGTGGATGCTGTGATTTGGATGCTTGTACCAGAAACAGTGCGGCCAGCAGGACTATGGAAGTGATCATCCCCCTGTACTTGGCACTGCTGAGGTCGCATCTTGAATACTGTGTTCAGTTTTGGGCCCCTCACTGTAAGAAAGACATCAAGGTGCTGGAGTGTGTCCAAAGAGCAACGTAGCTGGTGAAAGGCCTAGAAGTGCACAAGTCTTATGAGGAGCGGCTGAGGGAACTGGGGTTGTTTAGCCTGGAGCAAAGAAGGCTGATGGGAGACCTCATAGTCCTCTACAACTACCTGACAGGAGGTTGTAGGTGGGTGTCAGTCCCTTCTCCCAACTAACAAGTGATAGGACAAGAGGAAATGGCCTCAAGTGCTCCAGGGGAGGTTTAGACTGGATATTAGGAAAAATTTCTTCAATGAAAGCGTTGTCAAGCACTGGAACAGGCTGCCCAGGAAAGTGGTTGAGTCACCATCCCTGAAGGTATTTAAAAGACATGTAGACGTGGTGCTTAGGGACGTGATTTAGTGGTGGACTTGGCAGTGTTAGGTTAACGATTGATTAGACTCAATGATCTTAAAGGTCCTTTCCAAACTAAATGATTCTTTGATAAACAGAAATAGGTAATAAATTTAATTCCTGTGACAATAAACAAACCTTTAACTGTTTGTTCTATGATTGCCGCATGACAAGCCTCCATTTTATTCAAAGAGCTAGTTAGTATATTTTGATGACTTAATCGTTTGCAAGAAGCCAGCACAATACAATATTTTGATGAGTCCTCCTGACAAATCTCTTCTAAAAAACAACAAAAACAAGGTACTTGTGTCTTTCAAGACAATCTTTTAAAGATGACTATCACCACTACGACACTCCCTCCTTGACCCTGCAATTCAAGTATGTACCCCATTATCTTCTTGCATAGAAAAGCCTCCAACATTTACTGGGAGATACTTTTTCCCTCCTAACCCCAATGGTGCCAGGCCCTGCTCTCTGCAGCTCAGGCAGGGAGCAACTCCATTGCTCTCTGGATAAGACACAGGACATCCTGGGAAACCAGGACACTTCTTTGCCAGTACTGTGGTTTACAAACTTGCACCATCCTCAGGTGACAACTGCACTGTATGTTTTCCAGAGACTTCAAATCACACTCAGCTAAGGTAAAGTAGAAGTGAAAGTACACACATTTATTCACAATGTAAAAAGAATATAATTTTAAAAAAATATTTTTTTTTTAGTTTTTGTTTCTTCACACCTGTCTTTTATTAACTAAGACTAGCATGCTTATGCTAGGGTCACAGCAGAAAAATGTCTCCCTCACTGAGCTCACTAGCTGTTTTCATCTGGACAAGACGTTAGCTCAAGTTCTGGCCTTCACACATCCTCCCTCTTTGGAGCAGTAAAACCTGTTTTCATAGCTATGAAAATGTCTGTCACACTAGAAATTGATTCCTGCCAAAGTAACAATTCTATGTCAGTGCAAAGCACTAGGGGCTAGCTGGCACTCTCCTGCATTTGACCAAAACAAAAGCTTTCTTAACTCTTAAAGGGTGACAGCAATTTCATGGTGAAGTGAAAGATAATTCCTTCAGGGACATTTCTATAATTCTGCATTTCTGAAATTACTCTTTCAAAAATGACATTTGGTAAAACTTAAACATAGACAGATCATGTACACTAGCAGAAGTTTTCATTAGCTACCAGCTTCAGTCTGCATTAAAAAAAACAAAAAACCCCACCAACAGAAGTAGATCAAGGGGTATATACCATCTATTAGAAAATGTATGCAAAAAGAACAGATCTCACAATGAAGTTTAGTAATATTATACTATTACAAGTAATATAGAGGCTAATTCATCCTCTGTGTTGATGTCTCGAATCTCATAAAACTAAACAAAGCCCATCCTCCCACAAAGCAGAGCAAACATCATCATAGTAGTGTTCCAGGGTCCTGCAAAAAACAGAGAATGTAACACAGAAAACCATACTTATCTGAAGGACAGAACAGAAGAACTACTATCCTCAAAACAAACAAATCCATTAGCTTTCCAGGAATAAGTACCTACAGTTGTAAGCAAATACCATCATTCTCTAATGTGAAAGCTAATCTATAGATAAAGTGCTGTTTGGTCCTGTAAACTGGCATGTGTTCTACGACTGATAATGATTACCCACCCAAGTATTTTCTAATAGAAAGAAAAGATTATATAGCTACTTTCATAAAACCCACGTTTCTTATGTTTCATTCCACGTCTGGGTTTTCTATTAAGCTTTCAGAGAGTTGTAGAATATAAAGTATCTTTTACCTTCCATCCTCCAGCTGGAGAGCTCTCAGTCCTGCCAGTACGGCATCTTTATTTACTCGACTTAAATCATCTCCAAGAATAACCAGACATGACAGACCTGTGTAAGTCATTGCTATGTGCCCACTATCATAGGGATGAGATATACCTGGACCCTAGAAAAACAGGGGACAAAATAAAAATACTGAAAAATTGTAAGACCTTATATTAGAGCCAAGCATTCATTTTTAAAAAAAAAATTAAGAGGTAAACAAAGTTTTTTTTCCCTTCACTCATTATCGTTAAATTGAGGGCATCCCAGTCAGATCTTCTAATGCAACTAAGCTGCTGCACAGCTCTTCTATCCTTGTAAACAGTTGGTCAGTAGAAAGTTTTGGAAAAAAGCTTCACCAAGAGTGGTATTTATGCAAGAGGTAAGCATAAAGATGGGATGTGCTCAAGTGTACCTAAGTTTATCCTGACACATCACTGGGCATTAGCTTTCTGGCAGCTGAGTAAGCACTGTTAAAACAGCTGGATGTCCCTTCAAAGATTTTACAATCTAATGATCTACAAGTAGAAGGCACTGTGAGGGATTATTAATCTGTCCATTGAAGTAATACCAAATTAGCCTCTCATCTACTTTCATCTCTATTCTAAAACAATAATCAGAGTTTAAACAATGTATTTACATAGCAGATAATGTCAACTGAAAAGCTAAAATGAAAGTTAAATGCTGACTAGTCACATGATACAAATCACAATAATGAGTGGGGGATTGATACAGCTGTGCCAGAATTATTATTTTTTCCTTCCAATATTTTATAGGCACATCCTGGACTGTACCACTTCATGAAATCAGAAACCACATGTAACAAAATGACTTTAGATACCTGGGATGGTTCAGTTTGGAGCAACTGGGAGACAACTATTTTAAACAGAATAAAAGCTATTTCAATACTGAGTTGTATAGACAAGCAAGTTTTTAAATCACATTTTACTAGTATTACTGCCTAGTCAGTGGCCATTTTTATTTTGCAATTCATCCTAAAAACACATGCAAAAGCAGTATAAAACCAAATTCAAGATTATGTTATGTGTAACTGGTATTTTTCAGGTAAGTCACGCTTATTTCCAAAGCCAAAAAGCTTTGCTTCTAATAAGAGACTGGAAGAAAAATACTTATTACCCACTAGACAGCAAGGGACTGTTCTTACACTAGGGAATCAAACACCATTGGGAAAGGGAGGCAGAAAACAAGGTGAAAGTGACTGCAGCAGCAGTGAAAAAGCTCTAGCTATACAAAGAGAAGGGGAACAAGGGAGTAAGCACTGAAAGCTGCACCTCCTCTCCCTCATTTCCATATCTGGACTCTGTTGAGAAGCAGACACAAATCACAACAACTTCCACTCCTGCCCCACAGCTGCCAGTACCCCACCACTGTCTTCTGCCCTGCACATCCCCCAGTCACACACACACAGTCACAGAGTGGTGGAGGTTGGCAGGGACCTCAGGAGGTCATCTGATCCAAACCCCTACAGCCAGTTGCCCAGGACCATGTCTAGACAGGTTTTGGGTATCTGCAAGGATGGACACTCCACAGCCTCTCTGGGCAATCCGTGTCAGTGCTCTGTCACCCTCACAGGGAAAAAGTGTTTCCTGATGTTCAGAGGGAACCTCCTGCATTTCAGTGTGTGCCCATTGCCTCTGGTCCTGTCACTGGGCACCACTGAAAAGAGCCTGGCTCTGCCCTCTTTGCACTGTCCCTTCAGGTGTTTATATACATTGATGAGATCTCCCTAAGCCTTCTCTCTCCAGGCCGAACATTCACAGCTCTCAGCCTTTCCTTGTAGGAGAGGTGCACCAGTCCCAGACTTCCCCATGGGGCACCCCACAGATGGAGGACAGCTGTGCCCTCAAACAGCTTAGAAAAAGCTACTGCAGACATGAAACGTGTTTTTTTAACTTGAGTGGATGACAGGCTCTAATCCCAGAAGGAACAACTTGGCCTATCATACCAATTTTAAGGATTTTAAATCTAATCTTCTTTTCAGAATATCTTCCCCTTAAAAGTTTTATTATAAGCAGCTTAACCCTTGTGATGCATCAACTTATTTCAAATGTAAAATTCTGCTCCAAAAATCCAGACATACAGGGTGACACAAATTCGCTTTGACACAGAGAAGTATTCAGTTTAATGTAATTGATTAATTTACTTTTAAGCAAAGCAAGTCTCTATTCTAAACCACCAAATTTGAACCAGTTCTTGAACTAAAAGGATTCTCAATGTCCCATCTCTGTACCTAAAGCTTCTCATGTATTTTGCCAAATGAAATACAAGACATTCACTAGTCAGTGAAAAATATCTGTAAAGGTTCTCTGATATTAGGACCAACTGCTTACAAAATGTCCCAGCAGTTCCCGTCAGCAACTACAAAGAAAATCAAGTTTCCAAACATCTATAGAATTGAAGTTAAACTGGAATGAGAGGAACACTTAATTTCTTCCTACTTGAAATAACCTAGAGCAGGGAAGTGCAGAAGATGCCTCTGCTCATTTCACACAAATACACTAAAAATGCTGGAGCCTGAGAATCAACGTTAACTGTCCACCACTGCTGTTTACACATTGTTACAGGTAGTTCCTCTTCAAATCAATATTGACATCAGGAACAAGTGAACAATAATAGATACCGTGAAAGAGTTTGACTTTACATTTGAAAATATTCTTTCCAGAGGAAGACTACATTCACTAAGCAAGAAAGATTTACTCCAAGGATATTCAGACTTGCTTTTTAAAACCATATTTATGAAAATTCTACCCAAATGTTTTAACTACTACAAACATGCTTGGATAATCAGGACATCTTCTAAGGCATCTATAGTTCTCAAACGTTCTCCTTCAAGTGACAATTTTTCATAGTGTCTATGTAAAGTCACTGAAAATTCCTGCTGCACAAGACGCTTTTTTCTTTTAAATTGTACTTTTCTAAACACATGCTAATTCCACATTGCCTGGAAAGCTCTGGCAGCCTACAAACATGTTTAAATAACTGGGCCCTTATTTTTTAGTGAATTCTGTATTTTAGTATTTCTGTTACACTCTTACTAGCTGCAGCAAAAACAGACTGCAGGCAAAGTGTTATAAGCACACATACTGTATGAAATTAAATAATACAATCCCCCTCAAATTGTATCCATAACTACACTACCTGGACAAATTCTATCTGTACTTCCTTTTCTATGCAAACATTTCAACATGTAGTGGTAGCACACTGCTTTTCCAAATACAGGCTTTCAACAACACCAGAGCTGTATAAAATTTTGTGACTCTGGTAGTTTTAATAAAGAGCACAAACTATATTTGTATGATGCATATAAAGTAAACAATAGTGTCTGCTGTCTGCACATACAATCAGGAAGTTCACAGCTAAATTAGTACTGCCATCTGCTCCTGTCCTTGAACATCAAACAAATATTAAGGTACAAGTAATGCAGAAAAGACTGTTAAGATACATAATTTCGGAACATCATTACGTGGGGAATCAGGGAGATGGTCTCAGCATTCAAGAACAGCTGCTCACAGGTCACAGGACTACCTTTACTACTAATAGTTTTATCACATTATTATCAAGTGGCAATTAATTAAATCCTTTATATGATAAGTTGGTATGCTGCTAGGTATCTTGATATGTAATTACTAAAAAAGCCAGTGAAAGTGACAGAGGGTCCAACATACTGGTATGCACCCAGTATCTTGAGAACATTTGGTTTAGGGTCAAAAACTCCAACAAACATGGCCAATATTTCAATAAAATTAAATTAAACACAGAAGGATCAGAATCAAATATGAGATCATACAGTAATCACTATAAGGCATACTCACAGAGGCCAACATGATGTTTCATATGTGTAATTACTGTAGGATTTTGGAAGCTTTTGAAAGCCTAGCAGATCTCTGTTCACCACATGTAGTTTAAAAAAAAAAAAACACGTAACAAAACAGATATGCTTGTTCACCAGAAGAATAGAAAAATAATATATTCTCTACACTAATCATAATCATTGAAATTTTAAGTGTACTGGAATTTACTTTCTCTTCTAGGTTCCATGTAATGACTTCAAGCTCATTATGATACTGCTTACCGAATTTTATGTTGTACCTACACAGATCAATATATACTTCACACACTAATGCAACAAAACACCTGAGCCCAAGTAACAGGGTGTCTTTGAGGGGACAACAATCAGAATAATTGGACATTTCAGACAAAAGAAAAACCAACCCAAGAAAACAGTAATTTTTTGCATAAAATTGAGAATTCATAAAGTTTGTAGAAACTGGCCCTGTAACAATTTTATATCATGAAGTAGGACTGCAATGGCTTCTCCAAATGCAAAAGATTACAGCAAGTCTCAAAGGTTTCATGAGATAATTGCTAATAACTCTAAAATCTGCATGACTGGGAGGAAGTGTTGCTAGACTGCCTCTGATATGAAGGACAAAGTAATTCAGACATTGTGTAGAAATTTGTCCTAAATTTATCAAACACACCACAGTCAAGGCACCTAATCTTTAATTGGCTTCTTCAGGCTTGGTAAAAAGAAGTTCCTTTTTAAGTTCACACAGAAAACAGATTAACTTGGATCTCAGTGACAGAGTAAAACAGTTCTGCTCTATGGGCGTTACCATCATGGTCTCCACAATCTGAGCCTTCCTTTAAAAAATTAACACTTAAAAATGCAAGATGAGGGGAAACTCTCAAACATTTGAATCTGATTCAGTGGCATGGTAATGTTCCCTACCACATTATCCAGAACAGCTATTTAAACATAACTCATGGTCACCAACAATTCCTGCTGACCACTGCAGAGAGGGCTAAGAAACTCTCCCTGCTGTAAAAGCATGGGCAAGATCTCTCCAACCACTAATAAAGAATGCTACTGAATACACTCCTATACAGGCAAAGTCCCACTTTCAAAAAACTTTCTTCTCACACCTGGCATCACTGTTACAAACATGGATTGTTTCAGCACTGAGAAAATACAATGTTGTTTACTGCAATCCTACATAAGAGTTCCAGGTATTGGCTTTCAGTCTAGCCCCTAAAAATTATTTGTAACACTTTAAAGAGATTGAAAAGACCTAGGCCCATTGAAACTCTGAGGAGACTGTTCACCCCTAAAATTAAAAAGCTAATTCAAACTCCAGTAACACCAAATCAGAGAGACTTCAGAACCTGGATCCATTTCAAAAAATAACTGTAATCTAATTTTAAATGATTCATGTTTAAATGCAGTGATAGAAGTGGCACTCTTAGCCTTCATTTACAATTAAGACTGTTAAGGCTGTGTCTGGTGTTGAAGTTGATACGATTTTGCTTCACTTTTGCTACAGTCCCAAAGAGCTCAGACACTAAAACCAAACACTGAAAGGGTAACAGCTAAAAAAAAAAAAAAGACCAAACCAACCCCAAATTAAAACCAAATGAGCTATCCTAGTAACATTTAGCAAAGTTGGAAATTCTAACATATACCTTGCTTTTTTCCATTATTTTGAAGGGTGCCTAGTGACAGAAGGGATTTGACTACCTCCAGTATGGCACTTTCTCAGAGTTCAAGAATGAAATCACTACAGTGGCATGTAATAAATAGTAACTGTCAATGCAAATCCAAAATGCTTACAGGCTTTTTCAAAAATTATTTTTCGAGTCGTAGCTTTAATAGAACATTTTAAAATGATGAATAAAGAAAAATGACAAGACCTTAAACATAATTCAGAGTCATTGCAGTGGATTTCCAAGTCTTCCTTTTTCTGAGTTATTTCAGAACATTTTAGGGCAACAGTGCAGAAAATACTTTAAACCTTTGTATGCCAATAAATCAAGCAGATCTGATCCCTCTAATGCAGATGTAATGAAAAAAGTATTGAAATGCTTGAATAAAAAGCACATCCATCTGCAAACAGTTTTCTAGAGATAATGACCTTCTAGCTAATTTCCTCAGGTTACATGATTCGACTCCTTTGTCCCTCCTGCAGGTTCATGTAGACATGTAAAAAACCCTCTTCACAATTATTTCTCCCTTGTTAGAAAGTGCATCCTCTGAATATTACTGCTACGAGTACTTGCCTGACTTGCTATGTGAAGAGGCATATGCAGTTATTAGTCCGATGTAGATTAACATTCCCACAAGCTATTCAGAAGCATAAAGTTATGCTGTTAAGAGTAAATAAAAATAAGGCCAAAACAGGCTGCTATACTACCTTCATACTCGTTAGTTCAAGCAATTTTACACTCAACTACAGTCATTAGTGTATAAGATGCCCATCCTTCCTTTTCAATTTCAGATCCCAGAATTCATTCATTCATTTATATCTAAAATCTTTCTATCTGTCCACCACAAAAATCAAATACTTGGTGATAATTTAGTGCTTTTCTGGATTTTTCATCCACTCTTTAGTGAGATTTGACTTTTCACTCTCAAATGCAGGACAGAACTACTGTACTTCTTTGACCAGTCCTTCCTGCACACTGGCCTCTACTTCCCTCTTCCAACCATATCAGACCTGCACCATCTTTGGCAGCCTCTGCACACCTCCTTTCTCTCTTGCATTAAGGACAGTTTCTTTTCATACACAGATTTAACTTCTGAACTTCAGTTCCGTGGGCTTCAAAGCATCCTCTCTTACAGTCATGACAAACTAGGATGAGCGAAGCCTTGCCTATGTTTGAGTGGATACCAGGTACGATCAAATTTCATCACAGGAAGAGGAATACTCTTGAAGAACAGCATGTACTGAACCACTTAATAAGGAGCTATTCTGCGCACCTCTACCAGGCAACAGTTCTTGAGTTAGAGAATTTTCCCTACTTCAGTAACAGATCAGAGAAGGGGGAGAGTACACTGAGATAAGTCACAATTTGTATGCCAATTTCTCTACAGCCCTGCAAGCTCAAGTGGTACCATTTTAATACATTTCTTATGCATGTTTCTTAAAAGCTCTGCAAACATTTCAGTGTATTAGCAGTGCAAAAATCACTGCCTTCCAGATTGTGCTGGGTTTGTGTGGCAGTGTTTTGGTAACGGGGGAGGGGGCTACAGCAGTGGCCCCTGTGAGCTTCTCAAAAGCTCCCAGCTCCCCTAGCTCCAAGTTGGACCTGCCTCTGCAATAATCTATTTAAGAAGGAAAACCTGAGAGGGGGTTGGGGAGTCTTGTGAGGAGGGATTACAAGAAGGACACCTGTGTGAACACCGAGATCTCCCCTGTACCCCGTGGTGAGACAGCAGGGCTGCCCCCCTGTCACCCACGGAGGTCACCAGAGGAGCAGAGATTCACCTGCAGCCTGTGGAGGACCCCCGGGACTCTGTGGGAAAAAGAAGCCCCCACTGTTGTAGTTCAGTGCTGGGAGGACTGCAACATGTGGGGGTGACCCACACTGGAGCATCTCGAGAAGAATGCATCCCATGGGGAAGAGTCATGGTGGAGAAAGTTTGTGGAGGACTGTCTCCAGTGAGAGGCATGCCAGGTGGAGCAGGGGGAAGAATACAGAGGAGTCCTTCCCCCACCCCAACCTTGCATAAAGATGTGGCAGGACTGACTACACCCCGCATCCCCTGCCCTGTGATGCTGAGCAGGAGGTAGAGATATCAGGAACAAAACTAAGCCTAGGAAGAAGGCAGGGGTGGGTAGAGGTGTTTTTTAAGATATGGTAACACTTCTCACTGTCCCATTCTGTCTGTTAAGTGTTGGGTTTGTTAGTGTTTGAATTAAAGTGATGTTCTTTTTTTTCTTCCCCTAATGAGCCTGTCTTTTGCCTGTGACCATAACAGGTGAGCAACCCCTCTCTGTCCTTATCTTCACTCCTGAGCCTTTTGATTCATTTTCTCCTTCCCAGCGCTGGAGGGGAAGGGGTGAGTGAATGGCTGCATGATGCTCAGTTGCTCTCTGGGCTTGAACCATGACACAGATATTTCATAAGTATGCAGTTAATATTATAAAAAAGATATAAGATCATTTATTGCCCAATTGAAAATATTTCACACACACACACACTCTTAACTCACCTTGGAGGGATTGAAAGGCATCCCTAAATATGAAGACCCTCTGAATCCACAGCGATTCAAGTTTGATCCTGGAAAAGACAAAAAAAATAAACACTCAACTAACTTGCTTTGTTGAAACACTCGTCATAAACCATAATTCTCTAGTCAAGATCAAGACCTGTTAGTTCAAGATTATTCACAGTATTACTAGAGTTTGCATGTGTCTTTCAGTATGTTCCCAAACTCAATTTCTTATCACTCTGATTAATAACTAAATAAATAACAAAACAAAACCACAAGCAAACTTGATCCAGCTGCAATGATAAAGCAACAGATTTTTTTGATTTGGTGTAAATATAGCGTTCATATCAGCACAGAATTGTCTTCCATGCTCACTAAAAAAAAAAAAAAAAAAGAAAAAAAGAAAAAAAAAGGATTGCTCCCCTGGAAAAGTGCCCAGAGTTAACAGATTTTTTCCTCTCTGGCTTCCTGCCTGGTAATACCGTCTGTTCCTAAGCAGAATTGTTTTAAGATACTTTGTAACATGTACAAGGACAAACAAAGTGTATGCAGTTTTAAGCTAGCACTGATCTAACTCAATACTGTCAGAGTAAAATAGTTAAAATGATGTGAAAGGCAAATTTTTAATTGAAGCCATTTCTCTCACCCAAAACACAGGCACCAGAATACTTCTGTTAGTGACTCAGTATAATTTGTTTTAAATGTGTCACAGTACCTGAATATGCAGCATACAGAAGTGTGCACCACACAATATCTAGAGGTAAGTACAGGTTTGCAGGGCTCAAATTTGCTTCTGCACGGCAAAAACTCAACTACTTTACTCCTCAGCCTCTGAAAGTAAAAGCCTAATGAGTGTGGTAGTTCAACAGCACTCGGGTGTTCTTAAATTCTCTTCCCCTTTTTTTTCAGCTCTTCAGCCTTTCATCTAAAAATCCTCATGGAGATTAGGGAAAATTGCACCACACTTATCAAACAAGAATAGTTATAAAACTAGAAGTCCTAAAAAACATCACTATGCAATGTGGTCTACCAGTTCTGATGTCATTATCAGCATGTTAGTTTCTAATTTAAAATACACTCTGCATGTATGAAACATTTAAACTAGAAGCTTTTATTAGTCTAAGTACTTCAACATGGTTAAAAGTGTTCAAGTTTCTCTACCAGATAAGTCTTTGGTTCTAATATACATGGAGTGAACCACCTGCAATTCTCCCCTTCCTCCACCTTTCAATCAAAAGTACTTTTTAATGAATTTACAGGTGTAATGAAGGTCATTTCAGCCTGCACTAAAAACTGATATACTATAGTCATACCCACAAAGAGAAAACAGAGGACTAACTGTATCTGTAGACAAAAAAATGTTTGACTGTTGTATTTTGTTATAAGCTAAATCTTCTCAGCAGAGAACATTTGCCTGTTAGCTCCTGGAGTCAAAGACTTGCATTTCATGTTGCAACAGGTTCTGGAAAGCACAATAAATATTAATATTAAGGACTAATCTAAGGTCCTGAAGGACACTGCCCAAAGAGCATCACAATTTGAAAAATGATGCTGTTAATGAATTATCAAGAGGAAAACTAGAATTCCTACTTCTTAAATTTCCTAGGAGACATTGTGGAAAAATTACCATTCACTTGGCCCATTTTCACTAAAAATGAATCTGTGTCTTAAGTGCTTAAGTAAACTACAGAATTCACTTTGAAATGGTACTAATGTGGAAAACCTTTGTCCAGAAAACAGTTGTTAGCCTACTAGCACACTGGTGTTCTGGCCTGCTGCAAATAAAAAAGTGCTACAATTAGGACAGTTCTGCAGTCAGAACTCAGCTGCTAGTTGCTAGACGGAAGTATTCATCCCTAGAAATGGCAGTATGAAACCCAAGCACAGTGTGCACTTTGTGGGTCACTTTTGACTGGTGTCTGATTTGACAGCTACTATGAACGAGAGACATTAAAAATAAAGTACGTGAATGAAATCAGGATCTATCATTCCCTTCAGCGGTTCAATTTTCCTGTAATAGTTTAAAATTTTTGTTGTATTACTAAACTGGTACCAACTAAAAACCAGCATTGGTAATTTTAAAATGCTGGATTTTTAACTGTGTTACTATCATTGATTAAAAATTTATTTAGACTCTTTATGCCAGTGCCTTCTGATCTCCCATCCTAGACTTTACACACTGGCTCCTAGAAGAAACAGAAGAACAGCATGGCTCTTCCATGCCCTTACTATCGCATAATCTTTAAAGGGGATTTTATCCCTTCCTCTAAACAAAAAAAAAATTTGTCATTAATACGCATCTTCCTAGACCTTCAGCATTACAGGTGAATTGCTAAATTTCTAGTTACAATTCTTGAATTAAAAAATAGAGTGCTGAGCTGATGAAGGAAGTGTTAAAACAGGAAGTGAAAACAGCTCATTTCTAACCAGATGACTGTGGCACATTGATGTCATGTCTCCAATTTTTCTTTAGCCTCCTGTGAACATACAAGTTCAAAACTAAATGGGAACCAAAGGAGAATTAGGGAAAACCCACTGTCTTTCAGTTTACGCACATCACATCACCTTCTCTGAGCTGGTTTTACTATTTCATTGGAAAGTACTTGTACTTCTTATCTTACCTACTAATTTAATAGCGATAATCAAACTATTGCCTACTGTCCTTAATCACAAACAGCCTGTCTGAATCAGAAATAGAACTGGAAATCAAACATACCTTAATTAAAAGGGTATGATCATAGTTTATGTCCCTTGTAAAAAATTGCTGGAGTGACTAGGTCAGCTCCAGCAGGGTCTGATCAAGCATCAAGTATAACTGCAGTTATGAAATGGTACCACCTAGTGTTCACTTTTAGAGTTAAGCATATTTAACCACTTTCTGAAAGAGCTTAAGACAGCAAAAAGTAATAAATGTTTCATCAATCGCTGCATGACTACTGAAGTTGAAAAAAACTTTTCACATTTGACAACAGAACTAAGGAAAACTGACCCTTTTCCCAAACTAAAAGACTCCACGCTTAGATCAAGAGCTGAGACTTTCCCATAAAGAACACCATGTTACTTATGTATGTGTAGGCCAGAAAGTCCTTAAGACTTGTAACAGAGCTTCAAGCCATGGCCACACACAGCTTATCCTGGGAGCTCTTTTGTTACAGGACATTTTTGTTATTTATTTTCTATGATTTTTCTTGCACGGGAAGATGGATAACTTTTACCACTATTTCTTCCCATTACAGTTACCTGTGCACTCCTCTGGTTCCAAGGCTTTTCTCATTTTGCTAAATACAGAAGCAGGCTTATATATATATCATTAAATTCTTAATATAAAAAAAAAAATCACAGATTTAACACAAGCTGACACAGTCAGTGCATCGAGATAAAGGTAAGCATAAACAATTCTTACTGAACGAGGGCTAAAAACAATTATTCTTATAAATCAAAGCACTAGAATATGTCATAAAATGCAATTCTCTAAAATGGAAGTCCATTATACATCCAGCTAAATACTTCAAATGTGCCCATTAAAGAAAGTTATGTTGGAAGAAAATTTGTATTTCTGCTCCAGAAACTCATGATCAGAAAGCTCACATGTAACAATGATCTAAAAAACAGCCAACGACATTTTATCCATTTTTTCAGTACTCACAAGTAAAGAAAGAATCATTATTACAAATCTAAATTCAGACTTTGACAGAAGAAAGTTTTAGATCCTTGATGTAGTGTAATGGTTTTCAGCCTGCTATGCATAGGTCCTGGGGGTTCAGACCCACAAATGAAATATGCCTCAGCTCTCCTTTTGGTGCCATTTCTTAGTACAGCAAAGCTAGTGAAGCATCCAGCTGTCTAAAAGCACAACCTTCTTCCCTCTCCCTTACTGGCCTGGCACTAGCACTCCCAGCCAACACAGTTCACCAACACAACACAAAGCTAACCTTCTGTTAGATAAATAAATGCATGAATCTTCAACAAGCTAAACCAGCTCTCAAGCAGGGTCAAACAAGTGCCAGTGTTGCTAGGGGGGAGGATGGTGGATGAATACGGACAAGAAGTGTGTGCCTTCACTGTCTGTCTGTAATTAGATTACTTGAGTACAGAGCCCTGAATTCAATCTCTTTCAGAAGTGCTGAATTGATTTTAAAAGTGACCTGCAAGAATCTACTGGGATACAACTTTCTCACATTGCTACAAGTTGCACTTTAAAAGAGTTAAAACAAGTTTGAAATTCTGTCTAGGAGCTGATTTATGAGAGGAAAAACAGTAAAGCTCCTACATGACAAGAATCTTAAGAACAAGCAGTTGAAACAGAGTCTTTTGTCAACTCTTGTCCAGTTTCACTAACAGTTTAAAAAGTATGTCCTAGCCTAAATATGTGTCATTTCTGATAAGGCTTGTAAAAAAGCACCACTCTCCTCAAAAGGAAAAAATTTTTCAAGATTTCAACTTCTTTCTAAAACCCAGTGAGATCTTTCTGCAGTGAACATACAAACCAACCAAAAAACACATACTAGCCATGCACCTACATAGAGCATTTACTAAAGTGAAGGAAAAGTAACAATGGCCAAAATCTATGGAATATAAAGCCAAACTATTTTGCAAGAATTATAGAAGACAGGGGGCCTTTAAATAAGCAGAAGACTGCCATGAAACAAAGCATTCAGCTAAGGATGGTAGGTTTCTGTGTGAGGGTCAGCTCATGTGTGTGACATGCCATTCTCTCCTAATTAGAATTTGTATTGAGGCAGTTTCTAAAACACTAGATCTGAAATTATGGTACCTAAAGGACCTTATTAATTTGAATCACAGTTACAATAAACCCACAGAAGAATAAAGTCTATCCTGACAGACCTTAATCTTTAGCTTCCTTTACAGCATTTCAATTAGGCTCACAGAGTATATATTTGCTTTCTTACTTCACACTGATAAGCTCAAAATTTAAAAGGCTACAAACCTCTGAACTGTTCATTAGCCATCAGACATATCACATACCAGTAAATACAAACATGTTGCCTAAAATGATCACAGTATATTATGAGACTCTGCCTAAAAAGTATTCTAGAACACCAATTCTGAATTTTCTACCATGTTTTCTAAAGTCCCGCTGTGGTGGGTTGACCGTGAACAGCAGCGAAGCACCCACAAAGCCCTGTCCTGTGGGAGGGTGAGAAAGCAAGAGAGAAGGGGAGAAGACTCACAGATTGAGACAGAGAGAGTTTGATAGGTGAAGCAAGAGCTGCAGGAACAAGCAAAGCAAAGGAGGAATTCATTCACTGCTTTCCATCGGCCAGGCAAATGTTTAGCCACTTCGCAGAAACCAGGGACTCAGCACACCTAACAGTTACCCAGGAAGACAAACACCACAACCACAAACATATCATGTCCTTTCTCCTCATTTCCCTGAACTTTTACTGATGAATATGATGTCAGATAGTATGGAGTGTCCCTTGGGTCAGTAGTCCTAGCTGTATCTGCTGTGGGAGAAGGGGCACTGAGGGGGAAAGAAAGAGACAGCCTTCATGTTGTGCAGGCATTGCTCAGCAACACCTACAACACTGGTGTGTTACCAACCTCATTTTAGTCATAAACCCAAAACAGAGCAACATACAGGCTACTATGGAAAAAATTAATTCTCTCCCAGCCAGTACACCTACTGAAATAGTTATTGATAAAAATAAACAGATATTAAGTCTCCCATTCATCAGAAAAATGACTGTAAGGTAGCAGTAGGTAGTAAGGTAGTTCTCAAATTGATTTGAATTTGTCATCTTAAAAAAGTGCTTTAAATAAAAATCAACTGAAGTGCTATGGATACGGAAGCTTCAGAGGGACAAACATGAACAGCAGAGAAATTTATTTTTCTGGTAAGAATTACAGGACTTCTCTTTTTGCTCATTTTAGGAATTCCACCAGTAACATGGTCAAAAACAAACCCCAAGATTCTGTAAAAATATATTCCAATTTAAAATTTAAGTTTTAAATAGGTTGTCAGTCCCACAGCCAAAATTAATGAAGACTTGTATCAAATACAGTTACTTAAGGCAAGATTCTTGAAATACATTATTCCAGAAACTACATCATAAAACTGTGTATAATTTAAATGTTTAAAAATCAATTTTCCACTGAGAGATTTATCAGCATGCACGTAACGAAAGCTGCAATAGAATGTTTCTTTAAAAGCAGAGTAAAGTTGGGGTTTTTTACCTGAAAGGATTCTGATGCACCAAGCTGGCAACTGTTCTCTAGCTAGAGGTGCACCAGCATTTTGAAAGCAAAAACTTCACTGCTGCAGCCTAGGAAAGCTTAGCTGCTTCCTCAAACAGGCCAAAAGAGGGAGTAAAAGCTCTACTGCTGGAAGGCTGCCAATTAACAAACGTTGCACACACCCAGGATTAAAAATAGAGAGTCAATACATTTTATTGAAAGTATGTACTACAAAAGGGTATATGTTCCCTTCTGCATATTTAGTCATCCAATATCCAACTTGCTGCTGTTGGCATCACTTGTGTTTTGCATCATCTATTGTCTGTTAGATGAAGTAAAAATGGAATAAAATACTGAAATTTTAGGGGTCACGTGACCAGATATAGCAGTGTTATTACCAAAAGCATAAGAACCTAACAACAGAGCTTTTAAGATGTGATACGAAAATACAGGATTGGAGGGAAGTTTGTTCTTCTGGTGAAAAGGAGATTACTACTTAAAAGCAGAGAATGCGCTGCCAAAGGTGCCCTATCCAAAACTACTCTCCCATAGTTTTATGATAGGGTGATAGCTAGAAAAACAAGGAGAACATCTCAGCTGTGCCCTGGCCTCCACATCTGCATGCTGAGATTTATACTGGCCTCCCTAGGAGGCTCTTGACAATGGGACTATTCCAAACATTGGCTAGGTAAAACCCCTGACGAGAAGTACTGCATACTATCAAAGACAAACGAAACCAAACAAAAAAACCAATGACTATTCTAATCTCTCTTCTTGCAAACTTTACTGTTCTTTCAGAACACACTCCTGAAGACTGGGATAAAGATCAGAAAGTGAGGAACTCCTAGAAACAAAGCATGTACACCCTGGAAAATTTTTTTAATGCTAAGAGACAGGAACCTTTTCATGATTAAAAACATTGTGGAAATAATTATGTGATCCAAACCCCTAATTTTCTATAATCAGTCCTGGAATACAACATAAGAGAAAACAAATCTATTAGAACTAATGCCTGGGGTGTATCTGATGGTTTGTTAGCCTCCAGAATAAAAATCAAACCACCAATCTTGACTTCTATATGCTTACTTCATAAAAATGCTTTTATTTTGTAAAACTGCTTTTAGGGAAAAGACCTAATTTGCAGTATATAATTAGACTAAATATTGTAAGGAAACACACCATTTTCTTTCTACAACCATCCAACATACAAAGTACATGTTTGTGATTTTACAGATGGGCACCTGGAATTACCTTTTCTCTAGAGATCAGCCTGAAGCTATCCTCACACCAGCACTTAACATGCCAGCACCTCCTATTATAAAGCAGCAGTGACTCGCCCACATCTCTCTCCCTTCCACCCTCTGTACTGCTATTGGTCATCCACCTGTGCTGCCACAGAAAAAATTGTCAATAACAACCAGCCCACAGAAACAGCACCTCTCTAACTTCTGTGAAGTCACCTGGAAAGGGGCACTTCCTGGGTGCGTCCTCTCCAGCTTGGATCTGCCATGCACCTTCCAATTTGAGGACAGCTTGGAGGCAGAAGCAGCATTACTCCTTCTAAAAACCTTACGCAAATTTAACCTTCACAGATCTAAGGAACAGATTTTTTCATTTTATAGCAGGAACCGTGTTTATCCTTTTTGCTTCTTAACCTTACACCATCCATTTCCCAAAAGCAGTTCCAAATAGCCACACCTGTGCTCAGAGCTCCTGGCATAGCTACAATTAGTGGAAGTCAATATAATCACTATTAGACTTGTAATACTTACATAACATACTCGTTTCTTTTAGAACCAGGTGAAACACTCCTCTGAGATGCTCAAAGGTGCAACTTCATCATACAATTTTATACTGTCTTATCTTCAAATTAATTTCACAGCTTCACCTTGTATACATAAGAAAGCTAAACTTCTAGCTTTATTACTTTAGAGGGATCTATTTCTAGGATTTGCTCAACATCACTATCTGAAATTATCAGGACAGCACTTCAGGAAGGTCAACCTTGTATTTTATAAAAACCAAGAGCCATCCACTATTCCCCAGGTGAAAAGCAAGAGTAAAGATGTTAATATCAATAAAAAAAACTAAAAACTCACTCACTGTCTTCTGTGGGAAGGACCTGCAGGGAATAAATCCATTCTATTATATCATCTTTGTTCACCACATCTAAGGAATCCAACATATCCAGACCAGAGAGTGCGAAAAATGCAATTGTCAACCTAAAAGAAAAAGATAAGACTTACACTTCCCACCATAAATATCATGGGGAAATTAACAAACGGTTGCAAAAACAGAAATATCTATGAATTCTCAGCCTTTGACAGAGATACAACACATAGAGCCTAGCTCAGAAAGCATGAAATTTATCTACTGGACAAAATTATGTTCTTTGTACTGTAAACATTTCTCTTGTCTCAACAAGGCTTTTCACATAAGCCACCCCTTCTTTTATATAGCAATGATATGCCAATTCAGACATTAACCTAAGGGCCTGCTTCCTGAAAAAAACTCTACGAAGTAAACTAGGTTATTAACATATGGAGCACTAGTTGTGATAAACTCTTACATGAACAATCCCCTAAATATGCAGTAAGTGCAAGGTGGCCCTGAACTACAGTAAGCTGCCTCTCATTGCGTCCCAAACCCAATTTCAGATGCTTAGAAGTTAGGTGTCAAACAGCAAGGCTTCCTTTGTAATCAATGTATAAATAGGCACACAGGGTGAATTACCATCTAGAGGTACTTATTTCTTGTCCTCTGGTGTAAAGGTGCCTAGATGACTAACTTATTTAAACATCTGATATTAAGCATGTCAAATCCAAGCATCTAATACAGGAGCGGAGTAGCTAGCATTCTGAATGTCTTGCTTGCTCACAGCTCATTTCCTTCCATAAACATGTGCTACCATACCTGTTAACTAACATCGTCTTTTAGATTTTGTTTGTACCTCAAACCATCGCAGTCACCTAGCTTACAGCATGATCCCTGAAACAGTTGTATTACTTGCTCCGACGGAGCACCAAAACAACAGCACTGGGTTAGGAACTTGAGTTAACTTGCTATGAGGGAAAACGTTCACGTAATTGTACCTTGGAAGTTCTGACTCAGATTAAAACTATCTGGATGTATATTTTGCCACCCACACTTGCATCTGCCAATCCTTCTTCTAGAAATTCTTGCTCTCCTTTTACTACATAAGACAATGGATTGTGAAACAGCTGCTACACAGGCAGAAACTACAGCTTAGCATGCTAAGGAAAACTGAAAGTTAATGCCAGCTTTCCTTAGGAGACTAAGTTATAATTTGCAATTACCTCACAAACTGGTAAGCCACCTTGGCCATCAATAGTAGGCACCTCTGAAGATGAGACGACAGATATGGACAGAAACCTCTACAGCTACATCATTTCTGTATGTGTTCTGCATCAGAACCACAAACAGTAAGATCAAAGAAAAAAATGGTGATGTGAGTCAGCCCAAAACACACCTCCAAAGTTCTTCTTCTAATTAAAACACAGCAGCCAAATGACGATGCAGCATACGCTCATCTCAATACAATGGCACAACCTCAAAGGGTTGACCAGCCGCTACGGTCATCATGTGGCCATTCACAAGCAGAACTTAAGCCAACAACTTCTACTTCACAACTGTTATCATCTAGGATTACATAGCACAAGGGGTGGCCACAATTCAGTAGAATAAAGGTGACTTGTTAAACTGAGGTTACTTGATTTTACACTATCTTTTACTTTAATTCTCAGCTTTTGCATTGCTTTTCATACCACTCTTACACACAAAATGTTTTAATCTATAATCTGCTTGGATACTGAACATTAACATTCCCTCTTCAAAAAAAAATCCCTCCCTGCAACTCTAAAGGACTTGTAAAAGAAAAAAAAAAAAAAAGAAATCAAAATCAAACACGGAATAGCATACAGCTCCACTACTGCAAGTATTCATGGCAGAAAGAAAGTGTAAATTTACTCTGTAACCACTAGATTCTAAAATATGTCTCTGTATTATTACAAATAAAGTTTTTGAGTATAGAAAGCCAAAAAATGTATGTTGCACACAAAGGTATTTCTACACAGAACAAGAGTAACTCTTAAGTCATCTGATTACTAAAAAAATTGTCTTTCAAAGTGTAAAATTAACATTTCCAGGCTTATATCAACTTTTGCCATTGATCAAATCTGTGTAACCCAAAATCTGACTCTGTATAATAACCCACTATTTCAAGCAAAACCACTACTTTTATAAAAAAAGAATGAATTTACTGTTCAGCTACAGTAAATTATTTCTTTGAAACCTTCTGTATATTTTGCCATTTTCACACACGCTGTTTGACAACCTTTTACTGAAACTACTTAAAAGACATTTTCACACTATGTTACCCAGCTAAGCTACTTCCAACCAGGCACAAACATGCCAACTTCAGCACTAGAAACTGCTGCAAACTAGGTCCAAAACCACAAGGCTGTACACAGACAATAAATCTCATCTACACTTAAAAATACATGTATCAGAAAAATGAATGTAAAAAGTCCTTTTACATAGTTAGCTTTCATTTTACTTATTTAGAGTTGATTCTCCATGTTAATAGTACCAGCATGACTAAGGAACAGTCAATACAGTGTGTTGGAACTCACATATGGGCAAGAACATCTGGCACCACTGGACATAAACAGGTCCTGATACAGCTACTGAAATATGGCATCCTTACTCCATATGCTATCCTGCCTCACAAAAAATTAAGACACATAGTCCAAGACTAACAAATACAACTCTCTTAGTAGCACCTTACCATAAAGTGTAAAAACTTTATATATATTGATTTCCACAGAGGACAGTGCTTCGTAAGACAACCCCCAAGTTTGTCATGTGCAGTAACTTAGGAAGTCAATCATCAAAGCCCGACAGCTGAAATTTGTTAACTGACCCACTGAAAGCTTACAACAGGTATCATTCATCTTACAGTTCTGCTTCAAGACTGCTTGTAAAGACATTTCTGATGATAGATCCAGGGCTCTGCATCTTCAGGCATGGACAAAGACCACAGTTTCTCAACAGAATTCAGGAAGCATTTGAAGTGACTCATTTGAGAAACTGAGTAAGCATGCTACAACGTGCACCATGGAGTACCACAATCCAAAGGACTTCAGAGACTAGGAGGGTTTTCTTCTGCAAAACCTCACAACAGTGATGATCAGTATCCATAAAACACTATCAATCAGATTACTTAAATACTGTTGCTGACGCTACATGCAATAACTACAGACAAAAACAATCATGAAGGCTTTGAGCCAGTAAGTTGAGTAAAGCACGTGAAATCAAATTTCTTTATCATTGTACCTACTCCTTTATTGTTTGACAAACTACAGAAAAGACCAGCACCGCGTGGAAGATTTCATCCTCTACCACCCTGCCTGGTGACAGCAAATGCAGTTGTTTCTGCTGCAGTGCAGTGAACCAAAATCCAAGTCACTGAAAAATTTTTTTGTTTTGTTACAAGTCTGTCTTTAATTTAGTTGAGCTTCCCATCTAATTCACTAAGGAATCACAAAAAAGCAGGGAACAAAGGAAGTAAGAATAAAAGGGTAACACCATTTCTTTCTGCAGCAGTACCAGCTCAGGAGGCTTGATGAACTCAGTGACCTTGAACTTGTAAAAAGAGGCAAACATAGTACCCTCAAGATTAAACTGGGGATGACACGCTTATGGTTCAATCTCCCACTTAGAATTTGTTAACACACATGTGTGCATATCTGCAGAACACTAATCTAAAAACCAGTGTAAGAGAACTGAAAAACCTCTGGCTGAGTAAAAACTTCATGACTTCAAAAACTGCATGAATTTAGATGACCATGATTTTTATTCTAACTGAAGGCTTAGACTGTGCTCATTAGCCAGAAATTAAAGCATCCTGAAATAGTTTCAAATTAACAGTTCCAATTTTCAGATAACAGTATTTTTTCAGTGCTGCACAGCCATTATATACAATACACTGGGCTGTGGTTATTTAATGTATTGTGGCTACTATGACCACATGTTAAATCTAAGTTCAGACAGCTCATTAATCTCTCATGAGTTCTCAAAACAATTAGCACTATTCAGTAAAACTGGGGAAGACCCCATGTAAACTAAAGTCTCTGTTTCAGCTCAGGGGCAAACTCCAACAGCTTGGCAATGTAAATCACAGAACAGAAATGTCTAGGTTGTCAAGGATCTGGAGATCACTGGTCCCATTTTCTGCAGAACACAAGGCCTTAAATGAGACAACCCAGGACCCTGACAAGCCAAGTCTTCAAGGGAGACTCCACCACTTCGCTGGGCAACCTATTCACGGCTAACTGCTCTAACAGTGAAGGTCTTCCTACAACCAATTTTCCCTGAAGAAACTAATTCCCAGAGCCTCCTGCCCTGTCACCACAGTCCCTCGTGAAGGGTGCACCTCCATCTTTCTCTGTAACTAGTTTCTCAGTAATGCGAAACTGAACAGATCCTCCCTCCTCTAGGCTGAACAAACCCCATTTCTTTAGCCTTTATATGTCAGTGTGGCTAAGGTTAGCCCTTTGCGTTATGATTCTAGCACATCTGCATGTTATTGTAACTTTAATGCCTAGAGAGAGTTAAGAGTAGAGCACGCCTAGACTTTCTCTTGCTGTCATTTAAAATAACTGACAAAGCACACTGAAACATCAGCTAGTTCTTCAGGAATTATTTACATCTCTGAACTCCAAGTTTCTAGCTTTTGAGTATAAAATTATGTGTTATTTCACACACAGTTCAGTGCTATCCATACTAGTCTCCTTGTGTGTTCTTGCCAAGTGTTTGTACTCTCAATTGAAATGCTTGATTTAGCAGGATGACTAGATCAAAGTCATCAAACATTCTTTATAGCATGACTTGCAAGAGATTACAAAGTGAAAAGCATCTGATGATTTAATTGGTTAAGATATCGAACTGTCTACATGTCTCTAAGTTTTTATCAAGCGCAGCTTGATAATCAAATTATTGATCCTCTTATGTCTCAGATGTAACTACATTACGTGAAGACTTTAAGAACCTGAAAGAAATGCATTCTGAAGACGTTACAGGGACAATGGTGCCTCTCATTCAAAGCGAGGAACACATTTCACTGGTGTCTTAACTCTTACAGCAGCTAATGAAGATTTAAATTATTTCTGTTACATAAACAAGAGTCTTCTGCATGCTGACTTCGAGTTACAAGGGGGTTAAGTCATTTATTTTAAAATCGGCTTCCATGGTGGATTAAAAGAGTGAAGCGCAGCACTAAAAATAGATTAAGGGGATCAACAATTCTTCACTCGTGGATATCGAGGAGTTTAGGCGAGCACAGGCTAAACCCCTACCCCTACCCACTCATGGTTTTGGGGAGCCGTCTGCTGGCAGGCAGATTTAGAGGGAGCACTGTCTTCTCGGCCGCCGCGGCGCCCGGCCGTTCAGACGGCCGGCACGGTGCTGCACTCTGCAACCGCGGGAGGCCAGGCCGGGGGGGCAGCTCTCCAGTAGGGATTTCCCGTCAACGCTGCTGTCCGCCCGCCGGCGAGGGCAGAGCTGCCGCCTCCCCGAAACGAGCGGGGGGCACCGGGCGAAAGGCAACGGGGTCTGTCCCGCCTCCCCACCGCGCGGCGCGAGGGCGGCAGGGCCCGGCGGCCCCGAAGGCCGGCGCGGGGCCGACCCCGGGGCGGGCGACCCGCCCGCAGCCGGAGCCCAGCCCGCTACCTGCTGGTCTCCAGGGACGAGTAGCGCTCGGGCAGGATCTGGAGGCAGCGCTGAAAGAAGCGCACATGCCGCTCCCGCAGGAAGTCCAGCCGCTCCGCCTCCCCCGAACACGGCGCCGCCGCCATTCTGCCACCGCCCGCGCCCGGCGCACACTGATTGCGTCATGCGCGGCGCCCGTGCCGCCCACCCCGCGGCGACGTCACATCCAGCGGGCTCCGCCCCGGCGGGAGCTGCCGTCTGGGTCCCGGCGCCGCCGCGGCCTCGCCCCGGGGGAGGGTCGGTGGCCGCGCCTTGTGTCACGGCGGCCGGAGGCGGCCTGCAGGGAAAGGCGCTTTTAATGGAAACGGAAATACATGCCGTCACGCAAACCCTGCCAGTCTGACAGGTGACGTTTTAAGTCCGACACTCACAAAATACAAAGGTAATATACGTCATTGCGTCAAGCAGATTTTGTGGGCTGCTGGCCGCTTCACAGGCAAGGAAGTCATCATCCTGCGACAGAGACAGGCAGGTGCTCATCTATAACCCTTGTCTCCAGGCTGGGATAGCTCTAAAAACAAGGCAGAAAAGCATGAAGAGCTCATACCTAACTGCATTTCTGTCATGCTACACGTCGATTGTTCTCGCCCTTACCTATGCGGAATACATAAAAGCGGTTCTGAAGCTGTTGGTGCAATCTCTTTCATGCGTTCCTCCCAGGCCTTCGTAGGTCTGTACAACCTGGGCTGGTCTCTAGTTACATGAATCTCGACCTAAGAATCAAACAAGCAAAAAAAAAAAAAAATCGGTCTTTTTTCACTGATCACAGAATGAGTTACATACACTCATTACATCTTCATGGTATGAATAGGTGCAGAGTAAACAACACACTGCTGACTAGCCAGAAAGACTTTTCCCTCCACACTATCACAGGAAATGGCTAAAACATGAAATCAGTAAGAGGGGCAACAACTGCTTGCTCTCACTAAATTTCAGTAATTTAAAAGGTTAAACTCTTAAGAACCAAGACCACGTTCCCAAAACTCTTTCAGATGCCAGTCTACTTATTTAACTAATAGTAGAAAACCATTTAAAAGTTAAAAACCATGACCCATACTGCTGCTCATTTGTATGAACTACAGGCTTTACCCAGAATAAATACCGCTGGGAGATAAATAAATTCCTACTTGATTTTCCTCCCCCCCCCCCCCTTTTTTTTTAAAAAAACAACTATGCCTGCTGCATTTTTGTCTCCTGATAACAAGCATAACTTTTTTTTTCATTATCAACCATTTAGATAAGTAAAAATATTTGCTTTTTAGATCAATGAGGAAAAAGGTTATTTAAACAACCAAGCCACACACACTTCAGATTAAAACAAAAAAAGGTAAGTTACCTTCTCTCTTAACTTTGCCAGCATTTTTTCTTTTTCTCGTTTCTCTACTTCTTTAGCTTCTCTTTGTAGGATCCTTAGCTCCAGTTTATGTTGATCCTGCAACATATAATGAATGAAAAAGCAAACGTTTCTTTGGAAATGAAACAAATTTCATGAAAATACATATGCAGCCATTTCACAGGTTTCTTTTTTGTTGTTGTTTTGAAATAATTTGACACTAGGTAGCTACATGCTATAGCTTGTCCTGCACAAGCAAATTAGTTACAGCTTTTTTAAAAAAAATGGATTGTAGTAGTTATAAAAATGAACTCTAGTGTGAACGGTGACAATAATATCAGTTCTCCAGTAATCAGATTTACATTGGGATCTCACTTGACCTTACAGCTACTGAAACCTGCAGGATATTCAGACATGTCTTTATTTTATATCTGCATACAACAATCAGCTCTTCTGATGTTTTCTATAGCACGGAAAACAACACAGCCCAAGCTGTTTTTCACAAACATTTTCACATTGGAGTAAATAAATCCACTTCTATATGTATAAAGAATAATCCTGTAGAACTTAGATACTGAGGAAAAGGAACATCTTTGTCTAAAATAAAGTTTCATACTGGTTCTGGTATGTAACAGATGCTGTTACAGTGAATCAAAAATAGATTTACATGAATGAAACTTGCATTTTAAGAAGTTTAACAGATTATATTGTAGGAGGAAGTAGGTGAATTTAAAACAACACGCATAAATAGAGACAATTACGCACACGCTCTTGAAACTTAGTAATTTCTTCTGCAGCAGTTCTCTTCCTTTCCTCCTTTTCAGCTTCCTCTCTCCTCTCCTTTTCAAGCTTTTCAAGTTCTCCCTTTTCTTTCTTTTGCAAGGTATACCTTTCCAACAGTAACTTCATGTGGCGCTGGCGTTCTTTTTGTTGCTTTTTTTCCTTCTCTTCTAGTTTTAGTTGTGATCCTTGTTCCATTGCAAATACTGTTGCTTTCTGTTTCTTCCATGCTTCAATTGCTGCTTGTTGTCTTTTTCTTTCTTCTGCTTTTTGCTTCTGAGCTTCTTCATGCTGTAGCCATTCTTCCCTGAGCATTTTTTCTGACTTCTCTTTCTCCTTCAAGTTTCTTTCTTTTTCTTGCTGCTGCTTTTCTTTCCACTTCTTAACTGACTGCAAGAGAACAGCACAGGAAAAAAAATAAAAAGGTTTTTGTGAAAATTTTACACATTCCTGTTGATTCAGTTGGATGAAAACATATGCTCCAAGGATACACACTGCAGATAGGAATTAAAAGTCTAAGGGCAAAACTTAAGTTAAAGAAGCATTTATGTCTGCTTTCTCACATTTTTTTTTTCTATTTTATAGATCACACAGGCAGGTTTAATATGTGCCTGCTAAAATTATTTAAGTTATGGCGTTCATATTAACTTTGTGTAGTTACGAATGTTGGTGTAATATCCTTTTTTAATGCAAACATATTTCAGGTCTTAATTTTTTTTCTTCAAATTAACAATTCCACTTATTTTATAATTCAGATTTTATGTCAGTGTATCTTGAAGGAATCATAATTCTCTATGTCAGTATGGCACAGGTATATTGCCTATATGGTGGGACAGATAGGATCACGTACTGCTCTGGGATTGGCATCTAAGTTGCTGGACCACTGCTATCAAAAGCATTTATGATACACTTTGGCAATACACAGCTCACTTCAGTGCGTTGTTAGGTCTACACTTATTGGTAATTCTTGAAGACAAAATATTTTTGGCAAGTTGAGGATGCTAAAGACTTCAGTTATATACCATGAACTATAACAGAAATCCACCTAGCACTACCACCAGAGAAGCAAATACAAAAATAAGTGCTTTTTCTTAAAGCTAAAAAGCCCTAGAGGGGTTATTTTACCTCTTTCTTTCTTTTGTGTAAGATTAGAAATTCTTGATACCATTTGTTGTGCTGTTCAATATCTTCTTTTGTTCTTCCACAGAGATACTCAAGGGCTTCATCCATGTAGGACATCTTTCCTTTGTGTTTTGTCCATACTTTCAGAAAATTTTGATGATCATAATCATCCCAGCCTCCCTGCCGCCCTCCTGTTTGCTGAAGAAATCTTTCAAACTCTAGTACTTCTTCAGTTAGATGACTTTCCAGTGTTTTATCAGCTGAGACCCTGGTTGATGGTAATTTCAACACTTTTTCTGTTGAGCTTCCTAATGCCCACAGTTCCGTTTTTCTCTCAAAGACACTGAGCTCATTAATGGTAGTTTTCTCCTCCTTCAAAAGCTGTTCGTATCTGAAAAGAGAACAAATACTGAAATGTAAGAAAAAAAAAATCCAGTACTCATTGTTCATTCACTGAAAATGAATTTTGGAATTGTTCAATACCACACAAACGGTATTCTTCAAAGATTAAGAACTGAAATGGTAACACAGATGAAAACAAGGTTGTGATGATCCCATAATAAAGCACTACATAATCAGAATTAAGTTACCCTTTTAGTGAAAGCACACATTTATGTCACTCAAGCAACTAACTCAATCCCCTCCTGACACCAGTGGAGAGAAAGGGAAAAACCCCCACCCACTTAAAAACCAAAACAACAGCAACAACAAAAACCCCACAATCTAATCTCTTCTGCAGGCTTTCTCTGAAAAGTCTTTTCACAGGAAAATTGTGACATTGGATCACTGCAATAACTATATGAGCAGCCTCTTTAAAAGGTTGTTTATTGAGATTCCGTCGTTGATAGCTTGAGTTTTGATTTACATACCACAGGAATCACTAGCAAAAGAGTAAATCAAAAGAATAGTTTAGTTGATTAATGCAAAGTTTTCATCGTGTCTTATGAAAGCACTTTTTCTTGTAGCTGAAGCATGTACAAACATACATTTGCCTCTGTTCCTCTTTAAAAGCATTGATTGCATTTTCAACTTCTTCCATCTTTTCCTTGAGCTTGTCAACAACTAAAAAGCAAAAGAAAAAAAGATCATATAACTTAAGAAGTCTACAGAATTTACCAGTAATTCAGCACTATCCAGAAATATAGGCACTTGCAAAGACTTCTGGGACACTTTTATTTCAGTCTACAAAAAAGCATGCATTTCCATCTCAAACAACCTTAAAAGACAGACTCTCTTTTATTCAAAAGCTGTGATTTCACAGTGATTTAGCTAACTGGATGCAAATCCCAGTATAAATGTTTATTTCCATTAAACAAGTCTAATTCTGAGTAACCTTCAACTGATTCACAGAATAAGACAGTCTTATCCTAAAGAGTTTCCACTTTTGTTTTTTATAACAAAGCAATTAGTGACTTAAGAAGCACAGTCAACTCTTGGGTCTATACCAGCTGTAGCAATCCTATTAACCTACAGGTCACTACTTTTACAAAGCTGAAAAAGAAACATTGAAGTAAGACTTTATCCTGTACTGTCAGCATGCTGCAGTCCTGATGTGGAGAAAGACGGTAAGACAGCTGTCTAGAGAAGATCTGTTTTGCAATGGTAGAAAAGTTTTAGAATCTGTTTTAAACTAGCACAACATCTCTGCGGACACATACTGAACACGTAGTTTGACCTGGCTTTAAAAAATAATAAACTGAATTGGTACAGTTACAGAATCTAAAACTCTTAGTTCAACTTTCATGCCTTGTTAGTTCTTGGTATCTCTGCTGACACCTTAAGAAGATAATGCATTTTTTATAAAATAGACACTGAATAAATGAAGTGAGATGCATTTTATCCAGCATCAGAAAGCTCTCAGCTAGTAGGAGGACTTCAACCTGAGCTCCACACAAGGTACCAGCGTATCACAGGAAAATGATTCTTTCAGTGCCTATTTCCTAAAAGTTTCAAAACATCCAAACTGAACAAGTTGTTTCAGCATTTTCCACAGAATATTCCAACTTACACTTCAAGCCATGTGGACAGCTAGAAATGAACTTTATTTTGCATAAGGCAAAGAGTTACATACAGAAAATACCTGGCTTTCAACAGCCTGAAGAAACAAACCCACACCACTTCAAAGACAGAGCAAGTTTCTCTGTTTCCACATAAAACTGCAAGGTCTTTCACCATTTCTTACATTTCTGCATTCTTCCCTTCCCAGATTCCTGGAAAAGCAGACAGACTGGAGAAGGAGTATTGCAAGTCTGCAGGAGAACCATAAGCCCAGCTATGCAAGAAATGTGCGTAGAGGAAAGTGTTCTTTAAATCTGTCTTCATGACTTACATTCTGGTGTAGGCTTCTCATCTTTCAAATGTTGCTCAAGTCTCTTCACATTATTTTGTATTTTTGATAGCTGCTGCAGAATTTTAGCTTCTGTTAAACAAAATAAGGTGCAGATAGTTCTAACAGTTTCTTTGTGCTTTAAATACAAGAACAAAAGCAATGAAGTGTCCAAAATAAACTGCAGATGTCATCTAAAGGAGGACACCAATTCTGTTTGATCATGAGAAACTGCAATAACACATTTTAACATGACTGTAACTGCATGTAGGTGACTGCATGGGCCACATATCTCTCCACATAGCATCAACAGATTTTAAAATTAGTAGCTCGTATTTCTAACGGGGTCAACAGGATAGTCGTATCTAGATTAATGCAGAGTTGTTTTGTTTTTTCTTTTTCCAAGCCTTTTATCAGGTAACCAGACTTTGGATAATATTGCCTATACAGATGACACCTCCTCTAGAATTTTGAGGGAGACTGACCTAGGCCTCAAAACACTCAGCAATTAAGAGAAAACAAACTTGGAAAGCATATGTGAATGTACAACTACAACAAGATTTATTTATTTGCTATGTTAACTAAAGTAGAATGTTTTCATGTACACCAAGCATGCACTTATTTACTTTGTTACCACTTGGCTCCTCATGAGTCCATAAATACAATACTGATGAGGATGAAGTCCTGGATGCACCTTAGGTACTAAGGAGCTGTATCTTCTATCCTAAAAGATTTGGTTTAAGGAAGGGATAACAGAGTCTAAGACCTAAATATAAAAACATGTAGCTAAGACACGACGCTACTAGTTCCTGCTGAGACCACATAAAGTGTAAAAGCACATAGATCATGCTGAAAGACCTGAACATAGTAAATGGGAATTCTGGGGGTTCTAGTGCACACCCTAAAAGATCATACTCTAACACTCCTTCACATCTCACATGTAGTGCTTTACACCTTTCATCTTTGTCCTCTTTATTATCTCACAGCAGTATCTCAATTCATACTTCCATGCTCCCTTCTTACCACTGGAACATTTTTGGAACTTTTTACCTTAGTCATTCCTTGGAAATAGTTACTTTCTTAAGGACTGCAACATGTATTGGATACAATAAATTTCCTTAATTAAAAGATGCACATTAAAACACATACAAATTTGTAAGGCAAGTGTATGTTTAGTTGTCTCTGTGTCCTTTCCCTTCATTTTGTTTTGATCTTCTGTATCAGAAGGCATAATACAATTTATTTGATTACTTTTGAAAGAATCTAGGTATTGTGACCAGAGAGTCACCCTTTTTTTCCTGAAGTATTTAATTAGTCTGTAAGTAGAACAGATATTGTAGGACAGACTGTGTACTATCTCACAGCACTATGTAGACTCTGAATATTCATTACCCACAAATTTGAAAAATGCAAACACAGAACTGTTTAAAAGTGTATTTAAAGGCAGCAATCAGTAAGTGAAAACTTATGTTGTGGTAAGTATATATTTATTGTACCTTAGCTAGACTACATTAGATTTTGCAATACACACACAAAATTGATTCTGAGTTTCTAAAACAGTAACTTTCCACCAAGGTTGTTGTGGGTGGTATCTGTTACATTCAAGATTAAAAGAAAACAGTAACACAGAAGGCCCAAAATGTTCATGCTTCTGAATTTTGCAAATAAACTGTGGAAGTCTTCTTTATAAGCAGCACACATGGTGAAATACCACACTTCTATCAGCATCTACCTTCCACCTGAACTAATCTCTCTGTACTACTGATTATGAAACCATTTAAACAAACAACAGTTAAAAAAACCCAATCAAAAAACACAAATAAAATCCCACTTACTTTCAGTTTTCCTGCTGACAGTCATGCCACGTTCCAGTTCCTCTAGTATGCTGTATTCTACCCTGAAATTACTCTTCCTATTGTAAAGATGTCCATTTTTGACTTTTTCTACATTTGCAAGCCTGGAAAAAAAGGTTGCCACACCGAGTAAGACATGAATGCTTAGCAAAGCCAAGATTTTCCAAGGTTAGTATCCAGCTGAGGCTGTGTCAACAGGACCATCTTAGATTTTATAGAAATCCCTTGTTTGTTCCTACAGTTGTTTTCAAGCAAAATCTTTCTGCAGTTATAAGTTACACACAGAAGTAACCCAAGAACTTGAACAAGAGAAAGAAGTTAACAAGGAAATTACCTCACTGACAGGCAGTGGTTCACACACTGAAATGGCCTGAAATTTTATCTGTATGCTACCAGGGAGCCTTATGAGAATTTCATTGGAAAGTGCAGGGACAAAGACAGGCTGTATTAATGCAGTTGGACACACAGATGGAGCCACAGCACAGCCAAAACAAGTACATTCCCTCAACCTTAACACTAGTTATAGTACTACTACCAAATTCAAGTGCATTCGCATTCAAATAACTTAAGATATTAAAACTGCTACCTTACTTACCGACTATGCTTTATGTATAGTATGGAGAGCTATAGGTGACTTTTGCTTTCTTACTAAGGTCAGAAGCTTTAGAGTACAACTCAGTGGAATGGGCTTTGCCTTACTACAACCAGGCAGTATACTAGGGTTTGACCTACACAACAGCACCTGCAAAAGGACTGCAGATACTGCACTCCTGAGCACACCTGTGAAGTTTGGTGCCACCACATTAGAGACCAGAACAGCAGGATACAGGTGGCACACAATAGAGAGACATCTGGTAGGATTCCCAATGTTAAGCAACACTGCTGACAGCCCACGAAACTCTCTCTCAGTAGCAGCTTGGTTCTTCAGCAGACTATTGCTGCTATATGGTTCAAATCCCTTTATGGCGCATTTTACGGTTCACAGTTCAAATGCTTTGCTGTGCGCTGGAATTCACAGAGCAAACCAAAGTACCAAATCTCCCCACACAGTGTACTCAAAGCCTTCAGAGCACAATGACTACAAAAGGACAATGTGCTGTAGTTAAATGCCATGCCTTTTTTGAAGCTGCTTGGGAACATCTACATTAACCAGCAGTCAATTTTTGAGCCATAACCTAGGATCCAGAATAACCAAGGAGGAGCTGATTCAGTCAGACAGCATGAAACACTGCTGTGAGACTTTAATGTCACTGTTCATTCAGGGCTCACAACTACAAACCTCTCCTTGAGCTGGGTGGCTGCGTCAGCTCTTTCTCATAAAGCTCACCCGCTCAAGAAGAAACCTCCCTGTTCTTTCAGCTGCCAGCTTAGTTGTTACAGCACTTACTCAAGACGTGGGGAAACAGATCTACACCACTTCTGTGCCTGAGCTGTCTTGAACCCCCACTTTCCAAAGCAGTGGCCTAGATATTCTAGATGAAGTGCTTTCAATCTTCTGAGGAAGCTATTGTAATGATGCTGCAATTCCCCTTTTTGTTGGTCTTAAGGGTTTTAGGTCCTTAAAGGTAAGCACACCTGAGCAGGAAAACAGAACTCAGTTATGCCACATGCACTTGCTTTTTTGCATATCCAGCGCAGCAATAGCTTACTGAAGAGGATGACCGATCAAAGTCCAAATGGTAATTAGAAGAGGACATTTTGGAGCTATCCTGAACTACTGTAACAACCACAATAATCTCTCTGAGCCCTGAAAAGGAAATCTTAGCCTAAAGGTTTCATTGCCATAAATTCTTACCTTGAACCTTGAGTTATCTCCAGAACAGCATGAAAATATACTTACAATAAAGTGTTTAACTTACTGAGTTTTTAGCTTTTCTGCAGTTCTTACGAATTCGACTTTCTTAGCTTGTTCGGCTTTCACCTTCCAATTCTGAAATTGTCGACCAGCACCTGTAGTACTGGCACAGCTGTCCTTCTGTACACAACAAAATCAAATATTACTCAAAACAAGTATTTTTTAAATGTTCATTGGTTATTTTTAAGAAGACAACACCACAGTGCAGAGTAACAGCATTACTTCAGTTCTACACTGGCACAATTCAACTAAAGTCACACAGGTATAAAACTGGAGTGATGAGCGATGGCAAGCTGATGACTATGCAAAAATGCATTCTTCTGCAGAAAAATGGGAAGACTGCAGCATCAGTTTGCTTTAACAGAGGCTGCTCACCATACTCACTAAATCAAGGCAACTGCCTCGCCTCTCATGGTAGTCAGTCTCTGACAAGTCAGAGTAACTACCTACCCAACTATAAGCATTTAATTTACACTAGGCATGTTACTCCCATTTCATCCTGTTCAAGAAAAGCACTAGCTTAACTTCTGAAATCTGCTCAGTAACACTTGTAAATTGCTAACTCTTATTCATAGCAACCCTGAACACCGTTAACGTGACCACTGCTAAGAATGCAGATTGTGAAACTCCTGTTCAGGTTATGAAGCAACCATTTTGAGGCCAGCCCAGCAAACCTGCACTCTTCCTACAGGTTTCCTTTTAACGTTTATCCCTTACACCTCGTATGAGGTTGGAACTCCTCAGCGGCCGCCTCCCCGCGGGTCCGTTGAAGAGGGCTCCCCCCGGCCGGCAGGCAAATCCGGCGGGCTGGGCGGTGGCCCCGCGGTGCGGCGAGGCGCGGCGAAGCCTTTACCTGTTGCTGCCCGGCTGCTGCCGCAGCCATGGCCATGGCCAGAGCCGCCATGTTGACGGCAGCCCCGGCTGCCGCCCCGCCCCGCCGGCGGCGCTGAGGGGCGGCCCGTGCCGCCCCGATTTAAGCGTCTCGAAAGGCTGGGATTTCGGCAGAAAGAAGGCGGGGTTTGCAGGTGGAGGGGTTTTCCCCGTGTTGTCGGAACCAAACAGTGCGTGTGTGAGACGTGCCGCCCTCTTGGAAGGGGAAGCAGTCACCCGAGTGCCTGCAGCCGCAAAAGCCCAGCACGCTGAGTGCTGAGCATCTGGAGAAGACAACTTCCTCGAAAGCCCCCAAACTATTTTCTGGTGCTGCTTGAGCCCCCTGAGCTGTCTTGAAGAGCTGGGGCTATAGGCTGGACATCACAAGCTGGTGTCCCACCAGAGTGGTGTGCTGATGACCTCGTGGACAGCGCTGGCCTGACCTGTGAGCTGTTTAGGATTTGTGTATATGGAGATCCATCAAATGTATGTCAGCAAGTGGCCCTCGCTGAGGGTAGCACTCTGTCCCGCTCTTCTCTCAGTGGCTGGTGGTAAATGAGAAGAGCCATGTATGGTTGTAATTTGACTGTGACTGATTAACTGTCTTGCATATATGATTTAAGACTTTTTTACCTTTCTCACCTCATGGAGTGTGCTTAATACTGCCTCCAGTTTAATTTATGTTGGAATTTAAGGTTTTGTAGTGATTGCTTCCTTCAGGAAGAGCAGAATACATCCTCATTATCCTGATAGAAAATAAAGAGATTGGCATTAATCAATATGTTTTTGGGACTCTCAAGATCTTGTTTTTCACTCACATAGACCAATCAAACTTTTATTGAGTTGCCAATTAACATTTCTGCAGAATAGAAATAATCTATTCGTACAGTGGCTTTGCTAGCTAAAGAGATTTTATGAACTGGTGTTTTCCCAGCTGCAGAACACAAAAGCGTTCACAGATGCTAACCAAATGGTCTAAGCTGAAGATATTTTATTGCCTAATTAATGTTTTGAAGAGCACTTTCCTGATATATTTTTCATCTTTATATTTTATGACTGCTTACATTTGATTTCTTTGTATTTGGTGAATAGGAATTAACAAGTGAAGGAGAACATTTCAAAACTGAAAATATCATCATAAATTAAGGAGGATTGTTCTCACAGGTTGCTACCTGAAATGGCTTGTAAAAGTACTCCTTCCACAGCAGTGTTTCAAAGTCATCTTTGTCTTGTCCTTCACTATAGGATGTAAGAGAAAGACCTGTGTCTTCTAAAACTTGTTTGTATTTGGTTTCCTTTGGTGACTGTCAGCCCTTCCAAGGTTTCTGTTACTAGGATCAGCAAACTGGTAAGTGGTCAGGGATTGCTCCACAGCAAGCACCTGTTTTCAGCAAGCATTTTAACAAGGTGGCTGCAGTCATAGTGTAATTCAGATACTGTGCAGTAGTTCACCAATTTCTGGATGGTCAATCTATATTATTGTTTGCCACACACTTTACTTGTGAATTACTCAGAAGCCTGAGGACTTTACAAAGATGCCCTAGAAACCATGTGCAGAGACATTTCAGGTATTGGAGCAGAGCTAGACTTGGCTAGTTCTGTCTCTAAGCTCCAGGGAGATCAGGCATCAAGTTGGGATGCTGGTATGAAGATGAACCCTGGCTTTCAGCTGGGCCAGGATGTTACTTCATTCCCTCTATGGAGCAGGACTCATCTAAGCCAGGATATGCCTGTGGCGGGTTGATCACTCTCCATCCTCAGCGGGACAGGGGGAGAAAATATGATGAAAAATGGGTTGAGACAAAGGCAGTTTAATGATAAAAACAAAGTCCACACTGGGAAGGAAAGGTAAGCAAAAAGATTTATTCTCTACTTGCCATCAGCAGGTTATATCCAGCCTGGGAAGTATGGCCCCAGTACATGTAGCAGTTGCTTCAGAAGACAAACATCTTAATGAATGTTGTCCCCCCACTTTCTCTGAGATTTTATTGTTGAGCATGACATCAAATGGTATGAAATCCCTTTGGTCAATTTGAGTGAGGTGTCCCAGCTGTGTCCCCTCCCAACTTCTTGCCCACCCCCAGCCAACTGGCCATTGCAGAAGGTGTTGGAGAGACAGCCCTGATGCTGTTCTAGCACTGAACAGCAGTAGCCCAAATGCTGGTGTGTTATCAACACTGTTCTAGCTACAAACACAAAGCACAGCTCTAGGTGGACTGCAGTGAGGAATGTTAACTCCATCCTAGCCAGACCAAATACAGTGCCACAACTCTTGGATGGCTGCTCTGTCCTTTATGTAAACAGGTAAGCTAGATCCGAAAGAAGCAAGCTAGATAATTACATCCTTTCCTCTCCCACACTCTTTTTCTCAGCTTAGTTTGGTGCTTGAAGTTATCAAATCCCTGACTCCTGTGTGTGTTTTGCTTCATAAAAGCTTTCAAGATTTTTACACAAAAATAAAGCATGGGAATACACCTAGAAAAAATAAAGCTGTTAAAATGTAAAGGAACTGGGTATACATAGAACAAAAAAGCCCAAATAACAAAAAAACCTAACCTCTTAATCTGGAAGATTCAATGCCAGCAATTGAAGAACTCATCACAGCCACTTGTATTTATGGAAGAGTCCTCATCTGTTACGGTATTGGTTCAGCAGTATCTCCCATTTTCATGAAATCCTTCAAGCCAAATCAAGAAAAAAACCTGCACAGTAGCATTGTATTCCCATCCATGATATCCTTGAGGAAACCACCTATCTTACCATGACACATAAGCACCCACTCACTGGATGCAGATCCTCAGAATAAAGACTTTCCTAAGCAGATATTTATTTTCAGAGTGTTTTTTTTTTTTAATTGGTGCCTTATCTCTGGGTCCTCAACAAGAATACACTAGGGCATTTGTAAAGTATCAAGCAGAAAAGACAGCCAGTGTTAGAAAAGCAAACTGAAAGTAGTTTAAAAGAGAAAGAGTAAATTAATGATGAGAAGAAATCAAAGCCTTTAACCCTATGGGTGCAACTATCCACTTGTGAAGGCATTCTTAAAATTTCTAGTTATTCTAGACTGTAAAAGCACCCAGCTGCTGCTAACAGCATGGGCTTTCCTTGTATTTTTATTTCTGAAAACAATGTTTCCACTCTAGTCTCAAACTCACAGGTTAGAAATAAACCAACTCAGGTCATCAGCTAGAATATAAGAAAAAAATGTAAGCAGGTGCAAAAAAAAAAAAAGCTATTACAGGTACATGGATGATATGTGCTTATTCTGGGGAGCTGTAATAATCCACTCTGAGGGGAATAAGCAGAGTAGGGAGGGCACCTGATCGGTACACCAGCAGTAAGTGCAGTAGTGCAGATGCGAGCAGGGATAGATAATACTGCACTGTGAAGGCAGGCTGCTTTCATATCTTTAGTTTTTGTCCACCAGGTGTCATCTGAGAAGCACTTGATAGCTACTAAAGGCATAGCTTTTGTATTTTTTCTTTCTAGATACCAACAGAAATCTTTTACTGTCTATAGGTAACATAACCTGCATTCAGCCCTTTGGCTGTCTCTATACCTCTTTACAGGATGATCTGATCTGACCCCATACTGGCGCCATCAGCTTTGTTTCATTTGATGAGGACAGAGAGTGGTCATCACTTCTCCCTGTGACACCTGTCCTGGGGTGCTAGCAGATATGACAGCATACACACACAAAGGTTTGTTGCTCTGCAACCACAGCCCAGTGTCAGTGTCCCTCAGTACCTTCTCCTGCCAGTGCCTACCTTGCCTCAGATGCCAAGGAGCTCCAGACTAGACAGCGGCAGTATAGAAGATCCCTCTTCTGTTCCCCAGATGAGCGTGTATTCCATTTACCCTAACTCATTTTTGCATATAGCTGTGCTTTAGGTAGAAGGGACTTGGCATGGTGGCATGATGGCAAGGAATGGTAGCTTGTCTTTCATCTTTTGATCTATAGGTGATAGGAATAAAGAAGAGCTCTATTCATAATGTCCACAGAAATATCTGCTCATCTAAACTACCATTTCCTTTCCTTTCTGTAAAACACATCCTACATCTTTCAAGAAAATAAACTTTCATTTGAGCCCTGATTGAAGTCTAGATTTCACACTAAAGTGAAATGGAAGACCAAAAGGGAAATGAAAAAACTTGAACAAATCCACATGACAAATCCAAGGGTCCCAAATGAAGGAGCACATCATTTTAGTGTTTTTCACTCTCTCCTGATTTATAACTGTGTAAATGACTACTGAATCTGATCTCTTAATAATTAATCGTATTCCTTCCTTTTTTCCTCCAATTCTTTCCTTCTTTTTTTCCATTCTCCAGAATTTCCTTGTGTATTTTCACATCTCCCAATCTTGGCTCCTCTGTAGTTCTCTCCTGGTTCATCAACCTTTCCTGTTACAAAAGGAAAAAGAAAATGTTTCCTGCAACTGTACTTGAAACAAAAAGAGATAGCAGGCATGCCAGTAAAACATAAACGTTTCCTAATGTGATACTTAAGCCTCAGATGTTTTCTTAAAATCATTCTAAATGCGATAAAGGTGATAGTCATAAGTTCAAGTCCCAGTCTTCCAAAATACCTTCCTTCTTAGATCTGGCAAGCAGAGGACAGAAATGTGCTCTGGCAAAATTACAGAAAGTTTTAGGCTTGGCCAGACTTCAACACAGCAAGAAGTTGGATGCTATACCTGGTACACATTTGTATATTCAATCAACAACCTTAGCAGCTGCTTGTGCTTGAAACTGGCACACTGCATAGGTCACACTACTGACAGCATCAGTCATGATGGGGCTTCAAGACCTTACTCAGCAGCTGTCTCTGCCACTTCTTTTTCATTGTGAGTTTTTAATTTATCAGATCCTATGCTACTGTTCTGTAACTGGTTATTAATGCAATCAAGTGTGATGAACTTTCTTAAGGCCTTTCATTGGTCTTTTCTGTGGCTTCTGCAAAAAACTGGCTGCCTGCTTTGGGCTGTCAGGAGCTTTTCTTCCTCCTGTCACATAAAGGCCAAGAGTCTACTAACTCAAACCACTCTCAGCAGCACTCCAAAAACCTCAAATAAGTCAGAGGCAGATAAATGAGAATGCATTACCAACGTAATGAAGGTTCTCCAGGGAAGTGTGCCTCACAGAGAAGAGAGAGGTTCCTAGTTGCATGAGGAAAATGGCTGGCTGGCAAAGCTGACCTGTCCTAGGAGCAAGTGCAAGGATATTTGTGCATGAAAGCAAAACTGCCATTCACAAATAAAGAGAATCACTTGGTCTCTCACAACTATATGGGCTGGCATTGCTACAACTGGAAGTGTTTAAGAGTTTTGGCACTGATTTCATAATGGGCACATTCAAACTCTAAATTTTTATGATTACTTTTATTTTTCTTGGTTCTAGTCCCCACAACTTGCTATGGTAGCTATGAGAGTTAAGTGATTAAATCAGTAATCAGTATTAAATTTTTAATCATAATTAAAAAGCTACATTTTAGAATGTTGTACTTCTACATTTTTTAATTTATAGTTACTGTAAGTCTTATGCTTAAGCAGCTAACTGAGCATGTCTTGGGACTGTAACTGCACTATAAGTACAGCAACACACACATATAACAATCACAGTCACAATTTTTGCCTCCACTATTCTGGATATATGGCTAAAGGGTGTAAGACATGCTCACTTCCTAGTTAGCATGGAAGCTAGTCTTTGTAGTTTCAAAAGAGAAAACGTAAACAAAAAGTCCATTTACAGAAAAAAAAAAAAAAGTAATACTGTCCAAATTAGATTCAAGAATAAACTTGAAATGGTGACAAAAATTACTATTTTCATGGCCACCATAAAGCTACCTCAGTTTCACAGATTATTCCAGATTTCAGTAGCATGGAGTTAAACATTGTGGGTTTCACAGATCTACTCTTGCACTGAAAACAAGCAGTTGGCTAGCAGGTTTTATTCACATTCACTGAGTATTCTTTGACCAACACCCATTTATCGAAGAGAAACACCTTTCAGACCATATTAAACATTGCCTGTAATTTCACACCTGGCCTCAGAACAGTTTACTGTAAAACATGACAGTATCCATGCAAGAATATACCTGTCTGTGCCAATATTAGGTCAAATAATTATTTGGGCAAAAGATGCAGTAAATTTTTGTGAGTGTAAGATAGGATCTTGCTACTACTTTAGAGGAAAGGATATGAAGACCCTCAACACATTGTCCTGTTCCCTTGATCTTGCATGGTATCTCATGTGGAGTATACTGTCTCAAAGTTGTGTGATGCTGAGATAAGTGGTTTCTGCCATGACCGAACATTTGCCCAGTGAGGTTAGCAGAAACGTTGCTGTGTGAACAAGTTGACACAAACACCGTTTGTGTCTAACTTCATGCTTTTTGCTGAGGTTTTGGACAGGTTTTTCCGGCTTGTAACACTGCCTTCAGGTTTTAGGACTTCTTGTGGTCGGGTCTCAACCACAAATACTACAGAAGCAGCATTCACAAGCAGTGTGAAAGGAAATAGAGAGCTCAGGAGACTTTAAAGCCCTTTGTTTACACTATTGTCTTAGTTTTTAATTTCCCTGGGTTTTAAAACCAAAAAAGCCCCAGTGGAAAAACTTTAGAAACAGAAAGAGATGAGACAACAGGGCAAGGATAGATTGATTACCAGTTACGTATGCACGTACTGATCTGGTAGCCTGCATACCATTTCTACAAAACTGTGCCTGTATGGCCCTCCATGACACCAGTCTTGTGGTTCTCAGCATAGCTCCAGAAAGCTGAGGCTGTGATGGGAACCTGAAAAATACTCTGTGCAGATGATTTGCAGATGTGTTTGATGACACAGATTCCTTATATATTTGGTCAACAAGAAACATGAAGTGAAAAGGATGTTTTTTCTTGAACTGCTTGTACTGATCCTTGGAAGGATCAACATGGCCATTATTGATTTCTGTCTGCAGCAGATAGAAATTAGAAAAGGTTTGAAATGAGCCAAAAGTGAAAGTGAGTCTGAGTACTGCTCTTCTGTTGGACATCTTCAAAGTCAGGCAAGTGTTGAGCTAACAGGGGTTGAAAATGCTATAATCAGTAAGTATCCCAGGGTCAGACTGGGATCAGTAATTAGATTTTGTTCTTACATTTTTTATACTTTACTATTTGGGTTTTTTGCTTTTCTTGGGTTATCAGATTTTTGTCCCTTTCAAAGCACAAAATGAAAGCATAGCACTTTTGATTAGTCCCTGTCCGTTGGCAGAACAGTGAAATCAAGCTGTTATTTACAGTGGAAATGAATAGGCTATCAAGATGTATGAAACACAGTCACTTGCAAGTAGGTGAAGAATACTTTTACATGCATAATGTGATATCAAATATGCAAGGCGCTGGAGAAGGCTGGAGTGGAGGCATGGTGATGCAGTGGGCCTGGAACGGTGACAGGGATTCAGAGGATATCACTCCTCCAGCATAGCCTCTTGGGGCACCTGAGGCAAGTCGCAACGGCACCGCCCATCCCTGCACTGGAACATGCATTCTGGCATGTCGATAATGCTGTGGCATTGCTGCGAACCATAGTGTAGGAGGCCACATACCTGGAAACAGCTGATTTTGATGGGGATCTGGCTTGGTGAGTTACCCTCATGGGGAGTATGAATTACCTACAGACCAGCAGCTGTGGTTGTCCTTTCCATCCTGTGCTCAGTCTCCTTTTGGGTGCAATCAATGTGATCTGTCTGACTGCCAGGTTATTTTTCGCATCACAATTGCTGCTATCATGTTTTCACTAAAACAGGTTCCTGCAAGCTTAAAAAGGGCAGGCACAGTGGTGTGTCCACAGCTGTGAAGTCAAAAGGAAATGTTGGGCCTTTCAAGTCTGGCTCTTAAGTGTTATGTCACAACTTAGTCTCAGAAATATCCAAATGAGAATTGACCATATGTATTTTAACCCTTTCATTTCATACAGCTTTTACATAACTTTGCTTTTATCAGATGAGATTTCACTTGGGTGGATGAAGCAGCGCCTGCTGACAGTGCCCTACCACTACTGCTGGACCACCTCCAGGAAATAGGAGCTGCTTGATGGCCATACTAAGCCTGTGCCTGTCTGCTGTGTTATGTCACAT
This sequence comes from Strix aluco, assembly GCF_031877795.1. Lineage (NCBI taxonomy): Eukaryota > Metazoa > Chordata > Aves > Strigiformes > Strigidae > Strix > Strix aluco. The sequence continues at coordinate 51,044,654 of NC_133971.1, read as the reverse complement.
GCAGCATAAAAACCTAGTCCAAGTGCCAAATCCCATAACCAGGTACATACATAGATAACTTGACATGGTTGAGTAGGTCCTCCATAAAACAAATATTTGTGGGCTCAAATTCCAAAGTACTGAGGAATATGTTACACAATCCCCACCTCAGCACTGACTTCTAGCCTCAAGACACATTCTGTGGGAACGTGCTGATACATATACATGTTTTGGTTTTAAACACTCTTGAAAATAAGCTTAGCTATCATTCCTTATCTAACAGCTCTATCTTATCTCTCTTTATTATACAATATCAAGCTGCTTTCCTTATATTGCTATGTCTGGTGTGCCAGCAAGATTGAAATCCTCTCTATAAAGATGCCAAAGGAACAAGGGAAGAAAAAGAAAGTTAACTGCTTGGGTCACAATCAGCAATTAGAGGAAAGAACAGCGGCAAGGGAATCTACAGATGCTTGTGTAACCCAAGTGCAACTCCTGAGACTTAATGCACAAAAATTAATATTAATCCAAAACACAAACATCAAGTTCTTCCAAATTCTTTTTTATTCATAACACCAAAATTTTGAAGGTTTTAATCATAGTGTGCTTGTTAGCGAATCAGGCCATACTTCCCAATACGCACTTTTTCTGAGTTAACCTCCATCTGACCAAAAAGGCGTTGCATAAAAGACAGTGTTCTCAAGTAAATGTGATACAAAATTGTACGAAATGGCCAAACCCAGACCTATGTTGTAGCTACCTTACATGACACTTGCAGCACAGAGTGATCTAAACATTCCCCCTGTGTGGAAGGCTTTCTGTGGGAAGTGCCTGAAATGGCAGCTGCTGTCAGAGCTCACCAAAAGCATCAAACCTACCCATTTTATGTCAGTAATTGCCATTTTCTCTCATGCTCCAGTCCTGAGGACATTTTGCTTCTGACATCTGCACACGTGTATTTCATCTGCTGCGTGTTGACTGGGAGGCGTGAACACTGTCTATGCAGTTCTCCCATGCTCTGCTGTCTTGGGGCAACCCTGCACACAGCTGGTGCAGTGACATGACAGCTCAGTGCCCAGGGATGGATGCCCAGAATATTCAGATATATTACCTGTACAACATTGTAAAAGTAGGGTCAAAGCACTCAAAAAATGGACAGACTGTTAAAACTGCCCTTTTTGTCAAGCGTTTGCACCAAACTCTCAGTATTTAGCTAGAGTTTTCAATGTGCCCTTCCCCACAATACCTGTGTGTGCACCTATGTAATGGAAATACCTTTAGTCTTTAGAAACCCACATGTCCATTATACTCATATACATTTCAGTGTGTTACATTATTTTATACAACTGGCCTGCTACTGAACTAAAATATAGTTAAGTTGAAATACCTTTTATTATAGTGATTAAGAGCTACCAGGAAGTAAAATTTTGGACTTTACTTGAAACAGAAGTATTCACTATTTACTTCCAAAATAGAGTTGATGCCCACTGAGTCTCAGATATGCCACCCCATGCTCAAAGTGTATGAGGATCAAAATTCTTTTTCTTAAACAATTAATATCCATATCAAGTACAGAAACACAGTTTTTCAGTCGGTTTGGGCATATTGTCATGCAAAAGTCTTTTGAAAGGCTATGTTTATCTGGAGCTAAATCATAGATATAATTTCTACCCAGACTTGCACTGTGGAGGGTACAACCAACTTAAGCTCTTCTGATCCAAAGCCAAATGCTCCCCATTTAAACTAAAGTAGATGTTCCCCTGATTATAAAGTCTAGTAACAGCAATACTGATAAATTTCCCTACATTTGTACCAGTACTCCTAGTGGATATAATTGAAAAGCTGGTTTAAATTGGTTAATGTTACATTTTCATTTGAAATGGATGAGCAAAAGCCAGTTATCTAAAAGCCAGAAATGGATCAGTATTACAGACTTGACTTTATGCATTGCTTGCAGAACTGCTCCAGAACACTGTGCACTCCCAAAATATTAACGACATAGCCATAAACCAGACAGTAAACACTTTTGGTGCATATGGAATTAGGGGGCTTAAATGCTGTTATCTTCATAATTGCCTAAAGTATTAGCAGACCAGAGCATAATGGTGTTTATATTTTGAATAAAATACAACCCAGCATAAAGATTAACATAAAAAATTAAAGCAAAAAAAAAATCTTAGCTCTCTTTCAGAAAATAAAAATAAGTAATCTAATATTGATAAAGAAATTAATCAAATAATCTAATGTTGAATTGGGCCAACAGATTGCATTTTCACCTTATGAAAGTTTTATGCACAATCCAGCAATCTACAGGATTCTGACTCTTGTTGGTATTGGCAAAAGTTTGATTTCTAAATACATTTTAAAGTTCTGTCTGCATAGAAGTAAGAATATAACACCTGGACAAGTATGATGTGACTCAGGAAGAGGAACATTAAATTCTGTTGTCCAAGGCATCTGTTTCATTAGTCTTGAGGGCATTATCATGTTCTTGGCTTTTGTCAATATATTGAATGTCTTCCAGAAACATTTCTTAAAGAAGAATATTAGAACATTTAATTGTTCTTCCATGATATCTAGACAAAATCAATGTGGTGCTATAATGTCTACTCTAAAATATATCAAATATCACAGTGCTTGAGCAGCAGCTCAAATTATCTAAATAAACGGACCCCTGTTTCTAGTTTTTATTTGTTTTTACTGTTGCAGTTTAAAAATACACTAAAATAAGTTTAAATATACACTAAAATATTAAATGCATTAAATGAGTCAATAACAGAAGTGATCGTCCCAGCAGGACCATAATGTTAGGGGTCATGTGAGGCAGTTCATGGGAGAAGACAAAATTTGCCCTCTGCTCTTGCATGTGGCAAATCCCTTAGAGGTAATGAATGGGCTTCTGAGGGGCTAGCTGAGAGGGAAATTGGAAAGGGAAAGGCTGCTGGTAAAACACAGCCAAAGCTCATGGGGGAATGACCACCATGCAGCAGAGTGCCCAAGGTCTCCTGGAAGCTCACACCAGGACAAATCCAGAACTTGCCCCCAGAGGCTGCTGAAGGGCTGCAGTGTTGGGGTTGTGGTGGGAATCTCTTCTTGGGATGGTGACCACCTGGAGACACACGGCTGCTCCCCTACCAGGCCCAAAGCTGATGAATGGACTGCAGACATGCTAAGTACACATGCTTGCCAGGTATCCCCTTACAAGCCAATGCATCTAACAGATGTTTGCAGAAAAGGACTCCATTGCTGTCCTCTGCATCATGTAACTTCCGCTATGAATGACATCTTTTTAATTTAACCTATTGATCTCTTTAACAGAAAAAGATTTAGCTTTTATTTTACCATCTGGTGCCTTTTAAGCTTTGTTCTTCTAGAAAATACTGTCCTCCAAATGGGTAAACTTGTCAATGCCATCATATACTTCCAGTATTTTGTTTTGCGGGCACAAAATAATAAAAAGTCAAATGTGTAGTTGTAGTAGGAATTCTTTAAATTAGACCCTATTCAAATTATTCTTGATTGTTCAGAGAATTTTTGCTGAGGAAATGTTGTCAGATCTCTTTGGCTGGACAAACAAGGAGAAAGACAAATGCCAGTAGTTTTAGCTCCATGCTCTTCCTCTTGCTTTCATCTGCACTGCAGCAGTGAGCAAAGATGCTAGCAGATGGAGTCCCTATTTGTTAGAGTTGGTCTACACTGAAAGTCTTGCCAGAAGGAAGATGCTTTTTCTGGCTTGGGCTTGTAGACTGGCAAATATTTGGATGGCAAAATTTCCTGGGTGAGACAAGGCACAGGTATTGGTCAAGTGAAAGCCCATTTTTAGCCTTCAGAACTTAGATCAAACATGAAATTACCTAAAAATTAAGAGTGAAAAGAGTACAAGGGCCTGTCCAAGGGCTGAACATGGGAAACCCAGGGAGACATTCAGGTTGTTCTCATCTGATTCCAGCCCAGGTGCCTGGATCCCCCATGTCTTCTGATGTTAGTTGTAAATGCTGTAACTTTGAAGAGGGTTGGATTGAGTTTGTAGATAAAGTATGCAGGTCCTTTATGAAAGGATTAGTTAACCTGCAAAAATTACAATTTTCCCAAGGGAAACAGGAGCTCTGAAATTTTAAAAAGACCAAGTCTTCCCAGAACAAACCCTTTGCACTTTGAAGAATGTTTCTTTCATCAGTGCTTCTGTGGAAAAAGATTTTTTAAAAAAATAATTTCTCTTTTTGACTCCATTCCAAACAGCAATACATTTCTCACTCTTACTTTCTGTGAAGACTTGGTTAACTGGCTAACAAGTGACTTGTTGCACCACCACAGTAACAAAAGGCCTGATGCATTTCAGTTGTAATGGAAGCAACAAGAATTCTTGTTTCTCTTGTTCCTGTGCAACTTTCAGCATTTCCAAAGGAACTATGAAAGCCTGAATGTGCAAAAACCACTAAGCTTTTTTGAACATTGGGAAGAAAATAAAAAGAGGGGGCAGGTTTCCTGCCTTGTTTCTCAGAAAGAACAAGAAAAGAAGTTAAATCAAGAAACAATTCAATTTCTGAAAAGAAATGGCAGGAAAAAATGGATTTATGTATCAAGGGGAACTTCTACGCAGACTGCCTGTCCACAGCTACAGGGAACAAGGCAGGCTGTTTCTTTAAGCTCAGAGCCTGACTGCCAGCAGAGCAAAAAGTTAAGAGGCCAAACCTAACTTTACTAAGTAAAATATAAATTACTTATGGCAAAAAAAAAGAGGACATTAATTTATTATGGATTATTTTTATTTTCTTGGATTCAGTGCTGTTTACAGCAGACATGTAATAATTTACTTCAGCTCAATTTTTCTACTGGCCTAGGAAGCTTCAAATGTGCCAAGTTACCTTCCTCCAGCTCAACCAGCCAATATCAGTTTTAACTTTTGGGTATATATTCCACTTGTCTGATCTCCCAGCATTCCCTGCACTCAGTGGGCTAGATCTGATTTAATCAACACCTTTTTTGGCTGGTGTTCATCCTGTCGACTTCCACACAGTTGGTCTAGTAGCAACAAGCTAGCAACCATACAATTAAGGGCTCTGCTACCTACAACAGTGCAGCGGCAACAGGATGCGTCTCAGGCAACAACTGATCTGCCAGAAATTCTATTTAAAGACTCCGCTGCTGAAGCCTGAGGTGTTGCACTAATTTCTCTCTGATTAGTTTAGAGCTAGTTTAATGTTAGCTGGGGAATGAATAGACTGCAGCCACCAAGAGAGCTGACAATTTTATTGGCAGATGCAGTGTCAACAAGACAAAAAAAAGAGCCAAAGCTATTCAAGTGCTGCCTCAAATGTTGTGGTGCAGGAGAACATATCAGGAAGGCCTGATCCAACACCGTGTGAACTCAGTGACTCTAATTTCACGGTTTTACTGCAACAGATCCTTAGACACAATTAATAGCTGGAAAGTGAGAAACATTGCTTTGACAAATAATAGTGATAATAATACCTTCCTTTTCATAGCAGGCTTCCCCTTACACAGTTGTGATTTCAGTGCTGACTAAAGATACCTGTGATTTTGCATCTCCTGTGCAAATAAATTCACTTGGACCTTATTGGAAATATGTGCATGGTCTTTAGACACACTTGTACAAAGACTAAGCCTGAGCAAAAGCTAGGATTTGTAAAGCAATTTGAAATGAAAGATATTTGCAAATGCAAATGTATATTGTTATGGTTATTTCTTTCCTGATTTTGCATATTACTTTTTCTCATTAGAAGATTTCTCTTTCTTCTTCACAAAAAGTTTGTAGATATCCCATTTCTTAGAATAAGAGAAGACAACATAAAAAGAAATGTTTTTCTTTGGATACCTGGACCTAAATACAAAGCAACATACTATTCTGTCCTGCTCCTAATGTGAAGATGCTTTAAAATTAATCTGAAAATACTTGCCAATTAATTTGCAATTGCTAAGAGTATAACGGCACTGGGACTTTGGTCTTTAAACATTTCTAAGGGATGAATATTGACGTCTCTTTAGAAAGGCATTTTCATGGTATACCTTTGAAATAACACAGTCAAACCTACGGTGCTACAGACATTATCTCACCTGTTACAGCTGTCTGTGCAGCTCCAGACTGTGATGAAATGTCTCTTTGATAATGAAGTGTGACCAAATTACAGCTTAAAAAAGAAGATGTACAAATTCTGTTTTCCATATACCTTTAATACCCTTTCCAGTGTGTATACCAGGAAATTACTGTCCACCAGGGGAAAAAGTCACAGAGGTAGAAAGAAGTCATCAGAAATTTCATGGTAGTAAAGCTGTAAATGCTTGCTGCCAGTTTGCTGTGCCCAGAGGTTTCAACTGTGCAGCTGGCAGAGGTCTAGCAGCGTACAGCTTACCTCTGAGAGACCCACAGATGGTCCTCATGAGAGCAAGTTGGTATGTACTGCCCTGCAGTCTAGCCTGTACATGTTCTGAAGAGGCTTACAGCTCCATAAAGAACGTTTCATAGGCCTACCATGATATTTACTTATCACTAGATGTATTTATTTTGTATAGAAAAAGGAAGGAATTAAAAACTAACTTTCCAACAAAAGAAACATCCTCAGGTAATGGGGAAACCATGAAGACTTGCCACAAGAGAAAATCTTAAGCACGTATTTAGTGTTTTTTCCAGGTTTCTATCCAGAAAAGAACTTTTTCTACAACAGTATAGAAGTTGCTGAGTATGGCTTGGGCCACATTAGCAGTCTGGCAGTCTTATCTAGAAAAAAAAAAAAAAAGCAGTTTCGGAGGCTCACAGGAAGGGTCTTGTAAGTAACCCATGCACCACAGAGCTGTTGACTTTGACAGTAAAAAGCATATGTTCAATGTGTTAAAAGAGACCAGCCAGTAAAACCAGCATGGGGGAATGTGTACGTGCAAATACATATTACACATTCTGTCAATGTCAGTTCCTTTTTCATGGGTAGCCAGTTTCGTATTGACTTTTTCCAGCATCTGTTATTTATGTGCTGTTACTATCATCATGTGGTATTATTATTAATGTAGTAGCATTATTATTAATGTGGTAGCATTCTTATTATTATTACAGGGTATTATTTCAACATCTGATATTTAGTAAACCATAGAGGCATTTATGTTTTAAGATGGGCACACATGCAGCTAATCCTTCCCAGAAATGGTGTCCAGAGTAAGGTGGACTGCTGGTGTGCTCCCTGCAGACCTGCTACTCTAAGTTTCCTACTCCAAAGACAAAACAGTTGTCACCATTTGGCCAAATGAAGATGCTCTTGACCTGATTCCTGATTTTGTTTATATCACATATGCATTCCTTATTTACACATATAAAAGGCAGGACAGAAGAAAGTCCTGTGCCTGTGAGGTGGGAGAATGAAGTACCATTAGGCTACAAAGCTCAGCTTTACAGAAAATTAGCTTTGCACAAGTACAAACACATGTTTATCAGATAGAATGTGCATTGACAAACACCATTACCCAATTTACCTTCCTTTGACCATACCACATCATTTGCCAAGCTTATCTAGTTAATGAAGCAAGCAGTTGACATAAAGTGTTGCCCAAGCAGAAAATGAACTTTGGTCAAGTATCAGGGAACACAAGCAAGTTACTGGATATCAGCTTAAAGTAAAATAAATTATCTAGCTTTTATTTCTTCTGTGGGGACCTGACACAGTCCACATCACACTCAAATTAAGAGGTAGGATTTTTTTTTAAACTCACATATCACTGCAAAAATGGACATAAATCAAGAAAAAAACGTAAACTACAGAAACACATACTGCAGTGACTAAGCAATCTAGATTATGCCTTTTCTATATTTGAAAATTTAACAGAAGTGGTTGTTGGGATGAAGGGCAGCAGTGTGCATGAAATAGGCCTGTATGGGGTTTTTTGAGCAGTCAAAAGTTACAGGTCAATTTGACTTTGAACCAGCAACAGGACTATCTTACTGCATTAAGTTGATTTGATTTAGTTGGTTATGATTTACTCTTCAGTGGTTCTCCCATTTGTAGACGTCCGTGTATGACTTGGGTGACAACATGTAAATTTTTTTTTTAGTTTAGCTTGATTGTGAGTGTTTGCTTGCTTTATTTTATCCTGAGAGATTTAAAAGTCATCAGAAGAGAGGCTGAAAACCACCTGAATTTCTCTGGGGTTGCAGTGATGTTCAGCCAAACCCCTACAGAAGTCAGAGAGAAACCCCAGATCCTTACATGCTACTTACATGACAGGCAGTCAGGGCTTAGACAGTCACTATCCTGACTTTCCCAAAGTTATGAGGCTCCTGGGTTTTCTGTGCTCTCCCAAGAAAGCCTTACAGTTTGATATCCAGGATACATGGTGCAAAACTCAGGGATCAAAGTTATGCTGGGCCAGTTTTGCTTTCTGCGAACTATGGGGTAGGTCTCACCCCACCAAAATAGATTCACAATAGATTCAGGACCCTGGAACTTTTGAGTGAAGAAGAGAAGGAGGAAGAAAATGAGACAAACAAGGAGGAAGACCAAGGTCCACCAAGGCTGGGTCGTTCTGGACCAGGTATTAAAACCAGTTCTAAAAAGAACCCCAGAAGAGTCATTATAGTGGGTGACTCCATTCTGAGGGGTGTTAAAGGCCCAATATGCAGACCAGACTCACTTCGTAGGGAAGTCTGCTGCCTCCCTGTGGCCCAGGTCAAGGACCTCACGGCAAAACTCCCCACTCTAGTGAGACCCAAGGACTACTACCCTCTCTTGGTTTTTCAGATAGGTAGTGATAATATTACCAGGAGAAGGCCTAAAGCAATGAAGAGAGATTTCAGGTCCTTGGGGAAAATGATTAAGGGGTCGGGGGCACAAATTGTGTTCTCCTCCATCCCTTCAGTTGCAGGGATGGATGAAGAAGAATACAGGAGAACTCAACAGATGAACTTGTGGCTCCAAGACTGGTGTTACCGTCAGGGCTTCAGATTTTTCAATCATGGATTGGTATACAGGACGCCAGAACTTTTGTCATTAGACGGGATGCACCTGTCCCAGAGGGGGAAGAGGATCTTGGGGCAGGAGTTAGCTGGGCTCATTGACAGAGCTTTAAACTAGATTTGAAGGGGGAAGGGGGCAAAACATCAGCCCATCTGAAGTGCATGTATACCAATGCACACAGCATGGGTAACAAACAGGAGGAGCTTGAAGCCATGATGAAACAGGAAAATTATGATGTAGTGGCTATCACAGAAACATGGTGGGATGTCTCCCATGACTGGAGTGCGCCAGTTCATGGCTACAAGCTCTTTAGGAGGGATAACAAGGAAGGAGAGGCGGTGGGGTGGCGCTGTATGTTAGGGACTGTTCTGATTGCTTCGAGCAAAAGTGTAGTGAAGACAGGGTGGAGTGTCTTTGTGTTAGAATCAGGGGGAAGGCCAACAGGGCAGATGTCATAGTGGGAATCTACTATAGGCTACCCAATCAAGACAGAGAGGTGGATGAAATATTCTATAGGCACTTAGGAGAAATCTCACGATCGCTTGCCCTTGTTCTTGTGGGAGACTTTAACTTCCCAGACATCTGCTGGAAATACAACACAGCAGAGCGGGACCAGTCCCAGAGATTCCTGGAATGTGTGGGAGATAACTTCCTGACACAACTGGTGAGTGAACCGACCAGAGAAGGTGCCCTGCTGGACCTCCTCTTTGTGAACAGACAACGACTAGTGGAGGATGTGGTGGTTGGAGGCCGACCAGGGCACAGCGATCATGAAATAATAGAGTTCTCTATTCTTAGAGATGCCAGGAGAGGGGGCAGCAGAACTGACATCCTGGACTTCCAAAGGGCTGACTTTGTCTTGTTTGGGCACCTGCTTGACAGAATCCCTTGGGAGATGGTCCTGAAGGGGATAGGGGTCCAGGAAGGCTGGGCACTCTTCAAGAAGGAAGTGTTAATGGCTCAGGAGCAGGAGGTCCCCAGGTGCTGTAAGAGAAGCCGGCGACAGAGAAGACCACCCTGGCTAAACAGGGAGCTTTGGCTGCAACTCAGGGAGAAAAGGAGAGTTTATGACCTTTGGAAGACGGGACTAGCCACTCACAATGATTACAAAGATGCTGTGAGGCTATGCAGGGCAAAAATCAGGAGGTCTAAAACCCAGCTGGAAATTAATCTGGCTTCAGCAATCAAGGATAACAAGAAATGTTTCAATAAGTATGTGAGCAGCAAAAGAAAGACCAGGGAGAGCCTCCATCCCCTGCTAGACGAGGGAGGAAACATGGTAACAAGTGATGAGGAAAAGGCTGAGGTGCTTAATGCCTTCTTTGCCTCAGCCTTTAATAACAAGACTAGTTGTGTTGAGGGAATCCAGCCTCCTCAGCCAGAAGACAGAGACTGGAAGAACGACCCCCCCACAAACCAGGAGGAGATAGTCAGTGACCTACTGCATCACACAGACATGCACAAGTCCATGGGACCGGATGGGATACACCCGAGGGTGCTGAAGGAGCTGGCTGGGGTGCTCGCCAAGCCACTTTCCATCATTTACCGGCAGTCCTGGCTGACCGGGGAGGTCCCGACAGATTGGAAATTGGCCAATGTGACTCCCATCTATAAGAAGGGTCGGAAGGATGATCCAGGAAATTACAGGCCTGTCAGCTTGACTTCAGTGCCCGGGAAGTTGATGGAGCAGCTCATCCTGAGTACCATCACACAACACGTGCGGGACAACCAGATGATCAGGCCCAGTCAGCATGGGTTTATGAAAGGCAGGTCCTGCTTGACAAACCTGATCTCCTTCTACGACAGGGCGACCTGCTTATTGGATGAGGGAAAGGCTGTGGATGCTGTTTACCTTGACCTCAGAAAGGCCTTTGACACCGTTTCCTACAGCATTCTCCTGGCAAAACTGGCTACCTGTGGCTTGGACAGGCACACGCTTTGCTGGGTAAAAAACTGGCTGGATGGCCGGGCCCAAAGAGTTGTGGTGAATGGAGTTAAATCCAGTTGGCAGCCGGTCACGAGTGGTGTCCCCCAGGGCTCAGTTTTGGGGCCACTCCTGTTTAACATCTTTATTGATGATCTAGACGAGGGGATCGAGTGCACCCTCAGTAAGTTTGCAGATGACACCAAGTTGGGTGGGAGTGTTGATCTGCTCGAGGGTAGGGAGGCTCTGCAGAGAGACCTGGACAGGCTGGAGCGATGGGCTAAGGCCAGCTGCAGGAGTTTGAATAAGGCCAAATGCCGGGTGCTGCACTTGGGCCACAACAACCCCCAGCAGCGCTACAGGCTTGGGGAGCAGTGGCTGGAGAGCTGCCAGTCAGAGAGGGACCTGGGGGTGTTGATTGACAGCCGGCTGAACAGGAGCCAGCAGTGTGCCCAGGTGGCCAAGAAGGCCAATGCCATCCTGGCTTGTATCAGAAATAGCATGGCCAGCAGGGACAGGGAAGGGATCTTACCCCTGTACTCGGCACTGGTGAGGCCGCACCTCAATGACTGTGTTCAGTTTTGGGCCCCTCACTACAAAAAGGACATTGAATGACTCGAGCATGTCCAAAGAAGGGCAACGAAGCTGGTGAAGGGTCTGGAGCACAGGTCGTACGAGGAGCGGCTGAGGGAACTGGGGTTGTTTAGTCTGGAGAAGAGGAGGCTGAGGGGAGACCTCATCGCCCTCTACAACTCCCTGAAAGGAGGTTGCAGAGAGCTGGGGATGAGTCTCTCGAACCAAGTAATAAGTGATAGGACAAGAGGTAATGGCCTCAAGTTGTGCCTGGGAAGGTTTAGACTGGATATTAGGAAGTATTTCTTTCCAGAAGGGGTTGTTAGGCGTTGGAATGGGCTGCCCAGGGCAGTGGTGGAGTCCCCATCCCTGGAGGTGTTTAAGAGTAGGGTCGATATAGCGCTGAGGGATATGGTGTAGTTGGGATCTGTCAGTGTTAGGTTAATGGTTGGACTGGATGATCTTCAAGGTCTTTTCCAACCTAGACGATTCTGTGATTCTGTAACACCAGATTTGTGCAAACGGAAACTGATGGCTCACAGGGATTGTTCTAGAACTGGCTCATTAGGCTCTGGAGAAAATATCACAATGGCTTTTCCAGAGAGGGCAAATGTAGTTCCCTAAAAAAATACACTGTACTAACTGATAAGCCCCCCTGGGCTGGCTGGAATTTATTGCTCTGTGTATGTATGTAACATTTTGCCTGCCTCTGAACCAAGCTTATTTACATAAAGGCTACTTATGCGAATAAAAATGGTGTTGTTCCAAAGGACACATGACAAACAGTCAAAAAGTCTATTGAGACTGTTTTCCTTCCCAGGGCTACGCCCCATGCCAGGTGGGTCAGGGAGAGGCTATTATTAAGCCTTGCTTCCTAAAAATGCTTTTGATAGCGATATCTGATTACGATGTGGTTTACTTAAGCTGAGACGAGCCTCGGCTAGGGCTCCTGTTCCCTGTGCCACAGCCAGGACTTGGCTTTGGAAAGCTGCCGGTGTCTTGCAAGGGCAGGAGTGTTTTGGGAACCTGAACACCAGAGGTATGAAAGCTGTACAACGTGTTTACCTGTTCAGGTCTTACTTGGAAAAGTAGATTTGGGACGAGCGTGACACCAAGGCAGCATTTGGTATCTTAGTCTCTTAGATGGGAGAGTTTTGTTTATCAGGAAACGTCTGTTGCAGCTTCAGACATCGTGTCCCATGGCCATTGTGTTTCCCTGAGGAGAGAGTCACTGACATCTGCATCTGTAGATATGACATGAATGCTCTGTGAAACAAAGCGGCTTTGCTGCTCTCCCTCCCTTCCCTTGCAAACATGCACGTGGCTCTGATTTGGTTATAGCTGTGGTGACTCAGGTCTGATCATCAGGGGTGTTGTACTGGTATGGAGTTGGTTAGAGGTGATGCAGCTGGGCCCTGGGATCACCCCTTGCAAGAGCTGGGCTGTGCAATTCAGCGCTTTGAAATCAGGCTGAGGAATGTCTGGGCTGGGCTGAACCAGAGGCACAGAGAAATGGGGGCTGATCCCGATGCTGGGACTTGGTGAGGCTGGGAAAGTGTTGGGTTAAATCTGAACACAGCTGATCCTCAGACCTGTTGCCCAGAGTTGCCAGATGGTCAGGGTGGTTGCTGGATGTCTCATCCTCTTTAAGGCTGTGAAGACATGGGCCAGCAAGGCCTTTTCCCAGTCCTGGGCATTCAGGGGTGCAAGACATACCCATTACCATCAACTCTGTGAAGGATTTCATAGAGATTGTGCACCTGAAGGTTTATCTGCCCCATTGGGGATGACAGGAGCTGCAGCAGCATCTCCCCTCATGGAAATGATGGCAAAAATGGGGTTCCTGGTACATCTGCAGCCGCTGGCCGGGGGTGTCTGTGCGCAGGATGGTGCCCAGACATTCACAGGTGAGAGATGCTCCCCCCTGACCAGCTGTTCAGAGCACATTGGAAGCTTATTTCCAGCCCCTCAGATAAAGTCATCACACACAGTTGTGGCTGCAGCATAAGACCTGGAGATGGCTTGGGATGTTTGCCTTTTGAGTGACAGACTGAAAAAAATCCTCACTTTAGGATGGGTTTTTCCAGACGAGAAGATTTTCTCAGTACACCTACCTAGAGCTGACCTCAGCAAAACAAGAGCAGTTTTCCTTGTATATGCCAGAGCTTGGGAAATAAAAGCTGTGATCCATAGAAAGTCAGTAATTGGATGGCCTAACCCCCGAGAAGCACTTGAGAGCCACGTGTGATTATTTGATTATTTAAAGGCTACTGGAACGGCTTTACTATGCTTCTGGACCCCACGAAAACCTGCGTATGTGTGTACATATACACATGCATCTACCCTGCTAGCCAAGGCGTACATCAGCTCAGAAACTAAAAGGGAAGCAGGTTTCCTCCCAGAGCGTAGTGTTTTCATGTGGTTTAAAGCAAGAGAAACCTGCAGTTACACCTGTGTGCTCCCGAAGGAGCCACCTGAGCAGCCTCATTCATGTGTTTGTGGCTGTGAGAAAGCAAACAGGTTGTCACAACAAATGTCCCAGCCGAGTCCTAACATGGCTTCTGTAGCATGAGGGGTTTGTGTCCAAATGTTTTTTCTGCTCTTGTTGAAGTGCCAGTTCTGAAGAAATGTTGAACATCTGGAACAAATCCAGCACTTGTCCTCAGAGATGTTTGAAAATTCACACAACTTCTAAAGTTCACACAGGATGGACAAAGGAAGGATGCTTGTGATTCACTGTTACTTTGAAAACAGGCTTTGAGTTCTAATTTCCATCATGTTTTGACTCTTCCTTTTTCCTTTTCAGGGAGTGAAGACAATTGTAGCTCTTCAAGGAGCAAGGGCAGTAGTTCAGAGCCTGGAGTCCACACGTCTGCTTCCAGAAGCACAAGGTCTTCTTTTTCTTGCAACTAAGCAAAGGAATTTTTCCCGGATAGTGCAAGTGCTGCTAGTGTCAATTAAGGCTTTTACATTTTGCGAGGACTGTTTTTTCCAAAATATTTGGAGCTACACATGGGGTCGGTCGCTGGTCCTTCCGCATCCATTGCACCGGAGCTTGGTCGTCACTTCATTCTTGTTTATCACACTGGACCATTTCCCTCGTCTCTTTCCATGGGTGTAAATCAGAATACAGCTCCCAGTCCTCCTTCTACCCAGAACAACAGATCTGCCCGCGGAGGGCCCACAGCGTACAGATGTGGAATCCTGTTGAGGTTCAAGAAGAGGTGTTGTAGGCTGAGTTACCCCTGGATCCTTAGTTTTAGAACTCTGCACTGTCTTGCTAGGTTTATTCAGGCCTCTCTGTTTATATATTTGCCACAGCTCAGTAGTTGGAACACCATCATTTTTTTCACGAGACATGCCGTCTTTTAACAAAGCCTTAAACATTTTCTTATGAGAAATCCTGTTTTCACTGCCTTTAGGGCTGTCTCGAGTATCTCGATTCCCTGCACTCCCTTGGGGGCTCCACTCTCCAGGATCACCTAGCTGCTGTATTTTTTCTATCACATCATAAAGGGGATTTCCTGTCTCATTAATCAAAAGAGTCATGATTACATTTTTATATGCCAGTGGGGCAGTCTTAATTAATCAATTCCTGTGAGTAACTGTTAAAGTACCAACCATGATCACATCAGGGTCTCCTACAAAGATTGCCATTTTCATCTCTTCCTCCTCCGTTAGTTGTTTACAGTCTCACAAAGTATACCACGGACATTCTCCCTTTGGCCAGTCATTCTCTGTAGGTTACTTAGTGTGACATCCCTGAGCTGCCTAAGCCAATAAATTTGTATCCTGCTGATTATTCTGAAATGCATCTTGCACAGAAGAATCTGAACTTAAAAATTTCTTGGAATCCCCTGGATATAGGGTTACCCGTGCCACTCCCTGATTGTGCAAACGCACCACCCAAGAGAGCAGACGTTCCCCCGGCCTCTGTTTAAATCTTTCAGTTCTATCATTTATGTCATGCTGAGTATAATCTTCTACCAGATCCTTCCTTCCTTGTTGCCCTTTAACATCTAATTCTATTTTCTGTCTCCACATGGGTGCCTCATCCACTATTTCATCTGGGAGACCAGCCTCATCAGAATCTGTAGAATCCCAGATATCTTCATCCCACCTATCAGGATCCCACTGCACACCTGCTTCTGCAATCACTGCACACACTTTCTTACAATTCACTCGTCCCCTTCTTTTCCTACACTTATACTGCACAACCCATACTGCAGCTCTTTCGGCTACGGTCTGATAAGTATCCAACTTATTGGCAAGCAACTTATTTTGGCACTGTAACGTTACAATTTGACTCTGCAAATCACACATTTGTCGCTCCATGTGGGAAAACAATTGTTCTTTCAGTTGGTGCTGCTTCCGATGTGCTGCTAACAAAATCCATCCCTGTCTTCCCAAACCCACAATTTCTTTTCCTTTTTCAATAGGCAATTTTTGGATGTATTTTAACACATCCAGCCATTCGGCTTCTTTCAACTGTGCTTCCCATTGTTCACACAGTTCTCCGACCTTAGCCCACTCGAGAGCAGCCAACTATAGGGAGTGCTTTCACATTCAGGAATTTCAGATGGAGCAGATTCATTACACTTAGATTTAAGAAGTGACATTTTGTTAGAATCCTGTCTGTGATGCCAAATTTGTTTTGCCAATTGATGGGGTCAACAGAAAGGACACAGACACCAAGTTAAAAAGATAAGCTTAGTTTACTTTAGTTTAAAGCAGCAGAAAGAATAAGCAAGGTAATGCACCTGATCAACACAGAGTTAGCTATAGTGATTCAGACAGATACATCACCAGTTGCCCCAGTACTTTACCATCATCCAGATCCGTGCTTCAGCTGGGGAGCCCCATCACAGTGAAGGATCAGAGAACCACTCCCAGCAATTGGGAAGTGCTACGCAGTGCATTCAGTCATAGGTGAGGTCTCCATCTTCGCTGTGAGACGGTCCTGCTTTTATACAGTTTAACAAAAAAATCATATAAAAAAAGGGTCATGGAAACATCTGGTAGATTGGCTTCACTTCATTTGGGTGCATCCCAGATCTGTCCAGGATCCCAGGCATGTCCAAGGAGTTCCTGTCTTCTAGGAAACAGCTGCCTTAGGGTCCAAAAATATATATTCTTTACCTGTAGTTTACAGAGGATATTACCATGGTCATATTTCATGCTGATATGATGCTGGTCAGGATGTTCACTCAGAAGTCAACTCCTAGGTTCAGGGCCTGTGGTTCAGGCTTTGGTTTGAGGCCTATGGTTCAGGCCTTTTTATGTAAAGCATATGGGGTAGGGGCACTCGAACACCTACAGCTCTTTCAGTGGGACTCTAACCCCCTGGGGGACTCTAACCCCAAGCCAACATGCTGGGCGTCCTCCAAACTTTCATCTGGTAGAACTTATCCAAGATGGGACTTGAACCCCTCGGGTACCCTTATAGCCCAACCTCACGAGGCTTTCAGCACATCTTACAGGCAGCCAACCAGAAATCCCAGAAGAATGCCTTTAATCTTCCCAGGTGACTTGCACCGAGCTCTTCAGTCTGGGGATCGGAGGCTCTCCCCGAGCATCCCTCGGTGCTGGCTGGAGATCCTGTGATCCCACGGATCTGTCAAGATTCAGCAGCAGGGTCCCATCTGGGGTGCCCAATGTTACCGTAAATCTGGTGTGTGTGTGTGACCACAGTCACCAGGCAGCTCGACCCCCAAAGTGTGGCTTCTAATTTTAACTCTTCCCTTTTAGTGGTTGAGAAGTTTCGGTCTTTATTGTGGCGGGTGTAGCTGCCACAGGACTCAACCCTTTCCCCTTCCTTGTCCAGCAGACACCCACCACGGGAGAGTGCCCACGCATTCAGAGCGGTGTATCGAAGGCACGGCTGCTGCAATGCCAGCAAGTGCCTGTGTCCAGGAGGCAGGGAGCAGGCCGAGGAAGAGGGGTAAGTTGCCAAAGCACCGATCTAGAGCTCTGTGTGGGATCTCTGTCTCCCCACAGGCTCGGGGAGGAAGGACTAAGAACAAGGGCTCTGCCAGGCAATCCCTCCCTTGAGTCACTTTGTCCTAACAACCAGCAACCCCTCGGCTTCCCCAGGCCCTGGAAACTGCTCCTGTGCAGCTCCTGCGTGGCCAAAGGCACCCACCAGCACTGCTCTGACCTGAGGAACAAAGAAACCTCCTTGGAGTGTGACAGCTGTGCTGGCCTCAGCACCGGTAAGAGGCAAAGCACTGGGTGCCCCTGGGCTGGGGCCAGTGTCCAGGCTAAGCCTGGTAGCAGGGGCTTAGGCTGGGCTTGGCTCCAGGAGCACTGGGGACACCACGACGGCCTCTCCCACCCTGAGGCTGGGTGACCCTGCCACTGACCTTCTTGCCTCCCCTCACAGCCTCCAATGACAGTTCAGAGCTTGCCAGCCCCAGCACCGCCAGGCAGGCAGCACTGGGTCACCCTGCAGCTCCCCAGTGCCTGGAAGCAGCAGTTATTGCAGCCACCCCGGGCCAGACCGGGTGCGACACCGCGCATGATTAGAGCGTCAGGCACAAAACCCATCCAGCCGGCCTGGAGAACGCTTATGACTGGTCATGCATCAGCCCCAAGTGCTGGCCCCTATCACCAGCACAATAAAGTTGGCTGCTCACCCCATCTGCACCGGGAGATCCCACATTAAATGTCTTGGCACATGTCAGATCAGCTCTGAGAGCATCCGCTGCCTTCTAGTGACAGTCATGAATCTTTAGTCTCGTGCTAGATTTCCACCTGCAAACGCTTCCATGTACTTCTTGCATCTGCTTTTGTCCTTACAAAACTGACAGCCGGTCTCTGGGTCTTTTGCTTTGTAGTCAATGATATTATTGTGTAGTTGAGTTCATCTGCACGTCTCTCTTTCTCTCAGTCCCTCTCTGGTTTGGATAGCTGAATAATCTAATAACCTATTCAAGATTAACCAGGTGCATATTCCTGTACTAAAGAATACAACATAGGAGAGAAAGGCAGAAGCGTCTCATCAGGACACGTAAAAATGCAACGGGGTTGGCAGTTTCAGCCGTGTTTGGCAGTGGTGGTTTCTGTAGCCCTGGGCTAGCTCAGTGCTCCCAGCTCCAATACGCTGCAGAGGTTGAGTTTCTCACCGGGTTCTGCCCATGCCTTTGGTTGGTGCGGGGTCTGTGTGGTTGGCTGCAGTGTGGCTTCGTCCCTTACCTGATTTATCTGCTTTGGGAAGATTTTGAGCTATTGCACAGGTGGGACTGAGCAGGGAAGGTGTCTGGCTTTGGGCTTTTGCATGATTTTGTTAATGCAAGGACACTGAATACTTTTTGGCTTATCCCTGTGGTTCAGTCCAGGCACATCAGCCTCCGAGAAAGGGAACAGTCTAAAGGCAGCAGGTTTTGTTCTGGGCGCTGTCTGGCCGGTGTCCGCTGTGGAACTGGTGCCACTGAGGTGTGATGTCACGAGGTGCTGGGACTGCTTTCTCGAGGAAGAGGTGCACGGCTGGAGAAGTCCAAGCTCCCAGGGACTGGCCTCACAGGCTGTGTAGAAGTCAGACCACTGTGGACCCCTTGTCTCACATGAGATCCAGTTGCTGCTTTGAGGTGTGGTGGGCCTGAAACCGAGTAAGTGCCATCCTGAAGCTGTGTTTTCCACCATATTATCTGCACACTTGAACATCATTTCCCCATAGTGACCAATTTCTGGTACCTTTAATTAATTCTTCAGTTTACCTCCTGACTCCCTAAGCATATTTTGCTTGTTTTTTTAACCAAAAGATTGTGAAAATCAATTCACAGCCATTCAGCAGGCTGCTGACTCCAGGAGTCGATTCCACCTCTGTAAGCCCACAGTGCTTGCTCTGGCGGGTTTGTGGTAGCGTGATACAATCAGTCTCCAGGCCTGATATTTCAGCCATTGTCCTGTACGCCAGAAAGGCTTTGGCCGCCCGGCATGTTTGATTGCAGCGCACGTTTGACATTTGTGGATAACCGGTGCGATGGCATCAATAGTCAAGTCCATGCCTCAATCCTGAGTCCATCTGTGTTTCACCCTTTCCTAAATGTCCTGGTATGTCCTGGGCCCATCGAGCTATAAATAACCCACCCTTCCCAGGCCAGATCCACCCAAGTCACTTCCATTCTAGCAGCCTGGTCTGCTTGCTCGTTGTTTCGATGCTCTTCAGTGACACAACTCTTGGGCACATGAGCCTCTACATGAGGGACTTTCACAACCAGGTTCTCCACCCAGGCAGCAATATCTTGCCACAATTCAGCAGCCCAGGTGGGTTTGCCC
The DNA here is from genome assembly GCF_031877795.1 of Strix aluco. Taxonomy (NCBI): domain Eukaryota; kingdom Metazoa; phylum Chordata; class Aves; order Strigiformes; family Strigidae; genus Strix; species Strix aluco. The sequence goes on along the minus strand of NC_133971.1, from coordinate 51,024,944 downwards.
CTGTGCTGCCCGCTGCCCTGCTTCCATCGCTGTAGCCACTGCCCAGAGCATCTGTCACCATCTGTGAGTCAGTACAGAGATAAAGGACTGGCCATTTTTCTCCTTCAGCAATATCCGAGGCCAGCTGGATGGCTTTCACCCCTGCAAACTGTCTCAATTCACCTTCTCCTTCAGCAGTATCTGTGACTTGTCATGTAGGGCTCCACGCAGCAGCTTTCCACCGCTGATGTTTTCCCACAATGACAGGACACATCTGTAAACAGGGCATCTTGCCTCTCTTTTTCTGCTGATTTATTACACAGTGGGGCCCCTTCAGCACGAGTCACCTCCTCTGGTGACACTCTGAAGTTTAGACCTGGCCAGTCCATGACCAGCTGTACTTCAGTATTAACCACTTTGGGTGGCTCAAAGCCCTTCATATGCTGCTAAAATTTCTTCTTCAGTTGGAGTGTAACAGGCCTTGGATCCTCTATATCCTGGTCTCTAAAACCCTCGAGGTCAACCTCGAGTCTCTCCAGGCGCTTTGTGCCAGAGGCTCCAGGCGGGGCCGTGGTACCCAGTTGTGGTGTAAAGCATGCTTTCCACATCTTGTCTTGTCCAAACTGGCCCAAGTGCTACTGCACAAACTATCTCCTGCTTAGTTTGTTTGAGGGCTTGTTGCTGCTCAGGGCCCCATTCAAAACCATTTCTCTTCCAGGTCACTCGACGGAGAGAGCTTATGATGAGACTATAACCTGGAAGATGTATTCTCCAAAAATCCACACCACCTAAGAAAGTTTGTATTAATTTTTTGTTAGTTGGTTGCAACAAATCTGTTATTTTATTGATCACATCATTGGGCTATGACAATGCCCATCGTGCCATTTTATTCCCAAAGCCTGGATCTCCTGTGCAGGTCCTTTGACCTTACTTTGCTTTACGGCAAACTCACCTTTCAAAAGAATCTAGATTGACTGTATTGCTGCCTTTCAATCATAGAGTCATAGAATCACAGGGTGGTTTGGGCTGGAAGGGACCTTAAAGCCCATCCAGTCCCACTCCCCTGCCCTGGGCAGGGACACCTTCCACTAGCCCAGGTTGCCCAAAGCCCTGTCCAGCCTGGCCTTGAACCCTTCCAGGGAGAGGGCAGCCACAGCTTCTCTGGGCAACCTGTGCCAGAGCCTCACCACCCTCACAGGGAAGAATTTCTTCCTGATATCTGATCTAAATCTCCCCTCTTTCAGTTTAAAACCACTACCCCTTGTCCTATCCCTGCACCCCCTGATCAAGAGTCCCTCCCACCTTTCCTGTATCCCCTTTAGGTACTGGGAGGCCGCTCTAAGGTCTCCCCGGAGCCTTCTCTTCTCCAGGCTGTGTCACGTCCCACTCAGACGAGGGAGACAAGTGACTCAGATTCGTAAATCCCCAACGGAGTGGACAACGGTGAGACAAGTCTCAAAGTCCTAACATTTATTAACGTCCCACAATGTACTGATTGGATACATGATAACTGGCTAAGTATATAACAAGTTGTGGCAAGCAGTACAGTATGCCTTGCATTGCTTAATGGTAGTGAAGGAAAAGGGGAAAAAGGAAAGGAGGGAGATGGAGAGAATAGAGGAATAGAGATCACCGGTCTGGGTTCCTGCATTGATCCCGCCAGCGAGGGTTCCAGGAGGCAGCCGTCTTCTTCGCTTCACTGCACTCTCCGGGCCCCACCCCTGCTCTTTCCTACCCCTCGATTTATACACTCTTTCCTTGGGTCCGTCCTCTAGGTCGACCCACATACCTACGTATCCCATGTATGGGGGGGTAAGGTGTTTAATGGGATGATGTAATTAGCAGGATCTTGTTAGTCTTTGTTAGCATATTGAGGGTGTTCACTTTAATATGCATTTCATGAATAATGAAGCAAAGGTCATTCACCGGACAGATGGCCCTTGAAATTTGTCCAGGTGCCCCAGAGCAGAGCCGTCCTGTCCCCACAGGGCTCCCCCCTCCAGCTGCATCCTGTGTTATTCCGGCAGCCTTATCAGCTTCGACCTCCACACTATCCACCCTGTGACTGTTATTACTTGCGAGTGTTTGAGACATTCCTTAGCTTGGAGGGCCTACACTCCCTCTGCTAACTTTATCTCTTTCTCAAGCTGTTTTTCCCAGTCCTTGTTTCTTGCAGGCCTGTTTCTTTCAGGGCCTGTTTTTACAAGTCATCTCTCACATCCCACCCTGTGGCTCAAATACTCCAAGTTCTGCTTTGACCATTGTGATCCATACGTAGCAAACAGGTACAGGGAAAAAGAAGACAGAAGGTGAGAGCATACATCTAACTGCTGCAAGGTATACTATTAAAAGCAAAAATCCACATAATATCGTAATACCGATATTCACAAGCCATCTTCCCCACCCCGTGAGTCCCAGGTATCCCCGTGATGTGACCCATGACCCAGGGTTCCATCCATCAAACCAATCTGTCGGTCGCATTGCTTGAAAGAGTTCTCTGGTCCTGTTGGCGATCTCCATCTTGGCACGGGTCTCCTCTATAGAGGTGGTGGCATTGTGGGTGGTAATACAGCATTCTCCCACAGTTAGACTCAGCACATGGCACAGTCCGTTTTCCTTCAGCAGTGCTGGCCGATTCTGCAACGCTATCTGAGGTGCTTGTTGGGTCTGCACCTTCAATTCCCTAAAGGCATACCTTGTTCAGTTACTTGGTACATACAATTGCCAAGTTAAATTTTCCAAAACTATCTGAGGTTATACAATCACATTAGCAGGTAACATGGCAGCTTCTAGGCCCAGGGCCAACCGTTGTTCCCAGGTATAGTAATCTGGATGTAGTACTCCACTGATTACGTGCCTGCCATCACTAGGGCCGTTAGGCCCTCTTTGTTTTGGTGTGAGGTGTAATTAAATAAACTCTTGAAGGGCACCTTGTTGGAAAACTGATAGAACATCTTTAACCAGGCATACTATAAGGATTTAAGTGGGAATACAATTTAATATTCAGGTACAATTCATTAATGCTTGATTTGTGGAATCAGACCCCTCCAGCCAGTCTTTGATTACTTCATCTTGCTGTCAGTGGGTGTGGTGTTGTAAGGACCACATGCAGCTCTATGAGTGAGCACTGTAACTGGTTAGATCCCCAAACCTGTTTGGTATTTGCAAGCACCAGTGTGCAGTCATGGGTGACACACAGGCTTTTCTAATTTTGGAGGCGATTCCCAATAGTAACTTAAGGCACAACTCTGGGTTAGCCTTCCAATAAGTGGACTCATTAAACATATCTGTAAAATTTCCTGGATATGGATACCATTGTTGGTTGTAATTGATTGACAACGATTTATTCCACACCCAGCAGGTATGATTCCACAATTTCTCCCACATGACATTTGATGGAGCCCAATAGAAGGTGTTTGGGTGTTGCCATATTCCTTTGACAATGTTAATTTCTGTAGCCTCATCAATTCCCGAGACGTTTTGGAACACGTGGGTTAAATCTGCAGAACCAGTGCAGTGAGATTGACTGGGCTAATGGTGAATTTAAAGCCATCTCTGGCAGAGCTCAGTAATGTTATACATATGCCCTGATAAGTTTGGATCCAGATGTGCATGAACCCTCGTATTAGGTCCCATGGTCCCCCCATGGTCCCACCACTGCAAGGACAAAGATTGAACACGAGGTCTCCCAAAACATCTTTCCCATATAATAGTGTAAGCAAATTACAAATAATAACTAGCCGATAATGCCTACAACCATTGAAAGCGCTAAAAGTAACATAGGTCCCCTGTCATCTAGGATCAGTGCCCTGTAAAACAAATATATACATATCAAAACAATGATGGTTAGAAAGAAGGGACAATCCACCTGGTATCGATGTGGTATTCTTTCCCATGGGCATCAGTAGCTACCCATGAGCAAATACTGATAGGAGTTTTTAGGGTTAGGGGTACTTGCCTCATGGTGGGCAAGTCTACTAGAACAGGTTGTCCAGGAGAATGAGCGGGTTTGCAGGGTCTTTAGTCTCCTTTTTCCCAGCGAGTATGGACAGAGGCTTAGGACAGAACGCGGTAAGTCGTGGGCATCCATTAATTCCCCACCGGCTGTTTACCCTCATTACTGCGTGTGGCACCCGTTGTGGCCATCCTGGTTCGTGGGGTTTTAGGGCCTGCTTTAGAAGCCTGTTGGTGCGTTCCACAATCCCATTTGCTTGGGGATAGTATGGAGTATGGAAAATCCACTGAATTCCTTCATCTCGAGCCCATTCCTGAACCACCCCGGCAGTAAAGTGACTACCATTGTCTGATAGGATCGATCTGGGCTTAGGCAAGCAGCTAAACCAGCATTTTAACCCCTTCACCATATTTTCCCTAGTTGCTCGAGATACAGGTTCTGCTTGAGTTAGGCCCGACACTATTTCCACCCCCACCAATTTGTAGCGTTTTCCCTCAGAGAGCCTGAAAGGACCAATATAATCCACCTGCCAGGCGTCCCATAGTCCCTTGTTGTCCCTTAGGTGTGGAGGTTGGTCCTTAAGAGGGTTGTGCTCTCCCAGCTGAGTACGACATAGACTACATGCTGAAATAATGGTATTGCACAATTCCCTGGTGTCCTGGTTTAGCCAGGATAGGGTTAAGTTTCCCCAGCAGTGGGGGGGAAGCTCTAGCCGGGTTATTCATATGCCATGCTGACCTCACCTCCAGGCGTCAGAGCGCGGGAAGAATCGGTGATTGCGTGGGGTTGGCGCAGCCGGGTTTTCTCTCACTGCTATATTGGTAGATATTTTGCCCTGTTCATTGTTATTACTGTTATTGTTATTGTTGTTGTTTGTTGTGTTGCTATTGCACTGCTGTATTAAACCTGTCCTTATCTCAGATCAGGGCTTTGTATTTCACTCCCTTTGTGGGGGAGGGGCAGCAGCCGCGTGGTCTCAGACCCCGGGAGCGGCTAAACCATTACACCTGGTTATGGACCATCCTCTGCTTATTGTCTCTTTAAACAAATCTTTGCTTCCTGAATGACCCCGCTTTACATGCAGCCATTCCGGTCAGTGTTCCCATTTTTCCTCCTCACCTTCTGTAGCCATTCTCATCAAACTGGTCATTGAATCCACCTGGTTGTTTAGCAGGTGGGTGGGGTGATTTCCCGACTGGTGTGCCGTGCCCCATCCTACTAAAAAGGACTTCTGTTTTGCAATGTTTAAGATTTCCTCCCACTTCTCACACTGCCACACCAGTACCCAGTTCACTCCCCAGTGGTTTTGTTCCCAAAATGTAAGCCATTGGGTACACTCCTTGAACACGGCATAGGAGGCTGTGTAAATAAATACTGGTTCTGTAGTCTCAGCTTCTTTAACAATCACACTCCATACCACTGTTAACTCTCCCACCTGAGCACTTCCCTCACCCTCTGTTATGATTTGGTCCCCCGAGTCAACATGCAGTGCTACCGCTCGGTATTTCCATACCTTTCCCTCTCTTCTAGAGGACGTGTTGGTGAACCATACATTCTTTAGGTGGGTTTCAAATGGAGCATGTTTTAGGTATGAGGGAGGGGGTTCAGGGTGGTCAGAGGGTGGATCTTGTATTTTGAGCACTTTGGGTGCCCCCTCCTCTATCTGATGCGTGTGGCAGTAATGATCTAATTGTGCTCACCACTTCCTCACTGTCCCTTGCTGTGCAACCCCCACAGGGGGTTCTAGCCAGTACTGGTTTCAGGACCTTAAAGGGTCCTCACGGAATGACTGGTTGCTGCCGTATGATTTTTTCAGCTTCCTGCAAAGCTAGGGTAACCACGAAAAGACCCTTCTCCCAGATCGAGTAACGCTTTTCTGTGTCTTTGAAAGTGCGCAAATGAAACCCTATAGGGTGGGTTGTACCCTCCGGCCCACGTTGCTACATATGTATGGATAGTCCATGAATTGCAAAATACCACTCAATTTGGAATGGATTTGTTGGATGTATCAGCCCTAAAGCCTGATATACTCCAGCCTCAAAGATTAACAGCTTTAAGGCTTCTTCATGGACAGGAGTCCAGTCCCAAATAGCCCTTTTGCGTGTCAGATCATATAAGGGGCGAGCTGTGATGGAAAAATCAGGGATATGTTTCCTCCAAAATACCAGCAAGCCTAGGGCATGTTGCAGCTCCTTATTTCCAGGCCTCTTTACCTCTTCCAGGGCAGTTAAAGTTTCAGGGGGAATACACACTGTTCCTCCCCGCCACCAAATACCCAGAACTTTACCTCAGAGGATGGGAGTTGTACCTTTTCAGCTGGAATTTGGAGCCCTAAATTTTCTAGGTGGGTGATTATCTCTGTCTGGGTCTGTCCCACTGCGGCAGCATCAGAGCCACTGATCAGAACATCGTCGATATACTGCCATACCCTGGCCTCTTCCCTAGGAGGGATTTGAGCAAGCTCCTGCGCTAGTGCATAATAAGCGATGGTCAGCGAATGGCAGTATCCCTGGGGAGACGTGTAAAAGTAAATTGCACACTTTCCCATGTAAAGTCAAAGCGATCTCTGTCTGCCTCCTGTATGAGGACCATAAAGCACATACCTTTTACATCAATAGTCGCTAAGATCTGGTGGGCTTGTTCCTGTACGGTTGCAATCAGTTCAGCTAAGTTAGGTACTGCAGCTGTTGGCATTTAATCGCTGAGAATCAGTCGTCAGTTGCCACTTTCTGTTAGGTTTATAGACTGGCCACACCAGGGAATTATAGGGTGAGTGAGTTGGAATAATTATCCCTTGTTCCCACAGCTCTGCTACTACTGGAGTGATCCCCTCCCTGGCCCCTAATGGTAAGGCACAGGGTTTTACATTCACATTTTAGAAGGAGGAAGCGCAGGCGCTTGCTGTAAAAGTCTTATAGAGGCGGCTGAGAACCCAAATTTCCATTCCCTTCCGTTCGAATCCACCCAGGCTTGTCCCTTCAATAGGTCAAGTCCCAGGATATTTGTGGGGAAATTCCCCAGCATCATAACAGCCTCTGTTGCAGTTTCATTCCCAGGTAACCAGAATTTCACCTGAGCAGTCGGCTGTGGCTTAGAGTCTCCAAAAACATCTGTAACCCAGATCTGCTTTTTGTCGGCAATTATGCCATTGTGCTTGGCAACATCAGCTTGGAGTGCTGAAATCTGAGCACCCGTATCTGCTAGAAAGATAACTGGAGTTTTGAGGGGGCCAAGCGGAAAGGTAATCAACAAGTCTCCCTTACAATTTTCTGTGAGCATCCTGAAACAGAGAGGAAAATACTACAGAGAGCTGTATTTAAGCCCAGCCCAGCCCAGCGCCTTCGAGGTGGTGAGGGGCCGGGGCACAGGGCACACAAGGGCAGGCAGAGGGAACTGCTGCTGTGCAGCTGGGAGAAGGGAAGGCTCAGGGCTGGGGCTGACTGCTGATCTGCCAGAACACTGGAATTGTTTTCCTCACCCAATACCACGTAGAAAATCACCCTGTTTCTCTCCCACATGCACTTTACCATGGCTAGTTTTGGGATTCAGAACAGCAAAGGCCTGGTATAAAAAAAAAATAAAGAGTGAGCTGGATTTGCCCCAGCTTGCATCCCTGCTCTCTTTGGTAGGATACAAGCCACGGGCTCATCTCTCCTACCTGCTTCCTCAGTCGTTGGTCAAACAAGAAGTATGAGCGCATTTAAATGTGAGTGTTCTTTGCCAATGTGCACGGAAGCAGCATCGCATCTCTACTTCATGAGACATGAGAAAAAAGCTCCATCTTAATGGTGGGAATAAAACATGGAAGTGGAGCTTTGCCATGAAAACTGGTTCTACAGAAAAAAAATACCTCTGTGAGCTCCTGAGCTCCTCTGGCTTTAAGGCCTTTAAGCCCACAGCCAGTAGGGAGCGGGCCATGGCGTCAACTACTTTGTCACAGCCTGGTTTCTCCCAGGTGGAGCCATGGAGCAGACCGGCGGGTATCCAGCACAGGCTACTGGAGTCCAGGGCTTGCAGCAAACCGGGAACATACTAAACTGGCAGCCTGGGTGCACCTCAAGGACTTCATATCAAGTTTGCTCTGGACAGAAGTAAAAACACTGGGGCTTTTTGGTTTGGTTTAGTTTGGTTTGGTTTGGTTTGGTTTGGGGGGGGTTATTTTGTTCTTTTTTTTTTTTTTTTTCTTTTTATCTGCTACAGCAGTGGTTCTCAACCTGTGGTTCGCAGACCCCTGAGGGGCAGCAGTGTCTTCACAGGGGGTCTACAAAGGCTTAAAGTAGGGGTGGGGAACGCCAGCCTGGAAATATTTGGTCTGGCCCACAGCAAGCACTGTGCCTCCTTTTCCCACAGCCCCCTCCCCTCCATGCTGCTCTCATGCTCAAGCCTCCCCCCGCTCCCACCTGCCCTGACGCACTAGTCTCTTCAGTGCTAGCATGGTTGGTGGGCCCCACTTTAACTAGGCAGTTTTTCCCTTAAAGACATTTTCTTAACCCAACAGCCATACGGGGCTGAAGTCTCTTCCTCCAAGTGGTGGCCCTGGACCCATACACAAAAATATATGGTGACTGAGCACAGACAAACAAGGGGGAAAGTGAGAAGAACTGTAAAAACTTTTCATCAAATTTTAAGGTAAAAATTGGCATCAAATTCGGATATAGCATGTTAAAATACCATAAGACGGGCCATCAGAGCAAGAAGAGTGTTGATGCTATGGTTTTAAATTCATATGGCACCATTGCAATAAAGATATTATAATAGGAGAGTGTGCATTAACAGATTATTTCCCCTTCTCTCCAAATTTGAAGACCCTTCATGAGAAAAGCAGTCTAGTGCTTTCAATCTTGACTTAAGTCTTGGTGGTCTGCAGCCACAAAAGGTATTTAGAGGGGGTCTGTGGTGAAGGAAAGGTTGAGAACCCCAGTGCTACATCATCCCTCTCCCTCTTAGAGCAAAAAAATCCAAACTATGGCATGGCTTACTCATGTATTTTCATGTCCTTCCAGTTCTCTCTGTTTTAACCCTTGCCTAGCTTGACTGTGCTTGCAGGCAGAAGATGAAACCCCACGCAGCCATGGCAACATGGGCTAGAATGAAACAGCACTCCTCATCCAGTCACTTTTCCGAGCAGGGTCGGCCTGGCAAAGGACTGTCATCCCTCCTCATCATCAGCACCCCCAGCACCGGTGCTCTGCCATCAGTGCCCTGCCCGCCTGCCTGCCTGCCTCCTCCTGCCCGCGCCTCCCACCACCTCCCAGGACGCCACATGCTCTGCCCGGCCCAGCTCCGGGGACTGTCCCCAGCTCCTCCCAGGGGACGAAGGAAGCCCTCCCTGCCACCTTGGCTGGGCACAAAGGCCTCGCACACCTCCGCCCACCCCACCCCACCCCACCCCACCCCACCCCACCCCACCCCAGGGAGCTGCAAGATGCATCTCCCACTCTACCGGCGCGCACCAGAGGCACTGATGCTGCAGACCGCCACGCTGGTGGGACAAAAAGGAGTGCCCCGTGGCCCTGCACCCATGGCCACCATGCAGCCAATGGCCACCCGGGGTGCCAGGAGGATGATGACCAAATCCAGGGCAAGCCGGGAAGGGGGAAAAAGCCCAGAGTGGAACGAAAGGGGCAGAGGTCAAAAAGGGTGTCCCTGGGCTCTCTCTCATCACAGCGGTAACTGGGGGCACCCCTGCGATCTCCCATCCAGGTAGTAACCAGGGCCGCTCCTGCTTAGCTTCCCTGACACGCCCCTGCAGGGGAGGGTGGCTACACCCTGGCTCCTACCAGCACCAGCCCCAGCACCGCCCTTAACTCCAGCGGCCCTTCCACTCCAGCACCTCCACCACTGCTTTCTGGAACATTCGAGGCCTGACTCTGCCTCCACAAACCTAGCCTAAACAAATGGCTTTCGTGCTTCTGCCACCCTCCTGGCACACCAGGACACCTCTCACATCCTCTTGCCTCCAAACAGACCACTGCCGCCCACGGCGGACTTCACCTGGCACCTTGGAGGCCACACGCACCCCAGGTTCACCCGTCACATTCCCTCAGCAGACTGGGCGGGAACAGACAGGGAAGGGGCTTTTTTTGCTGCAGGCCCTTGGTGGTGCGTGGCTTGATCAGTGTCAATCCTACCAGAGGGAGCGAGGTGTGGTTGCCGTCAATCGTGTGGGCATCCTCTCCATTCCAAAGACTGACAATTCATTACACCAACACACCTCCCGTCAACCGACTCAAGCCCCTGCTGGTCATCACGGCTCACCTCTCAGGATGAGCAGAAGAAACCTTTCCCACCAGGAAAGCTGATACTGCGCAAGTGATCAAAACACTCTTGTCAGAAATCATTCCCACATACACAACACCTGAACCCAGAGGAGCCAGCCAGGAAGTAGTGAGTTGGGGAACCAGGAAATTAAAATGGGATATAGAAATTAGGCACTTAAGAAATGAAGATATAACTTCATTTAGAGATAATGATGGAAGACTTAGAGATCAGGCTAGGGGCTAGAGGCCCCTTAGATAACTAAGATTAAATAGGATAATAGATCATAGTTGATGGGCCAGAGAGCAGAACAATATAGAAACCTTGATTAATAGAAGCTGTGAGGGAACGCTTCCTGATGAAATAGGAAGACAGCCCTAACAACTGGTCAAAACCAACCCTATGGGCCAGCCTGAGTCCAGGAGGCTACAGAGACTGCGCAAGAAACCGAGGTAAAAAGTTCAACGTGAGGAAGAGGAGCAACTTCATCTCTGCGACCCCAGCCCATGACCACTGGGACACACTGCACAGACGCGACTAGGAGGAGACCGGGGCGGAACATATGAAAAAGACTTTCAGGCTCATTATAATACAAAGCGGGAATAGGTCATGCATATGTATAGGCGTATTATGAATATGTGATGGTTTGTAGCATAAAGCCAAGACAAGGTGCCACGAGAGGGGTGCACGTTTGTGGTGGAGCAATCCCCCGTGCGCCTCAGCACTGAATAAACATACCTACTTTATAACCTTATATGTTGTGGGGTCGTGTTTCCTCAAGTCAGCATGGCCTGGCGTACGGCAATGCAAGCGCTCCTTGCCCCCCACCCCATCCTGCCCCCTCGTCAAGCAGTTTCCAAAAACTGTATCCAGAGAATTGGAGACAAGGAAAAAGATGCCCTGAAACATGGAAAGAGCATCCTGAACTGCTGCTGGGCCTTGGGAACACTCTCCCCTGGACTATCTGGCCATCCCCAGGGAGGGCACGTCTATGCTGTGTGGCCCGAGCCAGGCAGCCCCTGTGGTGTGAGACCACGCACTGTGCTGGCTCTGCCAGCCTGCACCCCAACGGGTGGACCTGTATTTGGGTAACACTGAAGGAAGCTCTTTGTTGCAACACAGTTCCCAGGGTAATCAGTCCAGCCTAAGATAATTAGCCAAGTACACTTGGTCCTGCAGTTCCTACTGCACACAGAGCCAGCTTAAGCCTCTCAAGGCTCGGAAGGCAGACTTCCCTTCAACAGCATTTATCCCCAGGCTCCAACCTACCCAAGGAAGGTGACGCCAAAACTTTCAATAGGTTTCATAATCCAGCTATTTTCAGATCTTTGTGCTAAACTAGAGATCTTCATTTTCTGAAAAATGATTTCAAAAAAAGAACAAACCACCTCCCTCCCCCTCAAAAAACAAAACCAAACTCAAACCAAAAATAACTTCACCAAAACAAAAACTTTCTGCAATCACACTGACACATCAGAGCTGATCTAAAGTGCTTTGCCTCAGCTCTAGAAGCAGGCTGAAAGATTGCTTACCAGTTCAGGCACAGCAAGAGCTGACTGCTCCTCAAGGGAGGCGGCTCTCAGGGCCAGCAGGGCCTATCCGACCTCCCCAGTAAGGCAGCGGGGCAGCCCCAGAGCTGGCTACAAGTCCAGATCACCAGGCAAGCCCATGGTGGCAGCACAGGTCTGATACTGAGCCAGGAAACTCAGTCAGGATCACGGCCAGTGATTGTAGCCAAGGTCAGACACAGTCCCACGGTAGCCAGGCAAGCCCACAGTGACAACAGTCGATAAAAAGCCAGCGTGCTGGGGCCTGGGGCCAGGAAGTCCAGCACTCCCACAGCACTGCTCAGAGAGGGAGGGAGAGTCCCAGGCTGAGCTTAAACGGAGCTGCTGGGCTGCGGGCAGGGGGGGCGGGGACCCCGGTGATGTCTCCCTGAAATTTTCTACTCTGCTCATTCTGCTGAAATAAGAACTTGTAAATAGAACAATGACAGGGCAAGTTACTGATTTAAGAATGTTGTGGTCAAAAGAAGGAACCTGGAGATAAGGGAGTGAGTTGCTCCAACTTTGCATAATTGATGCATGGCTTGCTAAGGACTGTACCCTTGAAAAGGAGCTAAAAGGCTGCGAACGGGAACATCCTGACCCAGAGGGGCTAGAGGCTGGATGATTGTCTGAGAAAGGTGAAGTCTGTGAAGAAGGGGGTGGGGTAGAGACCCTGACCACTGATTCCAATTAAGACCAAGAAGGTGTACCCTGCCCCCCCTTTTTGAGTTTGCGCAAAAGAATGAGAAGACGCTGTAACTTTAAATTGAGGTGATGCATGTTGTTAACCAGTGCGGGACAAAGTGATAATAAACTACCCAATGGTCATTACAGTAAATGTGTATTCCTGTGGTTTGAAGTGTAGAAATCCCCTGAAGTCCTTTGGTGTGGGGTGCTGACTCTGTGGAATTACCACCTAGCACCCTTCTACGCCCAAACATGGAGTAAATAAATAACCTCTGCTCTGTGCCTATTGCATACTGGGTAAACGACCCCACTTGAGGGACAACACCAGGAGAGGCTGATCAGGGTAATTAAGGCTGTTATTGCCCTCAGGGCTTTGGCACTGAAGGTTCCCCACAGAGAAGAAGGGTTTTTAAAGGTGGAATATTCCCCTGTAACTATGAGGAAGGCAACCCTACTTTACATAACAGGCACGGGATACTGTAAATGGAACTAAAAATCTAAAGTATAACATGTAATCTCCCTCCTACTAATCCCGAGGCCCTCGCTTGCCCAGACAGCTCAAACTCATTTCCAAATCCTGCAGAAGTGTGAGAAAGACCCATATTCCCCCTCACTTCACCATCAACGTGCAAAGTGGTGCTCCTAAAGAAAGGATGGGCAGGGCAGTGTCCAAGTAAAGCTTAAGCAGGGAGTGTTTTTTCACTGAGCTTTCAGAAGTAACGGGGGGAAATTTGCCCGTCAGTTTTGGGTGCTCAGAAAATGTGGGATACCTTTAAAGTACAGATTAAACACTGCTCAGAAAAGTACAACAAGAAGACCAGTTGCATTCATCTTACAAAATGTTCCTGGTCACCCAGTACTGGATCTCCTTTATCCACTTGAAGCAAAGTGGATCTTTCCACTAAGCACAGGTGATTTAATAGAGAAGCATAAACTGACAGACCTTTGTGATTTGAAAATTTTACAGAAGTTCTAATAATGTACCCAAAACTGAGGTGTTTCAGTGTTTGGCCTAGACTCACTGTCTTCAGTAAATATGTATCTTAATTCCAACACAGGACAAAACCAATCTCTAAATTTCCTCTTGTCAAAGCGAAGCTGTTCCAATTATACTGTTCACTCATATTTAAGATATTAAATTGTGCAAGTAAGAAGTCACTGTAACCAATCCCTCCCACCCTGCTACAAACCATGACCATAGACAGTCCTTGGACCAGACCACACAAGATCCTGTTTCATTCCAGCCACATCACTAGCACAAGCTGTGCAAAGCCATTTACATCAACAGGTTTTTCAGGCATAAAAGCAGAATCCAACAGCAGATAAACCAGTCTTACAACTGACAAGGTAATACTTCCATCACTGAGGACAGGACCATAACTAAAAAAAAAGGGTCTTCATTGTTCTTAATAGGCTGCAAGAAAGCAGGGAGATTACGAGCATGGATTCTGTAACATCACAGTACAATTTCCAGCCTCCTGGTAAGATGATCAAATACCATTTGGATTTCAGATGACAAGTCATCACAACACTATGTTAGGTAGAGTATAAAATCTTATCATCAGATTCTCAGCTAGTTTAAGTCAATGGATTCTGCGGGAGTCAGTGGAACCAAACACACCACATGAAACAAATCCTTCAGTGTGCCTCAGACCTGAAAAAATAGCTAGAAAAATGTCCATAATGTTTAATACAAATTCTCAGCATTTCCCACAATCTCTCATCATTGAGCAATAGTAGGACCCTCACATCTACTTTCAATATATTTCTTACTTAACATTAGTTTTTGTTTTAATTTAAAAAGGGGCAACTGATAAGTAAGATTTTCATAGCTATTCACAAAACTTAATAAGCAAATACATTTGTTCCAAGATATAAATTACTTGTCTAATTTAAAGACTATCAAAGACTATTAAAGACTATTTGAAGACTATCAAACTCTATAAAATACAATAGATACCTTTACCTACTAATGTAGGAAACAACAGACAAGCTTCAGGAGATGACCGAGGGTGCAGAGGATAGGCTATGGTAGAAAAATAAAAAAACCCCATAAGTTCTACACAAAAAATGAGAAGCAGCCCACAACATTTGCAGACAACTGAGACAACTGGCAGACTTTATTTCCACTTCCTTCTCTCATTCTTTTTTATTTTTTTTTTTTTTTTATTTAAAGGAAATAGTTTCCCATTGTGAAACATATTGTCAGAGATTTAGTGGAGGCCAAAAGTTTACATGAGTTCAAGAGAGGATCAGCCAAATTCTAAGACATGTGCCAACAATGCCACTAGAGAAAGGATCTGCATCATGTTGAAATGCAAACAGCTATTTTGATAATGACACCTATTATTCACTAAATTTGTCTATTACCCTGTTGTAGAGTTACTCACATTGAGAAGAGTCACTGCTGTGCAAGAAACACAACTTGCAGCACTTTGTGCTTTGAGAGAACCATGGCTCTTGAGCTCACGGCCATGAAGTCTCACAACTGACATGTTTCAGCTGAGCACCAACGAGTTCTGAGGTGGACTGCTGACTGGAGTCAACAGTCACCGCTGACGTAGGAGCATATGATAAACTTTACTTACTTGCCTTTAACTGATGTTCCGATACTAGTTTGATTACCCTTCATACAAAATCCTCCTTCACATGCAGGTTTCTGCTCTTTTCAGATTGAACACATGAGCAGAAGTCAAACCTGCACAACCACTGAACTCAGCACAAATTTTTCAATAAACTTTAGCAGCATCAGAAATTGTCAAGTGTCTTTTATAAAGCAAATGCTTCATTCTTTGAAAGTTTGTTTTTTAGCAAATATTAATAATGCTGCACCACAGACTCTCACTTAGTCACTGCTGTTATTCCTGAGACTGTTATGCAACTTAGTATTTCAAAAAGTACCATCGTATCTGTGTATTCAATCCAAGTTTGCCCCTTTTTAAAGTCTGACGATAGGGAAAAGCTGCAAGTGCTACAAAACCAGGCGGACTTGCTTGTTCTTACCAAAGAGAATAAGATTAAGCACTATTAAAAAATAAGACTATTGCCTACCTTTAAGTATCCATAAAGTTATGAACATGAACTGTATGATGGCTTGTTAGCATCAATATTTGAACACAGACATGCAAAATGTCCATCAGTTGAATTCCAAACACTATGATTTAATTGCTGGGCAACTCCCCAAGGAAAAAACATCTATTAAAAGCCAACAGTAAGCCAGAAACCTCTTTTCATTTCATATGGTAAAAAAATACATCGAATCCTGAAAAAAGGAATAGATATTAGACAGGGAAAGCCTCTATAATTCTAGGGCAAGCAATAAAACATTTAGTGCTTTGATTACTTTTTAAATTTATTTCATCAAAATAGTTAGACAAACATGGAAACATTTGCAATAGCAACACTTGGGTCAGTTTAAAATCTTGCTAACGCTGAAGTACAGGTCAGGAAAAACTAAGAATGTGGGGAGGGCACTGTAGGTCTTATTTTCATACACATTCACACACACATATATACACATACATACAATCCACAATGCCAAACAGCTCTCTTAACTATGTCTGCAAGTAAACTGAAATAACAGGCAGGAAGGATCCACGTCCATACTAAGACAGCAAGCAATGTAGTAAACAAAAGATCACTGCAACCAGTGCCATCTTAAAGAAGAAAAAACCATAAAAACCCAACCCAAAAACCTGAAGGGAACCATCACTGTGCATGTCATAAGCATGAAGTTATTTTAACCTGATGACTACCCTGCTTTAAACTTTAAGCATCGTTAACTTTTCCATATTTTTAAAGCCCAAGATTATTTTCAATGACCTACTTGTAGTGGCAGCCTAAGGGGCATTCTGGAGAACAGCACAGCGTCCACAACTTCTAACAGCACAGCGCAGGATGATTAAGACTAGATTTCTAGGGGAGGAAAAACAAAAAAACACCAGCACTCGTTTACTCAACTGAAAAGCTTATTACCTGCACTTCCAAAGCAACAGGCTACACGACTACTGAATGCAAAGCAAACCAGACCCGTCTGGAATACTTTGAATTCTCCGCTGAAAGTTAAAAATCTTTCCTTTCATATTATAAAGGATCAGCAGTGTTTGGATGTACAGAAACTGTTTTTAGAGTGATGACTGCAGAGCTCCGAGTCATGAATTAAAAGATAAAAATTAGATTCCTAAAAGATAAGTCTTAGCCCTTCCTCTGGAAGGAGTGGGAAAACAAAACAAAACAAAACAAAACCAACAAACAAGCCAACCAGAGAAGGAGGAAGTCAGACAATACTAAGGGTTTTTTCCCAGAGAGAACACAGTCCTGAGAGAACAAGATGTTTGTGCTGTCAGAATAAAAATCCAAAAGGAAACAAAATAGTTTACCTTTCCCTTTGAGAAGTTGCTTTGGAGTCAAGATCTGCTCGTTTTCTCTCCCAAGCGTGAAATGTCTCTTCCATTTAAGACTGTTTTCAAAATACTGAGTGAAGTAGAAATTAAGTGCACACACTGGAACATGTACAGAATCTTATTCAAAAAAAGCCCAACACAATCGTACCACACTGGCTAGAAATCCTTTAAGTGTTCTGATGAAAGGGGACTTATTTCTAGCAATTAAGTGTTTGTGGCCAAAACCAACAAATGATGTTCTAATCAAATGTAAGTTTAAATATTTTTTTTTTTTTTAATTGATGTATTAAAAAAAGCTGGAGAAGGAAACAGGGACAGAAATGGAAACCCATTCAGGGAGTCAATGGATAGACTGTCACCATGCAATCTAAACATGACAACTGCAGATCATATATTCAGAACAAACCAGTCAAAAGTCACACGCTCCCTGACAGAGGGGAGGGCGTCCCTCTCCCCTGTCACAGCAAGAAGCTCTCACAGTGTTTTGAGCTAAGACCCAGCTAGCAGAAGGCAGCTTTTCTGTCAGACAAAGCAAGGCAAAAAAAGGATCTAGTACAGCAACCTCCTTGTTAATCCTGACCCCCCTTCTTCAACTCTTCTTTCTTCTTCTGGTGACGGGAAGGCAAAGCATGTCCTGTCCCTGTGAAGCCGTGCTGTCCCCTGCCTGTCCCTGTGGGAACAGCAGGGACCTGGGATTCCTCTTCAAAGCCATTTACACACAGAAATCAGCTGAGCAGTGTATTGTGGAAGCATAAGCTGCAGCGGACATGACGTAGAATCAGTTATTTTTTGCCCATCATGACAAAATAAAACCAGCAATTCCTTACTTTACAGAAGTTGTCCCAAACAGTCTCTCCCAATATCTCTCAAGTTTTTATATCACAGAGAACTGATGCAGCCAAAAGAGCGTCGACTCTAAAAGGACAATGCTGCGCTCCGCAGGCAGGCACCGGCAGCGCACGATGTCAGTGCCCGCAGCGCCACTTGGTGGTGAAAGCGAGCGGAGTCACTGCTGACACCAAGGAGAAGTTTAACACCAGCCTTTTCTTTAGTTTGGGTTTTTGGCGTTTTACCCCTGGACATGAGTAGGTCTGGTCTGCCTGTCCTCGTTTGCCAAATACCATTACGGCGCCTTTACTGTGAGAAAGCGTATCGACCAGGCAAAAGAAGTCCAAGGGAGCTGAACCTCAAGGCCAGCAGAACCAAAGGCTGCTGAGTACCAAACAGAAGCTTTCAGAATTCTCCAGCACTCTACCCCTGGTTTCTGGTGACACAGCCTGAAGCAGTGTTTAAACAAATGATCCAGCTTAGCACCTGCCCCTGCTCTGAAGAACAGCAATCTCTGTGCTCACCACCTGTATTTTATACAGACTTGGGCCATAAACAAATGCAACAGATGGAGAAAAACTGAAGACTGACAGCAACTGAAACAGAACTATTACTTTTCCATCAACCAGTTACAAAACTAGCTTGTGCACTTGCATAACAGAACAGAGGAACTAACAAAAAGAGAGCCTTTTATTCAGAACAGACTAGTGTGTCTTTACGAGAAAGTCACAACGATTTAACTGACAAAGTCAGTATTATCGTTAGCAATGCACCTTTCCTGAAGAGGAAATCCTTGTCTTTTACCAACTGTCGACTGCAAGAGTGTGTAAACAAAACAAATAAACAAACAACCCATGCCAAAGCCCACCCACACCCACACCCCAAGAGCTCTACTTACATTATACATGTATATATATGACACACCTTCATAGATGACAACTGCATGAATTTATACTTCAGGTCCTTCTCCTCCTGGAACCAGCTAGAAAAGAATAAGAGAGTTTTGTGTTAGTGCCATAGACTTGAGTTTTACAAACCCATATGTGACAGTTCTTACTTTACAACGTTTTAGCAGATGGAGACTTCATGGCAGATCACAAAGGTGGATTTTAGATTCAGTATTATCTTCCTCTCCCAACAGAAGAAGTCAGTTACCTTCAGAGAAGAACATGCCAAAAAGAATCTCACAAAGAGTGTTTAACAAAACACAAAGGAATTCCTAGGTAACACACATCCTGGTTTTTGTCTGTGCTATTCACCTCAAGGAGAGGATTCTGTCTAGAAACACTACAGCTTGTTTTTAAAAGGACAAAGAAGATGCTTCCTTTCACAAAAAATTTCTCCGGTTGCTGATTCTTCCCCAGACTCTCACTACACTGGGAAGTTGGTTTCCTCTTTCAAACTTCTACTGGTAAGCAGGGCCCAAAACCTAAGAAAGAGTCTGAACCCTCTACAGGCAGCAGGGAGTAAGTCAGCAGCCCTCTGCAGTCTCTATGTCTTGCTGAAAATTTGCACTCTAAGAATCACCAGCTTCTGCTTCAAGGGCAGCATACCACCAGCTTCACTGGACAGCAGCAATTTTACCCCATACAAGAAGTCAGAACACGCACTGTCCTTTAAGGATGCAGCACAATAATTTCTGAGCCTTTTTCTGCTTTGGTTCAGTCAAGACAATACTTGTTCAGACACAGCGAGGAGGTACAAGGTAGCTAAGACAGCAAAATGATTACTCCCCATTCACACAGAGCCAACTTTGGCTCAAGTCAGTCTTCCTCTTCTCTCCCCACAAAATTCAGAATGCCCTTCTGTAGGAAGGACATACTTTGCAGCCATCTGTGCAGATGAGCAAAAAACCACCATGGGTCTGCTTTTGTGGTATTCAGGAAGTTGCAGAATGCAGCTTAGGGATGCATAATCGCAGTATTTTGTGACTCATCTGCAGACATCAGCACATGATAAACTGAAAGTCACGGTGCTTCTGGCTTGGTATAATCCAACAGACTTCCAGGATTTTTTTCAGAGCACATAAAGGTACAGCTCTCCGGGCATCACAGGGTATCACAATTGCCAAATGATTCAATGAGCTTCTAAGCATCCAAACTGCTGCAAATGGATTTATACAGACAATAATGGATTAAATGTAGATGTATTCCGCCTGCATGTGTATGCACGCAAGCACTCACGAGTTAAAAGCCACTGTATGAGCTGGCCTACAGAGTGGGTAACAAAGGCAGTGATTCCCTTGCACACCTGAAAACCAGAAAAACACTCACCAAAATAAAAGGCCATGCACTTCTCGTTTTATTTTTCTTTAAACTGTAACACGTACCAAGTAAGGCAGCCACATCACTCTTCCAGCATCATTCATACACACATATGCCCTGGAAGCTACTTGAAAGTACCTCATGTAATGGAAGTGTCTGGAAAGCGCAGCTTGAACTAGCTGAACTCAGTTACTGATCAGCTTACAGGTACAGAAAATATAGGCCTGCAGCCTTTTAACAACAATGACTTACCACTGTTACGTTATTTCCATTTAGCAAAATCTGGTCCAGCTTTGTGATTCTTCGGCCCTCAAGTGGAATCTCACTGAGGCAGCATTAGACAAAAGTAAGTAAGAACACAAAAGCAGGGACAGTGATTCCAGTTTTGATTACAGAGCTGACCTAAATCTCTGCATTAAGATGGCAGTTGTTGGAACTAATAAATAAATTAGCTACATTGCTGCATAATCCTGATAAATTGACCCCCTGGGCAAAGAAAGCTGCCCGGCAACTAAAAACATCCATTGTACTTTTCTGCTCAGTACATAAAGATACAGATTCACCCTCTAAATCTGTCAATTTCTTGAATACCATCAACGCTCAAAACAGGTTTTGAGTAGCAACACAGCATGACAAAGTAATAAATACTTATCCTGAAGTCTGCAAACTTTTAAAATCTTTACCTAGGCCTCAAGGAAATGAAAAAGTAAACAAACTCCTGGAAAGTTCCACAACCTAGGCAAAATTAAGGCTGCAAATTAGGAAGCTGATTACAAGTATAAATCATGCACCAGCTACTCTATGACATGGCTGTCCTGGATAGATCACCCTCTAGAGTTTAAGTCCAAGGTATAAACTAGCTGGCAAGTATTCCTGAAATATAAAACCATTGTGCTTCTAAATCTTACACAGCATTTTTCCTCAGGACATCAAACATTAAACAGCAACAAGATGCAGAAATAACAATTAGAATTCTGCAATGCCTTCTAACACCACATCTGAAAATCCAGTTTCAAGGAAAATAAGGCCTGGAGTTCTAAAGGCAAAAAGTTTATTTTCATTTCATACTGAACAGTAACTTTATCTGTAAAATCAAAATATCAGAATAATACAACTGATCCCTACAAAAAGGTTCTAGTCAGTGCACTCAAACCTCTCAAAAGCAATGTGGGAATTAAGCCAAAGCATAAAGCCGACAGCCTTAAACATTCCCATCAAAGGAGACTGACAAAGCCATCAAATCCTAGAAGCATTCCAACAATTTATCCCTCTTCATCACAATAGGAATGCGTGAACCTGTGCATTTCCCCACGAGTTCTGTAAATAAACCGAAGGTACAAGAGACTCTTTTACAGAACGCACATTTTCCCAAACAAAAGCCCGAACGCTGCGATGGCAGAGCAGTAATTGCCACTGACACTGGTAAAAAAACACAGAAACAAGGCGGGGGGGCGGGGGGAGACACACACCTGGTGTCAGGTTTATGGTATGGGATGTCCCACTGGGGCTCACGGATGGGTCAGCAGCAGAGGGTGTCACCAATTTCCAGAGCTGTGGTCGCCCTGACCAAGTATCAGACTCAGCCACAAGCACTGTAGTAGCGTAAAAGAGACAATCCCTGACCCAGAATAATCATGAACTGTGTTATCAGCATGAACTCAGATGAACACTCAGTTTTCGCCATGAACTACTTTATCCTTAAGGATCACAAAAATTGAGCAGACCAACTTCAGACAACAGGCCAAGGCTAGAAAGGGACACACTAAAACACAGTCAGATAGATCCTGGCTGTAGTGATGGAATAAACAAGTCAGACAGAAGCATAAGGCATCTGCCATTTACTTTCCAGAAATCCTCAACAACAGACAACTATTCCCCTAACCAGGGGCTTTTCTACACAATAACCTCTGCAGCCTGGGGCAATGCAGCCGTGCATTCGAGTACATGCACACCCAGTGTGTGCAGGCTGGCAGCTGAAACCTTCCCATACTTCTCTCTTCATTGCTGCTGAAACGTTTTGACTCCCCAACCCTACACTCTGGTTCTGCAATAATTCCCCACACAGTCAAACTACAGTTTCAGGCACATCCCATCGCCTGCCCAGGATGGAATCCCCAAAGTGCAACTGTTCCCAATTCCATTTTTCCCGTAGGAAACAATGGGATAGAGAGGAATGTGTGCAGGCGCCTCAGCAATGCACACAGCTGAACCACACAGGAACAGCTGGTGTGATGTGGAAGATGGTGAGACAGAAGCGAGACCTCTGGGGTTGTCAGCTGCCAATTCAACACCTGGTAATGACAGAAGTAGTAGAGGAAATTCTAACTGCTTTTACTATACCAAGAAATAACTGCTACTTGCCTGAGCTTTAGAGTGGAAAATTCCTTTATAACACAAAATTAAACTTCATGATGTTCTGGTGACCCCGTGTGACCCATCTTCAAACAAATCACCATTCTGAAACCTCTCAGCTGCTTCTCCTGTGACACTGAACACCTGACAACTCTTTCACTGCCAGTGGTCCTGCTGCCTCTCCTGATCCATCACATTTTCATCAACACCTTCAGATGCCTGCTACTCAGCAAGGTCAGTGAAGGATGAAGGAAAACAGGACCATGACAACAGTAACCAGAGCAGGGTATTAAATAACTGACAGCAGAGCTCTGAAACAGAAGGGACAGACAGCAAGGCATTACTGTGCACAAGCTTTCACAGTGCAGACGCAGTATAGACAGGGTAAGAATCTGCTCCCCAGCTCTGGAAAACCCAATCCCCTCAGCAGCAGCACTACTGACACCTGCAAGCTTCCTTCCTTAAGTTCTAAGGACAGAGGAGCATCACCTGGATCCAGATGCAGCCCACCTCTGACTACTGCCATTCTGAGGTGTTGCATTTTTCATACCGATCAGCAAGAACTTAGAAAGCAAGATTTCAGTTAACTGTCCTAAAACCTAAATCCCCAACAGGAATTGCCTCAAAAGGTCGATCAGAGACGAGCCGGCTCCATCTGCTGCACGGCCTCCCCTGACCACCACACACAAAGCTCAAGACCTCCCCAGCCTGTCCCAGCCAGCGCCCCAGGAAGGTGCTGTCAGACCTCTCCGCTCCCCTGACAGCCCCCCGGCCAGCTCCCCGGCACAGGGCACACGCCGGCTGCAGGCTGCCAGCCAGCCTTAGGGACAGGGAGTCACTCCAGGAAAACTCACGTTTTCCCCAAAGACCAGGTTCTGCTCCGAGCCCGAGCTACTGCCACGAGCCCATAGCACCCTGCCTCTCCGCAGCACCCAAGGGGTGCAAACCCCGACCCGGAGCAGACACCAGCCCTGTCCCACCTGCTTCACACGGCATCCCTGCAGCCACAGGCACCTCCTGAAAGGGGGGAACCTGCGAGAGCAGTTTTTAAATGTGTTTCCACGAAGACCAGGCAATTACAGAAAAGAGATTTCACAGGGAGAAAACCAGAGAAAAGGAGGAGGAGGAAGTCGGTCTGCCTGGCTACATGAAATCGGGGTGAGAACAAGCAGAGATGCAGGGCAGAGCAGAACTGAACAGGAGCTTGAAAGCGACGGGAAGAAAAAACAGGCAAGATGAACTACACAGGTGTTCTGGACAGGAGCTTGGTTTTGTTTAAATCTTGATTAATTCTTCCTTATCAATTATTCTGATGATTAATTCTATTTCCACATGGGCATTTTGTCAACATTTAAGAAGATGCACAGGAGACCCCAGGAGGAGCCCCAACACTCACCTAGGAACGAGGTGACGATCTGCAGACCGACAGCACATCAGGCGGGACAAGCTTGCAAAGAAGAACGATGGCAACCAGTTACATCACGTTTACAGCAATCCACAGCTACATGCAGTGAAAAGCGACTATTTTATGCAGAGCTGCTGCAGGGGGGAGAGGTGGAGATGAAGGAGCGGCTGATGGGGGAGGCTGAAGCAGTGCCACCCATGGCAGGAGCTCTGCCGGCTGTTTGCAGTCTCAGAGCAAGTGTTGCTGCCGGATTTCACAACCAGAAGCACTTCCAGGTTCCCAGCACACAGAAACTTGTCCTTTAATTACTTTTCAATTACTTCTTGTACCTTCATTGTGTGAGACTTCTGCTCTGCCTGCAGATGTCAAGAGATTCTTTTCTGAAAGCAGAGCAGGGTCGTTCCAACTTGAAACAAACAGGATTTGTCTTTTGGAAAAGGTGCAAATTAGAAGCTCAGCACAGAAACTGAACTTCGTCCAGAAAGCCAGAGGAGCAGCAGGGCTCTGCAAAGGGGCTGGGCTCCAGCACACCCCCATGCTCACACCCCCCCCCACATCGCTCCCAGCACCCCTGAGCTGGGAAAAACTGTCCCACAGCCAGAAGGCAAGAGCCCGCCTGGGCCAGCTCTCGCCCTCGGGCTTAATGCCGGTTTCTGATCAGCACCTCTTGGCTCTGGTGACTGGCACCCTCTGAAGCACCACTCTGAGATGTTTCATCAGATTGGACCCACCCAACCCAAATCACCACACAGAGCAGAAAATATTAAATGTGTCACTTCTTTCACACTTGAAGTAAAAATAAAGGGCTAAAATTCACTTTCCCTGGGGTAACCTGACAGATAAACCCCGCAGACACAACAGGCCCTTACAGACAGCAAAGATCCAACAAGTTCAAGGTAAAAGGACAAGCACAGACACACATCAGAACGTCTGAACAGCCCGAACTGTGACAACAAACCTTTTTTTTTTTAAAAAAAAACAGAACCATGAAAAGTTTGGGTTTTTAGACCAAAGCTTTCCCCTTCCCTGGGGATCCCACCACCCTGTCCAGGGAAATCGGCCCCAGCCCCTGCACTCACCCACTGCTAGGCCGGAGCCACCACCACTGGTGCTGGTGCTGGTGCTGGTGCTGCTGGTGCTGGTGCTGGTGCCACCTTTGCAGGAGAAAAATTCATTCAGCCATCCAGAACAAAGCGAGTGTTTTAGAAGGAGGAATTCCCACTTGCTGGGTGAACCAAACTCTCTTCCTGGAACATCCCTCAGTGCAGACCACAGAGAGCTGGAGGACCTCCTGCCTAGGCCGCCTCACTGCAGACCATAAGCCCTCGCAGACTGTCAGCAGGAAGTAGGCCCTGTGGGGGCCAGGGGACCCCTGGGGGGGCTCCAGCACGTTGTCCCCCCCCAGCACCTGCCCACACTCCTGCCTGTGCCGTGAGTGGGGGATTTGGGAGCTGGGGGGATTCTTGGGGGGGTGTTATTGGGGTTCTGTGGGAGTTGTGGGAGTTATTGGTGTCCTGAGGGGGTTATTTGGGTCCTAGAGGGAGTGTAATGGAGTCGGGGGGTGGGGGGTGTCCTGGAGGGGTTTGGGAGGGTTATTGGGGTCCTCGGAGGGGGTCTTGAGGGAGATATTGGTGTCTGAGGTGGGGGGATTGGGGACATCCTGGAGGGGGTTCTGGGGGAGGTACTGGGGTCCTGGGGGTGTTTTGAGGGAGGTATTGGTGGAGGGTCTTGGTGCTTGGGGGGTGTTATTGGGGTCATGGGGGAGTTCAGGGGCTTATTAGTGTCGGGGGGGGGGGGGAGGGGGAGTGTCTAATGGTCTCCTGGGGGTGGTTTCTGGGGGAGATATTGGGGTCCTGGGGGACAGTAATGGGGTGCAAGAAGGGTCCAGTGGGGGCTACTGGGGTACTGGGAGGGATCTTGTTGGGGATAAACCCCCCCATAACATTTTAAAACACCTCTTATATCCCCCATATCCCCCCAAACCACCCCATATCCCACCAAATCCACCCAGATCACCTCAAAACTTTCCCATAGCACCCCAAAACCCCACATATCCTTCCAAAATAACCCTTATATCCCCCATATCCCCCAAACACCCCCATATCCCCCAGGTCTCCCCCACATATCCCATCCAAACCCCCCATATACCACCAAATCACCCCCAAAACCCCCCATATGCCCCCAAATCACCCCCATATACTCCCAAACCCCCCATATACCCCCATATCACTGCAAATGCCCCATATATCCCCAAATCACCCCTAAAATTCCCCATACACCCCCATATCCCCCATATCCCTCAAAACACCCATAAACTCCAAATCACCCCCATATCCCCTCAACCACCCCCATATCACCCCCAAACTTACTATACCCGCTAAACCTCCTCTATATCCCCAAATCAACACACAACCCACCCATATCCCCTAAATCACCCCCCAAACCTCCCCATATGCCCCCAAACCCCCCCATATCTCACCAAATCCCCCCTAAATGCCCCATATCTCCCCAAATACACCCAAATCACCTCAAAACCTTCCCATATCACCTCCAAGCCCCCCATATCCTCCCAAAATACCACTTCTATCACCCATGTACCCACAAACACCCCCATATCACCCCCAAATCACCACCCAATATCCCCCCAAACCTCCCCACATCCCACCAAATCACCCCCAAAACCACCCATATCCCCCCAAATCACCCGCCATATCCCGCCAACCCCTCCCATATCCCCCATATCCCCCCAAACCCCCCATACAGCCCAAATCAACCCCAAAACCTCCCCATATGGCCCCAAACCCACCCATATCCCCCCAAATCACCCCAAAAACTACCCATATCCCCTCAAATCACCCCATAATATCCCTCCAACCCCCCATATCCCCCCAAATCACCCCCAAACCCCCCCTTATGCCCCCAAATCACACCATATCTCCAACACACCCATATCCCACCAAATCATCCCAAAACCCACCCATATCCCCCCAAATCACCCCCAAAACCCCCCATATCCCCCCAAATCACCCCAAAACTTCCCCATATCCCCCATATTACCCCCAAACATCCTGTATATCCCCAGATCACATCAATACCTCCCCACATCCCCTAAATCACCACCAAAACCTCCCCATATGCCCCCAAACCCCCCATATCCACCCAACGCCCCCAAAACCCTCCATATCTCCCCATATGCCCATAAATCATCTCAAAACCTGCCCATTACACCCCAAAACCCCCATATCCTTCTAAAGTCCCCCTTATATCCCCCATATCCCCCCAAACCCCCACATATCCCACCAAATCACCCCCAAATAAACCGTATCCTCCAAAACCATCCCCCCATATCCCCCAAAACCGCCCAAACCCCCGAATAGCTCTAAAACACCCCCATATCCCCCCATAGCCCCCATATGACCCCAAAGCCACCTGTATCCCAACAAATCACCCCAAAATTCCCCATATCCCCTAAATCACCCCCAAAACCTCCCCATATGCCCCCAAACCCCCCATATCCCCCCAAATCCCCCCATATGCCCCCAAATCACCACCCCATATCCACCGAAACACCCCCATATCCCACCAAATCACCCCCCAGAACCCCCATATCCCCCCAAATCACCCCAAAACATCCTTGTATCCCCTAAATCAACCCCAAAACTTCCCCATATCCCCCCAAACCCCCATATCTCCCCAAATCCACCCTGATCACCTCAAAACCTCCCCATATCACTGCAAAACCCCCCATATCCTTCAAAATAACCTTTATATCCCCCATATCCCCCCAAAATCACACCCCATATCCCCCCAAATAACCCCCATATCCCCCCAAATAACCCCCATATCACCCCCAAACCCCCCCATATCCCACCAAATCATGCCAAAAACCACCCATATTGCCGCAAATCACCCCCCATATCCCCCCAACCCCCCATATCACACCATATGACCCCAACCCCCCCATATCCCCCAAATCACCCCCATAACTCCCTCAACCGCTGCCATATACCCCTAACCACCCCAAAACCCCCCATATCCCCCCAAATCACTCCAAAACATTCCCATATCACCCCATATCCCCCAGATCGCTGCAAAGCACTCCATAACCCCCAGATCACCCCAACAATCCTCCATTTCTCACAACACCCCCATATCACCACCAAACACACTATACCCCCCAAACCTCCTCTATATCCCCCAAATCACCCCAAAACCTCCCCATATGACCCCAAAATCCCCCCATGTCCACCCAACCCCCCGAACCATATCTCCCCATATCCCCACAAATCATCTCAAAACCTGCCCATTACACCCCAAACCCCCCATATCCTTCTAAAGTCCCCCTTATATCCCCCATATCCCCCCAAACCCCCACATATCCCAGCAAATCACCTCCAAAAAACCCCATATTCCTCCAAATCACCCCCCACATCCCCCAAAACCCCCATACACCCCCAAATAAACCTAAAACCCCCCCATATTCCCCCATATCCCCCATGTGACCCCAAAAACACCCGTATCCCAACAAATCACCCCAAAATTCCCCATATCCCCTAAATCACCCCCAAAACCTCCCCATATCCCCCAACCCCCCCCAAATCCCCCCTAAATCCCCCATATCTCCCCAAATACCCCCAGATCACCTCAAAACCTGCCCATATCCCCCCAAACCCCTATATATACCCCAAATCACCCCCCATCCCCTCAAACCACCATACCCCCCAAATCACTCCCCAAACCCTCATATCCCCTCAAAACACCATATCCCCCCAAACCACCCCAAAACCCCCCATATACCCTAAATCACCCCCAAAACCTCCCCATATGCCCCCAAGCCCCCCATATCATCCCAAATCAGCCCATGTACCCCAAATCACCCCAAAACTTCCCCAAACACCCCCGTGACCAACCTCCACTCCAGTGACCCCCACACACACCAGGGTACCCCCCGGACACCTGGGTTCCCTCAGAGTGGGGCTGGGGACTCCCCAGGTGCCTGGTTCCTCCCAAGACACCCCTCTCTGTCACTCTGTGTGTGTGTGTGTGTGTGTCCCAGGCACCATTATATTATTATTATAATTATTATAATATTATTGTATTATTATATTGGATGAGAAAAGGGGCTTCTGTGTTCATGGAGGTGCTGGGAATGCCGCAGCACGTCCTGGAAACATGAAGGAACGAAGGTCATTGGAACTAGGCGTCAGCATGGAGTCAGCAGGAGAAACCCTGCTGGCCCCACCTAATAACCTTCTGTGGTGAAATGACTGGCTGGGGAGACGAGAGGAGTGCGGTGGCCACTGTCCACCCAGACGTGAGGAAGGCTTTCCGCAGCGTCTGCCAGAATAGCCCCGTGGAGACGCTGAAGCAGCGTGGGCTGGCTGAGGAGAGGGGGAGGTGGGTAGAAAGTGGCTGACCAGCCAAGGCCAGAGGGTGGTGAGCAGCGGCACCAAGTGCAGCTGGAGCCCGGGAGCCAGCGGGGAAGCCCAAGGCAAGAGGCATTGCCAGCAGGTGGAGGGAGGAGGGGTCCTTCCTTCTGCTCCGTCCTGCGCTGGGCTCCCCAGGGCAAGAGAGGCGGGGCCATGCTAGAGAGGCGGGGCCATGCTGGAGAGAACGCCCAGCCTGTGGCCCCGCCCACTGTCCGTTGGGGTTGGGCTGTCAATCAGTTGGAGCCAACAGCCCCCAGCGCCGGCAGCACGGAGCTGTGCTGGCACAGAGCGGCACTGGGAGGAGGCAGGGTCTGGCCGAGCAGCGCTGACCAGGCTCCGGCAACCCGCTTCCCATCCTCGCTGTCACCGGCTGGGCCGCATCCTTGGTGCACAGCGAGGGTCCTCCTGTCCCGGGCAGGATGGGCCAGGCCAACGGCTGCTGCGGCTCCAGGTGGGCTCCCCCCGTGGCTCGGGGACAGGGGGGCACGGCCGGGCCCCGCAGCAGCGGCCTTTCTGATGCCTGCCGTGCTCTGCTCCGCAGGGACGCTCTCGCCGATGCAGAGCCGGTGCTGAGCGCAGATGTGCAGCTGACCCGGGGCTGCAAGAGGAGCGAGAGGCGCCTTCTCCTCCTCCAGGAGGAACTGGTGGTCACCAAGCTGCGGTAAGACCCTCCGACCCAGCTGCCCTTGCCCCATCCCTGGCCCCGGCTCAAGGGCTGGGACACCCTGGCCCCCGGCCCCAGGACCTGTGTGCTGGATGCACCAATGCCCATCCCAAGGGCAGGAGGGGAGCAGGGCTCTGCCCGGGGGGGCACCCCAAGGAGGCCACCTCCAGCTCACTGCCTGCCTCTGCTCTCTGCAGAGGTGGCACCACCCTGCGCCCACAGCTCCGCCTGGCCCTGGACCAGCTGTGGGTGCTGAGTGACGGGAAGGAGGCGGCGTGGGAGGAAGAGGTGGAGGGTGTCGGCAGCCGCGAGGAGAGAAGCTCCCTCATCTTCCTCTGGCCCAGGGGCTCCTGCACTGCCACTTTCGGGTGAGTCGTGGTGCCACGTCCCACGGCCGGGCAGGAGAGGTTCCTGTGAAGGGCCTCTGCCCTCCGTGCAGAGCCTGGGCAGGGAGCGGGCAGCACGCCGGCAGGGAGGGATGGGGGGCATTTCTGCGTCCTGCATCCCCTGGTCACCTTTTGATCCCCAGAAGGGAAGGGCCAAAGCAGGTGCTGTGGCAGGACAGAGGGAGCCAGGGCTTGGGCAGCAGCTCTGTCCCGCCCCATGGCGCTTCGTCCTGCCCCTGTGTCCTTCCCCAGGGGGCAGGGCTGTGCAGGCATCCGCCTCTGCCCACGGGCTGGGGGGCAGCGGGGCCTGACGCTGTTTCTCCTCTTGCTGCAGCTCCCAGGCGCTGAAGGAGCTGTGGGTGCAGACGTTGCTGGGGTAAGCTGGGGGGTGCTGCAGGCACAGCCAGATGGGGGAACACAGCTCCCCAGCTGGGGAGAGGTGCCCCCGCGGCTGTGGGCAGCTCTCGGGGAGAGCTGCCTGATGAGAGAGAAGAGGCGGCTTGGGGCTCACCCAGCTCTGTCCCTTCCCGGTGCACAGGATACCCGACGCAGCCAAGAAGCCCCGAGTGACCCTTGTCCCGTCACTCAAGCTCCTGGAGAAGCTGAGCCGCCGCCATGCCGTGAGTGTCTGTCTGGCCTGGGCGCTGTCCCCAGCACTGCTCCTCCAGCCGAGCAGCACAGGCATCACTGCTCACCTTCTGCCGCTGCTTCTCTCTTGCCAGTGGAGGCCGTTCAGCACCAGGAGCCTGGAGAGGCTGGTGGAGCACCAGTCAGAGGTGAGAACGGCTGCCTTTCCCCTCTGGCTGTGCTGGGGTGCAGGGATGGGCGTGCAGTGGGGTGAGCTTGCGAGGGAGGGAGGGAGGGAGGGAGGGTCCCCTGGTGCAATTCAGGTAGTGGGGAGGGTTGAGGAGCCACCAGGAATGCTGGCATATCCTTGCTGGTGGCACTGGGAGAAAACCTGCCACACGGGTCAGAGAGCCCAGGAGGGCAGAGGGTCCCCACTCCGCGGTGCTCAGGCTGCTGGTGCCGGGTTCTTGCAGGCTGATCTCAAGCAAGGGCCTCCGACAGTCCTGTCTAGCAGTGAAGGGGGAGTTTGCCGCTCACCAGGTGAGTTTGGGAAAGAAAGGCCCCTCCTGCAAGCAGCTGGGCTGTGCTCACTTGTCCCTTGAGTGTCCCTGTGCAGGTCGGGCAGCCCAAGGGAGGACGTCAGCCAGAGAAGGAAGGACAGCGCTGGGCAGCGGCCGATGGATGTGGCTCTGCAGGGACACGCAGCCTCTGGTGCTGCCCACAGCCTGGAGGAGGACAGGGCCAGGACTGGGCCAGGCTATCCCAGGCTCTCAGGAACCCCCGAGCCGGAGCTGTTGAGCTGGAGCCGTGGTTCCAGCTGCCGGCTCCCTGCCTGTCCTGCCTCACTGCTCAGCACTGTGCTGCAGGCAGGGCAGGGCAGGCTCCGGGAGCGCTGGCCTGGCGGCATCCACTGATGGGCTCTTGCTCTCTTTTCCTTTGCAGCAGGAGGGATCAACAGCAGAAGCAGCAGCAGCAGCAGCAGCAGCAGGAGGTGGAGGGGGCTGCCCTGGCCCTTCGCTCTGCGGCGGAGCCCGGCCTCTGTCCTGGCGCCAGGGCAGGCGGGCTCTGGCTGCAGCAGGGCGCTCTTTGGGCAGCCCCTGGCAGCCCTCTGCGAGGATGGCACACTGCCCCGGCCCATCCAGGTCAGCCAGCCTGTCCAGGGGGTCCCCAGCCCTCCCTCCGCAGGCTCCGGAGGGGCAGCGGGTGTCCCCAGGAGCTCCGAGGATGGGGCACTGGGCTCTTCACCCCCAGCACGGAGCCAGCTCTGGGGCAGTGCTCTGGCCACTGCCGCTAGAAGGCGGCTCCTCAGCCACGCAACTGTCCTCCTGCCTC
Organism: Strix aluco; assembly: GCF_031877795.1. Lineage (NCBI taxonomy): Eukaryota > Metazoa > Chordata > Aves > Strigiformes > Strigidae > Strix > Strix aluco. The sequence goes on along the minus strand of NC_133971.1, from coordinate 50,992,888 downwards.
TCCTGCAGGAGCTGCTGGCTGTGCTGAAGCAGGAAGGACCAGCGACCGAGGGGATATTCCGCAGAGCCGCCGGTGGGACAGAGCTTCGGGAGCTGCGGGAGGCCTTGGACTGCGGCGCAGACGTCGACCTGGGAAGCCAGCCCGCGCTGCTGCTGGCCGCCATCCTGAAGGTGAGCGCTTCTGCCCTGCGGCTGGAGGAGCTCCTGGCTGGCCCTGAGTGTTCAAATGCTCACTTGGAGCCCTGGGCCTTGCAGGACTTCCTCCGGAGCATCCCCTGCAAGCTCCTTGTGACTGACCTCTACGAGGACTGGATGGCGGCGATGCAGAAAGCCAGCAGGGAGGAGAAGATCAGGGAGCTGAGAGCGTAAGTGTGGGCAGCAGCCTGCCTGTTGAGCAGGAGCTCTGACCGCTGGCCCAGAGCACCTGGAAAGCTGCGCTGGCTCCCACCAGCCTCGGGCGAGTCTGGGGAACACTGTGGGCAACATCTGCTTTATTAGCACCGTGTTCCTGTTCCCCCAGGGTGGCCGAGAAGTTGCCTGCAGCCAACCTCCTCCTCCTGAAGCAGCTGCTGTCCCTCCTCCAGCACATCGGCCACCACGCAGCCACCAGCAGGATGGGCTGCAGCAACCTGGCTGTCTGCGTTGGGCCAAACCTGCTGAGCCCAGCCCACGCAGACCTGCTCCCGCTGGAGGCCATGCTGGAGGTGACCCACAAGGTACATGTCCCCACCCGCCGGGGCAGCCTTCCCGGCCCACCAGCGCTTGGCTGCGCAGAGCGCTCTGCAGGCCTCCTCCCACCAGCAAATGCTGTCGGGGTGGCTGCCTGGAGGAGCAGCCCCACAGCCACAGCCTCTGGGCAGGAGCAGGGGGCAGGGGTGGGAAAGGCTGCTTGGTCCCTTGTCAGGCAGCGGGATTGAGACCCACGGTTTGATGTGTGCAGGTGAACGTGCTGGTGGAGTTTCTGGTGGAGAACTGCAGGGATCTCTTTGAGGAGGAAGCGGGCAGCCTTTCCAGCCCAGCAGACGAGGAGCTGCCAGTCCCCCTGGAGAGATTCAGAGGTGAGAGGGGGGACTGAGGGTTGGCACCGGCTGGGGCTTGGGACACCAGAAACCTCCGTGTTGCTTCTGACAGGGCTGGGCATCGAGTGTTGTCCTCTCAGCCCCGCTTGTCCTGTGGCCTCTCTTGCCACTGCTCTCCAAACATGAACGTCTTCCTCTGCAGGATGAGCTGAAGCCTGCAGACAGGGCATCGGAGGGCTGACCACAGAAGTGTAGGGCTTCGGGTGGGGGTTGCTTTAGCTCTCTTTGCTTCCAAGAAGTCACCATGTTGCACATGCTTTTGCTTTCTAGACCTGAGTTTGGAAGAGAAAAGTGTCCCTGCAGGCAAAGTGGACACCGAGCACCAGGCAGAAGCTTTGCCGCATGCACCCCCCTCTCTGCTCGGTGTCCTCACGGAAGATGGGGGAGATACGACGGTGGAGTCTGAAGTGGGAGAGGTACGTCAGCTCCCCAAACACGGTGACAGCGTGTCTGGGGTAGGAGGGGAGTCGCTGCTGTGCCTCTGCCTGGCAGTAGAGCTGGTGTGGGTTTGGGTTATTCCTCCACCCCTTGGGATGATACATAGCAAGGGAAATTGGCAAGGTTGTGTCTCAAATGCACTCGGCAGGTGCTTAATCAAACCAAAGGCCCACAAAATGCCTACAAAGAGGCAGAGGGGAGCAGCTGTCAACTTCAGGGGGGTTTTGCTCAGGCCCTACTCCATCAGAGCTTCCTCAGGTCTATTTGGGGGTCAGCAGGGGGACTGTGTGAACTGTGGCTGATGCAAACCAGCCCAAGGCATCTCCTCTGGAGATCTCAGGTACCAATTTAGCAAAGAGTCGCTTACCACTCCAGGTCACCCCTTGCCACATGCCAACCGTGACATTTCTGGTTTAGGCACCGCCAGCTTTGCCTCTAGCCACCCCCGAGAGCATGGCAGACTCCCTGGGGCGCCCAGAACAACTGGCCAGGTTTCCAGAGGAAAGAAGGTAAAATGAGCTCGCTTTGGTTAAAATCAGAACTGACTCCAGTGGGTCGTGGCTTTCCCTATCTAATCCCACTGTGGGATGGAAAGATTTGCAGGCTCTGCCCACGACGAGGAGAAGAAGAGGAGCCGGAAGAGAAGAGAAGCCTGGGGAGAAGAGAGCGAAAGCTGCGTGGAAAAGAAGAGGAGGAAGAGAGAAGGTGCTTCTGGCGACGGACCAGCGAAAAGACGCAGGAAGGCGCAGCAGGTCGGGCAGCCCAGGTGCGTGCCGGGCTCTCTGCCCAACTTTCACACCTCTCCACACTCCTCTGCGTCAGCCCAACGCGCTGGCGAGGGACAGCGAGGGACGGTGCTGCGCGGGGTCTGGAAATAACTCCCTGGCAGGGCCCAGGGGCTCCCGGCCGAGCCCTGCGGCGTGGCACAGGGGCACTGCGCGTCTCTGCGCGCGCTCGGGGCTCGAAGGGCATTGCCCGGGGGACGAGGCGCCAGAGCCACCCCGTAGCCAGCGCCAGCAACAGCTCTCTGCTCTGGGCCGTCAGCAATTCCTCACACACGGTGTTCCCCAGAGAGGGCAGCACAACCCTGCCTCTTCCTGCCGCCAGGGACTCACCAGAGCTTTCTGACTCTCTCCTTGCAGGTGCCGATTCATTGTCACCGCCTGATCCGCTGACTTTGGGGCCCCCAGCGTTGCTGTTTGCAATAAAAAGTTGTTTTCTCTCTTGTGACCGAGTCTGCCACAAGACATTCTGGAGTGGGGGCTGTTGTTCTGTGATGGATCCTGGGGGAGGAGTTTGGGCTGGTCCCTTGTCCCAGCACCCTTCCCGGTGGGCGTCAGGGCTGAGTCGAGGTGCTGTAGGAGGGAAACCCAAGCCCAGAGTCACGCGGGAGGGTGGAGGTTGGACGGAGCAAGTGACAAGAACAGTGACAAGTTGGTATCACTCAGAATCTAAACGTAGCTGCCCCCAGCCCCCCTGACACCTGAGGATGAACTGGGACACAAGGGGGTTTATTTTCTGTCAAATTACCCTTTAATGTGACAGCTGTCAATGTTGGGGACACTCCAGGCATGGAGACGTCACCACAGACACCCTGGGGACATCCTGGTCCCCTCCCAGTTGCGGGCCATCAAAGTGGGGTGCACCCCAGGGATGGGGATGTCCCCAAGAGCCAGCTTGGGGTCTCCTGTGTCCCCTCAAAGTCATGGGGTGTCAACGTGGGGGACACCCCGAGGACGGGAGCATCACTAAGAGTCACCTTGGGGTCCCTCAAGGTATCAACGTGGGGGACACCTTGGGAATGTCCCCATGTCCCCTCCCATGCCCAGGGTGACAATTTGGGGACCTCCAGGAGACCCTGAGTGGTGTGTGTGGGGTGTCCCCGTGGCCCCTCCGGCGTGCCCCTGTGTCCCCCATCCTGGTCAATGCTGTGGATGTACAAGTGGAGGCTGTTGGTGGCTTTCCTCGTCAACCTGGTGTGGTCCCCTTCCTGGGGGGTGGGGGGGACACACGGGTGACAACAGGCTCCCCAATCTGAGGGAAGTGGTTGTGGGGGGCATTGGGAAGCCCCCCCTTCCCGGGTGTCCTCGAGAGTTTGGGGGTGCAGGGATAGGGGTGTAGCATCGGTGGGACCCCCCCAAAAATCCTGCAGGGGGTGGTGCGGACAGCAGGACACAGTGTGTGGGGTAACTGGGGGGTGTGGGGGGGTGACAGTGCTGGGACCCCCCAGAGCTCCTGCAGGGGACAGTAGGGATGTGGAGGAGGGGTTTGGGGGTCCCAATGGGGGAACTGGGGATGCACAAGGGGGTTGACATCCCTGGGACCTCCCCCAGACCCCTGCAGGAGACAGTAGGAATGGGGGGGTTGGTTCCAAATGGGAAACTGAGGGTCTCGGGAGAGTTAAGGGGGGGTCCTCCCAATTTTGGGGGGTCCTGGGGAGGTTTTGGTGGTCCCAGAGGGGCTTAGGGGTCCCAGGTTGGGGGGACCCCCTGATTTTGGGGCACCTCAGGGGGTTTTGGGGGTCCTAGGGGGAGCTTGAGGGCGTCCCCACTATTTTGGGGGGCCTCAAGGGGTTTCTGTGGGTCCTCAGCAATTTTGGGGGGCTCGGGGGGGGGGTGTTGGTGGTTCCAAGGGGGCAAGACTGCTAGAGAAGAAAAAAGAAGCTCTCCTCTTCAGCACCAACCCTCCACCCCCCACCCCCCCCCCAAAAAAAAAAAGCACCCTCATTCACTGTTTCCCCCTAATCCTTCATTGTTCAAAGCTGTGTGGCAGTGACAGTATGATAAAGTGATAAAGAGCTCACTTTGGAGCTGGAGGAGGAGAAAACCCACAGAGGCCTCTCAGGTCTCATTTCAAGGACTGAGAAACCTTAAAACATGGAGAGAGAATCTACTCGCTGCATCCCGAGGTGAAGGGTGTCACTGCAGAGAAGCCTTAGTGAAAGAGACACCTGCTCCTCAGCAACTGCTGCCAAATTGTAACTCTCAGCCAACTGTAATCTCTGCCGTAGCTGAGCTAGTAACCTACATACGGAACTCCTCTCCCTGCTAATCCCCAGAATCACCCCATCCATCCGGAGAGGGGCAGTGCAGATCCTCCTGATTCCTCTTGAAACAAAGAGCTTCACTCCACAGTCAGTATAACTGTTCAGCAGGGATTCTTTATTTGCAGCGCTGGGCAGCACTGGGGATCGCTCCACCACAAGTGCTGCACTTACTAACAAAATTCTTGACTAACATACACCAAAACATACATATGCATCAGATTTCTTAGAAAAGGCAGTCTTATGCTAATGGGTTCTCAGAATCCATTTACATAGAATCACAGAATCACAGAATCATCTAGGTTGGAAAGGACCTTGAAGATCATCCAGTCCAACCAATAACCTAGCACTGACAGATCCCAACTACACCATATCCCTCAGCGCTATGTCAACCCGCTTCTTGAACACCTCCAGGGATGGGGATGCCACCACCTCCCTGGGCAACCCATTCCAACGCCTAACAACCCGTTCTGTAAAGAAATGCTTCCTGATATCCAGTCTAAACCTTCCCTGGCGCAGCTTGAGGCCATTCCCTCTTGTTCTATCGCTTGTTACTTGGTTAAAGAGACTCATCCCCAGCTCTCTGCACCCTCCTTTCAGGTAGCTGTAGAGGGCGATGAGGTCTCCCCTCAGCCTCCTCTTCTCCAGACTAAACAACCCCAGTTCCCTCAGCCGCTCCTCGTACGACATGTGCTCCAGACCCTTCACCAGCTTCGTTGCCCTTCTCTGGACACGCTCGAGTCATTCAATGTCCTTTTTGTAGTGAGGGGCCCAAAACTGAACACAGTCATCGAGGTGCGGCCTCACCAGTGCCGAGTACAGGGGCAAGATCACTTCCCTGTCCCTGCTGGCCATGCTATTGCTGATACAAGCCAGGATGGCATTGGCCTTCTTGGCCACCTGGGCACACTGCTGGCTCCTGTTCAGCCGGCTGTCAATCAACACCCCCAGGTCCCTCTCTGACTGGCAGCTCTCCAGCCACTGCTCCCCAAGCCTGTAGCGCTGCTGGGGGTTGTTGTGGCCCAAGTGCAGCACCCGGCATTTGGCCTTATTCAAACTCCTACAGTTGGCCTCAGCCCATCGCTCCAGCCTGTCCAGGTCTCTCTGCAAAGCCTCCCTACCCTCGAGCAGATCAACACTCCCACCCAACTTGGTGTCATCTGCAAACTTACTGAGGGTGCACTCGATCCCCTCGTCTAGATCATCAATAAAGATGTTAAACAGGAGTGGCCCCAAAACCGAGCCCTGGGGGACACCACTCGTGATCGGCTGCCAACTGGATTTAACTCCGTTCACCACAACTCTCTGGGCCCAGCCATCCAGCCAGTTTTTTACCCAGCAAAGCGTGTGCCCATCCAAGCCACGAGCAGCCAGTTTTGCCAGGAGAATGCTGTGGGAAACGGTGTCAAAGGCCTTTCTGAGGTCAAGGTAAACAGCATCCACAGCCTTTCCCTCATCCAATAAGCAGGTCGCCCTGTCGTAGAAGGAGATCAGGTTTGTCAAGCAGGACCTGCCTTTCATAAACCCATGCTGACTGGGCCTGATCATCTGGTTGTCCCGCATGTGTTGTGTGATGGTACTCAGGATTTGCTGCACAGTCTGAGCGTGTGTAGTAAAAATAGACTGAGGGTCTTCTCCCCCTCTTAGTGGTCCACATCGTCTTCCTCACACTGTCCACTAGTTGAACTTCAGGTTTCCCGTGTCCATACATCGTCATGGAGTGACCTCATCTGTCCTTCGGCTCCTGTTTGTTCCAAGGAGGTTAGTTTAGATCAGCTTCCAGTCACTTAACACTGGTGTCTTCTTAGACACTTGTTTTTAGGTTCCTGTTATCAGGGATGTACCCAGGCAGTTTTTCAGACTGTCCAAGGTCTGTCTTATCTCCACTAGGCAAGGAGTTAAAGGTTTCAAAACATCTTACAAGTGGGTAATGAGGGTAGTTAGGAAAACAGTATAAATGAAATTATATACATTGCAGTAAAATATGGGAAAAATAAAAGCTAGTAAAACACAAGTGATGGTTAACGTTAAAGCTAAATGTTCTACTTTACAGGTCCATGTACATTAGCAATTTCAAGTATACTTGTAGCAACTTCCCTTCACTCTAGACAGCCTTCTTCTCCGTTACAGACATGTAAAGCAGTTACCTGGAAAACGAACGCCTGCGCTCCTTTGGAGTCTTTTTAGATTCCATCTATTCCTGAACCATCTGTAACTCATCAAGTCTGGACTTCTTCTTCTCCCTGTTAAAAGAAGTTTGACCTTTATTACAATTACAGCTTGACCTTTATCACAAAAAGACACCAAGAAACAAAACATGGCCAGTATGAGAAAATGTACTGCTTGCAGATGCAAAGATGGACAAGCTATTTAAGCAAAAACTTTCTTAGGGACAGTTTTAGGATGACATTCGTCTTGTTTTAGTTTTGCATGATTACCATCTGCACCCAGAAAGTCTATTGGAGAAAACACTCTGTCATTTTTGCTGATGTCAGATGCACTCGAGTGTAACTGCCGTCCGACAGGCCATCGAAACACAAATGTGAAAAACAGCCCAACTTCATTGAGTCAAGCCCCCACTCTTCTTTAAGTCTCGTTGTTCTCTGTCAAACTCCTCCCTAGACAAGGGAGGCCAAAGGCATCCTGCTTGTGTCAGAAATCGCAGCAGGACCAGGGGAGCGACGGTCCCCCTGTCCTCGGCTCTGGTGAGGCTGCTCCTCGAATACCGTGTCCAGTTTTGGGCCCCTCACTACAAGACAGACACTGAGGGACTGGAGCGCGTCCAGAGAAGAGCAACGAAGGTGGTGAAGGGTCCAGAGAGCAAGTCCTGTGAGGAGCGGCTGAGGGAACTGGGGGTGTTTAGCCTGGAGAAAAGGAGGCTGCGGGGAGACCTCATCACTCTCTACAACTACCCGAAAGGACGTTGTAGCAAGGTGGGTGTTGGTCTCTTTTCCCAAGTAACAAGTGATAGGAGGAGAAGCAGAGGCCTCAAGTTGCACCAGGGGAGGTTTAGATCAGCTATTGGGGAACATCTCTCCACTGAAAGGGTTGTCAGCTTTGGAACAGGCTGCCCAAGGAGGTGGTTGAGTCACCATCCGCAGGTAGATGTGGCGCTTAGGGACATGGTTTAGTGGTGGACTTGGCAGTGTTGGGTTAACGGTTGGACTCGATGATCTTAGAGGTTTTTTCCAACCTCAGTGATTCTATGACTCTCTAAGGGAGGTGATTGTGTCATTGGGATGGCATGTGAATGAGCCATTGGAACTGCTGCTGATCCTCAAGCTGGTGACGTGTCTGCAGGAGCTGGGGGATATCCTGGAGAAGAGAGAGTGCACCCAGCAGACAGAGGCTGCCCAGGTGGAAACTGAGGAGGAAACGATTGTGGTGGTACCCCCGGGGGAAGAGGACATGCGCGGGGTGGTGGAGGATACAAGGGAGGTGGAGGCACAGGCACAGAGAGTGGTGTTGATGCTGGTAGTGTTGGGGCCTGAGTCCTCTGGGTATGTTCACTGTGCGGATGTCCTCGATTAGAGCTTCTAAAGAAACCCCAAAAAACGAGTCGCTGTTTGTTACACTCTGCCCTGATTTTAAAGTGGAAAGTGAATGGAGGAGGAGCGTAGTGGCGAGCACTTCTTGTTCTCAACTGAAGCATTTTTCTCCCTGCTTTTTGTTCATTTGAGACTACGCTCATTTCTTGGTCCTCAGACTTGCCTTCCACATCATCACTCCCAGCAAATCCCTCAGTCTCCCCTTCTTATGGTCAGTTTGGCAACTGTGGCTGGAGGCTGCCCGTGCTAAAAGAGACACGTGCCAAGCGCTCCTCTGACACACCTTGACACCCTTAATACTTCACAGTTCTGATCTTCAAAGTACTGCACAGACATTAACTCATCTTCTCTCAAACTTCTTTTAACATCTTCCGCACACGCTTCCTAGGTTGTTGCCTCATGGTGACATCTTTGGCCTGTTCTTGGCCCTGAATTTTCATTTTTTGCTTACTGAACTTGAGGTTTTAGACAATCTGTGGGATGGATCCTGGTTTTTGTTTTGACTTATTTTTAAGATTTTATACACACAGTGCACCCTTACAATCTCTCTATAACAAATAGATACCAAAAGGAAGGACGAACCTGACGCTGCAATAAACCAAAAGAGACTCCTCTCTCTCCAACCAAGAGAAAGCAGATTGGCTATTTGAGATGACTAAGTAGTAAAATAACAGCGTTGCCTTTTCCAGCAGTTTGCTCAATCAGTATTAGTTAAGTTGTTAAAAAAATAATATTGGAGACTGATTTCTATTGGGAAATCAATTTCTTCAGCCCTATTCAGCCAGTAACCAAGAGGGTGCCTTTCCATCTGATCCTTTAATTATGTTTCATTTTTACACGTAATTATGATTTCCTCACAAAGACTTCATTCTTCAGAGTCCTCTTTTCAATCATGTACTGGAGTTTTATTTTAAATAATCTTCCTGAGAGCACAGATCCCCTTTGTGAAGGCCAATTCAAATTAAGCCATTTTAAAATTAATTACCACATGTATTCTCCACAACGATCTGTGCATACTTATTCCCTTATAAATCAGCTGTTGTGTCCGTTATGTGTTTAACATGGTTAACAAGGTTACAAGCAGCAATATATTGAATTTCTGTAGCATACTTACACTTCCCAGTCTGGTCTGCCACTCGCCGAGCGAATTTTGCCAGCTCTCATTGGATGACCTTCTGGCATGGGGAGAGAAAAAAAATCCCCTTCAGTTTACCTGAAGAGAATTTTTTAAGAGAAATTTGTAAGTTACGGTTACTTACCAGTTGTGGGTATGGATCGTCCTTGGTAGCCCAGAAGACTCGGCAATGCTGGCCGTCTCAGTGCAGGAACCTGATAGCCCTTGTGAATCAGTGCAAACAGTTGGAAAATAAGCTCTACTAAAATACGAGAATCACTGCATATGGTGGAAGAAAACCTACCTTCTCTTCCCACAAACCGCGGATTGACAGGGGGGAAGATTGGGGACGTCCTGTGGCAGCCACCAGCGCAGCAGGAGGGTTCAGAGCCACGAGTGTTGGTGGAGGTGCTGGTGGCTGCTGCTGCTGCTGCCTGTGCATATGGATCCTCTGTGCATAACCAGTTCCATTTTTGAAGTTGTTCACAGCCTAGAGGCAGAAAAACATTTACAAAGAGGTAACATGAACCTTCAGTAGCTCTAGGAACAAAAGCCTCCACAGAGTAAAATTACTTGTGTATTCCCGTATATACTATCCATCCTAAAATAAACCAACATACGGATATATTCAGATTAGATGTAAGGAAGAAATTCTTCCCTGTGAGGGTGGTGAGACACTGGCACAGGCTGCCCAGAGAAGCTGTGGCTGCCCCCTCCCTGGAAGGGTTCAAGGCCAGGTTGGATGGGCCTTTGGGCAACCTGGGCTAGTGGAAGGTGTCCCTGCCCAGGGCAGGGGGGTTGGGACTGGATGGGCTTTACGTTCCCTTCCAAGCCAAACCCTTCTGTGATACATGAACGCATCCCATTAAACACTGGTGTTAATGACGGGTAACTCAGACTATCTGTATGTAAAGCACTCCAGCGTTAACGCTGAATTTGAAACTGAGGCAATCCTGTTAAACACAAGTGTGACCTGAATTTGCCAGATTGTCTCTCAAGGGTTGCCAGCTTCTGTAACAACAGGGAATGTATTTGCAAAGTAAATTTAGCCTTATTCCATTTAGCCTTGTTTAAGGAGGTGTAAATTAATATTTTCTTCCCTTTCAGCTAATTGACTGACTAGACTTTTCTTACAAACAGTTTATCTAAAAGTCACTGCATTACCTGGCGTAGGCACTTGTTGGCAACTAAAGTGTCGGGAGAAACACCTGCCTGATGACACGCTGGGCATGTATGTTCCTCACATTCCAGTAATGCCATTCTAATACCTGGGTATAATCAGAATCATCGAAACAGGTTTTAGCTAAACTAAGGACATTGTTGGGGTTCTAATCAGTTATAAAATCCTGTAGATGGTTAATGGGTGAATATGGTCCTGAACTGAGAGCATGAAGCTATAAATGTTCAGCAGTGCAAAAAATTTCTAGTATGCAGGAAAGAGCTGCCCAGTTTTGTTATTTCACTATTGTAACATTTGAAGATGCAGAGTAGGCCGTGTCCTGATGTTTTGACTAGTCAGTTCTCCACTGTCTAGCACAGTGAGAAGTCCCCAACCTCAAGGTTCATGAATAAGACACATCTCCAGAAACCATTAGTAGGTTCAAGTTCTGACGGTTTTAACCAACTCTCCTGTGGAGAAGAATGTGGATTAAATGCCTAACGAGCCATTTGCTGCAGACCACAGTAAGTCACCAGTGTTGGCTCTATAGTTTTGTATGAGAGAAAGGACTGTGCACAAGCTCAATGCATTTGATAACTAATACTGTACTCAGCTGCAGCATTACGCACTCTTCTCGTACTCATCCTTCCGCATGGAAAGAGGATTTAACTAGATGCATAAAAAGGGAAAAAAGCCTTCTGCCTCTGTTTTTTCCTTTCTACAAGAAGAGTCCTTTCCTATTCGGGGTATACTGAAGTATTAAACAGAGCTGGTAACAAAGGAATGTTATGATCTTTCTGCTGTCAGAAGATCAGGTGTGATGTTTGGAATTAACAAACACGGGAGTAACACTTGCATTCGTCACAATAACTGTTTCCACAGCAGGGAGTAACAACTGCGCTGGTCATGATTTCTTTGCAAATGAAACATAAGAGCTCCTCTGGAATAGGATCATCTGAGGAGGAGGAGGAGGAAGAGGACAGCTCCTCGGGTAAAAAGGGAGGCTTTTCATAAAGTTATGAACATGAACTGTATGATGGCTTGTTAGCATCTATATTTGGACACAGACATGCAAACTGTCCATCAACTGAATTCCAAAGCCTGGGGCTTAATTGCTGGGCAATTCCCCAAGGAAAAAATACCTATCAAAAGCCAACAATAAGACAGAAATCTCTTTCTATTTCATATGGTAAAAAAATACAGTGAATCCTGGAAAAAGGAATAGATATTAGACAGGGAAAGCCTCTATAATTCTAGGGCAAGCCACAAAACCTTTAATGCTTTGATTACTTTTTAAATTTATTTCTTCAAAATAGTTAGACAAACATGGAAACATTTGCAATAGCAACACTTGAGTCAGTTTAAAATCTTGCTAACGCTGAAGTACAGGTCAGGAAAAACTAAGGATGTGGGGAGGGCACTGTAGGTCTTTTTATTTTCATACACATTTACATACATCTTTATACACATACATACATACACTCCACAACGCCAAACAGCTCTCTTAACTATGTCTGCCAGTAAACTGAAATAGCAGGCAGGAAGGATCCACGTCCACACTAAGACAGTCAGGCACGTAGTAAACTAAGATCTCTGCAACCAGTGCCATCTTAAAGAAGGAAAAAAAACCCCAAACCAACCCAAAAACCTGAAGGGAACCATCACTGTGCATGTCATAAGCGTGACATGATTTTAACCTGACGGCTACCCTGCTCTAAACTGTATGCATCGTTAACTTTTCCATATTTTTAAAGCCTAAGGTAATTATTCTCAATGACCTACTTGTAGTGGCAGCCTAAGGGGCATTCTGGAGAACAGCACAGCGTCCACAACTTCTAACAGCACAGCGCAGCATGATTAAGCACTAGATTTCTAGGGGAAGAAAAACAAAAAAACACCAGCACTCGTTTACTCAACTGAAAAGCTTATTACCTGCACTTCCAAAGCAACAGGCGACAGGAATACCGAAGGCAAAGCAAACCAGACCCGTCTGGAATACTTTGTATTCTCTGCTGAAGGTTAAAAATCTTTCCTTTCCTATTATGCACAGAAACTGCTTTTAGAGTGACGTCTGCAGACCTCTGAGCCACGAATTAAAACGTCTTCCTAAAAGGTAACAGTCTGAGCACTTCCTCTGGAGGGAATGGGGAAAAAAAAAAACCCCACAAACAACAAACCAACAACAAACAAGCCAACCAGAGAAGGAGGAAGCGAAGCAATACCAAGTTCTTTTCCCGAGGTAACAAAATCCTGAGAAAACAAGATGTTTGTGCCATCAGAATAAAAATCCAAAATGAAACAAAATAGTTCACCTTTCCCTTTGAAAAGCTGCTCTTGAGTCAAGATCTGCTCTTCTTCTCTCCCAAGCATGAAACCCCTGTTCAGATTAAGACTGTTTTCAAAATACTAAGTGAACTAGAAATTAAGTGCACACACTGAAACATGGAGAGAAACTTATTCAAAAAACCCCAATACAGTAGTACTACACTGTCCAGAAATCTTTTAAGTGTTCTGATGAAAAGGCGACTTATTTTTAGGAAATAAAATGTTTGCAGCCAAAACCGACAGATGATGTTCCAGTCAAATGTAGGTTTAAAACTTTTTGGTTTAAAACGATGTATTAAAAAGAGCTGGAGAAGGAAACGGGGACAGAAATGAAAAACCATTCAGGGGGTCAACAGTACAGATTGTCACCGTGCAATCTCAACACGACAACTGCCGATCATCTATTCAGAACAAGCCAGCCCACAGTAGCACACTCCCTGGCAGAGGAAGGACCCTCTCCCCTCTCACAGGCTCGAGCAAGGAGTGCTCACAGTGTTTCGGGCTAAGGCCCAGCGAGCAGAAGGCAGCTTTTCTGTCAGACAGAGCAAGGCAAAAGGATCTCGTACAGCAACTTCCTTGCAGTTTCTTGCTCCCGAGCCCCCTTCTTCAACTCCTCGTTCTTCTTCTGGTGACATGAAGGCAAAGCACGTCCTGGCCCTCTGAGCCCATGCTGCAGCCTGCTTCTCCCTAGAGCAACAGCAGGCACCTCCTTTGGGATTCCCCTCCAAAGCCATTTACACACAGAAATCAGCTGAGCAGTGTATTGTGGAAGCATAAGCTGCAGCGGACATGACTTAGAATCAGTTATTTTTTTGTCCATCATGACAAAATAAAACCAGCAATTCCTTCCTTTATAGTAATTCTCCTAAAGAGTCGCTCCCAATATCTGTCACGTTTTTATATCACGCGAGAACAGATGCAGTCAAAAGAACATTGACCCTAAACCGAGGACTCAGATCTACGCAAGCAGGCACGGGCAGCGCCCAGTTTCATTGAGTGTACACAGCAGCACTTGGTGGTGAAAGCAGAGTCACCGCGGACACCAATGAGAAGTTTTAACACCAGCCTTTCTTTAGGGTTTGCTTTGCTTTGCTTTGGTTTTATCCCTTGAACGTGAACTAGGAAGGTCTATCTACCAAGCAAAAGGGAGCTGAACCAAAGGCTGCCGAGCATCCAACAGCTGCATCCACTTTGAAGAGCTTTACAAATTCTCCAGCACTCTACCCCCTGGTTTCTGGTGACACAGCCTGAAGCAGTGTTTAAACAAATGATCCAGCTTAGCACCTGCCCCTGCTCTGAAGAACAGCAATCTCTTGCCTCACGACCTGTATTTTACATAGACTTGGGCCATAAACAAATGCAACAGATGGAGAAAAACTGAAGACTGACAGCAACTGAAACAGAACTATTACTTTCCCATCAACCAGTTAGAAATCTAGCTTGTGCACTGACATAACAGAACAGAGGAACTAACAAAAAGAGAGCCTTCTGTTCAGAACAGATCAGTGTGTCTTCACAAGAAAGTGATTTCAACGACTTCAACTTAACAAAGTCAGCGTTATCATTAGCAATGCACCTTTCCTGAAGAGGAAATCCTTGTCTTCTTCAACTGCCAACTGCAAGAGTGTGCCAACAAAACAAATAAACAAACAACCCACACCCCAAGAGCTCTCTTTAGGTTATAGATATATAGATACGACATGTCTTCATAGATGACAGCTGCATCAATTTATACTTCAGGTCCTTCTCCTCCAGGAACCAGCTGGTGTTAGTGCCATAGATTTGAGTCTCACAAACCCACACCTGACAGGTCTTGCTTTACAACAGTTTTTAGCAGATGGAGACTTTGTGGTAGATCACAAAAGTGATTTTTAGATTCAATAGTAACTTCCTCTCCCAACAGAGGAAGTCAGTTACCGCCAGAGAAGTGCAGGCCAAAGCCAAAATCTCCAAAACGCAAAGAATGTTTAACAAAACATGAAGGGGTGCCTAGATAACACACATCCTGGTTTTTGTCTTTGTTATTCACTTCAAGGAGATGAGTCTGTCTAGAAACACTACAGCTCGTTTTTAGAAAGACAAAGAACATGCTCCCTTCCATGAAGAATTTCTCCAATTGCCAATTCTTCCCCAGACTGTCGCTACACTGGGAAGTTGGTCTCCTCTTTCCAACTTCTATTGCTAAACAGAGCCCAAAAACTACGAGCGAGCCTGAGCCCTTCTACAGGCAGCAGGGAATAAGTCAGCATAGCATTTTCCTGTGAAGAAAGTAAAGAACTGAACAACAGAAAAGGGAATACAAAAGGAAAAACATCAATAAGGGAAAAGAGAATAACCATTCCTTTTACTGATATATTCTTAATAATTAGCTGAGCACTTCTAAAGACAAAGAGCTTTGCTGCTTTTGGCACCAAAGTAAGGAAAAGTCTAAAGCACAGTCCTCCTGATGTGGGAAGATGTGTCCCCAAAAGAGACACAAGTTCGAATACAGAAACATCTCTACGTCTTGCTGGAAATCTGCACGCTAAGAATCACCAGCTCCTGCTTCAAGAGAACACACCAGCAGCTTCACTGGACGGTAGCAATTTCACCCCATACAAGAAGTCAGAACATGCACTATCCTTTCAGGATGCAGCACAGTCATTTCTAAGCCCTTTTTCTGCTTTGGTTAAGTCAAGATTGGCACGTGCTCAGACACACAGCGAGGAGGTGCAAGGTAGCTAAGACAGCAAAATGGAAATTACTCCCCATTCACACAGAGCCAACTTTGACTCAAGTCAGTCCTCCTCTTCTCTTCCCACAAAATTAGGAATACCCTTCTGCAGGAAGGCCAGACTTTGCAGCCATCCATGCAGACAAGCAAAGAACTACCGTGGGTCTGCTTTTGTGGTATTCAGGAAGTTGCAGAAGGCAGCTTAGGGATGCTTAATCACAGTGTTTCATGGCTGTTTCAGTACTGATCTACAGACATCAGCACACAATAAACTAAAAGTCACGGTGCTTCTGATTTGGTGTAATCCAACAGACCTCCAGATTTCTCTCCTGAGCATGTAAAGGTACAGCTCTCCGGGCATTGCTCGGTACCACAACCGCCAAATGACTCGACGAGCTTCTAAGCATCCAAACTGCTGCAAACACATTTATATGTACAGTAATGGATGAAATGTAGATGCATTCCACCTCTATACTTATGCACGCAAGCACTCACGAGTTAAAAGCCACTGTATGAGCTGGCCTACAGAGTGGGTAACAAAGGCAGTGATTCCCTTGCACACCTGAAAACCAGAAAAACACTCACCAAAATAAAATTAAGGCCACGCACTTCTCGTTTTATTTTTCTTTAAACTGTAACACGTACCAAGTAAGGCAGCCACATCACTCTTCCAGCATCATTCATACACACATATGCCCTGGAAGCTACTTGAAAGTACCTCATGTAATGGAAGTGTCTGGAAAGCGCAGCTTGAACTAGCTGAACTCAGTTACTGATCAGCTTACAGGTACAGAAAATATAGGCCTGCAGCCTTTTAACAACAATGACTTACCACTGTTACGTTATTTCCATTTAGCAAAATCTGGTCCAGCTTTGTGATTCTTCGGCCCTCAAGTGGAATCTCACTGAGGCAGCGTTAGAGAAAGTGAGTACGAACACAGAAGCGGGGACAGCGAGCCCAGTTTTGATTACAGAACTGACCTAAGTCTCTCCATTGAGACAACAGTTGTTGCAACTACCAACTAAATTAGCCACACTGCAGCATAATCTTGATAGACTGACCAAAGAAAGCAAAGAAAGCTGCCCGGCAACTAGAAAGATCCATTGTACTTTTCTGCTCAGTACATAAAGGTATAGAGTCACCCTCTAAATCTTGGCAAATTCTTGAATACCACCAATACTCAAAAGAGGTTTCAAATAATAACACAGCATGACAAAGTAATAAGTACTTATCCTTAAGTCTGCAAACTCTTTAAATCTTTGCCCAGGCCTCAAGCAAATGGTAATGCAAACAAACTGCTGCAAAGTTCAACACACAACCCGTGCAAAATTAAGCCTACAAATTAGGAAGCTGACTACAAGTAGAAATCATGCACCAGCTACTCTATGACATGGCTGTCCTGCATAGATCACCCTCTAGAGTTTAAGTCCAAGGTATAATCTATTCAGCTGGCAGGTATTCCTAAAATACAAAACCACTTTGCTTATAGATCTTACACGGTACTGTTCTTCAGGCCACCAAACATTAAACAGCAACAAGATGCAGAAATAACAATTAGAATTCTGCAATGCCTTCTAACACCACATCTGAAAATCCAGTTTCAAGGAAAATAAGGCCTGGAGTTTTAAAGGCAAAATGTTTGTTTTCATCTCATACTGAACAGTAACTTTATCTGTAAAATCAAAATATCAGAATAATACAACTGATCCCTACAAAAAGGTTCTAGTCAGTGCACTCAAACCTCTCAAAAGCAATGTGGGAATTAAGCCAAAGCATAAAGCTGACAGCCTTAAACATTCCCATCAAAGGAGACTGACAAAGCCATCAAATCCTAGAAGCATTCCAACAATATCCCTCTTCATCACAATAGGAATGCGTGAACCTGTGCATTTCCCCACGAGTTCTGTAAATAAACCGAAGGTACAAGAGACTCTTTTACAGAACGCACATTTTCCCAAACAAAAGCCCGAACGCTGCGATGGCAGAGCAGTAATTGCCACTGACACTGGTAAAAAACACAGAAACAAGGCGGGGGGGCGGGGGGAGACACACACCTGGTGTCAGGTTTATGGTACAGGATGTCCCACTGGGGCTCACGGATGGGTCAGCAGCAGAGGGTGTCACCAATTTCCAGAGCTGTGGTCGCCCTGACCAAGTATCAGACTCAGCCACAAGCACCATAGTAGCATAAAAGAGACAATCCCTGACCCAGAATAATCATGAACTGTGTTATCAGCATGAACTCAGATGAACACTCAGTTTTCGCCATGAACTACTTTATCCTTAAGGATCACAAAAATTGAGCAGACCAACTTCAGACAACAGGCCAAGGCTAGAAAGGGACACACTAAAACACAGTCAGATAGATCCTGGCTGTAGTGATGGAATAAACAAGTCAGACAGAAGCATAAGGCATCTGCCATTTACTTTCCAGAAATCCTCAACAACAGACAACTATTCCCCTAACCAGGGGCTTTTCTACACAATAACCTCTGCAGCCTGGGGCAATGCAGCCGTGCATTCGAGTACATGCACACCCAGTGTGTGCAGGCTGGCAGCTGAAACCTTCCCATACTTCTCTCTTCATTGCTGCTGAAACGTTTTGACTCCCCAACCCTACACTCTGGTTCTGCAATAATTCCCCATACAGTCAAACTACAGTTTCAGGCACATCCCATCGCCTGCCCAGGATGGAATCCCCAAAGTGCAACTGTTCCCAATTCCATTTTTCCCGTAGGAAACAATGGGATAGAGAGGAATGTGTGCAGGCGCCTCAGCAATGCACACAGCTGAACCACACAGGAACAGCTGGTGTGATGTGGAAGATGGTGAGACAGAAGCGAGACCTCTGGGGTTGTCAGCTGCCAATTCAACACCTGGTAATGACAGAAGTAGTAGAGGAAATTCTAACTGCTTTTACTATACCAAGAAATAACTGCTACTTGCCTGAGCTTTAGAGTGGAAAATTCCTTTATAACACAAAATTAAACTTCATGATGTTCTGGTGACCCCGTGTGACCCATCTTCAAACAAATCACCATTCTGAAACCTCTCAGCTGCTTCTCCTGTGACACTGAACACCTGACAACTCTTTCACTGCCAGTGGTCCTGCTGCCTCTCCTGCTCCATCACATTTTCATCACCACCTTCAGATGCCTGCTACTCAGCAAGGTCAGTGAAGGATGAAGGAAAACAGGACCATGACAACAGTAACCAGAGCAGGGTATTAAACAACTGACAGCAGAGCTCTGAAACAGAAGGGACAGACAGCAAGGCATTACTGTGCACAAGCTTTCACAGTGCAGACGCAGTATAGACAGGGTAAGAATCTGCTCCCCAGCTCTGGAAAACCCAATCCCCTCAGCAGCAGCACTACTGACACCTGCAAGCTTCCTTCCTTAAGTTCTAAGGACAGAGGAGCATCACCTGGATCCAGATGCAGCCCACCTCTGACTACTGCCATTCTGAGGTGTTGCATTTTTCATACCGATCAGCAAGAACTTAGAAAGCAAGATTTCAGTTAACTGTCCTAAAACCTAAATCCCCAACAGGAATTGCCTCAAAAGGTCGATCAGAGACGAGCCGGCTCCATCTGCTGCATGGCCTCCCCTGACCACCACACACAAAGCTCAAGACCTCCCCAGCCTGTCCCAGCCAGCGCCCCAGGAAGGTGCTGTCAGACCTCTCCGCTCCCCTGACAGCCCCCCGGCCAGCTCCCCGGCACAGGGCACACGCCGGCTGCAGGCTGCCAGCCAACCTTAGGGACAGGGAGTCACTCCAGGAAAACTCATGTTTTCCCCAAAGACCAGGTTCTGCTCCGAGCCCGAGCTACTGCCACGAGCCCATAGCACCCTGCCTCTCCGCAGCACCCGAGGGGTGCAAACCCCGACCCGGAGCAGACACCAGCCCTGTCCCACCTGCTTCACATGGCATCCCTGCAGCCACAGGCACCTCCTGAAAGGGGGGAACCTGCGAGAGCAGTTTTTAAATGTGTTTCCACGAAGACCAGGCAATTACAGAAAAGAGATTTCACAGGGAGAAAACCAGAGAAAAGGAGGAGGAGGAAGTCGGTCTGCCTGGCTACATGAAATCGGGGTGAGAACAAGCAGAGATGCAGGGCAGAGCAGAACTGAACAGGAGCTTGAAAGCGACGGGAAGAAAAAACAGGCAAGATGAACTACACAGGTGTTCTGGACAGGAGCTTGGTTTTGTTTAAATCTTGATTAATTCTTCCTTATCAGTTATTCTGATGATTAATTCTATTTCCACATGGGCATTTTGTCAACATTTAAGAAGATGCACAGGAGACCCCAGGAGGAGCCCCAACACTCACCTAGGAACGAGGTGACGATCTGCAGACCGACAGCACATCAGGCGGGACAAGCTTGCAAAGAAGAACGATGGCAACCAGTTACATCACGTTTACAGCAATCCACAGCTACATGCAGTGAAAAGCGACTATTTTATGCAGAGCTGGTGCAGAGAAGAGAGCTGGAGATGAAGAAGCGGCTGACGGGGGAGGCTGAAGCAGTGCCACCCACGGCAGGAGCTCTGCCGGCTGTTTGCAGTCTCAGAGCAAGTGTTGCTGCCGGATTTCACAACCAGAAGCACTCCCAGGATCCCAGCACACAGAAACTTGTCCTTTAATTACTTTTCAATTACTTCTTGTACCTTCATTGTGTGAGACTTCTGCTCTGCCTGCAGATGTCAAGAGATTCTTTTCTGAAAGCAGAGCAGGGTCGTTCCAACTTGAAACAAAACAGGATTTGTCTTTTGGAAAAGGTGTAAATTAGAAGCTCAGCACAGAAACTGAACTTTGTCCAGAAAGCCAGAGGAGCAGCAGGGCTCTGCAAAGGGGCTGGGCTCCAGCACACCCCCATGCTCACCCCCCCACATCGCTCCCAGCACCCCCGAGCTGGGAAAAACTGTCCCGCAGCCAGAAGGCAAGAGCCCGCCTGGGCCAGCTCTTGCCCTCGGGCTCAATGCCGGTTTCTGATCAGCACCTCTTGGCTCTGGTGACTGGCACCTTCTGAAGCACCACTCTGAGGTGTTTCATCAGATTGAACCCACCCAACCCAAATCACCACAGAGAGCAGAAAATATTAAATGTGTCACCTCCTTCACACTTGAAGTAAAAATAAAGAACTAAAATTCACTTTCCCTGGGGTAACCTGACAGATAAACCCCGCAGACACAACAGACCCTTACAGACAGCAAAGACCCACCAAGTTCAAGGTAAAAGGACAAGCACAGACACACATCAGAACATCTGAACAGCCCGAACTGTGACAACAAAACTTTTTTTAAAAAAAATCAGAACCATGAAAAAGTTTGGGTTTTTAGACCAAAGCTTCCCCTTCCCCGGCGATACCACCACCCCCTCCAGGGAAATCGGCCCCAGCCCCTGCACTCACCCACTGCTAGGCCGGAGCCACCACCACTGGTGCTGGTGCTGGTGCTGGTGCTGGTGCTGCTGGTGCTGGTGCTGGTGCCACCTTTGCAGGAAGACTATTCATTCAGCCGTCCAGAACAAAGTGAGTGTTTTAAAAGGAGGAATTCCCACTTGCTGGGTGAACCAAACTCTCTTCCTGGAACATCCCTCAGTGCAGACCACAGAGAGCTGGAGGACCTCCTGCCTAGGCCGCCTCACTGCAGACCATAGGCCCTCGCAGACTGTCAGCAGGAAGTAGGCCCTGTGGGGGCCAGGGGACCCCTGGGGGGGCTCCAGCATGTTGTCCCCCCCCCAGCACCTGCCCACACTCCTGCCTGTGCCGTGAGTGGGGGATTTGGGAGCTGGGGGGATTCTTGGGGGGGTGTTATTGGGGTTCTGTGGGAGTTATTGGTGTCCTGAGGGGGTTATTTGGGTCCTAGAGGGAGTGTAATGGAGTCGGGGGGTGGGGGGTGTCCTGGAGGGGTTTGGGAGGGTTATTGGGGTCCTCGGGGGGGGTCTTGAGGGAGATATTGGTGCCTGAGGTGGGGGGATTGGGGACATCCTGGAGGGGGTTCTGGGGGAGGTACTGGGGTCCTGGGGGTGTTTTGAGGGAGGTATTGGTGGAGGGTCTTGGTGCTTGGGGGGTGTTATTGGGGTCATGGGTGAGTTCAGGGGCTTATTAGTGTCTGGGGGTGGGGAGGGGGGGGGCAGTGTCTAATGATCGTCTCCTGGGGGTGGTTTCTGGGGGAGATATTGGGGTCCTGGGGGACAGTAATGGGGTGCAAGAAGGGTCCAGTGGGGGCTGCTGGGGTACTGGGAGGGATCTTGTGGGGGATAAACACCCCCATAACATTTCAAAACACTTCCTATATCCCCCATATCCCCCCAAACCACTCCATATCCCACCAAATCACCCCCAAACCCCCATATCTCCCCAAATCACCCCAAAACACCCCATATCCCCTAAATCAACCCCAAAACCTCCCCATAACCCCCCAAACCCCCATATCTCACCAAATCCACCCAGATCACCTCAAAAGTTTCCCATAGCACCCCAAAACCCCACATATCCTTCCAAAATAACCCTTATATCCCCCATATCCCCCAAACACCCCCATATCCCCCAGGTCTCCCCCACATATCCCATCCAAACCCCCCATATACCACCAAATCACCCCCAAAACCCCCCATATGCCCCCAAATCATCCCCATATACCCCCAACCCCACCATATACCCCCATATCACCACAACCCCTCCATATATCCCCAAATCACCCCTAAAATTCCCCATACACCCCCATAATCCCCCATATCCCCCAAAACCCCCATAAACCCCAAATCACCCCCATATCCCCTCAACCACCCCCATAACACCCACAAACTTACTATACCCGCTAAACCTCCTCTATATCCCCAAATCAACCCACAACCCACCCATATCCCCTAAATCACCCCCCAAACCTACCCATATGCCCCCAAACCCCCCCATATCTCACCAAATCCCCCCTAAATGCCCCATATCTCCCCAAATACACCCAAATCACCTCAAAACCTTCCCATATCACCCCAAACCCTCCCATATCCTTCCAAAATACCACTTCTATCCCCCATATACCCCCAAACACCCCCATATCACCCCCAAATCACCACTCAATATCCCCCCAAACCTCCCCATATGCCACCAAATCACCTCCAAAACCACCCATATCCCCCCAAATCACCCGCCATATCCCGCCAACACCTCCCATATCACCCATATCCCCCCAAACTCCCCATATATCCCAAATCAACCCCAAAACCTCCCCATATGACCCCAAACCCACCCATATCCCCCAAATCACCCTAAAAACTACCCATATCTCCCCAAATCACCCCCAAACCCCCCATATCCCCCCAACCCCCCCCAAACTTCCCCATATCCCCCATTTTACCCCCAAACATCCTGTATATCCCCAGATCACGCCAATACCTCCCCACATCCCCTAAATCACCACCAAAACCTCCCCATAAGCCCCCAAACCCCCCATATCCACCCAACCCCCCCAAAACCCCCCATATCTCCCCATATCCCCACAAATCATCTCAAAACCTGCCATTACACCCCAAAACACCCATACCCTTCTAAAGTCCCCCTTATATCCCCCATATCCCCCCAAACCCCCAAATATCCCAGCAAATCACCCCCAAAAAACCCCATATCCCCCCAAACCAGCCCCGCATCCCCCAAAACCCCCATAACCCCCCAAATAAACCTAAAACACCCCCATATTCCCCCATATCCCCCATATGACCCCAAAACCACCTGTATCTCAACAAATCACCCCAAAATTCCCCATATCCCCTAAATCACCCCCAAAACCTCCCTATATCCCCCAACCCCCCCAAATCTCTCCTAAATCCCCCATATCTCCCCATATCCCCACAAATCACCTCAAAACCTGCCCATATCCCCCCAAACCCCCATATATACCCCAAATCACCCCCCCATCCCCTCAAACCACCATACCCCCCAAATCACTCCCCAAACCCTCATATCCCCTCAAAACACCATATACCCCCAAAGCACCCCAAAAACCCCCATATACCCTAAATCACCCCCAAAACCTCCCCATATGCCCCCAAGCCCCCCATATCATCCCAAATCAGCCCATGTACCCCAAATCACCCCAAAACTTCCCCAAACACCCCCATGGCCAACCTCCACTCCAGTGACCCCCACACACACCAGGGTACCCCCCGGACACCTGGGTTCCCTCAGAGTGGGGCTGGGGACTCCCCAGGTGCCTGGTTCCTCCCAAGACACCCCTCTCTGTCACTCTGTGTGTGTGTGTGTGTGTGTCCCAGGCACCATTATATTATTATTATAATTATTATAATATTATTGTATTATTATATTGGATGAGAAAAGGGGCTTCTGTGTTCATGGAGGTGCTGGGAATGCCGCAGCACGTCCTGGAAACACGAAGGAACGAAGGTCATTGGAACTAGGCGTCAGCATGGAGTCAGCAGGAGAAACCCTGCTGGCCCCACCTAATAACCTTCTGTGGTGAAATGACTGGCTGGGGAGACGAGAGGAGTGCGGTGGCCACTGTCCACCCAGACGTGAGGAAGGCTTTCCGCAGCGTCTGCCAGAATAGCCCCGTGGAGACGCTGAAGCAGCGTGGGCTGGCTGAGGAGAGGGGGAGGTGGGTAGAAAGTGGCTGACCAGCCAAGGCCAGAGGGTGGTGAGCAGCGGCACCAAGTGCAGCTGGAGCCCGGGAGCCAGCGGGGAAGCCCAAGGCAAGAGGCATTGCCAGCAGGTGGAGGGAGGAGGGGTCCTTCCCTCTGCTCCGTCCTGCGCTGGGCTCCCCAGGGCAAGAGAGGCGGGGCCATGCTAGAGAGGCGGGGCCATGCTGGAGAGAACGCCCAGCCTGTGGCCCCGCCCACTGTCCGTTGGGGTTGGGCTGTCAATCAGTTGGAGCCAACAGCCCCCAGCGCCGGCAGCACGGAGCTGTGCTGGCACAGAGCGGCACTGGGAGGAGGCAGGGTCTGGCCGAGCAGCGCTGACCAGGCTCCGGCAACCCGCTTCCCATCCTCGCTGTCACCGGCTGGGCCGCATCCTTGGTGCACAGCGAGGGTCCTCCTGTCCCGGGCAGGATGGGCCAGGCCAACGGCTGCTGCGGCTCCAGGTGGGCTCCCCCCGTGGCTCGGGGACAGGGGGGCACGGCCGGGCCCCGCAGCAGCGGCCTTTCTGATGCCTGCCGTGCTCTGCTCCGCAGGGACGCTCTCGCCGATGCAGAGCCGGTGCTGAGCGCAGATGTGCAGCTGACCCGGGGCTGCAAGAGGAGCGAGAGGCGCCTTCTCCTCCTCCAGGAGGAACTGGTGGTCACCAAGCTGCGGTAAGACCCTCCGACCCAGCTGCCCTTGCCCCATCCCTGGCCCCGGCTCAAGGGCTGGGACACCCTGGCCCCCGGCCCCAGGACCTGTGTGCTGGATGCACCAATGCCCATCCCAAGGGCAGGAGGGGAGCAGGGCTCTGCCCGGGGGGGCACCCCAAGGAGGCCACCTCCAGCTCACTGCCTGCCTCTGCTCTCTGCAGAGGTGGCACCACCCTGCGCCCACAGCTCCGCCTGGCCCTGGACCAGCTGTGGGTGCTGAGTGACGGGAAGGAGGCGGCGTGGGAGGAAGAGGTGGAGGGTGTCGGCAGCCGCGAGGAGAGAAGCTCCCTCATCTTCCTCTGGCCCAGGGGCTCCTGCACTGCCACTTTCGGGTGAGTCGTGGTGCCACGTCCCACGGCCGGGCAGGAGAGGTTCCTGTGAAGGGCCTCTGCCCTCCGTGCAGAGCCTGGGCAGGGAGCGGGCAGCACGCCGGCAGGGAGGGATGGGGGGCATTTCTGCGTCCTGCATCCCCTGGTCACCTTTTGATCCCCAGAAGGGAAGGGCCAAAGCAGGTGCTGTGGCAGGACAGAGGGAGCCAGGGCTTGGGCAGCAGCTCTGTCCCGCCCCATGGCGCTTCGTCCTGCCCCTGTGTCCTTCCCCAGGGGGCAGGGCTGTGCAGGCATCCGCCTCTGCCCACGGGCTGGGGGGCAGCGGGGCCTGACGCTGTTTCTCCTCTTGCTGCAGCTCCCAGGCGCTGAAGGAGCTGTGGGTGCAGACGTTGCTGGGGTAAGCTGGGGGGTGCTGCAGGCACAGCCAGATGGGGGAACACAGCTCCCCAGCTGGGGAGAGGTGCCCCCGCGGCTGTGGGCAGCTCTCGGGGAGAGCTGCCTGATGAGAGAGAAGAGGCGGCTTGGGGCTCACCCAGCTCTGTCCCTTCCCGGTGCACAGGATACCCGACGCAGCCAAGAAGCCCCGAGTGACCCTTGTCCCGTCACTCAAGCTCCTGGAGAAGCTGAGCCGCCGCCATGCCGTGAGTGTCTGTCTGGCCTGGGCGCTGTCCCCAGCACTGCTCCTCCAGCCGAGCAGCACAGGCATCACTGCTCACCTTCTGCCGCTGCTTCTCTCTTGCCAGTGGAGGCCGTTCAGCACCAGGAGCCTGGAGAGGCTGGTGGAGCACCAGTCAGAGGTGAGAACGGCTGCCTTTCCCCTCTGGCTGTGCTGGGGTGCAGGGATGGGCGTGCAGTGGGGTGAGCTTGCGAGGGAGGGAGGGAGGGAGGGAGGGTCCCCTGGTGCAATTCAGGTAGTGGGGAGGGTTGAGGAGCCACCAGGAATGCTGGCATATCCTTGCTGGTGGCACTGGGAGAAAACCTGCCACACGGGTCAGAGAGCCCAGGAGGGCAGAGGGTCCCCACTCCGCGGTGCTCAGGCTGCTGGTGCCGGGTTCTTGCAGGCTGATCTCAAGCAAGGGCCTCCGACAGTCCTGTCTAGCAGTGAAGGGGGAGTTTGCCGCTCACCAGGTGAGTTTGGGAAAGAAAGGCCCCTCCTGCAAGCAGCTGGGCTGTGCTCACTTGTCCCTTGAGTGTCCCTGTGCAGGTCGGGCAGCCCAAGGGAGGACGTCAGCCAGAGAAGGAAGGACAGCGCTGGGCAGCGGCCGATGGATGTGGCTCTGCAGGGACACGCAGCCTCTGGTGCTGCCCACAGCCTGGAGGAGGACAGGGCCAGGACTGGGCCAGGCTATCCCAGGCTCTCAGGAACCCCCGAGCCGGAGCTGTTGAGCTGGAGCCGTGGTTCCAGCTGCCGGCTCCCTGCCTGTCCTGCCTCACTGCTCAGCACTGTGCTGCAGGCAGGGCAGGGCAGGCTCCGGGAGCGCTGGCCTGGCGGCATCCACTGATGGGCTCTTGCTCTCTTTTCCTTTGCAGCAGGAGGGATCAACAGCAGAAGCAGCAGCAGCAGCAGCAGCAGCAGGAGGTGGAGGGGGCTGCCCTGGCCCTTCGCTCTGCGGCGGAGCCCGGCCTCTGTCCTGGCGCCAGGGCAGGCGGGCTCTGGCTGCAGCAGGGCGCTCTTTGGGCAGCCCCTGGCAGCCCTCTGCGAGGATGGCACACTGCCCCGGCCCATCCAGGTCAGCCAGCCTGTCCAGGGGGTCCCCAGCCCTCCCTCCGCAGGCTCCGGAGGGGCAGCGGGTGTCCCCAGGAGCTCCGAGGATGGGGCACTGGGCTCTTCACCCCCAGCACGGAGCCAGCTCTGGGGCAGTGCTCTGGCCACTGCCGCTAGAAGGCGGCTCCTCAGCCACGCAACTGTCCTCCTGCCTCTCCTGCAGGAGCTGCTGGCTGTGCTGAAGCAGGAAGGACCAGCGACCGAGGGGATATTCCGCAGAGCCGCCGGTGGGACAGAGCTTCGGGAGCTGCGGGAGGCCTTGGACTGCGGCGCAGACGTCGACCTGGGAAGCCAGCCCGCGCTGCTGCTGGCCGCCATCCTGAAGGTGAGCGCTTCTGCCCTGCGGCTGGAGGAGCTCCTGGCTGGCCCTGAGTGTTCAAATGCTCACTTGGAGCCCTGGGCCTTGCAGGACTTCCTCCGGAGCATCCCCTGCAAGCTCCTTGTGACTGACCTCTACGAGGACTGGATGGCGGCGATGCAGAAAGCCAGCAGGGAGGAGAAGATCAGGGAGCTGAGAGCGTAAGTGTGGGCAGCAGCCTGCCTGTTGAGCAGGAGCTCTGACCGCTGGCCCAGAGCACCTGGAAAGCTGCGCTGGCTCCCACCAGCCTCGGGCGAGTCTGGGGAACACTGTGGGCAACATCTGCTTTATTAGCACCGTGTTCCTGTTCCCCCAGGGTGGCCGAGAAGTTGCCTGCAGCCAACCTCCTCCTCCTGAAGCAGCTGCTGTCCCTCCTCCAGCACATCGGCCACCACGCAGCCACCAGCAGGATGGGCTGCAGCAACCTGGCTGTCTGCGTTGGGCCAAACCTGCTGAGCCCAGCCCACGCAGACCTGCTCCCGCTGGAGGCCATGCTGGAGGTGACCCACAAGGTACATGTCCCCACCCGCCGGGGCAGCCTTCCCGGCCCACCAGCGCTTGGCTGCGCAGAGCGCTCTGCAGGCCTCCTCCCACCAGCAAATGCTGTCGGGGTGGCTGCCTGGAGGAGCAGCCCCACAGCCACAGCCTCTGGGCAGGAGCAGGGGGCAGGGGTGGGAAAGGCTGCTTGGTCCCTTGTCAGGCAGCGGGATTGAGACCCACGGTTTGATGTGTGCAGGTGAACGTGCTGGTGGAGTTTCTGGTGGAGAACTGCAGGGATCTCTTTGAGGAGGAAGCGGGCAGCCTTTCCAGCCCAGCAGACGAGGAGCTGCCAGTCCCCCTGGAGAGATTCAGAGGTGAGAGGGGGGACTGAGGGTTGGCACCGGCTGGGGCTTGGGACACCAGAAACCTCCGTGTTGCTTCTGACAGGGCTGGGCATCGAGTGTTGTCCTCTCAGCCCCGCTTGTCCTGTGGCCTCTCTTGCCACTGCTCTCCAAACATGAACGTCTTCCTCTGCAGGATGAGCTGAAGCCTGCAGACAGGGCATCGGAGGGCTGACCACAGAAGTGTAGGGCTTCGGGTGGGGGTTGCTTTAGCTCTCTTTGCTTCCAAGAAGTCACCATGTTGCACATGCTTTTGCTTTCTAGACCTGAGTTTGGAAGAGAAAAGTGTCCCTGCAGGCAAAGTGGACACCGAGCACCAGGCAGAAGCTTTGCCGCATGCACCCCCCTCTCTGCTCGGTGTCCTCACGGAAGATGGGGGAGATACGACGGTGGAGTCTGAAGTGGGAGAGGTACGTCAGCTCCCCAAACACGGTGACAGCGTGTCTGGGGTAGGAGGGGAGTCGCTGCTGTGCCTCTGCCTGGCAGTAGAGCTGGTGTGGGTTTGGGTTATTCCTCCACCCCTTGGGATGATACATAGCAAGGGAAATTGGCAAGGTTGTGTCTCAAATGCACTCGGCAGGTGCTTAATCAAACCAAAGGCCCACAAAATGCCTACAAAGAGGCAGAGGGGAGCAGCTGTCAACTTCAGGGGGGTTTTGCTCAGGCCCTACTCCATCAGAGCTTCCTCAGGTCTATTTGGGGGTCAGCAGGGGGACTGTGTGAACTGTGGCTGATGCAAACCAGCCCAAGGCATCTCCTCTGGAGATCTCAGGTACCAATTTAGCAAAGAGTCGCTTACCACTCCAGGTCACCCCTTGCCACATGCCAACCGTGACATTTCTGGTTTAGGCACCGCCAGCTTTGCCTCTAGCCACCCCCGAGAGCATGGCAGACTCCCTGGGGCGCCCAGAACAACTGGCCAGGTTTCCAGAGGAAAGAAGGTAAAATGAGCTCGCTTTGGTTAAAATCAGAACTGACTCCAGTGGGTCGTGGCTTTCCCTATCTAATCCCACTGTGGGATGGAAAGATTTGCAGGCTCTGCCCACGACGAGGAGAAGAAGAGGAGCCGGAAGAGAAGAGAAGCCTGGGGAGAAGAGAGCGAAAGCTGCGTGGAAAAGAAGAGGAGGAAGAGAGAAGGTGCTTCTGGCGACGGACCAGCGAAAAGACGCAGGAAGGCGCAGCAGGTCGGGCAGCCCAGGTGCGTGCCGGGCTCTCTGCCCAACTTTCACACCTCTCCACACTCCTCTGCGTCAGCCCAACGCGCTGGCGAGGGACAGCGAGGGACGGTGCTGCGCGGGGTCTGGAAATAACTCCCTGGCAGGGCCCAGGGGCTCCCGGCCGAGCCCTGCGGCGTGGCACAGGGGCACTGCGCGTCTCTGCGCGCGCTCGGGGCTCGAAGGGCATTGCCCGGGGGACGAGGCGCCAGAGCCACCCCGTAGCCAGCGCCAGCAACAGCTCTCTGCTCTGGGCCGTCAGCAATTCCTCACACACGGTGTTCCCCAGAGAGGGCAGCACAACCCTGCCTCTTCCTGCCGCCAGGGACTCACCAGAGCTTTCTGACTCTCTCCTTGCAGGTGCCGATTCATTGTCACCGCCTGATCCGCTGACTTTGGGGCCCCCAGCGTTGCTGTTTGCAATAAAAAGTTGTTTTCTCTCTTGTGACCGAGTCTGCCACAAGACATTCTGGAGTGGGGGCTGTTGTTCTGTGATGGATCCTGGGGGAGGAGTTTGGGCTGGTCCCTTGTCCCAGCACCCTTCCCGGTGGGCGTCAGGGCTGAGTCGAGGTGCTGTAGGAGGGAAACCCAAGCCCAGAGTCACGCGGGAGGGTGGAGGTTGGACGGAGCAAGTGACAAGAACAGTGACAAGTTGGTATCACTCAGAATCTAAACGTAGCTGCCCCCAGCCCCCCTGACACCTGAGGATGAACTGGGACACAAGGGGGTTTATTTTCTGTCAAATTACCCTTTAATGTGACAGCTGTCAATGTTGGGGACACTCCAGGCATGGAGACGTCACCACAGACACCCTGGGGACATCCTGGTCCCCTCCCAGTTGCGGGCCATCAAAGTGGGGTGCACCCCAGGGATGGGGATGTCCCCAAGAGCCAGCTTGGGGTCTCCTGTGTCCCCTCAAAGTCATGGGGTGTCAACGTGGGGGACACCCCGAGGACGGGAGCATCACTAAGAGTCACCTTGGGGTCCCTCAAGGTATCAACGTGGGGGACACCTTGGGAATGTCCCCATGTCCCCTCCCATGCCCAGGGTGACAATTTGGGGACCTCCAGGAGACCCTGAGTGGTGTGTGTGGGGTGTCCCCGTGGCCCCTCCGGCGTGCCCCTGTGTCCCCCATCCTGGTCAATGCTGTGGATGTACAAGTGGAGGCTGTTGGTGGCTTTCCTCGTCAACCTGGTGTGGTCCCCTTCCTGGGGGGTGGGGGGGACACACGGGTGACAACAGGCTCCCCAATCTGAGGGAAGTGGTTGTGGGGGGCATTGGGAAGCCCCCCCTTCCCGGGTGTCCTCGAGAGTTTGGGGGTGCAGGGATAGGGGTGTAGCATCGGTGGGACCCCCCCAAAAATCCTGCAGGGGGTGGTGCGGACAGCAGGACACAGTGTGTGGGGTAACTGGGGGGTGTGGGGGGGTGACAGTGCTGGGACCCCCCAGAGCTCCTGCAGGGGACAGTAGGGATGTGGAGGAGGGGTTTGGGGGTCCCAATGGGGGAACTGGGGATGCACAAGGGGGTTGACATCCCTGGGACCTCCCCCAGACCCCTGCAGGAGACAGTAGGAATGGGGGGGTTGGTTCCAAATGGGAAACTGAGGGTCTCGGGAGAGTTAAGGGGGGGTCCTCCCAATTTTGGGGGGTCCTGGGGAGGTTTTGGTGGTCCCAGAGGGGCTTAGGGGTCCCAGGTTGGGGGGACCCCCTGATTTTGGGGCACCTCAGGGGGTTTTGGGGGTCCTAGGGGGAGCTTGAGGGCGTCCCCACTATTTTGGGGGGCCTCAAGGGGTTTCTGTGGGTCCTCAGCAATTTTGGGGGGCTCGGGGGGGGGGTGTTGGTGGTTCCAAGGGGGCAAGACTGCTAGAGAAGAAAAAAGAAGCTCTCCTCTTCAGCACCAACCCTCCACCCCCCACCCCCCCCCCAAAAAAAAAAAGCACCCTCATTCACTGTTTCCCCCTAATCCTTCATTGTTCAAAGCTGTGTGGCAGTGACAGTATGATAAAGTGATAAAGAGCTCACTTTGGAGCTGGAGGAGGAGAAAACCCACAGAGGCCTCTCAGGTCTCATTTCAAGGACTGAGAAACCTTAAAACATGGAGAGAGAATCTACTCGCTGCATCCCGAGGTGAAGGGTGTCACTGCAGAGAAGCCTTAGTGAAAGAGACACCTGCTCCTCAGCAACTGCTGCCAAATTGTAACTCTCAGCCAACTGTAATCTCTGCCGTAGCTGAGCTAGTAACCTACATACGGAACTCCTCTCCCTGCTAATCCCCAGAATCACCCCATCCATCCGGAGAGGGGCAGTGCAGATCCTCCTGATTCCTCTTGAAACAAAGAGCTTCACTCCACAGTCAGTATAACTGTTCAGCAGGGATTCTTTATTTGCAGCGCTGGGCAGCACTGGGGATCGCTCCACCACAAGTGCTGCACTTACTAACAAAATTCTTGACTAACATACACCAAAACATACATATGCATCAGATTTCTTAGAAAAGGCAGTCTTATGCTAATGGGTTCTCAGAATCCATTTACATAGAATCACAGAATCACAGAATCATCTAGGTTGGAAAGGACCTTGAAGATCATCCAGTCCAACCAATAACCTAGCACTGACAGATCCCAACTACACCATATCCCTCAGCGCTATGTCAACCCGCTTCTTGAACACCTCCAGGGATGGGGATGCCACCACCTCCCTGGGCAACCCATTCCAACGCCTAACAACCCGTTCTGTAAAGAAATGCTTCCTGATATCCAGTCTAAACCTTCCCTGGCGCAGCTTGAGGCCATTCCCTCTTGTTCTATCGCTTGTTACTTGGTTAAAGAGACTCATCCCCAGCTCTCTGCACCCTCCTTTCAGGTAGCTGTAGAGGGCGATGAGGTCTCCCCTCAGCCTCCTCTTCTCCAGACTAAACAACCCCAGTTCCCTCAGCCGCTCCTCGTACGACATGTGCTCCAGACCCTTCACCAGCTTCGTTGCCCTTCTCTGGACACGCTCGAGTCATTCAATGTCCTTTTTGTAGTGAGGGGCCCAAAACTGAACACAGTCATCGAGGTGCGGCCTCACCAGTGCCGAGTACAGGGGCAAGATCACTTCCCTGTCCCTGCTGGCCATGCTATTGCTGATACAAGCCAGGATGGCATTGGCCTTCTTGGCCACCTGGGCACACTGCTGGCTCCTGTTCAGCCGGCTGTCAATCAACACCCCCAGGTCCCTCTCTGACTGGCAGCTCTCCAGCCACTGCTCCCCAAGCCTGTAGCGCTGCTGGGGGTTGTTGTGGCCCAAGTGCAGCACCCGGCATTTGGCCTTATTCAAACTCCTACAGTTGGCCTCAGCCCATCGCTCCAGCCTGTCCAGGTCTCTCTGCAAAGCCTCCCTACCCTCGAGCAGATCAACACTCCCACCCAACTTGGTGTCATCTGCAAACTTACTGAGGGTGCACTCGATCCCCTCGTCTAGATCATCAATAAAGATGTTAAACAGGAGTGGCCCCAAAACCGAGCCCTGGGGGACACCACTCGTGATCGGCTGCCAACTGGATTTAACTCCGTTCACCACAACTCTCTGGGCCCAGCCATCCAGCCAGTTTTTTACCCAGCAAAGCGTGTGCCCATCCAAGCCACGAGCAGCCAGTTTTGCCAGGAGAATGCTGTGGGAAACGGTGTCAAAGGCCTTTCTGAGGTCAAGGTAAACAGCATCCACAGCCTTTCCCTCATCCAATAAGCAGGTCGCCCTGTCGTAGAAGGAGATCAGGTTTGTCAAGCAGGACCTGCCTTTCATAAACCCATGCTGACTGGGCCTGATCATCTGGTTGTCCCGCATGTGTTGTGTGATGGTACTCAGGATTTGCTGCACAGTCTGAGCGTGTGTAGTAAAAATAGACTGAGGGTCTTCTCCCCCTCTTAGTGGTCCACATCGTCTTCCTCACACTGTCCACTAGTTGAACTTCAGGTTTCCCGTGTCCATACATCGTCATGGAGTGACCTCATCTGTCCTTCGGCTCCTGTTTGTTCCAAGGAGGTTAGTTTAGATCAGCTTCCAGTCACTTAACACTGGTGTCTTCTTAGACACTTGTTTTTAGGTTCCTGTTATCAGGGATGTACCCAGGCAGTTTTTCAGACTGTCCAAGGTCTGTCTTATCTCCACTAGGCAAGGAGTTAAAGGTTTCAAAACATCTTACAAGTGGGTAATGAGGGTAGTTAGGAAAACAGTATAAATGAAATTATATACATTGCAGTAAAATATGGGAAAAATAAAAGCTAGTAAAACACAAGTGATGGTTAACGTTAAAGCTAAATGTTCTACTTTACAGGTCCATGTACATTAGCAATTTCAAGTATACTTGTAGCAACTTCCCTTCACTCTAGACAGCCTTCTTCTCCGTTACAGACATGTAAAGCAGTTACCTGGAAAACGAACGCCTGCGCTCCTTTGGAGTCTTTTTAGATTCCATCTATTCCTGAACCATCTGTAACTCATCAAGTCTGGACTTCTTCTTCTCCCTGTTAAAAGAAGTTTGACCTTTATTACAATTACAGCTTGACCTTTATCACAAAAAGACACCAAGAAACAAAACATGGCCAGTATGAGAAAATGTACTGCTTGCAGATGCAAAGATGGACAAGCTATTTAAGCAAAAACTTTCTTAGGGACAGTTTTAGGATGACATTCGTCTTGTTTTAGTTTTGCATGATTACCATCTGCACCCAGAAAGTCTATTGGAGAAAACACTCTGTCATTTTTGCTGATGTCAGATGCACTCGAGTGTAACTGCCGTCCGACAGGCCATCGAAACACAAATGTGAAAAACAGCCCAACTTCATTGAGTCAAGCCCCCACTCTTCTTTAAGTCTCGTTGTTCTCTGTCAAACTCCTCCCTAGACAAGGGAGGCCAAAGGCATCCTGCTTGTGTCAGAAATCGCAGCAGGACCAGGGGAGCGACGGTCCCCCTGTCCTCGGCTCTGGTGAGGCTGCTCCTCGAATACCGTGTCCAGTTTTGGGCCCCTCACTACAAGACAGACACTGAGGGACTGGAGCGCGTCCAGAGAAGAGCAACGAAGGTGGTGAAGGGTCCAGAGAGCAAGTCCTGTGAGGAGCGGCTGAGGGAACTGGGGGTGTTTAGCCTGGAGAAAAGGAGGCTGCGGGGAGACCTCATCACTCTCTACAACTACCCGAAAGGACGTTGTAGCAAGGTGGGTGTTGGTCTCTTTTCCCAAGTAACAAGTGATAGGAGGAGAAGCAGAGGCCTCAAGTTGCACCAGGGGAGGTTTAGATCAGCTATTGGGGAACATCTCTCCACTGAAAGGGTTGTCAGCTTTGGAACAGGCTGCCCAAGGAGGTGGTTGAGTCACCATCCGCAGGTAGATGTGGCGCTTAGGGACATGGTTTAGTGGTGGACTTGGCAGTGTTGGGTTAACGGTTGGACTCGATGATCTTAGAGGTTTTTTCCAACCTCAGTGATTCTATGACTCTCTAAGGGAGGTGATTGTGTCATTGGGATGGCATGTGAATGAGCCATTGGAACTGCTGCTGATCCTCAAGCTGGTGACGTGTCTGCAGGAGCTGGGGGATATCCTGGAGAAGAGAGAGTGCACCCAGCAGACAGAGGCTGCCCAGGTGGAAACTGAGGAGGAAACGATTGTGGTGGTACCCCCGGGGGAAGAGGACATGCGCGGGGTGGTGGAGGATACAAGGGAGGTGGAGGCACAGGCACAGAGAGTGGTGTTGATGCTGGTAGTGTTGGGGCCTGAGTCCTCTGGGTATGTTCACTGTGCGGATGTCCTCGATTAGAGCTTCTAAAGAAACCCCAAAAAACGAGTCGCTGTTTGTTACACTCTGCCCTGATTTTAAAGTGGAAAGTGAATGGAGGAGGAGCGTAGTGGCGAGCACTTCTTGTTCTCAACTGAAGCATTTTTCTCCCTGCTTTTTGTTCATTTGAGACTACGCTCATTTCTTGGTCCTCAGACTTGCCTTCCACATCATCACTCCCAGCAAATCCCTCAGTCTCCCCTTCTTATGGTCAGTTTGGCAACTGTGGCTGGAGGCTGCCCGTGCTAAAAGAGACACGTGCCAAGCGCTCCTCTGACACACCTTGACACCCTTAATACTTCACAGTTCTGATCTTCAAAGTACTGCACAGACATTAACTCATCTTCTCTCAAACTTCTTTTAACATCTTCCGCACACGCTTCCTAGGTTGTTGCCTCATGGTGACATCTTTGGCCTGTTCTTGGCCCTGAATTTTCATTTTTTGCTTACTGAACTTGAGGTTTTAGACAATCTGTGGGATGGATCCTGGTTTTTGTTTTGACTTATTTTTAAGATTTTATACACACAGTGCACCCTTACAATCTCTCTATAACAAATAGATACCAAAAGGAAGGACGAACCTGACGCTGCAATAAACCAAAAGAGACTCCTCTCTCTCCAACCAAGAGAAAGCAGATTGGCTATTTGAGATGACTAAGTAGTAAAATAACAGCGTTGCCTTTTCCAGCAGTTTGCTCAATCAGTATTAGTTAAGTTGTTAAAAAAATAATATTGGAGACTGATTTCTATTGGGAAATCAATTTCTTCAGCCCTATTCAGCCAGTAACCAAGAGGGTGCCTTTCCATCTGATCCTTTAATTATGTTTCATTTTTACACGTAATTATGATTTCCTCACAAAGACTTCATTCTTCAGAGTCCTCTTTTCAATCATGTACTGGAGTTTTATTTTAAATAATCTTCCTGAGAGCACAGATCCCCTTTGTGAAGGCCAATTCAAATTAAGCCATTTTAAAATTAATTACCACATGTATTCTCCACAACGATCTGTGCATACTTATTCCCTTATAAATCAGCTGTTGTGTCCGTTATGTGTTTAACATGGTTAACAAGGTTACAAGCAGCAATATATTGAATTTCTGTAGCATACTTACACTTCCCAGTCTGGTCTGCCACTCGCCGAGCGAATTTTGCCAGCTCTCATTGGATGACCTTCTGGCATGGGGAGAGAAAAAAAATCCCCTTCAGTTTACCTGAAGAGAATTTTTTAAGAGAAATTTGTAAGTTACGGTTACTTACCAGTTGTGGGTATGGATCGTCCTTGGTAGCCCAGAAGACTCGGCAATGCTGGCCGTCTCAGTGCAGGAACCTGATAGCCCTTGTGAATCAGTGCAAACAGTTGGAAAATAAGCTCTACTAAAATACGAGAATCACTGCATATGGTGGAAGAAAACCTACCTTCTCTTCCCACAAACCGCGGATTGACAGGGGGGAAGATTGGGGACGTCCTGTGGCAGCCACCAGCGCAGCAGGAGGGTTCAGAGCCACGAGTGTTGGTGGAGGTGCTGGTGGCTGCTGCTGCTGCTGCCTGTGCATATGGATCCTCTGTGCATAACCAGTTCCATTTTTGAAGTTGTTCACAGCCTAGAGGCAGAAAAACATTTACAAAGAGGTAACATGAACCTTCAGTAGCTCTAGGAACAAAAGCCTCCACAGAGTAAAATTACTTGTGTATTCCCGTATATACTATCCATCCTAAAATAAACCAACATACGGATATATTCAGATTAGATGTAAGGAAGAAATTCTTCCCTGTGAGGGTGGTGAGACACTGGCACAGGCTGCCCAGAGAAGCTGTGGCTGCCCCCTCCCTGGAAGGGTTCAAGGCCAGGTTGGATGGGCCTTTGGGCAACCTGGGCTAGTGGAAGGTGTCCCTGCCCAGGGCAGGGGGGTTGGGACTGGATGGGCTTTACGTTCCCTTCCAAGCCAAACCCTTCTGTGATACATGAACGCATCCCATTAAACACTGGTGTTAATGACGGGTAACTCAGACTATCTGTATGTAAAGCACTCCAGCGTTAACGCTGAATTTGAAACTGAGGCAATCCTGTTAAACACAAGTGTGACCTGAATTTGCCAGATTGTCTCTCAAGGGTTGCCAGCTTCTGTAACAACAGGGAATGTATTTGCAAAGTAAATTTAGCCTTATTCCATTTAGCCTTGTTTAAGGAGGTGTAAATTAATATTTTCTTCCCTTTCAGCTAATTGACTGACTAGACTTTTCTTACAAACAGTTTATCTAAAAGTCACTGCATTACCTGGCGTAGGCACTTGTTGGCAACTAAAGTGTCGGGAGAAACACCTGCCTGATGACACGCTGGGCATGTATGTTCCTCACATTCCAGTAATGCCATTCTAATACCTGGGTATAATCAGAATCATCGAAACAGGTTTTAGCTAAACTAAGGACATTGTTGGGGTTCTAATCAGTTATAAAATCCTGTAGATGGTTAATGGGTGAATATGGTCCTGAACTGAGAGCATGAAGCTATAAATGTTCAGCAGTGCAAAAAATTTCTAGTATGCAGGAAAGAGCTGCCCAGTTTTGTTATTTCACTATTGTAACATTTGAAGATGCAGAGTAGGCCGTGTCCTGATGTTTTGACTAGTCAGTTCTCCACTGTCTAGCACAGTGAGAAGTCCCCAACCTCAAGGTTCATGAATAAGACACATCTCCAGAAACCATTAGTAGGTTCAAGTTCTGACGGTTTTAACCAACTCTCCTGTGGAGAAGAATGTGGATTAAATGCCTAACGAGCCATTTGCTGCAGACCACAGTAAGTCACCAGTGTTGGCTCTATAGTTTTGTATGAGAGAAAGGACTGTGCACAAGCTCAATGCATTTGATAACTAATACTGTACTCAGCTGCAGCATTACGCACTCTTCTCGTACTCATCCTTCCGCATGGAAAGAGGATTTAACTAGATGCATAAAAAGGGAAAAAAGCCTTCTGCCTCTGTTTTTTCCTTTCTACAAGAAGAGTCCTTTCCTATTCGGGGTATACTGAAGTATTAAACAGAGCTGGTAACAAAGGAATGTTATGATCTTTCTGCTGTCAGAAGATCAGGTGTGATGTTTGGAATTAACAAACACGGGAGTAACACTTGCATTCGTCACAATAACTGTTTCCACAGCAGGGAGTAACAACTGCGCTGGTCATGATTTCTTTGCAAATGAAACATAAGAGCTCCTCTGGAATAGGATCATCTGAGGAGGAGGAGGAGGAAGAGGACAGCTCCTCGGGTAAAAAGGGAGGCTTTTCATAAAGTTATGAACATGAACTGTATGATGGCTTGTTAGCATCTATATTTGGACACAGACATGCAAACTGTCCATCAACTGAATTCCAAAGCCTGGGGCTTAATTGCTGGGCAATTCCCCAAGGAAAAAATACCTATCAAAAGCCAACAATAAGACAGAAATCTCTTTCTATTTCATATGGTAAAAAAATACAGTGAATCCTGGAAAAAGGAATAGATATTAGACAGGGAAAGCCTCTATAATTCTAGGGCAAGCCACAAAACCTTTAATGCTTTGATTACTTTTTAAATTTATTTCTTCAAAATAGTTAGACAAACATGGAAACATTTGCAATAGCAACACTTGAGTCAGTTTAAAATCTTGCTAACGCTGAAGTACAGGTCAGGAAAAACTAAGGATGTGGGGAGGGCACTGTAGGTCTTTTTATTTTCATACACATTTACATACATCTTTATACACATACATACATACACTCCACAACGCCAAACAGCTCTCTTAACTATGTCTGCCAGTAAACTGAAATAGCAGGCAGGAAGGATCCACGTCCACACTAAGACAGTCAGGCACGTAGTAAACTAAGATCTCTGCAACCAGTGCCATCTTAAAGAAGGAAAAAAAACCCCAAACCAACCCAAAAACCTGAAGGGAACCATCACTGTGCATGTCATAAGCGTGACATGATTTTAACCTGACGGCTACCCTGCTCTAAACTGTATGCATCGTTAACTTTTCCATATTTTTAAAGCCTAAGGTAATTATTCTCAATGACCTACTTGTAGTGGCAGCCTAAGGGGCATTCTGGAGAACAGCACAGCGTCCACAACTTCTAACAGCACAGCGCAGCATGATTAAGCACTAGATTTCTAGGGGAAGAAAA
This sequence comes from Strix aluco, assembly GCF_031877795.1. Lineage (NCBI taxonomy): Eukaryota > Metazoa > Chordata > Aves > Strigiformes > Strigidae > Strix > Strix aluco. The sequence continues at coordinate 50,953,606 of NC_133971.1, read as the reverse complement.
ACAAAAAAACACCAGCACTCGTTTACTCAACTGAAAAGCTTATTACCTGCACTTCCAAAGCAACAGGCGACAGGAATACCGAAGGCAAAGCAAACCAGACCCGTCTGGAATACTTTGTATTCTCTGCTGAAGGTTAAAAATCTTTCCTTTCCTATTATGCACAGAAACTGCTTTTAGAGTGACGTCTGCAGACCTCTGAGCCACGAATTAAAACGTCTTCCTAAAAGGTAACAGTCTGAGCACTTCCTCTGGAGGGAATGGGGAAAAAAAAAAACCCCACAAACAACAAACCAACAACAAACAAGCCAACCAGAGAAGGAGGAAGCGAAGCAATACCAAGTTCTTTTCCCGAGGTAACAAAATCCTGAGAAAACAAGATGTTTGTGCCATCAGAATAAAAATCCAAAATGAAACAAAATAGTTCACCTTTCCCTTTGAAAAGCTGCTCTTGAGTCAAGATCTGCTCTTCTTCTCTCCCAAGCATGAAACCCCTGTTCAGATTAAGACTGTTTTCAAAATACTAAGTGAACTAGAAATTAAGTGCACACACTGAAACATGGAGAGAAACTTATTCAAAAAACCCCAATACAGTAGTACTACACTGTCCAGAAATCTTTTAAGTGTTCTGATGAAAAGGCGACTTATTTTTAGGAAATAAAATGTTTGCAGCCAAAACCGACAGATGATGTTCCAGTCAAATGTAGGTTTAAAACTTTTTGGTTTAAAACGATGTATTAAAAAGAGCTGGAGAAGGAAACGGGGACAGAAATGAAAAACCATTCAGGGGGTCAACAGTACAGATTGTCACCGTGCAATCTCAACACGACAACTGCCGATCATCTATTCAGAACAAGCCAGCCCACAGTAGCACACTCCCTGGCAGAGGAAGGACCCTCTCCCCTCTCACAGGCTCGAGCAAGGAGTGCTCACAGTGTTTCGGGCTAAGGCCCAGCGAGCAGAAGGCAGCTTTTCTGTCAGACAGAGCAAGGCAAAAGGATCTCGTACAGCAACTTCCTTGCAGTTTCTTGCTCCCGAGCCCCCTTCTTCAACTCCTCGTTCTTCTTCTGGTGACATGAAGGCAAAGCACGTCCTGGCCCTCTGAGCCCATGCTGCAGCCTGCTTCTCCCTAGAGCAACAGCAGGCACCTCCTTTGGGATTCCCCTCCAAAGCCATTTACACACAGAAATCAGCTGAGCAGTGTATTGTGGAAGCATAAGCTGCAGCGGACATGACTTAGAATCAGTTATTTTTTTGTCCATCATGACAAAATAAAACCAGCAATTCCTTCCTTTATAGTAATTCTCCTAAAGAGTCGCTCCCAATATCTGTCACGTTTTTATATCACGCGAGAACAGATGCAGTCAAAAGAACATTGACCCTAAACCGAGGACTCAGATCTACGCAAGCAGGCACGGGCAGCGCCCAGTTTCATTGAGTGTACACAGCAGCACTTGGTGGTGAAAGCAGAGTCACCGCGGACACCAATGAGAAGTTTTAACACCAGCCTTTCTTTAGGGTTTGCTTTGCTTTGCTTTGGTTTTATCCCTTGAACGTGAACTAGGAAGGTCTATCTACCAAGCAAAAGGGAGCTGAACCAAAGGCTGCCGAGCATCCAACAGCTGCATCCACTTTGAAGAGCTTTACAAATTCTCCAGCACTCTACCCCCTGGTTTCTGGTGACACAGCCTGAAGCAGTGTTTAAACAAATGATCCAGCTTAGCACCTGCCCCTGCTCTGAAGAACAGCAATCTCTTGCCTCACGACCTGTATTTTACATAGACTTGGGCCATAAACAAATGCAACAGATGGAGAAAAACTGAAGACTGACAGCAACTGAAACAGAACTATTACTTTCCCATCAACCAGTTAGAAATCTAGCTTGTGCACTGACATAACAGAACAGAGGAACTAACAAAAAGAGAGCCTTCTGTTCAGAACAGATCAGTGTGTCTTCACAAGAAAGTGATTTCAACGACTTCAACTTAACAAAGTCAGCGTTATCATTAGCAATGCACCTTTCCTGAAGAGGAAATCCTTGTCTTCTTCAACTGCCAACTGCAAGAGTGTGCCAACAAAACAAATAAACAAACAACCCACACCCCAAGAGCTCTCTTTAGGTTATAGATATATAGATACGACATGTCTTCATAGATGACAGCTGCATCAATTTATACTTCAGGTCCTTCTCCTCCAGGAACCAGCTGGTGTTAGTGCCATAGATTTGAGTCTCACAAACCCACACCTGACAGGTCTTGCTTTACAACAGTTTTTAGCAGATGGAGACTTTGTGGTAGATCACAAAAGTGATTTTTAGATTCAATAGTAACTTCCTCTCCCAACAGAGGAAGTCAGTTACCGCCAGAGAAGTGCAGGCCAAAGCCAAAATCTCCAAAACGCAAAGAATGTTTAACAAAACATGAAGGGGTGCCTAGATAACACACATCCTGGTTTTTGTCTTTGTTATTCACTTCAAGGAGATGAGTCTGTCTAGAAACACTACAGCTCGTTTTTAGAAAGACAAAGAACATGCTCCCTTCCATGAAGAATTTCTCCAATTGCCAATTCTTCCCCAGACTGTCGCTACACTGGGAAGTTGGTCTCCTCTTTCCAACTTCTATTGCTAAACAGAGCCCAAAAACTACGAGCGAGCCTGAGCCCTTCTACAGGCAGCAGGGAATAAGTCAGCATAGCATTTTCCTGTGAAGAAAGTAAAGAACTGAACAACAGAAAAGGGAATACAAAAGGAAAAACATCAATAAGGGAAAAGAGAATAACCATTCCTTTTACTGATATATTCTTAATAATTAGCTGAGCACTTCTAAAGACAAAGAGCTTTGCTGCTTTTGGCACCAAAGTAAGGAAAAGTCTAAAGCACAGTCCTCCTGATGTGGGAAGATGTGTCCCCAAAAGAGACACAAGTTCGAATACAGAAACATCTCTACGTCTTGCTGGAAATCTGCACGCTAAGAATCACCAGCTCCTGCTTCAAGAGAACACACCAGCAGCTTCACTGGACGGTAGCAATTTCACCCCATACAAGAAGTCAGAACATGCACTATCCTTTCAGGATGCAGCACAGTCATTTCTAAGCCCTTTTTCTGCTTTGGTTAAGTCAAGATTGGCACGTGCTCAGACACACAGCGAGGAGGTGCAAGGTAGCTAAGACAGCAAAATGGAAATTACTCCCCATTCACACAGAGCCAACTTTGACTCAAGTCAGTCCTCCTCTTCTCTTCCCACAAAATTAGGAATACCCTTCTGCAGGAAGGCCAGACTTTGCAGCCATCCATGCAGACAAGCAAAGAACTACCGTGGGTCTGCTTTTGTGGTATTCAGGAAGTTGCAGAAGGCAGCTTAGGGATGCTTAATCACAGTGTTTCATGGCTGTTTCAGTACTGATCTACAGACATCAGCACACAATAAACTAAAAGTCACGGTGCTTCTGATTTGGTGTAATCCAACAGACCTCCAGATTTCTCTCCTGAGCATGTAAAGGTACAGCTCTCCGGGCATTGCTCGGTACCACAACCGCCAAATGACTCGACGAGCTTCTAAGCATCCAAACTGCTGCAAACACATTTATATGTACAGTAATGGATGAAATGTAGATGCATTCCACCTCTATACTTATGCACGCAAGCACTCACGAGTTAAAAGCCACTGTATGAGCTGGCCTACAGAGTGGGTAACAAAGGCAGTGATTCCCTTGCACACCTGAAAACCAGAAAAACACTCACCAAAATAAAATTAAGGCCACGCACTTCTCGTTTTATTTTTCTTTAAACTGTAACACGTACCAAGTAAGGCAGCCACATCACTCTTCCAGCATCATTCATACACACATATGCCCTGGAAGCTACTTGAAAGTACCTCATGTAATGGAAGTGTCTGGAAAGCGCAGCTTGAACTAGCTGAACTCAGTTACTGATCAGCTTACAGGTACAGAAAATATAGGCCTGCAGCCTTTTAACAACAATGACTTACCACTGTTACGTTATTTCCATTTAGCAAAATCTGGTCCAGCTTTGTGATTCTTCGGCCCTCAAGTGGAATCTCACTGAGGCAGCGTTAGAGAAAGTGAGTACGAACACAGAAGCGGGGACAGCGAGCCCAGTTTTGATTACAGAACTGACCTAAGTCTCTCCATTGAGACAACAGTTGTTGCAACTACCAACTAAATTAGCCACACTGCAGCATAATCTTGATAGACTGACCAAAGAAAGCAAAGAAAGCTGCCCGGCAACTAGAAAGATCCATTGTACTTTTCTGCTCAGTACATAAAGGTATAGAGTCACCCTCTAAATCTTGGCAAATTCTTGAATACCACCAATACTCAAAAGAGGTTTCAAATAATAACACAGCATGACAAAGTAATAAGTACTTATCCTTAAGTCTGCAAACTCTTTAAATCTTTGCCCAGGCCTCAAGCAAATGGTAATGCAAACAAACTGCTGCAAAGTTCAACACACAACCCGTGCAAAATTAAGCCTACAAATTAGGAAGCTGACTACAAGTAGAAATCATGCACCAGCTACTCTATGACATGGCTGTCCTGCATAGATCACCCTCTAGAGTTTAAGTCCAAGGTATAATCTATTCAGCTGGCAGGTATTCCTAAAATACAAAACCACTTTGCTTATAGATCTTACACGGTACTGTTCTTCAGGCCACCAAACATTAAACAGCAACAAGATGCAGAAATAACAATTAGAATTCTGCAATGCCTTCTAACACCACATCTGAAAATCCAGTTTCAAGGAAAATAAGGCCTGGAGTTTTAAAGGCAAAATGTTTGTTTTCATCTCATACTGAACAGTAACTTTATCTGTAAAATCAAAATATCAGAATAATACAACTGATCCCTACAAAAAGGTTCTAGTCAGTGCACTCAAACCTCTCAAAAGCAATGTGGGAATTAAGCCAAAGCATAAAGCTGACAGCCTTAAACATTCCCATCAAAGGAGACTGACAAAGCCATCAAATCCTAGAAGCATTCCAACAATATCCCTCTTCATCACAATAGGAATGCGTGAACCTGTGCATTTCCCCACGAGTTCTGTAAATAAACCGAAGGTACAAGAGACTCTTTTACAGAACGCACATTTTCCCAAACAAAAGCCCGAACGCTGCGATGGCAGAGCAGTAATTGCCACTGACACTGGTAAAAAACACAGAAACAAGGCGGGGGGGCGGGGGGAGACACACACCTGGTGTCAGGTTTATGGTACAGGATGTCCCACTGGGGCTCACGGATGGGTCAGCAGCAGAGGGTGTCACCAATTTCCAGAGCTGTGGTCGCCCTGACCAAGTATCAGACTCAGCCACAAGCACCATAGTAGCATAAAAGAGACAATCCCTGACCCAGAATAATCATGAACTGTGTTATCAGCATGAACTCAGATGAACACTCAGTTTTCGCCATGAACTACTTTATCCTTAAGGATCACAAAAATTGAGCAGACCAACTTCAGACAACAGGCCAAGGCTAGAAAGGGACACACTAAAACACAGTCAGATAGATCCTGGCTGTAGTGATGGAATAAACAAGTCAGACAGAAGCATAAGGCATCTGCCATTTACTTTCCAGAAATCCTCAACAACAGACAACTATTCCCCTAACCAAGGGCTTTTCTACACAATAACCTCTGCAGCCTGGGGCAATGCAGCTGTGCATTCGAGTACATGCACACCCAGTGTGTGCAGGCTGGCAGCTGAAACCTTCCCATACTTCTCTCTTCATTGCTGCTGAAACGTTTTGACTCCCCAACCCTACACTCTGGTTCTGCAATAATTCCCCATACAGTCAAACTACAGTTTCAGGCACATCCCATCGCCTGCCCAGGATGGAATCCCCAAAGTGCAACTGTTCCCAATTCCATTTTTCCCGTAGGAAACAATGGGATAGAGAGGAATGTGTGCAGGCGCCTCAGCAATGCACACAGCTGAACCACACAGGAACAGCTGGTGTGATGTGGAAGATGGTGAGACAGAAGCGAGACCTCTGGGGTTGTCAGCTGCCAATTCAACACCTGGTAATGACAGAAGTAGTAGAGGAAATTCTAACTGCTTTTACTATACCAAGAAATAACTGCTACTTGCCTGAGCTTTAGAGTGGAAAATTCCTTTATAACACAAAATTAAACTTCATGATGTCCTGGTGACCCCGTGTGACCCATCTTCAAACAAATCACCATTCTGAAACCTCTCAGCTGCTTCTCCTGTGACACTGAACACCTGACAACTCTTTCACTGCCAGTGGTCCTGCTGCCTCTCCTGCTCCATCACATTTTCATCACCACCTTCAGATGCCTGCTACTCAGCAAGGTCAGTGAAGGATGAAGGAAAACAGGACCATGACAACAGTAACCAGAGCAGGGTATTAAACAACTGACAGCAGAGCTCTGAAACAGAAGGGACAGACAGCAAGGCATTACTGTGCACAAGCTTTCACAGTGCAGACGCAGTATAGACAGGGTAAGAATCTGCTCCCCAGCTCTGGAAAACCCAATCCCCTCAGCAGCAGCACTACTGACACCTGCAAGCTTCCTTCCTTAAGTTCTAAGGACAGAGGAGCATCACCTGGATCCAGATGCAGCCCACCTCTGACTACTGCCATTCTGAGGTGTTGCATTTTTCATACCGATCAGCAAGAACTTAGAAAGCAAGATTTCAGTTAACTGTCCTAAAACCTAAATCCCCAACAGGAATTGCCTCAAAAGGTCGATCAGAGACGAGCCGGCTCCATCTGCTGCATGGCCTCCCCTGACCACCACACACAAAGCTCAAGACCTCCCCAGCCTGTCCCAGCCAGCGCCCCAGGAAGGTGCTGTCAGACCTCTCCGCTCCCCTGACAGCCCCCCGGCCAGCTCCCCGGCACAGGGCACACGCCGGCTGCAGGCTGCCAGCCAGCCTTAGGGACAGGGAGTCACTCCAGGAAAACTCATGTTTTCCCCAAAGACCAGGTTCTGCTCCGAGCCCGAGCTACTGCCACGAGCCCATAGCACCCTGCCTCTCCGCAGCACCCGAGGGGTGCAAACCCCGACCCGGAGCAGACACCAGCCCTGTCCCACCTGCTTCACATGGCATCCCTGCAGCCACAGGCACCTCCTGAAAGGGGGGAACCTGCGAGAGCAGTTTTTAAATGTGTTTCCACGAAGACCAGGCAATTACAGAAAAGAGATTTCACAGGGAGAAAACCAGAGAAAAGGAGGAGGAGGAAGTCGGTCTGCCTGGCTACATGAAATCGGGGTGAGAACAAGCAGAGATGCAGGGCAGAGCAGAACTGAACAGGAGCTTGAAAGCGACGGGAAGAAAAAACAGGCAAGATGAACTACACAGGTGTTCTGGACAGGAGCTTGGTTTTGTTTAAATCTTGATTAATTCTTCCTTATCAGTTATTCTGATGATTAATTCTATTTCCACATGGGCATTTTGTCAACATTTAAGAAGATGCACAGGAGACCCCAGGAGGAGCCCCAACACTCACCTAGGAACGAGGTGACGATCTGCAGACCGACAGCACATCAGGCGGGACAAGCTTGCAAAGAAGAACGATGGCAACCAGTTACATCACGTTTACAGCAATCCACAGCTACATGCAGTGAAAAGCGACTATTTTATGCAGAGCTGGTGCAGAGCAGAGAGCTGGAGATGAAGAAGCGGCTGACGGGGGAGGCTGAAGCAGTGCCACCCACGGCAGGAGCTCTGCCGGCTGTTTGCAGTCTCAGAGCAAGTGTTGCTGCCGGATTTCACAACCAGAAGCACTCCCAGGATCCCAGCACACAGAAACTTGTCCTTTAATTACTTTTCAATTACTTCTTGTACCTTCATTGTGTGAGACTTCTGCTCTGCCTGCAGATGTCAAGAGATTCTTTTCTGAAAGCAGAGCAGGGTCGTTCCAACTTGAAACAAAACAGGATTTGTCTTTTGGAAAAGGTGTAAATTAGAAGCTCAGCACAGAAACTGAACTTTGTCCAGAAAGCCAGAGGAGCAGCAGGGCTCTGCAAAGGGGCTGGGCTCCAGCACACCCCCATGCTCACCCCCCCACATCGCTCCCAGCACCCCCGAGCTGGGAAAAACTGTCCCGCAGCCAGAAGGCAAGAGCCCGCCTGGGCCAGCTCTTGCCCTCGGGCTCAATGCCGGTTTCTGATCAGCACCTCTTGGCTCTGGTGACTGGCACCTTCTGAAGCACCACTCTGAGGTGTTTCATCAGATTGAACCCACCCAACCCAAATCACCACAGAGAGCAGAAAATATTAAATGTGTCACCTCCTTCACACTTGAAGTAAAAATAAAGAACTAAAATTCACTTTCCCTGGGGTAACCTGACAGATAAACCCCGCAGACACAACAGACCCTTACAGACAGCAAAGACCCACCAAGTTCAAGGTAAAAGGACAAGCACAGACACACATCAGAACATCTGAACAGCCCGAACTGTGACAACAAAACTTTTTTTAAAAAAAATCAGAACCATGAAAAAGTTTGGGTTTTTAGACCAAAGCTTCCCCTTCCCCGGCGATACCACCACCCCCTCCAGGGAAATCGGCCCCAGCCCCTGCACTCACCCACTGCTAGGCCGGAGCCACCACCACTGGTGCTGGTGCTGGTGCTGGTGCTGGTGCTGCTGGTGCTGGTGCTGGTGCCACCTTTGCAGGAAGACTATTCATTCAGCCGTCCAGAACAAAGTGAGTGTTTTAAAAGGAGGAATTCCCACTTGCTGGGTGAACCAAACTCTCTTCCTGGAACATCCCTCAGTGCAGACCACAGAGAGCTGGAGGACCTCCTGCCTAGGCCGCCTCACTGCAGACCATAGGCCCTCGCAGACTGTCAGCAGGAAGTAGGCCCTGTGGGGGCCAGGGGACCCCTGGGGGGGCTCCAGCATGTTGTCCCCCCCCCAGCACCTGCCCACACTCCTGCCTGTGCCGTGAGTGGGGGATTTGGGAGCTGGGGGGATTCTTGGGGGGGTGTTATTGGGGTTCTGTGGGAGTTATTGGTGTCCTGAGGGGGTTATTTGGGTCCTAGAGGGAGTGTAATGGAGTCGGGGGGTGGGGGGTGTCCTGGAGGGGTTTGGGAGGGTTATTGGGGTCCTCGGGGGGGGTCTTGAGGGAGATATTGGTGCCTGAGGTGGGGGGATTGGGGACATCCTGGAGGGGGTTCTGGGGGAGGTACTGGGGTCCTGGGGGTGTTTTGAGGGAGGTATTGGTGGAGGGTCTTGGTGCTTGGGGGGTGTTATTGGGGTCATGGGTGAGTTCAGGGGCTTATTAGTGTCTGGGGGTGGGGAGGGGGGGGGCAGTGTCTAATGATCGTCTCCTGGGGGTGGTTTCTGGGGGAGATATTGGGGTCCTGGGGGACAGTAATGGGGTGCAAGAAGGGTCCAGTGGGGGCTGCTGGGGTACTGGGAGGGATCTTGTGGGGGATAAACACCCCCATAACATTTCAAAACACTTCCTATATCCCCCATATCCCCCCAAACCACTCCATATCCCACCAAATCACCCCCAAACCCCCATATCTCCCCAAATCACCCCAAAACACCCCATATCCCCTAAATCAACCCCAAAACCTCCCCATAACCCCCCAAACCCCCATATCTCACCAAATCCACCCAGATCACCTCAAAAGTTTCCCATAGCACCCCAAAACCCCACATATCCTTCCAAAATAACCCTTATATCCCCCATATCCCCCAAACACCCCCATATCCCCCAGGTCTCCCCCACATATCCCATCCAAACCCCCCATATACCACCAAATCACCCCCAAAACCCCCCATATGCCCCCAAATCATCCCCATATACCCCCAACCCCACCATATACCCCCATATCACCACAACCCCTCCATATATCCCCAAATCACCCCTAAAATTCCCCATACACCCCCATAATCCCCCATATCCCCCAAAACCCCCATAAACCCCAAATCACCCCCATATCCCCTCAACCACCCCCATAACACCCACAAACTTACTATACCCGCTAAACCTCCTCTATATCCCCAAATCAACCCACAACCCACCCATATCCCCTAAATCACCCCCCAAACCTACCCATATGCCCCCAAACCCCCCCATATCTCACCAAATCCCCCCTAAATGCCCCATATCTCCCCAAATACACCCAAATCACCTCAAAACCTTCCCATATCACCCCAAACCCTCCCATATCCTTCCAAAATACCACTTCTATCCCCCATATACCCCCAAACACCCCCATATCACCCCCAAATCACCACTCAATATCCCCCCAAACCTCCCCATATGCCACCAAATCACCTCCAAAACCACCCATATCCCCCCAAATCACCCGCCATATCCCGCCAACACCTCCCATATCACCCATATCCCCCCAAACTCCCCATATATCCCAAATCAACCCCAAAACCTCCCCATATGACCCCAAACCCACCCATATCCCCCAAATCACCCTAAAAACTACCCATATCTCCCCAAATCACCCCCAAACCCCCCATATCCCCCCAACCCCCCCCAAACTTCCCCATATCCCCCATTTTACCCCCAAACATCCTGTATATCCCCAGATCACGCCAATACCTCCCCACATCCCCTAAATCACCACCAAAACCTCCCCATAAGCCCCCAAACCCCCCATATCCACCCAACCCCCCCAAAACCCCCCATATCTCCCCATATCCCCACAAATCATCTCAAAACCTGCCATTACACCCCAAAACACCCATACCCTTCTAAAGTCCCCCTTATATCCCCCATATCCCCCCAAACCCCCAAATATCCCAGCAAATCACCCCCAAAAAACCCCATATCCCCCCAAACCAGCCCCGCATCCCCCAAAACCCCCATAACCCCCCAAATAAACCTAAAACACCCCCATATTCCCCCATATCCCCCATATGACCCCAAAACCACCTGTATCTCAACAAATCACCCCAAAATTCCCCATATCCCCTAAATCACCCCCAAAACCTCCCTATATCCCCCAACCCCCCCAAATCTCTCCTAAATCCCCCATATCTCCCCATATCCCCACAAATCACCTCAAAACCTGCCCATATCCCCCCAAACCCCCATATATACCCCAAATCACCCCCCCATCCCCTCAAACCACCATACCCCCCAAATCACTCCCCAAACCCTCATATCCCCTCAAAACACCATATACCCCCAAAGCACCCCAAAAACCCCCATATACCCTAAATCACCCCCAAAACCTCCCCATATGCCCCCAAGCCCCCCATATCATCCCAAATCAGCCCATGTACCCCAAATCACCCCAAAACTTCCCCAAACACCCCCGTGACCAACCTCCACTCCAGTGACCCCCACACACACCAGGGTACCCCCCGGACACCTGGGTTCCCTCAGAGTGGGGCTGGGGACTCCCCAGGTGCCTGGTTCCTCCCAAGACACCCCTCTCTGTCACTCTGTGTGTGTGTGTGTGTGTGTCCCAGGCACCATTATATTATTATTATAATTATTATAATATTATTGTATTATTATATTGGATGAGAAAAGGGGCTTCTGTGTTCATGGAGGTGCTGGGAATGCCGCAGCACGTCCTGGAAACATGAAGGAACGAAGGTCATTGGAACTAGGCGTCAGCATGGAGTCAGCAGGAGAAACCCTGCTGGCCCCACCTAATAACCTTCTGTGGTGAAATGACTGGCTGGGGAGACGAGAGGAGTGCGGTGGCCACTGTCCACCCAGACGTGAGGAAGGCTTTCCGCAGCGTCTGCCAGAATAGCCCCGTGGAGACGCTGAAGCAGCGTGGGCTGGCTGAGGAGAGGGGGAGGTGGGTAGAAAGTGGCTGACCAGCCAAGGCCAGAGGGTGGTGAGCAGCGGCACCAAGTGCAGCTGGAGCCCGGGAGCCAGCGGGGAAGCCCAAGGCAAGAGGCATTGCCAGCAGGTGGAGGGAGGAGGGGTCCTTCCCTCTGCTCCGTCCTGCGCTGGGCTCCCCAGGGCAAGAGAGGCGGGGCCATGCTAGAGAGGCGGGGCCATGCTGGAGAGAACGCCCAGCCTGTGGCCCCGCCCACTGTCCGTTGGGGTTGGGCTGTCAATCAGTTGGAGCCAACAGCCCCCAGCGCCGGCAGCACGGAGCTGTGCTGGCACAGAGCGGCACTGGGAGGAGGCAGGGTCTGGCCGAGCAGCGCTGACCAGGCTCCGGCAACCCGCTTCCCATCCTCGCTGTCACCGGCTGGGCCGCATCCTTGGTGCACAGCGAGGGTCCTCCTGTCCCGGGCAGGATGGGCCAGGCCAACGGCTGCTGCGGCTCCAGGTGGGCTCCCCCCGTGGCTCGGGGACAGGGGGGCACGGCCGGGCCCCGCAGCAGCGGCCTTTCTGATGCCTGCCGTGCTCTGCTCCGCAGGGACGCTCTCGCCGATGCAGAGCCGGTGCTGAGCGCAGATGTGCAGCTGACCCGGGGCTGCAAGAGGAGCGAGAGGCGCCTTCTCCTCCTCCAGGAGGAACTGGTGGTCACCAAGCTGCGGTAAGACCCTCCGACCCAGCTGCCCTTGCCCCATCCCTGGCCCCGGCTCAAGGGCTGGGACACCCTGGCCCCCGGCCCCAGGACCTGTGTGCTGGATGCACCAATGCCCATCCCAAGGGCAGGAGGGGAGCAGGGCTCTGCCCGGGGGGGCACCCCAAGGAGGCCACCTCCAGCTCACTGCCTGCCTCTGCTCTCTGCAGAGGTGGCACCACCCTGCGCCCACAGCTCCGCCTGGCCCTGGACCAGCTGTGGGTGCTGAGTGACGGGAAGGAGGCGGCGTGGGAGGAAGAGGTGGAGGGTGTCGGCAGCCGCGAGGAGAGAAGCTCCCTCATCTTCCTCTGGCCCAGGGGCTCCTGCACTGCCACTTTCGGGTGAGTCGTGGTGCCACGTCCCACGGCCGGGCAGGAGAGGTTCCTGTGAAGGGCCTCTGCCCTCCGTGCAGAGCCTGGGCAGGGAGCGGGCAGCACGCCGGCAGGGAGGGATGGGGGGCATTTCTGCGTCCTGCATCCCCTGGTCACCTTTTGATCCCCAGAAGGGAAGGGCCAAAGCAGGTGCTGTGGCAGGACAGAGGGAGCCAGGGCTTGGGCAGCAGCTCTGTCCCGCCCCATGGCGCTTCGTCCTGCCCCTGTGTCCTTCCCCAGGGGGCAGGGCTGTGCAGGCATCCGCCTCTGCCCACGGGCTGGGGGGCAGCGGGGCCTGACGCTGTTTCTCCTCTTGCTGCAGCTCCCAGGCGCTGAAGGAGCTGTGGGTGCAGACGTTGCTGGGGTAAGCTGGGGGGTGCTGCAGGCACAGCCAGATGGGGGAACACAGCTCCCCAGCTGGGGAGAGGTGCCCCCGCGGCTGTGGGCAGCTCTCGGGGAGAGCTGCCTGATGAGAGAGAAGAGGCGGCTTGGGGCTCACCCAGCTCTGTCCCTTCCCGGTGCACAGGATACCCGACGCAGCCAAGAAGCCCCGAGTGACCCTTGTCCCGTCACTCAAGCTCCTGGAGAAGCTGAGCCGCCGCCATGCCGTGAGTGTCTGTCTGGCCTGGGCGCTGTCCCCAGCACTGCTCCTCCAGCCGAGCAGCACAGGCATCACTGCTCACCTTCTGCCGCTGCTTCTCTCTTGCCAGTGGAGGCCGTTCAGCACCAGGAGCCTGGAGAGGCTGGTGGAGCACCAGTCAGAGGTGAGAACGGCTGCCTTTCCCCTCTGGCTGTGCTGGGGTGCAGGGATGGGCGTGCAGTGGGGTGAGCTTGCGAGGGAGGGAGGGAGGGAGGGAGGGAGGGAGGGAGGGTCCCCTGGTGCAATTCAGGTAGTGGGGAGGGTTGAGGAGCCACCAGGAATGCTGGCATATCCTTGCTGGTGGCACTGGGAGAAAACCTGCCACACGGGTCAGAGAGCCCAGGAGGGCAGAGGGTCCCCACTCCGCGGTGCTCAGGCTGCTGGTGCCGGGTTCTTGCAGGCTGATCTCAAGCAAGGGCCTCCGACAGTCCTGTCTAGCAGTGAAGGGGGAGTTTGCCGCTCACCAGGTGAGTTTGGGAAAGAAAGGCCCCTCCTGCAAGCAGCTGGGCTGTGCTCACTTGTCCCTTGAGTGTCCCCATCCAGGTTGGGCAGCCCAAGGGAGGACGTCAGCCAGAGAAGGAAGGACAGCACTGGGCAGCGGCCAATGGACGTGGCTCTGCAGGGACACGCAGCCTCTGGTGCTGCCCACAGCCTGGAGGAGGACAGGGCCAGGACTGGGCCAGGCTGTCCCAGGCTCTCAGGAACCCCCGAGCTGGAGCTGTTGAGCTGGAGCCGTGGTTCCAGCTGCCGGCTCCCTGCCTGTCCTGCCTCACTGCTCAGCACCATGCTGCAGGCAGGGCAGGGCAGGCTCCGGGAGCGCTGGCCTGGCGGCATCCACTGATGGGCTCTTGCTCTCTTTTCCTTTGCAGCAGGAGGGATCAGCAACAGAAGCAGCAGCAGCAGCAGCAGCAGGAGGTGGAGGGGGCTGCCCTGGCCCTTCGCTCTGCGGCGGAGCCCGGCCTCTGTCCTGGCGCCAGGGCAGGCGGGCTCCGGCTGCAGCAGGGCGCTCTTTGGGCAGCCCCTGGCAGCCCTCTGCGAGGATGGCACACTGCCCCGGCCCATCCAGGTCAGCCAGCCTGTCCAGGGGGTCCCCAGCCCTCCCTCCGCAGGCTCCGGAGGGGCAGCGGGTATCCCCAGGAGCTCCGAGGATGGGGCACTGGGCTCTTCACCCCCAGCACGGAGCCAGCTCTGGGGCAGTGCTCTGGCCACCGCCGCTGGAAGGCGGCTCCTCAGCCACGCAACTGTCCTCCTGCCTCTCCTGCAGGAGCTGCTGGCTGTGCTGAAGCAGAAAGGACCAGCGACCGAGGGGATATTCCGCAGAGCCGCCGGTGGGACAGAGCTTCGGGAGCTGCGGGAGGCCTTGGACTGCGGCGCAGACGTCGACCTGGGAAGCCAGCCCGCGCTGCTGCTGGCCGCCATCCTGAAGGTGAGCGCTTCTGCCCTGCGGCTGGAGGAGCTCCTGGCTGGCCCTGAGTGTTCAAATGCTCACTTGGAGCCCTGGGCCTTGCAGGACTTCCTCCGGAGCATCCCCTGCAAGCTCCTTGTGACTGACCTCTACGAGGACTGGATGGCGGCGATGCAGAAGGCCAGCAGGGAGGAGAAGATCAGGGAGCTGAGAGCGTAAGTGTGGGCAGCAGCCTGCCTGTTGAGCAGGAGCCCTGACCGCTGGCCCAGAGCACCTGGAAAGCTGCGCTGGCTCCCACCAGCCTCGGGTGGGTCTGGGGAACGCTGTGGGCAACATCTGCTTTATTAGCACCGTGTTCCTGTTCCCCCAGGGTGGCCGAGAAGTTGCCTGCAGCCAACCTCCTCCTCCTGAAGCGGCTGCTGTCCCTCCTCCAGCACATCGGCCACCACGCAGCCACCAGCAGGATGGGCTGCAGCAACCTGGCTGTCTGCGTTGGGCCAAACCTGCTGAGCCCAGCCCACGCAGACCTGCTCCCGCTGGACGCCATGCTGGAGGTGACCCACAAGGTACACGTCCCCACCTGCCAGGGCAGCCTTCCCGGCCCACCAGCGCTTGGCTGCGCAGAGGGCTCTGCAGGCCTCCTCCCACCAGCAAATGCTGTCGGGGTGGCTGCCTGGAGGAGCAGCCCCACAGCCACAGCCTCTGGGCAGGAGCAGGGGGCAGGGGTGGGAAAGGCTGCTTGGTCCCTTGTCAGGCAGCGCGATTGAGACCCACGGTTTGATGTGTGCAGGTGAACGTGCTGGTGGAGTTTCTGGTGGAGAACTGCAGGGATCTCTTTGAGGAGGAAGCGGGCAGCCTTTCCAGCCCAGCAGACGAGGAGCTGCCAGTCCCCCTGGAGAGATTCAGAGGTGAGAGGGGGGACTGAGGGTTGGCACCGGCTGGGGCTTGGGACACCAGAAACCTCCGTGTTGCTTCTGACAGGGCTGGGCATCGAGTGTTGTCCTCTCAGCCCCGCTTGTCCTGTGGCCTCTCTTGCCACTGCTCTCCAAACATGAACGTCTTCCTCTGCAGGATGAGCTGAAGCCTGCAGACAGGGCATCGGAGGGCTGACCACAGAAGTGTAGGGCTTCGGGTGGGGGTTGCTTTAGCTCTCTTTGCTTCCAAGAAGTCACCATGTTGCACATGCTTTTGCTTTCTAGACCTGAGTTTGGAAGAGAAAAGTGTCCCTGCAGGCAAAGTGGACACCGAGCACCGAGCAGAAGCTTTGCCGCATGCACCCCCCTCTCTGCTCGGTGTCCTCACGGAAGATGGGGGAGATACGGCGGTGGAGTCTGAAGTGGGAGAGGTACGTCAGCTCCCCAAACACGGTGACAGCGTGTCTGGGGTAGGAGGGGAGTCGCTGCTGTGCCTCTGCCTGGCAGTAGAGCTGGTGTGGGTTTGGGTTATTCCTCCACCCCTTGGGATGATACATAGCAAGGGAAATTGGCAAGGTTGTGTCTCAAATGCACTCGGCAGGTGCTTAATCAAACCAAAGGCCCACAAAATGCCTACAAAGAGGCAGAGGGGAGCAGCTGTCAACTTCAGGGGGGTTTTGCTCAGGCCCTACTCCATCAGAGCTTCCTCAGGTCTATTTGGGGGTCAGCAGGGGGACTGTGTGAACTGTGGCTGATGCAAACCAGCCCAAGGCATCTCCTCTGGAGATCTCAGGTACCAATTTAGCAAAGAGTCGCTTACCACTCCAGGTCACCCCTTGCCACATGCCAACCGTGACATTTCTGGTTTAGGCACCGCCAGCTTTGCCTCTAGCCACCCCCGAGAGCATGGCAGACTCCCTGGGGCGCCCAGAACAACTGGCCAGGTTTCCAGAGGAAAGAAGGTAAAATGAGCTCGCTTTGGTTAAAATCAGAACTGACTCCAGTGGGTCGTGGCTTTCCCTATCTAATCCCACTGTGGGATGGAAAGATTTGCAGGCTCTGCCCACGACGAGGAGAAGAAGAGGAGCCGGAAGAGAAGAGAAGCCTGGGGAGAAGAGAGCGAAAGCTGCGTGGAAAAGAAGAGGAGGAAGAGAGAAGGTGCTTCTGGCGACGGACCAGCGAAAAGACGCAGGAAGGCGCAGCAGGTCGGGCAGCCCAGGTGCGTGCCGGGCTCTCTGCCCAACTTTCACACCTCTCCACACTCCTCTGCGTCAGCCCAACGCGCTGGCGAGGGACAGCGAGGGACGGTGCTGCGCGGGGTCTGGAAATAACTCCCTGGCAGGGCCCAGGGGCTCCCGGCCGAGCCCTGCGGCGTGGCACAGGGGCACTGCGCGTCTCTGCGCGCGCTCGGGGCTCGAAGGGCATTGCCCGGGGGACGAGGCGCCAGAGCCACCCCGTAGCCAGCGCCAGCAACAGCTCTCTGCTCTGGGCCGTCAGCAATTCCTCACACACGGTGTTCCCCAGAGAGGGCAGCACAACCCTGCCTCTTCCTGCCGCCAGGGACTCACCAGAGCTTTCTG
Source organism: Strix aluco (assembly GCF_031877795.1). NCBI lineage: Eukaryota > Metazoa > Chordata > Aves > Strigiformes > Strigidae > Strix > Strix aluco. The sequence continues at coordinate 50,936,204 of NC_133971.1, read as the reverse complement.
ACTCTCTCCTTGCAGGTGCCGATTCATTGTCACCGCCTGATCCGCTGACTTTGGGGCCCCCAGCGTTGCTGTTTGCAATAAAAAGTTGTTTTCTCTCTTGTGACCGAGTCTGCCACAAGACATTCTGGAGTGGGGGCTGTTGTTCTGTGATGGATCCTGGGGGAGGAGTTTGGGCTGGTCCCTTGTCCCAGCACCCTTCCCGGTGGGCGTCAGGGCTGAGTCGAGGTGCTGTAGGAGGGAAACCCAAGCCCAGAGTCACGCGGGAGGGTGGAGGTTGGACGGAGCCTGTCCAGGTCGTCTGGTCCAAGCTGGGCTCAAGCAGGCTCAGCTCGAGCAGGCTGCCCAGCAGCACGTCCTGGGGAGTTTTGGGTTTCTCCCAGGAGCAGCACCGTGAGCTCAGGGTGAGGGCAAGACGTAGGCAGGGCACAGTGGCCAGGAAGGGCTGAAGGTCCTTATGGGGCCACCATCCCCGGCAGCTCACTGTCCCCCGGGGCCCTCATCCCTGCACACGGATTGTCGGGCAGTTTCCTCAGAGCCCCCGAACTCATGGCAATGGTACAAACCAAACGTCCCCTCTGGGCGGTAGAAACCCTCCCCTCAAACGCTGCACCCACTCCTGGGTTGGAGTCCTGCAGCTGCGCCTGGGGGGTTTCCTCCAACACAATTTTCCTCTGCACAGGGAAATACTAAACGCTCCCAAAGTAAGGAGCCGGTCAGGGGTTTCTGGTGGGTGAAGGGGGCAGCCGTAGCGCTGGGTCTCCCCGCCAGCCCCAGGGGGTACAAATACCTTTCAGATGGCCCGAAGGCACGGTACTGAGCAAGACCTCAGCTTGCCTTTGATTTTTTAAATCAATAAACAAGTAAATAAACAAATAAAAAATGCTGTAAATAGCCTAAAACAAAGCTTCAGATGGAGAAGACAGCCGTGCTGGGGCACGCCGGGGCAGCCTGGTTTGCTGACAAGGCAGCTGGAGGCTCACAGCCCCCCCCAGCCCCACTCCCCGATCCCCTGAAGGCTCACAGCCCCCCCCAAATATTTCTGTAGGACCTACACCCCCCCCCCCATTGACACTGACTCCACCCCACACCTTCACTGCAAGGTTCTTTATTCCCTTAGGACACCCCCGCCCCCCCCCGACAGAAAACCCCCCAAAATACACCAAAAATAAAAGGGGGGTGGGACTTCCACAAGCCACGCCCCCCCACATTCCTCCCCCCCCGCCCAGCAGGTTTAAGGCACCTGTGGGGTGGGGGGAGAGCAACCCACGGGGCTTGGGGGGGGACGGGGAAGTGAGGGGCTGGCGGGGGTGACCGGCAGAGATGGGGGGGTCGCTGGGGGGGGGGGGTGGTCACTTTGGGGGCCAGGGCGGGAGGGGTACACCACCACGCACAGACGCTGCCCAAAGTGCATCAGGGCGGCTGCGGGAGAAGAGGAGGCGGAAAGGGGGGGAGCTGTGACCCCAAAGTGCACTACAGCTGCCCCCAAACCGTGCCCCCACAGTGCTCCCCACAGACCTTAGCACCCCCAAATCACCCCAGACAACCCCCATATCACCACAACCCCCCCATATCCCCTCAAATCACCCCAAAATTTCCCTATAGCCCCCCATATCCCCATATTACCCCAAAACCTCCCATATCCCGCCATATCACCCCAAAACATCCCATAACCCCCCAAATCACCCCAAAACACCCCCATATCCCCTCAAACACCCCATATCACCCCCAAACCAACTATACCCCCAAACCTCCTCTATATCCCCCAAATCACACCTAAACCCCCCCATATCCCCTAAATCACTCCCCAAACCTCCCCATATCCCCCCAAACACCCCATATGCCCCCAAACCCTCCCAAACCCTTACATATCTCCCCAAATCCCCACAAATCACCTCCAAACCTCCCCATATCACCCCCAAACCCCCATATCCTTCCAAAATACCCTTCTATCCCCCATATTCCCCCAAAATCCCCCTGATCCCCCCAAATCACCCCCACATTTCCCCCCCAAACACCCCCATATTCCAGCAAATCACATTAAATCCCCCCATAGACCCTCAAATCACACCCCCATATCCCACAAAACCCCCCCATATCAGAGAGACCACAGAGAGCTGGAGCAATACCCAGATAACATGGAATAAGCCTGATTTATTCTGTACAAACCTTTAGAGCGAATAATAACAGGAGAACTTTGGAAAAAATCTCCAGTTTTTCGTAGTGTTCCATCTTTCTGTTTAGCTGACTTCTTACTTGAAGTAGATTCTTGCTTTCTTAAGGGGTATACGTTTCTAAACAACTTTGTAGAAGACATCTGTACAGAAATACAAGATCATTGTTTAAGTTGAAAAACTGACTTATCTTCAAGTTTAATTCCATTTTATTTGACTTCAATGTTATTTTCAAGCTGACATTTTGAACTTTGCTACTGATACCTCTGTTCATTATACAATGACACTGCCACAGCAAGCAATGTAGACAACCTTATTTTATACCCAAAAGAAAAAAAATTATCAGAGTTTCACAGAATACATTTAAGGGCATGAGTAAGATAGGAAACAAATAGTTTCTTTTACAAAAAAAGTAGATTCAAAGTTTTAGAGTATTTCATTAGACCAGCTGTTCTAGTTATAAAACAGAAGGAAACTGATGGTGAAAATAAGTCTTCTGTCCACCCTTTGAGCCTGCCCAGGTTACTACTAAGGCCTAAAATCATATTTTTATAATTGTCATGCATACAGATGACACAAACCTTAGTTTTACCTCAAAAGAAATTGCCTATAACATGACATATGCTAAGAGTATGTTCAGACTAGTCTTCGTAACTACTCAGCATGCAACATCCTTCCCTGTGAATCCCTGTACGCTGCAGCTAGTACACGTTCTTGGCAAATACAGACTGACTCTCTTTGGTTAGCTTAGAAAGTTTAGCAGGAAGACAACGTAAGTGTTTAAGAATCCTATCAAAATACATAGATAAGGATAAGATACTGCTGCATAAGAATGTTTGCTCCTTTCACGAGTCCACCTATACAGAAAAGGTGGACTCGTGAAAGGAGAAACTAACTTCAAAATTGAACACAACCAAACTATTGTCTTGTTGCTTGTAGAAGGTGAATTAGTCACAGCAGGTTTTGCATTTTTCTTGTTCCCACTTTTCACAAAATCCTAAGAAAATAAATATGACAAATTTTAACTAGGATTCTTCTGGAAAGAACAATTATCTGTATTAGAGAAGCAGCCACTGTTTAAATGCTATGACTAACAGTAGGGAGGCATTGACTAATACTGGATAGAGGTAACTATTCAAATGTGAATGAAACGCTAAACAAACTTGTGGAAGGGAACTAGAAATGCCTGTAGTCAAACCATTCTGACATTTACTATTTTCTTCTCTCCATTATTTCCTATACTTTTGTCTTTAAGAGATTTGACAAGCCAACACACAAAATGAAATTAAAAAAATCTAAGTGTAAATTCAGATTTATGGTGACAAGTATGAAAGCCAGGTTGGTAGCACAGTGCCTGGTTAAGCTGTCTTGTAATGACATCTTCTATCTCGTGAAGTGGTGCCAAGAGAGTTCAGATAACCGACAGCCATACCAGCTGGTAACAGCATCAGAAAATGGAAAGAGGGTTTTGTTCTTTAATTAGAAGGGAGTCTCTGCAAAAGATTTGGTTTTGTTTGTTTCTAAAAAGCCAAGGGGTTTTTGTTTTATTTTTTAAAAAAATTTGACATGAGCAGTATGTGGTTATTTTAGCACCACAGGTTTCCCCTCAGTCCTTAGTTTTAGTTTTAACAGTGCTTTTCAGTTTTAGGAAATTTAAAAACCAAATTGTGTCTTCAGTAGACTTGTAACAGTTAAAGTTACTGAATCACTTTAAAATCTATCTCTGTTTGGCATATGTAACATGAAGATAAATATTTAAGAGTAACATTCAGGTGAATAAAACAGCAATAAGATACTTTTAAAATTAGTTCCACGTTATTGAAAAATTACTTAGCTAAATGTTATCCCATCGGGGTATGAACATCTACACTATGAGAGGATTTATAAACGGATCAGTAAAACAGTCTTCTCAAAACATGGGTGACTACGTTAGATGAAATATATCCATCTGTAGATAAGTGCAGTACTTTTTCAGTGCCTTCAGAAGGATGATTATTTTTACACTTACTTTTCCAGCAGTCTAAGAGAATACTACTCTCAAAGAAAATTGGTTCAAGACATAGGAAGTTTAAATCAACTCTGGGCATTATTCCAGAATGAAGTGTTCAATTCCAGATGAATTAACTTACACAGCTTTTAACAGTTACTTTTGCAATCCAAATTTAACAAAGTGAGTTTATCGAAGTACTGTTGAACACTAATCACTGAAGTGGCCATTTCCCTTAACTATTTTACTAAGAGATTAGAAAAACACCACTTGAGAACACTTGAAGGAGAATGCTAGAAAAGCATCAGACACTTCACTCCCCAGCTGAGACAAACTCACTCAAAGCGTCACTTACCACTTATGCAAATGATCCACAGGTCACCTCCCTTATACCCCCCTGTCAGCTGCAGAAGTCCTTACAAGTGCAGAGATTCATAAGCCCCACAAGTAAGATTACAGGTATGTAAGTACCACCACAATGAGGTGTCAGGGTTTCAGAGCCTCTGTAAGTGTTGTAGAGATAGCTGTGTTTGTGCTAGTGCTGATAAAAGGCAGAGGAAAGAAATGTGCAGTTCGAGTAGGAGCGGAGAAGATTTTTACCAGCCTGAACTGCTGTGAAGCCTTAGTCTCGCATGTAGACACCACAGCACTCTAGGAAGGCTGGTGCATATAACCTAGCACAGCTGAAGGAATTAAAGAGGAATTAAGTTCTACAGAAAACAGGGAGGTTCAGGTGCTCATGCAATTAGTTCTGTATATTCCCTCTAAGTACAAAAAGATCAAAGAAAACACAGACTGGACAAAAAGTCAAAGGAAGTGGTCTTGAAACTCTGAAATGCATTGATTAAGCCCAGGGGCTTAACTTGTAACTGCCTATTAGAAGAGATTATAATTGATACCAATGGTTGCTTAAACCAAAAGAAGCAGTTCTATTGAACTGGTCTGTAATCCTGCAGATCACAGCTAGAGACAGAAGCAAACAGTAAGAGCAAGGAGAGAGAAATTAAAAGGTTAAGAGGAAGTACCGATCAGGGACAAGTGTCCAGAGTCTGGATAAATTGAAATCTATGACTTTATTCAACATAGGCCAGAGATCCACCACTTGGCAGGGGGTGGGGCATGGGGGGGAAGAGGTTTAAATATTCTCTCTATGTATCCTTAGGATCTCAGTGAGAATCAAAAGGATAGGATTTTAACAAATGATTGGAGTAATAAATTGAAAAACTGCACAACGTATTTTGTCAGTTGGTCTAAGTCATACCTCATCCATCTCTTCACTCTTCCTTTTCTTTCTTGGCTTGAGCATTTTAACTGTAAGTGGTAAGGTGCTGCCCTGGTGCTTCACCTCCATCTTACTGGGTTGCAGAGCTGTGAACTGGATTTCCACCTCTGGTTTTGGGAACTGACTAGTATTTCCATTTTCTGTGGACACTTCTGAAGAGTGAAGGACAATTTCTGAATGGTCCTGCAAATACACGGAAATTTTAAGAACACAAGTTTTGAAATAACTGAGCTAAAAAACCCATAATACATATCTTTCCCCAATGGATTGCAAAGTAAGCATTCCACTTTCCAGCTGTTCACTTTCAGAACACTTCTAATTGAAGGAATCTACTTCAAGCATAGCAGAGTTTAACCCTTACTTTCTAAATCTTTGTTACATTTAAAAAAGTTAATGTTTCTATCCACAACCACAGAACTTGAACTCAGCCTGATACTTTGTTTCCAAGTCATTTTGCTCAAGGGCAGAGACAGTCACAGTTTTCACAAGTAGCAGGAGTAGAATTGATATGACTTTCATCTTAACTCTGCCGCTCCTTAGGAGCTAGGCAGTAACGGGAGCTTTTGAGAGAAAAGTATAACCTTTCTCTAGCCTATCTTTAAGGAACTCTCCCTTCCCCTTCTACACCAGAGAAGTTGTGCAAGTAACGAGGTCCAACCAGCAAGCTACAAGCCAAATTCAACCTATGAGAGACTTCTACATCACCACCTGTTCTCTGGAGGAAGAGCAGGCACTAAGGCAGCCCGCTGCCCACAAGCTGAAAACCTTGTCTTGTACCTGCTCACAGCCAAACCGCACGGACTGCACAGGGAGGGTGGGACGGAAAAGTCAGTTTGCACAATTTTTCTTCCTCATCAGCACTTACCTTCCACCATCCACCCAACCTGTTTTTCTTAGCAAAACCAGCAAATTAGAGCTGTGGTCTTCCCAGCTCCTGCATCTCTGTGGCAGCAGTTTAGCTGGGACTCTGAGTGGGAATACGAGCACCACTGCATTCCCAAAAATGGAGTTGGCTAATAAAAACATTTTTCTTTGTAACTGCTACTTCATGAGAGTTAGCAATCAAAAAGTTACGTAGGAATGGCTAGTGTCGTTAGCTAACAAAGTTATACACAAGAATCCTGCAGTGGAAGAAAGCAAATCCAATTTGCCCTGCTGTTTCTCATCCATTTAAAAGGGTTTATTTATCTTTTTTTCAAGTGACTTATCTAATAATCAGCCACTTCATAAGCATTGGTGAGAGGCAGGATTTCAAGAGCATGCAGTTGAAGTCAGATATAGCTATTCACGTGATTATGTTACACATCTTTCGTTTCTACCAAAAGCCACTAAATCAGGTGATCTGATCACCAAGAAAGGTATTTGCAGAAGAAAACTTTAGAATTGTTCAGACAGCAGGATACATTTTCTTCCCTATTCTGCATTTAGCAAAACCCATACAACTGCATAAAATTTTTAAATTTCAGTTTTGTACCTACCTCACTTAATGAAGAGGCACTGCTAAGACATCGAGATAATGAATAATTCCTTTTAACTTCATCATATCTAACTGGAATACTTTGTCCAAGTAAAGGATTAGTTCTGCTTTGTTTTTCCATGAAGTGTAAATATTTAGAATGAGAAAAGATTATGCTAAACTGTAAACCTCAAAATATTTTGATTTTTCTAAAGCTACAATACAAAAGCTCAAGTGCAGACAGCTAATGAACACCTGGGCTGAAAGACAACACAAGTCGAAGGCAGTAACCTCGACTCACGATGCCATCATAAGACGTGCCCTGGTGGGTCTCACCAACAGTCTGTCTAGTTCAATATTCTGCCCCAAGAGTGGCAAAGGGAGATGCTATTTAAGGATAACGTGTGTGATCCTGGTCACCTTGTCATCTGTTCTCTCCATACTCTCCCAGCATTCTCAGCTGTTGCATTAGAATTGTCAGAGTCTACACCACTGCCTAACCCTCAGAGTATCCATTTAAAAATATATTTATGGATTTCTACTACAAAATTTTTCTAATCCCTGCTGACAGTACCTGTTGCCACCACCTCCAGAAGATTACTAGCTGCTTCATACAGGAATATGTTATTTTAACTGTCTTAAAATTATCTCCTACTAGTTTCATGAAGCGCTGCCCAGTTCTTGCAGGATTTTACCAAGGACAGTTGTGCCTTCTGTCTACCCATCGCAGCCATGATTTTGTAAACCTCAGCCCCACAACCCTCTGGTGGCCTTAACCTCTCCTAATCAGAGTGCCAGCTTCTTAGCCTCTCCTCACAAGGCAGGAGACACACATCGTCCTGATCACCTTAGATTTTCTTCTTTATCTCCACTATATCTTTCCTGAGAATTATTTGACTTCCCCCAAAAACTCTACCCCATTCACTTCACCACCATAACAGTTTCTCACATGATAATCCTGTTAGTAGCCTCTCCTTATTCATAACATCAAGTACTGCTGCTACTGGCTTGAGGTAAATACTTCAGCACCAACTGTTCACAACAATTCTTCTCTAGAACTAATTTCATAGCAAAAATAACTAATTTTATGGTGCTCTCTTAGCTGCCATTACAAAGCTATATAAAGCAATAACCATTCTGACAGCTACTCTCTACTCCCTCATACATCACAAGCTTTATCTATTCGGCACTAGCTGAACTGATGAAGTAGCAAGAAACTGGCCAGTCTTATTTGGCAGTAGACAGGAAAGAGATGAAGAGATGCATTTTATCATTCAGTCCAGTTCTGCCACAAGAGGAGAATCGCATCTTCTAGCAGCCAGGGGAGGGTCTGCTAGGAGATCCATGTTCAGCTCTCTTCATTACTAGTTAGCAATGAAGTCACATAGCATTAATTCAGTTTAACAGGAAAACTACCTCATTGAATACTGCTCATGTAGCACACAGGGATTTGGTCAGAATCAGAAGGCTCAGTACAGGTGCAAGCCTTTTAATTTTTGTTCAGGAAATATGCAAAGTCGATCTTTTCTTTGTGTAAACTTCAAATATTGTTTTGTTTTTAAGTAAGATGAAAGATACTGTTCTGTTCTTGTGAACCCCATATGGACTGGCAGCTCTAATTACAGAACCATCTCTATTACCACACTATAGGTGATATCGGGAAAGTTGTTTGAGCTGAAATCCCCTTACCACTGACATAACCAAACAGAGGTGACATCACAAATATTATGTCTTCAGATCTCTAGAACCTGGATTAGTTAACTAGTTTTTCCCTCAGGTACAGAAGTTTTATAGTGTATAGAGAGGTGATGTTCTATTAACTAAAGTACTTCTTATTTCTGAGAGGGGACTTGAAAGAGGGAGAGGGAAGAATGAACAAGAACTCAGAGCTAATGATACAGCTAAAGTACGAAGAACTACAGGAAGTAACTTTTGGGAGATTCCCCACATTGCTGAAATATATAGTGAGCAAACAACAAAACAACGAAGTTATTAACAACATATCATTAGTACATACTTTCTACAAATATAACAAACATACCTCTTTGTTTACAGACTGATCTATTTTATCTTGTCCTTCAGGTAAAGGTACTTCTGCCAAAGACTGAAGACTTTTATGGTTAACGCGTTGTTTCAATTCCTTTATAAAGTCATCTTTCTCAGCCACCTGTTTTCTTAGTTCTTCTGTATCAGTTTCCTTATCCTAATAAACATAGCAAAAATTGCCACAAATTGTAGGATTGGCAAAAGAAATTAACATGTGCATGAGCATCATTACAATTACTCAGCAGCATCAGTTTTAGAATTGCAGGCTCAAACAGCCAGCTGTCCAACAAAAAGCCAACAACTTCATGTATGAGTGGCCTCTATTTAAAGTCAAGAAAGGTCATATAACAGCCTGGGAAGATGTAACGCAAAATTTTTATTTTACTCTACTTATGTAGGGTTATAAAAGTTCACCTCCCATTTGCTCATGAAGTTCTTGGTTCTGTGAAAAAGGCAGCAGATGTGATAGTTGTTTCAGATTTCCAGTCCAATCAAATTGCAATCAAATGATCAAATGGACTTGAGTGTTTATTTGAACTAATAAGTTTTTTGAAACTTCAGTTACTGTTACAAATTCAGTTTCAGAAAAGCATAAAGCTTTTTTTATATTAGCTGCAAACAATTTCAATATGTTTGAAATAGAGCCAAAACTTCTACAAACCATCTGAACTGTTCTGACAGTTTAGTTTGGCATAGTTAGTACTATCTTATGGCCTTAGTAGACTTGAGATGTAGATCTTAAAAAGCTCACACCGAACTAGTTTCACTACAAATATACAAAAGCAAACCATGCTTCAAATTAGAAAAAAATGTGTCTATACTTATACTCTTTGTGAAGAGAATTTTTGTCAAGAACCACCACTCCTGCTTGCCCACTTTTTGATTTTATTACTGGAAAGTCTCAGGCAAGCAAAGTCACAGACAAAGTGAAAGTAGTCCTAAGCTCCTAACATCCTCCTGTACTGATTGCAGGTCCAGAAGGTCATTGCTAACTACTTCTAGATGCAAGTATAGCTTTAGATTGTACAGATTCGTATAATAATTTCATATGCTCAGGAAATTACAACCTTGATACAGTCCAGTGACCAGGCAAGGTATCCGCCTTGTTATTAACTATCAGTCACTCTATTTTGAAAGTGATATGGGAGCAAAACCACTAGCATTTTGACCAAGTATTTTTACTGGAAAGAAGCTTTTTTTGTCAACTACTGCCTGCTTCTTCTCTTTCTGCTAAAGCCTCATAGGCTTTTCTTCCTCCGCCCCCCCCCCCCCCCCCCCTCTTTTTTTCAGAAAAGCCAAGCAAGAAATCTTGTTTTTCAAGGTATGTTTTCTCAGCTTCATTAAGTAGCAATTCATTTAAGCATAGGTTACTTATTGGTGTTTTACACACAAGATGAAGTTTGAAGAATTCACAGCAAGGTGGTGGTGGTGATAGGACAGAAAGGAACAGGCACTTGCACTTCCATTAGGTATTATGCTTTTTCATTTTGTGACACTCCTGTTCTTCCCTTTTCACACGGAGAAGATCTCATGTAGGCTTTGCCATGTGATAAAGTGAGGGGACTTTGACAAAGGCCAGCTCCCCTCAAGCGCCCACACTGTTAACACTTGACACGAGATCTGCTCTGTACTAAAGACTTACGCTAGAGGACTCTGCTGAGACCTCCAGTCACTTACAATTTCTGCTTGTTGCTCTACCAACGTTTTCCACAAATTTTCTCATTTCTCTGTTGCAATGGCTCTCAGCTTCTTTCACTTGACTTATGAGTCTCATTTTCTCCTCTGGCCAGTTCTTTCTATCAGTTTGATACTTCGCCTCATTCTCCTATTTTAGTGGAACCAGAAATAAAGCCATAGGCAGAGATTAAGCGACACAAAAAGAAGTCTTAAAATCCAAATTACCGTTAAACACATTAGTTTCAAAAAGATATCAGAAATACTAGCACAGTTTTACTCCAGCATATTCCCAAGTGCAAGTATTACATTCTCGTTTGTTTTTTTCCATTTAAAAGAATTGTTTAGCAGTTTTCAGAATTCATTATTCAGACTGGCATGTCTTCAGGGAACAGACTATTTTTCCTCTAAAAATGCTCTGGGTAAGTCACAAACACTATTAAAGTTACACCAAAGGTAATGGCAAAAAGACCCTTTTTACTTACAAATTCCCAATCTTTTATACTGCCCTGCAGGTCATGTTAGGAAACCTACTTCAAGACTGAAAAGCAAAAAATGCAGCACAATTTGAATGGGAAACAGAGATAGTGTGTAACCAGGAATGTCACTTCAATCCACAGCAACTTTGCCTCCTTCTCCACCACAATCAAACCTCTTGTCAGACATTCTCCCACACAAGACAGAAGGCACCTGAAAAGCCGCCTGGGAAAAAAGGCTACTTTCTAATCTAAGGAGAATTAAGAGGTAAACCCTCAGCCTAACGGGAAGGGCTTACAGATCACACAGCAAGCACAAGATCTTTAAAGTGTCCAATTTATTTGCCCAAGCAACTGATGGGAAAAAGGTTTGAAACAATCCAGCTCCTGACATCTGTTCAGGACAGCTGTAAGAGGAGCCCAGCTAGAGAAGCACCGTCCATGGCAGCACACCACAGTGAAGGGTGCACTCCACTGTGGGGCATCAGTGATGCTGTGTATTACAAAGACACTCCATCCAGACTTTGCTGCACTGACGCACTGCAGTTTTTAGAGGAGGTTTCCTTCACCAGTGTAAGAACTTGCCACATCATGCCCTAGCTCTTGAAGATAGTGACACAAAAAAAATTTAGACTTCTAAATGAAAGTTATGGTTTTAAACCTAAGTATGAATTACATCACCATGTTTTACCTTCAGTTCTTTTTGCAGCTTTATTAATTCCTCATTTTCATCTATGCTTTTTTCCACGGTGTTGCTCATCTTTTGCCGCCAGTCACTATTGCTCTGGTTATTCAGCTCTCTATAATTCTGCTTCCATGCTTCCAGTTCTAGTCAGTACACAAAATGAGGTTATATAACACACAGTTTTAAACGCATATTTGACCACATTCACATCCTTCTACTGAAGTTACTTGGATTTATCAGCTATGACCACAAAGGGACAACAGAAGCCTTTAACTGTTAGAAGTTTGTTATGTACTATATAAAATTAATGCCTAAATAACACTCAACAAATCAAAACAGAGATTTAAAGCAGCTATCACAATACATCCAAAACAATTTTGCCTCCTTGCTGCCGTTTTCAGGTTTTGGGTGAGGTTGGGTGCTGCTGGGGGTGGGGGGCGGTCGCTGCACTTGGTAAGACACTGCTGCATTTTACCCGCTTTTTGGACTCACTACTGTTACTGTTGTTTTCTTGTTATGTTTAGTAAATTCTTTCTTTTTATTCAACCTACGAATTTTCTTCTTTTTGTCCCTCCCCTATTTCACTGGGGAGGGGAGGGGGGAGGTGAACGGCTGCCACGTGGCGACTGGCTGCCGGCTGAGCTCAAACCTTAACACACACAGATCTGAAAATAAATTTACAGATGAGCCCCCATCCTAGTTCCCACCATTCTCTCCCAAAGTGCCTTCATCACAAGTAATTTCCCCCATTTCCTGAGATCTAAAGCTCTATTAGAAAGAAATAGAGTATCTCTACAGAACTTTCCAAATCCAGAATTCTGAAGTGATTCTCATCCACTTGATTTAGGTGAGCATTCATTTCAGTGTTAACGTCAGGCTAAGGGTTGTATTATATGAAAAACTAACTATTGTTCAACTGCTGAGTGTTTATCAAACCTGCAGAAACTGTTGTTGTGCTAGTTCATGTTTCAGTGTTTGATGTTGTTAACATGGCCAACTAAAGTGGCAAATAAATACCAATATCGAGTAAGTTAACACTGATAGCAAATCCAGTCTTTCTTTGGGGCTTATGTTTCTTATTCTGAGGCTGTTTCTTTGCTTTCAAATATTCCTGCTAATAATGATTCAATAAAAATTAGTTCCTGACTGTAACATTTTAATGCCCAGGTTGGATTTTCTCAGTATTTTGAAATATAAATATGCAAGACTCTCCAAATTAGATAACATCACAACTCATTATGTTGCCATTCCACACCCAAAAAATGGCACAGTAAGGGCTTTTTCTGACCTTTACACACTTTCTCATACTGTTTGGAGATTTCTTCCAGCTTCTCATTATTCGGCTGCTTCTAAATATCACATTGAAAGCGAATTAAAGAAAACATGTCAAAAACATATTGAAAGAAACAAATATACATGCTACATATTAGTAGCTTTTCATTCTGAGCCTCAGTAAGTATTAAATGAAGTATTTGAAGACAAACAGTCGAGAATAAGTAAGTTTTTCATGTAGTGAAAGGAGCATTCAAGCTGACTAAAAAAGTGTTTAGAAGACATTACTACTAACATATCTAAGCGTCACTAATCAGAATCAGGGTATCTGCAGGTATTAAGTATGTATTTACTAGGCAGATTACTCAATTTAAAACAATTTGCCAAGGTCCTGCAGTGAGAAGTTCTTTAAACATCTTTCATTCATCCATTAAGACTAATTTCATCTGGATACTCTTGTTTTTACCCCTATTTCTGTAAGCTTTCTCCTGTTGGTTGGAAAATTTGCCTCATTACTGGATTACTTAAAAAAATTAAAAGCAAGTAAAATTTAAAAAAATAGAATACCTTTTTAAATTGCAGGATTGTGCGCTGTTTGATCTCTAATTCTTTACTAAACTGGTTTTTAATTTTCTGAAGTTCATTAACTTTGTTCCTCAGGGATTTCTCCTCAGATTGCATTCTACACACCTGTAACAATGCATAAAGACAGCAAGCAAAGCTAACATTTAGCTATAAGCCTTTTACAACCTCTGCAGGTTATCTAAGTAAAAAAATACTTTCATCAAGAATCAAATTTTCGCAAGCATCTTTGCTAAATTTCAGGGGCTAGAAGTGCACTATGCTGTACATCCTGCCTAGGGAACAATTTTCACCATAAAATAGAGTATTAAGTTTGGCAGGAAAAAAACGAAAAACAACAAACCACACCACCAAAACCAAACCACCAGGAAATAGCCTAATCGAACTACAAATTCAGTTGTCCTTTAAAAAAAAAGTGTTTCCTGACATGCGATCCCATCCACTCCTTGCTACTTCCCAAAGGATTATACACTGCATGTTGAGTAGGGAAAAAGTCCTGAAATGTTAAGCTGCTGGGGAAGACATTAATACTCTTTTAAGGCTCCACTTTCAAGCCCAAACTCTTGCAATAGTCTTCTGGATTCTAAGTTCTTGTGATATCCCATGAGGTTCTAAGAAATTCTACTGCTTAATAACTAAATACTAACAATCAACATTAGTAAAAGTTATTCCATTTTTTCATTTATTTTCCCCAAAATAACAGAAAACATCTCAGATTTTAAAAAGTCTCTAGAATTTTGTGCTTTCCTTTTCCAATTAATCCATCTTTTCCTCCCAGAGATGAGCATTTTCCAAAAGTCTGAATTCTGAGGCTTTGAAGTCAGCACAAATAACAACAGAAGGCTACTGTTGTTATGATGATTACAAAGTCCTCCTCCATAACCAGGTTAACCTACTTTTGACAAGCCTTTTTCAAGTGTATTAATAAAATTTACTTCCCCCCTTCAATATCAGTACTAATCCATGTTTTGACACCTTATCTTTAGCTCACAGCTCAATGGCAATGTAACTTTAGAGTCACTCTTACTCTAAATGGATGGCTGAACACAGCCTTGTTATGAATCACTTTTAACAGCTGTAGCTTGAGACTTGTGAAAACAGGTTTTACTAACAGAACCCCAAACAAACTTGCAGAAGAAACATTTGCCCTAGGGTTACAAACCTGGTTTTGTACTTGCTGAATTTGTTTCTTGGCATCAGAAAGTTTCTCTTTCAAATCTGCATATTCTTCCTCTTTCCTCTGCAAATCCTTTTTCAAGCTCTGTACAAGGGCAGAGCTCTCAGAAAGATCTTTACGTAGCCTTGTGTTAGAAATTAAGAGACATAAATAACATTAGTGTTACACATCTCAAAGAAACAGCTTTTACACATTAACTCAGGCTCTTCGATGGCTGGTTTTATTCATGGATAGAACCCCAGATCTATCAGCTAAATGACAAGCATTACAATTTTGGATTTCAGCTACATATTATATGATCCTGAAGTAACAAACCGCTCAGATTCACTCTTGAACAGTGCAATTTTTTAAAATTCTTTTTTCTAAGCACAGTAGACTAACCATTTCTACCACTAGGTGTCCTTACACAGTAACAAAAGGGACAAGGTTAATATCAATTAAGTATAAACTTGATATTTACATCCCAGACCTTGTAAGGATCAAAATAAATAAAAATCAAAAGAAAGTAGAAAAAACAACAATATTGTAACAAGTCCTGTTGTTACTAAGTGCTATAAAGTCATTAAGAAGTTTAATGGGTTTATTTTTAAATGGTCATATTTATTTTAAAAAGCTTACAGCAAGTTACCTTGGATTTTTACTTCACAATTACCTAATAGAAGATTTCTTAAATTCTATAATTAACAATGCAAAATAAGGTCTCACAAAAGGAAAACCTTTCAAAGTTCCCCAGACCTTCATGCTAAATTGTATTTCAGAGTACATGCACGTGCCCACAGATATCAGAACTAAAGAAACCCTAGTCAGAAGGGCTACACAGCATCTTAAAGCTATTTTTACATCATTGCAATTTCCTTGCCACATAGCAAATATAATCTCTCAGATACATTTAATCTCTTATTTCTTAAAGATTTAAAAACTAGAGGGGGCTGGGGAAGTTCTACTCTCCTACACCCATTATTCCTTCAAGTTCTTATAGTATACTGTGTTCACCTAGAATAGCTATTACCAAAACCGGCTGTTTACTGTTTAATTACTAGGCTTTTTTTTCCTTTCTTCTTTTCCTTTTTACCATTCAGTCCTTTCTAAAGAAAACATTGCCTGCTTTTATACGAGTTACAGCATATAACATTAAACTACGTCATTTCCTCCAAAAAGGGTATGTAACATAATACTGTCAGAAATCCCCAAATAATTCATCATTTCCTGTTTGCCCCTACAATAGTTCTGCATGATTTAGATCTATACTTCTGAAAGAATACAGAAACAGGTGAGGAAAACATAGCTAGCAAAATATGCAAATATAGAAATCAAGTAGTGCATTAAAAGTTCTTAAGCAGTTTGGTTAATAAAGTTGACAAACATGAAGATGTGTTATGTCAAAATAAATTGATGTTCACAGAGGGTAGTTTTAACTTGAGTCTATTCTCAAAGGGCTAGGAATTATCTCATTATTTACTTACAATTCTATAGATTGTATTTGCTCATCCTCATTTTTCTCTTTTTCTTAAAGAGTGTGTTTCATGTTCTGCAAGCTGTTCATCAACTGCACAACTTCCTCCTTTAGATTTGCTTCCTGATCATTTAATTCTTCCAGTTTTTTGTCTGAATTGGCACATTCCTCTTGCAGAGCTACTGTATTACTTTCCAGATTTAAAATAATAGATTCTTTTTCTTTAAGTACTTCTTCTAACTTTGCTATGCTGTCATCTTTAGCTCTAAAAGCCTCCAAGAAGCATTCAAGCTCTCCTATTTTTCCCTTGGAGCTGGTAACTTCCTCTTCAAACTCTGCAATTACTCTGTGATCTTCTGCAGCCTGTTTTTCAAAATCCTGGGTTTTCTTCTGGATGTGCTCTTGTAACTGACTCATAAGATCTTTTTCCTTTGTGGACTGATGATCTTGATTTGCAGTCTCATTTAACTTTATTTTTAGTTGTTTATTGCAATTCTCAGCATCATCAAGTCCCTTCTTTAAGTCTTCAACTTGTTGAAGTAGTTCTTGAATCTGCTGACTTTTTTGTGAAGAAGCCTTAATAATGTTTTGGCATTCTTCCCAAATGCTTTCAACACTGCAATGAAAGGAGCTCTCCTGTCCCAGAGCTGCTGTAGAAGCAGTTTGGGACTCCATGCACACAGGACTCATTTGAGCTCTCTCCAGTTCATCTTTCTGAGAGTCTAAGGAATCCTTTAGATCAACTGAATCAATATCCCTAGTGTAAGACTCTAACATTTATACAACTCATCTACTTTGGACTGCATTGTTTTAATTAGTGGCACTTTATAAATTATATTTTGTTTAGCACCTTCTACTTTGTTATTTAGCTGAATAATCTTTTCTTCTTGTTCCCTATTGATAGTTTTCTGTTTGTCCAATTCAGAAACAATCTCCTGATAGTCAGCTCAACACTGCTGAAGTTCTTCACCTAAGCCAGAAGCCCTTTCTTCAGAAGCAGAGAGCTTGAGATTCAAGTTTTTTATTTGCCCACTGAACTCTTTTTTTGGTTTTTTCTATTCTGCATTGTTCTTCAAGTGCAGCTAGCTGCCCTTCCAAGGTTTCAGTTCTTTCCTTCAGTGCTAGTATTTCTGCATAGTTCTCAGTATTATTTGCTTTCACATATTCAGTTCTCTTTTGATCCAGAGAGTCATCTTCCCAACTCTCCTTCATACCTCCTAAAAAAAAAAACAAAACAAAAAAACCAAACCAAACCCAAAACAACAGTTCAGGATGATTAAAATCAGTAGTACAAGTCACTAGCACTGCCAAATAGCAATTACTATGTGGAAAATGGTCACCATCTGAAAGCCACACCCTTATATCACATGGCTTTTTGAAGTCTTGAAGTAAAGCCCCTCTGAACAGTTTAAAATGCAGTAGGTGCCTCTTAGGCTTATAGACGTGGTTTGCAGCAAGAGGTGTTCAGGAGCCTTAAAGAACATTTTGCCATGGCTCTGTTCCAGCCTTCTACTCTGCACCACTATAGAAAAATCTAGCTAGTTTTACTAATATGTAGTAATATCTATGAGCCAGATAATGGTCACAGTTATGTCTAGTTTCCACTTCCACTGGTTCAACAATCCTTTTAATACAGCCAATCACCCATTTTACACTTAGAAAAGCAATGGTATTGTATACTTTCCTGAGAATTTTCATTCATACTCAATATGCCCTTACTTTAAAAATGAAGCTAAAAATCCAGCACAAGTTTTTTGCTTAGTGTTTGGGACTTTCTTCTCTTTTTTCAGTTTTTTCAGGAGAACTTATGCCCACACCTAATGTGTTGCATGTAAGGTTCTCCCAGAAAGATCTACAACATTCCATCACGATCCCAAATTTCCATAAACATTTTATTAGCTTAAGACTGTTTTTTCCCTGAAGTAAAATCATATGCATTTCACCACCTTCAAAATTGACTCCAGCTATATTTTACACTGTTTTAGAATCCAACTGTGTCCATTTAGTAACATGCATGTATGTTTTAGTATTAAAATCAAGCCTGACTATCACTAGAGGTTTAGGTCATCACAGCTATGTACTCCAAAGTGATACTATAGATTTCTGTGAGTACTGCAACTACAGTAAGGTGGAGTTTGGCAGTCATCTCGCTTTGGGAGCATTAAGCACACGGGTACATGTGTACTGCATGGAAACATCCTCTGAACAGATCCAACAAGTTTTATAGAGTCACTAACAAAAAGTCATACCGAATCATTAGCAATAGTGGTTTCCACCTCAATTCAGGTTTTGGTTTTTGATTATTTTTAGAGGGATCAAATTCTACAGGACACTTTTTTCCTCCTGCTTTTCTGTACCCTTTCTTTTCTGTTCTAATTAGATGTATCAAGTGTTCCTGCTAGGTCAGAGGAAACAGCAGCTTTACTTTGGCTTGTAAAGCCATGCTTCTAAATACTACAAGATGAAAAAATTGGAATTGGGAGATGGTTTTCTCTGAAAGCCTAGTTGTGTGGTCTCAAGAAAACATATCAGACAAAATACTACAAACTCCTCACACTGGACATGAATTTAACATACTTCACTAAAACGGAGAGGTGCTGAGATGTCTTAAGACATATTTTGCGATCTAAGGTGCCAAGATACAAAAAGTAGCAGAGTTTTGCCCAACAGCTATAGTGAGAAGAGTATGATCATTCATAAGAGGATTTAGAGGTGATCGAGATGCTTTGTACTGACAACCACAATCATGTAGCAAAGCAGGATAAATACTAGTGCAAGAAGATGCATGATATTCAGTGCAGAAGCTTCTTATGTAGGAAGTACTAAGAAAGGAAGAAATCCCATCCCAAAACATGGGAGGCAAGTCCTAGAGAAGACTACAAAAACCTGAACCTCAAGACAAGATAACCTATCTTCTCACAAAATAAGCTTTGGTCATAGGCCACTAGCATGTCTAAATTCTACAACAAAGCCATCACAATGTACCTGCGCTCATTTTTCTATTGTACCAAGTATGTTTAACAAGAACGGTTAAATGTAAGTATATATAAGTTTCATCATTACAGAACATCTAGTAACTCAGTTTTTAAATTAGATGCCTTATATTCTCAACAGCCACATATCAAACATATTTAACATGACTGAAGAGCCTGCTCTTCCCAATAAAATCTCAGTGCTGTCATTAATTGGCACTGTTAACTAACTTCTTGTTTGAGAAGAGCTATCACTTCTCTGTTTTTTGCTTGTTTAAACAAGTTTCAGTCATGAGATAAGAAACCTACTACTATATAATATATCAAAGAGTCTACATCAGCTTCAGTTCTCACCCCCTTCCTGTAACATTTATATAGCTGGCACTATCAAATGGTCATGCTAGGATCCAGTATTCATCCCAGCCAAAAAAGGTAGCGACAAATCAGAAATGCATCTGGTACAGACAGAAGCTTTTCTTAAGACAGACTTCAAATGACACGTATTTGAACAAGCTGCACAGACATCAGAAGTGCCCTACTGGATGACACACCATCAGTTGACCTAGCCTAATATTTTGCCTCCTTTTGCTGCTGTTGGCAGGCCCAGCCACTTTCCACAAACCTTTTCTGACATAGAACACCTGGGAATGTTGGAGGAACATGAGACAGTAAATCCCTGCTTAACCCTGTCAGTATCTATGTATGAACCTGTTGGCCGTTAGCTTGTCTAACCACTCCTGGAATCTGAGAATTATCTGTCTCTCTCACCTCCCAGGGCAACAAATACTAGAAGTTCACTACCCATGGCATGAAGTGCTGTGTTCCATAAACTTAAACTGATCTTCTAGATTGAGCATTCCCTTGTTCTTTTACTGCAGTGATGAATGACAGTCCAGCATTCAGTTTATTCACCATCTGTATCCTCAGTTTTCTGCGATCATGTGAACTTGACAAGTCTCCTTGTAACATATTTTATCCCTCTTTATGGAGATAGATATTTTCTGATCCCCATTTTTAACCTTATTCTCTTTTTCTATCCTATCCTCACCCAAACAATTGCCTGGAAGATCTTCTTACTTGCACCTATTCTGCAGGAAGAAGGCAAGAAAGTGAGGGATACAAAGGGAAGATCTTTCATTCTCCTCTGGCATATGCTTTCCATAGTTCTATGATAAACTGGAGCCCAGCTCTGTCCTGAAGATCTTACAAATACCATTTTGCACAAGTCAGTCCCATAAAGCTCAATCTCACCAATTAATAGACTTTAATGAAATGGATAACGTAAGTAGTGGTGTCCTTTTAAGTTTCACCTTCATGCTTGAAGGTCTTCAACTGTAGCTGGTTTATTCACCTCATTCTAAAAAGACTGGTAAGCTCACAGATAAAGCAAGGAAAGCAAAAAAGATTGGAAGTGCAAACGTGAGAGCTGCACAAAATATGTATCTGTGGACTTAAAATAATTTTACTTCCATTCAAGTGAAAAGCTTTTCTCCTTTGCCAGCACTGTCACCTTCAGCAAAGCTGGTGTGTTCACAGCACGCATACAGCATGAAACATCAAGTTTCACAGTCCGTGCTGTATGAGTGAACAATCAGTAACTCGCTGACACCGTTGACGCTTGCGTAGGCAATTTTAAAAAAACTTGAGCAGGGGATGCTACTCTCCCAGAAGTCCAGCAACAGCAAGTTTAGTCCAAAAACAATTGTTAAGAAATTAAGAACTACAGCTGAGTCTGCAAGTACATTAACAGATGAGAAAAAGCAGCAGAAAGGAGAGTCTAAAAACTAACGTTTATTTTAAGCATTTAGGAGTGAGCAGTATAGGACCTTCTGCAAAAGTGATATTTACATAACAGTTACTTTGATTTACAGTTTAACATAGTAGATTTTCTCCTCACAACATAACGTTTACACTTCACAATTTTTCGCTTCTGTTCTGGAATAGTAATCAAGTTTTTTTGGAAGGCCCCCTGTGAGTGATGGTAGAAATTTTACCTTTCTCTGCAGGTGGCTCTTTTTCCACAATAGGCTTACTTTCAGAGCAACGTTTTCTTCCCACTTCCAATACAGTCTCCTCACAATCCTTGAATTGGCTGCTTTCAATCACTTCCTTAGAGTTTTTTTCTGCGAGTTTTCTTTTTATGGTAGTTACAGTGTTGTCCTGTGTTAAAATAAGATCAATTACTTTGAAGTTTTACCAAGTGAGCACTTAAAAGCCTTAGTAATCCTTTAGATGCAAATATTTTTACAAATCTATCTGGGTAACCTGTATAGGGGTTGTCAGAAGAACAAGTCAGTTACAGATCAGTTACTCAAGCAAAAAGCAGGTACACCTTCAGACAGTAATAAGCACAATGTTTTGCACTGTACAGAAAGTAGAGCAAGAGACTAGGAAACTACAAAATGCAAAACAAGTTTACCACCTGAAGTATCCAGTGTCGAAAGAGCTGAGGAAATTCATGATTTGCTCAAAGGGCCAATGGTCAGCTCTACAAGTTCACCACTTTCTTGTCATGGTTGGTAGAGCTGGGAGTTTTAACCTCCTTCAGCAAAGCCACAGATCATTTTTATCATGACAGATCTGATGCAATTTGAAAGCCTAGTCAGTTCTGTCATATATACTTTAGACTATATATTTGACTAAGAATGAAGTTTCTTTACTCACAAGATGGCACATGTGGCAAGCCATGCTGGTTGCCAAGGACCAATCACTCATCTAAGTAATTCATTAAAAACAAATAATCTGTAGAACAGACTTGAGGTTTGTGGTCACGTTTTAAGTTTCATGCCACAGAGTCTCATAGAAACGCTGGACAGAGCTGGAGCCTTTCTCTTGGAAGGAGCAGTGATAGGAAGCAGTCATCACAACTGCCATCACCCTGAGCATTCCTGCTACTGAAAAGCTAAGGTGCTCGGAGGCAGAGAGGGAACAGAAGATTAAGTATGGTCAAAGCCTTAAGTTCACAGTGGAAGAGAAAAAGGGATCAGAGTGCTGCCTATGTTTAATTTAAAATGTTCTCAGAACTACGTTTCAGGTTACTGGGCATCAGGCTCAAAAAACCACCTAACTGCATGTTTTGATTTTTTTCTAACCTGTATACATGTAGCCAAGCCAGTCTTTTGGCATTCAGCAGCTAGCAGCAGACTAGCCAGCTGCAAGTTTTATTGAGCGCATCAAAAGCAGAGATACCCTGGCCATCCACTCTTAGTTCAAACTCTACTCAACACGTTCATATTATTGCTCTGCCTTAAAAAGTTCGTGTGCATGGTGGTAGTAGAGGGAACACACTGATTTTTGTTGGCAATTTACACAATCACTGTCCTTCTCACATTAACTTCTAACTTCAATTAAATTTGACCTTTTGCTGCAGCAAAACCTCCTTTCCTTCCTCTTCCATTCAGGCAAAAATAAAAAGACAGTGACATAATCCCTCTCCTCCCACTGCTAAAGTCCTCCCAGTTTGAGTGTTGGGGTTTTTTTTCTCATTAGAGTGGCTCTTCATAGTCTCATCGACAGTCCTCCAATAATAACTCCAGATCACTGCTTCCAAAAGTCCTATTTTCCACACACACCTCCACACACATTCTGCTGTAACTTCAGTTTCAATGCCAACTTCACCTGCTGCCATTTCAAGAAAGAAGCCATTACTTACAGAAAATTTCAGTTTTCCAAAATAGTCAAGTCCATTATAAGCACAGATTTAGATTTTTTTTGTAAACAGAAAATTAAGATGTCTCAGACTTACATAGTCTTTCACGGTTTTTTCTAAACGGGATATCAAATCTTGCAGTCTCATGGTAACATCATCTTTTTGCTCCACAATATCTATTAGTTCTTGAATCCTTTTATTCTGCGTATTCATTTGCTTAGAAAAGAAAGTAGTTCAGTCAATGTTAAATTCTTGAACTATAGGATGCATTTAGAAGCAAGATCAGTTAAGCTAAACTTGATATAAAAAAAGCTAGAAACGTACTACAACAGCATTTTAAGCTACCGAAATTTTGTATTAAAGCAAGTAATTCTGCACAAGTTTTTTTTTGAGAAAGTTACCTCAGTTGGTTCTTTAAGCTGCTCAGCAGACTCATCCGATTTAATCATCTGCATTTCAGAGTCTGTAACAGGAAAAGAACCCTGCATCAAATAACCAGCCATTACATATTTTACTCAGTAATCCATTTTTCCAGATCTCCTGGTCCTTTAGTAGCTTTTGAATAGACTCATTTTTTTTTGTGTTGGCTTCTACTTGCAGAACACATTTCAAAAGTTTAGGGTTTTTTGAATAGAATTGGGCCCTGCAACCCATATAAAATATAGATCACGTCAAGAGACTTCTGCTGAAATCATACTATGAGGTATTGCTACTTTTATCTATCAGTGTTCCACAGAATACCTGAAAACACTGCATCAGCAAAATGTAAAGTGCTGGGATCATAATATAACCATGAAATCACGAATAAATAATGTTGACGTGTTACCCCACAATTCAGAAGTCTTCAACTGACAGTTTTAAGTTTTGTCTTAAAAATGAAATAATCAAGGCCTGTGCAATTGTTCAACCTGAACATACACAAAACAATTATTATCACCTCTATACATATGATTTGGTTCCAAAATCCTGCTCAACTGGATTTTACAATGCTCAACTACTATTTTACAGTAGTCATTTCTTTTTTCTTTCACATCACACACACACAGAGCTCACCTTTGGTTTTCTGTGTCAACTCTTCTTCAATTTTGATTAGTTCATTGGTTTTCTTTGTCAGCTTTTCTTTGGTCTGAGTTAGTTCAGTGGTAGTTTTGCCCAGCTGTTTTGCAAGCCAACCTATAGCTTCCTGTGGGTCCTCCAGAGACACCACGTGTCTGTGTTTCTTCTGCCTGCTTTTTGATATCAATGACATCATTCTGCAGAGAATCAGTAATGCCCTCAAGATCAATGTAGGTGCCTGGCCCTATGCCATATTCTTCATTCTGAAAGATAATTTATATCCTTTTAGAAATAGAAATAATTACACAATATCCACTATTTCTACTGAAAATTTGGAAGACCATTATGTCCTCAAACATCTAAGTACAGTTAATTCTGACTTCAAAGCCATCTTGTGGGTTCATAGGCAATTGGATTGCCAGTTTCTGTCTACCTTCACACAGAAGTCTCCAGCATCAAGGAACAGATACTTTATTTTTAAAGCATTTAATGGCCCATCATCACATTCCCTTTTATATCACCACAAAAGCATCCCCTCCAAATTTAATATAAAAGCTAGCATTTTTACCCAATGAGAACACTGAATGAACACAGCAAGCAAACAGTTTTAAAATGAATACATCCAAAATTTTCAAATATCAGTAAAAGTTTGTAAGGTCAAATAAGTTTGTGGTAACTTATCAAATTAAGTTGTACTTAAAACATTGACTTTATATCTTTCCTCCTTGTTTTTTAAAAACAAAGGGTTCCAAACTCACAAGAACCAGCCTCAACTTAAGGGTTTAGTTATGCTTAAGTGTCTATACAATTGTCATTGCTTCAGTTGTAGCTACAATAACCTAAAGAGGAAAAAAGTCTCTGGGACCACTCCAGTACAGTCCATATATGGGGCCTAAGAATTCAGCTTCAAATACCTTAAATATGCACTTAATGCAACAGTTTATAGCACAGTTGCAGCTTTTCCCCCAGCTTCTTTGTACACAGTAATTTTCACTTTGTGTTGCAGAAATGCAGAAAACCCCAAAGATTCCTAAATGCATATCTGAGGCACAGCAACTACTCCTATTTAACATGATAAATATATCTTGCTGAGGATACAGTTACACAGCATGCAATTCCTTGAAACCATTCTTCTAATTCTTGAGACGTACCATCACCATAACAGGTAGTTAGTGAAAGGGATGTTATCAGGGGGATAAAAACACCAGAGGTCCAGCTTGTTCACTGCAAGGCTGATCCTTTAGTTTATTTTCTTCATCCATGTCTTCAAGATAACCATCTACAAGTTCCTTGAAGATTTCCAGGCGTGTGTCAGCATCTTCTTCAAGCCGTTCTCATTCGTAAGAAAGGCACTCACTATAGTAGGAAAAATAAGTCAGATAAAAGCTAGCTAGCATGAGCTGCTAAGAAGTTATTAGTACAGCTGCCTATAAACAAAGATGTTTTTTTCTTTATTTTGGCACAATAGAACAATACACAAAATGGTGTTCCTGCACCAAAACAGAAGTCTATTTCCTGCACACACACTCCCGAAGAATGAGGGGGAGACATATATACACAGATTATGGCTGACACCTAACTACAAGCATTGTTTCTAAGCTTCTTGAGCCAGAATACCCATTTGAAGTACCACTAAGACTGCAGTAACCAAAGAATGTGCAAGTGTCACTCTTTCTACAGACATCCTATCAAAGCTCTTCTGTTAGGGAAAGCTCTGCAGGAACACTGCTGACAGATTACACACACACCCCCCTCCATCCCCCCCAGAATCAAAGCCTTTCCTACACAGTATTTTTCCTGAACTCATAGTCCAAACAGAAACTGATCTATTAACAGAGGCAGTAAGTCTAGCAGAAGAGTGTGGTCTCTTATAGCCAAGAGACAGATTTAAGAAATAAGTGAATTTAATTTCATTTTTTTTTAATCATTAACTTTAAAAACCACTTAAAGCTAACTTACTTGAAATATATTTCCTGCTCAGCAAAATATCGGGCAAATTCCTGTGTCACCTCTTCACGAATTTGTAATTACAGCAGTAACTTATTCTTCTTTTCAGCAAGAAGTTTGCTCAACTCTTCTATGAGACTCAGCAGCATCTAGAATTACCATTGTTATTAAGTTTTTCATAAAGAAGTGGTTTCCCAGAAGTGAGATTTTTCTCATTCCTCAAACACTACAACACCACTTTACTCTTGCACCTGAAAAAAGCTCTTCCAGTTCTTTTATTAGCTTATTCATAAACAGGAAGATTTATGAGTAGATCAAAATATCTCTTTGGTACTAACACAGCAATTTTTAAGTTTGCACAGAGCAGACATTTGTAAAGAACATCCATTTTATTACAAGAATTGTTGAAGTTGTCTTAAACAGGCTTAAGCTCCACAGAAACTGGATCTTGTTTTCCAGATGCTCATTTTTGGGGCAATATTAATGAAACCTCCATAAAACAGTTTCTAGTCCTCTGTTCCCTCCTCATCTTCCCTAGAAGTGACTAAATTTGCTTAAGGAACAGTTTTCAGCGTTTTCTTGTGCATAGAATACAGAGGAACAGTCTTGTATTGCTAAAAGCAGGTAATATTTGCTGTGCATTGACAGGAGGAGGAGAGAAAGCCAAATCTGCAATTCTTACTGCTTAGTCTATATTCAGACACATTATACAGTTTTCCCACAACAGGCACCACAGGATGAGTAATCCCACTTTTAGTTCTTAATGCTGGATTTAGATAGAATAAGGGTGATCAGAAGAAAAAAAAAAAAAAAAAAAAAAAAAGTGAGAGATTGGGAAAACCAGAATAATACCTTGCTTCAAGACTCCATGCTACGCTAATTCTTAACATAGCCCTGGCACATACCATACCCTCTTTTTTTCCCAATAAGAACTGTATTTTCTACAGATTTCTGCACTGCTTCTTCTCTTGACATATGCTGTTCCTCCCTGTCATTGTCATCTTCGATCACATCTTCGAAGCTCCTGTCCCATGGGGCAGTAACTCTTTTCCTTGAGATTGGCATTTTAGTGTGACTGAGTAGTGATGATGTTACTGATTTCTGGCCAAACAACTGATCTTGGACAAGAACAGATGTGTCCACTAAAACCTACTCAGAAAACAAAGAATAAAGTCTTCAGTATTTTTTAATCCTCTACTGGCACTTCCAAAATACACCTCTTGCACTTCCCTATAGGTCTCCTGAGCACAGTACTCCCCCAGCCTATCCTCTGCTCAGAGTCACTGCTCAGACCAGTTTCCAGCTAGAGTACAAAGGAGGCACTTTAGAGTCTAACCCTTCTTTGGATTGCAGGAACACCAAGTTTCACTAGCTTGACAACCTACAAGAGGGCTGCCACCTCACACACCAACAGATTTCTGTATTTCCTATACTTTGAGTTTCTAGTTGCATTACATGAATGCCATCCCACAAATTCTGTTTCTTGAGCAGTTCTATCACCCTTACAGTCTGCTCCTTTCAGTGTTGTACTTAACCTGCTTAGATGAGCCCACATTCTAAAGGCCTGGATCTCTTGTCCTTTGAACATATCTAACTGTCAACAGAAGTTTTCCATGGCTTCCATTAAGGCTGCAGCACTGATCCCCAATACTTTTGTCTTCCAACTCTGCCAGGGTTATATCACTGCACTTACTCCTACTCATTCTGCTTAACCTCCACCTTCCCACTGAAGCTCCTAAGGACATAAAGATGACTTTCAAATTCTGTTTGGTGCTCAACCTATATACCTCAGGTGAGCAATATTCCAAATTAAGATAGCAGTAGTATATGGGGCAGCTAGACTTGCTCCTAGGTGAGAGCATGTTATGACTACAGAAGAAAAATTCACCCAGATCTCAGGGAATTTCTTCCAAATATAACAAGTGTCTTGTCAGGCTGGATATTTTATGGGAATTATGGATTTTTAATAGGACATGTTCCCACTTCCACAAAAAAAGAAATGTATGTCCCAACAAAGCCTTTTTAAAAGCTTTACAAGGAAATAAAGCCTGACTAGGAGCAATCAGAAAATATGATTGCAACATGAGACAGAAAAATCCAGTAACTAAATTCGTATTCTTAGAAGTGAGGGAACCTGCTCTTTAAAGGCGAATCAGAGGTATCAGAAATCAGATCAAGATAAACTGCAACACACTTACTTTTTGTGCAGTGGCCAAGACCTTTAACACATTGAGTGTGTTATCATATGCTGAAGCACACTGGCTTATGTTTACCATCATGTATACCTTCCTCTTTCCACTGAAGAATCCTTGAAGGAAATGAGTTAACTTCCTTCCCCGAAAGGGTATGTGCTGCTGCAACCTTTAAAGACAAAAGAACAGATGACCAGATGCTTAATAATGTCCAGCCAGTGTAAGAGCTATCCAGCATGAAGACTTAAAAATATTTATTAAAGCAGTAGTCTTTAAATCATTTAAAAATGTTTTGGACTAGATGCAGCTGCTTGTAGAGAGACTGTGTGCTGTTGGGACTGTGGCTTTAGCCATCATCTCAGGCAGGCTACAACAATACAATCGGGGGAGCACCTAAACCAAGGGAGTGTTCGACCTTTAGCCTTGGGCAGGTCACACAGCCTCCTGCTACACCAAACCATACCCCAACCTCTCTCTTCCTTTCACCGTTAACGAAGAGAACATGTCTAGTTCTAGGCATGCAGTATCCAACATCATCAGAGATCTCTCTCACTCAGTATCCAGCCTCTGAGAACAGACAATAGCAAGTGCCTAGGCAAGAAAATGAGCATACACCAAACACATGGAGATACTTTTCAGAACTTTCTTCCTAATCTCCCAGCAGTTTGGCACTTGAATTTAATAGCTGGGGATGTAGTTTTTGATGCTTATAGGAAATTTTATGAGAATTCCTAAAACATGACTGAACGCACACTTGCCACCAAATAAGTTGGCTGCATTTTGGACACATAACAGCTATTCAGTTATATGAACAGTGCTACAGAACTCAGGAAGACAGTGACACTCCTACCAGAGTACACAGACAGCTCATAAGTAGCTTTGCTGCAGGACTGACAGTCCAAAATAATTTTAAGAAATTTACTGCTTCCTATTCAACTTGCAAGGGGTAGGTATTAACACTTTAAGAGATCATGCTTCAGAACATTTCTTCTACATTGTTAAAATCCCAAGTTATTAGGATCAGAAAAAGACATTCTGAATACATTAACAGCCCTCTAGGCAGCTGCTAGTTTTAATGCATCCTTCCTATCTGGAAAGAACAGGAAAATAAGACAGACTGTAACATCACAAAACATAATCAGGAACACACACTAGCAAAGCTCTTTCAGCTTAAGGTGTTACAGACTTTGAACAGGCTGTCAGGAACAGTGTGACAGGGTAAGTGAATTTGGCAAAGCACATCAATCAGTAGACTGAGTTTATTTAACTTCTGGGACAGAAATAGATCTGCAAATGAGAACATGTGGAGAAAGCAGTTCCTAGACAGTTATATCCAGCTGTGACTAGGTATCATACTGGTTTTTAGACAACTAACTTCTTGTATTATTTCACTCTTATTTAGATCCCCAAGCTAGGGCATAAATAGTAGGAAGGCTTTCTTTTGTCTGCATATAGTTAGCTGGATCAGGAGGAGAGTGTTAAAAGTTACGTCAGTATTTATTAAAGCCAGACAATTTTTGTCAAATGGTGCACAGTTATGATAGCACAGCAATATTCTGCTGATGAAAAAATGTTACACTAGAAGTACGTAGACAGCTGAGTTAGTTCATAAGGAGTAATAAAAGGCTAAAAATTTGACTCTTACTATGACACTAGTGAAAAGGGGATTTTAAACTTATTCCAAAGTTTGTTTCTTTGATAAACCAAGCTCAGAGGAGTAAAGTTAAATTGCTAAAATATATGATAGCATGCTTAAAGGAGATTAGACCTGATGATTTAAAGAGCAAAACAAGGCAAGTTTAAGATAACTTTGGTAGATCGACAATTCTATACATTGTTTCTGCCAAAATCTTAGTGTTAGCATTGCATATTTTAAACAATAGCTTTTAAACATTGGAGGCAGTACCTAAAAGCCACAACCAGTTTGCAATTTGTAAAAGAACTTACTTTGACTGTTGACAATTCTTGAGTGTGTTAACACACTTGCCCAGCATCAGAAGAGAGGTGTTTATATTTCCACTCTCTTTCAATCTATGACCTTCACTGTGGGTCTTGGCATATCTTTCTGAACCAGCAAGATCACACAGTGACAGTCTGAAGGCAGATAAGGAGAATTCCCTTTATTTACCTTAGAACATGCACAAATTATTCACTTTTAAAAACGATCACTTTTTTTAGAGGAAGAATTTCTTGATCTTAATCTGCACAAACACTTCCATCCTCTTCAATGTTGTTTTCTCAATCAAATTTTACATTACTTCCTGACAAACCTTTTCCCAACACACCTCCTATTTCCCCCCCCCCCCGCCATCTCTTCCTTCTGAGGACTCAGAGGAGTTCAGGTGTACAGCAGGCTAACAGAACCTTGTGCTGCACAGAGGGGACAAGGCACAGAACAGCGCTGCAGCCTGATGGCTGGAGGTAGAGGGCCAAGAACTGTGTGATGGTAGGAAGTGGGGAAACCACCACACACGCATGAGTTTCTATCAGGAAGCACTGGGTGTATAGTGCAGTACCAGTACACCAACACAGACCATAACTGACAGTTCCCAGTACCAGCACACCAACACAGACCATAACTGACAGTTCCCAGTACCAGCACACCAACACAGACCATAACTGACAATTTCATCACAAAAAAGAGAGGGTCTCTGCTCTGAACTTACTCATTGACTCAGGTCACTCGCGGTGCTCCCGAATCTTCAGTTTTCAGTATCTTAACTGTGAATATGCTGTGACTAAAAGGAAAAGTTTAAATCAGCAGAGAAGTGATAAAGTAGACAAATACATTCAAAATATTTTTAACCTCCACAACATCTGTTCAAAACTGTTGAATCTGTCAACTTCTCTAAGCATATACTCTATCAGATACAAACTTTTAAAGAGATGCTTATGTAGCCTTTATTTTGCTTTTTCCTCAGACATTTAGATGGAATAAAGCTAAGTGCTTCTGCTTGAAGGAGAGTATTTGATAAAACTGTTAGCTTTTGAACATGTTCATCTTACTGAAGGATTGAATCCTTTTGACTAAAAGCACTGGGTCACATAGTGCTAAAGGATGTCAAACCTAGATATCTAGACCCTGTTAAAACCTCTTCCCCTCCTAAAAGCCACAATCCATATTTTAGCTCCCCCCTCCTCCCAGACACCATCCTATGCCCAATGTTATTCAAAAAGTTTCTCACCTTCTGCTGGAGCAAGTATTTAGTTTCTTGCTCGCGATACTCTGGTGTTTCAACCCCAGTTTTAGAAGTCTAAAAGCTTCTTTAGAATCAGAAATCTGAACCCACTGCAGATCTTTAGGAAGAACAAACATGGTAATCTTGTAAATATTATCAAAAAGAAAGAAGGGATTAAGGGATAACATACGCACACCAAGAACGTTTACTTGAGACATAAAAACATTTTACTAAGCATGCTTCAGACAGAAATTATATGACGACAAAATCAAGATTCTTCCTTCCATGGGAAAGGAAGGGCACATATATCTCATCATTTCATCCTATTAGCACACAGAAATATGCTCCATCCAAATTAAGTGAGCAACCTTAGCCCGCGCTCTGAAAAGCCAAAGCACAGGGTCTAATATGAGCATGAACGCCCTATGTTCATACTCATCAAGGCAGAATTCTACCTGGACAGCTTCTCTGGTTTAGCCTAGGATCTTGAGGGCAGGGGGGGAAATCACCTAGACATCTTTCAGGGCCATCAAGTTAAAAAAAAAAAAAAAATCAGTGAAGAATTCTGTCTGCAGTATGATGACTGTATGTCATCTTGGTATGGGCTCGAGTAAATACCTACAACGCTACTAATGGAACTTATAATATGAACATTATGGCCTCTGTTAAACTAGAGGTCACCAAAATTGTACTAGCAAAAATACCAGCTGTGACCAAGAAAAATAAGAAAATCAGTAGCTGGTTTTCCTCAGTAACATCAGGAACAGCCTTATACTTCCAAATGTTATAAAAAGAGATTATGCTGAAGCATAGCTCAAAGCAGACTATTTCCTACTTCACACATCTTCTAGTCTTTGAAGAAATGAAGGAGTTGGGTTTATCATCTGATTCAGCTTTCTGAATCTATAGTTTGGCATATGAAAGATAAAAGTAGCAGGCCAAATACCTACAAAAAAGCCTTTAATCTAGAATTGGGGTCTTGATTGTTCAAAGAACCCATAACAACTCAAACAGGATTTGAAAGCTGTTTTTCCCATGGCCAGAAACAAACACTGAACTGTTAGAGTTCTGCTAACTCCTCGCCTCGCCCAACCCACAACAAATTACATCACACGCTTGATTAGAGTACTGTAAAATGTAATTTGCAGTCAGACTGAACTTTCTCACATATTCTCTGAAGTGTATCTCTACAGAAAATACTAAAAAATAGAACTGTTGAGCCAATTATAACTATAGGTAAGAATTTGGAGTCTTTTAAGAAAATGGAAAAAACCAAAACACTAAAAAATTTGTCAATTGTTCTCAATATTTCTCCCATTTCAGAGGAATATCAAGGCAGTGGAGTGCACGCAGGCTTTTAAGAGTTACAGTTAAGAATAGAGAGAAAACACTATTAAAGGCACAGATACTTCTGTGTATGCAGGTTGTTGCCTTTCATGCTCAAGGCAGACATTTCTAGTGCCACAGTGAATACAGTTAGAAGTTTTCTAACCTAGAAAGAAACATTATTACAGGAAGACTGACTTTTCAAATTACACGTTTGGCAGTTTGCAATGTATTCTAATCACCTTTTACATAAGAACATCCCTTGATGTCTTGAGCAAGGCGTAGTGTTTTTCTTTTCTTGTCAGTTGATACAGGAATCAATAGATCATAAAAACATTCATTGCAAATCTCACAGAATGAAACCCAAAGAGAAAACGTCATGTGATTTTTCGCAGTTGTGCTAGATTGTTCTGAGCCTTTTAAGAGTTCTTCCAAACCTGCCAAGTACAAAATATTACACGTCATTATAGACCTTGTAAAATGAACTTCATTCAAAAAATTAATAAGAAAAAACTGGTATTACAGCAGCCTTCTAAAAAGCACTTACCCCAGACAAAAATCCCTTGGAATTTTTCTCCCCTTTCTTAAATATCTGGAAGTCACATGCGTACCCTATATATTTGCCAGACATCTAATCTACCACTTCCTTTCCCACTTACAAATTCTATCAAAAACATGCAGCTTTGTTAGAATTATTCAAGTCTCTTCAATGTCTTCAGAAGATAGAGAATCAAACCGACAAGTACATGACATTCCAACATTTTAAAGCAAACCTAGTATTTAGGTAGTTTTTAAATGCCAGAATTAGGTTTATCTGATTACATACAGGGTCAGGATACCACTAGAGACCATAGCATAAGTAGTACTACTTTTCCTTGCCATAGCCTCATCTCATTTAATCCCTGTTCAGGTATACTTCTAACCATTTTATCCTTGTGTTTTCTGGCCAGATAACTTACTCACTATCCAATTCACTGGCATATAAAAATGTCAAGTAGCCATTTTATTATTAACATAGGCCAGAAGTCAGTTGTTGAACTTAAGAAAGCTTCTTTGCCTGCTTTAATTGCAATTCTTTAATATAAAACATACCCTTATAACCAACTGGTGCTCTGCTGTTAGTGCTCTCTCAATGGTCTACCTGCAAAAGAGAACAGAGACTTTAAGACACATCTCTGGCAGGACATCACCAGTTACTTGTGTAACAGCTCCACTGGACAGTAACACAGTGTCGTTGCAATATGCCAGTACAAAGATCCTGACTACACATCATGTCTAGTTCAATGCACCTGCACATTCCTATTGAAAGGATTGTTCTTACCTTAACACTTGTTCCTGACACCCCCCTCACCTCAGGCCCTATCACAGTAGAGAGCATTTCAGCTCGCTGAGCCAGAGGAAAACTCACCACAGAAAAATAGAGGGGTGGGACCCCGCAGAGAAGCAGGGTGATTTAACAGGATGATTTGCAGAAGTCCAGTTGTAGTTTACACATTATTTTTAACCTGGTGAATCTAGACAGTCTGGAAATTTTTATTATTGGTATTTTGCTAATTCAGAATTTCATATCTTACAGCTTCCTAGGTCAACTCTCAGAAACAGAGGTAAACATAGAACACTTGTTCACTTAAGAAACTGAGCAACTTACAGCCTGTATCATGTAGTAGTATCACAGTTGAAATAAAGCCTAGGTTTTAGAAAGAGAAGGAAAACTTCCTTCTGCTGAATCTTTAAAAAAAAAGAAAAAAAAGAAAGGTAAAACAAATCCCTACAGATAGAGGTTAATACACATACACTCCATTCCCACTCTTAGTTTTGGTTGTTTGGTTTTTTTAGGCAGAGAACTGCAAAGAAGTGCGACCTGTCTACCAAAACCAGTATGCTTAAGAGAAGAAACATGGATTAAAAAACAGGTGTGATTTGGGTTGGGTTTTTTTAATGTTTTGTCAAGAGCATACGGCATATAAAGCTGGGATTCCATAAAGCGGTTCCTGAAATAGTTAAATACGTATGTAATCAAAACTTTCAGGTTTAAGCTTTACACACATAAAACACCCACCCAAACCTCTCTCTGTTGAAGTAGGTGTAAACTTTGAAAACTGTTGTTACAAGAACAATACTTCAGCTTATAAATTTAGTGGCAAAACTACAGGGGACACATACATGATCGTTTTTTCTGAAGCCCTTAAAGACTGCTAGACCTAGATAGAACATATGCCTGTGCTTTTGAAGTGAACTCTTGAAGAATTCTGCTGCCTCCTGCCTTCCACACTGGAGAATTCTAGTTAACTAACTCAGATAACAATCAAGGTAACAGATATATTCCATCCCACAACAGTCACAACACTGTATTATAACCTAGCATACCACTAGGGAGATGCTTAATTCTTTTCACTAAACATAAAAAATGCACTGCAATCCATTTCTAGTTCCAATTCCCAGCATATGCTCAGTTTTCTTACATTCTTGCATTCATTTCAGAATTAAAGACACCAGGAAGAAGGTACGCTTATACAAAATACAATCCCCGTAACTCTAATTGGACTAAACAGCTTTAGAATTCCAGGCACTGAAGTGTATTTCTGGACTACTCAACAGTGATCTGTTTAAGAATAAAGTCCAGCAGAAACCTGTTTGAATCCAAATCTTTAGAAGTCCAACAGCTTTATAGCTCTGCTGTTCCAAAAAAACCTCTTCCTTCCTTTGAGGTTATTTGCACAGACTGGAAGAGGGGAACAACCCCAAAAATCATTCATTTCTGTCAAGTATCCTGAAAGAGAGTAAATTGTTTAAAGGAGCAGACCTACTAGCATCCCCACAGATGGTGAGACTATTTGCATTCCATCCATATTAAGCACCAGTAACCCCAGAGGATAAATTATCAGATGCCCAAGCTATAGAAAAAAGCTCAGTGTTTACATTCTATCAAGTATTCAGCCACAAGGCAGAAATCCACAGAACAGGGTTCACCAGCAATATTGCTCACTTTGCTGCTAATCTGAAGAGCTACCTGACAGCAAAGACACATCCATACTTAAATACAGAGAGTTGCTTCCCACTGAAAAATGAAGAGCACTGAGCTCTCTAAAGATGCATGTACTCATCAGTACAGAAAGAAGTGCTCCTCTACCTCTTTTGTTCGGCAAAGTATTGAATTTTTAATAGCGGTTTCTTCTCTCACTTGGTCTCTAGTCAGCCTTATATAATCTCCACACCGATGGGGTTTGAAGTCCATTGCTGTGTATAGCTTCCCTTGAATACTTTTAAACAACAGATCCAGAGTCCTTGGCAGAATATCGACGTCATCCTCTGTCCCTGAAAGCAACATACCAAAGAAAGACCTTAATTATTACTGTGAACAAGGTATACAAATAAACAAAGACAGAAAGATAAGAAATTCTAATCTCAAGGCATACATGAGGAATTTGGAGGCCACTTACAGCACGAAGCAGTGGGTTTCTGTATTCTCCAGGTAACAGAAATGTCATTAGAGTGTTTCGAAAGGTATTTGGCTTTCAGCAACAGCTCATGCTCTACCCCTTAGACAGTGAGGAGCAGAAACAGGTGGGGTGTTCTGCATAAACATAGCCTTAATGAAAAAAACAAAACCAAACCAACCACAACCAACACACATTCAACAGAGATTTGCAGTTTTCCAGTTGCATTTCTTAGGCTGCCTTCACTCTCTCTCTCTCTCAAGGAAGTAATTTGGAAATACAACTGATGACTCCCCTCTCAGCTGCAGTCCTGGACTAATTCCACAGACCCTACCAAAAAAGTTCTAGAAGCCTTGTGAAGACTCACTCCTTTCCCTGTCCCAGACCCTTTCCTACCAAAGCATCCTACTTTTGCACCTGAAAGGCAAAAAGGAGTCAAATAAAAGCCTCAGTGCACACTTGATCTTTCTGAATCCAAATGCAAGTTTAAAAAGGGTTCACTTAACTTTGATTTCTAAACCAGAGAGGAGAGGGAATAGGGCAGAATGGAAGAGAAACAACGATCCTGTCTCAGACTGACAGCATTATCTTCCAGCCTCTGATAACTCCTACTGCTCCTGAGACAGACGGGCTTTCAGCAGTTACAGCGCTAGCTGCGCTGCCCAAGTCAGAACCTCTGTAAAACGTAGTTGCACTCAAACACTGAGCTAGGAACCGAATAACATATTAAGTTAAAGTACTGCTGGATTACATTTGTTTCTCCTCATCTACTCATAATTTTTTGTTTATTGTAACGCCACTTGTAATTCAACCTCACATGAACAAAGTAACAGTCACTGGCAAACAATGAACAGCCCTAAAAAACTGTTGCATCCTCCACTGAAGTCCCTTGCCATTGACTGAACACAGACTGCCATGTAATGCCAGAAAGGAAAGGCTGTATTGGCAATACTGGGAATAACAGAAGAGGAGATCACGGCACCCCGTAGGCAACACTCTGCCCTGACAGTTCTTATCACAAGTCAATAGTTAAGTCCTAGAAAAATAGAATACCATGAAAAAGTCTCCAGAGTCTGAAAAGACACGAATGAAAAATTCTTGAAAACCCACACAATATAGCCCGAACTAGTCAAGCGTGGGGGACTCTACTTTAGGAATTTTGGGTTTTGTTACTTACCTATTCTTTATTAGGCCAGAGCATCCCATTATTGCCCCAGATTAATGATAACTGAAAATACTGGCAGTAGTCTTTAGTTATAATCTACCTAACAGAAGATCACTTAGAAGACAATGTCACTTCAATAAAGATCAACTTCATATGGCACAAGACTCATTGTCCTTCTACTACTTCTGTGTATAAAATAAGCATTATAGCCTCTAGAACTGCCATTCCGTTATAGGAGAAATTGTTTCCACGTATATCAAATCACCTTATTTGTTAAAATGCTTTGAAAAATAATTAAAGAGTGACATCTTCTGACCAGAAAGGATATTGAGCTTTAACAGTACAGACCAGTACATCAGGAGACAAGGTCTCCTAGGATATTATTGATAAACTCAGAAACTTGAGACAAGGCAGAAGTACTTGGAAGTACTCAAATATGTTTCGAATTATTTATGCTCTGCCTGTAATAACTGAAACAGACACAAATACTATTCCTTATCTGAAGACAATGCATATAAGATGTGTATGACCTTTACAATAATGATAAAAAAATAACAAAATATTAGTCTGAACTTACACACTTTTCACATTCTGATATATAGAACACATTTTCTTAACTCCCCCCTCCTCCCTCTAGATACTTGGAGGAAAAAAAGAAGTCACACACACCTGGTTGAAATTATTACAGCCTTACAAAGCAATACACTGTATGTAAACTCTGGCAGTGACTGTCAGTTGGCAGTTTAGTGATACTTGTTATGGAAGGAGACTTTCAAAGGTTATTTATTATTATTCAAGAGAAGCCAACGTATAGGGCCTACAATTTAAATAAAGGAAAGAGTTACAATATTTCTGCTAGAAGTAACCCTCTCAAAAAAAACCCAAAAAAACAAAAAAAGGAACTTCATTCAAGGAGAACGCATTTCTACTTATACCTTGGGATGTGTAGGTTTTCCCAGTATTTCTAACGCCATACGTAAAAATAAGATGATTATATCCATCCAGCAAATCTTGCACTGGTTGCTTCATGGTACTTTCAAAGAATTCTTCTTGAGTTGTTTCAGGTCCAAACACCTGAGCATTACCAAGCAACATCTTTATTTTGTTTCAGCAATCACTAGAGACTTTTAAAGAATCCTTCAAATTCTGTATGTTTATAATCTTAAAGACTATTGACAGTTTAAAAATCTAGTTTGCTTGCTATTAAATAATGTAAGTTAAACAATTTTTCCAGGAAAAAATTAAAAACTTTTAAAGGCAATTCATTTACTCGTGAAAAAGCGAACTTACTCGTGAAAAAGTGAACTTCTGCATCATCTTTTCAGCAGTTTTTTCACTTAGCTGGCTCGAAGAATTTTTGGGAAGCTTCAGTACGATGCTTATTGAATCCTCAAGTGAAACACAGTTCTATTAAAAGGAAGCAGAAACAATGCAGGCATGAAAAGAGTATGAAAAGCTCAGTGGAAAAAAAACCCAAAACCCAACAAAAACCCCAAGCATACGTTTAAGGTATTTTTAAACTCTATAAATGTCACACCTGCAATTCATTTTCTCTTTCCGATGATGTAAATGGCCTAATACGCAGGCAAATTGTATGTGTTCCTTAGGCTCCAAACTGCTCCCCTTAAATTAAAAAAAAAAGAAAATAAGGAAGTTAGAAATTTGACTAGATTCTTTATTGGATAGCTAGCATGTTAAGGCAGTTTTATTTTCACCAGGCTATTCTGAACAGATTTATTTGATGACGAGGGAAGCAAAAGTAATTCACTACATCAGTTTTCACAAGTGCTTAGGCCCCTGCAGACGTTCGCTGTGACAACTTAAGAGTTCATAATATGTATATAATATGTATATAGCATGTAATATAGCATGTATATATATATACACACACACACACATATATACAACATTAAGGCAATTAGAGATCAAGAATGAAACCCACAAAAACATTCTATGATTAAGCTGCTCCAAGCTGGCAATTAGCCTCATTCACAGAAGACTGATGCACCCAGTGAAGTATCAATGCAGTGCCACACAACTTAGTCTAATCCTACGTATCTCCTCCAGATTAAAAACACACTAAAGACGCTTTTCATCTTCTCTGTAAAATTCTGATTATTCTTACTGATAAAAAGACTAAGCTTATTAAAAAATATCCAAACAATGCAAACATTAAAGCCTTCTTACCTGGCTTGTGTTTGAGCTTGAAGAAACCAAAGAGAGATCTGTTTTAAAATCTTCTACGCTTCCTGGTGCAGGTCTTTGAAACGGCTCAACACCAGCAATATAGGATGGTCTGAAAAAGTCCTCCTTATCCAAATTCTGTTCCATCCTGTGAGATAAAATAAAACCCTTTTTTTGCTTTCTGATCACATAACATAAAGCTTCTGAAGTCTCTTATATAAGACAAGTCAATTTCAAACTGATAGCTGCAGTTTCTTTAAGGAGAAAGCTTTCTTTATCCTGTTCAAAATTTACATAGCAAGTTTCTGATAGCTGGGGAGGGGGTCTGCAGTGGGGTTCACATCATGATGAAACAAGACCAGCCATTCTTCTTCCAATGCAAAGCAACTGTTTACCAGGGAAAAGGCCTTATACATATACCACAACCTTGCTAAAACCCATGTCTGACAAGGAAGATATAATTAAAAAAACCCCAAACAACCACAACCACCAAACAATCATATTGTTCTGCATCCATTTCTCCATCATCCCATTATAGTGGCCATTTAGAATAAAAGTTTATTGCAAGAGTAACCCAAACTTCATGGTTATCTCTGCAGGACCTGATAAATAATTGGTATTATAAATATAACACAATGTAGCTTAATACATGACAGAGTTCAGAAAGATGAGCAGATAGTTTTAGCTATTAAGGGGACACTAGAAAATCAGAAGACCTCATGTCAGACTGCAAGTTAAAGAACTGCTTTTTAGTAATTTTTTCAGTCATTTTACAGACCAGCAATTCATTTATTAATCCAAAATTTAATGATTTTTGTGCATCTCAGAATCTGGCCAGTGAAAATTTGCTATAGAAAATGAAAGTAAATTGATCCAATGTTGATAGTAGACAGGTAGATTTCAAAATAATCTTTAAAAAGTGCATTTCATTTCAAAATATTAGTATATTTTGTCTGCACTTCACTCTCCAACTGTTTTTTCCTGTGATGTTACAGATGTGGCTTGGCAGCTTTTGTTCTGGATTAAGTTTAACTCCTTGGGCTCACAGACTATGACAGCAACTCCCTGGGCTCGTAGACTCACAGACTGTGGCAGCAAGCACTCCAGCAATTAGACACCTACC
The DNA here is from genome assembly GCF_031877795.1 of Strix aluco. NCBI lineage: Eukaryota > Metazoa > Chordata > Aves > Strigiformes > Strigidae > Strix > Strix aluco. Next base: position 50,895,713 of record NC_133971.1, on the reverse strand, counting down.
ACGTGGCTCCTACAGTTTTGAAGCTTTGGACATGATGAGTCAATGTCTTCTAACACTACATTCCCATGTCTGTGCTACATCCATGCATATACGTTTTGTCTCTAAATACTAATGGAGAACACACAGTGTTCATTAAAACAGCAGACAGACCAGGGCTGGTTCAAAGACCTTTTGCTCAGAAAAAGTGTTGCCTATTAAGCAGGCGTAATATTTTTGTTCCCCCCAGCAAAAAACCTGAAAGATGACAGCACTTTGGTGTCAGAACAGTTAACAGCTCAGCCCTCCTATCTACCTTGTAAAAGGCGGATACAGGACTTCATGAAGCCAGACAAACTTCACCAAGATGCAAATGACGTAAAGCAATACATAAACTAAGCAGCAACGTTTAGTTTAATCTACAGTTCTTATTTTTGTCAGACAACTATATGAAAACCAGGAAAAACTTGGCCTGAAATACTGACAAAGCTTGAACAAACACTGAGCTGGGAATAAGCTACTACTGGAAAGAAACATACCTGTGCTGTCCTGATCCAGAAGTCTTATTCATCAGCTACACAAGTCACAGGGCAAAACTCTTACCAGATCTTGACAGGAGACATATTTGTTAGGTAACTGACAGTTTATATTTTGTTTTAAATACAAGCTTATTTTAAAGTGTGATTTGTCAAGATTATGCTCTCACTCTGTGCTTTTTTACCCAAGGGGCCAAAGGCAAACATGAAGCTCTGCGAGCCAAGCTGGAATTCAAAGCATTCCTGTGAGCCCAGCACTCAGAGAAGTCAGGTCCCACCACTAACAGCAGGTCAAAGACAAGATCGACTGTCCATCTGTCTGCACACTGTGTCAGTCACACAGCACTGTCATTACCTGAGATGTGCTGTGGGAAATGGGCACACTGCCTGGCTGGGGCCTCCAACGTACTTGTGTGCGGGGAGATGTCACTGTAATTCTGCTTATGGTGTCAGCAGAGTTTGGAGCTGCAGACACCTCCCGAGGGGGATCCAGAATGGCACACAAAGCCAAACGTGCTCACAGCACACACACAGCCTGCAGCGCTGTCAGGCAGCACAAGGCCTGGAAAGGCTCCAAACCTCACAGCTGGCAGCTTATAAAACCATAACGCATCAGTACTTACACTTAAAGAGATTTAAACGAAGACTGTTCCCTCTGCAGATGCCCGTCTCTCAGTGCAAGGCTCCGCAGGTTTCCCGCTCTCACGGACACTGCCGCACGGCCTTGCCATGGCCCCGGCCGCTCCCCACCAGTTGCAGCCCCACAGCAGCACCTAAAAGTTTTCACCCCCTCCGCCCCTCCACAGCCTTTCCCCCAACGTAACGCCAGGAGTAACCGCGGCCGCAGTTGGGAGAGGCAGGGGGAAGAGGCCTCAGCCCCGCCCGCCATGCAGAGCCCCCAGCACGGCTTCCAGCTCCGCCACCCCCAGGCCGCAACCGTCGCCTCCTTCCCTCCTCCAGCGAGGGGCTGGCAGCCCCGCAACGCCTTCCCGGAGAGCCCCTGCCAAGCCGGGCCAGCCCTGGCACCCACCTCCGCCAGGCGAGGGCCGCGCCGCCGAGCTGCACAGAAAACAACGGGCACGGCCACGGCTTCTCCCCATCAGAGCAACGGTGGAGCGCGGCGAGAGGCGGGAGGGAAAGGGAGAGGCGGGGCGGGGTGGGGCAGGGCCGGGGCGGGGCCGGGGTGGGGGTAGATTTGATACAACAAAAGGTCGATACTTTGCCTGCTTTGGCAGCCCGAGTATCAGGGAGGAAAGCGAAGTCGTGGGTCATCTCATAACAGGAAAGAAAAAGCAGTTCCCTCGGTCCATAACCAGTGCTGCCCTTCACATCCCGGGACAGCACACCGACCAAGGCGAGGATGGATGCTTCTGTGGGTGAGAGCCACTGACAAACTCCACTGAGCACTGGGCAGCCACAGCAGATAAGGAGGTTTGACTGGAGGCTGCGTGTGGGCAGGCTCACTGCCAGCTGCACTGCGGAACGACCAGTCCTGTTTGGCAGAGCAGGGACACCTTTACTGCACCTCAAAACACCTTATTCAAGCAACATCTGGATTTGGTAACAGATGCTGCACTCCCACAGAACATCCTGGTGCTGCTCTCCCCTTAGATACAGCAATGACATCAACAGGCCCCCTCCTCCATGCTTCTCCTGGTAATTACCATCAGCAGATAATTACTCTGTGCATTGATTGGTGGACTTCTGCTCAACTGTGTTATTTGCCTGGCAAGAACCTGCAAAAAATGCACAGGTGTCCGGGTTTCAACCAGGATGGAGTTAATTTTCATTGGAGTATTTCATCCCATGGGATGTCATGCCCAGGGGCTGGGCTCACGCTCGGGGTCTCTCTCTTGCCCTCGCCCTCTGCTCGCCGGTGGTGTTGGTGCTGTGGGGGCGGCTGCTGCGCTCGGTAACCACTGCTGCATTGTACCCGTTTCCTTTTTGAACTCACTATTGTTACTGTTGTTCGCTTGTTATATTTAGTAAATACTTTCCTTTTACTCAACCCACGAATTCTCTTATTTTGTCCCTCCCCTGTCTTACCAGAGGGGGAGGGGGAGGTGAACGGCCGGGCCACACAGCAGTGTCTGGCTACTGGCTGAGTTCAGACCTCCACAGACGGGCAGCGCGGCACCAGGGGACGGTCCCGGGGCGGGCAGCGGGGAACCGGGTGCAGCCCCGGGGCGGGCAGCGCTGTCAAGGTCCGGTCCCGGGGAGGGCAGCGAGGCACCGGGGGCTGGTCCAGGGGCGAGCAGAGCCGTCGGGGTCCGGTCCCAGGGAGGGCAGCGCGGCACCGGGGGCTGGTCCCGGGGCCGGCAGCGCCGTCGGGTTCCGTTCCTGGGTCGGGCAGCGCCGTCGGGGTCCAGTCCCGCGGCGGGCAGCCCAGCACCGGGGGGGTTTTAAGGCAGAACCAGCTTCGCTACAGCAACCCCCAGAGAGAAACATTCAGCCGCACGCACTGGCACCACGGCGCAGTCTTGGATTAAGAGCCCTGCGGGCCAACAGCCTCTCGCTAGAACAGCCCCAATTCTCCCCATTTTCTTCGTGCTGTGTCTTACCGTCCAGGATTTCAGGGCTCTCTCCTACGTGCCGCTGAGTAGCACCCCCACCATCCCTGTGTTTCTTGTCAGAGAGAGGGCTCGGAACCAGGCGCAGCGCCCCCCCATCGCGGGGAAGGTCCCGTGAGAGCCCCCCAGCTCCGCTCTCGGCCCCGACAGGACCAGCCCGGGGCCACCCGGCCCGGCCCGGCCTCCCCTTCCCTCCCGCCTCTCCCCGCCGAGGGACACCCCCCCGCCTGCCCCGCGGGGCCGTTCCGCAGGGCCCAGCGCGGAGTAAAGCGGCGTCCGAGGCGGGGGCACTCTCCGGTGCGCCGGGAGACGGCGGCCGCGGGACGGGGGCGGGCGCAGAAATCGGGAATTCCCCACAGCCGGCGTGTCCGCCTGCCTTCCCCTCCCCAAAACACGGTGCTGGGAGCGCTCGCTGAAATACTGTGGGCGCGTACCGGGGCCGTCTAGGCCGGGCTGTGGCGGGAGGTGACAGAAGCGCCCAGCCACAGAGCCGAGCCCCTGCGCATTCTGCGCCCGCCCCGCGCGCTCCGGGAATAACGCGCCTTTCCCCAAAAAACTCTCCCCTCTCGCGGAGCACCCCCGGCCTCGGGGGGACCCCGGCCAAGCCCCGCACCCCCAAAGCGTGGCACCACCCCCTCCACCCCCCCCCCGCCGCAGAGACCCTCGCAACCGCGCGGGCGCTTCCTCAGAGCTGCTCCGCCGCCTTCCCCTGGCCGCCACCGCGGGCTCCGAAAACAAGAAGAAACGCGGAGAAACCTCCCGCACGCGGTTTTTCTCCAAGAGCCGCTCCATGAATTACTGCTGCGCGCTCGCCATCGCCGCGGAGAACAACGCGCGGACTGACTTCATCGGCGCCTCCTGCTGTGTCGTTCAGAAAGGAAAGGCGCGGGCGTGCGGAAAGGGAGCGATTTTATAGAAACCGAACCCGCAGCCCTCCGCGAAGCGCGCACGAACGCCCCGAACGGACTCGTTGACAGCGCGGAAAAAGGACCGGCGAGCCAGAAACTCCGCGCAGCTGCCGCCCGTCGCAGCGCAGCTTCCCCCACCTACCGAGGCCTGGCCCCCGCCCCCGCCGCGCTTTCCTCCGCACCCCCCGGGGTTCGTCTTCCGCCGCAGCTCCGCCGCTGCCGCACCCGAGCGGTGAGGGCCCGCGTCCCCCCGCAGCGGGCGGGGAGCGAAGACCGACCCCAGGGGGCACCCCGGGCCGGGACCCCGTGGCGCCGGGGGCGCAGACCCGCGCTCTGCCCGTCGCCTCCCGGGGCTACGAGACCTCCCCCCCGCGGGGCCGCCCCGGGCCCGCCGGGGAGACGCCTGAAAGCCGCCTCCGGGCCGGCGGCGGGGGTGTGGGGCGGGCCGGGGTGTCCGGCGGTGTCCCCGGCCCCCCCGCTCTGCCCGCCGTGCCGGGCCGTGCCGCGGCTGGGCTGGCGGTCGCGCCGTGCCTGGTCGCGGCCAGAAAAACCCCCCAAGCCCTGCTTGCCTCGCCGTGGCAGCGGCTGTGGGGGGCGTCAGGACTAAACTCCAGCGAGGTGCCGTCCGGGCTTAGGTCGGGTTTAGCGCGGGACAAACGGATTTCCCGCGGCTCGGCCCCGCCCCTCGCTCAGTGACGGTCCTGCAGAACCGGCTCCGAGGATTTGAAACAAGGATCATGGCTTTTAGGGGGAGAAGAACACGGGGCTTCTCCTTTCCTCCAGCTGCTCGAGAGCAGAATTCCCTTTTCTCAAACGGACCGTATTTAGGGACGGACCGACCAGTCTCAGTTTGCTTTCCTGGGACTCCGCGGCGTGTCTCGCATCTCTTGTCAGGCGGAGCTGAAACAAAGGGGGGGCGGCGGGAGATGGAAACACAGCGGCGAGTTTAATTAAAGACACCTGGCGAGTTAAATAGGCGCAGAGAAGCAGCGCCCGGGCATTTACGGCCCCTGCGACGGACCCGCTGTTGCTTTATTCTCCCGCGATGTGCCGGGAGCAGCAGCAGCGTTTGGGGTGCGGGAACTCTGCGGGGAGGGCTGGGCTGGCGGGGGAAGGCGCCAGCAGCCTGCGGCCCCCCCGGCTGGGGATTGTCCCGGGTCTGCGGGGAGCTGAGGGCAGCCGGCGCCGAGCACCCTCTGCCCGCGGCGCGGCCGAGGCGCGGGGGTTCATTAGCCCCGCCCGGGGGTGTCGGGCTCCGTTTCGGCACCGGAGAAGGGCCCCGGGCGGCTCCGATGTTCCTTTTTCAGCTGAATGAGGAAGGTTTTCTGGCGGGACCCCGGGGGCGCAGGGGGGGAGCGGCGAGGCAGCTGTAGGGGGGTGGGTGCCCGTTCCGGGGGGGCGCACTCGGGCTCTGGGCGGCGGCAGGACGGACAAACCGCTCCCGCGGGCCCCGCGCTCCGCCGCCTCCGCCGGGTTTGCTCAGGCCGCGGTGTAGGTCGGGTCTTTGTTTAGGCGGGGGCGGCGGGGGGAGGCTGTGGCAAGCGGGGAAGGCGAACGGGGGAGGTCTCGCCGGTTTTTTGTCGCGGCGCGCAGGCGGGTTTTGCGCGGGGGATGAGGCCGCCGAGGCAGGTCCCCGCGCCGCCGGGCCACCCGCTGGGAAACACAAACATTTCGCTGCCGGCGCTGGGAGCAGAGACCTGGCGCGGGGTCCCGGGGCCGCCTGGGGGATGCGGTAGGGCCGGGCCGTGGGGTGGAGGCGCGACCCGCTGCTGCTCTGCGACGGGAGCCCCGCGGGTGCCGGCAGCCCGGGCTGGCGCGGAGCCCCCGGGCGAGGCCGGCGGGGGCCGGGCGCTGACCGCGCTCTCCCCGCGCTCCCCCGCAGCCCGCCCCGACGAGGACTCCTGCTCTTCCTCCCCGCCCCTATCGCCCTCTTGCTCGCCACGGTCCGTGGCCTCGGGCTCCGGATGGGGCCCCGGCCAATGCGTCTGCAGGAGCTGCGGCCCGAGACGGTGGACAAGGACCTGCTGAAGGGGGTAGCGGGGCGGGGGGGGCGCCCGGCCGCCGGTGCCTCGCTGCCCGCCGCTGGACCGAAACCCGGTACGGCGCTGCCCGTCCCGTGACCGCCCCCGGTGCTTCGCTGCCCGCCCCGGCACCGGGCCCCGGTGTCGCTCTGCCTGCCCTGGTTCTGGAACCCGGTACCGCGCTGCCCGCCCCGGGACCGGACCCGGACGGCACTGCCGGCCCCGGCACGGAACCCCAGTGCCTCCCAGCCCGCCCCGGGACTGCCCCCGGTGCCTCCCAGCCCGCCCCGGGACCGACCCCCGTGCCTCCCAGCCCGCCGCGGGACCGGCCGCCGGTACCTCGCTGCCCGCCCCGGGACCGGACCCGGACGGCGCTGCCGGCCCCGGCAATGAACCCCGGTGCCTCGCTCTCCGCCCCGGGACCGGATCCCGACGGCGCTGCCCGCCCCGGGACCGCCCCCGGTGCCTCCCAGCCCTCCCCGGGACCGGCCTCCGGTGCCGCGCTGCAGGGTCCGAACCTCGGCGGCGCTGCCAGCTCCGGGACCGCCCCCGGTGCCTCCCAGCCCGCCCCAGGACGACCCCCGCTATCTCCCAGACCGCCGCGGGACCGGCCACCGGTGCCTCCCAGCCCTCCCCGGGACGGCTCCCGGTGCCTCCCAGCCCGCCCCAAGACCGACCCCCGGTATCTTCCAGACCGCCGCGGGACCGGCCTCCGGTGCCGCGCTGCAGGGTCCGAACCTCGGCGGCGCTGCCCGATGCGGGACCGCCCCTGGTGCCTCCCAGCCCGCCCCGGGACTGCCCCCGGTTCCTCGCTGTCCGCCCCGGGACCGAACCGCGGTGTGTCGCTGCCCGCCCCAGGACCTGCCGCCGACGGCGCTGCCGGTCCCGGTATCGGTCCCCGGTGCCGCGGCCCCTCCGGCACGGGGAGGGCGAGGGCAGCCCGCCGGGACGGCCGGGGCCGTCGAGGCGCCGGCCGAGGCTCTCGGAGCCGGGCTCAGCGGGCTCGGGGAAGCTTGTTCCCCGCCCCCGGCACGGTCCTCCCGTCCCACCGTCGCTCAGGCAGCCGGTGCCGGTGTCGCCGCACGCCCCGTCCGTGCCCTCGGTGCCCGCTGCGAGTGGAGGTGCCGCGGGGGGGCGGGTAGAAGTACGATGTTCGTTGCGGGCGTGTCTGTGAGTTCGGGGCCGGGGGGGAACTGAACGGCTGCTCCTGCTCCGGGCAGGGCCGCCCCCCCGGGTATGCGGGGCGGGGTGACCCCTTTGTTATCAGCTACAAGGAGTCTCTAGGGTGATGTCGTGAGCCTCGAAGCAAAAGTGCTTCTCGAGAACCGTGGCAAGCAGTTATTCCTGTGAAAGGTGGTCTGGTGCTGTCTGAAGGGAACAAGCTGCGGGATGCAGAGGGGTTTTGCTGGCCTGAGCGTTCAGACCTGGGTAGGATAATTAAAAACCAAACAAACCATGTGACTTTAAACATGAAGTGTTAATGTGGTTCGAAGGGGGCTATTTTCCTTCTGTGTTACACCACCTGAATTACCCTGGATCAGCCTCTTGCCCTCTGTCCTTCCAAAAGCCAGACAGAGCCCCATGCCAGGAGTCCCTCGATGCCATCAGACGGGGCTCACCCAAGGCCATGGCCCGTCCTGCAGAGGGAAGGCGGTGACGCTGCTGGAAACATCGCAGTGCTGTTCCTGGGGCACTGGCTGGGCTCTGCGCTGGGTGAGGAGCTCAGAGGAGCGGGTGTGCTGGGGCGGTGTTCATTGGGAACGGGGAAGGGGCAGGGGTGGGGAGCTGCTCGATCCCGTTGGTTCTAGGGAATCCTCTGCAGTGGGGGGCTGGCGCAGGGACAGGGCACAGGGCTGGCAGAGAGCGCACTTGGACTTGGTGCCAGTGCCATGAACTCCTGTGACGCTCCGGCAGCTCGTTTGTGACTGACTGTTGCTGTCTCCTGTCTCAACAACTGGGATAAGGTGGTGTGGGGGTGCAATTCTCACCCCTCCCTGCCCCTCCTGGTTGGGTGCTTGGTGCTGGGTGTGATTCCCCCCACCTCCCCCAGCTGTGCCCCGTCTCTGGAGATAAGGACTGAGAACGTTACTGAGCCTGGCTCCTGCCCTCCCACCTGCTGGGAATCGGCTCTAACAGCCCCTCATCTCCTCAGGGCCTGGCACACCTGGGCCTGGGGTGGGGCCAGATGGGAACAAGAACAGAGTTGCACATCCATCAAGTTCTTGTGCAGCTGCTGGACGGCATCAGAAGGGACCTGACAAAAGTCAGTTATCTTGGACCCTCTAAACTGCGACCCCCAGGGAGACCCTTGGAGCTCCCCTGGATCCCAGCGGCCTGTGACCAGCACCTCCCCTGAGCTGGAGCCTCGCAGGGACCAAACCCTGGAGGTGTTGTCTGCTGCCAGAGCTGAGGGCAGGCCGGGGCGAGGTCCCCCCGCTCGAGGCGCAGGGATCGCCCGCGGGGGAATGCCGAGGCCTTGGGAGGATTGGCTCTAACCTCGAGAGGAGGGAAATGTTCTCTGAGCTCGCTGCTCTGTCACCCGCTCGGTCTCTGCTCATGGCGGGGACGGACCCTTGTTTCTGGGTGTCTGTCCGTTGGTGGATGCGCAGGGATCGATGGATCAATGAAGGCACCGGGAAGCGAGGGAGTGTGAATCTGGGCAGTTCAGAATCTGTGAGTAAGTCGCTTTTCTTTCTTTCAGCATTTCTGAATTATTTTGTAATGATAAATTGCTGTTAGTTATTAATAAATCCAGATTTTCTGCTAAACCATCACCGTGTCAATACTATCAACCGCGACACCCAGTGCCCCCCACTATGTGCCAGTGGCTCTCCTAGTGCTCTCCAGTATGTTCCAGTGCCCTACATTCTGTCCCAGTATCCCTCCTAATGCCCCCAGTATGTCCCAATGACCCTCTTAGTGCTCCCCAATATATCCCAATAACACTGCTAGCATTCCCAAATATATCCCAGTATGTCCCAGTGCCCTGCAGTACGTCCCAGTAACCATCCCAGTGCCCCCCGTTGAGACGGACACGACAAACACCAAATTGTGCAAAAATGGCTACTTTATTATTCTAACAAGCCTTTTTATAACTTTATGAAGAGTATGTGTCCATATATGATTGGTTTAATTACAGACTAACAGTTCATGACTGGATGACCTCTTCTCTGCCGCAACCTCGATAACCTTCCTCTCCTTGCGGTCAGGCAGTTCCAGTCTGGCAGTTCCTTAATCTTGTTTACTCAGCTCTTCTCGGGACTTTCAAGCCTCTTAAGGGTACGTGGTTATCTGTTCAAGGTCAATATCAAACTTACATTCTGATCCCTCGGACCAGCCGAGGTCTCCCATAGTACCAGTACTGGTTCCCAGCTCCAAGCACAGAAGAGATGCTGGGCGGCTCAGGCCGCATGCTCTGCCCAAGCCAGAAGGTCACTGGGGCACAAGGGGCAGCCCTGGATCTGAGTTCAGGTGGGAGCAGTGTGGGAGGCTCCCACGCCCCAGCCTTACCATGGGTCCTGGCTGATGGTGGGATACAGGCAGGTACCCCTGCAGTGCACCTGGTACAGTCGCTTTGTCCCCAGGGCCTCAAAATGCAGCGTCTGGTCAAACTGCCCCAGCACCGTGGAGCTGAATTGGACCTTCAGTTCCACCTCACCGTGGGCAGGCACTATCCACCGGCAGCTGCTCAGCCCGGCAATTAAAGAGGAGGCTTCAGACATTGCTAATGAGCAAACAAGAGAAGGAGGAGGCTCATGGACTCGCCATCCCGTGGAGGCACTGGCAGAGGGTCCCTGTGGAGCTGGGGATGATGGACCCCATTTGGCAAGATGGACGTGAAGCAGAGGGATCACCTCCTCCCTCACAGCTCACCTGACGGATTTCCCCGGGAATGGGACTGTGTCTGTGTCGCTTTGGTGTGCCTCGGGGGGCCGCGTGGGTGCTCCCGTGCCCGGCGCCTGGAGACCTCTCCTGCCCCGGCTGGAGCTCCTCTTCTCCCTCACAGCCTCCCGCCTGCCCGCGGCTTTCTCCTTCCCCGACCGGCCCCTGCTTGGCGTGACCTGCTCCTCTGACACCTTCACACCAAGGGAGAGAGGTGAGACCTGCCCTGAGACACCCCCATCCTGGAGAGAAAGCTGCAGGTTTGTTAACAGACAGGAGGGAGAATAAACTACCAACCACCTCTGCCCATGGATTTGGTCTTCCTTATGGGACTTTGTTTCTCCTACAACACCCCTCCTGCCCAGGACCCTCTCCTCAAGGGAAGTTGAAGGTTTTAGCTGATTTTTTTTTTTCTCTCATCTCACAGAACTGCCCTATGTCTCAAGCAGAGCTGTATATTTTAAACAGACAGGAGGGATGCCTGCAGACACGGGGCCCCATCATGTCTTCACTGCCCTTCCACAGTGATCCTTTTCCATCCCACCTGCCCCCCATGCCCCCATCCAGCCTGGCCCCTGCCCTGGCACCTTCACTGCAGGCACAACGGGGACGTCCAAGAAACTTCTGGTTTCCTTCTTTCCTTCTTCTGCAGTGGCACCTTCTGGCACCACAAAGGTGAAGAGGGCTTCTCCTGCTGCAGGGACCATCCGCTTCTCCGGGTAGCGGATCACAGAGTAAAAAGCAGTAGGTGGAATGGGAGGCCCCGAGGAACCCAGTCCCAGGTCATCCAGGATCTAAAGCATAAGAGAAAACCCTGTTTATACTCCCGTCGCCTTCATCCTCACACTTCCTGAAAGGCACTGAGCTTTTGGCAATGGGTTTTTTTATTTAGATGGAGTACAGTGCTTTTTTGTGCCCAGTGGGGTGGGCAGGCTCCAGAGCAGTGCCAGGACCTACAAGTGGGACCTAGAGAGAAATCTCAGCTCTGAGTGACTCGGCTGAAGGAAACAATGACCAGGAGTTGCCCTGCCCTGGGACCATTTTTAATGATTTCCAGACTGGGAAACTCTCCAAACAGAGAGGATGTTCTAACAGAGAGCCCTCCCTCTTTCAACCCATCTGAGGGATGGCAAGAACTTCCCCAGCCACGTGGCTGCTGTGAAGCCATCGTGGAACATCATCAGTGTCCTGGACAAGGCTCTGTGCTGTTGTCACCTGGTTGGACACAATGCACCAGGGCCCAGACCACGGCAGGCTCAGCATCTGAGTCTCACAAGGGCTTTACCTGCTCTGCCGCTGGCAGCTTGCCACTCTCCAGGATCGCCCTAGTCACATCTGCAGAGCTCAGCACCTGGATGTCCAAGCAGGGCACCCCGACGTCCTGGCCCCTGGCTGACCCTTCTGCACCTTCCCCTTCCAGCCCAGATAACTTGGAGTCCTCAAGAGCCTTCAATTTTTCTAGACGCTCCTTCTCTCTGTCCTTTCGGCTCCTCCGCCTGGATAAATGCTGGCGCTGGCCTTGTACTTGGTGCTGCATCACCTCTTGGTTCAGAGGGGACAGCAGGATACCCTGAGCCCTGTCCCAGGATGACAAAATGTGTGTGACATCCTTCTGTGATGCCTCGTAGATCTTAAACCTCAGGGCCAAGTTCTTCTCGCTGTCACTCTGCGCCTCAGTTTTGGTTTCCCCCTGTTCTGGGTCTGCAGGTTGCACAACCTCCACTGGGCAGGCCTCTGTCGGGGGAGCCTTGCTCTGCTTTCTCTTATCTTCCTTGTTACTTGCAAGAGAGTCTGGATCCTCCTTTGCAGATCCCTTCTTCTCTCCCCCCTCGGTGACATTGGACAGGTTGCCGGTGGATGCGCTGGTGTTGCTAGTGGATGCATTCGTATTCTGGGCAGGAGGAGCAGGAAGAAGCTGTGAGCATTTCAAAGCACCAACTCAAATGCTGTAGGACAGCGGTGATCTTTGCAATAGCACCCCACGCCTCATCTGAGACCTGTGCTAGGTGCTCTACAAATCCCAATTCAGAACGCAGCTGGTACCCAGCTGAGCTCAACTGAAACTAAACTCCCCAGTGCCAGACTGATGAGGAGTCCTGCAAACCAGCTGAGAAACAGAACAGCTTCCCCAACCCAAACAGGGAACTTAAGACACCTCCTTACTCCTGTGCAGTCCTCCGGGCACGTTTCTGGTGTGCTGAGCATCCATCCCTGTGTCTGGCTGACACTTTGGGAAGTCTGGCTGCTAATGAATACCTAAAGGGCCTGGTGGTATCTCCTGCCAGACAGGTAGCAAAAGACACCACATCCCAGGCGGGTCATGGCTCAGAGGTGTAAGTCACATGCAGAACGGGGAGAAATGCTGAACTAAAACTATCTAGGGCTTGGAGTTACGTGAAGCCACGACTCGAAGGCAGCATGACCCTAGAAGAACAGCTCTACCCAACAAACCCATGCGAAAATACCCCTGGTGAAGCAGCAGCACGATCAAACACTGGCTGCTGTTTCCCAGCACAGCCCCGTGTGTTGCTGATGGCCAGGTACTCACCCCCAGCACTGCGGGTGGCTGCTGGCTTCGCCAGGAATGGTACGGCTCGGCAGGCGGGTCCCCAGGGCTTTCACTCTTCTCTATAAACACAACCACCCACCTGCCTGACTCCAGGCTCGCTTTTCTTCCTTGAAGCATTTTCTTTGTCTTTTCCAAGCTTTCTCTTGGCCCACTTAGACAACTTCTTCAGCAATTCTTCCTCCCTCAAGCGTTCGAGCTCCCACCGGTGCTTTTCCTCAAGCTCTTAAGCCAGCCACTCCATCTTCCTTCAGCAAGACAAACAGAAAACATCCCCGAGAGTCACCGCCAGAAATCAGGGCTCGCTGCAATCCTATCTGGTCCCACACTTCATTCACTGACCCTAAGGCCAGGCACAACTGTTAGACCAGCTCTGTGGACTTCCCTCAACCTGGGGAGGCTGGGACATCCAAAGTGAGGGAAGTGGGAGGGGACCTCCAGGGCCAGCCAAATCTAGGCTTTGCTGTCACAAGGTCTAAATTGCACTACTTCTCCAATAAGGTCCACCTGGACACCTCCAGCATGCTGCCAAAGACTGATCCACCATTGCTCCACACTGGAGCCTGAAGCTCTCAATATCCAGCTCACAAATCACTAAACCAGCTCACAAATCACTAACACCTGCTTATCCCTGCACCAATACTTGGCTTATCTAGCCCTTCTCCCTGGGCACAGCCTGCTCCTTAGCCATATCAATCAGAAAGCAAAGGCTGCAGTAACTGCCCTCCTGCAAAACAGGCTCCAAACAACCAGGTTTCCTGCTGGAGCCCAGCTGGGACCATGGGAAACTTGTGCTGCCTGTCCTGGAAATCACAGTTTGAAGCAGCCCTAGTGATCTCCTCCCAGGGAAACAAACTTCAGCTGGGGTTGAAAGAAGTGCTGAAACACAGGCTCGCTTTAAGCAAGTCCCTCCCCAAGTTTCAGGCAGGGGTTATGTACCGGGTCTGGCTGAGCCAGGATTGGTTCCCCTGTAGCAGCCCTCATGGTGCTGTGTTTGATGTTGGGAGCTGGCAGGGTGTTGATAGCACACTGGTGTTGTGGCTACTGCTGAGTAGTGCTTACACAGCACCAAGGCTCCTTCCAACATTTCCCCCCCCCCCCGCCCCTCCCCAGTGGGACGGGGTGGGCAAGATCTTGGGAGGGGACACAACCAGGACAGCTGACCCGAACTGACCAAAGGGATATTCCAGACCATATGACGTCTGCTCAGTATAAAGCTGGGAGAAAGGAGGAAGGGGGTGGGTCACCCTTGGTCCTCCGAGGCAACCACTACGCGTATTGGAGCCCTGCTTCCTGAGAAGGCCCGACATCGCCTGTTAATGGGAAGTAGTGAATAAATCTGTTGGTTTTTTCTTTTTTTTTTTTGTTTCCGCGCGCGGACCTTTGCTTTGCTTTGCTTATATTAAAACTGCTTTTGTTTTACCCACAAGGGTTGGTTATTTTCTTTCCCCTCTTTGCCCTGTTGAGAAAAAAGGGGAAGGGGGGGAAGTGATAGAGCGATTTGGTGGGAACCTGGCATTTAGCCAAGGTCAAACCACCACAGGTTAATAGGGGCTTAAGCTTATCCTGTGTATCCTCTTGAACAGGGCTGCTTTGCTGGATCAGAGCTTCTCCCAGGCTCACCTGCTGCTGCAGCTGAAGGTGAGCCTAAGAGACACCAGCTTTTGTGGCTGGTGTCACTCAGTAAGGAAAACCCTGGGAGCTCAGCAGTGCAAGGGCCTCCCTCACCTACAGCAGGACTGGGATCCAAACCAAGCCAGCACAGCTGCGCCTCACACCAACCCACACCACAACCCCTCTGGTTTGGAGAAGAAGGGCCATGAAGATGAGAACAAACATAATTAACTTAGAGACACTTGTAAGCACTGTGGCAAGGGAAGCACAGAGCCCAGCTCCCTGCAGCCAGTGTCAAAGCCGAAGGGCTCACCACTAAAACGGAGAGAAGATGTTCTCATGTCACCGGAGGAAGGTCCCTCCTCTGCTGGGAACCAGGGAGGTGGGACTGGCAATCCTTGTGCTGCTGGTAATTAATGCTTTTGGCCTTGGTAACCCCTCTGAGCACAACCAAGGTCTCCGGAGCAGGGAAACCCTTTGGGGACACTATCCTGGGGAGGCACCCATAGAAGGCTTACAGACCTTTTCTTCCTCTCATGCTGGACTTGCAGTATACTGTTATCAAACTGAATTTTCTCCTCCTCGGTGAGGGCATCATACTCGTCCTCTTCCATCTCCCAGAGACGTGCTTTCTCCCTCCTGGCAGCTTCCTCCCACTCCTGTCCTTCAGCACAGACCAAGGAGAAACCATCAGTGCCTGCAAGCAGAGCTTGCTGCTCTGGTTGAGCTGCCAGGATTCACAACTCTGTCTTGACCCAGCCTATCATCCTGCCAGGAGATACTGGCAAGCTCACATCCCTGCTTCAGAATTCAGATAAGCCCCCAAACTATCGCTGGCCAGTGAGTTCCCATGCCTTGCCTGGCTCACATGCACCAGCACTGTGGACAGCTGGCCAGTGATTAGTTATTGAGCCACAACAGCTTGCACTTGTGCCCAGGCTTTAATGTTAGAGACTGAGGTCAGCCTCAGCATTGTTGAATTTTAAGCAGCTGTGAGCTGAGTGCTGGCTACACCGAGGCAGAAGGTGGAAGGATTAATAAAAACATCTCTTACAAGTTCTGCTGGTAACCCAGATGCACACGGGTAAGGCTGAGGGCTTGAGAGAGAAGATTTCAGAGTTACGGAGACGAAGAGTCTCACCTTCCTGCTCTTTTGCGGCCATCTCCCTGGCTTTCAAAGAAGCATAATCCTGGAACAGGTTCACAAAATAGATGTAAGGCCGATTTCTGACAGCTTTGAGCAGGCAGAGGAGAGCAGACGCCGTGTTGCGTGCAAAGGGGGTCTCCAGGCCATCAAACACCACTCCCTGGTAGCAGTCACTCAGCTGCAGATAAAGTCGAAAAGGAAGAGAAAGTCAGCTGTCGCACGCATTGGGCTCTCAGCTAGTCACTAAAGCCTGATGTCAAAGATCACCAGCCGTCACAGTTCCAAGTGCAGCAGCTCAGACAAGCTCTGATCTTTCCCCACGCTCTGCCAGCTTATGGCATCTGCAGCTTCACCCACGGATCCCTGCACGCAGCCCAGGACTCCTCCAAGAGCAGGCACAGCCCTCCTCCTCTCTGAATTGTACCTCGCTGCCTGTCTCTCTGTAGCAAGAACGTACCATTTGCCCCCACCCCACGTACCTGCAGCCGTTCAGAGAGGATGGCCACCAGCAGGTCCTCGGGCAGCACGCAGCTCCTAAAGCCCAGCTCTCCTGATGTGCTGCCACTGATGCTCAGCCATCGCTGTGCAGGAACGCAGGGAAGGGGAGAGAGGTGAGAACTTGATGAGCCCTGCAATGTTGAACACCACAAGAAAAATCAACCACTTTGGAAACCCCCAAACAATTCCAACTGCTGGGCTTGGAGCTGGGGTTTCTCACTAGCAGGAGACTAGAACAAAACTGCAGGCCAGCAGCTCCAGGGGACCATGCTGGAGGGTGCATCCGTGGCCAGCAGAGACCCAAGCTCGCAAGCCCCCAGCGCAGCACCCGGCAGCTTTGCCCACTGCTGCAGTCACGTTAGCCAGGACTGCACTTTGCCAACAATCTGTTAAGATGCCGTAGAGTTTTTCTGCCAGAGCACAGGGTTTCATTCCCACCCCGAGCCACACCCAGCCTGCCCAGCTGGCTCTCTGCACTATAGACCCCTGCACCAGGCTCTGGGTGACACAGAGCCTCCACTGGAAGTGGCCCCTTCACTTCTCAGAGGCAATAGAAAGGTCCCAGGCATTAACCAGTGCAGATCGTGCTTCACCTGGGAGTCTGTCAGATCCATCAGATGCTGTTTCTGGGATTGGGGTGTGGGGCCATCTGTCTTCTTCTTGCCCGCCGCAGCGCTCACCTGGCCTCAGGACCTGACGGACCGCAGGCTGAGTTTGTCCACAGAGCTGGACCGTCTCATGTCTAGGCTGCGCTTGGCCCTGGTGCCGAACTGCAGGCTGAGGGACGCATCTGCGTTGTGACCTGTGGAGTGGACAGACGCTCAGTGGGGAGCAAGCAGGCACCTTCCACCCCAACGGGCACAGCCCTGCGCCCTGGAAGGGACACGGCCATTGTTCCCAGCCTGCTGGGCACTAGCAGCACCGATCTCCAGAAGCAGCTCCTGCCCTGCTTCTCTTATTAGCATGGTAAAGCACACCATCTGATACTGGATTTTAAAGCCAGAGAGTTTTTAAGGCACAGCTCCACGTCCCTCCTCACAAATGTGCACTCAGGTGACACTGCACACTAGCTCCCCTATGGATCAAGCCAAGGCTCCACCCTCCAGGAGCATCATTTGTGTACCTTGCACCCATCCTGCATTCTCACATGGAGATGGTAACATGCAGCCCTGCCCCAGTTGCATCCCCCATCTCCACTGGAGCTAAATCCTCCGCATGGGATAACCCCACCTGAAGCCCAGACCCTTCTTCCTTCCACCAGCTCCCAACCCAACCAGGTTCAAAGCAGAGCAATGCAAAACTTCCCCCACCAGAACCAGGGTCTGGCCTCACCCTGCAGAGCGCGGGGCACCAACTGCCCAACCAGATTTTCTAAAAGTCTCTGGTCTCAGGTGGAGAACAGCACCACATACACGAGCTGTGTGACCTGACAGTGTGTATAGGAAAACCTCTGGAGAAAAGAGCTCATCTGCAGCATGTCTTATCTGAAACTCTGGGAGGTTATTCTTCCCTTCCTCTCATGTTTCTGAAGCCACACTCAAAGTCAGTTGTCTAGTGCTTAATGAGCAGCTTCAGAGGGCTTCTTTGTTGTTAAAGTGGGCAGCAGTTCTGCATGATGGCCACGAGGAGCCAGCTGGATTCAGCTTTGAGGAAATATAAAAAACCCCTGAGAAAAATACAGGTGTGCTTCACCACTCCTAGGAAAAGGAGTATGTGCTGAGAAGCCCAGAGGCAGTAAAAGTGCCCCTGTCTGAGCCCTTAAAACAGAGATTATTTTTTTTAATAACACGAGATGCTTTATGAAATGGCTTTGCATTTCTACATGCTGCACCCATGTTCCCTAGGAGACCCAAGGGCTGTCAGACTTCCTCTCTGGAGCAAGCAGAAGTGGATGGTCATGGTGGGTTTCTGAAGCGCTGCTCTAGGTCCAGCGTTT
Organism: Strix aluco; assembly: GCF_031877795.1. Taxonomy (NCBI): domain Eukaryota; kingdom Metazoa; phylum Chordata; class Aves; order Strigiformes; family Strigidae; genus Strix; species Strix aluco. Next base: position 50,878,059 of record NC_133971.1, on the reverse strand, counting down.
CTCCTTACCGGCACCCTCTGCCTCCTTGCAGCTCTGCTCGATGGCAGCCCCGATGCACAGCTCCCGGGCGCACAGCCCTGCTGAGCTGCTCCTGTCCGAGATGGTTTCTCTCACCACGGTGTCGATGGACAAGCAGGCAGTGCCATAATATTTGGACAGGGCAACCGCTGCTGCTGTCTTTCCTTGAGAGAGAGGAAGAGTGCTCGGTGACACTTGCATGTGAAGCATTTTCAGGACAGGCTCTAGAAAGTCCCCAGACAGGATTTCAAAGTTTCAAGGACAGTCGGAAATCAAGTGCCCCTTTAGGGGAGACCATGAGGGAGGTAGTTGAGCATGGCTAGAAGCATTCTCCTCTAGAGCCAGGAGGATCACCTCCACCTCACATCCAGCTGAGCACTTTGTCCCTCGTGGTGACCTCAACCCTGGGCCAGAACATTGTTTCAAGCCCTGTCCCGCCACCACTCAGAGCGTTCACCAGCCTGTGCTGGCCAGCGCTGCCTCAGACAGCGTCTGGGCACGGTCTGGGGGTCAGCGTGGGTGAGGGACTGCTCCCATGAGGCAACATGGGCACTAGGCACTGTGCTCCCACGAAGCAACGGGGACGTGGCCACCCTGTGTGGGGGAACGATAGCCTAGCTGTGTGGACACAGGGTGAGCCACAGCACTTGCCCCAGCTGGTGAAGGCCTGGGACCATTTCATGTACCAGCAGAGCTGTGGCTTACCTCGCTTCGCTTCAACTGGTCAACCAAGCACCACAGCCCACCAGGATGTGTCTCTCCTGCTTCCCCACTCCTTGCAGACATGGGCTGTGGCTCACCTACCTGTCAGGGGTGCCCCATGGATGATGACGACGATCCCTCGCGCGCGCCCCTCTGCAGAGATATCGATGCCAAAGTGGCGGGTGATGGCCCTATAGACAGGGCTGTCGGCCAGTTCTCCCGCGGCTGCCTTGCTGCTGGTGATGCTCTGCCGATGCTCTGCTGTGCAGAACCAGATAGAAAAATCAGCTTCCTGCCTACCTATGATCCTGATCATCCTCCCCATCCCCTCAGATCCTGGGAGAGAAGACTCTGCTGAAACCAACACCACACCGAGGTCTCACCATGCCCCTCCTTTAGGCTTGTGCAGATCAGGGTCTGCCCTAGATGGTGATCAAGGTGCCTGTTCAGAGTATAGGAAATGGGGTGGCAGAAAGAGGAAAGAGCAAGCATTTGGGAATACCTAAAAGGACTGGGCCAAATCTCCCGTGCCCTGTCAACATGGTCCTCATGGGAGTTTGGTCCCAGGTCCTGCTGAGTAAAGGGGGGACAGGCAGAACCAGGCATTTTACACCGTCCCAAGGGAGAGGCTCCATTTGTGGATCAAACCATTATCCAAAAGCTGGATGCTTTAGGAATATTATACCAGGAGATGTAGCTGGGCTCTGAATTCACCGTAACAGCATTTGCAAAGAGCTCCCACCTTCGCCCTTAGGAGGTCACCAAAAGCCATCTCGCTTGCAGTGTCACGCAGGACAGAGATCGTGCTGCCCTGCCTAGGAAAGGGAACAGCATCATCCTGATCCCAGCAGCTCCTGGGGGAAAAGGTGCTCATTTGGCAAAACTGGGGAGAACCTCTCTGGCCTCTCACTTGTCCCTGCCCTGTCTGCAACATTACCCATCCCCTGTCTTTTCTCAACACCTTCCTCCTCCTCCGCATTCAGATTTAGAGTCCACTTGTTGGACTGGCTTTCATCAAACACGGAGGGGAAAATGAATGAGCTCTGGGATGAGACAGTGTGAATGATCCCAGCAGAGGACTTTCTTCCTTGATCTGACAGAGACTGGACATCTTCAAAGTTTGCTGAGGAGGAAGGACACAGGGAGGGAAGAAGAGGGTGGACATGGCCAGGCAATCTGTTCTTTGACATTTGCCACTTTGCACGGCTACGTGCAAAAGATGGAAAGTTTCCCAAGGAGAAGTCTGTCCAGGCTGTCTCTGCCCTCGGGGGGATTTTGAGTTTGTGCTTTTGGTGCTGGGAAGGAACAAATATAAGATAGCTGGTGATATTAGACCTGGTCCTGCTGGCTGAAGAACTCATCCAATCCTATATTTTGTGGTTAGGGGACACAAGAGGACAACATGATTATTTCCCTGGTCCATGGTAGGCAGATATGAGCTTGCTTTGGCTGCACTCAGGGCTGGTAGGGGATGCGTGTTACAAGCCACAGACCTTCATGCTGGAATTCCTCCACCAAGCTGGGGAATGGGTGGCTGCTAAAAGCCTGGGCTTCCCATGGAGAGCTTGGGGTGTGCGGGCTGGACTCCCCGCTGTGTCCACACTCAGGACAGCCAATGCCAAACCCTCACCGTTGTCCTGGCCTGCTGGTTCCGCAGTCTTGGACTTTGTCTGCTCATCCTGCAGCCTCTTCTGGTCCTGATAGTACTCCAGCACCTCAGGGGGCAGCTTCTCACCCGGGGCACGCAGAGGCAGCAATAAGGTGTTGTGGCAATCATAGTCTTTAAGCGTCTGCAGGATCTGTGCATGTAGGGAAGAGAAGCCATATGCAGGACGTGTTTCTAACAACACAGACTATCCAAGCCCCTCCACAGTCTGCCAGCAGAGCTGGCTAACCCTGAAATGCCACCAGACTTTGCCCTGGGGACTGTCTCCATCTCCCTGGCACGAACCCGGGAATGCTGGAGCACTGTGAAGCTACGGGAGCGTGCACAAGGGGACCAGACCTTCCCTCTCACCTGCTCCTCAGCAAGGTACTGCTGGTCGAACTCCAGTGAGTAAAACTCGATGGGGAACTTGCATGGGTTCTTCACCACCACCGTCCCCTCTGCTCCACAGCTGTACAGCAGCAACGGTCCCAGCTCAAGCACTGGGGGGCTGAACTCCAGCTGTGGCTCCAGCCCACACCCCGAGACCTGCAGCTGGAGGTGCTGGCTGCTCTGACAAATGGTAATCTTCACCTCACTTCTATAGGACTTCTGAAAAGAGAGAAGCACAGAAAGCTCCTCCATGAAGTCCCAGGTGACAGGGCCTCAAATTCAACTCTTGCCCCAGGGCAGGGGTGTCACCAGTACCTCTAAGGGGAATAGAAAACAGATATTTACTTCCAGCAGGGGCTACAGCATCTGCATGCTGGCTCTGAGTAACTGGGATGAATCCTGGTGTGAAGTGTAACTGGATATTTGGGTGTCAGACGAATCTAAAATGCACTGTCAGATGTTTTCACCTAGTCACGAGGGAGTGTGATGCTCATGAGAAAGGTCCTCAGGGTTATGTTGCCCAGACACAGTCCTGGCACTGCTGCATCAGGCAAACATCAGCTCTATGAATGAGGCAGATGAGCTCTCACTGGCTAGAAATAAGGGTCGTCTTCTCTGATCAGTGTTTGGCTCTGGTCAAAGCCAGACACAAGATGGTTACACCTCTACAGCAATTAAAACATCCCTGGGACTGTTCCCAGGCACGGAAGCACTTGTGTCCATCCTGTTACCCACTGCCAGTTTCCAAGTCACAGTGGCCACAGGCAAACTGCTTTTGGGAATGCCCCATCATTTCACCTGACTCCCAGACTGCCTGGGAACGTGCAGGCAGGCTGGGCCAGAGCCACAGGGACTGCTGGCAGCACACCACTGCAGACGACTGTCCTGCCGTGCCCAGGAAGGTGCCTGGTGGCTGTTTTGTCTGCTGGTACCAGCAGCAGGACTTGCCTAGATTGGCCCTTCCAGGGTTATCCCCTGCAAGCGCACCAGCTGCTCTGCACCAGGGCGTTGCAGCCTTAAACAGGCCTGTGGAAGGGGGAGACGAGGGCAAACAGGCAGATTTCCCCCCATGCGCCGAGAGGCAGCCACCTCACCGTGCCCTGATGCTGAGCAAGCTCCCCAGGGGGATTTCAAAGCCCCTCTCAGAAGAGTGTGCTGCAGGGGGAACTGAGGCACAGTGGGTACGGTGCTTGCAGAAAGCTCTCTGTGGAGGCAGACGCCGTCTCCTCTTCCCTGTGCTGGGCTCTCGTTACCACACTGCCCTGCCAGACCTCTTGGGGGTGACACTTGCTGATCTCACCTCTTCTGTGGGTGAAAACCTGACTCGCACATTGCATCGCTGTCCTGGAGCGAGGGATCCAGCCGAGGGCAGCGCCTCGAAGACACAGGGCTGGGCCTTCAACTTCTGGGGCACCTTCCGACACATCCTCGCTGGCCAATGTCTGTCCATCTGAGAACAAAAAAACAATTGTGTGAGGTCTCCTTGGTCTGCGAGGACAGACCCTCGGTTCCTCCAGTGCTCTGAGACACTGTCATGGTGCTGAGGGCACCCACAGCCAAACCAGCCGAGGCCACCTGTGGCCTAGAACTGGAGGGAAAACAGGCAGGGCTGGCAGATGGGGAGGCACCATCCTCAGAAGAGGAGGAACGGGGGAAGGTGGCAGAGAAGTGAAGCACCAGCTAATGCACAGGTCCAGGTGAGCCAGCCTTGCTCTGTACCCTCCAAAGCTTCCTCAGATGAGCTGTGGCCCAAGTGCTCACGCAGCCACAGGGGCAGAAAGGGCAAGAGAGGCAAAGAAAACCCAACCGAGAAGTTACGTGTTACGCATTGTCTGTGCTTTACCTTCTTAACAGGCTCATTTATAGTGATGAGCCAGTTACAGGGGACCTGGAGCTGATTGTGGAGCTGGACAGTTTCTTCCTGGCACTGCCCACACTGGAGAGTGGAGAACTCCAGTCTGTCCCTGGAGACGCAGAGGGATGGCACAGCCACGCTGGCATGGAGGTGGACATGGAACGTGGGGCCTCCTGCTACCTAGGGAAGGACCGAGCATCCAGCTGAGAGCCCCGGTGACATCTGTTGCTGTCACCGACTCTCCACCTGCCCCGAGAGGTGCACGGGCACAGCGGGGTGAGGAAGCACGCCGTACGTACCTTGATGGGCAGGAGCACGTCCACCTCTCCCAGTGGCAGGTTGGCGCTCTGTGGGTCGAAGCGCACTTCAGACACCTTGGTCTCGCAGCAGAGCAGGTGCTTCACGTGGTCCAGATCTACACTGAAACCTTGAACAGATGAAAATAAAGCAGCTGAGATACACAATAGACATGAATGTGTCACAAGCACATTAAGGCCATATGTCCTGGCTGGCAGCTCTGTGAAGGACCCCTTTGTACCTGTGGAGAAGATTGCCACTCCTTCTCCCTTGTCACCATACAAGGAGAAAGGGCTTTCACAGTCAGAATCCAAGACCCACATGGTAAAAAGGAAACATCTCAGTTGAGGAGCTCCAACCATTCCTTCACTAGGCATCCCAGGGAAGGATGCACAGACCTCTCCAAAGGAGAATTTCCAACTACGATTCCCCCATGCCATGGTACTCCCTGAAAAACAATTTAGAGGAGGCACCTGATCACCCTTCAGACACGGCGAGTTACCGTTTGCTGGTACTGCAGCCTTATGTCAAGGCCTGTTTAGAAAGCCTATTTTGATACAACAGAGGGCCTCACAGGCTGTCTTCTCAATAAAGGCTGAACAGAAGTGCTATGGCATTATGAACTTTAAACAAAGCACTTCCAAACCACAAAACGTCCATCTGTTTGCAACACAAACCCATGGAGTGCCCGTCAGATGATGCTCATGGTAGCCAAGAGCAGAAGATGCTGAGAGGTGACCAAGGTGATCAGCCCATCCAGCCCCTGCAGGGAAGTGTTAGGGCAGGCACAGGCAGGCCGGGTCTCTGAGCACTGCTGGCCAGGAGAACTCAGGCTCTAAAGCACCAGGCAGAGGGTCCCAAGGAGGAAAAAGTTATACACACAAGCACTCAAAAAAACTCCCCATGTCTAGTGGCTTAAGCTAATCTGTCAGAGACAGCTCCTTCAAGCCCACGTGAAGTCTCTCCAGCACCGGTTACCTGTGTCACGCAGGACCCGTCTATCAGTGTGGAAGGACACAGGGAACTGCCCGGTGTTGGTGATCCTCACGACGTGCGTGGGGGTGTTACCGAGAATCACGTACCCAAAGTCCAGGAGGTACTCGGGCAGCTCAACTCTGAAAGGAGGAGTAAGGACAGTCCTTAAACCACAGCCTGGCTACATTTCCAAGAGCATGGAAGACGCAAATAAAGTGAGTATTTCTGGATTCGCTGCTGTAAAAACTCAACTCAAGCCCATGAAACCCAAGGCCTGACCACCTGGTAATAAGACTTTGGTAAGTCACGAGGAGCATAGGACCTAGGTTTTATCACCTACCAGTGGGACCTTAAAATAAAACTAGTTTAAAATGAATACTGGTCACAGCTCCTCTGCTATAGAAAGCCACTGTAGATAAGTCCAGTGGACCTCCACTGGTCTCAATGAAACTGCTAAGCCTGGTGTACAGCCCCAGCCTGAAACGGCTTCAGGACCTTGTCATAAGATTCGCCTGCACAGGAAATCTTCACTGCTCTGCAACCAGATCTGTCCCCAAAGCAGCACCGACAAATGCAGTAATCAACACCTACAAGATTCACGGGAGGGTCCTTTTCCAGAGCAATCACACTTGGGAAAGCACATACGTGATCTGTTTTGCAGAGCATCTTCCTGAACTGGAGCCTACCATGCCCGTGCCTCCTCATGAAGGAGCAGAGGGAAGTTACCGAGGTAAGCCCTGCAGTCCCACCAGCATCCAAGCCACCTGATTTAGGGTTTGTCAAGGGTGTGTCAACCTCTGCAGTTCCCTACTCTTTTTGCGCAGTGTGGTCTGTTAGCTGGAACAAAGATGCCAGCTTTGAGTTGCCTCTTTCAGAGCTGGTCAGCAGGGATGGTGTTGGTGCTCTCTGGAAGGGCTTGATGCTCTGCACTGGACCCCCTCAGCCCTAAGAGCAGGACCCAGAGCCTGTGGGGAGCTGAGCACCTCCAAAGCTCAGGGTGGCTCTGTGGAAGTGAGGACACTCAGCTGCTCACAGGGAGCATGTCAAAGCTACCAGGATCAGACCCTTTCTGAAGTCCCCACTATCCCCAGCTCTGCAGACACAAGGACCTCTCAGGAGCAGGGGTGCACTGCTGGGTGTTACCCTTGGGGCACCTGAAGATAGGGTACAAGAGGCCCTACTAACTTGAGAAGCCTCTGACGAGTGTGCTGGTCAAAGGCAGTGGCCTCTGGGGGACCAGAGGTGAGAGCTTTCTGCTGCTCCAGGGCGTGTTCCTCTATCAGCATCTGCTCCATCTGCATCTGCAGCCGAGGGTCCAGCTGAGGGAAGGAAAGGCAGTGGCTGGTTAGCAACGGTCCTTCCCAAGGCTCCCCCCTGCTTGTGTTGAGAGGGGTGATGGGGTCCTTCTGTCTTGCTGCTCAGTGTCTGTGACACCTCCTGCTCTCTTAGTCAGGGCCTCATCTCAAGGGCAATGAACTCCAGTATCTTCGCCTGCCCAGTCACTGTTACAAAAGCTGATCTGGCCAGACAAACAGACAGACAAGCCGTGAACCTTCCAGAGCTCCAAGTCTTTGCCTGGCCCCAGCCAGTGCCAAAGCAGCTCGGACAAAAGCTCTCTCGTAAAGGGAGCCACGATAAAGCTGCTGTCTCTTAGAGATCAGTCCTGGCAGCACAGTCCCAGGGCAGTCAGGCTGCTGCTATTAAGCTCTGTAAACCTGGCAGGGCTTGGGTTGTGAGCAGCAAATACCCCAGTGATGACCTACATCTCCATCCCAAAGTACCATAAATTCAATCACTTGAGCAGGGTCTTCAGGATCTCTCCCTGGGGCAGCCCTGGGGGCAATGCTGAGCTGATGCAGGATCATGGGCAGGTTGGGTGTCCTGATGCAGGATCATGGGCAGGGAGGTCCCAAGTGCCAGCAGGGCACCGGGAAGCCTGCTGTGGGCTGCAGGGGACCAAATGACACCAGGGGAGGGAGGCACGTGTCAAATGGGGCAGCAGCCATTCTCACCATGGCATCCAAGGGATCTGGGGGTGGCTCCGCGGCCACAGCCTCCCCCAGAACAACTGCTTCCTCTCTCTGGCTGTCTTCCATCTTTTCTATCACCTCCTTGAGGACCTTCTCATATTTTTCATTTCCTGAAGGAAGAAAACATACACAAATAGAAGCGTGGCACAGCGCCATTCCTATTTAAGCTGGGAAGCCCCACTTCCTCGACTCTGGCCTCTCCCAGAAACACCCTCCTCAAGCAATGTATGGAAAGTAGATGCTGCTTTTCCTCTAACAACCCTGATGTTCATTCCCACCCATCTTCCTCCCCACATAGGAGCATCTCATCCCCTGCAATGTGACGCAAATCCAACCCTGCCAAAATCCCTGCCAGCCTGTGCTCAGCTTTCCCGAGCATTTCTGTCCAGCCACCACCTTCCCAGGACTCCGACACATGCTGGTAAGCTCTGCAGGATGGTTCCTGGGGCAAAGCCCACACGGGCTCATCTGCCAGAGCCTCAGGAAGCAACCAGGGGGTTGAGTGTTGGTCTGACAGCCCTGAAACCTCCAGGCTCCATGGAGGCAGGTGTGAGCTGCCCTACGGGCATCTGACATGGAGGAGAAACAGGGGATCCTCCTGGGGAGCAGACAGGCCATGCTCACCTTTGATGTTCCTGGACAGGTCCAAGTAGATCCTGGGAAAGGTCCCCTCTCCTTTCAGGGAGATTTCTTCTGGTTCTAGGTGACCCACTTGGATCTGGAAAGTCCTGCAGAAGGCTCCAGGCACTCCTGGCAGGTAATAGACTTTCAGGACTTGCTCCTGGCCAGGTCCAACTTAACCCTGCAGGGTGTGGGAGAAGAGGGAGGGAATGAACCAAAGAGGGTTTGGTGGAGGGATGGCTCAGACGACAGACACGCCGAGAAGAGAAGGCAGGTTCTCATATATAAGAAAGTATCAGACAACATCGCCTTCTAGCTTTCTTGTACCCAGAAGCTGAAGTCTCCTACACCAGGTCCTTCAGAGGGCTCGTAGGGATGCACTCCCCCAGGACAGACCCACAGACCGCCCCTTGCTCAGCATGAGCACAGCTCTGCCCCTAGCGGTGTTTACCCTCTGCTAGCAAGAGCCAGACTGAAGAAATAAAAGCTCTTTTACCAGCCACTATGCAAAATAAGGGAAGTGCCCACACTCTCAGCATGGCCAGCAGCTCCTGCCACAGCACATCAGCGGTTCCCAGGCTGGTGTTGAAGGGCCTGACCCCTTATAAATGATCCCAACCAAACACCTCCTGCCTGTGCGGTTACACCGGGGGTGCGTGAGCCTATCCAGACTCACGGTGACCTGCAAACATGCATCTCTGGAAAGGCAGGAGCAGAGACTAGGACGAGATCTAGGGAAGGTGTTGCCAGGAAGGGCACCTCCTCTCCAGGCTTCCAGAAAGCTGCCTGAGCCCCAGGCTAGGCTCCCGCCAGCCAGGCTGAGAGCAAATGCAAGCAGACAGCAACACAGCCTGGGGTGACGGGACACAGCCGCAGCTTTCCTCGGCTCGCCCTCTGCACACTGGGCTTGACCCTCGGCTCCCCACTCCCCTTCACGCTGCAGGGAGAAGCTGCTGAGCGGGACAGATCCTGCCACTTGGTCCCCTGAGCCCCTGGTGCAGCGCAGAACACAGCTGCAGCGAAAGCCAGCCCTGCCAAGCTGCCAGTGCCAATGGGGCTGTCACAGCAACTGATTGCACGGGTCTGAGCAGAGCTGGGTCTTTGGAAGTTCGCAGGAAGAGGGCATCAGTGTGTCACCCCTTGTAGGAGACAGGCATGAGGAAATGTGAACGCCTTTGGCTTCCTCTTCCCACTGCAAAAAGGCACTAGACAGGAATGCTGCTCCAGCCCAAAGACAGCAACACAGGACTGAGAAGTTGGGATGGTGAGATGCTGCAAAGTCCTCTCCTCACTGTTCCAGCCCTGCTCCTGTCTGGCCCCCTCACTGCCCCACAAAGCTGCTGCGAAGCAGCAAAGCTGGGGGAGTGGGGGACCGGTACAGGGGCTGCTACAATTTCTGGCAAAGCAGCTTCATGCCCAAGTGAGAGCATTTAAGTCCCGCTCAGTGCTGGCAGGGGACTGGCAGGGTGTGCTACAGGCAGGGACAAGGAGTAAGCCCTGTCCAATCACACACCCTGGGAAAGGTGACTCTCAGGAGAGCCGGCACAGTGCGACCCCAGTGCCCGCACAGCTGGAGCACTCAGCAGTTGGGGTCCCCAGAGCCACCGAAGCACTGGTGCCTCCGGCCGGTGGCTGCTGTGTGACAGCAGGGTCACCCGCCGGCAAAGGCCATGAAGGGCGATGAGGACCACGCTTGCTTGACCCTCCCTGCCTCCCAGTAGCAGCTGCTTGCAGCCCTGTCTCTCCTGTCTGCTTTTGTGGGTTGTTTTATTTTATTTTAATTTTGTTTTTTTTCCCCTACAACCCCCTCCTGGGCAGCCTGACCCAGAGCCAGGGTCAATCACTCGCGCCACCTCCGTACTCACTGTGCTGGGCAGGACCAGGGGCACACCGGGCAGAGGGCTGTCTGCGGTGCCTGCGCTGGGCCTTAGCACCACGTAGGTGAATCCCATCTTCCCGCTGTTCGGCAGGGTGACTTCTGCTTCGGTGACTTTGTTAAACAGCTGAAGAGAGGACAGAGGAGTGGGAAGCTGAAGGCACAGGCCTGATACTGGGAACCTCCTTCTGCTTTCATTGGGATGTGAGCAAATGAACTCAACACAGGAGAAAAGCAGAGGCAGAGGAGGTACGGGCACTTGAGTCTCCCAGGTTAACCTGGGGAAGCCACCGCCACAGGGCACCCCTTAGCCCTACACAGGAACAGATACTGATGGCGGCATGCAGAGGGGCAATGCCAACCACAGAGATCAGTCATAAGGAAACCAAGGAGGAGACAAGCTCTCTGCACCTCATGGTGTCATCTCACACCCAGCTGGAACAAAGGAGGTGGCATCAAGACATTGCAGAAGAAAAAGCACCTGCAGTGACAGCAAAATGGGAGACAGGGCAACAGCTGGAAATATCTGTGGGGTTTTTAACCAAAAAGAAGTGGGGATTATTCTAGGACATTCTCTCCAGCTACAGTGACTGGGAAGCCCAATTAACTTCCTCCCTCGTTTATTTTGTTGATTAATCAAGAACATCAAAAGAGAGCACCTCCTTGGACCTCAGGCTTTAGGAGTGGATCAGCAGATGGATGTCTTGGGGCACGTCCCTCTGGAGATCACCACTGGGACCCTGCCTGCCCCAGGAGGTGCTGTTAGTTACCTTGAGGAGGAGGAATTCCCAGCTGGAGGGGGGTGGAGATGGCCTTTAAAAACCAGCTTGAATGCAGGACATATCACTCCAAGGTTGTACTTCCAAGCCATAGAGCCAACAAAGTAGTTGGGAAGGGGAGAGAGCCCTAGCCCTAGGTGGGTGGCAACCCGCCGGTGATGGTTTCACGACAAGGACCTCGGCCAAGAGAAGCGTGTGGTACCTGCAGCCTGTAGTCGATCTCTGTGATGTCTAGGAGGTAGCTGATGAGCGAAGCCTCTCCACTTAGCACGATGTCATAGGTCGGGCCTCCCTCCACCCTGCACAGCACCATGACATGGGCGACGATATTTGTGTAGCCAAAGAAGGTGAACATGACCCGCTGGCTCTCACCTGGCTGCAGCACACCGTAGAGCAGCAGGACATCGAAAACCTGGAGGTAGGCGAGGAGAGATCAAGATGTCGAGCATGGAAACTGATGCAGAAGAGCAGCCATGGCTTGGAGCGAAGTACAGACGTGGCTGGAGGGGGCTCTTCCTCAAACACAGGCAAAATCACCCTAATCTCATCCTGTATCCATTCCACTTACCAGCGGAGGGGCCACGGGAAAAATTTTCTCCCATACTCACTCATTAACGCATTAATTAATACACTACATATTAAAGTAATTTGGGCTGTCTCCTGGCAGCAAGAAATTCTCTTTACTGCAGAACTTGCCTTTAAAAGCACCTTTTACTGCCTTAAGAAAAACACAGTATTCGGAGGTGAAAGCCCTTAGAGCTGGGGAGGGAGGACTCCAGCCCAGCTCATCTGACTCCTGATGCTTTTCACTCTCTCCAATTTGCATGCTGCGCTCTCTCAAGATGCTACAGCAAAAGCTACTGCAGAAATTTCCTGTTGACCACTTGATTAGCAACAAGATGAATAATGCCCTCCATAGCTGCTGCACAGGTCAACCCTACGACATGTCCTGCGTGGCCTCTCCAGTGACCAGTTGCTTCAGCAGCGCTGTGCGATGGGCTTGGAGGGACGTGAGGCCACTCTGCGAGCAGCATCGAGGGCCACCAGTGGGAGGGGGGGCTACATAACTGCTTGCCACACTGGAAACATGGCACAAGATGGATTCCCATTTACCTCCTCCATTCCCAAGGTGACGGGCTCTGCCTCCACAAACTGCATCAGTCTGTTGATCCCCACCAGGCTCTGAGTCTCCACAGCACCTTCCAGCTCCGCAGCAGTGGATGGCAGCAACTGGAAAACAAGCATCATGGGCTGCAGTAAGCAGCTGGCTGGTCTGGGTGAGACCACTCTGCTGCAGGCTCCACCACCTCATCCAGCCAGGAGCAGCTGAGATGGGACCTGGGTGCAAATCAAGTATGGGTATGTCCGTGCCATCCGTTGAGAGTGGGTCCAAGCCCACCCACAGGTGAGACACGGGCTCCATCTGCACTTCCTACGCACAAGCTTGCATGGGGAAGCTGAGTGCACTCAGCCCTCAGTCCTGGCAGAGACCTCAAGGGCATTTTGCACCCTTGTGCCAGCCCAGCTTCGCTCACTCCTGCCCAAGGAATGTGCCCAGAACCCCATGCCTCGACAGGTTAGGTTCTTCATGACAAAAACAGGAACACAGCTGCAAGTGAGAAGTATCAAAACCAGGAAAATAAGGACTTGGCACAACTATTCCATTTCAGAGAGTGCTTAGGTTTCATCTCGTGCAGCCATCAGTGCTGGAGAGCTGAGGATCTCCACCAGGTCATTCTCTTGAACGACACCTTCCTGAAGAAGGCAGCCGAGGTGTTCTTCTGTCTTGCAGCAGCTGAGAGCTGGTGTTTGACCTCAGAGGTGCCATCTTTCAAAAGGAACCTCATCCCTGGGCTTCTGATCCCTAATTTAATAAGCGAGGGCTTTGTGAGTGCTTTTGAAATGTAGTAATACCTGCTTCTTCAGTCACGTGAAGAAGTGCTTTGTGCTGGGGCCTTGACATCAGCAGAATCTGCAAGAATATTTATGGGACATCTTTACACCTAATCAGAGGCTACACCTCCCCGGTAGATGAAGCTCAGAATCAGAAGATTCAATGCTCTTTCTCTCATCTTCACATTTTCAAGCCTAGCAAAGCTTTGCCAAGCGCCTGTTCCCAAAGATTCTAACCCGCATATTTCCTAGGCCTATGGTCTCCCACCTCCCCAGGGAGGTTATGTGGTACAGTGACACAAGCGGAAGATGAAGCCGAAATCCAGACATATCCTTTGAGGCACTTTTGGATCCTACTTAGCCATATCTACTTGAATTTCTTTGCTTTATTTCTGCATACATGGCAACAAAGCAGGAAATAAAGATGATTCCACCCTTCTATCTGAAAACATTCGGCCACACTATTCTTTACGTCTACAGGGTATCATTTCTCCTGATTCAGAAAAAATGTGCAGTTATAATGTTAAAATGACCGATATTTGGATGTGAGCAGATGCAACCCCTCTCCTTGAACTTAATGCCAACACCAGTGCTTTCAGAACTTCCCATGCTTTCCTGCATCCTTTTTTATTGCCCCAGGAGCAGCCTCTGTCCCACACAATGCAGAACAAGGTGCCAGTTCCCACTAGCACGGACGTCAAGTTCCAAAGCACCGAGGTTCACCAGGAAGGTCAGCAGACCAAAGGCCATTTTCCATGCCAGGAGGAAGAGACAATGACTTTGCAAAGTCTCATTTTATCAAAGACAGCTCTGTGGCCATCCCTGCAATACTGCAGGTTTCGGGTGAAGGCAGAGACATAAAAACAGGCGGCTCCAGCTGGGGTTGAGAAGGTGGTACATGGAGATCACAGTACTTGGCACAGCTTGATACAGGAAGGAAACTGGAAGCCTTCACATCATGATGCAGATAAAAGCTTCATTTTACAGTGTAAAAACAAGCCAAAAAAACCCCAAACTCAGCATAGGTCCGTAGGATCTGAGAGGGCTTCTCCAAGCAAAGCTATCCGATTTCTCCCTCCCCAGAAGCCCCATGTCCAGCCACTGGCCCTGCTGACCAGCCCGCCCTCAGGGCACATGACAGCAGGGCAGCAAAAAGGGGGATGGGCACAAGCACGGCTTTTTGGTGGCAAGCTTGGGGAGGCAACGCAAGCAGTAGGTGTACAAGAAAATCTACCTTTGCTTCCAGGGAGTCATCTGCATCTGCTGGCTCTTGGGCAGGATCCCCTGCGGCTCCCAGGGCTTTGGCTGGTTCCTCCACACCTCCATCCCTGCAGCTGCTCCCTGCAGACACCGAGCACTTGGACCAGGCTCCCCCCTCCTTTGGTGGTTGGGGTTTGATGAAAAATTTAGGTACTGGAGGGCTGAACCTGGAAAATAACATAACTTTGATTGTGGACCTGCAGTGGGAGGGAGGGAAGCCTGCACGAACAGCTCCTCAGCAGGATGCGGCCCCCGGCTGGGCACTGGTGGTGTGAACTCAGTAACGGGTCTGACCCAACAGCTCCGAAACCAGGATGGAGCAGGTCAGCATATGGGGCTGCCTAGGGATGACGCTGGTATAGCGGCAGTGCAGGCAGCTGGCAACTGGTTGCAAGGAGAAATGGAAGAGGACACAGGTGAAAGCCTTGTAGGGAGGTAAAAAGCACAGCAGGAGAGGAAGAGACACACAAACTGTGCGAAAAGGTGAACCTGAGACACAAAGGGGCAGATCCGGACAGCAACAAGCCAGTGCAGACCCACCAGTGCCCTCCTGAAAGCACCCACAGCTGCAGACTGTGCCTCCCCCACCCAGAGGGCCAAAGCAAGAACTTCTGCAGCTCTACCAGGTGCTAATCCGGAATATTTCCCCTGTCACCCACCCGCAGCTGCAGGTCAGCACAAGCAAGCAGCAATGCCCGAGGCTTTCTCCAAGTGCCGTACGGCAGGAGCAGGGATAAGCCGGGAGCCTGCTGTGCCCTAACCCCGACAGAGCCCAGCACCGTGCGGGGGCACCCATGGAGCCCAGTACAGGACACCCCCACACACACGGGGCAGCGTGGAAAGACACGCTGAGCAACTCCAGGCAGAGACTCACAACTGAACAGCCCATTGATCCCTGAGGAGCACCGAAGCAGCAGCGATTGGTGCTCCGGGAAAGGAAGCTTTGGTCATTTTTAATCAATACACAGCAAATGCCGATGACAAGGTTCAGCTCCTGCTGTGCTGCCGGTATTCCCTGGTTGTGAAACAACGGCTCCAACCGCACCTCGCGCTAAAAGGGCAGCAGCTCTGCTGAAACAAGGCTATAACCGATGTGGCACTTACCAACGGCATGATCACCTCCCCAGCAGCTTCTAAACGCAAACCATTTGAGGACCAATTTGGCAAATGATTCAGCAAAGCAGTTCAACAGCTCATCTTACTGACAGGACTGAGTTGATAGTTGGACCAACACGTGTCAGTAAAGAGTGTTCGGTTTAACATTTTCAAACATTCCCAGTGACTCAGACTACATTCCCTGTTTCAAATTGCAGCAGGTGCTCACAGTAACTCTGTTCACCCTTCTGATGCCCCATGGAGGACACACTGGAACCATGCCTGCCTGTCACCACACCTATCTGCAAGTGTTCCCGAGGGCAAACGAGGCCCATCTTTTACAGCAATGTGGGTGCTTCCTTCCCAGCTGGGAACTCAGTGCCTTTAATGACGTGCTCCCAAATGAGTATTTGTCTCTAGCTTTGCAGCTCATCATCTAAGGCTGGTTTCCATTTCTGGGTTAGAGGCTCTGTGCCTCACAACACCCAAGAGATCCCACCTGACTTGTCCTTCCTGCAACCACATGCAAGAACAAGTCTCTGCCCAGGCGAGCTGCCCCAAGCAGGGACCGATGAGCAGCAGCGCTGTCACTCCTCCCCAGCCCCCCCTCTGCCTGCTACTGGGACCACATGGGGGACACCAAAGGCGACCTCAGCACTGTCCACGTGGAAGAGCAAAGCAGGACTGGAGGGGACGAAGGCATGCGCTTGCCCCTGCAGAGCATCGCCCATCTCCAGTCCCACCAGTGCAACCTTCGCTCCTCTCAGCCGAGGCACCTTAACAAGTATTGGGGTGCCCTGAGGGGTGACCCACCTGCTCAACACCTCCAGCAGCTGCTACCTTGGGCATCTGCCTCAGGATAAAATAAATCCAGCTCATCTGCAACAACGGTGCCTCCGGGCAGCCTGCAGCTGAACGCTGCCTGTCCCTGGTGATAGGGAGATGCCCGCAGCGCAGGGGCAGACACACCCAGGGCCAGGAACACCTCGAAGCTCTCCAGCTACACACCAGTCCATGCACCAGTTCAGCGCATGGGTCTGGCCATTGTCATGGTGATGGTCCCAAAACTGCTAGCTGTGACCCATCCTAGCCAGGAAATGAAAGCGCAGCTCTCAGAGCTGCTTGTGATAAATACTGTAGGTTAAGAACAGCTCCTGAGGAGAGGTAAACCCCCAAGATGCAAAATCCACAATCACTTATGAAATTACCCTTAGTTTTATAGAATGGCTTGAGGCAACTTCATGGGATCGTGGTGCCTAGACAACAATATTTTTCTCTCTAAAGCAGAAGCCTCTGGGACCTGGTGCTGGGATATGATGTGATTAGTGAGCCCTGCTGTGGAGAAGCACAAAGCATGGTGAGGGACTTTTTCCAGTGAGGGAAATCAGAATGAACAACAAGAAATGTAACATGAAAAGGAAGGGAGAGAGGAACCCAAGGTGTCAATAGAAAGCTGACCCCTGGGACAAGAAATCTTCCTGGTGCTGAAGAAAAGGGGGTTGTCTTCAAAAAGGAGAAGAAAGGGGAAGATAACAAGATGCTCAGCATCAGCCCAAGCTTTAGGCAGCTCTTGCCCTCCAGCACCTTCTGGCCAAGGCTGTGAATGCAGGGAGGTAGGCAAGGAGCAGAGAGCAGCTCCTCCACCTGCAGAGAGGACCCATCCCAAACCAGAGGGGCTGAAGGGCTGTGGACGTGCCTCCACCAGCACCATGGAGCTGAAAGATGGGAGTCTCCTGACATAAGCAGGTCATCCTGGAGCTGGAGGGGCTGAAAGCAAGGGGTTAAGCCCTCCATGTCCATCTCACCCAACCTGGCCACCCCTCAGGTGAGACAAAATGCATCCAGGAATTAACAGTGGGGATTTAATGGGAGTATGGGAGGATTGACACCAGGGGGAGAGGAGTCCTTCCTGCTAAGGCCAGGACAACCTTGTGTCACCCACTGTCCCCAACCTCCTGTTAAAAGTATCTCAGCCTGTCTCTTGGTTTCTGAGCCTGCTAGGGCCACAGCTTCTCACAGCTTCCCACACCTACCTCCCAAAATAGAGGAGCTAGAAATCCCACCACTTCTGCAAACTACATGTGAAGATTCACACAGGATGATGTGACCTGGCTGGCTGAGGCTGTGCGAGAGCCAGCAACATGAGGACCGTCCCCCCAACCCTGCAGCGCTGCAAGAGGAGTGCCCCAGCTCCCCACAGCCCCGTCCAGCACCAAGGACATGCGCCAGAAGCCACCACCCCTTCACATTAAATGCCAGAGTTTTAGCGGTGCTGAGACTGCTTCCCTAGTGCATGGCACCCACGTGTGGAGCATCCTTGCCCAGGTCCCCAAGGACCACCCACTGGTGCCCCCACTAGCCACGGCACTGGGTTAAAATAAGCCTCCCAGCAAAGCACGAGCTCTTCTCAGGTCATCACAGGGAAAAGCACCAGAGACCGCATGCCCATGAGGCACCTGAACAGGTTACAGGCCCCTACAGTGCACTTTTATTTCTCCTTCTGGCCATCAGATGCATATTAAAAAGGCACTTTGGAGCCAGCTACAGACAGCTCAAGAGTGTTTGCTGCTGAAAACAAAATAATATAATACAGGTGCAAACCAAAAGCCTTTCCAGTGCACGGTGTGGGAACACTGGGCTTGAGCTGGGCCAACTGGCCAGCAGCTGAGGAAGGCAGTGGTGAGGGTTTGCCCTCATCAAGAGTGACTATTGAACAGCATTTCATCCAAATGGCCCTGAAGCCTATTTCTTTGCTTGGATAAATTCCCCTGCTGAGCTAAGGTTTGTGTATTTACTGAACCACCCACTGAAATTCAGACCAGGCAGCAGAGAGACAGAGAAGAGAAGCAACATTGCTGCGGTGAGATCCGACACCTCCAACTCCTGTCTTGCACACGCTGGAAGGGATTAAGCTGGATTTGGCATTCATCTAAATGCAGCGAGCGGTCCCACTGTGACCAAGTATTAATTAACTCGAAGTTCATACACAATTTCAACAGCCACTTACTTATCCAAGTCAAAAAAATGTCAGTTTTGAGAGATGAGGGAGAATTTTGATTTCTTGTTTGAAAGCAGAAATTGTGTGGGAATAGATGCAGCGGAAGTGAAGTGTCTCATGTTCCTGGGGCAGCAACCAAAGCTCGCCAGCACCTTTAAGCAGGAGCCACAGGATTTGATTTTTGGGTGCACAAGACTCCTCGGCTCCTGCTGAAGCCCACAGACCTTGACCATCCCATCACTTTCGATGAGAAGAGTCAGAGGAGGGTCTGAGGCCCCTCAGGCTCCATCTGACAGGGCTCATGCCTCTCCCAGAGTACTTCCACAGGATGTGGCTGGTCCAGTTTTGCAGGGGACAGGCACTAAAGCTCCTCAGGCACTTTGGTTCAGCTGCAGCTGGACCAGGGCCAGCCACCACTGGCATCGCAGGCACAGTGGCTCTTTGTGGAGATCATCCTTTGGCAGCAGTACTTCCCTCTCTTGACAGGTCACAGCCCTGGACGAAGTCTCCACTGACTTTACCGGAGTTATTCTGACTTGCATTGCTTTTACAGATGGCAAAGCATGACCCAGTAAGTCCTCTCCTTCCTTGTGCTTTGCACATCAGCCAGGTGATTTATAAGCATCAGGTGAGCTCCTGATTCTCTATCAGATAGAAAAATGCTTCTCAATCCGACTCTGCCCAGAGGTCCCTCCGATCAAATCAGTAGCTCTAACAATAAATACAATTACAGTCTTTGTTCAAAATTAAACAAGCCCTGACAGCAGTATTTTGCAGATGCTATTTAAAGTAATCCGTACCAATTACAATTGTACCAGATGCTTCAAAAATCATCTCTGCCAACAGACGACTGTATTGACTCCCGTGACTGATAGCAAAGGAGGAGAGATGTGCTCCAGCCGTCTTTGTGGCAGGGATCTGGACACTCACCATTTCAGGATGCTTTCAGGGGGACAAGCGCTAGAGCTTGGAAACACAAAGGGTGTGTCTGCAAGGGTGAAGAATACTAGGAAACAGGGGGGAGCAGAAGAAGTGGTTGAGCATAACCAGCTGAGAGCAGCAGGATGCTCCTGGGTGATTAGAAAGGCAAGCAGGAGGCTCCTGGCCCTGGGAAGAGAGAGGTTCTCAATCTCCTCTCCTTAGGGAAAGGCTGCAGGAGGCCGAAGCTGGATCTCAACAAGTTTGTAAAAGGGGTGAACAGGACAGTCTGAGGTGGTAGGGGCCAGGCTGGGTGGGCTTGGCAGGCCAGTTTCACCCTAAAGGAAGCCAGAAAGCAGCTCAAGCCTGAGCTGGGGCATCCTGGGGGTTGAGGACCAGCAGGTACCTGGGCTCTGCCCAGGCACCCATGAACTCTGGGTGCCTCGTTGCACCCCGCGGCAGCACGCAAAGACCTCGTAACCCCTGACCAAGCAACCTCCAGAGCACAGGGGCTCACAGCTGCACCACAGGAAAAGCCAACCACGGCCCCTCTGCCCACCACCTCGCATCACTGTCCCTGCACGGTGCCAAGAGCAGAGCGAGGAAAAGGAGGGAGATGCAATGACGGTGCATGTCCTGAAGTCCTCACCTAGAAGGAAACGTCCCTGCTCATCTTGACAGCATCTGCTGAACCCCAGGAGGTGTCTCCACCAGCCCGCACTGGTGCAGGCTGCCCAGCATGCCCGGGGTAGGCAGCGATGCCACAGCGCACCCTCCCAATGGGGCTCTGCAGCGGGTCACCACAGGGAAAGACAGGAGAAGGTAAAGCAGCAACGATAACTAACTCAGAAGGAGAAACAAACCAAAACAAGCTCCAGTTTCATATACTTCCGAGGGTCGCATCCCCAGATCACCCAGACAGACACTGAAGCTCCACCCCGCTGAGTACACCAGCACCGCCATCCATCTCCTGTCCAGAGGAGCAGGGTTTGTGGCACCAGCAGAAATCACAGATTTAAGGATGTGCATGGCTTTCACCCTGTGTAAAAGGCGAGTTAACATCACTGCTGGGTTATTATTAAAGGTCACTCCCATAGCACAACTTAATTACCCCCTGCTTTACCAAGAGCAAGGCAGAAATACTCCCAGGAAACGTGCTCACAGTCCAATGGCCCCACTGAGCTCCTGGGGCCGGGGCAAGGGACGAGCAGACAGGATTGGCCTGGTCCAGGTGACACCGGGGACAGCTGGGGACAGCTGTGGGGTGATGGAGGCAAGTGGGTGAGGGAGAGGTGACAGGTACCACCAAAGAGGAAGCAAGCAAAGCAAGCTCACAGTTGGAAGGGTTTCACACAGAGGAGAAAGATGACTCTCCCGAGGGCAGAGCAGCTGAAAAGGCGGCATTAATTGAGTTAGGCACTCTCAAAATGCATGACATGCCAGCTGGCCCAGAAGGACCCTTGGGGTGCCCAACGCCCCGGGACTCCTGCCTCCTGCTACAGGAAGCGGATGGTGGGAAATAAACCAATCCTTCTCGCACCAGCCTACACCATTAACTCTGGGGTGGGCACCTCTTTGGGCTGCCCCGCTCTTTGCAGAGCCCCATTAAATCTCCCTGGGACCTGAAGTCCTCCCCAGGCTGCTGTGCTGTAGAGAGCTGAAGGTTTCCCCTCTCTTTGCCCCTGGCTGCCTCCATCTCCGAGTCAGGAGACACAGATTTATGGTGATACATCCCTGGCATCCCGAAGTCCTCACCTGGCCTGTGTGAACACGGGGTCCATACTGCCTTAACCCAACTGCTACTTGTTCTCTGAGTTGGCAAAGACAAACCACCTGCTTCTGCAAGCAGCGTGGCAATCTGTCAGAGTTCAAGGATCACCTGGACAATGCTCTTAGTCATATGATTTCATTCTATGTGCTCCTGCGAGGACCAGGGAGTTGGACTTGATGATCCTTATGGGTCCCTTTCAACTTGAGATATTCTACGAATCAATGCTCCTGCGCAGCTACAAGGGCAGTAGTAACAGCAGGTCTTCCCACTGTGGCTGTTTTCAGGGTTGAAGAGATGGACCAGGTGGATAAGAGATGATTTTTTTATAACAGGCTCATTTAACAGAGTCTATCACAGCATGGAGTGGCTCCTCACCTAAGAGCACATGGAGCTGGTGGCTGTGGCCAAAGAAAACATTGGCAAAGAAACCATTGTGGGACCAAAACACTGGCTCTGGCTTTTAGAGGAACAGCAAGCATTGCTTCTGCTCCACGCCGGGACAGTCTCCTGTGTCCTTGGTGATACAAGAGGAAAACACTGGCACATGCCAGGCAGATCCCACCCTTTCTGAAAAAGAAATACACGATGATGTTTTGGGAAATGATCTCCCTGACTGGTATTCTCCTCATCTGCCTTAAACCAGCCAGTCAGCAGCAAGAGATCTGAAACCCACCCAAAACCCATCCTGCCCATCCACCATCCCAATATCAGCCTCTCGAGGGGAAAGAGTGGCTGTACACAAGGATGAGCACCAGTTTCACTGTCTTGTGAGTGTCCAGCCTCACGCAGAACAAAATCCCTGTTCTCTGGAAGGGTTTTTGCTGCCCATCCCTGTCTCGGCAGCAGCCAGCTCAGGGCTGATGATGGGACCAGCAGGGAAGGTGGGCTCTCCATCACCTCTGCACTAGGCAGCACCTTGGACTAGAAGGAATCAGCACAAAAATCCCCTGTGCAGATTTACACCCAAAAAGATGTGAAGATTTGGCACCTGGATTCAAATTTGGCTTGAGCCTCTTCTTCTAAGAGTTTAAAGATTTCTCACCTACCCTCTGAAGACAGGGATGCACCAGGAAAGAGCACAGCGATACTAGAGATGGCACTCTTGGGCAGAACGATGCCAGTGGGCTCAGAGGGATTTTCCCTTAAGGAAAGCTGTTTGATGCATAGCTTGCTGGAAGCAGGAAAAGAGTGAAGGGTGAGAAACAGCTGGTGAAATTACGAGAAACAAGGTCTAGAAAATTTTGTCACCGTACTCCTCATTGCCACATGCAGTGACAGCAGGTCAGCAAATAAAGAGGACTATAAATAGCCCATCCTGCCCCCCAGATTTCATCTGGTGGCTTCACTACTCAGTGCTCTACCAGAGGGATGATGGGGAAGCAATAGCAGCAGTCCCTGAATCGATGCTCTCGCTCTACCTCAGCCAGGCTGTGACAGCAAGCCGTTCCCATGAACAACAGAAAAATTAAAAAAAAAAAAAATCAACATTTTGTTTCATAAACATTGAAGCTCTGCAGAGACCGGCCTTGAGCAGCAGCCTCCTGCCCAGAGGGAATTGAAGGACGAGTCATCCAGGCCACAGAGGCATAACATCATTTATAGGGAGAAGGATGCTGTTTGCAGTGCAAACGTACCTTGGGTTCCTGCTGCGTGCCCCGGGTAATGAAGATGTCCAGAAAGCAAAGACAGAAGTCAGCTGCTCCCCAGGTTTGCTAGCTGAACATCGCTGACAGAGCAAGACGTCGTCACCTTCCAGACAGCGTTTGCTGACCGGCTACAAAACCAGAAGGCAACCCCCATCCCACCACAGCCTGCTCGGGGCGTGGGTGACACTGGGACACCTCCCACACTTTGTCCTGAGACAGTCAGCTGCCCGACAGCACCTTGGGTAGGACGTGCAGCGCTTTTCACCCAACCAATGTTTTCTCCTTCGCCTTCCCTACCCTCAATCTGCTCCTCCAACAGCCTGGGGCTGCTCCCCAGTCCCTGAGGCGAAGGACAGCTCTCAGAGTCTGTCACCCTGTGCAAAGGAGGAGGCTGAGCCTCAGAAAACCCAAGAGTAATAGTTAAAGCAATTCTCACGCAGCTGTTCTGGGCTCCAACCTCCACTGCAATGGCCCAGGTGAAAGTCCTCCAGGTGTGTGACAGCGTAATGGGCAGTCAGAAGCCCTGGGGCAGCAGAAGCTGTCTCAAACCTGCAGTCAGGCTCCCAGGAGCACTACCAGAAGGTGCCATGCCCAGGCCTGGGGCAGGCTGGCTGACTCGCCAGCACGTGAGCTGGGAAAAGAGCAGCACCGTGCCGGAAAAGGCACAGAGATGGAGGGTGCATGGTGACAGCAGAGAAGAAAGAAGCTTACAGACATGTTGCAAATAGAAAATCATCACCCCCCCAACCTTTGTCCCGATAAAGCATCACTGTACCACACCTAGTATGCAGGTTTATGTCTCTAAGATAGACTTGGTAACAGCATATGCTCGCTTACGCCTGGCTCCAGACCCCTCCCTGGCAATCATTTTATTTACCTTCCATTCTCTCTGGGTGCAACAGGCAGCAAATTTCCAGGTCTCCCTTGCTCCAGCTCCCCAGTGTCTCTGTCCACAAGCACAGAGCCTCTCCATCAGCTGCCACCCCAGAGGTGAAGCCTGCCTGGCACCAGTCCTTGCTCCAAGACACTCCATCTCTGAGAAATAAGAGGCCACTTCTCCCTTACACCAAGCAAAACGCTTCTCTGCTGCTGCCAAACCACATGGAGCTGAAGGCCGCATTCAGCAGCACATTTCCATCACGGCTCAGCCCTTTTCTAACTTACCCACGGGATTTAAGCAGGAAAAGCAGCACCCATGGGGCTACCAAAGCCCAAAACGTACTGCCCTGAGGAGCTGATAGCACTGGGGGATGAGGAGGGGGTATGGTCTACTGTCACCCATCTGAGACTCCCCAGCACCAGGGGCACGGTGGATGGGTGCATTTCAGATGTACATGCTCGCTGCTGCTGTTGCTACCTCTCCCCTCCGGTGGCTGACAGAGGACTGCTGTCAGATTTTTGCCTTGCACTGTTTTTCACTGCCTGCATTTTCCATTTCCTCCTTGTTACAAAAACAACAAAGCAGAAACCCCATCAAATATAACAGAGAGTTGGGGTTTTCTGGTCAGTAACAAGGCTGGGATCTGGCTCGCAGGGTCCCTGCACTGCAACCTGCCAGGGGACATGGAAGGAGAGAGGGTGGAGGAATGAGAAGTTACTAATGCTGTAGGAAGACCCACTTGGGAGGAGAAAGGCTCCTGGTTGGTTCAAAACACATTGGCTGAGAAAGTCCTGGATGGAAAGGAAAGAGTAATTTTCTACATGTTTAGCTCAACAAACCCTTTCCCCAAAGAATCTACTGGCAATTCATTACGCTGGATTTGTAGCTACGAAGTTCCCACTCTCCAGACACGCCAGATCAATACGCAGAGGGGGTTTGACATGTGCCACAGAGGTGCAGAGCTCCCTGCTGATCCATCCTGGCACACGGACTGATTGGTGTGTGTCAGCTCTGTCCCAGGAAGGAAATGTGTCTCGCATGAAGGGGACAAAGAGGTGATGCAGGAACAGCAATGCTCAAAGTAAGTGACAAGGCACAGGTCCTTAACAGAGGATGAAAACTCTAGAGAACAGCGAAGTTTGGGGATGAGCCTTTGGCAGCCTTTGTCACAGGTCTCAAAAAAAAATCCTTGTATATCCGTTGGGATTTAATGTCTTCCTTTTGATGGGAAAGCCAAACAGAGCTGAGGAGCTGGATACTGCCCTTGGAAAGGGGGACATATCAGTGTTTCAGGAAGAAACCTTTAAGGTAAGAAATATGATAAAATATCCGAATTTGACTCCAGACCTACTGTCTCCTGCTGGGTGACTCTGGTGACCCATTCCAATGCTGCAGAAAACATCTTGGTGCAAAGGCTTAACTCAGCTTTGAGCTATCAAAGGCCCAAAGGGTGAGGAGAACGTATTCTCAGTCTGTCTCTAACCACGTAGATGTCTAGAAGAGTAACCATGAGAGATTTATGGATCAGCAGTGCCAGAGAAGGGACCTGGGTTGGCGTGAGTTGGGCACGTCCAACCACACAGCAATGGTTGGACTGTCTTACTTATATGATTGCTCTGCTCAAAGTAGCAGCAGTGATTAAAGGGTAAGTAGGAAAAATAGGTTGAACAATTAGAAGAAAAAAAGATCTAAGCACGCAGTCTTGTCCAGGCAGAGGAACAACATTTTTCTCTCCTGGCCAAAATAAACGTGTGTGTCTGATTGATGGTGGGAGTCTCTGATGATCGGCTCCAGCAAGGTCGGATGGATGGATGGTTAAACTCTGTTGATCTCACCTTCATGAGTCCTGATGTTTGATTCCCTCGATGTCAGACTGGGTGAGTTTGATCTGATAATTTAGAATACTAACAGTGCTTAATGTGGACCAGAAATAATATCTGACATGCTGCCCTTCTGCCAGGCTCTTAATGAGCAACTTGAGGTGTTAATAGCTTGGAGACCATCTTCATTTCCAGCTCTGCCACGGAGAATCACATGGTGTCTGCTGAGGGACCCACAGAAAGTACATTTCTGCTTAATTAACATACAGAGCAGAAAAGGGAGCTGCCACAACGCCCCCAGTGCTAACGAGCCAGTGAAGGGGCTATGCCAAACCCTTCGGAGCAGAGGCTGCTATCCTGCCAGATGCTCAGGACCCTTAACTGCTACCGACTCAGCAGAGTTGGGTGACTCAGCATCCCCTGGAAGAACAAGCACCTGCAGGCTCGGGTCCTAAGCCAGTTTAGGTGGAGACAGGGTAATTAAAAGCTGAAAACTGATTCAGCATTCACATTTCCAAAAACCTAAATTGGTTCTAAAAAAAGAAAAGAGTAAAGATAGACAGGCAACTGGTCAGCAAGTGGCCCCAGAAGAAATTAATTCCACACAGGCTTTGCTGTAACATGCTTGCTTCTTTGTTATTATAAAATATATGCATTGTTCTATCATCAAAATTAGATTTTCCCTCTAGCTTGCAATTAAATCCTAATCTAATTTACCAGGAGATGATGGGGCCTCCAAGCAGAGCTTACAGCTCTGCTCCTCCTTCCCTGCCCACCTCCCTCCACCTGCTTTTGCGGGCTTTCCTCTGCATGTTAGGGTCTCTTCTTGAAGGTGCCGTGCATCAAGAAGGGCCACACTAAAGACTGGTTGTTACTCGGTAAGATCCGGCTGTGAACAGGCTAGCCCAGTGCCCAGGTCTTCTCTGCCAAGCTCTCCTCATAGCTATAGCTAATCTCCAGTTCCCAGTAGGTTGTGTCCTCTGAGCCAGATCCCAATTCTCTAAACAAACCTGTTTATTGATGATCTCTATTATTTGTAATGGCAGCACTTCAATGCACAATGGTTAACTTTGCTCAGTTTCCTAGGGCATTATGGAAAAACCATTTGCTACTGTAATTAAAACTGCCCAGACTAGACTTTTGTGCTATGCAGAGAGGCCACAGCAGGAGGAACTGCTGGAAATGTGTTTATAAATGTGCTCCAGCACGACTGCAAGATTCTTCTTGGGCTTGGAAACCACAGCCCAGTGCTGGATGGCCCCACCTCCCACAGACATTCAGACAAGTGCTCCCACCGACACCTACAGCTGGACCCAAAGCTGCAGCAGAACCTGCCGTTTCCCTGTAAAACACTAAATAGCTGTTTGGGGAATGTGATGAGCAGTTTAACAGATGAAAATTCACTTCACCAGTGTGGTGTTTGCCTCAGGCCACAAAGGTCTGAGAAAGCAGCTTTCCAATACCAGCCTTCCTTCCCAGGGGAACCAGTATGGGGGCTACAGCAAAGCAGCAGCAAGAGACTGGGGCAGCAGCACATCGTTCTGGTGGCAGTGCCTGTGTAGGTTCTTAGCGTAAAATGACAACACATAGGGTTGGCAGGAAAGAAAAATCATATATCTGCTTGTCCCAGTGCCTAAGTATAGGTTTGCAGCTCCAGAAATAAAGTAGGACTCTAGGCTATGGACAATGCAAAAAGTGTTGGTAGCATCTCACAGCCCCAGCTTGGCTGGAGAACGTTGTCTCCTTCCCAGCGTCAAACTGGTGGAGATCACTTATTCCCTGAGAACCTAAGCCCGACCACGGCTGGTAGGTGTTACTCCCACAGGGAAAGTTGAAAGCAATTTGTCAGATCACAGGCAAACAGCCTTGGTCTTTGCAAAGCACAAACAGGACACGAGAAAGGAGAAGAGCTGCAAGGAGAGAGCAAAGGGGCACATACCTCATCTGGCTCACGTGGCTGTCCATCAGGAACGCCCAGTGGTACTGGACAAGAAGCGGGCTGCAGTTGGTCATCTCGATGTAACGCACACCTTCAGTGTTGTTCAAGATGCAGCCAAAGTCCAGGGCCGTGGGCTGGTTATGGAGATTCGGAAAGTAGACTTCTCCCCAAACCGTGACCCGCTCCTCATGAGGATGCTCAAGAAATCGTATCTTCAGAACCTTCTCTACTACCTGGGTACACAAATCCTCTTCATAAGCAGGGTTAAATCTGATGGAGAGATGAAGTTCCTCCCCTATCTCCAGCTTCACGGGCTGCAAGGAAATGAAGAGTATTAATCATCAGTGTGATGAAGTCCCAAGGTCTGGCAGCACAAAACGTGTAAATGTTCAATGTGTGACCCCAGCGTAGGCTTCTCAGTTCATCCTGTGTTCCCTTCACAGTGTGCGCCGGACTGCAAGCCCCACCACGCTCTTGTCTGAGACTATCTCAGGCTCATCTCACTGTGCTCTGCATCAATACATGAGGAAAATAAATATTCTTCTGCTGAATTCAGGACCCACAGAAGCTATGTGCTAAATACACAACTAAATCAGCACTCTGGCACACCAGGGCCTTTTGCCCCAACTCTGGAGGAACTCCTTTAGCCTCACAGCACAAGCAGCATGGCACTGCAGCCTCACCCTTGCAGGGACTAGTCACTGGCACAGCACAGAAGTGGTGGCCATGTCTACGACAAGTGTTTAGCAGAGCCCATGTCCAACACCTTCCACCAACAACAGGGCAGGGGCCAGGCAGCAGCTGGAGGAGCTTCCTCAGCCTTCCTGAAAGCAGGGCTGCCCTTGAAGAAAGCAAGCTGCTCTTGAGGTTATCTGAGAATGGCTGCTGGAGAGCTCGATGGCTTCCAAGAGACACCTTTACTACACGGCTTGCCCAGACCTAGCTGCCTGCTCCCCTCTCCTCACGTCTTAGAGCCAGGATGTATTTCCCCAGTTCAGATGATAGTTCGTTTCCTTCAGCAGCTCGTTTCAAATCTGATTTAGTTCAGGCCAGTCTACCACTGAGTCTAAAGAATAAACTTCTCTACTAGAGGACCTCCCAACAGAAACGTACCACCACACGCCCCCCTCTTCAAACCCCACCATCAGGAAGGCCCACGGCTGCTCACCTGAACGTCTGCAGAGAGGGGCTGCTGGTCTGCACTGCAGATTAAGAAGGGCTGCTCTAAGGCCAGGACAATGCTGAGTGGCAGGGAGGATGCGTTTTTTAAAGAAAGAGGCTGGTACTGCAGAGTTAGGACATCACTGGGTTGCTACAGAAACAGGACACATGGAAAAAAAACAATGTGAAGTTTTTCAACCCCAAAGGGCATACACCTCTATTTACTATTTTTATTACTTTCTACCCTTCTAGGTGGTTTTTCTCTAAGTATATCAGATGCCTTTCGTGTTTAGAAACCACAGCATCCCCTGGGGACAGGGAAACACTCTTGCATACAGAGGAGGGAATAGGAGCCTGAGAGGAGGCAGCTGCATGAACAAGATCAATAGCAGAACGTGAACCCAGACCACTTGTCTCCAGTTTTGTATCCTCTCTCGAGAAGAATGGCACAAGATGATTTTCACTCACATACAGTAATTTCTTACAACCTTATCAGCTCTAGTAGCCTCATAAAAGCAGTGATGTCGGTCAGAGGAGAAAAGCGAGCAGGATCTGGCCCATAGTAGAGAGCCTGCAGCAGCCTAAGGTTAGCTTTGAACATCTACAGGCACATACAGCCAACTAGAAACCTCAAGAGTCGGGCTGCAATGGGTGTCCTGCTGCCCCTGCTCCAGTGACAAGCTGTCTGTAGCCTCAAAGCTTGGCTCCACCTAAGCTATTTTTTCCTGTTTATGCATTGCTCTGGGCTTCCTGCATGGTTTATATCAACTAGACAGTGTTTGGGAAACTGGTTCTGGATGTATCGATATCAAACAGCTGCAGTGTCATAACACTCGATAAATCAGAGCACATGGCATCAAGCAGACCACAGGCAGACATCAGGGATAGCTGAAAAGCTTCTAATTAAACCCGAACTGCCTGCTCACAGGATTTTGTGCTTCTCTGGAAGCCTGGGAACCAGAGGAGAGACCTGAAAACACAGAAACTAAATAATGAAATATCTTCTCTTTTTCAGACACGTCGCAGGAGAGGGAAAGGTGATGCAGCAGTCAGGATCCAGAGACTAAAGGGCATCTGCTCTGCGCTGGTGTTATCATCACTGCAGCTGAAGGATGTCTGCGGGTCCTTTGAAAAAGGTGAAGCTTGGGGAATTGCAAAGAGCTAGCATCCATACCAACAGCAGAGAAGGCAAAGGGAGACAAGAGATGACAGGTTTTTCTCATCAGCCTGAGGAGCTGACAGGAATCTCAGTTCTTCTCAGCTTCCCTACAGGATCGGTGTTCAGACATCACTGTGCCTTGGAGGATCCCCAAAAACCTCCCTTCACACTGAGTACAGGAACTGGTGTCTCTCTAGAAGTAGCCACGATCCCCCTCAGCAGAGCAGCTGTTATCTCAGTTTTACTTGGGTGAAGTTAAAAACCAGTCCCATCTCTAAAAACATCCTCACTCACTTTATGAAGCACCTCAGGATGGATGAGGAGGGGGTTTAGCATCGCTCAGCTGCAGCACTCTGCTCGCCCACCTGCAGCCCCAGCACACGAGGTGGCTGTGCAAAGCCCAAGCTGTTCTCGTGGGTCCCACACATCTCGCCCTGTGCCCTTGGCTCAGCAGTTCAATTCTGTCTCCACATCATGAAGGCAGAATACAGCAAGGCAGAATACAGCTGGTGGGACTGCTCCCAATCCCAGAGGAGCAAAATATTGATCTCAGTGTTAATGGTAAAATCTTGGTCCAGCTCAGCTCAATAGTCAAAGTCCCACAGACTTGGAGAAGCCATTTAACTTCCTCCTTTGAACACAAGCACACCCCCCCCACCAGGCTTTCAGTCATCAGCCATGCTCTTCAATGCCAGGATGAAACCCAGAGACTTACCTTCTCCACCCGGAAAGTGATTTCTCTGGAGGACATTTGCAGGACGGGAGCAATGAACTCGCACGTGACATCCACTTGCATTATCTGTGCCTTCCCTGCCTTCCTCCCCACGACGGCGTGGCACAGCAGCCGCTCCTTCACCACCTGCACGGAGGAGTCAGCCGTCACCCAGCGGGGGCCAGCAGGGCGTCCCGAAAACGCACTGCATTTGCTACCCACCCAGCCACAGACCGTATTACCGCCATCAACTTACATCCACTGGGCTCCTCAACAGCCCCCTTTTCTTTTTATGCTGCATCCCATTTATTCTGCTCTCAAACGTCCGTAATGCTACACCCCACTATCCACAAAAAGCCCTTGTGAGTCATGTGCTGCCTACAATTGTAATAGTCCCTGCCCCAAAGGATTACTGTTCTGATTTGTACCACTGCCAAGCATAATACTTACAGAAAGCTGTAGGAACTGATTTAAAAAAAAAAAAAAAATACAACTATATTAAGGAAAACAGGTGATAGAAGGGCCAATGCTAGCAAACCCTCCCTTGGAAGCTTAGTGGACAGGATCCATGGGAAAAACCCAAATAGCCAGACTGCCTTCAGGTAAAGAGGGGGTCACTCATTCCTAGCAGGTACTGTGCCCTCCTAGAGCTGGTTTTAAAAGAAACCTCCCCAGGAAAGAGATGTCTTGCAGTTCACATGAAAACCCTCTGCTTAAGCTGGATGCTCTTACACTTAAGACTTTTTCCTGATTTCTCATGGTTTCAGTTCCCCAAATTCCTCCCTTCATTTCTCACTCTTCCCTCTGATTCAACACCACAACCCAACTGCTCCTCAGAGTCCACAGACTCAAAATCATCCGTGTTGCGTGTGCAATGCAGGGAGTTGGGCTTCTGACCAACCTCAAGAGTATAAACTTCTCAATACCTGAGGAAAGTGGAAAGCCCACTCCCAGGGTTTGGCTTTGACTGCAGGAGGCAGGTAGCCACAGCTCAGCTCACAGATCCCCTTTTGGCTTTCCAGGCAAGACAGCCTCACCTGCACCCTGATCACTTTATTTCCTTTCTGGTACCTTTTCCCCATTTCAGCAAAACCTTTGGGCTCTGAACTGCACAGGGACAGTCTCATTGCAGTCAACTAGGTGAGTAATCGAGTATTCCTCAAGCTACCACCAAGGCAATCCTTTAAAACACCTTTCAAAACACAAGTATCAGCAGGAGCTTGATGCAGATTTATTCCACATTCACCTAAATATCTGTGGTCAGCGACCTTGGAGAAGGGGAATGCACACCAGGGTTAGCTGGCAGCTTCTCTGGAGAGTTGGATTTCCCTGGAAAGAAGGGTCCAGGGAGGAGAACACCCAGTGATCCTGCTGAAATCTCCCCCTCTGAGCTGCCATCCAAGGGTGCTGCGAGACCTGCCTGCCCTTGGGACCCCGGGACTGGCTGAGAGACTGGGGCGAGCTGTTATGGAAATATTGACAAAGGCCAAGCTGTCAATTCTAATGATCCCTGCGAACAGTTTCCCACATGGATGAACATCACCCCGATCACTACAGCTGACACACTGTTCATTTTTCTGCTCCAGGACTCAGTGCTAGACAAGCCCTCTGCCCATGTTTGTCTATAGAAGAAAAACGATGCTACTCCCAGACCCTCCCATCCTTCACAGGTGTTTTGTTTTACTCACTGCTTCCCCCAAATACATTACTTTGCACTTTTTTATTTACTTTCTGCCTGTGCTCCTAGTCTAAGCGTAACTTATTTTCTCTGCCCTTCCTTTCTGCCTCAGCACATGACACCTTGTAACCTGTCATTTGCCTCTGAAGTAGCAATATTTCCTTCAGCCTGTGTTTTGGTATCAGCAGGTTGGGTTTACGGTAGCCATGGAAACATGAAAAAGCCTTAGGAACTGATGGTGGCCTGCAAGGAAAGCAGCTGGTGCTGCCATGGTAACTTGTGGCTCTTGAAAGCACTTGCTCCTGATGGGGAAGGCTCAGCCCTCGGGGGGGACCTCACCTGGGGAGTGCTGGAGAAGCCTTCCAGCACCATCTCCATAGTCTTGCCTGGCATCAGCTCCACCCTCAGTGGCTGAACCTTAAACACAGGGCAGGCAGGTCTGGGGCTCTCTGTGGCTGTTCTCCATGAACAGGTTCACCTTGTCCTTGAATTTCTCCGTGTCATCCAAGTTTGCTATGACAGCCACAGACACCTCTGTCTCGGGGGGAATCACTCCTTCACTGGGTTCAATCCTCCAGCACGAGCATTAGCCAGCCTGTAAGACAAGCCAAACACTAACTTAGCATGGAAACGATGGACCCTGGTCTCTTGTGGGGTGCAGGAAAAGGAAGGACTAAAGATATGAGGATAAAAATCAGAAAGGCTCCATTTCCCTAAATCCAAGCTAGTGTCTGAAAACAGCAACTATGCAGGAGCTTCTACAACCTGTATTTTACCTTCCTTTAACAGATTCACTTCATTAACCCAGTTTTGCCCAATCCAAGGGATGCTCATCCTCAGGAGGAGGTTATTCCCCCTCCAGTCTCTCTTTTGGAGTGCACACCAAAGGAAGCTACTTCACCTCTCTTGGCTTCCTGACAATGGTGGCTGGGTTGGCATAAAGGCTCAAGGCCAGAGGAAGCCAGGACTGCTCAAATCCCACCGCAGCAGCCACACGGCTGGGGGATACTGCTGAGAGCCTGAAGAATGACTCTGCAAAACCGGCTGATCAAAACCCTGACACCAACGTCTTCTTTCCCAAGAGTTACTCAGTGCTTCTCGACAGCCCCCGAAGAACTGAAGCACTCGGTTCCCACTGATCACCAGCTGCAGTGAGGTGCCCCAGTGACCTCTGCTTTGGAAAATTCAGCTATAAATGTTCATAGCAGAGCAGTAAAGGAATAAGCAGAAAGCAAACCGGAAGGCACGTGCCCTGTAGGCATGGCCCGAGCTTCCCAAGCACTCTCTTCCCTCTGGTTTCTCATGGACCTCTCTCCACGGATGGGGCAGTGAAGGTGCTGGACTTCCAGCCCCTCTAAAACCACATTCCCAGGGAGCAAGCCTGCAGAGAGGAAATGCACACAGTGCTCTCTGGCCAGCAGGAAACACACTGGGAGGCAGGTGTACAGCTTCCAAGTGTCCATCACAGTGGTGGTGGTGCCTGCACCCCACAGTTCAGTGCTGTGTTTGGGATGACAGGCACTACTCACCCAAAACTCTGCAGTATTCTAAGAGAAGAGGTTTTCCGCCCCCACACTT
This sequence comes from Strix aluco, assembly GCF_031877795.1. Taxonomy (NCBI): domain Eukaryota; kingdom Metazoa; phylum Chordata; class Aves; order Strigiformes; family Strigidae; genus Strix; species Strix aluco. The sequence continues at coordinate 50,844,360 of NC_133971.1, read as the reverse complement.
TTTTTTTTTTTTAATGGAAAGCAACATGATCCTGCCATGATCCAAGCAAATGCTTGATCCAGGTGAAGTTAGCTCGAGTTTCCATCCGTCAGACTGGCAGCACTCCGCTCTAACAGGACACCAGCCAGCCCAAGGGAGAAGAGCATCAGAAAACCAAGCAGCACTTTGAAGTCTTGAGAAGCATTTTAAATAACCCCCCAAAGCGACCTCTGCTAGCAAGCGTAAGACTGGGGGCCAGGGAAGCAATAACTTGCTGAGCAGGCAGGGTCCCAGCAGCGTGTGTAGGATGCCCCAGCTAGGCTAGCTCCTTAGGCTGGCTGTGCCCTGCACAGACAGCAGGTCAGGTCTGCACGTCTGCATCCCAGGATGGAGCATGCCAAAGGCATCAAAATTATTCCAGGTGCTGGCAAAATCAATCAATTCCACTCCATTTAATTTGTCCTCTAGAGCTGCAAAAGAAAGTCTTAAAAAAAGCAAGATGAGAGTGGGATGGAGGAAGGTCGTTGGCACAGGGTAAACTCTGGGGCCTCACACAGGATCCCACCAACCCTCCTCTGCTGCTCCTGCATCCCATGCACAGCCCATCACCAGCCTCAGAGGCATCCACTGCGCTGTCACCAGCCAAGGGCTACCCAGCCAACACGTTCAAGCTGGTGGGTGTTAGGTTTTCTTTGCCCTCTGATTCATGGTAGCTCACTGGAAAATGAGACCCAATAGCTCTGCTCCAGAGGTGAATCTGCATGTCTGCTATCTGGCAAAGCTCATTTATCAAAGCTTGGCAACAAGCCAGGCAGTAAATTGTACCCAAGAAACTATGACTGAGGAACAATGATAGGCTGTCTCGATGGAACCAGACTTTGAATTTCCCAGGGCAAGCCAGGGCCAACAGCCCACTCCAGAGGAGGAGGATTCACATCGTGTCCTCATTCTTTCGGTTAGCATTTGGTGTGGGGCCAAGGGGCAGCACGGGGCACCACTGAACAGGAGACCTGCCAGGACTAAAAGGCTCTGCCGGGCCAGATTCACTCAGGTTTCCAGGTCAGCTTCTGCCTACGTGGATCCAGGCTGTGTCCCAGAGACAAGGAATCTCTTGGAGCCACGATAAAAAATCCCCCCACTTTGAAGACCACGATCTAACTTCTGAAAACGTCCCTGCTACTCGCTTATCCTTGAATGCTCCAGAACACAACCCAGTCGCCCTGTGCCCTGGATAGACAAAGACGGTGGCTACTTCTGTCCCTGTAGGAGCTTGCACAGAGTCCCTGAGTGCTAGGCAAGGGTGGTGATCAATCACTTATTCAAGAAGTTCAATGCTGAGATTATTAGCTTCTCCCAGGACAGATTTCCATTGCGAGTAAGAGCTGCCAAAATTTGGTTATAAGACACCACCGTGCATCCGAGAGATGGATGGATGGATGGATGGATGGATGGATGGATGGATGGATGGATGGATAGATGGATGGGATCGATGGGAGGGATCAATGGAGGGATGGAGGAAGGGATGGGATAGATGGATGGCTCCCCTAAGGGACAACTGAGGAGCCACCACACTCAGTTCTCTTGAAGCTACTTAAAGGTAGTTAATTAAAGTGATCTGGTCATTCTGGCCTTGCACGAGTGAAAGAGGAAGCAGAACTCAGTATTAAAAATGCAGCTGTACTTTACCAAGCCACAGCTCTAGAGAGAGAGCATTCACACCTTTGTCAGCCCATCGCTCCTCACGGAGGCTGCACAAGAAGGGGAAATAAAACCCCATCCTACATCAGTTGTGCACAGAGCCTCGTCCCAGGTGTTTCAGCAGTCCTGAGGGGGAGGACCCTGCGTTCTTCGTTTTGAAGCTGCTCTTTATCCACACAAACTGCCAGTGGCAGAAGAGAGCCCCAAACCGCCCCAAGCCCCAGCAGGAGGTGGAGGTCAGGGCATGAGGCTGGCTAGATGCTCCCACCAACCACCAGCCGCCTCCTGGCACCTCAGCACCAGCATCTCCTCAGCAAAAGCACAGATGGGGACCACTTTGGTTTAGCCTCTGCCCCAGAGCACCATCAAGGGGATGTTTTATGAAATCAAAAGGCAGAGCCTCTAAAAAAAAAGTAGTGTGGCACTCACTGCCACTGACAACAGAGCCTAACTTGTCAAGCTTGGTTCAGCCAATAGCAGACTGCTGAGTGAGCTAACGAAGCTTGTCTCCATTTGTGTCCTCAGTCCATAGCTCACCCCTCCAGATTCCATCTGCGCTTCCTTGCTGGGCTGGGGAGATCAGGGCCACCTGGTTTGATAACCAAACTCCTCCTGCTTTTCCTTTGGGAAAAGCACCCGGCTGAGTCACTCGTGCTTGTAGGAGTGTAACTGCCTTGAAGATTCTACCCTTCTTTAACTCAGTTAACCAACAGGTGCAGCATGATACGAAAAGCTTAGTTTCCCTAGACAAGCAGAATAACAATTTCTTCCATTACTGAAAAACAGAAATTCTGAAAGGGCATGAACTCATATAAGATACCTTACGTGATAAAAACCAAACTCTCCCCTGTGGCCAGGTTTCAGGCACCTTTTCCAAGGCCTCCTCCACACCTCTGCTCCCCTTTCCAAGAGCCACATGCTCTGGACTTAAGCCTGCTGGACCTAAGCCTGTGTGACACTGGGAGGGACAGAGCCTTCCACCCTCCTCAGGTTTTGGTACAACCGGTCACCAGGACAAGACTGACGCTCCTGGCCATGACCCCTGCTCATGACTGATGCTGTGTGTTTCCAGGCACAGTTGGCTACAATGAATGGTTCCCTCCAGCTCTGGCAAGACCAAACTGGGTGGAAATCAGCAAATTGGTACTGTTGTATTAGCAAAACATGGCCTTTAAAATATAAACTAATGGTTTAAGCCTAAAGGTGAGCTTTTGGGGCACCACGAGGCTCTGGTGGGACAGCTCTGGAAAGAGTTAAGCCTGTGCATCTTATCTTCAGAAGTTCTGCTCACCTTGGAAGAGACCACATATTCAGGGCCAGTGCTGCCCGTATCCTGGAAAGTTAATTTAACACTCATTTCTAAATAGCATTGCAGATATCATTTGAAGGGCACAGCACTGTCTGTCTGCCTGTGTCTTGCTACGACCAAACACTGACAGGCTGGCTAATTATTCAGATGCTTGGAGGAAAAAAAAAAAAAGCAATTTACAGTAGATTTAAAAACCAGCCCCTCTTGCCAATTCAAGTCTGCTCCAACTTCAGTTGGAGAGAGCTACAAACAATGCCAACACGCTCTTCAAAGCCTTCCCTCCCCACAGCCTGAACAATTCGCTCGGATATCAGCAAAATTGCCCATCAGCCAGAACAGGAAACAGAATCACTAAAGCAGCATGCCTTTATTGGCACTGTTTTTAAGTTTATCTCCATGTTTTGCTGTCTCTCCATATGGCCATTTCTTTAATAAAGGGAATGTTGTCAAAAGCTTGAGATACTAAGCAATGAAATTAGTAAACGAAACAAATCCTGCACTAATGAGGAGAGAGGCAAGTACGGGAATGGGAACTGCGTGTCCTCCCCTTGCTTACATCACGTTTGACCATGAGCCTTTAGACACTGCCTGAAAATCAATTGACTTTTCTTCAGTGAATCCCAGTGAGAAGATAAACAGTTACAGCTTTTCTTTTTTTTTTTTTTTTTAAATTAAAAAACCTGTGTCTCTTCTGCAATGTCAGCTCCACTTGAATCTGACGGCAGCTCGTCCCTGGGAAGGTGGAGGGGGATCTACTCAGCAGGCACCCTCCTGAAGAAGACAACACATCTGGCTGTATGACCGCTGCTGGAAACCAGGCAGCAGCAAGCTCCACCAGCAGCACAGGGCTCTGGATTAGGGAGGTCAAGGATCAGGTCGAAGGAGTCAGGACCCCAAATTAGGACTGTCATAAGAAGAGGAAATCCCAAGAAAGGTCTTCTCCCTCCTCCCTCATTACAAGGCACTGGGAAACCACCGTTTGGCTCCCTATGGTAGCACATGAGAGACCCAGCATGGTGGTTATGCAGGGAGAAGAAAGCTGCCACTGATTAACAAAAACTACACCTCTGTCTTTTCTTTCCTGATCACACAGGCATGATATGCAGCTGCCTTCCGTGGTGCCAAGAGATGTCATTCTTAGCAGCTGAATAAAAGATCCCCAAGAAGACAGAGTGACAAAGAACAAGTAGGAAATGATCAAAGAACGATGCTTTTTCCTTTCTGCCTTTCTGCAGGGAGAGCAAACACTTCCATTAACCAATACAACTCTTTTGTACTGGTCAATATGGCAAAAAAATCAGGCACTTAGGGAAAGAAGATGACAGCGGCAGCAAGGAGGAGAAACAGCCATCTTTTTCAGCAGGTCGCATCAGTCCCAGCTAAGCTGCAGCAGCCCCTTCACCTTGACCTGTTCCTCCAGTCTTTTCTACCCAAAAAAGCTCAAACTCTTGCCTTGCAGGATCCAGAGGATCCTCTAACAGGGCTGCCTGGCAGCTGGGAAAGCAATCTGACAAGGAAAAGTACGTCAGACACACACAGGATTCAGCACGGGATGACACACTGGTCCCAGGGGTCACAGACCTGCAGACACCCTGGCACACAGGGATAAGCCAACAGAGGACTAGGCTACAAAGTCCCTATGCTCTTCTTCAAACCCAGAAAAGCCCCATCTCAATGCACAGACTTGGAGGTTTTTTATTTATTTCTTTCTGGTGGCAGAGATGTTCAGTGCTGCTCCCCACAACTCAGAATATAAAAGACTCAACTCATCCAACAGAGAGAAGAGGAGACGGTACGGGGAAGCCTGTGCACGAGGGGTACTCCAGGTAATTCCTTAAGTCACCACCCCAAAGTGAAGTTATCCACAAAAGAGCATCTTGGCTTGCTCAGATAACGCTCTTTTCTCCCATAGAGCAAGAAGAAATCTTGGCTTGACAGGAACAGCAATTTGCATGTGATGGTTAATACCACCACCAAGGTGGCACCATGACCATCTGCATTACAGCATTTTCCTTTCCTGTTTCGAACAAGATACCAACCTTTGACTTGCCCTGTTGCTGTCCCTTAATTTAATCTCATTCAGTTTGTTGAGCTGCCAGTCAGCGTGCTGTAACATTGCTGATCCAATGCTGCTGTGAAAATTTCAATCATAGCTCCTTCCTTTGAGCAGGGACTGTGATCTATAAGCCTAACTGCAAACAGCCACAGTTTCGAGAATAGCCATCAAATGGAGAGAGGGAAATCACAGCTCACCGTCCTGCAGCAATCTCCAAGCAGGAAATCAAAGCAGCAGCTTTTCCATCTTAGAGAACACAAGACTTGGGTTCAGGGGCGCAACTGGATGCAGGATGTCCAAGTCACCCACCACCTAGGCTAAGGGACAGCCTCTGCTCTCAGATGTACATGTGCAGTTCACCCTGATGCCTGACTACATCTCAAATTTATCTCCAAAATTATTCAGTCCTCTCTTCTTCCCATCAATAAATGGCCAGGCAGCCTAAGGCAGCAGCAAATGGCAAAACTTCAACTGAGGCAGCAAAGCAGCACCAAAGGAGGCACCTGCTGAGGACAGGGGAGCAGCTGGAGCACACCTCGCCTGCCGCAGTGCTGCCTCCGCCCAGCACACTCAGCATCAGGGTGCTGAAGAGTCTGAAGAGCCCTTGCTGAAACGACTGATCGAGCAGGTTCTCAGGACCTGCTTCCTTGAACACCTCCATGATAGCAGCAGCTGTCCTGAGAAGCCGAGATGCTCACCGTGGGGTAAGTCAAGCCTGTGGGGTCAGCAGGGGGGACTATGGAGCAGCAGAGCCCACCCTTACTGCAGGGAAAGAAACCATCCCTGAACCACCTCGTATTTATTGTTCTGTTTATTGATTAGCCACCATATTTGCAGAGATCGCAGTGAAGCAGGATAGGATTTATTGCCCAGTCCCATACCTTAGGGCCCTGAGGCAATGCAGAGGCAGATATACCCTGTGAGCCCCCCGGGTACACCACAAGCTGCCCGGGGAGGGAGGGACCGGGACAGCAGTGCCTGAGCAGCTCTGCGGGTCAGTGCCTGGTATGAGCACGCAAACCCCATCATTCGTACACCAGTACCACCCACCCCAGGTAGCTTGCTTTCTGCAGAGATGGAAAGCAGGTTTTCATTGTGGAATCAAAGCAAGATGCTCTGGGAGTCCCCCACTTTGAGGTTACATTTATCCCCCAAACAGCTGGAAAAGCAGCACGAGGGAAATTCAGCCCCCTCCTTGGCCCAGGAGGCTGAGCCTGTACTCTCACACACTGCTTGATGCTCCATCCACAACACCAAGTCCACAGTGCCAGGTCTGGGCTAACCAGCCCCAGAAGTCTGACCCACCTAGTATGGAGAAGAACAAACCTCCTCTGAACCCATTTTCAAGCCCCTCACAGATCCCCCCTCCAGTGGGGAGCACACCCCAACCAGCCTCAGCACACGAGCCTGTCCTGGCTGCATCAGCCCTGCTCCCCCTGCCAGGGAGCAACCCAACCTCCCTCGGCTATGCAGCTTCTCACACTACGCAGCCTCCATGAATTAAAGAGCCTTTTTCTGCAGCCAGTCTCCAGAGGTGCTCTGCAATGCGACACAGTCCACCGTAGGTACACGACCCTTACACGTACATTCTTGTGCAACAACCCAGCTGGTTTGACCCCCAGTAGGTGTGAAACTCACCTCACTGCGAGCAGTTTGAGGACAGATCTCACACCCTAGTCTCTATCATTAACAGCAGTTCAACAGAAAGCAAATGCAGATCTAACAGGGAAACCGTGCGGAAACCCATGCCCTTTCAGGAGCAAAGGGCCACAGCGTTCTCTTGGTCTCAGAGCTCCAAACACATGACTCTTAGAGATAAATTACCTTCCACAAAATAAAGGGAGAACTTGCAAAAATGATCCAGACTCATTTCTGCTCAAACATCTATGCAAATTCTCTGTTTTACTGAGGGGTCCCCCAGCTAAAACTGCCCCCAGAGCCAGGCTCCTCTTGCTGCATTGTGATGGAATACGTTGCTTTCTCAATCATATAGTGATATGCAAATGTTGTATATAAAAATCAAGTCACAGGTTGCTTGTCAGTCATTTTTGTTAGAAAATAGCCCCACAGATACTTACCATCTTTGCCCTGAAGGATGCAGGGATGACACTCTGATTGGAGAGTTGGAGACTTCGGGAAGCATCTTGTATAACTTGGATACTGCCGAAATTTATCTTACTTGGGTGCACGTAGACAACTGCTCCTTCTCCAGTGCTCACTAAATGGATTTTCTGCTCCAGAAAGCAGGTAGGAAAGATCAAAAAAAACAACAGAGAAAGTTTGAAATGATTAGACAGCTCTAAGGGTACTCCTAGACTGGGGGATAATTATGGCTGTTTGAAGTTTTTTCAGTGTTGTAAAACCAAAACAGAAGGCCTGGAGCAAGTGTGGGATCTGGACTGATCCCATCTGAAAAGCACAAGCTCCCGTTATCAGGGGATAAAGAAACCCTGGTTCCTGTGTTTGCTTTTTCACACCTCCTCCACACTGTTAACTCTCCTTCCTCTACCTTGTGCCTGCTCCCACTCCTTTTACTGCTCAGTCTTGCCCCAGACCACCCTCCCTGACTTCTGCTGCTGCACGCACACTTGGACAGTGACTTTAGCCCCAAAGCTACACCTGTGAAAGCCAGCACAAGTCAGAAGCAAAGCAGGCCCTTCAGAGTAGAGATCACACAAGTTAGTTGCCTCTGATTTGCACATATGTGTATTCCTGGTATTATATGGATAATGGGCATTAATTATTAATTACATCATTCAAGCAGTATTGTTTTCTTTTGACAGTCTGAGACCCAAAAGTTCTGTTCTTGCAGAACTGGCACAGACTATTGGAGGAGGAATGTGGATCCCTTGGCTAAACCACCTTCTCACATCATTAAAAACATTCAGGAGGCATTCAGGAGATTTAGCAGCATCATTTCCACTTGTTTTATTAAAAGTTTAAATCCCTGTAACTACTTTCAAAATGTCAGCCTTTCGTTCTGTTACAGAAAGCTTAAGGTTCCCAGGAATCCTGTGACATCCTCTTTCATGCTCAGAGAGATGAGAAGACGTTTTAAAACAGCTGCTTCAAAAGTTGATATCATCTTAAATTAAAGTTTAATTAACTATATTTGTTTTTGATTTCAGCTAGATGAAGTCAGGACACTACAGACAACATTCTCTTGCCTACATTTTGTTGTCATTGCTGCTGTTGTGTATGCCTGAATGTGGACATCATCTTTCAGGAGGCTTTAGTCCAGGAATGCTTTGCCTCATCCATTTCCAAACTTAGTAGAAAAAAAAGTCTCTGTGCTCCATGTGCAAGTGGTGTGGAGACTCATGAGTCTTTGGCTGGGGCTCTTGGCAAAGAGATATGATGGATGTTTCTCAGACGTGATGGCCCTGACTTTCAGCATGGCCTCTTACACAGCACTTGCCTTAGCAGGATTCAGGGACGTCCCTGCGTGCTCCTGAACAAAAGGCCTAACGAAGCACCAGTGCTGTTCATCTAATAGCACAGCAGAGTACGAGACCCAGGGGTTGTTCTGGGCTCCAGACTGGCCCTCTTATCCCGACTGACCTACCGTAATTAAATGCTGTGTCAGACACTTAGATTACCACCTAGGATGATACATCCTTCCTCTTCTCTAGGTGAAGGGAAGTTGCTGCGAGTATACTTGAAATTACAAGACCTCCTGACCTTGTTAATGTATAGAAACCAGTAAAGTAGGATGTTTAGTTTTAACGTTAACCATCACTTGTGTTTCACTAGCTTTTATTTTTCCCATATTTCACTGCAATGTATATAATTTCATTTATACTCTTTTCCTAACTACCCTCTGACATCTTACCCACTGGTAAAACATCTTGAAACCTGTAACTCCTTGCCTAGTGGAGATAAAATAGGCCTTGGACAGTCTGGCAAACTCCGAGTACATCCCTGATAACAGGAACCTAAAAATGCAAGACAAGTGCCTGAGAAGATGCCAGTGTCAAGAAAAGCGACTGGAAGCCGGTTTAAACCAACCTCCTCAAAACAAACAGGAGCTGAAGGAGGGATGAGGTCACTCCATGACCATGTATGGACATGGGAAACCTAAAGTTCAGCTAGCAGACAGTGTGAGGAAGGTGATGTGGACCACCAAGGGGGGGAGAAGACCCTCGCTCTATTTTTACTACGCACGCTCAGACTACGTAAATGAATTCTGAGAACCCATTAGCATAAGACTGTCTTTTCTAGGAAACCTGATGCATACGTATGCTTTTTGTGTATATTAGTCAGAGAGTTTTGTTAGTAAGCGTGGCACTCATGGTGGAGTGATCCCCAGTGCTGCCCAGCGCTGCGAATAAAGAATCCCTGCTGAACAACAGTTATACTCAGTTCTGACTGTGGAGTGAAGCTCTTTGTTTCACAGGCATTAGCTGTTGCGTATGCCACAAACCCCTTCTTTCCTTGTCCACACCAGCATATATTACAAGTTCTTGTTTTCCCGGGAAGGATCCCCGGAATTAGCAACCCTGCCTTACGCTTCACACCCCACCAAGATGAGTCGCACAAAGGCCCACGTCCCCTGGAACTCACCAGAGGGGATCCTTCGCTCCCAAACACTGCAGCATGAGCAACAGTGTCCTGCTCTCCTGTCACCTGGGCCTCCAGGGTCAATGGGACCTCCACCGAGCTGTGAGGCTGGACAATCCCCCACGGCACGGGGCTGGAGTACCACACAGAAGTGTCCTCCTTGTGTTCCTGTAAGGGACAGAGTCAAATGCAACACACAGGAGTGACCTTTGAGGAAACTTTGAACTCCTCAACATCTACACAATGGCAATTCACACACATTTTCAAAAATCCCCAGGAGAAAGCAGAAAGGTACAAAGCAAGATGCAAGACTTGTATGGGCTTAGCATCCTCAGGGGGTCTAAAAGCTGCTGCACCCACAAACACCCACTCCTGGGCTGGCAGCCTCCTTGCAGCAGCTTTTCACAACCCTTTATGTTCTCCTGCATGAAAGCACCCCAAAGACTAGAATATAAACTGCTTCCTAAAAAGTTTAAACTGCTTCCTGAAGTTTATATTCAGGTAGGTTCCTGTCTAACTGCTTCCTGAAGTTATATTCAGGTAGCTTCCTTTTCTCAGCAACCTTTAGGTTTGAATTTAAACCAGCAAGGTCTTATCCAAAACCGTTTTTTTCCCTAATAAACCCCTTGATAACATCTGAGGGCAGGAGGCAGATGCAATGCCAAACCTGAGGGAGAATCCTATAGCAGCCTGGAAGATTGCTGTCGTTCACAAGGGTCAGCATCTGCTGATAAGGGAATTTTAGAAAGCACCATCCAAACATCACGACAGGGTTGAGTACTCGCAGCAGAGGAACCACGCATCTAAGCAAAGAGATGACCAAAAGGGAATTAGAGATACCGAGAGAATGTAGAGTTCGTTTACTCCCCAAGTAGCATGAAATAGAGCATAACACATTTGTCAAATAGACACTTAATACCCCTACAGCGATAAACCACCTTTAACTTCTTCTGACTCAACCACCTCCTGTAAAGGTGGGGCAAAACCCTGGGACTCAGCCTCGCAGAGGCTGCCAAGTGCCCAGGCAGCGCACAGTGCCCTGTCCCAGAGCTGCCTGATCAGCTCTGCTCGCTCTTTGCCCCAGGAGGCTTGCAAGGACCCTCCCAACAGTCCCAGCAAGGCGTGAGCTCTGGGGGAGCCTTCCCACCGAGGACCAGTGCTCACCAAGGCTCAAAGAACACAAGACTCCAGTGTCTCAGTGAAAATGACTCCCTCCTCTCCCACACTGCTGTTGCCCTGCCTGAGAACTCAGCCCTTTGCCCCAGCGATGGAGGGCACAAGCCACCCCCTGCCTTAGGCAGTGGGGGATCACCCTCTCCCAGTTCCTGCACCCCCACGGCTCCATGCATTGTCTGTCCCCATTTGCACTTGTTTTACAAAACTGCAGCCCAGGCACTGACTGGATGACTCTGCCTGGGAGAGGGAACAGCACAGTGAACTCATCCCTCTTGTAATCAAACCAACACCCACTGCAGCACAACAGGATTGAATCTGGCTGCAGCAAGAACTTCTGGCTTAAGTCTGAGAACATTAGTGCTCAAAAGAACCAGAGGGAAGCAGAGAAACCTGAGCTCACCTTTCACATCAAGGACTATTTTCCCCTTCACACAATCGTGCTTTGAGCTTTCCCTCACCAGTCCTGCCATAAGCCCCTTTCCCATTCGCATGCATCTTCGTTAACTGACCCAGACACCAGCTCTCAGCAGGCTGCTCATTGCGGCCCAAATGAATGCTGTATTTTGGTTGCAACCCAGCACAAGTCCACCACTTGCGGGAAGGAGGAAAGATGGCCCTTTGGAAACTTATTACACCTCAAGCACCAAAAAACAGGCCAATAATGAATATAATTACTGTTCCCCTTAGAAAAAGGCTCAGGGCCATGCCTGTCCGTGGAGTACAGGTGCTGCTTTCAGAACACTGCCAATCTCACATCTAGCTGGGCAGAACTAGCTCATTAAGCAACACCTGTCATTTGGAGATGGAGTCAGCAAACCACGTGCAAGGCAGCGTGGTGCTGGATGCACGAGGAGAGACGACGAGCTGCAAGGAAAGCGCTGATACCTGGCTGTGAGGAGCAGCGCCGACACCGCCTTGCCAACACCGCACACGTCCACCACCAGTGCCAGCTCGTAGCTCTTCACAGTGTTGGAACACAGGGTGACCTGGTGGAAGAGAAGAGCATCAAACACTTCATCACTCCCAAAAGCCATCGTCCATGTGTGCTGTCCTCCGGTTCTTGTTCCACAAGCAGGAGAGGGAGGATTTTGCCCTAACTCTTCTGCTGGTCCATGTACAGAGCACAGTTGCTGGGAGCAACAAAAGTCTTCTGACAAATCTGCTTTGTTAAATACACCTTGCCCTTACCAGGGCATATGTAAGCACGATTACATTAATGCTCTACTCACCACTGTATTAAAATTAAGGGACGAATTTTTAATCTCAACTACAACAGCATAAATCCAGAGTCAATCTGTTAACTTCAACAGATTCAGCTTTACATTGGGAAGCTGAGGGCAAAATGCAGCCCAGCAGGTGCTGTGCAGTTCATGGCTGCCAGACCTTTTTCAGTCCCCACTGGAGATCACTGTAGTGAATACAACTCATTCTGCTCTTCAGGAGAGGATATATAAGAACAGAAAGAAAAGCAAACTGCTTTATATAATGACATCTCTCTTTTTAATAGCCACCTTCTGTCCTCATCCTTCCTCTGCCCACTTTAAATCAAAGAAACTGCTCAAAGCAGCTCTCAAAAACATATGAATGGCTTCTGTACTTGACCATATGGTACATGATCTTCAGCTTACGATTTTGGAAACAAAGCAGTGGTCCTTCAGAAAAGCCCCAGAGTAACGCAGCTAACGGAAGCCTAACACTAGTGCAGGTATCTTACCCGCGTTATGCTCAAAACTAGTGGTGCTAAAGCCCTCTCATCCCTCAGAGAATCTCCAGCTCCACCCGCCGAGCACGTATGGCTGGACTCTTCCCATACCTGGATATCCAGGAATCCCAGGGGGCGGATGGCCCCTCCGCGGGGCTTTATGGTAAATTCAGTTGGCCTGAGGCGATGTTGGGCTCCCTTTTTCCGGAGTAGGCGAGTGTTGTCTGACATCTGAACAAAACTGCTGACACTGGGCTCTCCCAAGCCATCCCCAGGAATGTGAAGGTTGAAGGTCAGGGGCACAAGGAGGTGTTAGTGAGGCGACACGACAAGGTGTGAGGAAAACCTAGGAAAATGACACAAATATGAATTTATGCACCAACTGTCCCGTGATTCCTGGTGTGAATAGCCTGTTATGATAAAACTGGGTTTGGAGTTTAGCTCTTTTCAATCTGAAGTACAGCTAACTGAGAAGCTACGCAAGGAATTAATTGTCACTTAAGTTCCCTTTTACGCTGATCACAGAGATTGCTTCCTTGGAAATGCCCACTCTTAGTGATGCTGAACACCACAAGTTTCTCTCTCTCTAACTGTGAGGAGCTCTCTCACCTGTCCCCAAACCAGCACCAATTAGTTCTCACTTACGAGTGTCCATGCAGACAGACCATTTATTCTGAAAATTCAATCCATAAAATGCCCTGAACTCTGCGAACACTCCCACAGGTTTCAGTATATAAAGTCATCGAGGAGAAGCTACAGTAAAAGAAAGGAAGGATGAAATTGGGAAGGATAGCATGATGCAAAGCACTCTAACGCAGTTTCTCTAGGCAGGATCCTTAAGGCATCTCCTGTCTGGGGCTACCACACTGAGCACATGACAACTCACAGCCCACCGCAGTGGAGGCAAACCTGATGCTTGCTCAGAAATCAGCAGGAGCCATGTTCCACCTTACCTAACAAATGGGACATGGCTTCCACACTGCACACTGGCCTGCAAAGGTCGACATCACTTTAGCTGTGATACTCGCCTTCCCTCATGGAAAACCAGTGACACAACCACACCTGGAGGGGTGTTCTGCAGAGACAGGACATCAGCCCACAGCCTGCTCTGGCGTGGACATCTGGCTTGGCTGGCCAGCTCTGTGAGAAGGAGACATCTCCCGTGGCCTGCTTACCAAGCGTCGTTTGAATACAGACAGGGAGGGAAACCAACTGCAGCCACAGTGGGGAGTTTCTCCATGTCCAACAACAGTGACCACTGTCCACCTCCAGCAGTTCCTCCAGCAGGGAGGCCGGAGTGGCACAAAAAGGACAAACACAGAGTTCACAGTCCCAAATGAGACCAAAGTCACCAGATGCCGGTCAACAGTCATCAGCACAGTTAAAAGAAGCAAAAATACAATAGCTGCCTTCAGCTGAGAAGGCGTTATTAATGAAATGAGGTTAAGGAGAATGAATCTCCTCTTACATAACCACATTTCTGCCTGGTGTGTTTCTTGTTGTTTTATTCAAAAGAAAATAAAGAAGTGGCAGAGTGGTGATGGAGGGAGGGGAGAAGCAACTCAGGAAAGGTAATGAGTCTTCTTAAAAAGTCCATGAATAGCTTGAAAACACAGAGGCATCCTGGGCACAGAATGATAATGGCCCTTCAATCAATCCACAATTGATTTCACATTTAAACTGCAGATCATCTCAGTAAAAAGCCTTTTGTGAGACTGAGATGGGGAACCAGAATCTGCGTTTCAACGGAGACGCTCTGGATGCTCAGCCACCAGCTCTGCTTGTGGTGGGGAAGGAGGAGCCCATGGTCCGAGGACATCAGTGCCTGATTCAGAGCTACTGCTTGGGCATGTTACCCGGTGGGTGACGACGAGGGGCCCTCACAGCATTAATTAACATCTCGCACTAAAGGTCAGGCAGGTAAATGGTATCCTTGCCTTGCAACAGGAACATTTACCCAGAGCAGCTACAGGCTAGTATGTGGCTTAAACTCCCTTCTGCTGCAGTCCCGTCCCCTGGGCCCTTCTGGGACAAGGACTTTCACAGTCATTCTGCTGCCAAGGATTGGGAGATTGGGGCTGAATAGACTACGAGGACACCAGAAAATACTGACTTTCTATCCCTTTGGTCCTGTTTGATCTCACGATGGCACAAGACCGCCTAAGCAACCAGCAGTCCTGGCTTTAACACCCTGAAGGCTACTATGGAGGAACACAAGTGACATGATCTTATGTTAAAGTGCTCCATTTTGGTAATTCACAGAGCTCTCAACCCGTGGCCCAAGCCCAGGGCACACTCACCAAAGGAGACATCACCGAAGTGGAGGGCAGGGATGTCGAAATGAAAAGTTGGTCCAATGACACAGCCCCTGCAAGGACAAAGACAGGCAGAGGAGGCGCTGGCTCGGTTAGAGAGAATGGCAAAGCGTTCAGCTTTCCTTACCGCTCGGGTGGGTAAAAGCTGCTCTCGGAACCATGGTGGGTTTCAAATCAACCTGTCACCCCTGTGCTCAGCACAGCACCCATGTGGACAGCAGGCAGCCAAAGCGAAGTGGTCAGCAGCCGATAGCTGCTGCCGAGGCTCAGGGCACCACGGCAGGGTGTGCCCTCACGCTGCTACTGGCCCAATGAAGGTCCCTGAACAAGTGATGGCTCTGTGCCTCAGTTTCCCCACCCGTAATGTGATGGACAGAGGTGTCCACACAAAAGGGGTCTCATTGTAACTAGCCTTCCCAGCCACAGGTTCCCTGCTTTGGTATTTCTTAGCTGGAACTGGTGTTTCCATGGAGTATATGAACACCTTTCTCAGAAGACCCGATCCACACAATCATTACACATGCAGGACTTTGAGGCATGAATCCAGGGGAGCTCCAAACATCCATTGAGAAGAGCAGCAACAGTTCTACAGAGAGGACAGTTGAATCTTGGAGGGAAGTATCAGCTTGTCACCAGTGCACCAGCTGAAACATCCAAGAGCAACACGTCTTAAACCGCCAAACATGGGTGTCCTGAACCCACCACACCACCTCGCCCGTCCTTAAACTCAGCAGACAGGCTCCATACTCCAAAACTCACTCACATCCACTGAAATCAGTACTTGAAGCTGCACACATTCATTAATTGACTTCATGGTTGATGACAATCAATGTCAGCTCTGCCTCAGTTAAAAATCAAGGGCCACAGTGCACAGTGCCTTCTCATTTTATTCACAGGACTGCCACTGTCATTATCCACATGTTCTACACATGAACAGACACCAGCACCCCGCAGGAGGGACCTGTGTCCCTCCGTGCTGTCCCATTTCCAGCATCCCTTTCCAAACACCAAAGAAACAAGCATCCAGCACCTCATAAGGCTGGTTTCCAAGTAACAAATAATCACCTATGGTCTTGGCACCTTCTGACTGCATAGTCAAAGAGCACTCAAAAACTGACTTTCAGGAGTTTCAGTCCAACACTACTTCTTGATTCTTGCAGCTGAATCAGCTCCTAAGAATGGGCCAGGTACCAAATCCCTGCTGATGGTGAAGTTCCTTCTCCAGGGACCTCACATAACCAGACTTGACCTCCCAAGCCCTAGCAGCTTACTCTAGATGGAGCAAAGGGAGCAGACACGCTTTCCGTCACAGCATTTGCCAGGAGACAATGGAAAACTACCTCCAAACCAGCCACGACTGGAGATGACACCGGGAAAGTGCCAAGGATGAGTCTTGCCAGGCAAGTGGGGAAATGACTGCCATTTCTGCTGAGTGCACCGGATCTGTGCTCTAGGAAGTTAAACTGGAATGACTGCCCAGAAGGCTCAGGCAAGGAGCCAACCCAGAGCTGAAGAGCTTGCAGCTTGCAAGAGAATGGGGGAAAAGGCAGTGGTTTTGGCAACAACTGTGTTTTACAGTAGCATTAAGTAATGCATGCGTGAAGGGAGATCAGGGTCCTGGCAGAATAGGAAGGATAACACAAGGCGGGAGAGGAACTGCTTGAACTCTCATCCCCGTTCCTTCTTTTGCAGCCCAGTGTCCCACCAGCCAGCTCGCCTCTGTTCAAAAGAACCAGAAGCTTTTCTCCACGGAGGACGAAATCCAGTGCACAAAACCATCCGAAGAGGGAGGGTCAGCTGGAGCTGGTGGGTGGACATCTCAAGGGCATTTGAAAACAAACAGCTTGAGCTGTGGGGCTGGAGAATGACAGAAGGGCTGGAGAGGGATCCTTGAAAAAGGCAAGACAGAGCTCAAGGAGGCAGATGCCATCTCAGGGAGGAGAGGACTGCAATGGGAATTGCTGCTGAGGGACAGCTGCATGGGAGCAGGCGGGTGTGCTGGGGTGCCATCAGATGGGCTGCATAGGAGCCACCATCCAGGGAGGAGGAGTACAAGGATGGAGAAGAAATAAATAAAAAAGGACCAGCAATCCTCTTTCACTGAGACAGAAGGTCTGCACTGAGCCCAGGGGGGTGCTGGCCAAACAGGGCAGAGAGTGGCCACAGGGAAGGGGAGGGCATGCTGGGCACTGGGAGCCAGGGCATCACTGGGGAAAAAAGGACCACTTCATTTGGCTGTGGGGAAGCTAAAACACAACCATCACTCTGACAACTCCTTCCTTCCTTCCCCAGGAGCAAGGCCACTGCGGGGCAGAGGCAGCAGGCACTGTCCAAGCAGTACTGTATTCTACCTGTGATAAGTGCAGCCTTACCAGCAAAACCTGCCCTTGCTCAAGGAGAAAGCTGCTCATGCAATAACACCCTGTAACCCATTTGGGGGAGGGACAGAGGAGAATAAATTATTTGATTGTGAAATGTTCCCTCTTGATTCCAAAAAAAGCAGCACTTTCCCTCCAAACACAAAGCCAACGTAATTGTTTCTCTACTGAGGTCAACAGACCTACTCACCACTCTTCTCTTGCAAAGTAATATCCTCTTTGTTCTTTTTTATCCACTTCCCTCACCTTATTGGTAAAGTCAACCTCAGATTCCTCCCACTGCTTTACTGCCTTTGTCTAGTGCCTCCCAGCAGCAGCAGCCCAGGAGGCTGGTTGCCGAGGAGGCACAGCCATCCCCACAGCTCCAGAGCACCCAGCACCAGCCTTCCTGCCTACACCACGTCATCTCACCACACCAGCCCATTGTTAAAGACCAGCTGGGACAAGTTTGCATGCTGCTGTGGTCCTAAGAAGTGAGCTTTGCCTCTCCTATCAGCTTTTTTTCCCCCCTTCTCCCCTTTGCTTGGTGACGATTATCTCTTGCCATGGCACCAGCCCACGGGATGATGCCTGAGTCCGTGTGACAGCACCTGCCGCAGAGCTCCCCGTCTCCCGTGTCAGCACTGCTCTGGCTGCAGAGAGGAGGTACCACAGTGCTGGCTGCACAAGAGGACAGCTTGTCCCAACCCATGAGCATGAGAGATGATGCTGAGGCTGCTGCTACCCATTTGGTTGGATTATTAACAGAGGATTTTAAAAACACTGCCTCTGGCTGCAGTCACCCAGGCTGGCTCCATCCTCAAAACCCTGCTGGCCTTGCTGTGTGTTCAGGGGGGGTGGCCCAGACCATCTACCACCCAAAGCTGATGCCATCCTGCGTCTGCCGTGGCCCAAGGGGGAATGAGCTACCTGTAGGAAGGAGTCGCTCCAGCTCCTGGGTACCCGGACTGGGCAGCAGGCATCTCCGCACCTTTCCTGTACCGCCTCCAGTCAAACTGTTTTCCAGCATGGGTAGTCACTTAAAGCCCCGGGGCCCTCACACAGAGACGTGTGAGAACCTGCTGCTGCCAAATTCTGTGCAAACAGCGTCCTGGAAAGTCACAGAGCCACCCACCTCAACCATGAAGGCAAAGCTCCTTCCCAGAGGAACCCAAGACTTTGAAAGTTAAATTGGGTATTGAGGGCACAGGAGGCATGGTCACAGGTGACAGCAGGTTGAGGGAGCTGATCCTGCCCCTCTACTCCACTCTGATGAGACCCCCCCTGCAGTGCTGTGTCCAGCTCTGGGGTCCTCAGCACTTGAAAGACATGGACCTGTTGGAGCGGGTCCAGAGGAGGCCACAAGAATGATCAGAGGGATGGAACACCTTTCCTGTGAGGACAGGCTGAGAGAGTTGGGGTTGTTCAGCCTGGAGAAGCGAAGGCTCCAGGGAGACCTTACTGTGGCCTTTCAATACTTCAGGGGGGCTTATAAGAAAGATGGGGGCTGACGTTTTAGTAGGACCTGCCATGATAGGACTAGGGGTAATGGTTTTATACTTAAAGAGGAAAGATTCAGACTAGATATAAAGGAAGAAATTTTTTACAGGGAGGGTGGTGAGACACTGGCACAGGTTGCCCAGAGCAGTGGTAGATGCCCCATCCCTGGAAACATCCAAGGTCAGGTTGGACAGGGATCTGAACAACCTGATCGAGTCGATGACGTCCCTGCGCATTGCAGAGGGGTTGGACTAAATGACCTTTAAAGGTCCCTTTCAACACATACTATTCTACAATTCTATGATTTCCTCTCACAGACAATTACACTTCATTTGCTGCTGCAACTGCAAGGTTCAAACTGGAGTCAAGATTGAAAAGCCCTGGCTCTTAGTGTGGGGATGCTAGGATCCAAGCCAAGACTAAGACCTTAGACAACACCTTTTTTTCATCCTAAAATGAGGTAGGTGGGAGATGATTACCCAGAGACAGCTACAGATGTGCCCACCAAGCTCCTGTAACCCTCCTCACCTGATAGTCAAGGTCACAGGCTCAGGGGATCCATTCACACTGAACCTGAATTCTTCTGTGAACTCCCCCAGGATGGTGGAACTGAAGGAGATCCGGATGACTTGCAGCCCGTCCGGCAAAATGATGCCCTCCTGGGGGAGGAAGGTGAAGCAGGAGCCCAGAGCTGTAGCTGGAGGGACCAAGTTGAAGACAGTGTCAATGGCTCCTTTGTTAAACAGGACCACCTGCAGCAGCAAGAAAGCAAAATGGAAATACATAAGGAATCTTCCTTTCTTACAGAAGGCTGATTTGTCTTCTGATTAAGCAATTAATGTCTGTAAAAAGCAGAAGATGCTGTGTGCTGCTGCTTGGCAAAGAAAATGCAACAGAACAAGTTCTGCCTTTGGGTTTTTCGTACAAAGCAGTGACAGCTTCATAGAAACAGTCACTCGGGGTTTATTCCACTGACACAGAGTAGCCCACTTCGACTTGCAGTGCAGAGGAGCTGCTCAGCATCACCAAGTCGATTCAGACCTGTCCCTAAGAGCAAGGAAGGGCAGTTGCAGCATTACTAGTGATTCATCACACAACTGATTCTGCTCCCGATGAGTCCGATCTTGCCAAGGGCAGAACATGTTGCAGCCAACAAGTTTACTGCATGTAGAAGACACCTCAGGGCAGCACTACAACCAACTTCAGAAGCACTCCCCAACTCTGCTATGGTATGTAATTTAGTTTTCTATTTTTTCTTTAATGGGATACTTTCTTAGTCTTTGCTCAAACAGACGTGTCAGGAAAGGATGAGCGTGCGGTGCACAGCAGCTCTATCTATTCCAAAGAATTTCTCTTTCCTAAATATTCACAGCCACCATCTAAGACTTTACCGTTATCAGAACAAACTGCACATTTAGAACTAAGCCGTATTTTGTTGAACACTTGAGAGATCTACTGCCTCGATCAAGTGACACAATCCCGTAGCACTTGTTGAGAGTCAGCTCTTCTCATGTTGGGTGAGAAATGCCCACAAGCTGCTGCAAGTACCAGCACGCTGTCAGTCACCAACACACTCACCCGAAGCAAAGCGGTAAAGGTTCTGATTGCTGCAGGGTGAAATCCTGCCATTTCCATGGACTTAACTATCTGCTTTGGATTTCTTTTCCCTAACTTTTGTCCTTGTAAAACCTGGTAGAAAAATTGAGACAGAAGCAGAGAGATGTCCCTTATTTTTTAATTTTGCAGCTGCTGTTAAAAATATTCACGTATTCAAGCTCTGCAAGGGTAACCTGAAAACTACTCTCTCCTCTCTTGTCTTTTACACCTCAGTTACAAATTGCACTTAGGGATCCAACGCTGAGCTGAGGTTTACCTCCAGTCTAGCTGCTTAGTACAGCACTAACAGTATCATCTACTTAGTCACATTTTCTCAAGTCATGAAAATAATAAACCGATAATCAATAAATTATCACCATTAAAAATGCATAGACAGCACAATATTTTGGTAAGAAAACACCTTAATGTGTCCTTCCCTGCCACAGTCAAGCTTTTAAAAGTATTGCCTCAGATCTACCTCTTTCAGTTGCCCTATCTTATTTTTTTTGCAGAAGACTTGACACCATTGGCAGGGGGAGGCAAATATGTAGAAAATTCCTTTGCTTCATTTCCAGAAATGCTTTGCTCTTCATAGAGATGCAGCAAATCTGAAGAGTGGCGGGAGACTGGTCAGCAAGGGAAAGCACTCCCAGTTCTGTTGCAAGACACAGCTCTGAGCCAGGAGGCTGGACAGCTTTCCTCCAACTCTCAGGAACCAGCAGCACGCACTTAACCGAAAACTGGCTGCACTGGACTGGAGTTCAAACACAGTAAATTTGTTCCAGCTGCTTTTTAACAGCCCGGGTACAAAGGTGTATTGCATCCAGGGCTGAAACAAAAGCCTCTGAATATTTATCTTTTTGTCCCAGTGTTGCTTTCATGTGTCAAGGGGGTATTTTTTCACATGAAGCCTCCCAGCTGATCTCCAAGGAAGGCTGCCAAAAAGCAGGGATTAAGGCTTCACAAACAACATATGCACCTTTCAGATCCCATCAGAAGTATCCAGATTCTGGGAAAGCCCCCGGATTTGACTAGTATGTCAAATACTCCCTGCTCACAATGACCCGAGTTGCCAGAAATCCCACAGGTCCACGAGGCTCACTGCTGCCCTGGGAGTCATCAGGATACCCCCCAGCCCCTCAGAATCACCTCATAGCTGTGCTCTAATCCAACAAAAACCTTCCCGATGTCCAGCTGCTCAAAGCTGAAGTGGAGCCGAGGCCCTGTGCCTTCCCCTTTGATGCGCAGGGGCAGCCTGGTCTCGCGGCCTAGGGAGAGATTTCCACTTCAGTACAGTAATTCCCTCTGTTATCCTGGACTGTCCAGGCTGCCTCAGTGCTACTCCCTGACTCGGGGCTGGATGGGACCAGCTCTAGGTGCTCCAGGAGGAGATACAGGACTCTTCCCTTCCCTCAAGAGATATGCCTTGGGGCTGGCTTCTAATTTCTAACCAACCCCTCGGGCTGGTTTCTCATTTAGCCATCAGTTTGCACCCTGAAAAAGCGATGATGAGTTTAAAACACAATCTCTGAATTTCTTCCCATGTGTTTAGATGAGCTCTGAAATCCACTCAGTGAAGGCACAAAGCTCACAAAACAGAAGATAAAAATACGCCATCTATACTGATGCAATCAGAGACAAGAGCACAGGAGCCGAGAAGTACGAGCCCAGGCAAGGCGAAGCTCCCTGCTAACGGCGGTATGCACGTCTGAGACTGCCTCCAGCAGGCAGAGCGTCTCAGCCACTGCCCGTGCCTGACACACAGCTCCGTGCCCGGGGCTCCGGGGCTCACCTCCTGCAGTGGCACCTAAATGAGACAGGGCTTTGTGATCTCCAGAGAGAAGCACTCACCTATGCCCACCATGATACCGAGAGCTCAGCTTTGTAAAGACACCTTACCTGAAGCACGCTGAACAGTTATGGAAAACCTCACTGCTGAGGTCAGAGAAGCCATAAACATACTGCTAATACACACACCCCTTGCTGCAAAGGAACTGAGACTGCAAGGCTTACAGCTAAACTCTAAGATGCTCATTTTCTTCCGTAAGCCTGCTAAGATGACAGTGTGGGATCTTTGTCTGAAGGATGCTCTGAACCACTGGAGCAGCCTCAAGTGCCTGAATCCTGGCCACTGTAGCTCTTTGGCCTCTACAGGCACCTGGCAGCAGAGCAAATGCTGGCAAACCCACGGCATGAAAACCTATCCCTTCACTGCCTTGATTGTTCTGGCATCGGTGATCCAGGCTTGTAGTGACACATCCTGAGGGCTGGCCTTGGACAGGAGACCACCTGGAAACCACAGGGACAGTGGGCACATACCAGCACCCTGCTGACCACTGACCCTTCCTACCAACTACACGAGAACCGAGTGGGCTGCAAGACTACTTGCGCCTCCACTGTGGGCAACAGAAGCAGGAGAAAGGAGCCGTACCTGAGATGTCGCAGTAGACCGTTTGTTGATAGACTCTGGCTTCTCGGGGTCTAAAGATCACATTAATTTCAGCTGAGGAATTTGGCCAGATATCTCCCTCCTGAAACAGAAGGAGACAGCAAACCATTTGTCTTCAAATGTCACATTTCTTGTTTTCAACCACAGCCCTGTAGCCTTTATTTAGAGCATCAGTGAAGAGCAGGGAACAAGCAACACTTATCAACAAAATTTATGGGAGTTTGGAAGCAGCTGCAAAAAAACTTTCTAAGTTTCTTACCTTTACTGGCATCTGGTAGAGGCGTTTTGTTAAATTAGGGCTATAACGAAGCAACCAAACTGGCTCACACTCCAGTAGCACCTCAGGAGCCAGCGGTCTGCCTGGGCTACGTGTTCTCTATAGGATGGCAGTTGAGTCAGAGCATGGAGAACCACCATGGATGGTAACCAGGACAGATGTAAAACTACGCAGTGCTGTGAACATGGTATTGCAACACGTCTGGCTGAAACACTTCTGGCCTCAGACAGGCTGCAACTGGCCGGTGGCATAAAATACAGATGGTGGATGTATGATGGTACAGCACAACCACTCCAGCTGTCGTACCCTGGTTTTGCTACAGCATAAAGCAAGGTGATACGGGAGGGGATGGCACACCATGACTCACAGCTACACAAGTGGTCTCTCTGCAAGAGCCCAACCGTAAATACATGCAGATCCTATTTCTCCCTCAGCCCCTAAATAATGAGAATCTGCTAGATCTCCACCAGTCTGAGTAAGAAAAAGCTGGTCTTGAAAAGCCAGGCACCACCAACTGCTGGCCAAATCACCTGCTTTGCTTTGCAGAGGGGGAAGGCAGTGGAAGGAAATCACTGCTCAAAGCAGTCAAAGAAACAAAAGACAGAGCTGGCAACAGAAGTACTAAAATGACACTCAAAGTGCATCCTGTCAGCTCAGGGCACTTAGGAGAAAGGCAGTGCCAAAGCCAACATCTGCCTCTTTCCATAAATAACTGAACCCACAGGGAGCTGTGGGATGGACCACGGCTCCCACTGGAGATGGTGCCTTCTGCCAAAAAACAAAGTGCTCTGCAGTAGCCTCTCATCTGGATGGGGAACAGCTTGGTTCCCCAGCTGAGGTGCAGATTTGCAGCAACAAACAACACTGTTACCTCCTGGCCCAACCTCTGGATCAACAACAGTAGCACCTTCGCAACCTGGACATCTTGAAGACCACCTCCATCAGCTCAGAGTTCACACGTGACACTGAAGAGTCACTACCAGGCAAGGACAGGATAGCGATGACTTGTCAAGGTCAGTGTAACAGTAACAAGTCCTCGTCCTCCCTCTCCTCTGGTTGCCATTTCCAAGGAGTCAGCTCCCACGGGTCTGCAATGTGACTTACAGCCGAGCTGTGGTGGGGAGGATGCAGCAAACTGCAAGGACTTTGTCCTTTGGCAGCCACCTGGGCCTCTATCACAGCTGCCTCTGCTGACATAACACGTGTAGATGCAAAAATAAACCAAATTTGAGATGTGCTCAGAAAGTCAGAGCTGTGTATCAGCTTGTTTCCCATAGGCTTGGACAACTGCTCAAAATGTTCTCGGTCACACGGTAATTCCAAAATCATGCCTCCTCTTTTTTGTTATTATTTTCATCAGCAAGTTAACCCTATACAGACTGAAGTGACCTGCTGCAGCTTCTACAGATTGCAGCACCTGAAAATACTGGCAGCTAATGGTCCACTGACACAACAAAGCTTCTGCACAAACCCTGCAAAGCCATCCCACCCAGAAAGTGTTTCCAAGATTACTCTCCCTCCACCAGCTTCTTAACCTCTGGAAGCAATTATTTCCTCCAGTCACCTGTTACAAGGGTTTCATTATTTCTGTGGGGAGCTCCTACACATCACGGGTGAGAGGTGGGAAGAAGAGAGCAGCCACTTTTGGCCAGAAGGTCTGAGGCAGCAAGGTACCATCTCTGGGGGGCCTCTCCAGCAGATTTACATGGCAGTGCAAGAAGGGTGTCTGCCCAAGCTAAAAGTTACAGGGCTGTCACTGGAGAGAAGGTTGTGGAAGCCAGCAGCAGTGGATTTTTAGATTCTACATTTGATAAAGAGGAGAAAATACTTACTACCATTTGATGTAAAGACACCCATATGCCAGGGGGAAAGACAGGCATGAGCAAAACTGAATGTGAACCTGATTGTTCCATAAATAATGGAATTAACGGAAATCAAAAGGTTGATAATGCTGGACAATACAGAAGGGGAGAGACTCATGCAGTAGCCCACTTATATTCAGTCCTAGAGAAAACTGCGTAACATTAACACAGCCATTCAGGAAAGGTTTCCACTTGAGAGTTGAGGCCACGCTACACTTTATGTCCGTATGTCACTACATGGAGTACCAGGACTCGGCACTGTGGGCAGCCGGACTTCTGGACCTCACCTTAACGCACTTCAGGAGCTCAAGAGCAGGCTAAGCTAGTTGTGGAGACACAGTCCGACTGTAAAGCAGCAGGAGCCCTGGGACACACTCCAAAACCAGCTCTGACACACCGCAGCGTGCTCTTAATGCTCAGCTGATCAGCTCCCACTCTCTACAATATTCCCACCACTCTGACACAACCTCTTGGTCACATCATGCTGCTGTCAGCTATAGTGGTGTGAAACTGCAGCTGTGCCAACATTGGTGGCTCTCAGACTTATATGGGATATAGGAGTAACTGAGAAGAGAAGATGATCCCCTTCCTTGAAAAAAAAAAAAAATAGTTTCACCTATTTTAAAAGGAAGAAGAGGTTGAGATTATCCTAGGATTTACTCCAAGATGAAAAGGGATTTTGCATTGCTCGGACAGTGGCCATTCTTCATCTCAGACCATGCAAATACTCAGAACCAGGGCTCTGGCTGATTGAAGGATATGGCGTTTTGCTTGCATAAACAGAAGAAGCAAAAAAATTTCTGTACCTATGTGCAATGAAACTCAAAAAGTCCGTTTAAACCTGCCAGCCTTGTGTCCAGGCTCACAGATGACACTGGAAGGGAGATTCAGCCGTGGTATCCATCCAGGTTATATGAAGAGATTGATATGTCTGTGATCAAACTTGGGTTGAATTTGGCCTCCTTTCCACAGAGGACCATTTCATTTCTCAGGTCAATATGTGAACTGAGAGTGCTCTGATATCCTTTGTTAATCCCTATACACTATGTGTAAGCTGTGTCCTTACTCATAATTATCGATAGCTCTCAGCAGTGTAAGGACACTTATGAAGTGCTCCATGTGTAGCAGATCGAGGCAATGTAGTATAAACAGGATAGCAATCATCACTCAGCTAAATTCAAATACAGTTCAAAAGGAAATACGGTCATGGACGTAACTAGCTGTACACAGACAGAGCCTTGGGCAAAGGCTGGCACCAGCGCCAAAACCACTTGCTTTGGCTCGCTCCCCCTGGAGTGCAGTGGGAAATGTTTCTCCATGGCTGACCTACAGCGCTGCACGTGAGGAGGGCTTACAGCCACCGATGAGCAACCCTCAACTCAACCTCCATCAACGACAATAATTCCACCATTACATCCCAGAAAGTCCTGCAGGAGGGAGACAGAGCAAACCCCTGGATAGACCTTCTAATGATCCAGGTCTTTTGGGGTCACAGCCCAGAGCAGGGTCCTGCACTGCCTCCTCTCATGGAAAAAGCCCTCTCTGCTCTGAGATCTCAAAAGCTTCTCTGACAGCAGGACAGTGGCCTTGGAGCTATGACCATCCCTGAGATTGCAAGTAGGAGGGAAAAAACATCCTGATCAGACTCTAGGACATAATCTGGCATGAGATCAAATGTAATTGGAAAAGAATCAGGTTGAAGTGAACTGGGGGGAAACCTGGTTGCCTCTGAGGGGAAAGAGGATCACTCAGGGTCCAATCTGAGACAGGCAGGCGAGAAGAGAGTGGTAAAGGAACGGTCCAGGCAAGTGCCCAGAGAAGGTAATGAGATTTTCTTTTAACACACTGAGCTTGCATGGAAGTCACACACTGTGTAATTAAAAATAGAGAACAGAGGAAAACTAGTTTTGGCCTTCAAGGCATTTTTGACCTAATTATGTTGATCTTTATTGGCTCAGAAGCCCTTAAAAAGTGCTCCAGTTTAAGGCAGTTTCCTGATCAGCTATGAGCTAACTCCTATACACCTACATTCATGCAAGTCTGAAAAGTCCCACAAGGATTCCCTTAATCACCCAAACTTTTAAGTGTCATTTCCAGTTCATCCCCCCGCGCTATAAGTGTTTCTCTGCTGCCTGAAAGGGGAATTTCAAAGCTTCACCACAGGCACCCTTTGAAGAACCTGCCCCATCTCTCAGCACCATGAAGACACAGGCTGCTGCACCCCAAATGCGCTCTGTCCTGTGCTGCCCTACCTTCCCTGCAGAACCCTTCACCTCCGAATTCTCCCCAGTCTCTGAGGAAGGGTAGAAATACCTCGTTGTGCTGGAAACCGGGACAGTGCAAGGCAATTCAACATCCTACAGCAGGATGGCCTCAACTTGCTGAGCCAACGAAGCATTTTACCTGCACATTACTGGAGAAGGAGCCTGCCACCTTATCAAAGCTGGAGTGGAAGAAGCTGCAGTGAATATCATAACAGTTATGCTACCTGTAGCTATGTTAAGTGCTGCTACTCAGTGCAGTCCCAGGTAACGAGTGCTGACACTTTCCTCAGCCTCATGGACCCTCCATAGCCAGGGGCCTCTGGACCTCAGTGGTTTGGTGCTCCCACAAAGCAAATTTGCTCTCTGAGGAAACCCAGTCATTGCAATCAGCCTTTCCTCCCCAAAACACCATCCTCAGCTGGAGTATGGATGGAGCTGGAATGGGAGGCACTGAGCTCCATTACCCTAAAGCCCAGGGACACGTAACCTGATGCCGTAGATGGTTTACTTGTCCTAAACCATTCAATGCACCAACACCCCTTGAGGTCATACATTAGTTTTACCCTTGGGCAGTGTATCTTACTGAAATGAATCTTTCAAACAAACCTCAGCTTCTGATAATCTTCCTCTTCCTGAGTAACAAAAGCCTTCCACTGGAAGTGGACTATGATTTCACTCCGATTGTGGATGACCACAGATCTGTGGTTTGACAGCGTGAGGTAAGTCTTCTCAACTGTCAGGGAGCTCCTGGCCAGCCCGATGTTGACATCTACAGCTGCTCCATAAAGGCTTGTGTGAATATCTTCACCCAGAAAAAAGCATAGGGGAATCTTTGCTCATCTCACTTGCTGGTCGAAGTACGAGGAACAAAGCAAGCCACCAGTAACAGAAGAAATTGTTACAGCTTTTACCTATATTAGCAGTTCCACAGATCAGCACATTTATCACATCCTGACAGATGCCCGTCTACAGAATGAGGATGTCCTGGGCATCACCGTCAGCACCTTATTTCTGGGTGTGTTTGTAGAGATTTATCCCCAAGGTCACATTTTTACAGTGAGATTTTTCAGATGTGCTCAGGTGGCCTTTGGGTTGCCATCCCACTCAAGTCACAGAGAATTCTGCATCCAAGTCATTCGGGTGACTCTGAGGAGTCCCACCTCAGTCAGGGCTTGCCCAGTGTTGTGTCTCTCCTGATCCCTTGTTGCTGACAAGCAAAGATGCCTGGGGGCACGTGAGCAGGAAATGGAGGTTCGGAGGAACAACTGACAGCCCAAGGCAGGATGGGACACAAAAGAGAGCTTCACTGTGTTGCAGAAGCAGCGCCCTCACTTGCTGTGGGTTTGTGAAGACATGTCAAAACGAGACTGGTGGGGCATGGCCCACCCCAACCTGCCCATTACAGTCCTGCAAGCCCATTTCCTCAGCCAGGACCATGTTGCTTATGCCTGAGTCTGCAAGTCTACGCTGCGTCTTCCCAAGCCATTCAATGACCAGAGCGAGGGCATCTTTGCTTTCCACCTCAGACCCAGCTGAAGAGGAGAGTGTCCCGGGCTGTGCACATCAACTGACTAACGACTGGAGCCTTGCTGGAGTACCTGCCAGCACGTCACCCTCCCGAACAGACTCCCACCAAAGGCTCCCTCATTTCCAGAGCTTTCAAACCTTCCTTCTTCCCAGCCAAGTAACTCCTGGGAGTCAAATGAGCTCAAACTTCAGTACCAAGCCCACTCTTCCTCTTGCAGGCAAGTGTTTCCCAGGTGAGATGCAAACAGCAAACATCAGACATGCTCTCTAGAAACGGCATTTCGGTGGAGTGGTGCTTAAAGGCTCAGAGCCAGCCCCAATGGACAAGTGCAGCAACCCGGCCATAGCCTGGAGAGCATCCCTCTGCAAAGGCAGAGCCTCCTCCTCACTGCACAGGTCACAGCAAGGCAGCCAGAGAACGGACCTGCCTTTAAACGGCTACCGTGCAACAACACAGGGAGAGAGCTGGATGTGCGCTGGGTGGACTCCTGAAATCCTAAGCCAGACACAACACGGCAGAATCACATTGATTCCAGGGGAAAAAAAAAAAAAAAGGAGCCCCCTCTTTTGGGGGGGCACTGGGGAATGAAGCAAGACTCACCCTTAAACCAGTAGATCTCTAGAGTCATTCACTCATCTCCACACACAGAGAATTCAGTCTTCATGCCTGTATAGCCTCAATTTCTCTGCTCTTAAGGGAGTCTGGAGTGGTAGGGACTTGTGGCCAGAGATGAGTTACGTTGCGAGGACAGCAGCAATGTTTACAATGACTGGGCAATCTGCTTTCTATAATGGACAACTTGGCATACAAAAATAACTGATGTTCAGGAGGGTTACAGAGGTGGGTATGCTTTATAAGCATTGCCTCTCCCTCCACTGAATCCTTGGCATATATTGGCAAACAAAGGAGCCAGGAGCCAAGAAATGGGAGACATGCACAGTGCTTCGAGCTCGGGTTTATGGAAACACGAGCCAGCACTCTACAACGATCAAGATGACAAACTACTGCAAAATAAACACCACGAAAACTATCATCATCTCACTGTCTAAACCCATGGCCACATGCGTCTTGAAATACTGGGTATAGTTCTGATCTCAAAAAACAAGCTGAATCATTTGAAGCTAAATAGAGAAGGGCAGAAGGAACAATTAAAAGTATGAAGCAGCTTTTATAAGAAGATTGAATAGGACTCTTCATCCTAGAAATCATATGGGAGATAGACGGGAGAGATTGTAAAAGCATGAATGGCCTGGGAAACATGAATAAGGAAAAACTGGTCACTATTTGTCATAAAACAGGAACCTGAGGGCCTGAAATAATGTTATTAGTCAGAAATTACACAAAAGTGGTAGCACTTTTCCAGGGAGTATTCCTTCCTTTGGAACACACTGCCACAGGAGGCTGTAGAGGCTAACAGCTGTAAATCCAGAGAGCAACTGGACAAATTCTTTGAAGATAAAGCCATCAGAAGCTATTAAGCAGTGATGAGAATAAAGCCTCCAGCACAGAAAAATGCTAACTCTAGAGCCCATGAGGGAGAAAGCATATGCACTGCCTGTTTCTACACAATTCGCTAAACATCCCCTATTGCTGCTCTCCCGGGGAGGAGCTGGGGACGCAGCCACCCTTGCGGTCCTGGCTGCAGGCACCGAGGACTCTTCTGAAAGCTGGACGGTTTGATGGAGCACCTTCTACCACAGAGAGCATTTGGCATCGTTCTGAATACATAAACCCACAAATCTCTGGGTCCAGGAGAGCGTGCACAGCTGCCAGTGAGTCAGGAGGAGCCACGGATCTGTCTGCCAGGCCAATGAGCTGACACAGAGAGCGGACCTGCCAGGGTCGGCCATGGGCGGCTGCAGGCTTCATGTCTTGGGTCTCAAATTAGATGTGACATTTCATTTAAGACTCTTGGCTCTTTAATATATAAGTTTTTTAAAAAAACCCTCTGTACTGTAACAGCGACATAGCACTAGGTATTTCACTTGACAGGGTAATGTCCATGGCGTGTGGTTTGGGATGCTTGGCTGCCATGAAAGCGCATTTACTGAATCTAGATGTGTCTGCCCTATCGTTATTTACACAACATGATCTTATTACAGGCTGTCAACTCTCTCATTCCTACATGCTTTTGATACATTTCCTACAGGTGGCAGGACACAGCTTTTTCTCTGCAACCTGAACAAAGCAATGCCTGAACTTGAAATTAAAAGCTAGACTTTTTATAGAGCAGTAGAGCAGATGCTTTGGGTTGTGCACTCCTGAGCGATGCTCTTTGACACAGCAGAAACACCACTGTGTTTTATCCCAGCATCCATCTGCGTGACTACGGACACAGGTATCTGAGCACACCATGATAACTTTTCACTATCTTGAAGTGAGAAATATAGCATTGGGTCATCCTCTGTGGTGCTCCTGTTGTGCAGGGAAACAGTCAAAGAGAGAATTTACAGAACAGCTAAAACATCTTTCTGAATTCTTCTAATACTACATGATCATCCTGGTGCAAGGGGGAATAATTTTCAGAGCAGTACAAACTGTTCTTAAACAGAAAGACAGGTTTTGTTTAGCCTGAAAGTATAGAACAATGAATGGATGAGCAAACCCTTGAACAAGATTTCAAAACAAATTTCAGGTTTTATGAAGAACGCTTTCCTAGTATTCAACAGCTGGTACTTTCCTTCATTGATTACTGCTCTAAACATTAGGAAGCTGGTAGCCAGATTGATTAGACTGAACAGAAGCAAAACAGCACCCTGATGCATTTTGTCTTCACCAAGACATATTCTTCCTCTATCCCTGTGTCTCCCTCTCTGCTGAATTTGGATTTTAAATCTTTTTAGGAGTGAATGACAGTCAAATTTGGAATATTTAGGTAGCATGGAAAGCAAGTGTAATTTCATTTGCCCAGTTTGTCAGAAGACAGTGCCTTGCTCTCATCTCTTCTATGAACGCAGCTGGAGAGAGACAGGTCCTGCTGCTTTTTCACTGAAAATACAAGCAAGCAATGAAAGCAGAGCTCTTCACTCAAAAGGATGTTACTGTACCCCCATATCGACATATGGTAAGTAATTCTTTTGCTCCTGCTACTATCATACCCAGCTGCCTCCACTGCCGGCATATCCTTGTTTTTCAAACAGCATGCAGAGGTCTCTGTTACCACTTCACCACCGAAGAAGCAAGTCACTTCACCAGGCTAAGCGACCTCTGGAAAGCTGGAGAAGTCACCTACCGCCTGATCCAGCCCCCCCACCATGTGGTTTTTGCTGTGTCTCCCACAGAGCTACCACTAGATCAGAGTCAGGAGCACTGCTCTGAGTTGTTTCGCTGTTGGGAAGCTAATGGCTTCACCTACAAGATGCGCTGAGTCTCCGCCGGCCTGAGAAAGGCCATCTGTCCGTCCCCACGCTTGTATTTCCAGCCCTAGAGCAAAATGCAGAGCAGCGACAGTCATTTGTAAGTGCTTCTCCGAGGTGGTGTTCAGGAGCTGCCTTCAGACATCATTAAACCATCACGTTATTTACTCCAGACCTCGTTTATAAACCTCACCACTAAATAACTGCTGCTGCTAACACAGGTGTTTCTAAAGAACCATTCCCAGGCTACAACAAAGCTCAGAGCATCCTCATCATTACTGTGGCCACAGTTATTGCTGTAACAGTCAGAGTCCCCAGTGTGGCCCCAGCCTCGGCAAAGCACCCACTGAGCCCACGCAGCACAGTGCAAGAAGAGGGTCTCTACCCCAGAGGCCCTGCAAGGAGCCGTAAGACAACAGATGGGGATGAAAAGGGAGGTGGAAAGCAGTGACCAGCCAGCAGTGCTCCACAGGACAGGCTGCAGGCTCTTCAGACAGCTCTCCTGCACGTTAAGTTATCTCCTCTGCAGTCAGGCTCTCGCTGTGCCTCCTTCTGTGACCGAGCACCCACAGCATTCCCCATCACCCCCTCTGCACTGTGCTTAGGAAGAACTGTTTGCCTCCTTCCAGGATGAAATACTCTGGCACAGGAATATCTGGGAGCCAGCACGGAGGCTTCATCCTGCCCAGCATGAAGGAGCTTCGCAGAACGTATTGAAAAGGACAATGAAACCGTCGGATGATGAAAGACCACTGCCGCATACCCAGGATGCCACGGGCTATTTTTAACCATTATTGCTACTACAGTAACGATACGCTGGGGTACCTGACTGGCTGAAACGTTGCTTTTGGCCATGGGGAAAATAGTGCAGGAACTTTCATTCTGATTGCCTGGCAAAGACATGCCCAATAGACCACGTAATAAATCAGTCACCCTTCAAGCTGCTCTTCTGCTTCTCAGCAGATGCTGATCGATCCACAAGGAAAGGAGGCTAATGAATGGTCAGTTCTGCCCTGAAACACATCCACCGGTAATGACACTTCAGAACATGTCAGTGATTTCCACTGATGATAGAGTAGACAAGCTGCGGTCAAGGATGACCTGCAAAGAGATGAAAACCACATTCTTCCAGAAATCTTTCATGTGCTAAAAATGGGGTATGCAGCGTCACACAGAAGTCTGTTTCTGTGCATGCCTGAGGATGAACAAAACAGCCAGAAGGAGATTTTTAACTTCCAAGTGACCCTCCTAGTACATATATCCCAGTCTGTGCTCACGCAGTCAACTCCATGGGTTGCTGGAGCAGGCTTTTTGTTCGGAGAGGTGTTATGGAGTTGTGGAGCTACAAAGCTGTGCAAAGAAACCTCAAGCAAATGAAGCACAAATTTAATTCCCCTTCATCTGCCCTCAAAGTGACAGATCATCTCTCTTGAAACACAAGGCCCTGGAGAGGGGCCATACTCTGCAAGGAGCAGAACGACCTTATCAAAAACAGTATAAGAAAAATTCATTATTACAAGCAGTTCTAGAAGAGGGGAACAAAGACAGGAAACAGTTGTTACCTATTAGCTGTTTTGACAGAAACGAACACTTTGGAGACCAACTAGACTCACCCATCAATCTAAGTGATTTGAACTATAAAAGCATATAACCAATCAGCTGTATAAAGTATTAGTTACCAATCCTCGGCCTGTTGCAGTGCTGCTACTATTAAGATGCAAAGACAACATATAATTGCACAAACTCCTATTTGCACTTCTTTTGCCTACAATATACGACTTCCTCCACTCACTTTGAAGCAGATGTACAAGAACATACAAGTTTGACAGAAACCATCCACACTGCTGGGAATTCTCACAAGCGGAGGAAAAAAAGCACAACGTGCACTCACCACCTATGACAGGCAGAAAGAAAAATCCCTTTGCAAAGGTTTTAAATGCCTGATAGACCAAGGAAAATCTAGAGAAGCCTCTTGTACAGCATTCTGGCTTACACTTTAGGATAACACGGGAAACAAGATCTTCTTTAAAAACTGTAATAATGTAAGAATACTGTAAGTTTCTAACCATCTGCCAGCACTAAACACAAATAAAGAAGAATTACATCGATTAGTGCACTACAGTGAAGCTTTGGATTCAAAAGGGGCTGCTGCTTAGGAAGTGGAAGATTTCCCCACCTCTTAGCACTTGTAAGCAGCTACTATAAATCTGCCTGGTGTGGAAGGAATGGAGAAGTGCATGAAGATGAACAACTGCAGGCTGGAGTGGCAGTGGCACACAGCGGTGGCCGTCAGAAGCTCACGGTCTGTTGCCATGAATTTAGCTCAACAGTAACTTAACGCTGCTCACGGCAACGTCAGAGTCCCTGTAAACACTGGCACAAGACTAAGATTAAAATCAGAAAATGGTTTCGGTATTCCCACCCTGGTATCCTGCACAATACAGGGACGACTCAAGTATGCAACGAGGTAGGGAGTTTGCTCAGACAAGTACTGAGCCTCCTCCATTCTGGCTGAAGTCAGTGCAAATTGAGAACACTCAGCAACTTGTTTGAGTGATCTCAGGAATGGAAAATACAGCACAACAAGGGCTAAACCTCAGTTAAACCCTGCTGCCTGTCCACATGCCTCAGTGGATTTACAAAGGAGAAAAAAGAGAAAGGAAAAGGCTTGATCTAGAGACTCATCAATAGGATTTTCATTTCATTTTCAAAAAAGTTCCTGGAAGCCACTGATTGCAATGCCAGCCTTGCAAGACAGATGACAAGACCCTTGGTTGAAAGGGGGTTCTTAAAGGAAAGAGAACAGAGCTCTACAAAGGTGGTTGTTTTCTCCAAAGCCTACACAAAACCACAGATGACTATCACAGCAAGGCAGTGCTTTTCTCGGATGCTTTATCCTTGTGGGTAGCTGAGATGTTCAGACGTGCTGGCACGTCCATGCTACAGTTACTTATTCAACCTCAAACAGCAGTAAACAACCAGGGCTGGGATTTCATGAGTTTCCTGCATGTGTACAGTGACCACTAACACAGCGCCAAGCCCTTGCATGGGTGGCCTCATTTACCAAAGTAAGCCGGTTCAGCCAAACCCAGCACCAATTTTACCTGAAGAGAGGGATTCAGCATCCTGACACGTTTACATTCCCAGCTGGAGTATGAGCTGGGATTTTTCACACCCAGACCCATGTACATGGGGGAAATGGAGGAGTTTGGACATATAAAGCAGTGAAGGTCAAATTTTCATTGTAAATCATTATGCTTTTAGCAGCAAAGACATTTTCTTCACACTCACCTGTAAAGTTTGTAGCAACACAACTACCACCACATAGACAGTCTATCTAGGGGACAACACCTGTACTCCTAACCAGGACAGTCTAAAGGACACACAATTCTAATCAACCAAATAGCAGGCAAAGGGAAGAGCTCCATGTTTGCTTAAGCAATGCTAGGGACAGATTTGACTCAAGTTCAGCAAAAACTAAACCCACGCACCATGCACCTGATCCTGCGTCAGTCACACTAACAACAGTGTGATTCACTGAGAACTACTGCCACTTGTGAGCAAGTCAATACAGACACACAGTAAAGCAAGGAAAATGCCTCCCAACACCCTACACTGATATTTTGCTCTTAGTGCCTCTGTTTCCTAAGAAACAGTCTGTTGGTGACTCTGAAAGAGCAACCCAGCTGCTTTTGTATGCGAGTCACAGGCAGTCTGACTTAGCACAGGACAAATCAGCCAGGGCTCGCCCCGCCAGGTTGGGTAACATTGTCTGCTGCTCTGCACTACACCTGCAACAAGCAGCTTTTAAGACTGATTAAATGTTTCGGTTTCACTTCAGCAATTAATCTCAGCAGCCTTTTACTTATTTGTATGCTTCAAAGCTTGAGAGATAATCCCTTAATTATTCCTTGCTCTCCTTCTCAGTCTGTGGTTTATTGAAAAATAACTGCAGTGCTGTACTGACAGGCAGGAACGAATCCTGGCTTCATCTCCCAGGTGGCTGCACCATGTTC
This sequence comes from Strix aluco, assembly GCF_031877795.1. NCBI lineage: Eukaryota > Metazoa > Chordata > Aves > Strigiformes > Strigidae > Strix > Strix aluco. The sequence continues at coordinate 50,808,360 of NC_133971.1, read as the reverse complement.
CGGGGAGGTTGCCTATCCCAGAGCCAGCAGATAGTTTGGTCCCTGTGGCCTATCCATGAAAATCACTTTTTCAAAGATTAACCATGGAGGAATCAGGTGTTTCAGTAAGAACAAGACTCAGGTTTTCAAAGCAAGCTGTGAAGATCCTGGCCCTGGATTCTTCACTTGGACTTTTCATTTCACATGCTATAAACCCCACAGCCCTAACCTCTAGGGTAGTTAGCCCTGATCTAACTCAGAAGAAGATCTATCCCTCTGAAGTTTATCCTATAGGTTCCCTATATGCATACAAATGAGGCACCTTTTGTCCTTCTCTATCTGAAATTTCAGTAGTTCTGTCAAGACAGTGTTACCCAAACCAATGAGCTTCTCTGAGTGAGCATAAACCATTCTCTGTGAATGTGTCATTGACTGAAAAATATTAAACAAAGCTGTGATAACTCAGAAGCCTACAAAGAGCATTTGGAAGATACAGGAGCATTTCTAGAACTTCTACAAACTCAAGACAATAAAATGCTCGTTGCTGGGCTAAAGCATCACAGCAGCACCTAGGTGAGAACATCACACTTCCCAGGACCAAAGTTCAGGAATAGGGACAAAACAAACCTCTCTTTCAGGCAAGAGAAAAGGCACACCAAATGCATTCAGGCAACTGAGGAAGTGTCTCGACCGGCATCACAAGATACCTCTGCTGAACCAAGGCAGACAAAGGCATTTTAACATCACACCTTTTCTTGAGTTTTTCCCGCTTACTCTTAAAGTGACTTACAAAGCTGACAGCATTTCTGTGGCCTGAGCTTGGCTTCTCGTACCCTAGTATAAATTTTATACCTATCCTGGGAGGCAGCGAGCACTCCCTGCCAAACCCCAAGAGCCCTCAAGTCCTGGCTGCTTCAGTCCTGATGCTGTGAAGTGTGGGATGTAGGTGGGTAGAGGGCAACATAAAAAAAGGGTCTGTGGCAAGACAACGGAGAAGCAGTACAGGGGACAGAGGTGTGTAAGAGACAGGGGCATTTAGAGAGAGTCCGACAGAGACATGCATTCCCCACGTTACACTTCAAACAGAGCATTGTCTAGGAATAAAACTTCACACCTGCATGTGCGCACTGCAACGGAGAATCAAGGTTCCTCCTTCCTCCACTCAGCAACTCCCAGCAAAACAGCCTGCCAAAAATCTCATTCCTGCTTGAGGGGATCCACTTTAACAACCCCCTAAACACCAACTATTTGTCACTTTTTCCCTGAGGTAAAGGACAGGGGAGGCACACCTGGAGAGGGAATTAAGGTGGCTGCAGCAATGGGAAATGATGGCAGATGACTGTCACGGGGGCGTGCTGGGTGGAGAACACCATGCTGACACCAGGGATGGACCAGCACACAGCCACACAGGACACACAGAACAGACTCAGCCTTTGTCCCTTATCTGCTCCCTTCTAAGCACTGAAACGTGCAGAGGTTTTGAAAGAAAAGCTTTCAGAAGTAGTTTGCAAAGCAAGTTTAACATTATTCTGCTTAGAAAGGGCTCTGTTCTGAAGGATGCAGAGAGCGTGCACCACGCAGTGCCCAGCACTTACCTGTGTCATAGTGAACTACCAGGGAACTGGAATGATCCCCAGTCTTCAGCGGGTGAAACTCCACTGTTACTTGCATGGCATCGCCAATCCCAAGAGTTCCAATGGACGGCTTGACAGAGGAGGGGCTGCAACGCAGAGAAAGAGACACATCAGGGCTACTGTGGGCGATTCGGGGACTACACTCCTTTTGCAGTCTACTCCACTTCAGCTCACTTGTGCAAGCAAAAAGCAAACAAGCCACAGTCAGTAAAAAAACCCAGAACATAGAGGATCAGAAATGGCTCTACTGACTCTCACTTCTGAAGAGATCCAGCTCTCCGAACATCCTGTGGTGTCAAACGACCTCATCTCCCCCATACTCTGCATCCCCTTCTCTGCAGGGAGGCTCAGGAGTCCGACCACTAGTAATACAGACAGAGGATGGGTTTTGAGGAGCACAGAGATGGTGAGAGCTATCTACCTGCACAACTTGACACTGACTTCCTCAGGAATCTGTCTTTTTCTGCCACCTATAAACTCCACCTCAAGAGATGCAAATGTCAGGGCATTACTTGTCCCAGTGAGACTGCAGCCTAGGAATCAGACAGGGAGAATAAGTGTCCTTCTGGAAGACCAGAAAATAATTATGGTTTAATTTGCAGAATTCACTTTTTTACCTTGAAAACATCCTAGTTTAGCCTAAGAAAGGGCATGTTTTATCGGCATTACAACGAAAGCTGCTCTAAGAAAAGGAACAACCAGAAAAAGCTGAATAAGTGCAAACGCAGATTAGAGCAATACAATGACACGGAAACAAGACACGGAAGGGGGATCCCATTTACATCCTGAACCATTAAACCCCTGGCTACATGAAGTGCCATTACCAGGAGCACATCAAGGCGAGTTTAACAGGAGGTTTTCTGTGTATTCACAAGCACTGCAATCTGGGACTCTGGGTTGTAATCCAAGCTCAATAACTGTTTGCTTGGCCCACCAGGCAAATTCTGTGCAATGCATTGAAAATAATTATGAAAATGTGTTGGGGTACTTTGAATTTAATATGAGCAATTCTTATTTGTCACCAGGTAAATGGCTCTTGGCTGACAGACACAAAACTCAGTGCTTTAATGCAAAGGGACAAGTCAGGTGAAACATGCTTCTGCAGCTGGGGTTCATGGCTCTTCTACAGCCCCACTTAGAAAACAAAAGTTATTTGGTTTAGTGCTTTGCTGGCGGTCAATTTGTCACCTTAAAAACATGTGCTGGAGAGTTTTACCATGATTACAGAATGCAACACACACAAAAATATTGAGAACAACTGGAGCCATGCGCAAGCTGAACTTTGCTCATGTAAGTAGTGACAGCTGATGAAATTGCTGGAGTTTCTGCTCATTAAGGAGATATCGCTGCAATTAAGGGCCTGACCTGTTCCCATTACAACCAGCGAGAACATTGCCACCGAAGCACGGGGCCTGCAATGTTTGTGTGCTGGACCTGAGACTCTGGAGAGAGAGGAGGAAAGACAAGGCACCACCAGCCTCAGAACTAGGCTGTTCTACATGGTCCTGAATCCGCACTGATGGTTATGGCAGGACTGCTGCAGGTCTCTGCCAGGGCTTGGGTGGGACCATTGCCTGGTGTGGGAAAGGCAGAGATTTTGTTTGTTTCCTTTTTTTTTTTTTTTTTTTTTCAGAAATGTTGCCAGAACAGAAAAGCTGCTAGTTAAGGGGGATCCCAGGCAACACTTCAGCACTACCTCCCATCCCATCACCTTCCTGCTCCTTCCCCATGGCTACATACTCCTGCCCTCAGATGGATGGGATAGGATGGGAATAACACTCCTGAAGATATCTTCATCTTTTCAAATTGTCAGAAGAAGAGGATCCAACCAAGTTCAGGACTCAGTTCTCAGGACTGAGAAACGGAGCACAAATCAGACACTGCATGTCCTACATCCCACCCCATGCTGTACCCACAAGACAACTCTCTTAGTGCTGTAGCAGGAGCTCGTTATTCCTCACATGGACCTGGTTCTCCAAGACCCAAGGATGAAAGCTCCATGGTTAAATTTAACTCCCCTGAATTTCAGTCACCGTCACTAAGCTGTTGCCTGTAGCCTACAGATAAGAAGAGATGCCAAGGAGACATCCCTGACACATTGTCATAGCCAAATGAAAACCACTGCTGAGAGATGACGCTAGTGATTTAGACGTTGGTTTTTTATCCATTAAGTGTGACCTGTTCTTTAGGATAATTCTCATCATTAGATCTACCCTTCTAATGAATCACTACTGCTCCTGAAAGACACAAAAGATAAGGTTTGGAGGTTTTTTAATAGCTCATTTTCTTCTGACATGCTTTTTAACTATGTCCGTTTGTAGGTTTGCTTTGTTGTACGACATCTAAACTTTCACAAGTCCAGATCTCCCAATGGCACCTTGCAGTCCCCAGCTTGTATAAACTTATCTAGCCACACCAATTTAGGAGAGACCTGCACATCAGCACTTGCCGAGATCTTGCCTGTTATTGCCCTTCAGAAAGAAAGCAACACTAGATTTGTAAGCAATTTCATAATGATATATTTTGGCATTTACATCTTGCTTACTTTCACCATCTTGACAGTTGGGCATCCCATGATGATACCAAAGGCCAAATGCTCCTGACAGAATTGAGAAACACAACTGACAAGTGAACAAAGCTGGCAGTTCTGTGGCCCAGGCCCTCAAACCACCATGCCGCCTGTTCTCCTGCAACCACACCTTTGGCACATGCAGTGTGCAAGGAGGCTGCAATACACTTCAAGTGCCGTGGCATCTTTATCTTCTGCAGCCAACCTTTCTTTGGTCTATTGGTGCACTATAAAATCATTTGAGTTTGGGACAATTGATTTCATTACAAGCTACCTCCAAATCCAAGGAAGACAGTAACATTACCGGTGATTGAATTGCCTCTTCTGTCCACTAAGATCTATGCAGGTAAAAAAACAAAGGTCGTTTAATCTTCACATATATTATTTTTTAGTAATGGTATAACAGCCAAAGTCAAGCAGTATAACCATTCTAGTAAACCCAGTCTGCTACAGTCAAAGCATCCAAGACTCCATCTCTGTGCTGAGAAATCCTGTGTGGAGTCAGCATCTCGCAAGCTCTGTATTTCCCTCTTTCACTGCACCTAGGCTCTATTTTCATGTCCTTGGATGGTCTTTGCACGTCCTATGGTAACTGGCCAATCTCACGCCTCCACGTAGCGTATGGGTACTACAGGGAGGGATGCAAGGGGGCTCGAGGCACTGTGCCTCGCAGGATCATTTCCTGAGCTTTCAGAGCTTGCTGGGGACATTCCTAAATGGATCTTATCTCGGACTGATCCCCTCTAGCCCCATAGCATGGCATAGCACAACGTCAGCAATGTCAAGAAAAGGCAGTGCTGCACTGAGATCTGCTTCCAGACACCATTTTCAACTTGAATGTACTGGAATGACATTTATCTCTGTGAATGTCATGGAGCAGAAACTCATTATCCTGCCTTAACAATGAGACAACAGGAAGAGACTTTCTCTATTTATACTATTATTATTTTTTATTACCATGCTATGCAGTTAAGAGCTGGGTATGGACATGCAGAGGGAGGAGAGGCACAAAGCCAGACTGCATAACAGGGAGTGCTTTGGTGGTTTTCTCCCTTCATGAAAAAGTGGTCAAAATGCAGCCATGCTTCTGGTAGAAACCATGGCAAGGGAGAGCTCCAAACAGGGAACAGCAGAAGGATGCTGAATTGGCCCCATGGCTTCACTTAAGAGCTCTTCCCTGGAGGGAAATGCACAACAGAAAACATCAAAGCCTTTAGATAAATGAGTAACAGGCAGGGAACATCATCATGAAGTGACCAGATGCAAGAGCTGAGCTCTCAGTACTGAGGGGAAAGGTTAGGATTGGAGATGGGCTGAAAAATGCACTGAAGGTGAAGGCAAACAGGTTATGCTTGGTGCCACAGAGAAGGAAATCCAGAGAAAAGCTGCAAGGAAACATGATATGAGCAGCACGATGGACTAGGAAATGGTGGCATCTGCAGCTGACTTGTGAATGGGCAAGAGCCTGAATATGCTCAGGCCAGAACACAAGTTTAAATTGTTTAGATAGAGAATAAAGGATACAGAGGTCACCTGATGGATCTAAGCTTACACAGATCTCTCACTCCCTTCTACGCCACTAATCATCCTCCTCCTCCTCTCACATGCAAGCATGTGTTTTTAAATACTCTTTTAAGAAATCTGAATGAAAGTCAGGGCAACTTAATTAGAATAAAATGCTACTTATAGTCAAAGATTTAAATCATCTGTTTGAAATGTCAAAGTGGCTTTCAAAAGTTCACAATGAAATGGAAGAGATGGCAGATGTCATCAGCTGACAAAGGAAATCATACCAGCTTTCCATCCCTGTACACATCCAATCCAGTTGTTCAGAATATTTTTTTGTGTAGTTTGAAATAAAACGTTTGCAATGCTTCCCATTTCTTTATTGCAAATCAGGACTGAAATATTTAATTGCTGAAGTTCAGAAACTCTTAAAATCCATATCAAGCAGGGTTCGACATGTGCTGTATCACTCAATAGAAGAGTTGGAGAGTACATTGCAAAAAGATGCTGGACTTCACTGAGTATTTATTTTGGTGGCAACAACTAGATCTGGAGATCCCAGAGGAAAACTGTGCAGTGATTTACAAGTTCCTGCCTACGTGTTTCCACAGGGAAAAGAAGAAGCCTCCTTAAATAGCATCCTAGAAGCCTGCTTAAATAGCCTTGACAAGCTTTGGTGGAAGCTCCTCTTAAACCCTCATGTTTCACAAGAGAGAAGTAAAGAGTAGCCTTTTGAGCCCTGTTTTCCTGGAGAAGAAGCTGAAGCAACTCAGGTGCACCAAGTCAGAGTGCTGGTCTTTGCTGCATTCTTGACCTCAGCTCCTACACCAAGACCTCCATGACCAAGCAACTCACCACGAATTACCAGCCAACTGAACCACTTTCCCTGCAGCTGCATCACCCTCTCCCATACAGCAAACTGGGAAACCAGTGACTCTCTTCTGAGACCAAAAGGAGCAGGACAGGCTGTTCACAACACAACTCATGTCAGGCGTTTGATTCGGGACCATCGGAACACCATGTGCCTGCAGCCTCCCAAGAGCGTGGGTGTCTTTGGCCGACACTGGTATGTAACCGTTTCAGAAGGTACTCAGGATCAGGAGGTTGCAAGCTGGATACTTACAGATTCGAGCACTCTCCAGGAAATCTGGGAGAGAGAAAGCTCTAGAAGAAAAGGCCCCCAACTCATGCACCAGACACTTGCTGCATCTTTTGCCTGTGCCCTCATTAGCATGCTGCTTTGGGGCTGTGGTGCAGTTCTGAAGCCAGTGTCTGCTCATCTCCACCTAAAAGCTCATTCTACTTAATATTTGGTCCCAGGGACCAGACCAAACCTACTGGAAAACAAAGTTCCTGGACCACACAGTGTTCTTGTCAGAGCCTCAATACCAATTACTTTGATCTATGATCTCTAATGGCACTTGCAAATAAAGACACAGCTGCTGGTAAATTCTTAAATGTCTCTCTCACCAGCTCACAGCTTGCCCATTTCTTAACACTGCATTTGGTCTACAGGAACTGAGCTCCTAGAGCTGTCGCCTGCCACGCAGCATCTTACACAGCCCACGGGCAGCCAGGTTGCCTTCCTTCGTTTGCTCTTTCAATCTAACAGAATCACTCTTGCAAGATGCTGTGTCAGAGACACCACTGCAGTACAAAACCTCGCTGCAGCATGCAGAGTTTTATCAAAGGTTGCATCACGCGTTTGTTTGGTTTTTTTTTTTTCTTTTCGTCTAGGTTGGAAAAGACCTTGAAGATCATCCAGTCCAACCATTAACCTAACATTGACAGTTCCCAACTACACCATATCCCTAAGTGCTATGTCAACCCGACTCTTGAACACCTCCAGGGATGGGGACTCCACCACTGCCCTGGGCAGCCCATTCCAACGCCTAACACACTTAAAACACTATAAGCAACAGCAAACCCCATGTGTCCTGCCCGTTTCCAGCTACGGCTGCAATACAGCAGCTCAGATGCTCTGGTTCCTTGTTGTTACTGTTTACCAACCACGTTATCATGCAACAGTGTTTTACACAAAGAAGACGAGTTCCTTTACCTCTCAGTGCTGATGCGGTAGCGAGCCTCCCGGTTACCGATGTTGCGAACCAGCAGAGTTTTCTGGGAGCTGTACTTGACTGGACAGACGGAGAAGTTCAGCTGGTCAGGGAAGTCCAGGAGAGCTCGGGCACCTATAGCTCAGATTGGCACAATAAACTTTTCCCTTTCTGTGATGCAGGTGAGCTGGCAGAAATAATCCTGCAGGGAAAGAAACAATCTCAGCACAGTGCATTCAGTACCATCCCACGGCAGAAGAAAAACTGCTGTTTCCTATGACTCTAACAGTAGCATCCAGCAATGTCAAAGTACTTTTTACCTTAGCGACCTTTCATTCCTGCAGCATGACTTGAACAGGGCTGTTAACTTGCAAAGAAGAACCAATCCCATTGATTCACCTGCTTTCACAGCAAGCTGGCAGAACCAGACAAAATTATCTGATACTTTGATTCGGAGGCACCAAAATAGAGCAATTTCATGTAAGGGATTCCAGTAGTAACAAGAACCCGCTTCGATCACCACCACAGATGATCAAAGGCTCCACTAAGCACCCAGCTGTGCCACAGCACTAACTCCAATCCCAGCAACGCAGCGACTTCACTGACACTGGCCAGGGGATGCTCAGGTGCATTTTCAAAAGGACTTTGCCACAGGCACAACCAACACGCAGTCTTTGGTGAAATATTTAACAAGCTGGACACGGGAATTGTTTTAATCTCAGGTGAGCGTAGGGTAAGTGTGTATTTCCCACCCCTTCCCAGAGCATTATAGGGATAAGGCTGGGGACACACACCCTTAAGAAGCTATCTGATCTATCTCCCCACCCCAGAACTGGCTCAGCTCTACACCCAAACTATTCTTGCAAGATGTCTGACAAGTACTTAAAAGCACTAACAATTCCACCCCTGCGCTCAGCAGCCTATTCCAGCTCTACCCTAGACTTAAGAGTTCTTCCTGTGTCTAATCTCAGCTTCCCTTTCCAGCTCACCTAGCCTCAGGGGACGTGGGAAATAGCTTTGCTTCCTCTCTGCTGCAGGGTTGATGCCTTGTTAGAATGCCTACCTGAGGCAGGTGGTAGCAGGAGCTGCAGATGGGAGACACTGGGACAGCCCTGCCAGAGCAAACTCAACTGTGCTACTCCCCGGCATTGGCTTGATCACAAAAGAGACAGACAGTTCCCCCAGCTGTCTGGCGTTTAGCAGTAGGAAGGCAAATCAAATCACCCAAATCATTTAACTGTAGGGAGGAGCAGATCCATCTCCAGATGGACGGTGTGCCATCGCAGGGCTGCAAGTATCCCCTTGCCCCCGCTGAAATCACTGGTAAAACTGTTGCAGTAGGGCCAGGAGCCATTACCTCCAGCAGCTCTCTTATCCATGAGTTGATGGAACCTCTGCATCTTATCACTCGCTTGCTGTCCTGATCTTTTTTCCTTGGTGCTTTGAAGCCGTCTGATATTTTTATCATTGTTGAAGCAGCAAGCAGATAATTTGATTTAGGAATTGCACACAACAAACTCTTAACCAGAACAGATTCAGATTCCTCTGCGCTTGGGATTTCCTGCTCTCCCACACCCGCCCCCTCCAAGCCTGGAAGGGACCTAAGGCAGCCAGAGGAGGCACAGACACAGAGATACTGCTTTAACACAACAACTAACACCCAGCGCTACCCACCAGCTGGGGTTTAAGGTTGCTGTAACAGATGTTGTCACAGCCAAGATGTAAAAAGAATAAAGAAGGATCTTCTTCCCTAGACATATCAAATATTCACACTGGACCTTGCAGAAGGGCTTTTGCTTCTCGTATTTGGAAGGTAAAATACCAGGAAGGGAACTGCAGCAAACGTCCTACAGAACTGAGTATCACATTTCAGGAGAGTGTTTCATCTTCAGCAAGTCTTTCTGAATTAGCAATTTTGTACTCAATCCTGCAGCCTAAGCCATCTAAAATAAAAGGGATGGGCAGCCCATGGGAATTTAAAGCACCTACTATCTGAGTACCCCACCCTGCCATTTTCCTACTGTTCCACATGCATCTTCCCTCGTAAACGCTCAAGGAAGCGCAGGGAGGGAAAGCACAGCCCGTCAGTCCCTGCTGCAGCAGCTAACAGCATCCTGCAGTGCCAAGAGGGGACCAGCTGCAGACTGCCCGACCACAGCCTGGAGCAGACCCCACAGCAGTCTGTGGGCTATAACCAGTGCGTAAAAACCGCGATGACTTCAGACATAATGTTCCGCTGTCTCGCTACCGTGTCCAACACCCTAGGCATTAAGGTGACTCTAGTTTTCAAAGGTGGCGGTCCCCACTCTGATCAGGCTCACTTTGGGTCTTCCAAATAACAGGTCACTTTTAAACAGATCTCTGTATCTACCGTTAGTGGAGCAAACCCATAATCACACAGCACTGGACAGATACCAGAAACCAACACCTTGGGAGGCCGCCCCACCACAGACGGAAGACTCTCTTATCTCTGAAACCAGCAGACATGACATTAAATGTTCCATCACTGAAGGATAAAAATGGCCTGAAACACGTAAGAGACTCCAGCCTATGAGAGCATAATCTTCACCATGGGGAAAGAGTTTCCCCCCGTTCTAGATCCAGGGCAACCCCACTGGAACCAGGACAGTCCTCAAAACCCACAGCAGATGCCCTGTTCTGAATCCAGCCCAGCAGGTTCAGCTTCCACTGAAGGCACCAACCTCTCTGGACCTCCAGTCTCACCTTGTTCTCCTCAGGGTTGAACTGGATGCGGAAAGTTGAACACATGCCAGGTGCTACCTTACAGCACACACCACCGGGGCTGGTGAACTTGAAGTACGATGACGTCTCCAAGACAACCTTCACCAGCTGAGAAACCTGCAGGAAAGACAGGAAACTATGATTTTGCCACTCATATGGAAACATGAGGAGAAAATACCTGGCCATGCCCTGGGGACATCCTGCCTTAACCACCTTTCCAAAGCACTTTTAACTCTTGAGGTTGTCACAACCCAGACTGGAAGCCCAGGAAGTCGCAACAGTTCCGTGATCCCCTTGGGTTAAATTAAGGTGAAACGACACCAAACGACCGGTTAAAATGTTTTACTTGCAGTAGAAAACAATTTAAACTTGGAAAAGAATAATAAACAATGTGATCTCTTATAAATCTGTAAGAAATAAAAGAAAGGAAAGAAATAGAAAGGTGAGAAAGAGAGTCAAAGAAATCTGGATCAGCACCCCTGGATCCAGAGTTGTCTCAGGTCCGACCATCTTGGGTGGTGGGTGCACACACAGCAAAGTTTCAGTTTCATCTTATCAGCTGATTAACATACTTCTGCTTCTGGGGCAGAAATGCTCACCTCTCGTCAGGCCTTGTCGCCTCTTCAATGGTGAAGGCACGAAGTCGTTAGCAAGGCAAGCATGGTGTCTGGCTTACACAATAGAGCCACACAGTACCGGGCTTACACAGTGCAGACAGTGATTAGCGGTCTTTGTGCTTGAGGGGAAACTTTTGGTTTCACTCAGTTTCCCCACTCTGAGGCCCACATAAGTAGTTTGTCAATACAACTGCAAGGGAGTGGGGGGTGCAGCCTTCCATACACTCCCGCTCCCTCGGGTGACATTCCTTAGACTAATCACAAAGGCCACAGCTTGTCCTGGAGGTTTTCTGGGTCGATGAATGTTTGAGGCATCAATTCCTTCAGTTCCTTACAGAGGTACATTCACCTAATACACCAGGATGGAATCCATCCTGCCAGGGCAAAATAGCTCTAGGCCAGAGGCAGTAGGGCAACGCCCTGCTGTGAAGGAATCACCGAGCAGGTGAGACACCAGCAGCACCCGAGCAATAATACCTGAATCAAGTCCACATATCAACCAGCCCAAAGAACCTGCGGGCTTCTGCCTGCACACACCCAAGCAGTCATGCCTCTGGAGGGGGATGAAAGACCTGAAGGCAAAACAGTACCTGTTATACTGGGGGGAGGAAGAAATTCACTACTAACATACTGGGTTTGAGTGGGACAGTCAAGCTGCAGTGCTACAGTCGTGCAGGCAGACCAGCAAGAGGAGGAGACCACAGACACTGTGGCCTTACTGGGAGTAAAAGGAAACCTGAAGAGCAAAAGGAGGAACATAGAAAGACAAGGAGACAAGAAACAAGGAGATGGCTAAGGGAATTTAAAGGGGCCTGTAAAGAAGCAAGGGAGAAGATCAATACACTACAAGGAAAGTCTGATGCAGAAGATGAGAGCGGTCAACTTGCCAAAATGATGGAAAGCCAGACAACCCCCCAGGCTGGGCCTATCAATTATGGGCTTCAGAGGCATTTTCTGCCTTGAGATACATGACCAGCACTGACTCACAGTGTGGTTTCATTATTAAAAGCCACTCTCGGCTCTCTGGAGGCTCTTGCTGCCTGGTGCCTGTAGCCAGGCAGCTGCCAGTGCAGGCAAGGCAGATTTCTGGGCATTCCTCCCCACACCCAGGAGTCCAGGCAGGCACCTTGCTGCAAGTTTCTGCCCTCTGGGATACCACAAGCACAGACACAGCAAATAGATGTTTTCTAGCACAGTGATATCAACCCCTGAGCATCAAATCTCATCTCAGAAAGTCTAAAACAGGCAATTTTGACTGACAGGCAGCTTCGCTGATAAACAACAAACGCACGTGAGGCTTGGGAAAAATGGAGGTTCATTCTTCACCACCCGCTCGAGCCTGATAACCCATGGCCAAGAAAGTCCTGAAGTCTCCAAACGCCCTTTGCTCCCAGCAGTGCCCTGGGACAGCGAGTTCCAGGAGCCAATTTCACACTGCAGACAAACATTTTGGTCACCGAGTCCCTTGGGAGATGAGCTAAGACCTTCAGCAAAAGCCACCCAGAACATCGCTGAGGGTGGTGAGGAGCAGCCTGAAGACAGAAAAGCAATTTTACAACACACAGGGAAGAGCAGTAACTATACAGCAAAGCACTTCTGTATTTGCATGATTACAGAGCCTCTATCTGGAATATATACTTTGCTGTCAGCTGGATTTTTATGGATCAGACAACCTCAGGCTACCATGCAGTATAGGTCAGTGTGATTTGGAGGAATCTGTGAAACTGGTGAGAAGACTTTGAGACAGAGTACAATGTTGCTGGACATCACCAAAAGCCAACAAAATTAGAATATAACCACCTCTCTTGGGATTATCATCTCTATGTTTGTATACTTAAATATGCCAAGGATTTTCCTTAAAGCTGATCTTACTTTTACACCAGAGCTGTCCAATGGCTGAGGTCTTACTAGCTTCAAAACTAACTCCTTTTGGAAAAAATCAACAGCTCACACATTGCCTCCCCTTTACAGGGCATAAAAATCACAAGGTGCAGCTGTACAAGTTTATTATTTTTTACTGGGAATAGCAGACATGTTGATGCAGATGTTCTTTTCCACTGGAGGAAGCATGAATAGAGCAAATTGACTGTTTGCCTGTTGCTGGTACTTGGCAACGTCAAATACTTTGAAGTGCTGTCTGGATAACAGAGCAGCTGAAGCCAAAAGACTTAATGGGAAAAAAGCAGAGCTATAGGAAAAAAGAGAAGCTGAGGCACATTTTAATCAGGACAGAGGATACTACAGCAAAGAGTGCCCAGAATCAGCGTGGACCCCATGAACGGTATCCCTTGGACAGGGGCACCCACGCTGCTCTTTCCAGTATTCCCAAGCTAAACGCCAGGCCAGGAATGGCGCAGGACTCTCCAGGAACAACTGAGGGACCACCCTGCAACTGTCTTTGCCAAAGGGTCTTCCATTTCCAACCATGTCCCTGTCAAAACCTGTTATCTCAGAATACATTTTGACTTCTCTTGCTGTTCCCCCACCTGCAACATGCCCTGACAGCTTTTTTTGTCCACTTGTTTGTTTTCCAACAAGACTGGTAGATTTGGAGGGGGGGTTAATTCACGTGCTCTCACGTACACTTCCACCTGCCCATCCTGCCCTCCTCTCACGTACACATCTTACTCTTTATTACAGAACGGTATCTTTAATTACACCTTTCTTTTTCTGAACATTCTCTGCTTCCAGCACACTTACTCTTACGTGTCAAGAGAAACCCTTGCATGTACAATGTTCTCTCCCAGAGCACCTTCCCACTCAGCTCCTTTCCTCCCTCCTGTCTTTTCCCACCAGCTGCTCTTGGCACATGCCTCATTCAAGCAAACGTTTCCCCTGCCGAAATTCAAAAGGTCTCAATTTTCCTCCTTACAGTGCAACAACATTGCTGGCATTTTTCAACTTCTCCCTTCTCAACTTTCCCGGGAAATATCAAAACGATCACAATTTTTTCAAGTGAAGGTGGAGACCTTCAAGAGAACATTACTCTGGATGTGCTGTGGTTCTCCAAAGGGAAAGCAGAGAGCCACGTTGCTTAGAAAAACCTGAGCAGAACTGCATTAAGCTTAGCAGGAGCCTAAAGTGGCACCTAAAGGCCTCCCACTGCTTCTGCTAAATCAGTCCGTTTCCCCTGCTGCTTCAAAACACCCTTCCTGGAGTGCTAATGCCACTAACCATAACTTCCTCTAGCATGGAGAAGGCTCAAGCCCTGGGCTTTGACAGTGAGCTGCACAGAGGCAGCTAAACAGGCTGTGAGAGGCAGAGGTGTCCTGCCAGAAACGGAGATTAACCAGGGAGCCACCAGCACATGGTGCACACTCGAGGTAAAGCAGGAGAGCAGAAAGAACTGTACAACCCTCAACATTCCCATCAATCCAGGGCTTTCAAGGGGAAGGATGCTGACTAGAAAAGCTCCTTTGAGTTAGATACCACCAATGCATGGCCAAAATCAGGGGGAGGATTCCCAGCATGGGAAGATTTCCACTGTCTTGCAAAATAAAGGTGGTGAGACATTTTATTCTCGATGTGCTGTGCTGCAGCAGGTAACTTGTTATGCTGTAAACCACAGGAATTACACTACTCTCCTCTTCCAGCACAGTGTTAAAGCTCCGCATCCCAGCACTTACCTTGTCAGTGTTCCTCAGAATCAGTGGCACTTCGTAGACCTCGACGGGGACGTAGTTCTGAAATACCACCTCTGAAGGAAAAGGCTGAAACAAGCTCTGCTCCAGGTCAACTGCTGAGAACTGGAGAGGCAAGACAGAGCGGTGAGAGGAGGGTCAGCTGCTGGGAGAAAGATTCATGAAAGAATCCTACCGATCTCCAGTGGAGTACAGTCTCTTGGTGAGTACGTCCACGTGGCTCACGCTAGGGAAACAGCCCCCCACCTGTGTTCTGAGCTGATCAAAAGTTTCTGGACCACACTGAGCAGGCTCAAGCTAAGAAGCTCTTTTGGCGGGTGTTCCTCCAGGTTTCCTTCTCCAGAATGCAAGGCAGCGCTTACTGCCAGCAGAGCCCTGTGCTAACGTGGTCACACAGCTCCAGAGCACTTCCTGGAAGAGCCACGAGCACTCACGGAGCAAGCGAAACCCAAGAATTTACACGAGACTCCATGGGAAACAATTTTGGGATGATCTTTACTCTGAGACAGAGAGACCGAGTCCCACACATCCCTAAATACCTTTTTGATAGAGAGCCTAGAAACCACTTAGAAGACCACAGTCCCAGAGGAGGTAAGGCTAAAAAGAAAGTAACACAGTAGTTGGGAAAAAGACAAAGGAGGTGAATGCTGGATAGTGGTAAGGTTTAGATCTTTTCTCAGCATTACTGGGCAACTTGAGTAAGACTGGACTTGGTATCTCCTTTATCCACAGGCTTTAAATAGATGCTTTATTATATTCCATTATTGCCATTTCATTTAATACCACCGCAGAAGCACGTCTGAAAATATACACAAACCGCAAATGTTCACAGAGCAGAGGCAATACTTGAGAAAATTCCTCCCTGCTTTGTCTCCCCTCTCCCAGCTGCACTGTTCCCACTCAAAAGACCCAGGCAGGCCTCCTGCTGCTCCACAGGAGCCACGCTCACACGGCAGCTCGTGCCTGCAGCACGCTACCAGTTATGTGTGCGCTCATCTGATGCGTTCCCAACCTCCTGTGCTGCCTAGGGCAATCCTTAACCAATTGGTTACAGGTCTCTTGCTGGCAATTTTCCACTCAACAGCCTACCTCAGCGATCCACCCGTTTGGACTGTGTGCTACAGTGAGCAGTCCTGTGAGAAAAGCAGCTTAAACATACATCTAAGTGATCCAGAGAACGCACTTCCACTCCCCTCTGCCCAGGGCAATTCCCCTGTATATCTGGCAGCCTGCAAAATCTAACACCCTGTAAAGGTCCCACACATTGTTCCAACCCAAAACATTAATGCACTTGGTTTTGTTAAATCTTAAGTAATTACTATAGGCCCTCAGCCTTCAAAGGCCAATGCTGCCACCGTTGAGGGAGTCTCATGACCCCAAGCATTTGACAGAGACTACACCAAAGCACGAGGTGGCTATTTCACCAGGAGGATGGAAAATGGCAAGCTCGGGCCCTTGTGGCCTGCCCCAGCCTTCCCCCAGTATCAGCTAACCTCCAGCAAAACCCACCAACTTCAGCAGAGGTTATTTATATTGACTTAGCACAGATCGGGACTTCCAACCTCTCACCAGGGAAAAACGTTCTACCTTTCCCCAGCAGAAGGAACTCCACCACCACCAGCAGTTTGAAAAGACAACAGGCCCTAGTCACTGAGGTATTCAGATGAGCCGGAGGCACTCCTGTCACAAACACACACCCTCTTCAAATGTCACATCAAACAGCAAGGAAAAGGACAGGAAAAGGCTACCTTGTGATGGGAGGTTTCACCCATGTCTAGAAGCTGGGTAATCCGGGGCCGCCTCATCTCTCGGGTGCTGGCCAGCCTCTGCTTGGTGGTAAGAGACATCTCCTTCAGGAAGGCAGAGGGAGTCAGCTGAAACGCAAAACACCAGCAAGAGCTACAGAAATGCCTTTCTGCAGAAAGACTTTTCTTGTTCAAGTGCCACTGATGAGTAATTTGTGATCACAGCCACTAGGATAGTCCTGGAAGTCCCGTAAATTACCTGCTGAAATATTTAACATCAGTAAATTAATGATATAGAGCGGAATACACACGCTCTAAGCAAGTGGCTCTGTCCCATTAGCTTCTCCTTCATGAGATGATGTGACATGTTTGGGGATTTCTGCTCTTCGGGTATTTGTACCCTCTTGAGTTTTGCTGGATTGAGTCAGAGACCTCTGGAGAGAGCGGGGAGGAGATATCAGACATCCCCTAACTTCACCCTTGCACAGTGCTCACAACCAACACGCAGGTGGAGATGGCACTGCTGGATGAGTCAGAGGAAAGCAGAAAAGCAGCGTTGTGCCAAGACTGAGGTGGAGAGGAATGGGTCCAAGTTTTCATTATTTCTTTTCCATTAGCACTTGTTTTCTCTCTGTTCTGGCCTCACAGACCCCTCCACAGAAGGATACAGAGATGTCTCCTTGACAGAGCCTCAGCACTGGGTGACCTCCAGTTAAGGGAGCTCCAGCCAGCAAAGGGGACAGTTGTGGATGGGAAGGAGGAATCGCCCTGGATCCACTGCTGTTTGCAGGGCTGCATCTGTGATCCACACAGGACACGAGATACCATGAAACAACTCTTTTGGAAGCTATTCTATCTGGAACCAGCCGTGTCCTGTCAAGACTCCAGGTGGTTTGAGCAGCCTACCACATGCCCAGGTGCCCAGCGGTGTGGCCAGGGCAGCACTGGCAGGTATGCCCACGTGACAGAAGATGTTACTGCCCACATAGCAAAGAGGACGGACGGAAGCAGATGTTTGTGCTTCAGCTGTTCCCGTGCAATGCCCAGTACATTCCTTTATCTCAGCTCCGCTGGCACGTTCAGGCAAGACCCTGGACTTTATCCTGAAGCAACACAGTCCACCCCCCACTGCACCATGACAGCCCCCTCCAACAGAAGCACGGCAGCAAAGAGTTGGGGAGGTGGTGCCTGGCTCCACAGCACCCTGACAACCAGAGGGGAAGGCAGAGGAGGGACAGGGGCAGCTTCCAGCGTCAACCCAGCTCCTACCTGGCCCCCAGCAGGTACTTACAGTCACACGCTGCTCTGCCTCTCTGACCAGCTTCGGATAACAACATACTGCCACCTTACTCTGGAGTCCATCAGCCGTTTTGGAGGATCCCATGGACCGATGAATCTTGCCAGTGGCCATGACTAGGCAAACCTGGAAGGAGTAACAATGAGACTTTGAAAATCCAGAATCCCATTCACAGCAGACCCAAAGGATACACCTGTGTCTCCAGGCTGTGGCATCCTTCCTAAGTGGAGAACATAAGGCCGTCCCACACTGTTTCGTGATTAGACCATATTTAAGTGGCAGAGTTAAGATTCATAGAAGTAAAACTCCATAAAAATATTCCCTGAGACAAAAAAGCCTTTTGCTGTGGGTGCAGTCCCACGAGCCACAACTATATCTTTTCATGAACTTTATCTGTCAGCTGACAGTGAGATCCACCAAGGGTCCTTTCCAAGGGTCTGATGGAGAGTCCCCAGCTCCACATACTATCATTTACTGCGGCAGCTCCTGCGTTAAGTCTTTACAGTACCATTTTCCCCTTCCCAGCATCCGATCTCTGCTATACTGGCTTGGCAACTTTGCATCTCCTTTTTTATTTACTCTTTTTCTGACATCTGGACCACATTTCATAGAATCATTTAGGCTGGAAAAGACTTTTCAGATCATCGAGTGCAGCTGTAGACCTAGCACTGCCAAGCCCATCACTCCTTTCCCTGGATGTACGCAAGAACTGATGCTCAGAAAATCCCTATGGATTTCAAATGCAGGACCGAGGGCCCCCTGCCCCGGGCGCCACCCTGCCCCAGGCACCCCACTCTTGCACAAGGGATGCCCCCAGCCCTGCGGCATGGTGCAGGGGGTGTCACACACACCGCCCCCCCCGCCCCGAGCTCCCCTGCACCCCGGGTCCCTGCTCCGCCCTGCTCCCAAGCCCCCCCCGCCCGCCCGCGGCTGAGCCTCCCGGCAGCACCAGCACCCAGAGCCGCCCTCTGGCTTTCGGCCAGGGAGGGGATGCAGCCACCACCCCCCCCAGCATCCCCCACCTCTCCCTCTCTGGGGAACACCGAGGGGGGCAACAGAGCCTTCAAAGCCACTCACACACAGCCCACAGTGGTGCCAGCACCCCCCTCCAAAAGGATGAGCTGCTTCCCTCTCCGCACGCTTGGTCCTAACCCGGATCCCAGTTCCACCAGCTCAGCTGCTTTGCTGCCACCTCACACCTCCCAGCCCGCCCACAGCAGGGCTCTGGCACGGGCCCACACTGATGCACAAACAGCACAACCACCCCTGTCCTTCTCGGGGACGCCCTGTCATAAATTAACCCTGCGAAGCGCAGCCCGACAGGCACAGCACTAACTCCTGACTGAACCCCGGCTCCCCCCACGCCCTCACCCAGCAGCTCCACCCCCTGGGCTCCGCTCAGCAGATGCATCGCACCCCAGTGCCTCTGCCCAGTGCCCTTGTGCAGGGGCTGGCACGGGGCTAAGGGGAGGTCAGGCCTTGCTGAGCTTGGCTCAAATCCCTCGTGTTCATTCCAAGGCCAGAGATGCTTCTGCAACCAGCAAAACCGGACGGCTTGGCTGGCTGGCCAGAGCACAGCGGAAAACGAGCCACGGTCGAGCCACAAACACACACCAGGGCCTGCTGGCACTTCTCACCTTCCCCCCGCTTCCATTACTTTTGGAACCCCATTTACTGGGATTATGAACTAAACCGCTATTAATATCCAAACTGTCCTTTATTACTCTTTAAATTTTTTTGGTGGGAACAGAAGGAAGGTAAACGTCACTTAGCTGCTTCACTTCACGAGAGCAGCTGACCCGACGTGACTTCGTGCCTGACCTTACTAAGTGCTCAGAATATTATGAACAGCCTCAAACCCACGGATCGCTGCTGCTCCGAGTGTCAACAAAATCAGAACACTTTCCTGCTTGGCAAACCAACAAAAATCAAAGATAAACATCTACATTTACTAAGCACTACTCTGGACTAGAAATAATTTTCCCTCCCTTTCTGGCTAACTGGACCAAGGAACAGATGGATTTGCCCACTTATTTTCTGGGACTTGAAAGACCAGCGCCCTCAAACACAGCTCTACTCTAAAATTTTTTGCATCCTGACATTGAGTAAAATCACAGATCATATTCCCTCCTGCTTCCTCTGTTCCACATCATCTATGCAAAGATTAACATTCTCTTCCCCTCAACTTTTACACACAGCCTGCAAGCAAGGCAGTAACTTCACTCCTTCACTCCCCCCAAAACAGCTGCAGCGTTGTACATGTCCGAGGTACTGGGCCCTTTACAGTTTCAGGAAAGGACAAGGTTGTCGGTTCCTTTCGTGTTTGCAAGAAACCCCAGAGCACAGCCCTGTCCTATGGACACAAGGCCATGCTGCAGCAAGAGCTGGGATTAAAGGCCTTCAGGGCCCGGGAGCTTGGCAAAAGCTGTGCTGAGGAAGAAGCTGATGTGAGCACTTCCATACGGCCCTCAGGCACCCAAATCCCTTTGTGCATGTGTCCAACAGCTTCCCTTGGTAAAATAAAACTGAACAGAGCTCTGATGAGACTGTGCTGACAGGGACGGGAAATTAAGAATAAACAGCAAAGTGCTTAAAGGACATGAAGAACAAAAAGGCAAGTTCCATGTAGAGGCACAGCTCCGTGCCTGTACAGATCCTGTGGCTGTCACTGTGCCCCGTGCCAGAGCTCTTGTTTCAAGGGACCCCACGTCACTCGTGCTGGAGCAGCAGCACCAGCCTCAGAGCTGTCGGATACCAACTGATCGCCCTCCAAACTTAAAGGCTGGGGATAGATGGGCACACTCTGCCCTAGAATACACTGCACCCAGCGGCTCTTGTGGGATCACAGGCTGGTGTCTGAACCTTGCTTCACTATGCACAATAAAGCCTCTGCCTTCTTCCTTACGCAAAGATCAACCATCTCCCTCTGGAGTAGTTGGTTAATTTGCCTTCCTATTACACTTTGCTGGAAGAGGAATAGAGGAGATCTGTTACAAGTGAGATGCAGGATGCTGTTGAACAATTTTGTTCAGTTACATCATCTTGCCCTGTTCAGGCTTAAGTAGAAAGGTCACATTTCTTGCCTAGAATTCACCTGCTTAGCTATAATTATCACATAAACAGCATCTCAAGGGATCCAGGAAAGGAGAAGGATTTCCAGGACTAATCTCTTGCCCCTCCAGCCCACAGCTAAGTGGCTGAGTGCTTTCTAAATCAAGTCTCGCTACCCAGGAAGCCTCACCCGTCACCTCTAAAATTCAGTCCCTCTGAATTTTATCACTTTGGTACTGTCATCCCGCAATTTATTACAAAAGCTCTACCATAGTTGAGAGAATGAATAGGCGCCCAGTGTTACACCTTCCTGTTATTTAATGAACTTCAGCTGTCCGCTGACAGTGAGATGCACCAAGGGTCCCTTCCAAGGGTCTGCTGGAGAGTCCCCAGCTCCACATACTATGGAGCTCCACATACTATGGAGCTCCCGCCTTAGGTATTTACAGCACCATTTTCCCCTTCCCAGCATCCGATCTCTGCTATCCTGGCTTGGCAACTTTGCATCTCCCTTTTTATTTATGCTTTTACTGGCATCTGGACCACATTTCATAGAATCATTTAGGCTGGAAAAGACCTTTAAGATCATCAAGTGCAACTGTAGACCTAGCACTGCCAAGCCCACTGCTCCTTTCCCTGGATGTACGCAGGAACTGCTGCTCAGAAAATCCCTATGGATTTCAAATGCAGGGAAAGGACAGGGAGGGGGAGTTGGCTTTGCAGTCCCTCCCAGCTAGGCCACCTGCTGCATTTTTCATCCTCAGCCTCCACAGCATTTTCTAGACAGAGCAAGAATAATCTAAGCCCTCATGTGCACACCATGCAAAACAGATTCCAGGCCAAAACAGCCCAAAGGCCGTGTGTAAACCAAGGCGGGCAAGGCCAGCGGCGGCAAGGCAGGCAGCCCCCCTCCCTTCACGTTTCACCCACAGCCCAGGTGCACTCACAGCCGCAGCCCCGGGGAAGAAAGGGAGACAGGCCGGCACTTTCTCTCTCTGGGAGCAAAGCTTGCTCCCTGCCCAGCTCCGCTTGGGGGGAGAAGAGGCTCCAGCTCCCAGCCCCTGACAGGGAAAGTGCTTCATCCTCCAGGTGCCTCTCGCCCAGCACAAGAGCCCCCCCTGCCCTGTGCTCTGGGGGCAACCTCCCCCCTCAGACCCTCCCCAGACCAGCGGCTGCCGTGCAGGGACACAGATCCCACAGGAGGGTGAGCACAGCCCACGGCCAGCAGAGGTTGGGCAGGACCGTGGGCCCCCTGCCCCGGGCACCACCCTGCCCCAGGCACCCCACTCTTGCACAAGGGATGCCCCCAGCCCTGCGGCATGGGGCAGGGGGTGTCACCACCCCCCCCGAGTTCCCCCACAGCCCCGGTCCCTGCTCAGCCTCGCTCCCAAGACCCCCCTGCCCATGGGTGAGCCTCCTGGCAGCACCGGCACCCAGAGCCACCCTTCGGCTTTCGGTCGGGGAGGGGACGCAGGCACCCCCCCCCCCCCCAGGATCCCTCACCTCTCTCACTCTGCAAGGGCCACGGGGACACACTCACGGGAGGATCCCCAATGCCAGACAGGCTGTTGCCCCCATTTCCAGGGCAACTGGGCATCCTGGCTGGCCCCCAAACTGCCATGGCAACAGCGGTGATGTGCCGGGGGTGGGGGGAGGCGGGCATCTCCGGGACACGGAGGCAGAGGGGACAGGGATGCTCAACGCCCAAAGCCCCCAGTGAGCACAGCAAGCAGGTCCTGAAACTGCCTCCAGCACACCCGCCAAGCTCCAGCACAGCTGCAGCCCCGGGTGCGTTACCCCGGCACGGGGCAGCGGCTACAGCCAGTCCCTTGCTGACCCTGCTCCGCTCTCTGACCCAGTCCTGGGCCTCACCATGCCTGGAGATGGAAAACTCCTCAGACAATCCCCCCTCTCACAGAGCTCCCTGCCCAGGTACACGGGTGCAGCTGAGACAGGGAAGTCGAAGGAGGACCAAGTCTCTTCCGGGCTTCTTCCCAATGACCGGGCTTATCAGTTCCAAGAAGGCTTGCAAGCCAGCCACAAAAGGAAGCATCAGCCACTACCCCTAGGGGAGACCCACGCTTTCAAAAAGAGAGCCCAGAAGCTGAAATTTCACCACCGTGGATGCTCAGGACCATGGAGTCAGAGGAGGGACAGGGTTTATATCGCTGCCCCCTCTCCATTCCTGGGGTTGGACATACCCACCTCTGCTCCCTCAGGGACCAACAAGCCCCTCTTCCCTTGCCAACACTCCCTCTGTCCCATGAGCTCCCCTCTGCTTTCCTGCACAATATCCAACTGTTACCAGTAAGCTCAGCTCGGAGCCATCATTCCCAGCTCACACTTGGCTCTCAGCTGGCTGCCTGCATTTCTGACTCCAAGAGGACACATGTGGAGCAGCCCAGGGCATGGAGGGAGGATCACACTGGCACACAGCCCAGCACAGAAGCAAGCCAGCCCCCTCAGCACTTCAGACAAGCCACCCTCCTCCATCCTAGCAGGGTCTGACCAAAGCAGGCTGCTGGCCCTGCTCTCCTCAGAGGCACAGGGAACTGTTGGTTCACGCAGGGAGCTGCTCTACAGGGCTGAAAATCCTTCCCCCATCCCCTGGGAAATGCTACTGACAGCTGTCATCCTCCTGCAGAAACACACGAGAGTACAGCCAAGGCCAGCAGCAGGTGTGTGGCATTATTAACCTTTCTCTTGCTGCAGTGCCAGAAGGACACAGGGCACCATCAGCCTGCGTCCCCCCACAGCCCTGCTGCAGACTCCGAGACAAAGCCCCAGCACAGGCACTGCCCAGCTTCTGGACACCAGGACCAGAGCCCCTGGGGGGTGACACAGGCACATCAGAAATGTCTTTCCTGGCATCAGTGCTGCACTCACCAGATCGAACCCACAGAGTAACTGGGCACAGCTGGTGTCTTGCAGAGGACATGGAGCTGCAGCAAAGACAAAGACAAGGGCTGCAGTGAGGACCAAGGGAGAGGAGGGCAGTGCTGGCACAGACAGCTTACACCATCCATGGGAGCATTCCCTTCCCCCGTTTTAACCCATGAAGGAAGAACTCCAGCGCTCAACGAAGGGACTGACTGCGACACTCAAACCGTTTTAGGTGCTATCAAAAGGTTTCCTACCAAATAACTGCAGTGAGATCACTTACCCAGCTGCATCGTCACGAAGTCCCAAACATGAATTCCCAAATGGGCAGCCCATAATCCTCTCTAATCCAAGCAGGGTTTGTACTTGTTTTCTTCTGAGAAAGAAGGGAAATAAAGTTGGCTCCTTTCAGACATGTTTCTCCTGCCTTCCCCTGAGCAATGCAATCCCACATTGCAGGGGAGAACATTGATTTTTTTGGTAGCACACACCTCAACACACAGCCCTGGGTTTGCTTTCTCCCTTTCTATTCCCATGTTCGGAATCAATTTTTTTCCTCACTTTCTGTTTATTTTACATCTCACTTCCAAACCCTGAGCTGGTTCTCTACTCCTTTTCTAAATGAAGACAATATCTCAGACGTCTACATTTTGCACACCCTGACATTAGCGGTGCAACCACGAAATCCAAAAAGAGTAAACTCATTTTTCCCCACTACTTTTTGAAACAAATCAAAGTCCTTGGCCCCAACAAATGTAATGCCTCCTAGGTTTTCCTTTTCTGTAATACTACGAAACCATTTAATCCAGCCAGCTGTCTTTGTGTAAATGCAGAAGAAAATTTACAAGCCTCAACAAGTTAATCACAGCTCAAGGGGAATCTCTGACATGGAGGTCAGCAAGGCAGTAACTGTGAGGCTGTGACTGCCAGGAGACAACGCCACAGGAAGATGGGTCGATTCTGGATGGAGGTTCAGGCCTGACTCAGCAGGGTACTGCCCTTAGGCATCTCAGCCTAAACAAGAAAGTGGACAGTTGTCAAGGGCACTGATCACCTACACAGTTACAGGATGCTTCGATAGTTGTTCTGGGGCTCACTCTACCTTAATCCCAACTCTCCTGGCCTTGTGTTCCCTCTGGCAGCTAAAAGACACCTAAGTCCCCACCATATTGAGGGCAGAAACACACTGCAGTACCAGTGCACTGTAGGGGCAGGGCTTAGTGACCTTTCACAGTCACAGAGGCAGAGCAGGGGTCAGTCTCTCCTCCTCCACACCCAGCTCTTCTCCTCAGCTGGCAGGGTCCTGCCAGAGCATTCTCCATCCCACCCTGTGCCATGGGGCACCACAGGCTGGGGAGCACCAGGCCCTCCTCTCCTCCACCCAAGGAGGGCACAGAGCCTCCTTCAGAGCCCAAGCACATGGCAACTCTCTACCACTGGACATCTCATGCATTTAAAACCATGGCAATACCTGAGCATCCACAGCCCAGCAAGATCATTCCATGGTCAGCTCCAAGGACCACGCTAAATACCACAAGTGGTCCTTCCCTCCAACTTCTCCAGGACAAGAAAAAAAAACAATGTGCTTTACCTGGTCCACCACAGCTTGGTTTGCATTTGCAGCTTCTGGCATCACTTGGCAGCTCCATTTGCAGTGGGACGGGTCTCCTTGGCTCCTGGTTTCACAGCAAATCGGTCATCCAAAGCCCCAGCAGGTCCAGTACCTCTCCTGCAGGGCGCTTTCAAACACCAACATCTGGTTCTGTGATTTGAAGCAAAGGAGAGGAAGATTAGAAAAAACAAGAGCTGTAAGTGGGACACAGGGAAGGGACAAACCCAGCCCGTGACATGCATTTCAGCCTCAGCCCACAGGAGCCCCAGGCACAGTCACGGCAGCTACAAAGCACCACAGCGTGTTCAGAAGCAGTGCTGGGAAAGGAGCAGCTTGCTTTCTTTATGCCTTGTGAAGCACTGAAGGGACAAACTGGTCTCCTTGCCACTGCCAGGCCAGCGGGTGCAGCTCCCTGCAGCACACGGGCTGTGCCAAGAGGTGCTGGGGCAGCCTGAAGGCACCAGCTCTGCTGGGCGAGGAAGTTACAATGTGAACAGGCATCAAGAAAAAAGGCAAAGTGGAATGTGGTTTTACCTGCTCTGGGCAGTTGCCTTCAGAGGCTTAATACAACCATGCAACAGCCACAACTGCTGAGTTTGAACTCAAGCAAAATCCCAAAGCAATTGCTGGATTTGTCAAATATTTGACTGCATTTGTATCCAGAAGTCTTTTGCCAAAAAAAAATGGGCGTTTTGTTAAAGAACAGCCACACAGAGGCAGTCCTGGACTGGAACCTGAGCCAGGGCTTTATGATTTTTAAACAGGGCACCTAGTGCACCCCACAAAAGAGCCTCTGCTCTCTGCCGTGGAAGTACTGTCAGACTCCACAGCTTTGACGTGATCGAGGTCTCCATGCTGACTCCCAGCACATCACATCCTGGCAGTGGGAGCAGAAAGGCAAGTTTTCATTTTCCACATAGAGATCGTCCAAGCTGAACTGTTAAACGAGCTCCTCGGGTTCTTCCTTTGAACCTCTTCCCACCCTTCACACATCCCAAGAACTACCATGAATCAAAGAGCCAGCAACAAAACCAGCCCCAAACATCTGCAGATTCTCCTTGAGAGAAACCTTCCCACTCGTGAAAAAACAGCTCTGTAATAAGCACACGGCCTCCAAAGCAGAGGGGAAAACCCTTCAAAACACAAAGCAGGAGTGGAGCCACTTGTGAAATCAGACTGGTTCATCAGAAATGCTGATCGGTCTGTGCAGGGAGCACCAAAGGCCTGAAAGAATGAATCTGCCAAGCCACTGATATCATTGAAAACAGCTGGGATTTTAGAAGACAAGACAGTAGCCACATTAAAAAAAAAAAAAAAAAAAAAAAAAAAAGGAGGATAAAAAATTAAAAGATAGGCACCCCAGTGGGTCCAGAATCAGCCATGTTTGCATTTCAGGGACCACCAGCACAAACATCTCCGAGTTTCAAGGCTCAGCGTTGCAGGACAGACCCACCCAACCCAGAGCTGTCAGCCTCACGGCAGAGCTTTTGCTTCCCATTACCAGGTCTGTTATAGGAGCAGCTCAAGAGGGTGCAGGTTTGGTTTGAGCAGCCTCTCTCTGCCAAGGATGAAAACAGGGATCTGAGTACCCCACTTGTGACTTCCTCTCACACTGAAAAGTCTTCCTAGTGCATCCTGGCACCTGATCTCATTAAAAAGGAAGAGGGGAACAGATGGAAACCAAAAGCAGCTGTCACCTGCCAACCACTGACCCCATCCGACTCCATCCCTCGCCCCACTGCGGCAGAGGCACAACTGGCTGATCATGGAAGGACAACAACAAGGCCAGCAGGAGACAAGGAGGATTTCAGGTGGGCAGTAAACAGCAGGAGCAGATGAAATCTTGGTAAATAAGAGATCCTTTGTCAGGAAGAAATTCATCTGCAATCAGGAAAGACAACATGTGAAGACTGTGCCACATCCAGGACCATCCTGTCCCTGCAAACAGTGAGAAGCGGGGTGCTGGCTGGAACAGCCACCATGTCTCAAGCCTCTCCAGCACATCTCTGCCTCCAGGCACCAGCAAACCCAGCAGCAAAGTCCCGGTACCTGAGCTGGGATCCCCGGCAGGGCCTGCGGGAATCACACTCCTATCCCACAGCCTCTAGTTCAAGTATTCAAGCACTCCAGGAAGCCTCAGCAGACCCAGGTGATGTCCTGTAAGCAAGAGCATAAGAGAAGGTACATATATCCACCACCCTTCCCTCCAAGGTGTTTGCTTCATTGCTATGCCCAGAGCATCCCCCGTGAGCTCCACCACAGACACAGCCCTGACACTTTCCCTTACAAAACCGCACGGGAACTTCCAGGGCAACTAGGCCAGAGAAGAAACCTTCCCCATTTCCTGAACCAACCCAAAACTTTTTCCTCTTTCCTATAGATAGAAAAAAAATCCCCCCCACGACAGAGTCAGCACCTAAGATGGACCAAGGGTGACACTGAAGGTCACAAATTTGCACTCATCTCATCACAGCTCTGCCAGGGACCAGGCAAGGTGTTTGATCTCACAGGGACTCAACTTTCCTACCTGCCAGGCCAGTCCAGCAATACAGATTTGGGAAAAGGCAAAGTCACAAGGACAAGCAAACAGCTCACATTCAACACGGTGCTGTGAATGCTGCAGAGAGGCTTAGCTATCCTCTCTGTCATCAGCCTCTCTGAGCAGCCTAGTGTTTTTCACAACATACAGAATAAACTTTCTTAGTAGAAAATGGTATCTTTTACCAGACTAACTCGATGGGAACAAAAAGTTTTACTGACAAACTTTACCTTCTCCATATCCTTACAGCATGTTGGCTAGATCAGCATTCCTTAAAGTATGTGCCTACAGCAGTCCTGAAAGGCAGAGAAAAAAGCATCTCAGCTTGGTGGATAGAACTGTGATGCAGATGATATTGCACAGCAGAATTAAGGTGTAAGTCTATTATGCATCAGATTTTCTCCAGTAACTGCCTACAAGCAGGGTCCTGTCCCACAGAAGACACGAGGTGTCACACTCCCCATTTGCTGTGGGCTTCGATGCCCGGCACATCTGCAGCCAGGTTACAGCTGCCTGCCTCCGGCCTTGGCCACCCACCTAAAACCCTTGAAGAGGGAAATGGAAGGGCACCAAGCACCCAGCTGGTGCCTTCAGCCTTCAGCATCCTCCATCTCTAAAGAAAAACAGAGCAGGGCAAGTAAAATTATGCCCAGGCACCAGGACCTTCTAGAGGCATCCATCAGCTGAACTTCTGACTGAGAAACAAATATCTAGGGTTTCCCTTTAGCACAGCCTCAAGGCACATACCTTCTTTTAACCCTCCCTGGCTGTTGCTCCCACCTTTTTAATCAGGAACTGGATGCTGATTTCTCCCAGACAGGTTCACAGTACGTTGCTGGGCTGAACGCAGAAAGATGGCTTCTGTTTAATTTTCCTATGACTAGAAGACAGAGGTTTCCAAACCTGTTTGGAAACTTTGTTTTTCCCTGTCTGGTCTCACCAGCACTGGGAACTCCTTTTACAAATGACATCTCATTAAAAATACATCTGGTATTAACCAAGCCAGCTACATCAAACCGTCCCAAGGAATAGCTGGGCTGCAGGGGAACTGATGAACCTCCTTATGGAGCAGATCTGGGTAACCAGCCCAGCAAGGAGACTGGTCAGGAAGCCAGCTTGTCAGTAACACTTCTTCTCCATGAGCAAGAGCAGTGACAGCTTTGCAGGCTGACTCTGGGAGGCTCCAGCTGCTGGCAGAACACAGCTCCCTCCTCCACCACTTTGCAAGCCCTCCCTCCCCAGGCAGAGGCAGCAGATGAGGTAGCCAACCTCCCTTCAGACAGGACATCTGAGTCTATAATGGCAGCTTCGATCCCTGGGCTTAGCTTCCTTCTTCTCCACAGCTCAGAGAGCTTTTCTGTCTCGTTGGACACACTGGTCCCTCCCTGCCCTGAACTTGGGAGAGGGCCCTGGGGAGGTTGGACTGGCCCCTCCATGCTTTCAAGCTTGCTGGGCTGTATCTCTATGCAATCCACAGTCCCTGCACATAAGGGAAGCCCTTTTTTCAGTCTCTCTGGCAAAGTGAGCTGAAAAGCAGCTGAGGAGAAGGATTCACTTGGGACAGTCGGATTTCTCCTTCCAAGCAAGCAGCATTTGCAGGGCAGCAGACAAACTGGCTGACATTTGCCGAGAGCTCTGAAGGCACACAACCCTCCAGAAATGCCCATCATTAGTCCTGCTGTTCTTGGCCCACAAAGCTTGTCTGTCTCCCACAAAAGCTACAACACAAAAGCACAACCCTTGCACACATCCTGTCTCCCTACTCTCGTCCTCTTTGACTTAACTGTCCCCTTGAGCCCACAGAAAAATTTCAAGGCCTAGAAACACCTGGTATGAAATGAAAACAAAGGTCAGACATCAAGTGCAACCCCTCCTGGGGATGTACGCCCAACAAGAAACCCTCTCTCATTATGGTCATAATCCAGGTAAGCCTGAAACAGCTGCTCTTGAGGAAAGAAGCAATACAAGGAGCTCCTCCCCAGCACATCACTCCCAGAGTCCTGCTTGGTCTCCGAGCAGGGCAGGGGCTGCTGCCAGCATGGGCTCCCTGCCTTCCAAAATTCCCCCCTTGTCACTCCCACTTGCCCCAGGTCTATGTACAGGTTCATCTGGACACTTCACAGCAACAGCAGTTGCCTTTCCAGTCAAACAAATTCATCTAGAAGAGAAAAGGCAGCTAGCATCTGCTCCCTGGCAGAGCTTGCAGCAGACAGCAATATTGATACAATTCTCCATGTTTTACAATGATTTTTCTCTTCCTTTCACTCATAAAGCAGACTGCATGGGTCATCAGCACGATCAGGTAGAGAAACACGGAAAAATTTAGGAGGAAGAGACTTTGGATGTCTCTGGTCCAACCCCTCTGCGCAAAACAGACAATTTCAAAGTTAAAACAGATTGTGCAGGATGTGTCCAGCAGCGCTAAATGTCTCCCAGGATGGAGATTCCCCACCTCTCTGGATCACAATAAACTTTTACCTGCCTTTAAAGTTACCAGACGTTTGTCCTCAGCTACAGCACAGGCTCCAAGAGATACTGTGTGTTGTGACCCTGCAGCCTTTGTTCTGGAAGTGAACCTCAGCACGTGCCTTCAAAGTCCTTGGCTCCTGGAAAAGAAGAGAAAGTCTCCTAGTTTGGGTGTTTTTTTATTTTTAAGCAGCCATCTGCTGAGACCAAAATGCCAGTTGCTTCCTACCAAAGATAAAAGCCAAACCCAGCGTACAGCAGAAAGGCAGGGAGGTCATCGACCTTGTGCACAGGAGTGCCAGATGTGCCATGGACCAATAATCCCATGGAAATAAAAGGTACCACTTGCCTTTAAATATGGGTGATTGCAACAAATTGGTGCAGATTTGTGTCTGCTCCAAGTACTTTAAAGTGCTAACGTCTGCCCTGGGGCCTTTTCAGTAAGAAGCCCTTGGAGACACAGGCTGCCAGACTTGTGCCAGCCAGAAGAGAAGAGGGCAGCATGTCAGTGATTCTGGCTGAACTGGCTCTCGCCACAAAGTCGGGAGGAAGAATTTGACTTTTTGGTATGTTGGGCTACATCTCTTTGTGTTTCTCTTTCCTGGAAAAACTAAAGGTGATGGTTGGAGCAGTAACACAGAAAGGGCACGTCCCAGTCTCAGTCAGGGTCACCTACGTTATAGGAATGGTAAGGTCTGGTCCCCCAAAGCCACCCGGAGCTCCCTGCAGTGGTAGGAGGGGGTTAACTGGGAAGCAGCGATGCCCGTTCCACTTCCTGGTCTGTCAGCTGAGTACAGACAGAGCAAGTCAGAGATGGACATCCAGACAGTTGCTTGTACAAACCAAACTCTTTCAGCCAGAAAATACTGAGGAGAGGCCAGAGTCCCAAACAACCTGATAGTAGAGCATGTGGTAAATGGGCTGATGGAAAGAAGGAAAAGGGTTCCTGAAGCCCCCAAGGCCCATGAGGCAGGAAAAGTCAGAAGGCAGGTAGCATTCCTGAGAGTCAGGCCAGCTGTAAGTGAGCCCAGCTCATGGGCTCAGAAAAGCAGAGCTGTAACTCGTACTGAGCGCCAAGATCTGCTCAGCTAAGATATGTCAAACAATAAAACAGCAGTTCCGGTTTGGGGCTTTTTTCCCACTGGATGAATAATCTTTTCTATCGGGATGCAATCAGGAACCCAACTCCAATTTGGCTGGGACAGCCCCTCCTCTGATCAGGAACCTGGAAATCTCAGCTCAGCCACTCACAAGTTTCTTGCTCGCAGGGAGACTGCTTATAACAGCGCAGCAGACTAAACACAACAAGCAGTCACTGCAATAATCAAGGCAAACCCAGAGCTGCTGCTTGCCAGCAGAGCATTTTAGTTGAGGGAGCAGAGCAAAGGATCCTCCTTTCACTGATCCCTTGAAAGTATGCAACTGCTTTCCATCACTCATCGCCACCCAGATTGAGAAGGCTGAAGGGGTTCAGTTCTTCCTGCAGTCAAGGCCAAATAACGGGGACTAGTCACCACACACCTGCACTCAGAACTTGTCCACATCTGACTGACACAACCACTGCAATAACACAGCGCAAATCCAAAGTCTGTGCTAACACTTGATAACCACACCTAGAGGGCACAGCTCATGGAACAGCAGGGCCAACCCTGAAACAGAGATCTGCCCAGGGCATGGGGGAGAACACGGAGGAAGATGCAGTGCTGGAAGCACTGGCTTCCTGAAGCTAACAGCAGCACGGATGCAATCTAGACCAAAAGCTCTGCCTGCTGCATTCCCATTGAGTAATTAGTGGGAGGTTCAGCTTTCTGTATTTGTAAGGTTGTCCTGTACCTTGCTAGAGGGGTATGTCTCGTGCAGATCTGCAGTAGGGGATGTCCAATTCACTCACCCCTGGCAAATCAAAGCTGTATCCTAATGACGGAAAGCAGAGCTGAGCTGAGAGATGGGACCACTGTGAAAGCCACTGCCTGACGTCCAGGACAGAAGAGCAGAGGTCTCCAGTCTCCATCACAAGGGGCCACTCCCAAAGTGACTCCTAACTTCTGGTCAGTACAGCCATAACTTACAGAGCGGTGACATCTTTGAGAAAGGCTCCGAAACCTCCACTGCGAACAGCAGACGAGCCCCAGATGTCTTCAGCACAGGGTTGGCTGGATTATTCACAGCCAGGGAATCAGCTAAATGCAGTTTAACTCAGTTGCCTGCTTAATCCAGAGCACTTTTAAATCCCCATACACTGATCCAAGTTGCCAGAGGTATTTTAACCCTTGAGACCCCAAGATGCTAAACATTGGTTAAGAAAGCAATTTTTAATATACAAATAGAATTTCCTTCAGTGTTTAAGCAACTGCGAATGAACTGCTCATCCATCCTGGCTACCAGCTCTTGCTACGAGGAGGATTCATTCGGCTCCATCTTGCTTAAAATACTGAGCTGAATCAGCAGATCCTGTCCTGGAGGAACAGGTAACCCTGCCCTGAACCTCTGTGCATCACGCAGCCCCAATCTGCTGCTGCAGATTAAGGGCCAGAAGCAAAACACAAACAGGACAAAGAATAAACTGACAAACTGCTGGATTTGGAGGCCTGGTAGCCCCCTCCCAAAAGACATGTCCAAAGACACCCGGGCTAAAGGATTGTTCCTTCAAGTACAAGAGGTAATACAGTAAACCCTCTTGTTTTCTCCTGGATTTGGTCACCAGAGAGCTGCCCACCAGCCCCTGGACAGAAGAGCACACATCCTAATTAAAGGCAACATGTAAAAGCCCAAAGCAACAAAAGTAGAGATTCATTGGTGGCATCTGGCGAGTGACAAAGATAACAGCAGCTTTTGATAACAATTCTTTGAAGGGAAAGCCAGAGTTGATAGGCATCACCGCTGGAAGGCTCTTACAGAGGAGAGTGTTAAATAGCGTCAACTGGCAGGTTTAAGCATTGTCTGGGAAATATCAAACACTGTCAAGATACCACAAAGCTCTCTGCAGCCAAGACCCAGCGAGGGACTCCTGTGGGCTCATCTCTGAGAACACAGACTGATGGGCCACCAGACCTGCCGACAGAAAACACCTTATTAGCAGCTGGTGCAGAGAGTACAGCGCCCTCAAAACAACCAAACCAGCCAGGTCAGCCCACCCAGACAACCAGCATCTCCCCGCAGTACCTGCAGCCACAGCCGCAGCCCAGCCCTGCTGTCAGGAGTCCTCTCGGACTGGTCGGGTCAGCGCTCCCAGCCTTCCAAACCCCGCCCTTCTGGGAGCTGCACTCAGCCCAGTGCAGGGAAAAAAGATGAAGACACCCCTTAACTCGATTTGGAGACTTCCAGGAATTCTCCCAACTCAAGGAAAAGGAAATGGAACGAAAATATTTGTTCAGTTTTTCCAAAGCAAAATAAAACTCAACCACTGCAGCAGCGAGACAGCTGTCACAGGAGTACAGATCTTCAAAGCTCTGAAATAAATAGTCTTGCCTCTGGCTTCCAGCTGCATGGGATTGCTTTATAGCACCTTACACAAAACCCACAATAAAATACCTCCTACAGGTTATCAAAGCAACAGCATTAAGGTTGTCCTCGGGATTAGGCATTGGCTTCTAAAGGTACCATTCTTTGGTACCTTCAGCAAACCACCAGCTCTGATTCAGCCCTCGGTTGGTTTTCTGAAAGGGTGACAAAAGCAGCTTCAGCAAGATCAGAGTCAGACCACAAAATCTGCCTTCCTTTAGAGATCAGGCCCTGCTGTCTCTGAGCAGCTCAGATCCCCCAACAGCCGCTGGGCCTGCAGGAACTGAACAGCTCGAGTCTGACCAGGGGATGAGGCAAAGCCTGGGGAAGAAGGCCAGCTGTGAAACAGTTTGACAGAGAAGAGGGGAGAGAAAAAATGTGGGGCAATGGAGCTTCCAAAGGAGATTAATAGAATCAGGTGTTCATGAACCCAATCCATGAACTAGAGGTTCTGTATCTGTACAGATGTTACTGTACTAGGAATGGCAGAACACTAAAATCCATTGCCCAGGGAGAACAGAGAAGCTTTGGAGATGAGCACAGCGCACAGCACTGCCAACTCTTTAACAGCCAGCAGAGCACACCTCCTCCCAGGGGTGGCCAGCTCTAACTGCCACACTGCTGCTCAGGGAGGACAGGGAAGGAGAGTCAGGACAGCTGCAAAAAGTTCATGAGACTTCTCAAAGGGGAAAAAAAGGAAAGAAAAAATAACCAAGATCTTTTCACAAGGCTGTCTGTGACACGAGCCATCAAAACATGAGAGTGGGTGATGGACAGCTGGGGAGAACAGTCAGGATTGGACAAAACAGTTCAGACAGCATGAAATCAGAATGAAAATGAACATTCGTCAAAAAAATCACATAGTATTTTGCTTTGCCCAAGAGGCACCTCTGTGTCACAAGGTAAATATCCCATTCCGCTGCCCAGATGCAGATTTATTCCAACAGAGAATTATTCCACTAACCAAGGGCTTTTCTACACAATAACCTCTGCAGCCTGGGGCAATGCAGCCGTGCATTCGAGTACATGCACACCCAGTGTGTGCAGGCTGGCAGCTGAAACCTTCCCATACTTCTCTCTTCATTGCTGCTGAAAGATTTTGACTCCCCAACCCTACACTCTGGTTCTGCAATAATTCCCCACACAGTCAAACTACAGTTTCAGGCACATCCCATTGCCTGCCCAGGATGGAATCCCCAGAGTGCGACTGTTCCCAATTCCATTTTTCCCGTAGGAAACAATGGGATAGAGAGGAATGTGTGCAGGCGCCTCAGCAATGCACACAGCTGAACCACACAGGAACAGCTGGTGTGATGTGGAAGATGGTGAGACAGAAGCGAGACCTCTGGGGTTGTCAGCTGCCAGTTCAACACCTGGTAATGACAGAAGTAGTAGAGGAAATTCTAACTGTTTTTAATATACCAAGAAATAACTGCTACTTGCCTGAGGTTTAGAGTGGAAAATCCCTTTATAACACAAAATTAAACTTCATGATGTCCTGGTGACCCCGTGTGACCCATCTTCAAACAAATCACCATTCTGAAACCTCTCAGCTGCTTCTCCTGTGACACTGAACACCTGACAACTCTTTCACTGCCAGTGGTCCTGCTGCCTCTCCTGCTCCATCACATTTTCATCAACACCTTCAGATGCCTGCTACTCAGCAAGGTCAGTGAAGGATGAAGGAAAACAGGACCATGACAACAGTAACCAGAGCAGGGTATTAAATAACTGACAGCAGAACTCTGAAACAGAAGGGACAGACAGCAAGGCATTACTGTGCACAAGCTTTCACAGTGCAGATGCAGTATAGACAGGGTAAGAATCTGCTCCCCAGCTCTGGAAAAAACAACTGGTTACAGCACATTTACAGCAATCCACAGCCACATGCAGTGAAAAGCGACTATTTTATGCAGAGCTGGTGCAGAGCAGAGAGCTGGAGATGAAGGAGCGGCTGACAGGGGAGGCTGAAGCAGTGCCACCCACGGCAGGAGCTCTGCCGGCTGTTTGCAGCCTGAGAGCAAGTGTTGCTGCCGGATTTCACAACCAGAAGCACTCCCAGGATCCCAGCACACAGAAACTTGTCCTTTAATTACTTTTCAATTACTTCTTGTACCTTCATTGTGTGAGACTTCTGCTCTGCCTGCAGATGTCAAGAGATTCTTTTCTGAAAGCAGAGCAGGGTTGTTCCAACTTGAAACAAACAGGATTTGTCTTTTGGAAAAGGTGCAAATTAGAAGCTCAGCACAGAAACTGAAATTCGTCCAGAAAGCCAGAGGAGCAGCGGGGCTCTGCAAAGGGGCTGGGCTCCAGCACACCCCCATGCTCACCCCCCCACATGGCTCCCAGCACCCCCAAGCTGGGAAAAACTGTCCCACAGCCAGAAGGCAAGAGCCCGCCTGGGCCAGCTCTCGCCCTTGGGCTTAATGCCGGTTTCTGATCAGCACCTCTTGGCTCTGGTGACTGGCACCCTCTGAAGCACCACTCTGAGGTGTTTCATCAGATTGAACCCACCCAACCCAAATCACCACAGAGAGCAGAAAATATTAAATGCGTCACCTCCTTCACACTTCAAGTAAAAATAAAGAGTAAAAGTCACTTTCCCTGGGGTAACCTGACAGATAAACCCCGCAGACACAACAGACCCTTACAGACAGCAAAGACCCACCAAGTTCAAGGTAAAAGGACAAGCACAGACACACATCAGAACTTCTGAACAGCCCAAACTGTGACAACAAAACTTTTTTTAAAAAAAATCAGAACCATGAAAAAGTTTGGGTTTTTAGACCAAAGCTTCCCCTTCCCCAGGGATCCCACCACCCCCTCCAGGGAAATCGGCCCCAGCCCCTGCACTCACCCACTGCTAGGCCGGAGCCACCACCACTGGTGCTGGTGCTGGTGCTGCTGGTGCTGGTGCTGGTGCCACCTTTGCAGGAAGACTATTCATTCAGCCGTCCAGAACAAAGCGAGTGTTTTAAAAGGAGGAATTCCCACTTGCTGGGTGAACCAAACTCTCTTCCTGGAACACCCCTCAGTGCAGACCACAGAGAGCTGGAGGACCTCCTGCCTAGGCCGCCTCACTGCAGACCATAAGCCCTCGCAGACTGTCAGCAGGAAGTAGGCCCTGTGGGGGCCAGGGGACCCCCAGGGGGGCTCCAGCACGTTGACCCCCCCCCCAGCACCTGCCCACACTCCTGCCTGTGCCGTGAGTGGGGGATTTGGGAGCTGGGGGGATTCTTGGGGGGGTGTTATTGGGGTTCTGTGGGAGTTGTGGGAGTTATTGGTGTCCTGAGGGGGTTATTTGGGTCCTAGAGGGAGTGTAATGGAGTCGGGGGGTGGGGGGTGTCCTAGAGGGGTTTGGGAGGGTTATTGGGGTCCTCGGGGGGGGTCTTGAGGGAGATATTGGTGTCCGAGGTGGGGGGATTGGGGACATCCTGGAGGGGGTTCTGGGGGAGGTACTGGGGTCCTGGGGGTGTTTTGAGGGAGGTATTGGTGGAGGGTCTTGGTGCTTGGGGGGTGTTACTGGGGTGATGGGGGAGTTCAGGGGGTTATTAGTGTCGGGGGGGGGGGGGGGGGGAAGTGTGTAATGGTCTCCTGGGGGTGGTTTCTGGGGGAGATATTGGGGTCCTGGGGGACAGTAATGGGGTGCAAGAAGGGTCCAGTGGGGGCTGCTGGGGTACTGGGAGGGATCTTGTGGGGGATAAACACCCCCATAACATTTCAAAACACCTCTTATATCCCCCATATCCCCCCAAACCACCCCATATCCTACCAAATCACCCCCAAACCCCCCATATCTCCCCAAATCACCCCAAAACACCCCATATCCCCTAAATCAACCCCAAAACCTCCCCATAACCCCCCAAACCCCCATATCTCACCAAATCCACCCAGATCACCTCAAAAGTTTCCCATAGCACCCCAAAACCCCACATATCCTTCCAAAATAACCCTTATATCCCCCAAACACCCCCATATCCCCCAGGTCTCCCCCCTATATCCTTCCAAACTACCCATATGTCCCCAAATCACCCCCATATACCCCCAACCCCACCATATACCCCCATATCACCACAACCCCCCCATATATCCCCAAATCACCCCTAAAATTCCCCATACACTCCCATATCCCCCAAAACCCCCATAAACCCCAAATCACCCCCATATCCCCTCAACCACCCCCATAACACCCCCAAACTTACTATACCCGCTAAACCTCCTCTATATCCCCAAATCAACCCACAACCCACCCATATCCCCTAAATCACCCCCCAAACCTACCCATATGCCCCCAAACCCCCCCCATATCTCACCAAATCCCCCCTAAATCCCCCATATCTCCCCAAATACACCCAAATCACCTCAAAACCTTCCCATATCACCCCAAACCCCACCATATCCTTCCAAAATACCACTTCTATCCCCCATGTACCCCCAAACACCCATATATCCCACCAAATCACCCCCAAATAAACTGTATCCCCCCAAACCACTGCCCCATATCCCCCAAAACTCCCCAAACACCCAAATAGCTCTAAAACACCCCCATAGCCCCCATATGACCCCA
The DNA here is from genome assembly GCF_031877795.1 of Strix aluco. Classification (NCBI taxonomy): domain Eukaryota; kingdom Metazoa; phylum Chordata; class Aves; order Strigiformes; family Strigidae; genus Strix; species Strix aluco. The sequence continues at coordinate 50,769,957 of NC_133971.1, read as the reverse complement.
GAGCCACCCATATCCCAACAAATCACCCCCAAATTCCCCATATCCCCTAAATCACCCCCAAAACATCCCCATATGCCCCCAAAATCCCCCATATCTACCCAACCCCCCGAAACCCTCCATATCTCCCCATATCCCCACAAATCATCTCAAAACCTGCCCATTACACCCCTAACCCCCCATATCCTTCTAAAGTCCCCCTTATATCCCCCATATCTTCCCAACCCCCCACATATCTCAGCAAATCACCCCCCCAAAACCCCATATCCCCCCAAATCAACCCCACATCCCCCAAAACCCCCATAACCACCCAAATAAACCTAAAACACCCCCATATTCCCCCATATCCCCCATATGACCCCAAAACCACCCGTATCTCAACAAATCACCCCAAAATTCCCCATATCCCCTAAATCACCCCCAAAACCTTCCCATACCCCCCAACCCCCCCAAATCCCCCCTAAATCCCCCATATCTCCCCAAATACCCCCAAATCTCCTCAAAACCTGCCCATATCCCCCCAAACCCCCATATATACCCCAAATCACCCCCCCATCCCCTCAAACCACCATACCCCCCAAATCACTCCCCAAACCCTCATATCCCCTCAAAACACCATATCCCCCCAAACCACCCCAAAAACCCCCATATATCCTAAATCACCCCCAAAACCTCCCCATATGCCCCCAAGCCCCCCATATCATCCCAAATCAGCCCATGTACCCCAAATCACCCCAGAACTTCCCCAAACACCCCCATGGCCAACCTCCACTCCAGTGACCCCCACACACACCAGGGTACCCCCCGGACACCTGGGTTCCCTCAGAGTGGGGCTGGGGACTCCCCAGGTGCCTGGTTCCTCCCAAGACACCCCTCTCTGTCACTCTGTGTGTGTGTGTGTGTGTGTCCCAGGCACCATTATATTATTATTATAATTATTATAATATTATTGTATTATTATATTGGATGAGAAAAGGGGCTTCTGTGTTCATGGAGGTGCTGGGAATGCCGCAGCACATCCTGGAAACATGAAGGAACGAAGGTCATTGGAACTAGGCGTCAGCATGGAGTCAGCAGGAGAAACCCTGCTGGCCCCACCTAATAACCTTCTGTGGTGAAATGACTGGCTGGGGAGACGAGAGGAGTGCGGTGGCCACTGTCCACCCAGACGTGAGGAAGGCTTTCCGCAGCGTCTGCCAGAATAGCCCCGTGGAGACGCTGAAGCAGCGTGGGCTGGCTGAGGAGAGGGGGAGGTGGGTAGAAAGTGGCTGACCAGCCAAGGCCAGAGGGTGGTGAGCAGCGGCACCAAGTGCAGCTGGAGCCCGGGAGCCAGCGGGGAAGCCCAAGGCAAGAGGCATTGCCAGCAGGTGGAGGGAGGAGGGGTCCTTCCCTCTGCTCCGTCCTGCGCTGGGCTCCCCAGGGCAAGAGAGGCGGGGCCATGCTAGAGAGGCGGGGCCATGCTGGAGAGAACGCCCAGCCTGTGGCCCCGCCCACTGTCCGTTGGGGTTGGGCTGTCAATCAGTTGGAGCCAACAGCCCCCAGCGCCGGCAGCACGGAGCTGTGCTGGCACAGAGCGGCACTGGGAGGAGGCAGGGTCTGGCCGAGCAGCGCTGACCAGGCTCCGGCAACCCGCTTCCCATCCTCGCTGTCACCGGCTGGGCCGCATCCTTGGTGCACAGCGAGGGTCCTCCTGTCCCGGGCAGGATGGGCCAGGCCAACGGCTGCTGCGGCTCCAGGTGGGCTCCCCCCGTGGCTCGGGGACAGGGGGGCACGGCCGGGCCCCGCAGCAGCGGCCTTTCTGATGCCTGCCGTGCTCTGCTCCGCAGGGACGCTCTCGCCGATGCAGAGCCGGTGCTGAGCGCAGATGTGCAGCTGACCCGGGGCTGCAAGAGGAGCGAGAGGCGCCTTCTCCTCCTCCAGGAGGAACTGGTGGTCACCAAGCTGCGGTAAGACCCTCCGACCCAGCTGCCCTTGCCCCATCCCTGGCCCCGGCTCAAGGGCTGGGACACCCTGGCCCCCGGCCCCAGGACCTGTGTGCTGGATGCACCAATGCCCATCCCAAGGGCAGGAGGGGAGCAGGGCTCTGCCCGGGGGGGCACCCCAAGGAGGCCACCTCCAGCTCACTGCCTGCCTCTGCTCTCTGCAGAGGTGGCACCACCCTGCGCCCACAGCTCCGCCTGGCCCTGGACCAGCTGTGGGTGCTGAGTGACGGGAAGGAGGCGGCGTGGGAGGAAGAGGTGGAGGGTGTCGGCAGCCGCGAGGAGAGAAGCTCCCTCATCTTCCTCTGGCCCAGGGGCTCCTGCACTGCCACTTTCGGGTGAGTCGTGGTGCCACGTCCCACGGCCGGGCAGGAGAGGTTCCTGTGAAGGGCCTCTGCCCTCCGTGCAGAGCCTGGGCAGGGAGCGGGCAGCACGCCGGCAGGGAGGGATGGGGGGCATTTCTGCGTCCTGCATCCCCTGGTCACCTTTTGATCCCCAGAAGGGAAGGGCCAAAGCAGGTGCTGTGGCAGGACAGAGGGAGCCAGGGCTTGGGCAGCAGCTCTGTCCCGCCCCATGGCGCTTCGTCCTGCCCCTGTGTCCTTCCCCAGGGGGCAGGGCTGTGCAGGCATCCGCCTCTGCCCACGGGCTGGGGGGCAGCGGGGCCTGACGCTGTTTCTCCTCTTGCTGCAGCTCCCAGGCGCTGAAGGAGCTGTGGGTGCAGACGTTGCTGGGGTAAGCTGGGGGGTGCTGCAGGCACAGCCAGATGGGGGAACACAGCTCCCCAGCTGGGGAGAGGTGCCCCCGCGGCTGTGGGCAGCTCTCGGGGAGAGCTGCCTGATGAGAGAGAAGAGGTGGCTTGGGGCTCACCCAGCTCTGTCCCTTCCCGGTGCACAGGATACCTGACGGAGCCAAGAAGCCCCGAGTGACCCTTGTCCCGTCACTCAAGCTCCTGGAGAAGCTGAGCCGCCGCCATGCTGTGAGTGTCTGTCTGGCCTGGGCGCTGTCCCCAGCACTGCTCCTCCAGCTGAGCAGCACAGGCATCACTGCTCACCTTCTGCCGCTGCTTCTCTCTTGCCAGTGGAGGCCGTTCAGCACCAGGAGCCTGGAGAGGCTGGTGGAGCACCAGTCAGAGGTGAGAACGGCTGCCTTTCCCCTCTGGCTGTGCTGGGGTGCAGAGATGGGCATGCAGTGGGGTGAGCTTGTGAGGGAGGGAGGGAGGGAGGGTCCCCTGGTGCAATTCAGGGAGTGGGGAGGGTTGAGGAGCCACCAGGAATGCTGGCGTATCCTTGCTGGTGGCACTGGGAGGAAACCTGCCACACGGGTCAGAGAGCCCAGGAGGGCAGAGGGTCCCCACTCCGCGGTGCTCAGGCTGCTGGTGCCGGGTTCTTGCAGGCTGATCTCAAGCAAGGGCCTCCAACGGTCCCATCGAGCAGTGAAGGGAGACTTTGCCGCTCACCAGGTGAGTTTGGGAAAGAAAGACCCCTCCTGCAAGCGGCTGGGCTGTGCTCACTTGTCCCTTGAGTGTCCCCATCCAGGTTGGGCAGCCCAAGGGAGGACGTCAGCCAGAGAAGGAAGGACAGCGCTGGGCAGCGGCCGATGGACGTGGCTCTGCAGGGACACGCAGCCTCTGGTGCTGCCCACAGCCTGGAGGAGGACAGGGCCAGGACTGGGCCAGGCTGTCCCAGGCTCTCAGGAACCCCCGAGCCGGAGCTGTTGAGCTGGAGCCGTGGTTCCAGCTGCCGGCTCCCTGCCTGTCCTGCCTCACTGCTCAGCACCATGCTGCAGGCAGGGCAGGGCAGGCTCCGGGAGCGCTGGCCTGGCGGCATCCACTGATGGGCTCTTGCTCTCTTTTCCTTTGCAGCAGGAGGGATCAGCAACAGAAGCAGCAGCAGCAGCAGCAGCAGGAGGTGGAGGGGGCTGCCCTGGCCCTTCGCTCTGCAGCGGAGCCCGGCCTCTGTCCCGGCGCCAGGGCAGGCGGGCTCTGGCTGCAGCATGGCGCTCTTTGGGCAGCCCCTGGCAGCCCTCTGCGAGGATGGCACACTGCCCTGGCCCATCCAGGTCAGCCAGCCTGTCCAGGGGGTCCCCAGCCCTCCCTCCGCAGGCTCCGGAGGGGCTGCGGGTGTCCCCAGGAGCTCCGGGGATGGGGCACTGGGCTCTTCACCCCCAGCATGGAGCCAGCTCTGGGGCAGTTCTCTGGCCACCGCCGCTGGAAGGTGGCTCCTCAGCGACGCAACTGTCCTCCTGCCTCTCCTGCAGGAGCTGCTGGCTGTGCTGAAGCAGAAAGGACCGTCGACGGAGGGGATATTCCGCAGAGCCGCCGGTGGGACAGAGCTTCGGGAGCTGCGGGAGGCCTTGGACTGCGGCGCAGACGTCGACCTGGGAAGCCAGCCCGCGCTGCTGCTGGCCGCCATCCTGAAGGTGAGCGCTTCTGCCCTGTGGCTGGAGGAGCTCCTGGCTGGCCCCGAGCGCTCAAAGGCTCACCTGGAGCCCTGGGCCTTGCAGGACTTCCTCCGGAGCATCCCCTGCAAGCTCCTTGTGACTGACCTCTACGAGGACTGGATGGCGGCGATGCAGAAAGCCAGCAGGGAGGAGAAGATCAGGGAGCTGAGAGCGTAAGTGTGGGCAGCAGCCTGCCTGTTGAGCAGGAGCCCTGACCGCTGGCCCAGAGCACCTGGAAAGCTGCGCTGGCTCCCACCAGCCTCGGGCGAGTCTGGGGAACACTGTGGGCAACATCTGCTTTATTAGCGCCGTGTTCCTGTTCCCCCAGGGTGGCCGAGAAGTTGCCTGCAGCCAACCTCCTCCTCCTGAAGCAGCTGCTGTCCCTCCTCCAGCACATCGGCCACCACGCAGCCACCAGCAGGATGGGCTGCAGCAACCTGGCTGTCTGCGTTGGGCCAAACCTGCTGAGCCCAGCCCACGCAGACCTGCTCCCGCTGGAGGCCATGCTGGAGGTGACCCACAAGGTACATGTCCCCACCCGCCGGGGCAGCCTTCCCGGCCCACCAGCGCTTGGCTGCGCAGAGGGCTCTGCAGGCCTCCTCCCACCAGCAAATGCTGTCGGGGTGGCTGCCTGGAGGAGCAGCCCCACAGCCACAGCCTCTGGGCAGGAGCAGGGGGCAGGGGTGGGAAAGGCTGCTTGGTCCCTTGTCAGGCAGCGGGATTGAGACCCACGGTTTGATGTGTGCAGGTGAACGTGCTGGTGGAGTTTCTGGTGGAGAACTGCAGGGATCTCTTTGAGGAGGAAGGGGGCAGCCTTTCCAGCCCAGCAGACGAGGAGCTGCCAGTCCCCCTGGAGAGATTCAGAGGTGAGAGGGGGGACTGAGGGTTGGCACCGGCTGGGGCTTGGGACACCAGAAACCTCCGTGTTGCTTCTGACAGGGCTGGGCATCGAGTGTTGTCCTCTCAGCCCCGCTTGTCCTGTGGCCTCTCTTGCCACTGCTCTCCAAACATGAATGTCTTCCTCTGCAGGATGAGCTGAAGCCTGCAGACAGGGCATCGGAGGGCTGACCACAGAAGTGTAGGGCTTCGGGTGGGGGTTGCTTTAGCTCTCTTTGCTTCCAAGAAGTCACCATGTTGCACATGCTTTTGCTTTCTAGACCTGAGTTTGGAAGAGAAAAGTGTCCCTGCAGGCAAAGTGGACATCGAGCACCAGGCAGAAGCTTTGCCGCATGTACCCCCCTCTCTGCTCGGTGTCCTCACGGAAGATGGGGGAGATACGGCGGTGGAGTCTGAAGTGGGAGAGGTACGTCAGCTCCCCAAACACGGTGACAGCGTGTCTGGGGTAGGAGGGGAGTCGCTGCTGTGCCTCTGCCTGGCAGTAGAGCTGGTGTGGGTTTGGGTTATTCCTCCACCCCTTGGGATGATACATAGCAAGGGAAATTGGCAAGGTTGTGTCTCAAATGCACTCGGCAGGTGCTTAATCAAACCAAAGGCCCACAAAATGCCTACAAAGAGGCAGAGGGGGTCAGCTGTCAACTTCAGGGGGGTTTTGCTCAGGCCCTACTTCATCAGAGCTTCCTCAGGTCTATTTGGGGGTCAGCAGGGGGACTGTGTGAACTGTGGCTGATGCAAACCAGCCCAAGGCATCTCCTCTGGAGATCTCAGGTACCAGTTTAGCAAAGAGTCGCTTACCACTCCAGGTCACCCCTTGCCACATGCCAACTGTGACATTTCTGGTTTAGGCACCGCCAGCTTTGCCTCTAGCCACCCCCGAGAGCATGGCAGACTCCCTGGGGCGCCCAGAACAACTGGCCAGGTTTCCAGAGGAAAGAAGGTAAAATGAGCTCGCTTTGGTTAAAATCAGAACTGACTCCAGTGGGTCGTGGCTTTCCCTATCTAATCCTGCTGTGGGATGGAAAGATTTGCAGGCTCTGCCCACGACGAGGAGAAGAAGAGGAGCCGGAAGAGAAGAGAAGCCTGGGGAGAAGAGAGCGAAAGCTGCGTGGAAAAGAAGAGGAGGAAGAGAGAAGGTGCTTCTGGCGACGGACCAGCGAAAAGACGCAGGAAGGCGCAGCAGGTCGGGCAGCCCAGGTGCGTGCCGGGCTCTCTGCCCAACTTTCACACCTCTCCACACTCCTCTGCGTCAGCCCAACGCGCTGGCGAGGGACAGCGAGGGACGGTGCTGCGCGGGGTCTGGAAATAACTCCCTGGCAGGGCCCAGGGGCTCCCGGCCGAGCCCTGCGGCGTGGCACAGGGGCACTGCGCGTCTCTGCGCGCGCTCGGGGCTCGAAGGGCATTGCCCGGGGGACGAGGCGCCAGAGCCACCCCGTAGCCAGCGCCAGCAACAGCTCTCTGCTCTGGGCCATCAGCAATTCCTCACACACGGTGTTCCCCAGAGAGGGCAGCACAACCCTGCCTCTTCCTGCCGCTAGGGACTCACCAGAGCTTTCTGACTCTCTCCTTGCAGGTGCCGATTCATTGTCACCGCCTGATCTGCTGACTTTGGGGCCCCCAGCATTGCTGTTTGCAATAAAAAGTTGTTTTCTCTCTTGTGACCGAGTCTACCACAAGACATTCTGGAGTGGGGTCTGTTGTTCTGTGATGGATCCTGGGGGAGGAGTTTGGGCTGGTCCCTTGTCCCAGCACCCTTCCCGGTGGGCATCAGGGCTGATTCGAGGTGCTGTAGGAGGGAAACCCAAGCCCAGAGTCACACGGGAGGGTGGAGGTTGGACGGAGCCTGTCCAGGTCGTCTGGTCCAAGCTGGGCTCAAGCAGGCTCAGCTCGAGCAGGCTGCCCAGCAGCACGTCCTGGGGAGTTTTGGGTTTCTCCCAGGAGCAGCACCGTGAGCTCAGGGTGAGGGCAAGACGTAGGCAGGGCACGGTGGCCAGGAAGGGCTGAAGGTCCTTATGGGGCCACCATCCCCGGCAGCTCGCTGTCCCCCGGGGCCCTCATCCCTGCACACGGATTGTCGGGCAGTTTCCTCAGAGCCCCCGAACTCATGGCAATGGTACAAACCAAACGTCCCCTCTGGGCGGTAGAAACCCTCCCCTCAAATGCTGCACCCACTCCTGGGTTGGAGTCCTGCAGCTGCGCCTGGGGGGTTTCCTCCAACACAATTTTCCTCTGCACAGGGAAGTACTAAACGCTCCCAAAGTAAGGAGCCGGTCGGGGGTTTCTGGTGGGTGAAGGGGGCAGCCGTAGCGCTGGGTCTCCCCGCCAGCCCCAGGGGGTACAAATACCTTTCAGATGGCCCGCAGGCACGGTACTGAGCAAGACCTCAGCTTGCCTTTGATTTTTTAAATCAATAAACAAGTAAATAAACAAATAAAAAATGCTGTAAATAGCCTAAAACAAAGCTTCAGATGGAGAAGACAGCCGTGCTGGGGCACGCCGGGGCAGCCTGGTTTGCTGACAAGGCAGCTGGAGGCTCACAGCCCCCCCAGCCCCACTCCCAAAATATTTCTGTAGGACCTACAACCCCCCGCCACATTGACACCGACTCCACCCCACACCTTCACTGCAAGGTCCTTTATTCCCTTAGGACCCCCCACCCGCCCCCACGAGAGAAACCCCCCCCCAAATACACCAAAAATGAAATGCGGTGGGACTTCCACAAGCCATGCCCCTCCCCCCCCCCCCCGCCCCCAGCAGGTTTAAGGCACTTGTGGGGCAGGGGGGAGCAACCCACCGGGCTCAGGGGGAAGGGGGGCAGGGAAGTGAGGGGCTGGCAGGTGACCGGCGGAGATGGGGGGGTCACTGGAGGCGGGGGGGGGGGGTGTCACTTTGGGGGCCGGGGGGGGAGGGGTACACCACCATGCACAGACACTGCCCAAAGTGCGTCAGGGCGGCTGCGGGAGAAGAGGGGGCGGAGAGGGGGGGCCTGTGACCCCAAAGTGCAGTACAGCCGCCCCCAAACCGTGCCCCCACAGTGCTCCCCACAGACCTTAGCACCCCCAAATCACCCCAGACAACCCCCATATCACCACAACCCCCCCATAGCCCCCATATTACCCTAAAACCTCCCATATCCCGCCAAATCACCCCTCCCATATCCCCCATATCACCCCAAAACAGCCCATAACCCCCCAAATCACCCCAAAACACCCCCATATCCCCTCAACCCCCCCATATCACCCCCAAACCAACTATACCCCCAAACCTCCTCTATATTCCCCAAATCACCCCTAAACCCCCCCATATCCCCTAAATCACTCCCAAAACCTCCCCATATCCCCCCAAACACCCCATATGCCCTGAAACCCTCCCAAACCCTTACATATCTCCCCAAACCCCCACAAATCACCTCAAAACCTCCCCATATCACCCCCAAACCCCCATATCCTTCCAAAATACCCTTCTATCCCCCATATTCCCCCAAAATCCCCCTGATCCCCCCAAATCACCCCCACGTTTCCCCCCCAAACACCCCCATATTACACCAAATCACATTAAACCCCCCCATAGACCCTCAAATCACACCCCCATATCCCCCAAACACCCCCATAGCAGAGAGACGACAGAGAGCTGGAGGACCTCCTGCCTAGGCCGCCTAGGCCGCCTCACTGCAGACCATAAGCCCTCGCAGACTGTCAGCAGGAAGTAGGCCCTGTGGGGGCCAGGGGACCCCCGGAGGGGCTCCAGCACGTTGTCCCCCCCCCAGCACCTGCCCACACTCCTGCCTGTGCCGTGAGGGGGGATTGGGGACCCGGGGGATTATTGGGGGGGTGTTATTGGGGTTCTGTGGGAGTTGTGGGGGTTATTGGGGCCCTGGGGGGGTTATTTGGGTCCTAGAGGGAGTGTAATGGAGTCGGGGGGGGGGGTCCAGGAGGGGTTTGGGAGGGTTATTGGGGTCCTCGGGGGGGGGTCTTGAGGGAGATATTGGTGTCCGAGGTGGGGGGATTGGGGACGTCCTGGATGGGGTTCTGGGGGAGGTACTGGGGTCCTGGGGGTGTTTTGAGGGAGGTATTGAGGTCTGGGGGAGGGTCTTGTTGCCTGGGGGTTGTTATTGGGATACTGGGGGTCTCCTGGGGGGGCTAATGGGGCTTCAGGGAGTCCTGGGGGTGGGCTGGTAGGGTCCCGGGGAGATATTTGGAGTTTTGGGGGGTAAAATGGAGAACTGGGGGGCCAACAGTATCTGGAGGGGTGCTAATGAGGTGGGGGGGGTTGGGGGGGCTGAGGGTGTTTTGGACTGACCTGGGTGTGGCAAATGCAGTTTGGGTGGGTTGCAGGGGGGATTTGGGATTCCTGGAGGTCCCAGGGGTACCTGTCCCACCCCAGCAGGTGCTGCTGCTCCAGGGGTACCCCAAGGGCGTCAGCCCCGACTACCTCCAGTACCAGTGTTGGGATGCCGTGGGGGTGGGGGACGGCGCCTCCACCATCACCGGGGCCACCCTCACCTGGGTGCTGCGGGGTGAGTCCCCCTGATCCCAACCCCCCCCTTTTCACCCCAAAATGGCCCTTGGTCCCCAGATCGATGTTTGACCACCAAATCCCACAGTTTTCCCCCAGAATTTCTTTTTAACCTGATTTGCGGAAACAGACTCTACAACTCACAGAGATTTATAAAGCACCAGTCTGGTGCTGGGGTGCAAGGGGATTTCTCCACAAAGCTTGCACCCCAACAGCACATTTTACCGGAAACTTCTAGAGTGTGGATATACATATTCATTGGATTACATAACACAAACATCCATATGCATAAGTGAGGCTGCGTTAGCTCTAGAGGCTGGTGTCAGCAGTTTATGTTCTCTTTGCACCTGCTCATTGCCTCCTGGTGGGCGTCTCCGGGGGTCTGTTGGAGGAAGGCTCACAGTCCTCCTCACCTTTTACTTCTCCTCGGAGCATGTGCAGATTCTCTTAGCCAATTTCTTGAATAACAAGAGTGGTTCCCACCTCTATCTTATCTAAAAGCACCAGTCTATTAGTTTCTACCATCCATACATGGCTATCTATCCACTACAAAGACTAAACTTTTTAGAACCCATCTGCTTTCCAAGGACATGTCTCTTATTTTTGCTGAACATTGTAGTTCTTGGTAAGTTTCCACAGAACAGTCTGGGCAAGCAGGATTATTAAGCAATATTCAGAAATCATTATAAGTTGCTGTAAGTAAATAAGTTGCAAAGCAGGTGATAATTTCCTTGTATCAGTACACTTCTCCCCTGCCCGTGGTTTGAGAATGAGTCAGCTGTATCAGAAAGCAAGTTTGTCCCTAGGAGCCTTGCTTTAATCTTAGGTCTAGTAAGAGGCACAAGAGGAAGGGGCAGCCTGAAAGCTAAGGCAGTTGAAGGTGATGTGGAAAGGCTTCTGTCAGCGCCTTTGCCGTGGTGTCCGTCTGGATGCACTTTAGAGCCTCTAGTTCATTCTCCCCTGGTCCTGTTCCTCTCTGGCCACTCAGCCCGAGACGTTGCGGAAGGGACACACGCTGTCAGCTTGACATCAAGTGAGTAGGGGCTGCGCTGTGAACGTGCAGACTGCTTTGTAAAATCACCCCCGGGTGATGTATTGCGCACCTCGCCTGTGACACTGAGCTCCTGAGAAGCGTTCCTCTTAGCCTGGTCTTCCTCGTGCAGACATTTGGAAAGACTTTATGCGCACAGCGAATGAGCCTTTGCTGGGATGACTGTCCCCTGAGAACAGACTCTCAGTGGGCTGTGGCACAGTTCTGACAAGGGGTCTGCAGCACTGAAAACTGTCCCATAAGGTATCTGACAGCCCCTCAGGCACGGTAGAACATCAAAATAAGGAAGACTAGTGCGCACTGTCAGATGTGGACAGAACTTTTTAGATTTCTCTGGATGTTAACCAGTAGTAAGATAGCGACAGAAATCTCTTGCTTTTCTTCCTCACTGCCAAGGTAAGTGCCTTACCAGCACTGACACTGATGGCTCGTTGTGCACTGCTGGTTCATTACAACACAGGATCAACCTCTGAATCTCCTGGTTAAGGAACTTTTTAAAGCCAGTATTAGACCTTATTAGTGCCATACTGCTTGTAACTTACTAACAATTTTTTTTTTAGTTTGAAAGCAACTCGGTTGTTATACTAAGTAGTTTAGCAATGTGAATTCTGTAGTTTATCACAGTTTAGGAAGAACATGAAAGTAGCAAAAAATATTTTCTTACACAGTCATCTGCTCCTTTACAGGCAGTTGAAGATGCGTCTGTACCAGTTGTCAAGTTTGAGTTTGATGGCTTTGAGGTAAGCGTTTTGCTTTTTTTCTTCCTTTGGAACAGGAGAACTTCTCCAGGGAGCTGCGACCATGCTGTTTTACAAGGTTATTGGTACCTTAGAGTGTATTCAGGAAACTGTAATTGAACGGCCTGACCACAGCCGATCCCAGGAGAAGACGCTGCAGTAAAATGGGAGCTGATAGGAAAATAAGCCCCCAGGAAGCCTGGCAGGTGGGGGGATATCAGGGACACCCCTTTCTGCCCTGTGCTTAGAGCGGAGGAGCCTGCTGGAACGGCACTTATCTCCCAGGGACCATGCAGAGTGGGAGCAGAGACAGGGTCTTTGCTGACTCCTCCCAGCTCTGACAAGCTGGCTTTCTACAGAGGGATGGGTATGGGGTAGTTCACTGTGTGAATCCTGTCAGCAGACTAAATGCTTTGTTGCAAATCAAAAATGAAGTGGTCATGAGACAAACAATCTGGGAAATGGCAAGTGAAGGTACTCATGTGACTCCTGCCTGGGTTTGTCAGCTGCAGGAATCCTTGTATCTTGACTGCCTCTTGTACAGTGAATGGAGACCTGCGTGCTGTAGTACCTAAGCAAGTCACTGCTTGGTACCACTCTCATGAAGTCACTTGTTCCGTGACCTTCTTGTGGCCTTTGTCTGGTGCAGACATTCACAGAATAACTTCCTTGCCTCAGACTGTGCTATGAACCAGATGCTTCAGGATCAAAAGGGCTTACTGCATAGAGAAAATGCTCTCTCCTTTGCTGAAGTACAGCTGAGGTGGTTGAACTTACGTCTTAATTCTATGACTAATTTTAAATTCCCTTTTAAGGGAAATTCTAAGTTTAGAGTAATCTTTTTCAACTTAAAAACCCCTTCCTTTCCCTTAGAAAGGGGGTTTTGTAGATTAAGGGGTTTGTAAATAAAATATGAAACTTCTAGCAATTTTCTTGAGTTTTTTGGCAAATAAATCTCTTGGGAGATGTATCTATAGTCACATAGTTCTAAATGCAAATGTTAACCCCTCTTTCTAGACTTGACTAACTGTCCCCCACTGGTGTGCTGTTCACAAACAGTGCAGCATTCTAACTCATGGTTGGCACTTTTTTTCCTCTTAAGATTGACCTGGTGTTTGCAAGACCATCTGTGCAAACTGTTTCTGACAATCTTGATCACGGAGATGACTGGCATCTGAGAAGCCTGGATGTATACTGAGCTTAAATGGTGAGCATATTTACACATCTTTAAGAAGAAAGTGTTACTGAAGTTGTCTAGAATGCACATGACACAACTCCAGTTTCTGTACAAGGGGCATAAGCTGATCTCCTGTGTACTTGAGATCTGAGGAGGTGGTGAGTGGGCTTAAATGTAGATGTTTCAAGGAGCTGTGTGTTTAGATAGACCTGTATTTCATGTTTCTTGGATCAGGGTGTGTGCATTGTTCCAGTTTGCCACAGAGACTGCTTCAGATGAATAGGTGGAGCACTTGATAGAGAAAAATGTGTGGTAGTTCATAGAAAAAAATAAAGATATTTAAGCCTAACTTGCTTACTGTTTAACAGTGACTGGTTTAATTGTTCCTGGCTGTCGAAAGAAACCTGGCTTTTGGAATCCTCTAGAAAGGCCTTGTTAAAAATGGTTGGCGATAATCTATGAACTATGACAAAGCTGTTGAGGGCACCAGTTACCTGAAGGGATACTGAATGTTATGTGTAATCTGTAATTTTTAACATACTACAAAGCAAGTAATCCAAACTTATTTTCATAGATTGGAACGATAAACTGTAAGCTATTGATCCAGCGTAGCATACAACAGACCTGTACCTGTTACTAGGAACTTCTGTCCTTCAATTTTTTCTTAGAGTTACAGATGAAATGCTACATCTAGTGCCAAATGAGGAGAACTTCCGGCTCACGCTCCGTGCGATTAACTATGGGCAAAACGTGAGTAAGGTGATTGTTTGTAATCTTTAAGCTTTTCAGAGGCACATCATGCTGAAAAAATAAGATCATTAGAAGTACTTCAGCCATGGATAGCCATTTAAACGACAGTTTTCAAACAAAAGCCAGTTTTTTAGTTTAGACTCAAGGTCTGTCCATGGGGTAGAGTGAGTGTGGTTTTTAATGGGGGTAGAGTGGGGAGAAGAGGGGAGTGCCTGCAAGACAAGGTGCTTTACTGCTTATCAGGAACCTGACTACAGATGGTAAAAAAGCCAAGTCAGGTGTAAAAGCTTGATCCATAAGGAATAAGAAAGTATTGCTTGTGCATGTGGCTAGAGCAAGTGCTAGAAGAATGGCAGAAATTTTGTCTTAAGGGAAGTTGGAGTGAAGCAGTAGCTGTAGCAGTGTAGGCAAATTTCAGAGTAGCGGTATTTTGGGAAGTGGTGTGGTAATGATTCTTTTTCTCATCGCTGTTAAGGACCAACAGTTTTGTCTCATTGTGCTGCAATAACAACTGACTTTGAGGCTGAAGTGTACTGAGTATTCTATAGATTGTGAAGTTGGTGCTGCAAATTTGAAGGAGTATCCTTGGGTATTGAAAGACTGCAGGCTAACTCCAGTGATCCGCTCTAGGACATGGCATTTACTGCAACCTGCTGGGATTTCCTGGTGGGGTTTCCTGGGCAATGCTGTTATCAAGCACATGTCCACTCTGTCCAAATGCTTTGGCTTCTGCTCTTGTGAACAAGTTATTTTTTTCAAAATGGTAAGAGCTATTGTTTATTTTAATTTGCAGAAAGAAGTAGTAACACTTCTGGAGGTAGTTCTTTATATAAGATTTACGTCAACAACATTCAGTCCTACCCTGAATTACATGGCAGAGTTTTAGATGGACAGTTACTGGCTTTTCTTGTATAGGGAATGGCCAAATCCTGCACTGCTGACACAACCCGAAGACAGCAATCTTAATTTACCACTATAGGACCCTAGCGTGTGTAAAAATTGAGTTCAGAAGCCTTTAAACTTTCTTCTAGCCTAAACTGATGCTAAGCACAATTGTTTTAACATGCCAGGTGAACCCCTCAGACCAGTACCATGTAATGGGGATCCTCACCCAAAAACCTTTTAGTTATGTGAAGAAACCCTTGGGTCCACCTCCACCGTCCTATACTTGCTTTCGCTGAGGAAAACCTGGGCACTATATAAAGAACTGCCCAACAAATGGGGTAAGATTGTGGGGGGCTTCTGGTGTCACTTGGTTTTTAATTGCTTTACCTTGGCAGTTACACAGCAATTACATCAATACCCCTATTAGGAATTGTGTCTCTTGGGCTGAAATACAGAGGTTCTATGGCAGTGGTGCAAAGCCCTTCAAAATTCCAGGGAAAGCTGGAATTTTCAATGGGAAATTTTCTTTCTTCAAGGTCATAGTCATTATATATGTCCATAGATCTTTCTCTATGAACTTTAATGTATATTTTTATATATTTCAATGTTACTGCAAATTTTTCTCGTCTTAACTCTTTTTAATGACAGTTTGTAGTTTTTAGTATTTTGCAGAAAAAGATGACGTTTCTCTTGATCCCATCTATTGAATATTTGCGTGTTATAATTACACAAGTCTCCGGTTGAGTATTCATGCCATTTAACGTTACTCACTGAACGTACGTGCATCAGCTCTGAATTCAACCTTCACCTGTAGGTGGTGAATATCAGTTTCCCCTGTGGCCGACCCAGAGCCCTGCATTAAGCTCTCCCTCTGAACTGCACTTTGGAGGAGAGGGGGTTTGTGCCTCTCCTCTGAGGGGATGGGGAGCTGAGGGATATTTCACCCTTAAGGACCCTGAAGTTGAGCCAAAGAATGTCGAATGAGTTCAGAACACCGCTCGAGCCTTTGGAGCGTCCTGGCTATATTCAATTAGGAAAAAGAATATTTCAGTTGAGCAACCCTTAGGCTAGGTAAAAGGAGAGGATTAAAGGCTTTTGCTGCTTAGAATAGTGGTTGAAATGTCATTTTAAATGTGGGTCTTAAGATGAGCTATGTCTGCATTGCTTTTCTTAACAGGACAGTAATTTTCAGTCTGTTCCCAGACTTAAAAAGTGCACAGGAATTCCCAGGAGTTTCATGGTGGAGGTGGAAGATCCCAATACAAAGGGCGCTATGCTGACAAAGACTGGAAGATATGCAATACCAATCATTAATGCGTGAGTATGGAATTAGTTGGTCTGACCAAAAAGTGAAGGAGAGAAGCCACGTGTCAGTGTCTGAGTGGCAATGCCACCAAGCTGGCCAGCATCTGTAATTATGGGGGAAGAAGCACTGTCATTGTATCTTAACCTTAAAATCTGTGATGATTTCTAATATTAAAGTAGGACAGTGCTGCTGATCACGCGCCTGAACGCTGGTTAAGCTTGTGGTATGCTAAGAATCCATATTTTTGCAAAACATTTCAGTCGTGTTTACAGTGGCGTCATTCTTTTTGCAAGCTCCTTTTGCTTCTGTTTTATCTTGCTAAGGCTTCTTGCAGAATTTAACAAATAGCTGTTGGACTGAGATTCCCTCTCCCTCTGACATTTATCAGATCCCATGTGTGAAGCAGAGGGATGTTTTCCTGTTGCTGTATGCTAAGAAAATCCTGCTGTGTGCTGACAAGAGTGGCTGTTTTAAAATGCACTTGGGAGCACCTCTGTTTTTCTGTCATGGATCTCCTTTTGCAGAAGCTGTAACATAAATTTCTTCCATTTATAAAACATAATTAGGCAGAGACTGATTTTATCCTGAGCCTGCGATTTACATTTATCCTATGGCAAAGGAGAGGTGGGATTCATTTCACCTGGTTTCTAGCTGTCAGAAAATGATTTCTCTAGTCTGAGCTAATTTCTTAGTTGATCCAATGAATGGAAGAGCTCTGCAGCAGGAAAATTGTTCCCCCCTTCCTTTTCTAGTGCTCTGGCTATAGAAAAGTAGTTTAAACTAAATGCCTGTATTTTTGAAGGCTAATGTGGAGTGAGAATGCCACCTACTGTCTTCATTGGATAAAATCCAAAGCTTGGGAAAGTTTTCCTTTACCCATCTTTAACTTTTTTTCTTTTTCCTTCCCCACCCCCCCTCCAGGGAAGCTTATGCCAGAGGAAAGAAGGAAAAGCCTCCCTTTTTACCTGAGGAGCCTTCCTCTTCCTCCTTTTCCTCAGACGATCCTATTCTGGAGGAGCTGTTATGTTTAATTTGTAAAGAAATCACGTCCCATGCAGTTATTATTCCCTTCTGTGGAAACAGTTACTGTGACGAATGTAAGTGTTACTGCCATGTTTGTTAATTCAAAACATCACACCTGATCTTCTGACAGCAGAAAGATCATAACATTCCTTTGTTACCAGCTCTGTTTAATACTTCAGTATACCCCGAATAGGAAAGGACTCTTCCTGTAGAAAGGAAAAAACAGAGGCAGAAGGCTTTTTTCCCTTTTTATGCATCTAGTTAAATCCTCTTTCCATGCGGAAGGATGAGTACGAGAAGAGTGCGTAATGCTGCAGCTGATTACAGTATTAGTTATCAAATGCATTGAGCTTGTGCACAGTCCTTTCTCTCATACAAAACTATAGAGCCAACGCTGGTGACTTACTGTGGTCTGCAGCAAATGGCTCGTTAGGCATTTAATCCACATTCTTCTCCACGGGAGAGTTGGTTAAAACCGTCAGAACTTGAACCTGCTAATGGTTTCTGGAGATGTGTCTTATTCATGAACCTTGAGGTTGGGGACTTCTCACTGTGCTAGACAGTGGAGAACTGACTAGTCAAAACATAGGACACGGCCTACTCTGCATCTTCAAATGTTACAATAGTGAAATAACAAAACTGGGCAGCTCTTTCCTGCATACTAGAAATTTTTTGCACTGCTGAACATTTATAGCTTCATGCTCTCAGTTCAGGACTCATATTCACCCATTAACCATCTACTGGCCTTTATAATTGATTAGAACTCAGACAACGTCCTTAGTTTAGCTAAAACCTATTTTGATGATTCTGATTATACCCAGGTATTAGAACAGTATTACTGGAATGTGAGGAACATACATGCCCAGCGTGTCATCAGGCAGGTGTTTCTCCTGGTGCTTTAGTTGCCAACAAGTGCCTACGCCAGGTAATGCAGTGACTTTTAGATAAACTGTTTGTAAGAAAAGTCTAGTCAGTCAATTAGCTGAAAGGGAAGAAAATATTAATTTACACCTCCTTAAACAAGGCTAAATAGAATAAGGGTAAATTTACTTTGCAAATACATTCCCTGTTGTTACAGAAGCTGGCAACCCTTGAGAGACAATCTGGCAAATTCAGGTCACACTTGTGTTTAACAGGATTGCCTCAGTTTCAAATTCAGTGTTAACACTGGAGTGCTTTACATACAGATAGTCTGAGTTACCCGTCATTAACACCAGTGTTTAATGGGATGCGTTCATGTATCACAGAAGGGTTTGGCTTGGAAGGGAACGTAAAGCCCATCCAGTCCCAACCCCCCTGCCCTGGGCAGGGACACCTTCCACTAGCCCAGGTTGCCCAAAGGCCCATCCAACCTGGCCTTGAACCCTTCCAGGGAGGGGGCAGCCACAGCTTCTCTGGGCAACCTGTGCCAGGGCCTCACCACCCTCACAGGGAGGAATTTCTTCCTGATATCTAAACTGAATATATCCGTATGTTGGTTTATTTTAGGATGGATAGTATATACGGGAATACACAAGTCATTTTACTCTGTGGAGGCTTTCCTAGAGCTTATTTCCTAGAGCTACAGAAGGTTCATGTTACCTCTTTGTAAATGTTTTTCTGCCTCTAGGCTGTGAACAGCTTCAGAAATGGAACTGGTTACGCACAGAGGATCTGTAAGCAGAGGCAGCAGCAGCAGCAGCCACCAGCACCTCCACCAACACTCGTGGCTCTGAACCCTCCTGCCACAGGACGTCCTCAATCTTCCCCCCATCAATCCACGGTTTGTGGGAAGAGAAGGTAGGTTTTCTTCCACCATATGCAGTGATTCTCGTATTTTAGTAGAGCTTATTTTCCAACTGTTTGCACTGATTCACAAGGGCTATCAGGTTCCTGCACTGAGACGGCCAGCATTGCCGAGTCTTCTGGGCTACCAAGGACGATCCATACCCACAACTGGTAAGTAACCGTAACTTACAAATTTCTCTTAAAAAATTCTCTTCAGGTAAACTGAAGGGGATTTTTTTTCTCTCCCCATGCCAAAAGGTCATCCAATGAGAGCTGGCAAAATTTGCTCGGCGAGTGGCAGACCAGACTGGGAAGTGTAAGTATGCTACAGAAATTCAATATATTGCTGCTTGTAACCTTGTTAACCATGTTAAACACATAACGGACACAACAGCTGATTTATAAGGGAATAAGTATGCACAGATCGTTGTGGAGAATACATGTGGTAATTAATTTTAAAATGGCTTAATTTGAATTGGCCTTCACAAAGGGGATCTGTGCTCTCAGGAAGATTATTTAAAATAAAACTCCAGTACATGATTGAAAAGAGGACTCTGAAGAATGAAGTCTTTGTGAGGAAATCATAATTACATGTAAAAATGAAACATAATTAAAGGATCAGATGGAAAGGCACCCTCTTGGTTACTGGCTGAATAGGGCTGAAGAAATTGATTTCCCAATAGAAATCAGCCTCCAATATTATTTTTTTAACAACTTAACTAATACTGATTGAGCAAACTGCTGGAAAAGGCAACGCTGTTATTTTACTACTTAGTCATCTCAAATAGCCAAGCTGCTTTCTCTCGGTTGGAGAGAGAGGAGTCTCTTTTGGTTTATTGCAGCGTCAGGTTCGTCCTTCCTTTTGGTATCTGTGTGTTATAGAGAGATTGTAAGGGTGCACTGTGTGTATAAAATCTTAAAAATAAGTCAAAACAAAAACGAGGATCCATCCCACAGATTGTCTAAAACCTCCAGTTCAGTAAGCAAAAAATAAAAATTCAGGGCCAAGAACAGGCCAAAGATGTCACCATGAGGCAACAACCTAGGAAGCGTGTGCGGAAGATGTTAAAAGAAGTTTGAGAGAAGATGAGTTAATGTCTGTGCAGTACTTTTGAAGATCAGAACTGTGAAGTATTAAGGGTGTCAAGGTGTGTCAGAGGAGCGCTTGGCACGTGTCTCTTTTAGCACGGGCAGCCTCCAGCCACAGTTGCCAAACTGACCATAAGAAGGGGAGACTGAGGGATTTGCTGGGAGTGACGATGTGGAAGGCAAGTCTGAGGACCAAGAAATGAGCGTAGTCTCAAATGAACAAAAAGCAGGGAGAAAAATGCTTCAGTTGAGAACAAGAAGTGCTCGCCACCACGCTCCTCCTCCATTCACTTTCCCCTTTAAAATCAGGGCAGAGTGTAACAAACAGTGACTGGTGTTTTGGGGTTTCTTTAGAAGCTCAGATCGAGGACATCCGCACAGTGAACATACCCAGAGGACTCAGGCCCCAACACTACCAGCATCAACACCGCTCTCTTCTGTGCCTGTGCCTCCACCTCCCTTGTATCCTCCACCACCCCGCGCATGTCCTCTTCCCCCGGGGGTACCACCACAACCGTTTCCTCCTCAGTTTCCACCTGGGCAGCCTCTGTCTGCTGGGTGCACTCTCCCTTCTCCAGGATATGCCCCAGCTCCTGCAGACATGTCACCAGCTTGAGGACCAGCAGCAGTTCCAATGGCTCATTCAAATGCCATCCCAATGACACAAAAACCTCTTTTGGAGAATCGTAGAATCACTGAGGTTGGAAAAAAACCTCACCAGAGCCGAGGACAGGGGGACCGTCGCTCCCCTGGTCCTGCTGCGATTTCTGACACAAGCAGGATGCCTTTGGCCTCCCTTGTCTAGGGAGGAGTTTGACAGAGAACAACGAGACTTAAAGAAGAGTGGGGGCTTGACTCAATGAAGTTGGGCTGTTTTTCACATTTGTGTTTCGATGGCCTGTCGGACGGCAGTTACACTCGAGTGCATCTGACATCAGCAAAAATGACAGAGTGTTTTCTCCAATAGACTTTCTGGGTGCAGATGGTAATCATGCAAAACTAAAACAAGACGAATGTCATCCTAAAACTGTCCCTAAGAAAGTTTTTGCTTAAATAGCTTGTCCATCTTTGCATCTGCAAGCAGTACATTTTCTCATACTGGCCATGTTTTGTTTCTTGGTGTCTTTTTGTGATAAAGGTCAAGCTGTAATTGTAATAAAGGTCAAACTTCTTTTAACAGGGAGAAGAAGAAGTCCAGACTTGATGAGTTACAGATGGTTCAGGAATAGATGGAATCTAAAAAGACTCCAAAGGAGCGCAGGCGTTCGTTTTCCAGGTAACTGCTTTACATGTCTGTAACGGAGAAGAAGGCTGTCTAGAGTGAAGGGAAGTTGCTACAAGTATACTTGAAATTGCTAATGTACATGGACCTGTAAAGTAGAACATTTAGCTTTAACGTTAACCATCACTTGTGTTTTACTAGCTTTTATTTTTCCCATATTTTACTGCAATGTATATAATTTCATTTATACTGTTTTCCTAACTACCCTCATTACCCACTTGTAAGATGTTTTGAAACCTTTAACTCCTTGCCTAGTGGAGATAAGACAGACCTTGGACAGTCTGAAAAACTGCCTGGGTACATCCCTGATAACAGGAACCTAAAAACAAGTGTCTAAGAAGACACCAGTGTTAAGTGACTGGAAGCTGATCTAAACTAACCTCCTTGGAACAAACAGGAGCCGAAGGACAGATGAGGTCACTCCATGACGATGTATGGACACGGGAAACCTGAAGCTCAACTAGTGGACAGTGTGAGGAAAACGATGTGGACCACTAAGAGGGGGAGAAGACCCTCAGTCTATTTTTACTACACACGCTCAGACTGTGCAGCAAATCCTGAGTACCATCACACAACACATGCGGGACAACCAGATGATCAGGCCCAGTCAGCATGGGTTTATGAAAGGCAGGTCCTGCTTGACAAACCTGATCTCCTTCTACGACAGGGCGACCTGCTTATTGGATGAGGGAAAGGCTGTGGATGCTGTTTACCTTGACCTCAGAAAGGCCTTTGACACCATTTCCTACAGCATTCTCCTGGCAAAACTGGCTGCTCGTGGCTTGGATGGGCACACGCTTTGCTGGGTAAAAAACTGGCTGGATGGCCGGGCCCAAAGAGTTGTGGTGAACGGAGTTAAATCCAGTTGGCAGCCGATCACGAGTGGTGTCCCCCAGGGCTCGGTTTTGGGGATGTTAAACTCCTGTTTAACATCTTTATTGATGATCTAGACGAGGGGATCGAGTGCACCCTCAGTAAGTTTGCAGATGACACCAAGTTGGGTGTGAGTGTTGATCTGCTCGAGGGTAGGGAGGCTTTGCAGAGAGACCTGGACAGGCTGGAGCGATGGGCTGAGGCCAACTGTAGGAGTTTGAATAAGGCCAAATGCCGGGTGCTGCACTTGGGCCACAACAACCCCCAGCAGCGCTACAGGCTTGGGGAGCAGTGGCTGGAGAGCTGCCAGTCAGAGAGGGACCTGGGGGTGTTGATTGACAGCCAGCTGAACATGAGCCAGCAGTGTGCCCAGGTGGCCAAGAAGGCCAATGCCATCCTGGCTTGTATCAGCAATAGCATGGCCAGCAGGGACAGGGAAGTGATCTTGCCCCTGTACTCGGCACTGGTGAGGCCGCACCTCGATGACTGTGTTCAGTTTTGGGCCCCTCACTACAAAAAGGACATTGAATGACTCGAGCGTGTCCAGAGAAGGGCAACGAAGCTGGTGAAGGGTCTGGAGCACAGGTCGTATGAGGAGCGGCTGAGGGAACTGGGGTTGTTTAGTCTGGAGAAGAGGAGGCTGAGGGGAGACCTCATCGCCCTCTACAGCTACCTGAAAGGAGGGTGCAGAGAGCTGGGGATGAGTCTCTTTAACCAAGTAACAAGCGATAGAACAAGAGGGAATGGCCTCAAGCTGCGCCAGGGAAGGTTTAGACTGGATATCAGGAAGCATTTCTTTACAGAAGGGGTTGTTAGGCGTTGGAATGGGCTGCCCAGGGAGGTGGTGGCATCCCCATCCCTGGAGGTGTTCAAGAGGTGGGTTGACATAGCGCTGAGGGATATGGTGTAGTTGGGATCTGTCAGTGCTAGGTTATTGGTTGGACTGGATGATCTTCAAGGTCCTTTCCAACCTAGATGATTCTGTGATTCTGTGATTCTATGTAAATGGATTCTGAGAACCCATTAGCATAAGACTGCCTTTTCTAAGAAATCTGATGCATATGTATGTTTTGGTGTATGTTAGTCAAGAATTTTGTTAGTAAGTGCGGCACTTGTGGTGGAGCGATCCCCAGTGCTGCCCAGCGCTGCGAATAAAGAATCCCTGCTGAACAGTTATACTGACTGTGGAGTGAAGCTCTTTGTTTCAAGAGGAATCAGGAGGATCTGCACTGCCCCTCTCCGGATGGATGGGGTGATTCTGGGGATTAGCAGGGAGAGGAGTTCCGTATGTAGGTTACTAGCTCAGCTACGGCAGAGATTACAGTTGGCTGAGAGTTACAATTTGGCAGCAGTTGCTGAGGAGCAGGTGTCTCTTTCACTAAGGCTTCTCTGCAGTGACACCCTTCACCTCGGGATGCAGCGAGTAGATTCTCTCTCCATGTTTTAAGGTTTCTCAGTCCTTGAAATGAGACCTGAGAGGCCTCTGTGGGTTTTCTCCTCCTCCAGCTCCAAAGTGAGCTCTTTATCACTTTATCATACTGTCGCTGCCACACAGCTTTGAACAATGAAGGATTAGGGGGAAACAGTGAATGAGGGTGCTTTTTTTTTTTGGGGGGGGGTGGGGGGTGGAGGGTTGGTGCTGAAGAGGAGAGCTTCTTTTTTCTTCTCTAGCAGTCTTGCCCCCTTGGAACCACCAACACCCCCCCCCCCCGAGCCCCCCAAAATTGCTGAGGACCCACAGAAACCCCTTGAGGCCCCCCAAAATAGTGGGGATGCCCTCAAGTTCCCCCTAGGACCCCCAAAACCCCCTGAGGTGCCCCAAAATCAGGGCGTCCCCCCAACCTGGGACCCCTAAGCCCCTCTGGGACCACCAAAACCTCCCCAGGACCCCCCAAAATTGGGAGGACCCCCCCTTAACTCTCCCGAGACCCTCAGTTTCCCATTTGGAACCAACCCCCCCATTCCTACTGTCTCCTGCAGGGGTCTGGGGGAGGTCCCAGGGATGTCAACCCCCTTGTGCATCCCCAGTTCCCCCACTGGGACCCCCAAACCCCTCCTCCACATCCCTACTGTCCCCTGCAGGAGCTCTGGGGGGTCCCAGCACTATCACCCCCCCACACCCCCCAGTTACCCCACACACTGTGTCCTGCTGTCCGCACCACCCCCTGCAGGATTTTTGGGGGGGTCCCACCGATGCTACACCCCTATCCCTGCACCCCCAAACTCTCGAGGACACCCGGGAAGGGGGGGCTTCCCAATGCCCCCCACAACCACTTCCCTCAGATTGGGGAGCCTGTTTTCACCCGTGTGTCCCCCCACCCCCCAGGAAGGGGACCACACCAGGTTGACGAGGAAAGTCACCAACAGCCTCCACTTGTACATCCACGGCATTGACCAGGATGGGGGACACAGGGGCACGCCGGAGGGGCCATGGGGACACCCCACACACACCACTCAGGGTCTCCTGGAGGTCCCCAAATTGTCACCCTGGGCATGGGAGGGGACATGGGGACACCAAGGGGGCTCTTGGGGACATTCCCAAGGTGTCCCCCACGTTGATACCTTGAGGGACACCAAGGTGGCTCTTAGTGATGCTCCCATCCTCGGGGTGTCCCCCACGTTGACACCCCATGACTTTGAGGGGACACAGGAGACCCCAAGCTGGCTCTTGGGGACATCACCATCCCCGGGGTGCACCCCACTTTGATGGCCCACAACTGGGAGGGGACCAGGATGTCCCCAGGGTGTCTGTGGTGACGTCTCCATGCCTGGAGTGTCCCCAACATTGACAGCTGTCACATTAAAGGGTAATTTGACAGAAAATAAACCCCCTTGTGTCCCAGTTCATCCTCAGGTGTCAGGGGGGCTGGGGGCAGCTACGTTTAGGTTCTGAGTGATACCAACTTGTCACTGTTCTTGTCACTTGCTCCGTCCAACCTCCACCCTCCCGCGTGACTCTGGGCTTGGGTTTCCCTCCTACAGCACCTCGACTCAGCCCTGACGCCCACCGGGAAGGGTGCTGGGACAAGGGACCAGCCCAAACTCCTCCCCCAGGATCCATCACAGAACAACAGCCCCCACTCCAGAATGTCTTGTGGCAGACTCGGTCACAAGAGAGAAAACAACTTTTTATTGCAAACAGCAATGCTGGGGGCCCCAAACTCAGCGGATCAGGCGGTGACAATGAATCGGCACCTGCAAGGAGAGAGTCAGAAAGCTCTGGTGAGTCCCTGGCGGCAGGAAGAGGCAGGGTTGTGCTGCCCTCTCTGGGGAACACCGTGTGTGAGGAATTGCTGACGGCCCAGAGCAGAGAGCTGTTGCTGGCGCTGGCTACGGGGTGGCTCTGGCGCCTCGTCCCCCGGGCAATGCCCTTCGAGCCCCGAGCGCGCGCAGAGACGCGCAGTGCCCCTGTGCCACGCCGCAGGGCTCGGCCGGGAGCCCCTGGGCCCTGCCAGGGAGTTATTTCCAGACCCCGCGCAGCACCGTCCCTCGCTGTCCCTCGCCAGCGCGTTGGGCTGACGCAGAGGAGTGTGGAGAGGTGTGAAAGTTGGGCAGAGAGCCCGGCACGCACCTGGGCTGCCCGACCTGCTGCGCCTTCCTGCGTCTTTTCGCTGGTCCGTCGCCAGAAGCACCTTCTCTCTTCCTCCTCTTCTTTTCCACGCAGCTTTCGCTCTCTTCTCCCCAGGCTTCTCTTCTCTTCCGGCTCCTCTTCTTCTCCTCGTCGTGGGCAGAGCCTGCAAATCTTTCCATCCCACAGCAGGATTAGATAGGGAAAGCCACGACCCACTGGAGTCAGTTCTGATTTTAACCAAAGCGAGCTCATTTTACCTTCTTTCCTCTGGAAACCTGGCCAGTTGTTCTGGGCGCCCCAGGGAGTCTGCCATGCTCTCGGGGGTGGCTAGAGGCAAAGCTGGCGGTGCCTAAACCAGAAATGTCACGGTTGGCATGTGGCAAGGGGTGACCTGGAGTGGTAAGCGACTCTTTGCTAAATTGGTACCTGAGATCTCCAGAGGAGATGCCTTGGGCTGGTTTGCATCAGCCACAGTTCACACAGTCCCCCTGCTGACCCCCAAATAGACCTGAGGAAGCTCTGATGAAGTAGGGCCTGAGCAAAACCCCCCTGAAGTTGACAGCTGCTCCCCTCTGCCTCTTTGTAGGCATTTTGTGGGCCTTTGGTTTGATTAAGCACCTGCCGAGTGCATTTGAGACACAACCTTGCCAATTTCCCTTGCTATGTATCATCCCAAGGGGTGGAGGAATAACCCAAACCCACACCAGCTCTACTGCCAGGCAGAGGCACAGCAGCGACTCCCCTCCTACCCCAGACACGCTGTCACCGTGTTTGGGGAGCTGACGTACCTCTCCCACTTCAGACTCCACCGCCGTATCTCCCCCATCTTCCGTGAGGACACCGAGCAGAGAGGGGGGTGCATGCGGCAAAGCTTCTGCCTGGTGCTCGGTGTCCACTTTGCCTGCAGGGACACTTTTCTCTTCCAAACTCAGGTCTAGAAAGCAAAAGCATGTGCAACATGGTGACTTCTTGGAAGCAAAGAGAGCTAAAGCAACCCCCACCCGAAGCCCTACACTTCTGTGGTCAGCCCTCCGATGCCCTGTCTGCAGGCTTCAGCTCATCCTGCAGAGGAAGACGTTCATGTTTGGAGAGCAGTGGCAGGAGAGGCCACAGGACAAGCGGGACTGAGAGGACAACACTCGATGCCCAGCCCTGTCAGAAGCAACACGGAGGTTTCTGGTGTCCCAAGCCCCAGCCGGTGCCAACCCTCAGTCCCCCCTCTCACCTCTGAATCTCTCCAGGGGGACTGGCAGCTCCTCGTCTGCTGGGCTGGAAAGGCTGCCCGCTTCCTCCTCAAAGAGATCCCTGCAGTTCTCCACCAGAAACTCCACCAGCACGTTCACCTGCACACATCAAACCGTGGGTCTCAATCCCGCTGCCTGACAAGGGACCAAGCAGCCTTTCCCACCCCTGCCCCCTGCTCCTGCCCAGAGGCTGTGGCTGTGGGGCTGCTCCTCCAGGCAGCCACCCCAACAGCATTTGCTGGTGGGAGGAGGCCTGCAGAGCCCTCTGCGCAGCCAAGCGCTCGTGGGCCGGGAAGGCTGCCCCGGCAGGTGGGGACGTGTACCTTGTGGGTCACCTCCAGCATGGCGTCAAGCGGGAGCAGGTCTGCGTGGGCTGGGCTCAGCAGGTTTGGCCCAACGCAGACAGCCAGGTTGCTGCAGCCCATCCTGCTGGTGGCTGCGTGGTGGCCGATGTGCTGGAGGAGGGACAGCAGCCGCTTCAGGAGGAGGAGGTTGGCTGCAGGCAACTTCTCGGCCACCCTGGGGGAACAGGAACACGGCGCTAATAAAGCAGATGTTGCCCACAGTGTTCCCCAGACTCGCCCGAGGCTGGTGGGAGCCAGCGCAGCTTTCCAGGTGCTCTGGGCCAGCGGTCAGAGCTCCTGCTCAACAGGCAGGCTGCTGCCCACACTTACGCTCTCAGCTCCCTGATCTTCTCCTCCCTGCTGGCTTTCTGCATCGCCGCCATCCAGTCCTCGTAGAGGTCAGTCACAAGGAGCTTGCAGGGGATGCTCCGGAGGAAGTCCTGCAAGGCCCAGGGCTCCAGGTGAGCATTTGAACACTCAGGGCCAGCCAGGAGCTCCTCCAGCCGCAGGGCAGAAGCGCTCACCTTCAGGATGGCGGCCAGCAGCAGCGCGGGCTGGCTTCCCAGGTCGACGTCTGCGCCACAGTCCAAGGCCTCCCGCAGCTCCCGAAGCTCTGTCCCACCGGCGGCTCTGCGGAATATCCCCTCGGTCGCTGGTCCTTCCTGCTTCAGCACAGCCAGCAGCTCCTGCAGGAGAGGCAGGAGGACAGTTGCGTGGCTGAGGAGCCGCCTTCTAGCGGCAGTGGCCAGAGCACTGCCCCAGAGCTGGCTCCGTGCTGGGGGTGAAGAGCCCAGTGCCCCATCCTCGGAGCTCCTGGGGACACCCGCTGCCCCTCCGGAGCCTGCGGAGGGAGGGCTGGGGACCCCCTGGACAGGCTGGCTGACCTGGATGGGCCGGGGCAGTGTGCCATCCTCGCAGAGGGCTGCCAGGGGCTGCCCAAAGAGCGCCCTGCTGCAGCCAGAGCCCGCCTGCCCTGGCGCCAGGACAGAGGCCGGGCTCCGCCGCAGAGCGAAGGGCCAGGGCAGCCCCCTCCACCTCCTGCTGCTGCTGCTGCTGCTGCTGCTTCTGCTGTTGATCCCTCCTGCTGCAAAGGAAAAGAGAGCAAGAGCCCATCAGTGGATGCCGCCAGGCCAGCGCTCCCGGAGCCTGCCCTGCCCTGCCTGCAGCATGGTGCTGAGCAGTGAGGCAGGACAGGCAGGGAGCCGGCAGCTGGAACCACGGCTCCAGCTCAACAGCTCCGGCTCGGGGGTTCCTGAGAGCCTGGGACAGCCTGGCCCAGTCCTGGCCCTGTCCTCCTCCAGGCTGTGGGCAGCACCAGAGGCTGCGTGTCCCTGCAGAGCCACGTCCATCGGCCGCTGCCCAGCGCTGTCCTTCCTTCTCTGGCTGACGTCCTCCCTTGGGCTGCCCGACCTGCACAAGGACACTCAAGGGACAAGTGAGCACAGCCCAGCTGCTTGCAGGAGGGGCCTTTCTTTCCCAAACTCACCTGGTGAGCGGCAAACTCCCCCTTCACTGCTAGACAGGACTGTCGGAGGCCCTTGCTTGAGATCAGCCTGCAAGAACCCGGCACCAGCAGCCTGAGCACCGCGGAGTGGGGACCCTCTGCCCTCCTGGGCTCTCTGACCCGTGTGGCAGGTTTTCTCCCAGTGCCACCAGCAAGGATATGCCAGCATTCCTGGTGGCTCCTCAACCCTCCCCACTACCTGAATTGCACCAGGGGACCCTCCCTCCCTCCCTCCCTCCCTCCCTCCCTCGCAAGCTCACCCCACTGCACGCCCATCCCTGCACCCCAGCACAGCCAGAGGGGAAAGGCAGCCGTTCTCACCTCTGACTGGTGCTCCACCAGCCTCTCCAGGCTCCTGGTGCTGAACGGCCTCCACTGGCAAGAGAGAAGCAGCGGCAGAAGGTGAGCAGTGATGCCTGTGCTGCTCGGCTGGAGGAGCAGTGCTGGGGACAGCGCCCAGGCCAGACAGACACTCACGGCATGGCGGCGGCTCAGCTTCTCCAGGAGCTTGAGTGACGGGACAAGGGTCACTCGGGGCTTCTTGGCTCCGTCAGGTATCCTGTGCACCGGGAAGGGACAGAGCTGGGTGAGCCCCAAGCCGCCTCTTCTCTCTCATCAGGCAGCTCTCCCCGAGAGGTGCCCACAGCTGCGGGGGCACCTCTCCCCAGCTGGGGAGCTGTGTTCCCCCATCTGGCTGTGCCTGCAGCACCCCCCAGCTTACCCCAGCAACGTCTGCACCCACAGCTCCTTCAGCGCCTGGGAGCTGCAGCAAGAGGAGAAACAGCGTCAGGCCCCGCTGCCCCCCAGCCCGTGGGCAGAGGCGGATGCCTGCACAGCCCTGCCCCCTGGGGAAGGACACAGGGGCAGGACGAAGCGCCATGGGGCGGGACAGAGCTGCTGCCCAAGCCCTGGCTCCCTCTGTCCTGCCACAGCACCTGCTTTGGCCCTTCCCTTCTGGGGATCAAAAGGTGACCAGGGGATGCAGGACGCAGAAATGCCCCCCATCCCTCCCTGCCGGCGTGCTGCCCGCTCCCTGCCCAGGCTCTGCACGGAGGGCAGAGGCCCTTCACAGGAACCTCTCCTGCCCGGCCGTGGGACGTGGCACCACGACTCACCCGAAAGTGGCAGTGCAGGAGCCCCTGGGCCAGAGGAAGATGAGGGAGCTTCTCTCCTCGCGGCTGCCGACACCCTCCACCTCTTCCTCCCACGCCGCCTCCTTCCCGTCACTCAGCACCCACAGCTGGTCCAGGGCCAGGCGGAGCTGTGGGCGCAGGGTGGTGCCACCTCTGCAGAGAGCAGAGGCAGGCAGTGAGCTGGAGGTGGCCTCCTTGGGGTGCCCCCCCGGGCAGAGCCCTGCTCCCCTCCTGCCCTTGGGATGGGCATTGGTGCATCCAGCACACAGGTCCTGGGGCCGGGGGCCAGGGTGTCCCAGCCCTTGAGCCGGGGCCAGGGATGGGGCAAGGGCAGCTGGGTCGGAGGGTCTTACCGCAGCTTGGTGACCACCAGTTCCTCCTGGAGGAGGAGAAGGCGCCTCTCGCTCCTCTTGCAGCCCCGGGTCAGCTGCACGTCTGCGCTCAGCACCGGCTCTGCATCGGCGAGAGCGTCCCTGCGGAGCAGAGCACGGCAGGCATCAGAAAGGCCGCTGCTGTGGGGCCCGGCCGTGCCCCCCTGTCCCCGAGCCACGGGGGGAGCCCACCTGGAGCCGCAGCAGCCGTTGGCCTGGCCCATCCTGCCCGGGACAGGAGGACCCTCGCTGTGCACCAAGGATGCGGCCCAGCCGGTGACAGCGAGGATGGGAAGCGGGTTGCCGGAGCCTGGTCAGCGCTGCTCGGCCAGACCCTGCCTCCTCCCAGTGCCGCTCTGTGCCAGCACAGCTCCGTGCTGCCGGCGCTGGGGGCTGTTGGCTCCAACTGATTGACAGCCCAACCCCAACGGACAGTGGGCGGGGCCACAGGCTGGGCATTCTCTCCAGCATGGCTCCGCCTCTCTAGCATGGCCCCGCCTCTCTTGCCCTGGGGAGCCCAGCGCAGGACGGAGCAGAGGGAAGGACCCCTCCTCCCTCCACCTGCTGGCAATGCCTCTTGCCTTGGGCTTCCCCGCTGGCTCCCGGGCTCCAGCTGCACTTGGTGCCGCTGCTCACCACCCTCTGGCCTTGGCTGGTCAGCCACTTTCTACCCACCTCCCCCTCTCCTCAGCCAGCCCACGCTGCTTCAGCGTCTCCACGGGGCTATTCTGGCAGACGCTGCGGAAAGCCTTCCTCACGTCTGGGTGGACAGTGGCCACCGCACTCCTCTCGTCTCCCCAGCCAGTCATTTCACCACAGAAGGTTATTAGGTGGGGCCAGCAGGGTTTCTCCTGCTGACTCCATGCTGACGCCTAGTTCCAATGACCTTCGTTCCTTCGTGTTTCCAGGACGTGCTGCGGCATTCCCAGCACCTCCATGAACACAGAAGCCCCTTTTCTCATCCAATATAATAATACAATAATATTATAATAATTATAATAATAATATAATGGTGCCTGGGCCACACACACACACACACAGAGTGACAGAGAGGGGTGTCTTGGGAGGAACCAGGCACCTGGGGAGTCCCCAGCCCCACTCTGAGGGAACCCAGGTGTCCGGGGGGTACCCTGGTGTGTGTGGGGGTCACTGGAGTGGAGGTTGGCCACGGGGGTGTTTGGGGAAGTTCTGGGGTGATTTGGGGTACATGGGCTGATTTGGGATGATATGGGGGGCTTGGGGGCATATGGGGAGGTTTTGGGGGTGATTTAGGATATATGGGGGTTTTTGGGGTGCTTTGGGGGGATATGGTGTTTTGAGGGGATATGAGGGTTTGGGGAGTGATTTGGGGGGTATGGTGGTTTGAGGGGATGGGGGGTGATTTGGGGTATATATGGGGGTTTGGGGGGATATGGGCAGGTTTTGAGGAGATTTGGGGGTATTTGGGGAGATATGGGGGATTTAGGGGGGATTTGGGGGGGTTGGGGGGTATGGGAAGGTTTTGGGGGTGATTTAGGGGATATGGGGAATTTTGGGGTGATTTGTTGAGATACAGGTGGTTTTGGGGTCATATGGGGGATATGGGGGAATATGGGGGTGTTTTAGGTTTATTTGGGTGGTTATGGGGGTTTTGGGGGATGTGGGGTTGATTTGGGGGGATATGGGGTTTTGGGGGGGTGATTTGCTGAGATATGTGGGGGGTTGGGAAGATATGGGGGATATAAGGGGGACTTTAGAAGGATATGGGGGGTTAGGGGTGTAATGGCCAGGTTTTGAGATGATTTGTGGGGATATGGGGAGATATGGAGGGTTTCGGGGGGTTGGGTAGATATGGGGGATTTTGGGGGCATATGGGGATGTTTTGGGGGTGATTTAGGGGATATGGGGAATTTGGGGGTGATTTGTTGGGATATGGGTGGCTCTGGGGTCATATGGGGGCTATGGGGGTGTTTTAGAGCTATTTGGGTGTTTGGGGAGTTTTGGGGGATATGGGGCAGTGGTTTGGGGGGATACAGTTTATTTGGGGGTGATTTGGTGGGATATATGGGTGTTTGGGGGTACATGGGGGATAGAAGTGGTATTTTGGAAGGATATGGTGGGGTTTGGGGTGATATGGGAAGGTTTTGAGGTGATTTGGGTGTATTTGGGGAGATATGGGGCATTTAGGGGGGATTTGGTGAGATATGGGGGGGTTTGGGGGCATATGGGTAGGTTTGGGGGGTGATTTAGGGGATATGGGGGGGTTGTGTGTTGATTTGGAGATATAGAGGAGGTTTAGTGGGTATAGTAAGTTTGGGGGTGATATGGGGGTGGTTGAGGGGATATGGGGGTGATTTGGGGTTTATGGGGGTTTTGGGGGATATGGGGGACTATGAGGGTGTATGGGGAATTTTGGGGGTGATTTGGGGATATATGGGGGGTTTGCGGTGATATGGGGGTATATGGTGGGGTTGAGGGTATCCGGGGGTGATTTGGGGGCATATGGGGAATTTTGGGGGTGATTTGGTGGTATATGGGGGGTTTGGATGGGATATGTGGGGGAAAATTGGGGGATATGGGGGTGTTTGGGGGATATGGGGGATATAAGGGTTATTTTGGAAGGATATGGGGGGTTTTGGGGTGCTATGGGAAAGTTTTGAGGTGATCTGGGTGGATTTGGTGAGATATGGGGGTTTGGGGGGTTATGGGGAGGTTTTGGGGTTGATTTAGGGGATATGGGGTGTTTTGGGGTGATTTGGGGGGATATGGGGTGGTTTGGGGGTGATTTGGTGGGATATGGGGTGGTTTGGGGGGATATCGGGTGGTGATTTGGGGGTGATATGGGGGTGTTTGGGGGTATATGGGGGATAGAAGTGGTATTTTGGAAGGATATGGGATGGTTTGGGGTGATATGGGAAGGTTTTGAGGTGATTTGGGTGTATTCGGGGAGATATGGGGCATTTAGGGGGGATTTGGTGAGATATGGGGGGGTTTGGGGGCATATGGGTAGGTTTGGGGGGTGATTTAGGGGATATGGGTGGGTTGTGGGTTGATTTGGGGATATAGAGGAGGTTTAGCAGGTATAGTAAGTTTGGGGGTGTTATGGGGGTGGTTGAGGGGATATGGGGGTGATTTGGGGTTTATGGGGGTTTTGGGGGATATGGGGGTTTTGGGGGATATGGGAGTGTATGGGGAATTTTAGGGGTGATTTGGGGATATATGGGGGGGTTGTGGTGATATGGGGGTATATGGTGGGGTTGGGGGTATATGGGGGTGATTTGGGGGCATATGGGTAGTTTGGAAGGATATGTGGGGGAGACCTGGGGGATATGGGGGTGTTTGGGGGATATAAGGGTTATTTTGGAAGGATATGTGGGGTTTTGGGGTGCTATGGGAAACTTTTGAGGTGATCTGGGTGGATTTGGTGAGATATGGGGGTTTGGGGGGTTATGGGGAGGTTTTGGGGTTGATTTAGGGGATATGGGGTGTTTTGGGGTGATTTGGGGAGATATGGGGGGTTTGGGGGTGATTTGGTAGGATATGGGGTGGTTTGGGGGGATATGGGGGATATAAGAGGTGTTTTGAAATGTTATGGGGGTGTTTATCCCCCACAAGATCCCTCCCAGTACCCCAGCAGCCCCCACTGGACCCTTCTTGCACCCCATTACTGTCCCCCAGGACCCCAATATCTCCCCCAGAAACCACCCCCAGGAGACCATTACACACTTCCCCCCCCCCCCCCCCCCCGACACTAATAACCCCCTGAACTCCCCCATCACCCCAGTAACACCCCTCAAGCACCAAGACCCTCCACCAATACCTCCCTTATGACACCCCCAGGACCCCAGTACCTCCCCCAGAACCCCCTCCAGGATGTCCCCAATCCCCCCACCTCGGACACCAATATCTCCCTCAAGACCCCCCCCGAGGACCCCAATAACCCTCCCAAACCCCTCCAGGACACCCCCCACCCCCCGACTCCATTACACTCCCTCTAGGACCCAAATAACCCCCTCAGGACTCAAATAACTCCCACAACTCCCACAGAACCCCAATAACACCCCCCCAAGAATCCCCCTAGCTCCCAAATCCCCCACTCACGGCACAGGCAGGAGTGTGGGCAGGTGCTGAGGGGGGGGGGACAACGTGCTGGAGCCCCCCCAGGGGTCCCCTGGCCCCCACAGGGCCTACTTCCTGCTGACAGTCTGCGAGGGCTTATGGTCTGCAGTGAGGCGGCCTAGGCAGGAGGTCCTCCAGCTCTCTGTGGTCTGCACTGAGGGATGTTCCAGGAAGAGAGTTTGGTTCACCCAGCAAGTGGGAATTCCTCCTTTTAAAACATTCGCTTTGTTCTGGACGGCTGAATGAATAGTCTTCCTGCAAAGGTGGCACCAGCACCAGCACAGGCAGCACCAGCACCAGCACCAGCACCAGCACCAGTGGTGGTGGCTCCGGCCTAGCAGTGGGTGAGTGCAGGGGCTGGGGCCGATTTCCCTGGAGGGGGTGGTGGGATCGCCGGGGAAGGGGAAGCTTTGTTCTAAAAACACAAACTTTTTCATGGTTCTGATTTTTTTTTTTAAAAAAAGGTTTGTTGCCACAGTTCGGGCTGTTCAGACGTTCTGATGTGTGACTGTGCTTGTCCTTTTACCTTGAACTTGTTGGGTCTTTGCTGTCTGTAAGGGTCTGTTGTGTCTGCGGGGTTTATCTGTCAGGTTACCCCAGGGAAAGTGAATTTTAGCTCTTTATTTTTACTTGAAGTGTGAAGGAGGTGACGCATTTAATATTTTCTGCTCTCTGTGGTGATTTGGGTTGGGTGGGTTCAATCTGATGAAACACCTCAGAGTGGTGCTTCAGAGGGTGCCAGTCACCAGAGCCAAGAGGTGCTGATCAGAAACCGGCATTAAGCCCAAGGGCGAGAGCTGGCCCAGGCGGGCTCTTGCCTTCTGGCTGTGGGACAGTTTTTCCCAGCTTGGGGGTGCTGGGAGCCATGTGGGGGGGTGAGCATGGGGGTGTGCTGGAGCCCAGCCCCTTTGCAGAGCCCTGCTGCTCCTCTGGCTTTCTGGACAAAGTTCAGTTTCTGTGCTGAGCTTCTAATTTGCACCTTTTCCAAAAGACAA
Source organism: Strix aluco (assembly GCF_031877795.1). Classification (NCBI taxonomy): domain Eukaryota; kingdom Metazoa; phylum Chordata; class Aves; order Strigiformes; family Strigidae; genus Strix; species Strix aluco. The sequence continues at coordinate 50,734,933 of NC_133971.1, read as the reverse complement.
ATCCTGTTTGTTTCAAGTTGGAACAACCCTGCTCTGCTTTCAGAAAAGAATCTCTTGACATCTGCAGGCAGAGCAGAAGTCTCACACAATGAAGGTACAAGAAGTAATTGAAAAGTAATTAAAGGACAAGTTTCTGTGTGCTGGGATCCTGGGAGTGCTTCTGGTTGCGAAATCCGGCAGCAACACTTGCTCTCAGGCTGCAAACAGCCGGCAGAGATCCTGCCGTGGGTGGCACTGCTTCAGCCTCCCCTGTCAGCCGCTCCTTCATCTCCAGCCCTCTGCTCTGCGCCAGCTCTGCATAAAATAGTCGCTTTTCACTGCATGTAGCTGTGGATTGCTGTAAACGTGATGTAACCAGTTGTTTTTTCCAGAGCTGGGGAGGAGATTCTTACCCTGTCTATACTGCGTCTGCACTGTGAAAGCTTGTGCACAGTAATGCCTTGCTGTCTGTCCCTTCTGTTTCAGAGTTCTGCTGTCAGTTATTTAATACCCTGCTCTGGTTACTGTTGTCATGGTCCTGTTTTCCTTCATCCTTCACTGACCTTGCTGAGTAGCAGGCATCTGAAGGTGTTGATGAAAATGTGATGGAGCAGGAGAGGCAGCAGGACCACTGGCAGTGAAAGAGTTGTCAGGTGTTCAGTGTCACAGGAGAAGCAGCTGAGAGGTTTCAGAATGGTGATTTGTTTGAAGATGGGTCACACGGGGTCACCAGGACATCATGAAGTTTAATTTTGTATTATAAAGGGATTTTCCACTCTAAACCTCAGGCAAGTAGCAGTTATTTCTTGGTATATTAAAAACAGTTAGATTTTCCTCTACTACTTCTGTCATTACCAGGTGTTGAATTGGCAGCTGACAACCCCAGAGGTCTCGCTTCTGTCTCACCATCTTCCACATCACACCAGCTGTTCCTGTGTGGTTCAGCTGTGTGCATTGCTGAGGCGCCTACACACATTCCTCTCTATCCCATTGTTTCCTACGGGAAAAATGGAATTGGGAACAGTCGCACTCTGGGGATTCCATCCTGGGCAGGCGATGGGATGTGCCTGAAACTGTAGTTTGACTGTGTGGGGAATTATTGCAGAACCAGAGTGTAGGGTTGGAGAGTCAAAATGTTTCAGCAGCAATGAAGAGAGAAGTATGGGAAGGTTTCAGCTGCCAGCCTGCACACACTGGGTGTGCATGTACTCGAATGCACGGCTGCATTGCCCCAGGCTGCAGAGGTTATTGTGTAGAAAAGCCCTTGGTTAGTGGAATAATTCTCTGTTGGAATAAATCTGCATCTGGGCAGCGGAATGGGATATTTACCTTGTGACACAGAGGTGCCTCTTGGGCAAAGCAAAATACTATGTGATTTTTTTGACGAATGTTCATTTTCATTCTGATTTCATGCTGTCTGAACTGTTTTGTCCAATCCTGACTGTTCTCCCCAACTGTCCATCACCCACTCTCATGTTTTGATGGCTCGTGTCACAGACAGCCTGGTAAAAAGATCTTGGTTATTTTTTCTTTCCTTTTTTTCCCCTTTGAGAAGTCTCATGAACTTTTTGCAGCTGTCCTGACTCTCCTTCCCTGTCCTCCCTGAGCAGCAGTGTGGCAGTTAGAGCTGGCCACCCCTGGGAGGAGGTGTGCTCTGCTGGCTGTTAAAGAGTTGGCAGTGCTGTGCACTGTGCTCATCTCCAAAGCTTCTCTGTTCTCCCTGGGCAATGGATTTTAGTGTTCTGCCATTCCTAGTACAGTAACATCTGTACAGATACAGAACCTCTAGTTCATGGATTGGGTTCATGAACACCTGATTCTATTAATCTCCTTTGGAAGCTCCATTGCCCCACATTTTTTCTCTCCCCTCTTCTCTGTCAAACTGTTTCACAGCTGGCCTTCTTCCCCAGGCTTTGCCTCATCCCCTGGTCAGACTCGAGCTGTTCAGTTCCTGCAGGCCCAGCGGCTGTTGGGGGATCTGAGCTGCTCAGAGACAGCAGGGCCTGATCTCTAAAGGAAGCAGATTTTGTGGTCTGACTCTGATCTTGCTGAAGCTGCTTTTGTCACCCTTTCAGAAAACCAACCGAGGGCTGAATCAGAGCTGGCCGTTTGCTGAAGGTACCAAAGAATGGGGGTTTAGAAGCCAATGCCTAATCCCGAGGACAACCTTAATGCTGTTGCTTTGATAACCTGTAGGAGGTATTTTATTGTGGGTTTTGTGTAAGGTGCTATAAAGCAATCCCATGCAGCTGGAAGCCAGAGGCAAGACTATTTATTTCAGAGCTTTGAAGATCTGTACTCCTGTGACAGCTGTCTCGCTGCTGCAGTGGTTGAGTTTTATTTTGCTTTGGAAAAACTGAACAAATATTTTCGTTCCATTTCCTTTTCCTTGAGTTGGGAGAATTCCTGGAAGTCTCCAAATCGAGTTAAGGGGTGTCTTCATCTTTTTTCCCTGCACTGGGCTGAGTGCAGCTCCCAGAAGGGCGGGGTTTGGAAGGCTGGGAGCGCTGACCCGACCAGTCCGAGAGGACTCCTGACAGCAGGGCTGGGCTGCGGCTGTGGCTGCAGGTACTGCGGGGAGATGCTGGTTGTCTGGGTGGGCTGACCTGGCTGGTTTGGTTGTTTTGAGGGCGCTGTACTCTCTGCACCAGCTGCTAATAAGGTGTTTTCTGTCGGCAGGTCTGGTGGCCCATCAGTCTGTGTTCTCAGAGATGAGCCCACAGGAGTCCCTCGCTGGGTCTTGGCTGCAGAGAGCTTTGTGGTATCTTGACAGTGTTTGATATTTCCCAGACAATGCTTAAACCTGCCAGTTGACGCTATTTAACACTCTCCTCTGTAAGAGCCTTCCAGCGGTGATGCCTATCAACTCTGGCTTTCCCTTCAAAGAATTGTTATCAAAAGCTGCTGTTATCTTTGTCACTCGCCAGATGCCACCAATGAATCTCTACTTTTGTTGCTTTGGGCTTTTACATGTTGCCTTTAATTAGGATGTGTGCTCTTCTGTCCAGGGGCTGGTGGGCAGCTCTCTGGTGACCAAATCCAGGAGAAAACAAGAGGGTTTACTGTATTACCTCTTGTACTTGAAGGAACAATCCTTTAGCCTGGGTGTCTTTGGACATGTCTTTTGGGAGGGGGCTACCAGGCCTCCAAATCCAGCAGTTTGTCAGTTTATTCTTTGTCCTGTTTGTGTTTTGCTTCTGGCCCTTAATCTGCAGCAGCAGATTGGGGCTGCGTGATGCACAGAGGTTCAGGGCAGGGTTACCTGTTCCTCCAGGACAGGATCTGCTGATTCAGCTCAGTATTTTAAGCAAGATGGAGCCGAATGAATCCTCCTCGTAGCAAGAGCTGGTAGCCAGGATGGATGAGCAGTTCATTCGCAGTTGCTTAAACACTGAAGGAAATTCTATTTGTATATTAAAAATTGCTTTCTTAACCAATGTTTAGCATCTTGGGGTCTCAAGGGTTAAAATACCTCTGGCAACTTGGATCAGTGTATGGGGATTTAAAAGTGCTCTGGATTAAGCAGGCAACTGAGTTAAACTGCATTTAGCTGATTCCCTGGCTGTGAATAATCCAGCCAACCCTGTGCTGAAGACATCTGGGGCTCGTCTGCTGTTCGCAGTGGAGGTTTCGGAGCCTTTCTCAAAGATGTCACCGCTCTGTAAGTTATGGCTGTACTGACCAGAAGTTAGGAGTCACTTTGGGAGTGGCCCCTTGTGATGGAGACTGGAGACCTCTGCTCTTCTGTCCTGGACGTCAGGCAGTGGCTTTCACAGTGGTCCCATCTCTCAGCTCAGCTCTGCTTTCCGTCATTAGGATACAGCTTTGATTTGCCAGGGGTGAGTGAATTGGCACATCCCCTACTGCAGATCTGCACGAGACATGCCCCTCTAGCAAGGTACAGGACAACCTTACAAATACAGAAAGCTAAACCTCCCACTAATTACTCAATGGGAATGCAGCAGGCAGAGCTTTTGGTCTAGATTGCATCCGTGCTGCTGTTAGCTTCAGGAAGCCAGTGCTTCCAGCACTGCATCTTCCTCCGTGTTCTCCCCCATGCCCTGGGCAGATCTCTGTTTCAGGGTTGGCCCTGCTGTTCCATGAGCTGTGCCCTCTAGGTGTGGTTATCAAGTGTTAGCACAGACTTTGGATTTGCGCTGTGTTATTGCAGTGGTTGTGTCAGTCAGATGTGGACAAGTTCTGAGTGCAGGTGTGTGGTGACTAGTCCCCGTTATTTGGCCTTGACTGCAGGAAGAACTGAACCCCTTCAGCCTTCTCAATCTGGGTGGCGATGAGTGATGGAAAGCAGTTGCATACTTTCAAGGGATCAGTGAAAGGAGGATCCTTTGCTCTGCTCCCTCAACTAAAATGCTCTGCTGGCAAGCAGCAGCTCTGGGTTTGCCTTGATTATTGCAGTGACTGCTTGTTGTGTTTAGTCTGCTGCGCTGTTATAAGCAGTCTCCCTGCGAGCAAGAAACTTGTGAGTGGCTGAGCTGAGATTTCCAGGTTCCTGATCAGAGGAGGGGCTGTCCCAGCCAAATTGGAGTTGGGTTCCTGATTGCATCCCGATAGAAAAGATTATTCATCCAGTGGGAAAAAAGCCCCAAACCGGAACTGCTGTTTTATTGTTTGACATATCTTAGCTGAGCAGATCTTGGCGCTCAGTACGGGTTACAGCTCTGCTTTTCTGAGCCCATGAGCTGGGCTCACTTACAGCTGGCCTGACTCTCAGGAATGCTACCTGCCTTCTGACTTTTCCTGCCTCGTGGGCCTTGGGGGCTTCAGGAACCCTTTTCCTTCTTTCCATCAGCCCATTTACCACATGCTCTACTATCAGGTTGTTTGGGACTCTGGCCTCTCCTCAGTATTTTCTGGCTGAAAGAGTTTGGTTTGTACAAGCAACTGTCTGGATGTCCATCTCTGACTTGCTCTGTCTGTACTCAGCTGACAGACCAGGAAGTGGAACGGGCATCGCTGCTTCCCAGTTAACCCCCTCCTACCACTGCAGGGAGCTCCGGGTGGCTTTGGGGGACCAGACCTTACCATTCCTATAACGTAGGTGACCCTGACTGAGACTGGGACGTGCCCTTTCTGTGTTACTGCTCCAACCATCACCTTTAGTTTTTCCAGGAAAGAGAAACACAAAGAGGTGTAGCCCAACATACCAAAAAGTCAAATTCTTCCTCCCGACTTTGTGGCGAGAGCCAGTTCAGCCAGAATCACTGACATGCTGCCCTCTTCTCTTCTGGCTGGCACAAGTCTGGCAGCCTGTGTCTCCAAGGGCTTCTTACTGAAAAGGCCCCAGGGCAGACATTAGCACTTTAAAGTACTTGGAGCAGACACAAATCTGCACCAATTTGTTGCAATCACCCATATTTAAAGGCAAGTGGTACCTTTTATTTCCATGGGATTATTGGTCCATGGCACATCTGGCACTCCTGTGCACAAGGTCGATGACCTCCCTGCCTTTCTGCTGTACGCTGGGTTTGGCTTTTATCTTTGGTAGGAAGCAACTGGCATTTTGGTCTCAGCAGATGGCTGCTTAAAAATAAAAAAACACCCAAACTAGGAGACTTTCTCTTCTTTTCCAGGAGCCAAGGACTTTGAAGGCACGTGCTGAGGTTCACTTCCAGAACAAAGGCTGCAGGGTCACAACACACAGTATCTCTTGGAGCCTGTGCTGTAGCTGAGGACAAACGTCTGGTAACTTTAAAGGCAGGTAAAAGTTTATTGTGATCCAGAGAGGTGGGGAATCTCCATCCTGGGAGACATTTAGCGCTGCTGGACACATCCTGCACAATCTGTTTTAACTTTGAAATTGTCTGTTTTGCGCAGAGGGGTTGGACCAGAGACATCCAAAGTCTCTTCCTCCTAAATTTTTCCGTGTTTCTCTACCTGATCGTGCTGATGACCCATGCAGTCTGCTTTATGAGTGAAAGGAAGAGAAAAATCATTGTAAAACATGGAGAATTGTATCAATATTGCTGTCTGCTGCAAGCTCTGCCAGGGAGCAGATGCTAGCTGCCTTTTCTCTTCTAGATGAATTTGTTTGACTGGAAAGGCAACTGCTGTTGCTGTGAAGTGTCCAGATGAACCTGTACATAGACCTGGGGCAAGTGGGAGTGACAAGGGGGGAATTTTGGAAGGCAGGGAGCCCATGCTGGCAGCAGCCCCTGCCCTGCTCGGAGACCAAGCAGGACTCTGGGAGTGATGTGCTGGGGAGGAGCTCCTTGTATTGCTTCTTTCCTCAAGAGCAGCTGTTTCAGGCTTACCTGGATTATGACCATAATGAGAGAGGGTTTCTTGCTGGGCGTACATCCCCAGGAGGGGTTGCACTTGATGTCTGACCTTTGTTTTCATTTCATACCAGGTGTTTCTAGGCCTTGAAATTTTTCTGTGGGCTCAAGGGGACAGTTAAGTCAAAGAGGACGAGAGTAGGGAGACAGGATGTGTGCAAGGGTTGTGCTTTTGTGTTGTAGCTTTTGTGGGAGACAGACAAGCTTTGTGGGCCAAGAACAGCAGGACTAATGATGGGCATTTCTGGAGGGTTGTGTGCCTTCAGAGCTCTCGGCAAATGTCAGCCAGTTTGTCTGCTGCCCTGCAAATGCTGCTTGCTTGGAAGGAGAAATCCGACTGTCCCAAGTGAATCCTTCTCCTCAGCTGCTTTTCAGCTCACTTTGCCAGAGAGACTGAAAAAAGGGCTTCCCTTATGTGCGGGGACTGTGGATTGCACAGAGATACAGCCCAGCAAGCTTGAAAGCGTGGAGGGGCCAGTCCAACCTCCCCAGAGCCCTCTCCCAAGTTCAGGGCAGGGAGGGACCAGTGTGTCCAACGAGACAGAAAAGCTCTCTGAGCTGTGGAGAGGAAGGAAGCTAAGCCCAGGGATCGAAGCTGCCATTATAGACTCAGATGTCCTGTCTGAAGGGAGGTTGGCTACCTCATCTGCTGCCTCTGCCTGGGGAGGGAGGGCTTGCAAAGTGGTGGAGGAGGGAGCTGTGTTCTGCCAGCAGCTGGAGCCTCCCAGAGTCAGCCTGCAAAGCTGTCACTGCTCTTGCTCGTGGAGAAGAAGTGTTACTGACAAGCTGGCTTCCTGACCAGTCTCCTTGCTGGGCTGGTTACCCAGATCTGCTCCATAAGGAGGTTCATCAGTTCCCCTGCCGCCCAGCTATTCCTTGGGACGGTTTGATGTAGCTGGCTTGGTTAATACCAGATGTATTTTTAATGAGATGTCATTTGTAAAAGGAGTTCCCAGTGCTGGTGAGACCAGACAGGGAAAAACAAAGTTTCCAAACAGGTTTGGAAACCTCTGTCTTCTAGTCATAGGAAAATTAAACAGAAGCCATCTTTCTGCGTTCAGCCCAGCAACGTACTGTGAACCTGTCTGGGAGAAATCAGCATCCAGTTCCTGATTAAAAAGGTGGGAGCAACAGCCAGGGAGGGTTAAAAGAAGGTATGTGCCTTGAGGCTGTGCTAAAGGGAAACCCTAGATATTTGTTTCTCAGTCAGAAGTTCAGCTGATGGATGCCTCTAGAAGGTCCTGGTGCCTGGGCATAATTTTACTTGCCCTGCTCTGTTTTTCTTTAGAGATGGAGGATGCTGAAGGCTGAAGGCACCAGCTGGGTGCTTGGTGCCCTTCCATTTCCCTCTTCAAGGGTTTTAGGTGGGTGGCCAAGGCCGGAGGCAGGCAGCTGTAACCTGGCTGCAGATGTGCCGGGCATCGAAGCCCACAGCAAATGGGGAGTGTGACACCTCGTGTCTTCTGTGGGACAGGACCCTGCTTGTAGGCAGTTACTGGAGAAAATCTGATGCATAATAGACTTACACCTTAATTCTGCTGTGCAATATCATCTGCATCACAGTTCTATCCACCAAGCTGAGATGCTTTTTTCTCTGCCTTTCAGGACTGCTGTAGGCACATACTTTAAGGAATGCTGATCTAGCCAACATGCTGTAAGGATATGGAGAAGGTAAAGTTTGTCAGTAAAACTTTTTGTTCCCATCGAGTTAGTCTGGTAAAAGATACCATTTTCTACTAAGAAAGTTTATTCTGTATGTTGTGAAAAACACTAGGCTGCTCAGAGAGGCTGATGACAGAGAGGATAGCTAAGCCTCTCTGCAGCATTCCCAGCACCATGTTGAATGTGAGCTGTTTGCTTGTCCTTGTGACTTTGCCTTTTCCCAAATCTGTATTGCTGGACTGGCCTGGCAGGTAGGAAAGTTGAGTCCCTGTGAGATCAAACACCTTGCCTGGTCCCTGGCAGAGCTGTGATGAGATGAGTGCAAATTTGTGACCTTCAGTGTCACCCTTGGTCCATCTTAGGTGCTGCCTCTGTCGTGGGGGGGATTTTTTTTCTATCTATAGGAAAGAGGAAAAAGTTTTGGGTTGGTTCAGGAAATGGGGAAGGTTTCTTCTCTGGCCTAGTTGCCCTGGAAGTTCCCGTGCGGTTTTGTAGGGGAAAGTGTCAGGGCTGTGTCTGTGGTGGAGCTCACGGGGGATGCTCTGGGCATAGCAATGAAGCAAACACCTTGGAGGGAAGGGTGGTGGATATATGTACCTTCTCTTATGCTCTTGCTTACAGGACATCACCTGGGTCTGCTGAGGCTTCCTGGAGTGCTTGAATACTTGAACTAGAGGCTGTGGGATAGGAGTGTGATTCCCGCAGGCCCTGCCGGGGATCCCAGCTCAGGTACCGGGACTTTGCTGCTGGGTTTGCTGGTGCCTGGAGGCAGAGATGTGCTGGAGAGGCTTGAGACATGGTGGCTGTTCCAGCCAGCACCCCGCTTCTCACTGTTTGCAGGGACAGGATGGTCCTGGATGTGGCACAGTCTTCACATGTTGTCTTTCCTGATTGCAGATGAATTTCTTCCTGACAAAGGATCTCTTATTTACCAAGATTTCATCTGCTCCTGCTGTTTACTGCCCACCTGAAATCCTCCTTGTCTCCTGCTGGCCTTGTTGTTGTCCTTCCGTGATCAGCCAGTTGTGCCTCTGCCGCAGTGGGGCGAGGGATGGAGTCGGATGGGGTCAGTGGTTGGCAGGTGACAGCTGCTTTTGGTTTCCATCTGTTCCCCTCTTCCTTTTTAATGAGATCAGGTGCCAGGATGCACTAGGAAGACTTTTCAGTGTGAGAGGAAGTCACAAGTGGGGTACTCAGATCCCTGTTTTCATCCTTGGCAGAGAGAGGCTGCTCAAACCAAACCTGCACCCTCTTGAGCTGCTCCTATAACAGACCTGGTAATGGGAAGCAAAAGCTCTGCCGTGAGGCTGACAGCTCTGGGTTGGGTGGGTCTGTCCTGCAACGCTGAGCCTTGAAACTCGGAGATGTTTGTGCTGGTGGTCCCTGAAATGCAAACATGGCTGATTCTGGACCCACTGGGGTGCCTATCTTTTAATTTTTTATCCTCCTTTTTTTTTTTTTTTTTTTTTTTTTTTAATGTGGCTACTGTCTTGTCTTCTAAAATCCCAGCTGTTTTCAATGATATCAGTGGCTTGGCAGATTCATTCTTTCAGGCCTTTGGTGCTCCCTGCACAGACCGATCAGCATTTCTGATGAACCAGTCTGATTTCACAAGTGGCTCCACTCCTGCTTTGTGTTTTGAAGGGTTTTCCCCTCTGCTTTGGAGGCCGTGTGCTTATTACAGAGCTGTTTTTTCACGAGTGGGAAGGTTTCTCTCAAGGAGAATCTGCAGATGTTTGGGGCTGGTTTTGTTGCTGGCTCTTTGATTCATGGTAGTTCTTGGGATGTGTGAAGGGTGGGAAGAGGTTCAAAGGAAGAACCCGAGGAGCTCGTTTAACAGTTCAGCTTGGACGATCTCTATGTGGAAAATGAAAACTTGCCTTTCTGCTCCCACTGCCAGGATGTGATGTGCTGGGAGTCAGCATGGAGACCTCGATCACGTCAAAGCTGTGGAGTCTGACAGTACTTCCACGGCAGAGAGCAGAGGCTCTTTTGTGGGGTGCACTAGGTGCCCTGTTTAAAAATCATAAAGCCCTGGCTCAGGTTCCAGTCCAGGACTGCCTCTGTGTGGCTGTTCTTTAACAAAACGCCCATTTTTTTTTGGCAAAAGACTTCTGGATACAAATGCAGTCAAATATTTGACAAATCCAGCAATTGCTTTGGGATTTTGCTTGAGTTCAAACTCAGCAGTTGTGGCTGTTGCATGGTTGTATTAAGCCTCTGAAGGCAACTGCCCAGAGCAGGTAAAACCACATTCCACTTTGCCTTTTTTCTTGATGCCTGTTCACATTGTAACTTCCTCGCCCAGCAGAGCTGGTGCCTTCAGGCTGCCCCAGCACCTCTTGGCACAGCCCGTGTGCTGCAGGGAGCTGCACCCGCTGGCCTGGCAGTGGCAAGGAGACCAGTTTGTCCCTTCAGTGCTTCACAAGGCATAAAGAAAGCAAGCTGCTCCTTTCCCAGCACTGCTTCTGAACACGCTGTGGTGCTTTGTAGCTGCCGTGACTGTGCCTGGGGCTCCTGTGGGCTGAGGCTGAAATGCATGTCACGGGCTGGGTTTGTCCCTTCCCTGTGTCCCACTTACAGCTCTTGTTTTTTCTAATCTTCCTCTCCTTTGCTTCAAATCACAGAACCAGATGTTGGTGTTTGAAAGCGCCCTGCAGGAGAGGTACTGGACCTGCTGGGGCTTTGGATGACCGATTTGCTGTGAAACCAGGAGCCAAGGAGACCCGTCCCACTGCAAATGGAGCTGCCAAGTGATGCCAGAAGCTGCAAATGCAAACCAAGCTGTGGTGGACCAGGTAAAGCACATTGTTTTTTTTTCTTGTCCTGGAGAAGTTGGAGGGAAGGACCACTTGTGGTATTTAGCGTGGTCCTTGGAGCTGACCATGGAATGATCTTGCTGGGCTGTGGATGCTCAGGTATTGCCATGGTTTTAAATGCATGAGATGTCCAGTGGTAGAGAGTTGCCATGTGCTTGGGCTCTGAAGGAGGCTCTGTGCCCTCCTTGGGTGGAGGAGAGGAGGGCCTGGTGCTCCCCAGCCTGTGGTGCCCCATGGCACAGGGTGGGATGGAGAATGCTCTGGCAGGACCCTGCCAGCTGAGGAGAAGAGCTGGGTGTGGAGGAGGAGAGACTGACCCCTGCTCTGCCTCTGTGACTGTGAAAGGTCACTAAGCCCTGCCCCTACAGTGCACTGGTACTGCAGTGTGTTTCTGCCCTCAATATGGTGGGGACTTAGGTGTCTTTTAGCTGCCAGAGGGAACACAAGGCCAGGAGAGTTGGGATTAAGGTAGAGTGAGCCCCAGAACAACTATCGAAGCATCCTGTAACTGTGTAGGTGATCAGTGCCCTTGACAACTGTCCACTTTCTTGTTTAGGCTGAGATGCCTAAGGGCAGTACCCTGCTGAGTCAGGCCTGAACCTCCATCCAGAATCGACCCATCTTCCTGTGGCGTTGTCTCCTGGCAGTCACAGCCTCACAGTTACTGCCTTGCTGACCTCCATGTCAGAGATTCCCCTTGAGCTGTGATTAACTTGTTGAGGCTTGTAAATTTTCTTCTGCATTTACACAAAGACAGCTGGCTGGATTAAATGGTTTCGTAGTATTACAGAAAAGGAAAACCTAGGAGGCATTACATTTGTTGGGGCCAAGGACTTTGATTTGTTTCAAAAAGTAGTGGGGAAAAATGAGTTTACTCTTTTTGGATTTCGTGGTTGCACCGCTAATGTCAGGGTGTGCAAAATGTAGACGTCTGAGATATTGTCTTCATTTAGAAAAGGAGTAGAGAACCAGCTCAGGGTTTGGAAGTGAGATGTAAAATAAACAGAAAGTGAGGAAAAAAATTGATTCCGAACATGGGAATAGAAAGGGAGAAAGCAAACCCAGGGCTGTGTGTTGAGGTGTGTGCTACCAAAAAAATCAATGTTCTCCCCTGCAATGTGGGATTGCATTGCTCAGGGGAAGGCAGGAGAAACATGTCTGAAAGGAGCCAACTTTATTTCCCTTCTTTCTCAGAAGAAAACAAGTACAAACCCTGCTTGGATTAGAGAGGATTATGGGCTGCCCATTTGGGAATTCATGTTTGGGACTTCGTGACGATGCAGCTGGGTAAGTGATCTCACTGCAGTTATTTGGTAGGAAACCTTTTGATAGCACCTAAAACGGTTTGAGTGTCGCAGTCAGTCCCTTCGTTGAGCGCTGGAGTTCTTCCTTCATGGGTTAAAACGGGGGAAGGGAATGCTCCCATGGATGGTGTAAGCTGTCTGTGCCAGCACTGCCCTCCTCTCCCTTGGTCCTCACTGCAGCCCTTGTCTTTGTCTTTGCTGCAGCTCCATGTCCTCTGCAAGACACCAGCTGTGCCCAGTTACTCTGTGGGTTCGATCTGGTGAGTGCAGCACTGATGCCAGGAAAGACATTTCTGATGTGCCTGTGTCACCCCCCAGGGGCTCTGGTCCTGGTGTCCAGAAGCTGGGCAGTGCCTGTGCTGGGGCTTTGTCTCGGAGTCTGCAGCAGGGCTGTGGGGGGACGCAGGCTGATGGTGCCCTGTGTCCTTCTGGCACTGCAGCAAGAGAGAGGTTAATAATGCCACACACCTGCTGCTGGCCTTGGCTGTACTCTCGTGTGTTTCTGCAGGAGGATGACAGCTGTCAGTAGCATTTCCCAGGGGATGGGGGAAGGATTTTCAGCCCTGTAGAGCAGCTCCCTGCGTGAACCAACAGTTCCCTGTGCCTCTGAAGAGAGCAGGGCCAGCAGCCTGCTTTGGTCAGACCCTGCTAGGATGGAGGAGGGTGGCTTGTCTGAAGTGCTGAGGGGGCTGGCTTGCTTCTGTGCTGGGCTGTGTGCCAGTGTGATCCTCCCTCCATGCCCTGGGCTGCTCCACATGTGTCCTCTTGGAGTCAGAAATGCAGGCAGCCAGCTGAGAGCCAAGTGTGAGCTGGGAATGATGGCTCCGAGCTGAGCTTACTGGTAACAGTTGGATATTGTGCAGGAAAGCAGAGGGGAGCTCATGGGACAGAGGGAGTGTTGGCAAGGGAAGAGGGGCTTGTTGGTCCCTGAGGGAGCAGAGGTGGGTATGTCCAACCCCAGGAATGGAGAGGGGGCAGCGATATAAACCCTGTCCCTCCTCTGACTCCATGGTCCTGAGCATCCACGGTGGTGAAATTTCAGCTTCTGGGCTCTCTTTTTGAAAGCGTGGGTCTCCCCTAGGGGTAGTGGCTGATGCTTCCTTTTGTGGCTGGCTTGCAAGCCTTCTTGGAACTGATAAGCCCGGTCATTGGGAAGAAGCCCGGAAGAGACTTGGTCCTCCTTCGACTTCCCTGTCTCAGCTGCACCCGTGTACCTGGGCAGGGAGCTCTGTGAGAGGGGGGATTGTCTGAGGAGTTTTCCATCTCCAGGCATGGTGAGGCCCAGGACTGGGTCAGAGAGCGGAGCAGGGTCAGCAAGGGACTGGCTGTAGCCGCTGCCCCGTGCCGGGGTAACGCACCCGGGGCTGCAGCTGTGCTGGAGCTTGGCGGGTGTGCTGGAGGCAGTTTCAGGACCTGCTTGCTGTGCTCACTGGGGGCTTTGGGCGTTGAGCATCCCTGTCCCCTCTGCCTCCGTGTCCCGGAGATGCCCGCCTCCCCCCACCCCCGGCACATCACCGCTGTTGCCATGGCAGTTTGGGGGCCAGCCAGGATGCCCAGTTGCCCTGGAAATGGGGGCAACAGCCTGTCTGGCATTGGGGATCCTCCCGTGAGTGTGTCCCCGTGGCCCTTGCAGAGTGAGAGAGGTGAGGGATCCTGGGGGGGGGGGGTGCCTGCGTCCCCTCCCCGACCGAAAGCCGAAGGGTGGCTCTGGGTGCCGGTGCTGCCAGGAGGCTCACCCATGGGCAGAGGGGTCTTGGGAGCGAGGCTGAGCAGGGACCGGGGCTGTGGGGGAACTCGGGGGGGGTGGTGACACCCCCTGCCCCATGCCGCAGGGCTGGGGGCATCCCTTGTGCAAGAGTGGGGTGCCTGGGGCAGGGTGGTGCCCGGGGCAGGGGGCCCACGGTCCTGCCCAACCTCTGCTGGCCGTGGGCTGTGCTCACCCTCCTGTGGGATCTGTGTCCCTGCACGGCAGCCGCTGGTCTGGGGAGGGTCTGAGGGGGGAGGTTGCCCCCGGAGCACAGGGCAGGGGGGGCTCTTGTGCTGGGTGAGAGGCACCTGGAGGATGAAGCACTTTCCCTGTCAGGGGCTGGGAGCTGGAGCCTCTTCTCCCCCCAAGCGGAGCTGGGCAGGGAGCAAGCTTTGCTCCCAGAGAGAGAAAGTGCCGGCCTGTCTCCCTTTCTTCCCCGGGGCTGCGGCTGTGAGTGCACCCGGGCTGTGGGTGAAACGTGGAGGGAGGGGGGCTGCCTGCCTTGCCGCCGCTGGCCTTGCCTCCACCCTTCCCTGTGCAGAGAAGGTGAGTGAGCGGCTGTGTGGTGTTTGGCTGCCGGCCGGGTTTAAACAACAATATGGCCAAAATGAAAAAAAAATACTGACCAAAGTCAATCATCTTGTGATCCTATAAATAGCAATCCTGAGTAAGACCCTTTGAGCTCTCCGGGATCACAGCAGGCTGTGACCCAGTATCTCTGAGTTGAGATGCCTCTCAGGGTAGATATCACGAGGATTTCAAATAATAGATTTCTTGAAGATTTCAAAGGAAGACTTCCAAGATCATCTGCTGATAGATGCCAGTGAAGATAAAGGGTTCAAAGATCGTCTGCTGACAAATGCTGATGATGGAGAATAGTGAGTAATTCACTACAATCAGATTTCTCCAAAGTTTCAAAGATCGTTTGATACCAATAATTTATTATCATAGGTTAAATTCTGTATCTGTGTGTGTGTGTGTTTGTGTTTGCACATTCGATTTAGGAAACTTCATAGTGTTGATTATAACAAATTCTGTTAAATCACTCTGATAATTGGTTGATGATTAAATATTGTTAAAAATCATTCAATCTAATCTTGTGGTTTACCGTAACAGTGTGAAGAGCTAAGGCTTGGACAATAAGCCCAAGCCAGAGTTGACCTATAGATGAATCCTGTACATTTTATAACTGATAACCATTGTGCTAATAGGTATTATACTAAGTTATAGCAAACCAACTATTCTGAGGTAAAAGGTGGGAATACTGAAGCCTGAGCAACAGGCCCTGAACTGAAACTGCTAACTCCGTGTGTAGTCATTAGTGAAATATGCATAGAAGACGTAGCATAAACATCATAAAACATGTCTATGTTGAATGTATCCTTATATTTCTTTATGTGTGAGCAAGATAACAAGGCCACAGAAACAGCTGTCTGGCCTTGTGACCTTGCTCATAAATTAACTAGATAAGCAGGGAAACTCCCTTAGCTTCTCCCTTAAGCCCTGGCCAGGCTCTGGGGGGAACCTAACGTGAGATGAAAACCAGATATTTCCGCTTAAAACAAAGGTGCCAGCTATTCTGGCTTACTGATTTTTGGTATATAAGGCTGGGCCCGCTCACAGCGACTTTGGAAGCCTCACCTACGGGTGG
The DNA here is from genome assembly GCF_031877795.1 of Strix aluco. Lineage (NCBI taxonomy): Eukaryota > Metazoa > Chordata > Aves > Strigiformes > Strigidae > Strix > Strix aluco. The sequence goes on along the minus strand of NC_133971.1, from coordinate 50,719,475 downwards.
ACGCACCGCGTAGGATTTCCCACTTGCAGGGAAAGGTTCTCCAAACCCTCGCTGTAACCGGGGCTGCCCAGCGACTGCGGATCTGGATGATGGTAACGTATGCAAGTGGTGATGGATCTTTCTTAATCACTATTCTCTCTCTCAGGCAGTAATGATCTGATGCATTACCCTGTATTTTCCTATTTGTTTAAGTGCACTGTTCTGTCTTTTCTTACTGTATGTTTTCTGTATTATTCTGTTATATTATTTAGTTATTTCTAGTAAAATACGCCTGCTCTTTTCACTCTGGTGTCTGAGTTCAATTGATATCTCTGATCAGCAAAACACAGTGTTAATAAATCTTTAATTACTGCTACCTCAAATTGTGTAGGATCCATAATCACTCATTCCCCCACAAATTGGTGTAATAAGAGTTACCATTTATATTAATAAGAGTTACCCTTTATATTAATTCCATTAGACATAAACTGTTGACCAAGTCTGCGACTAAGCCTGGATCCAGCCTCACCTAGACGTCTCTCTGAGAAGGAGTTTAGAAAGCAAGGGGGTGTGTTCTGAACTCGAGACTCAACGGGAGGTCTTCCTTACCCTTTGTACCTCTCCCATTAGGCATAAACCATTGACCAAGTCTGGGATTAAGATTGAATCTAGCTGCATCTAAGCTCCGTCAGGAGTTTAGAAAGCAAGGGGGTCCATTCTGAACTTTGTGACTCAACAGGAGGGTCTCCCTTACCTTTTTACGTTTCTGGTCTCTGTGTAAATAATTTAAAATAAATTCTAACTTGATTTTCCTTTGTATGTTTCTTCCATGTAGTAAGTCATAGAGTGAACGTTGCCATAGAACTTTGCGAAGGCACACTTTTATAACATCACATTAAAATCACTTTTTGCTAATACCTTCCATAGTGTCTCTTCAAGTGATCTAAAACACCCACCCACAACACACCTGCCCGGGACCCCAAGGGCCCTGGGCACCCCCTGCCAGGCGGTGGCCTGGGCCAGCTGGCAGGTGACAGTGTGGACCTGGGCAGGCTCATGGGACACCGGCAGCACCATGACAGAGGGCAGCACTCAGGCAGGGATCAGCGGTGACATGGCTGGGGTGGTGAAGCTCCCGCCAGGCACCTCTGATGCCGTCAGCAGCTGGATAGGGAACCTCTCTGCAGGGGGAAGCGAAGAGGGGTGATGGGGTGAGAGCCTGGCAGGCAGAGCTGGCGGGGGAGTTCCCTGGAGAGCAGGAGCCTGAGGAGGAGCGGGAGCCTGCTGCTGTACCTACCATGGTGGTTGGGCAGTGCGGGGTCTGTTTGGGGCAAACAGGGTTTTGGGAGTCTGGCCCCATGGCGATCATCCCACCAGCACCTGCTTCAGCCAGCCTTACAGGGTTTTGCTTCTTCACACCACAACTCCCATCTCAGCGGTTCCCCATCCTGCTGAGTTCCTGTCTCCAATGAGTCTTTCTCATCCCCACAATGGTTTCCCATGTCAGTGATGATTTCTCAGCCCCGTGATGGTTTCCTATCCCAACAGTCTCCCCAGATCTGCAATCTCCCATCGCAAGCATGATTTTTTTGGGGGAGGTGAATTTTGTGTCCAAGGGGAAGGGATGGGGCCGGCACCAGTGGCCCTGCAATGCCGACGTGTGTGTGCTGCCCCATCCTGCCCCAACCGTGGGGATGAGCGGGGGGGTTGGGGTGCTTTTGGGTTGGTGTTGTCCTCTTCCTCTCCACTCCCAACTGCGGTAGAACTGGTGCTGGTACCGCTACTGTGTGGCCATGATGGGGAGCTGTCACCAAAATTTGGCAACTGGCTCATGCTGACCAAGGACAGAGGCTGGGACACAACATACAGGATTACAAAGGGAATTCTTTTATTCATGCCCATGCATGTGCAATTTCAGACACAAATGCAGCTGCAGATGCCATTCCGGCTGCAGATACCACTGCAGATGCAAATACTACTCCAGATGGAACTACAGAAAGGATTTGCACTGCGGACACCACTGCAGATGCGTTATCAATGCAGATACAGTTACAGGTACAGTTACAGGTCCAGGCACCATTAGAGAGACAGATACTGGCACTATCAGAAATACAGGCACTGGCCCATCACCTGTGTCAATATAATTACAGACACAGACTCACACTGAATTGCAGATACAGTTGCAGATGAGGCACAAAATAGCTACAATTCCAGATGCAGTTTAGGATACAAGTACAATCACAGATACAAGGACACATTCAACCAGACAAGCAGCGGCAGATACAGCAAGTGACACCATGACTGACTGAGGTACCGTGAGACAGAGGAGCCGTTACACATAAAGGCACTGACACAAATACAGCACCAGCACAGAGCTGTGCTGCCACAGGCAGAGGTAACTAACGGGTAACTGCACGAACAGCCACCGACAGAGATAGGGATGAGGATATAGAGATGGATACAAATACAGTGACAGACGTTGGTACAACTCCAGAGATGGGCACAATTACACATTGTTCTTCCTCTACGCAGGCAAAGGAAGAGCTATAGATATGGGCACTGGAACACACTCAGATGCAATTGCTGACACAGATACAGTCGGAGGTACAGAAACAATTACACATACATGTTATAAATGCAGAGGCAGAGCCAGAAAATAACTTTTAAAAATTTATTGCAATAAGAACAAGTAAAACAAAAAGGCTTGGTACTCTGGGGAGCCAGGGGGGGGTTTCCACTCCGCACTGACGGACACCAGGTGGAGCTGTGCCACCCCCCTTATAGTCTACCCTCATGCATATTCACAAAATGGGCGTAATTCTCCCCAAAAGGTTTCCACCTCCTGGCTGCGCAAGCGCAATAGAGTTTCTTGAACCTTCCCCTGTCTGCACATGCACAGTAGAGCCTCTCGAACTTTCCCGGGTCTTTCTGGTGTTGCCAGGGACTTCTGACAGGGTCCCTCCAGTACTTTTCCATTTGCGCAATAGCAGTCCATAGGAGTCTGTGTTTACAGAAAAGAACTCTGAACCATTTTAACAACAAAACCACAGTAAATCCCCTTTAACTTATATACATTGCAAAGTACCTGCAGCATACCTGCCCTTCACATTAAAGTCACCATATTTTACAACACGAATCACCACCATATTCTTCACATACAGGTACCAGTTCCACTACACGTACCAATAAACACGTCCCAGGTGCTGTAAGGAACTGAAGGAATTGATGCCTCAAACATTCATCGACACAGAAAACCTCCAGGACAAGCTGTGGCCTTTGGGTTAGTTGAAGGAATGTCCCCCAGGGAAGTGGGAGTGTATAGAAGGCTGCACCCCCTGCTGCCTTGCAGCTGCACTGACAAACTCCTCAGATGAGGCTCAAAGGGGGGAAAGTGGACTGAGTGAAACCAGGTGTCTCCCCTCAGGCACAAGTACCCCTCAGCCCGACACTCTGAGGCTCTGTTGTGCAAGCCAGGCACCGTGCTTGCCCTGCTAATGACTTCACACCTTCGCCGCTGAAGTGGTAACAAGAACTGGTAAGAGGGGATCACCTCTGGGGTGACCAATAAGAAGCGTAAAGTCAGCAAAAATCTCTGGAACAGAGGAAAAACCAAAGCTGGGCAGGGCGAGTACGGCCACCCACTGACTCAACTGGAACCCGCTCCACCTTTATCCTCGTCTCTCATGGAAATAAGTTTATGGAGTTCCCGCCCCTCTTGTCTAGTATGCTAATGAGCTGATAAAATGAACTTAAAAGGGGACAGAAACTTTGCTGGGTGTGCACCCACCACCCAGGATCACTGGACATGAGACAGCGCTGGATCCAGGGGTGCTGATCTGGATTTGACTCTCCTGTGCCTTCCCTTCCCTTCCCTTCCCTTCCCTTCCCTTCCCTTCCCTTCCCTTCCCTTCCCTTCCCTTCCCTTCCCTTCCCTTCCCTTCCCTTCCCTTCCCTTCCCTTCCCTTCCCTTCCCTTCCCTTCCCTTCCCTTCCCTTCCCTTCCCTTCCCTTCCCTTCCCTTCCCTTCCCTTCCCTTCCCTTCCCTTCCCTTCCCTTCCCTTCCCTTCCCTTCCCTTCCCTTCCCTTCCCTTCCCTTCCCTTCCCTTCCCTTCCCTTCCCTTCCCTTCCCTTCCCTTCCCTTCCTTTCCTTTCCTTTCCTTTCCTTTCCTTTCCTTTCCTTTCCTTTCCTTTCCTTTCCTTTCCTTTCCTTTCCTTTCCTTTCCTTTCCTTTCCTTTCCTTTCCTTTCCTTTCCTTTCCTTTCCTTTCCTTCTTATAGATTTATAAGAGACCATGTTGCTCATTATCCTTTTCCAAGTCTAAATTGTTTTCTACTGCAAATAAAACATTTTAACCGGTTGTCTGGTGTTGTTTCACCATAATTTAACCAGAGGGGATCACAGAACCGTTGTGACTCTCTGGGCTTCCAGTCCGGGTCGCGACAGGTGCCACCACTGCAGATGCAGATACCACTGCAGATACCACTGCAGATGCAGATACCACTGCAGATGGCCCTGCAGAATGAAATACCCTTGCAGACACCTTTGCAGACGTACGGTCCATCCCCCCTAACCCTGCAGATGCAGAAACCAGTGCTAACAGCATGGCAGACGCAGACGCCATCGCAGACTGACACACCACGGCAGACGCACCCACCGTTACAGACGCCAAACCAGCTGCAGGTCCCTCGGAAGCCAGTTCAGCTGCAGACAGGTACCACCGCAGACCCCACTGCAGATGCCATTCCAGGAGTGAACACCAACAGCGAGCACTGCAGGTGAACACCCGACTGAAGATGGGGACACCACGGCAGATGCCCCCACAGCTGCCACGGCCGTTGCAGGAGCCCTTGCAGATGTCTCTGCGGACGCAGACACCCCTGCCGATGCCCCTGCAGGGGCAGACACTGTTGCAGACACTATTTTCCCTCAGACACTACTGCCTGCGCCACACCGCAGATGCTGTTGCGCTTTGCATTCCTGCGCAGGTCCCACTGCAGGTAGAGGTGCTTTGGCAGATCCCGCTCCAGGCACAGACACACCTGCAGACGGCGTTGCAGGTGAACGTGCAGTTGCGGATGGAGACGCTGATCACTGCACCAGCCAGAAAGCGCCTGGAAACTTCATCTCTCTGTACTGCCCATTTCCTGCTCAACACCCTGGAGCCAGCGCAGGCCACGGCACCTGCGGGAAGTGGCCTCAGCTCCCTGGGCCTGGCTGGCTGACGGTGCAGGATGAGTCCCTGTCGGGGCAGTCCCCCGGCGCCCCAGGTGGGTCAGGGGCTGAGCTCCTTCCTTAGGGCAGTCCCAGTGATGCCTCTGGGGTGGGGGATCCGCTCTGCAGATACACCTGGTGTAACCACCAGTTCTTAAATCCCACATTGGGGACCCTGGGGTGACCCAAGAGGACATTGGGGACCGCAGGGGAACAGGTGACAACCAGACAAGTTGTGGGGCGCTTCATTAGCCCTAACGAGGCTGGGGGAGGGGCTTGGGGACATCCCTGTCACTGCTGCCACCCCCATCTCCCCCCGCCAGGTCAAGTCGCACACTCCGTGGTGCCCGTTTGGACGCCGTCCCCTGCCGCCTGGCCATCAACCCCAGCAGTGTCTTCCTCATGTCCAGCAGCAAGTGTCCCTGTCCCCAACCCCGTCCCCCTGCCCCACCCAACCTCCGCACCTTCCTGCCGCTCATCTGGGAAACGAGAGCGCCAGGTCTCAGCCTCCTTGGCCACCGCTGCCACCGCCCTGTCCCCATCGCCTCGCCGCTGTCACCACCCTGGCGTGACCAAGGGACCTGAAACCCCCCTTGTGCTCCCCAAATTCCTGCCCCCCCCTTTTATGTGTCCTCCATCTGCATGATTGTCCATGAGGCTCCACAAACTCCCACGTCCCCTCCCCACCAGCAGCTGGGCTGCATCCACCACCATCACATCCCCCTGGATGCCTGGGTCCCTCCTGGACACCTGGGTCCCTTGGGGTGGGGGGGCAGGGAGGGGTCCCAGGGGACAGGGTCCCTTGTGGGGGGCAGGGTGTCCCTGAGCCCCCCTGTCCCAGCAGGCACCTGCTACTCTCTGTGGGTGTTGGCTCAGGTCTCAAAGGCCCAAGAAGAATTGAGGGGGGTCCAGACCGCCCCCCCCCCCCCAATAAAAGGCTCCTATGAAGCTGACAGCCTTGTTGGGGACACTGGGGACACCAGTGACATGGGGGGGACACTTGGGACACACATGAAACACATGGAAGGACAAGGGGGACAGAGACACAGAAGGGATTTTATTGCCCAACTCAGCAGGCGCCCAGCTGGGACAGCCACTGCCTGGGGGGGCCACAAGTGTCCACAGGTGTCCTCGTCCCCTGCAGGGCAGGACCAGCCCCCCCCAGGGGAATAAATGGTTTGTGGGTTAAAACCACCAGGAATGGGAACAAGGACAGGGGTGGGGACAGGGACCAGGACAGACAAGGAATGGGGACAAGAACAGGGACGGGATAAGGACAAGGATATGTGGACAGGAGGGGACATCAGGGTGGCAGAGGCCCCCCCCCCCCAGGTGTGCCAGCGCAGGCAGCCAGCAGCAGCTGGAGGGGCACAGGGGGGTTGGTGTCACCGTTCCCATCCCTGTCCGGCCGTGTCACCGGTTGTGCAGACGGCTGAACTGCCGGGCCCACAGGGTGCGGGGGACAGGGGACGCTGTGGGGGACCCCAGCGTCCGGGGGGGAAATCCCAGGTGTCTGGGGGGGACACCCAGGCATCCGGGCACCCAGTATGAACCAGGATGTACCAGTATGGGCAGCACTCATCGGGGCTGAGGCTGTGCCAGAGCTGCGCCAGCTCCCACATGGCCACAGTGGAGGCCAGCCCCGGGGGTGGGCGCTGGCACCATCGTTGGGGTGTCACCACCTCAGGACACCCCTCCGCCAGTCCCCGTGTTGCCCCACAGAGCTCATATCCCCCTTGGCTGTCCCCATCCTCCTGGGGTCCCCATGTTGTCCCAGGGTCCCCATGTCCTTCCTGAGGTCCCCACACCCCCCCTCCTCCCTGGGGTCTCCATCCTCCTTGGGTCCCTATGTCGTCCCCACATCCCTCTCCAGTCCCCATGTCCCCAGAGTCCCCATGTTGTCCCAGGGCCCCCATGTCCTTCCTGGGGTCCCCATATCCCCCCTCCTCGCTGGGGTCTCCAACCTCCTGGGTCCCCATGTTGTCCTCACATCCCTGTCCTCCGGTCCCCATGTCCCCAGAGTCTCCATGTTGTCCCCAGGATCCCCATGTCCCCCCCCGGGGTCCCCGTGTCCCCAGAGTCCCCATTCTCTCTGGGGCCCCCATGACCCCCCTGGGGTCCCCATGTCCCCGCCTCATGTAGTGTTTCCAGTTCAGATGGCAGAACATGATGAACCCGTTCACACATTTCTTCTTAGGGCGGGGGGGGCACCCTGTCCCTGTGTGCACGGTGTCCCTCCCATCCCCATGGCCACCCTGGGGGTCGCCGGGCTGCCATTGGCCGCTGCCTCCTGCGGTGCCACTGCTGGGCCTGCGGGGACAGTTGTGTCTCCTGGGGGTGACACTGGGAGGGGTGACATTGGGGAGGGGGAGGTGACACTGGGGGGCTGACAGTCCCCACCTGTGGGCTGAGATAGACGTCTGCGAAGAGGGCTGGGGGGGATGGTGACACTGAACTGGGGGACACAGACACATCATCACCCTCCCGGCCCCCACAAACCTACCTCGTACCACTTCATCAGGGGGCTCTGGGGGGGGGCAGTGAGGCCAGCAGGGAGGGGCTGAGCCCCAGCAGCCCCTCCCGCCCTGGGCAGGGTGTCAGGAGAACCCCCACTTCCCAGTCCAGTGCCTCCCAGTAGGGCCCAGCCAGGGGCCGCTGCCCCCCCCATCTCTTCCTCTTCTTCTTCCTCCTCCTCCTTGTAGGGCACCAGCCACTGCCTGGGGGGCCTGAGGGGGGCGAGGAGGGGGTCAGCACCCAGTGGTGCCCCCATCCATTTGCCCCCCCCCACACACACACATACCCCCATGTGCTTCCAGCACTCAGTCCCACCTCCACAGTGTCACCGTCACCAGGGTGGCCTGTGGAGATGGGGGGGGTGTCACTGGGGGGGCAGTCCCCCAATGCAGAGGGGCTTAGGGGTGGCCTGTAGAGCTTGAAGGGGGGGGGCAAAAGAGGGGGTCAGGGGGGCCCAATGGGTGGAGGGTCCCAGGGAGGGTTCTCAAAAATTTGGGGTAGGGGTCATGGAGGGGGTCCCTGGATGTGGGCGGGTCCCCATTACCTGCCCCACCCTGGGCGATGCTCAGGATCGTCTGCAGGTACCGGATGTACCCCAGGATGTTCTCCAGTACCTGCGCCTGGGGAGGGGAGTCCGGGGGGTGCAGATGGGTGTGGGGGGTGCAGCCCCCCCTCAGCCCCCAGACCCCCGCTAGATCTCCCCAGCACCCAGATGACCCCCAGCACCCAGATCCTCTCCCCAGTCTCCCCCTGGCACCCTGCCCCCCATCAGCCCTCTCTGAGACCCCTCAGCACTCAGGATCCTCCCACAGACACCCCGACACCCTGCCCTCCCCCCAAATCCCAGTGAGTCCCCCCTCCCAAGGGTGACCCCCCCATACCTGGGTGCGGTGCCCCCCCCCACCGCGGGGCCATGGCACCATCTGTTCCAGGTCCGGGAGCAGCGAGCGCCAGTCCCGGCAGGGGTGCCTGGGGAGGGACACGGCAGGGAGGGACACAGAAGGGTGACATGGGGGGCACAAGTGGGGGGACAACAGGGGGCACAGGAGGGACAGTGGGGGGGGACATGGGGGGGGGACATGGATGGGGGGTACATAGTGGGGACACTGGGGGGCCATGGGAGGACACAGGGGCATGGGAGGACACCAGGGGAACACCAAAGGGGGGACACTGGAATGGGGGTGACACTGGGGGGGCACGGGAAGGTGACACCAAGTGCCATTGCGGGGAGGCAGGGGGGCACCAGGAGAGGAAGAGGCGACACAACGGGGCACCGCGAGGGACGGCCGGGGGGCACTGTGGGGACAGCCAGGGGGTGACACGGGGTGGGGGGGACACGTGGCAGGGTGCGGTGCCTCCCCCCCCTCACCAACGGCTGCGAGTCTGCTTCGGGCCCCCGGCGCTGCCCCCCCGCGGCAGCATCTGCCAGGGAGGGGCAAATGCCGGGGTCAAACGGCCTCGGGGGGTCCGAGTGGGGGGACTCAGGCCCGGGGGAGGGCACAGAGCTGGGGCCAGGGCGAGAGGAGGGATCAGAGCCGGGGCGGGGGGAGTCGTGGGGGGGTTCCTGGCCCAGGGGGTCCCAGTTCAAGAGGAGGGTTCAGAGCCGTGAGGGGCCCAGGCCCGGGGCGGGGGGGGCAGACCCAGGGGTGGGTCCCAGGCCCGGGAATCCCATGCTCGCCCCTCGCCTGGGCCTGCCGGCCCAGCCCATGGGGGGCGTGTCCTGCACGGGGGGCAGGAGTGTCCGCACAAACATAACAGAATAACATAACACAAGCTTCCAGTATCTTTGACGGGATTTGATGAATAAACAGTTTACTGTCTATCACAATGTGGAAGAAATACACCGAGTTTTGGAAAAAGCAAAAAAGGATGCAGAGCATAACTGGTGGGACACCCTTTTCGGGTGGTCACCCACTACTACAGGCATCTTAAATAAGTTGTGTCACCCCATTGTGGTTCTTTTGATATTAATTCTGATTAGTCTGACTTTGTCAATAATATTATATGTCATAACTTGGAGAATGATGCAACGGGTAACATATCTGACATCTGTTTTGGATGATGACTTTAAATTGAGAAAAACTCTCCTGTTAAGTCAACAGGAATTGCAACGATTTGATGAACAAAATGGTAAAAAGAAAAAGGGGGGATTGTGATAGACAGTAAACTGTTTATTCATCAAATCCCGTCAAAGATACTGGAAGCTTGTGTTATGTTATTCTATAAACTATGTAAACCTAGCCTAGGATTAATCTTAACTATTACACTGTGTAACGACTAACAGACTATACTAACAGACTATAAGTGCTTATCTAAGTTAAAATGCTGAAGCAAGGACTTACACTGTGCAAGAGACTAAAAGCAGGGAAAAGGAAGGGGGGGTTGAGAAGGGCAAAGGGGAGGTGTCTGTACTCTGTGAGGTATAAACAAAAGTTTTGTGAGACTACCCTCAGGAAAGCAAGAAATACGAGAAATTCGTGACGCGAGGAAGACGCGGAGCCTTCATCCCCACGACCACGGGGAGGCAGAAAACGACCCCCTAGCAACAAGGCGCGCAGACACAGAATACACCCTTTGACGAAACACAGATACCGGGAGATGGAGGATATAAAAAGAAAGACTTTTGGGAAGTGTGCGCGCACCGTTGGCGGAGTTGAACTCCCCGGCTGCCCAGCGCTGTTTTGCTTGTTGCTGCTTGCTAAATAAACAATTGGAATTTTTATTGGCCCTGTCTCACATCAATTTGAGAATTTACTTATAACATGTTTACAAGTACAGGATCCCTGTCCCATTCTCTTTTCATTTTTGAACCTGCAGGATTTCCAAGCGAGATTATTATTTCAGGATTATTCCAAGCAATAATCACATGAGAAGCTGAAGTTTTCAGAACCATACTTAATAGCCTGATTTTGTCAACACCATTCAGGAGGCTGCTCTTGTATGTAGGACCCCCCAGCTTTAAGCTCTTTTTCAAGAAAAAGCTGCTCAGGTTAACGTCTTCAGTGAGAAACACTGCTCCAGACAGCAACTCCTGCCCTGTTTTCAATGCCCTGATGAGCAAAAATAAAGGCAGGGCTTTAGCCAAGAATGCGGTGAAGAGGACTCCTGCTGTAAGTGGTCTTTTAAAGGAATATCAAATGGTAGCTTTTCCATCATTTACTGCTGGCATCAAAAAGCTGTCCTAGAGACCACTGGTAAGAATCAATGTCAACCACTGAAGAATGTATGAATTCAGAAATGCACACATGTAGGGAAACAGCCTGTCCCATGAGCCAGAGTGCTCTTCAGCAGTAAAACCAGGATGCAGCACTGTAATAGAAAGCTCAGAAGACTAAAGAGAGAACTCACTTTCCAGCATTCACAAGTGTTGTTTCAGAAACTCAGTTATATGTTGAACTGTAACAAGATTATACACTTGAAGGTCAGAGAGAGGCTGTAGCTCTTAGCTGAATCACAGTCTCCTTTTTAACAAGGAGCCTGATCAGGCTCCTCCTTTAGATGCCTCATAAACTATACCTGGGAACAGCCCTTGGTGCTTAACCTGAATGAAGTATTCAGGTACATGAGTTCTGCTACCTGAAATGCTGCCTAGGCGATCCAATCAGTGATACTGCTATTTGCCACTCTGGGGGAAGGCAGGGAGGTGGAGGAGTATCTGAGAGATAAATTACAACTGAGAAAAAACCAAACACTCGGGACAACCAGGAGCAGAGGACAAAACGATACAAGCTGCTTACAGAAAAAAGTACCTGGCCCCATTCTTGCTTATCTGTGGTTCAAAAGCATTGCTCAGGAGAAGGGAGAGATGGCATAAAGGGTTTAATCAAAGGAAGTAATGGACCTTCATTAGCACATGACTACTTGCCTCCCCCAGCCCTTCTCAGTCAGGCTGCTATACCTCACCTTAAACAGAGCAGCAACTCCCTCCACGGGTGTGCCCAATACACTGAAAACAGCAGTATTTGCAACTAGGTTCTTCAGAGTCATCAGACCTTTCTATCAGTATTTTCACGGAGCACTTGAAAACAAGTACTTTTAAGACAAAAGCACCACACAATGAAATCAAGTGTATGCTGTGTACTCATCTTGGAAGCAGACTACACACCTATGGTTCAACGCAAAAGCCAGTCACAATTCAGGATGTCCCAAAAGTAAAAATAAGCAATATCCAAATCTAATTCACTGTACCCTGGGGATAAGTACTTTGGCAGGAAGGACACAGAAGTCCGAGGAGAGCAGTCAAGAGCACAGAAATCATGCCAAATTTCCCTTCGGTACGGCAGCAATTTTTCAACAGATGACTTCGGGAACACTCTGCAACACCCTACTGTAAACAAGTAATCAAGCAGAGTCTGTTTTGTCATTTGAGACAAAGGTTCAATAACTTTTCTATTAAAAATGTAAACCCTTCTACATTTCAGGTAGTAAGTGAGGTTTATATAATGGACCTTCTTATCCAGGGAGGAAATGTCTCTCTAATGTCTTCATGGTGAGATAATTTAGTAAGTAGCACATACTTTATAAAACTCATTTGTGTAAAGAGGAATGGGAGCAATTTCAGTTACCTCTTCAATTAGCTTCCCTTTGAACAACAGTTACAAAATGGAAAGCTCCAAGTGGCTGCATAGAAAATCATCTCTGGGCATTTAGAATGAATCTGTAGATTCTTAAAAATCAGACAAATAACATTGTGTTAATTAATGTACTGATTTTTAAACTGCTGCAGAAGAGTTTAACATTTGTGAGCTGTTCAGATCACGCAACTTAGTGAACAATTTGATCTCCCTTATTTTTATAAATCACTGTTCATTTCGCCACTACTTCTCCAAAGAAGCACCTGTAACCATTGAACTACAGCATTGCATAGCATATGACAGTACCTGACACAGGCCCTAAGATACCACTCAAGCACTCACAGAAATGATACTTATAAGCTACAATAAATAAGAACAAAGACACAAAGTTAAACTTCCAGAGTTAGAAAATATAAATATTAAGATAATCTGGACATTTAGCAAGAAAAATTTCAGCCTTCAAATTTGCCAAGTTCAAAAGCAGCTAAAACCAGCCTCTGCTGAATGCTATTGTCTTATCTAAACTGAGGACTAATTCTCCACCGTACGTTTGGAGAACATGCCTGATCTCAGTCAGGGTTAATACATGCCTATTATATTACCAAATAAAAAATAATAATAAGAATTATAAAGCCAGTAATAGTGATACTGCAGTAACAGTTGCAGAACCAGCTGTTAGCCTGGTTCACTGACCCATCTTCTATCACCAATGGCTCACGAGACAAGTCTCTAACATCAATACAAACCATTTTGGCCATATACACAGTGAAACAGCAGATAGAACAGAGAAGAATCATGCAGAAGCTTTTTTCCTTCCATCTTTCCTAACTGGTTCCGTCAGGAAAATATTATCTACAAAATACATTCCATAACACAATACTATAGTGGTTTTAAGGGTGCATGCACCTCCATCTCACCTAAGAGAGGGCAAGTAAAACTGGACCCTGGTTGCCACCAAATTTATGGCTGTCCAAATTCAGCACCTGAACGCGTTTCTGAGTCTTACAATCTCATAAATCCCCTTTAGCATATACCATCCCTTACCTCTGGTTACTCAAATTTAACATTCATTAAAGTAGACGGATGCCCCCAAGCATAACTATGTTTTGCATAATAGTAGACTACTGACCACACAAGGCAAGTTTTGCATTAATTGGCAATCTACTCCCTCTACTGTAAGAAAATGCTCTGCATCTGGACTTCTTCAGCTCCGTTCAAAACCCAGAGAGCTGTCAGAGCATAAGGCTAGATTTCTCACTTGTAAGCCCACAAGCTTCCAAGCAGGGATAAAAGATCCAGGTAAAAACACATACAGGGGCTTGGGGCAGGGGAAGCAGCTTCAGTGACTCTAGTGCTGAACTCCAAGACTCCATGCTTTGAACTTCCAAGTAGAAAAAAAAATACACTTTTTTTTTTTTCAAACTGAGAAAGAATTGACTGTTCAGATACTCACACATGCAATAAACTTAATTTTCAAGTTGATTTTCCCAAGCACCAATTCTAATACTGCCTATTCAGCCAGTCACAATTTATTGTGCAAACAGATCTAAAAGATCCAGTATTTGTGATTGCCACTGAAGCACCAGTTCCTGATCACAACAGGAGTGAAATAATGTAAGTGATGCATTGAAATCAGATTGTTGAAAGAACAAAAAAAGAGCAGAGAACCAAAATGAACCCTCTTCTGCTCCCAACAATCTGCCCCGCTTTACTGCTGTGAAGAAGCCACAGCTTTACTAAGTTTGTGGGTTGTTTTTGAAAGACATCTTTCAAATACCCCTTCTCCCCAGTAGCAATACAGTCATGAAGAGCTAGTGGAAAGCGGGGCACAAAGTGCTAATGAGTATCTGGTTGAGCCAACAGAATTTGGTGGGGGTTTTTTTGGTTTGGTTTTTGTTTGTTTGTTTGTTTTTTGCTTTTTTTACCACTAGGCCCTAGCATGGCTCTTGACTATCGGCCAAAGCAATGACTCCAAAGCTACGGATTGCCTTGCAACAGTTAAATAGCAAGCAGAAGTAGTGCACAGAAGATACATTATTTTCTTAGCAAGCAGAAGTAGTGCACAGAAGATCCATTATTTTCTAAAGTTTGCCACCTTTATAACATTCCCTTAATATGCCAGGAGCACATTTTGTTGCCATGATACTTATGTCACTGTCACAGTAGTATGTAAATGGTATTTAACCACCACGTCCATATGAGCAACAAATTTTCCAGACACAAGGAAAAAAGTGAAGATCACAAGGATTTCAGGTTTACTTCCTATATGCATTTTCACAGTATAACAGATGCTTACAGTTCTTAAAGCAGTTCAGGAAAAAACCCCACACCATTGCCTAGAGGCAAACTGCATACAAACACTGAACGTATTTCCCTACGCAGCCCTGCAACATCAGTTGCCCACCACAGAAATAAGATCACCACTACCCTTTTGGCAAAAGAAGCCACTGGTTTATTACAAAACATAGCAATAACAACAAAGCGGTCAGTAAGAACAGAACCACATTTGCTTCTGTTCATAGGTCCAAGTGCTCAAAGTCTCATACCTTTGGCCAGGAGACCAAAGATCCATCTAATTTTGCCCAATCTACCTGTGTCCAAGTTTTGTCACCACGAATTTCCTTTATGGACTTTGGAACTAAGACATACAAATGCCCTGGGTCTAGATTTCACTGGGTTTATAGCAGCACAACTTAAAAGTCAAGAAAATTAGCTTGAACTAGAATCAGCTGAGGGCCACCCACCATTACTTTGATGATTTCTAACAGTGAAGAACTGAATTTTTGTTGCTTCCTGTAGTGCTCTGCACACATACCTATAACCATAGAATACCATTGTGACTAGAGATGCTGTAACAGGTCTCACTGATGGAACATTTCATGTTGTCTGTACTTGTGCAGTTCAACCTCTGCCTTCTGCACAGAAGAACAAGTCCCACCCATCATCAAGAATGTTTGCTCTCAAGCAATAGAAAGGACATCACTGCCAACACTCTGGAAACATACCAAGGGGACACCATAACAGCTAATTCTTACGAGCCTGGAGAACACATTGAGTATGAAGTACAAAGAGAATATTCTCATTCATATACACAAGTATTTTGATGATCTTGTGACGTAAATTATTGAAGCTCTTGGCATACGCATGCTTATGGTCTGCTCTGTCCTGAACTGACGACCATCTAGGGAAAAGATCACTTTATCTCCTAACATCTTTAGGTTGATCTTCTGCAAGGTAGGAATACGGTGTTGTGTCTCATGCTAAGGTCTTTGTGACTGTAGTTTCATCATACCTTTTGGTCAGACTTTCCATCTCTTGTCCAAGTGACCAGATAACACACATCCCACCCTCCTGTCATAGAGACATGTCTTAGAATCAGGCAAGCTCCTCTCCGCCAAGCTCCATTTTTTCACTTAATTTCTTAAGCTTGCATGTCATGTGAGCTTGTGTGATGATAATTCACCAGCTCCAGACAAACAGCCTTTTTACTTTGAAACCGTCAGAACTAGTTGGAGAGCTGAAATTACAGGTAGGCCTGTAATTAGCTTTAAATAAACGTCCCTTCAACAGGAAATTAAATAGCAGGACCATTTAACAAAGACTACCACAGCAGACATGGCTTTCACTCCTTTGCCTCCAACACAAAACCAGCTTTCCTGCCAAGCACAACCCAAGCAGGATCCTGAAGCACTACAGAAATGACCATTTACAAAAGGGTCCTCTTTCATCTCTGAAAGAGGACACTTAAGATTGGCATGATGCATTTTCATCTACAAATCAATTGTTCCCAATTGGAGAACTGCATTAATTCCCTGCAATCACAACCACAGACACGAGAAAGCCAATAGCAACCTAACCACATGACAAAGCCCAAGGCATCCACAAACCCTACATCAAAAGACTGACTTTTGAATGGACCAAAGGGCCAGATGTGGCTGCTGGCTGAGGGCTGCTCAGCCTGGCTCCCCAGAGCAAAATGCTGAGGCAGTGGGAAGTGGGTTGAGTGTATTTTTCCAAAGGAGTCCTCCAGTCAGAACAGGCAGCTGCAGGAACTACTCCACACAGAGACACCTGTAAGGACAGAGGGTAGCTGTCACCCTCACCTGAGGGACACATCCACTGTCATGGCTGCACCATGGGCAAGCACCAACTCCACCTCTACCAGGGCTTATGACAGGAATATGAAGCCTACTCAAGCTTCTCCTGACCTTCACAAGAAGCTGAGCCAAAGCATCCTATGATTTTTTCCCATTTTTCTATTTCTGAGAATTACTAAAATAGATTGGAAGCTTTCGTTCATCTAGAAGAGAATTAAGAGTGCTCATTGAAAGAGCTGTTAAAACTTACTTTCTTTAAAGGTTATATGACCTAAGGATAGTTAAAAAAAATTAGTCAAGAGGCAGGCTGTCATTTCAATGTACACAACATTTAGCTGAAGGTAATATAACTTTTGCCTGCATTCATAATTTCTTATATCTGGTTTGCTCTGTCTCATCCATTTGATAGTGCTGAAACCAAGTAATCAAAACGTTGAATCCTCCTGTCTTCACTTCTATGTATTAAGCTTCACAGAAGCACCTGTGACAATTTTTTCCTAGAAAAGTATTTCTGGGTTTCATTCTAGTTATCTATACAGCCTGAGATTTTTTTTTGAGCTACGACTGACTCACTGCCCGTAATTGATATTGCTCTGGCATAAAGCTGAAAATTGAGAGAGTGTCTCTTGCTGTCTACTAGAAACAAAAATAGAAAGATAAAACCATACAAATATATCTCGCTATAAAATCACCCAGGAAAATGTTACCAAAGCACTTTTTGAACCTGACATTCTCAGCTCAAGAGACAAATGCTTGACATGAAATTGCTACAATGAGAATGTCTGCTCAACACCCTTTGCAAGCCATACAATTACAAGAAGTAAAGTTGAGAACACACTAAAAAGTTATAGGCAAAATTAAAAGAACTGAGACTTGCACTGAGGCCCATTTACTGTTATTGTCTCTACATAATCTGGACAGTGCCCCTGGCCCCGCATTTGAGGAAAAGCAATCTGTGACTAGGATTTCAGTGCTGCTTGCTGTGAGACTGATGGAGAAGGAGAGAAAGCAACAGACGGAGCCAAAGACTTGGTGAGATTTAACCCTCTTATTTGCAAGTAGGATTATAGATTGAAAGGGACCACACTTCTTTCCTTCCCTCCTAGATAGTCTAGCATATAAATGGTATTTCAAAACATTAACAGCACTGCAGTTTGTCTGAAGGGTACATATGCAGTGATTATTACAGAGGAATATTGCACGGCTGGGAAGTAGCTGCATTCTACCCTTTATACTGAAAAGCTGTTGAAAAACATCTATCTGTATAAGTGTGTAAAGAAACTACATCTGCAAGCAATGCCCCAAAGGAAACAATTTTCTAATGAATATAAGCAGTGTTGTGACCAGATTGACTCCTAATGCTCTTTCTCTGACCTGACATTTGGAATATTAGTTACCCACTTCGGATCAAGCAAGCACGGACATTTCTGGATAGCAGCTGCCTATGAGTTAAATGCGACACAAATATTCCTTATGGACTCTGTCTGCCCAAGATGAAGCCCTACTCTTTTCAGAACAGGGCAAACTGTGTCAAATAAGCAAGCCCTCTGAGTGTCTCTGATACTTGACCACAACACTGAAGCAAAACTTCCTCTCCTCTTTTTAACTAAGTGATTTTCTTCAACCTCTTTTAAACTTCTGGGCTCCCTTTAAAATCTTTTGGAGAGTCAAGAAACCTATGAACAGTAACATTAAGGTGGGATGGGCAGCATTTGCTTGCTCATTTTAACAAACCACTGAGAAGCCAACAGACCACCAGGTGTCCATTAGTAAGAGACTAAAACCTGGTTTTCCAGACTGGGGTAGAACAGTGGTGCATTATAATAAAGTGCCCATAACATATTTAGGCCTTAACTTGAATCCTCAAGTTTGCTCTGTAAGAACACTGCCCAAACAAACAATGCAAACCCTGCAGTTCATGAAGTGATGGAAGGATACTGCTTTTACAGTCATGAAGGTGGGAAGACAAAAGGCTATGTTCGATTTGATTGTCCTAATAGTGTTGCGTATCTGGAAGTGCTGACTTCGAGAAAGCGTATATGCATAAGACACTGCCATCCTTCTCACTGTCTTCCTTCATATGGAGATCTTGCATTTCCAAGGCCACACTCTCAAGTTGCCTCAATTGAATTAGCAGTTTCAAAGCCAATATCAGTTGTCAGTGCCAGAACTCTGTGTGAAAGCTTCCAAGTTCATTTAAAAGAGCCACGTCTGGTCAGTCAAGAAGCCAGTTAAACCAGTGAGGCTGCGAAGGTCCATCAAGGCTTGGTTTTGAGACTAAAATTTAATCTGGGAGTTCTGAGCAACTTAACAAATTCTCTATCACTGCTTCAAAATAATAGGTAACAACTAGAAACAGCAGTCCAAGAAACTTGGCCTAAGTTATCACACTCTTGCAAAAGAAGCAAATAATATCCTGTCAGCTTTCTTTTATCCACGGGAGACAGCAGCAGGACAGTGTTGAGAGCTAGGTCACTGTGTAAATGTAAAGCAGTGATGGAAACTGAATTCAGGCTATCTTCTTGACTGTCACTTCTGTGTTCCCACCACAAAGCCACCCTCATCACAACCACACCGTGTGATGACAGATGACTTGCTGCAGTTCATTCCCCCTCCTTCAGAGCTTCCTCATTACTATTCCAAAAACCTAAAATAGCTCTAGACCCATAACCAGCAGTCTCCTCTCTTCTCTTGCTCTGCTCTCCCATGCTTCTACCCCAAATGTAATTGATTACTTGCAAGACAGCTATCAAGAGCTATTGTAGTACTTACCTTCCCCCAAAAGGTACCTTCACCTTCAACCCTGAGGCTCTTATGTTTTGTTTCTCCTGTGTGTATCCCTCAACTCCCTTTTTCTAACCCTGACTTCTCTTCTATACATCTCAGCACTTTCCCCTTAATTTCAGTCATACATAGAGGACTGTTCCTTCTCCCTTCTGACACACCTTTTCCCACTTCTTATAAAGCTACTAGTTTCCACATTTTTACTGTTCCCTCCTTTCTTCAATAGCCCTTCCTACCCCAGGAAGGCATATGATTTGGTATTACAAGATGTTTGATTAAATTAGAACATAAAATGTGCAGTAAGAGTGGGATTCAGCTTCCAGACTACCTTGTCTCCACTTCTATACTTAGGAATAAGCTCCATTGTCCGTTATAGATCTCCACTGACTATAAACAGAGACAAGATGCTTGGCTGTAGCTTACATGCCTACACATGAACACCTAAGTTTAGGTGCCTTAAGCTACAACCTGAATCCCACGCAGTGTCTTAAACACTAGCTAAGAGAGCATTCCCAGAACACAATTACAAACAGTAAATAATCACTAGATGCATTTAATTCCGTAGCAGGGGTTCCACAGAAATCAGGTCTTGGCCTACAGTTTTCAAACACCAAAAAATCCCAAGGAAGCATAGGACTAAGGTATAATGAACTTGCAAACAAGTCAAATAACGTGAACTCCCATCACTGGCAAAAGATATGGCGAAGATTAGATGGCTTTCTAAACTAATAATGCTACTGTAAAAACAAATTAATTTCCAGATATCTTTTGGCCCCCACACTCTACAGACTAGATTACAGTCTTTCCAGTTTTATAGTGCATGAAGAACTCTGTTTCACTTCTGAAAGTGAAGTGCATCTTCTTAGATTCCTCTCTTCAAAACTCTTCAGTACAGCAACTATTATCTTCACCTGCTTCTGTAATGACCTTCTAGGTAGAGTCGCTTTCTACCCCTATTCCCTCCCTTCTTGGCACATGTGCTGCCTACTCTGGGGAGGACTTTGCTGAACCGAGTTCTCTATTAGCACTTCGTGCACCACTACCATCTGCAGATTTCTTTTCTTCCCATCCTTGCACTAGGAAACTCCACAGGCACTCTCATCCTGATCTTCATGGTCACACAACAGACTGAACAGGAGACCCTTTGTATGTTGGCAAATTATCTATAAATATCTAGCTTTCTAGCATGCTTGCTTGCAGCATGACTCAAACCACAGAACTCTTACACAGCAAGCAAATAGCCTTAAGAACAGGATTTACAACTGACAGACATCAGCATTTTCCTAGGCTTTAATTTCTTCAGAACTTCTTTTTGAACATAGCAAGTAAAACAAGCCTCATCATCAAAAAGAGTTTAACACACAGGACTAATTAGATTTCTGAGTTTTCTTCAGCAATACGAGCAATAATGACAATTAATAGCAGCACCTCTCTCCCAAGTCTCTTTGATAAACTAATCCCTTACCTCTTCACCTCCTTTATTTTCTTAATGCATCTTCTGTTCTTAAAACTCCTTAGGAAAAGATGTACTTGAATAATTTGTTAGAAGCGTGCTGAGTGTTTGATGACAGCAGGCATGCTAAAGAATGTTTATACTTTTCCCTGTCAAACAGGGTAGCCAAAAGATTATTTCACCATAAACATTGAGTATGGACCTTCAAGAAATACTTTCAATTCTAGGGATACTTTTGTGCTTTGTGTAGAGCATACAAACTTAAGTATTAACACTACCCCAAAGTCAAAGAGAAAAAAAGCCAGCACAGAAAAACCTTCTCTCTGTACCTGGTAGATACCAACCCCAGTCAAATCCACTTGCAGGTGATTTGTTTGGCAAGAGATCAGCACAGCGTTGAGAGCTATGTCACTGCATAAATGTAGTGTTCCCGTGGCTTGTGGGACAGGGTTTCACTGAAAAGGTGACCATTCATCCAGAAATTCGCCCCTCTGGCAGCAAGGAGAGAGAACAGTGATTACAAGACACCCTGAGGCCACTGTCAACCTGTTAGGAAGTCTAGGAAGTCATTACAGTGGGCTGTTTTCTCTGCAGGATGAGTTATGCCACAGCGTAATTGAACCATTGTCTTTTTAAGGGTACTGATTTTCCACTTAGGCACAACACCAATGTTAGCTCTTTTGGCCATGGGCCTAGAGCAGAAAAAGAACACACAAGACAAACTTGTGGAGTATCAAGGCAGCCTGATGTGTTTGTCACAGTAGGTACCCAGTAAAATCAGCAAACACCATTCAGGAAAAACATCTAAGGAAGTTCCAGCAGAAAATTTAATACAGTGTGTCCTGCTCAGCCCTGAAAGACCTCCAGGTAAGACTTTCTGGGGGATTTATCTCTTAAGTATCGAAAAAACAGGTTAAAAACAAAGTGAAATTAAATACTGACATATGTGCACTTACATCCTTCTACAAATACTGATATATATCTATCTATGGCAAGCACTCTTCGCCCTGAGACAAACTTCCTCCAGCTATGCATACGTAAACTACTATACTAAGGCCTTATTTCAAACCCAAAATGCTTTATCCAAAAAGAGAGGATGATGTTTCAAGTAACCCATTGAGACTTTTTTCCCCCCAGATCTGAATTTGTTTTAGATATCTCAACACAGAAAAACAACATTATCGTATTCGGTTTCCCAGTGTTTCCACTTAAAGCACAGGTAAGCTTTTACTTGGCTGAGGTCCTACAGCAAGCATAAAGCACTCCAAGTCTTGCAGTACTTCCAACAGTCTGTTTGTCCAGGCCTCAGCAGTAGTAACGCACTGCTCAGCCCTCTGACACTATGACTAACACAGCTACTGCTCCACATTGATCAGAAGCTCATTCCAAACTACCAGGCCCACAAAACTTTTAGCTAAAGAACTTAAATGGAAGTCTGGCTGTTTCCTACTTACTTCTCTTTCCACAGTCCTCCACCTCCCCCTCTTTTCTTCTGTGGCTTGCTTTAACAACTTACTAATGTGGTGAGACTAAAAGCACAAGATAAACTTTAAGTAGGTACAAACAGCAGCCCCAATATCTTTTATAGCCAGAAAGGAGCAGGCAACTCGCTTTTGATTCAGCCCCGTTAAAGCAGGGAGAACAAAGTCTGTCGGGAAGGCATCCATCCCTTCAAACCTGGGATACTGCTGTAACAGAGGTAAATGCTAGCATAGCCATTGCTGCTCTTGTATCCCAACTTTCCTGTAACCACCCAGACAAACCTGTCAGCCCTACGCCTTGTATGCCAACAGAGAAGTCCCGTGAAGCACAGCTCCACAGTTCTCAGCTCCTTCCTGCTTCTCATCCTATTGGGCCACAGAGAAAGCACCTTAAAACTACAGACTATACATAAAAAAATCTAAGTCATCTTTGTGACAACCAACTCACAGCAACTCTGTTATTAGTTCAGTTACCTGCAACATTTAACACATACTGTGATTGCCAAAGACTGGCATTCACCAGGGGGTCAGCCAAAGGTCACACTGCCTGTGTGGTAACCATACGCGTGTCCAGGAATGGGTACTAAGAGAGCCAAAAAAGAGTAAGGCAAGTATTCTGTGCAGGATAACTGGTGCCAGGCCTCAGACAAGTTGGAGAAGCCATGAGAAGTACCAAAACCAACTGTGAAAGGTCTATGGGGCCATGGGTCAAATCGCTGCAATGGAGGCTGACTGACTATGGGATCAGCTGGGAGAGGAGGGAGAAGAAATCAGTCATAGCTTCTTCAAAGATATCTTTAAAATCTTCTCCAGCACACACAACTTTCCTCCCTGCCTGGGTAACCAGTGATCCTGACAAAACCAAACATCCCCCATATTTGATGACTAGGAACAGATACAATGCATTCTGCTACTCTTCCACAATATGCTGTTTGGCACTTGGAAAGAGAGCAAAGGAATCCCCTGAGCCTACACATTACTTTGCGCTGAAAAGTTCCCATTCCAGTTTTCTCCCTGGGCAACCCTCAATACCTTCGCATGCAAGGAGGCTAGCCAGATCAGTGCCCAGGTGGGGGGTCCTTGAAAACTGTATTTTTTTAATCCTATAAAAAAAAAAAAATGAACTTCAAGTGCAATTCATCAGGAGTGTAGACTTCAAATGAAATTTTACTCATCTGATCTTAGCGATTTAAGGCAATCCTTAAAATTTGGAGGGACAAAAAGCAATATCCATTCTTATTTATTATTCTGGTATCTATTAACTACAACTCCGTACGTTCCCAGAAAAGTAAAAGTTGCAATTTTTTCAAAAATATTGCTCTTGGCCTTACTTCAACCTCAGGCCAGATCAAGGGTAATGAATATTTAGTTTTGCAAATCTATTGTATATATTAATCTTGAGAATAAGCACATGATTATTTTCATATATTTATTTCCTTTTAATCACAATTGCTAGTATTATCTCAGATGTGTTTTCATATGAAGAACCACCTGGAAATCCACAAAACCCGAACATTACTTCTCCAAGAAAGAATCCCACTGCTCTTATATGACAATATACAAACCTATCAAAGCACCAACACAGGTACGAGTAATTCAAACGGCATGCCTTGACACCTGCACAGCTGCAGTCCTGCTTTAAGTAAAGCTATTGGCAAAATTCCAATTTGCTTCAATAACAGGATTTGACACTATGGGACCTACAGGGGGTCTGCATTATGTTCTTTGAGTGCATCGCCATGATTTTATAAGAATACTAAATGAATCCAAGCATGGGGGGGGGGGAAATTTTTTGTTTTGAATGTCATTTATCATTACATACTTTACTCAGCAGTTGTATTAACACACAAACTTTGCCCAAATATCAACAACTTAAATGTAAGGTTATGGTCATGACACAGCTGTCACTGATTTTTAAGGGGTCAGAATTTCTTCCTGAATGCAGGCTCCCAAATACAACATTTGACCTAGGCAGGGGTGTCTACCTTTCGCTTCTTCCAAAAGTTAAAAAATGCTTTTGTGGACTGCGAGGAAAATCAACCTAAACTCCCAGTAGACACCGCCAGCTTTGGGATAGGAGCCAGGAGAACTGCGGCTGTGGAAACACTTCTTCTACACAAGCTAATGTGGAAAATCAAAACTGCAAAAGTTGGACAAGTAGTACTCTGCACAAGATGACTGACTTGCTTTCCCAATCTGTACCACTCTCTCAATTTTTCTGCTCAACACCTCTTATGTTTAAGAAAATCTGTCATCTATAATGAGCAAAAAAAGACTGAAGAGAGTATTCCACAATCCATTCCTCTACTGTCAAGCAACCCAGCATCTGGCATTTATCTCAGCCATCAGCACAGAAGAAAGTGGCAGGCACAGCAGCGCTGGGATATCTTTCTTTGACAGTTGGTGCTGTCAAGATAAATTACTGACAAGGGTGTGCAGACCTTCTGGCAAACTCCTATAAACTAAGGGATTACACTATCACTGTCCACCTGCCAGACTTCACCCAGGAACAGAACAACCTGACTTCCCTCTTGGTCTGTGTGGTTCAGAGGCCAGGACAGGGTTTTCAGAAATGCTCAACACTGTGCTAATTCTGTTCTGAGTCAAGACAATTCAGTACCAATAGTAGAGTAACCAGGCAAATGCTGAGTCCTTTTGGAACAACTGTTTTGTGACATGGAGTCTCTTTCGCATCCATGGAAATAAAGAAACCCTTCAAAAGGCAACAAGAACAACAGCGCTTCATCAGAGAAAGGATCAGTCTAACCCAGGGCGCTGTTTGTAGAAGTAGCCAACAGCAGATGCCTGCAGAATAATTTTAGAGCAGGGTAAGCATCTGGTGATGCTTTCTGACAATATTATTCCAGCTCTGAAATTATTTGCTTCCCAGAGCTTCCCAAATTAAACTGTTTAAAGGCTTTCATTGTATTGCTTGGAGGTACAGCAACGGAGCCAACGGAGAACGTATCAAACATGGTATTACGCTGAGAATATAGTTGTCTTCTAAACCTATATAGGTCTTCTGCCCTCAGGGTCTGTTTGGCAACTACTGAGACAGATCTGGATATTGTTGCATGCCAAATACAACAATAGTCCTGAACTGTAAGGAGGGGAAATGCACCCTATCAAAATCAAGCACGTTGCCCTTCGGTGGTCATGGCATACAATTATTCATGTACCATGTTCTTGATGTACTGATAACACAACACCAAACTGAGAGCAGTCAGTATCCTGAAGGATGGGGCTGCTATTCAGAGAGACTTCAGAAAGATGGAGAAATGAGCTCACAGGGACCTCGTGAAGTTCAAAAAGGTAAATACAAAGGCCTGCCTCTGGACCAGAATAACTCCTTGCAGTGACCCAGACTAGGGATCAGAAAAGACCTGGGGCTGCTGGTGGAGGACAAACTGAACAAGAGCCAGCAGTGTGCCCCTGCAGCAAAGAAGACCAACTGCATCTTGGGCTGTTAGGATCACAACATAGAATCACTCCAGGGAATTGATCCTTCCCTTCTGTGTGGCATTTATGAGACTACATCTTGAGTTCTGGGCCGGAAGAGTACAGTTTGGGGCTCACAGGACAAACAAAGGCATTGGTATATGGGATTGAGTGAAGCAAAGAGCTACTAAGATTTTTGTCAAGGTTGACTTAACTTGCATATGTCCAAAGACCCTGGACAAGCAGCTGCTAGGCCTGTGCAGACTGACTCTGGAAGACAGTTCAGAGTGTGCTATGACTTTAAGCTGATGTCATGTGGCTGGCAAGGTTTACACGTCGCTAGGCAGATTCTATACAGAAATGTGGAAGGCCTACTTCCACTCTTTCCAGTCCAAGGAGAAGAACACACAGATGATGACATTATCCACCAATACATTCTAATAATGGCCTTCTGACAGGAAAATGCTTCCACCTTCCGGCAGTATTTGAAATATTCACTGCTTTATTCCCAGTCTTCATGTCAGAGCCCATCAATCACTGCTGATGGATTCACCTCCAGGGGTTACCAAATCCAAGGGGTGAGGGGTGATGGACTCCTTGCTGTTCAGAGCTTCTATAGCTGCTTCCATCTATCCCTTCTAACCCTCGTGATTAAGCTTTGATAATGCTACAGGTATATGGTACACATTTGCTTATCATGTCATCATCACTGGATGGTCCTGGTTAAATGGAAGATTTTGTCAGAGTAAGAGCTGGATTAGCAATTTTGTGTGCTGCCCTGTTCCTTAAGGATTTACCTACCTTTGGAAAGTTGAAGCACTCATACATTTAATGTGATTATTTTTCTCTTTGACCACGTTTTTTTTAAACGTTTTCTGATATTTGTATTTAGTGATTTGCAGCTGCTTAGATGGATTTCATCTAAGGTTCCTAAAGGGGAAAAAGCACTACATGACACTTTTCAATAAAGTTTATCTTTAAGTGATTTAATTTATCTAGACATAGTCCTGCATGAAAATATCAAAAAGAAAAGGTAAGAGTGAAGTGTCATCATCCCACGAAACAACAAGAGGTCACAAATTATCCTTGTTGTCCTTTGACTAAGAGACATGACATTTTTCATGTATGATTAGGTTTTCTATAGACTGAAAAAGGGATGGTAGGGAAGAGGGTTGTGTTCTATATATCTAGAAGACTGATTGTGTAAAAATGGTAATGGATGCTGTAAAACCAGTAGGAAATGTGAGCAATGTGTCAGAGCACAACCCATCCAAACCACAAAGGGCATAAAGTATTTTTTGGCTGTTGCACCCTTTCAATATGTGATGACAAATGCTTCTTATTTTACTGAAGTTGATAAACATCCCTCCCACTAAAATAAGATTGCTGTTAAAATATCTACTAGATCTTTCTTTGAATTGAAAATATTCAAAATTTTCAGTTTCTAATATTACAAAAATGCTTTTTTTCTAATAGTATAAAAAATGAATCTTAGTGAAAATGGGTACTTCTCACAGTCAATCTAAAAAAAAGATCACAGAAAATATAATTGAAAGTTGATGCAGTGAACCTACTGTCACAACAGCCTCCAACATATTTGAGCAGGAGTTGAGTGTTTGTGGCAACCAGTCTGAGACCAAATGAGCTCACACTTCACACTTGAGAACTGTTATGAATCCTGCCAAATTCCATGGACTGCAACTCAATGAATGCACAAACCAAGACCAGATTTTAACTGATCATTGTGACAAAATACACAGTGGTAAAGTGTACAAAATAGGCAATTCTCTGCAGAAACTGCTAGTTCTTTTGAAAGGAATGCCACATTTTTAGCATTAGTCCTCATACATTGTTAATGAAGAAGCGAAAAAATTAAATGGGTAAAGGGGACTATTAAAACAACACTTAATTCTGACAACTTGATAAAGTATCCCATTAGCTAATCAATACAACTTCTGGGAGCCTAACAGGCCTTATCGATGTTACTGATATCTGTATATCTGCTAGTTTTAAGTTCTTGTGTTACATCAACAGAGTGCCAGGGGAGAAGTTTTTCATTCTAAATCTGCTGAGAGAAAGGAGAACCCAGTGGACAGGAAGTTGTCCTTGGGATAGAGTTTAAGAAACACATTTATATCACCCTGCTTTTGTTTCCAGTAAAGTTTTACCCTTCTTTTTTGTCTCTTGGGGAAAAAAAACCAAAATCTAGATCAAAGATAATGGGTGATTTAATCTGTAATTTACTCTTTTGTAAGCAAAATGGTACTATTGAGTAAGCAAAACTACTACAACACAGTTGCATGTTGGCCACATAGATTATCAGAAGAAAAATAAGCAGCTGGTGATATAAAATGAAAACCTATGCTGGTGTTTAGTATAGTTCAACACCACCCCTATCCATGGCAAACCATCTTCCAGTTCTACCTCTCATTTCCACATTACCAAAGACACTGAAGTTGTCATTTAATAAAACTACAAAGTAAGTACTCAATTAAGGCATGTTCAATTGTAATATATTAGATTTGGATTTTCATCAGTTCTGCATTAATTAGTCTGCCTGTCTACATTAACAGACATTAGTTTAATGGTAAAAATGTTTTTTGGTGTAGGTGAGCAGTGGATACAGGTGGATACAGAGGATAATAAAAATGGAAGTGATGCAAGATCCATTTAAACCAGTAATAAGACTCAAATGGACATGACATGAGATTTCATATTTGCATGTGAGATGTTAGGCCAGGACAAGCACAACAAGCAAACTTCTATACTTGGTCTCGTTTTACACAAAGTCTCTGAAAAACAAAGCAGCAGCTCCCTTACTCTACTAGTGGTCACCGTTTGCAGATTCTGCCTTTTCTGGAAAAGCATAAGAATGATTATGAAACTTGTCAGGCAAGATTTTATTACCCTATAAATGGCAGACACCCAGTTTTAGTAACAACTTTACATGGTATCTGGTAGTTCTGGGGTGAGACTGCAACAATCAACTTCTACACATCTTCATTTTTTCTGAAGACTTTTCCTAAGAAGTCTTAAACTGACATCAGGATCAGAGTTTTCTATTTTCTGAATTTTCCAACAATGTTTTTCTATTGGGTCTCCAAACATACATGTAAATGTAAGTGTTCAGCTTGACATTAGATTTAAGAGAAGGAAATAATCTGGATCTGGTCCAAGAATGACATAAGACATTCTTCTTCAGTTTTCATTAAAAGTGATAATGATGCTGGCAAAATACTTTTCACTGAAAAATCTTTCCAAATTCTGGTTTTATTGGATATTTATTGTAATCATAATTTTTTTCACTGTCATCCGAGTAGACGGGTCTATCTGCCAAACTTTGTTCCACCCTCTGTTACATCGCTATTAAAAAATCTCTGTCCCATGGGACCTAGCAGCATGAGCATCTGTCACACTGTTAATATTTTCCCTGCTCCACAGTAGGGAAATTTTCTCAAATTGCCTAAGTACATTAATTAAGGTAAACCAGGAACAATTGTTCCTATCCTATACTTAACTTGACATTTGCTTCTGTTCCAGAGCAGAAAAAAGGCTGATGTGCTCAAAAGCTTCTCTATTTTTTCCAGTTTTATGGAAATATGGCTTGACTTTACAATTCTACACATTCTTGGTTTTAATTTAATTGAATGTAAGACTTTCTAGAACAAATTGTGACAGAAAAAATATTGAAGATAGAGTCAAATAAAAAATGTTCACCAATACAAAGTTTATCAAAAGTTGTATACAGATGAAACTATTGTATCTCTGGCTAAGAGCTGATATGTTAAATTTGCTTTCACTTGTATAAATCTTTCCAAAAACAATTGATACATCTGTTTAACATGGTGAATCAAAAGCAAGTTGATGAATTTATTTCAGTGCATACCTCTAGTATACAACATGATTGATTGTTGTGCACATCTAACAGACTAGGAATAGAGATGTGGAGACATTGTGAAAATACAAGAAGTTTTGGTGATACTTATTGTTGAGGTAGAAGGGATGAAATGCACTGATAAAACCCACAAGAGAGCTTGTTTTGGTGGTCATCACTAAAATTACATCCCTAAATACCTTCTATAAGTTGTTTCATAAAAGGCAAAAGTCTGACAATAAAATAATTTCCTGTAATTTAAAATACTCTCTGTTACTATAAATTTGGAGTCTGGATGTGTAACCCTGACCAAATGACTGCCGGTGGTGTTCAGTGAGATGGCTGAGCTGATCTAACAGATTCCTGCTGTGGTCCCATCTCCCTGTCCCTTTCCTATTCCTTTCTTTTGATTACATTCTCTTGCAACTTCCTTTGTAGCAGCTCTGGTACCCATCTGACCTTCAATGAGCCTTTTCAGTTCACTAGCCAGGCAGAAAACTAGGCCACCAAGAAAAAAAAGAAGAAATAGGAAAAAAAAAAAAAAAAAAAAAAAAAAAGGAAAAAAAATAGAAAAGAAAAAAAAGAAAAAAAATAAAAAGGAAAGGAAAAAGAAAATAAAAATCCCCACAAAATAGAAATAGTTTTCTGATGGTTTAGTAAGTTTACAATCTGTAGTTTTCAGTTCAGGTTAGCTATTTCTATCTGTTCTGACTTTCACACAAATTGATGTCTAGTTTGGGAGTCAAAACCCAGGAGGGAATTGAAATCACTAGAATGTGCACATATAGAAACCTCAGACACATTTTTAAATACTCAGTCATACCATTTTTAACATGTAAACTTTTTGTTCTCTTTTACTTACTTGCCTATGGGAAAAAGAGAAAAATAAAAGGAGGCATTATTTTATGCCAGGTGGTAGCAAACAGGAAGCAGAGAGCTTCACCAATACCTTTATGGGAATCAAAATCACAGGTATAGCTTGAGCACACTTCCTAAGTGGCACACAGCCATAAGGCATGCCAGTTAGAGACACTGAGACAGTAATTCCCCATCATGGAGAAAATAATGGTCAGAAAGGTCACAGGTACATCCAAACTCTTGTGAATGTCTTCGGTATTCTGCTCAGTAGCCTCCAGCACACAGGCAAGTAATGGTGTAGAGTCAGGAAGAAATTCTGCAATAATATGATAATATTAGTATTTTTACCCCTTGAGCACTATGATGCCTCTTTTTTCTCATATGTCTTTTGGGGTCACTACAAAATTGTAAGCGTATATTTGGAGAATAGGTGAATGGAAACACATGCAAGCTGAAAAGGAAGAGGAGGAAACGAAGAAAAAGTGAAAATGGGGAGAAAAATGTGTTTAATGCGAAAACAAATAGAGGACAGGAAGTGGAAATGTCTTCTGAACACTCATTTTGGTTGCAGATATCAGAAAAGACATATCACATATGTGAACTTACGGCCTTTAAGCTTGGGAAGATGTCTAAGTTCACTTGGGAAGCAGCCTGAATAAATGTCATTTCCAACCAGGTGAGGTGAAAGAAGGAAGACCTAACATGCTTAGTCTTAAAAGGAACTGTCACTTAGACACGCTTTCCCATGCAGTTCCTGATATGTGTGCTAAGATGTCAGAAGTGTACGGGGTTCGGAAGGGAAGGTGAGAAGACTAATTTGCAGTGCAACATTTGACGAGAAATACAAATAGAGAAAACTGGATTTTTTGCTAGTAGTCTGGCAGCATATTCTGTCAGTGGTTGCGTACTCTGGGGTTTCCCTACACATCTGCAGAAAATAAATTACAGCCTGATATTGGAAAGAATAGGGTTTTTCTCTTAACTGGTTGGTTAAAAGTATACATTATTAAACAAACAATGAAAACCTATTTGACAATACCTATTTTTCATGACTGCACACTGACAAGAATTACATATATCCTGTTTTCTGACTGTGAAATTCATCCTTTTTCCTCCAGACTGACCTTCCTAATTCCCTGATCTCCCTCATTCCCCACACACAGGGTTTTCATAATAATATATTTTTTAAATGAGTGGTTAAATTGAACCAGCTGTTTTCTACAGCACTTGTGGGTGGACATTACCTCAAACAATTGATTCAGGAAACACAAAGGTTTATTCTTCCATTCAAATAGAGAAATGTCTCTTTGATGTATCACAGGGATTTCATGCATCCTCCGACTTTGCTCTAAATACTGAATGGAAAATTGCATTCAGTGTTTTGCTTTTCCTTTATCGTTCCTTCTGGTTTTGTCCTCTAATAAAGCTGGTTGTTAGGGCCTGTAACACAGCCTTTTTCCTAGTCACACATGATCAAATGATTCTTTTAACTTTCCTCACTGATCACCTACATGGATAAGATTGCAATTTATATTCACTTTCATTAACTTTGTCTTTTATTTTGTATGAAACTCCACATACAAATGTACGCAATAAATTCTGTATATTGGTGTGCACATGTGCTCACATATTTTTATTAGTTCCTTCCTATCTCCTACTAGCTAAGATGTGATTTTTGCCTGGATCTGGGGGGGTGTGTGTGTGTGTGTGTGGATTTTTTCTGAGAATTCATGTGACTGAAGTGTCTGCTGGCTTGTAACACTTTCCCTTCTAACCTGCCAGGCTGGCAATTGTTTTGAGCTTTGGAGAATGGCCTTTTTCAGGTTCCCAGTACACATGAGGCTCTTGGGGATGCCATGGCATATTTACCTTGACACAGCCAGGTAACACTAGATAGATAGATAAAGGCACTATTTTCTTTTCTGCTAGAGTTCAAATCAGGTACTTTCTTTCAAGAATTTATTCCCCAAAGGTAAAATAGAGTTTTATTGTCTACTATGAGGGGAGCTATATCAATTCTCTATAGCTAACCACTTGCTCCGGACCATCTGTTCTTTTGCAAAGTTTCCTTGGCAATATGTTTTCCTTTGTTCGGTTTCCAGAGCACTCAGCTGTGCTCCTGTGCCACAGAAGCTCCAAGTAAGGAATCATCAAGTCACCCACCAGTACCCCACCAGCCATTAAGTCTTTTTGATAATTTCTCTTCTGAGTCCTGAGTGTGTGGTTAAATCAAAACTTTTCACAGCCACAGGGCTAAAGACATGGGTTTAATTCCAACCCATTAATTCTCTTGGGAAATGCCTGATAAGGCTAGGTGCAAAAGGGGCCAGAGATTATACCTAATATGTAGTAAGAGCAAGGCTACCTTCTCCTGGGAGGAGGGGAGTGAGCAGGAGATGTGCTGTGTCAGATTTCTTTAGGAAAGGAGCGTAAGTCCTGGCCTATTTTACTGACATAGTTTGTGGTTCTGCAGCCGTGGGTTGCTTTCCCCCTTTCAATTTTTGTTTCAGTAACTATTGTCCCAAACAAAAATTCCTATGGTGGTGTTACCCATGATGTTATAAACAATGTAGACAGGTTGAGCTGTGTAATTTTCAGCCTTGAATTCAAAGCTGTAACCCACATCTGAGCCAAATCCTGACAGAGCTTCTGATGTAAATTTCTAATAAAATCACTAAGTGATCATTTAGAAGCCTGTAATAAGGTGGGAGTCCCCGTAGATTTTTTCTCTTTCTCTAATTTTTGAGAGCCCACATCAGACACTTTCATTGAAAAATCAGTTCCCCATAAGTAAAATAAAAGACTGTATTAAGTCAAGTAGCTCCCCTGATTCTACTTATTCATTAACACTCTTCTGTGGTCTCCAGTGGGTGTTCAAGTTCTCCTTGGGGAAAATAAACCACGCTCTAATCTGTTTTTCACCTCTGTATTTTTTTATTTATTTACTAATTTCTGATGAGCCTAAAACAAGTTATCAAGTTTCAGGAGCTTTTATGTTGCATTTAATTTCCTTCTAAAGTACTTTTCTCTGTTGGATCCTCTGCAACATTGTAAGGGTTTTGTTTTGAGATTAGTAGTTTCTTAGCTAAACTGATTCCTTCTGGGGTAAAATAAACTATATCATGAGTCTTTCAAGAAATGAGTAGTGAAGCATGGTTGTGTTAGTCAAGCCCTACCTGCCCTCTCTGCAAGAGCTGACACTCATTTTTTCCTATTTTTTACTGACCTTTTAAGGAAGACATTTCTATTTCAATTGTGTTAGCAGCCCAAGGTAGGAAGGGGCCACAGACATGTTACAGATTCATTCTGTTAAAAGCTCTACAAGCAGATAAAGCACAATAGCAGCTCTACCCATGAACTCACAGTCAAAAAAAAAAAAAAAAAAAAAAGTAATATAACAGATACATCTGACAAAGATCCTGAGCTATTTTCGAACAGCCTGGCTGCATAGGCAACTCACAAGCCATCCAGCAGCAATAACCATAGTTCCTCTCCTGCCTTGTGGGTTTCAGATGACAATTTTTTGTTGTCATTATGGCAGAGGTGATTTTAAAGGCTTTGAAAGAGTCCTCTACACAGAGGGTTTAAGCAGCTGTAACATGAAAGCTTTTGCAGCCTGGGTTTAACAGTCATGTACAAATCAAACTCCAGTTTGGGTCAAAGACAATGTGATCAATCGAAGAACTGGATGTCACTCTGTTTCACTCAAAATTTAAGAAATGTATTAGAAATAGAATTAGGGATGAGTCACTGTACATGCTGTTCCATACTAAGAACAAAACAGCTCCAGTGAACCCTATTATTCCCATTTTAGTTCCATATGCCTTATAGCATCCATTATTCTGGCATTGTAGATGGATGATTTTCACAACTGAGATGTTAAATTTATGTATGAATTGCATTACAAAATTTATTTGCAATTTCTTTCATTGGTTTCAATGTGTTTAAGAAGTGTTTAGGGAACAAGACCATTCTTTGGTAGGAAACCTGTGGGACTTACTGTAAATGTAGCTGGTTTCCTGTACTTGAGAATGCAAATTTCCATGCTATGGATCTATTTACATAGGTGCAAGTGGTTTAGCTATTCAATTGTTTGCCTGTTTTCTGACACTGGGGACCACCAGAGCTCTATCTTCCATGTGCCACAGGAACTCAGAAGATGTAACACTTTAGCATCCACAGTCAAGGTGTTTATAAATCAGCTGTTCACCCAGAGTGCCTAGCTGGTGACACCAGAGTTGCCTAATGCTGGATGTCTAACGCTCTATGAGTTGCCCTCAGGACCTAGATAAGAAGGATGCCCTTCTGGGCAGTTGAAAGCTCGAATGGATGCCCAGAGCATAAAAAAGTGGCACTAGGCAGTTATGTGTAGGCAAGTAAAATATGACCCAAGCAAGCCAATGGAAATCAAGTAAATACAAGCCATAGGGTCTAGAGAGTCTGGTCAATTGATGAAATGCAGTTGTCTTCTTTAGGGGTACCTGAATAACTTTTTGGTCTCTATTAGCTGCATCAATTGGAGTTTTGGAAACACCTTCCATGGACTAGCAGATATGATACAGACGATACAGGAGGGCCACACCCTTCTGGAGAGAAGGGAGGGCCAAATGAAATATTTTGGGGAATAAAAAGTATCACCAGACACCATGAATTGGTGTAATTGGGGAAATAAATCTGTACTTCATTGGTTTACTTTAAAAAAATCCTCACTGCAACTTCAATTAGCGCTTCAACACTTGAAAACTGTTTTACGTGAAGTGGCCTAATTTTTTCGTCATAGAAGAACAATACTTTCTTTGAGATCGTTCCTTTCATCACGGACTTCAAAGTACTTAATGAAAACATGTTTTTGTTTGTTTACATTGCATAATGGATCACGGCACAGAAATGCCGGAATTTACTGATACTCAGGCTGATATACCCACAGAATTCAACCTCTTGTTTTGAGCTTATTAGCCCACATATATCATATCTATTTTCAGGTTAACCTCAGGCTAAGGCATTCTGTACCCACTTCTGGAAGAGAAAGATGAAGAGATGGCAAAATGCTGGAAATACCAAAACAAGTAGCTTGCTAAATAGTTAAATGAAAGATTGTTGAAATTTATAAATTTATTCATAGCAGAAAATAGCAGAGAATCAAACAGAAAGAGTCCTGATAACTGTATCATTTTGACTCATTTGCTACCATTTCATAGCAATTTTTTCCCTTCAGAACATTTATTCAACATAGTTCATGATTAATTCATATATACTGGTTACAGATAAGCGTATGTCTGGGGGATGATCCTGTATTGCGCTTAATTAGTGCAATTTTTTTCTCAAGTCTTTTAGTCAGTTTTGTTGAATTCAGCTCACAGGTTGAAGATGTATAAATTTAGCTGTGCAGAGGTAATCACCTGTAATGTCCCTCACTAAGATAAAATATAATGAGGATTTTGTTGGGATTCAGTTTTTTAAACATAGCTGTCTAATCACATTTAACATTCCCTAGGGTATCTGATGTATCCACAGAGGACTCACACATATGACACGGGATCTGTAGGAGATGCCAAAAAGTGCATTGTTATGACAACTTCTTCAGCTTTGGAATTAAACTAACAGCAATGACTGGTAACCTTATCTCACTTGCAACAGTAGTTTGGGTGTGAATCTCGTCCACTGCAAGTATATATGTGCACATAACACAGGCGTGAGTACACAGGGTGAGGAACACCTCTTCCACTGGCAGTCATTACCAATATTTTACCTAGACATGAATGTCTGGATACAAAACTATCACAAAAGTAATTTTGGCTTTTTTATTCCTTTCTTCTCAAATCCTCTCTCCATTGGGAAATTCGGTGTCATCACTCCCATTCTGTAGCTAAAAAAATGGAGGTGAAAAAGAGCAAGATCATTTGTCCATAATTATTTCCAGCCCTGCCTCTGCCAGGCTGTGCTGAGCACATTGCTTCCCAGTGGCCAGCTCAATAAACCTCAACATCCCCCCATTTAAAAAAGACAGATCTGTGGGCTGCAGTGTTTCTATTTTGTTTTGTTTGTGGTGGGAAGGGGTCAAAAGAGGTTGTCATGTATGAAAATCCACTTTTATTTCAACTTATGCAAAACCTAAGTCTATTGGGATTCAAAGAAAGAAACCCTCTTCTTATGGTTTAGGCTGCTGTAGCTGAAATGTCACATTCACTATTGGGAACAACAGCACTTCTTACATGAGTGTAAATACCGAGTTATACTTCTGATTTGGAAATTAGCCTTTGACACTCCACTGAAATAATTTTAAGTGACTCAGGTCTCTAAAAAGCCTCTGTACAAAATATTGCTCTGTTAAAGAAATTTCACTCTTAAACTTGCTCATTCACATCCCAAAGCCAGTATGAAAATGAAATCTGATTATTTTCCCCTTGAATCACATGTACTCTGATCATTTTCTGCAATAATATAATTCAGAATAAAATAAGGGGAGGGATATAAATTTTCATTGACCATATTAAATTGAACAATGTGCATACTTGTTTGGTTTTAGATCTCATTTCAAAGGAAATTGAATTGCAGAAGACAGCCATTTGAAGCTCTATAGATTTTTCTGCCCCATAAGCTGCAAAGAATATGTTTGATTGTGTTCATTCTTTCTATGTTTATATGTCTATATTTATATATATATATGCATATGTGCAAACACAGAGAAATGAGTGTGCTACAATTATAAGGAAAAAAGACTCATGCTACTTCACTTGCTGGAAAGAGGCACATGTTTAGTTCTTGTGTATTTTTCCCATGTTTTTAATTTTTACTACTTTTCACTATATTCTAGTTAGATCCTTGGGAGTGCAGAGGGGAGGAAAAGGGAGGAAGGAAGGAAATAAATGAAAATATACACTCAGAGTCTTAACTAAGATTTATTTAATCCAGCTACAAAACACTATTTAGCATCCTGATGGGAGCAGATTGCTTTCACATTTTATGTAATTTCCCATTTTTAAATGAGAAAAGTAGCACTGTATTAGACCTGAATTATTGTTTGGGTGCTGAGACATTTGAGATTTCAAAGCATGTACTCACAGCAAACAACCCATCAAAGCTTGCCCTTAGCTGCAGAGCTACCTGTGCTAACCTCAGAGGAAGAACCTGCAGAAGGGAGAGAGATGGGTTACCAAAGGCAGCTCTCACTTGTTGCATAGATCTTTTATAGCATGACCTTGAAGTCTCATGGTATGCAATAAAATGTCAAATGGGACTTACTGCTCTAGGCCATATCTTTGAGAAAACTAACCCATGAAAATAAAACTCAGGTGGTTTTTTCTAAAGCACATAGGAGTCCATCTCCCACTGAAGTGGATAGCATATGGATCCTAAATTATTTCCAAAAGTATCCATATACACCTGTAAAAAAATTAATACTTTTGAATACATGGTCCTCAATACCGAGAGAGAGAACCATAATAGTGAGAAATCGTATGTGACCCAAATCACCTACAATACTATAGCTATAACTATACCAGTAAACTAAACAGAAACAAATCATAGACATTAGCAGTGGCATGCTTTTAGACTTTCTAAAAGCAGATGTCCTTCCTTGCACAGTTTTGGCTCATGCCAGGTATATTGGGGGCAGGTGTGAAAGAGACTTCAGCCCATATGAGTATGAGCTCTTGTGTGACATTTGTCCTCAGGGACAGAGAATAGCCATGGCCAATCGTATTCCTTAGCCTGGATTTATTAGAGTAATCTTTTAAGGGCTAAATGAGGGACTTGTAGACCTCTAACATCTTTCTTCCACCCCTCTTAACCCTAATAAACCAACTGTTGACAGAGATTTTTGGACTAAATTGTATATGTTGCTGTTAACCTTCATTTTTAAATCCCAAGCCAATGACAGAAGCTACAACACATGGAAGAATTTTGGCGGTGAAAACAGGTGTAATATTTGGCTACTGGTTACATCATTACCATGCCCAAAGGAAAAAAACTACAAACCAGCACTTCCACGAGTATATACTGGGTCCTCAGTAGAAGTACCCATTTGTGACAGATACACTCGACCCCTGAACCAAACGAGCAGTGGTTTGGTACAGGCTCCAAAGGAGGTAAAGGTGTGAGCCATACCTGGGCCAAGAAGTCCTCTAGTTCCAATCTGTCCTCTGAAAACCCACAAAGAGCAGAGTGACACAGTGAGCATCGATGCCTATAAGCTTGGAACACGGGTCATGTGATTAACACATGAATAGTGGGTGGCTTTCCCAGGATTCATTTATCAAGAAACAAAGAAAATTGTGGGTACAAGGAGTCACATGCAATTTGACTATGAGCCAACCACTTTATTTCATAAATATGACAGCTTAAGCGAGCCTTCTTAGAGCACTGCCTGCTAGGCAGTGTGGCTGCATGGTGGGGATGTCCCCTTGAGTGGACACCTCTCAAGGTTGCTCCTCAAGGCAGAGAGACAGCAGATCTTTGGTAAGCAACTGATATCGTGCATAACCTTGTAGTACGGTGACTTTGATTTGTGCCTTGGTAGTTTTGAATCATTGTTCAAATGATTGTGCCAGACAATAATAGAGTGAATCTTGTTATCGAACTTGTTATACTTTTACAACATCATATTAAAACAACTTTTGCTAATACCTTTCACAGTGGTTCTTTAAGCCATCTAAATTACCCATTTGTGACACCACTAAGAACTTTTTTTGCAAAATCTGCACCAAGAAATACCCCATGCTCCCTATCGGTCAAGCAGGCAATCTCTGTAAACATGGCGGGGGGGGGGGGGGGGGGGGGGGGGGGGGAAGGTTTTGCAAGTGCATAATCTCAAGACAATCTCAGTTATTCAGTTCTGAAGCCTTCCAGTGGAAAGAACTCCATTACCAGACCGAGAGTTTTTCCAAGGAAAGAATTTGCCACTGGGTCTTCCATCCTTACTGTTTATATGTGCTCTCCTCTTAAACCAGGCAGCCTTGATATAAAGGAATATTAACTGGGAGGTCTAACACATTTTTGACAAGGCTCAGCAGAAATAATACCACCAGTATCAAGGAATAAAATGAGAAACATAAAGATGCTGTTTAAAATGCCAAAGAGCTCTAGGTTAAAAATATGAATATAAGGCCTGATCCAAAGTCTTTTGAATTTAATAGAAAGAGTCATGATGAATTCAGTAATTCTGGAATAAAGCCCAAGAAGAGCAAAGCACCACCATGTACTAAGCAACAGTTCAGCTCTCTGCACATTTCTAACACATGAACCAATTTCCACCAAGGCCACTCAGCAAACTGTTCTTCAGTCAGTGCCAGCTACCACATTGCCCTGAGAGCACCACAAGTCACTTAGGGCGTCCGTCTGTGTTTGACCTTTGGGACAATAGAGCATCTGGAGGCCTTTAGGGCTCCACAGACAAGTGTTCTGGGATGGAAATGGTTTTGCGAGACTACATGAGGCAGTCAGGAAGAGTTTGCAGGCTTGTGCATGGCAGGCTCTGTCCTGCAGGCACCAGGGGCACAGGAAGAGCATCCAGGAAGAGGTCCCCAGGCTGTGCCAAGCTGTCTTGCAGAATGTGACAAAATCCATTTATGTTAACTCAGTGTGTCCCCAGTTCAGGCCCAGTCACATTTGCTGAAATGTGAATTAACTTCACTAACAAACCCTGTGCACAGCAGAGAAGACCCTTGTTCTGAAGGAAACTCACCATAAAATAAGCATGCAATTAAAAAACAAAATATTGAACTGTCTTCGTTAATAGGACCTTGACAGGCTGGAGTGAGAGATGGGCCCATGAGAGCCTCATGAAGTTGAACAAGGTCAAGTGTAAGCTCTAGCACATGGCTCAGGCAATCTCAAGCAGAAATGCAGGAGGGGTGGGGAATGGATTGAGAGCAGTCCTGAGGAGAAGCACTTGGGGGTGTTGGTTGACAAGAAGCTCAACATGACCCAGCAATGTGCGCTTGCAGCCCAGAAAACCAACTGTATCCTGGGCTGCATCAAGCGAAGCCTGACCAGAGGGAGATGGTCAAGGGAGGTGATTCTCCCCCTCTACTCTGCTCTTGTGAGACCCCAACTCTGTCCAGCTCTGGGACCTCCAACATAAGAAAGACATGGACCTATTGGAGAGAGTCCAGAGGAGGCCACGAAGATGGTTAGAGGGCTGGAGCACCTCTCTTATGAAGACAGGCTGAGACAGTTGGAGTGGTTCAGTCTAGAGAGGAGAAGGCTCCGGGGAGACCTTATAGTGGTCTTCCAGTACCTAAAGGGGGCTACAGAAAGCTGGAGAGGGAGTTTATACAAGGGCATGTAATCACAGGACAAGGGGTGATGGCTTTAATATGAAAGAGAGTAGATTTAGATTAGATGTAAGGAAGAAGTTCTTCACTATGTGTGTGGTGAGATACTGGAACAAGTTGCCCAGAGAGGTTGTGGCTGCCCCCTGCCTGGAAGGGCTCAAGGCCAGGTTGGACAGGGCTTTGAGCAACCTGGTTTAGTGGAAGGTGTCCCTGTCCATGACACAGGGGTTGGAACCAGATGATCTTTAAGGTTCCTTCCAACCCAATACCATTCTAGGATTCTGTGATTCATGGCACAGAGTCTGGAGTCTGCCAGGCATCCCCAGTGAGAGTCTAAGATGTCATAGAAAGTTAATGTGGAAAATTCAACCTGTTTAGGAAAGGAAGTTTTCAGAGAGAGAGACTTCATTCTGGATCAAAACTAAGACCTTTTCCCATCAGAGACATAAGAAGGTGTAGGACACCATCAGTTCAAGCAACAAATAAATGCTGTTAATTTAATTTTTCATCTGTAACAGTCAACAGACGATGATGTTTTCTGTTCTTTCAGACCCATTTTTATTTTCACAATATCTTTCTACTTTTTCAGATTATAAATTGCCATTACAGTTTCTTGGGTTTGCATTTATTGGTGGAATCTCAGGGTGTCTCCAGTTTCTAGATATTCTCCTCAAATATATCCTCTAGATATACCTCAAAGAGGCCAGCTGCACTTTTCAAGGATGTTTCTGGTTTCAGAGCCAGGTTCCCAGGATCACATCTCCTAGGCTGGAAGGCCTTTCTCTTTTCAGTAATTTTCCCTTCTAACCACACCACCTTTATGGCTTCTCACATCAACATCCTACATCCATATTTCACTGTTAGAGCAACTGAATTTCTTTTCATTTCAGTTGACCAGAAGAAAAAAACAAAGGAACATATTGATCTGTTTTTCTCTCTCTCATTTTTCAGGTTTTGAAAAATGTTTTCGACAACAATGACAACATTTTTGTACTGCTTGAAATGTCCCATGAGAAGCAAAACTACTTAGGAATGCCTTTATCCTCTAAGGATTTACCAGTCTCAAACATCTGTTTTCTGTGAGTGATGAGAGCTAAAGAAGGTGGAGAAACAGATGTACAGGAGACATGCTAGTACTCCAGGGAAGAGAGGATGTGAAGATCCTCTTTGTGTTGCTCTACATAAAGCCTTGCAAAACTCATCACACTTTATGATTTCTGGCTACATTAAGGTCTATATTCCTAAATGTGTGCCTGCTCTGATATTTGAGGATTACCTGAAGGTTGGCCTACACTTATCCAGAATATGCAGTACATCCTTCCATATGCAAATAATTTATAATAGTCCATATGAAAGCCCTCTATTTCAACATAAATTTGATGTCTGTCATGCTCGTTTGTGCTGTGCACAGAGACCCTCTGGGACTCAGACTATGTATTTGCTTTCCCTTCTGGCAAATGAAGCTCAAAAAGGCTGAGACGGAAGCAATAAATTTGGGACTTGCTGTTAATTGACCTAGTGTATTCACGATCTGTGTGCTCTCTTTTCAAATCTAACACTGCAAAACACAGGTGAAGCTGGGAAGCAGGCAGGGAGAATGCAGATTTCATGACCAGAGAGCATCAGAATTTGCAAAGCAAGAACAGAGGCACAGAATTTCCAAGCATGTGTTGGAAGCTGGTTTTAAAGGCTGAATAGTTTGTGAATAACAAGCTTGTGATATTAATATCACAATAATGATTAATAGTTTGTGTTAACAATCCTGTTAACAGTAACGCGGGATTGTTAAGATAGAATATCTTCCTGTCCTACGAAGATGTTACTTTTAGATGCTCTGTGTAAATTTGTAGATAACCAACTTAACAGTTGTCTTCAGGAACTTAAAGGACTGAAATGATTTTAAGAACTAATAATTAAAATTGCTAATGATGAAAATAATTGTTTTGCTATCTTTAAGGTTGTACTTATATAACACAAATTTATACTTTTTTACTAAATGTTTATATATGTCAAAAATTATCCACTTTCCCCCCTATCTTTAGTTTTCAATAAACTGCTGATTTTCAGGGTAACATACATAATTGATGATCATTCAGAGTCGTATGCCTCCTTACTTTTGAGTGTTAATAAATGAAAACTACTGAAGCAAAACCATAACTTCCTGTTAGCAGCCTGTGTTAACGAAGAGGGTCTAAAGCATACATGCTACTTAGCTCTTAAACGAATTACAAGTCCTGGGTGTTAAGTGGTTGAGTGAGTATTTTTAAATAATATTAAAATAGAAACTCTTTTCTATAGCTGCCGTTGTTTACAAAATGCCTGCATTTTACCTGCCTTTTTTCTCTAATTTCTAAAATAACATTTTTGAACAGCTGTTAGTTCTTCTGTCAATAGCTTTTGCTTTATAATCACCCGTAATGAGCCAACAAGATTCCCACTGCATTCCCTCAAGCTATAAAGCACAAGGAGGCAGAGTTTTCCAACTTATTTTTATTTAACTAACATTTCAAGCACAGAGCTTGAGATTTTTCTATGGCATTTATGTGCAGAAAAGGGGAGAACTTGTTCTATACAGATGAAAGCCATGTTCATCCCTCACCTACCAGTGAAACAAAATGATACCTGTAGGTGGGCTGAGGTTTCTTCCTCAGTACCCAGTGATAAAGTATTAGCTAGCTATTAAACAATTCTGTAATATGAAGGAAGGAAAAGAAACCATTTATGTGTGACAGGGGATGTTTAAACTTAACATGTTTTATTTAAATGTTTCAATGCCACATTTAGTGCCATGGAAAATTCAAAGGTCTTGTACTTCTACTACAGGACTATGGTATTTTGCAAGTAGCTTCATGGAAATTAATAATACTGTTAAAAATGAACATTTATTTTCAATGTGAGCATTGAAAAATTAGACTTGAAATAAGTCAGTCATGGTACCCTAGATTAGTGGACAGATTTGACACATCTGCTTACACCTAGCAACCTTGATTTCTCAGGGTTGAAGAACATGGCTCTGTTCAACATCAGAAATGTGACCCTAAGTGAGTGATATTAAGCACTTAAAAGTCCAGAAGAGAGAATACTCTGGGAGAATTGAGAGGTATTTTTATATATGTTAATTTTGGTTCAGAGTTTATGACAGCAGCAAAATAAATGTGACTTAACAATGGACCTCAATATAAAGCTTTTCTCCTCCAGGGTGACTAGCTGTAAGAATGATGGACAAACCTCAGAGGTTTTTGAGATTAAACTCAGACCTCCAAAAATTAGAAGTGTAACTAAATTCTCCAAATGTCCTTGGATATGTAAGAACATTTACTTATGTGCTTAAGTTTTAGAGCTGTCAGACTCTTCCTGTTAGGCTACAGGACCTTTTTCAGCACAATTTAAATGGTCCCAATCTTGGCTGTATGGAATGTGGTTGGTACAATAGCAGCACACTCAAGTTCAAGAATCTTGAGTTAATGTTCAAATGTTATTATGCAACTTCTGCACCTGGCACTTAGATGACATGTCTTTTTTTCCAGATCAGAGGACTCCAGTTTTCATTGCATGCCACAGAACACCAATACCATGCTATAGGTTACAGACCATAGCTGGCTAGATTCCTTCACAGCCAC
This sequence comes from Strix aluco, assembly GCF_031877795.1. Classification (NCBI taxonomy): domain Eukaryota; kingdom Metazoa; phylum Chordata; class Aves; order Strigiformes; family Strigidae; genus Strix; species Strix aluco. The sequence continues at coordinate 50,675,319 of NC_133971.1, read as the reverse complement.
GCTCCATCCCACACCCACTTTTCCTTTTGAGATCTCCCAGTGATATCAAGGAGGACTTCAGGCAAGCTCGTAGCTTCACTCACATGAATACTATTTTGGGCTTAGTATCATAAAATGAGATTGAAGACAATGCATAAAATGGACTAGAATTACTAGAGCTGCAAGAGTTGAGATACGTTTCATGGCTCCTTAAATAGCTTTGAAATAAACCCAAACTACTCATGGATATCTTAAGAGTTTTGTGCTGAAATAAGCCCAACACTTAGAGATGTTATGCTGAAAATGTGATTTTATTACCTGATTGAACTTGTTTGGGTTTTTTTTTTTTTTTTTTTTTTCCCGGGAGAAGGGTCTGGAAGACAAGATGTAGGCTGCATGAAAATTTGCTGACCTCAGAATAAATTATTCCCAATAGTCTTCATTCCCTCTGACTAAAGGGCAGCCATATCAATGTCTCTCTTCATATTCAAATTACTTTAGTCTTGTTCCTAGTGACACTTGGCTGTCTGCTGCCTACTAAAAAAACCTAAGCAGGGTTCTACTGAGTTACACTGTGGGGAAAAAAGGGGAACAAAAATCTATATTCTAAACCACAAATCTAATAGTCAAAATTCTGAACTTTAGAAGTCTGGATTAATCTTGAGTGTTTAAAAAGGTTATACAAAAGATTGTCCATTGTCCAAAGTCATTACCATAAACTATAAGCCAAAAAAAGGAAATCTTATGCCATTACAAGAAACTGGCAGTGAATCATGGGAAAGTTGTGATACTGGCTTGAAGAATAGATTGGGTTTTGAAAGGGTTACTATTTTACTTTTCATAATGATCATATTTACACTGGTTTTTTTCTAATGAAATTACAGAACAGGCCAAATAGAATGTTAAGAGTTATACTGATACTAGCCTATATTTGTAAGAACAAGCTGATAATTTTTGTATGTTAGTTTATGTGACATTAAAAGGTGACATAAAGACACATTCTAAGGGGCAATGTTAATTAAATAATATATAGTTCACTCCTGAATTATATTCCTATTTACATTAGAAGGCACACTCAGTGATGCCACTGGGTCCGATATGAAGCACATTATCCAGGGCCTGGATGTCAGTAGACATCATAATGATGATAAATCAACCTTCACTTGGTAACAATAACACACTTTTTAAGAATGAAAACTTTATAAAACACTGAAAAATGTGACCTGCTTCAGGCTACTCCTTCCTGTTCTTTCTCAGGAGCTTTCTGACATGCTATCTGTAGGCAGTTTGTTGCTAAATGGCTTTGATGAATAGTATATGAAGCTGTAATATGAACGAAATTATGTGGCAACTACATGGATGGTGGCATGTACATAGAGGGAAGTCAGTGATGGATTCAGCTTGTATGTTTATTCCCCCTGAAAGAGAAGATACTACAGCGCTGAGGAATACCAATGAGCTCACACCTCATTTTCTGACTTTTCTGGGAAAAGATTCCATAAAACAGAATTTTATGAACAAATGGAAAGCCTGTGTTGTAGAAAGCATATGAAAGAGATGATGTGATGCTGGAGATACTTAATTGTATCTGATTATTAGATAGAGGTTAGGTGGGTTTTGGTAACTCTTTTTACACGTTGACATGGATTATTATTAAAGAATCTGTACCTTCAAACTCTTCTATTGTTGGACCATTGTTAACTGTGACCTACAATAAAACCTGTCCTCTTTTTTGCCCTTCCTTTAAAAAATAAAAGGCAAGCAAAGCTGTTTTCCTATCCAGCCTTATTTCATAAAATATAGTCAATTACATTTGACAATTTGTTGATAGTTTTTAAATGATTTTTTTGAGAGTATGCCCCTTATGAGTTCCTGATTGAGCCATACACATTAAAACTGTGATGATTTGGGAAAATTTTCAAATTTAAATAATGAAAACGTACTGATTAAATTCAGCGTTGAAAACCTAAAAATTTGGCCTTTTCCTCCTGAAAGGTTCAGGTCTATCTTGGAATTAACACCTACTATAGCTATAACTGCTTATCTCCTGTTCTTTTATGTTTCATTGAAGTGATCTAGCACAGAACAGAATCAGAACAAGTTTTATGACTAGTTTGGATTTGAAGGTCTTTTTTTAACCCTGTTTAGTGGATTTGTATTTAGCAGCTAATAATATCTGCTGATGGAAACTTTCTTGGAAAATTGACAAAAAGTCTCATGGAAGTTATTTTAATCTCTCCAATGATACCTTCCTCACAATGAACATCTGGAAAGTGTTGTAACATATGCTTTGCTTAATAGTGAATTATCCCACACATTTCAAGAAAGGGAGGAATTGTAAAAATTTTCTTTTTCTTTCATCACAGTTTGCCTACTTCAATAAAAGTAATTATTTTATATCCTCTTTTCTAAAGTAACAGCTCCCAAACATGTGATGCTTGCTAGTACAATGTAATTCGGTGAGCCGTTCCACCCCTTGGATTTATTCTAAAGCTATATTGTTAGTAAAATATTGTCTTTTAGTTCCATAAAAGGCCAGAGTTGGGCTCCTAAGCCTCCTGTTTTCAATATAATTGCATCTAACTTTCACATAAGGACAGTCATTACCACGTCTGGTCATTGACTGCTGTAATTTAGAGGTGGATTTTCATATACACAAATTATAAATTTGTATTGAGTCTCTACCTTGATTCATTGGCATGACTCACAAAGATACGTCTGCATGACTGTCTTAAAATTCTTGCTATTTACTGTTAAATGTATTTCTGCTGACCTGAGTTTGGACCTCCTAAAGAAAAACATCTCACAGAGCACAACAGAATGTATTGGTATTCATGGTGTTCTTCTATTTTCTATACGCAGTTCAATCTCTAGCTGACAGACAACTGCAGCATGATTCCCATTCAAAGGAAATTTGGGGCAATTGGAGACTAGTATCTTTTCCAGTAGTAGAAAAGTCTGCAGTCCGAATGTTAGCCTACACTAAACCAATTCCTATTCACAGTAATTTCATTTCCACTGGTGAAATCAAGAGTAGAATTATGCCCAGATATTCTAGTAAAGAACAGGATGTAATGAAGGCCAGATTTACTTTTACAAATCCTCTTCGGGTATTGCTTCAGAAAAGATAAGAAAAATAATTTAATTTCACAAACAGTTCAGCAGCTGTAAAATCCCATGCTATGAAACAGAAAGGAGACTTTTGGAGAAAGGGTTCCTTGGGATAGCCAACTGCCAGGGTGCATCAGATTGTCACACGGAAGTCTCATATCCAGACACATGTGAGACAAGTGCTGCAGCTACTGTGCTATTTTGAAATGAAGCATGCTCTTCTTTTAACAAAAATGCCACCTTTGCTTGAGAAATTAGTCCTTTCTTTCCCTATCACAGTGAAATATTATTTTTGTTTCAAAGAGAGGAAAGATTTCTTTACATTTTTATTCAGCATCTAAACCTATAAATTGCAGATAAACAACATAATTTTGGTTTTTTTCTCCCACATCTCTTTTGAAGTATATATTTAAATCACTAAAACAAACTTCACTTCCATTTCAAGACTGCTTTTGTATTCTGGACCTACTCAATTAATTTTCTGCTTTAAGGTATTTTAAATGTCTTTTAAAATTAGACAAAAGACAATGAATATGAACCCCAAATGCCTCATTTAAAAACAATTTGAGCTAGTATAATGCGCATAAATCATTCTAATAGAGCAATTTTACATCAATTATGACACCGTTATTTTTGAGCTCATTACTGATTTTATAAATAAACCGGTAACCTTTCATCACTATACCATGTAGATGACCACACCACATTGTGTCATGACATGAAATGGGTGTAATCGTCCACTCTCTCAAGGCTGTACAATTATTCCCCACATTATTTAAGTACGTGACAGCCTTGTGCTAAGTGCAATGCAGAGTAACACCACATGAAGTATGTATCATTTCTCTAAACTCACAGGGAATAGGAAAGTTTTTCCACCATTCTCTGTAAAGTCAACTTCCTCCCTAATTAATGAGACACTTATTTCTTTACATTATTCTTTTCTGCCTTTCCAAGTAGATCTTTTTACATCATCTGAAACTTGAATCTGTGTAGGACATTTTAGCTGTGGACCAATTTGTCTAATTTGAACTGTTCCTTTTTTGCTTTAAATTTGTGGTTTGTTTAAATCATGACCTTGTGCTGAACAATGAATATACAGCTAACAAGTGGCAGACCCTTCCCAAAGACGTAGATGAAGTAGAGAATGTGGTGAGGGACCAGTCCAGTGTCACAATTTTTGGAAACAAAGATTAAAATTGAAGACCTGACTCCCAGGCCAGTACCCCACTAATCTGCATCCCCTCTCAACTACTCTTACCAAAAAAAAAAAGAATTACCAGGTAAATTTTATTAATATTACAGCAATTGTCTTCAAATGTGTTTTCTATCTTGGTCTGAAAAAATCAATTTTTAAACCCCTTTGGACCATACCTATCCATGTAAAAGTGCTGATCTTGAAAACAGGTATTCAGATAACCAGTGAGTTATTGCAATGTGTGGGTTTTATACACAAAAATGTGGATTCAGACTACCATTGGAAAGGGAAGGTCATTGACACAGGGGTGATGATGCGTTTCTGAAGCAGACTATCAAGGACAAGGAAAGGTTAGAGATGAGGAGACAGAGAAAGAGAAACCAAAATGCTACCTGCCAGAAAAGGAGAGTAGCCTGTTGTACAAGGGGAAATTTACTTCAGGGGCCCCTCTCACTCTTGAGATGTGGTGACCCTGACATACTCTTCAGCTCATCTTATCTACTCAGCATGTAACCCCATTGCTGCTCAAAGCAGGTTACGAAAGAAATACTCAACCCAGGAGGCTGTAAACATGACAGTGCCTTATTCCCAGACCTCTGCAGTACTTGTCTGAAACTATGGCTATGCTATTAAATAAAAGCCTGTCCTCTGTCCTTGAAACCCAGTGGTATGTCACAATGGCTAAACTGTCTTCCCTCCTTTGAAAACAGAGTTGCTTTGTATGAACTGAATACTAATAAACATCTCCAGCCCATGCTATCCTGAAAACATCTCCAGCCCATGCTATCCTGCAAACCATGTTTGGGCACTGCTTGGGGGAACGCTTACTGACACAGGCCAAAATTGTGCCAGGTAGTATGCAAATAATTAAGCACTATGAGCCATCATGGGGTAGTTTTGAAAGCTGCTCCCTGGCCCTGATTATCATTGTAAGTGCAGTGACTCTTAAAAGTCTTAGGAGATACAGAGCACAAGCGCAAGAAGTCAGGTCTGAACACTGGACCATAAATCACAAATGAGCTGGAGGCTTCCACCTGGCCCTATTTCAACAACTGCCAGAGAGCAACAAAGAAGAAATTGTTGCTTATAAAAATGTCAGAGGGAAAGGAAAGTGCAGAGCAAAGGAGCATGGGCTGGAGACCCCCAGGCAGCTCTCAGCAGACTGACACATTCACAGTGACTTGCTGCTGGCCTAGAAAAAGGCCAGGCTTTCAGCATCACCTTAATGTGGCATTGACAGCACTGTTAAGACAAAGAGAGTTTTCTTTTCTACCTGTCTTTGGACTTCCAGGTGCCAGTGGGCACAATGACTAAAAACCAGATGTGTATTTGCCCTGAGTATGTTTTGAGGCACACAGACAGAACCAGATCCAGCCCAGAAACAACGTGCTGGTGCAGTACCTCTGCTGGAGGTTGTGCCACAGTAACACTGTACTGCATCTGTCTTCTATGCTCAATATTTCTCTTTACAGCAGTCTAAATCAGAAAAAGCAGAAATCCCATAACAGCGTTTTTGGACTCATAAGATTTTAAACTGAAGTCATGGAAAAAAACCAGCATTCTGTCTCTCTTTTTTAGAAGAGGTGTTTACCCGAACTGAATCTGATTTCCAGATCCTTTCAAACTTCTCTGACAAGAAACTGATGGAGTCAGTGCCTTCTAAGACAGATTAACCCTGACGGAGGCCAGGAGGTGGGGATCAGGTCCAGAGCATGTTTTCTTTCCAGAACCTTGAACCTTTCCAGAACCACCTATTTATTAGACTATTCCTGCACATTACTAAGCTGGAAGCATGAGACTCAATAGGGATTTTGATTATGCTCTTGCATGAGGACCACATCTAAAACTCTGCACTTGCCACCACACTGCTAGTTTTCTTAGTGGTAGACTTATCTTCCTACTGTCCTCTTATTCTGAAACTTAATAATTTATTACTTGCTGTGCAGCACTTCTCTTCCACCGTTTTCAACACTAGACATAATATTAGTCTCCCGATACAGTGAGTCACAATTGCCAGGTGTTTCCCAAAGTGCTGTGATACTGAGTATCAGTGGTGAGGCTATTTAGATCAATGGAGGGACTTAAATGATGGGCTGGTGTGAGCAGGTGGGAGACTTGCACTCTATAAAGGGAAGTGATTGCTCAGAAAGCTTCTAACAGGATATGATGGAGACCACAGACTGCTTTCAGGCTTCAAACCAAGGTTAGAAATCTTGAAATTTCTGCCTAGCATAGCTACCAGATAATAAAAAAGAGGTATGAAAAATGGAGGATGTGGTATATGAACTGAATTACAAGAGTGATGGGCATTGAGGAAAAGATGATCCATCCATAATTATTTACATGACTTGGCATAAGCCTGGTGTCCCACCTTGTCACTCTCCTGCCATCAGTCTGAGGATGGGACTGAGTCCCTGATGAAAGGAGTGCTATGCCACCTCCCAAATAATATATCTGAAGACTGTTTTCAGAGCAGCAGGGTTGATCTCTGTCCCAGGCCCATCTTGACAACACCACCATGGGTTACTCATGAAGACACATCTCTGCCTGGTTCTTCCACAGAAACATCACAACACCTTTACCATACCTCTATGTATTTGCAAACTGTTCAAAGATAAAACAGGAAAACACAGGTAAGACTAAGATAATTCATACACTTAAAAGAAGACACAAACCATGGACTGTATTTATATCACCTCGTGCTTTGAAGTAGGTATGACGAAGTAAGGAAAGTGGCATTTGTGGTGTCTGCAAACTACACCTGCAGATAACTAGTTAAGCTTTACCTTATTTGGAGGCATATTCTTGTCAAACATCCTTTCATTATTCCATGGACTATGCTACAGGTAACTCAAAAAATATACCTCCCTTTGATTGATATTTTTGGCAAACTCCCCACTGAACTTATATTTAGAAAACAGCAGTGTCAATCAAAAGTAGGGAGAAGACTGTAACTCTTTCCCTATTGAAAAGCAGGCTGTACTTCCAAGTCTATAGCCTGGATAGTTCTAAACTGGTGATGCGTCATGTTATTTTCAAAGCATACTTACAGCCTTAGCCATAGACCTGCTTTTAATGCTGTGCTCTAACATTGGCACATATATGTCTCGGTGCTCAGTCCCTTTTCATAACACCAACTATAGATCCATAATATGGTCATCATGACTACTTGTCTTCTAGGAGTTTATTGAAATCTAAGATTAAGCAGCCCTTGATTACAGCTTGTCTCAACTATCTATTGATCTCTTGATCAAAGGTGTCAAAATAGTATCATAGCCACAATAAGCACATACTGGAGATAGTCTCACTATATTTTTTAGTGTCTGTCTCAGTTATCAATCTATAAAATAGTGTTTTCCTGCTTTATAAGGCTATATGAAGAATTATCATATACTGTAGGGATAGAAGGGATCTCAGTAGAGCATCAAGTCCATTTTTCTTGGTTTACGTTAAAAAGCAATGAATTGTGAGATGTTCTGATTTTATAGTAATGATAGACATGAAAGAACCTAAGATCCCTAGCAAGATGAGGATATACCTTAATTCTACCACTGGATTAGTTTTCCAGTGGTAGAATTTTCTTCTTTATAGATTAGACAAAACTACTTCAGAAAGGATATGCAATTTATTAAAAAACACAAACATGGGCAGTAATTACTAACATTTCATGGCTAAGCTCAGAAGAAAATGTCAAAATAGGCTCTTTCAGAAGATTTTCTAATACAAGGTACAGTAGGATGAGATATTGACATTAAGCTCTGCAAAGGTGGAGTGAAGAGTGACCCTAGTGAAATTCATGGTCAGTCTAGGACTGGGAGGGCAAGTGAGCTATTCTACTGAGTATAGAGTTAAATGGCTGTGCTATACAAATATTTAAGAAAATGTGTTGAAATCAGTCAAATCCAAAGCACTAAAGGCAAACATATAGATGCTGCATAGGTCGAGTTGTTCAAATGCACACGCATGGAAAGGGAAGGGTTGCTGCTTAAGCAATATTGTAATAAGGAAGTGCCTGAAGATAATTAAAGGCTCTTTGAATAGGGATTGTTCACATTATTGTCTCACACATAATCTACATCTACAAGGCAGAACTCAAGAGAATTTAGGATCCCTGACAGCATTTGTGTCAATTCTTTTTACGAAATGACTCATGAACAAGAGGAACTTGAATTCCAGTGCATGTTTGACAGATTTCTCTAAATAAGTAAAAATACCGTTGTCCCCATGTTTGTTCAGACATAAGCCTGATGAATCATATTGCCTTTTATCTAAAAGAATTTTCTTCTATGTGTGGTGAAGAGTGGAATGGAAAATCTTAAGCTAGAAATCTACTGAAGGTCCATCTCTGTCTCCATATCTTGTACCTTAATATAAGAATCCTCCAATATTGGTTTCACTTTATGTTTAGATTTAATAGGAATGTTTCAATTAGGCTTTAGAAGTGCATGAAACATTTGAAGCATGAACATTTGAAAGATGCAGTATGGAGGGGCAGAAGGGAATGTCCTTATCTATCTTGTTTCCTGTGTGTAGAAAATGCAATAGATGTGTTTGAAGTACCCCTACATTCTAAGATCACATACCAATCCTTTACAACTATTCTGTGTGTATGTGTTTAATAGCCTCGTGGTGAAGGAGAGAGAACAATTTATGCTGAGTGCTCCAGCTCTCTACTATGCCTTACACTCTAAGAAGTTTTCACAGAAGAATTATGACATACAAGGCATGAAATTGAAAACAAAAAGCCACAGTTAATTATTTGTAAAGTTACTACTACAAAGATATAGATCCAAATCTTCTGCAGGCATAAACTGATGGAGCTCTTATGTCTTCAGTGGAGCAATAATCTTACCCACTTGCAACAAATTATCCTTTCCCCATTTCATGGATAGTGCAGTAGAATAATCTAGGCAGCCAAAGCTGTCTAAAATATGGAATCCTTGTTCAAGGTGAAGTCAGAGAGTTTCTGAGTGTGGCTACATATGGAGTGTCCTAACCTCCCTCAGAAAACTATCCGAGTCATCTGCAGCTCTACAGAGGGTGCAAAGAAAGTAACTGAAAGGACTAAATTCAGTAAGTGTGGGAAGGAAAGAGGAAATTTTAGATTTTTTTTTAAACAGTCATCCACAGCTCCTTAGTGAGTTCCTAAGAGACAAAGCACTTTCAAGTCTCACATTTCTTCATCTTTATCTCCTCCTCCTCCTCCTTTTATGTACATAGCAGGGTTTGACTCTGAGGTACAATGTCAAATGATTTTTAGTGCTTTGTAATCAAAGTCAGGAGAAGGAAGTTTTCCCTCAGCCTTCTGCTATTCTTGAAACATTCTCCAACTGTCCCGTTTCTTTTTAAGACTTACTAATCAGAAAAAGGAACATTTTTGTATTTGAAGTAGGCTTAAAATGGGATGTTTCGATAGCACAAATGCACAGTTCACCTGAAGGCTGACTTCAAAAGGCACAGAGCCTTCTGTGAATGTATCAGGTTCAACAGGCATGTGGAGACATTCAGTGTGTTTTGGATTATGGATTTGACAGTTGTTTTACTATAACTCCTTGAAGAGGTTTTTAATGAAATTTTCTGGGCATCTCAGATTGCTAGTTATTTGTTGGTTGTAGTAGAAGATTTTCTGTATATCAAGATCAAGGATGGGATCAATCCTGTCCCCTGCATTCAATAGTTTAACGGTAACAGCAGTCTGGGGTTGTTGGATCCCATTTCCTTCCAACTTCCTTCATGAAAGAAACATCCAAGGGAAAAATTCCCTTTTTGAGGAAAAAAAATTCATCAATTGCTCTATTTAATATCACTGTAATTTTGAGTTCAGAGAAATTATAAACTCCAACCTGGTGCTGCTGCCCATCTGTTACAAGGCAGTGACATTTATTTCTACTCCCTGAACATCCAAGGCTCATCCCTAACACGTGTGCAGAGCAGAAAACACCCAAGTCATCAGTATTGCTGTCCTCAACCCATTCTTGTGTTGCCCATCCATGTAGGGCTACTGGACAGCACTGAAGGATTGCATGGGTGGCTGATGTGGGTGCAGTGGGCACCAGACACCCCACTGCTCCCCTCTCAGCTGCTTCAGGCGGCTCTGGTTGGTGCCAAAACTCAAGCAAAAGCTCTTGAGCTATCCCACTAACGAACCTGTGTATGTTGTTGAATGCCAAAGCCTGGGCCTTACTTCTCTATTATATGGCATCAAATTTTTTCCAACATCTTCTAGACTTACCTGACAACACAGAAATCAGGATGTGGATTTGGTACAAGTAGACATACCCAACTGACTTTTAGCCAGCAAGCACAAGTGAGTTGAAGCCAGATTGGTAAGGATTTAAAGGCTGTCTTCTCAGAGATTTACTCAGAGTCCTGAGAGGTTTTAAACAGTTTGTACTAAATACTTTTTTTTGGTCATGTTTACACTGTGACAGCTATGTCAAAGCCATCAGTACAGATGGCCATCGCATCTGTGAATGGAGTGGAAACAAATCCACAGAAGACAGATATTTAATTAGGGCAAATGGTGAGATTATTATTTTGCTGATATACATACTCCCAGTACAATGAGTTTGGCACTGATTGTGATCATTGTGAAGAGAGGGCTAAAGGAAATGTGGAAAAGCATCTGAGTTCAAAATAACAAAAAATTAAAATTAAAGTAGGGAAAAACTGACAGGCTTCTCAGTTGAGGTTTTCAACACAAAATTTGCAAATGCCAAAGGAAGGAGGAAAAAAATAAGTATATAATTTCAAAATGTACTTCACATTGCTACTTCTTTAATGAGAAGCACATAACATTCAAGTCCAGCCACAGAGGCAGTCTATCAGCTTAACAACAAAAAAATCCTGAACTCTGAAGGAAATCAAAAATAAAAAGTTATTTAAAAGAAGCAAATATGTTATAAGAAAGAAAATTAAGCATAGAAATCACTTGAAATAATGATTTCCTTTGCTAGTTATTGAGTGGACCAAACCCATGCTGTGAGTAGGATATTGGTACTAGAATCATGCTGCCCACATTAGACAAGGTGGCATATATGCATAAAGGGGCAATTGTCATTTATAGTCTAGACAGATAAAGAAAAATATTTATGGAAAGAAAATAATTTTTGTAAGACTGTGTTCTGTGGCAAATCCAGGAGATGAACTCAAACTTCATGAGTGGCAGAGAAGGGCTCACATTGCCAAGACACTATAAATCTTTGTTATGTGTTGACCTTGCTACAGGTTCTCTTAAAACTTCAGCTCACAAAGACGATTATCCCCTTCATTTTCAGCTGTCCTCTTACATTTATTCCAAATCCCTTCATTAGATACACCTAGCTCCTTTCTTTTCTATATTTTCTAAACACTCTCATAACCTTTATATCTGTCATGGCTTTTGTGAGGGGATGAGCTTTGGAGAATAAACGTTAACTGCTTCACTTAACAATTGTCCTCACTAATACACTTTGTCAATGCAGCGGCTTCATGGGCAGCAGCACTTGAAAGTTATTTATTAACAAGATCTATCCTTGGCTATATCCTTCACTTGCTGCTTACTACATGAAAAGATGCATTGTATTGAACACTTCCTCAGTGTAAAGTCTCATGTGCCGCAACTGATTAAAGTACACACATTAATGCAATCTATTCCTGAGCATACTTTTTTATTTCCTTTCCTTTTCCCTTTTATTTCCTTCTTTGCTGCTGTTTGACCTCCCATAAAGACATCACGCTACAGTACCCTGCATGCCAGATGAAGATAACTGAAACACAACAAAATCAAAATCCTGCCTTAAAGAGTTGTTTGGTGGGGGGCAGAAGGAGGGGGAAAGAAAGTTTACTTACTTCATCTAATTGACTTATATAACTGTGTAAATCAAGTGCGGTGATGTAAAATGCTGACTGCATAGTAGACAGATAAAACTGTCACTCAGGCATCAAGTAGAATCTCAGATTAGATCTTAAACCAGTTTGGAAAATGGACTTTGTCCATTTTCTTACTGAGTTTCTCATGGGCAAAATTTCCTGTTAATACTTTGAAAATAAAATGAGGGGAAGGGAGGGAAAGGGCAGGGGGGAAGAGAGAAAGAAGTGGGAGAGAATTTGTAACCACCTGAATGGTGCAGTAGCAGCAAACTGTGCTGCATTGCAGACAATTTGAGCCAGCTCAGGTAAGAACCTTTTGCTTTCTGAGTCCTGGGCTGGTTAAAGTTGAATATATTCAGTTACTCAAATTCCTTCTCTTCTGTGTCAGGTAGTTCAAGTGCAGACAACTTTAACCCACAATAATTTAGATCAATTATTTTCTATATGTCGCACATACAGAATTTTTTGATATTGCTACTAACAGCCTCTTTCATTATTTTATTTCAGATGAAGGAAAGGTGAATATTGAAATGGAAGGGCTAGATTGTCAGAAACTTAAAATTTCTCTAGTTGTTTTAACTGTTTTGATAGAGCTAGGGTGATTTATAGCAGCCCTAAATCTACTTCCTTTCGTATTATAATGTCCTGACAGATGTGTTCAGCAGTTCATATACCAAAGGTATAAAAGGTGAGCACTGAAGATTTTACTACCAAAACAATTAGACCTTGAAGTCAGAAGGGACGTGGTCAGAAGGTAGAAGCAAATGGAAAAGAGGAAGGGAAATATGAGTCTGTCTGCATGGATTACATCCTTAATCTTGAACCGTCTGCTCTGCTGGTTTCCTGATGTCTTTATTAGAACTTGCAACTTGTTGCATGAAAAGTATTGGCAATTGTGACGTTAAATGCTTCTTTCTAACACTGCAGTTACAATTTCTATTGAGATATACATTAAATAGTATAAACTCAAGTATATAAACTTAATAAGTTTTTTTAAAAAATTCAGACAATTAGAAAAAAGTATATTTTGTAGTAGCTCTTTCTGTAGCTCCCCTTTGCTCACTCAAACTGTGGTAGCTTTTTAGTTATTCAGTCTCATGCCCCTTTTGCATCGGGAAATTCACAGTGTCCAGTCCCAGGCAGAACACAGAGTTTAAGTTTGGTATTCTACAACTCAGCTGAGAGCCTTACACCCACACAGAGAACCCATCTCCCCAAAATTGTTGAACTATCTTGACTCTTCTGATGCCAGAAACTGAGGACTGCATCTACAATAGCCACAAATCAGCATGGCACAACTGAAGCCAGCTGACTTAAGTCAAGCCTCAGCTTTCTTGAGGTGTGGTCTGACATTGAATTAAAAGAGGATACAGGATGGCTAAACTTCTGAAAAAGTTATATTTTGTTCCAAAGACAACACCTGCACATGGACATGTCATCTGTACTCAACCAGAGATGGGAAATGAGATTGAAAAAGCATCAAGAGTTTACATTCAGTGAAAGTTTGTAGTTAACTCCTTTAACTTCTTTTGGCTTATTTGTTTAATCTGATATTATTTCACAATTTTCAATACACAGCTGATGTTCCCAGTAAGACTGTTCAAGTATTTTGCAGCCACAGACTCTCAGTGATGCCTTCTTGAGGACATGCCTGAAAATTGTCCAGGAGCATTCACTTACTCAAGATCCTAAGAAGTGCCACTCAGGTAATTTTTTTTCTGTGGTGGATTTGGTGACAGTTACTTATTCATGAGGAAAACCAAGTTGGAAGTTGCAGTATAGTTTCAAAGCCCAGCTGCTTCCACAGAAGGCTGGAGATCAAACACAGGCAGGTTGTCATGTGAATTTATCAAGGCTAAAGTAAAGAGGGATTTGTGTTATGTCTTTATAATTCCTCACTTCTGTTCCTCTGAAACTGAAATGAAAGGTGTGTGGAGGAGGAGGCTTCATCATATTGTACTTGCCAGGCTCCTTTCATCAGGGTCCCAGGACCCCACTTGAATCAAGGAAAATGAAGGTATATCAGAGAAGAGTTTCCATGCAGGGTGCCCATACTGCTTTACAAGAGCTAACATTACAAATCTCTGGTAGAGTTCCTCCTACACTCCAGGAAAGGGTAGGATGAGATACAGGAGGAAGAAAGAGTAAGTAGTACAGGAGTATGGACAGAACTGTAACAAAGCTGATGGCTGGTTCTTCACTTCTCAGGGCCAGTTAAGGCTGTTGGTAGTGAAGTGAAATTAGAAAATACTTTAAATGCACCCTGGGCAGCACTTTAATCTGGACACAGGATGTACATTTTATCTCTCATGCTTCCTGATCCCTAGGAAAGAAATTCTTTAGGTCACTTTTTAATCAATAGAGGACTTCTACTGTCATTTTTTCCCCACCCCATTGTTGTAGCATATGAGAAATTGTAGTAAACATCTGTAAAATTAGTTCCTAGAGAGCTAAGGAGACCACAGTGCATGACAAGTATCCTCCAACATCCCCTCCAATCCCTTTGCTTCACTATCAGCAGTGAATTTTACTCATGGAAGGCGAAGCCTAGGGGAGTGCCATGCACTCCTCTTCACTCTCACTCAGCAGGCAATTCCCTCCCTGCATTCTCCAAAGCAGTCTCTGCCACAATCTGCTGATGAGCCCTTGCATGAGTCAGACTGAAGCTTATTTCATCTGCATGGGTGAGAACCCCTATATCACTGAAAACAATTTGGTTATTTTCATTACAATTTATTGAGTTTCCAGTGGAGGGAGAAACAAAATTATATCATCTTTCTCATATAATGATCTCTGCTTAGAATAACCTGTTTACTGTAATCAAATGCCTGCTAACAGATGCTGGATAACAAAAAAGGATGAAAGCAGGTCTTGTCAAATGAAAAGAGGGCAAAGTACCAAGTTTTGGAAGAAGAATTAATTCTCAGTGGCATACACTCTAAACAGGATGATATTCACAGAACTAGCAGATCAGTGTGATAATAGGAATAGTATACCTGGCTTGTTGACAAGAGATGTTGGTCCTTTACTAGAACTGTATTTAGGAACCTGAAGATCAGGACTCAGCCATCACAAGGAGAAAAGATGCAGAAATGGTTTTGAACAACCAAGAGGGCATTCCAGTGATGAGTGTTCGCCAAGAAGAGATTGATATTTTTTTAACCATGGGAAGAGTAGAATCAGTGAGTAATGAAACAATAAATGAGGTAATCTGTGAAAAAAGTGGAGAAAGTATTGCAAAAGATGTTTACCTGTTAGACATTTCTATCAGCTCAGGGGAAAACAAACCCATGAGCCTCTAGGGAAGAGAGTTCTCCTTTTTCATATCAATGCATATCACAGAATCACAGAACAGCTGAGGTGGGAAGTCAGATTTAGATCTCCCACAGCTCTTTTACATGGTACTCAATAGATGTTCAGAAAACTGAAAACAATTACCCTGATAAGCAAAAGCGAAGACACCCACCTCCTCACTCTTGTCCTCATCCTCTTTCTTACACAGAAAGCCCATTTTCAAGATTTTCCAACAAAATCTTAGCACCAGGTTTTATTTTAATGGGACAGTTATAGAATTTATATTGCAGGTGGCTGGCACAACAAATTTGCTCAGGAAACCATAAAAAAAATGAAAAAAAAGAGAGTAACACAGAGATAGAGTTAGAGAAATTAGACCCTGATGATTTTGTTGTAATGTTCACCACTGCAATGGCCTCGTTTCTGCATGTTCTATTGGATTTGATGACTACTAACCACAGGAGCTGTCCAGAGAACTCTCTGTGTATTCATTTCTTAAAAGCTGGTAATACAGACTTATATCAAAAGGCAAGGCAAGTCAAGGAATTTCCTTGGATTGTTTCTCAATTGTTTATGAAGTAATGGAACAACAAATGCTTTCTTAAAGTACTGGTTCAAAACTTATGTTTGGGGAGGTGGAGGAGGAACTACAAAAAGAGAAAGAACTTATTTCAAACATTGTCCATGGAAATATTTACTTAGAGGGAGAAAAAAATTCCATTTCCTTCTTGTAAAAATTTTAATCACTGCTTTCTGTGCAGTATAAACTCCATTGGGATTTTTTTTTTTTTTTTTCACAGACACATTTGGCTCCTCCATATAAGTCTTTGGTATGAGAACTGAGATCATCTGCATATATAACTACAAATCTAGATTTACATGTCATCATCAAGAAAGAATAAAAAAGTAATTTAGTTGACCTCTTGAACTAATGTAGTGACTAGCAACTACAGAAAACAACATTGAATTGCAACAGTGTATAAATAAATGAGAGAAGTGGATGAATCCAGTCAAACAGAATGAGGTTAATACAGATAAATTTGGAGTATTTTGCATGTAACAGAAAAGATACAGATAATCTTTGAGTCATTACAGAAAAGATTTGCTATAAAATCATAAAGAATCTTCAGCATTTTAACTACATTTCTAATGACTAACTAAGATAGACAATTAAGACTAGGATAACAAATCCTTCCTCTGGAGTCCTTAAATGTCTTCCTAAAAGACTTATCCTATCTATTTCAAGAGTGGATGAACAAATTTCAGTGCACTGAAAAGGACCACTGCAAAAGAGCTAGTACTCATTACTTAATCTTGGGAAAAAAATCTAAGAATCCCTCAATGTTGTGCTAGAGTAAGAATTTGTCATTGCTGAGATGCACAAAATGCACAGCAACACGGTGCCCCAGAACACGAAGGAGGTATTACCAGTGTGAATATGCCTAGAGACCAGAAATGGTACCTTTTTATGTCAGAATTCACCTGCAATCCATTTACCTTGATACAATAAGGTATCATCCTCTGAGTGGTGGTAATTTTCTGTCTGTCCTCTTAAACCCTCAGAAGAGGTGAGGTAATAAACTTTAGCTAACTCTGTAATGAAAGATGGTTGGACTAAACCATGAGACTTTGCCTTTTTTGTCCACATTAAAAGTCCATATAGACACAGATAACCCAGAAGATAAGTGCAACAGTTTATCTTTGAGAATATAAGAAATGTGTTTCTGGATAAGACAAATAGTCCATCTGGTCCAGGACTATGCAATATGATAGACTGTTTAAGGAGCGTATAATCTGGTCACTTCTGACACTTCCTTCTCCCATTAATTAGGGATTTTAGAAACTACATCCAAGTCCATTCCTTTCAGCCTCTGTTTACAGACCTGTTGTACATGAAGTTACATAATCTTTTCCTGAATCTGAAAAGACTGTTGTGACAACTTTCTGGGGCAAAATAAAATTTGGAAGTTCACTACCTGCTGAGTAAAGAAGTCCTAAAATCAATATACTACTGATTTTACTGAGAGCCCATTTGTCTTCACACTGTCCAGAGACATGGACTTCTTGCTCATACACTAAATGCCTGTTCACGTCTGAAGTTACCTTCATTTCTAATGAACATAGAAGGACTTCTGGGTTTTATTCTTATGTATCAAAAATATGATGTTTAGGAAGGCACCAGTCACAGCATGTCAGTGTGTCCTGTCCTCAGAAACCTCTGTAAGACAACACATATCACTGACACAACAGTCTGCCAACATTCCTTTCAAAGCCAAACATGCATTCAAGAAAAACCTGGAACCGAGATGAGACAAAAATTGATACTGGAATTAGTAGCTTGCCTATTGTTATTAAAAACATATTCCTTTATCAAATATTGCTGTAGAAAAGATGTGATAGTATAAAGTTTAAGTTCACTTCAGAGTCCTTTAATATGAAGGATGGTTACTGCACAAAATGATTGAGGCCATTCATAAAATGCTGTGAACCAGTAACATGCTGGTGTGCTTTTACGCTGCTGTTCCCTGATTGTCCTGAGGACTGATCATCTATGCTGAGAAACAGAGAGAGAGAGAGGAGGTTTGGGCAGGGAGTTTCTTTTGATGCTGACCATCTCCTAAAACCAATTGTGCCACTTACCAAAATATTTACACTAAAATTTCACACTACTCTGAGCCTCATGGGGAAAGGTTGATAGAATTGGGTTTGTTCAACCTTGAGAAGAGAGGAGTTAGGGGAGACCTTATCTCCATGTTCCAGTATTTAAAGCGTGGCTACAAAGAAGATGGAAACTCCCCTTTTGCAAGCAGTCATGTGAAAAGACAAGGGGTAATGGGTACAAGTTACTCCTGGGGAGATTCCAGTTGGACACAAGAAGAAAACTTTTTCACAGTGAGAACACTCAGCCACTGGAATAATCCCCCCAGGGAAGTGGATTCCCCAACACTGGACACTTTTCAGATTCAGCTGGACAAGCTGCTGGGCCATCTTGTCTAGACTGCTTTTGCCAAGAAAGTTTGGACCAGATGTTCCTTGAGGTCCCCTCCAACCTGGTATTCTATGATTCTATGATTCTATGATTCATTTTCTGGTGCCTGATTTGTTAACTCAGTATCTGCTTTTCAGAAGAATTGTGCACTCTAAGTCACTGTTTGAGACAAAATATGCTCTGCTTTAAGTCTCTATTGTGCTAATAACTTTAAAACACTGTTCCCTAAATTAGACTTCTCAAATAATCACTTATATATTCATCTGTCTCTTAGTTCTTTAGCTTTATGATCGGAAAACAGTCCATTGTTCATTTCTTGGGGAACTCACGAAAGTACTTTCTTTCATATTTGAGAAACACTGAAAAGGCTAGAGAGTAATTAATAGTTCTGCCTTCAAAGCCAGGCAGGCAGAAAATGCACTTAAACAATGAAGAAATAGAAAGCATCTGAAATAACCACTTCTGACTTTGCACCTTCGAAGAGGCACAGATTCTGTGGGGAAAAAAAAAAAAAAAAACAAAAACAAAACAAACAAAAAACAAAACACGAAAAAAAACCCCCAAAAAACACAAAACCACAAAACCAAACAAGAAACCCAAACAGAATTAATGTGTGATCATATTGAAAGCTGCGTCATAATGCAGTTTCTAATTTCAAATGATTGATTTAGCTATAGAGCCAGTGTGAAATTCGTTGACAGAACCATTTGCTTTTTGAAACCGCAATTCCATCAAAATGGAAATGATGACAGAAAACTGTTGATTTTCCTGACATTTTTGGGTTGAAGGGGGAGGGAAATATATTTCATCCCATTTTTGCTTTTTCAAAGTTAAACTTTTCCTGTGACTTTTTTTTCTATCACATGTGATAATATCCAAGACAAAGTACAAATGACAAAGCCAATGGAACAATAAATATACTTTCACAACAGAATTTCAAAATTATAGATTATATCTTAGTTTCATTCTAAAATCGGGATGCTATTCACAAAACAAGATTTATATCCTTTACATTACTCTATTTTTGAGCTTCTGTACATACATATATTTCTATATACAAATTGGGCAGGAAAAGGCTCTAATTACAAAGTAGCAAGATGTTGGTTATTTTGTGTTTTTTGGTTTGTTTTTTTTTTTTTTTAATTGCATCATGTAGCACTGGAAAGTTTGAATCATTTAGAGGTGTCACCCAGAGCACTCTGTTTCAATTTTTTGGTAATAATAATAGGTTGTAAACATTAGTAGAGCCTGCCTAAGAAAAAGGGGACATGCGGTTTCCATTTTGGAGACTGTAGCAGGCACAGATTTTATGAACGAGCCCCTGTTTGCCCAGTCTCAAGCAGCCTGTTCCTGCCCTGACCTGATCTTTTACGCACACGTAGGTGAACACCATGACCGTCAGAGTCTTTCTGTCTTTCAGCGTTCTTCAGTTCAACCCTTTTGTTCAGTCAGATTTCCCAGTACTCTTTACATATATTCTTTATATATGCCACACTCTTTTTGTGTAATATGACAGAACACAGAAAATACACCTCCCTTAATATGGGGGCTTCTATACATTGATTCACTTTATGTTCAACACTGTTCTCACAGAGACTTCTGCTATCTGCAGTATATGTGAATTGTCAGGATTGTAATAACAGAAGCTTTGCTGCTGTTGTGCTGGTTGTTTCACAGAAAAAAGGCAAAGGTTTAGTCTAGTGCTAAAGACTCGGTCATATTTGCTGCCTACAAGACACAGCCCTAATATTTGTTCCAAAAATGTGTTGAGCACTGTGTAGCAAGACATTGCCACAAAGCTACAACCATAAGGATAATGCAAAAAAAATTTCCACTCATTCTTTATAGAGCAATCAAAACAACGATACAGAACAATGATAAATTTAACCTAATCTGGATGGACACGTTCCATCACCACCACAGAGGCCACAGAAGTGCAAGTCCATCTTTCACTTCATAAATATTTCCCTTTTATTCCCTTTCTGAATGAAAAAATATCTTGTACCAGCTACCAGAATTCATCAGCATGATCTTGCTTGGACAGTTCATCTGTCAATAATGCTTCTATGGGACACACTTTGGCTAATCCTTTAGCAAAGACTTTATATTAATAAGCATACTAACCAAAACTCCAGACAGACTTATGGGTACCTGTCTATAAGGAGAAGACTCATCGTTTGGAAGTACTTATTGATCATTTTTCATGTCCCACTCAGACGAGAGAGACAAGTGACTCAGATTCGTAAATCCCCAACGTAGTAGACGACGATGAGATAAGTCTCAAAGTCCAGACATTTATTAACTTCCCACAATGTACTAATTGCACACACGATAATTGGCTAAGTATATAACAAGTTGTGGTAAGCAGTACAGTATGCCTTGCATTGCTTAATGGTAGTGAAGGAAAAGGGGAAAAAGGAAAGGAGGGAGATGGAGAGAATAGAGGAATAGAGATCACTGGTCTGGGTTCCTGCATCGATCCCACCATTGAGGGTTCCAGGAGGCATCTGTCTTCTTCACTTCAGTTCACTCTCTGTGCCACCCCCCCCTCTATTTATACACACATCCCTTGGGTCCATCCCCTAGGTTGACCCACATACCTACATATCCCATATACGGAGAGGGGTAAGGTGTTTCATGGGATGATGTAATTAGCATGATCTCATTAGTCTTCATTAGCATATTGAGGGGTGTTAACTTTAATATGCATTTCATGAATAATGAAGCAAAGGTCAATCATGGGACAGATGGCCATTGAAATTTGTCCAGGTGCCCCAGAGCAGAGCTGTCCTGTCCCCACAGGGCTCCCTCCTCCAGCTGCATCCTGTGTTATTGGGGCAGCCTTATCAGCTTTGACCTCCACACCATCCACCTCGTGACTATGGTTTCATTACTTGCGAGCGTTTGAGACATTCCTTAGCTTGGAGGGCCTCCACTCCCCCCGCTATCCTTTATGTCTTTCCCAGGCTGTTTTTCTCAGTCTTTGTTTCTCACAGGCCTGTTTCTTTCAAGACCTATTTTTACAAGTCGTCTCTCACATCATTGACCAACTGAAATCTATTTGCCTAGTTAAGTGGTTTGGCTACTCTAGAGAAAGTGTTTACTCTGAATGGACAAATTTAGGGGAGAGGAACTTTACCACTTCTCAAGATTTTTGAAGACTTTTATATTAACTAAATTCATATGGTTCTTGGTGAAAGGGGGGAAAAAAGTCCTTTATAAAACCAGTTCTCAAGTAGACACACTCATGTGCACACACATTAGCTGTCAAACCTCCCTCTAATTCATCTAAGTGGATAAGATAGTTGAAAAATCATTGCAATATGTTCTATGTAAATATATTTATGCAAGTGTGTGTCTGTGTTATATGCAATTCTTTCATTTCATCCAGTGTTATCAAACTTCATCATTTTCTCTGCGTTGTCTGGTACAGTTAAATTATTTTGCGTGAGATTTTGCAAAATAAGTATGCAAATATATCTCACCAAGAAGGAAGGAAAGCACCAACCTTTAACTACTTGATTGCAGCCTTTGACATCCTTTAGAAATTGGTGATACTGACTGCTCTATAAAATATATAAATGTGGACTTATCTCTTTCTTTAATATTCATAATATTTCATTTCATTCCTCTGTCTCATCTCTATTCTGCATGTGTCACCCATTTTAATGACAACACACCATGAAACATCTGCAGTGGCCTCCTTTTCTGCTCTTCCCCTTAGCCTCCACTGACCCCATTCCTGCTGCTGAGAAAACTAATTCACTTGTACAGCAACTGCTGAACCCGCTAGAGTTCAGACTTTTAACATAACCTAAGTGCTGGTTTATCTTTATATTTGGGGCAGTAATTTCAAGCAATGGCTTCACAAATAGCTAGCTCATCTCTGCAGGGCAGACAGCTGGAAATGGAAACCATTAGTACTGGGGAAAATAAGATAAGCTATTCACATTCACATTCATATAAAGCCCTTGTAATTTCAGGTGTTTGACTAAGACTTTCACCATAGTCTTGACCTTTCCTCCTGAAGGATCAATCCCAGCTGGGTAACAAAGGATCCAGTAGAAACCCTGAATGACAATTTTTAACAATTCTAATGTTCCTGATTTATTTCAATTAGCTAACATTTCTTAAAAGACCATAATTACCTTTGTCCTATGAATTGCAATAAATTACAGCCACCAGTTGGAACGAGAAGCAAGTCTTTGGGTTTCTCTTTGATTGTTTTTTGGTGGGTTTTTCTGCATTAAATCTCAGAGACCAGCAGAACATTTCATGATACATGCAAACAGAGGATACACAGAGTCTAACAGAAGTAAATCAAAGATGCTATGGATAGTCAGAAATAAATAGCTTGTAAAATAAAGAAAATAAATGCATAAAAAGATGAAGGTAGCCTATGGAATTAATATTCTTTCTCATCGTCACACACACAAGTGGTACTGTGCCATTTTGGCTTGTCAAGCCTACCTTAGCAGCAGGCTGGTCTATGCACAGTAACCTAGCCTGGGTCCCTTTCATCAGTGCTCAGTCATACTGCCTCTCAGGCAACACTTCAGGTTCCTGAATGAATCAATTTGCCAAGCTATAAATATGTGAGTGGTCTACTGGGTATGATGGCTCCCAGCTGAAAACACAAAGCCAAAACAGTAAAGAGAGAAGGAAATGAACACAAGAGGTGGACTGAAGAATAAATAAGTTTGAGACTTGCCAGGAGTGAAGGAAGTTATGCTTTTATTCATTCATAAATGAAAAAGAAATACTATTTTTATTTACCTTGCAGTGATGGCACAAAAATTACTCTTTTCTAATCTGTACAGTGTTCTCTTCTTCTGCTTTGATTACACTTAATTATATTAATATCTTCTACTGAAAGCAGGCTGTCAACCAAAAATTAAAATTGGCCATTAAATACTATAATTTACATTATTTTTAATGAGATTCTGTGGGAATAAATCCCTCAGATCTGTTGCATATGAAAGTCTGATAAAAAGGTTCAGAACTGCATGTGTGTTCATATAGGTGTGTATGGATGTGTTTGAACATATATAAACTCACATACTCCAGCATATATATACCCATTATCTAGCTAATGTTTGTAACGTTTTTCTTCAGATGGTTTACATAAAAGATTCTCAAAGTTGACTTGATGCCTCCAAAGTGTCTTGAATGGCTTCATGTCTTTATCATATAATTGTATTTTCCTTAATGCTGGTAAAGAAAATAATATTTCCTTAACTGAAATAACTACAGATGGTTAGACTGTTACTTTGGGCACAGATTTGAGTAGGGGTAGTTTTGGAGATGCTCATTCCTCCAAGACCACCCACATTTATGCTGTGCCCTCTGAAACCATGGTTACTTCTCTGAGTTAACAGCTCCCAGATAACCAGTAAGAGCTAGAGGAAGAACCTCATAATCTGGGGAACCATGAAACCATAGGGGAGCAGGACAACCTCACCACTCCTATCCCACCAGGAAAGAGAGTCATGCAGTCAAATGTTGCAGTAAATAGAAAAACAGTCCCCAACAATTCTTTCTGCCCCTTCTTTCTCCCTTTCAACTGCAGTGCCTATGGAACTGCTTGTTCTCAGGGTGTTCACTTCTTCTCTGCCTCATCAAGCAAAATTCTTCTGGTTGATACAACACGTCTCACCCACACTCTCTAAGCTGGTACTGGCCTTTCCAACCTATCTGCTGTGGTGCCTTTTTCTCCCCTGCTAATACTGCTGGCCCAGATACAAAGGTCAATAAGCAAATAGAGGAGGCTTTCCTTACCTAAGGCAAGTGAGCTCATGCATTAAGATCCAGAGCACTGAGGTTCAATGTCTGCTGCCTGGCAGTTCAGCCACAGGCACATCAAAACACCTGAACCACTTCCTTTGCAGAGATGACTTTAAATGATGCTATATTCCTGTCTTGAAAGTCTCAAGGCCAAAGCCTATTCCTCTTAAATTCAGTGTCAAGGATCCTATTGATTTCAAGAGATTGGTTTTCAGCCATCAAACTAGAAATGTATGCCTTTAATGACAGGCAGAAATACAGGGTAGGATAGAAACAGAAAGGGGAAGAATCAAGGATTTCAGCCATTCAGTAATATGTGCTGGATCCACCTTTGTTATTTGAATGTCAAAAAAATGACTTTTATTCCTTCAAGTGCAAACACCCTCAAGGTGAAGTGCTAGCACATCTATAATTGTTATTTCTCTTGAATGTAGGATGCTTCTTTCCATTTTGTCTTTTCAATGATAAAGAAATTGATGATAGTATTAGACTCACAAGGCACAACTTTGTTGGTTGTGGTCCAAAACCTTGTTTGCACGTTTTAAATAGAGCGCCATGGAATAAAAAATGGATTAAAATTATACTTTTTAATACATATCATACAAAAATTGTGTGCTTAAATATATAGAAGAATTTTATCGCTGAGTTCAATGAGGTGGTTTGATTCAATAAATTCATGTGAGGGTATTTTTGCAGAAGCAGATTCTCAGTCTGAACAGTGCGAGGCAATGACTTGTCCTCACCATACTTGTCTACATAGAGGCTAACAGGTTTTGAGCGTTATATAAATAATAATTCATGACAAAAATAACTGCCTCCTGTTAAAGATCCCACCTGCTTTTCAACAGGCAAATGACATTTAGTACTGAAGAATTTAAAGGACTTGAGATAAGATCAATTTGTTACTAGTAAAATTTTAAATCATATTGCCCCTCAGAAAGGTCCACTGAATTCGTGTAATGTAGTCATCTATGTCGATGAGGTTCAGGGCTCTCAGATTTATCATAATGAGCATTTCCCTAAAGAGTGTTCTGGTAGGTAATGAAACTTATAAATGACCTCTGATTTCAGTATTTTTTGTTTGTTTGTGTAAATATGCACTGCATATTTGGTAACAATGTTGAGGTGGAGAAGAATGAAAACAGTTAAAAAGATGGAGCAGGTGAAATAATATTTATGCTGGAGATATAGGAAGAACAGTTTCTTAATTGCACTAAAGAACTCCTTTTTCTTATAATACTTACAAATTATGGCCTGAGATTGAAGGTGTGCGGTAGCTGATCAGTCTGAATGTAAAAGCAGTCAAAGGGTTTTGCTTTGCCAGCTTAGTCACAAGCCAGTTGGTAACAACCAAATTTAGAGATAATCCTAAAATCTTTTGTGGAAGTATGACAGAAAAAAATACACTGGTATTAATTCTCTCTCAGAGCATCACTTCATGTCTTTAAGTCAGTGTTTGAGCATTCTCCAATCTCACAGTGAGTTTTGCTTTGTATAAAGGAAGTTCCTTCATTTAAAGTGTCTTAAAAATCAGCCTAAATTAACATTAAAGATTGTTGAAAGGGGAAAAAATGTGCAGAGTAACACATTTTACAATGTGTAAACACAAAATATTTTGGTGACATGGAGCGTAGATAACCTTTTTATACAGACAATAACGTCAAAACCTTCAGGATTTTCACCATAAGGAGTATTAGGCTACAATCCCAGACTGCAGGAACAGTTTGACAGAGGAGTTTGTCTTTTTCATTGACAAGGAACTATCTAATGCCACCCAGCCTGTGCTACACCAGCGAGCACAGCCAAAGTTGTCTCACGGTCTTCAAAAGCTGAGCACATAAATACAGTGTTTCATCTTGTCCGGGTCAGCTAGAAGGACTTTCTTGCAGAAGGCATACTGAAGGACTTCATGTTTCTTTAGAGTAGTCCTGGTATTTAGAGAAACAATGGTGTCATGATTTTCACTCTGTTTTCTACTTTTGCATTTATTTTTTTTTTTTAAGTTATTCTACCTATGTTTTCATATCTGATTTAAAAGACAGTTATGCCACTTAGAGGATGTAGTTTAGGCATCCAGCTTAGATGTTTAGAAAAGACTCTTGCTACATTAGATATGCAGAAGAGAAAACAAAGAAGAGAAATACCCTTGAAAGGGACAATTTTTTTCTTCCATTGACTACACAGGGACTTTACAGTGTAAGCTTTTTACCTAAATTAGGCAATTTAAATAAACAGTAAGAATCAGTAAGGTTTTATATATAATTATTTAAAAGCTATGTGTATATTTGTATGAGAGTTCCACTTACATATCACTTTATTTAATATTGTTTTTATTCTTCTACCTCTGCTTTTGATAAAGTATATGGTTTTGGTGAAAATTTACTATAAAAAGCCATCTTACTTAACATTATTCTTATTTAACAGTAATGATTAGTTTTTCACACATATCATTCAAACATCTTGATTGCTGATAGGCATTTTTATAACTTTTGTGAGAAAATATGGTCTATAAATGCAACTTTTATGAAAACTCTCCACCAAATATTTAACTAACTAAATTAATAGTATTATTTAGTATTTGAATTGCCAAAAAGTAATTTTCTTTTTCTGCTTTGCATATTTTTTTCCTTGTAAATAATTTCCTGGGACACAGACTGAAGAGTGAAATGCATTGTCTTGTGCATTGCTCATCAGTAAAACTGCCAGTAGAACTATAATTTCATATTCTTTAATACTGGACATGATACAAAATGCAGAACAAAACAGCTTGATTTTCAGATTGTAGAGTAAATTTAAAGCAGTATCAGTTACAGCAAGTTGACTAAATTTCAAACAGTCATATCTGGGAGAGAATAAATGTAGGACACTGAAGTGTCATCTTACTAAGATCCTACTCTCATCTTTGAATTGCAAAAATATTTTGAATTAAACAGTTGAGGATTACCATTTAATTCTTTTTTCTTTTCTTTCAAGGCACAGAGAAATTAATATCTTTACTTACTGCATTACTTTGTGCAGGTGTCAGGAGCAGGTTATATTAAGAACTTTCCATGAGAAAAGGCATTAACGGAACAGGTTCAGCTCAGTGCACAATCACTAACTTCCTAATAATTTTCTGTTTATAAACCATCTGGAAAAAAGGAAGATTAATTCTACACCACTTTGCACCACTATTCCTAGTGTAATTTATTCATCCACATTTCTGCCTTAAAAGCTTTGTCTCCTCCCAAAGTAGTCTTTCCGTTATAGATTTCCTTGAAAATCTCACTTTTTAGATGCTATTTGGAAGGTTTTGCTGTAAAGTATCAGCTTGTTGAGTGAAACATTTCGTGGACAAGTCTTGCCTGGAGCAGAGACCCCACTAAAATATTTTTCTAGTGCTTAGTTACATTTTTGGTCAAAATTGTGAAGGTTGCACAGACCTGTCAAGTCCACAACACTCATATGGGTTCAGATGCACAAAAGAACTCCAGTAGAACTGATCAAGCTAAGCATCTCAAGCATAAAAATACAGAAGAACATTTCTTCCCCTTGAAAAAAAAATTGTTTAGGGCTTTGAATCTACTATGATGCAGGTCAAAAATGATTTTTTTTATCTTTTGTGATTTTTTTCCTAACTAGCAAAGATTATTCCCATCAGCTTGCTTCCCCATTTACATCCAGTCACCCATCCACATCCTCACACATGCACATACACACACACAAAACCAGAGCAACAAGTGGTGTAATGTTCTTAAAATCACAGCTTATTTTAAAAATATGGCTTTAATGGAATTTCTTTTCCTATTATAATTCACATTATTTCTTCTTAATCCAAGTATTTCCATCTTCCTGTAAATATTTATTTTCTATTCACCTTGACTGAATGTGGAGGTCTTTCATTCTCTCTCTTGATTCTAAGTCCAATACACATTGTTGCAGGTACCTGAACCATAAAACATCCCATCAAACTCATTCAGTAATGCAACACAAGTACTATTGAAAGTCCTAAAGAGAGACCCAAATTGATCATGTATGCTTACAGGCAATGCTGTGACACAAACCTTTCAAATGTCATACCAAGAAATACAAGCTGGAAATAGGAGGATAATTAGACTCTTTCTTCAGCAAGAGTACATTTCTGCAGGAACGGAGTAATTGCAGCCCTACTGTGATATGTAGAAACTTTCTCAGAGGCAGAAGAGGGCCCTGGATATTGTAGCCATCCAAGAAACCACTGAGTCTCTATTTCTGTTGAATATTTAAGAATCTCAGCAAATACAAGCTTTAGGCAATACAAGCATACACAAATTAATATAATCTCTAATATTTGCAAATATTGCTCAGACTAAGTTGAATTCTCCCATCAGGGTTTTTTTGCAAGAAGTTGTACAGTGTTAAGGTTTATGGTTTGGACAGAAAACTTTGTGGTTTCTTCTCTGTTGCTCAATTCTTCCATTTGTGCTCTATGATTCTGACATGCTAGGATCCACTAGGAGGTTTTCCCCAACAAGTTAAATGGAAGCAAAATCAAACCCAAAGCTTCTGCAATTTATCCTTCAGATTCAGCTCGAGTAAAGTATCTATACCCTCTTGTGGATCTGGACACTAGTGGTCGGCTTCATCTCACATAGCTTTAGCTAGCTAAACATTAGGAACAAAAAAGTTACTCATTCAGAGCTTGCTCAGAAGCTAGAGAATATTTTTCTCAGACAGCTTGGGGATGGAGAGATTAGTGTTCCTACAGGGACAACGGTCTCCCTTCAATGATTGCTGGGAGATTTGAGATTTCAGATTTTCCATTTTTAGACTGCAGTTACAACTGGGATGTAAGTAAAAAATGAAACACAAATAAAAGCACAAAGGGCTTGTCCTAGAATTCCACTGTTAAAATTTAACAAAGTGTTTCAGTCTCGTAAGTGAAAGAAAAGAGATCTTCAAAGGGACAGTGTGTAACACATTTAAAATCTGGTGCTTGCAGATGTCGCAGTTAAAACTGAGGAATCCATTTGTGACTTTAAATTGCATCTCTAGAGTTAATAACCTCAGCCTGATTCTTAAGACATTTGCTCTGAAGCAAGAAAGGCAATAGAGTTATAGTGGTTTGAATTTTGTCAGATCAAAATTAAGACTCCAGGTTTTTATTAAATGATTCAAGAAGATTAATGTTGAAAACAACCTGGTAGATAGAATAACAGTCTTGAAACAAGGCCCTGAAAATAAACAAATGTGGCCTGTGTGTACATATTAGTATAATTTTATGCTCCATTTCCAACATGGATATTACAATAATATTTCACACAAATTATAGGTCAATTTTCACATAGACGCTGCCCTAAAGGTGCATGAAATTACATTAGTAGGGGAAATTCACATCATACTTGGCAATGACAATTGAACAGAAAAATAATGTTTCAGTAACCTTACAGCTTTGAATGTGATAGTGTGTTTCACAATTTAAAATTAATGTTCCACAGAATGCATCATCTATAATTAAAATGGTTTGCATTGTTCTTAGCTCTATGAAACCTTCTATGAACACAGACACCTGCCTTACCAGGACATATGTGATTTTGTTATATTTTTATTTAAAAAAAAAAAACCAAAACAAAAACAAAAAACCCACACCAAAACACTATTTCTTATGCTACTCCCCATGACCTTGTAGCTTTTTCTCATCAGTGTAAAAACTCGAACACGATTGCAGCTCACTCCTTTTCTCGAGGTTTGACTGTGTTAGCTGCCCAAAAAAGAAAACCATGAAGTCCAGGTCAGGACAGATTGCCAGACTGCTGGCCCACGGACAGTCAGTGCTCCTTCTGATGCCCAAAATTATCTGGCCTAAATCCCTGTGCTTGGTGTTTCTTATCAGCTGGCTCCAGGATTCCAGATGGACTTAGTTAGTGAGGAACGTTAGTCCCAAGGACTGAGATAGAGTTGAGACTGGATGAATTTTGGCTTGATTTCTTTCAGCTTTTGACCCAGAGCCCATATTTCTGGGCAGCCAATCTATACTACACTTTTTGTATTCCTTTCGTCAAGAAAATTTTCCTTCATGGTTCCTTGATGGTTGGTAAGTGCCATAAAAAACAGCTAGCACCAGAGTCTTTCCCTGTGGTACAGTTGTCCTTATACTTGTCTGTCTGCTCTTTTCCACCTTATCTGCAAAGGTCTGTATAATTAACAGAGGACAGAGAATGAAAGAGGTGAAATTCCTGGCTTTACTGCTCAAGTGCTCTTAGAATTCTTCTCACTCACCTAATTTCTATGTGACTCAGTTTATCCATCTAATAAAAATCTAAAGTTTTAAGAGACATAACTCCTTGCATTCTCCAGAGGGCAATTTGAACATAATTCAGCTGTGACATTTGAAAAAGAGCAATTATGTTCACCTACATGATCTCAATGAAATGAGAGACATGTAATTTTGTTCCAAAAGTAATTGTCTGATCTGAACAGACTTCCTAGTGAATACATCATGGCCACATCACCCCGCACCCCTAATTTTGTGTTTCAGAAAACAATTGACATGCAAACCATAAGCAAGACTGGCTAAGAGATTTAATGTCCCCAGATAACATTTGCATGAATAGAGTAGATCATTATTTAAATACTGTCAGCCAGAATGTGGATTTTCAGATGGCACTAACCTTCACTTCTATCCCAGTGGTGCTAGCATTACAAATTTAGAGAACAAATAACTAATGAAATGTTTTTATCAACTTAAAGAACATGGAAGACATGATTTATATGCACCTTTACAGTCTTAGCTAGACTGAAATCAATTTTTAATAAGCTGTGTAGGTCGGCTCTGAATTGCAATTATATGACTCACCATTGTGAGATGTGTTATAGATGGAAAGAGCTCTCCTTAGAAAACTGACAGCCTTTTCATTGGTGTTAAGTTGTTGCTGTTGTTTCCTACAAAGAAATGATGTGTAAACATTTTCTTCAGCAATTGCTGTTTACCTTTATTCCATGAGATGTGGAAAACAATGGTTTTCTACTGAATGCTAAGTAGGTGACCGGCAAAAGAACCTGAATGAAGGAATTCATGCATCAGCATTTGAAACGTCATTAACATCTTCCCTTCTCCAAAAAAAAGGTGTACCTTTTGAAGCAATCTGTGCAACAGTCAGATGCATCACAATAAAAAATGTTACATGCATTTTCTGTCACTGGGTTTGGAGAAACCCTTAGATTACAGAAATAAATGTCTTTTTCTTTCTCATGAATTTTATGAAAGGAGTTTCATAACTTTCATAACAAAAGTGTTTCACATTTGGCTTTATCCACAGTGCTTTACAAAACAATGCTTGGTTCCTTTGCATTATAATAAAAAAAACCTACAAATGTATTATTTTTTAATTTTTTTTCTAGTCAAAGAACTCCCTGAAGTTTGGGATAACCACTTCACATAAGAGAGAATGTCCATGCTCATTCTTTTAGACTTTATATTAAGGTAATTGGCCAGTGGATCAAGACTCATAAGATAAATTTTTAAAAGATATAAATATGAAGAAACAATCTGTCTGAGAGAAATTACATGTAAGTAGGTATAAGGGTATGCAAGAGGAAACAACCTCTGGTCTCTTTCAAGCCCTCATTGATTTTGTTACCATACTCCTTTCCATTTTGAAGCAATATAAATTAGAATTAAGGATGAAGTAACATCTGATTTACCAGTATAGAAATCAGCATTGACCTAACATTTGAAGCTTACCCACAGAACGTGGGACATGTGTTCCAAAGTTAGAAATCCCAGTGCCTCAACGGACATAAATGAAACTCTCCTGAGTTTTATAAACTCGGGACCTAGACCTAAAGGTGTGATTTTTCCAAGTTGCTTTGCCTTTAGCCTTAATCCACTCATGCTTTGTAATTTTGAGACTGTCCTGGCTATTATGGATTGGAAATATATTATCTCAAATACATAAAAATTGTTGCTGGAAAATAAAATGTTGACTAACACTCATTGAATTCATAAAGAATCAGAAAACATAAAGATAAATTACAAATCCCGGGGAGAGTATATTCTAAGAGAGAAAAAAAAGATAGATTATTAAAGGGTTAAAAAAATGAATAAAATCAGAATATTTCTGTTGCTGACACAGCACAATATGAACTCTGAGATCTTCAGGCTCCTATCTTATTCAGAATAGTATATCTTGTTTGCTTGCTAGATTTCAGTCCTTTTGGGATAACTATTGTTGCTCTCCTGGTGAGTTTTGCTTTTTACCTGGTTTTACATTGCCCTTGTCAAGACTTTGTCTTGTATTTCCATCCGTCTTTCTCAGTTTCGTATAAGGATCAGCCTGTACTATTTCTCTATAAGGGCTTTTACTTAAGGAAAAATTCTTACCACATAGAACTCTTTCTCAAACAGTGGCTGTGGAAGGCTGGCCTCGTAACTTTATTTAGTTATCTTTAATTTGATACAGAGCATTAACTCTTAAATAATTCTGATTTGGATTTTTTGTGCATCCCTAGGCAACTACCTGCAAAAGAAACTTTGCATTTAACACTACATTCATTTCTTCCTCTTTCCTGGATTCTAAACCCAGATTTTTCCATTTTATTCTGCCTCAGGATATTTTATCATCAACTTTACTTGTGTATAGGCCAGAATTTCATCTAAGGTATTTCATCACATCCTTTTATATGGCAATGAAATGTGTCAACATGTAGCACTGGAAAACTTGGGCTGTCTTAATGTTAGATGAAAAAGGTTATATCCGTGCTGCCACTTTAGCTCATCTATCCATGCTCAAACTCTGTGGTCATCTGCAGTGCCTACCCGCTGGCTCAATCTTCAGCTCTTACTGGGAACAAGTCAAATAACTCTGCAGGTAGAGAGACTCAGGCACTCAGGTGCGCAGGGCAATTCAAACTATGCCCCTGAGTGTCGTATAGGTCTTGTATAAAACTCCCAAATTTAAGAAATCACTGCACAGAATCATAGTTAGCTAGAAGTAAGGGGGGAAAGCAAATATTTTTATTAACAAAATAAAATCAAAAAGCTTTTCACAGCCTCAACATATTTG
Organism: Strix aluco; assembly: GCF_031877795.1. Classification (NCBI taxonomy): domain Eukaryota; kingdom Metazoa; phylum Chordata; class Aves; order Strigiformes; family Strigidae; genus Strix; species Strix aluco. The sequence goes on along the minus strand of NC_133971.1, from coordinate 50,642,093 downwards.
ATTTTGAAACTGTTTGTATATTTTACCCACTTATTCTGTTGTCAGTTTGCCTTTTTGTTCCTCAATCTTCTTTTCCTCCATTTTTTCTCATTAAAAATAAGAGTAAAAAAAGGTTTTAAAAAATCTTTTTGATTAATAAAAAAAGAAAAATACTAAAAATGGATTTTACTTAAAAAAGAAGATTGGTAAAAAAATGTTTTCATTCACTTTATACAAGAGTGCTTATGGAATTATCAGCTGATTCAATGTCTCTTACAATGTGAATATGTAAAAATTACTCACATAAAACCAGTGATTTCTGGGTACACAAAAATTTTCTCCTTGATGCTAGGTGGTTAAGAACTCTCACTCTTAAAGATGTTTCCATTTCTTTGAATGGGTCTTGTGGTGGGTTGATCTTGGCTGGACACCAGGTGGACACCAAGGAATTCTGTCACTCCTGTCCTCAGCAGAACAAGGAGGGGAGAAAATAAGATGGGAAAAACTTGTGGGTCAAGATAAGGGCAGTTTAATAAAGCAAAAGCAAAGACTGTAAATGGAAGCAAAGGAAAACAAAATATTTATCTTCTATTTTCCATCAGCAGGTGATGTTCAGCTTTGGTGAGTTGGGGTCAGCTGTCTTGGCGATGTCCCCTCCCAAGATCTTGTCCACCTCTCAACCTACTGGTGAGGGGGAATGTTGGAGAGACAGCCTTGATGCTGGGCGAGCACTGCTCAGCAGTAGCCAAAACACTGGTTTGTTATCAACACCTTTCTAGCTACCAATATGAGGGCCTCTATGAGGAAAAATAACGCCATCTCAGCCAGACCAAATACACTCTTCTTCAGAAAACAGGGTTTCATATAAAATTTCTGACGAATCTTTATCCTCACAGTCTGTCATGGAGAAGGTCAGAAGAAAAACCAGTGCTTGTCCTTTTGACTCTAAATATTTAGGATAAGTGAATCAAAGCTTCTAGATGGAAACTATCTTCACGGAATTTGAACATCCAAATCCCAGCAGTTATTTAATGCATTTTGAGAGAGAGAGACTTGCCTTTATTTCTGTGACACCTTTTCCCTCAGATTTCTCTTTCTGATAGAAAAACACAATTATTGTTTTGTTGCTGGTGCCAATACTTGAGGAGTTTTCCATTCATACGCATGACAGAAGTAGATTTGATTTTAAATCTCATACTACATTCATGGCTGCAGTTTAACATAACTTCTAAAGATCATCTGAGAAATCAGTGTCCAAATTAACAAAAACAGTTTTATGTAATTTTTGACAACATATTCTGATATAGAAGTAACAACGAAGGAAGAATTCACTAGTAAGTGACGTTTTTGCTCAATCTCTTTCTTAGAGGTTGTGAATAGCAACCTCCACAACATTGATCAGTAGACTTTGAATGAATTCTCTTCTAAAGAAAACCTTGTGCTGTTCATGGTCATGAAGGAATGGAAATTAACAGACCCATTGTGGATGCAGGGATAAGGGGAACCCTCTACTTCCCGTTTGAACAGTACAGAAATTCTTTGGAAGAATATTACATCCTGAAGTTCAGAGGAAATTATATTTCCGTCAACTATACATCTTTACATTTCTTCTTCCACTCTTTTTATTTTCCGTTCAGAGTTTATAGACAACCATTATTTTTCTGTTTTTCTGTGTGTACGTGTGTCTCCGGAATGTGCGCTTTTCAGCTTTCAACTTTCCATAGGATTTAAATTATGCCTGTAAACTTTTTACATTTGTGTAGTTTGGCTCCCCTAACTCTCTGCAGACTCTGGTTTCCCCACCACAGACACACAGTAATTGCATAATATTGATGTTATTCTCCTATTTTTCAATTCTAATTCTCTGCTGCCATACTTCAAAATACCAATTTGTCTCTTAACATCTAGAGTGTATATAGAATAAGACTCTACTTTTAGCCAAGCTGTCCAAAGTGATTTGTTCTTTTTCAGGCATGTTTGCTGTTTTAATTAGTTTACTTCTTTACAGTGAATACAAACTTTATTTTTTTAAAGTCTACAGTCTCCCTATTTGCCACATCCCTTCTGCCCGTTAAATTCTTTTTTTTTTTTTCAAATTGAATCATTGATAGTGTCCCCGCTGGATGATGACAGCTTTGCTTGTTGTAGTTGTCATTTTCACTGTATCAGAGCTGACCCAGAGTGTGACTGATGGTGACGCTGCTCTGAAATAAAACTTAAATGGGGATGACAACTCCAGCTGGATAGTTTGTTTGAGAATATGTATTCAAAATAACTAGTGCTAAATCATGATGAATGAGAAGGAAAAATAGAAAGTTTTACAAGAGGATATGGGCTGTTGCAAGAGTGAATAAAACAACAAACAATATGGTGATATAGAAATAGAGCAAAACAAGTGATAATAACAATGCTGTTACTAATAATTTAAATTATTAATCATAATAACTGATAATACAGGATGGCACCATGAAGTACCATGAAGTACCAGCCAGAAGTATGTCCTAAAGAAATTCTAGTCTGGGATTATTGGTAATATGTAGCTATATTAGATAATGCAGCACATAGAACAAGTTGAGAAAAAAAAATTGTCTATGAAGAGGCAAAAGCTTAAGGGAAGATATGGGAGGTTGGAGAGTACCCGAGAGAAAGACGAGAGAAGACCAGAGGAAAGATGAGAGGGATACCAGACCGAGGGATTTCCAAGGGCTGGAAAGGAGGACTAGGGACAAATGTCCTGTTGTGGGAATCTGCCCTCATATCCTTCCTAGTGTGAGAAAAAGGATTGGAGAGGAAATTTGTCCTTGAGTTGAATTATATTTCAATAAATTTGAAGGTTAAAGATGTGTTTTTATGCATGCCTGGACTCTGTATTCCCTGGGAGGAAAAGTCCTTCTTTCAGATAGGGGAAAAATACACAGAAGCAGGAGGAAAGATATCATACTGTCAAAAGGACACTGTTGACCAAACAGCACAGCTCCAAGAAAGGATCAACAGTTCATCCAGACCTTTATAATGCAGGTCAAGCACACCGGAAAAATAAACCATCACAGTAAAAGTGCTATGAGGACGAGAAGAGGAAACACTTTGGCATCTCTATCACATAACATGGAGCCCACACTGCATGCAGAATCAATAATGATGTGGGGAGATGACAGGTTCCTTTTTAATCTCACATTAACCCATGTTAAATCAGTGTTGATTTCATACCACAAAACATTCCTTCTGAACAGGGAAAACCAACTCAAGGGAAATATCAACACTTAAACTAAAAGACAATGCTATTTTTCCAAATACTGAAAAATTAAAAGGAAGAATCTTCTAATAGAAGTAGGAAAAATTGCATGTCAGTAGCTGTATGGGAGATCTAAGTTGTCTCTTCATCCAGACTTGAAGGTTTTCTTTTTATGGTTTATGCATAAAAAAATATAATTTGAGGGATACATACATGTACAGATGTATGCACACATACTTAATCATTTATTCATCCTCTTGAAGGATCTTTGTTAAAAAGGGTCCAAATTATACTTCCATGAAAAGACTCAAGTGATTAAAAGACGCAAAAAATAAAAGGTTGCAGAAAATATTAATTAACTTTTAAAGATCAGTTTAGGACTTCAGAAAAATATCTTTTCAGTGGAACAGCAGGAATGATTAGCCAACCAGTGAAGATTCCTTCCATCCACATATCTCTATGAAAGTGCTTAAAATTTGTTTAACTTCAATGTGCAAATATTTATTTTGGTCTTACTAGGTTTTACACACACTAGAAGATAAGTAAAAATGCTGCCGATTCCTATCATTGCAACTCAGTTTGTTTTATAGAATGTTATTTTAACCAAATTTTGACTTTGAATCAACATAGAGAGGGTACTGTTTAGAGCCATGCCAAGTGACATCCTAGTATCAAAGTCACAGTTTTTTCATCATTAAATGAAAACTCCCCTAGTGAATCTTAACAGAGACTCAAGAATTTCAATAGTAATTTCACTTGGTCCTATTTTCACTGCAAAGAATTGTTACAAATGCTGCAGAGAAACAAGCTGATCCAAAGGTTAAGCCAACTATGGTTTTCAGGATGTGGAGGATGGCTTTTATTTAGTCTCTTCTGAGTTCCCCTTCTTCACATATGCTTATTAATAAGCACCTGTTTAGCAACAGAAAAAGTCTCTGTTGACTGGCATGTATGATGTCAGTAGGAAAGACAGACACCTGACAAGCCAGACTTTTGCTTAAGTAAACTAAGGACTGGGTGAACAGAGTTTTGATTCTCAGATGCTGCTTATAAAAAAGCCATACTCCTTTCTAACAAAGAAGTAAGCAAACACCACTGATCAGTAAAAAGCACAAATACCAACTGTGCAATACACTATAGTATGTGGTCCTGAAGGTGCACAAGTCCATGGGACCTGATGAGATGCATTTGCAGGTCCTGAAGGAACTGATGGATGAATCTTATTTGAGAAGTCATAGCAGTCCAGTGAAGTTCCCTTCATAACAGGGTAAAGGTTGTAAACTGAAAAAGAATAGATTTAGATTAGATATAAGGAAGAATTCTTCACTGTGAGGGTGGTTAGACACTGACAGAGGTTGCCCAGAGAGGTTGTGGCTGCCCCCTTCCTGGAAGGGTTCAAGGCCAGGTTGGACAGGGCCTTAAGCAACCTGGTCCAGTGGAAGGTGTCCCTGCCCGTGGCAGGGAGGGTGGAACTAGGTGATTTTTAAGGTCCCTTCCAACCCAAACCATTCTATGATCCATCTGTGATACTATGAAAAAGCAGTGGGATGGTGAAGCCATGTTAATGTGCACCAGCCGAGGATTTAATTCAGTTTGGTGGCAAAGGGAGTAAGTTCAAAAGGATCTTTATTTTTAGCATGTAACTGTAAATCCTGTCTCTGTGCTGCCTTATCAGATAGTTTTTAAAAATGTGCATTTCATTCAACTTTTATTTATTCTCATTTCCAGGGAGAAGGACTTACCCAGTTGCGTCATTATTCTGATATGGAAAATTATACAGGTATGATCAATAAGATCTGTTTTCCAAAAAACAGTCATTAAACCTTAAAAATATTGTCCCACTGTTTTTTTAACATGCTTTGAAAATGCATTTAGAAGAAATGTGAAGTACTGGAATGTTGGAATGTCATCTTCAGACAGTCAATTCCTTTATGGGATCTGCAGAGTGGATACAGTGAAGATGGTGGCTTTACAGGCTCCTCCATCAACCCAGCTTTAAGCTTCTTCCTTCTTAATGTCATTTCCAGATTGTTATTTTCTACCTATCAACCATCAGAGGGTAAAAACTCCCATTTACACTAAATCAAAAAAGCTGATTTTCTATTTATTTTCTTAATTTCTTTTTTAAGACTTTTCCCATTTCTTCCCACTTTTTTGGACCAGAATCTGGAGTCTGACTTTCCTTCCAGAACAAAGAAAAAGTCCTTGATCCTTTACAGAACTTAATGACGTGTCATTTAATAGCAACTGGTGTTCTGCTCATCTACTGTGTGTGATTCAGATGCATCTATGCCACCAAAAGTCAGTGGAGCCAGGTAGATTTATGTCAGCTGAGTTTTCCTCTGACCCAAAATCTTATAACCTGAATACCTTTCGGGGCTGGAGAACAGGGTGAACAAGCCGAGTAGTTCCATTACAGTTTAATGTTGCTAAAAGTAGTTCTACTTGTTCTCAGATGGATAAATAAATGGAGGGGTATTTTTGTAACAATTTGGAAAGTGACTTTTCCTTTCACAAAGGAATGAGCTAACAGAGTCTGTAATGTAGTTACTGCTTAAAATATGTTTGGATTTTATACTCATAAACTAGATTTTGTTTATTGTCTAATCTAATTCAGAATGCTGATTACTGAATAGTAATTTGTACACCTTTGAGATTGTTGAGGTGATGACTGCAAAGTTTGTTTAAAAGAAGACAAGGTAAGAGAAGGATTATAACAGCTCAAAGGGAATAAATTGCCTTACTGCAGTGTGCTTATGCATGTTGTATTGCACCTGGGTTTTAAATCAGCCCTGTGCTCTTGCTGCTGAATTGTGCAACACTACTCTACTCATATGTAATGGTTTAGGCCCTGCCGGGGTCTGAGACCACGCGGCCGCTGCCCCTCCCCCACAAAGGGAGTGAAATACAAAGCCCCGAAACTGAGATAAGGAAAGGTTTAATACAACAGAGCAACAGCAACACAGCAAACAACAACAATAACAATAAGAATAACAGTAATAACCATGAACAGAGCAAAATATCTACCAATACAGCAGTGAGAGAAAACCAGGCGGTGCGAACCCCACGCGACCACCGATTCTTCCCGCGCTCTGGCGCCTGGAGGTGAGGTCAGCATGGCATATGAATAACCCTGCTAGAGCTTCCCCCCCACTGCTGGGGAAACTTAACCCTATCCTGGCTAAACCAGGACATCATAGCAGAGCTGGCAGCTGAGAAGCAAAAAGGATGATTGCAGTCTCATGGCTGTGTTAATCAGGAGTGTGGGATTGTGCTGGGATACAGCTGGTCTGTGAAGTATCACCTGCGTTGCTCCTGCACACAAGATTCATGTCAGTGGGTATGTCAATACAAGAGTGACCACAGTTTAGGTTTGGTTCAATCTGGTTTGGTGCCTTGCAAAACACTTTTCAAGGACTATTGGGGTACCATCTATCCAGATGGGCCTCTTATATAATGTTTGAAAATACTTCATCCCAGAAGAAGACCAATACTTCTGGTGTCAAGAACCCAAAGTCATATTAGGATTTCTGAAAACGGTGCAGAGGGGCCAATGTAATGTTAGACAGATTTGGGACTGAGGGATGAAATCCATAACAGCCAGGAGTGGAGTTAGACCTATATTAATCGATACAAGCATCTACTGATTAAGCGAGGATTTCTCATTGTTTAGAGTTAACACCCATGTGGCATTGGCATGAGCATTTCCAGTTTGAATCCCCTTCTTAGACTCAGAGAACTAAATCTCCTTTGGAAGAGGAGTCATCTCCCTTTGTCACAGGAGTGACTCGCTCTCTCTGTCAAAGCTGGGCAGGGATGGTGCCATTGACTCTCTGTGCCAACCCAGTGGTTAGAAATCCCAGGACCTGAGGCTGAATACATTTAAATGCACATCTTCGCCCAGCAAGGAGGATTCATCAATTGCCTGCACAGGCACCAGGTTGGGCCAAAGACATGTTTCATCCCTCCTGTACCACAGGGCTACCAAAAAAGAAAAATTAAAGGTCAAAAAATAGTTTCCAAACAAAACCAGTGTAACTCTGGAACCTCATGGCTAGTGCTCCCTCTCTGGGGATGGCAATGCCAGACTCTGTTATCAAGACTGAATTAAATAGTCTTTGAATAAAACATGTGACAACATCAGGAACATAGACTAAACCCTCATGTGAGTGACTGTATCACTGGGCTACAAAATCAGGCTGCTTTTTCCCTCTATCTCTCCCTGCCGTCATGAATCTTTCATTACAGAGCATAGTAGCCCAGCATCTATGTATGTCTCTGCTTAAACCTGCACACTGTATAGGCATGATTCGGTACAGATACTAATAGTGAAGAAAGTACTGATCCCTCAAGAAAATGCTGTTGTTTTCTCTGCTCTACAATAATCCTTCATACAGGGCCCCAGCATGTGCCCAGACTTTCTTGTGTTATATTTATTTCCTTTTCACATTTCAGATAGAATAAGGGGAAAGATTCACCCTTTCCAAGTATTTTTCCCATCTTTGTTCAGATTTGGTATTTCAATAATTAGTTTTAAATGTCATTTTCAATTAATCTATTTCTCACAAGCATCAGTCTTTCTACATGTGTTTTATTTGAGTGCTTCATACTGACATAATATCCAGATAACTCGTCTAACCTTGTGTCAGTCTGGCAGAGGTGGACTGCACTCAACAGTTGGTGTATTTTAATAGTTCATTTTGTTGCATGCATTTCTTATGAAAAGAAATTACAGGATGTTAAGCACTGACAATTAATGTTTAAAAGACTGTGATAGTCTATTTGAATTAATTTGTTCCATACTGTATTGGTCTATTGAACTGTCCAACCCAGGAAACAACTCTTCGCTGTATGTTCAGTCTTTGTTTCCATATTGATGGGTTTTCCACTGTCTCATTCCTTTGTAATCTTAATCAAGAGCAACCTGATTATTTATTTATTTTATAATGCCACATGAAACATCAGTCTCTTGTTGTTGACTTCGTGGTACTGCAGAGAAATCTCCTGTTTCTAAAACTTAACTCTATTAGTGCTGGTCAACACTTGTGTTTTCCAACAAGATTTTTTGTGTAGAAAAATTACATGCATACACAGACATACACATATATATTTTAATAAAAACAAACAAAAAATGCTCAGTGCTCATTTATTCCAAAATATGGGCTGAAAAATGTAAATAATCTACACACACACTCTGAAGACCTCAAAATCTAGAAGTAATTATCCAAAACAAATACCACTCCCAGCTTACATTCTAAATATATATGCATTATCATTTTCTGAGTATAGCAGTATATTTCTCCTGTAATACATTCTTCAGTGTTGGTCAATGGATTTCTGCATGGCAATAGTTTCTAAATAAACTAGAATTTTAAATTATTTTTAACACAACTATGCTATAAACAAATCTTAGATGGTATACTTCGCAGTATTAAAAAATATCTGTATGATCTTAAAAATTATGAGCAATAATCCATGAGTAAGAATGTTCATTAAATACTCCTTTCATTATTGTCTTTTGACTCCCTGTTTTCCTCCTGCCCTTTTCAAATACTGTGTTAAGAAACCTGAAAACATTAGAATTCCCCAAGCTACAATAAAGAGACTGAACTTGATACCGTAAAGGCCGGTCGGAGAAGAACTCTCTAAAACTCAAAAGTCAGGGTGTTAGAGAGCAGGCATTTTTTATTACGGCGCCGGGTGCATGGGGGATCTCTCCACCAAATGTGCGCACACAGGCCAACAAATTCACGACTTAAATGCAGGTAGCTTATACATATTCATGAGGTCTTACAATACAAACATACATATTCACAACAAAATGTAATTAGTCCTAAAGTCCTTGTGTCAACAGTTCTTTCCGCCTTATCTTGAAACGTGATGTTATCCTTGAAATAGTAGTCATCCGTTAAGACATAAATGTATCAATATGGTCGTGCTTTCTTCCATCTTATCGGAAACATGATGCGATGTGTATCCTTGAGTGGAGCCATCCCTCCTAGTTCCCGTGTTTGATGTGTGATGCACATCCTCTTGGTAATTGGTCCCCAAGTTTGATATGTGGTGCGAAACCTTGAATGGGGAGTCATCCTCTTGAATTTACAGTTCACAGACGTCCTTCATCTCCGGGGGTACACACAGATGTCCTCCATCTCCAGGGGTACAGATGTCCACTATCTTTGGGTACACACAGATGTTCTTCATCTCCGTGTGTCAGAGGCCCCAGTCTCACTTCACTGAGTCATAAAATGCCCGTATATTTCTTGTCACCCTAATGCTACACCCTACCACATCCTCTGTCCTTGGGGCCCCTATCTTTATTTATGTATGCTTGTGTTCTTTGTTTTCACAGTTCTGAAATGCCTTGCTCTTACAGCTCAGAATGGATTTTTAGTTTAAATGAGCAGCTTAAGTTTAATATGGTTAACTATTCTATAGTTATATTTACTTTTCTTTATATTCCTATATCAAACTTCTATTTGGAAAAAGGTGAATGTAGGTGTTTACAATAAGGAGTCTAAAGCATTTTAAAAGGGATGTAAACTCTCACCAACTTGCAAGCAAACTTCTGCCTAACAAGTAGAAGGAGGAACATTTCCCCATGGTCAGCTTGTTTCCATAGCTTTTACTATGTTTTCCTCACAAGCATCTGGGATTGGCATCATGATAATGCCAGAGCACTTTACAGGAACCATCTACCAAGGCGTATGCTACAGATCTCATAATATGAAACTATATTATCACTGCAAAACAGGTAGTTTTCTATGTATTTTTCTTCTTATTATTATTAATAACAATAATTTGCACCTTAGTGTGTCCTTTGAATTCTTATACATCTGATGAGACTCAAACCTGGAAACTTCTGAAAGACAGATCACCTCTAATTTGTGAGAGCTCTGGAACCACTCCTGTCTTTCCCTAATAATAAAGACCATACAACTGAAAAAGATACCTTAGGAAGGAATTCACTTGTTTCTGTTGCCATTTCCTATAACCAGTTCATTGTACTCTAATCCCTTTTGCCACGAACACTAAAAGGATAGGCTGGTCCTCTGGCAGTTCTCTCTGCTCTGTCAGATTGCAGCCCGTGCACAGCTTTGGCACACAGCAGAATAGCATGTGGCCACACAAAGAAGCCTTCTGCTGCAAAAATACTCAGCTGTCACAAACTCCAAGTGGGAACTGGTCCTGTAGAGCAAGTGGACATTATCAAGCCATGCAGTGACTGGCTCTGAAAGTCAAATCCCCAAGATCTGTGGAAGGGACCATGGCATTAACAGGAGGTTGTGAGCACAAATAAATTAAGGACAGCTCTGCAGAAGCAACAAAGGTCCTGGCTGCAGCCCATTTGCATGGACGGGTGTCTGAATTATCCCGGAAGCAGCTGGGGTGGGATGGGATGGGATGGGATGGGATGGGATGGGATGGGATGGGATGGGATGGGATGGGATGGGATGGGATGGGATGGGATGGGATGGGATGGGATGGCAGCAGCACTAGTTGTAGCTTCAGCCTGGGGAGCCATTCAGCAATACAGTTCTGATTATACCATTTCAGAAGTACAGGCTGCAATTTTCATGCATTATTTTCCAATTCCTTTTCAAGAGGGCTGGGAGGCACCGGGGGCGGTCCCGGGGCGGGCAGCGCCGCCGAGGTTCGGACCCTGCAGCGCGGCACCGGAGGCCGGTCCCGGGGCGGGCAGCGCGGCACCGGGGGTTCCGTGCCGGGGCCGGCAGCGCCGTCCGGGTCCGGTCCCGGGGCGGGCAGCGAGGTACCGGCGGCCGGTCCCGGGGCGGTGTGGGAGATAGTGGGGGTCGGTCCTGGGGCGGGCTGGGAGGCACCGGTGGCGGTCCCGGGGAGGGCTGGGAGGCACCGGGGGCAGTCCCTGGGAGGGCAGCGCCGTCGGGATCCGGTCCAGGGGCGGGCAGCGAGGTACCGGGGTTCCGTGCCGGGGCCGGCAGCGCCGTCCGGGTCCGGTCCCGGGGCGGGCAGCGAGGTACCGGTGGCCGGTCCCGCGGTGGTCTGGGACATACCGGGGGTCGGTCGTGGGGCGGGCTGGGAGGCACCGGGGGCGGCCCGGGAAGGGCTGGGAGGCACCGGGGGCGGTCCCGGAGCTGGCAGCGCCGCCGAGCTTCGGACCCTGCAGCACCGCACCAGAGGCCGGTCCCGGGGCGGGCAGCGAGGTACCGGCGGCCGGTCCCCCGGCGGGCTGGGAGGCACGGGGGTCGGTCGTGGGGCGTGCTGGGAGGCACCGGGGGCGGTCCCGGGGAGTGCTGGGAGGCACCAGAGGCCGGTCCCGGGGCGGGCAGCGAGGTACCGGTGGCCGGTCCCGCGGCGGTCTGGGAGATACCGGGGGTCGGTCGTGGGGCGGGCTGGGAGGCACCGGGGGCGGTCCCGGGAAGGGCTGGGAGGCACCGGGGGCGGTCCCGGAGCTGGCAGCGCCGCCGAGGTTCGGAACCTGCAGCACCGCACCAGAGGCCGGTCCCGGGGCGGGCAGCGAGGCACCGGTGGCCGGTCCCGCGGCGGTCTGGGAGATACCGGGGGTCGGTCATGGGGCGGGCTGGGAGGCACCGGGGGCGGTCCCGGGAAGGGCTGGGAGGCACCGGGGGCAGTCCCTGGGAGGGCAGCGCCGTCGGGATCCGGTCCCGGGGCGGACAGCGAGGTACCGGGGTTCCGTGCCGGGGCCGGCAGCGCCGTCCGGGTGCGGTCCCGGGGCGGGCAGCGACGTACCGGTGGCCGTCCCGCGGCGGTGTGGGAGATAGCGGGGGTCGGTCGTGGGGCGGGCTGGGAGGCACCGGGGGCGGCCCGGGAAGGGCTGGGAGGCACCGGGGGCGGTCCCGGAGCTGGCAGCGCCGCCGAGCTTCGGACCCTGCAGCACCGCACCAGAGGCCGGTCCCGGGGCGGGCAGCGAGGTACCGGTGGCCGGTCCCGCGGCGGTGTGGGAGATAGCGGGAGTCGGTCGTGGGGCGTGCTGGGAGGCACCGGGGGCGGTCCCGGGGAGGGCTGGGAGGCACCGGGAGCGGTCCCGGGGAGGGCTGGGAGGCACCGGGGGCGGTCCCGGGAAGGGCTGGGAGGCACCGGGGGCGGTCCCGTAGCGAGCAGCGCCGCCGAGGTTCGGACCCTGCAGCGCGGAACCGGATGCCGGTCCAGGAGCGGGCACCGCGGCACCGGGGTTCCGTGCTGGGGCTGGCAGCGCCGTCCGGGTCCGGTCCCGGGGCGGGCAGCGAGGTACCGGCGGCCGGTCCCGGGGCGGTGTGGGAGATAGTGGGGGTCGGTCCTGGGGCGGGCTGGGAGGCACCGGTGGCGGTCCCGGGGAGGGCTGGGAGGCACCGGGGGCAGTCCCTGGGAGGGCAGCGCCGTCGGGATCCGGTCCAGGGGCGGGCAGCGAGGTACCGGGGTTCCGTGCCGGGGCCGGCAGCGCCGTCCGGGTCCGGTCCCGGGGCGGGCAGCGAGGTACCGGTGGCCGGTCCCGCGGTGGTCTGGGACATACCGGGGGTCGGTCGTGGGGCGGGCTGGGAGGCACCGGGGGCGGCCCGGGAAGGGCTGGGAGGCACCGGGGGCGGTCCCGGAGCTGGCAGCGCCGCCGAGCTTCGGACCCTGCAGCACCGCACCAGAGGCCGGTTCCGGGGCGGGCAGCGAGGCACCGGGGTTCTGTGCCGGGGCCGGCAGCGCCGTCCGGATCCGGTCCCGGGGCGGGCAGCGAGGTACCGGCGGCCGGTCCCGCGGCGGGCTGGGAGGCACGGGGGTCGGTCCTGGGGCGTGCTGGGAGGCACCGGGGGCGGTCCCGGAGCGGGCAGCGCCGCCGAGGTTTGGACCCTGCAGCGCGGCACCGGATGCCGGTCCCGGGGCGGGCAGCGAGGTACCAGTGGCCGGTCCCGCGGCGGTGTGGGAGATAGCGGGGCTCGGTCCTGGGGCGGGCTGGGAGGCACCGGGGGCGGTCCCGGGGAGGGCTGGGAGGCACCGGGGGCGGTCCCGGAGCTGGCAGCGCCGCCGAGCTTCGGACCCTGCAGCACCGCACCAGAGGCCGGTCCCGGGGCGGGCACCGCGGCACCGGGGTTCTGTGCCGGGGCCGGCAGCGCCATCCAGGTCCGGTCCCGGGGCGGGCAGCGAGGTACCGGCGGTCGGTCCCGCGGCGGTGTGGGAGATAGCGGGGGTCGGTCCTGGGGCGGGCAGCGAGGCACCGGGGGCGGTCCCGGGGAGGGCTGGGAGGCACAGGGGGCGGTCCCTGGGTGGGCAGCGCTGTCGGGATCCTGTCCCGGGGCGGGCACCGCGGCACTGGGGTTCTGTGCCGGGGCCGGCAGCGCCGTCCGGGTCCGTTCCCGGGGCGGGCAGCGAGGTACCGGTGGCCGGTCCCGCGGCGGTCTGGGAGATAGCGGGGGTCGGTCGTTGGGCGGGCTGGGAGGCACCGGGGGCGGTCCCGGGGACGGCTGGGAGGCACCGGGGGCGGTCCCGGAGCGGGCAGCGCTGTCGGGATCCTGTCCCGGGGCGGGCACCGCGGCACTGGGGTTCTGTGCCGGGGCCGGCAGCGCCGTCCGGGTCCGGTCCCGGGACGGGCAGCGAGGTACCGGCGGCCGGTCCCGCGGCGGTGTGGGAGATAGCGGGGGTCGGTCCTGGGGCGGGCTGGGAGGCACCGGGGGCGGTCCCGGGAAGGGCTGGGAGGCACCGGGGGCGGTCCCGGAGCGGGCAGCGCCGCCGAGGTTCGGAACCTGCAGCACCGCACCAGAGGCCGGTCCCGGGGCGGGCAGCGAGGCACCGGTGGCCGGTCCCGCGGCGGTCTGGGAGATACCGGGGGTCGGTCATGGGGCGGGCTGGGAGGCACCGGGGGCGGTCCCGGGAAGGGCTGGGAGGCACCGGGGGCAGTCCCTGGGAGGGCAGCGCTGTCGGGATCCTGTCCCGGGGCGGGCACCGCGGCACTGGGGTTCTGTGCCGGGGCCGGCAGCGCCGTCCGGGTCCGTTCCCGGGGCGGGCAGCGAGGTACCGGTGGCCGGTCCCGCGGCGGTCTGGGAGATAGCGGGGGTCGGTCCTGGGGCGGGCTGGGAGGCACCGGGGGCGGTCCCGGGGAGGGCTGGGAGGCACCGGGGGCGGTCTCGGGGCGGGCACCGCGGCACCGGGGTTCCGTGCCGGGGCCGGCAGCGCCGTCCGGATCCGGTCCCGGGGCGGGCAGCGAGGTACCGGTGGCCGTCCCGCGGCGGTCTGGGAGATAGCGGGGGTCGGTCGTTGGGCGGGCTGGGAGGCACCGGGGGCGGTCCCGGGGACGGCTGGGAGGCACCGGGGGCGGTCCCGGAGCGGGCAGCGCTGTCGGGATCCTGTCCCGGGGCGGGCACCGCGGCACTGGGGTTCTGTGCCGGGGCCGGCAGCGCCGTCCGGGTCCGGTCCCGGGACGGGCAGCGAGGTACCGGCGGCCGGTCCCGCGGCGGTGTGGGAGATAGCGGGGGTCGGTCCTGGGGCGGGCTGGGAGGCACCGGGGGCGGTCCCGGGAAGGGCTGGGAGGCACCGGGGGCGGTCCCGGAGCGGGCAGCCTCGCCGAGGTTTGGACCCTGCAGCGCGGCACCGGAGGCCGGTCCCGGGGCGGTGTGGGAGATAGCGGGGGTCGGTCCTGGGGCGGGCTGGGAGGCACCGGGGGCGGTCCCGGGGAGGGCAGCGCTGTCGGAATCCTGTCCCGGAGCAGGCACCGCGGCACTGGGGTTCTGTGCCGGGGCCGGCAGCGCCGTCCGGGTCCAGTCCCGGGGCGGGCAGAGACGTACCGGCGGCCGGTCCCGCGGCGGTCTGGGAGATACCGGGGGTCGGTCCTGGGGCGTGCTGGGAGGCACCGGGGGCGGTCCCGGGGAGGGCTGGGAGGCACCGGTGGCCGGTCCCGCAGCGGTCTGGGAGATAGCCGGGGTCGGTCCTGGGGCGGGCAGCGAGGCACCGGGGGCGGTCCCGGGGCGGTCAGCGCGGCACCGGGGTTCCGTGCCGGGGCCGGCAGCGCCGTCCGGGTCCGGTCCCGGGGCGGGCAGCGAGGTACCGGCGACCGGTCCCGCGGCGGTGTGGGAGATAGCGGGGGTCGGTTCTGGGGCGGGCTGGGAGGCACCGGGGGCGGTCCCGGGGAGGGCTGGGAGGCACCGGGGGCGGTCCCGGGGCGGGCAGCGCCGCCGAGGTTCGGACCCTGCAGCGCGGCACCGGAGGCCGGTCCCGGAGCGGGCACCGCGGCACCCGGGTTCCGTGCCGGGGCCGGCAGCGCCGTCCGGGTCCGGTCTCGGGGCGGGCAGCGAGGTACCGGCGGCCGGTCCCGCGGCGGTGTGGGAGATAGCGGGGGTAGGTCCTGGGGAGGGCTGGGAGGCACCGGGGGCGGTCCCTGGGCGGGCAGCACTGTCGGGATCCGGTCCCGGGGCGGGCAGCGAGGCAGTGGGGTTCCGTGCCGGGGCCGGCAGCGCCGTCCGGGTCCGGTCCCGGGGCGGGCAGCGAGGTACCGATGGCCGTCCCGCGGCGGTCTGGGAGATAGCGGGGTCGGTCCCGGGGAGGGCTGGGAGGCACCGGGGGTGGTCCCGGAGCGGGCAGCGCCGCGGCACTGTTGCAGTTTATCTTGATCTGATTTCTGATACTTCTGATTCGCCTTTAAAGAGCAGGTTCCCTCACTTCTAAGAATACGAATTTATTTACTGGATTTTTCTGTCTCATGTTGCAATCGTATTTTCTGATTGCTCCTAGTCAGGCTTTATTTCCTTGTAAAGCTTTTAAAAAGGCTTTGTTGGGACATACATTTCTTTTTTTGTGGGAGTGGGAACATGTCGTATTAAAAATCCACAGTTCCCATAAAATATCCAGCCTGACAAGACACTTGTTATATTTGGAAGAAATTCCCTGAGATCTGGGTGAATTTTTCTTCTGTAGTCATAACATGCTCTCACCTAGGAGCAAGTCTAGCTGCCCCATATACTACTGCTATCTTAATTTGGAATATTGCTCACCTGAGGTATATAGGTTGAGCACCAAAGAGAATTTGAAAGTCATCTTTATGTCCTTAGGAGCTTCAATGGGAAGGTGGAGGTTAAGCAGAATGAGTAGGAGTAAGTGCAGTGATATAACCCTAGCAGAGTTGGAAGACAAAAGTATTGGGGATCAGTGCTGCAGCCTTAATGGAAGCCATGGAAAACTTCTGTTGACAGTTAGATATGTTCAAAGGACAAGAGATCCAGGCCTTTAGAATGTGGGCTCATCTAAGCAGGTTAAGTACAACACTGAAAGGAGCAGACTGTAAGGGTGATAGAACTGCTCAAGAAACAGAATTTGTGGGATGGCATTCGTGTAATGCAACTAGAAACTCAAAGTATAGGAAATACAGAAATCTGTTGGTGCGTGAGGTGGCAGCCCTCTTGTAGGTTGTCAAGCTAGTGAAACTTGGTGTTCCTGCAATCCAAAGAAGGGTTAGACTCTAAAGTGCCTCCTTTGTACTCTAGCTGGAAACTGGTCTGAGCAGTGACTCTGAGCAGAGGATAGGCTGGGGGAGTACTGTGCTCAGGAGACCTATAGGGAAGTGCAACAGGTGTATTTTGGAAGTGCCAGTAGAGGATTAAAAAATACTGAAGACTTTATTCTTTGTTTTCTGAGTAGGTTTTAGTGGACACATCTGTTCTTGTCCAAGATCAGTTGTTTGGCCAGAAATCAGCCACACCATCACTACTCAGTCACACTAAAATGCCAATCTCAAGGAAAAGAGTTACTGCCCCGTGGGACAGGAGCTTAGAAGATGTGATCGAAGATGACAATGACAGGGAGGAACAGCATATGTCAAGAGAAGAAGCAGTGCAGAAATCTGTAGAAAATACGTTCTTATTGGGAAAAAAAGAGGGTATGGTATGTGCCAGGGCTATGTTAAGAATTAGCGTAGCATGGAGTCTTGAAGCAAGGTATTATTCTGGTTTTCCCAATCTCTCACCCTTTTTTTTTTTTTTTTTTTTTTTTTTTTTTTTTTTTTTTCCTGATCACCCTTATTCTATCTAAATCCAGCATTAAGAACTAAAAGTGGGATTACTCATCCTGTGGTGCCTGTTGTGGGAAAACTGTATAATGTGTCTGAATATAGACTAAGCAGTAAGAATTGCAGATTTGGCTTTCTCTCCTCCTCCTGTCAATGCACAGCAAATATTACCTGCTTTTAGCAATACAAGACTGTTCCTCTGTATTCTATGCACAAGAAAACGCTGAAAACTGTTCCTTAAGCAAATTTAGTCACTTCTAGGGAAGATGAGGAGGGAACAGAGGACTAGAAACTGTTTTATGGAGGTTTCATTAATATTGCCCCAAAAATGAGCATCTGGAAAACAAGATCCAGTTTCTGTGGAGCTTAAGCCTGTTTAAGACAACTTCAACAATTCTTGTAATAAAATGGATGTTCTTTACAAATGTCTGCTCTGTGCAAACTTAAAAATTGCTGTGTTAGTACCAAAGAGATATTTTGATCTACTCATAAATCTTCCTGTTTATGAATAAGCTAATAAAAGAACTGGAAGAGCTTTTTTCAGGTGCAAGAGTAAAGTGGTGTTGTAGTGTTTGAGGAATGAGAAAAATCTCACTTCTGGGAAACCACTTCTTTATGAAAAACTTAATAACAATGGTAATTCTAGATGCTGCTGAGTCTCATAGAAGAGTTGAGCAAACTTTTTGCTGAAAAGAAGAATAAGTTACTGCTGTAATTACAAATTCGTGAAGAGGTGACACAGGAATTTGCCCGATATTTTGCTGAGCAGGAAATATATTTCAAGTAAGTTAGCTTTAAGTGGTTTTTAAAGTTAATGATTAAAAAAAAAGAAATTAAATTCACTTATTTCTTAAATCTGTCTCTTGGCTATAAGAGACCACACTCTTCTGCTAGACTTACTGCCTCTGTTAATAGATCAGTTTCTGTTTGGACTATGAGTTCAGGAAAAATACTGTGTAGGAAAGGCTTTGATTCTGGGGGGGATGGAGGGGGGTGTGTGTGTAATCTGTCAGCAGTGTTCCTGCAGAGCTTTCCCTAACAGAAGAGCTTTGATAGGATGTCTGTAGAAAGAGTGACACTTGCACATTCTTTGGTTACTGCAGTCTTAGTGGTACTTCAAATGGGTATTCTGGCTCAAGAAGCTTAGAAACAATGCTTGTAGTTAGGTGTCACCTATAATCTGTGTATATATGTCTCCCCCTCATTCTTCGGGAGTGTGTGTGCAGGAAATAGACTTCTGTTTTGGTGCAGGAACACCATTTTGTGTATTGTTCTATTGTGCCAAAATAAAGAAAAAAACATCTTTGTTTATAAGCAGCTGTACTAATAACTTCTTAGCAGCTCATGCTAGCTAGCTTTTATCTGACTTATTTTTCCTACTATAGTGAGTGCCTTTCTTACGAATGAGAACGGCTTGAAGAAGATGCTGACACATGCCTGGAAATCTTCAAGGAACTTGTAGATGGTTATCTTGAAGACATGGATGAAGAAAATAAACTAAAGGATCAGCCTTGCAGTGAACAAGCTGGACCTCTGGTGTTTTTATCCCCCTGATAACATCCCTTTCACTAACTACCTGTTATGGTGATGGTACGTCTCAAGAATTAGAAGAATGGTTTCAAGGAATTGCATGCTGTGTAACTGTATCCTCAGCAAGATATATTTATCATGTTAAATAGGAGTAGTTGCTGTGCCTCGGATATGCATTTAGGAATCTTTGGGGTTTTCTGCATTTCTGCAACACAAAGTGAAAATTACTGTGTACAAAGAAGCTGGGGGAAAAGCTGCAACTGTGCTATAAACTGTTGCATTAAGTGCATATTTAAGGTATTTGAAGCTGAATTCTTAGGCCCCATATATGGACTGTACTGGAGTGGTCCCAGAGACTTTTTTCCTCTTTAGGTTATTGTAGCTACAACTGAAGCAATGACAATTGTATAGACACTTAAGCATAACTAAACCCTTAAGTTGAGGCTGGTTCTTGTGAGTTTGGAACCCTTTGTTTTTAAAAAACAAGGAGGAAAGATATAAAGTCAATGTTTTAAGTACAACTTAATTTGATAAGTTACCACAAACTTATTTGACCTCACAAACTTTTACTGATATTTGAAAATTTCGGATGTATTCATTTTAAAACTGTTTGCTTGCTGTGTTCATTCAGTGTTCTCATTGGGTAAAAATGCTAGCTTTTATATTAAATTTGGAGGGGATGCTTTTGTGGTGATATAAAAGGGAATGTGATGATGGGCCATTAAGTGCTTTAAAAATAAAGTATCTGTTCCTTGATGCTGGAGACTTCTGTGTAAAGGTAGACAGAAACTGGCAATCCAATTGCCTATGAACCCACAAGATGGCTTTGAAGTCAGAATTAACTGTACTTAGATGTTTGAGGACATAATGGTCTTCCAAATTTTCAGTAGAAGTAGTGGATATTGTGTAATTATTTCTATTTCTAAAAGGATATAAATTATCTTTCAGAATGAAGAATATGGCATCGGGCCAGGCACCTGCATTGATCTTGAGGGCATTACTGATTCTCTGCAGAATGATGTCATTGATATCAAAAAGCAGGCAGAAGAAACACAGACACGTGGTGTCTCTGGAGGACCCACAGGAAGCTATAGGTTGGCTTGCAAAACAGCTGGGCAAAACTACCACTGAACTAACTCAGACCAAAGAAAAGCTGACAAAGAAAACCAATGAACTAATCAAAATTGAAGAGGAGTTGACACAGAAAACCAAAGGTGAGCTCTGTGTGTGTGTGATGTGAAAGAAAAAAGAAATGACTACTGTAAAATAGTAGTTGAGCATTGTAAAATCCAGTTGAGCAGGATTTTGGAACCAAATCATATGTATAGAGGTGATAATAATTGTTTTGTGTATGTTCAGGTTGAACAATTGCACAGGCCTTGATTATTTCATTTTTAAGACAAAACTTAAAACTGTCAGTTGAAGACTTCTGAATTGTGGGGTAACACGTCAACATTATTTATTCGTGATTTCATGGTTATATTATGATCCCAGCACTTTACATTTTGCTGATGCAGTGTTTTCAGGTATTCTGTGGAACACTGATAGATAAAAGTAGCAATACCTCATAGTATGATTTCAGCAGAAGTCTCTTGACGTGATCTATATTTTATATGGGTTGCAGGGCCCAATTCTATTCAAAAAACCCTAAACTTTTGAAATGTGTCCTGCAAGTAGAAGCCAACACAAAAAAAAATGAGTCTATTCAAAAGCTACTAAAGGACCAGGAGATCTGGAAAAATGGATTACTGAGTAAAATATGTAATGGCTGGTTATTTGATGCAGGGTTCTTTTCCTGTTACAGACTCTGAAATGCAGATGATTAAATCGGATGAGTCTGCTGAGCAGCTTAAAGAACCAACTGAGGTAACTTTCTCAAAAAAAACTTGTGCAGAATTACTTGCTTTAATACAAAATTTCAGTAGCTTAAAATGCTGTTGTAGTACGTTTCTAGCTTTTTTTATATCAAGTTTAGCTTAACTGATCTTGCTTCTAAATGCATCGTATAGTTCAAGAATTTAACATTGACTGAACTACTTTCTTTTCTAAGAAAATGAATACGCAGAATAAAAGGATTCAAGAACTAATAGATATTGTGGAGCAAAAAGATGATGTTACCATGAGACTGCAAGATTTGATATCCCGTTTAGAAAAAACCATGAAAGACTATGTAAGTCTGAGACATCTTAATTTTCTGTTTACAAAATAATCTAAATCTGTGCTTATAATGGACTTGACTATTTTGGAAAATTGAAATTTTCTGTAAGTAATGGCTTCTTTCTTGAAATGGCAGCAGGTGAAGTTGGCAATGAAACTGAAGTTACAGCAGAATGTGTGTGGAGGTGTGTGTGGAAAATAGGACTTTTGGAAGCAGTGATCTGGAGTTATTATTGGAGGACTGTCGATGAGACTATGAAGAGCCACTCTAAAGAGAAAAAAAAACCCAACACTCAAACTGGGAGGACTTTAGCAGTGGGAGGAGAGGGATTATGTCACTGTCTTTTTATTTTTGCCTGAATGGAAGAGGAAGGAAAGGAGGTTTTGCTGCAGCAAAAGGTCAGATTTAATTGAAGTTAGAAGTTAATGTGAGAAGGACAGTGATTGTGTAAATTGCCAACAAAAATCAGTGTGTTCCCTCTACTACCACCATGCACACGAACTTTTTAAGGCAGAGCAATAATATGAACGTGTTGAGTAGAGTTTGAACTAAGAGTGGATGGCCAGGGTATCTCTGCTTTTGATGCGCTCAATAAAACTTGCAGCTGGCTAGTCTGCTGCTAGCTGCTGAATGCCAAAAGACTGGCTTGGCTACATGTATACAGGTTAGAAAAAAATCAAAACATGCAGTTAGGTGGTTTTTTGAGCCTGATGCCCAGTAACCTGAAACGTAGTTCTGAGAACATTTTAAATTAAACTTAGGCAGCACTCTGATCCCTTTTTCTCTTCCACTGTGAACTTAAGGCTTTGACCATACTTAATCTTCTGTTCCCTCTCTGCCTCCGAGCACCTTAGCTTTTCAGTAGCAGGAATGCTCAGGGTGATGGCAGTTGTGATGACTGCTTCCTATCACTGCTCCTTCCAAGAGAAAGGCTCCAGCTCTGTCCAGCGTTTCTATGAGACTCTGTGGCATGAAACTTAAAACGTGACCACAAACCTCAAGTCTGTTCTACAGATTATTTGTTTTTAATGAATTACTTAGATGAGTGATTGGTCCTTGGCAACCAGCATGGCTTGCCACATGTGCCATCTTGTGAGTAAAGAAACTTCATTCTTAGTCAAATATATAGTCTAAAGTATATATGACAGAACTGACTAGGCTTTCAAATTGCATCAGATCTGTCATGATAAAAATGATCTGTGGCTTTGCTGAAGGAGGTTAAAACTCCCAGCTCTACCAACCATGACAAGAAAGTGGTGAACTTGTAGAGCTGCCATTGGCCCTTTGAGCAAATCATGAATTTCCTCAACTCTTTCGACACTGGATACTTCAGGTGGTAAACTCGTTTTGCATTTTGTAGTTTCCTAGTCTCTTGCTCTACTTTCTGTACAGTGCAAAACATTGTGCTTATTACTGTCTGAAGGTGTACCTGCTTTTTGCTTGAGTAACTGATCTGTAACTGACTTGTTCTTCTGACAACCCCTATACAGGTTACCCAGATAGATTTGTAAAAATATTTGCATCTAAAGGATTACTAAGGCTTTTAAGTGCTCACTTGGTAAAACTTCAAAGTAATTGATCTTATTTTAACACAGGACAACACTGTAACTACCATAAAAAGAAAACTCGCAGAAAAAAACTCTAAGGAAGTGATTGAAAGAAGCCAATTCAAGGATTGTGAGGAGACTGTATTGGAAGTGGGAAGAAAACGTTGCTCTGAAAGTAAGCCTATTGTGGAAAAAGAGCCACCTGCAGAGAAAGGTAAAATTTCTACCATCACTCACAGGGGGCCTTCCAAAAAAACTTGATTACTATTCCAGAACAGAAGCAAAAAATTGTGAAGTGTAAACGTTATGTTGTGAGGAGAAAATCTACTATGTTAAACTGTAAATCAAAGTAACTGTTAGGTAAATATCACTTTTGCAGAAGGTCCTATACTGCTCACTCCTAAATGCTTAAAATAAACGTTAGTTTTTAGACTCTCCTTTCTGCTGCTTTTTCTCATCTGTTAATGTACTTGCAGACTCAGCTGTAGTTCTTAATTTCTTAACAATTGTTTTTGGACTAAACTTGCTGTTGCTGGACTTCTGGGAGAGTAGCATCCCCTGCTCAAGTTTTTTTAAAATTGCCTACGCAAGCGTCAACGGTGTCAGCGAGTTACTGATTGTTCACTCATACAGCACGGACTGTGAAACTTGATGTTTCATGCTGTATGCGTGCTGTGAACACACCAGCTTTGCTGAAGGTGACAGTGTTGGCAAAGGAGAAAAGCTTTTCACTTGAATGGAAGTAAAATTATTTTAAGTCCACAGATACATATTTTGTGCAGCTCTCACATTTGCACTTCCAATCTTTTTTGCTTTCCTTGCTTTATCTGTGAGCTTACCAGTCTTTTTAGAATGAGGTGAATAAACCAGCTACAGTTGAAGACCTTCAAGCATGAAGGTGAAACTTAAAAGGACACCACTACTTACGTTATCCATTTCATTAAAGTCTATTAATTGGTGAGATTGAGCTTTATGGGACTGACTTGTGCAAAATGGTATTTGTAAGATCTTCAGGACAGAGCTGGGCTCCAGTTTCTCATAGAACTATGGAAAGCATATGCCAGAGGAGAATGAAAGATCTTCCCTTTGTATCCCTCACTTTCTTGCCTTCTTCCTGCAGAATAGGTGCAAGTAAGAAGATCTTCCAGGCAATTGTTTGGGTGAGGATAGGATAGAAAAAGAGAATAAGGTTAAAAATGGGGATCAGAAAATATCTATCTCCATAAAGAGGGATAAAATATGTTACAAGGAGACTTGTCAAGTTCACATGATCACAGAAAACTGAGGATACAGATGGTGAATAAACTGAATGCTGGACTGTCATTCATCACTGCAGTGAAAGAACAAGGGAATGCTCAATCTAGAAGATCAGTTTAAGTTTATGGAACACAGCACTTCATGCCATGGGTAGTGAACTTCTAGTATTTGTTGCCCTAGGAGGTGAGAGAGACAGATAATTCTCAGATTCCAGGAGTGGTTAGACAAGCTAACGGCCAACAGGTTCATACATAGATACTGACAGGGTTAAGCAGGGATTTACTGTCTCATGTTCCTCCAACATTCCCAGGTGTTCTATGTCAGAAAAGGTTTGTGGAAAGTGGCTGGGCCTGCCAACAGCAGCAAAAGGAGGCAAAATATTAGGCTAGGTCAACTGATGGTGTGTCATCCAGTAGGGCACTTCTGATGTCTGTGCAGCTTGTTCAAAAACGTGTCATTTGAAGTCTGTCTTAAGAAAAGCTTCTGTCTGTACCAGATGCATTTCTGAGTTGTCTCTACCTTTTTTGGCTGGGATGAATACTGGATCCTAGCATGACCATTTGATAGTGCCAGCTATATAAATGTTACAGGAAGGGGGCGAGAACTGAAGCTGATGTAGACTCTTTGATATATTATATAGTAGTAGGTTTCTTATCTCATGGCTGAAACTTGTTTAAACAAGCAAAAAACAGAGAAGTGATAGCTCTTCTCAAACAAGAAGTTAGTTAACAGTGCCAATTAATGACAGCACTGAGATTTTCTTTTTATTGGGAAGAGCAGGCTCTTCAGTCATGTTAAATATGTTTGATATGTGGCTGTTGAGAATATAAGGCATCTAATTTAAAAACTGAGTTACTAGATGTTCTGTAATGATGAAACTTATATATACTTACATTTAACCGTTCTTGTTAAACATACTTGGTACAATAGAAAAATGAGCGCAGGTACATTGTGATGGCTTTGTTGTAGAATTTAGACATGCTAGTGGCCTATGACCAAAGCTTATTTTGTGAGAAGATAGGTTATCTTGTCTTGAGGTTCAGGTTTTTGTAGTCTTCTCTAGGACTTGCCTCCCATGTTTTGGGATGGGATTTCTTCCTTTCTTAGTACTTCCTACATAAGAAGCTTCTGCACTGAATATCATGCATCTTCTTGCACTAGTATTTATCCTGCTTTGCTACATGATTGTGGTTGTCAGTACAAAGCATCTCGATCACCTCTAAATCCTCTTATGAATGATCATACTCTTCTCACTATAGCTGTTGGGCAAAACTCTGCTACTTTTTGTATCTTGGCACCTTAGATTGCAAAATATGTCTTAAGACATCTCAGCACCTCTCCGTTTTAGTGAAGTATGTTAAATTCATGTCCAGTGTGAGGAGTTTGTAGTATTTTGTCTGATATGTTTTCTTGAGACCACACAACTAGGCTTTCAGAGAAAACCATCTCCCAATTCCAATTTTTTCATCTTGTAGTATTTAGAAGCATGGCTTTACAAGCCAAAGTAAAGCTGCTGTTTCCTCTGACCTAGCAGGAACACTTGATACATCTAATTAGAACAGAAAAGAAAGGGTACAGAAAAGCAGGAGGAAAAAAGTGTCCTGTAGAATTTGATCCCTCTAAAAATAATCAAAAACCAAAACCTGAATTGAGGTGGAAACCACTATTGCTAATGCTTCGGTATGACTTTTTGTTAGTGACTCTATAAAACTTGTTGGATCTGTTCAGAGGATGTTTCCATGCAGTACACATGTACCCGTGTGCTTAATGCTCCCAAAGCGAGATGACTGCCAAACTCCACCTTACTGTAGTTGCAGTACTCACAGAAATCTATAGTATCACTTTGGAGTACATAGCTGTGATGACCTAAACCTCTAGTGATAGTCAGGCTTGATTTTAATACTAAAACATACATGCATGTTACTAAATGGACACAGCTGGATTCTAAAACAGTGGAAAATACAGCTGGAGTCAATTTTGAAGGTGGTGAAATGCATATGATTTTACTTCAGGGAAAAAACAGTCTTAAGCTAATAAAATGTTTATGGAAATTTGGGATCGTGATGGAGTGTTGTAGATCTTTCTGGGAGAACCTTACATGCAACACATTAGGTGTGGGCATAAGTTCTCCTGAAAAAACTGAAAAAAGAGAAGAAAGTCCCAAACACTAAGCAAAAAACTTGTGCTGGATTTTTAGCTTCATTTTTAAAGTAAGGGCATATTGAGTATGAATGAAAATTCTCAGGAAAGTATACAATACCATTGCTTTTCTAAATGTAAAATGGGTGATTGGCTGTATTAAAAGGATTGTTGAACCAGTGAAAGTGGAAACTAGACATAACTGTGACCATTATCTGGCTCATAGATATTACTACATATTAGTAAAACTAGCTAGATTTTTCTATAGTGGTGCAGAGTAGAAGGCTGGAACAGAGCCATGGCAAAATGTTCTTTAAGGCTCCTGAACACCTCTTGCTGCAAACCACGTCTATAAGCCTAAGAGGCACCTACTGCATTTTAAACTGTTCAGAGGGGCTTTACTTCAAGACTTCAAAAAGCCATGTGATATAAGGGTGTGGCTTTCAGATGGTGACCATTTTCCACATAGTAATTGCTATTTGGCAGTGCTAGTGACTTGTACTACTGATTTTAATCATCCTGAACTGTTGTTTTGGGTTTGGTTTGGTTTTTTTGTTTTGTTTTTTTTTTTAGGAGGTATGAAGGAGAGTTGGGAAGATGACTCTCTGGATCAAAAGAGAACTGAATATGTGAAAGCAAATAATACTGAGAACTATGCAGAAATACTAGCACTGAAGGAAAGAACTGAAACCTTGGAAGGGCAGCTAGCTGCACTTGAAGAACAATGCAGAATAGAAAAAACCAAAAAAGAGTTCAGTGGGCAAATAAAAAACTTGAATCTCAAGCTCTCTGCTTCTGAAGAAAGGGCTTCTGGCTTAGGTGAAGAACTTCAGCAGTGTTGAGCTGACTATCAGGAGATTGTTTCTGAATTGGACAAACAGAAAACTATCAA
Source organism: Strix aluco (assembly GCF_031877795.1). Taxonomy (NCBI): domain Eukaryota; kingdom Metazoa; phylum Chordata; class Aves; order Strigiformes; family Strigidae; genus Strix; species Strix aluco. The sequence goes on along the minus strand of NC_133971.1, from coordinate 50,615,402 downwards.
TAGGGAACAAGAAGAAAAGATTATTCAGCTAAATAACAAAGTAGAAGGTGCTAAACAAAATATAATTTATAAAGTGCCACTAATTAAAACAATGCAGTCCAAAGTAGATGAGTTGTATAAATGTTAGAGTCTTACACTAGGGATATTGATTCAGTTGATCTAAAGGATTCCTTAGACTCTCAGAAAGATGAACTGGAGAGAGCTCAAATGAGTCCTGTGTGCATGGAGTCCCAAACTGCTTCTACAGCAGCTCTGGGACAGGAGAGCTCCTTTCATTGCAGTGTTGAAAGCATTTGGGAAGAATGCCAAAACATTATTAAGGCTTCTTCACAAAAAAGTCAGCAGATTCAAGAACTACTTCAACAAGTTGAAGACTTAAAGAAGGGACTTGATGATGCTGAGAATTGCAATAAACAACTAAAAATAAAGTTAAATGAGACTGCAAATCAAGATCATCAGTCCACAAAGGAAAAAGATCTTATGAGTCAGTTACAAGAGCACATCCAGAAGAAAACCCAGGATTTTGAAAAACAGGCTGCAGAAGATCACAGAGTAATTGCAGAGTTTGAAGAGGAAGTTACCAGCTCCAAGGGAAAAATAGGAGAGCTTGAATGCTTCTTGGAGGCTTTTAGAGCTAAAGATGACAGCATAGCAAAGTTAGAAGAAGTACTTAAAGAAAAAGAATCTATTATTTTAAATCTGGAAAGTAATACAGTAGCTCTGCAAGAGGAATGTGCCAATTCAGACAAAAAACTGGAAGAATTAAATGATCAGGAAGCAAATCTAAAGGAGGAAGTTGTGCAGTTGATGAACAGCTTGCAGAACATGAAACACACTCTTTAAGAAAAAGAGAAAAACGAGGATGAGCAAATACAATCTATAGAATTGTAAGTAAATAATGAGATAATTCCTAGCCCTTTGAGAATAGACTCAAGTTAAAACTACCCTCTGTGAACATCAATTTATTTTGACATAACACATCTTCATGTTTGTCAACTTTATTAACCAAACTGCTTAAGAACTTTTAATGCACTACTTGATTTCTATATTTGCATATTTTGCTAGCTATGTTTTCCTCACCTGTTTCTGTATTCTTTCAGAAGTATAGATCTAAATCATGCAGAACTATTGTAGGGGCAAACAGGAAATGATGAATTATTTGGGGATTTCTGACAGTATTATGTTACATACCCTTTTTGGAGGAAATGACGTAGTTTAATGTTATATGCTGTAACTCGTATAAAAGCAGGCAATGTTTTCTTTAGAAAGGACTGAATGGTAAAAAGGAAAAGAAGAAAGGAAAAAAAAGCCTAGTAATTAAACAGTAAACAGCCGGTTTTGGTAATAGCTATTCTAGGTGAACACAGTATACTATAAGAACTTGAAGGAATAATGGGTGTAGGAGAGTAGAACTTCCCCAGCCCCCTCTAGTTTTTAAATCTTTAAGAAATAAGAGATTAAATGTATCTGAGAGATTATATTTGCTATGTGGCAAGGAAATTGCAATGATGTAAAAATAGCTTTAAGATGCTGTGTAGCCCTTCTGACTAGGGTTTCTTTAGTTCTGATATCTGTGGGCACGTGCATGTACTCTGAAATACAATTTAGCATGAAGGTCTGGGGAACTTTGAAAGGTTTTCCTTTTGTGAGACCTTATTTTGCATTGTTAATTATAGAATTTAAGAAATCTTCTATTAGGTAATTGCGAAGTAAAAATCCAAGGTAACTTGCTGTAAGCTTTTTAAAATAAATATGACCATTTAAAAATAAACCCATTAAACTTCTTAATGACTTTATAGCACTTAGTAACAACAGGACTTGTTACAATATTGTTGTTTTTTCTACTTTCTTTTGATTTTTATTTATTTTGATCCTTACAAGGTCTGGGATGTAAATATCAAGTTTATACTTAATTGATATTAACCTTGTCCCTTTTGTTACTGTGTAAGGACACCTAGTGGTAGAAATGGTTAGTCTACTGTGCTTAGAAAAAAGAATTTTAAAAAATTGCACTGTTCAAGAGTGAATCTGAGCGGTTTGTTACTTCAGGATCATATAATATGTAGCTGAAATCCAAAATTGTAATGCTTGTCATTTAGCTGATAGATCTGGGATTCTATCCATGAATAAAACCAGCCATCGAAGAGCCTGAGTTAATGTGTAAAAGCTGTTTCTTTGAGATGTGTAACACTAATGTTATTTATGTCTCTTAATTTCTAACACAAGGCTACGTAAAGATCTTTCTGAGAGCTCTGCCCTTGTACAGAGCTTGAAAAAGGATTTGCAGAGGAAAGAGGAAGAATATGCAGATTTGAAAGAGAAACTTTCTGATGCCAAGAAACAAATTCAGCAAGTACAAAACCAGGTTTGTAACCCTAGGGCAAATGTTTCTTCTGCAAGTTTGTTTGGGGTTCTGTTAGTAAAACCTGTTTTCACAAGTCCCAAGCTACAGCTGTTAAAAGTGATTCATAACAAGGCTGTGTTCAGCCATCCATTTAGAGTAAGAGTGAATCTAAAGTTACATTGCCATTGAGCTGTGAGCTAAAGATAAGGTGTCAAAACATGGATTAGTACTGATATTGAAGGGGGGAAGTAAATTTTATTAATACACTTGAAAAAGGCTTGTCAAAAGTAGGTTAACCTGGTTATGGAGGAGGACTTTGTAATCATCATAACAACAGTAGCCTTCTGTTGTTATTTGTGCTGACTTCAAAGCCTCAGAATTCAGACTTTTGGAAAATGCTCATCTCTGGGAGGAAAAGATGGATTAATTGGAAAAGGAAAGCGCAAAATTCTAGAGACTTTTTAAAATCTGAGATGTTTTCTGTTATTTCGGGGAAAATTTACTAATGTTGATTGTTAGTATTTAGTTATTAAGCAGTAGAATTTCTTAGAACCTCATGGGATATCACAAGAACTTAGAATCCAGAAGACTATTGCAAGAGTTTGGGCTTGAAAGTGGAGCCTTAAAAGAGTATTAATGTCTTCCCCAGCAGCTTAACATTTCAGGACTTTTTCCCTACTCAACATGCAGTGTATAATCCTTTGGGAAGTAGCAAGGAGTGGATGGGATCGCATGTCAGGAAACACTTTTTTTTTAAAGGACAACTGAATTTGTAGTTCGATTAGGCTATTTCCTGGTGGTTTGGTTTTGGTGGTGTGGTTTGTTGTTTTTCGTTTTTTTCCTGCCAAACTTAATACTCTATTTTATGGTGAAAATTGTTCCCTAGGCAGGATGTACAGCATAGTGCACTTCTAGCCCCTGAAATTTAGCAAAGATGCTTGCGAAAATTTGATTCTTGATGAAAGTATTTTTTTACTTAGATAACCTGCAGAGGTTGTAAAAGGCTTATAGCTAAATGTTAGCTTTGCTTGCTGTCTTTATGCATTGTTACAGGTGTGTAGAATGCAATCTGAGGAGAAATCCCTGAGGAACAAAGTTAATGAACTTCAGAAAATTAAAAACCAGTTTAGTAAAGAATTAGAGATCAAACAGCGCACAATCCTGCAATTTAAAAAGGTATTCTATTTTTTTAAATTTTACTTGCTTTTAATTTTTTTAAGTAATCCAGTAATGAGGCAAATTTTCCAACCAACAGGAGAAAGCTTACAGAAATAGGGGTAAAACCAAGAGTATCCAGATGAAATTAGTCTTAATGGATGAATGAAAGATGTTTAAAGAACTTCTCACTGCAGGACCTTGGCAAATTGTTTTAAATTGAGTAATCTGCCTAGTAAATACATACTTAATACCTGCAGATACCCTGATTCTGATTAGTGACGCTTAGATATGTTAGTAGTAATGTCTTCTAAACACTTTTTTAGTCAGCTTGAATGCTCCTTTCACTACATGAAAAACTTACTTATTCTCGACTGTTTGTCTTCAAATACTTCATTTAATACTTACTGAGGCTCAGAATGAAAAGCTACTAATATGTAGCATGTATATTTGTTTCTTTCAATATGTTTTTGACATGTTTTCTTTAATTCGCTTTCAATGTGATATTTAGAAGCAGCCGAATAATGAGAAGCTGGAAGAAATCTCCAAACAGTATGAGAAAGTGTGTAAAGGTCAGAAAAAGCCCTTACTGTGCCATTTTTTGGGTGTGGAATGGCAACATAATGAGTTGTGATGTTATCTAATTTGGAGAGTCTTGCATATTTATATTTCAAAATACTGAGAAAATCCAACCTGGGCATTAAAATGTTACAGTCAGGAACTAATTTTTATTGAATCATTATTAGCAGGAATATTTGAAAGCAAAGAAACAGCCTCAGAATAAGAAACATAAGCCCCAAAGAAAGACTGGATTTGCTATCAGTGTTAACTTACTCGATATTGGTATTTATTTGCCACTTTAGTTGGCCATGTTAACAACATCAAACACTGAAACATGAACTAGCACAACAACAGTTTCTGCAGGTTTGATAAACACTCAGCAGTTGAACAATAGTTAGTTTTTCATATAATACAACCCTTAGCCTGACGTTAACACTGAAATGAATGCTCACCTAAATCAAGTGGATGAGAATCACTTCAGAATTCTGGATTTGGAAAGTTCTGTAGAGATACTCTATTTCTTTCTAATAGAGCTTTAGATCTCAGGAAATGGGGGAAATTACTTGTGATGAAGGCACTTTGGGAGAGAATGGTGGGAACTAGGATGGGGGCTCATCTGTAAATTTATTTTCAGATCTGTGTGTGTTAAGGTTTGAGCTCAGCCGGCAGCCAGTCGCCACGTGGCAGCCGTTCACCTCCCCCCTCCCCTCCCCAGTGAAATAGGGGAGGGACAAAAAGAAGAAAATTCGTAGGTTGAATAAAAAGAAAGAATTTACTAAACATAACAAGAAAACAACAGTAACAGTAACAGTAACCAAGTGCAGCGACCGCCCCCCACCCCCAGCAGCACCCAACCTCACCCAAAACCTGAAAACGGCAGCAAGGAGGCAAAATTGTTTTGGATGTATTGTGATAGCTGCTTTAAATCTCTGTTTTGATTTGTTGAGTGTTATTTAGGCATTAATTTTATATAGTACATAACAAACTTCTAACAGTTAAAGGCTTCTGTTGTCCCTTTGTGGTCATAGCTGATAAATCCAAGTAACTTCAGTAGAAGGATGTGAATGTGGTCAAATATGCGTTTAAAACTGTGTGTTATATAACCTCATTTTGTGTACTGACTAGAACTGGAAGCATGGAAGCAGAATTATAGAGAGCTGAATAACCAGAGCAATAGTGACTGGCGGCAAAAGATGAGCAACACCGTGGAAAAAAGCATAGATGAAAATGAGGAATTAATAAAGCTGCAAAAAGAACTGAAGGTAAAACATGGTGATGTAATTCATACTTAGGTTTAAAACCATAACTTTCATTTAGAAGTCTAAATTTTTTTTGTGTCACTATCTTCAAGAGCTAGGGCATGATGTGGCAAGTTCTTACACTGGTGAAGGAAACCTCCTCTAAAAACTGCAGTGCGTCAGTGCAGCAAAGTCTGGATGGAGTGTCTTTGTAATACACAGCATCACTGATGCCCCACAGTGGAGTGCACCCTTCACTGTGGTGTGCTGCCATGGACGGTGCTTCTCTAGCTGGGCTCCTCTTACAGCTGTCCTGAACAGATGTCAGGAGCTGGATTGTTTCAAACCTTTTTCCCATCAGTTGCTTGGGCAAATAAATTGGACACTTTAAAGATCTTGTGCTTGCTGTGTGATCTGTAAGCCCTTCCCGTTAGGCTGAGGGTTTACCTCTTAATTCTCCTTAGATTAGAAAGTAGCCTTTTTTCCCAGGCGGCTTTTCAGGTGCCTTCTGTCTTGTGTGGGAGAATGTCTGACAAGAGGTTTGATTGTGGTGGAGAAGGAGGCAAAGTTGCTGTGGATTGAAGTGACATTCCTGGTTACACACTATCTCTGTTTCCCATTCAAATTGTGCTGCATTTTTTGCTTTTCAGTCTTGAAGTAGGTTTCCTAACATGACCTGCAGGGCAGTATAAAAGATTGGGAATTTGTAAGTAAAAAGGGTCTTTTTGCCATTACCTTTGGTGTAACTTTAATAGTGTTTGTGACTTACCCAGAGCATTTTTAGAGGAAAAATAGTCTGTTCCCTGAAGACATGCCAGTCTGAATAATGAATTCTGAAAACTGCTAAACAATTCTTTTAAATGGAAAAAAACAAACGAGAATGTAATACTTGCACTTGGGAATATGCTGGAGTAAAACTGTGCTAGTATTTCTGATATCTTTTTGAAACTAATGTGTTTAACGGTAATTTGGATTTTAAGACTTCTTTTTGTGTCGCTTAATCTCTGCCTATGGCTTTATTTCTGGTTCCACTAAAATAGGAGAATGAGGCGAAGTATCAAACTGATAGAAAGAACTGGCCAGAGGAGAAAATGAGACTCATAAGTCAAGTGAAAGAAGCTGAGAGCCATTGCAACAGAGAAATGAGAAAATTTGTGGAAAACGTTGGTAGAGCAACAAGCAGAAATTGTAAGTGACTGGAGGTCTCAGCAGAGTCCTCTAGCGTAAGTCTTTAGTACAGAGCAGATCTCGTGTCAAGTGTTAACAGTGTGGGCGCTTGAGGGGAGCTGGCCTTTGTCAAAGTCCCCTCACTTTATCACATGGCAAAGCCTACATGAGATCTTCTCCGTGTGAAAAGGGAAGAACAGGAGTGTCACAAAATGAAAAAGCATAATACCTAATGGAAGTGCAAGTGCCTGTTCCTTTCTGTCCTATCACCACCACCACCTTGCTGTGAATTCTTCAAACTTCATCTTGTGTGTAAAACACCAATAAGTAACCTATGCTTAAATGAATTGCTACTTAATGAAGCTGAGAAAACATACCTTGAAAAACAAGATTTCTTGCTTGGCTTTTCTGAAAAAAAGAGGGGGGGGGGGGGGGGGGGCGGAGGAGGAAAAGCCTATGAGGCTTTAGCAGAAAGAGAAGAAGCAGGCAGTAGTTGACAAAAAAAGCTTCTTTCCAGTAAAAATACTTGGTCAAAATGCTAGTGGTTTTGCTCCCATATCGCTTTCAAAGTAGAGTGACTGATAGTTAATAACAAGGCGGATACCTTGCCTGGTCACTGGACTGTATCAAGGTTGTAATTTCCTGAGCATATGAAATTATTATACGAATCTGTACAATCTAAAGCTATACTTGCATCTAGAAGTAGTTAGCAATGACCTTCTGGACCTGCAATCAGTACAGGAGGATGTTAGGAGCTTAGGACTACTTTCACTTTGTCTGTGACTTTGCTTGCCTGAGACTTTCCAGTAATAAAATCAAAAAGTGGGCAAGCAGGAGTGGTGGTTCTTGACAAAAATTCTCTTCACAAAGAGTATAAGTATAGACACATTTTTTTCTAATTTGAAGCATGGTTTGCTTTTGTATATTTGTAGTGAAACTAGTTCGGTGTGAGCTTTTTAAGATCTACATCTCAAGTCTACTAAGGCCATAAGATAGTACTAACTATGCCAAACTAAACTGTCAGAACAGTTCAGATGGTTTGTAGAAGTTTTGGCTCTATTTCAAACATATTGAAATTGTTTGCAGCTAATATAAAAAAAGCTTTATGCTTTTCTGAAACTGAATTTGTAACAGTAACTGAAGTTTCAAAAAACTTATTAGTTCAAATAAACACTCAAGTCCATTTGATCATTTGATTGCAATTTGATTGGACTGGAAATCTGAAACAACTATCACATCTGCTGCCTTTTTCACAGAACCAAGAACTTCATGAGCAAATGGGAGGTGAACTTTTATAACCCTACATAAGTAGAGTAAAATAAAAATTTTGCGTTACATCTTCCCAGGCTGTTATATGACCTTTCTTGACTTTAAATAGAGGCCACTCATACATGAAGTTGTTGGCTTTTTGTTGGACAGCTGGCTGTTTGAGCCTGCAATTCTAAAACTGATGCTGCTGAGTAATTGTAATGATGCTCATGCACATGTTAATTTCTTTTGCCAATCCTACAATTTGTGGCAATTTTTGCTATGTTTATTAGGATAAGGAAACTGATACAGAAGAACTAAGAAAACAGGTGGCTGAGAAAGATGACTTTATAAAGGAATTGAAACAACGCGTTAACCATAAAAGTCTTCAGTCTTTGGCAGAAGTACCTTTACCTGAAGGACAAGATAAAATAGATCAGTCTGTAAACAAAGAGGTATGTTTGTTATATTTGTAGAAAGTATGTACTAATGATATGTTGTTAATAACTTCGTTGTTTTGTTGTTTGCTCACTATATATTTCAGCAATGTGGGGAATCTCCCAAAAGTTACTTCCTGTAGTTCTTCGTACTTTAGCTGTATCATTAGCTCTGAGTTCTTGTTCATTCTTCCCTCTCCCTCTTTCAAGTCCCCTCTCAGAAATAAGAAGTACTTTAGTTAATAGAACATCACCTCTCTATACACTATAAAACTTCTGTACCTGAGGGAAAAGCTAGTTAACTAATCCAGGTTCTAGAGATCTGAAGACATAATATTTGTGATGTCACCTCTGTTTGGTTATGTCAGTGGTAAGGGGATTTCAGCTCAAACAACTTTCCCGATATCACCTATAGTGTGGTAATAGAGATGGTTCTGTAATTAGAGCTGCCAGTCCATATGGGGTTCACAAGAACAGAGCAGTATCTTTCATCTTACTTAAAAACAAAACAATATTTGAAGTTTACACAAAGAAAAGATCGGCTTTGCATATTTCCTGAACAAAAATTAAAAGGCTTGCACCTGTACTGAGCCTTCTGATTCTGACCAAATCCCTGTGTGCTACATGAGCAGTATTCAATGAGGTAGTTTTCCTGTTAAACTGAATTAATGCTATGTGACTTCATTGCTAACTAGTAATGAAGAGAGCTGAACATGGATTTCCTAGCAGACCCTCCCCTGGCTGCTAGAAGATGCGATTCTCCTCTTGTGGCAGAACTGGACTGAATGATAAAATTCTTCTCTTCATCTCTTTCCTGTCTACCGCCAAATAAGACTGGCCAGTTTCTTGCTACTTCATCAGTTCAGCTAGTGCCGAATAGATAAAGCTTGTGATGTATGAGGGAGTAGAGAGTAGCTGTCAGAATGGTTATTGCTTTATATAGCTTTGTAATGGCAGCTAAGAGAGCACCATAAAATTAGTTATTTTTGCTATAAAATTAGTTCTAGAGAAGAATTGTTGTGAACAGTTGGTGCTGAAGTATTTACCTCAAGCCAGTAGCAGCAGTACTTGATGTTATGAATAAGGAGAGGCTACTAACAGGATTATCATGTGAGAAACTGTTATGGTGGTGAAGTGAATGGGGTAGAGTTTTTGGGGGAAGTCAAATAATTCTCAGGAAAGATATAGTGGAGATAAAGAAGAAAATCTAAGGTGATCAGGACGATGTGTGTCTCCTGCCTTGTGAGGAGAGGCTAAGAAGCTGGCACTCTGATTAGGAGAGGTTAAGGCCACCAGAGGGTTGTGGGGCTGAGGTTTACAAAATCATGGCTGCGATGGGTAGACAGAAGGCACAACTGTCCTTGGTAAAATCCTGCAAGAACTGGGCAGCGCTTCATGAAACTAATAGGAGATAATTTTAAGACAGTTAAAATAACATATTCCTGTATGAAGCAGCTAGTAATCTTCTGGAGGTGGTGGCAACAGGTACTGTCAGCAGGGATTAGAAAAATTTTGTAGTAGAAATCCATAAATATATTTTTAAATGGATACTCTGAGGGTTAGGCAGTGGTGTAGACTCTGACAATTCTAATGCAACAGCTGAGAATGCTGGGAGAGTATGGAGAGAACAGATGACAAGGTGACCAGGATCACACACGTTATCCTTAAATAGCATCTCCCTTTGCCACTCTTGGGGCAGAATATTGAACTAGACAGACTGTTGGTGAGACCCACCAGGGCACGTCTTATGATGGCATCGTGAGTCGAGGTTACTGCCTTCGACTTGTGTTGTCTTTCAGCCCAGGTGTTCATTAGCTGTCTGCACTTGAGCTTTTGTATTGTAGCTTTAGAAAAATCAAAATATTTTGAGGTTTACAGTTTAGCATAATCTTTTCTCATTCTAAATATTTACACTTCATGGAAAAACAAAGCAGAACTAATCCTTTACTTGGACAAAGTATTCCAGTTAGATATGATGAAGTTAAAAGGAATTATTCATTATCTCGATGTCTTAGCAGTGCCTCTTCATTAAGTGAGGTAGGTACAAAACTGAGATTTAAAAATTTTATGCAGTTGTATGGGTTTTGCTAAATGCAGAATAGGGAAGAAAATGTATCCTGCTGTCTGAACAATTCTAAAGTTTTCTTCTGCAAATACCTTTCTCGGTGATCAGATCACCTGATTTAGTGGCTTTTGGTAGAAATGAAAGATGTGTAACATAATCACGTGAATAGCTATATCTGACTTCAACTGCATGCTCTTGAAATCCTGCCTCTCACCAATGCTTATGAAGTGGCTGATTATTAGATAAGTCACTTGAAAAAAAGATAAATAAACCCTTTTAAATGGATGAGAAATAGCAGGGCAAATTGGATTTGCTTTCTTCCACTGCAGGATTCTTGTGTATAACTTTGTTAGCTAACGACGCTAGCCATTCCTACGTAACTTTTTGATTGCTAACTCTCATGAAGTAGCAGTTACAAAGAAAAATGTTTTTATTAGCCAACTCCATTTTTGGGAATGCAGTGGTGCTCGTATTCCCACTCAGAGTCCCAGCTAAACTGCTGCCACAGAGATGCAGGAGCTGGGAAGACCACAGCTCTAATTTGCTGGTTTTGCTAAGAAAAACAGGTTGGGTGGATGGTGGAAGGTAAGTGCTGATGAGGAAGAAAAATTGTGCAAACTGACTTTTCCGTCCCACCCTCCCTGTGCAGTCCGTGCGGTTTGGCTGTGAGCAGGTACAAGACAAGGTTTTCAGCTTGTGGGCAGCGGGCTGCCTTAGTGCCTGCTCTTCCTCCAGAGAACAGGTGGTGATGTAGAAGTCTCTCATAGGTTGAATTTGGCTTGTAGCTTGCTGGTTGGACCTCGTTACTTGCACAATTTCTCTGGTGTAGAAGGGGAAGGGAGAGTTCCTTAAAGATAGGCTAGAGAAAGGTTATACTTTTCTCTCAAAAGCTCCCGTTACTGCCTAGCTCCTAAGGAGCAGCAGAGTTAAGATGAAAGTCATATCAATTCTACTCCTGCTACTTGTGAAAACTGTGACTGTCTCTGCCCTTGAGCAAAATGACTTGGAAACAAAGTATCAGGCTGAGTTCAAGTTCTGTGGTTGTGGATAGAAACATTAACTTTTTTAAATGTAACAAAGATTTAGAAAGTAAGGGTTAAACTCTGCTATGCTTGAAGTAGATTCCTTCAATTAGAAGTGTTCTGAAAGTGAACAGCTGGAAAGTGGAATGCTTACTTTGCAATCCATTGGGGAAAGATATGTATTATGGGTTTTTTAGCTCAGTTATTTCAAAACTTGTGTTCTTAAAATTTCCGTGTATTTGCAGGACCATTCAGAAATTGTCCTTCACTCTTCAGAAGTGTCCACAGAAAATGGAAATACTAGTCAGTTCCCAAAACCAGAGGTGGAAATCCAGTTCACAGCTCTGCAACCCAGTAAGATGGAGGTGAAGCACCAGGGCAGCACCTTACCACTTACAGTTAAAATGCTCAAGCCAAGAAAGAAAAGGAAGAGTGAAGAGATGGATGAGGTATGACTTAGACCAACTGACAAAATACGTTGTGCAGTTTTTCAATTTATTACTCCAATCATTTGTTAAAATCCTATCCTTTTGATTCTCACTGAGATCCTAAGGATACATAGAGAGAATATTTAAACCTCTTCCCCCCCATGCCCCACCCCCTGCCAAGTGGTGGATCTCTGGCCTATGTTGAATAAAGTCATAGATTTCAATTTATCCAGACTCTGGACACTTGTCCCTGATCGGTACTTCCTCTTAACCTTTTAATTTCTCTCTCCTTGCTCTTACTGTTTGCTTCTGTCTCTAGCTGTGATCTGCAGGATTACAGACCAGTTCAATAGAACTGCTTCTTTTGGTTTAAGCAACCATTGGTATCAATTATAATCTCTTCTAATAGGCAGTTACAAGTTAAGCCCCTGGGCTTAATCAATGCATTTCAGAGTTTCAAGACCACTTCCTTTGACTTTTTGTCCAGTCTGTGTTTTCTTTGATCTTTTTGTACTTAGAGGGAATATACAGAACTAATTGCATGAGCACCTGAACCTCCCTGTTTTCTGTAGAACTTAATTCCTCTTTAATTCCTTCAGCTGTGCTAGGTTATATGCACCAGCCTTCCTAGAGTGCTGTGGTGTCTACATGCGAGACTAAGGCTTCACAGCAGTTCAGGCTGGTAAAAATCTTCTCCGCTCCTACTCGAACTGCACATTTCTTTCCTCTGCCTTTTATCAGCACTAGCACAAACACAGCTATCTCTACAACACTTACAGAGGCTCTGAAACCCTGACACCTCATTGTGGTGGTACTTACATACCTGTAATCTTACTTGTGGGGCTTATGAATCTCTGCACTTGTAAGGACTTCTGCAGCTGACAGGGGGGTATAAGGGAGGTGACCTGTGGATCATTTGCATAAGTGGTAAGTGACGCTTTGAGTGAGTTTGTCTCAGCTGGGGAGTGAAGTGTCTGATGCTTTTCTAGCATTCTCCTTCAAGCGTTCTCAAGTGATGTTTTTTTAATCTCTTAGTAAAATAGTTAAGGGAAATGGCCACTTCAGTGATTAGTGTTCAACAGTACTTCAATAAACTCACTTTGTTAAATTTGGATTGCAAAAGTAACTGTTAAAAGCTGTGTAAGTTAATTCATCTGGAATTGAACACTTCATTCTGGAATAATGCCCAGAGTTGATTTAAACTTCCTATGTCTTGAACCAATTTTCTTTGAGAGTAGTATTCTCTTAGACTGCTGGGAAAGTAAGTGTAAAAATAATCATCCTTCTGAAGGCACTGAAAAAGTACTGCACTTATCTACAGATGGATATATTTCATCTAACGTAGTCACCCATGTTTTGAGAAGACTGTTTTACTGATCCGTTTATAAATCCTCTCATAGTGTAGATGTTCATACCCCGATGGGATAACATTTAGCTAAGTAATTTTTCAATAACGTGGAACTAATTTTAAAAGTATCTTATTGCTGTTTTATTCGCCTGAATGTTACTCTTAAATATTTATCTTCATGTTACATATGCCAAACAGAGATAGATTATAAAGTGATTCAGTAACTTTAACTGTTACAAGTCTACTGAAGACACAATTTGGTTTTTAAATTTCCTAAAACTGAAAAGCACTGTTAAAACTAAAACTAAGGACTGAGGGGAAACCTGTGGTGCTAAAATAACCACATACCGCTCATGTCAAATTTTTTTAAAAAATAAAACAAAACCCCCTTGGCTTTTTAGAAACAAACAAAACCAAATCTTTTGCAGAGACTCCCTTCTAATTAAAGAACAAAACCCTCTTTCCATTTTCTGATGCTGTTACCAGCTGGTATGGCTGTCGGTTATCTGAACTCTCTTGGCACCACTTCACGAGATAGAAGATGTCATTACAAGACAGCTTAACCAGGCACTGTGCTACCAACCTGGCTTTCATACTTGTCACCATAAATCTGAATTTACACTTAGATTTTTTAATTTCATTTTGTGTGTTGGCTTGTCAAATCTCTTAAAGACAAAAGTATAGGAAATAATGGAGAGAAGAAAATAGTAAATGTCAGAATGGTTTGACTGCAGGCATTTCTAGTTCCCTTCCACAAGTTTGTTTAGCGTTTCATTCACATTTGAATAGTTACCTCTATCCAGTATTAGTCAATGCCTCGCTACTGTTAGTCATAGCATTTAAACAGTGGCTGCTTCTCTAATACAGATAATTGTTCTTTCCAGAAGAATCCTAGTTAAAATTTGTCATATTTATTTTCTTAGGATTTTGTGAAAAGTGGGAACAAGAAAAATGCAAAACCTGCTGTGACTAATTCACCTTCTACAAGCAACAAGACAATAGTTTGGTTGTGTTCAATTTTGAAGTTAGTTTCTCCTTTCACGAGTCCACCTTTTCTGTATAGGTGGACTCGTGAAAGGAGCAAACATTCTTATGCAGCAGTATCTTATCCTTATCTATGTATTTTGATAGGATTCTTAAACACTTACGTTGTCTTCCTGCTAAACTTTCTAAGCTAACCAAAGAGAGTCAGTCTGTATTTGCCAAGAACGTGTACTAGCTGCAGCGTACAGGGATTCACAGGGAAGGATGTTGCATGCTGAGTAGTTACGAAGACTAGTCTGAACATACTCTTAGCATATGTCATGTTATAGGCAATTCCTTTTGAGGTAAAACTAAGGTTTGTGTCATCTGTATGCATGACAATTATAAAAATATGATTTTAGGCCTTAGTAGTAACCTGGGCAGGCTCAAAGGGTGGACAGAAGACTTATTTTCACCATCAGTTTCCTTCTGTTTTATAACTAGAACAGCTGGTCTAATGAAATACTCTAAAACTTTGAATCTACTTTTTTTGTAAAAGAAACTATTTGTTTCCTATCTTACTCATGCCCTTAAATGTATTCTGTTTTGGGTATAAAATAAGGTTGTCTACATTGCTTGCTGTGGCAGTGTCATTGTATAATGAACAGAGGTATCAGTAGCAAAGTTCAAAATGTCAGCTTGAAAATAACATTGAAGTCAAATAAAATGGAATTAAACTTGAAGATAAGTCAGTTTTTCAACTTAAACAATGATCTTGTATTTCTGTACAGATGTCTTCTACAAAGTTGTTTAGAAACGTATACCCCTTAAGAAAGCAAGAATCTACTTCAAGTAAGAAGTCAGCTAAACAGAAAGATGGAACACTACGAAAAACTGGAGATTTTTTCCAAAGTTCTCCTGTTATTATTCGCTCTAAAGGTTTGTACAGAATAAATCAGGCTTATTCCATGTTATCTGGGTATTGCTCCAGCTCTCTGTGGTCTCTCTGATATGGGGGGGTTTTGTGGGATATGGGGGTGTGATTTGAGGGTCTATGGGGGGATTTAATGTGATTTGCTGGAATATGGGGGTGTTTGGGGGGGAAATGTGGGGGTGATTTGGGGGGATCAGGGGGGTTTTGGGGGAATATGGGGGATAGAAGGGTATTTTGGAAGGATATGGGGGTTTGGGGGTGATATGGGGAGGTTTGGAGGTGATTTGTGGGGATTTGGGGAGATATGTAAGGGTTTGGGAGGGTTTGGGGGCATATGGGGTGTTTGGGGGGATATGGGGAGGTTTGGGGAGTGATTTAGGGGATATGGGGGGGTTTAGGTGTGATTTGGGGGATATAGAGGAGGTTTGGGGGATATAGAGGAGGTTTGGGGGTATAGTTGGTTTGGGGGTGATATGGGGTGTTTGAGGGGATATGGGGGTGTTTTGGGGTGATTTGGGGGGTTATGGGATGTTTTGGGGTGATATGGCGGGATATGGGAGGTTTTGGGGTAATATGGGGATATGGGGGGCTATAGGGAAATTTTGGGGTGATTTGAGGGGATATGGGGGGGTTGTGGTGATATGGGGGTTGTCTGGGGTGATTTGGGGGTGCTAAGGTCTGTGGGGAGCACTGTGGGGGCACGGTTTGGGGGCAGCTGTAGTGCACTTTGGGGTCACAGCTCCCCCCCTTTCCGCCTCCTCTTCTCCCGCAGCCGCCCTGATGCACTTTGGGCAGCGTCTGTGCGTG
Source organism: Strix aluco (assembly GCF_031877795.1). Taxonomy (NCBI): domain Eukaryota; kingdom Metazoa; phylum Chordata; class Aves; order Strigiformes; family Strigidae; genus Strix; species Strix aluco. The sequence goes on along the minus strand of NC_133971.1, from coordinate 50,599,685 downwards.
GTGGTGTACCCCTCCCGCCCTGGCCCCCAAAGTGACCACCCCCCCCCCCCCAGCGACCCCCCCATCTCTGCCGGTCACCCCCGCCAGCCCCTCACTTCCCCGTCCCCCCCCAAGCCCCGTGGGTTGCTCTCCCCCCACCCCACAGGTGCCTTAAACCTGCTGGGCGGGGGGGGAGGAATGTGGGGGGGCGTGGCTTGTGGAAGTCCCACCCCCCTTTTATTTTTGGTGTATTTTGGGGGGTTTTCTGTCGGGGGGGGGCGGGGGTGTCCTAAGGGAATAAAGAACCTTGCAGTGAAGGTGTGGGGTGGAGTCAGTGTCAATGGGGGGGGGGGTGTAGGTCCTACAGAAATATTTGGGGGGGGCTGTGAGCCTTCAGGGGATCGGGGAGTGGGGCTGGGGGGGGCTGTGAGCCTCCAGCTGCCTTGTCAGCAAACCAGGCTGCCCCGGCGTGCCCCAGCACGGCTGTCTTCTCCATCTGAAGCTTTGTTTTAGGCTATTTACAGCATTTTTTATTTGTTTATTTACTTGTTTATTGATTTAAAAAATCAAAGGCAAGCTGAGGTCTTGCTCAGTACCGTGCCTGCGGGCCATCTGAAAGGTATTTGTACCCCCTGGGGCTGGCGGGGAGACCCAGCGCTACGGCTGCCCCCTTCACCCACCAGAAACCCCTGACCGGCTCCTTACTTTGGGAGCGTTTAGTATTTACCTGTGCAGAGGAAAATTGTGTTGGGGAAAACCCCCTGGCAAAGCTGCAGGACTCCAACCCAGGAGTGGGTGCAGCGTTTGAGGGGAGGGTTTCTACCGCCCAGAGGGGACGTTTGGTTTGTACCATTGCCATGAGTTCGGGGGCTCTGAGGAAACTGCCCGACAATCCGTGTGCAGGGATGAGGGCCCCGGGGGACAGCGAGCTGCCGGGGATGGTGGCCCCATAAGGACCTTCAGCCCTTCCTGGCCACTGTGCCCTGCCTACGTCTTGCCCTCACCCTGAGCTCACGGTGCTGCTCCTGGGAGAAACCCAAAACTCCCCAGGACGTGCTGCTGGGCAGCCTGCTCGAGCTGAGCCTGCTTGAGCCCAGCTTGGACCAGACGACCTGGACAGGCTCCGTCCAACCTCCACCCTCCCGCGTGACTCTGGGCTTGGGTTTCCCTCCTACAGCACCTCGACTCAGCCCTGACACCCACTGGGAAGGGTGCTGGGACAAGGGACCAGCCCAAACTCCTCCCCCAGGATCCATCACAGAACAACAGCCCCCACTCCAGAATGTCTTGTGGCAGACTCGGTCACAAGAGAGAAAACAACTTTTTATTGCAAACAGCAATGCTGGGGGCCCCAAAGTCAGCGGATCAGGCGGTGACAATGAATCGGCACCTGCAAGGAGAGAGTCAGAAAGCTCTGGTGAGTCCCTGGCGGCAGGAAGAGGCAGGGTTGTGCTGCCCTCTCTGGGGAACACCGTGTGTGAGGAATTGCTGACGGCCCAGAGCAGAGAGCTGTTGCTGGCGCTGGCTATGGGGTGGCTCTGGCGCCTCGTCCCCCGGGCAATGCCCTTCGAGCCCCGAGCGCGCGCAGAGACGCGCAGTGCCCCTGTGCCACGCCGCAGGGCTCGGCCGGGAGCCCCTGGGCCCTGCCAGGGAGTTATTTCCAGACCCCGCGCAGCACCGTCCCTCGCTGTCCCTCGCCAGCGCGTTGGGCTGATGCAGAGGAGTGTGGAGAGGTGTGAAAGTTGGGCAGAGAGCCCGGCACGCACCTGGGCTGCCCGACCTGCTGCGCCTTCCTGCATCTTTTCGCTGGTCCGTTGCCAGAAGCACCTTCTCTCTTCCTCCTCTTCTTTTCCACGCAGCTTTCGCTCTCTTCTCCCCAGGCTTCTCTTCTCTTCCGGCTCCTCTTCTTCTCCTCGTCGTGGGCAGAGCCTGCAAATCTTTCCATCCCACAGTGGGATTAGATAGGGAAAGCCACGACCCACTGGAGTCAGTTCTGATTTTAACCAAAGCGAGCTCATTTTACCTTCTTTCCTCTGGAAACCTGGCCAGTTGTTCTGGGCGCCCCAGGGAGTCTGCCATGCTCTCGGGGGTGGCTAGAGGCAAAGCTGGCGGTGCCTAAACCAGAAATGTCACAGTTGGCATGTGGCAAGGGGTGACCTGGAGTGGTAAGCGACTCTTTGCTAAACTGGTACCTGAGATCTCCAGAGGAGATGCCTTGGGCTGGTTTGCATCAGCCACAGTTCACACAGTCCCCCTGCTGACCCCCAAATAGACCTGAGGAAGCTCTGATGAAGTAGGGCCTGAGCAAAAGCCCCCTGAAGTTGACAGCTGCTCCCCTCTGCCTCTTTGTAGGCATTTTGTGGGCCTTTGGTTTGATTAAGCACCTGCCGAGTGCATTTGAGACACAACCTTGCCAATTTCCTTTGCTATGTATCATCCCAAGGGGTGGAGGAATAACCCAAACCCACACCAGCTCTACTGCCAGGCAGAGGCACAGCAGCGACTCCCCTCCTACCCCAGACACGCTGTCACCGTGTTTGGGGAGCTGACGTACCTCTCCCACTTCAGACTCCACCGCCGTATCTCCCCCATCTTCCGTGAGGACACCGAGCAGAGAGGGGGGTGCATGCGGCAAAGCTTCTGCCTGGTGCTCGGTGTCCACTTTGCCTGCAGGGACACTTTTCTCTTCCAAACTCAGGTCTAGAAAGCAAAAGCATGTGCAACATGGTGACTTCTTGGAAGCAAACAGAGCTAAAGCAACCCCCACCCGAAGCCCTACACTTCTGTGGTCAGCCCTCCGATGCCCTGTCTGCAGGCTTCAGCTCATCCTGCAGAGGAAGACGTTCATGTTTGGAGAGCAGTGGCAAGAGAGGCCACAGGACAAGCGGGGCTGAGAGGACAACACTCGATGCCCAGCCCTGTCAGAAGCAACACGGAGGTTTCTGGTGTCCCAAGCCCCAGCCGGTGCCAACCCTCAGTCCCCCTCTCACCTCTGAATCTCTCCAGGGGGACTGGCAGCTCCTCGTCTGCTGGGCTGGAAAGGCTGCCCGCTTCCTCCTCAAAGAGATCCCTGCAGTTCTCCACCAGAAACTCCACCAGCACGTTCACCTGCACACATCAAACCGTGGGTCTCAATCCCGCTGCCTGACAAGGGACCAAGCAGCCTTTCCCACCCCTGCCCCCTGCTCCTGCCCAGAGGCTGTGGCTGTGGGGCTGCTCCTCCAGGCAGCCACCCCAACAGCATTTGCTGGTGGGAGGAGGCCTGCAGAGCCCTCTGCGCAGCCAAGCGCTGGTGGGCCGGGAAGGCTGCCCCGGCGGGTGGGGACATGTACCTTGTGGGTCACCTCCAGCATGGCCTCCAGCGGGAGCAGGTCTGCGTGGGCTGGGCTCAGCAGGTTTGGCCCAACGCAGACAGCCAGGTTGCTGCAGCCCATCCTGCTGGTGGCTGCGTGGTGGCCGATGTGCTGGAGGAGGGACAGCAGCTGCTTCAGGAGGAGGAGGTTGGCTGCAGGCAACTTCTCGGCCACCCTGGGGGAACAGGAACACGGCGCTAATAAAGCAGATGTTGCCCACAGCGTTCCCCAGACTCGCCCGAGGCTGGTGGGAGCCAGCGCAGCTTTCCAGGTGCTCTGGGCCAGCGGTCAGAGCTCCTGCTCAACAGGCAGGCTGCTGCCCACACTTACGCTCTCAGCTCCCTGATCTTCTCCTCCCTGCTGGCCTTCTGCATCGCCGCCATCCAGTCCTCGTAGAGGTCAGTCACAAGGAGCTTGCAGGGGATGCTCCGGAGGAAGTCCTGCAAGGCCCAGGGCTCCAAGTGAGCATTTGAACACTCAGGGCCAGCCGGGAGCTCCTCCAGCCGCAGGGCAGAAGCGCTCACCTTCAGGATGGCGGCCAGCAGCAGCGCGGGCTGGCTTCCCAGGTCGACGTCTGCGCCGCAGTCCAAGGCCTCCCGCAGCTCCCGAAGCTCTGTCCCACCGGCGGCTCTGCGGAATATCCCCTCGGTCGCTGGTCCTTCCTGCTTCAGCACAGCCAGCAGCTCCTGCAGGAGAGGCAGGAGGACAGTTGCGTGGCTGAGGAGCCGCCTTCTAGCGGCAGTGGCCAGAGCACTGCCCCAGAGCTGGCTCCGTGCTGGGGGTGAAGAGCCCAGTGCCCCATCCTCGGAGCTCCTGGGGACACCCGCAGCCCCTCCGGAGCCTGCGGAGGGAGGGCTGGGGACCCCCTGGACAGGCTGGCTGACCTGGATGGGCCGGGGCAGTGTGCCATCCTCGCAGAGGGCTGCCAGGGGCTGCCCAAAGAGCGCCCTGCTGCAGCCAGAGCCCGCCTGCCCTGGCGCCAGGACAGAGGCCGGGCTCCGCCGCAGAGCGAAGGGCCAGGGCAGCCCCCTCCACCTCCTGCTGCTGCTGCTGCTGCTGCTTCTGCTGTTGATCCCTCCTGCTGCAAAGGAAAAGAGAGCAAGAGCCCATCAGTGGATGCCGCCAGGCCAGCGCTCCCGGAGCCTGCCCTGCCCTGCCTGCAGCATGGTGCTGAGCGGTGTGGCAGGACAGGCAGGGAGCCGGCAGCTGGAACCATGGCTCCAGCTCAACAGCTCCAGCTCGGGGGTTCCTGAGAGCCTGGGATAGCCTGGCCCAGTCCTGGCCCTGTCCTCCTCCAGGCTGTGGGCAGCACCAGAGGCTGCGTGTCCCTGCAGAGCCATGTCCATCGGCCGCTGCCCAGCGCTGTCCTTCCTTCTCTGGCTGACGTCCTCCCTTGGGCTGCCCAACCTGGATGGGGACACTCAAGGGACAAGTGAGCACAGCCCAGCTGCTTGCAGGAGGGGCCTTTCTTTCCCAAACTCACCTGGTGAGCGGCAAACTCCCCCTTCACTGCTAGACAGGACTGTCGGAAGCCCTTGCTTGAGATCAGCCTGCAAGAACCCGGCACCAGCAGCCTGAGCACCGCGGAGTGGGGACCCTCTGCCCTCCTGGGCTCTCTGACCCGTGTGGCAGGTTTTCTCCCAGTGCCACCAGCAAGGATATGCCAGCATTCCTGGTGGCTCCTCAACCCTCCCCACTCCCTGAATTGCACCAGGGGACCCTCCCTCCCTCCCTCCCTCCCTCGCAAGCTCACCCCACTGCACGCCCATCCCTGCACCCCAGCACAGCCAGAGGGGAAAGGCAGCCGTTCTCACCTCTGACTGGTGCTCCACCAGCCTCTCCAGGCTCCTGGTGCTGAACGGCCTCCACTGGCAAGAGAGAAGCAGCGGCAGAAGGTGAGCAGTGATGCCTGTGCTGCTCGGCTGGAGGAGCAGTGCTGGGGACAGCGCCCAGGCCAGACAGACACTCACGGCATGGCGGCGGCTCAGCTTCTCCAGGAGCTTGAGTGACGGGACAAGGGTCACTCGGGGCTTCTTGGCTGCGTCAGGTATCCTGTGCACCGGGAAGGGACAGAGCTGGGTGAGCCCCAAGCCGCCTCTTCTCTCTCATCAGGCAGCTCTCCCCGAGAGCTGCCCACAGCCGCGGGGGCACCTCTCCCCAGCTGGGGAGCTGTGTTCCCCCATCTGGCTGTGCCTGCAGCACCCCCCAGCTTACCCCAGCAACGTCTGCACCCACAGCTCCTTCAGCGCCTGGGAGCTGCAGCAAGAGGAGAAACAGCGTCAGGCCCCGTTGCCCCCCAGCCCGTGGGCAGAGGCGGATGCCTGCACAGCCCTGCCCCCTGGGGAAGGACACAGGGGCAGGACGAAGCGCCATGGGGCGGGACAGAGCTGCTGCCCAAGCCCTGGCTCCCTCTGTCCTGCCACAGCACCTGCTTTGGCCCTTCCCTTCTGGGGATCAAAAGGTGACCAGGGGATGCAGGACGCAGAAATGCCCCCCATCCCTCCCTGCCGGCGTGCTGCCCGCTCCCTGCCCAGGCTCTGCACGGAGGGCAGAGGCCCTTCACAGGAACCTCTCCTGCCCGGCCGTGGGACGTGGCACCACGACTCACCCGAAAGTGGCAGTGCAGGAGCCCCTGGGCCAGAGGAAGATGAGGGAGCTTCTCTCCTCGCGGCTGCCGACACCCTCCACCTCTTCCTCCCACGCCGCCTCCTTCCCGTCACTCAGCACCCACAGCTGGTCCAGGGCCAGGCGGAGCTGTGGGCGCAGGGTGGTGCCACCTCTGCAGAGAGCAGAGGCAGGCAGTGAGCTGGAGGTGGCCTCCTTGGGGTGCCCCCCCGGGCAGAGCCCTGCTCCCCTCCTGCCCTTGGGATGGGCATTGGTGCATCCAGCACACAGGTCCTGGGGCCGGGGGCCAGGGTGTCCCAGCCCTTGAGCCGGGGCCAGGGATGGGGCAAGGGCAGCTGGGTCGGAGGGTCTTACCGCAGCTTGGTGACCACCAGTTCCTCCTGGAGGAGGAGAAGGCGCCTCTCGCTCCTCTTGCAGCCCCGGGTCAGCTGCACGTCTGCGCTCAGCACCGGCTCTGCATCGGCGAGAGCGTCCCTGCGGAGCAGAGCACGGCAGGCATCAGAAAGGCCGCTGCTGCGGGGCCCGGCCGTGCCCCCCTGTCCCCGAGCCACGGGGGGAGCCCACCTGGAGCCGCAGCAGCCGTTGGCCTGGCCCATCCTGCCCGGGACAGGAGGACCCTCGCTGTGCACCAAGGATGCGGCCCAGCCGGTGACAGCGAGGATGGGAAGCGGGTTGCCGGAGCCTGGTCAGCGCTGCTCGGCCAGACCCTGCCTCCTCCCAGTGCCGCTCTGTGCCAGCACAGCTCCGTGCTGCCGGCGCTGGGGGCTGTTGGCTCCAACTGATTGACAGCCCAACCCCAACGGACAGTGGGCGGGGCCACAGGCTGGGCGTTCTCTCCAGCATGGCCCCGCCTCTCTAGCATGGCCCCGCCTCTCTTGCCCTGGGGAGCCCAGCGCAGGACGGAGCAGAGGGAAGGACCCCTCCTCCCTCCACCTGCTGGCAATGCCTCTTGCCTTGGGCTTCCCCGCTGGCTCCCGGGCTCCAGCTGCACTTGGTGCCGCTGCTCACCACCCTCTGGCCTTGGCTGGTCAGCCACTTTCTACCCACCTCCCCCTCTCCTCAGCCAGCCCACGCTGCTTCAGCGTCTCCACGGGGCTATTCTGGCAGACGCTGCGGAAAGCCTTCCTCACGTCTGGGTGGACAGTGGCCACCGCACTCCTCTCGTCTCCCCAGCCAGTCATTTCACCACAGAAGGTTATTAGGTGGGGCCAGCAGGGTTTCTCCTGCTGACTCCATGCTGACGCCTAGTTCCAATGACCTTCGTTCCTTCATGTTTCCAGGACGTGCTGCGGCATTCCCAGCACCTCCATGAACACAGAAGCCCCTTTTCTCATCCAATATAATAATACAATAATATTATAATAATTATAATAATAATATAATGGTGCCTGGGACACACACACACACACCCAGAGTGACAGAGAGGGGTGTCTTGGGAGGAACCAGGCACCTGGGGAGTCCCCAGCCCCACTCTGAGGGAACCCAGGTGTCCGGGGGGTACCCTGGTGTGTGTGGGGGTCACTGGAGTGGAGGTTGGCCATGGGGGTGTTTGGGGAAGTTCTGGGGTGATTTGGGGTACATGGGCTGATTTGGGATGATATGGGGGGCTTGGGGGCATATGGGGAGGTTTTGGGGGTGATTTAGGGTATATGGGGGTTTTTGGGGTGGTTTGGGGGGATATGGTGTTTTGAGGGGATATGAGGGTTTGGGGAGTGATTTGGGGGGTATGGTGGTTTGAGGGGATGGGGGGGTGATTTGGGGTATATATGGGGGTTTGGGGGGATATGGGCAGGTTTTGAGGTGATTTATGGGGATATGGGGAGATATGGGGGATTTAGGGGGGATTTGGGGGGGTTGGGGGATATGGGGAGGTTTTGGGGGTGATTTAGGGGATATGGGGAATTTTGGGGTGATTTGTTGAGATACGGGTGGTTTTGGGGTCATATGGGGGATATGGGGGAATATGGGGGTGTTTTAGATTTATTTGGGGAGTTATGGGGGTTTTGGGGGATGCGGGGGTGGTTTGGGGGGATATGGGGGTTTTTGGGGGTGATTTGCTGGGATATTTGGGGGTTTGGGGGGATATGGGGGATATAAGGGGGACTTTAGAAGGATATGGGGGTTTTGGGGTGTAATGGCAGGTTTTGAGATTATTTGTGGGGATATAGGGGAGATATGGGGGGTTTTGGGGGGGGTTGGGTGTATATGGGGGGTTTGGGGGCTTATGGGGAGGTTTTGGTGGTGATTTAGGGGATGTGGGGAGGTATTGGCGTGATCTGGGGATATACAGGATGTTTGGGGGTAAAATGGGGGATATTGGGAAGTTTGGGGGGGTTTGGGGGGATATGGGGGGTTTTGGGGTGATTTGGGGGATATGGAATGTTGGGGGGATATTGTGGAGTGATTTGGGGAGATATGGGTAGTTTTTGGAGTGATTTGGGGGATATGGGTGGGTTTGGGGTCATATGGGGAGGTTTTGGGGTTGATTTGGGATATATGGGGAGTTTGGGGGGATATGGGGGATATGGGAGGGGTTGGCGGGATATGGCGGGTGATTTGGGGGGATATGGGTGGTTTTGGAGGTGATTTGGTGGCATATGAGGAGGTTTGGGGGGATATTGAGTGGTGATTTGGGGGTGATATGGGGGTGTTTGGGGGTATATGGGGGATAGAAGTGGTATTTTGGAAGGATATGGGACGGTTTGCGGTGATATGTGAAGGTTTTGAGGTGATTTGGGTGTATTTGGGGAGATATGGGGCATTTAGGGGGATTTGGTGAGATATGGGGGGTTTGGGGGCATATGGGTAGGTTTGGGGGGTGATTTAGGGGATATGGGTGGGTTGTGGGTTGATTTGGGGATATAGAGGAGGTTTAGCAGGTATAGTAAGTTTGGGGGTGTTATGGGGGTGGTTGAGGGGATATGGGGGTGATTTGGGGTTTATGCGGGTTTGGGGGCATATATGGGGGATACGGGGGTGTATGGGGAATTTTAGGGGTGATTTGGGGATATATGGGGGTGTTGTGGCGATATGGGGGTATATGGTAGGGTTGGGGGTATATGGGGGTGATTTGGGGGCATATGGGTGGTTTTGGGGGTGATTTGGTGGTATATGGGGGGTTTGGATGGGATATGTGGGGGAGACCTGGGGGATATGGGGGTGTTTGGGGGATATGGGGATATAAGGGTTATTTTGGAAGGATATGGGGGGTTTTGGGGTGCTATGGGAAACTTTTGAGGTGATCTGGGTGGATTTGGTGAGATATGGGGGTTTGGGGGGTTATGGGGAGGTTTTGGGGTTGATTTAGGGGATATGGGGTGTTTTGGGGTGATTTGGGGAGATATGGGGGGTTTGGGGGTGATTTGGTGGGATATGGGGTGGTTTGGGGGGATATGGGGGATATAAGAGGTGTTTTGAAATGTTATGGGGGTGTTTATCCCCCACAAGATCCCTCCCAGTACCCCAGCAGCCCCCACTGGACCCTTCTTGCACCCCATTACTGTCCCCCAGGACCCCAATATCTCCCCAAGAAACCACCCCCAGGAGACGATCATTAGACACTCCCCCCCCCTTCCCACCCCCAGACACTAATAAGCCCCTGAACTCACCCATGACCCCAATAACACCCCCCAAGCACCAAGACCCTCCACCAATACCTCCCTCAAAACACCCCCAGGACCCCAGTACCTTCCCCAGAACCCCCTCCAGGATGTCCCCAATCCCCCCACCTCAGGCACCAATATCTCCCTCAAGACCCCCCCCGAGGACCCCAATAACCCTCCCAAACCCCTCCAGGACACCCCCCACCCCCCGACTCCATTACACTCCCTCTAGGACCCAAATAACCCCCTCAGGACACCAATAACTCCCACAGAACCCCAATAACACCCCCCCAAGAATCCCCCCAGCTCCCAAATCCCCCACTCACGGCACAGGCAGGAGTGTGGGCCGGTGCTGGGGGGGGACAACGTGCTGGAGCCCCCCCGGGGGTCCCCTGGCCCCCACAGGGCCTACTTCCTGCTGACAGTCTGCAAGGGCTTATGGTCTGCAGTGAGGTGGCCTAGGCAGGAGGTCCTCCAGCTCTCTGTGGTCTGCACTGAGGGGTGTTCCAGGAAGAGAGTTTGGTTCACCCAGCAAGTGGGAATTCCTCCTTTTAAAACACTCGCTTTGTTCTGGATGGCTGAATGAATTTTTCTCTTGCAAAGGTGGCACCAGCACCAGCAGCACCAGCACCAGCACCAGTGGTGGTGGCTCTGGCCTAGCAGTGGGTGAGTGCAGGGGCTGGGGCCGATTTCCCTGGAGGGGGTGGTGGGATCCCCGGGGAAGGGGAAGCTTTGTTCTAAAAACACAAACTTTTTCATGGTTCTGATTTTTTTTTTTAAAAAAAGGTTTGTTGTCACAGTTCGGGCTGTTCAGACGTTCTGATGTGTGACTGTGCTTGTCCTTTTACCTTGAACTTGTTGGGTCTTTGCTGTCTGTAAGGGTCTGTTGTGTCTGCGGGGTTTATCTGTCAGGTTACCCCAGGGAAAGTGAATTTTAGCTCTTTATTTTTACTTCAAGTGTGAAGGAGGTGATGCATTTAATATTTTCTGCTGTCTGTGGTGATTTGGGTTGGGTGGGTTCAATCTGATGAAACACCTCAGAGTGGTGCTTCAGAGGGTGCCAGTCACCAGAGCCAAGAGGTGCTGATCAGAAACCGGCATTAAGCCCGAGGGCGAGAGCTGGCCCAGGCAGGCTCTTGCCTTCTGGCTGTGGGACAGTTTTTCCCAGCTTGGGGGTGCTGGGAGCGATGTCGGGGGGGTGACCATGGGGGTGTGCTGGAGCCCAGCCCCTTTGCAGAGCCCTGCTGCTCCTCTGGCTTTCTGGACAAACTTCAGTTTCTGTGCTGAGCATCTAATTTGCACCTTTTCCAAAAGACAAATCCTGTTTGTTTCAAGTTGGAACGACCCTGCTCTGCTTTCAGAAAAGAATCTCTTGACATCTGCAGGCAGAGCAGAAGTCTCACACAATGAAGGTACAAGAAGTAATTGAAAAGTAATTAAAGGACAAGTTTCTGTGTGCTGGGATCCTGGGAGTGCTTCTGGTTGTGAAATCCGGCAGCACCACTTGCTCTCAGGCTGCAAACAGCCGGCAGAGATCCTGCCGTGGGTGGCACTGCTTCAGCCTCCCCTGTCAGCCGCTCCTTCATCTCCAGCTCTCTGCTCTGCGCCAGCTCTGCATAAAATAGTCGCTTTTCACTGCATGTAGCTGTGGATTGCTGTAAACGTGATGTAACTGGTTGCCATCGTTCTTCTTTGCAAGCTTGTCCCACCTGATGTGCTGTCGGTCTTGCAGATCGTCACCTCGTTCCTAGGTGAGTGTTGGGGCTCCTCCTAGGGTCTCCTGTGCATCTTCTTAAATGTTGACAAAATGCCCATGTGGAAATAGAATTAATCATCAGAATAACTGATAAGGAAGAATTAATCAAGATTTAAACAAAACCAAGCTCCTGTCCAGAACACCTGTGTAGTTCATCTTGCCTGTTTTTTCTTCCCGTCGCTTTCAAGCTCCTGTTCAGTTCTGCTCTGCCCTGCATCTCTGCTTGTTCTCACCCCGATTTCATGTAGCCAGGCAGACCGACTTCCTCCTCCTCCTTTTCTCTGGTTTTCTCCCTGTGAAATCTGTTTTCTGTAATTGCCTGGTCTTCGTGGAAACACATTTAAAAAACTGCTCTCGCAGGTTCCCCCCTTTCAGGAGGTGCCTGTGGCTGCAGGGATGCCGTGCGAAGCAGGTGGGACAGGGCTGGTGTCTGCTCCGGGTCGGGGTTTGCACCCCTCGGGTGCTGCGGAGAGGCAGGGTGCTGTGGGCTCGCGGCGGTAGCTCGGGCTCGGAGCAGAACCTGGTCTTTGGGGAAAACGTGAGTTTTCCTGGAGTGACTCCCTGTCCCTAAGGCTGGCTGGCAGCCTGCAGCCGGCGTGTGCCCTGTCCCGGGGATCTGGCCGGGGGGGCTGTCAGGGGAGCGGAGAGGTCTGACAGCACCTTTCTGGGGCGCTGGCTGGACAGGCTGGGGAGGTCTTGAGCTTTGTGTGTGGTGGTCAGGGGAGGCCATGCAGCAGATGGAGCCGGCTCGTCTCTGATCGACCTTTTGAGGCAATTCCTGTTGGGGATTTAGGTTTTAGGACAGTTAACTGAAATCTTGCTTTCTAAGTTCTTGCTGATCGATATGAAAAATGCAACACCTCAGAATGGCAGTAGTCAGAGGTGGGCTGCATCTGGATCCAGGTGATGCTCCTCTGTCCTTAGAACTTAAGGAAGGAAGCTTGCAGGTGTCAGTAGTGCTGCTGCTGAGGGCATTGGGTTTTCCAGAGCTGGGGAGCAGATTCTTACCCTGTCTATACTGCGTCTGCACTGTGAAAGCTTGTGCACAGTAATGCCTTGCTGTCTGACCCTTCTGTTTCAGAGCTCTGCCGTCAGTTATTTAATACCCTGCTCTGGTTACTGTTGTCATGGTCCTGTTTTCCTTCATCCTTCACTGACCTTGCTGAGTAGCAGGCATCTGAAGGTGGTGATGAAAATGTGATGGAGCAGGAGAGGCAGCAGGACAACTGGCAGTGAAAGAGTTGTCAGGTGTTCAGTGTCACAGGAGAAGCAGCTGAGAGGTTTCAGAATGGTGATTTGTTTGAAGATGGGTCACACGGGGTCACCAGGACATCATGAAATTTAATTGTGTTATAAAGGGATTTTCCACTCTAAAGCTCAGGCAAGTAGCAGTTATTTCTTGGTATATTAAAAGCAGTTAGAATTTCCTCTACTACTTCTGTCATTACTAGGTGTTGAACTGGCAGCTGACAACCCCAGAGGTCTCGCTTCTGTCTCACCATCTTCCACATCACACCAGCTGTTCCTGTGTGGTTCAGCTGTGTGCATTGCTGGGGCGCCTGCACACATTCCTCTCTATCCCATTGTTTCCTACTGGAAAAATGGAATTGGGAACAGTCGCACTCTGGGATTCCATCCTGGGCAGGCGATGGGATGTGCCTGAAACTGTAGTTTGACTGTGTGGGGAATTATTGCAGAACCAGAGTGTAGGGTTGGGGAGTCAAAACGTTTCAGCAGCAATGAAGAGAGAAGTATGGGAAGGTTTCAGCTACAAGCCTGCACACACTGGGTGTGCATGTACTCGAATGCACGGCTGCATTGCCCCAGGCTGCAGAGGTTATTGTGTAGAAAAGCCCTTGGTTAGTGGAATAATTGTCTGTTGTTGAGGATTTCTGGAAAGTAAATGGCAGATGCATTATGCTTCTGTCTGACTTGTTTATTCCATCACTACAGCCAGGATCTATCTGACTGTGTTTTAGTGTGTCCCTTTCTAGCCTTGGCCTGTTGTCTGAAGTTGGTCTGCTCAATTTTTGTGATCCTTAAGGATAAAGTAGTTCATGGCGAAAACTGAGTGTTCATCTGAGTTCATGCTGATAACACAGTTCATGATTATTCTGGGTCAGGGATTGTCTCTTTTATGCTACTACGGTGCTTGTGACTGAGTCTGATACTTGGTGAGGGTAACCACAGCTCTGGAAATTGGTGACACCCTCTGCTGCTGACCCATCCGTGAGCCCCAGTGGGACATCCCGTACCATAAACCTGGCATCAGTTTTAACCACGCAGTCCTCGCACAAGGAGTTCTTGAGGCAGGACATTAAAGCAAATCAATCTTACCTGGCTCTGATTTTTCTGACCCAGGAAATCTGTTCCCCGCATGATGTGTCAGCAAGTACTGGGAAGTGAGTTAAGTGTAGACCACTGATGTGCTGTAGTGAGCTGTCTGGAAAGCTGTTGTATGAAAACACACCCCTTCTTGCTAAGAAGAAATGGGAATTATTTAAGAATTGTCTGTTACTGCTGTGTGCTGGGGGTACTAGTTGGGGACTACATCCCCCCTGTGTTAGCGTGGAACAGACATCTAGTTCTGGGCTGTCACAGCAGAGCTGGCCTTGTGAAAGGTGTGGGATCACCGCTGGATCTGGGATGCAACTGCTTTCCAGAAGAACATGAGGAAAGCTGCATGCTTTTGGCTGAACTCTGCTCTCTAGGGAGCGAGAAAACTGGCTGTAGCAAGCTGGGGGGAAGGAGAGGGCTCTCGCAAACAGATATGAACCCAGTGCTGGTCGGTTACTCAGGGCTGCTCGGGCAGTAAAAGGAGGGGAGGGCTGTGTCGGCCTGAGTCAGGGGATGGGGCACAGCCCAGGCAGTAAAGCAGGGATCTGAGCGGATAATGATAGTTTCAAATGCTGCAGAGTGCCTGGGCACGTGGAGGTCTGGAGAAAGAACAGAATGGAAACTTCTGGCCTTTGGGACTCGGAGGGCCATGAAGAATGTGCCTTCAGGCTCAGGGGACTGAGTGCGGGGGCTGTGGCAGGTGGGACGAGGCTGTGCCTGTCCAAATGCACAGCTACCTGAACTGTAGCCACCAGCTTCCAGTAGCACCATAAAGTGTGCAGGGCTTGATCTGTCCCTGAGCCGACTGTAAAGCGTCAGGTAAACCTGTTCTCTGATGTTTGAATGCTGGGGCAACCTTGCTCTGGTTGGGAAACAAGGAGCTTTGGAGGCAATACTGTGACAACAGGAGTGCTGTAAAGCAACAAGAGGGAGCACTTTGTTGAATTGCACCGTCAGACATTGCAGACCTTTGATGTGACAAGGGGAATTGCTAGAGCACAGGGCAGAGGGCACAGAAATTGTGTCCTAGGTGGCTTCTTGCGGAAGACTGACTTTTTGTCAAGGACTTGGCTTGCCCGCTTCCTGCTGAGCTTTGGGATTCCGATCTCAGAGCTGGCTCTATTTAGATGGAGCTCCGCTTCCGAGCTGCCCTTCAAAACTTTGTGGAGAATGTACCCACAGGGGGGACACGAATTGCTTTGTATTTTGACCATAATGATACGGGGAAAAGAACAGGGTCAGCTGTAAGGAATAAACAAGATGTTATGTCTGATGACTCCCAGATCTTATTTTTCCTGGGTGTTAGGTCTGCTGTGGAAGGCAGGAGGAGGGAGTGGGAGCCTGGGTCTCCTCAGCTTTGTGGGTGCCCCTTTTCTGAATCCTGGCTCAGCAATGGGATGCTTGTTAGGAAGCAGGGATCAAGAAGGGAGACCTGGGCCAAGCTCTTTGCTGGCAGAACTGTGCTGAACTCTGTGCCCTTGCACCAAGAGATAATTTGCCTCCAAGTGCTGGAGGGGCTGAGCAAAAGCTCCTCGCAGATGGAAACAAGTTGCTCCGTCTCCCCCCTGCCCTTTCCTTTTTCCTTAAGGAAAGAGGGAAAACCCTACTGAAGATGGGATCCCTGGCACAAAAGCTGAGTTGTGTGGAGGTATTTTCAAAACTCGCATTACCTCTATGAAACCAGAGCAGAAGAGGAAGGTCAGGGTGGCTGAGCTTTGGATTTAGCTTCCGCTGTGTCTCTGACAAGCCCATGGGCCCATCCTGCCATACATGAGTATGAGCAGCACCGCCCACTCGAATACCTGCCAAAGTCAGTGTGTCGGATCAGAGGGAGCTCCTCTTCCCCAGGTTCACCAGCTGGAGAAGAGATGGTGTCCATCCTCACCCTGCCTCGGGGCTGTGGCAGTCACCTTCAGGAAAGGAGTGGTCTTGGTCTGGATCTGGGCAGCGGAATGGGATATTTACCTTGTGACACAGAGGTACCTCTCGGGCAAAGCAAAATACTATGTGATTTTTTTTTATGAATGTTCATTTTCATTCTGATTTCATGCAGCCTGAACTGTTTTGCCAAATCTTGACTATTCTCCCCAGCTGTCTATCACCGACTCTCATGCTCTGATGGCTCTTGTCACAGACAGCCTGGTAAAAAGATCTTGGTTATTTTCTCTTTCCTTTTTTTCCCCTTTGAGAAGTCTCATGAACTTTTTGCAGCTGTCCTGACTCTCCTTCCCTGTCCTCACTGAGCAGCAGTGTGGCAGTTAGAGCTGGCCACCCCTGGGAGGAGGTGTGCTCTGCTGGCTGTTAAAGAGTTGGCAGTGCTGTGCGCTGTGCTCATCTCCAAAGCTTCTCTGCTCTCCCTGGGCAATGGATTTTAGTGTTCTGCCGCTCCAAGTACAGTAACATCTGTACAGATAGAGAACCTCTAGTTCATGGATTGGGTTCATGAAGCCCTGATTCTTTTGATCTCCTTTGGAAGCTCCATTGTCCCACATTTTCTCTCTCCCCTCTTCTCTGTCAAACTGTTTCACAGCTGGCCTTCTTCCCCAGGCTTTGCCTCGTCCCCTGGTCAGACCCGAGTTGTTCAGTTCCTGCAGGCCCAGAGGCTGTAGGGGGATCTGAGCTGCTCAGAGACAGCAGGGCCTGATCTCTAAAGGAAGCAGCTTTTGTGGTCTGACTCTGATCTTGCTGAAGCTGCTTTTGTCACCCTTTCAGAAAACCAACCGAGGGCTGAATCAGAGCTGGTGGTTTGCTGAAGGTACCAAAGAATGGGGGGTTTAGAAGCCAGTGCCTAATCCCGTGGACAACCTTAATGCTGTTGCTTTGATAACCTGTAGGAGGTATTTTATTGTGGGTTTTGTGTAAGGTGCTATAAAGCAATCCCATGCAGCTGGAAGCCAGAGGCAAGACTATTTATTTCAGAGCTTTGAAGATCTGTACTCCTGTGACAGCTGTCTCGCTGCTGCAGTGGTTGGATTTTAATTTGCTTTGGAAAAACTGAACAAAAATTTTCGTTCCATTTCCTTTTCCCTGAGGTGGGAGAATTCCTGGAAGTCTCCAAATCGAGTTAAGGGGTGTCTTCATCTTTTTTCCCTGCACTGGGCTGAGTGCAGCTCCCAGAAGGGCGGGGTTTGGAAGGCTGGGAGCGCTGACCCGACCAGTCCGAGAGGACTCCTGACAGCAGGGCTGGGCTGCGGCTGTGGCTGCAGGTACTGCGGGGAGATGCTGGTTGTCTGGGTGGGCTGACCTGGCTGGTTTGGTTGTTTTGAGGGCGCTGTACTCTCTGCACCAGCTGCTAATAAGGTGTTTTCTGTCGGCAGGTCTGGTGGCCCATCAGTCTGTGTTCTCAGAGATGAGCCCACAGGAGTCCCTCGCTGGGTCTTGGCTGCAGAGAGCTTTGTGGTATCTTGACAGTGTTTGATATTTCCCAGACAATGCTTAAACCTGCCAGTTGACGCTATTTAACACTCTCCTCTGTAAGAGCCTTCCAGCGGTGATGCCTATCAACTCTGGCTTTCCCTTCAAAGAATTGTTATCAAAAGCTGCTGTTATCTTTGTCACTCGCCAGATGCCACCAATGAATCTCTACTTTTGTTGCTTTGGGCTTTTACATGTTGCCTTTAATTAGGATGTGTGCTCTTCTGTCCAGGGGCTGGTGGGCAGCTCTCTGGTGACCAAATCCAGGAGAAAACAAGAGGGTTTACTGTATTACCTCTTGTACTTGAAGGAACAATCCTTTAGCCCGGGTGTCTTTGGACATGTCTTTTGGGAGGGGGCTACCAGGCCTCCAAATCCAGCAGTTTGTCAGTTTATTCTTTGTCCTGTTTGTGTTTTGCTTCTGGCCCTTAATCTGCAGCAGCAGATTGGGGCTGCGTGATGCACAGAGGTTCAGGGCAGGGTTACCTGTTCCTCCAGGACAGGATCTGCTGATTCAGCTCAGTATTTTAAGCAAGATGGAGCCGAATGAATCCTCCTCGTAGCAAGAGCTGGTAGCCAGGATGGATGAGCAGTTCATTCGCAGTTGCTTAAACACTGAAGGAAATTCTATTTGTATATTAAAAATTGCTTTCTTAACCAATGTTTAGCATCTTGGGGTCTCAAGGGTTTAAAATACCTCTGGCAACTTGGATCAGTGTATGGGGATTTAAAAGTGCTCTGGATTAAGCAGGCAACTGAGTTAAACTGCATTTAGCTGATTCCCTGGCTGTGAATAATCCAGCCAACCCTGTGCTGAAGACATCTGGGGCTCGTCTGCTGTTCGCAGTGGAGGTTTCGGAGCCTTTCTCAAAGATGTCACCGCTCTGTAAGTTATGGCTGTACTGACCAGAAGTTAGGAGTCACTTTGGGAGTGGCCCCTTGTGATGGAGACTGGAGACCTCTGCTCTTCTGTCCTGGACGTCAGGCAGTGGCTTTCACAGTGGTCCCATCTCTCAGCTCAGCTCTGCTTTCCGTCATTAGGATACAGCTTTGATTTGCCAGGGGTGAGTGAATTGGACATCCCCTACTGCAGATCTGCACGAGACATACCCCTCTAGCAAGGTACAGGACAACCTTACAAATACAGAAAGCTGAACCTCCCACTAATTACTCAATGGGAATGCAGCAGGCAGAGCTTTTGGTCTAGATTGCATCCGTGCTGCTGTTAGCTTCAGGAAGCCAGTGCTTCCAGCACTGCATCTTCCTCCGTGTTCTCCCCCATGCCCTGGGCAGATCTCTGTTTCAGGGTTGGCCCTGCTGTTCCATGAGCTGTGCCCTCTAGGTGTGGTTATCAAGTGTTAGCACAGACTTTGGATTTGCGCTGTGTTATTGCAGTGGTTGTGTCAGTCAGATGTGGACAAGTTCTGAGTGCAGGTGTGTGGTGACTAGTCCCCGTTATTTGGCCTTGACTGCAGGAAGAACTGAACCCCTTCAGCCTTCTCAATCTGGGTGGCGATGAGTGATGGAAAGCAGTTGCATACTTTCAAGGGATCAGTGAAAGGAGGATCCTTTGCTCTGCTCCCTCAACTAAAATGCTCTGCTGGCAAGCAGCAGCTCTGGGTTTGCCTTGATTATTGCAGTGACTGCTTGTTGTGTTTAGTCTGCTGCGCTGTTATAAGCAGTCTCCCTGCGAGCAAGAAACTTGTGAGTGGCTGAGCTGAGATTTCCAGGTTCCTGATGAGAGGAAAGGCTGTCCCAGCCAAACTGGAGTTGGGTTCCTGATTGCACCCAGATAGAAAAGATTATTCATCCAGTGGGGCAAAGAACCAAATCCAGAACTGCTGTTTTATTGAGTGTTTGGCATAGCTTAGCTGAGCAGATCTTGGCGCTCAGTACGAGTTACAGCTCTGCTTCTCTGAGCCCGTGAGCTGGGCTCACTTACAGCTGGCCTGACTCTCAGGAATGCTACCTGCTTTCTGACTTTTCCTGCCTCGTGGGCCTTGGGGGCTTGAGGAACCCTTTTCCTCCTTTCCATCAGCCCATTTACCACATGCTCTACTATCAGGTTGTTTGGGACTCTGGCGTCTCTTTAGTATTTTCTGGCTGGAACACGTTGGTTTTGTACAAGCAACTGTCTGTCTGGATGTCCAAGCAACTGTTTTGGTGGTGATTTGGGGGGTTATGGGGGTGTTTGGGTTGATATGGGGGATATGGGAATATATGGGGATGTTTTGGGGTGATTTGGGGGGGGTTGGGGGGATATGGGGGATATATGTGTATATGGGGAAATTTTGTGGTGTTTTGGGGGGATATGGGGGGGTTGGGGTGATTTGAGGGGATATGTGGGGGTTGGGGGTATATGGGGGAGTGGTTGGGAGTATATGGGTGGTTTTGGTGTGATTTGGGGGCATATGGGGGATTGGGGTGATATGTGGGTTGTTTGGGGGGGATATGGGTGGTTTTCGGGGTGATTCTGTGGGATATGGGGGTTTGGGGGGATATGGGGGGTGATTTGGGGGATATGGGGGGGTGGGGTATATAAGGGGGATTTTGGAAGGATATGGGGAGGTTTTGTGATTTGAGGGGATCTAGGGATGTATGGGAGGGTTTGGAGGGATTTGGGGAGATATGGGGGGGTTGTGGGCATATGGGGATA